>NC_140587.1:929753744-932253744 GCF_964204655.1 Triturus cristatus | reverse complement strand
TATGAATGAAAATGGCCAATTTATTCACTCTGAGGCCTTAAAAAGTTTTTCTCCACTCCAGAAAGTGAATTAAATAACATTTGTAGACCTTTATTGTTCAATCAAAAACGCCCGATTTTTGACGGAAGAGATAACCACCCCCCCTTACGACATGCTTCAGAAACAAAAAAAATGGTTCATTTTCAAATGTTGCATCTTTGAACGACAATCCACATTTGTACGTGGATAAACACTTTTAGAGATAAAATTAGATGTTTAAAGTGATTTTCAAGCTTCCAGGGGCCCTAAACACAAGATTTGAGAAATGGGTAAAAGTGAACGAAAATGGCCAATTTACTCACTCTGAGGCCTTAAAAAGTGTTTCTCCTCAACGGGAAGTGAATTAAATAACATTTGTAGTCCTTTATTGTTCAAGCGAAAACGCCCGATTATTGACGAAAGAGATAACCACCCCCCTTACGACATGCTTCAGAAACGAAAAAAATGGTCCGTTTTCAAATGTTGCGTCTTTGAATGACAATCCACATTTGTACGTGGATAATCACTTTTAGAGCTAAAATTAGATGTTTAAAGTGATTTTCAAGCTTCCAGGGGCCCTAAACACAAGATTTGAGAAATGGGTAAAAGTGAATGAAAATGGCCAATTTACTCACTCTGAGGCCTTAAAAAGTGTTTCTCCTCCACGGGAAGTGAATTAAATACCATTTGGAGGTCTTTATTGTTCAAGCGAAAACGCCTGATTTTTGATGAAAGAGATAACCACCCCCCCTTACGACATGCTTCCGAAACTAAAAAAATGGTTCATTTTCAAATGTTGCGTCTTTTGAACTACAATTAACATTGTACGTGGATAATCACTTTTAGAGATAAAATGAGATGTTTAAAGTGATTTTCAAGCTTCCAGGGGCCCTAAACACGAGATTTGAGAAATGGGTAAACGTGAATGAAAATGGCCAATTTACTCACTCTGCGGCCTTAAAAAGTGTTTCTCCTCCACGGAAAGTGAATAAAATAACATTTGGATGCCTTTATTGTTCAATCAAAAACGCCCGTTTTTGGTGAAAAAGATAACCACCCCCCCTTACGACATGCTTCAGAAACGAAAAAAATGGTCCATTTTCAAATGTTGCGTCTTTGAACTACAATTCACATTTGTACGTGGATGATCACTTTTAGAGATAAAATTAGATGTTTAAAGTGATTTACAAGCTTCCAGGGTCCCTAAACACAAGATATGAGGAATGGGTAAATATGAATGAAAATGGCCAATTTTATTCACTCTGAGGCCTTAAAAAGTTTTTCTCCACTCCAGAAAGTGAATTAAATAACATTTGTAGGCCTTTATTGTTCAATCAAAAACGCCTGATTTTTGACGAAAGAGATAACCACCCCCCCTTACGACATGCTTCAGAAACTAAAAAAATGGTCTGTTTTCAAATGTTGCCTCTTTGAACTACAATTAACATTGTACATGGATAATCACTTTTAGAGATAAAATGAGATGTTTAAAGTGATTTTCAAGCTTCCAGGGGCCCTAAACACGAGATTTGAAAAATGGGTAACCGTGAATGAAAATGGCCAATTTTTTCACTCTGCGGCCTTAAAAAGTGTTTCTCCTCCACACAAAGTGAATAAAATAACATTTGGATGCCTTTATTGTTCAATCAAAAACGCCCGTTTTTTGGTGAAAAAGATAACCACCCCCCCTTACGACATGCTTCAGAAACGAAAAAAATGGTCCATTTTCAAATGTTCGTCTTTGAACTACAATTCACATTTGTACGTGGATGATCACTTTTAGAGATAAAATTAGATTTTTAAAGTGATTTACAAGCTTCCAGGGGCCCTAAACACAAGATATGAGGAATGGGTAAATATGAATGAAAATGGCCAATTTATTCACTCTGAGGCCTTAAAAAGTTTTTCTCCACACCAGAAAGTGAATTAAATAACATTTGTAGACCTTTATTGTTCAATCAAAAACGCCCGATTTTTGACGAAAGAGATAACCACCCCCCCTTACGACATGCTTCAGAAACAAAAAAATGTTTTTTTTTCAAATGTTGCATCTTTGAACGACAATCCACATTTGTACGTGTATAAACACTTTTAGAGATAAAATGAGATGTTTAAAGTGATTTTCAAGCTTTCAGGGGCCCTAAACACAAGATTTGAGAAATGGGAAAAAGTGAATGAAAATGGCCAATTTACTCACTCTGAGGCCTTAAAAAGTGTTTCTCCTCAACGGGAAGTGAATTAAATACCATTTGTAGGCCTTTATTGTTCAAGCGAAAACGCCCGATTATTGACGAAAGAGATAACCACCCCCCCTTACGACATGCTTCAGAAACGAAAAAAATGGTCCGTTTTCAAATGTTGCGTCTTTGAATGACAATCCACATTTGTACGTGGATAATCACTTTTAGAGCTAAAATTAGATGTTTAAAGTGATTTTCAAGCTTCCAGGGGCCCTAAACACAAGATTTGAGAAATGGGTAAAAGTGAATGAAAATGGCCAATTTACTCACTCTGAGGCCTTAAAAAGTGTTTCTCCTCCACGGGAAGTGAATTAAATACCATTTGGAGGCCTTTATTGTTCAAGCGAAAACGCCTGATTTTTGATGAAAGAGATAACCACCCCCCCTTACGACATGCTTCTGAAACTGAAAAAATGGTTCATTTTCAAATGTTGCGTCTTTGAACCACAATTAACATTTGTACGAGGATAAACACTTTTAGAGCTAAAATTAGATGTTTAAAGTGATTTTCAAGCTTCCAGGGGCCCTAAACACGAGATTTGAGAAATGGGTAAACGTGAATGAAAATGGCCAATTTACTCACTCTGCGGCCTTAAAAAGTGTTTCTCCTCCACGGAAAGTTAATAAAATAACATTTGGATGCCTTTATTGTTCAATCAAAAACGCCCGTTTTTGGTGAAAAAGATAACCACCCCCCCTTACGACATGCTTCAGAAACAAAAAAAATGGTCCATTTTCAAATGTTGCGTCTTTGAACTACAATTCACATTTGTACGTGGATGATCACTTTTAGAGATAAAATTAGATGTTTAAAGTGATTTACAAGCTTCCAGGGGCCCTAAACACAAGATATGAGGAATGGGTAAATATGAATGAAAATGGCCAATTTATTCACTCCGAGGCCTTAAAAAGTTTTTTTCCACTCCAGAAAGTGAATTAAATAACATTTGTAGGCCTTTATTGTTCAATCACAAACGCCCGATTTTTGACGAAAGAGATAACCCCCCCCCTTACGACATGCTTCAGAAACTAAAAAAATGGTCCGTTTTCAAATGTTGCCTCTTTGAACTACAATTCACATTTGTACGTGGAAAAGCACTTTTAAAGATCAAATGAGATGTTTAAAGTGATTTTCATGCTTCCAGGGGCCTTAAACACAAGATTTGAGGAATGGGTAAAAGTGAATGAAAATGGCCAATTTACTCATTCTGAGGCCTTAAACAGTGTTTCTCCTCCACGGGAAGTGAATTAAATAACATTTGTAGGCCTTTATTGTTCAAGCGAAAACGCCCGATTATTGACGAAAGAGATAACCACCCCCCCTTACGACATGCTTCAAAAACGAAAAAAATGGTCCGTTTTTAAATGTTGCGTCTTTGAATGACAATCCACATTTGTACGTGGGTAATCACTTTTAGAGATAAAGTGAGATGTTTAAAGTGATTTTCAAGCTTCCAGGGGCCCTAAACACAAGATTTGAGAAATGGGTAAAAGTGAATGAAAATGGCCAATTTACTCACTCTGAGGCCTTAAAAAGTGTTTCTCCTCCACGGGAAGTGAATTAAATACCATTTGGAGGCCTTTATTGTTCAAGCGAAAACGCCTGATTTTTGATGAAAGAGATAACCACCCCCCCTTACGACATGCTTCTGAAACTGAAAAAATGGTTCATTTTCAAATGTTGCGTCTTTGAACCACAATTAACATTTGTACGTGGATAAACACTTTTAGAGCTAAAATTAGATGTTTAAAGTGATTTTCAAGCTTCCAGGGGCCCTAAACACAAGATTTGAGAAATGGGTAAACGTGAATGAAAATGGCCAATTTACTCACTCTGCGGCCTTAAAAAGTGTTTCTCCTCCACGGAAAGTGAATAAAATAACATTTGGATGCCTTTATTGTTCAATCAAAAACGCCCGTTTTTGGTGAAGAAGATAACCACCCCCCCTTACGACATGCTTCAGAAACAAAAAAAATGGTCCATTTTCAAATGTTGCGTCTTTGAACTACAATTCACATTTGTACGTGGATAATCACTTTTAGAGATAAAATTAGATGTTTAAAGTGATTTACAAGCTTCCAGGGGCCCTTAACACAAGATATGAGGAATGGGTAAATATGAATGAAAATGGCCAATTTATTCACTCTGAGGCCTTAAAAAGTTTTTCTCCACTCCAGAAAGTGAATTAAATAACATTTGTAGACCTTTATTGTTCAATCAAAAACGCCCGATTTTTGACGAAAGAGATAACCACCCCCCCTTACGACATGCTTCAGAAACAAAAAAAATGGTTCATTTTCAAATGTTGCATCTTTGAACGACAATCCACATTTGTACGTGGATAAACACTTTTAGAGATAAAATTAGATGTTTAAAGTGATTTTCAAGCTTCCAGGGGCCCTAAACACAAGATTTGAGAAATGGGTAAAAGTGAATGAAAATGGCCAATTTACTCACTCTGAGGCCTTAAAAAGTGTTTCTCCTCAACGGGAAGTGAATTAAATAACATTTGTAGGCCTTTATTGTTCAAGCGAAAACGCCCGATTATTGACGAAAGAGATAACCACCACCCCTTACGACATGCTTCAGAAACGAAAAAAATGGTCCGTTTTCAAATGTTGCGTCTTTGAATGACAATCCACATTTGTACGTGGATAATCACTTTTAGAGCTAAAATTAGATGTTTAAAGTGATTTTCAAGCTTCCAGGGGCCCTAAACACAAGATTTGAGAAATGGGTAAAATTGAATGAAAATGGCCAATTTACTCACTCTGAGGCCTTAAAAAGTGTTTCTCCTCCACGGGAAGTGAATTAAATACCATTTGGAGGCCTTTATTGTTCAAGCAAAAACGCCTGATTTTTGATGAAAGAGATAACCACCCCCCCTTACGACATGCTTCTGAAACTAAAAAAATGGTTCATTTTCAAATGTTGCGTCTTTTGAACTACAATTAACATTGTACATGGATAATCACTTTTAGAGATAAAATGAGATGTTTAAAGTGATTTTCAAGCTTCCAGGGGCCCTAAACACGAGATTTGAAAAATGGGTAACCGTGAATGAAAATGGCCAATTTTTTCACTCTGCGGCCTTAAAAAGTGTTTCTCCTCCACGGAAAGTGAATAAAATAACATTTGGATGCCTTTATTGTTCAATCAAAAACGCCCGTTTTTTGGTGAAAAAGAAAACCACCCCCCCTTACGACATGCTTCAGAAACGAAAAAAATGGTCCATTTTCAAATGTTGCGTCTTTGAACTACAATTCACATTTGTACGTGGATGATCACTTTTAGAGATAAAATTAGATGTTTAAAGTGATTTACAAGCTTCCAGGGGCCCTAAACACAAGATATGAGGAATGGGTAAATATGAATGAAAATGGCCAATTTATTCACTCTGAGGCCTTAAAAAGTTTTTCTCCACTCCAGAAAGTGAATTAAATAACATTTGTAGACCTTTATTGTTCAATCAAAAACGCCCGATTTTTGACGAAAGAGATAACCACCCCCCCTTACGACATGCTTCAGAAACGAAAAAAATGGTCCGTTTTCAAATGTTGCGTCTTTGAATGACAATCCACATTTGTACGTGGATAATCACTTTTAGAGCTAAAATTAGATGTTTAAAGTGATTTTCAAGCTTCCAGGGGCCCTAAACACAAGATTTGAGAAATGGGTAAAAGTGAATGAAAATGGCCAATTTACTCACTCTGAGGCCTTAAAAAGTGTTTCTCCTCCACGGGAAGTGAATTAAATACCATTTGGAGGCCTTTATTGTTCAAGCGAAAACGCCTGATTTTTGATGAAAGAGATAACCACCCCCCCTTACGACATGCTTCTGAAACTGAAAAAATGGTTCATTTTCAAATGTTGCGTCTTTGAACCACAATTAACATTTGTACGAGGATAAACACTTTTAGAGCTAAAATTAGATGTTTAAAGTGATTTTCAAGCTTCCAGGGGCCCTAAACACGAGATTTGAGAAATGGGTAAACGTGAATGAAAATGGCCAATTTACTCACTCTGCGGCCTTAAAAAGTGTTTCTCCTCCACGGAAAGTTAATAAAATAACATTTGGATGCCTTTATTGTTCAATCAAAAACGCCCGTTTTTGGTGAAAAAGATAACCACCCCCCCTTACGACATGCTTCAGAAACAAAAAAAATGGTCCATTTTCAAATGTTGCGTCTTTGAACTACAATTCACATTTGTACGTGGATGATCACTTTTAGAGATAAAATTAGATGTTTAAAGTGATTTACAAGCTTCCAGGGGCCCTAAACACAAGATATGAGGAATGGGTAAATATGAATGAAAATGGCCAATTTATTCACTCCGAGGCCTTAAAAAGTTTTTTTCCACTCCAGAAAGTGAATTAAATAACATTTGTAGGCCTTTATTGTTCAATCACAAACGCCCGATTTTTGACGAAAGAGATAACCCCCCCCCTTACGACATGCTTCAGAAACTAAAAAAATGGTCCGTTTTCAAATGTTGCCTCTTTGAACTACAATTCACATTTGTACGTGGAAAAGCACTTTTAAAGATCAAATGAGATGTTTAAAGTGATTTTCAAGCTTCCAGGGGCCCTAAACACGAGATTTGAGAAATGGGTAAAAGTGAATGAAAATGGCCAATTTACTCACTCTGAGGCCTTAAAAAGTGTTTCTCCTCCACGGGAAGTGAATTAAATACCATTTGGAGGCCTTTATTGTTCAAGCAAAAACGCCTGATTTTTGATGAAAGAGATAACCACCCCCCCTTACAACATGCTTCTGAAACTAAAAAAATGGTTCATTTTCAAATGTTGCGTCTTTTGAACTACAATTAACATTGTACATGGATAATCACTTTTAGAGATAAAATGAGATGTTTAAAGTGATTTTCAAGCTTCCAGGGGCCCTAAACACGAGATTTGAAAAATGGGTAACAGTGAATGAAAATGGCCAATTTTTTCACTCTGCGGCCTTAAAAAGTGTTTCTCCTCCACGGAAAGTGAATAAAATAACATTTGGATGCCTTTATTGTTCAATCAAAAACGCCCGTTTTTTGGTGAAAAAGATAACCACCCCCCCTTACGACATGCTTCAGAAACGAAAAAAATGGTCCATTTTCAAATGTTGCGTCTTTGAACTACAATTCACATTTGTACGTGGATGATCACTTTTAGAGATAAAATTAGATGTTTAAAGTGATTTACAAGCTTCCAGGGGCCCTAAACACAAGATATGAGGAATGGGTAAATATGAATGAAAATGGCCAATTTATTCACTCTGAGGCCTTAAAAAGTTTTTCTCCACTCCAGAAAGTGAATTAAATAACATTTGTAGACCTTTATTGTTCAATCAAAAACGCCCGATTTTTGACGAAAGAGATAACCACCCCCCCTTACGACATGCTTCAGAAACAAAAAAAATGGTTCTTTTTCAAATGTTGCATCTTTGAACGACAATCCACATTTGTACGTGGATAAACACTTTTAGAGATAAAATGAGATGTTTAAAGTGATTTTCAAGCTTCCAGGGGCCCTAAACACAAGATTTGAGAAATGGGAAAAAGTGAATGAAAATGGCCAATTTACTCACTCTGAGGCCTTAAAAAGTGTTTCTCCTCAACGGGAAGTGAATTAAATAACATTTGTAGGCCTTTATTGTTCAAGCGAAAACGCCTGATTTTTGATGAAAGAGATAACCACCCCCCCTTACTACATGCTTCTGAAACTAAAAAAATGGTTCATTTTCAAATGTTGCGTCTTTGAACTACAATTAACATTGTACGTGGTTAATCACTTTTAGAGATAAAGTCAGATGTTTAAAGTGATTTTCAAGCTTCCAGGGGCCCTAAACACAAGATTTGAGAAATGGGTAAAAGTGAATGAAAATGGCCAATTTACTCACTCTGAGGCCTTAAAAAGTGTTTCTCCTCCACGGGAAGTGAATTAAATACCATTTGGAGGCCTTTATTGTTCATGCGAAAACGCCTGATTTTTGATGAAAGAGATAACCACCCCCCCTTACGACATGCTTCTGAAACTAAAAAAATGGTTCATTTTCAAATGTTGCGTCTTTTGAACTACAATTAACATTGTACGTGGATAATCACTTTTAGAGATAAAATGAGATGTTTAAAGTGATTTTCAAGCTTCCAGGGGCCCTAAACACGAGATTTGATAAATGGGTAAACGTGAATGAAAATGGCCAATTTACTCACTTTGCGGCCTTAAAAAGTGTTTCTCCTCCACGGAAAGTGAATAAAATAACATTTGGATGCCTTTATTGTTCAATCAAAAACGCCCGTTTTTTGGTGAAAAAGATAACCACCCCCCCTTACGACATGCTTCAGAAACGGAAAAAATGTTCCATTTTCAAATGTTGCGTCTTTGAACTACAATTCACATTTGTACGTGGATGATCACTTTTAGAGATAAAATTAGATGTTTAAAGTGATTTACAAGCTTCCAGGGGCCCTAAACACAAGATATGAGGAATGGGTAAATATGAATGAAACTGGCCAATTTATTCACTCTGAGGCCTTAAAAAGTTTTTCTCCACTCCAGAATGTGAATTAAATAACATTTGTAGGCCTTTATTGGTCAATCAAAAACGCCCGATCTTTGACGAAAGAGATAACCACCCCCCCTTACGACATGCTTCAGAAACAAAAAAAATGTTTTTTTTTCAAATGTTGCATCTTTGAACGACAATCCACATTTGTACGTGGATAAACACTTTTAGAGATAAAATGAGATGTTTAAAGTGATTTTCAAGCTTCCAGGGGCCCTAAACACAAGATTTGAGAAATGGGAAAAAGTGAATGAAAATGGCCAATTTACTCACTCTGAGGCCTTAAAAAGTGTTTCTCCTCAACGGGAAGTGAATTAAATAACATTTGTAGGCCTTTATTGTTCAAGCGAAAACGCCCGATTATTGACGAAAGAGATAACCACCCCCCCTTACGACATGCTTCAGAAACGAAAAAAATGGTCCGTTTTCAAATGTTGCGTCTTTGAATGACAATCCACATTTGTACGTGGATAATCACTTTTAGAGCTGAACTTAGATGTTTAAAGTGATTTTCAAGCTTCCAGGGGCCCTAAACACAAGATTTGAGAAATGGGTAAAAGTGAATGAAAATGGCCAATTTACTCACTCTGAGGCCTTAAAAAGTGTTTCTCCTCCACGGGAAGTGAATTAAATACCATTTGGAGGCCTTTATTGTTCAAGCGAAAACGCCTGATTTTTGATGAAAGAGATAACCACCCCCCCTTACGACATGCTTCTGAAACTGAAAAAATGGTTCATTTTCAAATGTTGCGTCTTTGAACCACAATTAACATTTGTACGTGGATAAACACTTTTAGAGCTAAAATTAGATGTTTAAAGTGATTTTCAAGCTTCCAGGGGCCCTAAACACAAGATTTGAGAAATGGGAAAAAGTGAATGAAAATGGCCAATTTACTCACTCTGAGGCCTTAAAAAGTGTTTCTCCTCAACGGGAAGTGAATTAAATAACATTTGTAGGCCTTTATTGTTCAAGCGAAAACGCCTGATTTTTGATGAAAGAGATAACCACCCCCCCTTACTACATGCTTCTGAAACTAAAAAAATTGTTCATTTTCAAATGTTGCGTCTTTGAACTACAATTAACATTGTACGTGGATAATCACTTTTAGAGATAAAGTCAGATGTTTAAAGTGATTTTCAAGCTTCCAGGGGCCCTAAACACAAGATTTGAGAAATGGGTAAAAGTGAATGAAAATGGCCAATTTACTCACTCTGAGGCCTTAAAAAGTGTTTCTCCTCAACGGGAAGTGAATTAAATAACATTTGTAGGCCTTTATTGTTCAAGCGAAAACGCCCGATTATTGACGAAAGAGATAACCACCCCCCCTTACGACATGCTTCAGAAACGAAAAAAATGGTCCGTTTTCAAATGTTGCGTCTTTGAATGACAATCCACATTTGTACGTGGATAATCACTTTTAGAGCTAAAATTAGATGTTTAAAGTGATTTTCAAGCTTCCAGGGGCCCTAAACACAAGATTTGAGAAATGGGTAAAAGTGAATGAAAATGGCCAATTTCCTCACTCTGAGGCCTTAAAAAGTGTTTCTCCTCCACGGGAAGTGAATTAAATACCATTTGGAGGCCATTATTGTTCAAGCGAAAATGCCTGATTTTTGATGAAAGAGATAACCCCCCCCCCTTACGACATGCTTCTGAAACTAAAAAAATGGTTCATTTTCAAATGTTGTGTCTTTTGAACTACAATTAACATTGTACGTGGATAATCACTTTTAGAGATAAAATGAAATGTTTAAAGTGATTTTCAAGCTTCCAGGGGCCCTAAACACGAGATTTGAAAAATGGGTAACCGTGAATGAAAATGGCCAATTTTTTCACTCTGCGGCCTTAAAAAGTGTTTCTCCTCCACGGAAAGTGAATAAAATAACATTTGGATGCCTTTATTGTTCAATCAAAAACGCCCGTTTTTTGGTGAAAAAGATAACCACCCCCCCTTACGACATGCTTCAGAAACGAAAAAAATGGTCCATTTTCAAATGTTGCGTCTTTGAACTACAATTCACATTTGTACGTGGATGATCACTTTTAGAGATAAAATTAGATGTTTAAAGTGATTTACAAGCTTCCAGGGGCCCTAAACACAAGATATGAGGAATGGGTAAATATGAATGAAAATGGCCAATTTATTCACTCTGAGGCCTTAAAAAGTTTTTCTCCACTCCAGAAAGTGAATTAAATAACATTTGTAGACCTTTATTGTTCAATCAAAAACGCCCGATTTTTGACGAAAGAGATAACCACCCCCCCTTACGACATGCTTCAGAAACAAAAAAAATGGTTCTTTTTCAAATGTTGCATCTTTGAACGACAATCCACATTTGTACGTGGATAAACACTTTTAGAGATAAAATGAGATGTTAATGTGATTTTCAAGCTTCCAGGGGCCCTAAACACAAGATTTGAGAAATGGGAAAAAGTGAATGAAAATGGCCAATTTACTCACTCTGAGGCCTTAAAAAGTGTTTCTCCTCAACGGGAAGTGAATTAAATAACATTTGTAGGCCTTTATTGTTCAAGCGAAAACGCCTGATTTTTGATGAAAGAGATAACCACCCCCCCTTACTACATGCTTCTGAAACTAAAAAAATGGTTCATTTTCAAATGTTGCGTCTTTGAACTACAATTAACATTGTACGTGGATAATCACTTTTAGAGATAAAGTCAGATGTTTAAAGTGATTTTCAAGCTTCCAGGGGCCCTAAACACAAGATTTGAGAAATGGGTAAAAGTGAATGAAAATGGCCAATTTACTCACTCTGAGGCCTTAAAAAGTGTTTCTCCTCAACGGGAAGTGAATTAAATAACATTTGTAGGCCTTTATTGTTCAAGCGAAAACACCCGATTATTGACGAAAGAGATAACCACCCCCCCTTACGACATGCTTCAGAAACGAAAAAAATGGTCCGTTTTCAAATGTTGCGTCTTTGAATGACAATCCACATTTGTACGTGGATAATCACTTTTAGAGCTAAAATTAGATGTTTAAAGTGATTTTCAAGCTTCCAGGGGCCCTAAACACAAGATTTGAGAAATGGGTAAAAGTGAATGAAAATGGCCAATTTACTCACTCTGAGGCCTTAAAAAGTGTTTCTCCTCAACGGGAAGTGAATTAAATAACATTTGTAGGCCTTTATTGTTCAAGCGAAAACGCCCGATTATTGACGAAAGAGATAACCACCCCCCCTTACGACATGCTTCAGAAACGAAAAAAATGGTCCGTTTTCAAATGTTGCGTCTTTGAATGACAATCCACATTTGTACATGGATAATCACTTTTAGAGCTAAAATTAGATGTTTAAAGTGATTTTCAAGCTTCCAGGGGCCCTAAACACAAGATTTGAGAAATGGGTAAAAGTGAATGAAAATGGCCAATTTCCTCACTCTGAGGCCTTAAAAAGTGTTTCTCCTCCACGGGAAGTGAATTAAATACCATTTGGAGGCCCTTATTGTTCAAGCGAAAACGCCTGATTTTTGATGAAAGAGATAACCACCCCCCCTTACGACATGCTTCTGAAACTAAAAAAATGGTTCATTTTCAAATGTTGCGTCTTTTGAACTACAATTAACATTGTACGCGGATAATCACTTTTAGAGATAAAATGAAATGTTTAAAGTGATTTTCAAGCTTCCAGGGGCCCTAAACACGAGATTTGAAAAATGGGTAACCGTGAATGAAAATGGCCAATTTTTTCACTCTGCGGCCTTAAAAAGTGTTTCTCCTCCACGGAAAGTGAATAAAATAACATTTGGATGCCTTTATTGTTCAATCAAAAACGCCAGTTTTTTGGTGAAAAAGATAACCACCCCCCCTTACGACATGCTTCAGAAACGAAAAAAATGGTCCATTTTCAAATGTTGCGTCTTTGAACTACAATTCACATTTGTACGTGGATGATCACTTTTAGAGATAAAATTAGATGTTTAAAGTGATTTACAAGCTTCCAGGGGCCCTAAACACAAGATATGAGGAATGGGTAAATATGAATGAAAATGGCCAATTTATTCACTCTGAGGCCTTAAAAAGTTTTTCTCCACTCCAGAAAGTGAATTAAATAACATTTGTAGACCTTTATTGTTCAATCAAAAACGCCCGATTTTTGACGAAAGAGATAACCACCCCCCCTTACGACATGCTTCAGAAACAAAAAAAATGGTTCTTTTTCAAATGTTGCATCTTTGAACGACAATCCACATTTGTACGTGGATAAACACTTTTAGAGATAAAATTAGATGTTTAATGTGATTTTCAAGCTTCCAGGGGCCCTAAACACAAGATTTGAGAAATGGGAAAAAGTGAATGAAAATGGCCAATTTACTCACTCTGAGGCCTTAAAAAGTGTTTCTCCTCAACGGGAAGTGAATTAAATAACATTTGTAGGCCTTTATTGTTCAAGCGAAAACGCCTGATTTTTGATGAAAGAGATAACCACCCCCCCTTACTACATGCTTCTGAAACTAAAAAAATGGTTCATTTTCAAATGTTGCGTCTTTGAACTACAATTAACATTGTACGTGGATAATCACTTTTAGAGATAAAGTCAGATGTTTAAAGTGATTTTCAAGCTTCCAGGGGCCCTAAACACAAGATTTGAGAAATGGGTAAAAGTGAATGAAAATGGCCAATTTACTCACTGTGAGGCCTTAAAAAGTGTTTCTCCTCAACGGGAAGTGAATTAAATAACATTTGTAGGCCTTTATTGTTCAAGCGAAAACGCCCGATTATTGACGAAAGAGATAACCACCCCCCCTTACGACATGCTTCAGAAACGAAAAAAATGGTCCGTTTTCAAATGTTGCGTCTTTGAATGACAATCCACATTTGTACGTGGATAATCACTTTTAGAGCTAAAATTAGATGTTTAAAGTGATTTTCAAGCTTCCAGGGGCCCTAAACACAAGATTTGAGAAATGGGTAAAAGTGAATGAAAATGGCCAATTTCCTCACTCTGAGGCCTTAAAAAGTGTTTCTCCTCCACGGGAAGTGAATTAAATACCATGTGGAGGCCTTTATTGTTCAAGCGAAAACGCCTGATTTTTGATGAAAGAGATAACCACCCCCCCTTACGACATGCTTCTGAAACTAAAAAAATGGTTCATTTTCAAATGTTGCGTCTTTTGAACTACAATTAACATTGTACGTGGATAATCACTTTTAGAGATAAAATGAGATGTTTAAAGTGATTTTCAAGCTTCCAGGGGCCCTAAACACGAGATTTGAAAAATGGGTAACCGTGAATGAAAATGGCCAATTTTTTCACTCTGCGGCCTTAAAAAGTGTTTCTCCTCCACGGAAAGTGAATAAAATAACATTTGGATGCCTTTATTGTTCAATCAAAAACGCCCGTTTTTTGGTGAAAAAGATAACCACCCCCCCATGCTTCAGAAACGAAAAAAATGTTCCATTTTCAAATGTTGCGTCTTTGAACTACAATTCACATTTGTACGTGGATGATCACTTTTAGAGATAAAATTAGATGTTTAAAGTGATTTACAAGCTTCCAGGGGCCCTAAACACAAGATATGAGGAATGGGTAAATATGAATGAAAATGGCCAATTTATTCACTCTGAGGCCTTAAAAAGTTTTTCTCCACTCCAGAAAGGGAATTAAATAACATTTGTAGGCCTTTATTGTTCAATCAAAAACGCCCGATTTTTGACGAAAGAGATAACCACCCCCCCTTACGACATGCTTCAGAAACTAAAAAAATGGTCCGTTTTTAAATGTAGCCTTTTTGAACTACAATTCACATTTGTACGTGGAAAAGCACTTTTAAAGATCAAATGAGATGTTTAAAGTGATTTTCATGCTTCCAGGGGCCTTAAACTCAAGATTTGAGGAATGGGTAAAAGTGAATGAAAATGGCCAATTTACTCACTCTGAGGCCTTAAAAAGTGTTTCTCCTCCACGGTAAGTGAATTAAATAACATTTGTAGGCCTTTATTGTTCAAGCGAGAATGCCCGATTATTGACGAAAGAGATAACCACCCCCCCTTACGACATGCTTCAGAAACGTAAAAAATGGCCCGTTTTCAAATGTTGCGTCTTTGACTGACAATCCACATTTGTACGTGGATAATCACTTTTAGAGATAAAATTAGATGTTTAATGTGATTTTCAAGCTTCCAGGGGCCCTAAACACAAGATTTGAGAAATGGGAAAAAGTGAATGAAAATGGCCAATTTACTCACTCTGAGGCCTTAAAAAGTGTTTCTCCTCAACGGGAAGTGAATTAAATAACATTTGTAGGCCTTTATTGTTCAAGCGAAAACGCCTGATTTTTGATGAAAGAGATAACCACCCCCCCTTACTACATGCTTCTGAAACTAAAAAAATGGTTCATTTTCAAATGTTGCGTCTTTGAACTACAATTAACATTGTACGTGGATAATCACTTTTAGAGATAAAGTCAGATGTTTAAAGTGATTTTCATGCTTCCAGGGGCCCTAAACACAAGATTTGAGAAATGGGTAAAAGTGAATGAAAATGGCCAATTTCCTCACTCTGAGGCCTTAAAAAGTGTTTCTCCTCAACGGGAAGTGAATTAAATAACATTTGTAGGCCATTATTGTTCAAGCGAAAACGCCTGATTTTTGATGAAAGAGATAACCACCCCCCCTTACGACATGCTTCTGAAACTAAAAAAATGGTTCATTTTCAAATGTTGCGTCTTTTGAACTACAATTAACATTGTACGTGGATAATCACTTTTAGAGATAAAATGAAATGTTTAAAGTGATTTTCAAGCTTCCAGGGGCCCTAAACACGAGATTTGAAAAATGGGTAACCGTGAATGAAAATGGCCAATTTTTTCACTCTGCGGCCTTAAAAAGTGTTTCTCCTCCACGGAAAGTGAATAAAATAACATTTGGATGCCTTTATTGTTCAATCAAAAACGCCCGTTTTTTGGTGAAAAAGATAACCACCCCCCCTTACGACATGCTTCAGAAACGAAAAAAATGGTCCATTTTCAAATGTTGCGTCTTTGAACTACAATTCACATTTGTACGTGGATAAACACTTTTAGAGATAAAATTAGATGTTTAATGTGATTTTCAAGCTTCCAGGGGCCCTAAACACAAGATTTGAGAAATGGGAAAAAGTGAATGAAAATGGCCAATTTACTCACTCTGAGGCCTTAAAAAGTGTTTCTCCTCAACGGGAAGTGAATTAAATAACATTTGTAGGCCTTTATTGTTCAAGCGAAAACGCCTGATTTTTGATGAAAGAGATAACCCCCCCCCCTTACTACATGCTTCTGAAACTAAAAAAATGGTTCATTTTCAAATGTTGCGTCTTTGAACTACAATTAACATTGTACGTGGATAATCACTTTTAGAGATAAAGTCAGATGTTTAAAGTGATTTTCAAGCTTCCAGGGGCCCTAAACACAAGATTTGAGAAATGGGTAAAAGTGAATGAAAATGGCCAATTTACTCACTCTGAGGCCTTAAAAAGTGTTTCTCCTCAACGGGAAGTGAATTAAATAACATTTGTAGGCCTTTATTGTTCAAGCGAAAACGCCAGATTATTGACGAAAGAGATAACCACCCCCCCTTACGACATGCTTCAGAAACGAAAAAAATGGTCCGTTTTCAAATGTTGCGTCTTTGAATGACAATCCACATTTGTACGTGGATAATCACTTTTAGAGCTAAAATTAGATGTTTAAAGTGATTTTCAAGCTTCCAGGGGCCCTAAACACAAGATTTGAGAAATGGGTAAAAGTGAATGAAAATGGCCAATTTCCTCACTCTGAGGCCTTAAAAAGTGTTTCTCCTCCACGGGAAGTGAATTAAATACCATTTGGAGGCCTTTATTGTTCAAGCGAAAACGCCTGATTTTTGATGAAAGAGATAACCACCCCCCCTTACGACATGATTGTGAAACTAAAAAAATGGTTCATTTTCAAATGTTGCGTCTTTTGAACTACAATTAACATTGTACATGGATAATCACTTTTAGAGATAAAATGAGATGTTTAAAGTGATTTTCAAGCTTCCAGGGGCCCTAAACACGAGATTTGAGAAATGGGTAACCGTGAATGAAAATGGCCAATTTTTTCACTCTGCGGCCTTAAAAAGTGTTTCTCCTCCACGGAAAGTGAATAAAATAACATTTGGATGCCTTTATTGTTCAATCAAAAACGCCCGTTTTTTGGTGAAAAAGATAACCACCCCCCCTTTCGACATGCTTCAGAAACGAAAAAAATGGTCCATTTTCAAATGTTGCGTCTTTGAACTACAATTCACATTTGTACGTGGATGATCACTTTTAGAGATAAAATTAGATGTTTAAAGTGATTTACAAGCTTCCAGGGGCCCTAAACACAAGATATGAGGAATGGGTAAATATGAATGAAACTGGCCAATTTATTCACTCTGAGGCCTTAAAAAGTTTTTCTCCACTCCAGAAAGTGAATTAAATAACATTTGTAGGCCTTTATTGTTCAATCAAAAACGCCCGATTTTTGACGAAAGAGATACCCACCCCCCCTTACGACATGCTTCAGAAACTAAAAAAATGGTCCGTTTTCAAATGTTGCCTCTTTGAACCACAATTCACATTTGTACGTGGAAAAGCACTTTTAAAGATCAAATGAGATGTTTAAAGTGATTTTCATGCTTCCAGGGGCCTTAAACACAAGATTTGAGGAATGGGTAAAAGTGAATGTAAATGGCCAATTTACTCACTCTGCGGCCTTAAAAAGTGTTTCTCCTCCACGGAAAGTGAATAAAATAGCATTTGGATGCCTTTATTGTTCAATCAAAAACGCCCGTTTTTTGGTGAAAAAGATAACCACCCCCCCTTACGACATGCTTCAGAAACAAAAAAAATGGTCCATTTTGAAATGTTGCGTCTTTGAACTACAATTCACATTTGTACGTGGATCATCACTTTTAGAGATAAAATTAGATGTTTAAAGTGATTTACAAGCTTCCAGTGGCCCTAAACACAAGATATGAGGAATGGGTAAATATGAATGAAAATGGCCAATTTATTCACTCTGAGGCCTTAAAAAGTTTTTCTCCACTCCAGAAAGTGAATTAAATAACATTTGTAGACCTTTATTGTTCAATCAAAAACGCCCGATTTTTGACGAAAGAGATAACCACCCCCCCTTACGACATGCTTCAGAAACTAAAAAAATGGTTCATTTTCAAATGTTGCATCTTTGAACGACAATCCACATTTGTACGTGGATAAACACTTTTAGAGATAAAATTAGATGTTTAAAGTGATTTTCAAGCTTCCAGGGGCCCTAAACACAAGATTTGAGAAATGGGTAAAAGTGAATGAAAATGGCCAATTTACTCACTCTGAGGCCTTAAAAAGTGTTTCTCCTCAACGGGAAGTGAATTAAATAACATTTGTAGGCCTTTATTGTTCAAGCGAAAACGCCCGATTATTGACGAAAGAGATAACCACCCCCCCTTACGACATGCTTCAGAAACGAAAAAAATGGTCCGTTTTCAAATGTTGCGTCTTTGAATGACAATCCACATTTGTACGTGGATAATCACTTTTAGAGCTAAAATTAGATGTTTAAAGTGATTTTCAAGCTTCCAGGGGCCCTAAACACAAGATTTGAGAAATGGGTAAAAGTGAATGAAAATGGCCAATTTACTCACTCTGAGGCCTTAAAAAGTGTTTCTCCTCCACGGGAAGTGAATTAAATACCATTTGGAGGCCTTTATTGTTCAATCGAAAACGCCTGATTTTTGATGAAAGAGATAACCACCCCCCTTACGACATGCTTCTGAAACTAAAAAAATGGTTCATTTTCAACTGTTGCGTCTTTTGAACTACAATTAACATTGTACGTGGATAATCACTTTTAGAGATAAAATGAGATGTTTAAAGTGATTTTCAAGCTTCCTGGGGCCCTAAACAGAAGATTTGAGAAATGGGTAAAAGTGAATGAAAATGGCCAATTTACTCACTCTGAGGCCTTTAAAAGTGTTTCTCCTCCACGGAAAGTGAATACAATAACATTTGGATGCCTTTATTGTTCAATCAAAAACGCCCGTTTTTTGGTGAAAAAGATAACCACCCCCCCTTACGACATGCTTCAGAAACGAAAAAAATGGTCCATTTTCAAATGTTGCGTCTTTGAACTACAATTCACAATTGTACGTGGATAATCACTTTTAAAGATCAAATGAGATGTTTAAAGTGATTTTCATGCTTCCAGGGGCCCTATACATGAGATTTGAAAAATGGGTAACTGTGAATGAAAATGGCCAATTTTTTCACTCTGCGGCCTTAAAAAGTGTTTCTCCTCCACGGAAAGTGAATAAAATAAAATTTGGATGCCTTTATTGTTCAATCAAAAACGCCCGTTTTTTGGTGAAAAAGATAACCACCCCCCCTTACGACATGCTTCAGAAACTAAAAAAATGGTCCGTTTTCAAATGTTGCCTCTTTGAACCACAATTCACATTTGTACGTGGAAAAGCACTTTTAAAGATCAAATGAGATGTTTAAAGTGATTTTCATGCTTCCAGGGGCCTTAAACACAAAATTTGAGGAATGGGTAAAAGTGAATGAAAATGGCCAATTTACTCACTCTGAGGCCTTAAAAAGTGTTTCTCCTCCACGGGAAGTGAATTAAATAACATTTGTAGGCCTTTATTGTTCAAGCGAAAACGCCTGATTTTTGATGAAAGAGATAACCACCCCCCCTTACGACATGCTTCTGAAACTAAAAAAATGGTTCATTTTCAAATGTTGCGTCTTTGAACCACAATTAACATTGTACGTGGATAATCACTTTTAGAGATAAAATGAGATGTTTAAAGTGATTTTCAAGCTTCCAGGGGCCCTAAACACGAGATTTGAGAAATGGGTAAACGTGAATGAAAATGGCCAATTTACTCACTCTGCGGCCTTAAAAAGTGTTTCTCCTCCACGGAAAGTGAATAAAATAGCATTTGGATGCCTTTATTGTTCAATCAAAAACGCCCGTTTTTTGGTGAAAAAGATAACCACCCCCCCTTACGACATGCTTCAGAAACAAAAAAAATGGTCCATTTTGAAATGTTGCGTCTTTGAACTACAATTCACATTTGTACGTGGATAATCACTTTTAGAGATAAAATTAGATGTTTAAAGTGATTTACAAGCTTCCAGTGGCCCTAAACACAAGATATGAGGAATGGGTAAATATGAATGAAAATGACCAATTTATTCACTCAGAGGCCTTAAAAAGTTTTTCTCCACTCCAGAAAGTGAATTAAATAACATTTGTAGACCTTTATTGTTCAATCAAAAACGCCCGATTTTTGACGAAAGAGATAACCACCCCCCCTTACGACATGCTTCAGAAACAAAAAAAATGGTTCATTTTCAAATGTTGCATCTTTGAACGACAATCCACATTTGTACGTGGATAAACACTTTTAGAGATAAAATTAGATGTTTAAAGTGATTTTCAAGCTTCCAGGGGCCCTAAACACAAGATTTGAGAAATGGGTAAAAGTGAATGAAAATGGCCAATTTACTCACTCTGAGGCCTTAAAAAGTGTTTCTCCTCAACGGGAAGTGAATTAAATAACATTTGTAGGCCTTTATTGTTCAAGTGAAAACGCCCGATTATTGACGAAAGAGATAACCACCCCCCCTTACGACATGCTTCAGAAACGAAAAAAATGGTCCGTTTTCAACTGTTGCGTCTTTTGAACTACAATTAACATTGTACGTGGATAATCACTTTTAGAGATAAAATGAGATGTTTAAAGTGATTTTCAAGCTTCCAGGGGCCCTAAACAGAAGATTTGAGAAATGGGTAAAAGTGAATGAAAATGGCCAATTTACTCACTCTGA
This sequence comes from Triturus cristatus, assembly GCF_964204655.1. NCBI lineage: Eukaryota > Metazoa > Chordata > Amphibia > Caudata > Salamandridae > Triturus > Triturus cristatus. Next base: position 932,233,078 of record NC_140587.1, on the reverse strand, counting down.
GGCCTTTAAAAGTGTTTCCCCTCCACGGAAAGTGAATAAAATAACATTTGGATGCCTTTATTGTTCAATCAAAAACGCCCGTTTTTTGGTGAAAAAGATAACCACCCCCCTTACGACATGCTTCAGAAACGAAAAAAATGGTCCATTTTCAAATGTTGCGTCTTTGAACTACAATTCACATTTGTACGTGGATAATCACTTTTAAAGATCAAATGAGATGTTTAAAGTGATTTACAAGCTTCCAGGGGCCCTAAACACAAGATTTGAGGAATGGGTAAATATGAATGAAAATGGCCAATTTATTCACTCTGAGGCCTTAAAAAGTGTTTCTCCACTCCAGAAAGTGAATTAAATAACATTTGTAGGCCTTTATTGTTCAATCAAAAACGCCCGATTTTTGACGAAAGAGATAACCACCCCCCCCTTACGACATGCTTCAGAAACTAAAAAAATGGTCCGTTTTCAAATGTAGCCTCTTTGAACTACAATTCACATTTGTACGTGGAAAAGCAATTTTAAAGATCAAATGAGATGTTTAAAGTGATTTTCATGCTTCCAGGGGCCTTAAACACAAGATTTGAGGAATGGGTAAAAGTGAATGAAAATGGCCAATTTACTCACTCTGCGGCCTTACAAAGTGTTTCTCCTCCACGGAAAGTGAATAAAATAACATTTGGATGCCTTTATTGTTCAATCAAAAACGCCCGTTTTTTGGTGAAAAAGATAACCACCCCCCCTTACGACATGCTTCAGAAACAAAAAAAATGGTCCATTTTCAAATGTTGCGTCTTTGAACTAAAATTCACATTTGTACGTGGATAATCACTTTTAGAGATAAAATTAGATGTTTAAAGTGATTTACAAGCTTCCAAGGGCCCTAAACACAAGATATGAGGAATGGGTAAATATGAATGAAAATGGCCAATTTATTCACTCTGAGGCCTTAAAAAGTTTTTCTCCACTCCAGAAAGTGAATTAAATAACATTTGTAGACCTTTATTGTTCAATCAAAACGCCCGATTTTTGACGAAAGAGATAACCACCCCCCCCTTACGACATGCTTCAGAAACAAAAAAAATGGTTCATTTTCAAATGTTGCATCTTTGAACGACAATCCACATTTGTACGTGGATAAACACTTTTAGAGATAAAATTAGATGTTTAAAGTGATTTTCAAGCTTCCAGGGGCCCTAAACACAAGATTTGAGAAATGGGTAAAAGTGAATGAAAATGGCCAATTTACTCACTCTGAGGCCTTAAAAAGTGTTTCTCCTCAATGGGAAGTGAATTAAATAACATTTGGATGCCTTTATTGTTCAATCAAAAACTCCTGTTTTTTGGTGTAAAAGATAACCACCCCCCCTTACGACATGCTTCAGAAACGAAAAAAATGGTCCATTTTCAAATGTTGCGTCTTTGAACTACAATTCACATTTGTACGTGGATAATCACTTTTAAATATAAAATTAGATGTTTAAAGTTATTTACAAGCTTCCAGGGGCCCTAAACACAAGATATGAGGAATGGGTAAATATGAATGAAAACGGCCAATTTATTCACTCTGAGGCCTTAAAAAGTTTTTCTCCACTCCAGAAAGTGAATTAAATAACATTTGTAGACCTTTATTGTTCAATCAAAAACGCCCGATTTTTGACGAAAGAGATAACCACCCCCCCTTACGACATGCTTCAGAAACAAAAAAAATGGTTCATTTTCAAAGTTGCATCTTTGAACGACAATCCACATTTGTACGTGGATAAACACTTTTAGAGATAAAATTAGATGTTTAAAGTGATTTTCAAGCTTCCAGGGGCCCTAAACACAAGATTTGAGAAATGGGTAAAAGTGAATGAAAATGGCCAATTTACTCACTCTGAGGCCTTAAAAAGTGTTTCTCCTCAACGGGAAGTGAATTAAATAACATTTGGAGGCCTTTATTGTTCAAGCGAAAACGCCTGATTTTTGATGAAAGAGATAACCACCCCCCTTACGACATGCTTCTGAAACTAAAAAAATGGTTCATTTTCAACTGTTGCGTCTTTTGAACTACAATTAACATTGTACGTGGATAATCACTTTTAGAGATAAAATGAGATGTTTAAAGTGATTTTCAAGCATCCAGGGGCCCTAAACACGAGATTTGAGAAATGGGTAAACGTGAATGAAAATGGCCAATTTACTCACTCTGCGGCCTTAAAAAGTGTTTCTCCTCCACGGAAAGTGAATAAAATAACATTTGGATGCCTTTATTGTTCAATCAAAAACGCCCGTTTTTTGGTGAAAAAGATAACCACCCCCCCTTTCGACATGCTTCAGAAACGAAAAAAATGGTCCATTTTCAAATGTTGCGTCTTTGAACTACAATTCACATTTGTACGTGGATGATCACTTTTAGAGATAAAATTAGATGTTTAAAGTGATTTACAAGCTTCCAGGGGCCCTAAACACAAGATATGAGGAATGGGTAAATATGAATGAAACTGGCCAATTTATTCACTCTGAGGCCTTAAAAAGTTTTTCTCCACTCCAGAAAGTGAATTAAATAACATTTGTAGGCCTTTATTGTTCAATCAAAAACGCCCGATTTTTGACGAAAGAGATACCCACCCCCCCCCTTACGACATGCTTCAGAAACTAAAAAAATGGTCCGTTTTCAAATGTAGCCTCTTTGAACTACAATTCACATTTGTACGTGGAAAAGCAATTTTAAAAATCAAATGAGATGTTTAAAGTGATTTTCATGCTTCCAGGGGCCTTAAACACAAGATTTGAGGAATGGGTAAAAGTGAATGAAAATGGCCAATTTACTCACTCTGAGGCCTTAAAAAGTGTTTCTCCTCCACGGAAAGTGAATAAAATAACATTTGGATGCCTTTATTGTTCAAACAAAAACGCCCGTTTTTTGGTGAAAAAGATAACCACCCCCCCTTACGACATGCTTCAGAAACAAAATAATGGTCCATTTTCAAATGTTGCGTCTTTGAACTACAATTCACATTTGTACGTGGATAATCACTTTTAGAGATAAAATTAGATGTTTAAAGTGATTTACAAGCTTCCAGGGGCCCTAAACACAAGATATGAGGAATGGGTAAATATGAATGAAACTGGCCAATTTATTCACTCTGAGGCCTTAAAAAGTTTTTCTCCACTCCAGAAAGTGAATTAAATAACATTTGTAGGCCTTTATTGTTCAATCAAAAACGCCCGATTTTTGACGAAAGAGATAACCACCCCCCCTTCCGACATGCTTCAGAAACAAAAAAATGGTTCATTTTCAAAGTTGCATCTTTGAACGACAATCCACATTTGTATGTGGATAAACACTTTTAGAGATAAAATTAGATGTTTAAAGTGATTTTCAAGCTTCCAGGGGCCCTAAACACAAGATTTGAGAAATGGGTAAAAGTGAATGAAAATGGCCAATTTACTCACTCTGAGGCCTTTAAAAGTGTTTCTCCTCCACGGAAAGTGAATAAAATAACATTTGGATGCCTTTATTGTTCAATCAAAAACGCCCGTTTTTTGGTGAAAAAGATAACCACCCCCCCTTACGACATGCTTCAGAAACGAAAAAAATGGTCCATTTTCAAATGTTGCGTCTTTGAACTACAATTCACATTTGTACGTGGATAATCACTTTTAAAGATCAAATGAGATGTTTAAAGTGATTTACAAGCTTCCAGGGGACCTAAACACAAGATTTGAGGAATGGGTAAATATGAATGAAAATGGCCAATTTATTCACTCTGAGGCCTTAAAAAGTGTTTCTCCACTCCAGAAAGTGAATTAAATAACATTTGTAGGCCTTTATTGTTCAATCAAAAACGCCCGATTTTTGACGAAAGAGATAACCCCCCCCCCTTACGACATGCTTCAGAAATTAAAAAAATGGTCCGTTTTCAAATGTAGCCTCTTTGAACTACAATTCACATTTGTACGTGGAAAAGCAATTTTAAAGATCAAATGAGATGTTTAAAGTGATTTTCATACTTCCAGGGGCCTTAAACACAAGATTTGAGGAATGGGTAAAAGTGAATGAAAATGGCCAATTTACTCACTCTGAGGCCTTAAAAAGTGTTTCTCCTCCACGGGAAGTGAATTAAATAACATTTGTAGGCCTTTATTGTAAAAGCGAAAACGCCCGATTATTGACGAAAGAGATAACCACCCCCCCTTACGACATGCTTCAGAAACGTAAAAAATGGCCCGTTGTCAAATGTTGCGTCTTTGAATGACAATCCACATTTGTACGTGGATAATCACTTTTAGAGCTAAAATTAGATGTTTAAAGTGATTTTCAAGCTTCCAGGGGCCCTAAACACGAGATTTGAGAAATGGGTAAACGTGAATGAAAATAGCCAATTTACTCACTCGGAGGCCTTAAAAAGTGTTTCTCCTCCACGGAAAGTGAATAAAATAACATTTGGAGGCCTTTATTGTTCAAGCGAAAATGCCTGATTTTTGATGAAAGAGATAACCACCCCCCCTTACGACATGCTTCTGAAACTAAAAAAATGGTTCATTTTCAAATGTTGCGTCTTTTGAACTACAATTAACATTGTACGTGGATAATCACTTTTAGAGATAAAATGAGATGTTTAAAGTGATTTTCAAGCTTCCAGGGGCCCTAAACACGAGATTTGAGAAATGGGTAAACGTGAATGAAAATGGCCAATTTACTCACTCTGCGGCCTTAAAAAGTGTTTCTCCTCCACGGAAAGTGAATAAAATAACATTTGGATGCCTTTATTGTTCAATCAAAAACGCCCGTTTTTTGGTGAAAAAGATAACCACCCCCCCTTTCGACATGCTTCAGAAACGAAAAAAATGGTCCATTTTCAAATGTTGCGTCTTTGAACTACAATTCACATTTGTACGTGGATGATCACTTTTAGAGATAAAATTAGATGTTTAAAGTGATTTACATGCTTCCAGGGGCCCTAAACACAAGATATGAGGAATGGGTAAATATGAATGAAACTGGCCAATTTATTCACTCTGAGGCCTTAAAAAGTTTTTCTCCACTCCAGAAAGTGAATTAAATAACATTTGTAGGCCTTAATTGTTCAATCAAAAACGCCCGATTTTTGACGAAAGAGATAACCACCCCCCCCTTCCGACATGCTTCAGAAACTAAAAAAATGGTCCGTTTTTAAATGTAGCCTCTTTGAACTACAATTCACATTTGTACGTGGAAAAGCACTTTTAAAGATCAAATGAGATGTTTAAAGTGATTTTCATGCTTCCAGGGGCCTTAAACACAAGATTTGAGGAATGGGTAAAAGTGAATGAAAATGGCCAATTTACTCACTCTGAGGCCTTAAAAAGTGTTTCTCCTCCACGGGAAGTGAATTAAATAACATTTGTAGGCCTTTATTGTTCAAGCTTGAACGGCCTATTATTGACGAAAGAGATAACCACCCCCCCTTACGACATGCTTCAGAAACGTAAAAAATGGCCCGTTTTCAAATGTTGCGTCTTTGACTGACAATCCACATTTGTACGTGGATAATCACTTTTAGAGCTAAAATTAGATGTTTAAAGTGATTTTCAAGCTTCCAGGGGCCCTAAACATGAGATTTGAAAAATGGGTAACTGTGAATGAAAATGGCCAATTTTTTCACTCTGCGGCCTTAAAAAGTGCTTCTCCTCCACGGAAAGTGAATAAAATAACATTTGGATGCCTTTATTGTTCAATCAAAAACGCCCGTTTTTTGGTGAAAAAGATAACCACCCCCCCTTACGACATGCTTCAGAAACTAAAAAAATGGTCCATTTTCAAATGTTGCCTCTTTGAACCACAATTCACATTTGTACGTGGAAAAGCACTTTTAAAGATCAAATGAGATGTTTAAAGTGATTTTCATGCTTCCAGGGGCCTTAAACACAAGATTTGAGGAATGGGTAAAAGTGAATGAAAATGGCCAATTTTTCTCACTCTGAGGCCTTAAAAAGTGTTTCTCCTCCACGGGAAGTGAATTAAATAACATTTGTAGGCCTTTATTGTTCAAGCGAAAACGCCTGATTTTTGATGAAAGAGATAACCACCCCCCCTTACGACATGCTTCTGAAACTAAAAAAATGGTTCATTTTCAAATGTTGCGTCTTTGAACCACAATTAACATTGTACGTGGATAATCACTTTTAGAGATAAAATTAGATGTTTAAAGTGATTTACAAGCTTCCAGTGGCCCTAAACACAAGATATGAGGAATGGGTAAATATGAATGAAAATGGCCAATTTATTCACTCAGAGGCCTTAAAAAGTTTTTCTCCACTCCAGAAAGTGAATTAAATAACATTTGTAGACCTTTATTGTTCAATCAAAAACGCCCGATTTTTGACGAAAGAGATAACCACCCCCCCTTACGACATGCTTCAGAAACAAAAAAAATGGTTCATTTTCAAATGTTGCATCTTTGAACGACAATCCACATTTGTACGTGGATAAACACTTTTAGAGATAAAATTAGATGTTTAAAGTGATTTTCAAGCTTCCAGGGGCCCTAAACACAAGATTTGAGAAATGGGTAAAAGTGAATGAAAATGGCCAATTTACTCACTCTGAGGCCTTAAAAAGTGTTTCTCCTCAACGGGAAGTGAATTAAATAACATTTGTAGGCCTTTATTGTTCAAGCGAAAACGCCCGATTATTGACGAAAGAGATAACCACCCCCCCCTTACGACATGCTTCAGAAACGAAAAAAATGGTCCGTTTTCAAATGTTGCGTCTTTGAATGACAATCCACATTTGTACGTGGATAATCACTTTTAGAGCTAAAATTAGATGTTTAAAGTGATTTTCAAGCTTCCAGGGGCCCTAAACACAAGATTTGAGAAATGGGTAAAAGTGAATGAAAATGGCCAATTTACTCACTCTGAGGCCTTAAAAAGTGTTTCTCCTCCACGGGAAGTGAATTAAATACCATTTGGAGGCCTTTATTGTTCAAGCGAAAACGCCTGATTTTTGATGAAAGAGATAACCACCCCCCTTACGACATGCTTCTGAAACAAAAAAAATGGTTCATTTTCAACTGTTGCGTCTTTTGAACTACAATTAACATTGTACGTGGATAATCACTTTTAGAGATAAAATGAGATGTTTAAAGTGATTTTCAAGCTTCCAGGGGCCCTAAACAGAAGATTTGAGAAATGGGTAAAAGTGAATGAAAATGGCCAATTTACTCACTCTGAGGCCTTTAAAAGTGTTTCTCCTCCACGGAAAGTGAATAAAATAATATTTGGATGCCTTTATTGTTCAATCAATAACGCCCGTTTTTTGGTGAAAAAGATAACCACCCCCCCTTACGACATGCTTCAGAAACGTAAAAAATGGCCCGTTTTCAAATGTTGCGTCTTTGACTGACAATCCACATTTGTACGTGGATAATCACTTTTAGAGCTAAAATTAGATGTTTAAAGTGATTTTTAAGCTTCCAGGGGCCCTAAACATGAGATTTGAAAAATGGGTAACTGTGAATGAAAATGGCCAATTTTTTCACTCTGCGGCCTTAAAAAGTGTTTCTCCTCCACGGAAAGTGAATAAAATACCATTTGGATGCCTTTATTGTTCAATCAAAGACGCCCGTTTTTTGGTGAAAAAGATAACCACCCCCCCTTACGACATGCTTCAGAAACTAAAAAAATGGTCCGTTTTCAAATGTTGCCTCTTTGAACCACAATTCACATTTGTACGTGGAAAAGCACTTTTAAAGATCAAATGAGATGTTTAAAGTGATTTTCATGCTTCCAGGGGCCTTAAACACAAGATTTGAGGAATGGGTAAAAGTGAATGAAAATGGCCAATTTACTCACTCTGAGGCCTTAAAAAGTGTTTCTCCTCCACGGGAAGTGAATTAAATAACATTTGTAGGCCTTTATTGTTCAAGCGAAAACGCCTGATTTTTGATGAAAGAGATAACCACCCCCCCTTACGACATGCTTCTGAAACTAAAAAAATGGTTCATTTTCAAATGTTGCGTCTTTGAACCACAATTAACATTGTACGTGGATAATCACTTTTAGAGATAAAATGAGATGTTTAAAGTGATTTTCAAGCTTCCAGGGGCCCTAAACACGAGATTTGAGAAATGGGTAAACGTGAATGAAAATGGCCAATTTACTCACTCTGCGGCCTTAAAAAGTGTTTCTCCTCCACGGAAAGTGAATAAAATAGCATTTGGATGCCTTTATTGTTCAATCAAAAACGCCCGTTTTTTAGGTGAAAAAGATAACCACCCCCCCTTACGACATGCTTCAGAAACAAAAAAAATGGTCCATTTTGAAATGTTGCGTCTTTGAACTACAATTCACATTTGTACGTGGATAATCACTTTTAGAGATAAAATTAGATGTTTAAAGTGATTTACAAGCTTCCAGTGGCCCTAAACACAAGATATGAGGAATGGGTAAATATGAATGAAAATGGCCAATTTATTCACTCTGAGGCCTTAAAAAGTTTTTCTCCACTCCAGAAAGTGAATTAAATAACATTTGTAGACCTTTATTGTTCAATCAAAAACGCCCGATTTTTGATGAAAGAGATAACCACCCCCCCTTACGACATGCTTCAGAAACAAAAAAAATGGTTCATTTTCAAATGTTGCATCTTTGAACGACAATCCACATTTGTACGTGGATAAACACTTTTAGAGATAAAATTAGATGTTTAAAGTGATTTTCAAGCTTCCAGGGGCCCTAAACACAAGATTTGAGAAATGGGTAAAAGTGAATGAAAATGGCCAATTTACTCACTCTGAGGCCTTAAAAAGTGTTTCTCCTCAACGGGAAGTGAATTAAATACCATTTGTAGGCCTTTATTGTTCAAGCGAAAACGCCCGATTATTGACGAAAGAGATAACCACCCCCCCTTACGACATGCTTCAGAAACGATAAAAATGGTCCGTTTTCAAATGTTGCGTCTTTGAATGACAATCCACATTTGTACGTGGATAATCACTTTTAGAGCTAAAATTAGATGTTTAAAGTGATTTTCAAGCTTCCAGGGGCCCTAAACACAAGATTTGAGAAATGGGTAAAAGTGAATGAAAATGGCCAATTTACTCACTCTGAGGCCTTAAAAAGTGTTTCTCCTCCACGGGAAGTGAATTAAATACCATTTGGAGGCCTTTATTGTTCAAGCGAAAACGCCTGATTTTTGATGAAAGAGATAACCACCCCCCTTACGACATGCTTCTGAAACAAAAAAAATGGTTCATTTTCAACTGTTGCGTCTTTTGAACTACAATTAACATTGTACGTGGATAATCACTTTTAGAGATAAAATGAGATGTTTAAAGTGATTTTCAAGCTTCCAGGGGCCCTAAACAGAAGATTTGAGAAATGGGTAAAAGTGAATGAAAATGGCCAATTTACTCACTCTGAGGCCTTAAAAAGTGTTTCTCCACTCCAGAAAGTGAATTAAATAACATTTGTAGGCCTTTATTGTTCAATCAAAAACGCCCGATTTTTGACGAAAGAGATAACCACCCCCCCCTTACGACATGCTTCAGAAACTAAAAAAATGGTCCGTTTTCAAATGTAGCCTCTTTGAACTACAATTCACATTTGTACGTGGAAAAGCAATTTTAAAGATCAAATGAGATGTTTAAAGTGATTTTCATGCTTCCAGGGGCCTTAAACACAAGATTTGAGGAATGGGTAAAAGTGAATGAAAATGGCCAATTTACTCACTCTGAGGCCTTAAAAAGTGTTTCTCCTCCACGGGAAGTGAATTAAATAACATTTGTAGGCCTTTATTGTAAAAGCGCAAACGCCCGATTATTGACGAAAGAGATAACCACCCCCCCTTACGACATGCTTCAGAAACGTAAAAAATGGCCCGTTTTCAAATGTTGCGTCTTTGAATGACAATCCACATTTGTACGTGGATAATCACTTTTAGAGCTAAAATTAGATGTTTAAAGTGATTTTCAAGCTTCCAGGGGCCCTAAACACGAGATTTGAGAAATGGGTAAACGTGAATGAAAATGGCCAATTTACTCACTCTGCGGCCTTAAAAAGTGTTTCTCCTCCACGGAAAGTGAATAAAATAACATTTGGAGGCCTTTATTGTTCAAGCGAAAACGCCTGATTTTTGATGAAAGAGATAACCACCCCCCCTTACGACATGCTTCTGAAACTAAAAAAATGGTTCATTTTCAAATGTTGCGTCTTTTGAACTACAATTAACATTGTACGTGGATAATCACTTTTAGAGATAAAATGAGATGTTTAAAGTGATTTTCAAGCTTCCAGGGGCCCTAAACACGAGATTTGAGAAATGGGTAAACGTGAATGAAAATGGCCAATTTACTCACTCTGCGGCCTTAAAAAGTGTTTCTCCTCCACGGAAAGTGAATAAAATAACATTTGGATGCCTTTATTGTTCAATCAAAAGCGCCAGTTTTTTGGTGAAAAAGATAACCACCCCCCCTTTCGACATGCTTCAGAAACGAAAAAAATGGTCCATTTTCAAATGTTGCGTCTTTGAACTACAATTCACATTTGTACGTGGATGATCACTTTTAGAGATAAAATTAGATGTTTAAAGTGATTTACAAGCTTCCAGGGGCCCTAAACACAAGATATGAGGAATGGGTAAATATGAATGAAACTGGCCAATTTATTCACTCTGAGGCCTTAAAAAGTTTTTCTCCACTCCAGAAAGTGAATTAAATAACATTTGTAGGCCTTTATTGTTCAATCAAAAACGCCCGATTTTTGACGAAAGAGATAACCACCCCCCCTTCCGACATGCTTCAGAAACTAAAAAAATGGTCCGTTTTTAAATGTAGCCTCTTTGAACTACAATTCACATTTGTACGTGGAAAAGCACTTTTAAAGATCAAATGAGATGTTTAAAGTGATTTTCATGCTTCCAGGGGCCTTAAACACAAGATTTGAGGAATGGGTAAAAGTGAATGAAAATGGCCAATTTACTCACTCTGAGGCCTTAAAAAGTGTTTCTCCTCCACGGGAAGTGAATTAAATAACATTTGTAGGCCTTTATTGTTCAAGCTTGAACGGCCTATTATTGACGAAAGAGATAACCACCCCCCCTTACGACATGCTTCAGAAACGTAAAAAATGGCCCGTTTTCAAATGTTGCGTCTTTGACTGACAATCCACATTTGTACGTGGATAATCACTTTTAGAGCTAAAATTAGATGTTTAAAGTGATTTTCAAGCTTCCAGGGGCCCTAAACATGAGATTTGAAAAATGAGTAACTGTGAATGAAAATGGCCAATTTTTTCACTCTGCGGCCTTAAAAAGTGTTTCTCCTCCACGGAAAGTGAATAAAATAACATTTGGATGCCTTTATTGTTCAATCAAAAACGCCCGTTTTTTGGTGAAAAAGATAACCACCCCCCCTTACGACATGCTTCAGAAACTAAAAAAATGGTCCGTTTTCAAATGTTGCCTCTTTGAACCACAATTCACATTTGTACGTGGAAAAGCACTTTTAAAGATCAAATGAGATGTTTAAAGTGATTTTCATGCTTCCAGGGGCCTTAAACACAAGATTTGAGGAATGGGTAAAAGTGAATGAAAATGGCCAATTTACTCACTCTGAGGCCTTAAAAAGTGTTTCTCCTCCACGGGAAGTGAATTAAATAACATTTGTAGGCCTTTATTGTTCAAGCGAAAACGCCTGATTTTTGATGAAAGAGATAACCACCCCCCCTTACGACATGCTTCTGAAACTAAAAAAATGGTTCATTTTCAAATGTTGCGTCTTTGAACCACAATTAACATTGTACGTGGATAATCACTTTTAGAGATAAAATGAGATGTTTAAAGTGATTTTCAAGCTTCCAGGGGCCCTAAACACGAGATTTGAGAAATGGGTAAACGTGAATGAAAATGGCCAATTTACTCACTCTGCGGCCTTAAAAAGTGTTTCTCCTCCACGGAAAGTGAATAAAATAGCATTTGGATGCCTTTATTGTTCAATCAAAAACGCCCGTTTTTTGGTGAAAAAGATAACCACCCCCCCTTACGACATGCTTCAGAAACAAAAAAAATGGTCCATTTTGAAATGTTGCGTCTTTGAACTACAATTCACATTTGTACGTGGATAATCACTTTTAGAGATAAAATTAGATGTTTAAAGTGATTTACAAGCTTCCAGTGGCCCTAAACACAAGATATGAGGAATGGGTAAATATGAATGAAAATGGCCAATTTATTCACTCTGAGGCCTTTAAAAGTTTTTCTCCACTCCAGAAAGTGAATTAAATAACATTTGTAGACCTTTATTGTTCAATCAAAATCGCCCGATTTTTGACGAAAGAGATAACCACCCCCCCTTACGACATGCTTCAGAAACAAAAAAAATGGTTCATTTTCAAATGTTGCATCTTTGAACGACAGTCCACATTTGTACGTGGATAAACACTTTTAGAGATAAAATTAGATGTTTAAAGTGATTTTCAAGCTTCCAGGGGCCCTAAACACAAGATTTGAGAAATGGGTAAAAGTGAATGAAAATGGCCAATTTACTCACTCTGAGGCCTTAAAAAGTGTTTCTCCTCAACGGGAAGTGAATTAAAGAACATTTGTAGGCCTTTATTGTTCAAGCGAAAACGCCCGATTATTGACGAAAGAGATAACCACCCCCCCTTACGACATGCTTCAGAAACGAAAAAAATGGTCCGTTTTCAAATGTTGCGTCTTTGAATGACAATCCACATTTGTACGTGGATAATCACTTTTAGAGCTAAAATTAGATGTTTAAAGTGATTTTCAAGCTTCCAGGGGCCCTAAACACAAGATTTGAGAAATGGGTAAAAGTGAATGAAAATGGCCAATTTACTCACTCTGAGGCCTTAAAAAGTGTTTCTCCTCCACGGGAAGTGAATTAAATACCATTTGGAGGCCTTTATTGTTCAAGCGAAAACGCCTGATTTTTTGGTGAAAAAGATAACCACCCCCCCTTACGACATGCTTCAGAAACGAAAAAAATGGTCCATTTTCAAATGTTGCGTCTTTGAACTACAATTCACATTTGTACGTGGATAATCACTTTTAAAGATCAAATGAGATGTTTAAAGTGATTTACAAGCTTCCAGGGGCCCTAAACACAAGATTTGAGGAATGGGTAAATATGAATGAAAATGGCCAATTTATTCACTCTGAGGCCTTAAAAAGTGTTTCTCCACTCCAGAAAGTGAATTAAATAACATTTGTAGGCCTTTATTGTTCAATCAAAAACGCCCGATTTTTGACGAAAGAGATAACCACCCCCCCCTTACGACATGCTTCAGAAACTAAAAAAATGGTCTGTTTTCAAATGTAGCCTCTTTGAACTACAATTCACATTTGTACGTGGAAAAGCAATTTTAAAGATCAAATGAGATGTTTAAAGTGATTTTCATGCTTCCAGGGGCCTTAAACACAAGATTTGAGGAATGGGTAAAAGTGAATGAAAATGGCCAATTTACTCACTCTGAGGCCTTAAAAAGTGTTTCTCCTCCACGGGAAGTGAATTAAATAACATTTGTAGGCCTTTATTGTAAAAGCGAAAACGCCTGATTATTGACGAAAGAGATAACCACCCCCCCTTACGACATGCTTCAGAAACGTAAAAAATGGCCCGTTTTCAAATGTTGCGTCTTTGAATGACAATCCACATTTGTACGTGGATAATCACTTTTAGAGCTAAAATTAGATGTTTAAAGTGATTTTCAAGCTTCCAGGGGCCCTAAACACGAGATTTGAGAAATGGGTAAACGTGAATGAAAATGGCCAATTTACTCACTCTGCGGCCTTAAAAAGTGTTTCTCCTCCACGGAAAGTGAATAAAATAACATTTGGATGCCTTTATTGTTCAATCAAAAACGCCCGTTTTTTGGTGAAAAAGATAACCACCCCCCCTTTCGACATGCTTCAGAAACGAAAAAAATGGTCCATTTTCAAATGTTGCGTCTTTGAACTACAATTCACATTTGTACGTGGATGATCACTTTTAGAGATAAAATTAGATGTTTAAAGTGATTTACAAGCTTCCAGGGGCCCTAAACACAAGATATGAGGAATGGGTAAATATGAATGAAACTGGCCAATTTATTCACTCTGAGGCCTTAAAAAGTTTTTCTCCACTCCAGAAAGTGAATTAAATAACATTTGTAGGCCTTTATTGTTCAATCAAAAACGCCCGATTTTTGACGAAAGAGATAACCACCCCCCCTTCCGACATGCTTCAGAAACTAAAAAAATGGTCCGTTTTTAAATGTAGCCTCTTTGAACTACAATTCACATTTGTACGTGGAAAAGCACTTTTGAAGATCAAATGAGATGTTTAAAGTGATTTTCATGCTTCCAGGGGCCTTAAACACAAGATTTGAGGAATGGGTAAAAGTGAATGAAAATGGCCAATTTACTCACTCTGAGGCCTTAAAAAGTGTTTCTCCTCCACGGGAAGTGAATTAAATAACATTTGTAGGCCTTTATTGTTCAAGCTTGAACGGCCTATTATTGACGAAAGAGATAACCACCCCCCCTTACGACATGCTTCAGAAACGTAAAAAATGGCCCGTTTTCAAATGTTGCGTCTTTGACTGACAATCCACATTTGTACGTGGATAATCACTTTTAGAGCTAAAATTAGATGTTTAAAGTGATTTTCAAGATTCCAGGGGCCCTAAACATGAGATTTGAAAAATGGGTAACTGTGAATGAAAATGGCCAATTTTTTCACTCTGCGGCCTTAAAAAGTGTTTCTCCTCTACGGAAAGTGAATAAAATAACATTTGGATGCCTTTATTGTTCAATCAAAAACGCCCGTTTTTTGGTGAAAAAGATAACCACCCCCCCTTACGACATGCTTCAGAAACTAAAAAAATGGTCCGTTTTCAAATGTTGCCTCTTTGAACCACAATTCACATTTGTACGTGGAAAAGCACTTTTAAAGATCAAATGAGATGTTTAAAGTGATTTTCATGCTTCCAGGGGCCTTAAACACAAGATTTGAGGAATGGGTAAAAGTGAATGAAAATGGCCAATTTACTCACTCTGAGGCCTTAAAAAGTGTTTCTCCTCCACGGGAAGTGAATTAAATAACATTTGAAGGCCTTTATTGTTCAAGCGAAAACGCCTGATTTTTGATGAAAGAGATAACCACCCCCCCTTACGACATGCTTCTGAAACTAAAAAAATGGTTCATTTTCAAATGTTGCGTCTTTGAACCACAATTAACATTGTACGTGGATAATCACTTTTAGAGATAAAATGAGATGTTTAAAGTGATTTTCAAGCTTCCAGGGGCCCTAAACACGAGATTTGAGAAATGGGTAAACGTGAATGAAAATGGCCAATTTACTCACTCTGCGGCCTTAAAAAGTGTTTCTCCTCCACGGAAAGTGAATAAAATAGCATTTGGATGCCTTTATTGTTCAATCAAAAACGCCCGATTTTTGACGAAAGAGATAACCACCCCCCCTTACGACATGCTTCAGAAACAAAAAAATGGTTCATTTTCAAATGTTGCATCTTTGAACGACAATCCACATTTGTACGTGGATAAACACTTTTAGAGATAAAATTAGATGTTTAAAGTGATTTTCAAGCTTCCAGGGGCCCTAAACACAAGATTTGAGAAATGGGTAAAAGTGAATGAAAATGGCCAATTTACTCACTCTGAGGCCTTAAAAAGTGTTTCTCCTCAACGGGAAGTGAATTAAAGAACATTTGTAGGCCTTTATTGTTCAAGCGAAAACGCCCGATTATTGACGAAAGAGATAACCACCCCCCCTTACGACATGCTTCAGAAACGAAAAAAATGGTCCGTTTTCAAATGTTGCGTCTTTGAATGACAATCCACATTTGTACGTGGATAATCACTTTTAGAGCTAAAATTAGATGTTTAAAGTGATTTTCAAGCTTCCAGGGGCCCTAAACACAAGATTTGAGAAATGGGTAAAAGTGAATGAAAATGGCCAATTTACTCACTCTGAGGCCTTAAAAAGTGTTTCTCCTCCACGGGAAGTGAATTAAATACCATTTGGAGGCCTTTATTGTTCAAGCGAAAACGCCTGATTTTTGATGAAAGAGATAACCACCCCCCTTACGACATGCTTCTGAAACTAAAAAAATGGTTCATTTTCAACTGTTGCGTCTTTTGAACTACAATTAACATTGTACGTGGATAATCACTTTTAGAGATAAAATGAGATGTTTAAAGTGATTTACAAGCTTCCAGGGGCCCTAAACACAAGATTTGAGGAATGGGTAAATATGAATGAAAATGGCCAATTTATTCACTCTGAGGCCTTAAAAAGTGTTTCTCCACTCCAGAAAGTGAATTAAATAACATTTGTAGGCCTTTATTGTTCAATCAAAAACGCCCGATTTTTGACGAAAGAGATAACCACCCCCCCCTTACGACATGCTTCAGAAACTAAAAAAATGGTCCGTTTTCAAATGTAGCCTCTTTGAACTACAATTCACATTTGTACGTGGAAAAGCAATTTTAAAGATCAAATGAGATGTTTAAAGTGATTTTCATGCTTCCAGGGGCCTTAAACACAAGATTTGAGGAATGGGTAAAAGTGAATGAAAATGGCCAATTTACTCACTCTGAGGCCTTAAAAAGTGTTTCTCCTCCACGGGAAGTGAATTAAATAACATTTGTAGGCCTTTATTGTAAAAGCGAAAACGCCCGATTATTGACGAAAGAGATAACCACCCCCCCTTACGACATGCTTCGGAAACGTAAAAAATGGCCCGTTTTCAAATGTTGCGTCTTTGAATGACAATCCACATTTGTACGTGGATAATCACTTTTAGAGCTAAAATTAGATGTTTAAAGTGATTTTCAAGCTTCCAGGGGCCCTAAACACGAGATTTGAGAAATGGGTAAACGTGAATGAAAATGGCCAATTTACTCACTCTGCGGCCTTAAAAAGTGTTTCTCCTCCACGGAAAGTGAATAAAATAACATTTGGATGCCTTTATTGTTCAATCAAAAACGCCCGTTTTTTGGTGAAAAAGATAACCACCCCCCCTTACGACATGCTTCAGAAACGAAAAAAATGGTCCATTTTCAAATGTTGCGTCTTTGAACTACAATTCACATTTGTACGTGGATAATCACTTTTAAAGATCAAATGAGATGTTTAAAGTGATTTACAAGCTTCCAGGGGCCCTAAACACAAGATTTGAGGAATGGGTAAATATGAATGAAAATGGCCAATTTATTCACTCTGAGGCCTTAAAAAGTGTTTCTCCACTCCAGAAAGTGAATTAAATAACATTTGTAGGCCTTTATTGTTCAATCAAAAACGCCCGATTTTTGACGAAAGAGATAACCACCCCCCCCTTACGACATGCTTCAGAAACTAAAAAAATGGTCCGTTTTCAAATGTAGCCTCTTTGAACTACAATTCACATTTGTACGTGGAAAAGCAATTTTAAAGATCAAATGAGATGTTTAAAGTGATTTTCATGCTTCCAGGGGCCTTAAACACAAGATTTGAGGAATGGGTAAAAGTGAATGAAAATGGCCAATTTACTCACTCTGAGGCCTTAAAAAGTGTTTCTCCTCCACGGGAAGTGAATTAAATAACATTTGTAGGCCTTTATTGTAAAAGCGAAAACGCCCGATTATTGACGAAAGAGATAACCACCCCCCCTTACGACATGCTTCAGAAACGTAAAAAATGGCCCGTTTTCAAATGTTGCGTCTTTGAATGACAATCCACATTTGTACGTGGATAATCACTTTTAGAGCTAAAATTAGATGTTTAAAGTGATTTTCAAGCTTCCAGGGGCCCTAAACACGAGATTTGAGAAATGGGTAAACGTGAATGAAAATGGCCAATTTACTCACTCTGCGGCCTTAAAAAGTGTTTCTCCTCCACGGAAAGTGAAAAAATAACATTTGGATGCCTTTATTGTTCAATCAAAAACGCCCGTTTTTTGGTGAAAAAGATAACCACCCCCCCCTTACGACATGCTTCAGAAACAAAAAAAATGGTCCATTTTCAAATGTTGCGTCTTTGAACTAAAATTCACATTTGTACATGGATAATCACTTTTAGAGATAAAATTAGATGTTTAAAGTGATTTACAAGCTTCCAGGGGCCCTAAACACAAGATATGAGGAATGGGTAAATATGAATGAAAATGGCCAATTTATTCACTCTGAGGCCTTAAAAAGTTTTTCTCCACTCCAGAAAGTGAATTAAATAACATTTGTAGACCTTTATTGTTCAATCAAAACGCCCGATTTTTGACGATAGAGATAACTACCCCCCCTTACGACATGCTTCAGAAACAAAAAAAATGGTTCATTTTCAAATGTTGCATCTTTGAACGACAATCCACATTTGTACGTGGATAAACACTTTTAGAGATAAAATTAGATGTTTAAAGTGATTTTCAAGCTTCCAGGGGCCCTAAACACAAGATTTGAGAAATGGGTAAAAGTGAATGAAAATGGCCAATTTACTCACTCTGAGGCCTTAAAAAGTGTTTCTCCTCAATGGGAAGTGAATTAAATAACATTTGGATGCCTTTATTGTTCAATCAAAAACTCCCGTTTTTTGGTGTAAAAGATAACCACCCCCCCTTACGACATGCTTCAGAAACGAAAAAAATGGTCCATTTTCAAATGTTGCGTCTTTGAACTACAATTCACATTTGTACGTGGATAATCACTTTTAAAGATAAAATTAGATGTTTAAAGTGATTTACAAGCTTCCAGGGGCCCTAAACACAAGATATGAGGAATGGGTAAATATGAATGAAAACGGCCAATTTATTCACTCTGAGGCCTTAAAAAGTTTTTCTCCACTCCAGAAAGTGAATTAAATAACATTTGTAGACCTTTATTGTTCAATCAAAAACGCCCGATTTTTGACGAAAGAGATAACCACCCCCCCTTACGACATGCTTCAGAAACAAAAAAAATGGTTCATTTTCAAAGTTGCATCTTTGAACGACAATCCACATTTGTACATGGATAAACACTTTTAGAGATAAAATTAGATGTTTAAAGTGATTTTCAAGCTTCCAGGGGCCCTAAACACAAGATTTGAGAAATGGGTAAAAGTGAATGAAAATGGCCAATTTACTCACTCTGAGGCCTTAAAAAGTGTTTCTCCTCAACGGGAAGTGAATTAAATAACATTTGTAGGCCTTTATTGTTCAAGCGAAAACGCCCGATTATTGACGAAAGAGATAACCACCCCCCCCTTACGACATGCTTCAGAAACAAAAAAAATGGTCCGTTTTCAAATGTTGCGTCTTTGAATGACAATCCACATTTGTACGTGGATAGTCACTTTTAGAGCTAAAATTAGATGTTTAAAGTGATTTTCAAGCTTCCATGGGCCCTAAACACAAGATTTGAGAAATGGGTAAAAGTGAATGAAAATGGCCAATTTACTCACTCTGAGGCCTTAAAAAGTGTTTCTCCTCCACGGGAAGTGAATTAAATACCATTTGGAGGCCTTTATTGTTCAAGCGAAAATGCCTGATTTTTGATGAAAGAGATAACCACCCCCCTTACGACATGCTTCTGAAACTAAAAAAATGGTTCATTTTCAACTGTTGCGTCTTTTGAACTACAATTAACATTGTACGTGGATAATCACTTTTAGAGATAAAATGAGATGTTTAAAGTGATTTTCAAGCATCCAGGGGCCCTAAACACGAGATTTGAGAAATGGGTAAACGTGAATGAAAATGGCCAATTTACTCACTCTGCGGCCTTAAAAAGTGTTTCTCCTCCACGGAAAGTGAATAAAATAACATTTGGATGCCTTTATTGTTCAATCAAAAACGCCCGTTTTTTGGTGAAAAAGATAACCACCCCCCCTTCGACATGCTTCAGAAACGAAAAAAAATGGTCCATTTTCAAATGTTGCGTCTTTGAACTACAATTCACATTTGTACGTGGATGATCACTTTTAGAGATCAAATTAGATGTTTAAAGTGATTTACAAGCTTCCAGGGGCCCTAAACACAAGATATGAGGAATGGGTAAATATGAATGAAACTGGCCAATTTATTCACTCTGAGGCCTTAAAAAGTTTTTCTCCACTCCAGAAAGTGAATTAAATAACATTTGTAGGCCTTTATTGTTCAATCAAAAACGCCCGATTTTTGACGAAAGAGATACCCACCCCCCCTTACGACATGCTTCAGAAACTAAAAAAATGGTCCGTTTTCAAATGTAGCCTCTTTGAACTACAATTCACATTTGTACGTGGAAAAGCAATTTTAAAAATCAAATGAGATGTTTAAAGTGATTTTCATGCTTCCAGGGGCCTTAAACACAAGATTTGAGGAATGGGTAAAAGTGAATGAAAATGGCCAATTTACTCACTCTGAGGCCTTAAAAAGTGTTTCTCCTCCACGGAAAGTGAATAAAATAACATTTGGATGCCTTTATTGTTCAAACAAAAACGCCCGTTTTTTGGTGAAAAAGATAACCACCCCCCCTTACGACATGCTTCAGAAACAAAATAATGGTCCATTTTCAAATGTTGCGTCTTTGAACTACAATTCACATTTGTACGTGGATAATCACTTTTAGAGATAAAATTAGATGTTTAAAGTGATTTACAAGCTTCCAGGGGCCCTAAACACAAGATATGAGGAATGGGTAAATATGAATGAAAATGGACAATTTATTCACTCTGAGGCCTTAAAAAGTTTTTCTCCACTCCAGAAAGTGAATTAAATAACATTTGTAGACCTTTATTGTTCAATCAAAAACGCCCGATTTTTGACGAAAGAGATAACCACCCCCCAATACGACATGCTTCAGAAACAAAAAAATGGTTCATTTTCAAAGTTGCATCTTTGAACGACAATCCACATTTGTATGTGGATAAACACTTTTAGAGATAAAATTAGATGTTTAAAGTGATTTTCAAGCTTCCAGGGGCCCTAAACACAAGATTTGAGAAATGGGTAAAAGTGAATGAAAATGGCCAATTTACTCACTCTGAGGCCTTAAAAAGTGTTTCTCCTCAACGGGAAGTGAATTAAAGAACATTTGTAGGCCTTTATTGTTCAAGCGAAAACGCCCGATTATTGACGAAAGAGATAACCACCCCCCCTTACGACATGCTTCAGAAACAAAAAAAATGGTCCGTTTTCAAATGTTGCGTCTTTAAATGACAATCCACATTTGTACGTGGATAATCACTTTTAGAGCTAAAATTAGATGTTTAAAGTGATTTTCAAGCTTCCAGGGGCCCTAAACACAAGATTTGAGAAATGGGTAAAAGTGAATGAAAATGGCCAATTTACTCACTCTGAGGCCTTAAAAACTGTTTCTCCTCCACGGGAAGTGAATTAAATACCATTTGGAGGCCTTTATTGTTCAAGCGAAAACGCCTGATTTTTGATGAAAGAGATAACCACCCCCCTTACGACATGCTTCTGAAACTAAAAAAATGGTTCATTTTCAACTGTTGCGTCTTTTGAACTACAATTAACATTGTACGTGGATAATCACTTTTAGAGATAAAATGAGATGTTTAAAGTGATTTTCAAGCTTCCAGGGGCCCTAAACAGAAGATTTGAGAAATGGGTAAAAGTGAATGAAAATGGCCAATTTACTCACTCTGAGGCCTTTAAAAGTGTTTCTCCTCCACGGAAAGTGAATAAAATAACATTTGGATGCCTTTATTGTTCAATCAAAAACGCCCGTTTTTTGTTGAAAAAGATAACCACCCCCCCTTACGACATGCTTCAGAAACGAAAAAAATGGTCCATTTTCAAATGTTGCGTCTTTGAACTACAATTCACATTTGTACGTGGATAATCACTTTTAAAGATCAAATGAGATGTTTAAAGTGATTTACAAGCTTCCAGGGGACCTAAACACAAGATTTGAGGAATGGGTAAAAGTGAATGAAAATGGCCAATTTACTCACTCTGAGGCCTTAAAAAGTGTTTCTCCTCCACGGGAAGTGAATTAAATAACATTTGTAGGCCTTTATTGTAAAAGGGAAAACGCCCGATTATTGACGAAAGAGATAACCACCCCCCCTTACGACATGCTTCAGAAACGTAAAAAATGGCCCGTTTTCAAATGTTGTGTCTTTGAATGACAATCCACATTTGTACGTGGATAATCACTTTTAGAGCTAAAATTAGATGTTTAAAGTGATTTTCAAGCTTCCAGGGGCCCTAAACACAAGATTTGAGAAATGGGTAAAAGTGAATGAAAATGGCCAATTTACTCACTCTGAGGCCTTAAAAAGTGTTTCTCCTACACGGGAAGTGAATTAAATACCATTTGGAGGCCTTTATTGTTCAAGCGAAAACGCCTGATTTTTGATGAAAGAGATAACCACCCCCCTTACGACATGCTTCTGAAACTAAAAAAATGGTTCATTTTCAACTGTTGCGTCTTTTGAACTACAATTAACATTGTACGTGGATAATCACTTTTAGAGATAAAATGAGATGTTTAAAGTGATTTTCAAGCTTCCAGGGGCCCTAAACAGAAGATTTGAGAAATGGGTAAAAGTGAATGAAAATGGCCAATTTACTCACTCTGAGGCCTTTAAAAGTGTTTCTCCTCCACGGAAAGTGAATAAAATAACATTTGGATGCCTTTATTGTTCAATCAAAAACGCCCGTTTTTTGGTGAAAAAGATAACCACCCCCCCTTACGACATGCTTCAGAAACGAAAAAAATGGTCCATTTTCAAATGTTGCGTCTTTGAACTACAATTCACATTTGTACGTGGATAATCACTTTTAGAGCTAAAATTAGATGTTTAAAGTGATTTTCAAGCTTCCAGGGGCCCTAAACACAAGATTTGAGAAATGGGTAAAAGTGAATGAAAATGGGCAATTTACTCACTCTGAGGCCTTAAAAAGTGTTTCTCCTCCACGGGAAGTGAATTAAATACCATTTGGAGGCCTTTATTGTTCAAGCGAAAACGCCTGATTTTTGATGAAAGAGATAACCACCCCCCCTTACAACATGCTTCTGAAACTAAAAAAATGGTTCATTTTCAAATGTTGCGTCTTTTGAACTACAATTAACATTGTACGTGGATAATCACTTTTAGAGATCAAATGAGATGTTTAAAGTGATTTTCAAGCTTCCAGGGGCCCTAAACACGAGATTTGAGAAATGGGTAAACGTGAATGAAAATGGCCAATTTACTCACTCTGCGGCCTTAAAAAGTGTTTCTCCTCCACGGAAAGTGAATAAAATAACATTTGGATGCCTTTATTGTTCAATCAAAAACGCCCGTTTTTTGGTGAAAAAGATAACCACCCCCCCTTTCGACATGCTTTAGAAACGAAAAAAATGGTCCATTTTCAAATGTTGCGTCTTTGAACTACAATTCACATTTGTACGTGGATGATCACTTTTAGAGATAAAATTAGATGTTTAAAGTGATTTACAAGCTTCCAGGGGCCCTAAACACAAGATATGAGGAATGGGTAAATATGAATGAAACTGGCCAATTTATTCACTCTGAGGCCTTAAAAAGTTTTTCTCCACTCCAGAAAGTGAATTAAATAACATTTGTAGGCCTTTATTGTTCAATCAAAAACTCCCGATTTTTGACGAAAGAGATAACCACCCCCCCTTACGACATGCTTAAGAAACTAAAAAAATGGTTCGTTTTCAAATGTTGCCTCTTTGAACTACAATTCACATTTGTACGTGGAAAAGCACTTTTAAAGATCAAATGAGATGTTTAAAGTGATTTTCATGCTTTCAGGGGCCTTAAACACAAGATTTTAGGAATGGGTAAAAGTGAATGAAAATGGCCAATTTACTCACTCTGAGGCCTTAAAAAGTGTTTCTCCTCCACGGGAAGTGAATTAAATAACATTTGTAGGCCTTTATTGTTCAAGCGAAAACGCCCGATTATTGACGAAAGAGATAACCACCCCCCCTTATGACATGCTTCAGAAACGGAAAAAAATGGTCCGTTTTCAAATGTTGCGTCTTTGAATGACAATCCACATTTGTACGTGGATAATCACTTTTAGAGCTAAAATTAGATGTTTAAAGTGATTTACAAGCTTCCAGGGGCCCTAAACACAAGATATGAGGAATGGGTAAATATGAATGAAAATGGCCAATTTATTCACTCTGAGGCCTTAAAAAGTTTTTCTCCACTCCAGAAAGTGAATTAAATAACATTTGTAGACCTTTATTGTTCAATCAAAAACGCCCGATTTTTGACGAAAGAGATAACCACCCCCCCTTACGACATGCTTCAGAAACAAAAAAAATGGTTCATTTTCAAATGTTGCATCTTTGAACGACAATCCACATTTGTACGTGGATAAACACTTTTAGAGATAAAATTAGATGTTTAAAGTGATTTTCAAGCTTCCATGGGCCCTAAACACAAGATTTGAGAAATGGGTAAAAGTGAATAAAAATGGCCAATTTACTCACTCTGAGGCCTTAAAAAGTGTTTCTCCTCAACGGGAAGTGAATTAAATAACATTTGTAGGCATTTATTGTTCAATCGAAAACGCCCGATTATTGACGAAAGAGATAACCACCCCCCCTTACGACATGCTTCAGAAACTAAAAAAATGGTCCGTTTTCAAATGTTGCGTCTTTGAATGACAATCCACATTTGTACGTGGATAATCACTTTTAGAGCTAAAATTAGATGTTTAAAGTGATTTTCAAGCTTCCAGGGGCCCTAAACACGAGATTTGAGAAATGGGTAGCCGTGAATGAAAATGGCCAATTTACTCACTCTGCGGCCTTAAAAAGTGTTTCTCCTCCACGGAAAGTGAATAAAATAACATTTGGATGCCTGTATTGTTCAATCAAAAACGCCCGTTTTTTGGTGAAAAAGATAACCACCCCCCCTTACGACATGCTTCAGAAACGAAAAAAATGGTCCATTTTCAAATGTTGCGTCTTTGAACTACAATTCACATTTGTACGTGGATGATCACTTTTAGAGATAAAATTAGATGTTTAAAGTGATTTACAAGCTTCCAGGGGCCCTAAACACAAGATATGAGGAATGGGTAAATATGAATGAAAATGGCCAATTTATTCACTCTGAGGCCTTAAAAAGTTTTTCTCCACTCCAGAAAGTGAATTAAATAACATTTTTAGGCCTTTATTGTTCAATCAAAAACGCCCGATTTTTGACGAAAGAGATAACCACCCCCCCTTACGACATGCTTCAGAAACTAAAAAAATGGTCCGTTTTCAAATGTATCCTCTTTGAACTACAATTCACATTTGTACGTGGAAAAGCACTTTTAAAGATCAAATGAGATGTTTAAAGTGATTTTCATGCTTCCAGGGGCCTTAAACACAAGATTTGAGGAAAGAATAAAAGTGAATGAAAATGGCCAATTTACTCACTCTGAGGCCTTAAAAAGTGTTTCTCCTCCACGGGAAGTGAATTAAATAACATTTGTAGGCCTTTATTGTAAAAGCGAAAACGCCCGATTATTGACGAAAGAGAAAACCACCCCCCCTTACGACATGCTTCAGAAACGTAAAAAATGGCCCGTTTTCAAATGTTGCGTCTTTGAATGACAATCCACATTTGTACGTGGATAATCACTTTTAGAGCTAAAATTAGATGTTTAAAGTGATTTTCAAGCTTCCAGGGGCCCTAAACACAAGATTTGAGAAATGGGTAAAAGTGAATGAAAATGGCCAATTTACTCACTCTGAGGCCTTAAAAAGTGTTTCTCCTCAACGGGAAGTGAATTAAATAACATTTGTAGGCCTTTATTGTTCAAGCGAAAACGCCCGATTATTGACGAAAGAGATAACCACCCCCCCCTTACGACATGCTTCAGAAACGAAAAAAATGGTCCGTTTTCAAATGTTGCGTCTTTGAATGACAATCCACATTTGTACGTGGATAATCACTTTTAGAGCTAAAATTAGATGTTTAAAGTGATTTTCAAGCTTCCAGGGGCCCTAAACACAAGATTTGAGAAATGGGGAAAAGTGAATGAAAATGGCCAATTTACTCACTCTGAGGCCTTAAAAAGTGTTTCTCCTCCACGGGAAGTGAGTTAAATACCATTTGGAGGCCTTTATTGTTCAAGCGAAAACGCCTGATTTTTGATGAAAGAGATAACCACCCCCCCTTACGACATGCTTCTGAAACTAAAAAAATGGTTCATTTTCAAATGTTGCGTCTTTGAACTGCAATTAACATTGCACGTGGATTATCACTTTTAGAGCTAAAATGAGATGTTTAAAGTGATTTTCAAGCTTCCAGGGGCCCTAAACACGAGATTTGAGAAATGTGTAAACGTGAATGAAAATGGCCAATTTACTCACTCTGCGGCCTTAAAAAGTGTTTCTCCTCCACGGAAAGTGAATAAAATAACATTTGGATGCCTTTATTGTTCAATCAAAAACGCCCTTTTTTTGGTGAAAAAGATAACCACCCCCCTTACGACATGCTTCAGAAACGAAAAAAATGGTCCATTTTCAAATGTTGCGTCTTTGGACTACAATTCACATTTGTACGTGGATGATCACTTTTAGAGATAAAATTAGATGTTTAAAGTGATTTTCAAGCTTCCAGGGGCCCTAAACACAAGATTTGAGAAATGGGTAAAAGTGAATGAAAATGGCCAATTTACTCACTCTGAGGCCTTATAAAGTGTTTCTCCTCAACGGGAAGTGAATTAAATAACATTTGTAGGCCTTTATTGTTCAAGCGAAAACGCCCGATTATTGACGAAAGAGATAACCATCCCCCCTTACGACATGCTTCAGAAACGAAAAAAATGGTCCGTTTTCAAATGTTGCGTCTTTGAATGACAATCCACATTTGTACGTGGATAATCACTTTTAGAGATAAAATGAGATGTTTAAAGTGATTTTCAAGCTTCCAGGGGCCCTAAACACGAGATTTGAGAAATGGGTAAACGTGAATGAAAATGGCCAATTTACTCACTCTGCGGCCTTAAAAAGTGTTTCTCCTCCACGGAAAGTGAATAAAATAACATTTGGATGCCTTTATTGTTCAATCAAAAACGCCCGTTTTTTGGTGAAAAAGATAACCACCCCCCTTACGACATGCTTCAGAAACGAAAAAAATGGTCCATTTTCAAATGTTGCGTCTTTGAACTACAATTCACATTTGTACGTGGATGATCACTTTTAGAGATAAAATTAGATGTTTAAAGTGATTTTCAAGCTTCCAGGGGCCCTAAACACAAGATTTGAGAAATGGGTAAAAGTGAATGAAAATGGCCAATTTACTCACTCTGAGGCCTTAAAAAGTGTTTTTCCTCCACGGGAAGTGAATTAAATACCATTTGGAGGTCTTTATTGTTCAAGCGAAAACGCCTGATTTTTGATGAAAGAGATAACCACCCCCCCTTACGACATGCTTCTGAAACTAAAAAATGGTTCATTTTCAAATGTTGCGTCTTTGAACCACAATTAACATTGTACGTGGATAATCACTTTTAGAGATAAAATGAGATGTTTAAAGTGATTTTCAAGCTTCCAGGGGCCCTAAACACGAGATTTGAGAAATGGGTAAACGTGAATGAAAATGGCCAATTTACTCACTCTGCGGCCTTAAAAAGTGTTTCTCCTCCACGGAAAGTGAATAAAATAACATTTGGATGCCTTTATTGTTCAATCAAAAACGCCCGTGTTTTGGTGAAAAAGATAACCACCCCCGCTTACGACATGCTTCAGAAACAAAAAAAATGGTCCATTTTCAAATGTTGCGTCTTTGAACTACAATTCACATTTGTACGTGGATGATCACTTTTAGAGATAAAATTAGATGTTTAAAGTGATTTACAAGCTTCCAGGGGCCCTAAACACAAGATATGAGGAATGGGTAAATATGAATGAAAATGGCCAATTTATTCACTCTGAGGCCTTAAAAAGTTTTTCTCCACTCCAGAAAGTGAATTAAATAACATTTGTAGGCCTTTATTGTTCAATCAAAAATGCCCGATTTTTGACGAAAGAGATAACCACCCCCCCTTACGACATGCTTCAGAAACTAAAAAAATGGTCCGTTTTCAAATGTAGCCTCTTTGAACTACAATTCACATTTGTACGTGGAAAAGCACTTTTAAAGATCAAATGAGATGTTTAAAGTGATTTTCATGCTTCCAGGGGCCTTAAACACAAGATTTGAGGAATGGGTAAAAGTGAATGAAAATGGCCAATTTACTCACTCTGAGGCCTTAAAAAGTGTTTCTCCTCCACGGGAAGTGAATTAAATAACATTTGTAGGCCTTTATTGTAAAAGCGAAAACGCCCGATTATTGACGAAAGAGAAAACCACCCCCCCTTACGACATGCTTCAGAAACGTAAAAAATGGCCCGTTTTCAAATGTTGCGTCTTTGAATGACAATCCACATTTGTACAAGGATAATCACTTTTAGAGCTAAAATTAGATGTTTAAAGTGATTTTCAAGCTTCCAGGGGCCCTAAACACAAGATTTGAGAAATGGGTAAAAGTGAATGAAAATGGCCAATTTACTCACTCTGAGGCCTTAAAAAGTGTTTCTCCTCCACGGGAAGTGAATTAAATACCATTTGGAGGCCTTTATTGTTCAAGCGAAAAAAACTGATTTTTGATGAAAGAGATAACCACCCCCCCTTACGACATGCTTCTGAAACTAAAAAAATGGTTCATTGTCAAATGTTGCGTCTTTGAACTACAATTCACATTTGTACGTGGATGATCACTTTTAGAGATAAAATTCGATGTTTAAAGTGATTTACAAGCTTCCAGGGGCACTAACCACAAGATATGAGGAATGGGTAAATATGAATGAAAATGGCCAATTTATTCACTCTGAGGCCTTAAAAAGTTTTTCTCCCCTCCAGAAAGTGAATTAAATAACATTTGTAGGCCTTTATTGTTCAATCAAAAACTCCCGATTTTTGACGAAAGAGATAACCACCCCCCCTTACAACATGCTTAAGAAACTAAAAAAATGGTTCGTTTTCAAATGTTGCCTCTTTGAACTACAATTCACATTTGTACGTGGAAAAGCACTTTTAAAGATCAAATGAGATGTTTAAAGTGATTTTCATGCTTTCAGGGGCCTTAAACACAAGATTTGAGGAATGGGTAAAAGTGAATGAAAATGGCCAATTTACTCACTCTGAGGCCTTAAAAAGTGTTTCTCCTCCACGGGAAGTGAATTAAATAACATTTGTAGGCCTTTATTGTTCAAGCGAAAACGCCCGATTATTGACGAAAGAGATAACCACCCCCCCTTATGACATGCTTCAGAAACGAAAAAAATGGTCCGTTTTCAAATGTTGCGTCTTTGAATGACAATCCACATTTGTACGTGGATAATCACTTTTAGAGCTAAAATTAGATGTTTAAAGTGATTTTCAAGCTTCCAGGGGCCCTAAACACAAGATTTGAGAAATGGGTAAACGTGAATGAAAATGGCCAATTTACTCACTCTGCGGCCTTAAAAAGTGTTTCTCCTCCACGGAAAGTGATAAAATAACATTTGGATGCCTTTATGGTTCAAGCGAAAACGCCTGATTTTTGAGGAAAGAGATAACCACCCCCCCTTACGACATGCTTCTGAAACTAAAAAAATGGTCCATTTTCAAATGTTGCGTCTTTGAACTACAATTCACATTTGTACGTGGATGATCACTTTTAGAGATAAAATTAGATGTTTAAAGTGATTTACAAGCTTCCAGGGGCCCTAAACACAAGATATGAGGAATGGGTAAATATGAATGAAAATGGGCAATTTATTCACTCTGAGGCCTTAAAAAGTTTTTCTCCACTCCAGAAAGTGAATTAAATACCATTTGTAGGCCTTTATTGTTCAATCAAAAACGCCCGATTTTTGACGAAAGAGATAATCACCCCCCCTTACGACATGTTTCAGAAACTAAAAAAATGGTCCGTTTTCAAATGTTGCCTCTTTGAACTACAATTCACATTTGTACGTGGATAATCACTTTTAGAGATAAAATTAGATGTTTAAAGTGATTTTCAAGCTTCCAGGGGCCCTAAACACAAGATATGAGGAATGGGTAAATATGAATGAAAATGGGCAATTTATTCACTCTGAGGCCTTAAAAAGTTTTTCTCCACTCCAGAAAGTGAATTAAATAACATTTGTAGGCCTTTATTGTTCAATCAAAAACGCCCGATTTTTGACGAAAGAGATAACCACCCCCCCTTACGACATGCTTCAGAAACTAAAAAAATGGTCCGTTTTCAAATGTTGCCTCTTTGAACTACAATTCACATTTGTACGTGGAAAAGCACTTTTAAAGATCAAGGGCCTCATGTAGGTAGCCAAATACCGGTCGGTAACGGCCGATTTTCGGTAATTATACCGTTACCGACCGGTATTTTGG
The DNA here is from genome assembly GCF_964204655.1 of Triturus cristatus. Lineage (NCBI taxonomy): Eukaryota > Metazoa > Chordata > Amphibia > Caudata > Salamandridae > Triturus > Triturus cristatus. Next base: position 932,202,751 of record NC_140587.1, on the reverse strand, counting down.
CTTTTGAGATGTAGGGGGAGAATTTCTGTATTCGGAATTTACCGAATCGGTAAAATTACCGATTCGGTAAAATTACCGATTCGGTAATTTTACCGATTCGGTAAATTCCGAATACAGAAATGAGATGTAGGGGGACTGTGTGGTGTGTGTGGGGATTCGTTATTTACCACCAACTAATAGTTGGTGGTAAATGACGAATATGTGTGTAAATGCAATATTTTGCCCGTAGATGTGTGCAATGTGGCAGACACACATGCCCTCAGGGCATGTATGTGTGCCACATGTGCACACATGGCCGAATCAGGGGTGCAACAGGGTGTCAATGTGACACCCTGCCACCCTTGCATGTGCTCCCCCATTACCGAATCGGTATTTACCGATTCGGTAATGAGGCATACCTTCCCATCAATGGGAAGGTATGCCTCATTACCGAATCGGTAAATACCGATTCGGTAATTACCGAATTTTTCCGAATCGGTAATATTTACCGACCAATTACCTACATAGCATTTACCACTTCATAAATACCGAATCGGTAAAATTCGGTATTTATGAAGTGGTAAATGTTAGGCTACCTACATATGGCCCCAAATGAGATGTTTAAAGTGATTTTCATGCTTCCAGGGGCCTTAAACACAAGATTTGAGGAATGGGTAAAAGTGAATGAAAAAGGCCAATTTACTCACTCTGAGGCCTTAAAAAGTGTTTCTCCTCCATGGGAAGTGAATTAAATAACATTTGTAGGCCTTTATTGTTCAAGCGAAAACGCCTGATTATTGACGAAAGAGATAACCACCCCCCCTTACGACATGCTTCAGAAATGAAAATAATGGTCCATTTTCAAATGTTGCGTCTTTGAATGACAATCCACATTTGTACGTGGATAATCACTTTTAGAGCTAAAATTAGATGTTTAAAGTGATTTTCAAGCTTCCAGGGGCCCTAAACACAAGATTTGAGAAATGGGTAAAAGTGAATGAAAATGGCCAATTTATTCACTCTGAGGCCTTAAAAAGTTTTTCTCCACTCCAGAAAGTGAATTAAATAACATTTGTAGACTTTTATTGTTCAATCAAAAACGCCCGATTTTTGACGAAAGAGATAACCACCCCCCCTTACGACATGCTTCAGAAACAAAAAAAATGGTTCATTTTCAAATGTTGCATCTTTGAACGACAATCCACATTTGTACGTGGATAAACACTTTTAGAGATAAAATTAGATGTTTGAAGTGATTTTCAAGCTTCCAGGGGCCCTAAACACAAGATTTGAGAAATGGGTAAAAGTGAATGAAAATGGCCAATTTACTCACTCTGAGGCCTTAAAAAGTGTTTCTCCTCAACGGGAAGTGAATTAAATAACATTTGTAGGCCTTTATTGTTCAAGCGAAAACGCCCGATTATTGACGAAAGAGATAACCACCCCCCTTACGACATGCTTCAGAAACGAAAAAAATGGTCCGTTTTCAAATGTTGCGTCTTTGAATGACAATCCACATTTGTACGTGGATAATCACTTTTAGAGCTAAAATTAGATGTTTAAAGTGATTTTCAAGCTTCCAGGGGCCCTAAACACAAGATTTGAGAAATGGGTAAAAGTGAATGAAAATGGCCAATTTACTCACTCTGCGGCCTTAAAAAGTGTTTCTCCTCCACGGAAAGTGAATAAAATAACATTTGTAGGCCTTTATTGTTCAATCAAAAACGCCCGATTTTTGACGAAAGAGATAACCACCCCCCCTTACGACATGCTTCAGAAACTAAAAAAATGGTCCGTTTTCAAATGTAGCCTCTTTGAACTACAATTCACATTTGTACGTGGAAAAGCACTTTTTTTTTTTTTTTTTTAAACCTTTATTGACAGTTCAATAAGAACAAGTATGGGCCTACAACCCCCCAGGGCCGGCCGCTAAGCAATCAGAGCAATAACGACAAGTATAAACACAGGCAGCACTTCGGGGAGCAAAATCGCACTGCTAATACTGTGAACAGCGTAAGTAGGGCACCAGGAGAAAGAGGTTTTCATTTTATGATGAAACAAGGGAGAAGGATCAGGTGACAAGCAATTTTAAAACAACGATCACGGATATGCAGAGTAATGAACGTTAGCGATTTACAGCAATCTATTAGGTCAATGGCGCAAACACAAAAACATCAGGATGGGGAAGAACATAATATACAGTTGCGCCCGCAGTCCCCCGCCAGAACTCCCCAAGAACACCCCGGAAGTTGTGAACACATGGAACGGCAACGAGGCATAGCAAAAGGAGGTGTATCACGCTGATCCCAGAAAAAGAAAAACAAAAAGAATCAGAGAAGAAAAAGGAGGCCGTGGAAAAAGAGATGAAAGAATACAGAATCCCCTCCCCCAACCCCCCACCCTGCACCTCTGCAGATGAGTACGGCCCCCCCCCCAGCAGTGTGCCTGTCGCCCTGGAACCAGACCCGAAATATAGGAGAATAGGGAAAAAGAAGTAGGAAAGGACCCCCACCAGACGGGGGGGTAGAGAAAGTATTTATAAACTGGAGGAGGGCCTTCATAACAGACCCCCGGCTTCTCCCTCCCGCACGGTAAGGTTCCCCTAAAGTGAACAAGGAACAGCACAAAGACAATCTTCTCAAACCACGATGGGGAGCATTATGCACCTATTGTGCCAGTAGCCATATCAGGAGAGCACGCCACCCCTAAGCCCGCCCGTCCACTAGGCGACCACCCCCGAGGGGCCAGCCTTATCCCTGACCACTCTTTGGAATTCTGCCCATGCCAACCCCTCGACCCAGCACCATACCCAATGTTCCTAGGCAGAGGAATGTCCAACAACGACAGAGAAGCGACGCACACAGGTGGGGTGGAAGTCTCTGAGCATCAACACAGTCCGCCGCGTGAAGAAACAGGCTTCCCAGTGCTGCCCTAGGATCTGCACTGCACGCAAGGTTCAGGAAGGCAGAAGCAGTCAAAGCAGACATTAGTTGCTGGAGTTGTCCCTGGGTCGCAGGAGGGCATGTACAGGATGAGGCCACCACATCCCACTCAGGTCCAACGCCTCCGGGACAGATCAGGCCCTCAGAAGGTCGAACACACTGTAGCATACTGGCCGGAGCGTCCAGTTGTGTACTAACCTCAGGGGTGGCCGCCACAGCGTCCTCCTGCGCGCAGTGTGGGTAGTCTCTGTGTTCGTGCAGACAGGCGGGCCGCCACTGCCCCAACTACGACGCCACACCATCGAGCTTACTCCCCAAGATCACGAAACCATGAACCAAGGAGGAGCGAAGAGTACCAAGAGTCTCGAGGAGGTCGCCGTACCCCAGCTCAGCTCTCTGTGATCTCGCCGCCACACTCCCAAAAGTCGCACGCTCACAGGCCCGCTGCGGCCCAGCGGACAGGATGGTAGGCTTCATCGCCCCAAGATGGCCGCCAAGTATGCCCGACCCTCACCGGGGCCGGGACCCCGGGACAAGCGTCGCGATGTCCACGTCGCGGGTGACCGGGTGCCGGGGGCAGGCAAAAAACTATCCGTGGTCACGGGCAACAGTCGTCCCCACCACGGACCAGCTCCCGTAGAAGTCCGGGGGCGGCCCGCAATGATCGGGGCAGGATACGGACGGCGGCCGGGCAGCTCACCAGCAAGGCAGGGGCAGTCACCGGAGGATCTAAGATTTGCACCCCCGGTCATGCACTCGGTCCGCTACGCTGGGCAGTAGAAGTGACCACGCCGAAATGTAGGCCAAGTTTGGCACCGCTCCGGTGGGCCGACTCCACCCAGTCACCACCGGCCGCTGTTGTCGCACTGCCACCCGGCCACGACGTCCACTCGATGTCCCGGCTCCAGGGCCGCACAGGCCGCAAAGTTCAGACGCAGTTTTCTCCGGCGATACCGCAGCTAGAAACCCCGGAGTCACACAGTCGGGAGCCCCTCTCCTTCAGAAACACGACCACGTAGCACAGGTTGAGGATCTCAGGCAGGATATCCGTGCGGGATGCGGAGGTTCACGGAGCCGGGAGTCTACGCTGCCGTCCCGGTCGCCATCTTGGCTCCTCCTCCGGAAAAGCACTTTTAAAGATCAAATGAGATGTTTAAAGTGATTTTCATGCTTCCAGGGGCCTTAAACACAAGATTTGAGGAATGGGTAAAAGTGAATGAAAATGGCCAATTTACTCACTCTGAGGCCTTAAAAAGTGTTTCTCCTCCACGGGAAGTGAATTAAATAACATTTGTAGGCCTTTATTGTAAAAGCGAAAACGCCCGATTATTGACGAAAGAGAAAACCACCCCCCTTACGACATGCTTCAGAAACGTAAAAAATGGCCCGTTTTCAAATGTTGCGTCTTTGAATGACAATCCACATTTGTACGTGGATAATCACTTTTAGAGCTAAAATTTGATGTTTAAAGTGATTTTCAAGCTTCCAGGGGCCCTAAACACAAGATTTGAGAAATGGGTAAAAGTGAATGAAAATGGCCAATTTACTCACTCTGAGGCCTTAAAAAGTGTTTCTCCTCCACGGGAAGTGAATTAAATACCATTTGGAGGCCTTTATTGTTCAAGCGAAAACGCCTGATTTTTGATGAAAGAGATAACCACCCTCCCTTACGACATGCTTCTGAAACTAAAAAAATGGTTCATTTTCAAATGTTGCGTCTTTGAACTGCAATTAACATTGTACGTGGATAATCACTTTTAGAGATAAAATGAGATGTTTAAAGTGATTTTCAAGCTTCCAGGGGCCCTAAACACGAGATTTGAGAAATGGGTAAACGTGAATGAAAATGGCCAATTTACTCACTCTGCGACCTTAAAAAGTGTTTCTCCTCCACGGAAAGTGAATAAAATAACATTTGGATGCCTTTATTGTTCAATCAAAAACGCCAGTTTTTTGGTGAAAAAGATAACCACCCCCCCTTACGACATGCTTCAGAAACGAAAAAAATGGTCCATTTTCAAATGTTGCTTCTTTGAACTACAATTCACATTTGTACGTGGATAATCACTTTTAGAGATAAAATTAGATGTTTAAAGTGATTTACAAGCTTCCAGGGGCCCTAAACACAAGATATGAGGAATGGGTAAATATGAATGAAAATGGCCAATTTATTCACTCCGAGGCCTTAAAAAGTTTTTCTCCACTCCAGAAAGTGAATTAAATAACATTTGTAGACCTTTATTGTTCAATCAAAAACGCCCGATTTTTGACGAAAGAGATAACCACCCCCCCTTACGACATGCTTCAGAAACGAAAAAAATGGTCCGTTTTCAAATGTTGCGTCTTTGAATGACAATTCACATTTGTACGTGGATAAACACTTTTAGAGCTAAAATTAGATGTTTAAAGTGATTTTCAAGCTTCCAGGGGCCCTAAACACAAGATTTGAGAAATGGGTAAAAGTGAATGAAAATGGCCAATTTACTCACTCTGAGGCCTTAAAAAGTGTTTCTCCTCCACGGGAAGTGAATTAAATACCATTTGGAGGCCTTTATTGTTCAAGCGAAAACGCCCGATTATTGACGAAAGAGATAACCACCCCCCCCTTATGACATGCTTCAGAAACGAAAAAAATGGTCCATTTTCAAATGTTGCGTCTTTGAATGACAATCCACATTTGTACGTGGATAATCACTTTTAGAGCTAAAATTAGATGTTTAAAGTGATTTTCAAGCTTCCAGGGGCCCTAAACACAAGATTTGAGAAATGGGTAAACGTGAATGAAAATGGCCAATTTACTCACTCTGCGGCCTTAAAAAGTGTTTCTCCTCCACGGAAAGTGATAAAATAACATTTGGATGCCTTTATTGTTCAAGCGAAAACGCCTGATTTTTGATGAAAGAGATAACCACCCCCCCTTACGACATGCTTCTGAAACTAAAAAAATGGTCCATTTTCAAATGTTGCGTCTTTGAACTACAATTCACATTTGTACGTGGATGATCACTTTTAGAGATAAAATTAGATGTTTAAAGTGATTTACAAGCTTCCAGGGGCCCTAAACACAAGATATGAGGAATGGGTAAATATGAATGAAAATGGGCAATTTATTCACTCTGAGGCCTTAAAAAGTTTTTCTCCACTCCAGAAAGTGAATTAAATACCATTTGTAGGCCTTTATTGTTCAATCAAAAACGCCCGATTTTTGACGAAAGAGATAACCACCCCCCCTTACGACATGCTTCAGAAACTAAAAAAATGGTCCGTTTTCAAATGTTGCCTCTTTGAACTACAATTCACATTTGTACGTGGATAATCACTTTTAGAGATAAAATTTGATGTTTAAAGTGATTTACAAGCTTCCAGGGGCCCTAAACACAAGATATGAGGAATGGGTAAATATGAATGAAAATGGGCAATTTATTCACTCTGAGGCCTTAAAAAGTTTTTATCCACTCCAGAAAGTGAATTAAATAACATTTGTAGGCCTTTATTGTTCAATCAAAAACGCCCGATTTTTGACGAAAGAGATAACCACCCCCCCTTACGACATGCTTCAGAAACTAAAAAAATGGTCCGTTTTCAAATGTTGCCTCTTTGAACTACAATTCACATTTGTACGTGGAAAAGCACTTTTAAAGATCAAGGGCCTCATGTAGGTAGCCAAATACCGGTCGGTAACGGCCGATTTTCGGTAATTATACCGTTACCGACCGGTATTTTGGCTTTTGAGATGTAGGGGGAGAATTTCTGTATTCGGAATTTACCGAATCGGTAAAATTACCGATTCGGTAAAATTACCGACTCGGTAATTTTACCGATTCGGTAAATTCCGAATACAGAAATGAGATGTAGGGGGACTGTGTGGTGTGTGTGGGGATTCGTTATTTACCACCAACTAATAGTTGGTGGTAAATGACGAATATGTGTGTAAATGCAATATTTTGCCCGTAGATGTGTGCAATGTGGCAGACACACATGCCCTCAGGGCATGTATGTGTGCCACATGTGCACACATGGCCGAATCAGGGGTGCAACAGGGTGTCAATGTGACACCCTGCCACCCTTGCATGTGCTCCCCCATTACCGAATCGGTATTTACCGATTCGGTAATGAGGCATACCTTCCCATCCATGGGAAGGTATGCCTCATTACCGAATCGGTAAATACCGATTCGGTAATTACCGAATTTTTCCGAATCGGTAATATTTACCGACCAATTACCTACATAGCATTTACCACTTCATAAATACCGAATCGGTAAAATTCGGTATTTATGAAGTGGTAAATGTTAGGCTACCTACATATGGCCCCAAATGAGATGTTTAAAGTGATTTCCATGCTTCCAGGGGCCTTAAACACAAGATTTGAGGAATGGGTAAAAGTGAATGAAAAAGGCCAATTTACTCACTCTGAGGCCTTAAAAAGTGTTTCTCCTCCATGGGAAGTGAATTAAATAACATTTGTAGGCCTTTATTGTTCAAGCGAAAACGCCTGATTATTGACGAAAGAGATAACCCCCCCCCTTACGACATGCTTCAGAAACGAAAATAATGGTCCATTTTCAAATGTTGCGTCTTTGAATGACAATCCACATTTGTACGTGGATAATCACTTTTAGAGCTAAAATTAGATGTTTAAAGTGATTTTCAAGCTTCCAGGGGCCCTAAACACAAGATTTGAGAAATGGGTAAAAGTGAATGAAAATGGCCAATTTATTCACTCTGAGGCCTAAAAAGTTTTTCTCCACTCCAGAAAGTGAATTAAATAACATTTGTAGACTTTTATTGTTCAATCAAAAACGCCCGATTTTTGACGAAAGAGATAACCACCCCCCCTTACGACATGCTTCAGAAACAAAAAAAATGGTTCATTTTCAAATGTTGCATCTTTGAACGACAATCCACATTTGTACGTGGATAAACACTTTTAGAGATAAAATTAGATGTTTGAAGTGATTTTCAAGCTTCCAGGGGCCCTAAACACAAGATTTGAGAAATGGGTAAAAGTGAATGAAAATGGCCAATTTACTCACTCTGAGGCCTTAAAAAGTGTTTCTCCTCAACGGGAAGTGAATTAAATAACATTTGTAGGCCTTTATTGTTCAAGCGAAAACGCCCGATTATTGACGAAAGAGATAACCACCCCCCTTACGACATGCTTCAGAAACGAAAAAAATGGTCCGTTTTCAAATGTTGCGTCTTTGAATGACAATCCACATTTGTACGTGGATAATCACTTTTAGAGCTAAAATTAGATGTTTAAAGTGATTTTCAAGCTTCCAGGGGCCCTAAACACAAGATTTGAGAAATGGGTAAAAGTGAATGAAAATGGCCAATTTACTCACTCTGCGGCCTTAAAAAGTGTTTCTCCTCCACGGAAAGTGAATAAAATAACATTTGGATGCCTTTATTGTTCAATCAAAAACGCCAGTTTTTTGGTGAAAAAGATAACCACCCCCCTTACGACATGCTTCAGAAACGAAAAAAATGGTCCATTTTCAAATGTTGCGTCTTTGAACTACAATTCACATTTGTACGTGGATGATCACTTTTAGAGATAAAATTAGATGTTTAAAGTGATTTTCAAGCTTCCAGGGGTCCTAAACACAAGATTTGAGAAATGGGTAAAAGTGAATGAAAATGGCCAATTTACTCACTCTGAGGCCTTAAAAAGTGTTTCTCCTCAACGGGAAGTGAATTAAATAACATTTGTAGGCCTTTATTGTTCAATCAAAAACGCCCGATTTTTGACGAAAGAGATAACCACCCCCCCTTACGACATGCTTCAGAAACTAAAAAAATGGTCCGTTTTCAAATGTAGCCTCTTTGAACTACAATTCACATTTGTACGTGGAAAAGCACTTTTAAAGATCAAATGAGATGTTTAAAGTGATTTTCATGCTTCCAGGGGCCTTAAACACAAGATTTGAGGAATGGGTAAAAGTGAATGAAAATGGCCAATTTACTCACTCTGAGGCCTTAAAAAGTGTTTCTCCTCCACGGGAAGTGAATTAAATAACATTTGTAGGCCTTTATTGTAAAAGCGAAAACGCCCGATTATTGACGAAAGAGAAAACCACCCCCCCTTACGACATGCTTCAGAAACGTAAAAAATGGCCCGTTTTCAAATGTTGCGTCTTTGAATGACAATCCACATTTGTACGTGGATAATCACTTTTAGAGCTAAAATTAGATGTTTAAAGTGATTTTCAAGCTTCCAGGGGTCCTAAACACAAGATTTGAGAAATGGGTAAAAGTGAATGAAAATGGCCAATTTACTCACTCTGAGGCCTTAAAAAGTGTTTCTCCTCAACGGGAAGTGAATTAAATAACATTTTTAGGCCTTTATTGTTCAAGCGAAAACGCCCGATTATTGACGAAAGAGATAACCATCCCCCCTTACGACATGCTTCAGAAACGAAAAAAATGGTCCGTTTTCAAATGTTGCGTCTTTGAATGACAATCCACATTTGTACGTGGATAATCACTTTTAGAGATAAAATGAGATGTTTAAAGTGATTTTCAAGCTTCCAGGGGCCCTAAACACGAGATTTGAGAAATGGGTAAACGTGAATGAAAATGGCCAATTTACTCACTCTGCGGCCTTAAAAAGTGTTTCTCCTCCACGGAAAGTGAATAAAATAACATTTGGATGCCTTTATTGTTCAATCAAAAGCGCCCGTTTTTTGGTGAAAAAGATAACCACCCCCCTTACGACATGCTTCAGAAACGAAAAAAATGGTCCATTTTCAAATGTTGCGTCTTTGAACTACAATTCACATTTGTATGTGGATGATCACTTTTAGAGATAAAATTAGATGTTTAAAGTGATTTTCAAGCTTCCAGGGGCCCGAAACACAAGATTTGAGAAATGGGTAAAAGTGAATGAAAATGGCCAATTTACTCACTCTGAGGCCTTAAAAAGTGTTTCTCCTCCACGGGAAGTGAATTAAATACCATTTGGAGGTCTTTATTGTTCAAGCGAAAACGCCTGATTTTTGATGAAATAGATAACCACCCCCCCTTACGACATGCTTCTGAAACTAAAAAAATGGTTCATTTTCAAATGTTGCGTCTTTGAACCACAATTAACATTGTACGTGGATAATCACTTTTAGAGATAAAATGAGATGTTTAAAGTGATTTTCAAGCTTCCAGGGGCCCTAAACACGAGATTTGAGAAATGGGTAAACGTGAATGAAAATGGCCAATTTACTCACTCTGCGGCCTTAAAAAGTGTTTCTCCTCCACGGAAAGTGAATAAAATAACATTTGGATGCCTTTATTGTTCAATCAAAAACGCCCGTTTTTTGGTGAAAAAGATAACCACCCCCGCTTATGACATGCTTCAGAAACAAAAAAAATGGTCCATTTTCAAATGTTGCGTCTTTGAACTACAATTCACATTTGTATGTGGATGATCACTTTTAGAGATAAAATTAGATGTTTAAAGTGATTTACAAGCTTCCAGGGGCCCTAAACACAAGATATGAGGAATGGGTAAATATGAATGAAAATGGCCAATTTATTCACTCTGAGGCCTTAAAAAGTTTTTCTCCGCTCCAGAAAGTGAATTAAATAACATTTGTAGGCCTTTATTGTTCAATCAAAAACGCCCGATTTTTGACGAAAGAGATAACCACCCCCCCTTACGACATGCTTCAGAAACTAAAATAATGGTCCGTTTTCAAATGTAGCCTCTTTGAACTACAATTCACATTTGTACGTGGAAAAGCACTTTTAAAGATCAAATGAGATGTTTAAAGTGATTTTCATGCTTCCAGGGGCCTTAAACACAAGATTTGAGGAATGGGTAAAAGTGAATGAAAATGGCCAATTTACTCACTCTGAGGCCTTAAAAAGTGTTTCTCCTCCACGGGAAGTGAATTAAATAACATTTGTAGGCCTTTATTGTAAAAGCGAAAACGCCCGATTATTGACGAAAGAGAAAACCACCCCCCCTTACGACATGCTTCAGAAACGTAAAAAATGGCCCGTTTTCAAATGTTGCGTCTTTGAATGACAATCCACATTTGTACGTGGATAATCACTTTTAGAGCTAAAATTAGATGTTTAAAGTGATTTTCAAGCTTCCAGGGGCCCTAAACACAAGATTTGAGAAATGGGTAAAAGTGAATGAAAATGGCCAATTTACTCACTCTGAGGCCTTAAAAAGTGTTTCTCCTCCACGGGAAGTGAATTAAATACCATTTGGAGGCCTTTATTGTTCAAGCGAAAACGCCTGATTTTTGATGAAAGAGATAACCACCCCCCCTTACGACATGCTTCTGAAACTAAAAAAATGGTTCATTTTCAAATGTTGCGTCTTTGAACTGCAATTAACATTGTACGTGGATAATCACTTTTAGAGATAAAATGAGATGTTTAAAGTGATTTTCAAGCTTCCAGGGGCCCTAAACACGAGATTTGAGAAATGGGTAAACGTGAATGAAAATGGCCAATTTACTCACTCTGCGGCCTTAAAAAGTGTTTCTCCTCCACGGAAAGTGAATAAAATAACATTTGGATGCCTTTATTGTTCAATCAAAAACGCCAGTTTTTTGGTGAAAAAGATAACCACCCCCCCTTACGACATGCTTCAGAAACGAAAAAAATGGTCCATTTTCAAATGTTGCTTCTTTGAACTACAATTCACATTTGTACGTGGATAATCACTTTTAGAGATAAAATTAGATGTTTAAAGTGATTTACAAGCTTCCAGGGGCCCTAAACACAAGATATGAGGAATGGGTAAATATGAATGAAAATGGCCAATTTATTCACTCCGAGGCCTTAAAAAGTTTTTCTCCACTCCAGAAAGTGAATTAAATAACATTTGTAGACCTTTATTGTTCAATCAAAAACGCCCGATTTTTGACGAAAGAGATAACCACCCCCCTTACGACATGCTTCAGAAACGAAAAAAATGGTCCGTTTTCAAATGTTGTGTCTTTGAATGACAATTCACATTTGTACGTGGATAATCACTTTGAGAGCTAAAATTAGATGTTTAAAGTGATTTTCAAGCTTCCAGGGGCCCTAAACACAAGATTTGAGAAATGGGTAAAAGTGAATGAAAATGGCCAATTTACTCACTCTGAGGCCTTAAAAAGTGTTTCTCCTCCACGGGAAGTGAATTAAATACCATTTGGAGGCCTTTATTGTTCAAGCGAAAACACCTGATTTTTGATGAAAGAGATAACCACCCCCCCTTACGACATGCTTCTGAAACTAAAAAATGGTTCATTGTCAAATGTTGCGTCTTTGAACTACAATTCACATTTGTACGTGGAAAAGCACTTTTAAAGATCAAATGAGATGTTTAAAGTGATTTACAAGCTTCCAGGGGCCCTAACCACAAGATATGAGGAATGGGTAAATATGAATGAAAATGGCCAATTTATTCACTCTGAGGCCTTAAAAAGTTTTTCTCCACTCCAGAAAGTGAATTAAATAACATTTGTAGGCCTTTATTGTTCAATCAAAAACTCCCGATTTTTGACGAAAGAGATAACCACCCCCCCTTCGACATGCTTAAGAAACTAAAAAAATGGTTCGTTTTCAAATGTTGCCTCTTTGAACTACAATTCACATTTGTACGTGGAAAAGCACTTTTAAAGATCAAATGAGATGTTTAAAGTGATTTTCATGCTTTCAGGGGCCTTAAACACAAGATTTGAGGAATGGGTAAAAGTGAATGAAAATGGCCAATTTACTCACTCTGAGGCCTTAAAAAGTGTTTCTCCTCCACGGGAAGTGAATTAAATACCATTTGGAGGCCTTTATTGTTCAAGGGAAAACGCCTGATTTTTGATGAAAGAGATAACCACCCCCCCTTACGACATGCTTCTGAAACTAAAAAAATGGTTCATTTTCAAATGTTGCGTCTTTGAACTGCAATTAACATTGTACGTGGATAATCACTTTTAGAGATAAAATGAGATGTTTAAAGTGATTTTCAAGCTTCCAGGGGCCCTAAACACAAGATTTGAGAAATGGGTAAACGTGAATGAAAATGGCCAATTTACTCACTCTGCGGCCTTAAAAAGTGTTTCTCCTCCACGGAAAGTAATAAAATAACATTTGGATGCCTTTATTGTTCAAGCGAAAACGCCTGATTTGTGATGAAAGAGATAACCACCCCCCCTTACGACATGCTTCTGAAACTAAAAAAATGGTCCATTTTCAAATGTTGCGTCTTTGAGCTACAATTCACATTTGTACGTGGATGATCACTTTTAGAGATAAAATTAGATGTTTAAAGTGATTTACAAGCTTCCAGGGGCCCTAAACACAAGATATGAGGAATGGGTAAATATGAATGAAAATGGGCAATTTATTCACTCTGAGGCCTTAAAAAGTTTTTCTCCACTCCAGAAAGTGAATTAAATACCATTTGTAGGCCTTTATTGTTCAATCAAAAACGCCCGATTTTTGACGAAAGAGATAACCACCCCCCCTTACGACATGCTTCAGAAACTAAAAAAATGGTCCGTTTTCAAATGTTGCCTCTTTGAACTACAATTCACATTTGTACGTGGATAATCACTTTTAGAGATAAAATTAGATGTTTAAAGTGATTTACAAGCTTCCAGGGGCCCTAAACACAAGATATGAGGAATGGGTAAATATGAATGAAAATGGGCAATTTATTCACTCTGAGGCCTTAAAAAGTTTTTCTCCACTCCAGAAAGTGAATTAAATAACATTTGTAGGCCTTTATTGTTCAATCAAAAACGCCCGATTTTTGACGAAAGAGATAACCACCCCCCCTTACGACATGCTTCAGAAACTAAAAAAATGGTCCGTTTTCAAATGTTGCCTCTTTGAACTACAATTCACATTTGTACGTGGAAAAGCACTTTTAAAGATCAAGGGCCTCATGTAGGTAGCCAAATACCGGTTGGTAACGGCCGATTTTCGGTAATTATACCGTTACCGACCGGTATTTTGGCTTTTGAGATGTAGGGGGAGAATTTCTGTATTCGGAATTTACCGAATCGGTAAAATTACCGATTCGGTAAAATTACCGATTCGGTAATTTTACCGATTCGGTAAATTCCGAATACAGAAATGAGATGTAGGGGGACTGTGTGGTGTGTGTGGGGATTCGTTATTTACCACCAACTAATAGTTGGTGGTAAATGACGAATATGTGTGTAAATGCAATATTTTGCCCGTAGATGTGTGCAATGTGGCAGACACACATGCCCTCAGGGCATGTATGTGTGCCACATGTGCACACATGGCCGAATCAGGGGTGCAACAGGGTGTCAATGTGACACCCTGCCACCCTTGCATGTGCTCCCCCATTACCGAATCGGTATTTACCGATTCGGTAATGAGGCATACCTTCCCATCAATGGGAAGGTATGCCTCATTACCGAATCGGTAAATACCGATTCGGTAATTACCGAATTTTTCCGAATCGGTAATATTTACCGACCAATTACCTACATAGCATTTACCACTTCATAAATACCGAATCGGTAAAATTCGGTATTTATGAAGTGGTAAATGTTAGGCTACCTACATATGGCCCCAAATGAGATGTTTAAAGTGATTTTCATGCTTCCAGGGGCCTTAAACACAAGATTTGAGGAATGGGTAAAAGTGAATGAAAAAGGCCAATTTACTCACTCTGAGGCTTAAAAAGTGTTTCTCCTCCATGGGAAGTGAATTAAATAACATTTGTAGGCCTTTATTGTTCAAGCGAAAACGCCTGATTATTGACGAAAGAGATAACCACCCCCCCTTACGACATGCTTCAGAAACGAAAAAAATGGTCCATTTTCAAATGTTGCGTCTTTGAATGACAATTCACATTTGTACGTGGATAATCACTTTTAGAGCTAAAATTAGATGTTTAAAGTGATTTTCAAGCTTCCAGGGGCCCTAAACACAAGATATGAGGAATGGGTAAATATGAATGAAAATGGCCAATTTATTCACTCTGAGGCCTTAAAAAGTTTTTCTCCACTCCAGAAAGTGAATTAAATAACATTTGTAGACCTTTATTGTTCAATCAAAAACGCCCGATTTTTGACGAAAGAGATAACCACCCCCCCTTACAACATGCTTAAGAAACTAAAAAAATGGTTCGTTTTCAAATGTTGCCTCTTTGAACTACAATTCACATTTGTACGTGGAAAAGCACTTTTAAAGATCAAATTAGATGTTTAAAGTGATTTTCATGCTTTCAGGGGCCTTAAACACAAGATTTGAGGAATGGGTAAAAGTGAATGAAAATGGCCAATTTACTCACTCTGAGGCCTTAAAAAGTGTTTCTCCTCCACGGGAAGTGAATTAAATAACATTTGTAGGCCTTTATTGTTCAAGCGAAAACGCCCGATTATTGACGAAAGAGATAACCACCCCCCCTTATGACATGCTTCAGAAACGAAAAAAATGGTCCGTTTTCAAATGTTGCGTCTTTGAATGACAATCCACATTTGTACGTGGATAATCACTTTTAGAGCTAAAATTAGATGTTTAAAGTGATTTTCAAGCTTCCAGGGGCCCTAAACACAAGATTTGAGAAATGGGTAAACGTGAATGAAAATGGCCAATTTACTCACTCTGCGGCCTTAAAAAGTGTTTCTCCTCCACGGAAAGTGATAAAATAACATTTGGATGCCTTTATGGTTCAAGCGAAAACGCCTGATTTTTGAGGAAAGAGATAACCACCCCCCCTTACGACATGCTTCTGAAACTAAAAAAATGGTCCATTTTCAAATGTTGCGTCTTTGAACTACAATTCACATTTGTACGTGGATGATCACTTTTAGAGATAAAATTAGATGTTTAAAGTGATTTACAAGCTTCCAGGGGCCCTAAACACAAGATATGAGGAATGGGTAAATATGAATGAAAATGGGCAATTTATTCACTCTGAGGCCTTAAAAAGTTTTTCTCCACTCCAGAAAGTGAATTAAATACCATTTGTAGGCCTTTATTGTTCAATCAAAAACGCCCGATTTTTGACGAAAGAGATAATCACCCCCCCTTACGACATGTTTCAGAAACTAAAAAAATGGTCCGTTTTCAAATGTTGCCTCTTTGAACTACAATTCACATTTGTACGTGGATAATCACTTTTAGAGATAAAATTAGATGTTTAAAGTGATTTACAAGCTTCCAGGGGCCCTAAACACAAGATATGAGGAATGGGTAAATATGAATGAAAATGGGCAATTTATTCACTCTGAGGCCTTAAAAAGTTTTTCTCCACTCCAGAAAGTGAATTAAATAACATTTGTAGGCCTTTATTGTTCAATCAAAAACGCCCGATTTTTGACGAAAGAGATAACCACCCCCCCTTACGACATGCTTCAGAAACTAAAAAAAATGGTCCGTTTTCAAATGTTGCCTCTTTGAACTACAATTCACATTTGTACGTGGAAAAGCACTTTTAAAGATCAAGGGCCTCATGTAGGTAGCCAAATACCGGTCGGTAACGGCCGATTTTCGGTAATTATACCGTTACCGACCGGTATTTTGGCTTTTGAGATGTAGGGGGAGAATTTCTGTATTCGGAATTTACCGAATCGGTAAAATTACCGATTCGGTAAAATTACCGATTCGGTAATTTTACCGATTCGGTAAATTCCGAATACAGAAATGAGATGTAGGGGGACTGTGTGGTGTGTGTGGGGATTCGTTATTTACCACCAACTAATAGTTGGTGGTAAATGACGAATATGTGTGTAAATGCAATATTTTGCCCGTAGATGTGTGCAATGTGGCAGACACACATGCCCTCAGGGCATGTATGTGTGCCACATGTGCACACATGGCCGAATCAGGGGTGCAACAGGGTGTCAATGTGACACCCTGCCACCCTTGCATGTGCTCCCCCATTACCGAATCGGTATTTACCGATTCGGTAATGAGGCATACCTTCCCATCAATGGGAAGGTATGCCTCATTACCGAATCGGTAAATACCGATTCGGTAATTACCGAATTTTTCCGAATCGGTAATATTTACCGACCAATTACCTACATAGCATTTACCACTTCATAAATACCGAATCGGTAAAATTCGGTATTTATGAAGTGGTAAATGTTAGGCTACCTACATATGGCCCCAAATGAGATGTTTAAAGTGATTTTCATGCTTCCAGGGGCCTTAAACACAAGATTTGAGGAATGGGTAAAAGTGAATGAAAAAGGCCAATTTACTCACTCTGAGGCCTTAAAAAGTGTTTCTCCTCCATGGGAAGTGAATTAAATAACATTTGTAGGCCTTTATTGTTCAAGCGAAAACGCCTGATTATTGACGAAAGAGATAACCACCCCCCCTTACGACATGCTTCAGAAATGAAAATAATGGTCCATTTTCAAATGTTGCGTCTTTGAATGACAATCCACATTTGTACGTGGATAATCACTTTTAGAGCTAAAATTAGATGTTTAAAGTGATTTTCAAGCTTCCAGGGGCCCTAAACACAAGATTTGAGAAATGGGTAAAAGTGAATGAAAATGGCCAATTTATTCACTCTGAGGCCTTAAAAAGTTTTTCTCCACTCCAGAAAGTGAATTAAATAACATTTGTAGACTTTTATTGTTCAATCAAAAACGCCCGATTTTTGACGAAAGAGATAACCACCCCCCCTTACGACATGCTTCAGAAACAAAAAAAATGGTTCATTTTCAAATGTTGCATCTTTGAACGACAATCCACATTTGTACGTGGATAAACACTTTTAGAGATAAAATTAGATGTTTGAAGTGATTTTCAAGCTTCCAGGGGCCCTAAACACAAGATTTGAGAAATGGGTAAAAGTGAATGAAAATGGCCAATTTACTCACTCTGAGGCCTTAAAAAGTGTTTCTCCTCAACGGGAAGTGAATTAAATAACATTTGTAGGCCTTTATTGTTCAAGCGAAAACGCCCGATTATTGACGAAAGAGATAACCACCCCCCTTACGACATGCTTCAGAAACGAAAAAAATGGTCCGTTTTCAAATGTTGCGTCTTTGAATGACAATCCACATTTGTACGTGGATAATCACTTTTAGAGCTAAAATTAGATGTTTAAAGTGATTTTCAAGCTTCCAGGGGCCCTAAACACAAGATTTGAGAAATGGGTAAAAGTGAATGAAAATGGCCAATTTACTCACTCTGCGGCCTTAAAAAGTGTTTCTCCTCCACGGAAAGTGAATAAAATAACATTTGGATGCCTTTATTGTTCAATCAAAAATGCCCGTTTTTTGGTGAAAAAGATAACCACCCCCCTTACGACATGCTTCAGAAACGAAAAAAATGGTCCATTTTCAAATGTTGCGTCTTTGAACTACAATTCACATTTGTACGTGGATGATCACTTTTAGAGATAAAATTAGATGTTTAAAGTGATTTTCAAGCTTCCAGGGGTCCTAAACACAAGATTTGAGAAATGGGTAAAAGTGAATAAAAATGGCCAATTTACTCACTCTGAGGCCTTAAAAAGTGTTTCTCCTCCACGGGAAGTGAATTAAATAACATTTGTAGGCCTTTATTGTTCAATCAAAAACGCCCGATTTTTGACGAAAGAGATAACCACCCCCCCTTACGACATGCTTCAGAAACTAAAAAAATGGTCCGTTTTCAAATGTAGCCTCTTTGAACTACAATTCACATTTGTACGTGGAAATACACTTTTTTTTTTTTTTTTTTAAAACCTTTATTGACAGTTCAATAAGAACAAGTATGGGCCTACAACCCCCCAGGGCCGGCCGCTAAGCAATCAGAGCAATAACGACAAGTATAAACACAGGCAGCACTTCGGGGAGCAAAATCGCACTGCTAATACTGTGAACAGCGTAAGTAGGGCACCAGGAGAAAGAGGTTTTCATTTTATGATGAAACAAGGGAGAAGGATCAGGTGACAAGCAATTTTAAAACAACGATCACGGATATGCAGAGTAATGAACGTTAGCGATTTACAGCAATCTATTAGGTCAATGGCGCAAACACAAAAACATCAGGATGGGGAAGAACATAATATACAGTTGCGCCCGCAGTCCCCCGCCAGAACTCCCCAAGAACACCCCGGAAGTTGTGAACACATGGAACGGCAACGAGGCATAGCAAAAGGAGGTGTATCACGCTGATCCCAGAAAAAGAAAAACAAAAAGAATCAGAGAAGAAAAAGGAGGCCGTGAAAAAAGAGATGAAAGAATACAGAATCCCCTCCCCCAACCCCCCACCCTGCACCTCTGCAGATGAGTACGGCCCCCCCCCAGCAGTGTGCCTGTCGCCCTGGAACCAGACCCGAAATATAGGAGAATAGGGAAAAAGAAGTAGGAAAGGACCCCCACCAGACGGGGGGGTAGAGAAAGTATTTATAAACTGGAGGAGGGCCTTCATAACAGACCCCCGGCTTCTCCCTCCCGCACGGTAAGGTTCCCCTAAAGTGAACAAGGAACAGCACAAAGACAATCTTCTCAAACCACGATGGGGAGCATTATGCACCTATTGTGCCAGTAGCCATGTCAGGAGAGCACGCCACCCCTAAGCCCGCCCGTCCACTAGGCGACCACCCCCGAGGGGCCAGCCTTATCCCTGACCACTCTTTGGAATTCTGCCCATGCCAACCCCTCGACCCAGCACCATACCCAATGTTCCTAGGCAGAGGAATGTCCAACAACGACAGAGAAGCGACGCACACAGGTGGGGTGGAAGTCTCTGAGCATCAACACAGTCCGCCGCGTGAAGAAACAGGCTTCCCAGTGCTGCCCTAGGATCTGCACTGCACGCAAGGTTCAGGAAGGCAGAAGCAGTCAAAGCAGACATTAGTTGCTGGAGTTGTCCCTGGGTCGCAGGAGGGCATGTACAGGATGAGGCCACCACATCCCACTCAGGTCCAACGCCTCCGGGACAGATCAGGCCCTCAGAAGGTCGAACACACTGTAGCATACTGGCCGGAGCGTCCAGTTGTGTACTAACCTCAGGGGTGGCCGCCACAGCGTCCTCCTGCGCGCAGTGTGGGTAGTCTCTGTGTTCGTGCAGACAGGCGGGCCGCCACTGCCCCAACTACGACGC
The DNA here is from genome assembly GCF_964204655.1 of Triturus cristatus. NCBI lineage: Eukaryota > Metazoa > Chordata > Amphibia > Caudata > Salamandridae > Triturus > Triturus cristatus. The sequence goes on along the minus strand of NC_140587.1, from coordinate 932,182,800 downwards.
CACACCATCGAGCTTACTCCCCAAGATCACGAAACCATGAACCAAGGAGGAGCGAAGAGTACCAAGAGTCTCGAGGAGGTCGCCGTACCCCAGCTCAGCTCTCTGTGATCTCGCCGCCACACTCCCAAAAGTCGCACGCTCACAGGCCCGCTGCGGCCCAGCGGACAGGATGGTAGGCTTCATCGCCCCAAGATGGCCGCCAAGTATGCCCGACCCTCACCGGGGCCGGGACCCCGGGACAAGCGTCGCGATGTCCACGTCGCGGGTGACCGGGTGCCGGGGGCAGGCAAAAAACTATCCGTGGTCACGGGCAACAGTCGTCCCCACCACGGACCAGCTCCCGTAGAAGTCCGGGGGCGGCCCGCAATGATCGGGGCAGGATACGGACGGCGGCCGGGCAGCTCACCAGCAAGGCAGGGGCAGTCACCGGAGGATCTAAGATTTGCACCCCCGGTCATGCACTCGGTCCGCTACGCTGGGCAGTAGAAGTGACCACGCCGAAATGTAGGCCGAGTTTGGCACCGCTCCGGTGGGCCGACTCCACCCAGTCACCACCGGCCGCTGTTGTCGCACTGCCACCCGGCCACGACGTCCACTCGATGTCCCGGCTCCAGGGCCGCACAGGCCGCAAAGTTCAGACGCAGTTTTCTCCGGCGATACCGCAGCTAGAAACCCCGGAGTCACACAGTCGGGAGCCCCTCTCCTTCAGAAACACGACCACGTAGCACAGGTTGAGGATCTCAGGCAGGATATCCGTGCGGGATGCGGAGGTTCACGGAGCCGGGAGTCTACGCTGCCGTCCCGGTCGCCATCTTGGCTCCTCCTCCGGAAAAGCACTTTTAAAGATCAAATGAGATGTTTAAAGTGATTTTCATGCTTCCAGGGGCCTTAAACACAAGATTTGAGGAATGGGTAAAAGTGAATGAAAATGGCCAATTTACTCACTCTGAGGCCTTAAAAAGTGTTTCTCCTCCACGGGAAGTGAATTAAATAACATTTGTAGGCCTTTATTGTAAAAGCGAAAACGCCCGATTATTGACGAAAGAGAAAACCACCCCCCCTTACGACATGCTTCAGAAACGTAAAAAATGGCCCGTTTTCAAATGTTGCGTCTTTGAATGACAATCCACATTTGTACGTGGATAATCACTTTTAGAGCTAAAATTAGATGTTTAAAGTGATTTTCAAGCTTCCAGGGGCCCTAAACACAAGATTTGAGAAATGGGTAAAAGTGAATGAAAATGGCCAATTTACTCACTCTGAGGCCTTAAAAAGTGTTTCTCCTCCACGGGAAGTGAATTAAATACCATTTGGAGGCCTTTATTGTTCAAGCGAAAACGCCTGATTTTTGATGAAAGAGATAACCACCCTCCCTTACGACATGCTTCTGAAACTAAAAAAATGGTTCATTTTCAAATGTTGCGTCTTTGAACTGCAATTAACATTGTACGTGGATAATCACTTTTAGAGATAAAATGAGATGTTTAAAGTGATTTTCAAGCTTCCAGGGGCCCTAAACACGAGATTTGAGAAATGGGTAAACGTGAATGAAAATGGCCAATTTACTCACTCTGCGACCTTAAAAAGTGTTTCTCCTCCACGGAAAGTGAATAAAATAACATTTGGATGCCTTTATTGTTCAATCAAAAACGCCAGTTTTTTGGTGAAAAAGATAACCACCCCCCCTTACGACATGCTTCAGAAACGAAAAAAATGGTCCATTTTCAAATGTTGCTTCTTTGAACTACAATTCACATTTGTACGTGGATAATCACTTTTAGAGATAAAATTAGATGTTTAAAGTGATTTACAAGCTTCCAGGGGCCCTAAACACAAGATATGAGGAATGGGTAAATATGAATGAAAATGGCCAATTTATTCACTCCGAGGCCTTAAAAAGTTTTTCTCCACTCCAGAAAGTGAATTAAATAACATTTGTAGACCTTTATTGTTCAATCAAAAACGCCCGATTTTTGACGAAAGAGATAACCACCCCCCCTTACGACATGCTTCAGAAACGAAAAAAATGGTCCGTTTTCAAATGTTGCGTCTTTGAATGACAATTCACATTTGTACGTGGATAAACACTTTTAGAGCTAAAATTAGATGTTTAAAGTGATTTTCAAGCTTCCAGGGGCCCTAAACACAAGATTTGAGAAATGGGTAAAAGTGAATGAAAATGGCCAATTTACTCACTCTGAGGCCTTAAAAAGTGTTTCTCCTCCACGGGAAGTGAATTAAATACCATTTGGAGGCCTTTATTGTTCAAGCGAAAACGCCCGATTATTGACGAAAGAGATAACCACCCCCCCCTTATGACATGCTTCAGAAACGAAAAAAATGGTCCATTTTCAAATGTTGCGTCTTTGAATGACAATCCACATTTGTACGTGGATAATCACTTTTAGAGCTAAAATTAGATGTTTAAAGTGATTTTCAAGCTTCCAGGGGCCCTAAACACAAGATTTGAGAAATGGGTAAACGTGAATGAAAATGGCCAATTTACTCACTCTGCGGCCTTAAAAAGTGTTTCTCCTCCACGGAAAGTGATAAAATAACATTTGGATGCCTTTATTGTTCAAGCGAAAACGCCTGATTTTTGATGAAAGAGATAACCACCCCCCCTTACGACATGCTTCTGAAACTAAAAAAATGGTCCATTTTCAAATGTTGCGTCTTTGAACTACAATTCACATTTGTACGTGGATGATCACTTTTAGAGATAAAATTAGATGTTTAAAGTGATTTACAAGCTTCCAGGGGCCCTAAACACAAGATATGAGGAATGGGTAAATATGAATGAAAATGGGCAATTTATTCACTCTGAGGCCTTAAAAAGTTTTTCTCCACTCCAGAAAGTGAATTAAATACCATTTGTAGGCCTTTATTGTTCAATCAAAAACGCCCGATTTTTGACGAAAGAGATAACCACCCCCCCTTACGACATGCTTCAGAAACTAAAAAAATGGTCCGTTTTCAAATGTTGCCTCTTTGAACTACAATTCACATTTGTACGTGGATAATCACTTTTAGAGATAAAATTTGATGTTTAAAGTGATTTACAAGCTTCCAGGGGCCCTAAACACAAGATATGAGGAATGGGTAAATATGAATGAAAATGGGCAATTTATTCACTCTGAGGCCTTAAAAAGTTTTTATCCACTCCAGAAAGTGAATTAAATAACATTTGTAGGCCTTTATTGTTCAATCAAAAACGCCCGATTTTTGACGAAAGAGATAACCACCCCCCCTTACGACATGCTTCAGAAACTAAAAAAATGGTCCGTTTTCAAATGTTGCCTCTTTGAACTACAATTCACATTTGTACGTGGAAAAGCACTTTTAAAGATCAAGGGCCTCATGTAGGTAGCCAAATACCGGTCGGTAACGGCCGATTTTCGGTAATTATACCGTTACCGACCGGTATTTTGGCTTTTGAGATGTAGGGGGAGAATTTCTGTATTCGGAATTTACCGAATCGGTAAAATTACCGATTCGGTAAAATTACCGACTCGGTAATTTTACCGATTCGGTAAATTCCGAATACAGAAATGAGATGTAGGGGGACTGTGTGGTGTGTGTGGGGATTCGTTATTTACCACCAACTAATAGTTGGTGGTAAATGACGAATATGTGTGTAAATGCAATATTTTGCCCGTAGATGTGTGCAATGTGGCAGACACACATGCCCTCAGGGCATGTATGTGTGCCACATGTGCACACATGGCCGAATCAGGGGTGCAACAGGGTGTCAATGTGACACCCTGCCACCCTTGCATGTGCTCCCCCATTACCGAATCGGTATTTACCGATTCGGTAATGAGGCATACCTTCCCATCAATGGGAAGGTATGCCTCATTACCGAATCGGTAAATACCGATTCGGTAATTACCGAATTTTTCCGAATCGGTAATATTTACCGACCAATTACCTACATAGCATTTACCACTTCATAAATACCGAATCGGTAAAATTCGGTATTTATGAAGTGGTAAATGTTAGGCTACCTACATATGGCCCCAAATGAGATGTTTAAAGTGATTTCCATGCTTCCAGGGGCCTTAAACACAAGATTTGAGGAATGGGTAAAAGTGAATGAAAAAGGCCAATTTACTCACTCTGAGGCCTTAAAAAGTGTTTCTCCTCCATGGGAAGTGAATTAAATAACATTTGTAGGCCTTTATTGTTCAAGCGAAAACGCCTGATTATTGACGAAAGAGATAACCCCCCCCCTTACGACATGCTTCAGAAACGAAAATAATGGTCCATTTTCAAATGTTGCGTCTTTGAATGACAATCCACATTTGTACGTGGATAATCACTTTTAGAGCTAAAATTAGATGTTTAAAGTGATTTTCAAGCTTCCAGGGGCCCTAAACACAAGATTTGAGAAATGGGTAAAAGTGAATGAAAATGGCCAATTTATTCACTCTGAGGCCTTAAAAAGTTTTTCTCCACTCCAGAAAGTGAATTAAATAACATTTGTAGACTTTTATTGTTCAATCAAAAACGCCCGATTTTTGACGAAAGAGATAACCGCCCCCCCTTACGACATGCTTCAGAAACAAAAAAAATGGTTCATTTTCAAATGTTGCATCTTTGAACGACAATCCACATTTGTACGTGGATAAACACTTTTAGAGATAAAATTAGATGTTTGAAGTGATTTTCAAGCTTCCAGGGGCCCTAAACACAAGATTTGAGAAATGGGTAAAAGTGAATGAAAATGGCCAATTTACTCACTCTGAGGCCTTAAAAAGTGTTTCTCCTCAACGGGAAGTGAATTAAATAACATTTGTAGGCCTTTATTGTTCAAGCGAAAACGCCCGATTATTGACGAAAGAGATAACCACCCCCCTTACGACATGCTTCAGAAACGAAAAAAATGGTCCATTTTCAAATGTTGCGTCTTTGAATGACAATCCACATTTGTACGTGGATAATCACTTTTAGAGCTAAAATTAGATGTTTAAAGTGATTTTCAAGCTTCCAGGGGCCCTAAACACAAGATTTGAGAAATGGGTAAAAGTGAATGAAAATGGCCAATTTACTCACTCTGCGGCCTTAAAAAGTGTTTCTCCTCCACGGAAAGTGAATAAAATAACATTTGGATGCCTTTATTGTTCAATCAAAAACGCCAGTTTTTTGGTGAAAAAGATAACCACCCCCCTTACGACATGCTTCAGAAACGAAAAAAATGGTCCATTTTCAAATGTTGCGTCTTTGAACTACAATTCACATTTGTACGTGGATGATCACTTTTAGAGATAAAATTAGATGTTTAAAGTGATTTTCAAGCTTCCAGGGGTCCTAAACACAAGATTTGAGAAATGGGTAAAAGTGAATGAAAATGGCCAATTTACTCACTCTGAGGCCTTAAAAAGTGTTTCTCCTCAACGGGAAGTGAATTAAATAACATTTGTAGGCCTTTATTGTTCAATCAAAAACGCCCGATTTTTGACGAAAGAGATAACCACCCCCCCTTACGACATGCTTCAGAAACTAAAAAAATGGTCCGTTTTCAAATGTAGCCTCTTTGAACTACAATTCACATTTGTACGTGGAAAAGCACTTTTAAAGATCAAATGAGATGTTTAAAGTGATTTTCATGCTTCCAGGGGCCTTAAACACAAGATTTGAGGAATGGGTAAAAGTGAATGAAAATGGCCAATTTACTCACTCTGAGGCCTTAAAAAGTGTTTCTCCTCCACGGGAAGTGAATTAAATAACATTTGTAGGCCTTTATTGTAAAAGCGAAAACGCCCGATTATTGACGAAAGAGAAAACCACCCCCCCTTACGACATGCTTCAGAAACGTAAAAAATGGCCCGTTTTCAAATGTTGCGTCTTTGAATGACAATCCACATTTGTACGTGGATAATCACTTTTAGAGCTAAAATTAGATGTTTAAAGTGATTTTCAAGCTTCCAGGGGCCCTAAACACAAGATTTGAGAAATGGGTAAAAGTGAATGAAAATGGCCAATTTACTCACTCTGAGGCCTTAAAAAGTGTTTCTCCTCCACGGGAAGTGAATTAAATACCATTTGGAGGCCTTTATTGTTCAAGCGAAAACGCCTGATTTTTGATGAAAGAGATAACCACCCCCCCTTACGACATGCTTCTGAAACTAAAAAAATGGTTCATTTTCAAATGTTGCGTCTTTGAACTGCAATTAACATTGTACGTGGATAATCACTTTTAGAGATAAAATGAGATGTTTAAAGTGATTTTCAAGCTTCCAGGGGCCCTAAACACGAGATTTGAGAAATGGGTAAACGTGAATGAAAATGGCCAATTTACTCACTCTGCGGCCTTAAAAAGTGTTTCTCCTCCACGGAAAGTGAATAAAATAACATTTGGATGCCTTTATTGTTCAATCAAAAACGCCAGTTTTTTGGTGAAAAAGATAACCACCCCCCCGTACGACATGCTTCAGAAACGAAAAAAATGGTCCATTTTCAAATGTTGCTTCTTTGAACTACAATTCACATTTGTACGTGGATAATCACTTTTAGAGATAAAATTAGATGTTTAAAGTGATTTACAAGCTTCCAGGGGCCCTAAACACAAGATATGAGGAATGGGTAAATATGAATGAAAATGGCCAATTTATTCACTCCGAGGCCTTAAAAAGTTTTTCTCCACTCCAGAAAGTGAATTAAATAACATTTGTAGACCTTTATTGTTCAATCAAAAACGCCCGATTTTTGACGAAAGAGATAACCACCCCCCCTTACGACATGCTTCAGAAACGAAAAAAATGGTCCGTTTTCAAATGTTGCGTCTTTGAATGACAATTCACATTTGTACGTGGATAATCACTTTTAGAGCTAAAATTAGATGTTTAAAGTGATTTTCAAGCTTCCAGGGGCCCTAAACACAAGATTTGAGAAATGGGTAAAAGTGAATGAAAATGGCCAATTTACTCACTCTGAGGCCTTAAAAAGTGTTTCTCCTCCACGGGAAGTGAATTAAATACCATTTGGAGGCCTTTATTGTTCAAGCGAAAACACCTGATTTTTGATGAAAGAGATAACCACCCCCCCTTACGACATGCTTCTGAAACTAAAAAATGGTTCATTGTCAAATGTTGCGTCTTTGAACTACAATTCACATTTGTACGTGGAAAAGCACTTTTAAAGATCAAATGAGATGTTTAAAGTGATTTACAAGCTTCCAGAGGCCCTAACCACAAGATATGAGGAATGGGTAAATATGAATGAAAATGGCCAATTTATTCACTCTGAGGCCTTAAAAAGTTTTTCTCCACTCCAGAAAGTGAATTAAATAACATTTGTAGGCCTTTATTGTTCAATCAAAAACTCCCGATTTTTGACGAAAGAGATAACCACCCCCCCTTCGACATGCTTAAGAAACTAAAAAAATGGTTCGTTTTCAAATGTTGCCTCTTTGAACTACAATTCACATTTGTACGTGGAAAAGCACTTTTAAAGATCAAATGAGATGTTTAAAGTGATTTTCATGCTTTCAGGGGCCTTAAACACAAGATTTGAGGAATGGGTAAAAGTGAATGAAAATGGCCAATTTACTCACTCTGAGGCCTTAAAAAGTGTTTCTCCTCCACGGGAAGTGAATTAAATAACATTTGTAGGCCTTTATTGTTCAAGCGAAAACGCCCGATTATTGACGAAAGAGATAACCACCCCCCCTTATGACATGCTTCAGAAACGAAAAAAATGGTCCGTTTTCAAATGTTGCGTCTTTGAATGACAATCCACATTTGTACGTGGATAATCACTTTTAGAGCTAAAATTAGATGTTTAAAGTGATTTTCAAGCTTCCAGGGGCCCTAAACACAAGATTTGAGAAATGGGTAAACGTGAATGAAAATGGCCAATTTACTCACTCTGCGACCTTAAAAAGTGTTTCTCCTCCACGGAAAGTGAATAAAATAACATTTGGATGCCTTTATTGTTCAATCAAAAACGCCAGTTTTTTGGTGAAAAAGATAACCACCCCCCCTTACGACATGCTTCAGAAACGAAAAAAATGGTCCATTTTCAAATGTTGCTTCTTTGAACTACAATTCACATTTGTACGTGGATAATCACTTTTAGAGATAAAATTAGATGTTTAAAGTGATTTACAAGCTTCCAGGGGCCCTAAACACAAGATATGAGGAATGGGTAAATATGAATGAAAATGGCCAATTTATTCACTCCGAGGCCTTAAAAAGTTTTTCTCCACTCCAGAAAGTGAATTAAATAACATTTGTAGACCTTTATTGTTCAATCAAAAACGCCCGATTTTTGACGAAAGAGATAACCACCCCCCCTTACGACATGCTTCAGAAACGAAAAAAATGGTCCGTTTTCAAATGTTGCGTCTTTGAATGACAATTCACATTTGTACGTGGATAATCACTTTTAGAGCTAAAATTAGATGTTTAAAGTGATTTTCAAGCTTCCAGGGGCCCTAAACACAAGATTTGAGAAATGGGTAAAAGTGAATGAAAATGGCCAATTTACTCACTCTGAGGCCTTAAAAAGTGTTTCTCCTCCACGGGAAGTGAATTAAATACCATTTGGAGGCCTTTATTGTTCAAGCGAAAACGCCCGATTATTGACGAAAGAGATAACCACCCCCCCTTATGACATGCTTCAGAAACGAAAAAAATGGTCCGTTTTCAAATGTTGCGTCTTTGAATGACAATCCACATTTGTACGTGGATAATCACTTTTAGAGCTAAAATTAGATGTTTAAAGTGATTTTCAAGCTTCCAGGGGCCCTAAACACAAGATTTGAGAAATGGGTAAACGTGAATGAAAATGGCCAATTTACTCACTCTGCGGCCTTAAAAAGTGTTTCTCCTCCACGGAAAGTGATAAAATAACATTTGGATGCCTTTATTGTTCAAGCGAAAACGCCTGATTTTTGATGAAAGAGATAACCACCCCCCCTTACGACATGCTTCTGAAACTAAAAAAATGGTCCATTTTCAAATGTTGCGTCTTTGAACTACAATTCACATTTGTACGTGGATGATCACTTTTAGAGATAAAATTAGATGTTTAAAGTGATTTACAAGCTTCCAGGGGCCCTAAACACAAGATATGAGGAATGGGTAAATATGAATGAAAATGGGCAATTTATTCACTCTGAGGCCTTAAAAAGTTTTTCTCCACTCCAGAAAGTGAATTAAATAACATTTGTAGGCCTTTATTGTTCAATCAAAAACGCCCGATTTTTGACGAAAGAGATAACCACCCCCCCTTACGACATGCTTCAGAAACTAAAAAAATGGTCCGTTTTCAAATGTTGCCTCTTTGAACTACAATTCACATTTGTACGTGGAAAAGCACTTTTAAAGATCAAGGGCCTCATGTAGGTAGCCAAATACCGGTCGGTAACGGCCGATTTTCGGTAATTATACCATTACCGACCGGTATTTTGGCTTTTGAGATGTAGGGGGAGAATTTCTGTATTCGGAATTTACAGAATCGGTAAAATTACCGATTCGGTAAAATTACCGATTCGGTAATTTTACCGATTCGGTAAATTCCGAATACAGAAATGAGATGTAGGGGGACTGTGTGGTGTGTGTGGGGATTCGTTATTTACCACCAACTAATAGTTGGTGGTAAATGACGAATATGTGTGAAAATGCAATATTTTGCCCGTAGATGTGTGCAATGTGGCAGACACACATGCCCTCAGGGCATGTATGTGTGCCACATGTGCACACATGGCCGAATCAGGGGTGCAACAGGGTGTCAATGTGACACCCTGCCACCCTTGCATGTGCTCCCCCATTACCGAATCGGTATTTACCGATTCAGTAATGAGGCATACCTTCCCATCAATGGGAAGGTATGCCTCATTACCGAATCGGTAAATACCGATTCGGTAATTATCGAATTTTTCCGAATCGGTAATATTTACCGACCAATTACCTACATAGCATTTACCACTTCATAAATACCGAATCGGTAAAATTCGGTATTTATGAAGTGGTAAATGTTAGGCTACCTACATATGGCCCCAAATGAGATGTTTAAAGTGATTTTCATGCTTCCAGGGGCCTTAAACACAAGATTTGAGGAATGGGTAAAAGTGAATGAAAAAGGCCAATTTACTCACTCTGAGGCCTTAAAAAGTGTTTCTCCTCCATGGGAAGTGAATTAAATAACATTTGTAGGCCTTTATTGTTCAAGCGAAAACGCCTGATTATTGACGAAAGAGATAACCACCCCCCTTACGACATGCTTCAGAAACGAAAAAAATGGTCCATTTTCAAATGTTGCGTCTTTGAATGACAATCCACATTTGTACGTGGATAATCACTTTTAGAGCTAAAATTAGATGTTTAAAGTGATTTTCAAGCTTCCAGGGGCCCTAAACACAAGATTTGAGAAATGGGTAAAAGTGAATGAAAATGGCCAATTTATTCACTCTGAGGCCTTAAAAAGTTTTTCTCCACTCCAGAAAGTGAATTAAATAACATTTGTAGACCTTTATTGTTCAATCAAAAACGCCCGATTTATGACGAAAGAGATAACCACCCCCCCTTACGACATGCTTCAGAAACAAAAAAAATGGTTCATTTTCAAATGTTGCATCTTTGAACGACAATCCACATTTGTACGTGGATAAACACTTTTAGAGATAAAATTAGATGCTTGAAGTGATTTTCAAGCTTCCAGGGGCCCTAAACACAAGATTTGAGAAATGGGTAAAAGTGAATGAAAATGGCCAATTTACTCACTCTGAGGCCTTAAAAAGTGTTTCTCCTCCACGGGAAGTGAATTAAATACCATTTGGAGGCCTTTATTGTTCAAGGGAAAACGCCTGATTTTTGATGAAAGAGATAACCACCCCCCCTTACGACATGCTTCTGAAACTAAAAAAATGGTTCATTTTCAAATGTTGCGTCTTTGAACTGCAATTAACATTGTACGTGGATAATCACTTTTAGAGATAAAATGAGATGTTTAAAGTGATTTTCAAGCTTCCAGGGGCCCTAAACACAAGATTTGAGAAATGGGTAAACGTGAATGAAAATGGCCAATTTACTCACTCTGCGGCCTTAAAAAGTGTTTCTCCTCCACGGAAAGTAATAAAATACCATTTGGATGCCTTTATTGTTCAAGCGAAAACGCCTGATTTTTGATGAAAGAGATAACCACCCCCCCTTACGACATGCTTCTGAAACTAAAAAAATGGTCCATTTTCAAATGTTGCGTCTTTGAGCTACAATTCACATTTGTACGTGGATGATCACTTTTAGAGATAAAATTAGATGTTTAAAGTGATTTACAAGCTTCCAGGGGCCCTAAACACAAGATATGAGGAATGGGTAAATATGAATGAAAATGGGCAATTTATTCACTCTGAGGCCTTAAAAAGTTTTTCTCCACTCCAGAAAGTGAATTAAATAACATTTGTAGGCCTTTATTGTTCAATCAAAAACGCCCGATTTTTGACGAAAGAGATAACCACCCCCCTTACGACATGCTTCAGAAACAAAAAAAATGGTTCATTTTCAAATGTTGCATCTTTGAACGACAATCCACATTTGTACGTGGATAATCACTTTTAGAGCTAAAATGAGATGTTTAAAGTGATTTTCAAGCTTCCAGGGGCCCTAAACACAAGATTTGAGAAATGGGTAAAAGTGAATGAAAATGGCCAATTTACTCACTCTGAGGCCTTAAAAAGTGTTTCTCCTCAACGGGAAGTGAATTAAATAACATTTGTAGGCCTTTATTGTTCAAGCGAAAACGCCCGATTATTGACGAAAGAGATAACCACCCCCCCTTACGACATGCTTCAGAAACGAAAAAAATGGTCCGTTTTCAAATGTTGCGTCTTTGAATGACAATCCACATTTGTACGTGGATAATCACTTTTAGAGCTAAAATTAGATGTTTAAAGTGATTTTCAAGCTTCCAGGGGCCCTAAACACAAGATTTGAGAAATGGGTAAAAGTGAATGAAAATGGCCAATTTACTCACTCTGAGGCCTTAAAAAGTGTTTCTCCTCCACGGGAAGTGAATTAAATACCATTTGGAGGCCTTTATTGTTCAAGCGAAAACGCCTGATTTTTGATGAAAGAGATAACCACCCCCCCTTACGACATGCTTCTGAAACTAAAAAAATGGTTCATTTTCAAATGTTGCGTCTTTGAACTGCAATTAACATTGTACGTGGATAATCACTTTTAGAGATAAAATGAGATGTTTAAAGTGATTTTCAAGCTTCCAGGGGCCCTAAACACGAGATTTGAGAAATGGGTAAACGTGAATGAAAATGGCCAATTTACTCACTCTGCGGCCTTAAAAAGTGTTTCTCCTCCACGGAAAGTGAATAAAATAACATTTGGATGCCTTTATTGTTCAATCAAAAACGCCCGTTTTTTGGTGAAAAAGATAACCACCCCCCTTACGACATGCTTCAGAAACGAAAAAAATGGTCCATTTTCAAATGTTGCGTCTTTGAACTACAATTCACATTTGTACGTGGATGATCACTTTTAGAGATAAAATTAGATGTTTAAAGTGATTTTCAAGCTTCCAGGGGCCCTAAACACAAGATTTGAGAAATGGGTAAAAGTGAATGAAAATGGCCAATTTACTCACTCTGAGGCCTTAAAAAGTGTTTCTCCTCCACGGGAAGTGAATTAAATAACATTTGTAGGCCTTTATTGTTCAAGCGAAAACGCCCGATTATTGACGAAAGAGATAACCACCCCCCCTTATGACATGCTTCAGAAACGAAAAAAATGGTCCGTTTTCAAATGTTGCGTCTTTGAATGACAATCCACATTTGTACGTGGATAATCACTTTTAGAGCTAAAATTAGATGTTTAAAGTGATTTTCAAGCTTCCAGGGGCCCTAAACACAAGATTTGAGAAATGGGTAAACGTGAATGAAAATGGCCAATTTACTCACTCTGCGACCTTAAAAAGTGTTTCTCCTCCACGGAAAGTGAATAAAATAACATTTGGATGCCTTTATTGTTCAATCAAAAACGCCAGTTTTTTGGTGAAAAAGATAACCACCCCCCCTTACGACATGCTTCAGAAACGAAAAAAATGGTCCATTTTCAAATGTTGCTTCTTTGAACTACAATTCACATTTGTACGTGGATAATCACTTTTAGAGATAAAATTAGATGTTTAAAGTGATTTACAAGCTTCCAGGGGCCCTAAACACAAGATACGAGGAATGGGTAAATATGAATGAAAATGGCCAATTTATTCACTCTGAGGCCTTAAAAAGTTTTTCTCCACTCCAGAAAGTGAATTAAATAACATTTGTAGGCCTTTATTGTTCAATCAAAAACGCCCGATTGTTGACGAAAGAGATAACCACTCCCCCTTACGACATGCTTCAGAAACTAAAAAAATGGTCCGTTTTCAAATGTAGCCTCTTTGAACTACAATTCACATTTGTACGTGGAAAAGCACTTTTAAAGATCAAATGAGATGTTTAAAGTGATTTTCATGCTTCCAGGGGCCTTAAACACAAGATTTGAGGAATGGGTAAAAGTGAATGAAAATGGCCAATTTACTCACTCTGAGGCCTTAAAAAGTGTTTCTCCTCCACGGGAAGTGAATTAAATAACATTTGTAGGCCTTTATTGTAAAAGCGAAAACGCCCGATTATTGACGAAAGAGAAAACCACCCCCCCCTTACAACATGCTTCAGAAACGTAAAAAATGGCCCGTTTTCAAATGTTGCGTCTTTGAATGACAATCCACATTTGTACGTGGATAATCAATTTTAGAGCTAAAATTAGATGTTTAAAGTGATTTTCAAGCTTCCAGGGTCCCTAAACACAAGATTTGAGAAATGGGTAAAAGTGAATGAAAATGGCCAATTTACTCACTCTGAGGCCTTAAAAAGTGTTTCTCCTCCACGGGAAGTGAATTAAATACCATTTGGAGGCCTTTATTGTTCAAGCGAAAACGCCTGATTTTTGATGAAAGAGATAACCACCCCCCCTTACGACATGCTTCTGAAACTAAAAAAATGGTTCATTTTCAAATGTTGCGTCTTTGAACTGCAATTAACATTGTACGTGGATAATCACTTTTAGAGATAAAATGAGATGTTTAAAGTGATTTTCAAGCTTCCAGGGGCCCTAAACACGAGATTTGAGAAATGGGTAAACGTGAATGAAAATGGCCAATTTACTCACTCTGCGGCCTTAAAAAGTGTTTCTCCTCCACGGAAAGTGAATAAAATAACATTTGGATGCCTTTATTGTTCAATCAAAAACGCCAGTTTTTTGGTGAAAAAGATAACCACCCCCCCTTACGACATGCTTCAGAAACGAAAAAAATGGTCCATTTTCAAATGTTGCTTCTTTGAACTACAATTCACATTTGTACGTGGATAATCACTTTTAGAGATAAAATTAGATGTTTAAAGTGATTTACAAGCTTCCAGGGGCCCTAAACACAAGATATGAGGAATGGGTAAATATGAATGAAAATGGCCAATTTATTCACTCCGAGGCCTTAAAAAGTTTTTCTCCACTCCAGAAAGTGAATTAAATAACATTTGTAGGCCTTTATTGTTCAATCAAAAACGCCCGATTGTTGACGAAAGAGATAACCACCCCCCCTTACGACATGCTTCAGAAACTAAAAAAATGGTCCGTTTTCAAATGTAGCCTCTTTGAACTACAATTCACATTTGTACGTGGAAAAGCACTTTTAAAGATCAAATGAGATGTTTAAAGTGATTTTCATGCTTCCAGGGGCCTTAAACACAAGATTTGAGGAATGGGTAAAAGTGAATGAAAATGGCCAATTTACTCACTCTGAGGCCTTAAAAAGTGTTTCTCCTCCACGGGAAGTGAATTAAATAACATTTGTAGGCCTTTATTGTAAAAGCGAAAACGCCCGATTATTGACGAAAGAGAAAACCACCCCCCCTTACGACATGCTTCAGAAACGTAAAAAATGGCCCGTTTTCAAATGTTGCGTCTTTGAATGACAATCCACATTTGTACGTGGATAATCAATTTTAGAGCTAAAATTAGATGTTTAAAGTGATTTTCAAGCTTCCAGGGTCCCTAAACACAAGATTTGAGAAATGGGTAAAAGTGAATGAAAATGGCCAATTTACTCACTCTGAGGCCTTAAAAAGTGTTTCTCCTCCACGGGAAGTGAATTAAATACCATTTGGAGGCCTTTATTGTTCAAGCGAAAACGCCTGATTTTTGATGAAAGAGATAACCACCCTCCCTTACGACATGCTTCTGAAACTAAAAAAATGGTTCATTTTCAAATGTTGCGTCTTTGAACTGCAATTAACATTGTACGTGGATAATCACTTTTAGAGATAAAATGAGATGTTTAAAGTGATTTTCAAGCTTCCAGGGGCCCTAAACACGAGATTTGAGAAATGGGTAAACGTGAATGAAAATGGCCAATTTACTCACTCTGCGACCTTAAAAAGTGTTTCTCCTCCACGGAAAGTGAATAAAATAACATTTGGATGCCTTTATTGTTCAATCAAAAACGCCAGTTTTTTGGTGAAAAAGATAACCACCCCCCCTTACGACATGCTTCAGAAACGAAAAAAATGGTCCATTTTCAAATGTTGCTTCTTTGAACTACAATTCACATTTGTACGTGGATAATCACTTTTAGAGATAAAATTAGATGTTTAAAGTGATTTACAAGCTTCCAGGGGCCCTAAACACAAGATATGAGGAATGGGTAAATATTAATGAAAATGGCCAATTTATTCACTCCGAGGCCTTAAAAAGTTTTTCTCCACTCCAGAAAGTGAATTAAATAACATTTGTAGACCTTTATTGTTCAATCAAAAACGCCCGATTTTTGACGAAAGAGATAACCACCCCCCCTTACGACATGCTTCAGAAACGAAAAAAATGGTCCGTTTTCAAATGTTGCGTCTTTGAATGACAATTCACATTTGTACGTGGATAAACACTTTTAGAGCTAAAATTAGATGTTTAAAGTGATTTTCAAGCTTCCAGGGGCCCTAAACACAAGATTTGAGAAATGGGTAAAAGTGAATGAAAATGGCCAATTTACTCACTCTGAGGCCTTAAAAAGTGTTTCTCCTCCACGGGAAGTGAATTAAATACCATTTGGAGGCCTTTATTGTTCAAGCGAAAACGCCCGATTATTGACGAAAGAGATAACCACCCCCCCCTTATGACATGCTTCAGAAACGAAAAAAATGGTCCATTTTCAAATGTTGCGTCTTTGAATGACAATCCACATTTGTACGTGGATAATCACTTTTAGAGCTAAAATTAGATGTTTAAAGTGATTTTCAAGCTTCCAGGGGCCCTAAACACAAGATTTGAGAAATGGGTAAACGTGAATGAAAATGGCCAATTTACTCACTCTGCGGCCTTAAAAAGTGTTTCTCCTCCACGGAAAGTGATAAAATAACATTTGGATGCCTTTATTGTTCAAGCGAAAACGCCTGATTTTTGATGAAAGAGATAACCACCCCCCCTTACGACATGCTTCTGAAACTAAAAAAATGGTCCATTTTCAAATGTTGCGTCTTTGAACTACAATTCACATTTGTACGTGGATGATCACTTTTAGAGATAAAATTAGATGTTTAAAGTGATTTACAAGCTTCCAGGGGCCCTAAACACAAGATATGAGGAATGGGTAAATATGAATGAAAATGGGCAATTTATTCACTCTGAGGCCTTAAAAAGTTTTTCTCCACTCCAGAAAGTGAATTAAATACCATTTGTAGGCCTTTATTGTTCAATCAAAAACGCCCGATTTTTGACGAAAGAGATAACCACCCCCCCTTACGACATGCTTCAGAAACTAAAAAAATGGTCCGTTTTCAAATGTTGCCTCTTTGAACTACAATTCACATTTGTACGTGGATAATCACTTTTAGAGATAAAATTTGATGTTTAAAGTGATTTACAAGCTTCCAGGGGCCCTAAACACAAGATATGAGGAATGGGTAAATATGAATGAAAATGGGCAATTTATTCACTCTGAGGCCTTAAAAAGTTTTTATCCACTCCAGAAAGTGAATTAAATAACATTTGTAGGCCTTTATTGTTCAATCAAAAACGCCCGATTTTTGACGAAAGAGATAACCACCCCCCCTTACGACATGCTTCAGAAACTAAAAAAATGGTCCGTTTTCAAATGTTGCCTCTTTGAACTACAATTCACATTTGTACGTGGAAAAGCACTTTTAAAGATCAAGGGCCTCATGTAGGTAGCCAAATACCGGTCGGTAACGGCCGATTTTCGGTAATTATACCGTTACCGACCGGTATTTTGGCTTTTGAGATGTAGGGGGAGAATTTCTGTATTCGGAATTTACCGAATCGGTAAAATTACCGATTCGGTAAAATTACCGACTCGGTAATTTTACCGATTCGGTAAATTCCGAATACAGAAATGAGATGTAGGGGGACTGTGTGGTGTGTGTGGGGATTCGTTATTTACCACCAACTAATAGTTGGTGGTAAATGACGAATATGTGTGTAAATGCAATATTTTGCCCGTAGATGTGTGCAATGTGGCAGACACACATGCCCTCAGGGCATGTATGTGTGCCACATGTGCACACATGGCCGAATCAGGGGTGCAACAGGGTGTCAATGTGACACCCTGCCACCCTTGCATGTGCTCCCCCATTACCGAATCGGTATTTACCGATTCGGTAATGAGGCATACCTTCCCATCAATGGGAAGGTATGCCTCATTACCGAATCGGTAAATACCGATTCGGTAATTACCGAATTTTTCCGAATCGGTAATATTTACCGACCAATTACCTACATAGCATTTACCACTTCATAAATACCGAATCGGTAAAATTCGGTATTTATGAAGTGGTAAATGTTAGGCTACCTACATATGGCCCCAAATGAGATGTTTAAAGTGATTTCCATGCTTCCAGGGGCCTTAAACACAAGATTTGAGGAATGGGTAAAAGTGAATGAAAAAGGCCAATTTACTCACTCTGAGGCCTTAAAAAGTGTTTCTCCTCCATGGGAAGTGAATTAAATAACATTTGTAGGCCTTTATTGTTCAAGCGAAAACGCCTGATTATTGACGAAAGAGATAACCCCCCCCCTTACGACATGCTTCAGAAACGAAAATAATGGTCCATTTTCAAATGTTGCGTCTTTGAATGACAATCCACATTTGTACGTGGATAATCACTTTTAGAGCTAAAATTAGATGTTTAAAGTGATTTTCAAGCTTCCAGGGGCCCTAAACACAAGATTTGAGAAATGGGTAAAAGTGAATGAAAATGGCCAATTTATTCACTCTGAGGCCTTAAAAAGTTTTTCTCCACTCCAGAAAGTGAATTAAATAACATTTGTAGACTTTTATTGTTCAATCAAAAACGCCCGATTTTTGACGAAAGAGATAACCGCCCCCCCTTACGACATGCTTCAGAAACAAAAAAAATGGTTCATTTTCAAATGTTGCATCTTTGAACGACAATCCACATTTGTACGTGGATAAACACTTTTAGAGATAAAATTAGATGTTTGAAGTGATTTTCAAGCTTCCAGGGGCCCTAAACACAAGATTTGAGAAATGGGTAAAAGTGAATGAAAATGGCCAATTTACTCACTCTGAGGCCTTAAAAAGTGTTTCTCCTCAACGGGAAGTGAATTAAATAACATTTGTAGGCCTTTATTGTTCAAGCGAAAACGCCCGATTATTGACGAAAGAGATAACCACCCCCCTTACGACATGCTTCAGAAACGAAAAAAATGGTCCATTTTCAAATGTTGCGTCTTTGAATGACAATCCACATTTGTACGTGGATAATCACTTTTAGAGCTAAAATTAGATGTTTAAAGTGATTTTCAAGCTTCCAGGGGCCCTAAACACAAGATTTGAGAAATGGGTAAAAGTGAATGAAAATGGCCAATTTACTCACTCTGCGGCCTTAAAAAGTGTTTCTCCTCCACGGAAAGTGAATAAAATAACATTTGGATGCCTTTATTGTTCAATCAAAAACGCCAGTTTTTTGGTGAAAAAGATAACCACCCCCCTTACGACATGCTTCAGAAACGAAAAAAATGGTCCATTTTCAAATGTTGCGTCTTTGAACTACAATTCACATTTGTACGTGGATGATCACTTTTAGAGATAAAATTAGATGTTTAAAGTGATTTTCAAGCTTCCAGGGGTCCTAAACACAAGATTTGAGAAATGGGTAAAAGTGAATGAAAATGGCCAATTTACTCACTCTGAGGCCTTAAAAAGTGTTTCTCCTCAACGGGAAGTGAATTAAATAACATTTGTAGGCCTTTATTGTTCAATCAAAAACGCCCGATTTTTGACGAAAGAGATAACCACCCCCCCTTACGACATGCTTCAGAAACTAAAAAAATGGTCCGTTTTCAAATGTAGCCTCTTTGAACTACAATTCACATTTGTACGTGGAAAAGCACTTTTAAAGATCAAATGAGATGTTTAAAGTGATTTTCATGCTTCCAGGGGCCTTAAACACAAGATTTGAGGAATGGGTAAAAGTGAATGAAAATGGCCAATTTACTCACTCTGAGGCCTTAAAAAGTGTTTCTCCTCCACGGGAAGTGAATTAAATAACATTTGTAGGCCTTTATTGTAAAAGCGAAAACGCCCGATTATTGACGAAAGAGAAAACCACCCCCCCTTACGACATGCTTCAGAAACGTAAAAAATGGCCCGTTTTCAAATGTTGCGTCTTTGAATGACAATCCACATTTGTACGTGGATAATCACTTTTAGAGCTAAAATTAGATGTTTAAAGTGATTTTCAAGCTTCCAGGGGCCCTAAACACAAGATTTGAGAAATGGGTAAAAGTGAATGAAAATGGCCAATTTACTCACTCTGAGGCCTTAAAAAGTGTTTCTCCTCCACGGGAAGTGAATTAAATACCATTTGGAGGCCTTTATTGTTCAAGCGAAAACGCCTGATTTTGATGAAAGAGATAACCACCCCCCCTTACGACATGCTTCTGAAACTAAAAAAATGGTTCATTTTCAAATGTTGCGTCTTTGAACTGCAATTAACATTGTACGTGGATAATCACTTTTAGAGATAAAATGAGATGTTTAAAGTGATTTTCAAGCTTCCAGGGGCCCTAAACACGAGATTTGAGAAATGGGTAAACGTGAATGAAAATGGCCAATTTACTCACTCTGCGGCCTTAAAAAGTGTTTCTCCTCCACGGAAAGTGAATAAAATAACATTTGGATGCCTTTATTGTTCAATCAAAAACGCCAGTTTTTTGGTGAAAAAGATAACCACCCCCCCGTACGACATGCTTCAGAAACGAAAAAAATGGTCCATTTTCAAATGTTGCTTCTTTGAACTACAATTCACATTTGTACGTGGATAATCACTTTTAGAGATAAAATTAGATGTTTAAAGTGATTTACAAGCTTCCAGGGGCCCTAAACACAAGATATGAGGAATGGGTAAATATGAATGAAAATGGCCAATTTATTCACTCCGAGGCCTTAAAAAGTTTTTCTCCACTCCAGAAAGTGAATTAAATAACATTTGTAGACCTTTATTGTTCAATCAAAAACGCCCGATTTTTGACGAAAGAGATAACCACCCCCCCTTACGACATGCTTCAGAAACGAAAAAAATGGTCCGTTTTCAAATGTTGCGTCTTTGAATGACAATTCACATTTGTACGTGGATAATCACTTTTAGAGCTAAAATTAGATGTTTAAAGTGATTTTCAAGCTTCCAGGGGCCCTAAACACAAGATTTGAGAAATGGGTAAAAGTGAATGAAAATGGCCAATTTACTCACTCTGAGGCCTTAAAAAGTGTTTCTCCTCCACGGGAAGTGAATTAAATACCATTTGGAGGCCTTTATTGTTCAAGCGAAAACACCTGATTTTTGATGAAAGAGATAACCACCCCCCCTTACGACATGCTTCTGAAACTAAAAAATGGTTCATTGTCAAATGTTGCGTCTTTGAACTACAATTCACATTTGTACGTGGAAAAGCACTTTTAAAGATCAAATGAGATGTTTAAAGTGATTTACAAGCTTCCAGAGGCCCTAACCACAAGATATGAGGAATGGGTAAATATGAATGAAAATGGCCAATTTATTCACTCTGAGGCCTTAAAAAGTTTTTCTCCACTCCAGAAAGTGAATTAAATAACATTTGTAGGCCTTTATTGTTCAATCAAAAACTCCCGATTTTTGACGAAAGAGATAACCACCCCCCCTTCGACATGCTTAAGAAACTAAAAAAATGGTTCGTTTTCAAATGTTGCCTCTTTGAACTACAATTCACATTTGTACGTGGAAAAGCACTTTTAAAGATCAAATGAGATGTTTAAAGTGATTTTCATGCTTTCAGGGGCCTTAAACACAAGATTTGAGGAATGGGTAAAAGTGAATGAAAATGGCCAATTTACTCACTCTGAGGCCTTAAAAAGTGTTTCTCCTCCACGGGAAGTGAATTAAATAACATTTGTAGGCCTTTATTGTTCAAGCGAAAACGCCCGATTATTGACGAAAGAGATAACCACCCCCCCTTATGACATGCTTCAGAAACGAAAAAAATGGTCCGTTTTCAAATGTTGCGTCTTTGAATGACAATCCACATTTGTACGTGGATAATCACTTTTAGAGCTAAAATTAGATGTTTAAAGTGATTTTCAAGCTTCCAGGGGCCCTAAACACAAGATTTGAGAAATGGGTAAACGTGAATGAAAATGGCCAATTTACTCACTCTGCGACCTTAAAAAGTGTTTCTCCTCCACGGAAAGTGAATAAAATAACATTTGGATGCCTTTATTGTTCAATCAAAAACGCCAGTTTTTTGGTGAAAAAGATAACCACCCCCCCTTACGACATGCTTCAGAAACGAAAAAAATGGTCCATTTTCAAATGTTGCTTCTTTGAACTACAATTCACATTTGTACGTGGATAATCACTTTTAGAGATAAAATTAGATGTTTAAAGTGATTTACAAGCTTCCAGGGGCCCTAAACACAAGATATGAGGAATGGGTAAATATGAATGAAAATGGCCAATTTATTCACTCCGAGGCCTTAAAAAGTTTTTCTCCACTCCAGAAAGTGAATTAAATAACATTTGTAGACCTTTATTGTTCAATCAAAAACGCCCGATTTTTGACGAAAGAGATAACCACCCCCCCTTACGACATGCTTCAGAAACGAAAAAAATGGTCCGTTTTCAAATGTTGCGTCTTTGAATGACAATTCACATTTGTACGTGGATAATCACTTTTAGAGCTAAAATTAGATGTTTAAAGTGATTTTCAAGCTTCCAGGGGCCCTAAACACAAGATTTGAGAAATGGGTAAAAGTGAATGAAAATGGCCAATTTACTCACTCTGAGGCCTTAAAAAGTGTTTCTCCTCCACGGGAAGTGAATTAAATACCATTTGGAGGCCTTTATTGTTCAAGCGAAAACGCCCGATTATTGACGAAAGAGATAACCACCCCCCCTTATGACATGCTTCAGAAACGAAAAAAATGGTCCGTTTTCAAATGTTGCGTCTTTGAATGACAATCCACATTTGTACGTGGATAATCACTTTTAGAGCTAAAATTAGATGTTTAAAGTGATTTTCAAGCTTCCAGGGGCCCTAAACACAAGATTTGAGAAATGGGTAAACGTGAATGAAAATGGCCAATTTACTCACTCTGCGGCCTTAAAAAGTGTTTCTCCTCCACGGAAAGTGATAAAATAACATTTGGATGCCTTTATTGAGCGCCCTGCGACCTTTGGGAGCGCCCTGCGACCTTTGGTGATTTGTGCGCTATATAAAAATCTTTGACATTGACATTGACATTGACATTGTTCAAGCGAAAACGCCTGATTTTTGATGAAAGAGATAACCACCCCCCCTTACGACATGCTTCTGAAACTAAAAAAATGGTCCATTTTCAAATGTTGCGTCTTTGAACTACAATTCACATTTGTACGTGGATGATCACTTTTAGAGATAAAATTAGATGTTTAAAGTGATTTACAAGCTTCCAGGGGCCCTAAACACAAGATATGAGGAATGGGTAAATATGAATGAAAATGGGCAATTTATTCACTCTGAGGCCTTAAAAAGTTTTTCTCCACTCCAGAAAGTGAATTAAATAACATTTGTAGGCCTTTATTGTTCAATCAAAAACGCCCGATTTTTGACGAAAGAGATAACCACCCCCCCTTACGACATGCTTCAGAAACTAAAAAAATGGTCCGTTTTCAAATGTTGCCTCTTTGAACTACAATTCACATTTGTACGTGGAAAAGCACTTTTAAAGATCAAGGGCCTCATGTAGGTAGCCAAATACCGGTCGGTAACGGCCGATTTTCGGTAATTATACCATTACCGACCGGTATTTTGGCTTTTGAGATGTAGGGGGAGAATTTCTGTATTCGGAATTTACAGAATCGGTAAAATTACCGATTCGGTAAAATTACCGATTCGGTAATTTTACCGATTCGGTAAATTCCGAATACAGAAATGAGATGTAGGGGGACTGTGTGGTGTGTGTGGGGATTCGTTATTTACCACCAACTAATAGTTGGTGGTAAATGACGAATATGTGTGAAAATGCAATATTTTGCCCGTAGATGTGTGCAATGTGGCAGACACACATGCCCTCAGGGCATGTATGTGTGCCACATGTGCACACATGGCCGAATCAGGGGTGCAACAGGGTGTTAATGTGACACCCTGCCACCCTTGCATGTGCTCCCCCATTACCGAATCGGTATTTACCGATTCAGTAATGAGGCATACCTTCCCATCAATGGGAAGGTATGCCTCATTACCGAATCGGTAAATACCGATTCGGTAATTATCGAATTTTTCCGAATCGGTAATATTTACCGACCAATTACCTACATAGCATTTACCACTTCATAAATACCGAATCGGTAAAATTCGGTATTTATGAAGTGGTAAATGTTAGGCTACCTACATATGGCCCCAAATGAGATGTTTAAAGTGATTTTCATGCTTCCAGGGGCCTTAAACACAAGATTTGAGGAATGGGTAAAAGTGAATGAAAAAGGCCAATTTACTCACTCTGAGGCCTTAAAAAGTGTTTCTCCTCCATGGGAAGTGAATTAAATAACATTTGTAGGCCTTTATTGTTCAAGCGAAAACGCCTGATTATTGACGAAAGAGATAACCACCCCCCTTACGACATGCTTCAGAAACGAAAAAAATGGTCCATTTTCAAATGTTGCGTCTTTGAATGACAATCCACATTTGTACGTGGATAATCACTTTTAGAGCTAAAATTAGATGTTTAAAGTGATTTTCAAGCTTCCAGGGGCCCTAAACACAAGATTTGAGAAATGGGTAAAAGTGAATGAAAATGGCCAATTTATTCACTCTGAGGCCTTAAAAAGTTTTTCTCCACTCCAGAAAGTGAATTAAATAACATTTGTAGACCTTTATTGTTCAATCAAAAACGCCCGATTTATGACGAAAGAGATAACCACCCCCCCTTACGACATGCTTCAGAAACAAAAAAAATGGTTCATTTTCAAATGTTGCATCTTTGAACGACAATCCACATTTGTACGTGGATAAACACTTTTAGAGATAAAATTAGATGCTTGAAGTGATTTTCAAGCTTCCAGGGGCCCTAAACACAAGATTTGAGAAATGGGTAAAAGTGAATGAAAATGGCCAATTTACTCACTCTGAGGCCTTAAAAAGTGTTTCTCCTCCACGGGAAGTGAATTAAATACCATTTGGAGGCCTTTATTGTTCAAGGGAAAACGCCTGATTTTTGATGAAAGAGATAACCACCCCACCTTACGACATGCTTCTGAAACTAAAAAAATGGTTCATTTTCAAATGTTGCGTCTTTGAACTGCAATTAACATTGTACGTGGATAATCACTTTTAGAGATAAAATGAGATGTTTAAAGTGATTTTCAAGCTTCCAGGGGCCCTAAACACAAGATTTGAGAAATGGGTAAACGTGAATGAAAATGGCCAATTTACTCACTCTGCGGCCTTAAAAAGTGTTTCTCCTCCACGGAAAGTAATAAAATACCATTTGGATGCCTTTATTGTTCAAGCGAAAACGCCTGATTTTTGATGAAAGAGATAACCACCCCCCCTTACGACATGCTTCTGAAACTAAAAAAATGGTCCATTTTCAAATGTTGCGTCTTTGAGCTACAATTCACATTTGTACGTGGATGATCACTTTTAGAGATAAAATTAGATGTTTAAAGTGATTTACAAGCTTCCAGGGGCCCTAAACACAAGATATGAGGAATGGGTAAATATGAATGAAAATGGGCAATTTATTCACTCTGAGGCCTTAAAAAGTTTTTCTCCACTCCAGAAAGTGAATTAAATACCATTTGTAGGCCTTTATTGTTCAATCAAAAACGCCCGATTTTTGACGAAAGAGATAACCACCCCCCCTTACGACATGCTTCAGAAACTAAAAAAATGGTCCGTTTTCAAATGTTGCCTCTTTGAACTACAATTCACATTTGTACGTGGATAATCACTTTTAGAGATAAAATTAGATGTTTAAAGTGATTTACAAGCTTCCAGGGGCCCTAAACACAAGATATGAGGAATGGGTAAATATGAATGAAAATGGGCAATTTATTCACTCTGAGGCCTTAAAAAGTTTTTCTCCACTCCAGAAAGTGAATTAAATAACATTTGTAGGCCTTTATTGTTCAATCAAAAACGCCCGATTTTTGACGAAAGAGATAACCACCCCCCCTTACGACATGCTTCAGAAACTAAAAAAATGGTCCGTTTTCAAATGTTGCCTCTTTGAACTACAATTCACATTTGTACGTGGAAAAGCACTTTTAAAGATCAAGGGCCTCATGTAGGTAGCCAAATACCGGTCGGTAACGGCCGATTTTCGGTAATTATACCGTTACCGACCGGTATTTTGGCTTTTGAGATGTAGGGGGAGAATTTCTGTATTCGGAATTTACCGAATCGGTAAAATTACCGATTCGGTAAAATTACCGATTCGGTAATTTTACCGATTCGGTAAATTCCGAATACAGAAATGAGATGTAGGGGGACTGTGTGGTGTGTGTGGGGATTCGTTATTTACCACCAACTAATAGTTGGTGGTAAATGACGAATATGTGTGTAAATGCAATATTTTGCCCGTAGATGTGTGCAATGTGGCAGACACACATGCCCTCAGGGCATGTATGTGTGCCACATGTGCACACATGGCCGAATCAGGGGTGCAACAGGGTGTCAATGTGACACCCTGCCACCCTTGCATGTGCTCCCCCATTACCGAATCGGTATTTACCGATTCGGTAATGAGGCATACCTTCCCATCAATGGGAAGGTATGCCTCATTACCGAATCGGTAAATACCGATTCGGTAATTACCGAATTTTTCCGAATCGGTAATATTTACCGACCAATTACCTACATAGCATTTACCACTTCATAAATACCGAATCGGTAAAATTCGGTATTTATGAAGTGGTAAATGTTAGGCTACCTACATATGGCCCCAAATGAGATGTTTAAAGTGATTTTCATGCTTCCAGGGGCCTTAAACACAAGATTTGAGGAATGGGTAAAAGTGAATGAAAAAGGCCAATTTACTCACTCTGAGGCTTAAAAAGTGTTTCTCCTCCATGGGAAGTGAATTAAATAACATTTGTAGGCCTTTATTGTTCAAGCGAAAACGCCTGATTATTGACGAAAGAGATAACCACCCCCCCTTACGACATGCTTCAGAAACGAAAAAAATGGTCCATTTTCAAATGTTGCGTCTTTGAATGACAATTCACATTTGTACGTGGATAATCACTTTTAGAGCTAAAATTAGATGTTTAAAGTGATTTTCAAGCTTCCAGGGGCCCTAAACACAAGATATGAGGAATGGGTAAATATGAATGAAAATGGCCAATTTATTCACTCTGAGGCCTTAAAAAGTTTTTCTCCACTCCAGAAAGTGAATTAAATAACATTTGTAGACCTTTATTGTTCAATCAAAAACGCCCGATTTTTGACGAAAGAGATAACCACCCCCCTTACGACATGCTTCAGAAACAAAAAAAATGGTTCATTTTCAAATGTTGCATCTTTGAACGACAATCCACATTTGTACGTGGATAATCACTTTTAGAGCTAAAATGAGATGTTTAAAGTGATTTTCAAGCTTCCAGGGGCCCTAAACACAAGATTTGAGAAATGGGTAAAAGTGAATGAAAATGGCCAATTTACTCACTCTGAGGCCTTAAAAAGTGTTTCTCCTCAACGGGAAGTGAATTAAATAACATTTGTAGGCCTTTATTGTTCAAGCGAAAACGCCCGATTATTGACGAAAGAGATAACCACCCCCCCTTACGACATGCTTCAGAAACGAAAAAAATGGTCCGTTTTCAAATGTTGCGTCTTTGAATGACAATCCACATTTGTACGTGGATAATCACTTTTAGAGCTAAAATTAGATGTTTAAAGTGATTTTCAAGCTTCCAGGGGCCCTAAACACAAGATTTGAGAAATGGGTAAAAGTGAATGAAAATGGCCAATTTACTCACTCTGAGGCCTTAAAAAGTGTTTCTCCTCCACGGGAAGTGAATTAAATACCATTTGGAGGCCTTTATTGTTCAAGCGAAAACGCCTGATTTTTGATGAAAGAGATAACCACCCCCCCTTACGACATGCTTCTGAAACTAAAAAAATGGTTCATTTTCAAATGTTGCGTCTTTGAACTGCAATTAACATTGTACGTGGATAATCACTTTTAGAGATAAAATGAGATGTTTAAAGTGATTTTCAAGCTTCCAGGGGCCCTAAACACGAGATTTGAGAAATGGGTAAACGTGAATGAAAATGGCCAATTTACTCACTCTGCGGCCTTAAAAAGTGTTTCTCCTCCACGGAAAGTGAATAAAATAACATTTGGATGCCTTTATTGTTCAATCAAAAACGCCCGTTTTTTGGTGAAAAAGATAACCACCCCCCTTACGACATGCTTCAGAAACGAAAAAAATGGTCCATTTTCAAATGTTGCGTCTTTGAACTACAATTCACATTTGTACGTGGATGATCACTTTTAGAGATAAAATTAGATGTTTAAAGTGATTTTCAAGCTTCCAGGGGCCCTAAACACAAGATTTGAGAAATGGGTAAAAGTGAATGAAAATGGCCAATTTACTCACTCTGAGGCCTTAAAAAGTGTTTCTCCTCCACGGGAAGTGAATTAAATAACATTTGTAGGCCTTTATTGTTCAAGCGAAAACGCCCGATTATTGACGAAAGAGATAACCACCCCCCCTTATGACATGCTTCAGAAACGAAAAAAATGGTCCGTTTTCAAATGTTGCGTCTTTGAATGACAATCCACATTTGTACGTGGATAATCACTTTTAGAGCTAAAATTAGATGTTTAAAGTGATTTTCAAGCTTCCAGGGGCCCTAAACACAAGATTTGAGAAATGGGTAAACGTGAATGAAAATGGCCAATTTACTCACTCTGCGACCTTAAAAAGTGTTTCTCCTCCACGGAAAGTGAATAAAATAACATTTGGATGCCTTTATTGTTCAATCAAAAACGCCAGTTTTTTGGTGAAAAAGATAACCACCCCCCCTTACGACATGCTTCAGAAACGAAAAAAATGGTCCATTTTCAAATGTTGCTTCTTTGAACTACAATTCACATTTGTACGTGGATAATCACTTTTAGAGATAAAATTAGATGTTTAAAGTGATTTACAAGCTTCCAGGGGCCCTAAACACAAGATACGAGGAATGGGTAAATATGAATGAAAATGGCCAATTTATTCACTCTGAGGCCTTAAAAAGTTTTTCTCCACTCCAGAAAGTGAATTAAATAACATTTGTAGGCCTTTATTGTTCAATCAAAAACGCCCGATTGTTGACGAAAGAGATAACCACTCCCCCTTACGACATGCTTCAGAAACTAAAAAAATGGTCCGTTTTCAAATGTAGCCTCTTTGAACTACAATTCACATTTGTACGTGGAAAAGCACTTTTAAAGATCAAATGAGATGTTTAAAGTGATTTTCATGCTTCCAGGGGCCTTAAACACAAGATTTGAGGAATGGGTAAAAGTGAATGAAAATGGCCAATTTACTCACTCTGAGGCCTTAAAAAGTGTTTCTCCTCCACGGGAAGTGAATTAAATAACATTTGTAGGCCTTTATTGTAAAAGCGAAAACGCCCGATTATTGACGAAAGAGAAAACCACCCCCCCCTTACAACATGCTTCAGAAACGTAAAAAATGGCCCGTTTTCAAATGTTGCGTCTTTGAATGACAATCCACATTTGTACGTGGATAATCAATTTTAGAGCTAAAATTAGATGTTTAAAGTGATTTTCAAGCTTCCAGGGTCCCTAAACACAAGATTTGAGAAATGGGTAAAAGTGAATGAAAATGGCCAATTTACTCACTCTGAGGCCTTAAAAAGTGTTTCTCCTCCACGGGAAGTGAATTAAATACCATTTGGAGGCCTTTATTGTTCAAGCGAAAACGCCTGATTTTTGATGAAAGAGATAACCACCCCCCCTTACGACATGCTTCTGAAACTAAAAAAATGGTTCATTTTCAAATGTTGCGTCTTTGAACTGCAATTAACATTGTACGTGGATAATCACTTTTAGAGATAAAATGAGATGTTTAAAGTGATTTTCAAGCTTCCAGGGGCCCTAAACACGAGATTTGAGAAATGGGTAAACGTGAATGAAAATGGCCAATTTACTCACTCTGCGGCCTTAAAAAGTGTTTCTCCTCCACGGAAAGTGAATAAAATAACATTTGGATGCCTTTATTGTTCAATCAAAAACGCCAGTTTTTTGGTGAAAAAGATAACCACCCCCCCTTACGACATGCTTCAGAAACGAAAAAAATGGTCCATTTTCAAATGTTGCTTCTTTGAACTACAATTCACATTTGTACGTGGATAATCACTTTTAGAGATAAAATTAGATGTTTAAAGTGATTTACAAGCTTCCAGGGGCCCTAAACACAAGATATGAGGAATGGGTAAATATGAATGAAAATGGCCAATTTATTCACTCCGAGGCCTTAAAAAGTTTTTCTCCACTCCAGAAAGTGAATTAAATAACATTTGTAGGCCTTTATTGTTCAATCAAAAACGCCCGATTGTTGACGAAAGAGATAACCACCCCCCCTTACGACATGCTTCAGAAACTAAAAAAATGGTCCGTTTTCAAATGTAGCCTCTTTGAACTACAATTCACATTTGTACGTGGAAAAGCACTTTTAAAGATCAAATGAGATGTTTAAAGTGATTTTCATGCTTCCAGGGGCCTTAAACACAAGATTTGAGGAATGGGTAAAAGTGAATGAAAATGGCCAATTTACTCACTCTGAGGCCTTAAAAAGTGTTTCTCCTCCACGGGAAGTGAATTAAATAACATTTGTAGGCCTTTATTGTAAAAGCGAAAACGCCCGATTATTGACGAAAGAGAAAACCACCCCCCCTTACGACATGCTTCAGAAACGTAAAAAATGGCCCGTTTTCAAATGTTGCGTCTTTGAATGACAATCCACATTTGTACGTGGATAATCAATTTTAGAGCTAAAATTAGATGTTTAAAGTGATTTTCAAGCTTCCAGGGTCCCTAAACACAAGATTTGAGAAATGGGTAAAAGTGAATGAAAATGGCCAATTTACTCACTCTGAGGCCTTAAAAAGTGTTTCTCCTCCACGGGAAGTGAATTAAATACCATTTGGAGGCCTTTATTGTTCAAGCGAAAACGCCTGATTTTTGATGAAAGAGATAACCACCCCCCCTTACGACATGCTTCTGAAACTAAAAAAATGGTTCATTTTCAAATGTTGCGTCTTTGAACTGCAATTAACATTGTACGTGGATAATCACTTTTAGAGATAAAATGAGATGTTTAAAGTGATTTTCAAGCTTCCAGGGGCCCTAAACACGAGATTTGAGAAATGGGTAAACGTGAATGAAAATGGCCAATTTACTCACTCTGCGGCCTTAAAAAGTGTTTCTCCTCCACGGAAAGTGAATAAAATAACATTTGGATGCCTTTATTGTTCAATCAAAAACGCCAGTTTTTTGGTGAAAAAGATAACCACCCCCCCTTACGACATGCTTCAGAAACGAAAAAAATGGTCCATTTTCAAATGTTGCTTCTTTGAACTACAATTCACATTTGTACGTGGATAATCACTTTTAGAGATAAAATTAGATGTTTAAAGTGATTTACAAGCTTCCAGGGGCCCTAAACACAAGATATGAGGAATGGGTAAATATGAATGAAAATGGCCAATTTATTCACTCCGAGGCCTTAAAAAGTTTTTCTCCACTCCAGAAAGTGAATTAAATAACATTTGTAGACCTTTATTGTTCAATCAAAAACGCCCGATTTTTGACGAAAGAGATAACCACCCCCCCTTACGACATGCTTCAGAAACGAAAAAAATGGTCCGTTTTCAAATGTTGCGTCTTTGAATGACAATTCACATTTGTACGTGGATAATCACTTTTAGAGCTAAAATTAGATGTTTAAAGTGATTTTCAAGCTTCCAGGGGCCCTAAACACAAGATTTGAGAAATGGGTAAAAGTGAATGAAAATGGCCAATTTACTCACTCTGAGGCCTTAAAAAGTGTTTCTCCTCCACGGGAAGTGAATTAAATACCATTTGGAGGTCTTTATTGTTCAAGCGAAAACACCTGATTTTTGATGAAAGAGATAACCACCCCCCCTTACGACATGCTTCTGAAACTAAAAAAATGGTTCATTGTCAAATGTTGCGTCTTTGAACTACAATTCACATTTGTACGTGGAAAAGCACTTTTAAAGATCAAATGAGATGTTTAAAGTGATTTACAAGCTTCCAGGGGCCCTAACCACAAGATATGAGGAATGGGTAAATATGAATGAAAATGGCCAATTTATTCACTCTGAGGCCTTAAAAAGTTTTTCTCCACTCCAGAAAGTGAATTAAATAACATTTGTAGGCCTTTATTGTTCAATCAAAAACTCCCGATTTTTGACGAAAGAGATAACCACCCCCCCTTACGACATGCTTAAGAAACTAAAAAAATGGTTCGTTTTCAAATGTTGCCTCTTTGAACTACAATTCACATTTGTACGTGGAA
The DNA here is from genome assembly GCF_964204655.1 of Triturus cristatus. Lineage (NCBI taxonomy): Eukaryota > Metazoa > Chordata > Amphibia > Caudata > Salamandridae > Triturus > Triturus cristatus. The sequence goes on along the minus strand of NC_140587.1, from coordinate 932,150,702 downwards.
AAGCACTTTTAAAGATCAAATGAGATGTTTAAAGTGATTTTCATGCTTTCAGGGGCCTTAAACACAAGATTTGAGGAATGGGTAAAAGTGAATGAAAATGGCCAATTTACTCACTCTGAGGCCTTAAAAAGTGTTTCTCCTCCACGGGAAGTGAATTAAATAACATTTGTAGGCCTTTATTGTTCAAGCGAAAACGCCCGATTATTGACGAAAGAGATAACCACCCCCCCTTATGACATGCTTCAGAAACGAAAAAAATGGTCCGTTTTCAAATGTTGCGTCTTTGAATGACAATCCACATTTGTACGTGGATAATCACTTTTAGAGCTAAAATTAGATGTTTAAAGTGATTTTCAAGCTTCCAGGGGCCCTAAACACAAGATTTGAGAAATGGGTAAACGTGAATGAAAATGGCCAATTTACTCACTCTGCGGCCTTAAAAAGTGTTTCTCCTCCACGGAAAGTGATAAAATAACATTTGGATGCCTTTATTGTTCAAGCGAAAACGCCAGATTTTTGATGAAAGAGATAACCACCCCCCCTTACGACATGCTTCTGAAACTAAAAAAATGGTCCATTTTCAAATGTTGCGTCTTTGAACTACAATTCACATTTGTACGTGGATGATCACTTTTAGAGATAAAATTAGATGTTTAAAGTGATTTACAAGCTTCCAGGGGCCCTAAACACAAGATATGAGGAATGGGTAAATATGAATGAAAATGGGCAATTTATTCACTCTGAGGCCTTAAAAAGTTTTTCTCCACTCCAGAAAGTGAATTAAATACCATTTGTAGGCCTTTATTGTTCAATCAAAAACGCCCGATTTTTGACGAAAGAGATAACCACCCCCCCTTACGACATGCTTCAGAAACTAAAAAAATGGTCCGTTTTCAAATGTTGCCTCTTTGAACTACAATTCACATTTGTACGTAGATAATCACTTTTAGAGATAAAATTAGATGTTTAAAGTGATTTACAAGCTTCCAGGGGCCCTAAACACAAGATATGAGGAATGGGTAAATATGAATGAAAATGGGCAATTTATTCACTCTGAGGCCTTAAAAAGTTTTTCTCCACTCCAGAAAGTGAATTAAATAACATTTGTAGGCCTTTATTGTTCAATCAAAAACGCCCGATTTTTGACGAAAGAGATAACCACCCCCCCTTACGACATGCTTCAGAAACTAAAAAAATGGTCCGTTTTCAAATGTTGCCTCTTTGAACTACAATTCACATTTGTACGTGGAAAAGCACTTTTAAAGATCAAGGGCCTCATGTAGGTAGCCAAATACCGGTCGGTAACGGCCGATTTTTGGTAATTATACCGTTACCGACCGGTATTTTGGCTTTTGAGATGTAGGGGGAGAATTTCTGTATTCGGAATTTACCGAATCGGTATAATTACCGATTCGGTAAAATTACCGATTCGGTAATTTTACCGATTCGGTAAATTCTGAATACAGAAATGAGATGTAGGGGGACTGTGTGGTGTGTGTGGGGATTCGTTATATACCACCAACTAATAGTTGGTGGTAAATGACGAATATGTGTGTAAATGCAATATTTTGCCCGTAGATGTGTGCAATGTGGCAGACACACATGCCCTCAGGGCATGTATGTGTGCCACATGTGCACACATGGCCGAATCAGGGGTGCAACAGGGTGTCAATGTGACACCCTGCCACCCTTGCATGTGCTCCCCCATTACCGAATCGGTATTTACCGATTCGGTAATGAGGCATACCTTCCCATCAATGGGAAGGTATGCCTCATTACCGAATCCGTAAATACCGATTCGGTAATTACCGAATTTTTCCGAATCGGTAATATTTACCGACCAATTACCTACATAGCATTTACCACTTCATAAATACCGAATCGGTAAAATTCGGTATTTATGAAGTGGTAAATGTTAGGCTACCTACATATGGCCCCAAATGAGATGTTTAAAGTGATTTTCATGCTTCCAGGGGCCTTAAACACAAGATTTGAGGAATGGGTAAAAGTGAATGAAAAAGGCCAATTTACTCACTCTGAGGCTTAAAAAGTGTTTCTCCTCCATGGGAAGTGAATTAAATAACATTTGTAGGCCTTTATTGTTCAAGCGAAAACGCCTGATTATTGACGAAAGAGATAACCACCCCCCCTTACGACATGCTTCAGAAACTAAAAAAATGGTCCGTTTTCAAATGTTGCGTCTTTGAATGACAATCCACATTTGTACGTGGATAATCACTTTTAGAGCTAAAATTAGATGTTTAAAGTGATTTTCAAGCTTCCAGGGGCCCTAAACACAAGATTTGAGAAATGGGTAAAAGTGAATGAAAATGGCCAATTTACTCACTCTGAGGCCTTAAAAAGTGTTTCTCCTCCACGGGAAGTGAATTAAATACCATTTGGAGGTCTTTATTGTTCAAGCGAAAACGCCTGATTTTTAATGAAAGAGATAACCACCCCCCCTTACGACATGCTTCAGAAACAAAATAATGGTCCATTTTCAAATGTTGCGTCTTTGAACTACAATTCACATTTGTACGTGGATAATCACTTTTAGAGATAAAATTAGATGTTTAAAGTGATTTACAAGCTTCCAGGGGCCCTAAACACAAGATATGAGGAATGGGTAAATATGAATGAAAATGGCCAATTTATTCACTCTGAGGCCTTAAAAAGTTTTTCTCCACTCCAGAAAGTGAATTAAATAATATTTGTAGACCTTTATTGTTCAATCAAAAACGCCCGATTTTTGACGAAAGAGATAACCACCCCCCCTTACGACATGCTTCAGAAACAAAAAAAATGGTTCATTTTCAAATGTTGCATCTTTGAACGACAATCCACATTTGTACGTGGATAAACACTTTTAGAGATAAAATTAGATGTTTAAAGTGATTTTCAAGCTTCCAGGGGCCCTAAACACAAGATTTGAGAAATGGGTAAAAGTGAATGAAAATGGCCAATTTACTCACTCTGAGGCCTTTAAAAGTGTTTCTCCTCCACGGGAAGTGAATTAAATACCATTTGGAGGCCTTTATTGTTCAAGCGAAAACACCTGATTTTTGATGAAAGAGATAACCACCCCCCCTTACGACATGCTTCTGAAACTAAAAAAATGGTTCATTGTCAAATGTTGCGTCTTTGAACTACAATTCACATTTGTACGTGGAAAAGCACTTTTAAAGATCAAATGAGATGTTTAAAGTGATTTACAAGCTTCCAGGGGCCCTAACCACAAGATATGAGGAATGGGTAAATATGAATGAAAATGGCCAATTTATTCACTCTGAGGCCTTAAAAAGTTTTTCTCCACTCCAGAAAGTGAATTAAATAACATTTGTAGGCCTTTATTGTTCAATCAAAAACTCCCGATTTTTGACGAAAGAGATAACCACCCCCCCTTACGACATGCTTCAGAAACGAAAAAAATGGTCCGTTTTCAAATGTTGCGTCTTTGAATGACAATCCACATTTGTACGTGGATAATCACTTTTAGAGCTCAAATTAGATGTTTAAAGTGATTTTCAAGCTTCCAGGGGCCCTAAACAAAAGATTTGAGAAATGGGTAAACGTGAATGAAAATGGCCAATTTACTCACTCTGCGGCCTTAAAAAGTGTTTCTCCTCCACGGAAAGTGATAAAATAACATTTGGATGCCTTTATTGTTCAAGCGAAAACGCCTGATTTTTGATGAAAGAGATAACCACCCCCCCTTACGACATGCTTCTGAAACTAAAAAAATGGTCCATTTTCAAATGTTGCGTCTTTGAACTACAATTCACATTTGTACGTGGATGATCACTTTTAGAGATAAAATTAGATGTTTAAAGTGATTTACAAGCTTCCAGGGGCCCTAAACACAAGATATGAGGAATGGGTAAATATGAATGAAAATGGGCAATTTATTCACTCTGAGGCCTTAAAAAGTTTTTCTCCACTCCAGAAAGTGAATTAAATACCATTTGTAGGCCTTTATTGTTCAATCAAAAACGCCCGATTTTTGACGAAAGAGATAACCACCCCCCCTTACGACATGCTTCAGAAACTAAAAAAATGGTCCGTTTTCAAATGTTGCCTCTTTGAACTACAATTCACATTTGTACGTGGATAATCACTTTTAGAGACAAAATTAGATGTTTAAAGTGATTTACAAGCTTCCAGGGGCCCTAAACACAAGATATGAGGAATGGGTAAATATGAATGAAAATGGGCAATTTATTCACTCTGAGGCCTTAAAAAGTTTTTCTCCACTCCAGAAAGTGAATTAAATAACATTTGTAGGCCTTTATTGTTCAATCAAAAACGCCCGATTTTTGACGAAAGAGATAACCACCCCCCCTTACGACATGCTTCAGAAACTAAAAAAATGGTCCGTTTTCAAATGTTGCCTCTTTGAACTACAATTCACATTTGTACGTGGAAAAGCACTTTTAAAGATCAAGGGCCTCATGTAGGTAGCCAAATACCGGTCGGTAACGGCCGATTTTCGGTAATTATACCGTTACCGACCGGTATTTTGGCTTTTGAGATGTAGGGGGAGAATTTCTGTATTCGGAATTTACCAAATCGGTAAAATTACCGATTCGGTAAAATTACCGATTCGGTAATTTTACCGATTCGGTAAATTCCGAATACAGAAATGAGATGTAGGGGGACTGTGTGGTGTGTGTGGGGATTCGTTATTTACCACCAACTAATAGTTGGTGGTAAATGACGAATATGTGTGTAAATGCAATATTTTGCCCGTAGATGTGTGCAATGTGGCAGACACACATGCCCTCAGGGCATGTATGTGTGCCACATGTGCACATATGGCCGAATCAGGGGTGCAACAGGGTGTCAATGTGACACCCTGCCACCCTTGCATGTGCTCCCCCATTACCGAATCGGTATTTACCGATTCGGTAATGAGGCATACCTTCCCATCAATGGGAAGGTATGCCTCATTACCGAATCGGTAAATACCGATTCGGTAATTACCGAATTTTTCCGAATCGGTAATATTTACCGACCAATTACCTACATAGCATTTACCACTTCATAAATACCGAATCGGTAAAATTCGGTATTTATGAAGTGGTAAATGTTAGGCTACCTACATATGGCCCCAAATGAGATGTTTAAAGTGATTTTCATGCTTCCAGGGGCCTTAAACACAAGATTTGAGGAATGGGTAAAAGTTAATGAAAAAGGCCAATTTACTCACTCTGAGGCCTTAAAAAGTGTTTCTCCTCCATGGGAAGTGAATTAAATAACATTTGTAGGCCTTTATTGTTCAAGCGAAAACGCCTGATTTTTGACGAAAGAGATAACTACCCCCCCTTACGACATGCTTCAGAAACGAAAAAAATGGTCCGTTTTCAAATGTTGCGTCTTTGAATGACAATCCACATTTGTACGTGGATAATCACTTTTAGAGCTAAAATTAGATGTTTAAAGTGATTTTCAAGCTTCCAGGGGCCATAAACACAAGATTTGAGAAATGGGTAAAAGTGAATGAAAATGGCCAATTTACTCACTCTGAGGCCTTAAAAAGTGTTTCTCCTCCACGGGAAGTGAATTAAATACCATTTGGAGGTCTTTATTGTTCAAGCGAAAACGCCTGATTTTTGATGAAAGAGATAACCACCCCCCCTTACGACATGCTTCAGAAACGTAAAAAATGGCCCGTTTTCAAATGTTGCGTCTTTGAATGACAATCCACATTTGTACGTGGATAATCACTTTTAGAGCTAAAATTAGATGTTTAAAGTGATTTTCAAGCTTCCAGGGGCCCTAAACACAAGATTTGAGAAATGGGTAAAAGTGAATGGAATTGGCCAATTTACTCACTCTGAGGCCTTAAAAAGTGTTTCTCCTCCACGGAAAGTGAATAAAATAACATTTGGATGCCTTTATTGTTCAAACAAAAACGCCCGTTTTTTGGTGAAAAAGATAACCACCCCCCCTTACGACATGCTTCAGAAACAAAATAATGGTCCATTTTCAAATGTTGTGTCTTTGAACTACAATTCACATTTGTACGTGGATAATCACTTTTAGAGATAAAATTAGATGTTTAAAGTGATTTACAAGCTTCCAGGGGCCCTAAACACAAGATATGAGGAATGGGTAAATATGAATGAAAATGGCCAATTTATTCACTCTGAGGCCTTAAAAAGTTTTTCTCCACTCCAGAAAGTGAATTAAATAACATTTGTAGACCTTTATTGTTCAATCAAAAACGCCCGATTTTTGACGAAAGAGATAACCACCCCCCTTACGACATGCTTCAGAAACAAAAAAAATGGTTCATTTTCAAATGTTGCATCTTTGAACGACAATCCACATTTGTACGTGGATAATCACTTTTAGAGCTAAAATGAGATGTTTAAAGTGATTTTCAAGCTTCCAGGGGCCCTAAACACAAGATTTGAGAAATGGGTAAAAGTGAATGAAAATGGCCAATTTACTCACTCTGAGGCCTTAAAAAGTGTTTCTCCTCAACGGGAAGTGAATTAAATAACATTTGTAGGCCTTTATTGTTCAAGCGAAAACGCCCGATTATTGACGAAAGAGATAACCACCCCCCCTTACGACATGCTTCAGAAACGAAAAAAATGGTCCGTTTTCAAATGTTGCGTCTTTGAACTACAATTCACATTTGTACGTGGATGATCACTTTTAGAGATAAAATTAGATGTTTAAAGTGATTTTCAAGCTTCCAGGGGCCCTAAACACAAGATTTGAGAAATGGGTAAAAGTGAATGAAAATGGCCAATTTACTCACTCTGAGGCCTTAAAAAGTGTTTCTCCTCCACGGGAAGTGAATTAAATACCATTTGGAGGTCTTTATTGTTCAAGCGAAAACGCCTGATTTTTGATGAAAGAGATAACCACCCCCCCTTACGACATGCTTCTGAAACTAAAAAAATGGTTCATTTTCAAATGTTGCGTCTTTGAACCACAATTAACATTGTACGTGGATAATCACTTTTAGAGATAAAATGAGATGTTTAAAGTGATTTACAAGCTTCCAGGGGCCCTAAATACAAGATATGAGGAATGGGTAAATATGAATGAAAATGGCCAATTTATTCACTCTGAGGCCTTAAAAAGTTTTTCTCCACTCCAGAAAGTGAATTAAATAACATTTGTAGGCCTTTATTGTTCAATCAAAAACGCCCGATTTTTGACGAAAGAGATAACCACCCCCCCTTACGACATGCTTCAGAAACTAAAAAAATGGTCCGTTTTCAAATGTAGCCTCTTTGAACTACAATTCACATTTGTACGTGGAAAAGCACTTTTAAAGATCAAATGAGATGTTTAAAGTGATTTTCATGCTTCCAGGGGCCTTAAACACAAGATTTGAGGAATGGGTAAAAGTGAATGAAAATGGCCAATTTACTCACTCTGAGGCCTTAAAAAGTGTTTCTCCTCCACGGGAAGTGAATTAAATACCATTTGGAGGTCTTTATTGTTCAAGCGAAAACGCCTGATTTTTGATGAAAGAGATAACCACCCCCCCTTACGACATGCTTCAGAAACGTAAAAAATGGCCCGTTTTCAAATGTTGCGTCTTTGAATGACAATCCACATTTGTACGTGGATAATCACTTTTAGAGCTAAAATTAGATGTTTAAAGTGATTTTCAAGCTTCCAGGGGCCCTAAACACAAGATTTGAGAAATGGGTAAAAGTGAATGGAATTGGCCAATTTACTCACTCTGAGGCCTTAAAAAGTGTTTCTCCTCCACGGAAAGTGAATAAAATAACATTTGGATGCCTTTATTGTTCAATCAAAAACGCCAGTTTTTTGGTGAAAAAGTTAACCACCCCCCCTTACGACATGCTTCAGAAACGAAAAAAATGGTCCATTTTCAAATGTTGCGTCTTTGAACTACAATTCACATTTGTACGTGGATGATCACTTTTAGAGATAAAATTAGATGTTTAAAGTGATATACAAGCTTCCAGGGGCCCTAAACACAAGATATGAGGAATGGGTAAATATGAATGAAAATGGCCAATTTATTCACTCTGAGGCCTGAAAAAGTTTTTCTCCACTCCAGAAAGTGAATTAAATAACATTTGTAGACCTTTATTGTTCTATCAAAAACGCCCGATTTTTGACGAAAGAGATAACCACCCCCCTTACGACATGCTTCAGAAACAAAAAAAATGGTTCATTTTCAAATGTTGCATCTTTGAACGACAATCCACATTTGTACGTGGATAATCACTTTTAGAGCTAAAATGAGATGTTTAAAGTGATTTTCAAGCTTCCAGGGGCCCTAAACACGAGATTTGAGAAATGGGTAAACGTGAATGAAAATGGCCAATTTACTCACTCTGCGGCCTTAAAAAGTGTTTCTCCTCCACGGAAAGTGAATAAAATAACATTTGGATGCCTTTATTGTTCAATCAAAAACGCCCGTTTTTTGGTGAAAAAGATAACCACCCCCCTTACGACATGCTTCAGAAACGAAAAAAATGGTCCATTTTCAAATGTTGCGTCTTTGAACTACAATTCACATTTGTACGTGGATGATCACTTTTAGAGATAAAATTAGATGTTTAAAGTGATTTTCAAGCTTCCAGGGGTCCTAAACACAAGATTTGAGAAATGGGTAAAAGTGAATGAAAATGGCCAATTTACTCACTCTGAGGCCTTAAAAAGTGTTTCTCCTCAACGGGAAGTGAAATAAATAACATTTGTAGGCCTTTATTGTTCAAGCGAAAACGCCCGGTTATTGACGAAAGAGATAACCATCCCCCCTTACGACATGCTTCAGAAACGAAAAAAATGGTCCGTTTTCAAATGTTGCGTCTTTGAATGACAATCCACATTTGTACGTGGATAATCACTTTTAGAGATAAAATGAGATGTTTAAAGTGATTTTCAAGCTTCCAGGGGCCCTAAACACGAGATTTGAGAAATGGGTAAACGTGAATGAAAATGGCCAATTTACTCACTCTGCGGCCTTAAAAAGTGTTTCTCCTCCACGGAAAGTGAATAAAATAACATATGGATGCCTTTATTGTTCAATCAAAAACGCCCGTTTTTTGGTGAAAAAGATAACCACCCCCCTTACGACATGCTTCAGAAACGAAAAAAATGGTCCGTTTTCAAATGTAGCCTCTTTGAACTACAATTCACATTTGTACGTGGAAAAGCACTTTTAAAGATCAAATGAGATGTTTAAAGTGATTTTCATGCTTCCAGGGGCCTTAAACACAAGATTTGAGGAATGGGTAAAAGTGAATGAAAATGGCCAATTTACTCACTCTGAGGCCTTAAAAAGTGTTTCTCCTCCACGGGAAGTGAATTAAATAACATTTGTAGGCCTTTATTGTAAAAGCGAAAACGCCCGATTATTGACGAAAGAGAAAACCACCCCCCCTTACGACATGCTTCAGAAACGTAAAAAATGGCCCGTTTTCAAATGTTGCGTCTTTGAATGACAATCCACATTTGTACGTGGATAATCACTTTTAGAGCTAAAATTAGATGTTTAAAGTGATTTTCAAGCTTCCAGGGGCCCTAAACACAAGATTTGAGAAATGGGTAAAAGTGAATGAAAATGGCCAATTTACTCACTCTGAGGCCTTAAAAAGTGTTTCTCCTCCACGGGAAGTGAATTAAATACCATTCGGAGGCCTTTATTGTTCAAGCGAAAACGCCTGATTTTTGATGAAAGAGATAACCACCCCCCCTTACGGCATGCTTCTGAAACTAAAAAAATGGTTCATTTTCAAATGTTGCGTCTTTGAACTGCAATTAACATTGTACGTGGATAATCACTTTTAGAGATAAAATGAGATGTTTAAAGTGATTTTCAAGCTTCCAGGGGCCCTAAACTCGAGATTTGAGAAATGGGTAAACGTGAATGAAAATGGCCAATTTACTCACTCTGCGGCCTTAAAAAGTGTTTCTCCTCCACGGAAAGTGAATAAAATAACATTTGGATGCCTTTATTGTTCAATCAAAAACGCCAGTTTTTTGGTGAAAAAGATAACCACCCCCCTTACGACATGCTTCAGAAACGAAAAAAATGGTCCATTTTCAAATGTTGCTTCTTTGAACTACAATTCACATTTGTACGTGGATAATCACTTTTAGAGATAAAATTAGATGTTTAAAGTGATTTACAAGCTTCCAGGGGCCCTAAACACAAGATATGAGGAATGGGTAAATATGAATGAAAATGGCCAATTTATTCACTCCGAGACCTTAAAAAGTTTTTCTCCACTCCAGAAAGTGAATTAAATAACATTTGTAGACCTTTATTGTTCAATCAAAAACGCCCGATTTTTGACGAAAGAGATAACCACCCCCCCTTACGACATGCTTCAGAAACGAAAAAATGGTCCGTTTTCAAATGTTGCGTCTTTGAATGACAATCCACATTTGTACGTGGATAATCACTTTTAGAGCTAAAATTAGATGTTTAAAGTGATTTTCAAGCTTCCAGGGGCCCTAAACACAAGATTTGAGAAATGGGTAAAAGTGAATGAAAATGGCCAATTTACTCACTCTGAGGCCTTAAAAAGTGTTTCTCCTCCACGGGAAGTGAATTAAATACCATTTGGAGGTCTTTATTGTTCAAGCGAAAACGCCTGATTTTTGATGAAAAAGATAACCACCCCCCCTTACAACATGCTTCAGAAACGAAAAAAATGGTCCGTTTTCAAATGTTGCGTCTTTGAATGACAATCCACATTTGTACGTGGATAATCACTTTTAGAGATAAAATGAGATGTTTAAAGTGATTTTCAAGCTTCCAGGGGCCCTAAACACGAGATTTGAGAAATGGGTAAACGTGAATGAAAATGGCCAATTTACTCACTCTGCGGCCTTAAAAAGTGTTTCTCCTCCACGGAAAGTGAATAAAATAACATTTGGATGCCTTTATTGTTCAATCAAAAACGCCCGTTTTTTGGTGAAAAAGATAACCACCCCCCTTACGACATGCTTCAGAAACGAAAAAAATGGTCCGTTTTCAAATGTAGCCTCTTTGAACTACAATTCACATTTTTACGTGGAAAAGCACTTTTAAAGATCAAATGAGATGTTTAAAGTGATTTTCATGCTTCCAGGGGCCTTAAACACAAGATTTGAGGAATGGGTAAAAGTGAATGAAAATGGCCAATTTACTCACTCTGAGGCCTTAAAAAGTGTTTCTCCTCCACGGGGAGTGAATTAAATAACATTTGTAGGCCTTTATTGTAAAAGCGAAAACGCCCGATTATTGACGAAAGAGAAAACCACCCCCCCTTACGACATGCTTCAGAAACGTAAAAAATGGCCCGTTTTCAAATGTTGCGTCTTTGAATGACAATCCACATTTGTACGTGGATAATCACTTTTAGAGCTAAAATTAGATGTTTAAAGTGATTTTCAAGCTTCCAGGGGCCCTAAACACAAGATTTGAGAAATGGGTAAAAGTGAATGAAAATGGCCAATTTACTCACTCTGAGGCCTTAAAAAGTGTTTCTCCTCCACGGGAAGTGAATTAAATACCATTTGGAGGTCTTTATTGTTCAAGCGAAAACGCCTGATTTTTGATGAAAGAGATAACCACCCCCCCTTACGACATGCTTCAGAAACGTAAAAAATGGCCCGTTTTCAAATGTTGCGTCTTTGAATGACAATCCACATTTGTACGTGGATAATCACTTTTAGAGCTAAACTTAGATGTTTAAAGTGATTTTCAAGCTTCCAGGGGCCCTAAACACAAGATTTGAGAAATGGGTAAAAGTGAATGGAATTGGCCAATTTACTCACTCTGAGGCCTTAAAAAGTGTTTCTCCTCCACGGAAAGTGAATAAAATAACATTTGGATGCCTTTATTGTTCAAACAAAAACGCCCTTTTTTTGGTGAAAAAGATAACCACCCCCCTTACGACATGCTTCAGAAACGAAAAAAATGGTCCATTTTCAAATGTTGCGTCTTTGAACTACAATTCACATTTGTACGTGGATAATCACTTTTAGAGATAAAATTAGATGTTTAAAGTGATTTACAAGCTTCCAGGGGCCCTAAACACAAGATATGAGGAATGGGTAAATATGAATGAAAATGGCCAATTTATTCACTCTGAGGCCTTAAAAAGTTTTTCTCCACTCCAGAAAGTGAATTAAATAACATTTGTAGACCTTTATTGTTCAATCAAAAACGCCCGATTTTTGACGAAAGAGATAACCACCTCCCCTTACGACATGCTTCAGAAACAAAAAAAATGGTTCATTTTCAAATGTTGCATCTTTGAACGACAATCCACATTTGTACGTGGATAAACACTTTTAGAGATAAAATTAGATGTTTAAAGTGATTTTCAAGCTTCCAAGGGCCCTAAACACGAGATTTGAGAAATGGGTAAACGTGAATGAAAATGGCCAATTTACTCACTCTGCGGCCTTAAAAAGTGTTTCTCCTCCACGGAAAGTGAATAAAATAACATTTGGATGCCTTTATTGTTCAATCAAAAACGCCCGTTTTTTGGTGAAAAAGATAACCACCCCCCTTACGACATGCTTCAGAAACGAAAAAAATGGTCCATTTTCAAATGTTGCGTCTTTGAACTACAATTCACATTTGTACGTGGATGATCACTTTTAGAGATAAAATTAGATGTTTAAAGTGATTTTCAAGCTTCCAGGGGTCCTAAACACAAGATTTGAGAAATGGGTAAAAGTGAATGAAAATGGCCAATTTACTCACTCTGAGGCCTTAAAAAGTGTTTCTCCTCAACAGGAAGTGAATTAAATAACATTTGTAGGCCTTTATTGTTCAAGCGAAAACGCCCGATTATTGACGAAAGAGATAACCACCCCCGCTTACGACATGCTTCAGAAACAAAAAAAATGGTCCATTTTCAAATGTTGCGTCTTTGAACTACAATTCACATTTGTATGTGGATGATCACTTTTAGAGATAAAATTAGATGTTTAAAGTGATTTACAAGCTTCCAGGGGCCCTAAACACAAGATATGAGGAATGGGTAAATATGAATGAAAATGGCCAATTTATTCACTCTGAGGCCTTAAAAAGTTTTTCTCCGCTCCAGAAAGTGAATTAAATAACATTTGTAGGCCTTTATTGTTCAATCAAAAACGCCCGATTTTTGACGAAAGAGATAACCACCCCCCCTTACGACATGCTTCAGAAACTAAAAAAATGGTCCGTTTTCAAATGTAGCCTCTTTGAACTACAATTCACATTTGTACGTGGAAAAGCACTTTTAAAGATCAAATGAGATGTTTAAAGTGATTTTCATGCTTCCAGGGGCCTTAAACACAAGATTTGAGGAATGGGTAAAAGTGAATGAAAATGGCCAATTTACTCACTCTGAGGCCTTAAAAAGTGTTTCTCCTCCACGGGAAGTGAATTAAATAACATTTGTAGGCCTTTATTGTAAAAGCGAAAACGCCCGATTATTGACGAAAGAGAAAACCACCCCCCCTTACGACATGCTTCAGAAACGTAAAAAATGGTTCATTTTCAAATGTTGCGTCTTTGAACTGCAATTAACATTGTACGTGGATAATCACTTTTAGAGATAAAATGAGATGTTTAAAGTGATTTTCAAGCTTCCAGGGGCCCTAAACACGAGATTTGAGAAATGGGTAAACGTGAATGAAAATGGCCAATTTACTCACTCTGCGGCCTTAAAAAGTGTTTCTCCTCCACGGAAAGTGAATAAAATAACATTTGGATGCCTTTATTGTTCAATCAAAAATGCCAGTTTTTTGGTGAAAAAGATAACCACCCCCCCTTACGACATGCTTCAGAAACGAAAAAAATGGTCCATTTTCAAATGTTGCTTCTTTGAACTACAATTCACATTTGTACGTGGATAATCACTTTTAGAGATAAAATTAGATGTTTAAAGTGATTTACAAGCTTAAAGGGGCCCTAAACACAAGATATGAGGAATGGGTAAATATGAATGAAAATGGCCAATTTATTCACTCCGAGACCTTAAAAAGTTTTTCTCCACTCCAGAAAGTGAATTAAATAACATTTGTAGACCTTTATTGTTCAATCAAAAACGCCCGATTTTTGATGAAAGAGATAACCACCCCCCCTTACGACATGCTTCAGAAACGAAAAAAATGGTCCGTTTTCAAATGTTGCGTCTTTGAATGACAATTCACATTTGTACGTGGATAATCACTTTTAGAGCTAAAATTAGATGTTTAAAGTGATTTTCAAGCTTCCAGGGGCCCTAAACACAAGATTTGAGAAATGGGTAAAAGTGAATGAAAATGGCCAATTTACTCACTCTGAGGCCTTAAAAAGTGTTTCTCCTCCACGGGAAGTGAATTAAATACCATTTGGAGGCCTTTATTGTTCAAGCGAAAACACCTGATTTTTGATGAAAGAGATAACCACCCCCCCTTACGACATGCTTCTGAAACTAAAAAAATGGTTCATTGTCAAATGTTGCGTCTTTGAACTACAATTCACATTTGTACGTGGATGATCACTTTTAGAGATCAAATGAGATGTTTAAAGTGATTTACAAGCTTCCAGGGGCCCTAACCACAAGATATGAGGAATGGGTAAATATGAATGAAAATGGCCAATTTATTCACTCTGAGGCCTTAAAAAGTTTTTCTCCACTCCAGAAAGTGAATTAAATAATATTTGTAGACCTTTATTGTTCAATCAAAAACGCCCGATTTTTGACGAAAGAGATAACCACCCCCCCTTACGACATGCTTCAGAAACAAAAAAAATGGTTCATTTTCAAATGTTGCATCTTTGAACGACAATCCACATTTGTACGTGGATAAACACTTTTAGAGATAAAATTAGATGTTTAAAGTGATTTTCAAGCTTCCAGGGGCCCTAAACACAAGATTTGAGAAATGGGTAAACGTGAATGAAAATGGCCAATTTACTCACTCTGCGGCCTTAAAAAGTGTTAGTCCTCCACGGAAAGTGAATAAAATAACATTTGGATGCCTTTATTGTTCAATCAAAAACGCCCGTTTTTTGGTGAAAAAGATAACCACCCCCCTTACGACATGCTTCAGAAACGAAAAAAATGGTCCATTTTCAAATGTTGCGTCTTTGAACTACAATTCACATTTGTACGTGGATGATCACTTTTAGAGATAAAATTAGATGTTTAAAGTGATTTTCAAGCTTCCAGGGGTCCTAAACACAAGATTTGAGAAATGGGTAAAAGTGAATGAAAATGGCCAATTTACTCACTCTGAGGCCTTAAAAAGTGTTTCTCCTCAACGGGAAGTGAATTAAATAACATTTTTAGGCCTTTATTGTTCAAGCGAAAACGCCCGATTATTGACGAAAGAGATAACCATCCCCCCTTACGACATGCTTCAGAAACGAAAAAAATGGTCCGTTTTCAAATGTTGCGTCTTTGAATGACAATCCACATTTGTACGTGGATAATCACTTTTAGAGCTAAAATGAGATGTTTAAAGTGATTTTCAAGCTTCCAGGGGCCCTAAACACAAGATTTGAGAAATGGGTAAAAGTGAATGAAAATGGCCAATTTACTCACTCTGAGGCCTTAAAAAGTGTTTCTCCTCAACGGGAAGTGAATTAAATAACATTTGTAGGCCTTTATTGTTCAAGCGAAAACGCCCGATTATTGACGAAAGAGATAACCACCCCCCCTTACGACATGCTTCAGAAACGAAAAAAATGGTCCGTTTTCAAATGTTGCGTCTTTGAATGACAATCCACATTTGTACGTGGATAATCACTTTTAGAGCTAAAATGAGATGTTTAAAGTGATTTTCAAGCTTCCAGGGGCCCTAAACACAAGATTTGAGAAATGGGTAAAAGTGAATGAAAATGGCCAATTTACTCACTCTGAGGCCTTAAAAAGTGTTTCTCCTCCACGGGAAGTGAATTAAATACCATTTGGAGGCCTTTATTGTTCAAGCGAAAACGCCTGATTTTTGATGAAAGAGATAACCACCCCCCCTTACGACATGCTTCTGAAACTAAAAAAATGGTTCATTTTCAAATGTTGCGTCTTTGAACTGTAATTAACATTGTACGTGGATAATCACTTTTAGAGATAAAATGAGATGTTTAAAGTGATTTTCAAGCTTCCAGGGGCCCTAAACACGAGATTTGAGAAATGGGTAAACGTGAATGAAAATGGCCAATTTACTCACTCTGCGGCCTTAAAAAGTGTTTCTCCTCCACGGAAAGTGAATAAAATAACATTTGGATGCCTTTATTGTTCAATCAAAAACGCGTGTTTTTTGGTGAAAAAGATAACCACCCCCCTTACGACATGCTTCAGAAACGAAAAAAATGGTCCATTTTCAAATGTTGCGTCTTTGAACTACAATTCACATTTGTACGTGGATGATCACTTTTAGAGATAAAATTAGATGTTTAAAGTGATTTTCAAGCTTCCAGGGGCCCTAAACACAAGATTTGAGAAATGGGTAAAAGTGAATGAAAATGGCCAATTTACTCACTCTGAGGCCTTAAAAAGTGTTTCTCCTCCACGGGAAGTGAATTAAATACCATTTGGAGGTCTTTATTGTTCAAGCGAAAACGCCTGATTTTTGATGAAAGAGATAACCACCCCCCTTTACGACATGCTTCTGAAACTAAAAAAATGGTTCATTTTCAAATGTTGCGTCTTTGAACCACAATTAACATTGTACGTGGATAATCACTTTTAGAGATAAAATGAGATGTTTAAAGTGATTTACAAGCTTCCAGGGGCCCTAAACACAAGATATGAGGAATGGGTAAATATGAATGAAAATGGCCAATTTATTCACTCTGAGGCCTTAAAAAGTTTTTCTCCACTCCAGAAAGTGAATTAAATAACATTTGTAGGCCTTTATTGTTCAATCAAAAACGCCCGATTTTTGACGAAAGAGATAACCACCCCCCCTTACGACATGCTTCAGAAACTAAAAAAATGGTCCGTTTTCAAATGTAGCCTCTTTGAACTACAATTCACATTTGTACGTGGAAAAGCACTTTTAAAGATCAAATGAGATGTTTAAAGTGATTTTCATGCTTCCAGGGGCCTTAAACACAAGATTTGAGGAATGGGTAAAAGTGAATGAAAATGGCCAATTTACTCACTCTGAGGCCTTAAAAAGTGTTTCTCCTCCACGGGAAGTGAATTAAATAACATTTGTAGGCCTTTATTGTAAAAGCGAAAACGCCCGATTATTGACGAAAGAGAAAACCACCCCCCCTTACGACATGCTTCAGAAACGTAAAAAATGGCCCGTTTTCAAATGTTGCGTCTTTGAATGACAATCCACATTTGTACGTGGATAATCACTTTTAGAGCTAAAATTAGATGTTTAAAGTGATTTTCAAGCTTCCAGGGTCCCTAAACACAAGATTTGAGAAATGGGTAAAAGTGAATGAAAATGGCCAATTTACTCACTCTGAGGCCTTAAAAAGTGTTTCTCCTCCACGGGAAGTGAATTAAATACCATTTGGAGGCCTTTATTGTTCAAGCGAAAACGCCTGATTTTTGATGAAAGAGATAACCACCCCCCCTTACGACATGCTTCTGAAACTAAAAAAATGGTTCATTTTCAAATGTTGCGTCTTTGAACTGCAATTAACATTGTACGTGGATAATCACTTTTAGAGATAAAATGAGATGTTTAAAGTGATTTTCAAGCTTCCAGGGGCCCTAAACACGAGATTTGAGAAATGGGTAAACGTGAATGAAAATGGCCAATTTACTCACTCTGCGACCTTAAAAAGTGTTTCTCCTCCACGGAAAGTGAATAAAATAACATTTGGATGCCTTTATTGTTCAATCAAAAACGCCAGTTTTTTGGTGAAAAAGATAACCACCCCCCCTTACGACATGCTTCAGAAACAAAAAAAATGGTCCATTTTCAAATGTTGCTTCTTTGAACTACAATTCACATTTGTACGTGGATAATCACTTTTAGAGATAAAATTAGATGTTTAAAGTGATTTACAAGCTTCCAGGGTCCCTAAACACAAGATATGAGGAATGGGTAAATATGAATGAAAATGGCCAATTTATTCACTCCGAGGCCTTAAAAAGTTTTTCTCCACTCCAGAAAGTGAATTAAATAACATTTGTAGACCTTTATTGTTCAATCAAAAACGCCCGATTTTTGACGAAAGAGATAACTACCCCCCCTTACGACATGCTTCAGAAACGAAAAAAATGGTCCGTTTTCAAATGTTGCGTCTTTGAATGACAATTCACATTTGTACGTGGATAATCACTTTTAGAGCTAAAATTAGATGTTTAAAGTGATTTTCAAGCTTCCAGGGGCCCTAAACACAAGATTTGAGAAATGGGTAAAAGTGAATGAAAATGGCCAATTTACTCACTCTGAGGCCTTAAAAAATGTTTCTCCTCCACGGGAAGTGAATTAAATACCATTTGGAGGCCTTTATTGTTCAAGCGAAAACACCTGATTTTTGATGAAAGAGATAACCACCCCCCTTACGACATGCTTCTGAAACTAAAAAAATGGTTCATTGTCAAATGTTGCGTCTTTGAACTACAATTCACATTTGTACGTGGATGATCACTTTTAGAGATAAAATTCGATGTTTAAAGTGATTTACAAGTTTCCAGGGGCCCTAACCACAAGATATGAGGAATGGGTAAATATGAATGAAAATGGCCAATTTATTCACTCTGAGGCCTTAAAAAGTTTTTCTCCACTCCAGAAAGTGAATTAAATACCATTTGTAGGCGTTTATTGTTCAATCAAAAACGCCCGACTTTTGACGAAAGAGATAACCACCCCCCCTTACGACATGCTTCAGAAACTAAAAAAATGGTCCATTTTCAAATGTTGCCTCTTTGAACTACAATTCACATTTGTACGTGGATAATCACTTTTAGAGATAAAATTAGATGTTTAAAGTGATTTACAAGCTTCCAGGGGCCCTAAACACAAGATATGAGGAATGGGTAAATATGAATGAAAATGGGCAATTTATTCACTCTGAGGCCTTAAAAAGTTTTTCTCCACTCCAGAAAGTGAATTAAATAACATTTGTAGGCCTTTATTGTTCAATCAAAAACGCCCGATTTTTGAACAAAGAGATAACCACCCCCCCTTACGACATGCTTCAGAAACTATAAAAATGGTCCGTTTTCAAATGTTGCCTCTTTGAACTACAATTCACATTTGTACGTGGAAAAGCACTTTTAAAGATCAAGGGCCTCATGTAGGTAGCCAAATACCGGTCGGTAACGGCCGATTTTCGGTAATTATACCGTTACCGACCGGTATTTTGGCTTTTGAGATGTAGGGGGAGAATTTCTGTATTCGGAATTTACCGAATCGGTAAAATTACCGATTCGGTAAAATTACCGATTCGGTAATTTTACCGATTCGGTAAATTCCGAATACAGAAATGAGATGTAGGGGGACTGTGTGGTGTGTGTGGGGATTCGTTATTTACCACCAACTAATAGTTGGTGGTAAATGACGAATATGTGTGTAAATGCAATATTTTGCCCGTAGATGTGTGCAATGTGGCAGACACACATGCCCTCAGGGCATGTATGTGTGCCACATGTGCACACATGGCCGAATCAGGGGTGCAACAGGGTGTCAATGTGACACCCTGCCACCCTTGCATGTGCTCCCCCATTACCGAATCGGTATTTACCGATTCGGTAATGAGGCATACCTTCCCATCAATGGGAAGGTATGCCTCATTACCGAATCGGTAAATACCGATTCGGTAATTACCGAATTTTTCCGAATCGGTAATATTTACCGACCAATTACCTACATAGCATTTACCACTTCATAAATACCGAATCGGTAAAATTCGGTATTTATGAAGTGGTAAATGTTAGGCTACCTACATATGGCCCCAAATGAGATGTTTAAAGTGATTTCCATGCTTCCAGGGGCCTTAAACACAAGATTTGAGGAATGGGTAAAAGTGAATGAAAAAGGCCAATTTACTCACTCTGAGGCTTAAAAAGTGTTTCTCCTCCATGGGAAGTGAATTAAATAACATTTGTAGGCCTTTATTGTTCAAGCGAAAACGCCTGATTATTGACGAAAGAGATAACCACCCCCCCTTACGACATGCTTCAGAAACGAAAAAAATGGTCCGTTTTCAAATGTTGCCTCTTTGAACTACAATTCACATTTGTACGTGGATAATCACTTTTAGAGATAAAATTAGATGTTTAAAGTGATTTACAAGCTTCCAGGGGCCCTAAACACAAGATATGAGGAATGGGTAAATATGAATGAAAATGGCCAATTTATTCACTCCGAGACCTTAAAAAGTTTTTCTCCACTCCAGAAAGTGAATTAAATAACATTTGTAGACCTTTATTGTTCAATCAAAAACGCCCGATTTTTGACGAAAGAGATAACCACCCCCCCTTACGACATGCTTCAGAAACGAAAAAAATGGTCCGTTTTCAAATGTTGCGTCTTTGAATGACAATCCACATTTGTACGTGGATAATCACTTTTAGAGCTAAAATTAGATGTTTAAAGTGATTTTCAAGCTTCCAGGGGCCCTAAACACAAGATTTGAGAAATGGGTAAAAGTGAATGAAAATGGCCAATTTACTCACTCTGAGGCCTTAAAAAGTGTTTCTCCTCCACGGGAAGTGAATTAAATACCATTTGGAGGTCTTTATTGTTCAAGCGAAAACTCCTGATTTTTGATGAAAGAGATAACCACCCCCCCTTACGACATGCTTCAGAAACGTAAAAAATGGCCCGTTTTCAAATGTTGCGTCTTTGAATGACAATCCACATTTGTACGTGGATAATCACTTTTAGAGCTAAAATTAGATGTTTAAAGTGATTTTCAAGCTTCCAGGGGCCCTAAACACAAGATTTGAGAAATGGGTAAAAGTGAATGGAATTGGCCAATTTACTCACTCTGAGGCCTTAAAAAGTGTTTCTCCTCCACGGAAAGTGAATAAAATAACATTTGGATGCCTTTATTGTTCAAACAAAAACGCCCGTTTTTTGGTGAAAAAGATAACCACCCCCCCTTACGACATGCTTCAGAAACAAAATAATGGTCCATTTTCAAATGTTGCGTCTTTGAACTACAATTCACATTTGTACGTGGATAATCACTTTTAGAGATAAAATTAGATGTTTTAAGTGATTTACAAGCTTCCAGGGGCCCTAAACACAAGATATGAGGAATGGGTAAATATGAATGAAAATGGCCAATTTATTCACTCTGAGGCCTTAAAAAGTTTTTCTCCACTCCAGAAAGTGAATTAAATAACATTTGTAGACCTTTATTGTTCAATCAAAAACGCCCGATTTTTGACGAAAGAGATAACCACCCCCCCTTACGACATGCTTCAGAAACAAAAAAAATGGTTCATTTTCAAATGTTGCATCTTTGAACGACAATCCACATTTGTACGTGGATAAACACTTTTAGAGATAAAATTAGATGTTTAAAGTGATTTTCAAGCTTCCAGGGGCCCTAAACACGGGATTTGAGAAATGGGTAAACGTGAATGAAAATGGCCAATTTACTCACTCTGCGGCCTTAAAAAGTGTTTCTCCTCCACGGAAAGTGAATAAAATAACATTTGGATGCCTTTATTGTTCAATCAAAAACGCCCGTTTTTTGGTGAAAAAGATAACCACCCCCCTTACGACATGCTTCAGAAACGAAAAAAATGGTCCATTTTCAAATGTTGCGTCTTTGAACTACAATTCACATTTGTACGTGGATGATCACTTTTAGAGATAAAATTAGATGTTTAAAGTGATTTTCAAGCTTCCAGGGGTCCTAAACACAAGATTTGAGAAATGGGTAAAAGTGAATGAAAATGGCCAATTTACTCACTCTGAGGCCTTAAAAAGTGTTTCTCCTCAACGGGAAGTGAATTAAATAACATTTGTAGGCCTTTATTGTTCAAGCAAAAACGCCCGATTATTGACGAAAGAGATAACCATCCCCCCTTACGACATGCTTCAGAAACGAAAAAAATGGTCCGTTTTCAAATGTTGCGTCTTTGAATGACAATCCACATTTGTACGTGGATAATCACTTTTAGAGATAAAATGAGATGTTTAAAGTGATTTTCAAGCTTCCAGGGGCCCTAAACACGAGATTTGAGAAATGGGTAAACGTGAATGAAAATGGCCAATTTACTCACTCTGCGGCCTTAAAAAGTGTTTCTCCTCCACAGAAAGTGAATAAAATAACATGTGGATGCCTTTATTGTTCAATCAAAAACGCCCGTTTTTTGGTGAAAAAGATAACCACCCCCCTTACGACATGCTTCAGAAACGAAAAAAATGGTCCATTTTCAAATGTTGCGTCTTTGAACTACAATTCACATTTGTATGTGGATGATCACTTTTAGAGATAAAATTAGATGTTTAAAGTGATTTTCAAGCTTCCAGGGGCCCTAAACACAAGATTTGAGAAATGGGTAAAAGTGAATGAAAATGGCCAATTTACTCACTCTGAGGCCTTAAAAAGTGTTTCTCCTCCACGGGAAGTGAATTAAATACCATTTGGAGGTCTTTATTGTTCAAGCGAAAACGCCTGATTTTTGATGAAAGAGATAACCACCCCCCCTTTCGACATGCTTCTGAAACTAAAAAAATGGTTCATTTTCAAATGTTGCGTCTTTGAACCACAATTAACATTGTACGTGGATAATCACTTTTAGAGATAAAATGAGATGTTTAAAGTGATTTTCAAGCTTCCAGGGGCCCTAAACACGAGATTTGAGAAATGGGTAAACGTGAATGAAAATGGCCAATTTACTCACTCTGCGGCCTTAAAAAGTGTTTCTCCTCCACGGAAAGTGAATAAAATAACATTTGGATGCCTTTATTGTTCAATCAAAAACGCCCGTTTTTTGGTGAAAAAGATAACCACCCCCGCTTACGACATGCTTCAGAAACAAAAAAAATGGGCCATTTTCAAATGTTGCGTCTTTGAACTACAATTCACATTTGTATGTGGATGATCACTTTTAGAGATAAAATTAGATGTTTAAAGTGATTTACAAGCTTCCAGGGGCCCTAAACACAAGATATGAGGAATGGGTAAATATGAATGAAAATGGCCAATTTATTCACTCTGAGGCCTTAAAAAGTTTTTCTCCGCTCCAGAAAGTGAATTAAATAACATTTGTAGGCCTTTATTGTTCAATCAAAAACGCCCGATTTTTGACGAAAGAGATAACCACCCCCCTTACGACATGCTTCAGAAACTAAAAAAATGGTCCGTTTTCAAATGTAGCCTCTTTGAACTACAATTCACATTTGTACGTGGAAAAGCACTTTTAAAGATCAAATGAGATGTTTAAAGTGATTTTCATGCTTCCAGGGGCCTTAAACACAAGATTTGAGGAATGGGTAAAAGTGAATGAAAATGGCCAATTTACTCACTCTGAGGCCTTAAAAAGTGTTTCTCCTCCACGGGAAGTGAATTAAATAACATTTGTAGGCCTTTATTGTAAAAGCGAAAACGCCCGATTATTGACGAAAGAGAAAACCACCCCCCCTTACGACATGCTTCAGAAACGTAAAAAATGGCCCGTTTTCAAATGTTGCGTCTTTGAATGACAATCCACATTTGTACGTGGATAATCACTTTTAGAGCTAAAATTAGATGTTTAAAGTGATTTTCAAGCTTCCAGGGGCCCTAAACACAAGATTTGAGAAATGGGTAAAAGTGAATGAAAATGGCCAATTTACTCACTCTGAGGCCTTAAAAAGTGTTTCTCCTCCACGGGAAGTGAATTAAATACCATTTGGAGGCCTTTATTGTTCAAGCGAAAACGCCTGATTTTTGATGAAAGAAATAACCACCCCCCCTTACGACATGCTTCTGAAACTAAAAAAATGGTTCATTTTCAAATGTTGCGTCTTTGAACTTCAATTAACATTGTACGTGGATAATCACTTTTAGAGATAAAATGAGATGTTTAAAGTGATTTTCAAGCTTCCAGGGGTCCTAAACACGAGATTTGAGAAATGGGTAAACGTGAATGAAAATGGCCAATTTACTCACTCTGCGGCCTTAAAAAGTGTTTCTCCTCCACGGAAAGTGAATAAAATAACATTTGGATGCCTTTATTGTTCAATCAAAAACGCCAGTTTTTTGGTGAAAAAGATAACCACCCCCCCTTACGACATGCTTCAGAAACGAAAAAAATGGTCCATTTTCAAATGTTGCTTCTTTGAACTACAATTCACATTTGTACGTGGATAATCACTTTTAGAGATAAAATTAGATGTTTAAAGTGATTTACAAGCTTAAAGGGGCCCTAAACACAAGATATGAGGAATGGGTAAATATGAATGAAAATGGCCAATTTATTCACTCCGAGACCTTAAAAAGTTTTTCTCCACTCCAGAAAGTGAATTAAATAACATTTGTAGACCTTTATTGTTCAATCAAAAACGCCTGATTTTTGACGAAAGAGATAACCACCCCCCCTTACGACATGCTTCTGAAACTAAAAAAATGGTTCATTGTCAAATGTTGCGTCTTTGAACTACAATTCACATTTGTACGTGGATGATCACTTTTAGAGATCAAATGAGATGTTTAAAGTGATTTACAAGCTTCCAGGGGCCCTAACCACAAGATATGAGGAATGGGTAAATATGAATGAAAATGGCCAATTTATTCACTCTGAGGCCTTAAAAAGTTTTTCTCCACTCCAGAAAGTGAATTAAATAACATTTGTAGGCCTTTATTGTTCAATCAAAAACTCCCGATTTTTGACGAAAGAGATAACCACCCCCCTTACGACATGCTTAAGAAACTAAAAAAATGGTTCGTTTTCAAATGTTGCCTCTTTGAACTACAATTCACATTTGTACGTGGAAAAGCACTTTTAAAGATCAAATGAGATGTTTAAAGTGATTTTCAAGCTTCCAGGGGCCCTAAACACAAGATTTGAGAAATGGGTAAAAGTGAATGAAAATGGCCAATTTACTCACTCTGAGGCCTTAAAAAGTGTTTCTCCTCCACGGGAAGTGAATTAAATACCATTTGGAGGCCTTTATTGTTCAAGCGAAAACGCCTGATTTTTGATGAAAGAGATAACCACCCCCCTTTACGACATGCTTCTGAAACTAAAAAAATGGTTCATTTTCAAATGTTGCGTCTTTGAACCACAATTAACATTGTACGTGGATAATCACTTTTAGAGATAAAATGAGATGTTTAAAGTGATTTTCAAGCTTCCAGGGGCCCTAAACACGAGATTTGAGAAATGGGTAAACGTGAATGAAAATGGCCAATTTACTCACTCTGCGGCCTTAAAAAGTGTTTCTCCTCCACGGAAAGTGATAAAATAACATTTTGATGCCTTTATTGTTCAAGCGAAAACGCCTGATTTTTGATGAAAGAGATAACCACCCCCCCTTACGACATGCTTCTGAAACTAAAAAAATGGTCCATTTTCAAATGTTGCGTCTTTGAACTACAATTCACATTTGTACGTGGATGATCACTTTTAGAGATAAAATTAGATGTTTAAAGTGATTTACAAGCTTCCAGGGGCCCTAAACACAAGATATGAGTAATGGGTAAATATGAATGAAAATGGGCAATTTATTCACTCTGAGGCCTTAAAAAGTTTTTCTCCACTCCAGAAAGTGAATTAAATAACATTTGTAGGCCTTTATTGTTCAATCAAAAACGCCCGATTTTTGACGAAAGAGATAACCACCCCCCCTTACGACATGCTTCAGAAACTAAAAAAATGGTCCGTTTTCAAATGTTGCCTCTTTGAACTACAATTCACATTTGTACGTGGAAAAGCACTTTTAAAGATCAAGGGCCTCATGTAGGTAGCCAAATAACGGTCGGTAACGGCCGATTTTCGGTAATTATACCGTTACCGACCGATATTTTGGCTTTTGAGATGTAGGGGGAGAATTTCTGTATTCGGAATTTACCGAATCGGTAAAATTACCGATTCGGTAAAATTACCGATTCGGTAATTTTACCGATTCGGTAAATTCCGAATACAGAAATGAGATGTAGGGGGACTGTGTGGTGTGTGTGGGGATTCGTTATTTACCACCAACTAATAGTTGGTGGTAAATGACGAATATGTGTGTAAATGCAATATTTTGCCCGTAGATGTGTGCAATGTGGCAGACACACATGCCCTCAGGGCATGTATGTGTGCCACATGTGCACACATGGCCGAATCAGGGGTGCAACAGGGTGTCAATGTGACACCCTGCCACCCTTGCATGTGCTCCCCCATTACCGAATCGGTATTTACCGATTCGGTAATGAGGCATACCTTCCCATCAATGGGAAGGTATGCCTCATTACCGAATCGGTAAATACCGATTCGGTAATTACCGAATTTTTCCGAATCGGTAATATTTACCGACCAATTACCTACATAGCATTTACCACTTCATAAATACCGAATCGGTAAAATTCGGTATTTATGAAGTGGTAAATGTTAGGCTACCTACATATGGCCCCAAATGAGATGTTTAAAGTGATTTTCATGCTTCCAGGGGCCTTAAACACAAGATTTGAGGAATGGGTAAAAGTGAATGAAAAAGGCCAATTTACTCACTCTGAGGCCTTAAAAAGTGTTTCTCCTCCATGCTAAGTGAATTAAATAACATTTGTAGGCCTTTATTGTTCAAGCGAAAACGCCTGATTATTGACGAAAGAGATAACCACCCCCCTTACGACATGCTTCAGAAACGAAAAAAATGGTCCGTTTTCAAATGTTGCGTCTTTGAATGACAATCCACATTTGTACGTGGATAATCACTTTTAGAGCTAAAATTAGATGTTTAAAGTGATTTTCAAGCTTCCAGGGGCCCTAAACACAAGATTTGAGAAATGGGTAAAAGTGAATGAAAATGGCCAATTTACTCACTCTGAGGCCTTAAAAAGTGTTTCTCCTCCACGGGAAGTGAATTAAATACCATTTGGAGGCCTTTATTGTTCAAGCGAAAACGCCTGATTATTGACGAAAGAGATAACCACCCCCCCTTACGACATGCTTCAGAAACGAAAAAAATGGTCCGTTTTCAAATGTTGCGTCTTTGAATGACAATCCACATTTGTACGTGGATAATCACTTTTAGAGCTAAAATTAGATGTTTAAAGTGATTTTCAAGCTTCCAGCGGCCCTAAACACGAGATTTGAGAAATGGGTAAACGTGAATGAAAATGGCCAATTTACTCACTCTGCGGCCTTAAAAAGTGTTTCTCCTCCACGGAAAGTGAATAAAATAACATTTGGATGCCTTTATTGTTCAATCAAAAATGCCCGTTTTTTGGTGAAAAAGATAACCACCCCCCTTACGACATGCTTCAGAAACGAAAAAAATGGACCATTTTCAAATGTTGCGTCTTTGAACTACAATTCACATTTGTACGTGGATGATCACTTTTAGAGATAAAATTAGATGTTTAAAGTGATTTTCAAGCTTCCAGGGGCCCTAAACACAAGATTTGAGAAATGGGTAAAAGTGAATGAAAATGGCCAATTTACTCACTCTGAGTCCTTAAAAAGTGTTTCTCCTCCACGGGAAGTGAATTAAATACCATTTGGAGGTCTTTATTGTTCAAGCGAAAACGCCTGATTTTTGATGAAAGAGATAACCACCCCCCCTTACGACATGCTTCTGAAACTAAAAAAAATGGTTCATTTTCAAATGTTGCGTCTTTGAACCACAATTAACATTGTACGTGGATAATCACTTTTAGAGATAAAATTAGATGTTTAAAGTGATTTACAAGCTTCCAGGGGCCCTAAACACAAGATATGAGGAATGGGTAAATATGAATGAAAATGGGCAATTTATTCACTCTGAGGCCTTAAAAAGTTTTTCTCCACTCCAGAAAGTGAATTAAATAACATTTGTAGGCCTTTATTGTTCAATCAAAAACGCCCGATTTTTGACGAAAGAGATAACCACCCCCCCTTACGACATGCTTCAGAAACTAAAAAAATGGTCCGTTTTCAAATGTTGCCTCTTTGAACTACAATTCACATTTGTACGTGGAAAAGCACTTTTAAAGATCAAATGAGATGTTTAAAGTGATTTTCATGCTTCCAGGGGCCTTAAACACAAGATTTGAGGAATGGGTAAAAGTGAATGAAAATGGCCAATTTACTCACTCTGAGGCCTTAAAAAGTGTTTCTCCTCCACGGGAAGTGAATTAAATAACATTTGTAGGCCTTTATTGTAAAAGCGAAAACGCCCGAATATTGACGAAAGAGAAAACCACCCCCCCTTACGACATGCTTCAGAAACGTAAAAAATGGCCCGTTTTCAAATGTTGCGTCTTTGAATGACAATCCACATTTGTACGTGGATAATCACTTTTAGAGCTAAAATTAGATGTTTAAAGTGATTTTCAAGCTTCCAGGGGCCCTAAACACAAGATTTGAGAAATGGGTAAAAGTGAATGAAAATGGCCAATTTACTCACTCTGAGGCCTTAAAAAGTGTTTCTCCTCCACGGGAAGTGAATTAAATACCATTTGGAGGCCTTTATTGTTCAAGCGAAAACGCCTGATTTTTGATGAAAGAGATAACCACCCCCCCTTACGACATGCTTCTGAAACTAAAAAAATGGTTCATTTTCAAATGTTGCGTCTTTGAACTGCAATTAACATTGTACGTGGATAATCACTTTTAGAGATAAAATGAGATGTTTAAAGTGATTTTCAAGCTTCCAGGGGCCCTAAACACGAGATTTGAGAAATGGGTAAACGTGAATGAAAATGGCCAATTTACTCACTCTGCGGCCTTAAAAAGTGTTTCTCCTCCACGGAAAGTGAATAAAATAACATTTGGATGCCTTTATTGTTCAATCAAAAACGCCAGTTTTTTGGTGAAAAAGATAACCACCCCCCCTTACGACATGCTTTAGAAACGAAAAAAATGGTCTATTTTTAAATGTTGCTTCTTTGAACTACAATTCACATTTGTACGTGGATAATCACTTTTAGAGATAAAATTAGATGTTTAAAGTGATTTACAAGCTTCCAGGGGCCCTAAACACAAGATATGAGGAATGGGTAAATATGAATGAAAATGGCCAATTTATTCACTCCGAGGCCTTAAAAAGTTTTTCTCCACTCCAGAAAGTGAATTAAATAACATTTGTAGACCTTTATTGTTCAATCAAAAACGCCCGATTTTTGACGAAAGAGATAACCACCCCCCCTTACGACATGCTTCAGAAACGAAAAAAATGGTCCATTTTCAAATGTTGCGTCTTTGAATGACAATCCACATTTGTACGTGTATAATCACTTTTAGAGCTAAAATTAGATGTTTAAAGTGATTTTCAAGCTTCCAGGGGCCCTAAACACAAGATTTGAGAAATGTGTAAAAGTGAATGAAAATGGCCAATTTACTCACTCTGAGGCCTTAAAAAGTGTTTCTCCTCCACGGGAAGTGAATTAAATACCATTTGGAGGTCTTTATTGTTCAAGCGAAAACGCCTGATTTTTGATGAAAGAGATAACCACCCCCCCTTACGACATGCTTCAGAAACGTAAAAAATGGCCCGTTTTCAAATGTTGCGTCTTTGAATGACAATCCACATTTGTACGTGGATAATCACTTTTAGAGCTAAAATTAGATGTTTAAAGTGATTTTCAAGCTTCCAGGGGCCCTAAACACAAGATTTGAGAAATGGGTAAAAGTGAATGGAATTGGCCAATTTACTCACTCTGAGGCCTTAAAAAGTGTTTCTCCTCCACGGAAAGTGAATAAAATAACATTTGGATGCCTTTATTGTTCAAACAAAAACGCCCGTTTTTTGGTGAAAAAGATAACCACCCCCCCCTTACGACATGCTTCAGAAACAAAATAATGGTCCATTTTCAAATGTTGCGTCTTTGAACTACAATTCACATTTGTACGTGGATAATCACTTTTAGAGATAAAATTAGATGTTTAAAGTGATTTACAAGCTTCCAGGGGCCCTAAACACAAGATATGAGGAATGGGTAAATATGAATGAAAATGGCCAATTTATTCACTCTGAGGCCTTAAAAAGTTTTTCTCCACTCCAGAAAGTGAATTAAATAACATTTGTAGACCTTTATTGTTCAATCAAAAACGCCCGATTTTTGACGAAAGAGATAACCACCCCCCCTTACGACATGCTTCAGAAACAAAAAAAATGGTTCATTTTCAAATGTTGCATCTTTGAACGACAATCCACATTTGTACGTGGATAATCACTTTTAGAGCTAAAATGAGATGTTTAAAGTGATTTTCAAGCTTCCAGGGGCCCTAAACACAAGATTTGAGAAATGGGTAAAAGTGAATGAAAATGGCCAATTTACTCACTCTGAGGCCTTAAAAAGTGTTTCTCCTCAACGGGAAGTGAATTAAATAACATTTGTAGGCCTTTATTGTTCAAGCGAAAACGCCCGATTATTGACGAAAGAGATAACCACCCCCCCTTACGACATGCTTCAGAAACGAAAAAAATGGTCCGTTTTCAAATGTTGCGTCTTTGAATGACAAT
The DNA here is from genome assembly GCF_964204655.1 of Triturus cristatus. Lineage (NCBI taxonomy): Eukaryota > Metazoa > Chordata > Amphibia > Caudata > Salamandridae > Triturus > Triturus cristatus. Next base: position 932,120,219 of record NC_140587.1, on the reverse strand, counting down.
CCACATTTGTACGTGGATAATCACTTTTAGAGCTAAAATGAGATGTTTAAAGTGATTTTCAAGCTTCCAGGGGCCCTAAACACAAGATTTGAGAAATGGGTAAAAGTGAATGAAAATGGCCAATTTACTCACTCTGAGGCCTTAAAAAGTGTTTCTCCTCCACGGGAAGTGAATTAAATACCATTTGGAGGCCTTTATTGTTCAAGCGAAAACGCCTGATTTTTGATGAAAGAGATAACCACCCCCCCTTACGACATGCTTCTGAAACTAAAAAAATGGTTCATTTTCAAATGTTGCGTCTTTGAACTGCAATTAACATTGTACGTGGATAATCACTTTTAGAGATAAAATGAGATGTTTAAAGTGATTTTCAAGCTTCCAGGGGCCCTAAACACGAGATTTGAGAAATGGGTAAACGTGAATGAAAATGGCCAATTTACTCACTCTGCGGCCTTAAAAAGTGTTTCTCCTCCACGGAAAGTGAATAAAATAACATTTGGATGCCTTTATTGTTCAATCAAAAACGCCCGTTTTTTGGTGAAAAAGATAACCACCCCCCTTACGACATGCTTCAGAAACGAAAAAAATGGTCCATTTTCAAATGTTGCGTCTTTGAACTACAATTCACATTTGTACGTGGATGATCACTTTTAGAGATAAAATTAGATGTTTAAAGTGATTTTCAAGCTTCCAGGGACCCTAAACACAAGATTTGAGAAATGGGTAAAAGTGAATGAAAATGGCCAATTTACTCACTCTGAGGCCTTAAAAAGTGTTTCTCCTCCACGGGAAGTGAATTAAATACCATTTGGAGGTCTTTATTGTTCAAGCGAAAACGCCTGATTTTTGATGAAAGAGATAACCACCCCCCCTTACGACATGCTTCTGAAACTAAAAAAATGGTTCATTTTCAAATGTTGCGTCTTTGAACCACAATTAACATTGTACGTGGATAATCACTTTTAGAGATAAAATGAGATGTTTAAAGTGATTTACAAGCTTTCAGGGGCCCTAAACACAAGATATGAGGAATGGGTAAATATGAATGAAAATGGCCAATTTATTCACTCTGAGGCCTTAAAAAGTTTTTCTCCACTCCAGAAAGTGAATTAAATAACATTTGTAGGCCTTTATTGTTCAATCAAAAACGCCCGATTTTTGACGAAAGAGATAACCACCCCCCCTTACGACATGCTTCAGAAACTAAAAAAATGGTCCGTTTTCAAATGTAGCCTCTTTGAACTACAATTCACATTTGTACGTGGAAAAGCACTTTTAAAGATCAAATGAGATGTTTAAAGTGATTTTCATGCTTCCAGGGGCCTTAAACACAAGATTTGAGGAATGGGTAAAAGTGAATGAAAATGGCCAATTTACTCACTCTGAGGCCTTAAAAAGTGTTTCTCCTCCACGGGAAGTGAATTAAATAACATTTGTAGGCCTTTATTGTAAAAGCGAAAACGCCCGAATATTGACGAAAGAGAAAACCACCCCCCCTTACGACATGCTTCAGAAACGTAAAAAATGGCCCGTTTTCAAATGTTGCGTCTTTGAATGACAATCCACATTTGTACGTGGATAATCACTTTTAGAGCTAAAATTAGATGTTTAAAGTGATTTTCAAGCTTCCAGGGGCCCTAAACACAAGATTTGAGAAATGGGTAAAAGTGAATGAAAATGGCCAATTTACTCACTCTGAGGCCTTAAAAAGTGTTTCTCCTCCACGGGAAGTGAATTAAATACCATTTGGAGGCCTTTATTGTTCAAGCGAAAACGCCTGATTTTTGATGAAAGAGATAACCACCCCCCCTTACGACATGCTTCTGAAACTAAAAAAATGGTTCATTTTCAAATGTTGCGTCTTTGAACTGCAATTAACATTGTACGTGGATAATCACTTTTAGAGATAAAATGAGATGTTTAAAGTGATTTTCAAGCTTCCAGGGGCCCTAAACACGAGATTTGAGAAATGGGTAAACGTGAATGAAAATGGCCAATTTACTCACTCTGCGGCCTTAAAAAGTGTTTCTCCTCCACGGAAAGTGAATAAAATAACATTTGGATGCCTTTATTGTTCAATCAAAAACGCCAGTTTTTTGGTGAAAAAGATAACCACCCCCCCTTACGACATGCTTCAGAAACGAAAAAAATGGTCTATTTTTAAATGTTGCTTCTTTGAACTACAATTCACATTTGTACGTGGATAATCACTTTTAGAGATAAAATTAGATGTTTAAAGTGATTTACAAGCTTCCAGGGGCCCTAAACACAAGATATGAGGAATGGGTAAATATGAATGAAAATGGCCAATTTATTCACTCCGAGGCCTTAAAAAGTTTTTCTCCACTCCAGAAAGTGAATTAAATAACATTTGTAGACCTTTATTGTTCAATCAAAAACGCCCGATTTTTGACGAAAGAGATAACCACCCCCCCTTACGACATGCTTCAGAAACGAAAAAAATGGTCCGTTTTCAAATGTTGCGTCTTTGAATGACAATCCACATTTGTACGTGGATAATCACTTTTAGAGCTAAAATTAGATGTTTAAAGTGATTTTCAAGCTTCCAGGGGCCCTAAACACAAGATTTGAGAAATGTGTAAAAGTGAATGAAAATGGCCAATTTACTCACTCTGAGGCCTTAAAAAGTGTTTCTCCTCCACGGGAAGTGAATTAAATACCATTTGGAGGTCTTTATTGTTCAAGCGAAAACGGCTGATTTTTGATGAAAGAGATAACCACCCCCCCTTACGACATGCTTCAGAAACGTAAAAAATGGCCCGTTTTCAAATGTTGCGTCTTTGAATGACAATCCACATTTGTACGTGGATAATCACTTTTAGAGCTAAAATTAGATGTTTAAAGTGATTTTCAAGCTTCCAGGGGCCCTAAACACAAGATTTGAGAAATGGGTAAAAGTGAATGGAATTGGCCAATTTACTCACTCTGAGACCTTAAAAAGTGTTTCTCCTCCACGGAAAGTGAATAAAATAACATTTGGATGCCTTTATTGTTCAAACAAAAACGCCCGTTTTTTGGTGAAAAAGATAACCACCCCCCCCTTACGACATGCTTCAGAAACAAAATAATGGTCCATTTTCAAATGTTGCGTCTTTGAACTACAATTCACATTTGTACGTGGATAATCACTTTTAGAGATAAAATTAGATGTTTAAAGTGATTTACAAGCTTCCAGGGGCCCTAAACACAAGATATGAGGAATGGGTAAATATGAATGAAAATGGCCAATTTATTCACTCTGAGGCCTTAAAAAGTGTTTCTCCTCAACGGGAAGTGAATTAAATAACATTTGTAGGCCTTTATTGTTCAAGCGAAAACGCCCGATTATTGACGAAAGAGATAACCACCCCCCCTTACGACATGCTTCAGAAACGAAAAAAATGGTCCGTTTTCAAATGTTGCGTCTTTGAATGACAATCCACATTTGTACGTGGATAATCACTTTTAGAGCTAAAATGAGATGTTTAAAGTGATTTTCAAGCTTCCAGGGGCCCTAAACACAAGATTTGAGAAATGGGTAAAAGTGAATGAAAATGGCCAATTTACTCACTCTGAGGCCTTAAAAAGTGTTTCTCCTCCACGGGAAGTGAATTAAATACCATTTGGAGGCCTTTATTGTTCAAGCGAAAACGCCTGATTTTTGATGAAAGAGATAACCACCCCCCCTTACGACATGCTTCTGAAACTAAAAAAATGGTTCATTTTCAAATGTTGCGTCTTTGAACTGCAATTAACATTGTACGTGGATAATCACTTTTAGAGATAAAATGAGATGTTTAAAGTGATTTTCAAGCTTCCAGGGGCCCTAAACACGAGATTTGAGAAATGGGTAAACGTGAATGAAAATGGCCAATTTACTCACTCTGCGGCCTTAAAAAGTGTTTCTCCTCCACGGAAAGTGAATAAAATAACATTTGGATGCCTTTATTGTTCAATCAAAAACGCCCGTTTTTTGGTGAAAAAGATAACCACCCCCCTTACGACATGCTTCAGAAACGAAAAAAATGGTCCATTTTCAAATGTTGCGTCTTTGAACTACAATTCACATTTGTACGTGGATGATCACTTTTAGAGATAAAATTAGATGTTTAAAGTGATTTTCAAGCTTCCAGGGACCCTAAACACAAGATTTGAGAAATGGGTAAAAGTGAATGAAAATGGCCAATTTACTCACTCTGAGGCCTTAAAAAGTGTTTCTCCTCCACGGGAAGTGAATTAAATACCATTTGGAGGTCTTTATTGTTCAAGCGAAAACGCCTGATTTTTGATGAAAGAGATAACCACCCCCCCTTACGACATGCTTCTGAAACTAAAAAAATGGTTCATTTTCAAATGTTGCGTCTTTGAACTGCAATTAACATTGTACGTGGATAATCACTTTTAGAGATAAAATGAGATGTTTAAAGTGATTTTCATGCTTCCAGGGGCCTTAAACACAAGATTTGAGGAATGGGTAAAAGTGAATGAAAATGGCCAATTTACTCACTCTGCGGCCTTAAAAAGTGTTTCTCCTCCACGGAAAGTGAATAAAATAACATTTGGATGCCTTTATTGTTCAATCAAAAACGCCCGATTTTTGACGAAAGAGATAACCACCCCCCCTTACGACATGCTTCAGAAACTAAAAAAATGGTCCGTTTTCAAATGTAGCCTCTTTGAACTACAATTCACATTTGTACGTGGAAAAGCACTTTTAAAGATCAAATGAGATGTTTAAAGTGATTTTCATGCTTCCAGGGGCCTTAAACACAAGATTTGAGGAATGGGTAAAAGTGAATGAAAATGGCCAATTTACTCACTCTGAGGCCTTAAAAAGTGTTTCTCCTCCACGGGAAGTGAATTAAATAACATTTGTAGGCCTTTATTGTAAAAGCGAAAACGCCCGATTATTGACGAAAGAGAAAACCACCCCCCCTTACGACATGCTTCAGAAACGTGAAAAATGGCCCGTTTTCAAATGTTGCGTCTTTGAATGACAATCCACATTTGTACGTGGATAATCACTTTTAGAGCTAAAATTAGATGTTTAAAGTGATTTTCAAGCTTCCAGGGTCCCTAAACACAAGATTTGAGAAATGGGTAAAAGTGAATGAAAATGGCCAATTTACTCACTCTGAGGCCTTAAAAAGTGTTTCTCCTCCACGGGAAGTGAATTAAATACCATTTGGAGGCCTTTATTGTTCAAGCGAAAACGCCTGATTTTTGATGAAAGAGATAACCACCCCCCCTTACGACATGCTTCTGAAACTAAAAAAATGGTTCATTTTCAAATGTTGCGTCTTTGAACTGCAATTAACATTGTACGTGGATAATCACTTTTAGAGATAAAATGAGATGTTTAAAGTGATTTTCAAGCTTCCAGGGGCCCTAAACACGAGATTTGAGAAATGGGTAAACGTGAATGAAAATGGCCAATTTACTCACTCTGCGACCTTAAAAAGTGTTTCTCCTCCACGGAAAGTGAATAAAATAACATTTGGATGCCTTTATTGTTCAATCAAAAACGCCAGTTTTTTGTTGAAAAAGATAACCACCCCCCCTTACGACATGCTTCAGAAACGAAAAAAATGGTCCATTTTCAAATGTTGCTTCTTTGAACTACAATTCACATTTGTACGTGGATAATCACTTTTAGAGATAAAATTAGATGTTTAAAGTGATTTACAAGCTTCCAGGGGCCCTAAACACAAGATATGAGGAATGGGTAAATATGAATGAAAATGGCCAATTTATTCACTCCGAGGCCTTAAAAAGTTTTTCTCCACTCCAGAAAGTGAATTAAATAACATTTGTAGACCTTTATTGTTCAATCAAAAACGCCCGATTTTTGACGAAAGAGATAACTACCCCCCCTTACGACATGCTTCAGAAACGAAAAAAATGGTCCGTTTTCAAATGTTGCGTCTTTGAATGACAATTCACATTTGTACGTGGATAATCACTTTTAGAGCTAAAATTAGATGTTTAAAGTGATTTTCAAGCTTCCAGGGGCCCTAAACACAAGATTTGAGAAATGGGTAAAAGTGAATGAAAATGGCCAATTTACTCACTCTGAGGCCTTAAAAAATGTTTCTCCTCCACAGGAAGTGAATTAAATACCATTTGGAGGCCTTTATTGTTCAAGCGAAAACACCTGATTTTTGATGAAAGAGATAACCACCCCCCCTTACGACATGCTTCTGAAACTAAAAAAATGGTTCATTGTCAAATGTTGCGTCTTTGAACTACAATTCACATTTGTACGTGGATGATCACTTTTAGAGATAAAATTCGATGTTTAAAGTGATTTACAAGCTTCCAGGGGCCCTAACCACAAGATATGAGGAATGGGTAAATATGAATGAAAATGTCCAATTTATTCACTCTGAGGCCTTAAAAAGTTTTTCTCCACTCCAGAAAGTGAATTAAATACCATTTGTAGGCGTTTATTGTTCAATCAAAAACGCCCGACTTTTGACGAAAGAGATAACCACCCCCCCTTACGACATGCTTCAGAAACTAAAAAAATGGTCCATTTTCAAATGTTGCCTCTTTGAACTACAATTCACATTTGTACGTGGATAATCACTTTTAGAGATAAAATTAGATGTTTAAAGTGATTTACAAGCTTCCAGGGGCCCTAAACACAAGATATGAGGAATGGGTAAATATGAATGAAAATGGGCAATTTATTCACTCTGAGGCCTTAAAAAGTTTTTCTCCACTCCAGAAAGTGAATTAAATAACATTTGTAGGCCTTTATTGTTCAATCAAAAACGCCCGATTTTTGACGAAAGAGATAACCACCCCCCCTTACGACATGCTTCAGAAACTAAAAAAATGGTCCGTTTTCAAATGTTGCCTCTTTGAACTACAATTCACATTTGTACGTGGAAAAGCACTTTTAAAGATCAAGGGCCTCATGTAGGTAGCCAAATACCGGTCGGTAACGGCCGATTTTCGGTAATTATACCGTTACCGACCGGTATTTTGGCTTTTGAGATGTAGGGGGAGAATTTCTGTATTCGGAATTTACCGAATCGGTAAAATTACCGATTCGGTAAAATTACCGATTTGGTAATTTTACCGATTCGGTAAATTCCGAATACAGAAATGAGATGTAGGGGGACTGTGTGGTGTGTGTGGGGATTCGTTATTTACCACCAACTAATAGTTGGTGGTAAATGACGAATATGTGTGTAAATGCAATATTTTGCCCGTAGATGTGTGCAATGTGGCAGACACACATGCCCTCAGGGCATGTATGTGTGCCACATGTGCACACATGGCCGAATCAGGGGTGCAACAGGGTGTCAATGTGACACCCTGCCACCCTTGCATGTGCTCCCCCATTACCGAATCGGTATTTACCGATTCGGTAATGAGGCATACCTTCCCATCAATGGGAAGGTATGCCTCATTACCGAATCGGTAAATACCGATTCGGTAATTACCGAATTTTTCCGAATCGGTAATATTTACCGACCAATTACCTACATAGCATTTACCACTTCATGAATACCGAATCGGTAAAATTCGGTATTTATGAAGTGGTAAATGTTAGGCTACCTACATATGGCCCCAAATGAGATGTTTAAAGTGATTTTCACGCTTCCAGGGGCCTTAAACACAAGATTTGAGGAATGGGTAAAAGTGAATGAAAAAGGCCAATTTACTCACTCTGAGGCTTAAAAAGTGTTTCTCCTCCATGGGAAGTGAATTAAATAACATTTGTAGGCCTTTATTGTTCAAGCGAAAACGCCTGATTATTGACGAAAGAGATAACCACCCCCCCTTACGACATGCTTCAGAAACGAAAAAAATGGTCCGTTTTCAAATGTTGCGTCTTTGAATGACAATCCACATTTGTACGTGGATAATCACTTTTAGAGCTAAAATTAGATGTTTAAAGTGATTTTCAAGCTTCCAGGGGCCCTAAACACAAGATTTGAGAAATGGGTAAAAGTGAATGAAAATGGCCAATTTACTCACTCTGCGGCCTTAAAAAGTGTTTCTCCTCCACGGAAAGTGAATAAAATAACATTTGGATGCCTTTATTGTTCAATCAAAAACGCCCGTTTTTTGGTGAAAAAGATAACCACCCCCCTTACGACATGCTTCAGAAACAAAAAAAATGGTCCATTTTCAAATGTTGCGTCTTTGAACTACAATTCACATTTGTACGTGGATGATCACTTTTAGAGATAAAATTAGATGTTTAAAGTGATTTTCAAGCTTCCAGGGGTCCTAAACACAAGATTTGAGAAATGGGTAAAAGTGAATGAAAATGGCCAATTTACTCACTCTGAGGCCTTAAAAAGTGTTTCTCCTCAACGGGAAGTGAAATAAATAACATTTGTAGGCCTTTATTGTTCAAGCGAAAACGCCTGATTTTTGATGAAAGAGATAACCACCCCCCCTTACGGCATGCTTCTGAAACTAAAAAAATGGTTCATTTTCAAATGTTGCGTCTTTGAACTGCAATTAACATTGTACGTGGATAATCACTTTTAGAGATAAAATGAGATGTTTAAAGTGATTTTCAAGCTTCCAGGGGCCCTAAACACGAGATTTGAGAAATGGGTAAACGTGAATGAAAATGGCCAATTTACTCACTCTGCGGCCTTAAAAAGTGTTTCTCCTCCACGGAAAGTGAATAAAATAACATTTGGATGCCTTTATTGTTCAATCAAAAACGCCAGTTTTTTGGTGAAAAAGATAACCAACCCCCCTTACGACATGCTTCAGAAACGAAAAAAATGGTCCATTTTCAAATGTTGCTTCTTTGAACTACAATTCACATTTGTACGTGGATAATCCCTTTTAGAGATAAAATTAGATGTTTAAAGTGATTTACAAGCTTCCAGGGGCCCTAAACACAAGATATGAGGAATGGGTAAATATGAATGAAAATGGCCAATTTATTCACTCCGAGACCTTAAAAAGTTTTTCTCCTCTCCAGAAAGTGAATTAAATAACATTTGTAGACCTTTATTGTTCAATCAAAAACACCCGATTTTTGACGAAAGAGATAACCACCCCCCCTTACGACATGCTTCAGAAACGAAAAAAATGGTCCGTTTTCAAATGTTGCGTCTTTGAATGACAAACCACATTTGTACGTGGATAATCACTTTTAGAGCTAAAATTAGATGTTTAAAGTGATTTTCAAGCTTCCAGGGGCCCTAAACACAAGATTTGAGAAATGGGTAAAAGTGAATGAAAATGGCCAATTTACTCACTCTGAGGCCTTAAAAAGTGTTTCTCCTCCACGGGAAGTGAATTAAATGCCATTTGGAGGTCTTTATTGTTCAAGCAAAAACGCCTGATTTTTGATGAAAGAGATAACCACCCCCCCTTACGACATGCTTCAGAAACGTAAAAAATGGCCCGTTTTCAAATGTTGCGTCTTTGAATGACAATCCACATTTGTACGTGGATAATCACTTTTAGAGCTAAAATTAGATGTTTAAAGTGATTTTCAAGCTTCCAGGGGCCCTAAACACAAGATTTGAGAAATGGGTAAAAGTGAATGGAATTGGCCAATTTACTCACTCTGAGGCCTTAAAAAGTGTTTCTCCTCCACGGAAAGTGAATAAAATAACATTTGGATGCCTTTATTGTTCAAACAAAAACACCCGTTTTTTGGTGAAAAAGATAACCACCCCCCCTTACGACATGCTTCAGAAACAAAATAATGGTCCATTTTCAAATGTTGCGTCTTTGAACTACAATTCACATTTGTACGTGGATAATCACTTTTAGAGATAAAATTAGATGTTTAAAGTGATTTACAAGCTTCCAGGGGCCCTAAACACAAGATATGAGGAATGGCTAAATATGAATGAAAATGGCCAATTTATTCACTCTGAGGCCTTAAAAAGTTTTTCTCCACTAAAGAAAGTGAATTAAATAACATTTGTAGACCTTTATTGTTCAATCAAAAACGCCCGATTTTTGACGAAAGAGATAACCACCCCCCCTTACGACATGCTTCAGAAACAAAAAAAATGGTTCATTTTCAAATGTTGCATCTTTGAATGACAATCCACATTTGTACGTGGATAAACACTTTTAGAGATAAAATTAGATGTTTAAAGTGATTTTCAAGCTTCCAGGGGTCCTAAACACAAGATTTGAGAAATGGGTAAAAGTGAATGAAAATGGCCAATTTACTCACTCTGAGGCCTTAAAAAGTGTTTCTCCTCAACGGGAAGTGAATTAAATAACATTTGTAGGCCTTTATTGTTCAAGCGAAAACGCCCGATTATTGACGAAAGAGATAACCATCCCCCCTTACGACATGCTTCAGAAACGAAAAAAATGGTCCGTTTTCAAATGTTGCGTCTTTGAATGACAATCCACATTTGTACGTGGATAACCACTTTTAGAGATAAAATGAGATGTTTAAAGTGATTTTCAAGCTTCCAGGGGCCCTAAACACGAGATTTGAGAAATGGGTAAACGTGAATGAAAATGGCCAATTTACTCACTCTGCGGCCTTAAAAAGTGTTTCTCCTCCACAGAAAGTGAATAAAATAACATGTGGATGCCTTTATTGTTCAATCAAAAACGCCCGTTTTTTGGTGAAAAAGATAACCACCCCCCTTACGACATGCTTCAGAAACGAAAAAAATGGTCCATTTTCAAATGTTGCGTCTTTGAACTACAATTCACATTTGTATGTGGATGATCACTTTTAGAGATAAAATTAGATGTTTAAAGTGATTTTCAAGCTTCCAGGGGGGCCCTAAACACAAGATTTGAGAAATGGGTAAAAGTGAATGAAAATGGCCAATTTACTCACTCTGAGGCCTTAAAAAGTGTTTCTCCTCCACGGGAAGTAAATTAAATACCATTTGGAGGTCTTTATTGTTCAAGCGAAAATGCCTGATTTTTGATGAAAGAGATAACCACCCCCCCTTACGACATGCTTCTGAAACTAAAAAAATGGTTCATTTTCAAATGTTGCGTCTTTGAACCACAATTAACATTGTACGTGGATAATCACTTTTAGAGATAAAATGAGATGTTTAAAGTGATTTTCAAGCTTCCAGGGGCCCTAAACACGAGATTTGAGAAATGGGTAAACGTGAATGAAAATGGCCAATTTACTCACTCTGCGGCCTTAAAAAGTGTTTCTCCTCCACGGAAAGTGAATAAAATAACATTTGGATGCCTTTATTGTTCAATCAAAAACGCCCGTTTTTTGGTGAAAAAGATAACCACCCCCGCTTACGACATGCTTCAGAAACAAAAAAAATGGTCCATTTTCAAATGATGCGTCTTTGAACTACAATTCACATTTGTATGTGGATGATCACTTTTAGAGATAAAATTAGATGTTTAAAGTGATTTACAAGCTTCCAGGGGCCCTAAACACAAGATATGAGGAATGGGTAAATATGAATGAAAATTGCCAATTTATTCACTCTGAGGCCTTAAAAAGTTTTTCTCCGCTCCAGAAAGTGAATTAAATAACATTTGTAGGCCTTTATTGTTCAATCAAAAACGCCCGATTTTTGACGAAAGAGATAACCACCCCCCCTTACGACATGCTTCAGAAACTAAAAAAATGGTCCGTTTTCAAATGTAGCCTCTTTGAACTACAATTCACATTTGTACGTGGAAAAGCACTTTTAAAGATCAAATGAGATGTTTAAAGTGATTTTCATGCTTCCAGGGGCCTTAAACACAAGATTTGAGGAATGGGTAAAAGTGAATGAAAATGGCCAATTTACTCACTCTGAGGCCTTAAAAAGTGTTTCTCCTCCACGGGAAGTGAATTAATTAACATTTGTAGGCCTTTATTGTAAAAGCGAAAACGCCCGATTATTGACGAAAGAGAAAACCACCCCCCCTTACGACATGCTTCGGAAACGTAAAAAATGGCCCGTTTTCAAATGTTGCGTCTTTGAATGACAATCCACATTTGTACGTGGATAATCACTTTTAGAGCTAAAATTAGATGTTTAAAGTGATTTTCAAGCTTCCAGGGGCCCTAAACACAAGATTTGAGAAATGGGTAAAAGTGAATGAAAATGGCCAATTTACTCACTCTGAGGCCTTAAAAAGTGTTTCTCCTCCACGGGAAGTGAATTAAATACCATTTGGAGGCCTTTATTGTTCAAGCGAAAACGCCTGATTTTTGATGAAAGAGATAACCACCCCCCCTTACGACATGCTTCTGAAACTAAAAAAATGGTTCATTTTCAAATGTTGCGTCTTTGAACTGCAATTAACATTGTACGTGGATAATCACTTTTAGAGATAAAATGAGATGTTTAAAGTGATTTTCAAGCTTCCAGGGGCCCTAAACACGAGATTTGAGAAATGGGTAAACGTGAATGAAAATGGCCAATTTACTCACTCTGCGGCCTTAAAAAGTGTTTCTCCTCCACGGAAAGTGAATAAAATAACATTTGGATGCCTTTATTGTTCAATCAAAAACGCCAGTTTTTTGTTGAAAAAGATAACCACCCCCCCTTACGACATGCTTCAGAAACGAAAAAAATGGTCCATTTTCAAATGTTGCTTCTTTGAACTAAAATTCACATTTGTACGTGGATAATCACTTTTAGAGATAAAATTAGATGTTTAAAGTGATTTACAAGCTTAAAGGGGCCCTAAACACAAGATATGAGGAATGGGTAAATATGAATGAAAATGGCCAATTTATTCACTCCGAGACCTTAAAAAGTTTTTCTCCACTCCAGAAAGTGAATTAAATAACATTTGTAGACCTTTATTGTTCAATCAAAAACGCCCGATTTTTGACGAAAGAGATAACCACCCCCCCTTACGACATGCTTCAGAAACGAAAAAAATGGTCCGTTTTCAAATGTTGCGTCTTTGAATGACAATTCACATTTGTACGTGGATAATCACTTTTAGAGCTAAAATTAGATGTTTAAAGTGATTTTCAAGCTTCCAGGGGCCCTAAACACAAGATTTGAGAAATGGGTAAAAGTGAATGAAAATGGCCAATTTACTCACTCTGAGGCCTTAAAAAGTGTTTCTCCTCCACGGGAAGTGAATTAAATACCATTTGGAGGCCTTTATTGTTCAAGCGAAAACACCTGATTTTTGATGAAAGAGATAACCACCCCCCCTTACGACATGCTTCTGAAACTAAAAAAATGGTTCATTGTCAAATGTTGCGTCTTTGAACTACAATTCACATTTGTACGTGGATGATCACTTTTAGAGATCAAATGAGATGTTTAAAGTGATTTACAAGCTTCCAGGGGCCCTAACCACAAGATATGAGGAATGGGTAAATATGAATGAAAATGGCCAATTTATTCACTCTGAGGCCTTAAAAAGTTTTTCTCCACTCCAGAAAGTGAATTAAATAACATTTGTAGGCCTTTATTGTTCAATCAAAAACTCCCGATTTTTGACGAAAGAGATAACCACCCCCCTTACGACATGCTTAAGAAACTAAAAAAATGGTTCGTTTTCAAATGTTGCCTCTTTGAACTACAGTTCACATTTGTACGTGGAAAAGCACTTTTAAAGATCAAATGAGATGTTTAAAGTGATTTTCAAGCTTCCAGGGGCCCTAAACACAAGATTTGAGAAATGGGTAAAAGTGAATGAAAATGGCCAATTTACTCACTCTGAGGCCTTAAAAAGTGTTTCTCCTCCACGGGAAGTGAATTAAATACCATTTGGAGGCCTTTATTGTTTAAGCGAAAACGCCTGATTTTTGATGAAAGAGATAACCACCCCCCTTTACGACATGCTTCTGAAACGAAAAAAATGGTTCATTTTCAAATGTTGCGTCTTTGAACCACAATTAACATTGTACGTGGATAATCACTTTTAGAGATAAAATGAGATGTTTAAAGTGATTTTCAAGCTTCCAGGGGCCCTAAACACGAGATTTGAGAAATGGGTAAACGTGAATGAAAATGGCCAATTTACTCACTCTGCGGCCTTAAAGAGTGTTTCTCCTCCACGGAAAGTGATAAAATAACATTTGGATGCCTTTATTGTTCAAGCGAAAACGCCTGATTTTTGATGAAAGAGATAACCACCCCCCCTTACGACATGCTTCTGAAACTAAAAAAATGGTCCATTTTCAAATGTTGCGTCTTTGAACTACAATTCACATTTGTACGTGGATGATCACTTTTAGAGATAAAATTAGATGTTTAAAGTGATTTACAAGCTTCCAGGGGCCCTAAACACAAGATATGAGTAATGGGTGAATATGAATGAAAATGGGCAATTTATTCACTCTGAGGCCTTAAAAAGTTTTTCTCCACTCCAGAAAGTGAATTAAATAACATTTGTAGGCCTTTATTGTTCAATCAAAAACGCCCGATTTTTGACGAAAGAGATAACCACCCCCCCTTACGACATGCTTCAGAAACTAAAAAAATGGTCCGTTTTCAAATGTTGCCTCTTTGAACTACAATTCACATTTGTACGTGGAAAAGCACTTTTAAAGATCAAGGGCCTCATGTAGGTAGCCAAATACCGGTCGGTAACGGCCGATTTTCGGTAATTATACCGTTACCGACCGGTATTTTGGCTTTTGAGATGTAGGGGGAGAATTTCTGTATTCGGAATTTACCGAATCGGTAAAATTACCGATTTGGTAAAATTACCGATTCGGTAATTTTACCGATTCGGTAAATTCCGAATACAGAAATGAGATGTAGGGGGACTGTGTGGTGTGTGTGGGGATTCGTTATTTACCACCAACTAATAGTTGGTGGTAAATGACGAATATGTGTGTAAATGCAATATTTTGCCCGTAGATGTGTGCAATGTGGCAGACACACATGCCCTCAGGGCATGTATGTGTGCCACATGTGCACACATGGCCGAATCAGGGGTGCAACAGGGTGTCAATGTGACACCCTGCCACCCTTGCATGTGCTCCCCCATTACCGAATCGGTATTTACCGATTCGGTAATGAGGCATACCTTCCCATCAATGGGAAGGTATGCCTCATTACCGAATCGGTAAATACCGATTCGGTAATTACCGAATTTTTCCGAATCGGTAATATTTACCGACCAATTACCTACATAGCATTTACCACTTCATAAATACCGAATCGGTATAATTCGGTATTTATGAAGTGGTAAATGTTAGGCTACCTACATATGGCCCCAAATGAGATGTTTAAAGTGATTTTCATGCTTCCAGGGGCCTTAAACACAAGATTTGAGGAATGGGTAAAAGTGAATGAAAAAGGCCAATTTACTCACTCTGAGGCCTTAAAAAGTGTTTCTCCTCCATGCTAAGTGAATTAAATAACATTTGTAGGCCTTTATTGTTCAAGCGAAAACGCCTGATTATTGACGAAAGAGATAACCACCCCCCCTTACGACATGCTTCAGAAACGAAAAAAATGGTCCGTTTTCAAATGTTGCGTCTTTGAATGACAATCCACATTTGTACGTGGATAATCACTTTTAGAGCTAAAATTAGATGTTTAAAGTGATTTTCAAGCTTCCAGGGGCCCTAAACACAAGATTTGAGAAATGGGTAAAAGTGAATGAAAATGGCCAATTTACTCACTCTGAGGCCTTAAAAAGTGTTTCTCCTCCACGGGAAGTGAATTAAATACCATTTGGAGGCCTTTATTGTTCAAGCTAAAACGCCTGATTTTTGATGAAAGAGATAACCACCCCCCCTTACGACATGCTTCTGAAACGAAAAAAATGGTTCATTTTCAAATGTTGCGTCTTTGAACTGCAATTAACATTGTACGTGGATAATCACTTTTAGAGATAAAATGAGATGTTTAAAGTGATTTTCAAGCTTCCAGGGGCCCTAAACACGAGATTTGAGAAATGGGTAAACGTGAATGAAAATGGCCAATTTACTCACTCTGCGGCCTTAAAAAGTGTTTCTCCTCCACGGAAAGTGAATAAAATAACATTTGGATGCCTTTATTGTTCAATCAAAAACGCCCGTTTTTTGTGAAAAAGATAACCACCCCCCTTACGACATGCTTCAGAAACGAAAAAAATGGACCATTTTCAAATGTTGCGTCTTTGAACTACAATTCACATTTGTACGTGGATGATCACTTTTAGAGATAAAATTAGATGTTTAAAGTGATTTTCAAGCTTCCAGGGGCCCTAAACACAAGATTTGAGAAATGGGTAAAAGTGAATGAAAATGGCCAATTTACTCACTCTGAGTCCTTAAAAAGTGTTTCCCCTCCACGGGAAGTGAATTAAATACCATTTGGAGGTCTTTATTGTTCAAGCGAAAACGCCTGATTTTTGATGAAAGAGATAACCACCCCCCCTTACGACATGCTTCTGAAACTAAAAAAAATGGTTCATTTTCAAATGTTGCGTCTTTGAACCACAATTAACATTGTACGTGGATAATCACTTTTAGAGATAAAATGAGATGTTTAAAGTGATTTTCAAGCTTCCAGGGGCCCTAGACACGAGATTTGAGAAATGGGTAAACGTGAATGAAAATGGCCAATTTACTCACTCTGCGGCCTTAAAAAGTGTTTCTCCTCCACAGAAAGTGAATAAAATAACATTTGGATGCCTTTATTGTTCAATCAAAAACGGCCGTTTTTTGGTGAAAAAGATAACCACCCCCGCTTACGACATGCTTCAGAAACAAAAAAAATGGTCCATTTTCAAATGTTGCGTCTTTGAACTACAATTCACATTTGTACGTGGATGATCACTTTTAGAGATAAAATTAGATGTTTAAAGTGATTTACAAGCTTCCAGGGGCCCTAAACACAAGATATGAGGAATGGGTAAATATGAATGAAAATGGCCAATTTATTCACTCTGAGGCCTTAAAAAGTTTTTCTCCACTCCAGAAAGTGAATTAAATAACATTTGTAGGCCTTTATTGTTCAATCAAAAACGCCCGATTTTTGACGAAAGAGATAACCACCCCCCCTTACGACATGCTTCAGAAACTAAAAAAATGGTCCGTTTTCAAATGTAGCCTCTTTGAACTACAATTCACATTTGTACGTGGAAAAGCACTTTTAAAGATCAAATGAGATGTTTAAAGTGATTTTCATGCTTCCAGGGGCCTTAAACACAAGATTTGAGGAATGGGTAAAAGTGAATGAAAATGGCCAATTTACTCACTCTGAGGCCTTAAAAAGTGTTTCTCCTCCACGGGAAGTGAATTAAATAACATTTGTAGGCCTTTATTGTAAAAGCGAAAACGCCCGATTATTGACGAAAGAGAAAACCACCCCCCCTTACGACATGCTTCAGAAACGTGAAAAATGGCCCGTTTTCAAATGTTGCGTCTTTGAATGACAATCCACATTTGTACGTGGATAATCACTTTTAGAGCTAAAATTAGATGTTTAAAGTGATTTTCAAGCTTCCAGGGTCCCTAAACACAAGATTTGAGAAATGGGTAAAAGTGAATGAAAATGGCCAATTTACTCACTCTGAGGCCTTAAAAAGTGTTTCTCCTCCACGGGAAGTGAATTAAATACCATTTGGAGGCCTTTATTGTTCAAGCGAAAACGCCTGATTTTTGATGAAAGAGATAACCACCCCCCCTTACGACATGCTTCTGAAACTAAAAAAATGGTTCATTTTCAAATGTTGCGTCTTTGAACTGCAATTAACATTGTACGTGGATAATCACTTTTAGAGATAAAATGAGATGTTTAAAGTGATTTTCAAGCTTCCAGGGGCCCTAAACACGAGATTTGAGAAATGGGTAAACGTGAATGAAAATGGCCAATTTACTCACTCTGCGACCTTAAAAAGTGTTTCTCCTCCACGGAAAGTGAATAAAATAACATTTGGATGCCTTTATTGTTCAATCAAAAACACCAGTTTTTTGGTGAAAAAGATAACCACCCCCCCTTACGACATGCTTCAGAAACGAAACAAAATGGTCCATTTTCAAATGTTGCTTCTTTGAACTACAATTCACATTTGTACGTGGATAATCACTTTTAGAGATAAAATTAGATGTTTAAAGTGATTTACAAGCTTCCAGGGGCCCTAAACACAAGATCTGAGGAATGGGTAAATATGAATGAAAATGGCCAATTTATTCACTCCGAGGCCTTAAAAAGTTTTTCTCCACTCCAGAAAGTGAATTAAATAACATTTGTAGACCTTTATTGATCAATCAAAAACGCCCGATTTTTGACGAAAGAGATAACTACCCCCACTTACGACATGCTTCAGAAACGAAAAAAATGGTCCGTTTTCAAATGTTGCGTCTTTGAATGACAATTCACATTTGTACGTGGATAATCACTTTTAGAGCTAAAATTAGATGTTTAAAGTGATTTTCAAGCTTCCAGGGGCCCTAAACACAAGATTTGAGAAATGGGTAAAAGTGAATGAAAATGGCCAATTTACTCACTCTGAGGCCTTAAAAAATGTTTCTCCTCCACGGGAAGTGAATTAAATACCATTTGGAGGCCTTTATTGTTCAAGCGAAAACACCTGATTTTTGATGAAAGAGATAACCACCCCCCCTTACGACATGCTTCTGAAACTAAAAAAATGGTTCATTGTCAAATGTTGCGTCTTTGAACTACAATTCACATTTGTACGTGGATGATCACTTTTAGAGATAAAATTCGATGTTTAAAGTGATTTACAAGCTTCCAGGGGCCCTAACCACAAGATATGAGGAATGGGTAAATATGAATGAAAATGTCCAATTTATTCACTCTGAGGCCTTAAAAAGTTTTTCTCCACTCCAGAAAGTGAATTAAATACCATTTGTAGGCGTTTATTGTTCAATCAAAAACGCCCGACTTTTGACGAAAGAGATAACCACCCCCCCTTACGACATGCTTCAGAAACTAAAAAAATGGTCCATTTTCAAATGTTGCCTCTTTGAACTACAATTCACATTTGTACGTGGATAATCACTTTTAGAGATAAAATTAGATGTTTAAAGTGATTTACAAGCTTCCAGGGGCCCTAAACACAAGATATGAGGAATGGGTAAATATGAATGAAAATGGGCAATTTATTCACTCTGAGGCCTTAAAAAGTTTTTCTCCACTCCAGAAAGTGAATTAAATAACATTTGTAGGCCTTTATTGTTCAATCAAAAACGCCCGATTTTTGACGAAAGAGATAACCACCCCCCCTTACGACATGCTTCAGAAACTAAAAAAATGGTCCGTTTTCAAATGTTGCCTCTTTGAACTACAATTCACATTTGTACGTGGAAAAGCACTTTTAAAGATCAAGGGCCTCATGTAGGTAGCCAAATACCGGTCGGTAACGGCCGATTTTCGGTAATTATACCGTTACCGACCGGTATTTTGGCTTTTGAGATGTAGGGGGAGAATTTCTGTATTCGGAATTTACCGAATCGGTAAAATTACCGATTCGGTAAAATTACCGATTCGGTAATTTTACCGATTCGGTAAATTCCGAATACAGAAATGAGATGTAGGGGGACTGTGTGGTGTGTGTGGGAATTTGTTATTTACCACCAACTAATAGTTGGTGGTAAATGACGAATATGTGTGTAAATGCAATATTTTGCCCGTAGATGTGTGCAATGTGGCAGACACACATGCCCTCAGGGCATGTATGTGTGCCACATGTGCACACATGGCCGAATCAGGGGTGCAACAGGGTGTCAATGTGACACCCTGCCACCCTTGCATGTGCTCCCCCATTACCGAATCGGTATTTACCGATTCGGTAATGAGGCATACCTTCGCATCAATGGGAAGGTATGCCTCATTACCGAATCGGTAAATACCGATTCGGTAATTACCGAATTTTTCCGAATCGGTAATATTTACCGACCAATTACCTACATAGCATTTACCACTTCATGAATACCGAATCGGTAAAATTCGGTATTTATGAAGTGGTAAATGTTAGGCTACCTACATATGGCCCCAAATGAGATGTTTAAAGTGATTTTCATGCTTCCAGGGGCCTTAAACACAAGATTTGAGGAATGGGTAAAAGTGAATGAAAAAGGCCAATTTACTCACTCTGAGGCTTAAAAAGTGTTTCTCCTCCATGGGAAGTGAATTAAATAACATTTGTAGGCCTTTATTGTTCAAGCGAAAACGCCTGATTATTGACGAAAGAGATAACCACCCCCCCTTACGACATGCTTCAGAAACGAAAAAAATGGTCCGTTTTCAAATGTTGCGTCTTTGAATGACAATCCACATTTGTACGTGGATAATCACTTTTAGAGCTAAAATTAGATGTTTAAAGTGATTTTCAAGCTTCCAGGGGCCCTAAACACAAGATTTGAGAAATGGGTAAAAGTGAATGAAAATGGCCAATTTACTCACTCTGAGGCCTTAAAAAGTGTTTCTCCTCCACGGGAAGTGAATTAAATACCATTTGGAGGTCTTTATTGTTCAAGCGAAAACGCCTGATTTTTGATGAAAGAGATAACCACCCCCCCTTACGACATGCTTCAGAAACGTAAAAAATGGCCCGTTTTCAAATGTTGCGTCTTTGAATGACAATCCACATTTGTACGTGGATAATCACTTTTAGAGCTAAAATTAGATGTTTAAAGTGATTTTCAAGCTTCCAGGGGCCCTAAACACAAGATTTGAGAAATGGGTAAAAGTGAATGGAATTGGCCAATTTACTCACTCTGAGGCCTTAAAAAGTGTTTCTCCTCCACAGAAAGTGAATAAAATAACATTTGGATGCCTTTATTGTTCAAACAAAAACGCCTGTTTTTTGGTGAAAAAGATAACCACCCCCCCTTACGACATGCTTCAGAAACAAAATAATGGTCCATTTTCAAATGTTGTGTCTTTGAACTACAATTCACATTTGTACGTGGATAATCACTTTTAGAGATAAAATTAGATGTTTAAAGTGATTTACAAGCTTCCAGGGGCCCTAAACACAAGATATAAGGAATGGGTAAATATGAATGAAAATGGCCAATTTATTCACTCTGAGGCCTTAAAAAGTTTTTCTCCACTCCAGAAAGTGAATTAAATAACATTTGTAGACCTTTATTGTTCAATCAAAAAGCCCGATTTTTGACGAAAGAGATAACCACCCCCCTTACGACATGCTTCAGAAACAAAAAAAATGGTTCATTTTCAAATGTTGCATCTTTGAACGACAATCCACATTTGTACGTGGATAATCACTTTTAGAGGTAAAATGAGATGTTTAAAGTGATTTTCAAGCTTCCAGGGGCCCTAAACACGAGATTTGAGAAATGGGTAAACGTGAATGAAAATGGCCAATTTACTCACTCTGCGGCCTTAAAAAGTGTTTCTCCTCCACGGAAAGTGAATAAAATAACATTTGGATGCCTTTATTGTTCAATCAAAAACGCCCGTTTTTTGGTGAAAAAGATAACCACCCCCCTTACGACATGCTTCAGAAACGAAAAAAATGGTCCATTTTCAAATGTTGCGTCTTTGAACTACAATTCACATTTGTACGTGGATGATCACTTTTAGAGATAAAATTAGATGTTTAAAGTGATTTTCAAGCTTCCAGGGGTCCTAAACACAACATTTGAGAAATGGGTAAAAGTGAATGAAAATGGCCAATTTAATCACTCTGAGGCCTTAAAAAGTGTTTCTCCTCAACGGGAAGTGAAATAAATAACATTTGTAGGCCTTTATTGTTTAAGCGAAAACGCCCGATTATTGACGAAAGAGATAACCATCCCCCCTTACGACATGCTTCAGAAACGAAAAAAATGGTCCGTTTTCAAATGTTG
This sequence comes from Triturus cristatus, assembly GCF_964204655.1. Classification (NCBI taxonomy): domain Eukaryota; kingdom Metazoa; phylum Chordata; class Amphibia; order Caudata; family Salamandridae; genus Triturus; species Triturus cristatus. The sequence continues at coordinate 932,098,531 of NC_140587.1, read as the reverse complement.
CGTCTTTTAATGACAATCCACATTTGTACGTGGATAATCACTTTTAGAGATAAAATGAGATGTTTAAAGTGATTTTCAAGCTTCCAGGGGCCCTAAACACGAGATTTGAGAAATGGGTAAACGTGAATGAAAATGGCCAATTTACTCACTCTGCGGCCTTAAAAAGTGTTTCTCCTCCACGGAAAGTGAATAAAATAACATTTGGATGCCTTTATTGTTCAATCAAAAACGCCCGTTTTTTGGTGAAAAAGATAACCACCCCCCTTACGACATGCTTCAGAAACGAAAAAAATGGTCCGTTTTCAAATGTAGCCTCTTTGAACTACAATTCACATTTGTACGTGGAAAAGCACTTTTAAAGATCAAATGAGATGTTTAAAGTGATTTTCATGCTTCCAGGGGCCTTAAACACAAGATTTGAGGAATGGGTAAAAGTGAATGAAAATGGCCAATTTACTCACTCTGAGGCCTTAAAAAGTGTTTCTCCTCCACGGGAAGTGAATTAAATAACATTTGTAGGCCTTTATTGTAAAAGCGAAAACGCCCGATTAATGACGAAAGAGAAAACCACCCCCCCCTTACGACATGCTTCAGAAACGTAAAAAATGGCCCGTTTTCAAATGTTGCGTCTTTGAATGACAATCCACATTTGTACGTGGATAATCACTTTTAGAGCTAAAATTAGATGTTTAAAGTGATTTTCAAGCTTCCAGGGGCCCTAAACACAAGATTTGAGAAATGGGTAAAAGTGAATGAAAATGGCCAATTTACTCACTCTGAGGCCTTAAAAAGTGTTTCTCCTCCACGGGAAGTGAATTAAATACCATTTGGAGGCCTTTATTGTTCAAGCGAAAACGCCTGATTTTTGATGAAAGAGATAACCACCCCCCCTTACGGCATGCTTCTGAAACTAAAAAAATGGTTCATTTTCAAATGTTGCGTCTTTGAACTGCAATTAACATTGTACGTGGATAATCACTTTTAGAGATAAAATGAGATGTTTAAAGTGATTTTCAAGCTTCCAGGGGCCCTAAACACGAGATTTGAGAAATGGGTAAACGTGAATGAAAATGGCCAATTTACTCACTCTGCGGCCTTAAAAAGTGTTTCTCCTCCACGGAAAGTGAATAAAATAACATTTGGATGCCTTTATTGTTCAATCAAAAACGCCAGTTTTTTGGTGAAAAAGATAACCAACCCCCCTTACGACATGCTTCAGAAACGAAAAAAATGGTCCATTTTCAAATGTTGCTTCTTTGAACTACAATTCACATTTGTACGTGGATAATCCCTTTTAGAGATAAAATTAGATGTTTAAAGTGATTTACAAGCTTCCAGGGGCCCTAAACACAAGATATGAGGAATGGGTAAATATGAATGAAAATGGCCAATTTATTCACTCCGAGACCTTAAAAAGTTTTTCTCCACTCCAGAAAGTGAATTAAATAACATTTGTAGACCTTTATTGTTCAATCAAAAACGCCCGATTTTTGACGAAAGAGATAACCACCCCCCCTTACGACATGCTTCAGAAACGAAAAAAATGGTCCGTTTTCAAATGTTGCGTCTTTGAATGACAATCCACATTTGTACGTGGATAATCACTTTTAGAGCTAAAATTAGATGTTTAAAGTGATTTTCAAGCTTCCAGGGGCCCTAAACACAAGATTTGAGAAATGGGTAAAAGTGAATGAAAATGGCCAATTTACTCACTCTGAGGCCTTAAAAAGTGTTTCTCCTCCACGGGAAGTGAATTAAATGCAATTTGGAGGTCTTTATTGTTCAAGCAAAAACGCCTGATTTTTGATGAAAGAGATAACCACCCCCCCTTACGACATGCTTCAGAAACGTAAAAAATGGCCCGTTTTCAAATGTTGCGTCTTTGAATGACAATCCACATTTGTACGTGGATAATCACTTTTAGAGCTAAAATTAGATGTTTAAAGTGATTTTCAAGCTTCCAGGGGCCCTAAACACAAGATTTGAGAAATGGGTAAAAGTGAATGGAATTGGCCAATTTACTCACTCTGAGGCCTTAAAAAGTGTTTCTCCTCCACGGAAAGTGAATAAAATAACATTTGGATGCCTTTATTGTTCAAACAAAAACACCCGTTTTTTGGTGAAAAAGATAACCACCCCCCCTTACGACATGCTTCAGAAACAAAATAATGGTCCATTTTCAAATGTTGCGTCTTTGAACTACAATTCACATTTGTACGTGGATAATCACTTTTAGAGATAAAATTAGATGTTTAAAGTGATTTACAAGCTTCCAGGGGCCCTAAACACAAGATATGAGGAATGGCTAAATATGAATGAAAATGGCCAATTTATTCACTCTGAGGCCTTAAAAAGTTTTTCTCCACTCCAGAAAGTGAATTAAATAACATTTGTAGACCTTTATTGTTCAATCAAAAACGCCCGATTTTTGACGAAAGAGATAACCACCGCCCCTTACGACATGCTTCAGAAACAAAAAAAATGGTTCATTTTCAAATGTTGCATCTTTGAACGACAATCCACATTTGTACGTGGATAAACACTTTTAGAGATAAAATTAGATGTTTAAAGTGATTTTCAAGCTTCCAGGGGCCCTAAACACGAGATTTGAGAAATGGGTAAACGTGAATGAAAATGGCCAATTTACTCACTCTGCGGCCTTAAAAAGTGTTTCTCCTCCACGGAAAGTGAATAAAATAACATTTGGATGCCTTTATTGTTCAATCAAAAACGCCCGTTTTTTGGTGAAAAAGATAACCACCCCCCTTACGACATGCTTCAGAAACGAAAAAAATGGTCCATTTTCAAATGTTGCGTCTTTGAACTACAATTCACATTTGTACGTGGATGATCACTTTTAGAGATAAAATTAGATGTTTAAAGTGATTTTCAAGCTTCCAGGGGTCCTAAACACAAGATTTGAGAAATGGGTAAAAGTGAATGAAAATGGCCAATTTACTCACTCTGAGGCCTTAAAAAGTGTTTCTCCTCAACGGGAAGTGAATTAAATAACATTTGTAGGCCTTTATTGTTCAAGCGAAAACGCCCGATTATTGACGAAAGAGATAACCATCCCCCCTTACGACATGCTTCAGAAACGAAAAAAATGGTCCGTTTTCAAATGTTGCGTCTTTGAATGACAATCCACATTTGTACGTGGATAACCACTTTTAGAGATAAAATGAGATGTTTAAAGTGATTTTCAAGCTTCCAGGGGCCCTAAACACGAGATTTGAGAAATGGGTAAACGTGAATGAAAATGGCCAATTTACTCACTCTGCGGCCTTAAAAAGTGTTTCTCCTCCACAGAAAGTGAATAAAATAACATGTGGATGCCTTTATTGTTCAATCAAAAACGCCCGTTTTTTGGTGAAAAAGATAACCACCCCCCTTACGACATGCTTCAGAAACGAAAAAAATGGTCCATTTTCAAATGTTGCGTCTTTGAACTACAATTCACATTTGTATGTGGATGATCACTTTTAGAGATAAAATTAGATGTTTAAAGTGATTTTCAAGCTTCCAGGGGGCCCTAAACACAAGATTTGAGAAATGGGTAAAAGTGAATGAAAATGGCCAATTTACTCACTCTGAGGCCTTAAAAAGTGTTTCTCCTCCACGGGAAGTAAATTAAATACCATTTGGAGGTCTTTATTGTTCAAGCGAAAATGCCTGATTTTTGATGAAAGAGATAACCACCCCCCCTTACGACATGCTTCTGAAACTAAAAAAATGGTTCATTTTCAAATGTTGCGTCTTTGAACCACAATTAACATTGTACGTGGATAATCACTTTTAGAGATAAAATGAGATGTTTAAAGTGATTTTCAAGCTTCCAGGGGCCCTAAACACGAGATTTGAGAAATGGGTAAACGTGAATGAAAATGGCCAATTTACTCACTCTGCGGCCTTAAAAAGTGTTTCTCCTCCACGGAAAGTGAATAAAATAACATTTGGATGCCTTTATTGTTCAATCAAAAACGCCCGTTTTTTGGTGAAAAAGATAACCACCCCCGCTTACGACATGCTTCAGAAACAAAAAAAATGGTCCATTTTCAAATGATGCGTCTTTGAACTACAATTCACATTTGTATGTGGATGATCACTTTTAGAGATAAAATTAGATGTTTAAAGTGATTTACAAGCTTCCAGGGGCCCTAAACACAAGATATGAGGAATGGGTAAATATGAATGAAAATTGCCAATTTATTCACTCTGAGGCCTTAAAAAGTTTTTCTCCGCTCCAGAAAGTGAATTAAATAACATTTGTAGGCCTTTATTGTTCAATCAAAAACGCCCGATTTTTGACGAAAGAGATAACCACCCCCCCTTACGACATGCTTCAGAAACTAAAAAAATGGTCCGTTTTCAAATGTAGCCTCTTTGAACTACAATTCACATTTGTACGTGGAAAAGCACTTTTAAAGATCAAATGAGATGTTTAAAGTGATTTTCATGCTTCCAGGGGCCTTAAACACAAGATTTGAGGAATGGGTAAAAGTGAATGAAAATGGCCAATTTACTCACTCTGAGGCCTTAAAAAGTGTTTCTCCTCCACGGGAAGTGAATTAAATAACATTTGTAGGCCTTTATTGTAAAAGCGAAAACGCCCGATTATTGACGAAAGAGAAAACCACCCCCCCTTACGACATGCTTCAGAAACGTAAAAAATGGCCCGTTTTCAAATGTTGCGTCTTTGAATGACAATCCACATTTGTACGTGGATAATCACTTTTAGAGCTAAAATTAGATGTTTAAAGTGATTTTCAAGCTTCCAGGGGCCCTAAACACAAGATTTGAGAAATGGGTAAAAGTGAATGAAAATGGCCAATTTACTCACTCTGAGGCCTTAAAAAGTGTTTCTCCTCCACGGGAAGTGAATTAAATACCATTTGGAGGCCTTTATTGTTCAAGCGAAAACGCCTGATTTTTGATGAAAGAGATAACCACCCCCCCTTACGACATGCTTCTGAAACTAAAAAAATGGTTCATTTTCAAATGTTGCGTCTTTGAACTGCAATTAACATTGTACGTGGATAATCACTTTTAGAGATAAAATGAGATGTTTAAAGTGATTTTCAAGCTTCCAGGGGCCCTAAACACGAGATTTGAGAAATGGGTAAACGTGAATGAAAATGGCCAATTTACTCACTCTGCGGCCTTAAAAAGTGTTTCTCCTCCACGGAAAGTGAATAAAATAACATTTGGATGCCTTTATTGTTCAATCAAAAACGCCAGTTTTTTGTTGAAAAAGATAACCACCCCCCCTTACGACATGCTTCAGAAACGAAAAAAATGGTCCATTTTCAAATGTTGCTTCTTTGAACTAAAATTCACATTTGTACGTGGATAATCACTTTTAGAGATAAAATTAGATGTTTAAAGTGATTTACAAGCTTAAAGGGGCCCTAAACACAAGATATGAGGAATGGGTAAATATGAATGAAAATGGCCAATTTATTCACTCCGAGACCTTAAAAAGTTTTTCTCCACTCCAGAAAGTGAATTAAATAACATTTGTAGACCTTTATTGTTCAATCAAAAACGCCCGATTTTTGACGAAAGAGATAACCACCCCCCCTTACGACATGCTTAAGAAACTAAAAAAATGGTTCGTTTTCAAATGTTGCCTCTTTGAACTACAATTCACATTTGTACGTGGAAAAGCACTTTTAAAGATCAAATGAGATGTTTAAAGTGATTTTCAAGCTTCCAGGGGCCCTAAACACAAGATTTGAGAAATGGGTAAAAGTGAATGAAAATGGCCAATTTACTCACTCTGAGGCCTTAAAAAGTGTTTCTCCTCCACGGGAAGTGAATTAAATACCATTTGGAGGCCTTTATTGTTTAAGCGAAAACGCCTGATTTTTGATGAAAGAGATAACCACCCCCCTTTACGACATGCTTCTGAAACGAAAAAAATGGTTCATTTTCAAATGTTGCGTCTTTGAACCACAATTAACATTGTACGTGGATAATCACTTTTAGAGATAAAATGAGATGTTTAAAGTGATTTTCAAGCTTCCAGGGGCCCTAAACACGAGATTTGAGAAATGGGTAAACGTGAATGAAAATGGCCAATTTACTCACTCTGCGGCCTTAAAAAGTGTTTCTCCTCCACGGAAAGTGATAAAATAACATTTGGATGCCTTTATTGTTCAAGCGAAAACGCCTGATTTTTGATGAAAGAGATAACCACCCCCCCTTACGACATGCTTCTGAAACTAAAAAAATGGTCCATTTTCAAATGTTGCGTCTTTGAACTACAATTCACATTTGTACGTGGATGATCACTTTTAGAGATAAAATTCGATGTTTAAAGTGATTTACAAGCTTCCAGGGGCCCTAACCACAAGATATGAGGAATGGGTAAATATGAATGAAAATGTCCAATTTATTCACTCTGAGGCCTTAAAAAGTTTTTCTCCACTCCAGAAAGTGAATTAAATACCATTTGTAGGCGTTTATTGTTCAATCAAAAACGCCCGACTTTTGACGAAAGAGATAACCACCCCCCCTTACGACATGCTTCAGAAACTAAAAAAATGGTCCATTTTCAAATGTTGCCTCTTTGAACTACAATTCACATTTGTACGTGGATAATCACTTTTAGAGATAAAATTAGATGTTTAAAGTGATTTACAAGCTTCCAGGGGCCCTAAACACAAGATATGAGGAATGGGTAAATATGAATGAAAATGGGCAATTTATTCACACTGAGGCCTTAAAAAGTTTTTCTCCACTCCAGAAAGTGAATTAAATAACATTTGTAGGCCTTTATTGTTCAATCAAAAACGCCCGATTTTTGACGAAAGAGATAACCACCCCCCTTACGACATGCTTCAGAAACTAAAAAAATGGTCCGTTTTCAAATGTTGCCTCTTTGAACTACAATTCACATTTGTACGTGGAAAAGCACTTTTAAAGATCAAGGGCCTCATGTAGGTAGCCAAATACCGGTCGGTAACGGCCGATTTTCGGTAATTATACCGTTACCGACCGGTATTTTGGCTTTTGAGATGTAGGGGGAGAATTTCTGTATTCGGAATTTACCGAATCGGTAAAATTACCGATTCGGTAAAATTACCGATTCGGTAATTTTACCGATTCGGTAAATTCCGAATACAGAAATGAGATGTAGGGGGACTGTGTGGTGTGTGTGGGGATTCGTTATTTACCACCAACTAATAGTTGGTGGTAAATGACGAATATGTGTGTAAATGCAATATTTTGCCCGTAGATGTGTGCAATGTGGCAGACACACATGCCCTCAGGGCATGTATGTGTGCCACATGTGCACACATGGCCGAATCAGGGGTGCAACAGGGTGTCAATGTGACACCCTGCCACCCTTGCATGTGCTCCCCCATTACCGAATCGGTATTTACCGATTCGGTAATGAGGCATACCTTCCCATCAATGGGAAGGTATGCCTCATTACCGAATCGGTAAATACCGATTCGGTAATTACCGAATTTTTCCGAATCGGTAATATTTACCGACCAATTACCTACATAGCATTTACCACTTCATGAATACCGAATCGGTAAAATTCGGTATTTATGAAGTGGTAAATGTTAGGCTACCTACATATGGCCCCAAATGAGATGTTTAAAGTGATTTTCATGCTTCCAGGGGCCTTAAACACAAGATTTGAGGAATGGGTAAAAGTGAATGAAAAAGGCCAATTTACTCACTCTGAGGCTTAAAAAGTGTTTCTCCTCCATGGGAAGTGAATTAAATAACATTTGTAGGCCTTTATTGTTCAAGCGAAAACGCCTGATTATTGACGAAAGAGATAACCACCCCCCCTTACGACATGCTTCAGAAACGAAAAAAATGGTCCGTTTTCAAATGTTGCGTCTTTGAATGACAATCCACATTTGTACGTGGATAATCACTTTTAGAGCTAAAATTAGATGTTTAAAGTGATTTTCAAGCTTCCAGGGGCCCTAAACACAAGATTTGAGAAATGGGTAAAAGTGAATGAAAATGGCCAATTTACTCACTCTGAGGCCTTAAAAAGTGTTTCTCCTCCACGGGAAGTGAATTAAATACCATTTGGAGGTCTTTATTGTTCAAGCGAAAACGCCTGATTTTTGATGAAAGAGATAACCACCCCCCCTTACGACATGCTTCAGAAACGTAAAAAATGGCCCGTTTTCAAATGTTGCGTCTTTGAATGACAATCCACATTTGTACGTGGATAATCACTTTTAGAGCTAAAATTAGATGTTTAAAGTGATTTTCAAGCTTCCAGGGGCCCTAAACACAAGATTTGAGAAATGGGTAAAAGTGAATGGAATTGGCCAATTTACTCACTCTGAGGCCTTAAAAAGTGTTTCTCCTCCACAGAAAGTGAATAAAATAACATTTGGATGCCTTTATTGTTCAAACAAAAACGCCTGTTTTTTGGTGAAAAAGATAACCACCCCCCCTTACGACATGCTTCAGAAACAAAATAATGGTCCATTTTCAAATGTTGTGTCTTTGAACTACAATTCACATTTGTACGTGGATAATCACTTTTAGAGATAAAATTAGATGTTTAAAGTGATTTACAAGCTTCCAGGGGCCCTAAACACAAGATATAAGGAATGGGTAAATATGAATGAAAATGGCCAATTTATTCACTCTGAGGCCTTAAAAAGTTTTTCTCCACTCCAGAAAGTGAATTAAATAACATTTGTAGACCTTTATTGTTCAATCAAAAAGCCCGATTTTTGACGAAAGAGATAACCACCCCCCTTACGACATGCTTCAGAAACAAAAAAAATGGTTCATTTTCAAATGTTGCATCTTTGAACGACAATCCACATTTGTACGTGGATAATCACTTTTAGAGGTAAAATGAGATGTTTAAAGTGATTTTCAAGCTTCCAGGGGCCCTAAACACGAGATTTGAGAAATGGGTAAACGTGAATGAAAATGGCCAATTTACTCACTCTGCGGCCTTAAAAAGTGTTTCTCCTCCACGGAAAGTGAATAAAATAACATTTGGATGCCTTTATTGTTCAATCAAAAACGCCCGTTTTTTGGTGAAAAAGATAACCACCCCCCTTACGACATGCTTCAGAAACGAAAAAAATGGTCCATTTTCAAATGTTGCGTCTTTGAACTACAATTCACATTTGTACGTGGATGATCACTTTTAGAGATAAAATTAGATGTTTAAAGTGATTTTCAAGCTTCCAGGGGTCCTAAACACAAGATTTGAGAAATGGGTAAAAGTGAATGAAAATGGCCAATTTACTCACTCTGAGGCCTTAAAAAGTGTTTCTCCTCAACGGGAAGTGAAATAAATAACATTTGTAGGCCTTTATTGTTCAAGCGAAAACGCCCGATTATTGACGAAAGAGATAACCATCCCCCCTTACGACATGCTTCAGAAACGAAAAAAATGGTCCGTTTTCAAATGTTGCGTCTTTTAATGACAATCCACATTTGTACGTGGATAATCACTTTTAGAGATAAAATGAGATGTTTAAAGTGATTTTCAAGCTTCCAGGGGCCCTAAACACGAGATTTGAGAAATGGGTAAACGTGAATGAAAATGGCCAATTTACTCACTCTGCGGCCTTAAAAAGTGTTTCTCCTCCACGGAAAGTGAATAAAATAACATTTGGATGCCTTTATTGTTCAATCAAAAACGCCCGTTTTTTGGTGAAAAAGATAACCACCCCCCTTACGACATGCTTCAGAAACGAAAAAAATGGTCCGTTTTCAAATGTAGCCTCTTTGAACTACAATTCACATTTGTACGTGGAAAAGCACTTTTAAAGATCAAATGAGATGTTTAAAGTGATTTTCATGCTTCCAGGGGCCTTAAACACAAGATTTGAGGAATGGGTAAAAGTGAATGAAAATGGCCAATTTACTCACTCTGAGGCCTTAAAAAGTGTTTCTCCTCCACGGGAAGTGAATTAAATAACATTTGTAGGCCTTTATTGTAAAAGCGAAAACGCCCGATTAATGACGAAAGAGAAAACCACCCCCCCTTACGACATGCTTCAGAAACGTAAAAAATGGCCCGTTTTCAAATGTTGCGTCTTTGAATGACAATCCACATTTGTACGTGGATAATCACTTTTAGAGCTAAAATTAGATGTTTAAAGTGATTTTCAAGCTTCCAGGGGCCCTAAACACAAGATTTGAGAAATGGGTAAAAGTGAATGAAAATGGCCAATTTACTCACTCTGAGGCCTTAAAAAGTGTTTCTCCTCCACGGGAAGTGAATTAAATACCATTTGGAGGCCTTTATTGTTCAAGCGAAAACGCCTGATTTTTGATGAAAGAGATAACCACCCCCCCTTACGGCATGCTTCTGAAACTAAAAAAATGGTTCATTTTCAAATGTTGCGTCTTTGAACTGCAATTAACATTGTACGTGGATAATCACTTTTAGAGATAAAATGAGATGTTTAAAGTGATTTTCAAGCTTCCAGGGGCCCTAAACACGAGATTTGAGAAATGGGTAAACGTGAATGAAAATGGCCAATTTACTCACTCTGCGGCCTTAAAAAGTGTTTCTCCTCCACGGAAAGTGAATAAAATAACATTTGGATGCCTTTATTGTTCAATCAAAAACGCCAGTTTTTTGGTGAAAAAGATAACCAACCCCCCTTACGACATGCTTCAGAAACGAAAAAAATGGTCCATTTTCAAATGTTGCTTCTTTGAACTACAATTCACATTTGTACGTGGATAATCCCTTTTAGAGATAAAATTAGATGTTTAAAGTGATTTACAAGCTTCCAGGGGCCCTAAACACAAGATATGAGGAATGGGTAAATATGAATGAAAATGGCCAATTTATTCACTCCGAGACCTTAAAAAGTTTTTCTCCACTCCAGAAAGTGAATTAAATAACATTTGTAGACCTTTATTGTTCAAGCGAAAACGCCCGATTATTGACGAAAGAGATAACCATCCCCCCTTACGACATGCTTCAGAAACGAAAAAAATGGTCCGTTTTCAAATGTTGCGTCTTTTAATGACAATCCACATTTGTACGTGGATAATCACTTTTAGAGATAAAATGAGATGTTTAAAGTGATTTTCAAGCTTCCAGGGGCCCTAAACACGAGATTTGAGAAATGGGTAAACGTGAATGAAAATGGCCAATTTACTCACTCTGCGGCCTTAAAAAGTGTTTCTCCTCCACGGAAAGTGAATAAAATAACATTTGGATGCCTTTATTGTTCAATCAAAAACGCCCGTTTTTTGGTGAAAAAGATAACCACCCCCCTTACGACATGCTTCAGAAACGAAAAAAATGGTCCATTTTCAAATGTTGCGTCTTTGAACTACAATTCACATTTGTACGTGGATGATCACTTTTAGAGATAAAATTAGATGTTTAAAGTGATTTTCAAGCTTCCAGGGGCCCTAAACACAAGATTTGAGAAATGGGTAAAAGTGAATGAAAATGGCCAATTTACTCACTCTGAGGCCTTAAAAAGTGTTTCTCCTCCACGGGAAGTGAATTAAATGCAATTTGGAGGTCTTTATTGTTCAAGCAAAAACGCCTGATTTTTGATGAAAGAGATAACCACCCCCCCTTACGACATGCTTCAGAAACGTAAAAAATGGCCCGTTTTCAAATGTTGCGTCTTTGAATGACAATCCACATTTGTACGTGGATAATCACTTTTAGAGCTAAAATTAGATGTTTAAAGTGATTTTCAAGCTTCCAGGGGCCCTAAACACAAGATTTGAGAAATGGGTAAAAGTGAATGGAATTGGCCAATTTACTCACTCTGAGGCCTTAAAAAGTGTTTCTCCTCCACGGAAAGTGAATAAAATAACATTTGGATGCCTTTATTGTTCAAACAAAAACACCCGTTTTTTGGTGAAAAAGATAACCACCCCCCCTTACGACATGCTTCAGAAACAAAATAATGGTCCATTTTCAAATGTTGCGTCTTTGAACTACAATTCACATTTGTACGTGGATAATCACTTTTAGAGATAAAATTAGATGTTTAAAGTGATTTACAAGCTTCCAGGGGCCCTAAACACAAGATATGAGGAATGGCTAAATATGAATGAAAATGGCCAATTTATTCACTCTGAGGCCTTAAAAAGTTTTTCTCCACTCCAGAAAGTGAATTAAATAACATTTGTAGACCTTTATTGTTCAATCAAAAACGCCCGATTTTTGACGAAAGAGATAACCACCGCCCCTTACGACATGCTTCAGAAACAAAAAAAATGGTTCATTTTCAAATGTTGCATCTTTGAACGACAATCCACATTTGTACGTGGATAAACACTTTTAGAGATAAAATTAGATGTTTAAAGTGATTTTCAAGCTTCCAGGGGCCCTAAACACGAGATTTGAGAAATGGGTAAACGTGAATGAAAATGGCCAATTTACTCACTCTGCGGCCTTAAAAAGTGTTTCTCCTCCACGGAAAGTGAATAAAATAACATTTGGATGCCTTTATTGTTCAATCAAAAACGCCCGTTTTTTGGTGAAAAAGATAACCACCCCCCTTACGACATGCTTCAGAAACGAAAAAAATGGTCCATTTTCAAATGTTGCGTCTTTGAACTACAATTCACATTTGTACGTGGATGATCACTTTTAGAGATAAAATTAGATGTTTAAAGTGATTTTCAAGCTTCCAGGGGTCCTAAACACAAGATTTGAGAAATGGGTAAAAGTGAATGAAAATGGCCAATTTACTCACTCTGAGGCCTTAAAAAGTGTTTCTCCTCAACGGGAAGTGAATTAAATAACATTTGTAGGCCTTTATTGTTCAAGCGAAAACGCCCGATTATTGACGAAAGAGATAACCATCCCCCCTTACGACATGCTTCAGAAACGAAAAAAATGGTCCGTTTTCAAATGTTGCGTCTTTGAATGACAATCCACATTTGTACGTGGATAACCACTTTTAGAGATAAAATGAGATGTTTAAAGTGATTTTCAAGCTTCCAGGGGCCCTAAACACGAGATTTGAGAAATGGGTAAACGTGAATGAAAATGGCCAATTTACTCACTCTGCGGCCTTAAAAAGTGTTTCTCCTCCACAGAAAGTGAATAAAATAACATGTGGATGCCTTTATTGTTCAATCAAAAACGCCCGTTTTTTGGTGAAAAAGATAACCACCCCCCTTACGACATGCTTCAGAAACGAAAAAAATGGTCCATTTTCAAATGTTGCGTCTTTGAACTACAATTCACATTTGTATGTGGATGATCACTTTTAGAGATAAAATTAGATGTTTAAAGTGATTTTCAAGCTTCCAGGGGGCCCTAAACACAAGATTTGAGAAATGGGTAAAAGTGAATGAAAATGGCCAATTTACTCACTCTGAGGCCTTAAAAAGTGTTTCTCCTCCACGGGAAGTAAATTAAATACCATTTGGAGGTCTTTATTGTTCAAGCGAAAATGCCTGATTTTTGATGAAAGAGATAACCACCCCCCCTTACGACATGCTTCTGAAACTAAAAAAATGGTTCATTTTCAAATGTTGCGTCTTTGAACCACAATTAACATTGTACGTGGATAATCACTTTTAGAGATAAAATGAGATGTTTAAAGTGATTTTCAAGCTTCCAGGGGCCCTAAACACGAGATTTGAGAAATGGGTAAACGTGAATGAAAATGGCCAATTTACTCACTCTGCGGCCTTAAAAAGTGTTTCTCCTCCACGGAAAGTGAATAAAATAACATTTGGATGCCTTTATTGTTCAATCAAAAACGCCCGTTTTTTGGTGAAAAAGATAACCACCCCCGCTTACGACATGCTTCAGAAACAAAAAAAATGGTCCATTTTCAAATGATGCGTCTTTGAACTACAATTCACATTTGTATGTGGATGATCACTTTTAGAGATAAAATTAGATGTTTAAAGTGATTTACAAGCTTCCAGGGGCCCTAAACACAAGATATGAGGAATGGGTAAATATGAATGAAAATTGCCAATTTATTCACTCTGAGGCCTTAAAAAGTTTTTCTCCGCTCCAGAAAGTGAATTAAATAACATTTGTAGGCCTTTATTGTTCAATCAAAAACGCCCGATTTTTGACGAAAGAGATAACCACCCCCCCTTACGACATGCTTCAGAAACTAAAAAAATGGTCCGTTTTCAAATGTAGCCTCTTTGAACTACAATTCACATTTGTACGTGGAAAAGCACTTTTAAAGATCAAATGAGATGTTTAAAGTGATTTTCATGCTTCCAGGGGCCTTAAACACAAGATTTGAGGAATGGGTAAAAGTGAATGAAAATGGCCAATTTACTCACTCTGAGGCCTTAAAAAGTGTTTCTCCTCCACGGGAAGTGAATTAAATAACATTTGTAGGCCTTTATTGTAAAAGCGAAAACGCCCGATTATTGACGAAAGAGAAAACCACCCCCCCTTACGACATGCTTCAGAAACGTAAAAAATGGCCCGTTTTCAAATGTTGCGTCTTTGAATGACAATCCACATTTGTACGTGGATAATCACTTTTAGAGCTAAAATTAGATGTTTAAAGTGATTTTCAAGCTTCCAGGGGCCCTAAACACAAGATTTGAGAAATGGGTAAAAGTGAATGAAAATGGGCAATTTACTCACTCTGAGGCCTTAAAAAGTGTTTCTCCTCCACGGGAAGTGAATTAAATACCATTTGGAGGCCTTTATTGTTCAAGCGAAAACGCCTGATTTTTGATGAAAGAGATAACCACCCCCCCTTACGACATGCTTCTGAAACTAAAAAAATGGTTCATTTTCAAATGTTGCGTCTTTGAACTGCAATTAACATTGTACGTGGATAATCACTTTTAGAGATAAAATGAGATGTTTAAAGTGATTTTCAAGCTTCCAGGGGCCCTAAACACGAGATTTGAGAAATGGGTAAACGTGAATGAAAATGGCCAATTTACTCACTCTGCGGCCTTAAAAAGTGTTTCTCCTCCACGGAAAGTGAATAAAATAACATTTGGATGCCTTTATTGTTCAATCAAAAACGCCAGTTTTTTGTTGAAAAAGATAACCACCCCCCCTTACGACATGCTTCAGAAACGAAAAAAATGGTCCATTTTCAAATGTTGCTTCTTTGAACTAAAATTCACATTTGTACGTGGATAATCACTTTTAGAGATAAAATTAGATGTTTAAAGTGATTTACAAGCTTAAAGGGGCCCTAAACACAAGATATGAGGAATGGGTAAATATGAATGAAAATGGCCAATTTATTCACTCCGAGACCTTAAAAAGTTTTTCTCCACTCCAGAAAGTGAATTAAATAACATTTGTAGACCTTTATTGTTCAATCAAAAACGCCCGATTTTTGACGAAAGAGATAACCACCCCCCCTTACGACATGCTTCAGAAACGAAAAAAATGGTCCGTTTTCAAATGTTGCCTCTTTGAACTACAATTCACATTTGTATGTGGAAAAGCACTTTTAAAGATCAAATGAGATGTTTAAAGTGATTTTCAAGCTTCCAGGGGCCCTAAACACAAGATTTGAGAAATGGGTAAAAGTGAATGAAAATGGCCAATTTACTCACTCTGAGGCCTTAAAAAGTGTTTCTCCTCCACGGGAAGTGAATTAAATACCATTTGGAGGCCTTTATTGTTTAAGCGAAAACGCCTGATTTTTGATGAAAGAGATAACCACCCCCCTTTACGACATGCTTCTGAAACGAAAAAAATGGTTCATTTTCAAATGTTGCGTCTTTGAACCACAATTAACATTGTACGTGGATAATCACTTTTAGAGATAAAATGAGATGTTTAAAGTGATTTTCAAGCTTCCAGGGGCCCTAAACACGAGATTTGAGAAATGGGTAAACGTGAATGAAAATGGCCAATTTACTCACTCTGCGGCCTTAAAAAGTGTTTCTCCTCCACGGAAAGTGATAAAATAACATTTGGATGCCTTTATTGTTCAAGCGAAAACGCCTGATTTTTGATGAAAGAGATAACCACCCCCCCTTACGACATGCTTCTGAAACTAAAAAAATGGTCCATTTTCAAATGTTGCGTCTTTGAACTACAATTCACATTTGTACGTGGATGATCACTTTTAGAGATAAAATTAGATGTTTAAAGTGATTTACAAGCTTCCAGGGGCCCTAAACACAAGATATGAGTAATGGGTAAATATGAATGAAAATGGGCAATTTATTCACTCTGAGGCCTTAAAAAGTTTTTCTCCACTCCAGAAAGTGAATTAAATAACATTTGTAGGCCTTTATTGTTCAATCAAAAACGCCCGATTTTTGACGAAAGAGATAACCACCCCCCCTTACGACATGCTTCAGAAACTAAAAAAATGGTCCGTTTTCAAATGTTGCCTCTTTGAACTACAATTCACATTTGTACGTGGAAAAGCACTTTTAAAGATCAAGGGCCTCATGTAGGTAGCCAAATACCGGTCGGTAACGGCCGATTTTCGGTAATTATACCGTTACCGACCGGTATTTTGGCTTTTGAGATGTAGGGGGAGAATTTCTGTATTCGGAATTTACCGAATCGGTAAAATTACCGATTTGGTAAAATTACCGATTCGGTAATTTTACCGATTCGGTAAATTCCGAATACAGAAATGAGATGTAGGGGGACTGTGTGGTGTGTGTGGGGATTCGTTATTTACCACCAACTAATAGTTGGTGGTAAATGACGAATATGTGTGTAAATGCAATATTTTGCCCGTAGATGTGTGCAATGTGGCAGACACACATGCCCTCAGGGCATGTATGTGTGCCACATGTGCACACATGGCCGAATCAGGGGTGCAACAGGGTGTCAATGTGACACCCTGCCACCCTTGCATGTGCTCCCCCATTACCGAATCGGTATTTACCGATTCGGTAATGAGGCATACCTTCCCATCAATGGGAAGGTATGCCTCATTACCGAATCGGTAAATACCGATTCGGTAATTACCGAATTTTTCCGAATCGGTAATATTTACCGACCAATTACCTACATAGCATTTACCACTTCATAAATACCGAATCGGTAAAATTCGGTATTTATGAAGTGGTAAATGTTAGGCTACCTACATATGGCCCCAAATGAGATGTTTAAAGTGATTTTCATGCTTCCAGGGGCCTTAAACACAAGATTTGAGGAATGGGTAAAAGTGAATGAAAAAGGCCAATTTACTCACTCTGAGGCCTTAAAAAGTGTTTCTCCTCCATGCTAAGTGAATTAAATAACATTTGTAGGCCTTTATTGTTCAAGCGAAAACGCCTGATTATTGACGAAAGAGATAACCACCCCCCCTTACGACATGCTTCAGAAACAAAAAAAATGGTCCGTTTTCAAATGTTGCGTCTTTGAATGACAATCCACATTTGTACGTGGATAATCACTTTTAGAGCTAAAATTAGATGTTTAAAGTGATTTTCAAGCTTCCAGGGGCCCTAAACACAAGATTTGAGAAATGGGTAAAAGTGAATGAAAATGGCCAATTTACTCACTCTGAGGCCTTAAAAAGTGTTTCTCCTCCACGGGAAGTGAATTAAATACCATTTGGAGGCCTTTATTGTTCAAGCGAAAACGCCTGATTTTTGATGAAAGAGATAACCACCCCCCCTTACGACATGCTTCTGAAACGAAAAAAATGGTTCATTTTCAAATGTTGCGTCTTTGAACTGCAATTAACATTGTACGTGGATAATCACTTTTAGAGATAAAATGAGATGTTTAAAGTGATTTTCAAGCTTCCAGGGGCCCTAAACACGAGATTTGAGAAATGGGTAAACGTGAATGAAAATGGCCAATTTACTCACTCTGCGGCCTTAAAAAGTGTTTCTCCTCCACGGAAAGTGAATAAAATAACATTTGGATGCCTTTATTGTTCAATCAAAAACGCCCGTTTTTTGTGAAAAAGATAACCACCCCCCTTACGACATGCTTCAGAAACGAAAAAAATGGACCATTTTCAAATGTTGCGTCTTTGAACTACAATTCACATTTGTACGTGGATGATCACTTTTAGAGATAAAATTAGATGTTTAAAGTGATTTTCAAGCTTCCAGGGGCCCTAAACACAAGATTTGAGAAATGGGTAAAAGTGAATGAAAATGGCCAATTTACTCACTCTGAGTCCTTAAAAAGTGTTTCTCCTCCACGGGAAGTGAATTAAATACCATTTGGAGGTCTTTATTGTTCAAGCGAAAACGCCTGATTTTTGATGAAAGAGATAACCACCCCCCCTTACGACATGCTTCTGAAACTAAAAAAAATGGTTCATTTTCAAATGTTGCGTCTTTGAACCACAATTAACATTGTACGTGGATAATCACTTTTAGAGATAAAATGAGATGTTTAAAGTGATTTTCAAGCTTCCAGGGGCCCTAGACACGAGATTTGAGAAATGGGTAAACGTGAATGAAAATGGCCAATTTACTCACTCTGCGGCCTTAAAAAGTGTTTCTCCTCCACAGAAAGTGAATAAAATAACATTTGGATGCCTTTATTGTTCAATCAAAAACGGCCGTTTTTTGGTGAAAAAGATAACCACCCCCGCTTACGACATGCTTCAGAAACAAAAAAAATGGTCCATTTTCAAATGTTGCGTCTTTGAACTACAATTCACATTTGTACGTGGATGATCACTTTTAGAGATAAAATTAGATGTTTAAAGTGATTTACAAGCTTCCAGGGGCCCTAAACACAAGATATGAGGAATGGGTAAATATGAATGAAAATGGCCAATTTATTCACTCTGAGGCCTTAAAAAGTTTTTCTCCACTCCAGAAAGTGAATTAAATAACATTTGTAGGCCTTTATTGTTCAATCAAAAACGCCCGATTTTTGACGAAAGAGATAACCACCCCCCCTTACGACATGCTTCAGAAACTAAAAAAATGGTCCGTTTTCAAATGTAGCCTCTTTGAACTACAATTCACATTTGTACGTGGAAAAGCACTTTTAAAGATCAAATGAGATGTTTAAAGTGATTTTCATGCTTCCAGGGGCCTTAAACACAAGATTTGAGGAATGGGTAAAAGTGAATGAAAATGGCCAATTTACTCACTCTGAGGCCTTAAAAAGTGTTTCTCCTCCACGGGAAGTGAATTAAATAACATTTGTAGGCCTTTATTGTAAAAGCGAAAACGCCCGAATATTGACGAAAGAGAAAACCACCCCCCCTTACGACATGCTTCAGAAACGTAAAAAATGGCCCGTTTTCAAATGTTGCGTCTTTGAATGACAATCCACATTTGTACGTGGATAATCACTTTTAGAGCTAAAATTAGATGTTTAAAGTGATTTTCAAGCTTCCAGGGGCCCTAAACACGAGATTTGAGAAATGGGTAAACGTGAATGAAAATGGCCAATTTACTCACTCTGCGGCCTTAAAAAGTGTTTCTCCTCCACGGAAAGTGAATAAAATAACATTTGGATGCCTTTATTGTTCAATCAAAAACGCCAGTTTTTTGGTGAAAAAGATAACCACCCCCCCTTACGACATGCTTCAGAAACGAAAAAAATGGTCTATTTTCAAATGTTGCTTCTTTGAACTACAATTCACATTTGTACGTGGATAATCACTTTTAGAGATAAAATTAGATGTTTAAAGTGATTTACAAGCTTCCAGGGGCCCTAAACACAAGATATGAGGAATGGGTAAATATGAATGAAAATGGCCAATTTATTCACTCCGAGGCCTTAAAAAGTTTTTCTCCACTCCAGAAAGTGAATTAAATAACATTTGTAGACCTTTATTGTTCAATCAAAAACGCCCGATTTTTGACGAAAGAGATAACCACCCCCCCTTACGACATGCTTCAGAAACGAAAAAAATGGTCCGTTTTCAAATGTTGCGTCTTTGAATGACAATCCACATTTGTACGTGGATAATCACTTTTAGAGCTAAAATTAGATGTTTAAAGTAATTTTCAAGCTTCCAGGGGCCCTAAACACAAGATTTGAGAAATGGGTAAAAGTGAATGAAAATGGCCAATTTACTCACTCTGAGGCCTTAAAAAGTGTTTCTCCTCCACGGGAAGTGAATTAAATACCATTTGGAGGTCTTTATTGTTCAAGCGAAAACGCCTGATTTTTGATGAAAGAGATAACCACCCCCCCTTACGACATGCTTCAGAAACGTAAAAAATGGCCCGTTTTCAAATGTTGCGTCTTTGAATGACAATCCACATTTGTACGTGGATAATCACTTTTAGAGCTAAAATTAGATGTTTAAAGTGATTTTCAAGCTTCCAGGGGCCCTAAACACAAGATTTGAGAAATGGGTAAAAGTGAATGGAATTGGCCAATTTACTCACTCTGAGGCCTTAAAAAGTGTTTCTCCTCCACGGAAAGTGAATAAAATAACATTTGGATGCCTTTATTGTTCAAACAAAAACGCCCGTTTTTTGGTGAAAAAGATAACCACCCCCCCTTACGACATGCTTCAGAAACAAAATAATGGTCCATTTTCAAATGTTGCGTCTTTGAACTACAATTCACATTTGTACGTGGATAATCACTTTTAGAGATAAAATTAGATGTTTAAAGTGATTTACAAGCTTCCAGGGGCCCTAAACACAAGATATGAGGAATGAGTAAATATGAATGAAAATGGCCAATTTATTCACTCTGAGGCCTTAAAAAGTTTTTCTCCACTCCAGAAAGTGAATTAAATAACATTTGTAGACCTTTATTGTTCAATCAAAAACGCCCGATTTTTGACGAAAGAGATAACCACCCCCACTTACGACATGCTTCAGAAACAAAAAAAATGGTTCATTTTCAAATGTTGCATCTTTGAACGACAATCCACATTTGTACGTGGATAATCACTTTTAGAGCTAAAATGAGATGTTTAAAGTGATTTTCAAGCTTCCAGGGGCCCTAAACACAAGATTTGAGAAATGGGTAAAAGTGAATGAAAATGGCCAATTTACTCACTCTGAGGCCTTAAAAAGTGTTTCTCCTCAACGGGAAGTGAATTAAATAACATTTGTAGGCCTTTATTGTTCAAGCGAAAACGCCCGATTATTGACGAAAGAGATAACCACCCCCCCTTACGACATGCTTCAGAAACGAAAAAAATGGTCCGTTTTCAAATGTTGCGTCTTTGAATGACAATCCACATTTGTACGTGGATAATCACTTTTAGAGCTAAAATGAGATGTTTAAAGTGATTTTCAAGCTTCCAGGGGCCCTAAACACAAGATTTGAGAAATGGGTAAAAGTGAATGAAAATGGCCAATTTACTCACTCTGAGGCCTTAAAAAGTGTTTCTCCTCCACGGGAAGTGAATTAAATACCATTTGGAGGCCTTTATTGTTCAAGCGAAAACGCCTGATTTTTGATGAAAGAGATAACCACCCCCCCTTACGACATGCTTCTGAAACTAAAAAAATGGTTCATTTTCAAATGTTGCGTCTTTGAACTGCAATTAACATTGTACGTGGATAATCACTTTTAGAGATAAAATGAGATGTTTAAAGTGATTTTCAAGCTTCCAGGGGCCCTAAACACGAGATTTGAGAAATGGGTAAACGTGAATGAAAATGGCCAATTTACTCACTCTGCGGCCTTAAAAAGTGTTTCTCCTCCACGGAAAGTGAATAAAATAACATTTGGATGCCTTTATTGTTCAATCAAAAACGCCCGTTTTTTGGTGAAAAAGATAACCACCCCCCTTACGACATGCTTCAGAAACGAAAAAAATGGTCCATTTTCAAATGTTGCGTCTTTGAACTACAATTCACATTTGTACGTGGATGATCACTTTTAGAGATAAAATTAGATGTTTAAAGTGATTTTCAAGCTTCCAGGGACCCTAAACACAAGATTTGAGAAATGGGTAAAAGTGAATGAAAATGGCCAATTTACTCACTCTGAGGCCTTAAAAAGTGTTTCTCCTCCACGGGAAGTGAATTAAATACCATTTGGAGGTCTTTATTGTTCAAGCGAAAACGCCTGATTTTTGATGAAAGAGATAACCACCCCCCCTTACGACATGCTTCTGAAACTAAAAAAATGGTTCATTTTCAAATGTTGCGTCTTTGAACCACAATTAACATGGTACGTGGATAATCACTTTTAGAGATAAAATGAGATGTTTAAAGTGATTTACAAGCTTCCAGGGGCCCTAAACACAAGATATGAGGAATGGGTAAATATGAATGAAAATGGCCAATTTATTCACTCTGAGGCCTTAAAAAGTTTTTCTCCACTCCAGAAAGTGAATTAAATAACATTTGTAGGCCTTTATTGTTCAATCAAAAACGCCCGATTTTTGACGAAAGAGATAACCACCCCCCCTTACGACATGCTTCAGAAACTAAAAAAATGGTTCGTTTTCAAATGTAGCCTCTTTGAACTACAATTCACATTTGTACGTGGAAAAGCACTTTTAAAGATCAAATGAGATGTTTAAAGTGATTTTCATGCTTCCAGGGGCCTTAAACACGAGATTTGAGAAATGGGTAAACGTGAATGAAAATGGCCAATTTACTCACTCTGCGGCCTTAAAAAGTGTTTCTCCTCCACGGAAAGTGAATAAAATAACATTTGGATGCCTTTATTGTTCAATCAAAAAACGCCCGTTTTTTGGTGAAAAAGATAACCACCCCCTTACGACATGCTTCAGAAACTAAAAAAATGGTCCATTTTCAAATGTTGCGTCTTTGAACTACAATTCACATTTGTACGTGGATGATCACTTTTAGAGATAAAATTAGATGTTTAAAGTGATTTTCAAGCTTCCAGGGGCACTAAACACAAGATTTGAGAAATGGGTAAAAGTGAATGAAAATGGCAAATTTACTCACTCTGAGGCCTTAAAAAGTGTTTCTCCTCCACGGGAAGTGAATTAAATACCATTTGGAGGTCTTTATTGTTCAAGCGAAAACGCCTGATTTTTGATGAAAGAGATAACCACCCCCCCTTACGACATGCTTCTGAAACTAAAAAAATGGTTCATTTTCAAATGTTGCGTCTTTGAACCACAATTAACATTGTACGTGGATAATCACTTTTAGAGATAAAATGAGATGTTTAAAGTGATTTACAAGCTTCCAGGGGCCCTAAACACAAGATATGAGGAATGGGTAAATATGAATGAAAATGGCCAATTTATTCACTCTGAGGCCTTAAAAAGTTTTTCTCCACTCCAGAAAGTGAATTAAATAACATTTGTAGACCTTTATTGTTCAATCAAAAACGCCCGATTTTTGACGAAAGAGATAACCACCCCCCCTTACGACATGCTTCAGAAACAAAAAAAATGGTTCATTTTCAAATGTTGCATCTTTGAACGACAATCCACATTTGTACGTGGATAAACACTTTTAGAGATAAAATTAGATGTTTAAAGTGAATTTCAAGCTTCCAGGGGCCCTAAACACAAGATTTGAGAAATGGGTAAAAGTGAATGAAAATGGCCAATTTACTCACTCTGAGGCCTTAAAAAGTGTTTCTCCTCAACGGGAAGTGAATTAAATAACATTTGTAGGCCTTTATTGTTCAAGCGAAAACGCCCGATTATTGACGAAAGAGATAACCACCCCCCCTTACGACATGCTTCAGAAACAAAAAAAATGGTCCATTTTCAAATGTTGCGTCTTTGAATGACAATCCACATTTGTACGTGGATAATCACTTTTAGAGCTAAAATTAGATGTTTAAAGTGATTTTCAAGCTTCCAGGGGCCCTAAACACAAGATTTGAGAAATGGGTAAAAGTGAATGAAATTGGCCAATTTACTCACTCTGAGGCCTTAAAAAGTGTTTCTCCTCCACGGGAAGTGAATTAAATACCATTTGGAGGCCTTTATTGTTCAAGCGAAAACGCCTGATTTTTGATGAAAGAGATAACCACCCCCCTTTAAGACATGCTTCTGAAACTAAAAAAATGGTTCATTTTCAACTGTTGCGTCTTTTGAACTACAATTAACATTGTACGTGGATAATCACTTTTAGAGATAAAATGAGATGTTTAAAGTGATTTTCAAGCTTCCAGGGGCCCTAAACAGAAGATTTGAGAAATGGGTAAAAGTGAATGAAAATGGCCAATTTACTCACTCTGAGGCCTTTAAAAGTGTTTCTCCTCCACGGAAAGTGAATAAAATAACATTTGGATGCCTTTATTGTTCAATCAAAAATGCCCGTTTTTTGGTGAAAAAGATAACCACCCCCCCTTACGACATGCTTCAGAAACGAAAAAAAATGGTCCATTTTCAAATGTTGCATCTTTGAACTACAATTCACATTTGTACGTGGATAATCACTTTTAAAGATCAAATGAGATGTTTAAAGTGATTTACAAGCTTCCAGGGGCCCTAAACACAAGATTTGAGGAATGGGTAAATATGAATGAAAATGGCCAATTTATTCACTCTGAGGCCTTAAAAAGTGTTTCTCCACTCCAGAAAGTGAATTAAATAACATTTGTAGGCCTTTATTGTTCAATCAAAAACGTCCGATTTTTGATGAAAGAGATAACCACCCCCCCTTACGACATGCTTCAGAAACTAAAAAAATGGTCCGTTTTCAAATGTAGCCTCTTTGAACTACAATTCATATTTGTACGTGGAAAAGCAATTTTAAAGATCAAATGAGATGTTTAAAGTGATTTTCATGCTTCCAGGGGCCTTAAACACAAGATTTGAGGAATGGGTAAAAGTGAATGAAAATGGCCAATTTACTCACTCTGAGGCCTTAAAAAGTGTTTCTCCTCCACGGGAAGTGAATTAAATAACATTTGTAGGCCTTTATTGTAAAAGCGAAAACGCCCGATTATTGACGAAAGAGATAACCACCCCCCCTTACGACATGCTTGAGAAACGTAAAAAATGGCCCGTTTTCAAATGTTGCGTCTTTGAATGACAATCCACACTTGTACGTGGATAATCACTTTTAGAGCTAAAATTAGATGTTTAAAGTGATTTTCAAGCTTCCAGGGGCCCTAAACACGAGATTTGAGAAATGGGTAAACGTGAATGAAAATGGCCAATTTACTCACTCTGCGGCCTTGAAAAGTGTTTCTCCTCCACGGAAAGTGAATAAAATAACATTTGGATGCCTTTATTGTTCAATCAAAAACGCCCGTTTTTTGGTGAAAAAGATAACCACCCCCCCTTACGACATGCTTCAGAAACAAAAAAAATGGTCCATTTTCAAATGTTGCGTCTTTGAACTAAAATTCACATTTGTACGTGGATAATCACTTTTAGAGATAAAATTAGATGTTTAAAGTGATTTACAAGCTTCCAGGGGCCCTAAACACAAGATATGAGGAATGGGTAAATATGAATGAAAATGGCCAATTTATTCACTCTGAGGCCTTAAAAAGTGTTTCTCCTCAACGGGAAGTGAATTAAATAACATTTGTAGGCCTTTATTGTTCAAGCGAAAACGCCTGATTTTTGATGAAAGAGATAACCACCCCCCCTTACGACATGCTTCTGAAACTAAAAAAATGGTTCATTTTCAAATGATGCGTCTTTGAACCACAATTAACATTGTACGTGGATAATCACTTTTAGAGATAAAATGAGATGTTTAAAGTGATTTTCAAGCTTCCAGGGGCCCTAAACACGAGATTTGAGAAATGGGTAAACGTGAATGAAAATGGCCAATTTACTCACTCTGCGGCCTTAAAAAGTGTTTCTCCTCCACGGAAAGTGATAAAATAACATTTGGATGCCTTTATTGTTCAAGCGAAAACGCCCGTTTTTTGGTGAAAAAGATAACCACCCCCCCTTACGACATGCTTCAGAAACAAAATAATGGTCCATTTTCAAATGTTGCGTCTTTGAACTACAATTCACATTTGTACGTGGATAATCACTTTTAGAGATAAAATTAGATGTTTAAAGTGATTTACAAGCTTCCAGGGGCCCTAAACACAAGATATGAGGAATGGGTAAATATGAATGAAAATGGCCAATTTATTCACTCTGAGGCCTTAAAAAGTTTTTCTCCACTCCAGAAAGTGAATTAAATAACATTTGTAGACCTTTATTGTTCAATCAAAAACGCCCGATTTTTGACGAAAGAGATAATCACCCCCCCTTACGACATGCTTCTGAAACTAAAAAAATGGGTTATTTTCAACTGTTGCGTCTTTTGAACTACAATTAACATTGTACGTGGATAATCACTTTTAGAGATAAAATGAGATGTTTAAAGTGATTTTCAAGCTTCCAGGGGCCCTAAACAGAAGATTTGAGAAATGGGTAAAAGTGAATAAAAATGGCCAATTTACTCACTCTGAGGCCTTTAAAAGTGTTTCTCCTCCACGGAAAGTGAATAAAATAACATTTGGATGCCTTTATTGTTCAATCAAAAACGCCCGTTTTTTGGTGAAAAAGATAACCACCCCCCCTTACGACATGCTTCAGAAACGAAAAAAATGGTCCGTTTTCAAATGTTGCGTCTTTGAATGACAATCCACATTTGTACGTGGATAATCACTTTTAGAGCTAAAATGAGATGTTTAAAGTGATTTTCAAGCTTCCAGGGGCCCTAAACACAAGATTTGAGAAATGGGTAAAAGTGAATGAAAATGGCCAATTTACTCACTCTGAGGCCTTAAAAAGTGTTTCTCCTCCACGGGAAGTGAATTAAATACCATTTGGAGGCCTTTATTGTTCAAGCGAAAACGCCTGATTTTTGATGAAAGAGATAACCACCCCCCCTTATGACATGCTTCTGAAACTAAAAAAATGGTTCATTTTCAAATGTTGCGTCTTTGAACTGCAATTAACATTGTACGTGGATAATCACTTTTAGAGATAAAATGAGATGTTTAAAGTGATTTTCAAGCTTCCAGGGGCCCTAAACACGAGATTTGAGAAATGGGTAAACGTGAATGAAAATGGCCAATTTACTCACTCTGCGGCCTTAAAAAGTGTTTCTCCTCCACGGAAAGTGAATAAAATAACATTTGGATGCCTTTATTGTTCAATCAAAAACGCCCGTTTTTTGGTGAAAAAGATAACCACCCCCCTTACGACATGCTTCAGAAACGAAAAAAATGGTCCATTTTCAAATGTTGCGTCTTTGAACTACAATTCACATTTGTACGTGGATGATCACTTTTAGAGATAAAATTAGATGTTTAAAGTGATTTTCAAGCTTCCAGGGACCCTAAACACAAGATTTGAGAAATGGGTAAAAGTGAATGAAAATGGCCAATTTACTCACTCTGAGGCCTTAAAAAGTGTTTCTCCTCCACGGGAAGTGAATTAAATACCATTTGGAGGTCTTTATTGTTCAAGCGAAAACGCCTGATTTTTGATGAAAGAGATAACCACCCCCCCTTACGACATGCTTCTGAAACTAAAAAAATGGTTCATTTTCAAATGTTGCGTCTTTGAACCACAATTAACATTGTACGTGGATAATCACTTTTAGAGATAAAATTAGATGTTTAAAGTGATTTACAAGCTTCCAGGGGCCCTAAACACAAGATATGAGGAATGGGTAAATATGAATGAAAATGGCCAATTTATTCACTCTGAGGCCTTAAAAAGTTTTTCTCCACTCCAGAAAGTGAATTAAATAACATTTGTAGGCCTTTATTGTTCAATCAAAAACGCCCGATTTTTGACGAAAGAGATAACCACCCCCCCTTACGACATGCTTCAGAAACTAAAAAAATGGTTCGTTTTCAAATGTAGCCTCTTTGAACTACAATTCACATTTGTACGTGGAAAAGCACTTTTAAAGATCAAATGAGATGTTTAAAGTGATTTTCATGCTTCCAGGGGCCTTAAACACGAGATTTGAGAAATGGGTAAACGTGAATGAAAATGGCCAATTTACTCACTCTGCGGCCTTAAAAAGTGTTTCTCCTCCACGGAAAGTGAATAAAATAACATTTGGATGCCTTTATTGTTCAATCAAAAAACGCCCGTTTTTTGGTGAAAAAGATAACCACCCCCTTACGACATGCTTCAGAAACTAAAAAAATGGTCCATTTTCAAATGTTGCGTCTTTGAACTACAATTCACATTTGTACGTGGATGATCACTTTTAGAGATAAAATTAGATGTTTAAAGTGATTTTCAAGCTTCCAGGGGCACTAAACACAAGATTTGAGAAATGGGTAAAAGTGAATGAAAATGGCAAATTTACTCACTCTGAGGCCTTAAAAAGTGTTTCTCCTCCACGGGAAGTGAATTAAATACCATTTGGAGGTCTTTATTGTTCAAGCGAAAACGCCTGATTTTTGATGAAAGAGATAACCACCCCCCCTTACGACATGCTTCTGAAACTAAAAAAATGGTTCATTTTCAAATGTTGCGTCTTTGAACCACAATTAACATTGTACGTGGATAATCACTTTTAGAGATAAAATGAGATGTTTAAAGTGATTTACAAGCTTCCAGGGGCCCTAAACACAAGATATGAGGAATGGGTAAATATGAATGAAAATGGCCAATTTATTCACTCTGAGGCCTTAAAAAGTTTTTCTCCACTCCAGAAAGTGAATTAAATAACATTTGTAGACCTTTATTGTTCAATCAAAAACGCCCGATTTTTGACGAAAGAGATAACCACCCCCCCTTACGACATGCTTCAGAAACAAAAAAAATGGTTCATTTTCAAATGTTGCATCTTTGAACGACAATCCACATTTGTACGTGGATAAACACTTTTAGAGATAAAATTAGATGTTTAAAGTGAATTTCAAGCTTCCAGGGGCCCTAAACACAAGATTTGAGAAATGGGTAAAAGTGAATGAAAATGGCCAATTTACTCACTCTGAGGCCTTAAAAAGTGTTTCTCCTCAACGGGAAGTGAATTAAATAACATTTGTAGGCCTTTATTGTTCAAGCGAAAACGCCCGATTATTGACGAAAGAGATAACCACCCCCCCTTACGACATGCTTCAGAAACAAAAAAAATGGTCCATTTTCAAATGTTGCGTCTTTGAATGACAATCCACATTTGTACGTGGATAATCACTTTTAGAGCTAAAATTAGATGTTTAAAGTGATTTTCAAGCTTCCAGGGGCCCTAAACACAAGATTTGAGAAATGGGTAAAAGTGAATGAAATTGGCCAATTTACTCACTCTGAGGCCTTAAAAAGTGTTTCTCCTCCACGGGAAGTGAATTAAATACCATTTGGAGGCCTTTATTGTTCAAGCGAAAACGCCTGATTTTTGATGAAAGAGATAACCACCCCCCTTTAAGACATGCTTCTGAAACTAAAAAAATGGTTCATTTTCAACTGTTGCGTCTTTTGAACTACAATTAACATTGTACGTGGATAATCACTTTTAGAGATAAAATGAGATGTTTAAAGTGATTTTCAAGCTTCCAGGGGCCCTAAACAGAAGATTTGAGAAATGGGTAAAAGTGAATGAAAATGGCCAATTTACTCACTCTGAGGCCTTTAAAAGTGTTTCTCCTCCACGGAAAGTGAATAAAATAACATTTGGATGCCTTTATTGTTCAATCAAAAATGCCCGTTTTTTGGTGAAAAAGATAACCACCCCCCCTTACGACATGCTTCAGAAACGAAAAAAAATGGTCCATTTTCAAATGTTGCGTCTTTGAACTACAATTCACATTTGTACGTGGATAATCACTTTTAAAGATCAAATGAGATGTTTAAAGTGATTTACAAGCTTCCAGGGGCCCTAAACACAAGATTTGAGGAATGGGTAAATATGAATGAAAATGGCCAATTTATTCACTCTGAGGCCTTAAAAAGTGTTTCTCCACTCCAGAAAGTGAATTAAATAACATTTGTAGGCCTTTATTGTTCAATCAAAAACGTCCGATTTTTGACGAAAGAGATAACCACCCCCCCTTACGACATGCTTCAGAAACTAAAAAAATGGTCCGTTTTCAAATGTAGCCTCTTTGAACTACAATTCATATTTGTACGTGGAAAAGCAATTTTAAAGATCAAATGAGATGTTTAAAGTGATTTTCATGCTTCCAGGGGCCTTAAACACAAGATTTGAGGAATGGGTAAAAGTGAATGAAAATGGCCAATTTACTCACTCTGAGGCCTTAAAAAGTGTTTCTCCTCCACGGGAAGTGAATTAAATAACATTTGTAGGCCTTTATTGTAAAAGCGAAAACGCCCGATTATTGACGAAAGAGATAACCACCCCCCCTTACGACATGCTTGAGAAACGTAAAAAATGGCCCGTTTTCAAATGTTGCGTCTTTGAATGACAATCCACACTTGTACGTGGATAATCACTTTTAGAGCTAAAATTAGATGTTTAAAGTGATTTTCAAGCTTCCAGGGGCCCTAAACACGAGATTTGAGAAATGGGTAAACGTGAATGAAAATGGCCAATTTACTCACTCTGCGGCCTTGAAAAGTGTTTCTCCTCCACGGAAAGTGAATAAAATAACATTTGGATGCCTTTATTGTTCAATCAAAAACGCCCGTTTTTTGGTGAAAAAGATAACCACCCCCCCTTACGACATGCTTCAGAAACAAAAAAAATGGTCCATTTTCAAATGTTGCGTCTTTGAACTAAAATTCACATTTGTACGTGGATAATCACTTTTAGAGATAAAATTAGATGTTTAAAGTGATTTACAAGCTTCCAGGGGCCCTAAACACAAGATATGAGGAATGGGTAAATATGAATGAAAATGGCCAATTTATTCACTCTGAGGCCTTAAAAAGTGTTTCTCCTCAACGGGAAGTGAATTAAATAACATTTGTAGGCCTTTATTGTTCAAGCGAAAACGCCTGATTTTTGATGAAAGAGATAACCACCCCCCCTTACGACATGCTTCTGAAACTAAAAAAATGGTTCATTTTCAAATGATGCGTCTTTGAACCACAATTAACATTGTACGTGGATAATCACTTTTAGAGATAAAATGAGATGTTTAAAGTGATTTTCAAGCTTCCAGGGGCCCTAAACACGAGATTTGAGAAATGGGTAAACGTGAATGAAAATGGCCAATTTACTCACTCTGCGGCCTTAAAAAGTGTTTCTCCTCCACGGAAAGTGATAAAATAACATTTGGATGCCTTTATTGTTCAAGCGAAAACGCCCGTTTTTTGGTGAAAAAGATAACCACCCCCCCTTACGACATGCTTCAGAAACAAAATAATGGTCCATTTTCAAATGTTGCGTCTTTGAACTACAATTCACATTTGTACGTGGATAATCACTTTTAGAGATAAAATTAGATGTTTAAAGTGATTTACAAGCTTCCAGGGGCCCTAAACACAAGATATGAGGAATGGGTAAATATGAATGAAAATGGCCAATTTATTCACTCTGAGGCCTTAAAAAGTTTTTCTCCACTCCAGAAAGTGAATTAAATAACATTTGTAGACCTTTATTGTTCAATCAAAAACGCCCGATTTTTGACGAAAGAGATAATCACCCCCCCTTACGACATGCTTCTGAAACTAAAAAAATGGGTTATTTTCAACTGTTGCGTCTTTTGAACTACAATTAACATTGTACGTGGATAATCACTTTTAGAGATAAAATGAGATGTTTAAAGTGATTTTCAAGCTTCCAGGGGCCCTAAACAGAAGATTTGAGAAATGGGTAAAAGTGAATAAAAATGGCCAATTTACTCACTCTGAGGCCTTTAAAAGTGTTTCTCCTCCACGGAAAGTGAATAAAATAACATTTGGATGCCTTTATTGTTCAATCAAAAACGCCCGTTTTTTGGTGAAAAAGATAACCACCCCCCCTTACGACATGCTTCAGAAACGAAAAAAATGGTCCGTTTTCAAATGTTGCGTCTTTGAATGACAATCCACATTTGTACGTGGATAATCACTTTTAGAGCTAAAATGAGATGTTTAAAGTGATTTTCAAGCTTCCAGGGGCCCTAAACACAAGATTTGAGAAATGGGTAAAAGTGAATGAAAATGGCCAATTTACTCACTCTGAGGCCTTAAAAAGTGTTTCTCCTCCACGGGAAGTGAATTAAATACCATTTGGAGGCCTTTATTGTTCAAGCGAAAACGCCTGATTTTTGATGAAAGAGATAACCACCCCCCCTTATGACATGCTTCTGAAACTAAAAAAATGGTTCATTTTCAAATGTTGCGTCTTTGAACTGCAATTAACATTGTACGTGGATAATCACTTTTAGAGATAAAATGAGATGTTTAAAGTGATTTTCAAGCTTCCAGGGGCCCTAAACACGAGATTTGAGAAATGGGTAAACGTGAATGAAAATGGCCAATTTACTCACTCTGCGGCCTTAAAAAGTGTTTCTCCTCCACGGAAAGTGAATAAAATAACATTTGGATGCCTTTATTGTTCAATCAAAAACGCCCGTTTTTTGGTGAAAAAGATAACCACCCCCCTTACGACATGCTTCAGAAACGAAAAAAATGGTCCATTTTCAAATGTTGCGTCTTTGAACTACAATTCACATTTGTACGTGGATGATCACTTTTAGAGATAAAATTAGATGTTTAAAGTGATTTTCAAGCTTCCAGGGACCCTAAACACAAGATTTGAGAAATGGGTAAAAGTGAATGAAAATGGCCAATTTACTCACTCTGAGGCCTTAAAAAGTGTTTCTCCTCCACGGGAAGTGAATTAAATACCATTTGGAGGTCTTTATTGTTCAAGCGAAAACGCCTGATTTTTGATGAAAGAGATAACCACCCCCCCTTACGACATGCTTCTGAAACTAAAAAAATGGTTCATTTTCAAATGTTGCGTCTTTGAACCACAATTAACATTGTACGTGGATAATCACTTTTAGAGATAAAATGAGATGTTTAAAGTGATTTACAAGCTTCCAGGGGCCCTAAACACAAGATATGAGGAATGGGTAAATATGAATGAAAATGGCCAATTTATTCACTCTGAGGCCTTAAAAAGTTTTTCTCCACTCCAGAAAGTGAATTAAATAACATTTGTAGGCCTTTATTGTTCAATCAAAAACGCCCGATTTTTGACGAAAGAGATAACCACCCCCCCTTACGACATGCTTCAGAAACTAAAAAAATGGTTCGTTTTCAAATGTAGCCTCTTGGAACTACAATTCACATTTGTACGTGGAAAAGCACTTTTAAAGATCAAATGAGATGTTTAAAGTGATTTTCATGCTTCCAGGGGCCTTAAACACAAGATTTGAGGAATGGGTAAAAGTGAATGAAAATGGCCAATTTACTCACTCTGAGGCCTTAAAAAGTGTTTCTCCTCCACGGGAAGTGAATTAAATAACATTTGTAGGCCTTTATTGTAAAAGCGAAAACGCCCGATTATTGACGAAAGAGAAAACCACCCCCCCTTACGACATGCTTCTGAAACTAAAAAAATGGTTCATTTTCAAATGTTGCGTCTTTGAACTGCAATTAACATTGTACGTGGATAATCACTTTTAGAGATAAAATGAGATGTTTAAAGTGATTTTCAAGCTTCCAGGGGCCCTAAACACGAGATTTGAGAAATGGGTAAACGTGAATGAAAATGGCCAATTTACTCACTCTGCGACCTTAAAAAGTGTTTCTCCTCCACGGAAAGTGAATAAAATAACATTTGGATGCCTTTATTGTTCAATCAAAAACGCCAGTTTTTTGGTGAAAAAGATAACCACCCCCCCTTACGACATGCTTCAGAAACGAAAAAAATGGTCCATTTTCAAATGTTGCGTCTTTGAACTACAATTCACATTTGTACGTGGATAATCACTTTTAGAGATAAAATTAGATGTTTAAAGTGATTTACAAGCTTCCAGGGGCCCTAAACACAAGATATGAGGAATGGGTAAATATGAATGAAAATGGCCAATTTATTCACTCCGAGGCCTTAAAAAGTTTTTCTCCACTCCAGAAAGTGAATTAAATAACATTTGTAGACCTTTATTGTTCAATCAAAAACGCCCGATTTTTGACGAAAGAGATAACCACCCCCCCTTACGACATGCTTCAGAAACAAAAAAAATGGTTCATTTTCAAATGTTGCATCTTTGAACGACAATCCACATTTGTACGTGGATAAACACTTTTAGAGATAAAATTAGATGTTTAAAGTGATTTTCAAGCTTCCAGGGGCCCTAAACACAAGATTTGAGAAATGGGTAAAAGTGAATGAAAATGCCCAATTTACTCACTCTGAGGCCTTAAAAAGTGTTTCTCCTCAACGGGAAGTGAATTAAATAACATTTGTAGGCCTTTATTGTTCAAGCGAAAACGCCCGATTATTGACGAAAGAGATAACCACCCCCCCTTACGACATGCTTCAGAAACGAAAAAAATGGTCCATTTTCAAATGTTGCGTCTTTGAATGACAATCCACATTTGTACGTGGATAATCACTTTTAGAGATAAAATTAGATGTTTAAAGTGATTTACAAGCTTCCAGGGGCCCTAAACACAAGATATGAGGAATGGGTAAATATGAATGAAACTGGCCAATTTATTCACTCTGAGGCCTTAAAAAGTTTTTCTCCACTCCAGAAAGTGAATTAAATAACATTTGTAGGCCTTTATTGTTCAATCAAAAACGCCCGATTTTTGACGAAAGAGATACCCACCCCCCCTTACGACATGCTTCAGAAACTAAAAAAATGGTCCGTTTTCAAATGTTGCCTCTTTGAACCACAATTCACATTTGTACGTGGAAAAGCACTTTTAAAGATCAAATGAGATGTTTAAAGTGATTTTCATGCTTCCAGGGGCCTTAAACACAAGATTTGAGGAATGGGTAAAAGTGAATGAAAATGGCCAATTTACTCACTCTGAGGCCTTAAAAAGTGTTTCTCCTCCACGGGAAGTGAATAAATACCATTTGGAGGCCTTTATTGTTCAAGCGAAAACACCTGATTTTTGATGAAAGAGATAACCACCCCCCCTTACGACATGCTTCCGAAACTAAAAAAATGGTTCATTTTCAAATGTTGCGTCTTTTGAACTACAATTAACATTGTACGTGGATAATCACTTTTAGAGATAAAATTAGATGTTTAAAGTGATTTTCAAGCTTCCAGGGGCCCTAAACACAAGATTTGAGAAATGGGTAAAAGTGAATGAAAATGGCCAATTTACTCACTCTGAGGCCTTAAAAAGTGTTTCTCCTCCACAGGAAGTGAATTAAATACCATTTGGAGGCCTTTATTGTTCAAGCGAAAACGCCTGATTTTTGATGAAAGAGATAACCACCCCCCCTTACGACATGCTTCTGAAACTAAAAAAATGGTTCATTTTCAAATGTTGCGTCTTTGAACTGCAATTAACATTGTACGTGGATAATCACTTTTAGAGATAAAATGAGATGTTTAAAGTAATTTTCAAGCTTCCAGGGGCCCTAAACACAAGATTTGAGAAATGGGTAAACGTGAATGAAAATGGCCAATTTACTCACTCTGCGGCCTTAAAAAGTGTTTCTCCTCCACGGAAAGTGAATAAAATAACATTTGGATGCCTTTATTGTTCAATCAAAAACGCCCGTTTTTTGGTGAAAAAGATAACCACCCCCCTTACGACATGCTTCAGAAATGAAAAAAATGGTCCATTTTCAAATGTTGCGTCTTTGAACTACAATTCACATTTGTACGTGGATGATCACTTTTAGAGATAAAATTAGATGTTTAAAGTGATTTTCAAGCTTCCAGGGGCCCTAAACACAAGATTTGAGAAATGGGTAAAAGTGAATGAAAATGGCCAATTTACTCACTCTGAGGCCTTAAAAAGTGTTTCTCCTCAAAGGGAAGTGAATTAAATAACATTTGTAGGCCTTTATTGTTCAAGCGAAAACGCCCGATTATTGAAGAAAGAGATAACCATCCCCCCTTACGACATGCTTCAGAAACGAAAAAAATGGTCCGTTTTCAAATGTTGCGTCTTTGAATGACAATCCACATTTGTACGTGGATAATCACTTTTAGAGATAAAATGAGATGTTTAAAGTGATTTTCAAGCTTCCAGGGGCCCTAAACACGAGATTTGAGAAATGGGTAAACGTGAATGAAAATGGCCAATTTACTCACTCTGAGGCCTTAAAAAGTGTTTCTCCTCAAAGGGAAGTGAATTAAATAACATTTGTAGGCCTTTATTGTTCAAGCGAAAACGCCCGATTATTGAAGAAAGAGATAACCATCCCCCCTTACGACATGCTTCAGAAACGAAAAAAATGGTCCATTTTCAAATGTTGCGTCTTTGAACTACAATTCACATTTGTACGTGGATGATCACTTTTAGAGATAAAATTAGATGTTTAAAGTGATTTTCAAGCTTCCAGGGGCCCTAAACACAAGATTTGAGAAATGGGTAAAAGTGAATGAAAATGGCAAATTTACTCACTCTGAGGCCTTAAAAAGTGTTTCTCCTCCACGGGAAGTGAATTAAATACCATTTGGAGGTCTTTATTGTTCAAGCGAAATTGCCTGATTTTTGATGAAAGAGATAACCACCCCCCCTTACGACATGCTTCTGAAACTAAAAAAATGGTTCATTTTCAAATGTTGCGTCTTTGAACCACAATTAACATTGTACGTGGATAATCACTTTTAGAGATAAAATGAGATGTTTAAAGTGATTTACAAGCTTCCAGGGGCCCTAAACACAAGATATGAGGAATGGGTAAATATGAATGAAAATGGCCAATTTATTCACTCTGAGGCCTTTAAAAGTGTTTCTCCTCCACGGAAAGTGAATTAAATAACATTTGTAGGCCTTTATTGTTCAATCAAAAACGTCCGATTTTTGACGAAAGAGATAACCACCCCCCCTTACGACATGCTTCAGAAACTAAAAAAATGGTCCGTTTTCAAATGTAGCCTCTTTGAACTACAATTCATATTTGTACGTGGAAAAGCAATTTTAAAGATCAAATGAGATGTTTAAAGTGATTTTCATGCTTCCAGGGGCCTTAAACACAAGATTTGAGGAATGGGTAAAAGTGAATGAAAATGGCCAATTTACTCACTCTGAGGCCTTAAAAAGTGTTTCTCCTCCACGGGAAGTGAATTAAATAACATTTGTAGGCCTTTATTGTAAAAGCGAAAACGCCCGATTATTGACGAAAGAGATAACCACCCCCCCTTACGACATGCTTCAGAAACGTAAAAAATGGCCCGTTTTCAAATGTTGCGTCTTTGAATGACAATCCACACTTGTACGTGGATAATCACTTTTAGAGCTAAAATTAGATGTTTAAAGTGATTTTCAAGCTTCCAGGGGCCCTAAACACGAGATTTGAGAAATGGGTAAACGTGAATGAAAATGGCCAATTTACTCACTCTGCGGCCTTAAAAAGTGTTTCTCCTCCACGGAAAGTGAATAAAATAACATTTGGATGCCTTTATTGTTCAATCAAAAACGCCCGTTTTTTGGTGAAAAAGATAACCACCCCCCCTTACGACATGCTTCAGAAACAAAAAAAATGGTCCATTTTCAAATGTTGCGTCTTTGAACTAAAATTCACATTTGTACATGGATAATCACTTTTAGAGATAAAATTAGATGTTTAAAGTGATTTACAAGCTTCCAGGGGCCCTAAACACAAGATATGAGGAATGGGTAAATATGAATGAAAATGGCCAATTTATTCACTCTGAGGCCTTAAAAAGTTTTTCTCCACTCCAGAAAGTGAATTAAATAACATTTGTAGACCTTTATTGTTCAATCAAAAACGCCCGATTATTGACGAAAGAGAGAACCACCCTCCTTACGACATGCTTCAGAAACTAAAAAAATGGTCCGTTTTTAAATGTTGCGTCTTTGAATGACAATCCACATTTGTACGTGGATAATCACTTTTAGAGCTAAAATTAGATGTTTAAAGTGATTTGCAAGCTTCCAGGGGCCCTAAACACAAGATTTGAGAAATGGGTAAAAGTGAATGAAAATGGCCAATTTACTCACTCTGAGGCCTTAAAAAGTGTTTCTCCTCTACGGGAAGTGAATTAAATACCATTTGGAGGCCTTTATTGTTCAAGCGAAAACGCCTGATTTTTGATGAAAGAGATAACCACCCCCCTTACGACATGCTTCTGAAACTAAAAAAATGGTTCATTTTCAAATGTTGCGTCTTTTGAACTACAATTAACATTGTACGTGGATAATCACTTTTAGAGATAAAATGAGATGTTTAAAGTGATTTTCAAGCTTCCAGGGGCCCTAAACACGAGATTTGAGAAATGGGTAAACGTGAATGAAAATGGCCAATTTACTCACTCTGCGGCCTTAAAAAGTGTTTCTCCTCCACGGAAAGTGAATAAAATAACATTTGGATGCCTTTATTGTTCAATCAAAAACGCCTGTTTTTTGGTGAAAAAGATAACCACCCCCCCTT
This sequence comes from Triturus cristatus, assembly GCF_964204655.1. Lineage (NCBI taxonomy): Eukaryota > Metazoa > Chordata > Amphibia > Caudata > Salamandridae > Triturus > Triturus cristatus. Next base: position 932,060,353 of record NC_140587.1, on the reverse strand, counting down.
TCGACATGCTTCAGAAACGAAAAAAATGGTCCATTTTCAAATGTTGCGTCTTTGAACTACAATTCACGTTTGTACGTGGATGATCACTTTTAGAGATAAAATTAGATGTTTAAAGTGATTTACAAGCTTCCAGGGGCCCTAAACACAAGATATGAGGAATGGGTAAATATGAATGAAACTGGCCAATTTATTCACTCTGAGGCCTTAAAAAGTTTTTCTCCACTCCAGAAAGTGAATTAAATAACATTTGTAGGCCTTTATTGTTCAATCAAAAACGCCCGATTTTTGACGAAAGAGATACCCATCCCCTCTTACGACATCCTTCAGAAACTAAAAAAATGGTTCGTTTTCAAATGTTGCCTCTTTGAACTACAATTCACATTTGTACGTGGATGATCACTTTTAGAGATAAAATTAGATGTTTAAAGTGATTTTCAAGCTTCCAGGGGCCCTAAACACAAGATTTGAGAAATGGGTAAAAGTGAATGAAAATGGCAAATTTACTCACTCTGAGGCCTTAAAAAGTGTTTCTCCTCCACGGGAAGTGAATTAAATACCATTTGGAGGTCTTTATTGTTCAAGCGAAATTGCCTGATTTTTGATGAAAGAGATAACCACCCCCCCTTACGACATGCTTCTGAAACTAAAAAAATGGTTCATTTTCAAATGTTGCGTCTTTGAACCACAATTAACATTGTACGTGGATAATCACTTTTAGAGATAAAATGAGATGTTTAAAGTGATTTTCAAGCTTCCAGGGGCCCTAAACACGAGATTTGAGAAATGGGTAAACGTGAATGAAAATGGCCAATTTACTCACTCTGCGGCCTTAAAAAGTGTTTCTCCTCCACGGAAAGTGATAAAATAACATTTGGATGCCTTTATTGTTCAAGCGAAAACGCCCGTTTTTTGGTGAAAAAGATAACCACCCCCCCTTACGACATGCTTCAGAAACAAAATAATGGTCCATTTTCAAATGTTGCGTCTTTGAACTACAATTCACATTTGTACGTGGATAATCACTTTTAGAGATAAAATTAGATGTTTAAAGTGATTTACAAGCTTCCAGGGGCCCTAAACACAAGATATGAGGAATGGGTAAATATGAATGAAAATGGCCAATTTATTCACTCTGAGGCCTTAAAAAGTTTTTCTCCACTCCAGAAAGTGAATTAAATAACATTTGTAGACCTTTATTGTTCAATCAAAAACGCCCGATTTTTGACGAAAGAGATAATCACCCCCCCTTACGACATGCTTCTGAAACTAAAAAAATGGGTTATTTTCAACTGTTGCGTCTTTTGAACTACAATTAACATTGTACGTGGATAATCACTTTTAGAGATAAAATGAGATGTTTAAAGTGATTTTCAAGCTTCCAGGGGCCCTAAACAGAAGATTTGAGAAATGGGTAAAAGTGAATAAAAATGGCCAATTTACTCACTCTGAGGCCTTTAAAAGTGTTTCCCCTCCACGGAAAGTGAATAAAATAACATTTGGATGCCTTTATTGTTCAATCAAAAACGCCCGTTTTTTGGTGAAAAAGATAACCACCCCCCCTTACGACATGCTTCAGAAACGAAAAAAATGGTCCGTTTTCAAATGTAGCCTCTTTGAACTACAATTCATATTTGTACGTGGAAAAGCAATTTTAAAGATCAAATGAGATGTTTAAAGTGATTTTCATGCTTCCAGGGGCCTTAAACACAAGATTTGAGGAATGGGTAAAAGTGAATGAAAATGGCCAATTTACTCACTCTGAGGCCTTAAAAAGTTTTTCTCCACTCCAGAAAGTGAATTAAATAACATTTGTAGACCTTTATTGTTCAATCAAAAACGCCCGATTATTGACGAAAGAGAGAACCACCCTCCTTACGACATGCTTCAGAAACTAAAAAAATGGTCCGTTTTTAAATGTTGCGTCTTTGAATGACAATCCACATTTGTACGTGGATAATCACTTTTAGAGCTAAAATTAGATGTTTAAAGTGATTTGCAAGCTTCCAGGGGCCCTAAACACAAGATTTGAGAAATGGGTAAAAGTGAATGAAAATGGCCAATTTACTCACTCTGAGGCCTTAAAAAGTGTTTCTCCTCTACGGGAAGTGAATTAAATACCATTTGGAGGCCTTTATTGTTCAAGCGAAAACGCCTGATTTTTGATGAAAGAGATAACCACCCCCCTTACGACATGCTTCTGAAACTAAAAAAATGGTTCATTTTCAAATGTTGTGTCTTTTGAACTACAATTAACATTGTACGTGGATAATCACTTTTAGAGATAAAATGAGATGTTTAAAGTGATTTTCAAGCTTCCAGGGGCCCTAAACACGAGATTTGAGAAATGGGTAAACGTGAATGAAAATGGCCAATTTACTCACTCTGCGGCCTTAAAAAGTGTTTCTCCTCCACGGAAAGTGAATAAAATAACATTTGGATGCCTTTATTGTTCAATCAAAAACGCCCGTTTTTTGGTGAAAAAGATAACCACCCCCCCTTTCGACATGCTTCAGAAACGAAAAAAATGGTCCATTTTCAAATGTTGCGTCTTTGAACTACAATTCACGTTTGTACGTGGATGATCACTTTTAGAGATAAAATTAGATGTTTAAAGTGATTTACAAGCTTCCAGGGGCCCTAAACACAAGATATGAGGAATGGGTAAATATGAATGAAACTGGCCAATTTATTCACTCTGAGGCCTTAAAAAGTTTTTCTCCACTCCAGAAAGTGAATTAAATAACATTTGTAGGCCTTTATTGTTCAATCAAAAACGCCCGATTTTTGACGAAAGAGATACCCATCCCCTCTTACGACATCCTTCAGAAACTAAAAAAATGGTTCGTTTTCAAATGTTGCCTCTTTGAACTACAATTCACATTTGTACGTGGATGATCACTTTTAGAGATAAAATTAGATGTTTAAAGTGATTTTCAAGCTTCCAGGGGCCCTAAACACAAGATTTGAGAAATGGGTAAAAGTGAATGAAAATGGCAAATTTACTCACTCTGAGGCCTTAAAAAGTGTTTCTCCTCCACGGGAAGTGAATTAAATACCATTTGGAGGTCTTTATTGTTCAAGCGAAATTGCCTGATTTTTGATGAAAGAGATAACCACCCCCCCTTACGACATGCTTCTGAAACTAAAAAAATGGTTCATTTTCAAATGTTGCGTCTTTGAACCACAATTAACATTGTACGTGGATAATCACTTTTAGAGATAAAATGAGATGTTTAAAGTGATTTTCAAGCTTCCAGGGGCCCTAAACACGAGATTTGAGAAATGGGTAAACGTGAATGAAAATGGCCAATTTACTCACTCTGCGGCCTTAAAAAGTGTTTCTCCTCCACGGAAAGTGATAAAATAACATTTGGATGCCTTTATTGTTCAAGCGAAAACGCCCGTTTTTTGGTGAAAAAGATAACCACCCCCCCTTACGACATGCTTCCGAAACTAAAAAAATGGTTCATTTTCAAATGTTGCGTCTTTTGAACTACAATTAACATTGTACGTGGATAATCACTTTTAGAGATAAAATTAGATGTTTAAAGTGATTTTCAAGCTTCCAGGGGCCCTAAACACAAGATTTGAGAAATGGGTAAAAGTGAATGAAAATGGCCAATTTACTCACTCTGAGGCCTTAAAAAGTGTTTCTCCTCCACAGGAAGTGAATTAAATACCATTTGGAGGCCTTTATTGTTCAAGCGAAAACGCCTGATTTTTGATGAAAGAGATAACCACCCCCCCTTACGACATGCTTCTGAAACTAAAAAAATGGTTCATTTTCAAATGTTGCGTCTTTGAACTGCAATTAACATTGTACGTGGATAATCACTTTTAGAGATAAAATGAGATGTTTAAAGTAATTTTCAAGCTTCCAGGGGCCCTAAACACAAGATTTGAGAAATGGGTAAACGTGAATGAAAATGGCCAATTTACTCACTCTGCGGCCTTAAAAAGTGTTTCTCCTCCACGGAAAGTGAATAAAATAACATTTGGATGCCTTTATTGTTCAATCAAAAACGCCCGTTTTTTGGTGAAAAAGATAACCACCCCCCTTACGACATGCTTCAGAAACGAAAAAAATGGTCCATTTTCAAATGTTGCGTCTTTGAACTACAATTCACATTTGTACGTGGATGATCACTTTTAGAGATAAAATTAGATGTTTAAAGTGATTTTCAAGCTTCCAGGGGCCCTAAACACAAGATTTGAGAAATGGGTAAAAGTGAATGAAAATGGCCAATTTACTCACTCTGAGGCCTTAAAAAGTGTTTCTCCTCAAAGGGAAGTGAATTAAATAACATTTGTAGGCCTTTATTGTTCAAGCGAAAACGCCCGATTATTGAAGAAAGAGATAACCATCCCCCCTTACGACATGCTTCAGAAACGAAAAAAATGGTCCGTTTTCAAATGTTGCGTCTTTGAATGACAATCCACATTTGTACGTGGATAATCACTTTTAGAGATAAAATGAGATGTTTAAAGTGATTTTCAAGCTTCCAGGGGCCCTAAACACGAGATTTGAGAAATGGGTAAACGTGAATGAAAATGGCCAATTTACTCACTCTGAGGCCTTAAAAAGTGTTTCTCCTCAAAGGGAAGTGAATTAAATAACATTTGTAGGCCTTTATTGTTCAAGCGAAAACGCCCGATTATTGAAGAAAGAGATAACCATCCCCCCTTACGACATGCTTCAGAAACGAAAAAAATGGTCCATTTTCAAATGTTGCGTCTTTGAACTACAATTCACATTTGTACGTGGATGATCACTTTTAGAGATAAAATTAGATGTTTAAAGTGATTTTCAAGCTTCCAGGGGCCCTAAACACAAGATTTGAGAAATGGGTAAAAGTGAATGAAAATGGCAAATTTACTCACTCTGAGGCCTTAAAAAGTGTTTCTCCTCCACGGGAAGTGAATTAAATACCATTTGGAGGTCTTTATTGTTCAAGCGAAATTGCCTGATTTTTGATGAAAGAGATAACCACCCCCCCTTACGACATGCTTCTGAAACTAAAAAAATGGTTCATTTTCAAATGTTGCGTCTTTGAACCACAATTAACATTGTACGTGGATAATCACTTTTAGAGATAAAATGAGATGTTTAAAGTGATTTACAAGCTTCCAGGGGCCCTAAACACAAGATATGAGGAATGGGTAAATATGAATGAAAATGGCCAATTTATTCACTCTGAGGCCTTAAAAAGTTTTTCTCCACTCCAGAAAGTGAATTAAATAACATTTGTAGACCTTTATTGTTCAATCAAAAACGCCCGATTTTTGACGAAAGAGATAACCACCCCCCCTTACGACATGCTTCAGAAACAAAAAAAATGGTTCATTTTCAAATGTTGCATCTTTGAACGACAATCCACATTTGTACATGGATAAACACTTTTAGAGATAAAATTAGATGTTTAAAGTGATTTTCAAGCTTCCAGGGGCCCTAAACACAAGATTTGAGAAATGGGTAAAAGTGAATGAAAATGGCCAATTTACTCACTCTGAGGCCTTAAAAAGTGTTTCTCCTCAACGGGAAGTGAATTAAATAACATTTGTAGGCCTTTATTGTTCAAGCGAAAACGCCCGATTATTGACGAAAGAGATAACCACCCCCCCTTACGACATGCTTCAGAAACAAAAAAAATGGTCCATTTTCAAATGTTGCGTCTTTGAATGACAATCCACATTTGTACGTGGATAATCACTTTTAGAGCTAAAATTAGATGTTTAAAGTGATTTTCAAGCTTCCAGGGGCCCTAAACACAAGATTTGAGAAATGGGTAAAAGTGAATGAAATTGGCCAATTTACTCACTCTGAGGCCTTAAAAAGTGTTTCTCCTCCACGGGAAGTGAATTAAATACCATTTGGAGGCCTTTATTTTTCAAGCGAAAACGCCTGATTTTTGATGAAAGAGATAACCACCCCCCTTAAGACATGCTTCTGAAACTAAAAAAATGGTTCATTTTCAACTGTTGCGTCTTTTGAACTACAATTAACATTGTACGTGGATAATCACTTTTAGAGATAAAATGAGATGTTTAAAGTGATTTTCAAGCTTCCAGGGGCCCTAAACAGAAGATTTGAGAAATGGGTAAAAGTGAATGAAAATGGCCAATTTACTCACTCTGAGGCCTTTAAAAGTGTTTCTCCTCCACGGAAAGTGAATTAAATAACATTTGTAGGCCTTTATTGTTCAATCAAAAACGTCCGATTTTTGACGAAAGAGATAACCACCCCCCCTTACGACATGCTTCAGAAACTAAAAAAATGGTCCGTTTTCAAATGTAGCCTCTTTGAACTACAATTCATATTTGTACGTGGAAAAGCAATTTTAAAGATCAAATGAGATGTTTAAAGTGATTTTCATGCTTCCAGGGGCCTTAAACACAAGATTTGAGGAATGGGTAAAAGTGAATGAAAATGGCCAATTTACTCACTCTGAGGCCTTAAAAAGTGTTTCTCCTCCACGGGAAGTGCATTAAATAACATTTGTAGGCCTTTATTGTAAAAGTGAAAACGCCCGATTATTGACGAAAGAGATAACCACCCCCCCTTACGACATGCTTCAGAAACGTAAAAAATGGCCCGTTTTCAAATGTTGCGTCTTTGAATGACAATCCACACTTGTACGTGGATAATCACTTTTAGAGCTAAAATTAGATGTTTAAAGTGATTTTCAAGCTTCCAGGGGCCCTAAACACGAGATTTGAGAAATGGGTAAACGTGAATGAAAATGGCCAATTTACTCACTCTGCGGCCTTAAAAAGTGTTTCTCCTCCACGGAAAGTGAATAAAATAACATTTGGATGCCTTTATTGTTCAATCAAAAACGCCCGTTTTTTGGTGAAAAAGATAACCACCCCCCCTTACGACATGCTTCAGAAACAAAAAAAATGGTCCATTTTCAAATGTTGCGTCTTTGAACTAAAATTCACATTTGTACATGGATAATCACTTTTAGAGATAAAATTAGATGTTTAAAGTGATTTACAAGCTTCCAGGGGCCCTAAACACAAGATATGAGGAATGGGTAAATATGAATGAAAATGGCCAATTTATTCACTCTGAGGCCTTAAAAAGTTTTTCTCCACTCCAGAAAGTGAATTAAATAACATTTGTAGACCTTTATGGTTCAATCAAAAACACCCGATTTTTGACGAAAGAGATAACCACCCCCCCTTACGACATGCTTCAGAAACAAAAAAAATGGTTCATTTTCAAATGTTGCATCTTTGAACGACAATCCACATTTGTACGTGGATAAACACTTTTAGAGATAAAATTAGATGTTTAAAGTGATTTTCAAGCTTCCAGGGGCCCTAAACACAAGATTTGAGAAATGGGTAAAAGTGAATGAAAATGGCCAATTTACTCACTCTGAGGCCTTAAAAAGTGTTTCTCCTCAACGGGAAGTGAATTAAATAACATTTGTAGGCCTTTATTGTTCAAGCGAAAACGCCTGATTTTTGATGAAAGAGATAACCACCCCCCCTTACGACATGCTTCTGAAACTAAAAAAATGGTTCATTTTCAAATGTTGCGTCTTTGAACCACAATTAACATTGTACGTGGATAATCACTTTTAGAGATAAAATGAGATGTTTAAAGTGATTTTCAAGCTTCCAGGGGCCCTAAACACGAGATTTGAGAAATGGGTAAACGTGAATGAAAATGGCCAATTTACTCACTCTGCGGCCTTAAAAAGTGTTTCTCCTCCACGGAAAGTGATAAAATAACATTTGGATGCCTTTATTGTTCAAGCAAAAACGCCCGTTTTTTGGTGAAAAAGATAACCACCCCCCCTTACGACATGCTTCAGAAACAAAATAATGGTCCATTTTCAAATGTTGCGTCTTTGAACTACAATTCACATTTGTACGTGGATAATCACTTTTAGAGATAAAATTAGATGTTTAAAGTGATTTACAAGCTTCCAGGGGCCCTAAACACAAGATATGAGGAATGGGTAAATATGAATGAAAATGGCCAATTTATTCACTCTGAGGCCTTAAAAAGTTTTTCTCCACTCCAGAAAGTGAATTAAATAACATTTGTAGACCTTTATTGTTCAATCAAAAACGCCCGATTTTTGACGAAAGAGATAATCACCCCCCCTTACGACATGCTTCTGAAACTAAAAAAATGGGTTATTTTCAACTGTTGCGTCTTTTGAACTACAATTAACATTGTACGTGGATAATCACTTTTAGAGATAAAATGAGATGTTTAAAGTGATTTTCAAGCTTCCAGGGGCCCTAAACAGAAGATTTGAGAAATGGGTAAAAGTGAATAAAAATGGCCAATTTACTCACTCTGAGGCCTTTAAAAGTGTTTCCCCTCCACGGAAAGTGAATAAAATAACATTTGGATGCCTTTATTGTTCAATCAAAAACGCCCGTTTTTTGGTGAAAAAGATAACCACCCCCCCTTACGACATGCTTCAGAAACGAAAAAAATGGTCCGTTTTCAAATGTAGCCTCTTTGAACTACAATTCATATTTGTACGTGGAAAAGCAATTTTAAAGATCAAATGAGATGTTTAAAGTGATTTTCATGCTTCCAGGGGCCTTAAACACAAGATTTGAGGAATGGGTAAAAGTGAATGAAAATGGCCAATTTACTCACTCTGAGGCCTTAAAAAGTTTTTCTCCACTCCAGAAAGTGAATTAAATAACATTTGTAGACCTTTATTGTTCAATCAAAAACGCCCGATTATTGACGAAAGAGAGAACCACCCTCCTTACGACATGCTTCAGAAACTAAAAAAATGGTCCGTTTTTAAATGTTGCGTCTTTGAATGACAATCCACATTTGTACGTGGATAATCACTTTTAGAGCTAAAATTAGATGTTTAAAGTGATTTGCAAGCTTCCAGGGGCCCTAAACACAAGATTTGAGAAATGGGTAAAAGTGAATGAAAATGGCCAATTTACTCACTCTGAGGCCTTAAAAAGTGTTTCTCCTCTACGGGAAGTGAATTAAATACCATTTGGAGGCCTTTATTGTTCAAGCGAAAACGCCTGATTTTTGATGAAAGAGATAACCACCCCCCTTACGACATGCTTCTGAAACTAAAAAAATGGTTCATTTTCAAATGTTGCGTCTTTTGAACTACAATTAACATTGTACGTGGATAATCACTTTTAGAGATAAAATGAGATGTTTAAAGTGATTTTCAAGCTTCCAGGGGCCCTAAACACGAGATTTGAGAAATGGGTAAACGTGAATGAAAATGGCCAATTTACTCACTCTGCGGCCTTAAAAAGTGTTTCTCCTCCACGGAAAGTGAATAAAATAACATTTGGATGCCTTTATTGTTCAATCAAAAACGCCCGTTTTTTGGTGAAAAAGATAACCACCCCCCCTTTCGACATGCTTCAGAAACGAAAAAAATGGTCCATTTTCAAATGTTGCGTCTTTGAACTACAATTCACGTTTGTACGTGGATGATCACTTTTAGAGATAAAATTAGATGTTTAAAGTGATTTACAAGCTTCCAGGGGCCCTAAACACAAGATATGAGGAATGGGTAAATATGAATGAAACTGGCCAATTTATTCACTCTGAGGCCTTAAAAAGTTTTTCTCCACTCCAGAAAGTGAATTAAATAACATTTGTAGGCCTTTATTGTTCAATCAAAAACGCCCGATTTTTGACGAAAGAGATACCCATCCCCTCTTACGACATCCTTCAGAAACTAAAAAAATGGTCCGTTTTCAAATGTTGCCTCTTTGAACCACAATTCACATTTGTACGTGGAAAAGCACTTTTAAAGATCAAATGAGATGTTTAAAGTGATTTTTATGCTTCCAGGGGCCTTAAACACAAGATTTAAGGAATGGGTAAAAGTGAATGAAAATGGCCAATTTACTCACTCTGAGGCCTTAAAAAGTGTTTCTCCTCCACGGGAAGTGAATAAATACCATTTGGAGGCCTTTATTGTTCAAGCGAAAACACCTGATTTTTGATGAAAGAGATAACCACCCCCCCTTACGACATGCTTCCGAAACTAAAAAAATGGTTCATTTTCAAATGTTGCGTCTTTTGAACTACAATTAACATTGTACGTGGATAATCACTTTTAGAGATAAAATGAGATGTTTAAAGTGATTTTCAAGCTTCCAGGGGCCCTAAACACGAGATTTGAGAAATGGGTAAGCGTGAATTAAAATGGCCAATTTACTCACTCTGCGGCCTTAAAAAGTGTTTCTCCTCCACGGAAAGTGAGTAAAGTAACATTTGGATGCCTTTATTGTTCAATCAAAAACGCCCGTTTTTTGGTGAAAAAGATAACCACCCCCCTTACGACATGCTTCAGAAACGAAAAAAATGGTCCATTTTCAAATGTTGCGTCTTTGAACTACAATTCACATTTGTACATGGATGATCACTTTTAGAGATAAAATTAGATGTTTAAAGTGATTTTCAAGCTTCCAGGGGCCCTAAACACAAGATTTGAGAAATGGGTAAAAGTGAATGAAAATGGCCAATTTACTCACTCTGAGGCCTTAAAAAGTGTTTCTCCTCCACAGGAAGTGAATTAAATAACATTTGTAGGCCTTTATTGTTCAAGCGAAAACGCCCGATTATTGACGAAAGAGATAACCACCCCCCCTTACGACATGCTTCAGAAACGAAAAAAATGGTCCATTTTCAAATGTTGCGTCTTTGAATGACAATCCACATTTGTACGTGGATAATCACTTTTAGAGATAAAATTAGATGTTTAAAGTGATTTACAAGCTTCCAGGGGCCCTAAACACAAGATATGAGGAATGGGTAAATATGAATGAAACTGGCCAATTTATTCACTCTGAGGCCTTAAAAAGTTTTTCTCCACTCCAGAAAGTGAATTAAATAACATTTGTAGGCCTTTATTGTTCAATCAAAAACGCCCGATTTTTGACGAAAGAGATACCCACCCCCCCTTACGACATGCTTCAGAAACTAAAAAAATGGTCCGTTTTCAAATGTTGCCTCTTTGAACCACAATTCACATTTGTACGTGGAAAAGCACTTTTAAAGATCAAATGAGATGTTTAAAGTGATTTTCATGCTTCCAGGGGCCTTAAACACAAGATTTGAGGAATGGGTAAAAGTGAATGAAAATGGCCAATTTACTCACTCTGAGGCCTTAAAAAGTGTTTCTCCTCCACGGGAAGTGAATAAATACCATTTGGAGGCCTTTATTGTTCAAGCGAAAACACCTGATTTTTGATGAAAGAGATAACCACCCCCCCTTACGACATGCTTCCGAAACTAAAAAAATGGTTCATTTTCAAATGTTGCGTCTTTTGAACTACAATTAACATTGTACGTGGATAATCACTTTTAGAGATAAAATGAGATGTTTAAAGTGATTTTCAAGCTTCCAGGGGCCCTAAACACAAGATTTGAGAAATGGGTAAAAGTGAATGAAAATGGCCAATTTACTCACTCTGAGGCCTTAAAAAGTGTTTCTCCTCCACAGGAAGTGAATTAAATACCATTTGGAGGCCTTTATTGTTCAAGCGAAAACGCCTGATTTTTGATGAAAGAGATAACCACCCCCCCTTACGACATGCTTCTGAAACTAAAAAAATGGTTCATTTTCAAATGTTGCGTCTTTGAACTGCAATTAACATTGTACGTGGATAATCACTTTTAGAGATAAAATGAGATGTTTAAAGTAATTTTCAAGCTTCCAGGGGCCCTAAACACAAGATTTGAGAAATGGGTAAACGTGAATGAAAATGGCCAATTTACTCACTCTGCGGCCTTAAAAAGTGTTTCTCCTCCACGGAAAGTGAATAAAATAACATTTGGATGCCTTTATTGTTCAATCAAAAACGCCCGTTTTTTGGTGAAAAAGATAACCACCCCCCTTACGACATGCTTCAGAAACGAAAAAAATGGTCCATTTTCAAATGTTGCGTCTTTGAACTACAATTCACATTTGTACGTGGATGATCACTTTTAGAGATAAAATTAGATGTTTAAAGTGATTTTCAAGCTTCCAGGGGCCCTAAACACAAGATTTGAGAAATGGGTAAAAGTGAATGAAAATGGCCAATTTACTCACTCTGAGGCCTTAAAAAGTGTTTCTCCTCAAAGGGAAGTGAATTAAATAACATTTGTAGGCCTTTATTGTTCAAGCGAAAACGCCCGATTATTGAAGAAAGAGATAACCATCCCCCCTTACGACATGCTTCAGAAACGAAAAAAATGGTCCGTTTTCAAATGTTGCGTCTTTGAATGACAATCCACATTTGTACGTGGATAATCACTTTTAGAGATAAAATGAGATGTTTAAAGTGATTTTCAAGCTTCCAGGGGCCCTAAACACGAGATTTGAGAAATGGGTAAACGTGAATGAAAATGGCCAATTTACTCACTCTGAGGCCTTAAAAAGTGTTTCTCCTCAAAGGGAAGTGAATTAAATAACATTTGTAGGCCTTTATTGTTCAAGCGAAAACGCCCGATTATTGAAGAAAGAGATAACCATCCCCCCTTACGACATGCTTCAGAAACGAAAAAAATGGTCCATTTTCAAATGTTGCGTCTTTGAACTACAATTCACATTTGTACGTGGATGATCACTTTTAGAGATAAAATTAGATGTTTAAAGTGATTTTCAAGCTTCCAGGGGCCCTAAACACAAGATTTGAGAAATGGGTAAAAGTGAATGAAAATGGCAAATTTACTCACTCTGAGGCCTTAAAAAGTGTTTCTCCTCCACGGGAAGTGAATTAAATACCATTTGGAGGTCTTTATTGTTCAAGCGAAATTGCCTGATTTTTGATGAAAGAGATAACCACCCCCCCTTACGACATGCTTCTGAAACTAAAAAAATGGTTCATTTTCAAATGTTGCGTCTTTGAACCACAATTAACATTGTACGTGGATAATCACTTTTAGAGATAAAATGAGATGTTTAAAGTGATTTACAAGCTTCCAGGGGCCCTAAACACAAGATATGAGGAATGGGTAAATATGAATGAAAATGGCCAATTTATTCACTCTGAGGCCTTAAAAAGTTTTTCTCCACTCCAGAAAGTGAATTAAATAACATTTGTAGACCTTTATTGTTCAATCAAAAACGCCCGATTTTTGACGAAAGAGATAACCACCCCCCCTTACGACATGCTTCAGAAACAAAAAAAATGGTTCATTTTCAAATGTTGCATCTTTGAACGACAATCCACATTTGTACGTGGATAAACACTTTTAGAGATAAAATTAGATGTTTAAAGTGATTTTCAAGCTTCCAGGGGCCCTAAACACAAGATTTGAGAAATGGGTAAAAGTGAATGAAAATGGCCAATTTACTCACTCTGAGGCCTTAAAAAGTGTTTCTCCTCAACGGGAAGTGAATTAAATAACATTTGTAGGCCTTTATTGTTCAAGCGAAAACGCCTGATTATTGACGAAAGAGATAACCACCCCCCCTTACGACATGCTTCAGAAACAAAAAAAATGGTCCATTTTCAAATGTTGCGTCTTTGAATGACAATCCACATTTGTACGTGGATAATCACTTTTAGAGCTAAAATTAGATGTTTAAAGTGATTTTCAAGCTTCCAGGGGCCCTAAACACAAGATTTGAGAAATGGGTAAAAGTGAATGAAATTGGCCAATTTACTCACTCTGAGGCCTTAAAAAGTGTTTCTCCTCCACGGGAAGTGAATTAAATACCATTTGGAGGCCTTTATTTTTCAAGCGAAAACGCCTGATTTTTGATGAAAGAGATAACCACCCCCCTTAAGACATGCTTCTGAAACTAAAAAAATGGTTCATTTTCAACTGTTGCGTCTTTTGAACTACAATTAACATTGTACGTGGATAATCACTTTTAGAGATAAAATGAGATGTTTAAAGTGATTTTCAAGCTTCCAGGGGCCCTAAACAGAAGATTTGAGAAATGGGTAAAAGTGAATGAAAATGGCCAATTTACTCACTCTGAGGCCTTTAAAAGTGTTTCTCCTCCACGGAAAGTGAATTAAATAACATTTGTAGGCCTTTATTGTTCAATCAAAAACGTCCGATTTTTGACGAAAGAGATAACCACCCCCCCTTACGACATGCTTCAGAAACTAAAAAAATGGTCCGTTTTCAAATGTAGCCTCTTTGAACTACAATTCATATTTGTACGTGGAAAAGCAATTTTAAAGATCAAATGAGATGTTTAAAGTGATTTTCATGCTTCCAGGGGCCTTAAACACAAGATTTGAGGAATGGGTAAAAGTGAATGAAAATGGCCAATTTACTCACTCTGAGGCCTTAAAAAGTGTTTCTCCTCCACGGGAAGTGAATTAAATAACATTTGTAGGCCTTTATTGTAAAAGCGAAAACGCCCGATTATTGACGAAAGAGATAACCACCCCCCCTTACGACATGCTTCAGAAACGTAAAAAATGGCCCGTTTTCAAATGTTGCGTCTTTGAATGACAATCCACACTTGTACGTGGATAATCACTTTTAGAGCTAAAATTAGATGTTTAAAGTGATTTTCAAGCTTCCAGGGGCCCTAAACACGAGATTTGAGAAATGGGTAAACGTGAATGAAAATGGCCAATTTACTCACTCTGCGGCCTTAAAAAGTGTTTCTCCTCCACGGAAAGTGAATAAAATAACATTTGGATGCCTTTATTGTTCAATCAAAAACGCCCGTTTTTTGGTGAAAAAGATAACCACCCCCCCTTACGACATGCTTCAGAAACAAAAAAAATGGTCCATTTTCAAATGTTGCGTCTTTGAACTAAAATTCACATTTGTACATGGATAATCACTTTTAGAGATAAAATTAGATGTTTAAAGTGATTTACAAGCTTCCAGGGGCCCTAAACACAAGATATGAGGAATGGGTAAATATGAATGAAAATGGCCAATTTATTCACTCTGAGGCCTTAAAAAGTTTTTCTCCACTCCAGAAAGTGAATTAAATAACATTTGTAGACCTTTATGGTTCAATCAAAAACGCCCGATTATTGAAGAAAGAGATAACCATCCCCCCTTACGACATGCTTCAGAAACGAAAAAAATGGTCCATTTTCAAATGTTGCGTCTTTGAACTACAATTCACATTTGTACGTGGATGATCACTTTTAGAGATAAAATTAGATGTTTAAAGTGATTTTCAAGCTTCCAGGGGCCCTAAACACAAGATTTGAGAAATGGGTAAAAGTGAATGAAAATGGCAAATTTACTCACTCTGAGGCCTTAAAAAGTGTTTCTCCTCCACGGGAAGTGAATTAAATACCATTTGGAGGTCTTTATTGTTCAAGCGAAATTGCCTGATTTTTGATGAAAGAGATAACCACCCCCCCTTACGACATGCTTCTGAAACTAAAAAAATGGTTCATTTTCAAATGTTGCGTCTTTGAACCACAATTAACATTGTACGTGGATAATCACTTTTAGAGATAAAATGAGATGTTTAAAGTGATTTACAAGCTTCCAGGGGCCCTAAACACAAGATATGAGGAATGGGTAAATATGAATGAAAATGGCCAATTTATTCACTCTGAGGCCTTAAAAAGTTTTTCTCCACTCCAGAAAGTGAATTAAATAACATTTGTAGACCTTTATTGTTCAATCAAAAACGCCCGATTTTTGACGAAAGAGATAACCACCCCCCCTTACGACATGCTTCAGAAACAAAAAAAATGGTTCATTTTCAAATGTTGCATCTTTGAACGACAATCCACATTTGTACATGGATAAACACTTTTAGAGATAAAATTAGATGTTTAAAGTGATTTTCAAGCTTCCAGGGGCCCTAAACACAAGATTTGAGAAATGGGTAAAAGTGAATGAAAATGGCCAATTTACTCACTCTGAGGCCTTAAAAAGTGTTTCTCCTCAACGGGAAGTGAATTAAATAACATTTGTAGGCCTTTATTGTTCAAGCGAAAACGCCCGATTATTGACGAAAGAGATAACCACCCCCCCTTACGACATGCTTCAGAAACAAAAAAAATGGTCCATTTTCAAATGTTGCGTCTTTGAATGACAATCCACATTTGTACGTGGATAATCACTTTTAGAGCTAAAATTAGATGTTTAAAGTGATTTTCAAGCTTCCAGGGGCCCTAAACACAAGATTTGAGAAATGGGTAAAAGTGAATGAAATTGGCCAATTTACTCACTCTGAGGCCTTAAAAAGTGTTTCTCCTCCACGGGAAGTGAATTAAATACCATTTGGAGGCCTTTATTTTTCAAGCGAAAACGCCTGATTTTTGATGAAAGAGATAACCACCCCCCTTAAGACATGCTTCTGAAACTAAAAAAATGGTTCATTTTCAACTGTTGCGTCTTTTGAACTACAATTAACATTGTACGTGGATAATCACTTTTAGAGATAAAATGAGATGTTTAAAGTGATTTTCAAGCTTCCAGGGGCCCTAAACAGAAGATTTGAGAAATGGGTAAAAGTGAATGAAAATGGCCAATTTACTCACTCTGAGGCCTTTAAAAGTGTTTCTCCTCCACGGAAAGTGAATTAAATAACATTTGTAGGCCTTTATTGTTCAATCAAAAACGTCCGATTTTTGACGAAAGAGATAACCACCCCCCCTTACGACATGCTTCAGAAACTAAAAAAATGGTCCGTTTTCAAATGTAGCCTCTTTGAACTACAATTCATATTTGTACGTGGAAAAGCAATTTTAAAGATCAAATGAGATGTTTAAAGTGATTTTCATGCTTCCAGGGGCCTTAAACACAAGATTTGAGGAATGGGTAAAAGTGAATGAAAATGGCCAATTTACTCACTCTGAGGCCTTAAAAAGTGTTTCTCCTCCACGGGAAGTGCATTAAATAACATTTGTAGGCCTTTATTGTAAAAGCGAAAACGCCCGATTATTGACGAAAGAGATAACCACCCCCCCTTACGACATGCTTCAGAAACGTAAAAAATGGCCCGTTTTCAAATGTTGCGTCTTTGAATGACAATCCACACTTGTACGTGGATAATCACTTTTAGAGCTAAAATTAGATGTTTAAAGTGATTTTCAAGCTTCCAGGGGCCCTAAACACGAGATTTGAGAAATGGGTAAACGTGAATGAAAATGGCCAATTTACTCACTCTGCGGCCTTAAAAAGTGTTTCTCCTCCACGGAAAGTGAATAAAATAACATTTGGATGCCTTTATTGTTCAATCAAAAACGCCCGTTTTTTGGTGAAAAAGATAACCACCCCCCCTTACGACATGCTTCAGAAACAAAAAAAATGGTCCATTTTCAAATGTTGCGTCTTTGAACTAAAATTCACATTTGTACATGGATAATCACTTTTAGAGATAAAATTAGATGTTTAAAGTGATTTACAAGCTTCCAGGGGCCCTAAACACAAGATATGAGGAATGGGTAAATATGAATGAAAATGGCCAATTTATTCACTCTGAGGCCTTAAAAAGTTTTTCTCCACTCCAGAAAGTGAATTAAATAACATTTGTAGACCTTTATGGTTCAATCAAAAACACCCGATTTTTGACGAAAGAGATAACCACCCCCCCTTACGACATGCTTCAGAAACAAAAAAAATGGTTCATTTTCAAATGTTGCATCTTTGAACGACAATCCACATTTGTACGTGGATAAACACTTTTAGAGATAAAATTAGATGTTTAAAGTGATTTTCAAGCTTCCATGGGCCCTAAACACAAGATTTGAGAAATGGGTAAAAGTGAATGAAAATGGCCAATTTACTCACTCTGAGGCCTTAAAAAGTGTTTCTCCTCAACGGGAAGTGAATTAAATAACATTTGTAGGCCTTTATTGTTCAAGCGAAAACGCCTGATTTTTGATGAAAGAGATAACCACCCCCCCTTACGACATGCTTCTGAAACTAAAAAAATGGTTCATTTTCAAATGTTGCGTCTTTGAACCACAATTAACATTGTACGTGGATAATCACTTTTAGAGATAAAATGAGATGTTTAAAGTGATTTTCAAGCTTCCAGGGGCCCTAAACACGAGATTTGAGAAATGGGTAAACGTGAATGAAAATGGCCAATTTACTCACTCTGCGGCCTTAAAAAGTGTTTCTCCTCCACGGAAAGTGATAAAATAACATTTGGATGCCTTTATTGTTCAAGCAAAAACGCCCGTTTTTTGGTGAAAAAGATAACCACCCCCCCTTACGACATGCTTCAGAAACAAAATAATGGTCCATTTTCAAATGTTGCGTCTTTGAACTACAATTCACATTTGTACGTGGATAATCACTTTTAGAGATAAAATTAGATGTTTAAAGTGATTTACAAGCTTCCAGGGGCCCTAAACACAAGATATGAGGAATGGGTAAATATGAATGAAAATGGCCAATTTATTCACTCTGAGGCCTTAAAAAGTTTTTCTCCACTCCAGAAAGTGAATTAAATAACATTTGTAGACCTTTATTGTTCAATCAAAAACGCCCGATTTTTGACGAAAGAGATAATCACCCCCCCTTACGACATGCTTCTGAAACTAAAAAAATGGGTTATTTTCAACTGTTGCGTCTTTTGAACTACAATTAACATTGTACGTGGATAATCACTTTTAGAGATAAAATGAGATGTTTAAAGTGATTTTCAAGCTTCCAGGGGCCCTAAACAGAAGATTTGAGAAATGGGTAAAAGTGAATAAAAATGGCCAATTTACTCACTCTGAGGCCTTTAAAAGTGTTTCCCCTCCACGGAAAGTGAATAAAATAACATTTGGATGCCTTTATTGTTCAATCAAAAACGCCCGTTTTTTGGTGAAAAAGATAACCACCCCCCCTTACGACATGCTTCAGAAACGAAAAAAATGGTCCGTTTTCAAATGTAGCCTCTTTGAACTACAATTCATATTTGTACGTGGAAAAGCAATTTTAAAGATCAAATGAGATGTTTAAAGTGATTTTCATGCTTCCAGGGGCCTTAAACACAAGATTTGAGGAATGGGTAAAAGTGAATGAAAATGGCCAATTTACTCACTCTGAGGCCTTAAAAAGTTTTTCTCCACTCCAGAAAGTGAATTAAATAACATTTGTAGACCTTTATTGTTCAATCAAAAACGCCCGATTATTGACGAAAGAGAGAACCACCCTCCTTACGACATGCTTCAGAAACTAAAAAAATGGTCCGTTTTTAAATGTTGCGTCTTTGAATGACAATCCACATTTGTACGTGGATAATCACTTTTAGAGCTAAAATTAGATGTTTAAAGTGATTTGCAAGCTTCCAGGGGCCCTAAACACAAGATTTGAGAAATGGGTAAAAGTGAATGAAAATGGCCAATTTACTCACTCTGAGGCCTTAAAAAGTGTTTCTCCTCTACGGGAAGTGAATTAAATACCATTTGGAGGCCTTTATTGTTCAAGCGAAAACGCCTGATTTTTGATGAAAGAGATAACCACCCCCCTTACGACATGCTTCTGAAACTAAAAAAATGGTTCATTTTCAAATGTTGCGTCTTTTGAACTACAATTAACATTGTACGTGGATAATCACTTTTAGAGATAAAATGAGATGTTTAAAGTGATTTTCAAGCTTCCAGGGGCCCTAAACACGAGATTTGAGAAATGGGTAAACGTGAATGAAAATGGCCAATTTACTCACTCTGCGGCCTTAAAAAGTGTTTCTCCTCCACGGAAAGTGAATAAAATAACATTTGGATGCCTTTATTGTTCAATCAAAAACGCCCGTTTTTTGGTGAAAAAGATAACCACCCCCCCTTTCGACATGCTTCAGAAACGAAAAAAATGGTCCATTTTCAAATGTTGCGTCTTTGAACTACAATTCACGTTTGTACGTGGATGATCACTTTTAGAGATAAAATTAGATGTTTAAAGTGATTTACAAGCTTCCAGGGGCCCTAAACACAAGATATGAGGAATGGGTAAATATGAATGAAACTGGCCAATTTATTCACTCTGAGGCCTTAAAAAGTTTTTCTCCACTCCAGAAAGTGAATTAAATAACATTTGTAGGCCTTTATTGTTCAATCAAAAACGCCCGATTTTTGACGAAAGAGATACCCATCCCCTCTTACGACATCCTTCAGAAACTAAAAAAATGGTCCGTTTTCAAATGTTGCCTCTTTGAACCACAATTCACATTTGTACGTGGAAAAGCACTTTTAAAGATCAAATGAGATGTTTAAAGTGATTTTTATGCTTCCAGGGGCCTTAAACACAAGATTTGAGGAATGGGTAAAAGTGAATGAAAATGGCCAATTTACTCACTCTGAGGCCTTAAAAAGTGTTTCTCCTCCACGGGAAGTGAATAAATACCATTTGGAGGCCTTTATTGTTCAAGCGAAAACACCTGATTTTTGATGAAAGAGATAACCACCCCCCCTTACGACATGCTTCCGAAACTAAAAAAATGGTTCATTTTCAAATGTTGCGTCTTTTGAACTACAATTAACATTGTACGTGGATAATCACTTTTAGAGATAAAATGAGATGTTTAAAGTGATTTTCAAGCTTCCAGGGGCCCTAAACACGAGATTTGAGAAATGGGTAAGCGTGAATTAAAATGGCCAATTTACTCACTCTGCGGCCTTAAAAAGTGTTTCTCCTCCACGGAAAGTGAGTAAAGTAACATTTGGATGCCTTTATTGTTCAATCAAAAACGCCCGTTTTTTGGTGAAAAAGATAACCACCCCCCTTACGACATGCTTCAGAAACGAAAAAAATGGTCCATTTTCAAATGTTGCGTCTTTGAACTACAATTCACATTTGTACATGGATGATCACTTTTAGAGATAAAATTAGATGTTTAAAGTGATTTTCAAGCTTCCAGGGGCCCTAAACACAAGATTTGAGAAATGGGTAAAAGTGAATGAAAATGGCCAATTTACTCACTCTGAGGCCTTAAAAAGTGTTTCTCCTCCACAGGAAGTGAATTAAATAACATTTGTAGGCCTTTATTGTTCAAGCGAAAACGCCCGATTATTGACGAAAGAGATAACCACCCCCCCTTACGACATGCTTCAGAAACGAAAAAAATGGTCCATTTTCAAATGTTGCGTCTTTGAATGACAATCCACATTTGTACGTGGATAATCACTTTTAGAGATAAAATTAGATGTTTAAAGTGATTTACAAGCTTCCAGGGGCCCTAAACACAAGATATGAGGAATGGGTAAATATGAATGAAACTGGCCAATTTATTCACTCTGAGGCCTTAAAAAGTTTTTCTCCACTCCAGAAAGTGAATTAAATAACATTTGTAGGCCTTTATTGTTCAATCAAAAACGCCCGATTTTTGACGAAAGAGATACCCACCCCCCCTTACGACATGCTTCAGAAACTAAAAAAATGGTCCGTTTTCAAATGTTGCCTCTTTGAACCACAATTCACATTTGTACGTGGAAAAGCACTTTTAAAGATCAAATGAGATGTTTAAAGTGATTTTCATGCTTCCAGGGGCCTTAAACACAAGATTTGAGGAATGGGTAAAAGTGAATGAAAATGGCCAATTTACTCACTCTGAGGCCTTAAAAAGTGTTTCTCCTCCACGGGAAGTGAATAAATACCATTTGGAGGCCTTTATTGTTCAAGCGAAAACACCTGATTTTTGATGAAAGAGATAACCACCCCCCCTTACGACATGCTTCCGAAACTAAAAAAATGGTTCATTTTCAAATGTTGCGTCTTTTGAACTACAATTAACATTGTACGTGGATAATCACTTTTAGAGATAAAATGAGATGTTTAAAGTGATTTTCAAGCTTCCAGGGGCCCTAAACACAAGATTTGAGAAATGGGTAAAAGTGAATGAAAATGGCCAATTTACTCACTCTGAGGCCTTAAAAAGTGTTTCTCCTCCACAGGAAGTGAATTAAATACCATTTGGAGGCCTTTATTGTTCAAGCGAAAACGCCTGATTTTTGATGAAAGAGATAACCACCCCCCCTTACGACATGCTTCTGAAACTAAAAAAATGGTTCATTTTCAAATGTTGCGTCTTTGAACTGCAATTAACATTGTACGTGGATAATCACTTTTAGAGATAAAATGAGATGTTTAAAGTAATTTTCAAGCTTCCAGGGGCCCTAAACACAAGATTTGAGAAATGGGTAAACGTGAATGAAAATGGCCAATTTACTCACTCTGCGGCCTTAAAAAGTGTTTCTCCTCCACGGAAAGTGAATAAAATAACATTTGGATGCCTTTATTGTTCAATCAAAAACGCCCGTTTTTTGGTGAAAAAGATAACCACCCCCCTTACGACATGCTTCAGAAACGAAAAAAATGGTCCATTTTCAAATGTTGCGTCTTTGAACTACAATTCACATTTGTACGTGGATGATCACTTTTAGAGATAAAATTAGATGTTTAAAGTGATTTTCAAGCTTCCAGGGGCCCTAAACACAAGATTTGAGAAATGGGTAAAAGTGAATGAAAATGGCCAATTTACTCACTCTGAGGCCTTAAAAAGTGTTTCTCCTCAAAGGGAAGTGAATTAAATAACATTTGTAGGCCTTTATTGTTCAAGCGAAAACGCCCGATTATTGAAGAAAGAGATAACCATCCCCCCTTACGACATGCTTCAGAAACGAAAAAAATGGTCCGTTTTCAAATGTTGCGTCTTTGAATGACAATCCACATTTGTACGTGGATAATCACTTTTAGAGATAAAATGAGATGTTTAAAGTGATTTTCAAGCTTCCAGGGGCCCTAAACACGAGATTTGAGAAATGGGTAAACGTGAATGAAAATGGCCAATTTACTCACTCTGAGGCCTTAAAAAGTGTTTCTCCTCAAAGGGAAGTGAATTAAATAACATTTGTAGGCCTTTATTGTTCAAGCGAAAACGCCCGATTATTGAAGAAAGAGATAACCATCCCCCCTTACGACATGCTTCAGAAACGAAAAAAATGGTCCATTTTCAAATGTTGCGTCTTTGAACTACAATTCACATTTGTACGTGGATGATCACTTTTAGAGATAAAATTAGATGTTTAAAGTGATTTTCAAGCTTCCAGGGGCCCTAAACACAAGATTTGAGAAATGGGTAAAAGTGAATGAAAATGGCAAATTTACTCACTCTGAGGCCTTAAAAAGTGTTTCTCCTCCACGGGAAGTGAATTAAATACCATTTGGAGGTCTTTATTGTTCAAGCGAAATTGCCTGATTTTTGATGAAAGAGATAACCACCCCCCCTTACGACATGCTTCTGAAACTAAAAAAATGGTTCATTTTCAAATGTTGCGTCTTTGAACCACAATTAACATTGTACGTGGATAATCACTTTTAGAGATAAAATGAGATGTTTAAAGTGATTTACAAGCTTCCAGGGGCCCTAAACACAAGATATGAGGAATGGGTAAATATGAATGAAAATGGCCAATTTATTCACTCTGAGGCCTTAAAAAGTTTTTCTCCACTCCAGAAAGTGAATTAAATAACATTTGTAGACCTTTATTGTTCAATCAAAAACGCCCGATTTTTGACGAAAGAGATAACCA
This sequence comes from Triturus cristatus, assembly GCF_964204655.1. Taxonomy (NCBI): domain Eukaryota; kingdom Metazoa; phylum Chordata; class Amphibia; order Caudata; family Salamandridae; genus Triturus; species Triturus cristatus. Next base: position 932,036,923 of record NC_140587.1, on the reverse strand, counting down.
CCCCCCCTTACGACATGCTTCAGAAACAAAAAAAATGGTTCATTTTCAAATGTTGCATCTTTGAACGACAATCCACATTTGTACGTGGATAAACACTTTTAGAGATAAAATTAGATGTTTAAAGTGATTTTCAAGCTTCCAGGGGCCCTAAACACAAGATTTGAGAAATGGGTAAAAGTGAATGAAAATGGCCAATTTACTCACTCTGAGGCCTTAAAAAGTGTTTCTCCTCAACGGGAAGTGAATTAAATAACATTTGTAGGCCTTTATTGTTCAAGCGAAAACGCCTGATTATTGACGAAAGAGATAACCACCCCCCCTTACGACATGCTTCAGAAACAAAAAAAATGGTCCATTTTCAAATGTTGCGTCTTTGAATGACAATCCACATTTGTACGTGGATAATCACTTTTAGAGCTAAAATTAGATGTTTAAAGTGATTTTCAAGCTTCCAGGGGCCCTAAACACAAGATTTGAGAAATGGGTAAAAGTGAATGAAATTGGCCAATTTACTCACTCTGAGGCCTTAAAAAGTGTTTCTCCTCCACGGGAAGTGAATTAAATACCATTTGGAGGCCTTTATTTTTCAAGCGAAAACGCCTGATTTTTGATGAAAGAGATAACCACCCCCCTTAAGACATGCTTCTGAAACTAAAAAAATGGTTCATTTTCAACTGTTGCGTCTTTTGAACTACAATTAACATTGTACGTGGATAATCACTTTTAGAGATAAAATGAGATGTTTAAAGTGATTTTCAAGCTTCCAGGGGCCCTAAACAGAAGATTTGAGAAATGGGTAAAAGTGAATGAAAATGGCCAATTTACTCACTCTGAGGCCTTTAAAAGTGTTTCTCCTCCACGGAAAGTGAATTAAATAACATTTGTAGGCCTTTATTGTTCAATCAAAAACGTCCGATTTTTGACGAAAGAGATAACCACCCCCCCTTACGACATGCTTCAGAAACTAAAAAAATGGTCCGTTTTCAAATGTAGCCTCTTTGAACTACAATTCATATTTGTACGTGGAAAAGCAATTTTAAAGATCAAATGAGATGTTTAAAGTGATTTTCATGCTTCCAGGGGCCTTAAACACAAGATTTGAGGAATGGGTAAAAGTGAATGAAAATGGCCAATTTACTCACTCTGAGGCCTTAAAAAGTGTTTCTCCTCCACGGGAAGTGAATTAAATAACATTTGTAGGCCTTTATTGTAAAAGCGAAAACGCCCGATTATTGACGAAAGAGATAACCACCCCCCCTTACGACATGCTTCAGAAACGTAAAAAATGGCCCGTTTTCAAATGTTGCGTCTTTGAATGACAATCCACACTTGTACGTGGATAATCACTTTTAGAGCTAAAATTAGATGTTTAAAGTGATTTTCAAGCTTCCAGGGGCCCTAAACACGAGATTTGAGAAATGGGTAAACGTGAATGAAAATGGCCAATTTACTCACTCTGCGGCCTTAAAAAGTGTTTCTCCTCCACGGAAAGTGAATAAAATAACATTTGGATGCCTTTATTGTTCAATCAAAAACGCCCGTTTTTTGGTGAAAAAGATAACCACCCCCCCTTACGACATGCTTCAGAAACAAAAAAAATGGTCCATTTTCAAATGTTGCGTCTTTGAACTAAAATTCACATTTGTACATGGATAATCACTTTTAGAGATAAAATTAGATGTTTAAAGTGATTTACAAGCTTCCAGGGGCCCTAAACACAAGATATGAGGAATGGGTAAATATGAATGAAAATGGCCAATTTATTCACTCTGAGGCCTTAAAAAGTTTTTCTCCACTCCAGAAAGTGAATTAAATAACATTTGTAGACCTTTATGGTTCAATCAAAAACACCCGATTTTTGACGAAAGAGATAACCACCCCCCCTTACGACATGCTTCAGAAACAAAAAAAATGGTTCATTTTCAAATGTTGCATCTTTGAACGACAATCCACATTTGTACGTGGATAAACACTTTTAGAGATAAAATTAGATGTTTAAAGTGATTTTCAAGCTTCCAGGGGCCCTAAACACAAGATTTGAGAAATGGGTAAAAGTGAATGAAAATGGCCAATTTACTCACTCTGAGGCCTTAAAAAGTGTTTCTCCTCAACGGGAAGTGAATTAAATAACATTTGTAGGCCTTTATTGTTCAAGCGAAAACGCCTGATTTTTGATGAAAGAGATAACCACCCCCCCTTACGACATGCTTCTGAAACTAAAAAAATGGTTCATTTTCAAATGTTGCGTCTTTGAACCACAATTAACATTGTACGTGGATAATCACTTTTAGAGATAAAATGAGATGTTTAAAGTGATTTTCAAGCTTCCAGGGGCCCTAAACACGAGATTTGAGAAATGGGTAAACGTGAATGAAAATGGCCAATTTACTCACTCTGCGGCCTTAAAAAGTGTTTCTCCTCCACGGAAAGTGATAAAATAACATTTGGATGCCTTTATTGTTCAAGCGAAAACGCCCGTTTTTTGGTGAAAAAGATAACCACCCCCCCTTACGACATGCTTCAGAAACAAAATAATGGTCCATTTTCAAATGTTGCGTCTTTGAACTACAATTCACATTTGTACGTGGATAATCACTTTTAGAGATAAAATTAGATGTTTAAAGTGATTTACAAGCTTCCAGGGGCCCTAAACACAAGATATGAGGAATGGGTAAATATGAATGAAAATGGCCAATTTATTCACTCTGAGGCCTTAAAAAGTTTTTCTCCACTCCAGAAAGTGAATTAAATAACATTTGTAGACCTTTATTGTTCAATCAAAAACGCCCGATTTTTGACGAAAGAGATAATCACCCCCCCTTACGACATGCTTCTGAAACTAAAAAAATGGGTTATTTTCAACTGTTGCGTCTTTTGAACTACAATTAACATTGTACGTGGATAATCACTTTTAGAGATCAAATGAGATGTTTAAAGTGATTTTCAAGCTTCCAGGGGCCCTAAACAGAAGATTTGAGAAATGGGTAAAAGTGAATAAAAATGGCCAATTTACTCACTCTGAGGCCTTTAAAAGTGTTTCCCCTCCACGGAAAGTGAATAAAATAACATTTGGATGCCTTTATTGTTCAATCAAAAACGCCCGTTTTTTGGTGAAAAAGATAACCACCCCCCCTTACGACATGCTTCAGAAACGAAAAAAATGGTCCGTTTTCAAATGTAGCCTCTTTGAACTACAATTCATATTTGTACGTGGAAAAGCAATTTTAAAGATCAAATGAGATGTTTAAAGTGATTTTCATGCTTCCAGGGGCCTTAAACACAAGATTTGAGGAATGGGTAAAAGTGAATGAAAATGGCCAATTTACTCACTCTGAGGCCTTAAAAAGTTTTTCTCCACTCCAGAAAGTGAATTAAATAACATTTGTAGACCTTTATTGTTCAATCAAAAACGCCCGATTATTGACGAAAGAGAGAACCACCCTCCTTACGACATGCTTCAGAAACTAAAAAAATGGTCCGTTTTTAAATGTTGCGTCTTTGAATGACAATCCACATTTGTACGTGGATAATCACTTTTAGAGCTAAAATTAGATGTTTAAAGTGATTTGCAAGCTTCCAGGGGCCCTAAACACAAGATTTGAGAAATGGGTAAAAGTGAATGAAAATGGCCAATTTACTCACTCTGAGGCCTTAAAAAGTGTTTCTCCTCCACGGGAAGTGAATTAAATACCATTTGGAGGCCTTTATTGTTCAAGCGAAAACGCCTGATTTTTGATGAAAGAGATAACCACCCCCCTTACGACATGCTTCTGAAACTAAAAAAATGGTTCATTTTCAAATGTTGCGTCTTTTGAACTACAATTAACATTGTACGTGGATAATCACTTTTAGAGATAAAATGAGATGTTTAAAGTGATTTTCAAGCTTCCAGGGGCCCTAAACACGAGATTTGAGAAATGGGTAAACGTGAATGAAAATGGCCAATTTACTCACTCTGCGGCCTTAAAAAGTGTTTCTCCTCCACGGAAAGTGAATAAAATAACATTTGGATGCCTTTATTGTTCAATCAAAAACGCCCGTTTTTTGGTGAAAAAGATAACCACCCCCCCTTTCGACATGCTTCAGAAACGAAAAAAATGGTCCATTTTCAAATGTTGCGTCTTTGAACTACAATTCACGTTTGTACGTGGATGATCACTTTTAGAGATAAAATTAGATGTTTAAAGTGATTTACAAGCTTCCAGGGGCCCTAAACACAAGATATGAGGAATGGGTAAATATGAATGAAACTGGCCAATTTATTCACTCTGAGGCCTTAAAAAGTTTTTCTCCACTCCAGAAAGTGAATTAAATACCATTTGTAGGCCTTTATTGTTCAATCAAAAACGCCCGATTTTTGACGAAAGAGATACCCATCCCCTCTTACGACATCCTTCAGAAACTAAAAAAATGGCCCGTTTTCAAATGTTGCCTCTTTGAACCACAATTCACATTTGTACGTGGAAAAGCACTTTTAAAGATCAAATGAGATGTTTAAAGTGATTTTTATGCTTCCAGGGGCCTTAAACACAAGATTTGAGGAATGGGTAAAAGTGAATGAAAATGGCCAATTTACTCACTCTGAGGCCTTAAAAAGTGTTTCTCCTCCACGGGAAGTGAATAAATACCATTTGGAGGCCTTTATTGTTCAAGCGAAAACACCTGATTTTTGATGAAAGAGATAACCACCCCCCCTTACGACATGCTTCCGAAACTAAAAAAATGGTTCATTTTCAAATGTTGCGTCTTTTGAACTACAATTAACATTGTACGTGGATTATCACTTTTAGAGATAAAATGAGATGTTTAAAGTGATTTTCAAGCTTCCAGGGGCCCTAAACACGAGATTTGAGAAATGGGTAAGCGTGAATTAAAATGGCCAATTTACTCACTCTGCGGCCTTAAAAAGTGTTTCTCCTCCACGGAAAGTGAGTAAAGTAACATTTGGATGCCTTTATTGTTCAATCAAAAACGCCCGTTTTTTGGTGAAAAAGATAACCACCCCCCTTACGACATGCTTCAGAAACGAAAAAAATGGTCCATTTTCAAATGTTGCGTCTTTGAACTACAATTCACATTTGTACATGGATGATCACTTTTAGAGATAAAATTAGATGTTTAAAGTGATTTTCAAGCTTCCAGGGGCCCTAAACACAAGATTTGAGAAATGGGTAAAAGTGAATGAAAATGGCCAATTTACTCACTCTGAGGCCTTAAAAAGTGTTTCTCCTCCACAGGAAGTGAATTAAATACCATTTGGAGGTCTTTATTGTTCAAGCGAAAACGCCTGATTTTTGATGAAAGAGATAACCACCCCCCCTTACGACATGCTTCTGAAACTAAAAAAATGGTTCATTTTCAAATGTTGCGTCTTTGAACCGCAATTAACATTGTACGTGGATAATCACTTTTAGAGATAAAATGAGATGTTTAAAGTGATTTTCAAGCTTCCAGGGGCCCTAAACACGAGATTTGAGAAATGGGTAAACGTGAATGAAAATGGCCAATTTACTCACTCTGCGGCCTTAAAAAGTGTTTCTCCTCCACGGAAAGTGATAAAATAACATTTGGATGCCTTTATTGTTCAAGCGAAAACGCCCGTTTTTTGGTGAAAAAGATAACCACCCCCCCTTACGACATGCTTCAGAAACAAAAAAAATGGTTCATTTTCAAATGTTGCATCTTTGAACGACAATCCACATTTGTACGTGGATAAACACTTTTAGAGATAAAATTAGATGTTTAAAGTGATTTTCAAGCTTCCAGGGGCCCTAAACACAAGATTTGAGAAATGGGTAAAAGTGAATGAAAATGGCCAATTTACTCACTCTGAGGCCTTAAAAAGTGTTTCTCCTCAACGGGAAGTGAATTAAATAACATTTGTAGGCCTTTATTGTTCAAGCGAAAACGCCCGATTATTGACGAAAGAGATAACCACCCCCCCTTACGACATGCTTCAGAAACGAAAAAAATGGTCCATTTTCAAATGTTGCGTCTTTGAATGACAATCCACATTTGTACGTGGATAAACACTTTTAGAGCTAAAATTAGATGTTTAAAGTGATTTTCAAGCTTCCAGGGGCCCTAAACACAAGATTTGAGAAATGGGTAAAAGTGAATGAAAATGGCCAATTTACTCACTCTGAGGCCTTAAAAAGTGTTTCTCCTCCACGGGAAGTGAATTAAATACCATTTGGAGGTCTTTATTGTTCAAGCGAAAACGCCTGATTTTTGATGAAAGAGATAACCACCCCCCCTTACGACATGCTTCTGAAACTAAAAAAATGGTTCATTTTCAAATGTTGCGTCTTTGAACCACAATTAACATTGTACGTGGATAATCACTTTTAGAGATAAAATGAGATGTTTAAAGTGATTTTCAAGCTTCCAGGGGCCCTAAACACGAAATTTGAGAAATGGGTAAACGTGAATGAAAATGGCCAATTTACTCACTCTGCGGCCTTAAAAAGTGTTTCTCCTCCACGGAAAGTGATAAAATAACATTTGGATGCCTTTATAGTTCAAGCGAAAACGCCCGTTTTTTGGTGAAAAAGATAACCACCCCCCCTTACGACATGCTTCAGAAACGAAAAAAAATGGTCCATTTTCAAATGTTGCGTCTTTGAACTACAATTCACATTTGTACGTGGATAATCACTTTTAAAGATCAAATGAGATGTTTAAAGTGATTTACAAGCTTCCAGGGGCCCTAAACACAAGATTTGAGGAATGGGTAAATATGAATGAAAATGGCCAATTTATTCACTCTGAGGCCTTAAAAAGTGTTTCTCCACTCCAGAAAGTGAATTAAATAACATTTGTAGGCCTTTATTGTTCAATCAAAAACGTCCGATTTTTGACGAAAGAGATAACCACCCCCCCTTACGACATGCTTCAGAAACTAAAAAAATGGTCCGCTTTCAAATGTAGCCTCTTTGAACTACAATTCATATTTGTACGTGGAAAAGCAATTTTAAAGATCAAATGAGATGTTTAAAGTGATTTTCATGCTTCCAGGGGCCTTAAACACAAGATTTGAGGAATGGGTAAAAGTGAATGAAAATGGCCAATTTACTCACTCTGAGGCCTTAAAAAGTGTTTCTCCTCCACGGGAAGTGAATTAAATAACATTTGTAGGCCTTTATTGTAACAGCGAAAACGCCCGATTATTGACGAAAGAGATAACCACCCCCCCTTACGACATGCTTCAGAAACTTAAAAAATGGCCCGTTTTCAAATGTTGCGTCTTTGAATGACAATCCACACTTGTACGTGGATAATCACTTTTAGAGCTAAAATTAGATGTTTAAAGTGATTTTCAAGCTTCCAGGGGCCCTAAACACGAGATTTGAGAAATGGGTAAACGTGAATGAAAATGGCCAATTTACTCACTCTGCGGCCTTAAAAAGTGTTTCTCCTCCACGGAAAGTGAATAAAATAACATTTGGATGCCTTTATTGTTCAATCAAAAACGCCCGTTTTTTGGTGAAAAAGATAACCACCCCCCCTTACGACATGCTTCAGAAACAAAAAAAATGGTCCATTTTCAAATGTTGCGTCTTTGAACTAAAATTCACATTTGTACGTGGATAATCACTTTTAGAGATAAAATTAGATGTTTAAAGTGATTTACAAGCTTCCAGGGGCCCTAAACACAAGATATGAGGAATGGGTAAATATGAATGAAAATGGCCAATTTATTCACTCTGAGGCCTTAAAAAGTTTTTCTCCACTCCAGAAAGTGAATTAAATAACATTTGTAGACCTTTATGGTTCAATCAAAAACGCCCGATTTTTGACGAAAGAGATAACCACCCCCTCTTACGACATGCTTCAGAAACAAAAAAAATGGTTCATTTTCAAATGTTGCATCTTTGAACGACAATCCACATTTGTACGTGGATAAACACTTTTAGAGATGAAATTAGATGTTTAAAGTGATTTTCAAGCTTCCAGGGGCCCTAAACACAAGATTTGAGAAATGGGTAAAAGTGAATGAAAATGGCCAATTTACTCACTCTGAGGCCTTAAAAAGTGTTTCTCCTCAACGGGAAGTGAATTAAATAACATTTGTAGGCCTTTATTGTTCAAGCGAAAACGCCCGATTATTGACGAAAGAGATAACCACCCCCCCTTACGACATGCTTCAGAAACGAAAAAAATGGTCCATTTTCAAATGTTGCGTCTTTGAATGACAATCCACATTTGTACGTGGATAAACACTTTTAGAGCTAAAATTAGATGTTTAAAGTGATTTTCAAGCTTCCAGGGGCCCTAAACACAAGATTTGAGAAATGGGTAAAAGTGAATGAAAATGGCCAATTTACTCACTCTGAGGCCTTAAAAAGTGTTTCTCCTCCACGGGAAGTGAATTAAATACCATTTGGAGGTCTTAATTGTTCAAGCGAAAACGCCTGATTTTTGATGAAAGAGATAACCACCCCCCCTTACGACATGCTTCTGAAACTAAAAAAATGGTTCATTTTCAAATGTTGCGTCTTTGAACCACAATTAACATTGTACGTGGCTAATCACTTTTAGAGATAAAATGAGATGTTTAAAGTGATTTTCAAGCTTCCAGGGGCCCTAAACACGAGATTTGAGAAATGGGTAAACGTGAATGAAAATGGCCAATTTACTCACTCTGCGGCCTTAAAAAGTGTTTCTCCTCCACGGAAAGTGATAAAATAACATTTGGATGCCTTTATTGTTCAAGCGAAAACGCCCGTTTTTTGGTGAAAAAGATAACCACCCCCCCTTACGACATGCTTCAGAAACAAAATAATGGTCCATTTTCAAATGTTGCGTCTTTGAACTACAATTCACATTTGTACGTGGATAATCACTTTTAGAGATAAAATTAGATGTTTAAAGTGATTTACAAGCTTCCAGGGGCCCTAAACACAAGATATGAGGAATGGGTAAATATGAATGAAAATGGCCAATTTATTCACTCTGAGGCCTTAAAAAGTTTTTCTCCACTCCAGAAAGTGAATTAAATAACATTTGTAGACCTTTATTGTTCAATCAAAAACGCCCGATTTTTGACGAAAGAGATAACCACCCCCCCTTACGACATGCTTCTGAAACTAAAAAAATGGTTCATTTTCAACTGTTGCGTCTTTTGAACTACAATTAACATTGTACGTGGATAATCACTTTTAGAGATAAAATGAGATGTTTAAAGTGATTTTCAAGCTTCCAGGGGCCCTAAACAGAAGATTTGAGAAATGGGTAAAAGTGAATGAAAATGGCCAATTTACTCACTCTGAGGCCTTTAAAAGTGTTTCTCCTCCACGGAAAGTGAATAAAATAACATTTGGATGCCTTTATTGTTCAATCAAAAACGCCCGTTTTTTGGTGAAAAAGATAACCACCCCCCCTTACGACATGCTTCAGAAACGAAAAAAATGGTCCGTTTTCAAATGTAGCCTCTTTGAACTACAATTCATATTTGTACGTGGAAAAGCAATTTTAAAGATCAAATGAGATGTTTAAAGTGATTTTCATGCTTCCAGGGGCCCTAAACACAAGATTTGAGAAATGGGTAAAAGTGAATGAAAATGGCCAATTTACTCACTCTGAGGCCTTAAAAAGTGTTTCTCCTCAACGGGAAGTGAATTAAATAACATTTGTAGGCCTTTATTGTTCAATCAAAAACGCCCGATTATTGACGAAAGAGAGAACCACCCTCCTTACGACATGCTTCAGAAACTAAAAAAATGGTCCGTTTTCAAATGTTGCGTCTTTGAATGACAATCCACATTTGTACGTGGATAATCACTTTTAGAGCTAAAATTAGATGTTTAAAGTGATTTTCAAGCTTCCAGGGGCCCTAAACACAAGATTTGAGAAATGGGTAAAAGTGAATGAAAATGGCCAATTTACTCACTCTGAGGCCTTAAAAAGTGTTTCTCCTCCACGGGAAGTGAATTAAATACCATTTGGAGGCCTTTATTGTTCAAGCGAAAACGCCTGATTTTTGATGAAAGAGATAACCACCCCCCCTTACGACATGCTTCTGAAACTAAAAAAATGGTTCATTTTCAAATGTTGCGTCTTTGAACTGCAATTAACATTGTACGTGGATAATCACTTTTAGAGATAAAATGAGATGTTTAAAGTGATTTTCAAGCTTCCAGGGGCCCTAAACACGAGATTTGAGAAATGGGTAAACGTGAATGAAAATGGCCAATTTACTCACTCTGCGGCCTTAAAAAGTGTTTCTCCTCCACGGAAAGTGAATAAAATAACATTTGGATGCCTTTATTGTTCAATCAAAAACGCCAGTTTTTTGGTGAAAAAGATAACCACCCCCCCTTACGACATGCTTCAGAAACGAAAAAAATGGTCTATTTTCAAATGTTGCTTCTTTGAACTACAATTCACATTTGTACGTGGATAATCACTTTTAGAGATAAAATTAGATGTTTAAAGTGATTTACAAGCTTCCAGGGGCCCTAAACACAAGATATGAGGAATGGGTAAATATGAATGAAAATGGCCAATTTATTCACTCCGAGGCCTTAAAAAGTTTTTCTCCACTCCAGAAAGTGAATTAAATAACATTTGTAGACCTTTATTGTTCAATCAAAAACGCCCGATTTTTGACGAAAGAGATAACCACCCCCCCTTACGACATGCTTCAGAAACGAAAAAAATGGTCCGTTTTCAAATGTTGTGTCTTTGAATGACAATCCACATTTGTACGTGGATAATCACTTTTAGAGCTAAAATTAGATGTTTAAAGTGATTTTCAAGCTTCCAGGGGCCCTAAACACAAGATTTGAGAAATGGGTAAAAGTGAATGAAAATGGCCAATTTACTCACTCTGAGGCCTTAAAAAGTGTTTCTCCTCAACGGGAAGTGAATTAAATAACATTTGTAGGCCTTTATTGTTCAAGCGAAAACGCCCGATTAATGACGAAAGAGATAACCACCCCCCCTTACGACGCTTCAGAAACGAAAAAAATGGTCCGTTTTCAAATGTTGCGTCTTTGAATGACAATCCACATTTGTACGTGGATAATCACTTTTAGAGCTAAAATTAGATGTTTAAAGTGATTTTCAAGCTTCCAGGGGCCCTAAACACAAGATTTGAGAAATGGGTAAAAGTGAATGAAAATGGCCAATTTACTCACTCTGAGGCCTTAAAAAGTGTTTCTCCTCCACGGAAAGTGATAAAATAACATTTGGATGCCTTTATTGTTCAAGCGAAAACGCCCGTTTTTTGGTGAAAAAGATAACCACCCCCCCCTTACGACATGCTTCAGAAACAAAATAATGGTCCATTTTCAAATGTTGCGTCTTTGAACTACAATTCACATTTGTACGTGGATAATCACTTTTAGAGATAAAATTAGATGTTTAAAGTGATTTACAAGCTTCCAGGGGCCCTAAACACAAGATATGAGGAATGGGTAAATATGAATGAAAATGGCCAATTTATTCACTCTGAGGCCTTAAAAAGTTTTTCTCCACTCCAGAAAGTGAATTAAATAACATTTGTAGACCTTTATTGTTCAATCAAAAACGCCCGATTTTTGACGAAAGAGATAACCACCCCCCCTTACGACATGCTTCTGAAACTAAAAAAATGGTTCATTTTCAACTGTTGCGTCTTTTGAACTACAATTAACATTGTACGTGGATAATCACTTTTAGAGATAAAATGAGATGTTTAAAGTGATTTTCAAGCTTCCAGGGGCCCTAAACAGAAGATTTGAGAAATGGGTAAAAGTGAATGAAAATGGCCAATTTACTCACTCTGAGGCCTTTAAAAGTGTTTCTCCTCCACGGAAAGTGAATAAAATAACATTTGGATGCCTTTATTGTTCAATCAAAAACGCCCGTTTTTTGGTGAAAAAGATAACCACCCCCCCTTACGACATGCTTCAGAAACGAAAAAAATGGTCCGTTTTCAAATGTAGCCTCTTTGAACTACAATTCATATTTGTACGTGGAAAAGCAATTTTAAAGATCAAATGAGATGTTTAAAGTGATTTTCATGCTTCCAGGGGCCCTAAACACAAGATTTGAGAAATGGGTAAAAGTGAATGAAAATGGCCAATTTACTCACTCTGAGGCCTTAAAAAGTGTTTCTCCTCAACGGGAAGTGAATTAAATAACATTTGTAGGCCTTTATTGTTCAATCAAAAACGCCCGATTATTGACGAAAGAGAGAACCACCCTCCTTACGACATGCTTCAGAAACTAAAAAAATGGTCCGTTTTCAAATGTTGCGTCTTTGAATGACAATCCACATTTGTACGTGGATAATCACTTTTAGAGCTAAAATTAGATGTTTAAAGTGATTTTCAAGCTTCCAGGGGCCCTAAACACAAGATTTGAGAAATGGGTAAAAGTGAATGAAAATGGCCAATTTACTCACTCTGAGGCCTTAAAAAGTGTTTCTCCTCCACGGGAAGTGAATTAAATACCATTTGGAGGCCTTTATTGTTCAAGCGAAAACGCCTGATTTTTGATGAAAGAGATAACCACCCCCCCTTACGACATGCTTCTGAAACTAAAAAAATGGTTCATTTTCAAATGTTGCGTCTTTGAACTGCAATTAACATTGTACGTGGATAATCACTTTTAGAGATAAAATGAGATGTTTAAAGTGATTTTCAAGCTTCCAGGGGCCCTAAACACGAGATTTGAGAAATGGGTAAACGTGAATGAAAATGGCCAATTTACTCACTCTGCGGCCTTAAAAAGTGTTTCTCCTCCACGGAAAGTGAATAAAATAACATTTGGATGCCTTTATTGTTCAATCAAAAACGCCAGTTTTTTGGTGAAAAAGATAACCACCCCCCCTTACGACATGCTTCAGAAACGAAAAAAATGGACCATTTTCAAATGTTGCGTCTTTGAACTACAATTCACATTTGTACGTGGATGATCACTTTTAGAGATAAAATTAGATGTTTAAAGTGATTTTCAAGCTTCCAGGGGCCCTAAACACAAGATTTGAGAAATGGGTAAAAGTGAATGAAAATGGCCAATTTACTCACTCTGAGTCCTTAAAAAGTGTTTCTCCTCCACGGGAAGTGAATTAAATACCATTTGGAGGTCTTTATTGTTCAAGCGAAAACGCCTGATTTTTGATGAAAGAGATAACCACCCCCCCTTACGACATGCTTCTGAAACTAAAAAAAATGGTTCATTTTCAAATGTTGCGTCTTTGAACCACAATTAACATTGTACGTGGATAATCACTTTTAGAGATAAAATGAGATGTTTAAAGTGATTTTCAAGCTTCCAGGGGCCCTAAACACGAGATTTGAGAAATGGGTAAACGTGAATGAAAATGGCCAATTTACTCACTCTGCGGCCTTAAAAAGTGTTTCTCCTCCACGGAAAGTGAATAAAATAACATTTGGATGCCTTTATTGTTCAATCAAAAACGCCAGTTTTTTGGTGAAAAAGATAACCACCCCCCCTTACGACATGCTTCAGAAACGAAAAAAATGGTCTATTTTCAAATGTTGCTTCTTTGAACTACAATTCACATTTGTACGTGGATAATCACTTTTAGAGATAAAATTAGATGTTTAAAGTGATTTACAAGCTTCCAGGGGCCCTAAACACAAGATTTGAGAAATGGGTAAAAGTGAATGAAAATGGCCAATTTACTCACTCTGAGGCCTTAAAAAGTGTTTCTCCTCAACGGGAAGTGAATTAAATAACATTTGTAGGCCTTTATTGTTCAAGCGAAAACGCCCGATTAATGACGAAAGAGATAACCACCCCCCCTTACGACGCTTCAGAAACGAAAAAAATGGTCCGTTTTCAAATGTTGCGTCTTTGAATGACAATCCACATTTGTACGTGGATAATCACTTTTAGAGCTAAAATTAGATGTTTAAAGTGATTTTCAAGCTTCCAGGGGCCCTAAACACAAGATTTGAGAAATGGGTAAAAGTGAATGAAAATGGCCAATTTACTCACTCTGAGGCCTTAAAAAGTGTTTCTCCTCCACGGAAAGTGATAAAATAACATTTGGATGCCTTTATTGTTCAAGCGAAAACGCCCGTTTTTTGGTGAAAAAGATAACCACCCCCCCCTTACGACATGCTTCAGAAACAAAATAATGGTCCATTTTCAAATGTTGCGTCTTTGAACTACAATTCACATTTGTACGTGGATAATCACTTTTAGAGATAAAATTAGATGTTTAAAGTGATTTACAAGCTTCCAGGGGCCCTAAACACAAGATATGAGGAATGGGTAAATATGAATGAAAATGGCCAATTTATTCACTCTGAGGCCTTAAAAAGTTTTTCTCCACTCCAGAAAGTGAATTAAATAACATTTGTAGACCTTTATTGTTCAATCAAAAACGCCCGATTTTTGACGAAAGAGATAACCACCCCCCCTTACGACATGCTTCTGAAACTAAAAAAATGGTTCATTTTCAACTGTTGCGTCTTTTGAACTACAATTAACATTGTACGTGGATAATCACTTTTAGAGATAAAATGAGATGTTTAAAGTGATTTTCAAGCTTCCAGGGGCCCTAAACAGAAGATTTGAGAAATGGGTAAAAGTGAATGAAAATGGCCAATTTACTCACTCTGAGGCCTTTAAAAGTGTTTCTCCTCCACGGAAAGTGAATAAAATAACATTTGGATGCCTTTATTGTTCAATCAAAAACGCCCGTTTTTTGGTGAAAAAGATAACCACCCCCCCTTACGACATGCTTCAGAAACGAAAAAAATGGTCCGTTTTCAAATGTAGCCTCTTTGAACTACAATTCATATTTGTACGTGGAAAAGCAATTTTAAAGATCAAATGAGATGTTTAAAGTGATTTTCATGCTTCCAGGGGCCCTAAACACAAGATTTGAGAAATGGGTAAAAGTGAATGAAAATGGCCAATTTACTCACTCTGAGGCCTTAAAAAGTGTTTCTCCTCAACGGGAAGTGAATTAAATAACATTTGTAGGCCTTTATTGTTCAATCAAAAACGCCCGATTATTGACGAAAGAGAGAACCACCCTCCTTACGACATGCTTCAGAAACTAAAAAAATGGTCCGTTTTCAAATGTTGCGTCTTTGAATGACAATCCACATTTGTACGTGGATAATCACTTTTAGAGCTAAAATTAGATGTTTAAAGTGATTTTCAAGCTTCCAGGGGCCCTAAACACAAGATTTGAGAAATGGGTAAAAGTGAATGAAAATGGCCAATTTACTCACTCTGAGGCCTTAAAAAGTGTTTCTCCTCCACGGGAAGTGAATTAAATACCATTTGGAGGCCTTTATTGTTCAAGCGAAAACGCCTGATTTTTGATGAAAGAGATAACCACCCCCCCTTACGACATGCTTCTGAAACTAAAAAAATGGTTCATTTTCAAATGTTGCGTCTTTGAACTGCAATTAACATTGTACGTGGATAATCACTTTTAGAGATAAAATGAGATGTTTAAAGTGATTTTCAAGCTTCCAGGGGCCCTAAACACGAGATTTGAGAAATGGGTAAACGTGAATGAAAATGGCCAATTTACTCACTCTGCGGCCTTAAAAAGTGTTTCTCCTCCACGGAAAGTGAATAAAATAACATTTGGATGCCTTTATTGTTCAATCAAAAACGCCAGTTTTTTGGTGAAAAAGATAACCACCCCCCCTTACGACATGCTTCAGAAACGAAAAAAATGGTCTATTTTCAAATGTTGCTTCTTTGAACTACAATTCACATTTGTACGTGGATAATCACTTTTAGAGATAAAATTAGATGTTTAAAGTGATTTACAAGCTTCCAGGGGCCCTAAACACAAGATATGAGGAATGGGTAAATATGAATGAAAATGGCCAATTTATTCACTCCGAGGCCTTAAAAAGTTTTTCTCCACTCCAGAAAGTGAATTAAATAACATTTGTAGACCTTTATTGTTCAATCAAAAACGCCCGATTTTTGACGAAAGAGATAACCACCCCCCCTTACGACATGCTTCAGAAACGAAAAAAATGGTCCGTTTTCAAATGTTGCGTCTTTGAATGACAATCCACATTTGTACGTGGATAATCACTTTTAGAGCTAAAATTAGATGTTTAAAGTGATTTTCAAGCTTCCAGGGGCCCTAAACACAAGATTTGAGAAATGGGTAAAAGTGAATGAAAATGGCCAATTTACTCACTCTGAGGCCTTAAAAAGTGTTTCTCCTCAACGGGAAGTGAATTAAATAACATTTGTAGGCCTTTATTGTTCAAGCGAAAACACCCGATTAATGACGAAAGAGATAACCACCCCCCCTTACGACGCTTCAGAAACGAAAAAAATGGTCCGTTTTCAAATGTTGCGTCTTTGAATGACAATCCACATTTGTACGTGGATAATCACTTTTAGAGCTAAAATTAGATGTTTAAAGTGATTTTCAAGCTTCCAGGGGCCCTAAACACAAGATTTGAGAAATGGGTAAAAGTGAATGAAAATGGCCAATTTACTCACTCTGAGGCCTTAAAAAGTGTTTCTCCTCCACGGGAAGTGAATAAAATAACATTTGGATGCCTTTATTGTTCAAACAAAAACGCCCGTTTTTTGGTGAAAAAGATAACCACCCCCCCCTTACGACATGCTTCAGAAACAAAATAATGGTCCATTTTCAAATGTTGCGTCTTTGAACTACAAATCACATTTGTACTTGGATAATCACTTTTAGAGATAAAATTAGATGTTTAAAGTGATTTACAAGCTTCCAGGGGCCCTAAACACAAGATATGAGGAATGGGTAAATATGAATGAAAATGGCCAATTTATTCACTCTGAGGCCTTAAAAAGTTTTTCTCCACTCCAGAAAGTGAATTAAATAACATTTGTAGACCTTTATTGTTCAATCAAAAACGCCCGATTTTTGACGAAAGAGATAACCACCCCCCCTTACGACATGCTTCAGAAACAAAAAAAATGGTTCATTTTCAAATGTTGCATCTTTGAACGACAATCCACATTTGTACGTGGATAATCACTTTTAGAGCTAAAATGAGATGTTTAAAGTGATTTTCAAGCTTCCAGGGGCCCTAAACACAAGATTTGAGAAATGAGTAAAAGTGAATGAAAATGGCCAATTTACTCACTCTGAGGCCTTAAAAAGTGTTTCTCCTCAACGGGAAGTGAATTAAATAACATTTGTAGGCCTTTATTGTTCAAGCGAAAACGCCCGATTATTGACGAAAGAGATAACCACCCCCCCTTACGACATGCTTCAGAAACGAAAAAAATGGTCCGTTTTCAAATGTTGCGTCTTTGAATGACAATCCACATTTGTACGTGGATAATCACTTTTAGAGCTAAAATGAGATGTTTAAAGTGATTTTCAAGCTTCCAGGGGCCCTAAACACAAGATTTGAGAAATGGGTAAAAGTGAATGAAAATGGCCAATTTACTCACTCTGAGGCCTTAAAAAGTGTTTCTCCTCCACGGGAAGTGAATTAAATACCATTTGGAGGCCTTTATTGTTCAAGCGAAAACGCCTGATTTTTGATGAAAGAGATAACCACCCCCCCTTACGACATGCTTCTGAAACTAAAAAAATGGTTCATTTTCAAATGTTGCGTCTTTGAACTGCAATTAACATTGTACGTGGATAATCACTTTTAGAGATAAAATGAGATGTTTAAAGTGATTTTCAAGCTTCCAGGGGCCCTAAACACGAGATTTGAGAAATGGGTAAACGTGAATGAAAATGGCCAATTTACTCACTCTGCGGCCTTAAAAAGTGTTTCTCCTCCACGGAAAGTGAATAAAATAACATTTGGATGCCTTTATTGTTCAATCAAAAACGCGCGTTTTTTGGTGAAAAAGATAACCACCCCCCTTACGACATGCTTCAGAAACGAAAAAAATGGTCCATTTTCAAATGTTGCGTCTTTGAACTACAATTCACATTTGTACGTGGATGATCACTTTTAGAGATAAAATTAGATGTTTAAAGTGATTTTCAAGCTTCCAGGGGCCCTAAACACAAGAGTTGAGAAATGGGTAAAAGTGAATGAAAATGGCCAATTTACTCACTCTGAGGCCTTAAAAAGTGTTTCTCCTCCACGGGAAGTGAATTAAATACCATTTGGAGGTCTTTATTGTTCAAGCGAAAACGCCTGATTTTTGATGAAAGAGATAACCACCCCCCCTTACGACATGCTTCTGAAACTAAAAAAATGGTTCATTTTCAAATGTTGCGTCTTTGAACCACAATTAACATTGTACGTGGATAATCACTTTTAGAGATAAAATGAGATGTTTAAAGTGATTTACAAGCTTCCAGGGGCCCTAAACACAAGATATGAGGAATGGGTAAATATGAATGAAAATGGCCAATTTATTCACTCTGAGGCCTTAAAAAGTTTTTCTCCACTCCAGAAAGTGAATTAAATAACATTTGTAGGCCTTTATTGTTCAATCAAAAACGCCCGATTTTTGACGAAAGAGATAACCACCCCCCCTTACGACATGCTTCAGAAACTAAAAAAATGGTCCGTTTTCAAATGTAGCCTCTTTGAACTACAATTCACATTTGTACGGGGAAAAGCACTTTTAAAGATCAAATGAGATGTTTAAAGTGATTTTCATGCTTCCAGGGGCCTTAAACACAAGATTTGAGGAATGGGTAAAAGTGAATGAAAATGGCCAATTTACTCACTCTGAGGCCTTAAAAAGTGTTTCTCCTCCACGGGAAGTGAATTAAATAACATTTGTAGGCCTTTATTGTAAAAGCGAAAACGCCCGATTATTGACGAAAGAGAAAACCACCCCCCCTTACGACATGCTTCAGAAACGTAAAAAATGGCCCGTTTTCAAATGTTGCGTCTTTGAATGACAATCCACATTTGTACGTGGATAATCACTTTTAGAGCTAAAATTAGATGTTTAAAGTGATTTTCAAGCTTCCAGGGTCCCTAAACACAAGATTTGAGAAATGGGTAAAAGTGAATGAAAATGGCCAATTTACTCACTCTGAGGCCTTAAAAAGTGTTTCTCCTCCACGGGAAGTGAATTAAATACCATTTGGAGGCCTTTATTGTTCAAGCGAAAACGCCTGATTTTTGATGAAAGAGATAACCACCCCCCCTTACGACATGCTTCAGAAACAAAAAAAATGGTTCATTTTCAAATGTTGCATCTTTGAACGACAATCCACATTTGTACGTGGATAATCACTTTTAGAGCTAAAATGAGATGTTTAAAGTGATTTTCAAGCTTCCAGGGGCCCTAAACACAAGATTTGAGAAATGGGTAAAAGTGAATGAAAATGGCCAATTTACTCACTCTGAGGCCTTAAAAAGTGTTTCTCCTCAACGGGAAGTGAATTAAATAACATTTGTAGGCCTTTATTGTTCAAGCGAAAACGCCCGATTATTGACGAAAGAGATAACCACCCCCCCTTACGACATGCTTCAGAAACGAAAAAAATGGTCCGTTTTCAAATGTTGCGTCTTTGAATGACAATCCACATTTGTACGTGGATAATCACTTTTAGAGCTAAAATGAGATGCTTAAAGTGATTTTCAAGCTTCCAGGGGCCCTAAACACAAGATTTGAGAAATGGGTAAAAGTGAATGAAAATGGCCAATTTACTCACTCTGAGGCCTTAAAAAGTGTTTCTCCTCCACAGGAAGTGAATTAAATACCATTTGGAGGCCTTTATTGTTCAAGCGAAAACGCCTGATTTTTGATGAAAGAGATAACCACCCCCCCTTACGACATGCTTCTGAAACTAAAAAAATGGTTCATTTTCAAATGTTGCGTCTTTGAACTGCAATTAACATTGTACGTGGATAATCACTTTTAGAGATAAAATGAGATGTTTAAAGTGATTTTCAAGCTTCCAGGGGCCCTAAACACGAGATTTGAGAAATGGGTAAACGTGAATGAAAATGGCCAATTTACTCACTCTGCGGCCTTAAAAAGTGTTTCTCCTCCACGGAAAGTGAATAAAATAACATTTGGATGCCTTTATTGTTCAATCAAAAACGCGCGTTTTTTGGTGAAAAAGATAACCACCCCCCTTACGACATGCTTCAGAAACGAAAAAAATGGTCCATTTTCAAATGTTGCGTCTTTGAACTACAATTCACATTTGTACGTGGATGATCACTTTTAGAGATAAAATTAGATGTTTAAAGTGATTTTCAAGCTTCCAGGGGCCCTAAACACAAGATTTGAGAAATGGGTAAAAGTGAATGAAAATGGCCAATTTACTCACTCTGAGGCCTTAAAAAGTGTTTCTCCTCCACGGGAAGTGAATTAAATACCATTTGGAGGTCTTTATTGTTCAAGCGAA
Organism: Triturus cristatus; assembly: GCF_964204655.1. Classification (NCBI taxonomy): domain Eukaryota; kingdom Metazoa; phylum Chordata; class Amphibia; order Caudata; family Salamandridae; genus Triturus; species Triturus cristatus. Next base: position 932,016,642 of record NC_140587.1, on the reverse strand, counting down.
AACGCCTGATTTTTGATGAAAGAGATAACCACCCCCCCTTACGACATGCTTCTGAAACTAAAAAAATGGTTCATTTTCAAATGATGCGTCTTTGAACCACAATTAACATTGTACGTGGATAATCACTTTTAGAGATAAAATGAGATGTTTAAAGTGATTTACAAGCTTCCAGGGGCCCTAAACACAAGATATGAGGAATGGGTAAATATGAATGAAAATGGCCAATTTATTCACTCTGAGGCCTTAAAAAGTTTTTCTCCACTCCAGAAAGTGAATTAAATAACATTTGTAGGCCTTTATTGTTCAATCAAAAACGCCCGATTTTTGACGAAAGAGATAACCACCCCCCCTTACGACATGCTTCAGAAACTAAAAAAATGGTCCGTTTTTAAATGTAGCCTCTTTGAACTACAATTCACATTTGTACGTGGAAAAGCACTTTTAAAGATCAAATGAGATGTTTAAAGTGATTTTCATGCTTCCAGGGGCCTTAAACACAAGATTTGAGGAATGGGTAAAAGTGAATGAAAATGGCCAATTTACTCACTCTGAGGCCTTAAAAAGTGTTTCTCCTCCACGGGAAGTGAATTAAATAACATTTGTAGGCCTTTATTGTAAAAGCGAAAACGCCCGATTATTGACGAAAGAGAAAACCACCCCCCCTACGACATGCTTCAGAAACGTAAAAAATGGCCCGTTTTCAAATGTTGCGTCTTTGAATGACAATCCACATTTGTACGTGGATAATCACTTTTAGAGCTAAAATTAGATGTTTAAAGTGATTTTCAAGCTTCCAGGGTCCCTAAACACAAGATTTGAGAAATGGGTAAAAGTGAATGAAAATGGCCAATTTACTCACTCTGAGGCCTTAAAAAGTGTTTCTCCTCCACGGGAAGTGAATTAAATACCATTTGGAGGCCTTTATTGTTCAAGCGAAAACGCCTGATTTTTGATGAAAGAGATAACCACCCCCCCTTACGACATGCTTCTGAAACTAAAAAAATGGTTCATTTTCAAATGTTGCGTCTTTGAACTGCAATTAACATTGTACGTGGATAATCACTTTTAGAGATAAAATGAGATGTTTAAAGTGATTTTCAAGCTTCCAGGGGCCCTAAAAACGAGATTTGAGAAATGGGTAAACGTGAATGAAAATGGCCAATTTTCTCACTCTGCGACCTTAAAAAGTGTTTCTCCTCCACGGAAAGTGAATAAAATAACATTTGGATGCCTTTATTGTTCAATCAAAAACGCCAGTTTTTTGGTGAAAAAGATAACCACCCCCCCTTACGACATGCTTCAGAAACGAAAAAAATGGTCCATTTTCAAATGTTGCTTCTTTGAACTACAATTCACATTTGTACGTGGATAATCACTTTTAGAGATAAAATTAGATGTTTAAAGTGATTTACAAGCTTCCAGGGGCCCTAAACACAAGATATGAGGAATGGGTAAATATGAATGAAAATGGCCAATTTATTCACTCCGAGGCCTTAAAAAGTTTTTCTCCACTCCAGAAAGTGAATTAAATAACATTTGTAGACCTTTATTGTTCAATCAAAAACGCCCGATTTTTGACGAAAGAGATAACTACCCCCCTTACGACATGCTTCAGAAACGAAAAAAATGGTCCGTTTTCAAATGTTGCGTCTTTGAATGACAATTCACATTTGTACGTGGATAATCACTTTTAGAGCTAAAATTAGATGTTTAAAGTGATTTTCAAGCTTCCAGGGGCCCTAAACACAAGATTTGAGAAATGGGTAAAAGTGAATGAAAATGGCCAATTTACTCACTCTGAGGCCTTAAAAAATGTTTCTCCTCCACGGGAAGTGAATTAAATACCATTTGGAGGCCTTTATTGTTCAAGCGAAAACACCTGATTTTTGATGAAAGAGATAACCACCCCCCCTTACGACATGCTTCTGAAACTAAAAAAATGGTTCATTGTCAAATGTTGCGTCTTTGAACTACAATTCACATTTGTACGTGGATGATCACTTTTAGAGATAAAATTCGATGTTTAAAGTGATTTACAAGCTTCCAGGGGCCCTAACCACAAGATATGAGGAATGGGTAAATATGAATGAAAATGGCCAATTTATTCACTCTGAGGCCTTAAAAAGTTTTTCTCCACTCCAGAAAGTGAATTAAATACCATTTGTAGGCGTTTATTGTTCAATCAAAAACGCCCGACTTTTGACGAAAGAGATAACCACCCCCCCTTACGACATGCTTCAGAAACTAAAAAAATGGTCCATTTTCAAATGTTGCCTCTTTGAACTACAATTCACATTTGTACGTGGATAATCACTTTTAGAGATAAAATTAGATGTTTAAAGTGATTTACAAGCTTCCAGGGGCCCTAAACACAAGATATGAGGAATGGGTAAATATGAATGAAAATGGGCAATTTATTCACTCTGAGGCCTTAAAAAGTTTTTCTCCACTCCAGAAAGTGAATTAAATAACATTTGTAGGCCTTTATTGTTCAATCAAAAACGCCCGATTTTTGAACAAAGAGATAACCACCCCCCCTTACGACATGCTTCAGAAACTATAAAAATGGTCCGTTTTCAAATGTTGCCTCTTTGAACTACAATTCACATTTGTACGTGGAAAAGCACTTTTAAAGATCAAGGGCCTCATGTAGGTAGCCAAATACCGGTCGGTAACGGCCGATTTTCGGTAATTATACCGTTACCGACCGGTATTTTGGCTTTTGAGATGTAGGGGGAGAATTTCTGTATTCGGAATTTACCGAATCGGTAAAATTACCGATTCGGTAAAATTACCGATTCGGTAATTTTACCGATTCGGTAAATTCCGAATACAGAAATGAGATGTAGGGGGACTGTGTGGTGTGTGTGGGGATTCGTTATTTACCACCAACTAATAGTTGGTGGTAAATGACAAATATGTGTGTAAATGCAATATTTTGCCCGTAGATGTGTGCAATGTGGCAGACACACATGCCCTCAGGGCATGTATGTGTGCCACATGTGCACACATGGCCGAATCAGGGGTGCAACAGGGTGTCAATGTGACACCCTGCCACCCTTGCATGTGCTCCCCCATTACCGAATCGGTATTTACCGATTCGGTAATGAGGCATACCTTCCCATCAATGGGAAGGTATGCCTCATTACCGAATCGGTAAATACCGATTCGGTAATTACCGAATTTTTCCGAATCGGTAATATTTACCGACCAATTACCTACATAGCATTTACCACTTCATAAATACCGAATCGGTAAAATTCGGTATTTATGAAGTGGTAAATGTTAGGCGACCTACATATGGCCCCAAATGAGATGTTTAAAGTGATTTCCATGCTTCCAGGGGCCTTAAACACAAGATTTGAGGAATGGGTAAAAGTGAATGAAAAAGGCCAATTTACTCACTCTGAGGCTTAAAAAGTGTTTCTCCTCCATGGGAAGTGAATTAAATAACATTTGTAGGCCTTTATTGTTCAAGCGAAAACGCCTGATTATTGACGAAAGAGATAACCACCCCCCCTTACGACATGCTTCAGAAACGAAAAAAATGGTCCGTTTTCAAATGTTGCGTCTTTGAATTACAATCCACATTTGTACGTGGATAATCACTTTTAGAGCTAAAATTAGATGTTTAAAGTGATTTTCAAGCTTCCAGGGGCCCTAAACACAAGATTTGAGAAATGGGTAAAAGTGAATGAAAATGGCCAATTTACTCACTCTGAGGCCTTAAAAAGTGTTTCTCCTCCACGGGAAGTGAATTAAATACCATTTGGAGGTCTTTATTGTTCAAGCGAAAACGCCTGATTTTTGATTAAAGAGATAACCACCCCCCCTTACGACATGCTTCAGAAACGTAAAAAATGGCCCGTTTTCAAATGTTGCGTCTTTGAATGACAATCCACATTTGTACGTGGATAATCACTTTTAGAGCTAAAATTAGATGTTTAAAGTGATTTTCAAGCTTCCAGGGGCCCTAAACACAAGATTTGAGAAATGGGTAAAAGTGAATGGAATTGGCCAATTTACTCACTCTGAGGCCTTAAAAAGTGTTTCTCCTCCACGGAAAGTGAATAAAATAACATTTGGATGCCTTTATTGTTCAAACAAAAACGCCCGTTTTTTGGTGAAAAAGATAACCACCCCCCTTACGACATGCTTCAGAAACAAAATAATGGTCCATTTTCAAATGTTGTGTCTTTGAACTACAATTCACATTTGTACGTGGATAATCACTTTTAGAGATAAAATTAGATGTTTAAAGTGATTTTCAAGCTTCCAGGGGCCCTAAACACGAGATTTGAGAAATGGGTAAACGTGAATGAAAATGGCCAATTTACTCACTCTGCGGCCTTAAAAAGTGTTTCTCCTCCACGGGAAGTGAATTAAATACCATTTGGAGGTCTTTATTGTTCAAGCAAAAACGCCTGATTTTTGATGAAAGAGATAACCACCCCCCCTTACGACATGCTTCTGAAACTAAAAAAATGGTTCATTTTCAAATGTTGCGTCTTTGAACCACAATTAACATTGTACGTGGATAATCACTTTTAGAGATAAAATGAGATGTTTAAAGTGATTTACAAGCTTCCAGGGGCCCTAAACACAAGATATGAGGAATGGGTAAATATGAATGAAAATGGCCAATTTATTCACTCTGAGGCCTTAAAAAGTTTTTCTCCACTCCAGAAAGTGAATTAAATAACATTTGTAGACCTTTATTGTTCAATCAAAAACGCCCGATTTTTGATGAAAGAGATAACCACCCCCCTTACGACATGCTTCAGAAACAAAAAAAATGGTTCATTTTCAAATGTTGCATCTTTGAACGACAATCCACATTTGTACGTGGATAATCACTTTTAGAGCTAAAATGAGATGTTTAAAGTGATTTTCAAGCTTCCAGGGGCCCTAAACACGAGATTTGAGAAATGGGTAAACGTGAATGAAAATGGCCAATTTACTCACTCTGCGGCCTTAAAAAGTGTTTCTCCTCCACGGAAAGTGAATAAAATAACATTTGGATGCCTTTATTGTTCAATCAAAAACGCCCGTTTTTTGGTGAAAAAGATAACCACCCCCCTTACGACATGCTTCAGAAACGAAAAAAATGGTCCATTTTCAAATGTTGCGTCTTTGAACTACAATTCACATTTGTACGTGGATGATCACTTTTAGAGATAAAATTAGATGTTTAAAGTGATTTTCAAGCTTCCAGGGGTCCTAAACACAAGATTTGAGAAATGGGTAAAAGTGAATGAAAATGGCCAATTTACTCACTCTGAGGCCTTAAAAAGTGTTTCTCCTCAACGGGAAGTGAAATAAATAACATTTGTAGGCCTTTATTGTTCAAGCGAAAACGCCCGATTATTGACGAAAGAGATAACCATCCCCCCTTACGACATGCTTCAGAAACGAAAAAAATGGTCCGTTTTCAAATGTTGCGTCTTTGAATGACAATCCACATTTGTACGTGGATAATCACTTTTAGAGATAAAATGAGATGTTTAAAGTGATTTTCAAGCTTCCAGGGGCCCTAAACACGAGATTTGAGAAATGGGTAAACGTGAATGAAAATGGCCAATTTACTCACTCTGCGGCCTTAAAAAGTGTTTCTCCTCCACGGAAAGTGAATAAAATAACATTTGGATGCCTTTATTGTTCAATCAAAAACGCCCGTTTTTTGGTGAAAAAGATAACCACCCCCCTTACGACATGCTTCAGAAACGAAAAAAATGGTCCGTTTTCAAATGTAGCCTCTTTGAACTACAATTCACATTTGTACGTGGAAAAGCACTTTTAAAGATCAAATGAGATGTTTAAAGTGATTTTCATGCTTCCAGGGGCCTTAAACACAAGATTTGAGGAATGGGTAAAAGTGAATGAAAATGGCCAATTTACTCACTCTGAGGCCTTAAAAAGTGTTTCTCCTCCACGGGAAGTGAATTAAATAACATTTGTAGGCCTTTATTGTAAAAGCGAAAACGCCCGATTATTGACGAAAGAGAAAACCACCCCCCCTTACGACATGCTTCAGAAACGTAAAAAATTGCCCGTTTTCAAATGTTGCGTCTTTGAATGACAATCCACATTTGTACGTGGATAATCACTTTTAGAGCTAAAATTAGATGTTTAAAGTGATTTTCAAGCTTCCAGGGGCCCTAAACACAAGATTTGAGAAATGGGTAAAAGTGAATGAAAATGGCCAATTTACTCACTCTGAGGCCTTAAAAAGTGTTTCTTCTCCACGGGAAGTGAATTAAATACCATTTGGAGGCCTTTATTGTTCAAGCGAAAACGCCTGATTTTTGATGAAAGAGATAACCACCCCCCCTTACGGCATGCTTCTGAAACTAAAAAAATGGTTCATTTTCAAATGTTGCGTCTTTGAACTGCAATTAACATTGTACGTGGATAATCACTTTTAGAGATAAAATGAGATGTTTAAAGTGATTTTCAAGCTTCCAGGGGCCCTAAACACGAGATTTGAGAAATGGGTAAACGTGAATGAAAATGGCCAATTTACTCACTCTGCGGCCTTAAAAAGTGTTTCTCCTCCACGGAAAGTGAATAAAATAACATTTGGATGCCTTTATTGTTCAATCAAAAACGCCAGTTTTTTGGTGAAAAAGATAACCACCCCCCCTTACGACATGCTTCAGAAACGAAAAAAATGGTCCATTTTCAAATGTTGCTTCTTTGAACTACAATTCACATTTGTACGTGGATAATCCCTTTTAGAGATAAAATTAGATGTTTAAAGTGATTTACAAGCTTCCAGGGGCCCTAAACACAAGATATGAGGAATGGGTAAATATGAATGAAAATGGCCAATTTATTCACTCCGAGACCTTAAAAAGTTTTTCTCCACTCCAGAAAGTGAATTAAATAACATTTGTAGACCTTTATTGTTCAATCAAAAACGCCCGATTTTTGACGAAAGAGATAACCACCCCCCCTTACGACATGCTTCAGAAACGAAAAAAATGGTCCGTTTTCAAATGTTGCGTCTTTGAATGACAATCCACATTTGTACGTGGATAATCACTTTTAGAGCTAAAATTAGATGTTTAAAGTGATTTTCAAGCTTCCAGGGGCCCTAAACACAAGATTTGAGAAATGGGTAAAAGTGAATGAAAATGGCCAATTTACTCACTCTGAGGCCTTAAAAAGTGTTTCTCCTCCACGGGAAGTGAATTAAATACCATTTGGAGGTCTTTATTGTTCAAGCGAAAACGCCTGATTTTTGATGAAAGAGATAACCACCCCCCCTTACGACATGCTTCAGAAACGTAAAAAATGGCCCGTTTTCAAATGTTGCGTCTTTGAATGACAATCCACATTTGTACGTGGATAATCACTTTTAGAGCTAAAATTAGATGTTTAAAGTGATTTTCAAGCTTCCAGGGGCCCTAAACACAAGATTTGAGAAATGGGTAAAAGTGAATGGAATTGGCCAATTTACTCACTCTGAGGCCTTAAAAAGTGTTTCTCCTCCACGGAAAGTGAATAAAATAACATTTGGATGCCTTTATTGTTCAAACAAAAACGCCCGTTTTTTGGTGAAAAAGATAACCACCCCCCCTTACGACATGCTTCAGAAACAAAATAATGGTCCATTTTCAAATGTTGCGTCTTTGAACTACAATTCACATTTGTACGTGGATAATCACTTTTAGAGATAAAATTAGATGTTTAAAGTGATTTACAAGCTTCCAGGGGCCCTAAACACAAGATATGAGGAATGGGTAAATATGAATGAAAATGGCCAATTTATTCACTCTGAGGCCTTAAAAAGTTTTTCTCCACTCCAGAAAGTGAATTAAATAACATTTGTAGACCTTTATTGTTCAATCAAAAACGCCCGATTTTTGACGAAAGAGATAACCACCCCCCCTTACGACATGCTTCAGAAACAAAAAAAATGGTTCATTTTCAAATGTTGCATCTTTGAACGACAATCCACATTTGTACGTGGATAAACACTTTTAGAGATAAAATTAGATGTTTAAAGTGATTTTCAAGCTTCCAGGGGCCCTAAACACGGGATTTGAGAAATGGGTAAACGTGAATGAAAATGGCCAATTTACTCACTCTGCGGCCTTAAAAAGTGTTTCTCCTCCACGGAAAGTGAATAAAATAACATTTGGATGCCTTTATTGTTCAATCAAAAACGCCCGTTTTTTGGTGAAAAAGATAACCACCCCCCTTACGACATGCTTCAGAAACGAAAAAAATGGTCCATTTTCAAATGTTGCGTCTTTGAACTACAATTCACATTTGTATGTCGATGATCACTTTTAGAGATAAAATTAGATGTTTAAAGTGATTTTCAAGCTTCCAGGGGCCCTAAACACAAGATTTGAGAAATGGGTAAAAGTGAATGAAAATGGCCAATTTACTCACTCTGAGGCCTTAAAAAGTGTTTCTCCTCCACGGGAAGTGAATTAAATACCATTTGGAGGTCTTTATTGTTCAAGCGAAAACGCCTGATTTTTGATGAAAGAGATAACCACCCCCCCTTACGACATGCTTCTGAAACTAAAAAAATGGTTCATTTTCAAATGTTGCGTCTTTGAACCACAATTAACATTGTACGTGGATAATCACTTTTAGAGATAAAATGAGATGTTTAAAGTGATTTTCAAGCTTCCAGGGGCCCTAAACACGAGATTTGAGAAATGGGTAAACGTGAATGAAAATGGCCAATTTACTCACTCTGCGGCCTTAAAAAGTGTTTCTCCTCCACGGAAAGTGAATAAAATAACATTTGGATGCCTTTATTGTTCAATCAAAAACGCCCGTTTTTTGGTGAAAAAGATAACCACCCCCGCTTACGACATGCTTCAGAAACAAAAAAAATGGGCCATTTTCAAATGTTGCGTCTTTGAACTACAATTCACATTTGTATGTGGATGATCACTTTTAGAGATAAAATTAGATGTTTAAAGTGATTTACAAGCTTCCAGGGGCCCTAAACACAAGATATGAGGAATGGGTAAATATGAATGAAAATGGCCAATTTATTCACTCTGAGGCCTTAAAAAGTTTTTCTCCGCTCCAGAAAGTGAATTAAATAACATTTGTAGGCCTTTATTGTTCAATCAAAAACGCCCGATTTTTGACGAAAGAGATAACCACCCCCCTTACGACATGCTTCAGAAACTAAAAAAATGGTCCGTTTTCAAATGTAGCCTCTTTGAACTACAATTCACATTTGTACGTGGAAAAGCACTTTTAAAGATCAAATGAGATGTTTAAAGTGATTTTCATGCTTCCAGGGGCCTTAAACACAATATTTGAGGAATGGGTAAAAGTGAATGAAAATGGCCAATTTACTCACTCTGAGGCCTTAAAAAGTGTTTCTCCTCCACGGGAAGTGAATTAAATAACATTTGTAGGCCTTTATTGTAAAAGCGAAAACGCCCGATTATTGACGAAAGAGAAAACCACCCCCCCTTACGACATGCTTCAGAAACGTAAAAAATGGCCCGTTTTCAAATGTTGCGTCTTTGAATGACAATCCACATTTGTACGTGGATAATCACTTTTAGAGCTAAAATTAGATGTTTAAAGTGATTTTCAAGCTTCCAGGGGCCCTAAACACGAGATTTGAGAAATGGGTAAACGTGAATGAAAATGGCCAATTTACTCACTCTGCGGCCTTAAAAAGTGTTTCTCCTCCACGGAAAGTGAATAAAATAACATTTGGATGCCTTTATTGTTCAATCAAAAACGCCAGTTTTTTGGTGAAAAAGATAACCACCCCCCCTTACGACATGCTTCAGAAACGAAAAAAATGGTCCATTTTCAAATGTTGCTTCTTTGAACTACAATTCACATTTGTACGTGGATAATCACTTTTAGAGATAAAATTAGATGTTTAAAGTGATTTACAAGCTTAAAGGGGCCCTAAACACAAGATATGAGGAATGGGTAAATATGAATGAAAATGGCCAATTTATTCACTCCGAGACCTTAAAAAGTTTTTCTCCACTCCAGAAAGTGAATTAAATAACATTTGTAGACCTTTATTGTTCAATCAAAAACGCCCGATTTTTGACGAAAGAGATAACCACCCCCCCTTACGACATGCTTCAGAAACGAAAAAAATGGTCCGTTTTCAAATGTTGCGTCTTTGAATGACAATTCACATTTGTACGTGGATAATCACTTTTAGAGCTAAAATTAGATGTTTAAAGTGATTTTCAAGCTTCCAGGGGCCCTAAACACAAGATTTGAGAAATGGGTAAAAGTGAATGAAAATGGCCAATTTACTCACTCTGAGGCCTTAAAAAGTGTTTCTCCACTCCAGAAAGTGAATTAAATAACATTTGTAGGCCTTTATTGTTCAATCAAAAACTCCCGATTTTTGACGAAAGAGATAACCACCCCCCTTACGACATGCTTAAGAAACTAAAAAAATGGTTCGTTTTCAAATGTTGCCTCTTTGAACTACAATTCACATTTGTACGTGGAAAAGCACTTTTAAAGATCAAATGAGATGTTTAAAGTGATTTTCAAGCTTCCAGGGGCCCTAAACACAAGATTTGAGAAATGGGTAAAAGTGAATGAAAATGGCCAATTTACTCACTCTGAGGCCTTAAAAAGTGTTTCTCCTCCACGGGAAGTGAATTAAATACCATTTGGAGGCCTTTATTGTTCAAGCGAAAACGCCTGATTTTTGATGAAAGAGATAACCACCCCCCTTTACGACATGCTTCTGAAACTAAAAAAATGGTTCATTTTCAAATGTTGCGTCTTTGAACCACAATTAACATTGTACGTGGATAATCACTTTTAGAGATAAAATGAGATGTTTAAAGTGATTTTCAAGCTTCCAGGGGCCCTAAACACGAGATTTGAGAAATGGGTAAACGTGAATGAAAATGGCCAATTTACTCACTCTGCGGCCTTAAAAAGTGTTTCTCCTCCACGGAAAGTGATAAAATAACATTTGGATGCCTTTATTGTTCAAGCGAAAACGCCTGATTTTTGATGAAAGAGATAACCACCCCCCCTTACGACATGCTTCTGAAACTAAAAAAATGGTCCATTTTCAAATGTTGCGTCTTTGAACTACAATTCACATTTGTACGTGGATGATCACTTTTAGAGATAAAATTAGATGTTTAAAGTGATTTACAAGCTTCCAGGGGCCCTAAACACAAGATATGAGTAATGGGTAAATATGAATGAAAATGGGCAATTTATTCACTCTGAGGCCTTAAAAAGTTTTTCTCCACTCCAGAAAGTGAATTAAATAACATTTGTAGGCCTTTATTGTTCAATCAAAAACGCCCGATTTTTGACGAAAGAGATAACCACCCCCCCTTACGACATGCTTCAGAAACTAAAAAAATGGTCCGTTTTCAAATGTTGCCTCTTTGAACTACAATTCACATTTGTACGTGGAAAAGCACTTTTAAAGATCAAGGGCCTCATGTAGGTAGCCAAATACCGGTCGGTAACGGCCGATTTTCGGTAATTATACCGTTACCGACCGGTATTTTGGCTTTTGAGATGTAGGGGGAGAATTTCTGTATTCGGAATTTACCGAATCGGTAAAATTACCGATTCGGTAAAATTACCGATTCGGTAATTTTACCGATTCGGTAAATTCCGAATACAGAAATGAGATGTAGGGGGACTGTGTGGTGTGTGTGGGGATTCGTTATTTACCACCAACTAATAGTTGGTGGTAAATGACGAATATGTGTGTAAATGCAATATTTTGCCCGTAGATGTGTGCAATGTGGCAGACACACATGCCCTCAGGGCATGTATGTGTGCCACATGTGCACACATGGCCGAATCAGGGGTGCAACAGGGTGTCAATGTGACACCCTGCCACCCTTGCATGTGCTCCCCCATTACCGAATCGGTATTTACCGATTCGGTAATGAGGCATACCTTCCCATCAATGGGAAGGTATGCCTCATTACCGAATCGGTAAATACCGATTCGGTAATTACCGAATTTTTCCGAATCGGTAATATTTACCGACCAATTACCTACATAGCATTTACCACTTCATGAATACCGAATCGGTAAAATTCGGTATTTATGAAGTGGTAAATGTTAGGCTACCTACATATGGCCCCAAATGAGATGTTTAAAGTGATTTTCATGCTTCCAGGGGCCTTAAACACAAGATTTGAGGAATGGGTAAAAGTGAATGAAAAAGGCCAATTTACTCACTCTGAGGCCTTAAAAAGTGTTTCTCCTCCATGCTAAGTGAATTAAATAACATTTGTAGGCCTTTATTGTTCAAGCGAAAACGCCTGATTATTGACGAAAGAGATAACCACCCCCCCTTACGACATGCTTCAGAAACGAAAAAAATGGTCCGTTTTCAAATGTTGCGTCTTTGAATGACAATCCACATTTGTACGTGGATAATCACTTTTAGAGCTAAAATTAGATGTTTAAAGTGATTTTCAAGCTTCCAGGGGCCCTAAACACAAGATTTGAGAAATGGGTAAAAGTGAATGAAAATGGCCAATTTACTCACTCTGAGGCCTTAAAAAGTGTTTCTCCTCCACGGGAAGTGAATTAAATACCATTTGGAGGCCTTTATTGTTCAAGCGAAAACGCCTGATTATTGACGAAAGAGATAACCACCCCCCCTTACGACATGCTTCAGAAACGAAAAAAATGGTCCGTTTTCAAATGTTGCGTCTTTGAATGACAATCCACATTTGTACGTGGATAATCACTTTTAGAGCTAAAATTAGATGTTTAAAGTGATTTTCAAGCTTCCAGGGGCCCTAAACACGAGATTTGAGAAATGGGTAAACGTGAATGAAAATGGCCAATTTACTCACTCTGCGGCCTTAAAAAGTGTTTCTCCTCCACGGAAAGTGAATAAAATAACATTTGGATGCCTTTATTGTTCAATCAAAAACGCCCGTTTTTTGGTGAAAAAGATAACCACCCTCCTTACGACATGCTTCAGAAACGAAAAAAATGGACCATTTTCAAATGTTGCGTCTTTGAACTACAATTCACATTTGTACGTGGATGATCACTTTTAGAGATCAAATGAGATGTTTAAAGTGATTTACAAGCTTCCAGGGGCCCTAACCACAAGATATGAGGAATGGGTAAATATGAATGAAAATGGCCAATTTATTCACTCTGAGGCCTTAAAAAGTTTTTCTCCACTCCAGAAAGTGAATTAAATAACATTTGTAGGCCTTTATTGTTCAATCAAAAACTCCCGATTTTTGACGAAAGAGATAACCACACCCCTTACGACATGCTTAAGAAACTAAAAAAATGGTTTGTTTTCAAATGTTGCCTCTTTGAACTACAATTCACATTTGTACGTGGAAAAGCACTTTTAAAGATCAAATGAGATGTTTAAAGTGATTTTCAAGCTTCCAGGGGCCCTAAACACAAGATTTGAGAAATGGGTAAAAGTGAATGAAAATGGCCAATTTACTCACTCTGAGGCCTTAAAAAGTGTTTCTCCTCCACGGGAAGTGAATTAAATACCATTTGGAGGCCTTTATTGTTCAAGCGAAAACGCCTGATTTTTGATGAAAGAGATAACCACCCCCCTTTTCAACATGCTTCTGAAACTAAAAAAATGGTTCATTTTCAAATGTTGCGTCTTTGAACCACAATTAACATTGTACGTGGATAATCACTTTTAGAGATAAAATGAGATGTTTAAAGTGATTTTCAAGCTTCCAGGGGCCCTAAACACGAGATTTGAGAAATGGGTAAACGTGAATGAAAATGGCCAATTTACTCACTCTGCGGCCTTAAAAAGTGTTTCTCCTCCACGGAAAGTGATAAAATAACATTTGGATGCCTTTATTGTTCAAGCGAAAACGCCTGATTTTTGATGAAAGAGATAACCACCCCCCCTTACGACATGCTTCTGAAACTAAAAAAATGGTCCATTTTCAAATGTTGCGTCTTTGAACTACAATTCACATTTGTACGTGGATGATCACTTTTAGAGATAAAATTAGATGTTTAAAGTGATTTACAAGCTTCCAGGGGCCCTAAACACAAGATATGAGTAATGGGTAAATATGAATGAAAATGGGCAATTTATTCACTCTGAGGCCTTAAAAAGTTTTTCTCCGCTCCAGAAAGTGAATTAAATAACATTTGTAGGCCTTTATTGTTCAATCAAAAACGCCCGATTTTTGACGAAAGAGATAACCACCCCCCCTTACGACATGCTTCAGAAACTAAAAAAATGGTCCGTTTTCAAATGTTGCCTCTTTGAACTACAATTCACATTTGTACGTGGAAAAGCACTTTTAAAGATCAAGGGCCTCATGTAGGTAGCCAAATACCGGTCGGTAACGGCCGATTTTCGGTAATTATACCGTTACCGACCGGTATTTTGGCTTTTGAGATGTAGGGGGAGAATTTCTGTATTCGATATTTACCGAATCGGTAAAATTACCGATTCGGTAAAATTACCGATTCGGTAAATTCCGAATACAGAAATGAGATGTAGGGGGACTGTGTGGTGTGTGTGGGGATTCGTTATTTACCACCAACTAATAGTTGGTGGTAAATGACGAATATGTGTGTAAATGCAATATTTTGCCCGTAGATGTGTGCAATGTGGCAGACACACATGCCCTCAGGGCATGTATGTGTGCCACATGTGCACACATGGCCGAATCAGGGGTGCAACAGGGTGTCAATGTGACACCCTGCCACCCTTGCATGTGCTCCCCCATTACCGAATCGGTATTTACCGATTCGGTAATGAGGCATACCTTCCCATCAATGGGAAGGTATGCCTCATTACCGAATCGGTAAATACCGATTCGGTAATTACCGAATTTATCCGAATCGGTAATATTTACCGACCAATTACCTACATAGCATTTACCACTTCATAAATACCGAATCGGTAAAATTCGGTATTTATGAAGTGGTAAATGTTAGGCTACCTACATATGGCCCCAAATGAGATGTTTAAAGTGATTTTCATGCTTCCAGGGGCCTTAAACACAAGATTTGAGGAATGGGTAAAAGTGAATGAAAAAGGCCAATTTACTCACTCTGAGGCCTTAAAAAGTGTTTCTCCTCCATGCTAAGTGAATTAAATAACATTTGTAGGCCTTTATTGTTCAAGCGAAAACGCCTGATTATTGACGAAAGAGATAACCACCCCCCCTTACGACATGCTTCAGAAACGAAAAAAATGGTCCGTTTTCAAATGTTGCGTCTTTGAATGACAATCCACATTTGTACGTGGATAATCACTTTTAGAGCTAAAATTAGATGTTTAAAGTGATTTTCAAGCTTCCAGGGGCCCTAAACACAAGATTTGAGAAATGGGTAAAAGTGAATGAAAATGGCCAATTTACTCACTCTGAGGCCTTAAAAAGTGTTTCTCCTCCACGGGAAGTGAATTAAATACCATTTGGAGGCCTTTATTGTTCAAGCGAAAACGCCTGATTATTGACGAAAGAGATAACCACCCCCCCTTACGACATGCTTCAGAAACGAAAAAAATGGTCCGTTTTCAAATGTTGCGTCTTTGAATGACAATCCACATTTGTACGTGGATAATCACTTTTAGAGCTAAAATTAGATGTTTAAAGTGATTTTCAAGCTTCCAGGGGCCCTAAACACGAGATTTGAGAAATGGGTAAACGTGAATGAAAATGGCCAATTTACTCACTCTGCGGCCTTAAAAAGTGTTTCTCCTCCACGGAAAGTGAATAAAATAACATTTGGATGCCTTTATTGTTCAATCAAAAACGCCCGTTTTTTGGTGAAAAAGATAACCACCCCCCTTACGACATGCTTCAGAAACGAAAAAAATGGACCATTTTCAAATGTTGCGTCTTTGAACTACAATTCACATTTGTACGTGGATGATCACTTTTAGAGATCAAATGAGATGTTTAAAGTGATTTACAAGCTTCCAGGGGCCCTAACCACAAGATATGAGGAATGGGTAAATATGAATGAAAATGGCCAATTTATTCACTCTGAGGCCTTAAAAAGTTTTTCTCCACTCCAGAAAGTGAATTAAATAACATTTGTAGGCCTTTATTGTTCAATCAAAAACTCCCGATTTTTGACGAAAGAGATAACCACACCCCTTACGACATGCTTAAGAAACTAAAAAAATGGTTCGTTTTCAAATGTTGCCTCTTTGAACTACAATTCACATTTGTACGTGGAAAAGCACTTTTAAAGATCAAATGAGATGTTTAAAGTGATTTTCAAGCTTCCAGGGGCCCTAAACACAAGATTTGAGAAATGGGTAAAAGTGAATGAAAATGGCCAATTTACTCACTCTGAGGCCTTAAAAAGTGTTTCTCCACGGGAAGTGAATTAAATACCATTTGGAGGCCTTTATTGTTCAAGCGAAAACGCCTGATTTTTGATGAAAGAGATAACCACCCCCCTTTACGACATGTTTCTGAAACTAAAAAAATGGTTCATTTTCAAATGTTGCGTCTTTGAACCACAATTCACATTTGTACGTGGATGATCACTTTTAGAGATAAAATTAGATGTTTAAAGTGATTTACAAGCTTCCAGGGGCCCTAAACACGAGATTTGAGAAATGGGTAAACGTGAATGAAAATGGCCAATTTACTCACTCTGCGGCCTTAAAAAGTGTTTCTCCTCCACGGAAAGTGATAAAATAACATTTGGATGCCTTTATTGTTCAAGCGAAAACGCCTGATTTTTGATGAAAGAGATAACCACCCCCCCTTACGACATGCTTCTGAAACTAAAAAAATGGTCCATTTTCAAATGTTGCGTCTTTGAACTACAATTCACATTTGTACGTGGATGATCACTTTTAGAGATAAAATTAGATGTTTAAAGTGATTTACAAGCTTCCAGGGGCCCTAAACACAAGATATGAGTAATGGGTAAATATGAATGAAAATGGGCAATTTATTCACTCTGAGGCCTTAAAAAGTTTTTCTCCGCTCCAGAAAGTGAATTAAATAACATTTGTAGGCCTTTATTGTTCAATCAAAAACGCCCGATTTTTGACGAAAGAGATAACCACCCCCCCTTACGACATGCTTCAGAAACTAAAAAAATGGTCCGTTTTCAAATGTTGCCTCTTTGAACTACAATTCACATTTGTACGTGGAAAAGCACTTTTAAAGATCAAGGGCCTCATGTAGGTAGCCAAATACCGGTCGGTAACGGCCGATTTTCGGTAATTATACCGTTACCGACCGGTATTTTGGCTTTTGAGATGTAGGGGGAGAATTTCTGTATTCGATATTTACCGAATCGGTAAAATTACCGATTCGGTAAAATTACCGATTCGGTAATTTTACCGATTCGGTAAATTCCGAATACAGAAATGAGATGTAGGGGGACTGTGTGGTGTGTGTGGGGATTCGTTATTTACCACCAACTAATAGTTGGTGGTAAATGACGAATATGTGTGTAAATGCAATATTTTGCCCGTAGATGTGTGCAATGTGGCAGACACACATGCCCTCAGGGCATGTATGTGTGCCACATGTGCACACATGGCCGAATCAGGGGTGCAACAGGGTGTCAATGTGACACCCTGCCACCCTTGCATGTGCTCCCCCATTACCGAATCGGTATTTACCGATTCGGTAATGAGGCATACCTTCCCATCAATGGGAAGGTATGCCTCATTACCGAATCGGTAAATACCGATTCGGTAATTACCGAATTTTTCCGAATCGGTAATATTTACCGACCAATTACCTACATAGCATTTACCACTTCATAAATACCGAATCGGTAAAATTCGGTATTTATGAAGTGGTAAATGTTAGGCTACCTACATATGGCCCCAAATGAGATGTTTAAAGTGATTTTCATGCTTCCAGGGGCCTTAAACACAAGATTTGAGGAATGGGTAAAAGTGAATGAAAAAGGCCAATTTACTCACTCTGAGGCCTTAAAAAGTGTTTCTCCTCCATGCTAAGTGAATTAAATAACATTTGTAGGCCTTTATTGTTCAAGCGAAAACGCCTGATTATTGACGAAAGAGATAACCACCCCCCCTTACGACATGCTTCAGAAACGAAAAAAATGGTCCGTTTTCAAATGTTGCGTCTTTGAATGACAATCCACATTTGTACGTGGATAATCACTTTTAGAGCTAAAATTAGATGTTTAAAGTGATTTTCAAGCTTCCAGGGGCCCTAAACACAAGATTTGAGAAATGGGTAAAAGTGAATGAAAATGGCCAATTTACTCACTCTGAGGCCTTAAAAAGTGTTTCTCCTCCACGGGAAGTGAATTAAATACCATTTGGAGGCCTTTATTGTTCAAGCGAAAACGCCTGATTATTGACGAAAGAGATAACCACCCCCCCTTACGACATGCTTCAGAAACGAAAAAAATGGTCCGTTTTCAAATGTTGCGTCTTTGAATGACAATCCACATTTGTACGTGGATAATCACTTTTAGAGCTAAAATTAGATGTTTAAAGTGATTTTCAAGCTTCCAGGGGCCCTAAACACGAGATTTGAGAAATGGGTAAACGTGAATGAAAATGGCCAATTTACTCACTCTGCGGCCTTAAAAAGTGTTTCTCCTCCACGGAAAGTGAATAAAATAACATTTGGATGCCTTTATTGTTCAATCAAAAACGCCCGTTTTTTGGTGAAAAAGATAACCACCCCCGCTTACGACATGCTTCAGAAACAAAAAAAATGGTCCATTTTCAAATGTTGCGTCTTTGAACTACAATTCACATTTGTACGTGGATGATCACTTTTAGAGATAAAATTAGATGTTTAAAGTGATTTACAAGCTTCCAGGGGCCCTAAACACAAGATATGAGGAATGGGTAAATATGAATGAAAATGGCCAATTTATTCACTCTGAGGCCTTAAAAAGTTTTTCTCCACTCCAGAAAGTGAATTAAATAACATTTGTAGGCCTTTATTGTTCAATCAAAAACGCCCGATTTTTGACGAAAGAGATAACCACCCCCCCTTACGACATGCTTCAGAAACTAAAAAAATGGTCCGTTTTCAAATGTAGCCTCTTTGAACTACAATTCACATTTGTACGTGGAAAAGCACTTTTAAAGATCAAATGAGATGTTTAAAGTGATTTTCATGCTTCCAGAGGCCTTAAACACAAGATTTGAGGAATGGGTAAAAGTGAATGAAAATGGCCAATTTACTCACTCTGAGGCCTTAAAAAGTGTTTCTCCTCCACGGGAAGTGAATTAAATAACATTTGTAGGCCTTTATTGTAAAAGCGAAAACGCCCGAATATTGACGAAAGAGAAAACCACCCCCCCTTACAACATGCTTCAGAAACGTAAAAAATGGCCCGTTTTCAAATGTTGCGTCTTTGAATGACAATCCACATTTGTACGTGGATAATCACTTTTAGAGCTAAAATTAGATGTTTAAAGTGATTTTCAAGCTTCCAGGGGCCCTAAACACAAGATTTGAGAAATGGGTAAAAGTGAATGAAAATGGCCAATTTACTCACTCTGAGGCCTTAAAAAGTGTTTCTCCTCCACGGGAAGTGAATTAAATACCATTTGGAGGCCTTTATTGTTCAAGCGAAAACGCCTGATTTTTGATGAAAGAGATAACCACCCCCCCTTACGACATGCTTCTGAAACTAAAAAAATGGTTCATTTTCAAATGTTGCGTCTTTGAACTGCAATTAACATTGTACGTGGATAATCACTTTTAGAGATAAAATGAGATGTTTAAAGTGATTTTCAAGCTTCCAGGGGCCCTAAACACGAGATTTGAGAAATGGGTAAACGTGAATGAAAATGGCCAATTTACTCACTCTGCGGCCTTAAAAAGTGTTTCTCCTCCACGGAAAGTGAATAAAATAACATTTGGATGCCTTTATTGTTCAATCAAAAATGCCAGTTTTTTGGTGAAAAAGATAACCACCCCCCCTTACGACATGCTTCAGAAACGAAAAAAATGGTCTATTTTTAAATGTTGCTTCTTTGAACTACAATTCACATTTGTACGTGGATAATCACTTTTAGAGATAAAATTAGATGTTTAAAGTGATTTACAAGCTTCCAGGGGCCCTAAACACAAGATATGAGGAATGGGTAAATATGAATGAAAATGGCCAATTTATTCACTCCGAGGCCTTAAAAAGTTTTTCTCCACTCCAGAAAGTGAATTAAATAACATTTGTAGACCTTTATTGTTCAATCAAAAACGCCCGATTTTTGACGAAAGAGATAACCACCCCCCCTTACGACATGCTTCAGAAACGAAAAAAATGGTCCGTTTTCAAATGTTGCGTCTTTGAATGACAATCCACATTTGTACGTGGATAATCACTTTTAGAGCTAAAATTAGATGTTTAAAGTGATTTTCAAGCTTCCAGGGGCCCTAAACACAAGATTTGAGAAATGTGTAAAAGTGAATGAAAATGGCCAATTTACTCACTCTGAGGCCTTAAAAAGTGTTTCTCCTCCACGGGAAGTGAATTAAATACCATTTGGAGGTCTTTATTGTTCAAGCGAAAACGCCTGATTTTTGATGAAAGAGATAACCACCCCCCCTTACGACATGCTTCAGAAACGTAAAAAATGGCCCGTTTTCAAATGTTGCGTCTTTGAATGACAATCCACATTTGTACGTGGATAATCACTTTTAGAGCTAAAATTAGATGTTTAAAGTGATTTTCAAGCTTCCAGTGGCCCTAAACACAAGATTTGAGAAATGGGTAAAAGTGAATGGAATTGGCCAATTTACTCACTCTGAGGCCTTAAAAAGTGTTTCTCCTCGACGGAAAGTGAATAAAATAACATTTGGATGCCTTTATTGTTCAAACAAAAACGCCCGTTTTTTGGTGAAAAAGATAACCACCCCCCCTTACGACATGCTTCAGAAACAAAATAATTGTCCATTTTCAAATGTTGCGTCTTTGAACTACAATTCACATTTGTACGTGGATAATCACTTTTAGAGATAAAATTAGATGTTTAAAGTGATTTACAAGCTTCCAGGGGCCCTAAACACAAGATATGAGGAATGGGTAAATATGAATGAAAATGGCCAATTTATTCACTCTGAGGCCTTAAAAAGTTTTTCTCCACTCCAGAAAGTGAATTAAATAACATTTGTAGACCTTTATTGTTCAATCAAAAACGCCCGATTTTTGACGAAAGAGATAACCACCCCCCCTTACGACATGCTTCAGAAACAAAAAAAATGGTTCATTTTCAAATGTTGCATCTTTGAACGACAATCCACATTTGTACGTGGATAATCACTTTTAGAGCTAAAATGAGATGTTTAAAGTGATTTTCAAGCTTCCAGGGGCCCTAAACACAAGATTTGAGAAATGGGTAAAAGTGAATGAAAATGGCCAATTTACTCACTCTGAGGCCTTAAAAAGTGTTTCTCCTCAACGGGAAGTGAATTAAATAACATTTGTAGGCCTTTATTGTTCAAGCGAAAACGCCCGATTATTGACGAAAGAGATAACCACCCCCCCTTACGACATGCTTCAGAAACGAAAAAAATGGTCCGTTTTCAAATGTTGCGTCTTTGAATGACAATCCACATTTGTACGTGGATAATCACTTTTAGAGCTAAAATGAGATGTTTAAAGTGATTTTCAAGCTTCCAGGGGCCCTAAACACAAGATTTGAGAAATGGGTAAAAGTGAATGAAAATGGCCAATTTACTCACTCTGAGGCCTTAAAAAGTGTTTCTCCTCCACGGGAAGTGAATTAAATAACATTTGTAGGCCTTTATTGTAAAAGCGAAAACGCCCGATTATTGACGAAAGAGAAAACCACCCCCCCTTACGACATGCTTCAGAAACGTGAAAAATGGCCAGTTTTCAAATGTTGCGTCTTTGAATGACAATCCACATTTGTACGTGGATAATCACTTTTAGAGATAAAATGAGATGTTTAAAGTGATTTTCAAGCTTCCAGGGGCCCTAAACACGAGATTTGAGAAATGGGTAAACGTGAATGAAAATGGCCAATTTACTCACTCTGCGGCCTTAAAAAGTGTTTCTCCTCCACGGAAAGTGAATAAAATAACATTTGGATGCCTTTATTGTTCAATCAAAAACGCCCGTTTTTTGGTGAAAAAGATAACCACCCCCCTTACGACATGCTTCAGAAACGAAAAAAATGGTCCATTTTCAAATGTTGCGTCTTTGAACTACAATTCACATTTGTACGTGGATGATCACTTTTAGAGATAAAATTACATGTTTAAAGTGATTTTCAAGCTTCCAGGGACCCTAAACACAAGATTTGAGAAATGGGTAAAAGTGAATGAAAATGGCCAATTTACTCACTCTGAGGCCTTAAAAAGTGTTTCTCCTCCACGGGAAGTGAATTAAATACCATTTGGAGGTCTTTATTGTTCAAGCGAAAACGCCTGATTTTTGATGAAAGAGATAACCACCCCCCCTTACGACATGCTTCTGAAACTAAAAAAATGGTTCATTTTCAAATGTTGCGTCTTTGAACCACAATTAACATTGTACGTGGATAATCACTTTTAGAGATAAAATGAGATGTTTAAAGTGATTTTCAAGCTTCCAGGGTCCCTAAACACAAGATTTGAGAAATGGGTAAAAGTGAATGAAAATGGCCAATTTACTCACTCTGAGGCCTTAAAAAGTGTTTCTCCTCCACGGGAAGTGAATTAAATACCATTTGGAGGCCTTTATTGTTCAAGCGAAAACGCCTGATTTTTGATGAAAGAGATAACCACCCCCCCTTACGACATGCTTCTGAAACTAAAAAAATGGTTCATTTTCAAATGTTGCGTCTTTGAACTGCAATTAACATTGTACGTGGATAATCACTTTTAGAGATAAAATGAGATGTTTAAAGTGATTTTCAAGCTTCCAGGGGCCCTAAACACGAGATTTGAGAAATGGGTAAACGTGAATGAAAATGGCCAATTTACTCACTCTGCGACCTTAAAAAGTGTTTCTCCTCCACGGAAAGTGAATAAAATAACATTTGGATGCCTTTATTGTTCAATCAAAAACGCCAGTTTTTTGGTGAAAAAGATAACCACCCCCCCTTACGACATGCTTCAGAAACGAAAAAAATGGTCCATTTTCAAATGTTGCTTCTTTGAACTACAATTCACATTTGTACGTGGATAATCACTTTTAGAGATAAAATTAGATGTTTAAAGTGATTTACAAGCTTCCAGGGGCCCTAAACACAAGATATGAGGAATGGGTAAATATGAATGAAAATGGCCAATTTATTCACTCCGAGGCCTTAAAAAGTTTTTCTCAACTCCAGAAAGTGAATTAAATAACATTTGTAGACCTTTATTGTTCAATCAAAAACGCCCGATTTTTGACGAAAGAGATAACTACCCCCCCTTACGACATGCTTCAGAAACGAAAAAAATGGTCCGTTTTCAAATGTTGCGTCTTTGAATGACAATTCACATTTGTACGTGGATAATCACTTTTAGAGCTAAAATTAGATGTTTAAAGTGATTTTCAAGCTTCCAGGGGCCCTAAACACAAGATTTGAGAAATGGGTAAAAGTGAATGAAAATGGCCAATTTACTCACTCTGAGGCCTTAAAAAATGTTTCTCCTCCACGGGAAGTGAATTAAATACCATTTGGAGGCCTTTATTGTTCAAGCGAAAACACCTGATTTTTGATGAAAGAGATAACCACCCCCCCTTACGACATGCTTCTGAAACTAAAAAAATGGTTCATTGTCAAATGTTGCGTCTTTGAACTACAATTCACATTTGTACGTGGATGATCACTTTTAGAGATAAAATTCGATGTTTAAAGTGATTTACAAGCTTCCAGGGGCCCTAACCACAAGATATGAGGAATGGGTAAATATGAATGAAAATGTCCAATTTATTCACTCTGAGGCCTTAAAAAGTTTTTCTCCACTCCAGAAAGTGAATTAAATACCATTTGTAGGCGTTTATTGTTCAATCAAAAACGCCCGACTTTTGACGAAAGAGATAACCACCCCCCCTTACGACATGCTTCAGAAACTAAAAAAATGGTCCATTTTCAAATGTTGCCTCTTTGAACTACAATTCACATTTGTACGTGGATAATCACTTTTAGAGATAAAATTAGATGTTTAAAGTGATTTACAAGCTTCCAGGGGCCCTAAACACAAGATATGAGGAATGGGTAAATATGAATGAAAATGGGCAATTTATTCACTCTGAGGCCTTAAAAAGTTTTTCTCCACTCCAGAAAGTGAATTAAATAACATTTGTAGGCCTTTATTGTTCAATCAAAAACGCCCGATTTTTGACGAAAGAGATAACCACCCCCCCTTACGACATGCTTCAGAAACTAAAAAAATGGTCCGTTTTCAAATGTTGCCTCTTTGAACTACAATTCACATTTGTACGTGGAAAAGCACTTTTAAAGATCAAGGGCCTCATGTAGGTAGCCAAATACCGGTCGGTAACGGCCGATTTTCGGTAATTATACCGTTACCGACCGGTATTTTGGCTTTTGAGATGTAGGGGGAGAATTTCTGTATTCGCAATTTACCGAATCGGTAAAATTACCGATTCGGTAAAATTACCGATTCGGTAATTTTACCGATTCGGTAAATTCCGAATACAGAAATGAGATGTAGGGGGACTGTGTGGTGTGTGTGGGGATTCGTTATTTACCACCAACTAATAGTTGGTGGTAAATGACGAATATGTGTGTAAATGCAATATTTTGCCCGTAGATGTGTGCAATGTGGCAGACACACATGCCCTCAGGGCATGTATGTGTGCCACATGTGCACACATGGCCGAATCAGGGGTGCAACAGGGTGTCAATGTGACACCCTGCCACCCTTGCATGTGCTCCCCCATTACCGAATCGGTATTTACCGATTCGGTAATGAGGCATACCTTCCCATCAATGGGAAGGTATGCCTCATTACCGAATCGGTAAATACCGATTCGGTAATTACCGAATTTTTCCGAATCGGTAATATTTAACGACCAATTACCTACATAGCATTTACCACTTCATGAATACCGAATCGGTAAAATTCGGTATTTATGAAGTGGTAAATGTTAGGCTACCTACATATGGCCCCAAATGAGATGTTTAAAGTGATTTTCATGCTTCCAGGGGCCTTAAACACAAGATTTGAGGAATGGGTAAAAGTGAATGAAAAAGGCCAATTTACTCACTCTGAGGCTTAAAAAGTGTTTCTCCTCCATGGGAAGTGAATTAAATAACATTTGTAGGCCTTTATTGTTCAAGCGAAAACGCCTGATTATTGACGAAAGAGATAAGCACCCCCCCTTACGACATGCTTCAGAAACGAAAAAAATGGTCCGTTTTCAAATGTTGCGTCTTTGAATGACAATCCACATTTGTACGTGGATAATCACTTTTAGAGCTAAAATTAGATGTTTAAAGTGATTTTCAAGCTTCCAGGGGCCCTAAACACAAGATTTGAGAAATGGGTAAAAGTGAATGAAAATGGCCAATTTACTCACTCTGAGGCCTTAAAAAGTGTTTCTCCTCCACGGGAAGTGAATTAAATACCATTTGGAGGTCTTTATTGTTCAAGCGAAAACGCCTGATTTTTGATGAAAGAGATAACCACCCCCCCTTACGACATGCTTCAGAAACGTAAAAAATGGCCCGTTTTCAAATGTTGCGTCTTTGAATGACAATCCACATTTGTACGTGGATAATCACTTTTAGAGCTAAAATTAGATGTTTAAAGTGATTTTCAAGCTTCCAGGGGCCCTAAACACAAGATTTGAGAAATGGGTAAAAGTGAATGGAATTGGCCAATTTACTCACTCTGAGGCCTTAAAAAGTGTTTCTCCTCCACGGAAAGTGAATAAAATAACATTTGGATGCCTTTATTGTTCAAACAAAAACGCCCGTTTTTTGGTGAAAAAGATAACCACCCCCCCTTACGACATGCTTCAGAAACAAAATAATGGTCCATTTTCAAATGTTGTGTCTTTGAACTACAATTCACATTTGTACGTGGATAATCACTTTTAGAGATAAAATTAGATGTTTAAAGTGATTTACAAGCTTCCAGGGGCCCTAAACACAAGATATAAGGAATGGGTAAATATGAATGAAAATGGCCAATTTATTCACTCTGAGGCCTTAAAAAGTTTTTCTCCACTCCAGAAAGTGAATTAAATAACATTTGTAGACCTTTATTGTTCAATCAAAAAGCCCGATTTTTGACGAAAGAGATAACCACCCCCCTTACGACATGCTTCAGAAACAAAAAAAATGGTTCATTTTCAAATGTTGCATCTTTGAACGACAATCCACATTTGTACGTGGATAATCACTTTTAGAGGTAAAATGAGATGTTTAAAGTGATTTTCAAGCTTCCAGGGGCCCTAAACACGAGATTTGAGAAATGGGTAAACGTGAATGAAAATGGCCAATTTACTCACTCTGCGGCCTTAAAAAGTGTTTCTCCTCCACGGAAAGTGAATAAAATAACATTTGGATGCCTTTATTGTTCAATCAAAAACGCCAGTTTTTTGGTGAAAAAGATAACCAACCCCCCTTACGACATGCTTCAGAAACGAAAAAAATGGTCCATTTTCAAATGTTGCGTCTTTGAACTACAATTCACATTTGTACGTGGATGATCACTTTTAGAGAGAAAATTAGATGTTTAAAGTGATTTTCAAGCTTCCAGGGGTCCTAAACACAAGATTTGAGAAATGGGTAAAAGTGAATGAAAATGGCCAATTTACTCACTCTGAGGCCTTAAAAAGTGTTTCTCCTCAACGGGAAGTGAATTAAATAACATTTGTAGGCCTTTATTGTTCAAGCGAAAACGCCCGATTATTGACGAAAGAGATAACCATCCCCCCTTACGACATGCTTCAGAAACGAAAAAAATGGTCCGTTTTCAAATGTTGCGTCTTTGAATGACAATCCACATTTGTACGTGGATAATCACTTTTAGAGATAAAATGAGATGTTTAAAGTGATTTTCAAGCTTCCAGGGGCCCTAAACACGAGATTTGAGAAATGGGTAAACGTGAATGAAAATGGCCAATTTACTCACTCTGCGGCCTTAAAAAGTGTTTCTCCTCCACAGAAAGTGAATAAAATAACATGTGGATGCCTTTATTGTTCAATCAAAAACGCCCGTTTTTTGGTGAAAAAGATAACCACCCCCCTTACGACATGCTTCAGAAACGAAAAAAATGGTCCATTTTCAAATGTTGCGTCTTTGAACTACAATTCACATTTGTATGTGGATGATCACTTTTAGAGATAAAATTAGATGTTTAAAGTGATTTTCAAGCTTCCAGGGGCCCTAAACACAAGATTTGAGAAATGGGTAAAAGTGAATGAAAATGGCCAATTTACTCACTCTGAGGCCTTAAAAAGTGTTTCTCCTCCACGGGAAGTAAATTAAATACCATTTGGAGGTCTTTATTGTTCAAGCGAAAACGCCTGATTTTTGATGAAAGAGATAACCACCCCCCCTTACGACATGCTTCTGAAACTAAAAAAATGGTTCATTTTCAAATGTTGCGTCTTTGAACCACAATTAACATTGTACGTGGATAATCACTTTTAGAGATAAAATGAGATGTTTAAAGTGATTTTCAAGCTTCCAGGGGCCCTAAACACGAGATTTGAGAAATGGGTAAACGTGAATGAAAATGGCCAATTTACTCACTCTGCGGCCTTAAAAAGTGTTTCTCCTCCACGGAAAGTGAATAAAATAACATTTGGATGCCTTTATTGTTCAATCAAAAACGCCCGTTTTTTGGTGAAAAAGATAACCACCCCCCTTACGACATGCTTCAGAAACGAAAAAAATGGTCCATTTTCAAATGTTGCGTCTTTGAACTACAATTCACATTTGTACGTGGATGATCACTTTTAGAGATAAAATTAGATGTTTAAAGTGATTTTCAAGCTTCCAGGGGTCCTAAACACAAGATTTGAGAAATGGGTAAAAGTGAATGAAAATGGCCAATTTACTCACTCTGAGGCCTTAAAAAGTGTTTCTCCTCAACGGGAAGTGAAATAAATAACATTTGTAGGCCTTTATTGTTCAAGCGAAAACGCCCGATTATTGACGAAAGAGATAACCATCCCCCCTTACGACATGCTTCAGAAACGAAAAAAATGGTCCGTTTTCAAATGTTGCGTCTTTTAATGACAATCCACATTTGTACGTGGATAATCACTTTTAGAGCTAAAATTAGATGTTTAAAGTGATTTTCAAGCTTCCAGGGGCCCTAAACACAAGATTTGAGAAATGGGTAAACGTGAATGAAAATGGCCAATTTACTCACTCTGCGGCCTTAAAAAGTGTTTCTCCTCCACGGAAAGTGAATAAAATAACATTTGGATGCCTTTATTGTTCAATCAAAAACGCCAGTTTTTTGGTGAAAAAGATAACCAACCCCCCTTACGACATGCTTCAGAAACGAAAAAAATGGTCCATTTTCAAATGTTGCTTCTTTGAACTACAATTCACATTTGTACGTGGATAATCCCTTTTAGAGATAAAATTAGATGTTTAAAGTGATTTACAAGCTTCCAGGGGCCCTAAACACAAGATATGAGGAATGGGTAAATATGAATGAAAATGGCCAATTTATTCACTCCGAGACCTTAAAAAGTTTTTCTCCACTCCAGAAAGTGAATTAAATAACATTTGTAGACCTTTATTGTTCAATCAAAAACGCCCGATTTTTGACGAAAGAGATAACCACCCCCCCTTACGACATGCTTCAGAAACGAAAAAAATGGTCCGTTTTCAAATGTTGCGTCTTTGAATGACAATCCACATTTGTACGTGGATAATCACTTTTAGAGCTAAAATTAGATGTTTAAAGTGATTTTCAAGCTTCCAGGGGCCCTAAACACAAGATTTGAGAAATGGGTAAAAGTGAATGAAAATGGCCAATTTACTCACTCTGAGGCCTTAAAAAGTGTTTCTCCTCCACGGGAAGTGAATTAAATGCCATTTGGAGGTCTTTATTGTTCAAGCAAAAACGCCTGATTTTTGATGAAAGAGATAACCACCCCCCCTTACGACATGCTTCAGAAACGTAAAAAATGGCCCGTTTTCAAATGTTGCGTCTTTGAATGACAATCCACATTTGTACGTGGATAATCACTATTAGAGCTAAAATTAGATGTTTAAAGTGATTTTCAAGCTTCCAGGGGCCCTAAACACAAGATTTGAGAAATGGGTAAAAGTGAATGGAATTGGCCAATTTACTCACTCTGAGGCCTTAAAAAGTGTTTCTCCTCCACGGAAAGTGAATAAAATAACATTTGAATGCCTTTATTGTTCAAACAAAAACACCCGTTTTTTGGTGAAAAAGATAACCACCCCCCCTTACGACATGCTTCAGAAACAAAATAATGGTCCATTTTCAAATGTTGCGTCTTTGAACTACAATTCACATTTGTACGTGGATAATCACTTTTAGAGATAAAATTAGATGTTTAAAGTGATTTACAAGCTTCCAGGGGCCCTAAACACAAGATATGAGGAATGGCTAAATATGAATGAAAATGGCCAATTTATTCACTCTGAGGCCTTAAAAAGTTTTTCTCCACTCCAGAAAGTGAATTAAATAACATTTGTAGACCTTTATTGTTCAATCAAAAACGCCCGATTTTTGACGAAAGAGATAACCACCCCCCCTTACGACATGCTTCAGAAACAAAAAAAATGGTTCATTTTCAAATGTTGCATCTTTGAACGACAATCCACATTTGTACGTGGATAAACACTTTTAGAGATAAAATTAGATGTTTAAAGTGATTTTCAAGCTTCCAGGGGCCCTAAACACGAGATTTGAGAAATGGGTAAACGTGAATGAAAATGGCCAATTTACTCACTCTGCGGCCTTAAAAAGTGTTTCTCCTCCACGGAAAGTGAATAAAATAACATTTGGATGCCTTTATTGTTCAATCAAAAACGCCCGTTTTTTGGTGAAAAAGATAACCACCCCCCTTACGACATGCTTCAGAAACGAAAAAAATGGTCCATTTTCAAATGTTGCGTCTTTGAACTACAATTCACATTTGTACGTGGATGATCACTTTTAGAGATAAAATTAGATGTTTAAAGTGATTTTCAAGCTTCCAGGGGTCCTAAACACAAGATTTGAGAAATGGGTAAAAGTGAATGAAAATGGCCAATTTACTCACTCTGAGGCCTTAAAAAGTGTTTCTCCTCAACGGGAAGTGAATTAAATAACATTTGTAGGCCTTTATTGTTCAAGCGAAAACGCCCGATTATTGACGAAAGAGATAACCATCCCCCCTTACGACATGCTTCAGAAACGAAAAAAATGGTCCGTTTTCAAATGTTGCGTCTTTGAATGACAATCCACATTTGTACGTGGATAATCACTTTTAGAGATAAAATGAGATGTTTAAAGTGATTTTCAAGCTTCCAGGGGCCCTAAACACGAGATTTGAGAAATGGGTAAACGTGAATGAAAATGGCCAATTTACTCACTCTGCGGCCTTAAAAAGTGTTTCTCCTCCACAGAAAGTGAATAAAATAACATGTGGATGCCTTTATTGTTCAATCAAAAACGCCCGTTTTTTGGTGAAAAAGATAACCACCCCCCTTACGACATGCTTCAGAAACGAAAAAAATGGTCCATTTTCAAATGTTGCGTCTTTGAACTACAATTCACATTTGTATGTGGATGATCACTTTTAGAGATAAAATTAGATGTTTAAAGTGATTTTCAAGCTTCCAGGGGCCCTAAACACAAGATTTGAGAAATGGGTAAAAGTGAATGAAAATGGCCAATTTACTCACTCTGAGGCCTTAAAAAGTGTTTCTCCTCCACGGGAAGTAAATTAAATACCATTTGGAGGTCTTTATTGTTCAAGCGAAAACGCCTGATTTTTGATGAAAGAGATAACCACCCCCCCTTACGACATGCTTCTGAAACTAAAAAAATGGTTCATTTTCAAATGTTGCGTCTTTGAACCACAATTAACATTGTACGTGGATAATCACTTTTAGAGATAAAATGAGATGTTTAAAGTGATTTTCAAGCTTCCAGGGGCCCTAAACACGAGATTTGAGAAATGGGTAAACGTGAATGAAAATGGCCAATTTACTCACTCTGCGGCCTTAAAAAGTGTTTCTCCTCCACGGAAAGTGAATAAAATAACATTTGGATGCCTTTATTGTTCAATCAAAAACACCCGTTTTTTGGTGAAAAAGATAACCACCCCCGCTTACGACATGCTTCAGAAACAAAAAAAATGGTCCATTTTCAAATGTTGCGTCTTTGAACTACAATTCACATTTGTATGTGGATGATCACTTTTAGAGATAAAATTAGATGTTTAAAGTGATTTACAAGCTTCCAGGGGCCCTAAACACAAGATATGAGGAATGGGTAAATATGAATGAAAATTGCCAATTTATTCACTCTGAGGCCTTAAAAAGTTTTTCTCCGCTCCAGAAAGTGAATTAAATAACATTTGTAGGCCTTTATTGTTCAATCAAAAACGCCCGATTTTTGACGAAAGAGATAACCACCCCCCCTTACGACATGCTTCAGAAACTAAAAAAATGGTCCGTTTTCAAATGTAGCCTCTTTGAACTACAACTCACATTTGTACGTGGAAAAGCACTTTTAAAGATCAAATGAGATGTTTAAAGTGATTTTCATGCTTCCAGGGGCCTTAAACACAAGATTTGAGGAATGGGTAAAAGTGAATGAAAATGGCCAATTTACTCACTCTGAGGCCTTAAAAAGTGTTTCTCCTCCACGGGAAGTGAATTAAATAACATTTGTAGGCCTTTATTGTAAAAGCGAAAACGCCCGATTATTGACGAAAGAGAAAACCACCCCCCCTTACGACATGCTTCAGAAACGTAAAAAATGGCCCGTTTTCAAATGTTGCGTCTTTGAATGACAATCCACATTTGTACGTGGATAATCACTTTTAGAGCTAAAATTAGATGTTTAAAGTGATTTTCAAGCTTCCAGGGGCCCTAAACACAAGATTTGAGAAATGGGTAAAAGTGAATGAAAATGGCCAATTTACTCACTCTGAGGCCTTAAAAAGTGTTTCTCCTCCACGGGAAGTGAATTAAATACCATTTGGAGGCCTTTATTGTTCAAGCGAAAACGCCTGATTTTTGATGAAAGAGATAACCACCCCCCCTTACGACATGCTTCTGAAACTAAAAAAATGGTTCATTTTCAAATGTTGCGTCTTTGAACTGCAATTAACATTGTACGTGGATAATCACTTTTAGAGATAAAATGAGATGTTTAAAGTGATTTTCAAGCTTCCAGGGGCCCTAAACACGAGATTTGAGAAATGGGTAAACGTGAATGAAAATGGCCAATTTACTCACTCTGCGGCCTTAAAAAGTGTTTCTCCTCCACGGAAAGTGAATAAAATAACATTTGGATGCCTTTATTGTTCAATCAAAAACGCCAGTTTTTTGGTGAAAAAGATAACCACCCCCCCTTACGACATGCTTCGGAAACGAAAAAAATGGTCCATTTTCAAATGTTGCTTCTTTGAACTAAAATTCACATTTGTACGTGGATAATCACTTTTAGAGATAAAATTAGATGTTTAAAGTGATTTACAAGCTTAAAGGGGCCCTAAACACAAGATATGAGGAATGGGTAAATATGAATGAAAATGGCCAATTTATTCACTCCGAGACCTTAAAAAGTTTTTCTCCACTCCAGAAAGTGAATTAAATAACATTTGTAGGCCTTTATTGTTCAATCAAAAACTCCCGATTTTTGACGAAAGAGATAACCACCCCCCTTACGACATGCTTAAGAAACTAAAAAAATGGTTCATTGTCAAATGTTGCGTTTATGAACTACAATTCACATTTGTACGTGGATGATCACTTTTAGAGATCAAATGAGATGTTTAAAGTGATTTACAAGCTTCCAGGGGCCCTAACCACAAGATATGAGGAATGGGTAAATATGAATGAAAATGGCCAATTTATTCACTCTGAGGCCTTAAAAAGTTTTTCTCCACTCCAGAAAGTGAATTAAATAACATTTGTAGGCCTTTATTGTTCAATCAAAAACTCCCGATTTTTGACGAAAGAGATAACCACCCCCCTTACGACATGCTTAAGAAACTAAAAAAATGGTTCGTTTTCAAATGTTGCCTCTTTGAACTACAATTCACATTTGTATGTGGATGATCACTTTTAGAGATAAAATTAGATGTTTAAAGTGATTTTCAAGCTTCCAGGGGCCCTAAACACAAGATTTGAGAAATGGGTAAAAGTGAATGAAAATGGCCAATTTACTCACTCTGAGGCCTTAAAAAGTGTTTCTCCTCCACGGGAAGTGAATTAAATACCATTTGGAGGCCTTTATTGTTTAAGCGAAAACGCCTGATTTTTGATGAAAGAGATAACCACCCCCCTTTACGACATGCTTCTGAAACGAAAAAAATGGTTCATTTTCAAATGTTGCGTCTTTGAACCACAATTAACATTGTACGTGGATAATCACTTTTAGAGATAAAATGAGATGTTTAAAGTGATTTTCAAGCTTCCAGGGGCCCTAAACACGAGATTTGAGAAATGGGTAAACGTGAATGAAAATGGCCAATTTACTCACTCTGCGGCCTTAAAAAGTGTTTCTCCTCCACGGAAAGTGATAAAATAACATTTGGATGCCTTTATTGTTCAAGCGAAAACGCCTGATTTTTGATGAAAGTGATAACCACCCCCCCTTACGACATGCTTCTGAAACTAAAAAAATGGTCCATTTTCAAATGTTGCGTCTTTGAACTACAATTCACATTTGTACGTGGATGATCACTTTTAGAGATAAAATTAGATGTTTAAAGTGATTTACAAGCTTCCAGGGGCCCTAAACACAAGATATGAGTAATGGGTAAATATGAATGAAAATGGGCAATTTATTCACTCTGAGGCCTTAAAAAGTTTTTCTCCACTCCAGAAAGTGAATTAAATAACATTTGTAGGCCTTTATTGTTCAATCAAAAACGCCCGATTTTTGACGAAAGAGATAACCACCCCCCCTTACGACATGCTTCAGAAACTAAAAAAATGGTCCGTTTTCAAATGTTGCCTCTTTGAACTACAATTCACATTTGTACGTGGAAAAGCACTTTTAAAGATCAAGGGCCTTATGTAGGTAGCCAAATACCGGTCGGTAACGGCCGATTTTCGGTAATTATACAGTTACCGACCGGTATTTTGGCTTTTGAGATGTAGGGGGAGAATTTCTGTATTCGGAATTTACCGAATCGGTAAAATTACCGATTTGGTAAAATTACCGATTCGGTAATTTTACCGATTCGGTAAATTCCGAATACAGAAATGAGATGTAGGGGGACTGTGTGGTGTGTGTGGGGATTCGTTATTTACCACCAACTAATAGTTGGTGGTAAATGACGAATATGTGTGTAAATGCAATATTTTGCCCGTAGATGTGTGCAATGTGGCAGACACACATGCCCTCAGGGCATGTATGTGTGCCACATGTGCACACATGGCCGAATCAGGGGTGCAACAGGGTGTCAATGTGACACCCTGCCACCCTTGCATGTGCTCCCCCATTACCGAATCGGTATTTACCGATTCGGTAATGAGGCATACCTTCCCATCAATGGGAAGGTATGCCTCATTACCGAATCGGTAAATACCGATTCGGTAATTACCGAATTTTTCCGAATCGGTAATATTTACCGACCAATTACCTACATAGCATTTACCACTTCATAAATACCGAATCGGTAAAATTCGGTATTTATGAAGTGGTAAATGTTAGGCTACCTACATATGGCCCCAAATGAGATGTTTAAAGTGATTTTCATGCTTCCAGGGTCCTTAAACACAAGATTTGAGGAATGGGTAAAAGTGAATGAAAAAGGCCAATTTACTCACTCTGAGGCCTTAAAAAGTGTTTCTCCTCCATGCTAAGTGAATTAAATAACATTTGTAGGCCTTTATTGTTCAAGCGAAAACGCCTGATTATTGACGAAAGAGATAACCACCCCCCCTTACGACATGCTTCAGAAACGAAAAAAATGGTCCGTTTTCAAATGTTGCGTCTTTGAATGACAATCCACATTTGTACGTGGATAATCACTTTTAGAGCTAAAATTAGATGTTTAAAGTGATTTTCAAGCTTCCAGGGGCCCTAAACACAAGATTTGAGAAATGGGTAAAAGTGAATGAAAATGGCCAATTTACTCACTCTGAGGCCTTAAAAAGTGTTTCTCCTCCACGGGAAGTGAATTAAATACCATTTGGAGGCCTTTATTGTTCAAGCGAAAACGCCTGATTTTTGATGAAAGAGATAACCACCCCCCCTTACGACATGCTTCTGAAACGAAAAAAATGGTTCATTTTCAAATGTTGCGTCTTTGAACTACAATTCACATTTGTACGTGGATGATCACTTTTAGAGATAAAATTAGATGTTTAAAGTGATTTACAAGCTTCCAGGGGCCCTAAACACAAGATATGAGGAATGGGTAAATATGAATGAAAATGGCCAATTTATTCACTCTGAGGCCTTAAAAAGTTTTTCTCCACTCCAGAAAGTGAATTAAATAACATTTGTAGGCCTTTATTGTTCAATCAAAAACGCCCGATTTTTGACGAAAGAGATAACCACCCCCCCTTACGACATGCTTCAGAAACTAAAAAAATGGTCCGTTTTCAAATGTAGCCTCTTTGAACTACAATTCACATTTGTACGTGGAAAAGCACTTTTAAAGATCAAATGAGATGTTTAAAGTGATTTTCATGCTTCCAGGGGCCTTAAACACAAGATTTGAGGAATGGGTTAAAGTGAATGAAAATGGCCAATTTACTCACTCTGAGGCCTTAAAAAGTGTTTCTCCTCCACGGGAAGTGAATTAAATAACATTTGTAGGCCTTTATTGTAAAAGCGAAAACGCCCGAATATTGACGAAAGAGAAAACCACCCCCCCTTACGACATGCTTCAGAAACGTAAAAAATGGCCCGTTTTCAAATGTTGCGTCTTTGAATGACAATCCACATTTGTACGTGGATAATCACTTTTAGAGCTAAAATTAGATGTTTAAAGTGATTTTCAAGCTTCCAGGGGCCCTAAACACAAGATTTGAGAAATGGGTAAAAGTGAATGAAAATGGCCAATTTACTCACTCTGAGGCCTTAAAAAGTGTTTCTCCTCCACGGGAAGTGAATTAAATACCATTTGGAGGCCTTTATTGTTCAAGCGAAAACGCCTGATTTTTGATGAAAGAGATAACCACCCCCCCTTACGACATGCTTCTGAAACTAAAAAAATGGTTCATTTTCAAATGTTGCGTCTTTGAACTGCAATTAACATTGTACGTGGATAA
Organism: Triturus cristatus; assembly: GCF_964204655.1. Lineage (NCBI taxonomy): Eukaryota > Metazoa > Chordata > Amphibia > Caudata > Salamandridae > Triturus > Triturus cristatus. The sequence continues at coordinate 931,980,328 of NC_140587.1, read as the reverse complement.
TCACTTTTAGAGATAAAATGAGATGTTTAAAGTGATTTTCAAGCTTCCAGGGGCCCTAAACACGAGATTTGAGAAATGGGTAAACGTGAATGAAAATGGCCAATTTACTCACTCTGCGGCCTTAAAAAGTGTTTCTCCTTCACGGAAAGTGAATAAAATAACATTTGGATGACTTTATTGTTCAATCAAAAACGCCCGTTTTTTGGTGAAAAAGATAACCACCCCCCTTACGACATGCTTCAGAAACGAAAAAAATAATCCGTTTTCAAATGTTGCCTCTTTGAACTACAATTCACATTTGTACGTGGAAAAGCACTTTTAAAGATCAAATGAGATGTTTAAAGTGATTTTCATGCTTCCAGGGGCCTTAAACACAAGATTTGAGGAATGGGTAAAAGTGAATGAAAATGGCCAATTTACTCACTCTGAGGCCTTAAAAAGTGTTTCTCCTCCACGGGAAGTGAATTAAATAACATTTGTAGGCCTTTATTGTTCAAGCGAAAACGCCCGATTATTGACGAAAGAGATAACCACCCCCCCTTACGACATGCTTCTGAAACTAAAAAAATGGTTCATTTTCAAATGTTGCGTCTTTGAACTACAATTAACATTGTACGTGGATAATCACTTTTAGAGATAAAATGAGATGTTTAAAGTGATTTTCAAGCTTCCAGGGGCCCTAAACACGAGATTTGAGAAATGGGTAAACGTGAATGAAAATGGCCAATTTACTCACTCTGCGGCCTTAAAAAGTGTTTCTCCTCCACAGAAAGTGAATAAAATAACATTTGGATGCCTTTATTGTTCAATCAAAAACGCCCGTTTTTTGGTGAAAAAGATAACCACCCCCCCTTACGACATGCTTCAGAAACGAAAAAAATGGTCCATTTTCAAATGTTGCGTCTTTGAACTACAATTCACATTTGTACGTGGATGATCACTTTTAGAGATAAAATTAGATGTTTAAAGTGATTTTCAAGCTTCCAGGGGCCCTAAACACAAGATATGAGGAATGGGTAAATATGAATGAAAATGGCCAATTTATTCACTCTGAGGCCTTAAAAAGTTTTTCTCCACTCCAGAAAGTGAATTAAATAACATTTGTAGGCCTTTATTGTTCAATCAAAAACGCCCGATTTTTGACGAAAGAGATAACCACCCCCCCTTACGACATGCTTCAGAAACTAAAAAAATGGTCCGTTTTCAAATGTTGCCTCTTTGAACTACAATTCACATTTGTACGTGGAAAAGCACTTTTAAAGATCAAATGAGATGTTTAAAGTGATTTTCATGCTTCCAGGGGCCTTCAACACAAGATTTGAGAAATGGGTAAAAGTGAATGAAAATGGCCAATTTACTCACTCTGATGCCTTAAAAAGTGTTTCTCCTCCACGGGAAGTGAATTAAATACCATTTGGAGGCCTTTATTGTTCAAGCGAAAACGCCTGATTTTTGATGAAAGAGATAACCACCCCCCCTTACGACATGCTTCTGAAACTAAAAAAATGGTTCATGTTCAAATGTTGCGTCTTTGAACTACAATTAACATTGTACGTGGATATTCACTTTTAGAGATAAAATGAGATGTTTAAAGTGATTTTCAAGCTTCCAGGGGCCCTAAACACGAGATTTGAGAAATGGGTAAACGTGAATGAAAATGGCCAATTTACTCACTCTGCGGCCTTAAAAAGTGTTTCTCCTCCACGGAAAGTGAATAAAATAACATTTGGATGCCTTTATTGTTCAATCAAAAACGGCCGTTTTTTGGTGAAAAAGATAACCACCCCCCCTTACGACATGCTTCAGAAACGAAAAAAATGTTCCATTTTCAAATGTTGCGTCTTTGAACTACAATTCACATTTGTACGTGGATGATCACTTTTAGAGATAAAATTAGATGTTTAAAGTGATTTACAAGCTTCCAGGGGCCCTAAACACAAGATATGAGGAATGGGTAAATATGAATGAAACTGGCCAATTTATTCACTCTGAGGCCTTAAAAAGTTTTTCTCCATTCCAGAAAGTGAATTAAATAACATTTGTAGGCCTTTATTGTTCAATCAAAAACGCCCGATTTTTGACGAAAGAGATAACCACCCCCCCCTTACGACATGCTTCAGAAACTAAAAAAATGGTCCGTTTTCAAATGTTGCCTCTTTGAACTACAATTCACATTTGTACGTGGAAAAGCACTTTTAAAGATCAAATGAGATGTTTAAAGTGATTTTCATGCTTCCAGGGGCCTTAAACACAAGATTTGAGGAATGGGTAAAAGTGAATGAAAACGGCCAATTTACTCACTCTGAGGCCTTAAAAAGTGTTTCTGCTCCACGGGAAGTGAATTAAATACCATTATGAGGCCTTTATTGTTCAAGCGAGAACGCCTGATTTTTGATGAAAGAGATAACCACCCCCCCTTACGACATGCTTCTGAAACTAAAAAAATGGTTCATTTTCAAATGTTGCGTCTTTGAACTACAATTAACATTGTACGTGGATATTCACTTTTAGAGATAAAATGAGATGTTTAAAGTGATTTTCAAGCTTCCAGGGGACCTAAACACGAGATTTGATAAATGGGTAAACGTGAATGAAAATGGCCAATTTACTCACTCTGCGGCCTTATAAAGTGTTTCTCCTCCACGGAAAGTAAATAAAATAACATTTGGATGACTTTATTGTTCAATCAAAAACGCCCATTTTTTGGTGAAAAAGATAACCACCCCCCCTTACGACATGCTTCAGAAACGAAAAAAATGGTCCATTTTCAAATGTTGCGTCTTTGAACTACAATTCACATTTGTACGTGGATGATCACTTTTAGAGATAAAATTAGATGTTTAAAGTGATTTACAAGCTTCCAGGGGCCCTAAACACAAGATGTGAGGAATGGGTAAATATGAATGAAACTGGCCAATTTATTCACTCTGAGGCCTTAAAAAGTTTTTCTCCACTCCAGAAAGTGAATTAAATAACATTTGTAGGCCTTTATTGTTCAATCAAAAACGCCCGATTTTTGACGAAAGAGATAACCACCCCCCCTTACGACATGCTTCAGAAATTAAAAAAATGGTCCGATTTCAAATGTTGCCTCTTTGAACTACAATTCACATTTGTACGTGGAAAAGCACTTTTAAAGATCAAATGAGATGTTTAAAGTGATTTTCATGCTTCCAGGGGCCTTAAACACAAGATTTGAGGAATGGGTAAAAGTGCATGAAAATGGCCAATTTACTCACTCTGAGGCCTTAAAAAGTGTTTCTCCTCCACGGGAAGTGAATTAAATAACATTTGTAGGCCTTTATTGTTCAAGCGAAAACGCCCGATTATTGACGAAAGAGATAATTACCCCCCCTTACGACATGCTTCAGAAACTAAAAAAATGGTTCATTTTCAAATGTTGCGTCTTTGAACTACAATTAACATTGAACGTGGATATTCACTTTTAGAGATAAAATGAGATGTTTAAAGTGATTTTCAAGCTTCCAGGGGCCCTAAACACGAGATTTGAGAAATGGGTAAATGTGAATGAAATTGGCCAATTTACTCACTCTGCGGCCTTAAAAAGTGTTTCTCCTCCACGGAAATTAAATAAAATAACATTTGGATGCCTTTATTGTTCAATCAAAAATGCCAGTTTTTTGGTGAAAAAGATAACCACCCCCCCTTACGACATGCTTCAGAAACGAAAAAAATGTTCCATTTTCAAATGTTGCGTCTTTGAACTACAATTCACATTTGTACGTGGATGATCACTTTTAGAGATAAAATTAGATGTTTAAAGTGATTTACAAGCTTCCAGGGGCCCTAAACACAAGATATGAGGAATGGGTAAATATGAATGAAACTGGCCAATTTATTCACTCTGAGGCCTTAAAAAGCTTTTCTCCACTCCAGAAAGTGAATTAAATAACATTTGTAGGCCTTTATTGTTCAATCAAAAACGCCCGATTTTTGACGAAAGAGATACCCACCCCCCTTACGACATGCTTCAGAAACTAAAAAAAGGTCCGTTTTCAAATGTTGCCTCTTTGAACTACAATTCACATTTGTACGTGGAAAAGCACTTTTAAAGATCAAATGAGATGTTTAAAGTGATTTTCATGCTTCCAGGGGCCTTAAACACAAGATTTGAGGAATGGGTAAAAGTGAATGAAAATGGCCAATTTACTCACTCTGAGGCCTTAAAAAGTGTTTCTCCTCCACGGGAAGTGAATTAAATAACATTTGTAGGCCTTTATTGTTCAAGCGAAAACACCTGATTTTTGATGAAAGAGATAACCAACCCCCCTTACGACATGCTTCTGAAACTAAAAAAATGGTTCATTTTCAAATGTTGCGTCTTTGAACTACAATTAACATTGTACGTGGATAATCACTTTTAGAGATAAAATGAGATGTTTAAAGTGATTTTCAAGCTTCCACGGGCCCTAAACACAAGATTTGAGGAATGGGTAAAAGTGAATGAAAATGGCCAATTTACTCACTGTGAGGCCTTAAAAAGTGTTTCTCCTCCACGGGAAGTGAATTAAATACCATTTGGAGGCCTTTATTGTTCAAGCGAAAACGCCTGATTTTTGGTGAAAAAGATAACCACCCCCCCTTACGACATGCTTCAGAAACGAAAAAAATGGTCCATTTTCAAATGTTGCGTCTTTGAACTACAATTCACATTTGTACGTGGATGATCACTTTTAGAGATAAAATTAGATGTTTAAAGTGATATACAAGCTTCCAGGGGCCCTAAACACAAGATATGAGGAATTGGTAAATATGAATGAAAATGGCCAATTTATTCACTCCGAGGCCTTAAAAAGTTTTTCTCCACTCCAGAAAGTGAATTAAATAACATTTGTAGGCCTTTATTGTTCAATCAAAAACGCCCGATTTTTGACGAAAGAGATAACCACCCCCCTTACGACATGCTTCAGAAACTAAAAAAATGGTCCGTTTTCAAATGTTGCCTCTTTGAACTACAATTCACATTTGTACGTGGAAAAGCACTTTTAAAGATCAAATGAGATGTTTAAAGTGATTTTCATGCTTCCAGGGGCCTTAAACACAAGATTTGAGGAATGGGTAAAAGTGAATGAAAACGGCCAATTTACTCACTCTGAGGCCTCAAAAAGTGTTTCTGCTCCACGGGAAGTGAATTAAATACCATTATGAGGCCTTTATTGTTCAAGCGAGAACGCCTGATTTTTGATGAAAGAGATAACCACTCCCCCTTACGACATGCTTCTGAAACTAAAAAAATGGTTCATTTTCAAATGTTGCGTCTTTGAACTACAATTAACATTGTACGTGGATATTCACTTTTAGAGATAAAATGAGATGTTTAAAGTGATTTTCAAGCTTCCAGGGGACCTAAACACGAGATTTGATATATGGGTAAACGTGAATGAAAATGGCCAATTTACTCACTCTGCGGCCTTATAAAGTGTTTCTCCTCCACGGAAAGTAAATAAAATAACATTTGGATGACTTTATTGTTCAATCAAAAACGCCCGTTTTTTGGTGAAAAAGATAACCACCCCCCTTACGACATGCTTCAGAAACGAAAAAAATGGTCCATTTTCAAATGTTGCGTCTTTGAACTACAATTCACATTTGTACGTGGATGATCACTTTTAGAGATAAAATTAGATGTTTAAAGTGATTTACAAGCTTCCAGGGGCCCTAAACACAAGATGTGAGGAATGGGTAAATATGAATGAAACTGGCCAATTTATTCACTCTGAGGCCTTAAAAAGTTTTTCTCCACTCCAGAAAGTGAATTAAATAACATTTGTAGGCCTTTATTGTTCAATCAAAAACGCCCGATTTTTGACGAAAGAGATAACCACCCCCCCTTACGACATGCTTCAGAAATTAAAAAAATGGTCCGTTTTCAAATGTTGCCTCTTTGAACTACAATTCACATTTGTACGTGGAAAAGCACTTTTAAAGATCAAATGAGATGTTTAAAGTGATTTTCATGCTTCCAGGGGCCTTAAACACAAGATTTGAGGAATGGGTAAAAGTGAATGAAAATGGCCAATTTACTCACTCTGAGGCCTTAAAAAGTGTTTCTCCTCCACGGGAAGTGAATTAAATAACATTTGTAGGCCTTTATTGTTCAAGCGAAAACGCCCGATTATTGACGAAAGAGATAACCACCCCCCCTTACGACATGCTTCAGAAACTAAAAAAATGGTTCATTTTCAAATGTTGCGTCTTTGAACTACAATTAACATTGTACGTGGATATTCACTTTTAGAGATAAAATGAGATGTTTAAAGTGATTTTCAAGCTTCCAGGGGCCCTAAACCCGAGATTTGAGAAATGGGTAAATGTGAATGAAAAGGGCCAATTTACTCACTCTGCGGCCTTAAAAAGTGTTTCTCCTCCACGGAAATTAAATAAAATAACATTTGGATGCCTTTATTGTTCAATCAAAAACGCCCGTTTTTTGGTGAAAAAGATAACCACCCCCCCTTACGACATGCTTCAGAAACGAAAAAAATGTTCCATTTTCAAATGTTGCGTCTTTGAACTACAATTCACATTGGTACGTGGATGATCACTTTTAGAGATAAAATTAGATGTTTAAAGTGATTTACAAGCTTCCAGGGGCCCTAAACACAAGATATGAGGAATGGGTAAATATGAATGAAACTGGCCAATTTATTCACTCTGAGGCCTTAAAAAGTTTTTCTCCACTCCAGAAAGTGAATTAAATAACATTTGTAGACCTTTATTGTTCAATCAAAAACGCCCGATTTTTGACGAAAGAGATAACCACCCCCCCTTACGACATGCTTCAGAAACAAAAAAAAAAGTTCATTTTCAAATGTTGCATCTTTGAACGACAATCAACATTTGCACGTGGATAAACACTTTTAGAGATAAAATTAGATGTTTAAAGTGATTTTTAAGCTTCCAGGGGCCCTAAACACAAGATTTGAGAAATGGGTAAAGTGAATGAAAATGGCCAATTTACTCACTCTGAGGCCTTAAAAAGTGTTTCTCCTCAACGGGAAGTGAATTATATAACATTTGTAGGCCTTTATTGTTCAAGCGAAAACGCCCGATTATTGACGAAAGAGATAACCCCCCTTTACGACATGCTTCAGAAACGAAAAAAATGGTTCATTTTCAAATGTTGCGTCTTTGAACTACAATTAACATTGTACGTGGATATTCACTTTTAGAGATAAAATGAGATGTTTAAAGTGATTTTCAAGCTTCCAGGGGCCCTAAACACGAGATTTGAGAAATGGGTAAATGTGAATGAAAATGGCCAATTTACTCACTCTGCGGCCTTAAAAAGTGTTTCTCCTTCATGGAAAGTGAATAAAATAACATTTGAATGCCTTTATCATTCAATCAAAAACGCCCGTTTTTTGGTGAAAAAGATAACCACCCCCCCTTACGACATGCTTCAGAAACGAAAAAAATGTTCCATTTTCAAATGTTGCGTCTTTGAACTACAATTCACATTTGTACGTGGATGATCACTTTTAGAGATAAAATTAGATGTTTAAAGTGATTTACAAGCTTCCAGGGGCCCTAAACACAAGATATGAGGAATGGGTAAATATGAATGAAAAAGGACAATTTTTTCACTCTGAGGCCTTAAAAAGATTTTCTCCACTCCAGAAAGTGAATTAAATAACATGTGTAGGCCTTTATTGTTCAATCCAAAACGCCCCATTTTTGACGAAAGAGATAACCACCCCCTTTACGACATGCTTCAGAAACTAAAAAAATGGTCCGTTTTCAAATGTTGCCTCTTTGAACTACAATTCACATTTGTACGTGGAAAAGCACTTTTAAAGATCAAATGAGATGTTTAAAGTGATTTTCATGCTTCCAGGGGCCTTAAACACAAGATTTGAGGAATGGGTAAAAGTGAATGAAAATGGCCAATTTACTCACTCTGAGGCCTTAAAAAGTGTTTCTCCTCCACGGGAAGTGAATTAAATACCATTTGGAGGCCTTTATTGTTCAAGCAAAAACGCCAGATTTTTGATGAAAGAGATAACCACCCCCCCTTACGACATGCTTCTGAAACTAAAAAAATGGTTCATTTTCAAATGTTGCGTCTTTGAACCACAATTAACATTGTACGTGGATAATCACTTTTAGAGATAAAATGAGATGTTTAAAGTGATTTTCAAGCTTCCAGGGGCCCTAAACACGAGATTTGAGAAATGGGTAAACGTGAATGAAAATGGCCAATTTACTCGCTCTGCGGCCTTAAAAAGTGTTTCTACTCCACGGAAAGTGTATAAAATAACATTTGGATGCCTTTATTGTTCAATCAAAAACGCCCGTTTTTTGGTGAAAAAGATAACCACCCCCCCTTACGACATGCTTCAGAAACGAAAATAATGGTCCATTTTCAAATGTTGCGTCTTTGAACTACAATTCACATTTGTACATGGATGATCACTTTTAGAGATAAAATTAGATGTTTAAAGTGATTTTCAAGCTTCCAGGGGCCCTAAACACGAGATTTGAGAAATGGGTAAACGTGAATGAAAATGGCCAATTTACTCACTCTGCGGCCTTAAAAAGTGTTTCTCCTCCACGGAAAGTGAATAAAATAACATTTGGATGCCTTTTTTGTTCAATCAAAAACGCCCGTTTTTTGGTGAAAAAGATAACCACCCACCCCTTACGACATGCTTCAGAAACGAAAAAAAAATTCCATTTTCAAATGTTCCGTCTTTGAACTACAATTCACATTTGTACGTGGATGATCACTTTTACAGATAAAATTAGATGTTTAAAGTGATTTACAAGCTTCCAGGGGCCCTAAACACAAGATATGACGAATGGGTAAATATGAATGAAAAAGGACAATTTTTTCACTCTGAGGCCTTAAAAAGATTTTCTCCACTCCAGAAAGTGAATTAAATAACATTTGTAGGCCTTTATTGTTCAATCAAAAACGCCCGATTTTTGACGAAAGAGATAACCACCCCCCTTACGACATGCTTCAGAAACTAAAAAAATGGTCCGTTTTCAAATGTTGCCTCTTTGAACTACAATTCACATTTGTACGTGGAAAAGCACTTTTAAAGATCAAATGAGATGTTTCATGCTTCCAGGGGCCTTAAACACAAGATTTGAGGAATGGGTAAAAGTGAATGAAAATGGCCAATTTACTCACTCTGAGGCCTTAAAAAGTGTTTCTCCTCCACGGGAAGTGAATTAAATACCATTTGGAGGCCTTTATTGTTCAAGCGAAAACGCCTGATTTTTGATGAAAGAGATAACCACCCCCCCTTACGACATGCTTCAGAAACAAATAAAATGGTCCGTTTTCAAATGTTGCGTCTTTGAATGACAATCCACATTTGTACGTGGATAATCACTTTTAGAGCTAAAATTAGATGTTTAAAGTGATTTTCAAGCTTCCAGGGGCCCTAAACACAAGATTTGAGAAATGGGTAAAAGTGAATGAAAATGGCCAATTTACTCACTCTGAGGCCTTAAAAAGTGTTTCTCCTCCACGGGAAGTGAATTAAATACCATTTGGAGGCCTTTATTGTTCAAGCGAAAACGCCTGATTTTTGATGAAAGAGATAACCACCCCCCCTTACGACATGCTTCTGAAACTAAAAAAATGGTTCATTTTCAAATGTTGCGTCTTTGAACTACAATTAACATTGTACGTGGATATTCACTTTTAGAGATAAAATGAGATGTTTAAAGTGATTTTCAAGCTTCCAGGGGCCCTAAACACGAGATTTGAGAAATGGGTTAATGTGAATGAAAATGGCCAATTTACTCACTCTGCGGCCTTAAAAAGTGTTTCTCCTCCACGGAAATTAAATAAAATAACATTTGGATGCCTTTATTGTTCAATCAAAAACGCCCGTTTTTTGGTGAAAAAGATAACCACCCCCCCTTACGACATGCTTCAGAAACGAAAAAAATGTTCCATTTTCAAATGTTGCGTCTTTGAACTACAATTCACATTTGTACGTGGATGATCACTTTTAGAGATAAAATTAGATGTTTAAAGTGATATACAAGCTTCCAGGGGCCCTAAACACAAGATATGAGGAATGGGTAAATATGAATGAAAATGGCCAATTTATTCACTCCGAGGCCTTAAAAAGTTTTTCTCCACTCCAGAAAGTGAATTAAATAACATTTGTAGGCCTTTATTGTTCAATCAAAAACGCCCGATTTTTGACGAAAGAGATAACCACCCCCCCTTACGACATGCTTCAGCAACTAAAAAAATGGTCTGTTTTCAAATGTTGCCTCTTTGAACTACAATTCACATTTGTACGTGGAAAAGCACTTTTAAAGATCAAATGAGATGTTTAAAGTGATTTTCATGCTTCCAGGGGCCTTAAACACAAGATTTGAGGTATGGGTAAAAGTGAATGAAAATGGCCAATTTACTCACTCTGAGGCCTTAAAAAGTGTTTCTCCTCCACGGGAAGTGAATTAAATACCATTATGAGGCCTTTATTGTTCAAGCGAAAACGCCTGATTTTTGATGAAAGAGATAACCACCCCCCCTTACGACATGCTTCTGAAACTAAAAAAATGGTTCATTTTCAAATGTTGCGTCTTTGAACTACAATTAACATTGTACGTGGATATTCACTTTTAGAGATAAAATGAGATGTTTAAAGTGATTTTCAAGCTTCCAGGGGCCCTAAACACGAGATTTGAGAAATGGGTTAATGTGAATGAAAATGGCCAATTTACTCACTCTGCGGCCTTAAAAAGTGTTTCTCCTCCACGGAAATTAAATAAAATAACATTTGGATGCCTTTATTGTTCAATCAAAAACGCCCGTTTTTTGGTGAAAAAGATAACCACCCCCCCTTACGACATGCTTCAGAAACGAAAAAAATGTTCCATTTTCAAATGTTGCGTCTTTGAACTACAATTCACATTTGTACGTGGATGATCACTTTTAGAGATAAAATTAGATGTTTAAAGTGATATACAAGCTTCCAGGGGCCCTAAACACAAGATATGAGGAATGGGTAAATATGAATGAAAATGGCCAATTTATTCACTCCGAGGCCTTAAAAAGTTTTTCTCCACTCCAGAAAGTGAATTAAATAACATTTGTAGGCATTTATTGTTCAATCAAAAACGCCCGATTTTTGACGAAAGAGATAACCACCCCCCCTTACGACATGCTTCAGAAACTAAAAAAATGGTCCGTTTTCAAATGTTGCCTCTTTGAACTACAATTCACATTTGTAAGTGGAAAAGCACTTTTAAAGATCAAATGAGATGTTTAAAGTGATTTTCATGCTTCCAGGGGCCTTAAACACAAGATTTGAGGAATGGGTAAAAGTGAATGAAAACGGCCAATTTACTCACTCTGAGGCCTTAAAAAGTGTTTCTGCTCCACGGGAAGTGAATTAAATACCATTATGAGGCCTTTATTGTTCAAGCGAGAACGCCTGATTTTTGATGAAAGAGATAACCACCCCCCCTTACGACATGCTTCTGAAACTAAAAAAATGGTTCATTTTCAAATGTTGCGTCTTTGAACTACAATTAACATTGTACGTGGATATTCACTTTTAGAGATAAAATGAGATGTTTAAAGTGATTTTCAAGCTTCCAGGGGACCTAAACACGAGATTTGATAAATGGGTAAACGTGAATGAAAATGGCCAATTTACTCACTCTGCGGCCTTATAAAGTGTTTCTCCTCCACGGAAATTAAATAAAATAACATTTGGATGCCTTTATTGTTCAATCAAAAACGCCAGTTTTTTGGTGAAAAAGATAACCACCCCCCCTTACGACATGCTTCAGAAACGAAAAAAATGTTCCATTTTCAAATGTTGCGTCTTTGAACTACAATTCACATTTGTACGTGGATGATCACTTTTAGAGATAAAATTAGATGTTTAAAGTGATTTACAAGCTTCCAGGGGCCCTAAACACAAGATATGAGGAATGGGTAAATATGAATGAAACTGGCCAATTTATTCACTCTGAGGCCTTAAAAAGTTTTTCTCCACTCCAGAAAGTGAATTAAATAACATTTGTAGGCCTTTATTGTTCAATCAAAAACGCCCGATTTTTGACGAAAGAGATACCCACCCCCCTTACGACATGCTTCAGAAACTAAAAAAATGGTCCGTTTTCAAATGTTGCCTCTTTGAACTACAATTCACATTTGTACGTGGAAAAGCACTTTTAAAGATCAAATGAGATGTTTAAAGTGATTTTCATGCTTCCAGGGGCCTTAAACACAAGATTTGAGGAATGGGTAAAAGTGAATGAAAATGGCCAATTTACTCACTCTGAGGCCTTAAAAAGTGTTTCTCCTCCACGGGAAGTGAATTAAATAACATTTGTAGGCCTTTATTGTTCAAGCGAAAACACCTGATTTTTGATGAAAGAGATAACCAACCCCCCTTACGACATGCTTCTGAAACTAAAAAAATGGTTCATTTTCAAATGTTGCGTCTTTGAACTACAATTAACATTGTACGTGGATAATCACTTTTAGAGATAAAATGAGATGTTTAAAGTGATTTTCAAGCTTCCACGGGCCCTAAACACAAGATTTGAGGAATGGGTAAAAGTGAATGAAAATGGCCAATTTACTCACTGTGAGGCCTTAAAAAGTGTTTCTCCTCCACGGGAAGTGAATTAAATACCATTTGGAGGCCTTTATTGTTCAAGCGAAAACGCCTGATTTTTGGTGAAAAAGATAACCACCCCCCCTTACGACATGCTTCAGAAACGAAAAAAATGGTCCATTTTCAAATGTTGCGTCTTTGAACTACAATTCACATTTGTACGTGGATGATCACTTTTAGAGATAAAATTAGATGTTTAAAGTGATATACAAGCTTCCAGGGGCCCTAAACACAAGATATGAGGAATGGGTAAATATGAATGAAAATGGCCAATTTATTCACTCCGAGGCCTTAAAAAGTTTTTCTCCACTCCAGAAAGTGAATTAAATAACATTTGTAGGCCTTTATTGTTCAATCAAAAACGCCCGATTTTTGACGAAAGAGATAACCACCCCCCTTACGACATGCTTCAGAAACTAAAAAAATGGTCCGTTTTCAAATGTTGCCTCTTTGAACTACAATTCACATTTGTACGTGGAAAAGCACTTTTAAAGATCAAATGAGATGTTTAAAGTGGTTTTCATGCTTCCAGGGGCCTTAAACACAAGATTTGAGGAATGGGTAAAAGTGAATGAAAACGGCCAATTTACTCACTCTGAGGCCTCAAAAAGTGTTTCTGCTCCACGGGAAGTGAATTAAATACCATTATGAGGCCTTTATTGTTCAAGCAAGAACGCCTGATTTTTGATGAAAGAGATAACCACCCCCCCTTACGACATGCTTCTGAAACTAAAAAAATGGTTCATTTTCAAATGTTGCGTCTTTGAACTACAATTAACATTGTACGTGGATATTCACTTTTAGAGATAAAATGAGATGTTTAAAGTGATTTTCAAGCTTCCAGGGGACCTAAACACGAGATTTGATAAATGGGTAAACGTGAATGAAAATGGCCAATTTACTCACTCTGCGGCCTTATAAAGTGTTTCTCCTCCACGGAAAGTAAATAAAATAACATTTGGATGACTTTATTGTTCAATCAAAAACGCCTGTTTTTTGGTGAAAAAGATAACCACCCCCCCTTACGACATGCTTCAGAAACGAAAAAAATGGTCCATTTTCAAATGTTGCGTCTTTGAACTACAATTCACATTTGTACGTGGATGATCACTTTTAGAGATAAAATTAGATGTTTAAAGTGATTTACAAGCTTCCAGGGGCCCTAAACACAAGATGTGAGGAATGGGTAAATATGAATGAAACTGGCCAATTTATTCACTCTGAGGCCTTAAAAAGTTTTTCTCCACTCCAGAAAGTGAATTAAATAACATTTGTAGGCCTTTATTGTTCAATCAAAAACGCCCGATTTTTGACGAAAGAGATAACCACCCCCCCTTACGACATGCTTCAGAAATTAAAAAAATGGTCCGTTTTCAAATGTTGCCTCTTTGAACTACAATTCACATTTGTACGTGGAAAAGCACTTTTAAAGATCAAATGAGATGTTTAAAGTGATTTTCATGCTTCCAGGGGCCTTAAACACAAGATTTGAGGAATGGGTAAAAGTGAATGAAAATGGCCAATTTACTCACTCTGAGGCCTTAAAAAGTGTTTCTGCTCCACGGGAAGTGAATTAAATACTATTATGAGGCCTTTATTGTTCAAGCGAGAACACCTGATTTTTGATGAAAGAGATAACCACCCCCCTTACGACATGCTTCTGAAACTAAAAAAATGGTTCATTTTCAAATGTTGCGTCTTTGAACTACAATTAACATTGTACGTGGATAATCACTTTTAGAGATAAAATGAGATGTTTAAAGTGATTTTCAAGCTTCCAGGGGCCCTAAACACGAGATTTGAGAAATGGGTAAACGTGAATGAAAATGGCCAATTTACTCACTCTGCGGCCTTAAAAAGTGTTTCTCCTCCACAGAAAGTGAATAAAATAACATTTGGATGCCTTTATTGTTCAATCAAAAACGCCCGTTTTTTGGTGAAAAAGATAACCACCCCCCCTTACGACATGCTTCAGAAACGAAAAAAATGGTCCATTTTCAAATGTTGCGTCTTTGAACTACAATTCACATTTGTACGTGGATGATCACTTTTAGAGATAAAAATTAGATGTTTAAAGTGATTTTCAAGCTTCCAGGGGCCCTAAACACAAGATATGAGGAATGGGTAAATATGAATGAAACTGGCCAATTTATTCACTCTGAGGCCTTAAAAAGTTTTTCTCCATTCCAGAAAGTGAATTAAATAACATTTGTAGGCCTTTATTGTTCAATCAAAAACGCCCGATTTTTGACGAAAGAGATAACCACCCACCTTACGACATGCTTCAGAAACTAAAAAAATGGTCCGTTTTCAAATGTTGCCTCTTTGAACTACAATTCACATTTGTACGTGGAAAAGCACTTTTAAAGATCAAATGAGATGTTTAAAGTGATTTTCATGCTTCCAGGGGCCCTAAACACAAGATTTGAGAAATGGGTAAAAGTGAATGAAAATGGCCAATTTACTCACTCTGAGGCCTTAAAAAGTGTTTCTCCTCCACGGGAAGTGAATTAAATACCATTTGGAGGCCATTATTGTTCAAGCGAAAACACCTGATTTTTGATGAAAGAGATAACCACCCCCCCTTACGACATGCTTCTGAAACTAAAAAAATGGTTCATTTTCAAATGTTGCGTCTTTGAACTACAATTAACATTGTACGTGGATATTCACTTTTAGAGATAAAATGAGATGTTTAAAGTGATTTTCAAGCTTCCAGGGGCCCTAAACACGAGATTTGAGAAATGAGTAAACGTGAATGAAAATGGCCAATTTACTCACTCTGCGGCCTTAAAAAGTGTTTCTCCTCCACGGAAAGTGAATAAAATAACATTTGGAGGCCTTTATTGTTCACTCAAAAAAGCCCGTTTTTTGGTGAAAAAGATAACCACCCCCCCTTACGACATGCTTCAGAAACGAAAAAAATGTTCCATTTTCAAATGTTGCGTCTTTGAACTACAATTCACATTTGTACGTGGATGATCACTTTTAGAGATAAAATTAGATGTTTAAAGTGATTTACAAGCTTCCAGGGGCCCTAAACACAAGATATGAGGAATGGGTAAATATGAATGAAAATGGCCAATTTATTCACTCTGAGGCCTTAAAAAGTTTTTCTCCACTCCAGAAAGTGAATTAAATAACATTTGTAGGCCTTTATTGTTCAATCAAAAACGCCCGATTTTTGATGAAAGAGATAACCACCCCCCCTTACGACATGCTTCAGAAACGAAAAAAATGGTCCGTTTTCAAATGTTGCGTCTTTGAACTACAATTCACATTTGTACGTGGATAATCACTTTTAGAGCTAAAATTAGATGTTTAAAGTGATTTTCAAGCTTCCAGGGGCCCTAAACACAAGATTTGAGAAATGGGTAAAAGTGAATGAAAATGGTCAATTTACTCACTCTGAGGCCTTAAAAAGTGTTTCTCCTCCACGGGAAGTGAATTAAATACCATTTGGAGGCCTTTATTGTTCAAGCGAAAACGCCTGATTTTTGATGAAAGAGATAACCACCACCCCCTTACGACATGCTTCTGTAACTAAAAAAATTGTTCATTTTCAAATGTTGTGTCTTTGAACTACAATTAACATTGTACGTGGATAATCACTTTTAGAGATAAAATGGGATGTTTAAAGTGATTTTCAAGCTTCCAGGGGCCCTAAACACGAGATATGAGAAATGGGTAAACGTGAATGAAAATGGCCAATTTACTCACTCTGCGGCCTTAAAAAGTGTTTCTCCTCCACGGAAAGTGAATAAAATAACATTTGGATGCCTTTATTGTTCAATCAAAAACGCCCGTTTTTTGGTGAAAAAGATAACCACCCCCCCTTACGACATGCTTCAGAAACGAAAAAAATGGTCCATTTTCAAATGTTGCGTCTTTGAACTACAATTCACATTTGTACGTGGATGATCACTTTTAGGGATAAAATTAGATGTTTAAAGTGATATACAAGCTTCCAGGGGCCCTAAACACAAGATATGAGGAATGGGTAAATATGAATGAAAATGGCTAATTTATTCACTCCGAGGCCTTAAAAAGTTTTTCTCCACTCCAGAAAGTGAATTAAATAACATTTGTAGGCCTTTATTGTTCAATCAAAATCGCCCGATTTTTGACGAAAGAGATAACCACCCCCCCTTACGACATGCTTCAGAAACTAAAAAAATGGTCTGTTTTCAAATGTTGCCTCTTTGAACTACAATTCACATTTGTACGTGGAAAAGCACTTTTAAAGATCAAATGAGATGTTTAAAGTGATTTTCATGCTTCCAGGGGCCTTAAACACAAGATTTGAGGTATGGGTAAAAGTGAATGAAAATGGCCAATTTACTCACTCTGAGGCCTTAAAAAGTGTTTCTCCTCCACGGGAAGTGAATTAAATACCATTATGAGGCCTTTATTGTTCAAGCGAAAACGCCTGATTTTTGATGAAAGAGATAACCACCCCCCCTTACAACATGCTTCTGAAACTAAAAAAATGGTTCATTTTCAAATGTTGCGTCTTTGAACTTCAATTAACATTGTACGTGGATAATCACTTTTAGAGATAAAATGAGATGTTTAAAGTGATTTTCAAGCTTCCAGGGGCCCTAAACACGAGATTTGAGAAATGGGTAAACGTGAATGAAAATGGCCAATTTACTCACTCTGCGGCCTTAAAAAGTGTTTCTCCTTCACGGAAAGTGAATAAAATAACATTTGGATGCCTTTATTGTTCAATCAAAAACGCCCGTTTTTTGGTGAAAAAGATAACCACCCCCCCTTACGACATGCTTCAGAAACGAAAAAAATGGTCCATTTTCAAATGTTGCGTCTTTGAACTACAATTCACATTTGTACGTGGATAATCACTTTTAGAGATAAAATTAGATGTTTAAAGTGATTTACAAGCTTCCAGGGGCCCTAAACACAAGCTATGAGGAATGGGTAAATATGAATGAAAATGGCCAATTTATTCACTCTGAGGCCTTAAAAAGATTTTCTCCACTCCAGAAAGTGAATTAAATAACATTTGTAGGCCTTTATTGTTCAATCAAAAACGCCCTATTTTTGACGAAAGAGATAACCACCCCCCCTTACGACATGCCTCAGAAACTAAAAAAATGGTCCGTTTTCAAATGTTGCCTCTTTGAACTACAATTCACATTTGTACGGCGAAAAGCACTTTTAAAGATCAAATGAGATGTTTAAAGTGATTTTCATGCTTCCAGGGGCCCTAAACACAAGATTTGAGAAATGGGTAAACGTGAATGAAAATGGCCAATTTACTCACTCTGCGGCCTTAAAAAGTGTTTCTCCTCCACGGAAAGTGAATAAAATAACATTTGGATGCCTTTTTTGTTCAATCAAAAACGCCCGTTTTTTGGTGAAAAAGATAACCACCCACCCCTTACGACATGCTTCAGAAACGAAAAAAAAATTCCATTTTCAAATGTTCCGTCTTTGAACTACAATTCACATTTGTACGTGGATGATCACTTTTACAGATAAAATTAGATGTTTAAAGTGATTTACAAGCTTCCAGGGGCCCTAAACACAAGATATGACGAATGGGTAAATATGAATGAAAAAGGACAATTTTTTCACTCTGAGGCCTTAAAAAGATTTTCTCCACTCCAGAAAGTGAATTAAATAACATTTGTAGGCCTTTATTGTTCAATCAAAAACGCCCGATTTTTGACGAAAGAGATAACCACCCCCCTTACGACATGCTTCAGAAACTAAAAAAATGGTCCGTTTTCAAATGTTGCCTCTTTGAACTACAATTCACATTTGTACGTGGAAAAGCACTTTTAAAGATCAAATGAGATGTTTCATGCTTCCAGGGGCCTTAAACACAAGATTTGAGGAATGGGTAAAAGTGAATGAAAATGGCCAATTTACTCACTCTGAGGCCTTAAAAAGTGTTTCTCCTCCACGGGAAGTGAATTAAATACCATTTGGAGGCCTTTATTGTTCAAGCGAAAACGCCTGATTTTTGATGAAAGAGATAACCACCCCCCCTTACGACATGCTTCAGAAACAAATAAAATGGTCCGTTTTCAAATGTTGCGTCTTTGAATGACAATCCACATTTGTACGTGGATAATCACTTTTAGAGCTAAAATTAGATGTTTAAAGTGATTTTCAAGCTTCCAGGGGCCCTAAACACAAGATTTGAGAAATGGGTAAAAGTGAATGAAAATGGCCAATTTACTCACTCTGAGGCCTTAAAAAGTGTTTCTCCTCCACGGGAAGTGAATTAAATACCATTTGGAGGCCTTTATTGTTCAAGCGAAAACGCCTGATTTTTGATGAAAGAGATAACCACCCCCCCTTACGACATGCTTCTGAAACTAAAAAAATGGTTCATTTTCAAATGTTGCGTCTTTGAACTACAATTAACATTGTACGTGGATATTCACTTTTAGAGATAAAATGAGATGTTTAAAGTGATTTTCAAGCTTCCAGGGGCCCTAAACACGAGATTTGAGAAATGGGTTAATGTGAATGAAAATGGCCAATTTACTCACTCTGCGGCCTTAAAAAGTGTTTCTCCTCCACGGAAATTAAATAAAATAACATTTGGATGCCTTTATTGTTCAATCAAAAACGCCCGTTTTTTGGTGAAAAAGATAACCACCCCCCCTTACGACATGCTTCAGAAACGAAAAAAATGTTCCATTTTCAAATGTTGCGTCTTTGAACTACAATTCACATTTGTACGTGGATGATCACTTTTAGAGATAAAATTAGATGTTTAAAGTGATATACAAGCTTCCAGGGGCCCTAAACACAAGATATGAGGAATGGGTAAATATGAATGAAAATGGCCAATTTATTCACTCCGAGGCCTTAAAAAGTTTTTCTCCACTCCAGAAAGTGAATTAAATAACATTTGTAGGCCTTTATTGTTCAATCAAAAACGCCCGATTTTTGACGAAAGAGATAACCACCCCCCCTTACGACATGCTTCAGCAACTAAAAAAATGGTCTGTTTTCAAATGTTGCCTCTTTGAACTACAATTCACATTTGTACGTGGAAAAGCACTTTTAAAGATCAAATGAGATGTTTAAAGTGATTTTCATGCTTCCAGGGGCCTTAAACACAAGATTTGAGGTATGGGTAAAAGTGAATGAAAATGGCCAATTTACTCACTCTGAGGCCTTAAAAAGTGTTTCTCCTCCACGGGAAGTGAATTAAATACCATTATGAGGCCTTTATTGTTCAAGCGAAAACGCCTGATTTTTGATGAAAGAGATAACCACCCCCCCTTACGACATGCTTCTGAAACTAAAAAAATGGTTCATTTTCAAATGTTGCGTCTTTGAACTACAATTAACATTGTACGTGGATATTCACTTTTAGAGATAAAATGAGATGTTTAAAGTGATTTTCAAGCTTCCAGGGGCCCTAAACACGAGATTTGAGAAATGGGTTAATGTGAATGAAAATGGCCAATTTACTCACTCTGCGGCCTTAAAAAGTGTTTCTCCTCCACGGAAATTAAATAAAATAACATTTGGATGCCTTTATTGTTCAATCAAAAACGCCCGTTTTTTGGTGAAAAAGATAACCACCCCCCCTTACGACATGCTTCAGAAACGAAAAAAATGTTCCATTTTCAAATGTTGCGTCTTTGAACTACAATTCACATTTGTACGTGGATGATCACTTTTAGAGATAAAATTAGATGTTTAAAGTGATATACAAGCTTCCAGGGGCCCTAAACACAAGATATGAGGAATGGGTAAATATGAATGAAAATGGCCAATTTATTCACTCCGAGGCCTTAAAAAGTTTTTCTCCACTCCAGAAAGTGAATTAAATAACATTTGTAGGCATTTATTGTTCAATCAAAAACGCCCGATTTTTGACGAAAGAGATAACCACCCCCCCTTACGACATGCTTCAGAAACTAAAAAAATGGTCCGTTTTCAAATGTTGCCTCTTTGAACTACAATTCACATTTGTAAGTGGAAAAGCACTTTTAAAGATCAAATGAGATGTTTAAAGTGATTTTCATGCTTCCAGGGGCCTTAAACACAAGATTTGAGGAATGGGTAAAAGTGAATGAAAACGGCCAATTTACTCACTCTGAGGCCTTAAAAAGTGTTTCTGCTCCACGGGAAGTGAATTAAATACCATTATGAGGCCTTTATTGTTCAAGCGAGAACGCCTGATTTTTGATGAAAGAGATAACCACCCCCCCTTACGACATGCTTCTGAAACTAAAAAAATGGTTCATTTTCAAATGTTGCGTCTTTGAACTACAATTAACATTGTACGTGGATATTCACTTTTAGAGATAAAATGAGATGTTTAAAGTGATTTTCAAGCTTCCAGGGGACCTAAACACGAGATTTGATAAATGGGTAAACGTGAATGAAAATGGCCAATTTACTCACTCTGCGGCCTTATAAAGTGTTTCTCCTCCACGGAAATTAAATAAAATAACATTTGGATGCCTTTATTGTTCAATCAAAAACGCCAGTTTTTTGGTGAAAAAGATAACCACCCCCCCTTACGACATGCTTCAGAAACGAAAAAAATGTTCCATTTTCAAATGTTGCGTCTTTGAACTACAATTCACATTTGTACGTGGATGATCACTTTTAGAGATAAAATTAGATGTTTAAAGTGATTTACAAGCTTCCAGGGGCCCTAAACACAAGATATGAGGAATGGGTAAATATGAATGAAACTGGCCAATTTATTCACTCTGAGGCCTTAAAAAGTTTTTCTCCACTCCAGAAAGTGAATTAAATAACATTTGTAGGCCTTTATTGTTCAATCAAAAACGCCCGATTTTTGACGAAAGAGATACCCACCCCCCTTACGACATGCTTCAGAAACTAAAAAAATGGTCCGTTTTCAAATGTTGCCTCTTTGAACTACAATTCACATTTGTACGTGGAAAAGCACTTTTAAAGATCAAATGAGATGTTTAAAGTGATTTTCATGCTTCCAGGGGCCTTAAACACAAGATTTGAGGAATGGGTAAAAGTGAATGAAAATGGCCAATTTACTCACTCTGAGGCCTTAAAAAGTGTTTCTCCTCCACGGGAAGTGAATTAAATAACATTTGTAGGCCTTTATTGTTCAAGCGAAAACACCTGATTTTTGATGAAAGAGATAACCAACCCCCCTTACGACATGCTTCTGAAACTAAAAAAATGGTTCATTTTCAAATGTTGCGTCTTTGAACTACAATTAACATTGTACGTGGATAATCACTTTTAGAGATAAAATGAGATGTTTAAAGTGATTTTCAAGCTTCCACGGGCCCTAAACACAAGATTTGAGGAATGGGTAAAAGTGAATGAAAATGGCCAATTTACTCACTGTGAGGCCTTAAAAAGTGTTTCTCCTCCACGGGAAGTGAATTAAATACCATTTGGAGGCCTTTATTGTTCAAGCGAAAACGCCTGATTTTTGGTGAAAAAGATAACCACCCCCCCTTACGACATGCTTCAGAAACGAAAAAAATGGTCCATTTTCAAATGTTGCGTCTTTGAACTACAATTCACATTTGTACGTGGATGATCACTTTTAGAGATAAAATTAGATGTTTAAAGTGATATACAAGCTTCCAGGGGCCCTAAACACAAGATATGAGGAATGGGTAAATATGAATGAAAATGGCCAATTTATTCACTCCGAGGCCTTAAAAAGTTTTTCTCCACTCCAGAAAGTGAATTAAATAACATTTGTAGGCCTTTATTGTTCAATCAAAAACGCCCGATTTTTGACGAAAGAGATAACCACCCCCCTTACGACATGCTTCAGAAACTAAAAAAATGGTCCGTTTTCAAATGTTGCCTCTTTGAACTACAATTCACATTTGTACGTGGAAAAGCACTTTTAAAGATCAAATGAGATGTTTAAAGTGGTTTTCATGCTTCCAGGGGCCTTAAACACAAGATTTGAGGAATGGGTAAAAGTGAATGAAAACGGCCAATTTACTCACTCTGAGGCCTCAAAAAGTGTTTCTGCTCCACGGGAAGTGAATTAAATACCATTATGAGGCCTTTATTGTTCAAGCAAGAACGCCTGATTTTTGATGAAAGAGATAACCACCCCCCCTTACGACATGCTTCTGAAACTAAAAAAATGGTTCATTTTCAAATGTTGCGTCTTTGAACTACAATTAACATTGTACGTGGATATTCACTTTTAGAGATAAAATGAGATGTTTAAAGTGATTTTCAAGCTTCCAGGGGACCTAAACACGAGATTTGATAAATGGGTAAACGTGAATGAAAATGGCCAATTTACTCACTCTGCGGCCTTATAAAGTGTTTCTCCTCCACGGAAAGTAAATAAAATAACATTTGGATGACTTTATTGTTCAATCAAAAACGCCTGTTTTTTGGTGAAAAAGATAACCACCCCCCCTTACGACATGCTTCAGAAACGAAAAAAATGGTCCATTTTCAAATGTTGCGTCTTTGAACTACAATTCACATTTGTACGTGGATGATCACTTTTAGAGATAAAATTAGATGTTTAAAGTGATTTACAAGCTTCCAGGGGCCCTAAACACAAGATGTGAGGAATGGGTAAATATGAATGAAACTGGCCAATTTATTCACTCTGAGGCCTTAAAAAGTTTTTCTCCACTCCAGAAAGTGAATTAAATAACATTTGTAGGCCTTTATTGTTCAATCAAAAACGCCCGATTTTTGACGAAAGAGATAACCACCCCCCCTTACGACATGCTTCAGAAATTAAAAAAATGGTCCGTTTTCAAATGTTGCCTCTTTGAACTACAATTCACATTTGTACGTGGAAAAGCACTTTTAAAGATCAAATGAGATGTTTAAAGTGATTTTCATGCTTCCAGGGGCCTTAAACACAAGATTTGAGGAATGGGTAAAAGTGAATGAAAATGGCCAATTTACTCACTCTGAGGCCTTAAAAAGTGTTTCTGCTCCACGGGAAGTGAATTAAATACTATTATGAGGCCTTTATTGTTCAAGCGAGAACACCTGATTTTTGATGAAAGAGATAACCACCCCCCTTACGACATGCTTCTGAAACTAAAAAAATGGTTCATTTTCAAATGTTGCGTCTTTGAACTACAATTAACATTGTACGTGGATAATCACTTTTAGAGATAAAATGAGATGTTTAAAGTGATTTTCAAGCTTCCAGGGGCCCTAAACACGAGATTTGAGAAATGGGTAAACGTGAATGAAAATGGCCAATTTACTCACTCTGCGGCCTTAAAAAGTGTTTCTCCTCCACAGAAAGTGAATAAAATAACATTTGGATGCCTTTATTGTTCAATCAAAAACGCCCGTTTTTTGGTGAAAAAGATAACCACCCCCCCTTACGACATGCTTCAGAAACGAAAAAAATGGTCCATTTTCAAATGTTGCGTCTTTGAACTACAATTCACATTTGTACGTGGATGATCACTTTTAGAGATAAAAATTAGATGTTTAAAGTGATTTTCAAGCTTCCAGGGGCCCTAAACACAAGATATGAGGAATGGGTAAATATGAATGAAACTGGCCAATTTATTCACTCTGAGGCCTTAAAAAGTTTTTCTCCATTCCAGAAAGTGAATTAAATAACATTTGTAGGCCTTTATTGTTCAATCAAAAACGCCCGATTTTTGACGAAAGAGATAACCACCCACCTTACGACATGCTTCAGAAACTAAAAAAATGGTCCGTTTTCAAATGTTGCCTCTTTGAACTACAATTCACATTTGTACGTGGAAAAGCACTTTTAAAGATCAAATGAGATGTTTAAAGTGATTTTCATGCTTCCAGGGGCCCTAAACACAAGATTTGAGAAATGGGTAAAAGTGAATGAAAATGGCCAATTTACTCACTCTGAGGCCTTAAAAAGTGTTTCTCCTCCACGGGAAGTGAATTAAATACCATTTGGAGGCCATTATTGTTCAAGCGAAAACACCTGATTTTTGATGAAAGAGATAACCACCCCCCCTTACGACATGCTTCTGAAACTAAAAAAATGGTTCATTTTCAAATGTTGCGTCTTTGAACTACAATTAACATTGTACGTGGATATTCACTTTTAGAGATAAAATGAGATGTTTAAAGTGATTTTCAAGCTTCCAGGGGCCCTAAACACGAGATTTGAGAAATGAGTAAACGTGAATGAAAATGGCCAATTTACTCACTCTGCGGCCTTAAAAAGTGTTTCTCCTCCACGGAAAGTGAATAAAATAACATTTGGAGGCCTTTATTGTTCACTCAAAAAAGCCCGTTTTTTGGTGAAAAAGATAACCACCCCCCCTTACGACATGCTTCAGAAACGAAAAAAATGTTCCATTTTCAAATGTTGCGTCTTTGAACTACAATTCACATTTGTACGTGGATGATCACTTTTAGAGATAAAATTAGATGTTTAAAGTGATTTACAAGCTTCCAGGGGCCCTAAACACAAGATATGAGGAATGGGTAAATATGAATGAAAATGGCCAATTTATTCACTCTGAGGCCTTAAAAAGTTTTTCTCCACTCCAGAAAGTGAATTAAATAACATTTGTAGGCCTTTATTGTTCAATCAAAAACGCCCGATTTTTGATGAAAGAGATAACCACCCCCCCTTACGACATGCTTCAGAAACGAAAAAAATGGTCCGTTTTCAAATGTTGCGTCTTTGAACTACAATTCACATTTGTACGTGGATAATCACTTTTAGAGCTAAAATTAGATGTTTAAAGTGATTTTCAAGCTTCCAGGGGCCCTAAACACAAGATTTGAGAAATGGGTAAAAGTGAATGAAAATGGTCAATTTACTCACTCTGAGGCCTTAAAAAGTGTTTCTCCTCCACGGGAAGTGAATTAAATACCATTTGGAGGCCTTTATTGTTCAAGCGAAAACGCCTGATTTTTGATGAAAGAGATAACCACCACCCCCTTACGACATGCTTCTGTAACTAAAAAAATTGTTCATTTTCAAATGTTGTGTCTTTGAACTACAATTAACATTGTACGTGGATAATCACTTTTAGAGATAAAATGAGATGTTTAAAGTGATTTTCAAGCTTCCAGGGGCCCTAAACACGAGATATGAGAAATGGGTAAACGTGAATGAAAATGGCCAATTTACTCACTCTGCGGCCTTAAAAAGTGTTTCTCCTCCACGGAAAGTGAATAAAATAACATTTGGATGCCTTTATTGTTCAATCAAAAACGCCCGTTTTTTGGTGAAAAAGATAACCACCCCCCCTTACGACATGCTTCAGAAACGAAAAAAATGGTCCATTTTCAAATGTTGCGTCTTTGAACTACAATTCACATTTGTACGTGGATGATCACTTTTAGGGATAAAATTAGATGTTTAAAGTGATATACAAGCTTCCAGGGGCCCTAAACACAAGATATGAGGAATGGGTAAATATGAATGAAAATGGCTAATTTATTCACTCCGAGGCCTTAAAAAGTTTTTCTCCACTCCAGAAAGTGAATTAAATAACATTTGTAGGCCTTTATTGTTCAATCAAAATCGCCCGATTTTTGACGAAAGAGATAACCACCCCCCCTTACGACATGCTTCAGAAACTAAAAAAATGGTCTGTTTTCAAATGTTGCCTCTTTGAACTACAATTCACATTTGTACGTGGAAAAGCACTTTTAAAGATCAAATGAGATGTTTAAAGTGATTTTCATGCTTCCAGGGGCCTTAAACACAAGATTTGAGGTATGGGTAAAAGTGAATGAAAATGGCCAATTTACTCACTCTGAGGCCTTAAAAAGTGTTTCTCCTCCACGGGAAGTGAATTAAATACCATTATGAGGCCTTTATTGTTCAAGCGAAAACGCCTGATTTTTGATGAAAGAGATAACCACCCCCCCTTACAACATGCTTCTGAAACTAAAAAAATGGTTCATTTTCAAATGTTGCGTCTTTGAACTTCAATTAACATTGTACGTGGATAATCACTTTTAGAGATAAAATGAGATGTTTAAAGTGATTTTCAAGCTTCCAGGGGCCCTAAACACGAGATTTGAGAAATGGGTAAACGTGAATGAAAATGGCCAATTTACTCACTCTGCGGCCTTAAAAAGTGTTTCTCCTTCACGGAAAGTGAATAAAATAACATTTGGATGCCTTTATTGTTCAATCAAAAACGCCCGTTTTTTGGTGAAAAAGATAACCACCCCCCCTTACGACATGCTTCAGAAACGAAAAAAATGGTCCATTTTCAAATGTTGCGTCTT
Source organism: Triturus cristatus (assembly GCF_964204655.1). Lineage (NCBI taxonomy): Eukaryota > Metazoa > Chordata > Amphibia > Caudata > Salamandridae > Triturus > Triturus cristatus. The sequence goes on along the minus strand of NC_140587.1, from coordinate 931,953,503 downwards.
TGAACTACAATTCACATTTGTACGTGGATAATCACTTTTAGAGATAAAATTAGATGTTTAAAGTGATTTACAAGCTTCCAGGGGCCCTAAACACAAGCTATGAGGAATGGGTAAATATGAATGAAAATGGCCAATTTATTCACTCTGAGGCCTTAAAAAGATTTTCTCCACTCCAGAAAGTGAATTAAATAACATTTGTAGGCCTTTATTGTTCAATCAAAAACGCCCTATTTTTGACGAAAGAGATAACCACCCCCCCTTACGACATGCCTCAGAAACTAAAAAAATGGTCCGTTTTCAAATGTTGCCTCTTTGAACTACAATTCACATTTGTACGGCGAAAAGCACTTTTAAAGATCAAATGAGATGTTTAAAGTGATTTTCATGCTTCCAGGGGCCCTAAACACAAGATTTGAGAAATGGGTAAAAGTGAATGAAAATGGCCAATTTACTCACTCTGAGGCCTTAAAAAGTGTTTCTCCTCCATGGGAAGTGAATTAAATAACATTTGTAGGCCTTTATTGTTCAAGCGAAAACGCCCGATTATTGACGAAAGAGATAACCACCCCCCCTTACGACATGCTTCAGAAACGAAAAAAATGGTCCGTTTTCAAATGTTGCGTCTTTGAATGACAATCCACATTTGTACGTGGATAATCACTTTTAGAGCTAAAATTAGATGTTTAAAGTGATTTTCAAGCTTCCAGGGGCCCTAAACACAAGATTTGAGAAATGGGTAAAAGTGAATGAAAATGGCCAATTTACTCACTCTGAGGCCTTAAAAAGTGTTTCTCCTCCACGGGAAGTGAATTAAATACCATTTGGAGGCCTTTATTGTTCAAGCGAAAACGCCTGATTTTTGATGAAAGAGATAACCACCCCCCCTTACGACATGCTTCAGAAACGAAAAAAATGGTCCGTTTTCAAATGTTGCGTCTTTGAACTACAATTAACATTGTACGTGGATAATCACTTTTAGAGATAAAATGAGATGTTTAAAGTGATTTTCAAGCTTCCAGGGGCCCTAAACACGAGATTTGAGAAATGGGTAAACGTGAATGAAAAAGGCCAATTTACTCACTCTGCGGCCTTAAAAAGTGTTTCTCCTCCACGGAAAGTGAATAAAATAACATTTGGATGCCTTTATTGTTCAATCAAAAACGCCCGTTTTTTGGTGAAAAAGATAACCACCCCCCCTTACGACATGCTTCAGAAACGAAAAAAATGGTCCATTTTCAAATGTTGCGTCTTTGAACTACAATTCACATTTGTACGTGTATGATCACTTTTAGAGATAAAATTAGATGTTTAAAGTGATATACAAGCTTCCAGGGGCCCTAAACACAAGATATGAGGAATGGGTAAATATGAATGAAAATGGCCAATTTATTCACTCCGAGGCCTTAAAAAGTTTTTCTCCACTCCAGAAAGTGAATTAAATAACATTTGTAGGCCTTAATTGTTCAATCAAAAACGCCCGATTTTTGACGAAAGAGATAACCACCCCCCCCTTACGACATGCTTCAGAAACTAAAAAAATGGTCCGTTTTTAAATGTAGCCTCTTTGAACTACAATTCACATTTGTACGTGGAAAAGCACTTTTAAAGATCAAATGAGATGTTTAAAGTGATTTTCATGCTTCCAGGGGCCTTAAACACAAGATTTGAGGAATGGGTAAAAGTGAATGAAAATGGCCAATTTACTCACTCTGAGGCCTTAAAAAGTGTTTCTCCTCCACGGGAAGTGAATTAAATACCATTTGGAGGTCTTTATTGTTCAAGCGAAAACGCCTGATTTTTGATGAAAGAGATAACCACCCCCCCTTACGACATGCTTCTGAAACTGAAAAAATGGTTCATTTTCAAATGTTGCGTCTTTGAACCACAATTAACATTTGTACGTGGATAAACACTTTTAGAGCTAAAATTAGATGTTTAAAGTGATTTTCAAGCTTCCAGGGGCCCTAAACACGAGATTTGAGAAATGGGTAAATATGAATGAAAATGGCCAATTTATTCACTCTGAGGCCTTAAAACGTTTTTCTCCACTCCAGAAAGTGAATTAAATAACATTTTTAGGCCTTTATTGTTCAATCAAAAACGCCCGATTTTTGACGAAAGAGATAACCACCCCCCCTTACGACATGCTTCAGAAACTAAAAAAATGGTTCATTTTCAAATGTTGCGTCTTTGAACCACAATTAACATTTGTACGTGGATAAACACTTTTAGAGCTAAAATTAGATGTTTAAAGTGATTTTCAAGCTTCCAGGGGCCCTAAACACGAGATTTGAGAAATGGGTAACCGTGAATGAAAATGGCCAATTTACTCACTCTGCGGCCTTAAAAAGTGTTTCTCCTCCACGGAAAGTGAATAAAATAACATTTGGATGCCTTTATTGTTCAATCAAAAACGCCTGTTTTTTGGTGAAAAAGATAACCACCCCCCCTTACGACATGCTTCAGAAACGAAAAAAATGTTCCATTTTCAAATGTTGCGTCTTTGAACTACAATTCACATTTGTACGTGAATGATCACTTTTAGAGATAAAATTAGATCTTTAAAGTGATTTACAAGCTTCCAGGGGCCCTAAACACAAAATATGAGGAATGGGTAAATATGAATGAAAATGGCCAATTTATTCACTCTGAGGCCTTAAAAAGTTTTTCTCCACTCCAGAAAGTGAATTAAATACCATTTGTAGGCCTTTATTGTTCAATCAAAAACGCCCGATTTTTGACGAAAGAGATAACCACCCCCCCTTACGACATGCTTCAGAAACTAAAAAAATGGTCCGTTTTCAAATGTTGCCTCTTTGAACTACAATTCACATTTGTACGTGGAAAAGCACTTTTAAAGATCAAATGAGATGTTTAAAGTGATTTTCATGCTTCCAGGGGCCTTAAACACAAGATTTGAGGAATGGGTAAAAGTGAATGAAAATGGCCAATTTACTCACTCTGAGGCCTTAAAAAGTGTTTCTCCTCCACGGGAAGTGAATTAAATACCATTTGGAGGTCTTTATTGTTCAAGCGAAAACGCCTGATTTTTGATGAAAGAGATAACCACCCCCCCTTACGACATGCTTCTGAAACTGAAAAAATGGTTCATTTTCAAATGTTGCGTCTTTGAACCACAATTAACATTTGTACGTGGATAAACACTTTTAGAGCTAAAATTAGATGTTTAAAGTGATTTTCAAGCTTCCAGGGGCCCTAAACACGAGATTTGAGAAATGGGTAAACGTGAATGAAAATGGCCAATTTACCCACTCTGCGGCCTTAAAAAGTGTTTCTCCTCCACTGAAAGTGAATAAAATAACATTTTGATGCCTTTATTGTTCAATCAAAAACACCCGTTTTTGGTGAAAAAGATAACCACCCCCCCTTACGACATGCTTCAGAAACAAAAAAAATGGTCCATTTTCAAATGTTGCGTCTTTGAACTACAATTCACATTTGTACGTGGATAATCACTTTTAGAGATAAAATTAGATGTTTAAAGTGATTTACAAGCTTCCAGGGGCCCTAAACACAAGATATGAGGAATGGGTAAATATGAATGAAAATGGCCAATTTATTCACTTTGAGGCCTTAAAAAGTTTTTCTCCACTCCAGAAAGTGAATTAAATAACATTTGTAGACCTTTATTGTTCAATCAAAAACGCCCGATTTTTGACGAAAGAGATAACCACCCCCCTTACGACATGCTTCAGAAACAAAAAAAATGGTTCATTTTCAAATGTTGCATCTTTGAACGACAATCCACATTTGTACGTGGATAAACACTTTTAGAGATAAAATTAGATGTTTAAAGTGATTTTCAAGCTTCCAGGGGCCCTAAACACAAGATTTGAGAAATGGGTAAAAGTGAATGAAAATGGCCAATTTACTCACTCTGAGGCCTTAAAAAGTGTTTCTCCTGAACGGGAAGTGAATTAAATAACATTTGTAGGCCTTTATTGTTCAAGCGAAAACGCCCGATTATTGACGAAAGAGATAACCACCCCCCCTTACGACATGCTTCAGAAACGAAAAAAATGGTTCGTTTTCAAATGTTGCGTCTTTGAATGACAATCCACATTTGTACGTGGATAATCACTTTTAGAGCTAAAATTAGATGTTTAAAGTGATTTTCAAGCTTCCAGGGGCCCTAAACACAAGATTTGAGAAATGGGTAAAAGTGAATGAAAATGGCCAATTTACTCACTCTGAGGCCTTAAAAAGTGTTTCTCCTCCACGGGAAGTGAATTAAATACCATTTGGAGGCCTTTATTGTTCAAGCGAAAACGCCTGATTTTTGATGAAAGAGATAACCACCCCCCCTTACGACATGCTTCTGAAACTAAAAAAATGGTTCATTTTCAAATGTTGCGTCTTTTGAACTACAATTAACATTGTACGTGGATAATCACTTTTAGAGATAAAATGAGATGTTTAAAGTGATTTTCAAGCTTCCAGGGGCCCTAAACACGAGATTTGAAAAATGGGTAACCGTGAATGAAAATGGCCAATTTTTTCACTCTGCGGCCTTAAAAAGTGTTTCTCCTCCACGGAAAGTGAATAAAATAACATTTGGATGCCTTTATTGTTCAATCAAAAACGCCCGTTTTTTGGTGAAAAAGATAACCACCCCCCCTTACGACATGCTTCAGAAACGAAAAAAACGGTCCATTTTCAAATGTTGCGTCTTTGAACTACAATTCACATTTGTACGTGGATGATCACTTTTAGAGATAAAATTAGATGTTTAAAGTGATTTACAAGCTTCCAGGGGCCCTAAACACAAGATATGAGGAATGGGTAAATATGAATGAAAATGGCCAATTTATTCACTCTGAGGCCTTAAAAAGTTTTTCTCCACTCCAGAAAGTGAATTAAATAACATTTGTAGGCCTTTATTGTTCAATCAAAAACGCCCGATTTTTGACGAAAGAGATAACCACCCCCCCTTACGACATGCTTCAGAAACTAAAAAAATGGTCCGTTTTTAAATGTAGCCTCTTTGAACTACAATTCACATTTGTACGTGGAAAAGCACTTTTAAAGATCAAATGAGATGTTTAAAGTGATTTTCATGCTTCCAGGGGCCTTAAACACAAGATTTGAGGATGGGTAAAAGTGAATGAAAATGGCCAATTTACTCACTCTGAGGCCTTAAAAAGTGTTTCTCCTGAACGGGAAGTGAATTAAATAACATTTGTAGGCCTTTATTGTTCAAGCGAAAATGCCCGATTATTGACGAAAGAGATAACCACCCCCCCTTACGACATGCTTCAGAAACGAAAAAAATGGTTTGTTTTCAAATGTTGCGTCTTTGAATGACAATCCACATTTGTACGTGGATAATCACTTTTAGAGCTAAAATTAGATGTTTAAAGTGATTTTCAAGCTTCCAGGGGCCCTAAACACAAGATTTGAGAAATGGGTAAAAGTGAATGAAAATGGCCAATTTACTCACTCTGAGGCCTTAAAAAGTGTTTCTCCTCCACGGGAAGTGAATTAAATACCATTTGGAGGCCTTTATTGTTCAAGCGAAAACGCCTGATTTTTGATGAAAGAGATAACCACCCCCCCTTACGACATGCTTCTGAAACTAAAAAAATGGTTCATTTTCAAATGTTGCGTCTTTTGAACTACAATTAACATTGTATGTGGATAATCCCTTTTAGAGATAAAATGAGATGTTTAAAGTGATTTTCAAGCTTCCAGGGGCCCTAAACACGAGATTTGAAAAATGGGTAACCGTGAATGAAAATGGCCAATTTTTTCACTCTGCGGCCTTAAAAAGTGTTTCTCCTCCACGGAAAGTGAATAAAATAACATTTGGATGCCTTTATTGTTCAATCAAAAACGCCCGTTTTTTGGTGAAAAAGATAACCACCCCCCCTTACGACATGCTTCAGAAACGAAAAAAACGGTCCATTTTCAAATGTTGCGTCTTTGAACTACAATTCACATTTGTACGTGGATGATCACTTTTAGAGATAAAATTAGATGTTTAAAGTGATTTACAAGCTTCCAGGGGCCCTAAACACAAGATATGAGGAATGGGTAAATATGAATGAAAATGGCCAATTTATTCACTCTGAGGCCTTAAAAAGTTTTTCTCCACTCCAGAAAGTGAATTAAATAACATTTGTAGGCCTTTATTGTTCAATCAAAAACGCCCGATTTTTGACGAAAGAGATAACCACCCCCCCTTACGACATGCTTCAGAAACTAAAAAAATGGTCCGTTTTCAAATGTTGCCTCTTTGAACTACAATTCACATTTGTACGTGGAAAAGCACTTTTAAAGATCAAATGAGATGTTTAAAGTGATTTTCATGCTTCCAGGGGCCTTAAACACAAGATTTGAGGAATGGGTAAAAGTGAATGAAAATGGCCAATTTACTCACTCTGAGGCCTTAAAAAGTGTTTCTCCTCCACGGGAAGTGAATTTAATACCATTTGGAGGTCTTTATTGTTCAAGCGAAAACGCCTGATTTTTGATGAAAGAGATAACCACCCCCCCTTACGACATGCTTCTGAAACTGAAAAAATGGTTCATTTTCAAATGTTGCGTCTTTGAACCACAATTAACATTTGTACGTGGATAAACACTTTTAGAGCTAAAATTAGATGTTTAAAGTGATTTTCAAGCTTCCAGGGGCCCTAAACACGAGATTTGAGAAATGGGTAAACGTGAATGAAAATGGCCAATTTACCCACTCTGCGGCCTTAAAAAGTGTTTCTCCTCCACGGAAAGTGAATAAAATAACATTTTGATGCCTTTATTGTTCAATCAAAAACACCCGTTTTTGGTGAAAAAGATAACCACCCCCCCTTACGACATGCTTCAGAAACAAAAAAAATGGTCCATTTTCAAATGTTGCGTCTTTGAACTACAATTCACATTTGTACGTGGATAATCACTTTTAGAGATAAAATTAGATGTTTAAAGTGATTTACAAGCTTCCAGGGGCCCTAAACACAAGATATGAGGAATGGGTAAATATGAATGAAAATGGCCAATTTATTCACTTTGAGGCCTTAAAAAGTTTTTCTCCACTCCAGAAAGTGAATTAAATAACATTTGTAGACCTTTATTGTTCAATCAAAAACGCCCGATTTTTGACGAAAGAGATAACCACCCCCCTTACGACATGCTTCAGAAACAAAAAAATGGTTCATTTTCAAATGTTGCATCTTTGAACGACAATCCACATTTGTACGTGGATAAACACTTTTAGAGATAAAATTAGATGTTTAAAGTGATTTTCAAGCTTCCAGGGGCCCTAAACACAAGATTTGAGAAATGGGTAAAAGTGAATGAAAATGGCCAATTTACTCACTCTGAGGCCTTAAAAAGTGTTTCTCCTGAACGGGAAGTGAATTAAATAACATTTGTAGGCCTTTATTGTTCAAGCGAAAACGCCCGATTATTGACGAAAGAGATAACCACCCCCCCTTACGACATGCTTCAGAAACGAAAAAAATGGTTCGTTTTCAAATGTTGCGTCTTTGAATGACAATCCACATTTGTACGTGGATAATCACTTTTAGAGCTAAAATTAGATGTTTAAAGTGATTTTCAAGCTTCCAGGGGCCCTAAACACAAGATTTGAGAAATGGGTAAAAGTGAATGAAAATGGCCAATTTACTCACTCTGAGGCCTTAAAAAGTGTTTCTCCTCCACGGGAAGTGAATTAAATACCATTTGGAGGCCTTTATTGCTCAAGCGAAAACGCCTGATTTTTGATGAAAGAGATAACCACCCCCCCTTACGACATGCTTCTGAAACTAAAAAAATGGTTCATTTTCAAATGTTGCGTCTTTTGAACTACAATTAACATTGTACGTGGATAATCACTTTTAGAGATAAAATGAGATGTTTAAAGTGATTTTCAAGCTTCCAGGGGCCCTAAACACGAGATTTGAAAAATGGGTAACCGTGAATGAAAATGGCCAATTTTTTCACTCTGCGGCCTTAAAAAGTGTTTCTTCTCCACGGAAAGTGAATAAAATAACATTTGGATGCCTTTATTGTTCAATCAAAAACGCCCGTTTTTTGGTGAAAAAGATAACCACCCCCTTACGACATGCTTAAGAAACGAAAAAAACGGTCCATTTTCAAATGTTGCGTCTTTGAACTACAATTCACATTTGTACGTGGATGATCACTTTTAGAGATAAAATTAGATGTTTAAAGTGATTTACAAGCTTCCAGGGGCCCTAAACACAAGATATGAGGAATGGGTAAATATGAATGAAAATGGCCAATTTATTCACTCTGAGGCCTTAAAAAGTTTTTCTCCACTCCAGAAAGTGAATTAAATAACATTTGTAGGCCTTTATTGTTCAATCAAAAACGCCCGATTTTTGACGAAAGAGATAACCACCCCCCCTTACGACATGCTTCAGAAACTAAAAAAATGGTCCGTTTTTAAATGTAGCCTCTTTGAACTACAATTCACATTTGTACGTGGAAAAGCACTTTTAAAGATCAAATGAGATGTTTAAAGTGATTTTCATGCTTCCAGGGGCCTTAAACACAAGATTTGAGGATGGGTAAAAGTGAATGAAAATGGCCAATTTACTCACTCTGAGGCCTTAAAAAGTGTTTCTCCTCCACGGGAAGTGAATTAAATACCATATGGAGGTCTTTATTGTTCAAGCGAAAACGCCTGATTTTTGATGAAAGAGATAACCACCCCCCCTTACGACATGCTTCTGAAACTGAAAAAATGGTTCATTTTCAAATGTTGCGTCTTTGAACCACAATTAACATTTGTACGTGGATAAACACTTTTAGAGCTAAAATTAGATGTTTAAAGTGATTTTCAAGCTTCCAGGGGCCCTAAACACGAGATTTGAGAAATGGGTAAATATGAATGAAAATGGCCAATTTATTCACTCTGAGGCCTTAAAAAGTTTTTCTCCACTCCAGAAAGTGAATTAAATAACATTTTTAGGCCTTTATTGTTCAATCAAAAACGCCCGATTTTTGACGAAAGAGATAACCACCCCCCCTTACGACATGCTTCAGAAACTAAAAAAATGGTTCATTTTCAAATGTTGCGTCTTTGAACCACAATTAACATTTGTACGTGGATAAACACTTTTAGAGCTAAAATTAGATGTTTAAAGTGATTTTCAAGCTTCCAGGGGCCCTAAACACGAGATTTGAGAAATGGGTAACCGTGAATGAAAATGGCCAATTTATTCACTTTGAGGCCTTAAAAAGTTTTTCTCCACTCCAGAAAGTGAATTAAATAACATTTGTAGACCTTTATTGTTCAATCAAAAACGCCCGATTTTTGACGAAAGAGATAACCACCCCCCTTACGACATGCTTCAGAAACAAAAAAAATGGTTCATTTTCAAATGTTGCATCTTTGAACGACAATCCACATTTGTACGTGGATAAACACTTTTAGAGATAAAATTAGATGTTTAAAGTGATTTTCAAGCTTCCAGGGGCCCTAAACACAAGATTTGAGAAATGGGTAAAAGTGAATGAAAATGGCCAATTTACTCACTCTGAGGCCTTAAAAAGTGTTTCTCCTGAACGGGAAGTGAATTAAATAACATTTGTAGGCCTTTATTGTTCAAGCGAAAACGCCCGATTATTGACGAAAGAGATAACCACCCCCCCTTACGACATGCTTCAGAAACGAAAAAAATGGTTCGTTTTCAAATGTTGCGTCTTTGAATGACAATCCACATTTGTACGTGGATAATCACTTTTAGAGCTAAAATTAGATGTTTAAAGTGATTTTCAAGCTTCCAGGGGCCCTAAACACAAGATTTGAGAAATGGGTAAAAGTGAATGAAAATGGCCAATTTACTCACTCTGAGGCCTTAAAAAGTGTTTCTCCTCCACGGAAAGTGATAAAATAACATTTGGATGCCTTTATTGTTCAAGCGAAAACGCCCGTTTTTTGGTGAAAAAGATAACCACCCCCCCTTACGACATGCTTCAGAAACAAAATAATGGTCCATTTTCAAATGTTGCGTCTTTGAACTACAATTCACATTTGTACGTGGATAATCACTTTTAGAGATAAAATGAGATGTTTAAAGTGATTTTCAAGCTTCCAGGGGCCCTAAACACAAGATTTGAGAAATGGGTAAAAGTGAATGAAAATGGCCAATTTACTCACTCTGAGGCCTTAAAAAGTGTTTCTCCTCAACGGGAAGTGAATTAAATACCATTTGTAGGCCTTTATTGTTCAAGCGAAAACGCCCGATTATTGACGAAAGAGATAACCACCCCCCCTTACGACATGCTTCTGAAACTAAAAAAATGGGTTATTTTCAACTGTTGCGTCTTTTGAACTACAATTAACATTGTACGTGGATAATCACTTTTAGAGATCAAATGAGATGTTTAAAGTGATTTTCAAGCTTCCAGGGGCCCTAAACAGAAGATTTGAGAAATGGGTAAAAGTGAATAAAAATGGCCAATTTACTCACTCTGAGGCCTTTAAAAGTGTTTCCCCTCCACGGAAAGTGAATAAAATAACATTTGGATGCCTTTATTGTTCAATCAAAAACGCCCGTTTTTTGGTGAAAAAGATAACCACCCCCCCTTACGACATGCTTCAGAAACGAAAAAAATGGTCCGTTTTCAAATGTAGCCTCTTTGAACTACAATTCATATTTGTACGTGGAAAAGCAATTTTAAAGATCAAATGAGATGTTTAAAGTGATTTTCATGCTTCCAGGGGCCTTAAACACAAGATTTGAGGAATGGGTAAAAGTGAATGAAAATGGCCAATTTACTCACTCTGAGGCCTTAAAAAGTTTTTCTCCACTCCAGAAAGTGAATTAAATAACATTTGTAGACCTTTATTGTTCAATCAAAAACGCCCGATTATTGACGAAAGAGAGAACCACCCTCCTTACGACATGCTTCAGAAACTAAAAAAATGGTCCGTTTTTAAATGTTGCGTCTTTGAATGACAATCCACATTTGTACGTGGATAATCACTTTTAGAGCTAAAATTAGATGTTTAAAGTGATTTGCAAGCTTCCAGGGGCCCTAAACACAAGATTTGAGAAATGGGTAAAAGTGAATGAAAATGGCCAATTTACTCACTCTGAGGCCTTAAAAAGTGTTTCTCCTCCACGGGAAGTGAATTAAATACCATTTGGAGGCCTTTATTGTTCAAGCGAAAACGCCTGATTTTTGATGAAAGAGATAACCACCCCCCTTACGACATGCTTCTGAAACTAAAAAAATGGTTCATTTTCAAATGTTGCGTCTTTTGAACTACAATTAACATTGTACGTGGATAATCACTTTTAGAGATAAAATGAGATGTTTAAAGTGATTTTCAAGCTTCCAGGGGCCCTAAACACGAGATTTGAGAAATGGGTAAACGTGAATGAAAATGGCCAATTTACTCACTCTGCGGCCTTAAAAAGTGTTTCTCCTCCACGGAAAGTGAATAAAATAACATTTGGATGCCTTTATTGTTCAATCAAAAACGCCCGTTTTTTGGTGAAAAAGATAACCACCCCCCCTTTCGACATGCTTCAGAAACGAAAAAAATGGTCCATTTTCAAATGTTGCGTCTTTGAACTACAATTCACGTTTGTACGTGGATGATCACTTTTAGAGATAAAATTAGATGTTTAAAGTGATTTACAAGCTTCCAGGGGCCCTAAACACAAGATATGAGGAATGGGTAAATATGAATGAAACTGGCCAATTTATTCACTCTGAGGCCTTAAAAAGTTTTTCTCCACTCCAGAAAGTGAATTAAATACCATTTGTAGGCCTTTATTGTTCAATCAAAAACGCCCGATTTTTGACGAAAGAGATACCCATCCCCTCTTACGACATCCTTCAGAAACTAAAAAAATGGCCCGTTTTCAAATGTTGCCTCTTTGAACCACAATTCACATTTGTACGTGGAAAAGCACTTTTAAAGATCAAATGAGATGTTTAAAGTGATTTTTATGCTTCCAGGGGCCTTAAACACAAGATTTGAGGAATGGGTAAAAGTGAATGAAAATGGCCAATTTACTCACTCTGAGGCCTTAAAAAGTGTTTCTCCTCCACGGGAAGTGAATAAATACCATTTGGAGGCCTTTATTGTTCAAGCGAAAACACCTGATTTTTGATGAAAGAGATAACCACCCCCCCTTACGACATGCTTCCGAAACTAAAAAAATGGTTCATTTTCAAATGTTGCGTCTTTTGAACTACAATTAACATTGTACGTGGATAATCACTTTTAGAGATAAAATGAGATGTTTAAAGTGATTTTCAAGCTTCCAGGGGCCCTAAACACGAGATTTGAGAAATGGGTAAGCGTGAATTAAAATGGCCAATTTACTCACTCTGCGGCCTTAAAAAGTGTTTCTCCTCCACGGAAAGTGAGTAAAGTAACATTTGGATGCCTTTATTGTTCAATCAAAAACGCCCGTTTTTTGGTGAAAAAGATAACCACCCCCCTTACGACATGCTTCAGAAACGAAAAAAATGGTCCATTTTCAAATGTTGCGTCTTTGAACTACAATTCACATTTGTACATGGATGATCACTTTTAGAGATAAAATTAGATGTTTAAAGTGATTTTCAAGCTTCCAGGGGCCCTAAACACAAGATTTGAGAAATGGGTAAAAGTGAATGAAAATGGCCAATTTACTCACTCTGAGGCCTTAAAAAGTGTTTCTCCTCCACAGGAAGTGAATTAAATACCATTTGGAGGTCTTTATTGTTCAAGCGAAAACGCCTGATTTTTGATGAAAGAGATAACCACCCCCCCTTACGACATGCTTCTGAAACTAAAAAAATGGTTCATTTTCAAATGTTGCGTCTTTGAACCACAATTAACATTGTACGTGGATAATCACTTTTAGAGATAAAATGAGATGTTTAAAGTGATTTTCAAGCTTCCAGGGGCCCTAAACACGAGATTTGAGAAATGGGTAAACGTGAATGAAAATGGCCAATTTACTCACTCTGCGGCCTTAAAAAGTGTTTCTCCTCCACGGAAAGTGAATAAAATAACATTTGGATGCCTTTATTGTTCAATCAAAAACGCCCGTTTTTTGGTGAAAAAGATAACCACCCCCCTTACGACATGCTTCAGAAACAAAAAAAATGGTCCATTTTCAAATGTTGCGTCTTTGAACTACAATTCACATTTGTACTTGGATAATCACTTTTAGAGATAAAATTAGATGTTTAAAGTGATTTACAAGCTTCCAGGGGCCCTAAACACAAGATATGAGGAATGGGTAAATATGAATGAAAATGGCCAATTTATTCACTCTGAGGCCTTAAAAAGTTTTTCTCCACTCCAGAAAGTGAATTAAATAACATTTGTAGACCTTTATTGTTCAATCAAAAACGCCCGATTTTTGACGAAAGAGATAACCACCCCCCCTTACGACATGCTTCAGAAACAAAAAAAATGGTTCATTTTCAAATGTTGCATCTTTGAACGACAATCCACATTTGTACGTGGATAAACACTTTTAGAGATAAAATTAGATGTTGAAAGTGATTTTCAAGCTTCCAGGGGCCCTAAACACAAGATTTGAGAAATGGGTAAAAGTGAATGAAAATGGCCAATTTACTCACTCTGAGGCCTTAAAAAGTGTTTCTCCTCAACGGGAAGTGAATTAAATAACATTTGTAGGCATTTATTGTTCAAGCGAAAACGCCCGATTATTGACGAAAGAGATAACCACCCCCCCTTACGACATGCTTCAGAAACGAAAAAAATGGTCCGTTTTCAAATGTTGCGTCTTTGAATGACAATCCACATTTGTACGTGGATAATCACTTTTAGAGCTAAAATTAGATGTTTAAAGTGATTTTCAAGCTTCCAGGGGCCCTAAACACGAGATTTGAGAAATGGGTAGCCGTGAATGAAAATGGCCAATTTACTCACTCTGCGGCCTTAAAAAGTGTTTCTCCTCCACGGAAAGTGAATAATATAACATTTGGATGCCTGTATTGTTCAATCAAAAACGCCCGTTTTTTGGTGAAAAAGATAACCACCCCCCCTTACGACATGCTTCAGAAACGAAAAAAATGGTCCATTTTCAAATGTTGCGTCTTTGAACTACAATTCACATTTGTACGTGGATGATCACTTTTAGAGATAAAATTAGATGTTTAAAGTGATTTACAAGCTTCCAGGGGCCCTAAACACAAGATATGAGGAATGGGTAAATATGAATGAAAATGGCCAATTTATTCACTCTGAGGTCTTAAAAAGTTTTTCTCCACTCCAGAAAGTGAATTAAATAACATTTGTAGACCTTTATTGTTCAATCAAAAACGCCCGATTTTTGACGAAAGAGATAACCACCCCCCCTTACGACATGCTTCAGAAACAAAAAAAATGGTTCATTTTCAAATGTTGCATCTTTGAACGACAATCCACATTTGTACGTGGATAAACACTTTTAGAGATAAAATTAGATGTTTAAAGTGATTTTCAAGCTTCCAGGGGCCCTAAACACAAGATTTGAGAAATGGGTAAAAGTGAATGAAAATGGCCAATTTACTCACTCTGAGGCCTTAAAAAGTGTTTCTCCTCAACGGGAAGTGAATTAAATAACATTTGTAGGCCTTTATTGTTCAAGCGAAAACGCCCGATTATTGACGAAAGAGATAACCACCCCCCCTTACGACATGCTTCAGAAACGAAAAAAATGGTCCATTTTCAAATGTTGCGTCTTTGAATGACAATCCACATTTGTACGTGGATAAACACTTTTAGAGCTAAAATTAGATGTTTAAAGTGATTTTCAAGCTTCCAGGGGCCCGAAACACAAGATTTGAGAAATGGGTAAAAGTGAATGAAAATGGCCAATTTACTCACTCTGAGGCCTTAAAAAGTGTTTCTCCTCCACGGGAAGTGAATTAAATACCATTTGGAGGTCTTTATTGTTCAAGCGAAAACGCCTGATTTTTGATGAAAGAGATAACCACCCCCCCTTACGACATGCTTCTGAAACTAAAAAAATGGTTCATTTTCAAATGTTGCGTCTTTGAACCGCAATTAACATTGTACGTGGATAATCACTTTTAGAGATAAAATGAGATGTTTAAAGTGATTTTCAAGCTTCCAGGGGCCCTAAACACGAGATTTGAGAAATGAGTAAACGTGAATGAAAATGGCCAATTTACTCACTCTGCGGCCTTAAAAAGTGTTTCTCCTCCACGGAAAGTGATAAAATAACATTTGGATGCCTTTATTGTTCAAGCGAAAACGCCCGTTTTTTGGTGAAAAAGATAACCACCCCCCCTTACGACATGCTTCAGAAACAAAAAAAATGGTTCATTTTCAAATGTTGCATCTTTGAACGACAATCCACATTTGTACGTGGATAAACACTTTTAGAGATAAAATTAGATGTTTAAAGTGATTTTCAAGCTTCCAGGGGCCCTAAACACAAGATTTGAGAAATGGGTAAAAGTGAATGAAAATGGCCAATTTACTCACTCTGAGGCCTTAAAAAGTGTTTCTCCTCAACGGGAAGTGAATTAAATAACATTTGTAGGCCTTTATTGTTCAAGCGAAAACGCCCGATTATTGACGAAAGAGATAACCACCCCCCCTTACGACATGCTTCAGAAACGAAAAAAATGGTCCATTTTCAAATGTTGCGTCTTTGAATGACAATCCACATTTGTACGTGGATAAACACTTTTAGAGCTAAAATTAGATGTTTAAAGTGATTTTCAAGCTTCCAGGGGCCCTAAACACAAGATTTGAGAAATGGGTAAAAGTGAATGAAAATGGCCAATTTACTCACTCTGAGGCCTTAAAAAGTGTTTCTCCTCCACGGGAAGTGAATTAAATACCATTTGGAGGTCTTTATTGTTCAAGCGAAAACGCCTGATTTTTGATGAAAGAGATAACCACCCCCCCTTACGACATGCTTCTGAAACTAAAAAAATGGTTCATTTTCAAATGTTGCGTCTTTGAACCACAATTAACATTGTACGTGGATAATCACTTTTAGAGATAAAATGAGATGTTTAAAGTGATTTTCAAGCTTCCAGGGGCCCTAAACACGAAATTTGAGAAATGGGTAAACGTGAATGAAAATGGCCAATTTACTCACTCTGCGGCCTTAAAAAGTGTTTCTCCTCCACGGAAAGTGATAAAATAACATTTGGATGCCTTTATAGTTCAAGCGAAAACGCCCGTTTTTTGGTGAAAAAGATAACCACCCCCCCTTACGACATGCTTCAGAAACGAAAAAAAATGGTCCATTTTCAAATGTTGCGTCTTTGAACTACAATTCACATTTGTACGTGGATAATCACTTTTAAAGATCAAATGAGATGTTTAAAGTGATTTACAAGCTTCCAGGGGCCCTAAACACAAGATTTGAGGAATGGGTAAATATGAATGAAAATGGCCAATTTATTCACTCTGAGGCCTTAAAAAGTGTTTCTCCACTCCAGAAAGTGAATTAAATAACATTTGTAGGCCTTTATTGTTCAATCAAAAACGTCCGATTTTTGACGAAAGAGATAACCACCCCCCCTTACGACATGCTTCAGAAACTAAAAAAATGGTCCGCTTTCAAATGTAGCCTCTTTGAACTACAATTCATATTTGTACGTGGAAAAGCAATTTTAAAGATCAAATGAGATGTTTAAAGTGATTTTCATGCTTCCAGGGGCCTTAAACACAAGATTTGAGGAATGGGTAAAAGTGAATGAAAATGGCCAATTTACTCACTCTGAGGCCTTAAAAAGTGTTTCTCCTCCACGGGAAGTGAATTAAATAACATTTGTAGGCCTTTATTGTAACAGCGAAAACGCCCGATTATTGACGAAAGAGATAACCACCCCCCCTTACGACATGCTTCAGAAACTTAAAAAATGGCCCGTTTTCAAATGTTGCGTCTTTGAATGACAATCCACACTTGTACGTGGATAATCACTTTTAGAGCTAAAATTAGATGTTTAAAGTGATTTTCAAGCTTCCAGGGGCCCTAAACACGAGATTTGAGAAATGGGTAAACGTGAATGAAAATGGCCAATTTACTCACTCTGCGGCCTTAAAAAGTGTTTCTCCTCCACGGAAAGTGAATAAAATAACATTTGGATGCCTTTATTGTTCAATCAAAAACGCCCGTTTTTTGGTGAAAAAGATAACCACCCCCCCTTACGACATGCTTCAGAAACAAAAAAAATGGTCCATTTTCAAATGTTGCGTCTTTGAACTAAAATTCACATTTGTACGTGGATAATCACTTTTAGAGATAAAATTAGATGTTTAAAGTGATTTACAAGCTTCCAGGGGCCCTAAACACAAGATATGAGGAATGGGTAAATATGAATGAAAATGGCCAATTTATTCACTCTGAGGCCTTAAAAAGTTTTTCTCCACTCCAGAAAGTGAATTAAATAACATTTGTAGACCTTTATGGTTCAATCAAAAACGCCCGATTTTTGACGAAAGAGATAACCACCCCCCCTTACGACATGCTTCAGAAACAAAAAAAATGGTTCATTTTCAAATGTTGCATCTTTGAACGACAATCCACATTTGTACGTGGATAAACACTTTTAGAGATGAAATTAGATGTTTAAAGTGATTTTCAAGCTTCCAGGGGCCCTAAACACAAGATTTGAGAAATGGGTAAAAGTGAATGAAAATGGCCAATTTACTCACTCTGAGGCCTTAAAAAGTGTTTCTCCTCAACGGGAAGTGAATTAAATAACATTTGTAGGCCTTTATTGTTCAAGCGAAAACGCCCGATTATTGACGAAAGAGATAACCACCCCCCCTTACGACATGCTTCAGAAACGAAAAAAATGGTCCATTTTCAAATGTTGCGTCTTTGAATGACAATCCACATTTGTACGTGGATAAACACTTTTAGAGCTAAAATTAGATGTTTAAAGTGATTTTCAAGCTTCCAGGGGCCCTAAACACAAGATTTGAGAAATGGGTAAAAGTGAATGAAAATGGCCAATTTACTCACTCTGAGGCCTTAAAAAGTGTTTCTCCTCCACGGGAAGTGAATTAAATACCATTTGGAGGTCTTAATTGTTCAAGCGAAAACGCCTGATTTTTGATGAAAGAGATAACCACCCCCCCTTACGACATGCTTCTGAAACTAAAAAAATGGTTCATTTTCAAATGTTGCGTCTTTGAACCACAATTAACATTGTACGTGGCTAATCACTTTTAGAGATAAAATGAGATGTTTAAAGTGATTTTCAAGCTTCCAGGGGCCCTAAACACGAGATTTGAGAAATGGGTAAACGTGAATGAAAATGGCCAATTTACTCACTCTGCGGCCTTAAAAAGTGTTTCTCCTCCACGGAAAGTGATAAAATAACATTTGGATGCCTTTATTGTTCAAGCGAAAACGCCCGTTTTTTGGTGAAAAAGATAACCACCCCCCCTTACGACATGCTTCAGAAACAAAATAATGGTCCATTTTCAAATGTTGCGTCTTTGAACTACAATTCACATTTGTACGTGGATAATCACTTTTAGAGATAAAATTAGATGTTTAAAGTGATTTACAAGCTTCCAGGGGCCCTAAACACAAGATATGAGGAATGGGTAAATATGAATGAAAATGGCCAATTTATTCACTCTGAGGCCTTAAAAAGTTTTTCTCCACTCCAGAAAGTGAATTAAATAACATTTGTAGACCTTTATTGTTCAATCAAAAACGCCCGATTTTTGACGAAAGAGATAACCACCCCCCCTTACGACATGCTTCTGAAACTAAAAAAATGGTTCATTTTCAACTGTTGCGTCTTTTGAACTACAATTAACATTGTACGTGGATAATCACTTTTAGAGATAAAATGAGATGTTTAAAGTGATTTTCAAGCTTCCAGGGGCCCTAAACAGAAGATTTGAGAAATGGGTAAAAGTGAATGAAAATGGCCAATTTACTCACTCTGAGGCCTTTAAAAGTGTTTCTCCTCCACGGAAAGTGAATAAAATAACATTTGGATGCCTTTATTGTTCAATCAAAAACGCCCGTTTTTTGGTGAAAAAGATAACCACCCCCCCTTACGACATGCTTCAGAAACGAAAAAAATGGTCCGTTTTCAAATGTAGCCTCTTTGAACTACAATTCATATTTGTACGTGGAAAAGCAATTTTAAAGATCAAATGAGATGTTTAAAGTGATTTTCATGCTTCCAGGGGCCCTAAACACAAGATTTGAGAAATGGGTAAAAGTGAATGAAAATGGCCAATTTACTCACTCTGAGGCCTTAAAAAGTGTTTCTCCTCAACGGGAAGTGAATTAAATAACATTTGTAGGCCTTTATTGTTCAATCAAAAACGCCCGATTATTGACGAAAGAGAGAACCACCCTCCTTACGACATGCTTCAGAAACTAAAAAAATGGTCCGTTTTCAAATGTTGCGTCTTTGAATGACAATCCACATTTGTACGTGGATAATCACTTTTAGAGCTAAAATTAGATGTTTAAAGTGATTTTCAAGCTTCCAGGGGCCCTAAACACAAGATTTGAGAAATGGGTAAAAGTGAATGAAAATGGCCAATTTACTCACTCTGAGGCCTTAAAAAGTGTTTCTCCTCCACGGGAAGTGAATTAAATACCATTTGGAGGCCTTTATTGTTCAAGCGAAAACGCCTGATTTTTGATGAAAGAGATAACCACCCCCCCTTACGACATGCTTCTGAAACTAAAAAAATGGTTCATTTTCAAATGTTGCGTCTTTGAACTGCAATTAACATTGTACGTGGATAATCACTTTTAGAGATAAAATGAGATGTTTAAAGTGATTTTCAAGCTTCCAGGGGCCCTAAACACGAGATTTGAGAAATGGGTAAACGTGAATGAAAATGGCCAATTTACTCACTCTGCGGCCTTAAAAAGTGTTTCTCCTCCACGGAAAGTGAATAAAATAACATTTGGATGCCTTTATTGTTCAATCAAAAACGCCAGTTTTTTGGTGAAAAAGATAACCACCCCCCCTTACGACATGCTTCAGAAACGAAAAAAATGGTCTATTTTCAAATGTTGCTTCTTTGAACTACAATTCACATTTGTACGTGGATAATCACTTTTAGAGATAAAATTAGATGTTTAAAGTGATTTACAAGCTTCCAGGGGCCCTAAACACAAGATATGAGGAATGGGTAAATATGAATGAAAATGGCCAATTTATTCACTCCGAGGCCTTAAAAAGTTTTTCTCCACTCCAGAAAGTGAATTAAATAACATTTGTAGACCTTTATTGTTCAATCAAAAACGCCCGATTTTTGACGAAAGAGATAACCACCCCCCCTTACGACATGCTTCAGAAACGAAAAAAATGGTCCGTTTTCAAATGTTGTGTCTTTGAATGACAATCCACATTTGTACGTGGATAATCACTTTTAGAGCTAAAATTAGATGTTTAAAGTGATTTTCAAGCTTCCAGGGGCCCTAAACACAAGATTTGAGAAATGGGTAAAAGTGAATGAAAATGGCCAATTTACTCACTCTGAGGCCTTAAAAAGTGTTTCTCCTCAACGGGAAGTGAATTAAATAACATTTGTAGGCCTTTATTGTTCAAGCGAAAACGCCCGATTAATGACGAAAGAGATAACCACCCCCCCTTACGACGCTTCAGAAACGAAAAAAATGGTCCGTTTTCAAATGTTGCGTCTTTGAATGACAATCCACATTTGTACGTGGATAATCACTTTTAGAGCTAAAATTAGATGTTTAAAGTGATTTTCAAGCTTCCAGGGGCCCTAAACACAAGATTTGAGAAATGGGTAAAAGTGAATGAAAATGGCCAATTTACTCACTCTGAGGCCTTAAAAAGTGTTTCTCCTCCACGGAAAGTGATAAAATAACATTTGGATGCCTTTATTGTTCAAGCGAAAACGCCCGTTTTTTGGTGAAAAAGATAACCACCCCCCCCTTACGACATGCTTCAGAAACAAAATAATGGTCCATTTTCAAATGTTGCGTCTTTGAACTACAATTCACATTTGTACGTGGATAATCACTTTTAGAGATAAAATTAGATGTTTAAAGTGATTTACAAGCTTCCAGGGGCCCTAAACACAAGATATGAGGAATGGGTAAATATGAATGAAAATGGCCAATTTATTCACTCTGAGGCCTTAAAAAGTTTTTCTCCACTCCAGAAAGTGAATTAAATAACATTTGTAGACCTTTATTGTTCAATCAAAAACGCCCGATTTTTGACGAAAGAGATAACCACCCCCCCTTACGACATGCTTCTGAAACTAAAAAAATGGTTCATTTTCAACTGTTGCGTCTTTTGAACTACAATTAACATTGTACGTGGATAATCACTTTTAGAGATAAAATGAGATGTTTAAAGTGATTTTCAAGCTTCCAGGGGCCCTAAACAGAAGATTTGAGAAATGGGTAAAAGTGAATGAAAATGGCCAATTTACTCACTCTGAGGCCTTTAAAAGTGTTTCTCCTCCACGGAAAGTGAATAAAATAACATTTGGATGCCTTTATTGTTCAATCAAAAACGCCTGTTTTTTGGTGAAAAAGATAACCACCCCCCCTTACGACATGCTTCAGAAACGAAAAAAATGGTCCGTTTTCAAATGTAGCCTCTTTGAACTACAATTCATATTTGTACGTGGAAAAGCAATTTTAAAGATCAAATGAGATGTTTAAAGTGATTTTCATGCTTCCAGGGGCCCTAAACACAAGATTTGAGAAATGGGTAAAAGTGAATGAAAATGGCCAATTTACTCACTCTGAGGCCTTAAAAAGTGTTTCTCCTCAACGGGAAGTGAATTAAATAACATTTGTAGGCCTTTATTGTTCAATCAAAAACGCCCGATTATTGACGAAAGAGAGAACCACCCTCCTTACGACATGCTTCAGAAACTAAAAAAATGGTCCGTTTTCAAATGTTGCGTCTTTGAATGACAATCCACATTTGTACGTGGATAATCACTTTTAGAGCTAAAATTAGATGTTTAAAGTGATTTTCAAGCTTCCAGGGGCCCTAAACACAAGATTTGAGAAATGGGTAAAAGTGAATGAAAATGGCCAATTTACTCACTCTGAGGCCTTAAAAAGTGTTTCTCCTCCACGGGAAGTGAATTAAATACCATTTGGAGGCCTTTATTGTTCAAGCGAAAACGCCTGATTTTTGATGAAAGAGATAACCACCCCCCCTTACGACATGCTTCTGAAACTAAAAAAATGGTTCATTTTCAAATGTTGCGTCTTTGAACTGCAATTAACATTGTACGTGGATAATCACTTTTAGAGATAAAATGAGATGTTTAAAGTGATTTTCAAGCTTCCAGGGGCCCTAAACACGAGATTTGAGAAATGGGTAAACGTGAATGAAAATGGCCAATTTACTCACTCTGCGGCCTTAAAAAGTGTTTCTCCTCCACGGAAAGTGAATAAAATAACATTTGGATGCCTTTATTGTTCAATCAAAAACGCCAGTTTTTTGGTGAAAAAGATAACCACCCCCCCTTACGACATGCTTCAGAAACGAAAAAAATGGTCTATTTTCAAATGTTGCTTCTTTGAACTACAATTCACATTTGTACGTGGATAATCACTTTTAGAGATAAAATTAGATGTTTAAAGTGATTTACAAGCTTCCAGGGGCCCTAAACACAAGATATGAGGAATGGGTAAATATGAATGAAAATGGCCAATTTATTCACTCCGAGGCCTTAAAAAGTTTTTCTCCACTCCAGAAAGTGAATTAAATAACATTTGTAGACCTTTATTGTTCAATCAAAAACGCCCGATTTTTGACGAAAGAGATAACCACCCCCCCTTACGACATGCTTCAGAAACAAAAAAAATGGTTCATTTTCAAATGTTGCATCTTTGAACGACAATCCACATTTGTACGTGGATAATCACTTTTAGAGCTAAAATTAGATGTTTAAAGTGATTTTCAAGCTTCCAGGGGCCCTAAACACAAGATTTGAGAAATGGGTAAAAGTGAATGAAAATGGCCAATTTACTCACTCTGAGGCCTTAAAAAGTGTTTCTCCTCAACGGGAAGTGAATTAAATAACATTTGTAGGCCTTTATTGTTCAAGCGAAAACACCCGATTAATGACGAAAGAGATAACCACCCCCCCTTACGACGCTTCAGAAACGAAAAAAATGGTCCGTTTTCAAATGTTGCGTCTTTGAATGACAATCCACATTTGTACGTGGATAATCACTTTTAGAGCTAAAATTAGATGTTTAAAGTGATTTTCAAGCTTCCAGGGGCCCTAAACACAAGATTTGAGAAATGGGTAAAAGTGAATGAAAATGGCCAATTTACTCACTCTGAGGCCTTAAAAAGTGTTTCTCCTCCACGGGAAGTGAATAAAATAACATTTGGATGCCTTTATTGTTCAAACAAAAACGCCCGTTTTTTGGTGAAAAAGATAACCACCCCCCCCTTACGACATGCTTCAGAAACAAAATAATGGTCCATTTTCAAATGTTGCGTCTTTGAACTACAAATCACATTTGTACTTGGATAATCACTTTTAGAGCTAAAATGAGATGTTTAAAGTGATTTACAAGCTTCCAGGGGCCCTAAACACAAGATATGAGGAATGGGTAAATATGAATGAAAATGGCCAATTTATTCACTCTGAGGCCTTAAAAAGTTTTTCTCCACTCCAGAAAGTGAATTAAATAACATTTGTAGACCTTTATTGTTCAATCAAAAACGCCCGATTTTTGACGAAAGAGATAACCACCCCCCCTTACGACATGCTTCAGAAACAAAAAAAATGGTTCATTTTCAAATGTTGCATCTTTGAACGACAATCCACATTTGTACGTGGATAATCACTTTTAGAGCTAAAATGAGATGTTTAAAGTGATTTTCAAGCTTCCAGGGGCCCTAAACACAAGATTTGAGAAATGAGTAAAAGTGAATGAAAATGGCCAATTTACTCACTCTGAGGCCTTAAAAAGTGTTTCTCCTCAACGGGAAGTGAATTAAATAACATTTGTAGGCCTTTATTGTTCAAGCGAAAACGCCCGATTATTGACGAAAGAGATAACCACCCCCCCTTACGACATGCTTCAGAAACGAAAAAAATGGTCCGTTTTCAAATGTTGCGTCTTTGAATGACAATCCACATTTGTACGTGGATAATCACTTTTAGAGCTAAAATGAGATGTTTAAAGTGATTTTCAAGCTTCCAGGGGCCCTAAACACAAGATTTGAGAAATGGGTAAAAGTGAATGAAAATGGCCAATTTACTCACTCTGAGGCCTTAAAAAGTGTTTCTCCTCCACGGGAAGTGAATTAAATACCATTTGGAGGCCTTTATTGTTCAAGCGAAAACGCCTGATTTTTGATGAAAGAGATAACCACCCCCCCTTACGACATGCTTCTGAAACTAAAAAAATGGTTCATTTTCAAATGTTGCGTCTTTGAACTGCAATTAACATTGTACGTGGATAATCACTTTTAGAGATAAAATGAGATGTTTAAAGTGATTTTCAAGCTTCCAGGGGCCCTAAACACGAGATTTGAGAAATGGGTAAACGTGAATGAAAATGGCCAATTTACTCACTCTGCGGCCTTAAAAAGTGTTTCTCCTCCACGGAAAGTGAATAAAATAACATTTGGATGCCTTTATTGTTCAATCAAAAACGCGCGTTTTTTGGTGAAAAAGATAACCACCCCCCTTACGACATGCTTCAGAAACGAAAAAAATGGTCCATTTTCAAATGTTGCGTCTTTGAACTACAATTCACATTTGTACGTGGATGATCACTTTTAGAGATAAAATTAGATGTTTAAAGTGATTTTCAAGCTTCCAGGGGCCCTAAACACAAGAGTTGAGAAATGGGTAAAAGTGAATGAAAATGGCCAATTTACTCACTCTGAGGCCTTAAAAAGTGTTTCTCCTCCACGGGAAGTGAATTAAATACCATTTGGAGGTCTTTATTGTTCAAGCGAAAACGCCTGATTTTTGATGAAAGAGATAACCACCCCCCCTTACGACATGCTTCTGAAACTAAAAAAATGGTTCATTTTCAAATGTTGCGTCTTTGAACCACAATTAACATTGTACGTGGATAATCACTTTTAGAGATAAAATGAGATGTTTAAAGTGATTTACAAGCTTCCAGGGGCCCTAAACACAAGATATGAGGAATGGGTAAATATGAATGAAAATGGCCAATTTATTCACTCTGAGGCCTTAAAAAGTTTTTCTCCACTCCAGAAAGTGAATTAAATAACATTTGTAGGCCTTTATTGTTCAATCAAAAACGCCCGATTTTTGACGAAAGAGATAACCACCCCCCCTTACGACATGCTTCAGAAACTAAAAAAATGGTCCGTTTTCAAATGTAGCCTCTTTGAACTACAATTCACATTTGTACGGGGAAAAGCACTTTTAAAGATCAAATGAGATGTTTAAAGTGATTTTCATGCTTCCAGGGGCCTTAAACACAAGATTTGAGGAATGGGTAAAAGTGAATGAAAATGGCCAATTTACTCACTCTGAGGCCTTAAAAAGTGTTTCTCCTCCACGGGAAGTGAATTAAATAACATTTGTAGGCCTTTATTGTAAAAGCGAAAACGCCCGATTATTGACGAAAGAGAAAACCACCCCCCCTTACGACATGCTTCAGAAACGTAAAAAATGGCCCGTTTTCAAATGTTGCGTCTTTGAATGACAATCCACATTTGTACGTGGATAATCACTTTTAGAGCTAAAATTAGATGTTTAAAGTGATTTTCAAGCTTCCAGGGTCCCTAAACACAAGATTTGAGAAATGGGTAAAAGTGAATGAAAATGGCCAATTTACTCACTCTGAGGCCTTAAAAAGTGTTTCTCCTCCACGGGAAGTGAATTAAATACCATTTGGAGGCCTTTATTGTTCAAGCGAAAACGCCTGATTTTTGATGAAAGAGATAACCACCCCCCCTTACGACATGCTTCAGAAACAAAAAAAATGGTTCATTTTCAAATGTTGCATCTTTGAACGACAATCCACATTTGTACGTGGATAATCACTTTTAGAGCTAAAATGAGATGTTTAAAGTGATTTTCAAGCTTCCAGGGGCCCTAAACACAAGATTTGAGAAATGGGTAAAAGTGAATGAAAATGGCCAATTTACTCACTCTGAGGCCTTAAAAAGTGTTTCTCCTCAACGGGAAGTGAATTAAATAACATTTGTAGGCCTTTATTGTTCAAGCGAAAACGCCCGATTATTGACGAAAGAGATAACCACCCCCCCTTACGACATGCTTCAGAAACGAAAAAAATGGTCCGTTTTCAAATGTTGCGTCTTTGAATGACAATCCACATTTGTACGTGGATAATCACTTTTAGAGCTAAAATGAGATGTTTAAAGTGATTTTCAAGCTTCCAGGGGCCCTAAACACAAGATTTGAGAAATGGGTAAAAGTGAATGAAAATGGCCAATTTACTCACTCTGAGGCCTTAAAAAGTGTTTCTCCTCCACGGGAAGTGAATTAAATACCATTTGGAGGCCTTTATTGTTCAAGCGAAAACGCCTGATTTTTGATGAAAGAGATAACCACCCCCCCTTACGACATGCTTCTGAAACTAAAAAAATGGTTCATTTTCAAATGTTGGGTCTTTGAACTGCAATTAACATTGTACGTGGATAATCACTTTTAGAGATAAAATGAGATGTTTAAAGTGATTTTCAAGCTTCCAGGGGCCCTAAACACGAGATTTGAGAAATGGGTAAACGTGAATGAAAATGGCCAATTTACTCACTCTGCGGCCTTAAAAAGTGTTTCTCCTCCACGGAAAGTGAATAAAATAACATTTGGATGCCTTTATTGTTCAATCAAAAACGCGCGTTTTTTGGTGAAAAAGATAACCACCCCCCTTACGACATGCTTCAGAAACGAAAAAAATGGTCCATTTTCAAATGTTGCGTCTTTGAACTACAATTCACATTTGTACGTGGATGATCACTTTTAGAGATAAAATTAGATGTTTAAAGTGATTTTCAAGCTTCCAGGGGCCCTAAACACAAGATTTGAGAAATGGGTAAAAGTGAATGAAAATGGCCAATTTACTCACTCTGAGGCCTTAAAAAGTGTTTCTCCTCCACGGGAAGTGAATTAAATACCATTTGGAGGTCTTTATTGTTCAAGCGAAAACGCCTGATTTTTGATGAAAGAGATAACCACCCCCCCTTACGACATGCTTCTGAAACTAAAAAAATGGTTCATTTTCAAATGATGCGTCTTTGAACCACAATTAACATTGTACGTGGATAATCACTTTTAGAGATAAAATGAGATGTTTAAAGTGATTTACAAGCTTCCAGGGGCCCTAAACACAAGATATGAGGAATGGGTAAATATGAATGAAAATGGCCAATTTATTCACTCTGAGGCCTTAAAAAGTTTTTCTCCACTCCAGAAAGTGAATTAAATAACATTTGTAGGCCTTTATTGTTCAATCAAAAACGCCCGATTTTTGACGAAAGAGATAACCACCCCCCCCTTACGACATGCTTCAGAAACTAAAAAAATGGTCCGTTTTTAAATGTAGCCTCTTTGAACTACAATTCACATTTGTACGTGGAAAAGCACTTTTAAAGATCAAATGAGATGTTTAAAGTGATTTTCATGCTTCCAGGGGCCTTAAACACAAGATTTGAGGAATGGGTAAAAGTGAATGAAAATGGCCAATTTACTCACTCTGAGGCCTTAAAAAGTGTTTCTCCTCCACGGGAAGTGAATTAAATAACATTTGTAGGCCTTTATTGTAAAAGCGAAAACGCCCGATTATTGACGAAAGAGAAAACCACCCCCCTTACGACATGCTTCAGAAACGTAAAAAATGGCCCGTTTTCAAATGTTGCGTCTTTGAATGACAATCCACATTTGTACGTGGATAATCACTTTTAGAGCTAAAATTAGATGTTTAAAGTGATTTTCAAGCTTCCAGGGTCCCTAAACACAAGATTTGAGAAATGGGTAAAAGTGAATGAAAATGGCCAATTTACTCACTCTGAGGCCTTAAAAAGTGTTTCTCCTCCACGGGAAGTGAATTAAATACCATTTGGAGGCCTTTATTGTTCAAGCGAAAACGCCTGATTTTTGATGAAAGAGATAACCACCCCCCCTTACGACATGCTTCTGAAACTAAAAAAATGGTTCATTTTCAAATGTTGCGTCTTTGAACTGCAATTAACATTGTACGTGGATAATCACTTTTAGAGATAAAATGAGATGTTTAAAGTGATTTTCAAGCTTCCAGGGGCCCTAAAAACGAGATTTGAGAAATGGGTAAACGTGAATGAAAATGGCCAATTTTCTCACTCTGCGACCTTAAAAAGTGTTTCTCCTCCACGGAAAGTGAATAAAATAACATTTGGATGCCTTTATTGTTCAATCAAAAACGCCAGTTTTTTGGTGAAAAAGATAACCACCCCCCCTTACGACATGCTTCAGAAACGAAAAAAATGGTCCATTTTCAAATGTTGCTTCTTTGAACTACAATTCACATTTGTACGTGGATAATCACTTTTAGAGATAAAATTAGATGTTTAAAGTGATTTACAAGCTTCCAGGGGCCCTAAACACAAGATATGAGGAATGGGTAAATATGAATGAAAATGGCCAATTTATTCACTCCGAGGCCTTAAAAAGTTTTTCTCCACTCCAGAAAGTGAATTAAATAACATTTGTAGACCTTTATTGTTCAATCAAAAACGCCCGATTTTTGACGAAAGAGATAACTACCCCCCTTACGACATGCTTCAGAAACGAAAAAAATGGTCCGTTTTCAAATGTTGCGTCTTTGAATGACAATTCACATTTGTACGTGGATAATCACTTTTAGAGCTAAAATTAGATGTTTAAAGTGATTTTCAAGCTTCCAGGGGCCCTAAACACAAGATTTGAGAAATGGGTAAAAGTGAATGAAAATGGCCAATTTACTCACTCTGAGGCCTTAAAAAATGTTTCTCCTCCACGGGAAGTGAATTAAATACCATTTGGAGGCCTTTATTGTTCAAGCGAAAACACCTGATTTTTGATGAAAGAGATAACCACCCCCCCTTACGACATGCTTCTGAAACTAAAAAAATGGTTCATTGTCAAATGTTGCGTCTTTGAACTACAATTCACATTTGTACGTGGATGATCACTTTTAGAGATAAAATTCGATGTTTAAAGTGATTTACAAGCTTCCAGGGGCCCTAACCACAAGATATGAGGAATGGGTAAATATGAATGAAAATGGCCAATTTATTCACTCTGAGGCCTTAAAAAGTTTTTCTCCACTCCAGAAAGTGAATTAAATACCATTTGTAGGCGTTTATTGTTCAATCAAAAACGCCCGACTTTTGACGAAAGAGATAACCACCCCCCCTTACGACATGCTTCAGAAACTAAAAAAATGGTCCATTTTCAAATGTTGCCTCTTTGAACTACAATTCACATTTGTACGTGGATAATCACTTTTAGAGATAAAATTAGATGTTTAAAGTGATTTACAAGCTTCCAGGGGCCCTAAACACAAGATATGAGGAATGGGTAAATATGAATGAAAATGGGCAATTTATTCACTCTGAGGCCTTAAAAAGTTTTTCTCCACTCCAGAAAGTGAATTAAATAACATTTGTAGGCCTTTATTGTTCAATCAAAAACGCCCGATTTTTGAACAAAGAGATAACCACCCCCCCTTACGACATGCTTCAGAAACTATAAAAATGGTCCGTTTTCAAATGTTGCCTCTTTGAACTACAATTCACATTTGTACGTGGAAAAGCACTTTTAAAGATCAAGGGCCTCATGTAGGTAGCCAAATACCGGTCGGTAACGGCCGATTTTCGGTAATTATACCGTTACCGACCGGTATTTTGGCTTTTGAGATGTAGGGGGAGAATTTCTGTATTCGGAATTTACCGAATCGGTAAAATTACCGATTCGGTAAAATTACCGATTCGGTAATTTTACCGATTCGGTAAATTCCGAATACAGAAATGAGATGTAGGGGGACTGTGTGGTGTGTGTGGGGATTCGTTATTTACCACCAACTAATAGTTGGTGGTAAATGACAAATATGTGTGTAAATGCAATATTTTGCCCGTAGATGTGTGCAATGTGGCAGACACACATGCCCTCAGGGCATGTATGTGTGCCACATGTGCACACATGGCCGAATCAGGGGTGCAACAGGGTGTCAATGTGACACCCTGCCACCCTTGCATGTGCTCCCCCATTACCGAATCGGTATTTACCGATTCGGTAATGAGGCATACCTTCCCATCAATGGGAAGGTATGCCTCATTACCGAATCGGTAAATACCGATTCGGTAATTACCGAATTTTTCCGAATCGGTAATATTTACCGACCAATTACCTACATAGCATTTACCACTTCATAAATACCGAATCGGTAAAATTCGGTATTTATGAAGTGGTAAATGTTAGGCGACCTACATATGGCCCCAAATGAGATGTTTAAAGTGATTTCCATGCTTCCAGGGGCCTTAAACACAAGATTTGAGGAATGGGTAAAAGTGAATGAAAAAGGCCAATTTACTCACTCTGAGGCTTAAAAAGTGTTTCTCCTCCATGGGAAGTGAATTAAATAACATTTGTAGGCCTTTATTGTTCAAGCGAAAACGCCTGATTATTGACGAAAGAGATAACCACCCCCCCTTACGACATGCTTCAGAAACGAAAAAAATGGTCCGTTTTCAAATGTTGCGTCTTTGAATTACAATCCACATTTGTACGTGGATAATCACTTTTAGAGCTAAAATTAGATGTTTAAAGTGATTTTCAAGCTTCCAGGGGCCCTAAACACAAGATTTGAGAAATGGGTAAAAGTGAATGAAAATGGCCAATTTACTCACTCTGAGGCCTTAAAAAGTGTTTCTCCTCCACGGGAAGTGAATTAAATACCATTTGGAGGTCTTTATTGTTCAAGCGAAAACGCCTGATTTTTGATGAAAGAGATAACCACCCCCCCTTACGACATGCTTCAGAAACGTAAAAAATGGCCCGTTTTCAAATGTTGCGTCTTTGAATGACAATCCACATTTGTACGTGGATAATCACTTTTAGAGCTAAAATTAGATGTTTAAAGTGATTTTCAAGCTTCCAGGGGCCCTAAACACAAGATTTGAGAAATGGGTAAAAGTGAATGGAATTGGCCAATTTACTCACTCTGAGGCCTTAAAAAGTGTTTCTCCTCCACGGAAAGTGAATAAAATAACATTTGGATGCCTTTATTGTTCAAACAAAAACGCCCGTTTTTTGGTGAAAAAGATAACCACCCCCCTTACGACATGCTTCAGAAACAAAATAATGGTCCATTTTCAAATGTTGTGTCTTTGAACTACAATTCACATTTGTACGTGGATAATCACTTTTAGAGATAAAATTAGATGTTTAAAGTGATTTTCAAGCTTCCAGGGGCCCTAAACACGAGATTTGAGAAATGGGTAAACGTGAATGAAAATGGCCAATTTACTCACTCTGCGGCCTTAAAAAGTGTTTCTCCTCCACGGGAAGTGAATTAAATACCATTTGGAGGTCTTTATTGTTCAAGCAAAAACGCCTGATTTTTGATGAAAGAGATAACCACCCCCCCTTACGACATGCTTCTGAAACTAAAAAAATGGTTCATTTTCAAATGTTGCGTCTTTGAACCACAATTAACATTGTACGTGGATAATCACTTTTAGAGATAAAATGAGATGTTTAAAGTGATTTACAAGCTTCCAGGGGCCCTAAACACAAGATATGAGGAATGGGTAAATATGAATGAAAATGGCCAATTTATTCACTCTGAGGCCTTAAAAAGTTTTTCTCCACTCCAGAAAGTGAATTAAATAACATTTGTAGACCTTTATTGTTCAATCAAAAACGCCCGATTTTTGACGAAAGAGATAACCACCCCCCTTACGACATGCTTCAGAAACAAAAAAAATGGTTCATTTTCAAATGTTGCATCTTTGAACGACAATCCACATTTGTACGTGGATAATCACTTTTAGAGCTAAAATGAGATGTTTAAAGTGATTTTCAAGCTTCCAGGGGCCCTAAACACGAGATTTGAGAAATGGGTAAACGTGAATGAAAATGGCCAATTTACTCACTCTGCGGCCTTAAAAAGTGTTTCTCCTCCACGGAAAGTGAATAAAATAACATTTGGATGCCTTTATTGTTCAATCAAAAACGCCCGTTTTTTGGTGAAAAAGATAACCACCCCCCTTACGACATGCTTCAGAAACGAAAAAAATGGTCCATTTTCAAATGTTGCGTCTTTGAACTACAATTCACATTTGTACGTGGATGATCACTTTTAGAGATAAAATTAGATGTTTAAAGTGATTTTCAAGCTTCCAGGGGTCCTAAACACAAGATTTGAGAAATGGGTAAAAGTGAATGAAAATGGCCAATTTACTCACTCTGAGGCCTTAAAAAGTGTTTCTCCTCAACGGGAAGTGAAATAAATAACATTTGTAGGCCTTTATTGTTCAAGCGAAAACGCCCGATTATTGACGAAAGAGATAACCATCCCCCCTTACGACATGCTTCAGAAACGAAAAAAATGGTCCGTTTTCAAATGTTGCGTCTTTGAATGACAATCCACATTTGTACGTGGATAATCACTTTTAGAGATAAAATGAGATGTTTAAAGTGATTTTCAAGCTTCCAGGGGCCCTAAACACGAGATTTGAGAAATGGGTAAACGTGAATGAAAATGGCCAATTTACTCACTCTGCGGCCTTAAAAAGTGTTTCTCCTCCACGGAAAGTGAATAAAATAACATTTGGATGCCTTTATTGTTCAATCAAAAACGCCCGTTTTTTGGTGAAAAAGATAACCACCCCCCTTACGACATGCTTCAGAAACGAAAAAAATGGTCCGTTTTCAAATGTAGCCTCTTTGAACTACAATTCACATTTGTACGTGGAAAAGCACTTTTAAAGATCAAATGAGATGTTTAAAGTGATTTTCATGCTTCCAGGGGCCTTAAACACAAGATTTGAGGAATGGGTAAAAGTGAATGAAAATGGCCAATTTACTCACTCTGAGGCCTTAAAAAGTGTTTCTCCTCCACGGGAAGTGAATTAAATAACATTTGTAGGCCTTTATTGTAAAAGCGAAAACGCCCGATTATTGACGAAAGAGAAAACCACCCCCCCTTACGACATGCTTCAGAAACGTAAAAAATTGCCCGTTTTCAAATGTTGCGTCTTTGAATGACAATCCACATTTGTACGTGGATAATCACTTTTAGAGCTAAAATTAGATGTTTAAAGTGATTTTCAAGCTTCCAGGGGCCCTAAACACAAGATTTGAGAAATGGGTAAAAGTGAATGAAAATGGCCAATTTACTCACTCTGAGGCCTTAAAAAGTGTTTCTTCTCCACGGGAAGTGAATTAAATACCATTTGGAGGCCTTTATTGTTCAAGCGAAAACGCCTGATTTTTGATGAAAGAGATAACCACCCCCCCTTACGGCATGCTTCTGAAACTAAAAAAATGGTTCATTTTCAAATGTTGCGTCTTTGAACTGCAATTAACATTGTACGTGGATAATCACTTTTAGAGATAAAATGAGATGTTTAAAGTGATTTTCAAGCTTCCAGGGGCCCTAAACACGAGATTTGAGAAATGGGTAAACGTGAATGAAAATGGCCAATTTACTCACTCTGCGGCCTTAAAAAGTGTTTCTCCTCCACGGAAAGTGAATAAAATAACA
This sequence comes from Triturus cristatus, assembly GCF_964204655.1. NCBI lineage: Eukaryota > Metazoa > Chordata > Amphibia > Caudata > Salamandridae > Triturus > Triturus cristatus. Next base: position 931,919,823 of record NC_140587.1, on the reverse strand, counting down.
TTTGGATGCCTTTATTGTTCAATCAAAAACGCCAGTTTTTTGGTGAAAAAGATAACCACCCCCCCTTACGACATGCTTCAGAAACGAAAAAAATGGTCCATTTTCAAATGTTGCTTCTTTGAACTACAATTCACATTTGTACGTGAATAATCCCTTTTAGAGATAAAATTAGATGTTTAAAGTGATTTACAAGCTTCCAGGGGCCCTAAACACAAGATATGAGGAATGGGTAAATATGAATGAAAATGGCCAATTTATTCACTCCGAGACCTTAAAAAGTTTTTCTCCACTCCAGAAAGTGAATTAAATAACATTTGTAGACCTTTATTGTTCAATCAAAAACGCCCGATTTTTGACGAAAGAGATAACCACCCCCCCTTACGACATGCTTCAGAAACGAAAAAAATGGTCCGTTTTCAAATGTTGCGTCTTTGAATGACAATCCACATTTGTACGTGGATAATCACTTTTAGAGCTAAAATTAGATGTTTAAAGTGATTTTCAAGCTTCCAGGGGCCCTAAACACAAGATTTGAGAAATGGGTAAAAGTGAATGAAAATGGCCAATTTACTCACTCTGAGGCCTTAAAAAGTGTTTCTCCTCCACGGGAAGTGAATTAAATACCATTTGGAGGTCTTTATTGTTCAAGCGAAAACGCCTGATTTTTGATGAAAGAGATAACCACCCCCCCTTACGACATGCTTCAGAAACGTAAAAAATGGTCCATTTTCAAATGTTGCTTCTTTGAACTACAATTCACATTTGTACGTGGATAATCACTTTTAGAGATAAAATTAGATGTTTAAAGTGATTTACAAGCTTCCAGGGGCCCTAAACACAAGATATGAGGAATGGGTAAATATGAATGAAAATGGCCAATTTATTCACTCCGAGGCCTTAAAAAGTTTTTCTCCACTCCAGAAAGTGAATTAAATAACATTTGTAGACCTTTATTGTTCAATCAAAAACGCCCGATTTTTGACGAAAGAGATAACTACCCCCCTTACGACATGCTTCAGAAACGAAAAAAATGGTCCGTTTTCAAATGTTGCGTCTTTGAATGACAATTCACATTTGTACGTGGATAATCACTTTTAGAGCTAAAATTAGATGTTTAAAGTGATTTTCAAGCTTCCAGGGGCCCTAAACACAAGATTTGAGAAATGGGTAAAAGTGAATGAAAATGGCCAATTTACTCACTCTGAGGCCTTAAAAAATGTTTCTCCTCCACGGGAAGTGAATTAAATACCATTTGGAGGCCTTTATTGTTCAAGCGAAAACACCTGATTTTTGATGAAAGAGATAACCACCCCCCCTTACGACATGCTTCTGAAACTAAAAAAATGGTTCATTGTCAAATGTTGCGTCTTTGAACTACAATTCACATTTGTACGTGGATGATCACTTTTAGAGATAAAATTCGATGTTTAAAGTGATTTACAAGCTTCCAGGGGCCCTAACCACAAGATATGAGGAATGGGTAAATATGAATGAAAATGGCCAATTTATTCACTCTGAGGCCTTAAAAAGTTTTTCTCCACTCCAGAAAGTGAATTAAATACCATTTGTAGGCGTTTATTGTTCAATCAAAAACGCCCGACTTTTGATGAAAGAGATAACCACCCCCCCTTACGACATGCTTCAGAAACTAAAAAAATGGTCCATTTTCAAATGTTGCCTCTTTGAACTACAATTCACATTTGTACGTGGATAATCACTTTTAGAGATAAAATTAGATGTTTAAAGTGATTTACAAGCTTCCAGGGGCCCTAAACACAAGATATGAGGAATGGGTAAATATGAATGAAAATGGGCAATTTATTCACTCTGAGGCCTTAAAAAGTTTTTCTCCACTCCAGAAAGTGAATTAAATAACATTTGTAGGCCTTTATTGTTCAATCAAAAACGCCCGATTTTTGAACAAAGAGATAACCACCCCCCCTTACGACATGCTTCAGAAACTATAAAAATGGTCCGTTTTCAAATGTTGCCTCTTTGAACTACAATTCACATTTGTACGTGGAAAAGCACTTTTAAAGATCGGGCCTCATGTAGGTAGCCAAATACCGGTCGGTAACGGCCGATTTTCGGTAATTATACCGTTACCGACCGGTATTTTGGCTTTTGAGATGTAGGGGGAGAATTTCTGTATTCGGAATTTACCGAATCGGTAAAATTACCGATTCGGTAAAATTACCGATTCGGTAATTTTACCGATTCGGTAAATTCCGAATACAGAAATGAGATGTAGGGGGACTGTGTGGTGTGTGTGGGGATTCGTTATTTACCACCAACTAATAGTTGGTGGTAAATGACAAATATGTGTGTAAATGCAATATTTTGCCCGTAGATGTGTGCAATGTGGCAGACACACATGCCCTCAGGGCATGTATGTGTGCCACATGTGCACACATGGCCGAATCAGGGGTGCAACAGGGTGTCAATGTGACACCCTGCCACCCTTGCATGTGCTCCCCCATTACCGAATCGGTATTTACCGATTCGGTAATGAGGCATACCTTCCCATCAATGGGAAGGTATGCCTCATTACCGAATCGGTAAATACCGATTCGGTAATTACCGAATTTTTCCGAATCGGTAATATTTACCGACCAATTACCTACATAGCATTTACCACTTCATAAATACCGAATCGGTAAAATTCGGTATTTATGAAGTGGTAAATGTTAGGCGACCTACATATGGCCCCAAATGAGATGTTTAAAGTGATTTCCATGCTTCCAGGGGCCTTAAACACAAGATTTGAGGAATGGGTAAAAGTGAATGAAAAAGGCCAATTTACTCACTCTGAGGCTTAAAAAGTGTTTCTCCTCCATGGGAAGTGAATTAAATAACATTTGTAGGCCTTTATTGTTCAAGCGAAAACGCCTGATTATTGACGAAAGAGATAACCACCCCCCCTTACGACATGCTTCAGAAACGAAAAAAATGGTCCGTTTTCAAATGTTGCGTCTTTGAATTACAATCCACATTTGTACGTGGATAATCACTTTTAGAGCTAAAATTAGATGTTTAAAGTGATTTTCAAGCTTCCAGGGGCCCTAAACACAAGATTTGAGAAATGGGTAAAAGTGAATGAAAATGGCCAATTTACTCACTCTGAGGCCTTAAAAAGTGTTTCTCCTCCACGGGAAGTGAATTAAATACCATTTGGAGGTCTTTATTGTTCAAGCGAAAACGCCTGATTTTTGATGAAAGAGATAACCACCCCCCCTTACGACATGCTTCAGAAACGTAAAAAATGGCCCGTTTTCAAATGTTGCGTCTTTGAATGACAATCCACATTTGTACGTGGATAATCACTTTTAGAGCTAAAATTAGATGTTTAAAGTGATTTTCAAGCTTCCAGGGGCCCTAAACACAAGATTTGAGAAATGGGTAAAAGTGAATGGAATTGGCCAATTTACTCACTCTGAGGCCTTAAAAAGTGTTTCTCCTCCACGGAAAGTGAATAAAATAACATTTGGATGCCTTTATTGTTCAAACAAAAACGCCCGTTTTTTGGTGAAAAAGATAACCACCCCCCTTACGACATGCTTCAGAAACAAAATAATGGTCCATTTTCAAATGTTGTGTCTTTGAACTACAATTCACATTTGTACGTGGATAATCACTTTTAGAGATAAAATTAGATGTTTAAAGTGATTTTCAAGCTTCCAGGGGCCCTAAACACGAGATTTGAGAAATGGGTAAACGTGAATGAAAATGGCCAATTTACTCACTCTGCGGCCTTAAAAAGTGTTTCTCCTCCACGGGAAGTGAATTAAATACCATTTGGAGGTCTTTATTGTTCAAGCAAAAACGCCTGATTTTTGATGAAAGAGATAACCACCCCCCCTTACGACATGCTTCTGAAACTAAAAAAATGGTTCATTTTCAAATGTTGCGTCTTTGAACCACAATTAACATTGTACGTGGATAATCACTTTTAGAGATAAAATGAGATGTTTAAAGTGATTTACAAGCTTCCAGGGGCCCTAAACACAAGATATGAGGAATGGGTAAATATGAATGAAAATGGCCAATTTATTCACTCTGAGGCCTTAAAAAGTTTTTCTCCACTCCAGAAAGTGAATTAAATAACATTTGTAGACCTTTATTGTTCAATCAAAAACGCCCGATTTTTGACGAAAGAGATAACCACCCCCCTTACGACATGCTTCAGAAACAAAAAAAATGGTTCATTTTCAAATGTTGCATCTTTGAACGACAATCCACATTTGTACGTGGATAATCACTTTTAGAGCTAAAATGAGATGTTTAAAGTGATTTTCAAGCTTCCAGGGGCCCTAAACACGAGATTTGAGAAATGGGTAAACGTGAATGAAAATGGCCAATTTACTCACTCTGCGGCCTTAAAAAGTGTTTCTCCTCCACGGAAAGTGAATAAAATAACATTTGGATGCCTTTATTGTTCAATCAAAAACGCCCGTTTTTTGGTGAAAAAGATAACCACCCCCCTTACGACATGCTTCAGAAACGAAAAAAATGGTCCATTTTCAAATGTTGCGTCTTTGAACTACAATTCACATTTGTACGTGGATGATCACTTTTAGAGATAAAATTAGATGTTTAAAGTGATTTTCAAGCTTCCAGGGGTCCTAAACACAAGATTTGAGAAATGGGTAAAAGTGAATGAAAATGGCCAATTTACTCACTCTGAGGCCTTAAAAAGTGTTTCTCCTCAACGGGAAGTGAAATAAATAACATTTGTAGGCCTTTATTGTTCAAGCGAAAACGCCCGATTATTGACGAAAGAGATAACCATCCCCCCTTACGACATGCTTCAGAAACAAAAAAAATGGTCCGTTTTCAAATGTTGCGTCTTTGAATGACAATCCACATTTGTACGTGGATAATCACTTTTAGAGATAAAATGAGATGTTTAAAGTGATTTTCAAGCTTCCAGGGGCCCTAAACACGAGATTTGAGAAATGGGTAAACGTGAATGAAAATGGCCAATTTACTCACTCTGCGGCCTTAAAAAGTGTTTCTCCTCCACGGAAAGTGAATAAAATAACATTTGGATGCCTTTATTGTTCAATCAAAAACGCCCGTTTTTTGGTGAAAAAGATAACCACCCCCCTTACGACATGCTTCAGAAACGAAAAAAATGGTCCGTTTTCAAATGTAGCCTCTTTGAACTACAATTCACATTTGTACGTGGAAAAGCACTTTTAAAGATCAAATGAGATGTTTAAAGTGATTTTCATGCTTCCAGGGGCCTTAAACACAAGATTTGAGGAATGGGTAAAAGTGAATGAAAATGGCCAATTTACTCACTCTGAGGCCTTAAAAAGTGTTTCTCCTCCACGGGAAGTGAATTAAATAACATTTGTAGGCCTTTATTGTAAAAGCGAAAACGCCCGATTATTGACGAAAGAGAAAACCACCCCCCCTTACGACATGCTTCAGAAACGTAAAAAATTGCCCGTTTTCAAATGTTGCGTCTTTGAATGACAATCCACATTTGTACGTGGATAATCACTTTTAGAGCTAAAATTAGATGTTTAAAGTGATTTTCAAGCTTCCAGGGGCCCTAAACACAAGATTTGAGAAATGGGTAAAAGTGAATGAAAATGGCCAATTTACTCACTCTGAGGCCTTAAAAAGTGTTTCTTCTCCACGGGAAGTGAATTAAATACCATTTGGAGGCCTTTATTGTTCAAGCGAAAACGCCTGATTTTTGATGAAAGAGATAACCACCCCCCCTTACGGCATGCTTCTGAAACTAAAAAAATGGTTCATTTTCAAATGTTGCGTCTTTGAACTGCAATTAACATTGTACGTGGATAATCACTTTTAGAGATAAAATGAGATGTTTAAAGTGATTTTCAAGCTTCCAGGGGCCCTAAACACGAGATTTGAGAAATGGGTAAACGTGAATGAAAATGGCCAATTTACTCACTCTGCGGCCTTAAAAAGTGTTTCTCCTCCACGGAAAGTGAATAAAATAACATTTGGATGCCTTTATTGTTCAATCAAAAACGCCAGTTTTTTGGTGAAAAAGATAACCACCCCCCCTTACGACATGCTTCAGAAACGAAAAAAATGGTCCATTTTCAAATGTTGCTTCTTTGAACTACAATTCACATTTGTACGTGGATAATCCCTTTTAGAGATAAAATTAGATGTTTAAAGTGATTTACAAGCTTCCAGGGGCCCTAAACACAAGATATGAGGAATGGGTAAATATGAATGAAAATGGCCAATTTATTCACTCCGAGACCTTAAAAAGTTTTTCTCCACTCCAGAAAGTGAATTAAATAACATTTGTAGACCTTTATTGTTCAATCAAAAACGCCCGATTTTTGACGAAAGAGATAACCACCCCCCCTTACGACATGCTTCAGAAACGAAAAAAATGGTCCGTTTTCAAATGTTGCGTCTTTGAATGACAATCCACATTTGTACGTGGATAATCACTTTTAGAGCTAAAATTAGATGTTTAAAGTGATTTTCAAGCTTCCAGGGGCCCTAAACACAAGATTTGAGAAATGGGTAAAAGTGAATGAAAATGGCCAATTTACTCACTCTGAGGCCTTAAAAAGTGTTTCTCCTCCACGGGAAGTGAATTAAATACCATTTGGAGGTCTTTATTGTTCAAGCGAAAACGCCTGATTTTTGATGAAAGAGATAACCACCCCCCCTTACGACATGCTTCAGAAACGTAAAAAATGGCCCGTTTTCAAATGTTGCGTCTTTGAATGACAATCCACATTTGTACGTGGATAATCACTTTTAGAGCTAAAATTAGATGTTTAAAGTGATTTTCAAGCTTCCAGGGGCCCTAAACACAAGATTTGAGAAATGGGTAAAAGTGAATGGAATTGGCCAATTTACTCACTCTGAGGCCTTAAAAAGTGTTTCTCCTCCACGGAAAGTGAATAAAATAACATTTGGATGCCTTTATTGTTCAAACAAAAACGCCCGTTTTTTGGTGAAAAAGATAACCACCCCCCCTTACGACATGCTTCAGAAACAAAATAATGGTCCATTTTCAAATGTTGCGTCTTTGAACTACAATTCACATTTGTACGTGGATAATCACTTTTAGAGATAAAATTAGATGTTTAAAGTGATTTACAAGCTTCCAGGGGCCCTAAACACAAGATATGAGGAATGGGTAAATATGAATGAAAATGGCCAATTTATTCACTCTGAGGCCTTAAAAAGTTTTTCTCCACTCCAGAAAGTGAATTAAATAACATTTGTAGACCTTTATTGTTCAATCAAAAACGCCCGATTTTTGACGAAAGAGATAACCACCCCCCCTTACGACATGCTTCAGAAACAAAAAAAATGGTTCATTTTCAAATGTTGCATCTTTGAACGACAATCCACATTTGTACGTGGATAAACACTTTTAGAGATAAAATTAGATGTTTAAAGTGATTTTCAAGCTTCCAGGGGCCCTAAACACGGGATTTGAGAAATGGGTAAACGTGAATGAAAATGGCCAATTTACTCACTCTGCGGCCTTAAAAAGTGTTTCTCCTCCACGGAAAGTGAATAAAATAACATTTGGATGCCTTTATTGTTCAATCAAAAACGCCCGTTTTTTGGTGAAAAAGATAACCACCCCCCTTACGACATGCTTCAGAAACGAAAAAAATGGTCCATTTTCAAATGTTGCGTCTTTGAACTACAATTCACATTTGTATGTCGATGATCACTTTTAGAGATAAAATTAGATGTTTAAAGTGATTTTCAAGCTTCCAGGGGCCCTAAACACAAGATTTGAGAAATGGGTAAAAGTGAATGAAAATGGCCAATTTACTCACTCTGAGGCCTTAAAAAGTGTTTCTCCTCCACGGGAAGTGAATTAAATACCATTTGGAGGTCTTTATTGTTCAAGCGAAAACGCCTGATTTTTGATGAAAGAGATAACCACCCCCCCTTACGACATGCTTCTGAAACTAAAAAAATGGTTCATTTTCAAATGTTGCGTCTTTGAACCACAATTAACATTGTACGTGGATAACCACTTTTAGAGATAAAATGAGATGTTTAAAGTGATTTTCAAGCTTCCAGGGGCCCTAAACACGAGATTTGAGAAATGGGTAAACGTGAATGAAAATGGCCAATTTACTCACTCTGCTGCTTAAAAAGTGTTTCTCCTCCACGGAAAGTGAATAAAATAACATTTAGATGCCTTTATTGTTCAATCAAAAACGCGAGTTTTTTGGTGAAAAAGATAACCACCCCCCTTACGACATGCTTCAGAAACGAAAAAAATGGTCCATTTTCAAATGTTGCGTCTTTGAACTACAATTAACATTGTACGTGGATAATCACTTTTAGAGATAAAATGAGATGTTTAAAGTGATTTTCAAGCTTCCAGGGGCCCTAAACACGAGATTTGAGAAATGGGTAAACGTGAATGAAAATGGCCAATTTACTCACTCTGCGGCCTTAAAAAGTGTTTCTCCTCCACGGAAAGTGAATAAAATAACATTTGGATGCCTTTATTGTTCAATCAAAAACGCCCGTTTTTTGGTGAAAAAGATAACCACCCCCGCTTACGACATGCTTCAGAAACAAAAAAAATGGGCCATTTTCAAATGTTGCGTCTTTGAACTACAATTCACATTTGTATGTGGATGATCACTTTTAGAGATAAAATTAGATGTTTAAAGTGATTTACAAGCTTCCAGGGGCCCTAAACACAAGATATGAGGAATGGGTAAATATGAATGAAAATGGCCAATTTATTCACTCTGAGGCCTTAAAAAGTTTTTCTCCGCTCCAGAAAGTGAATTAAATAACATTTGTAGGCCTTTATTGTTCAATCAAAAACGCCCGATTTTTGACGAAAGAGATAACCACCCCCCTTACGACATGCTTCAGAAACTAAAAAAATGGTCCGTTTTCAAATGTAGCCTCTTTGAACTACAATTCACATTTGTACGTGGAAAAGCACTTTTAAAGATCAAATGAGATGTTTAAAGTGATTTTCATGCTTCCAGGGGCCTTAAACACAATATTTGAGGAATGGGTAAAAGTGAATGAAAATGGCCAATTTACTCACTCTGAGGCCTTAAAAAGTGTTTCTCCTCCACGGGAAGTGAATTAAATAACATTTGTAGGCCTTTATTGTAAAAGCGAAAACGCCCGATTATTGACGAAAGAGAAAACCACCCCCCCTTACGACATGCTTCAGAAACGTAAAAAATGGCCCGTTTTCAAATGTTGCGTCTTTGAATGACAATCCACATTTGTACGTGGATAATCACTTTTAGAGCTAAAATGAGATGTTTAAAGTGATTTTCAAGCTTCCAGGGGCCCTAAACACGAGATTTGAGAAATGGGTAAACGTGAATGAAAATGGCCAATTTACTCACTCTGCGGCCTTAAAAAGTGTTTCTCCTCCACGGAAAGTGAATAAAATAACATTTGGATGCCTTTATTGTTCAATCAAAAACGCCAGTTTTTTGGTGAAAAAGATAACCACCCCCCCTTACGACATGCTTCAGAAACGAAAAAAATGGTCCATTTTCAAATGTTGCTTCTTTGAACTACAATTCACATTTGTACGTGAATAATCCCTTTTAGAGATAAAATTAGATGTTTAAAGTGATTTACAAGCTTCCAGGGGCCCTAAACACAAGATATGAGGAATGGGTAAATATGAATGAAAATGGCCAATTTATTCACTCCGAGACCTTAAAAAGTTTTTCTCCACTCCAGAAAGTGAATTAAATAACATTTGTAGACCTTTATTGTTCAATCAAAAACGCCCGATTTTTGACGAAAGAGATAACCACCCCCCCTTACGACATGCTTCAGAAACGAAAAAAATGGTCCGTTTTCAAATGTTGCGTCTTTGAATGACAATCCACATTTGTACGTGGATAATCACTTTTAGAGCTAAAATTAGATGTTTAAAGTGATTTTCAAGCTTCCAGGGGCCCTAAACACAAGATTTGAGAAATGGGTAAAAGTGAATGAAAATGGCCAATTTACTCACTCTGAGGCCTTAAAAAGTGTTTCTCCTCCACGGGAAGTGAATTAAATACCATTTGGAGGTCTTTATTGTTCAAGCGAAAACGCCTGATTTTTGATGAAAGAGATAACCACCCCCCCTTACGACATGCTTCAGAAACGTAAAAAATGGTCCATTTTCAAATGTTGCTTCTTTGAACTACAATTCACATTTGTACGTGGATAATCACTTTTAGAGATAAAATTAGATGTTTAAAGTGATTTACAAGCTTCCAGGGGCCCTAAACACAAGATATGAGGAATGGGTAAATATGAATGAAAATGGCCAATTTATTCACTCCGAGGCCTTAAAAAGTTTTTCTCCACTCCAGAAAGTGAATTAAATAACATTTGTAGACCTTTATTGTTCAATCAAAAACGCCCGATTTTTGACGAAAGAGATAACTACCCCCCTTACGACATGCTTCAGAAACGAAAAAAATGGTCCGTTTTCAAATGTTGCGTCTTTGAATGACAATTCACATTTGTACGTGGATAATCACTTTTAGAGCTAAAATTAGATGTTTAAAGTGATTTTCAAGCTTCCAGGGGCCCTAAACACAAGATTTGAGAAATGGGTAAAAGTGAATGAAAATGGCCAATTTACTCACTCTGAGGCCTTAAAAAATGTTTCTCCTCCACGGGAAGTGAATTAAATACCATTTGGAGGCCTTTATTGTTCAAGCGAAAACACCTGATTTTTGATGAAAGAGATAACCACCCCCCCTTACGACATGCTTCTGAAACTAAAAAAATGGTTCATTGTCAAATGTTGCGTCTTTGAACTACAATTCACATTTGTACGTGGATGATCACTTTTAGAGATAAAATTCGATGTTTAAAGTGATTTACAAGCTTCCAGGGGCCCTAACCACAAGATATGAGGAATGGGTAAATATGAATGAAAATGGCCAATTTATTCACTCTGAGGCCTTAAAAAGTTTTTCTCCACTCCAGAAAGTGAATTAAATACCATTTGTAGGCGTTTATTGTTCAATCAAAAACGCCCGACTTTTGATGAAAGAGATAACCACCCCCCCTTACGACATGCTTCAGAAACTAAAAAAATGGTCCATTTTCAAATGTTGCCTCTTTGAACTACAATTCACATTTGTACGTGGATAATCACTTTTAGAGATAAAATTAGATGTTTAAAGTGATTTACAAGCTTCCAGGGGCCCTAAACACAAGATATGAGGAATGGGTAAATATGAATGAAAATGGGCAATTTATTCACTCTGAGGCCTTAAAAAGTTTTTCTCCACTCCAGAAAGTGAATTAAATAACATTTGTAGGCCTTTATTGTTCAATCAAAAACGCCCGATTTTTGAACAAAGAGATAACCACCCCCCCTTACGACATGCTTCAGAAACTATAAAAATGGTCCGTTTTCAAATGTTGCCTCTTTGAACTACAATTCACATTTGTACGTGGAAAAGCACTTTTAAAGATCGGGCCTCATGTAGGTAGCCAAATACCGGTCGGTAACGGCCGATTTTCGGTAATTATACCGTTACCGACCGGTATTTTGGCTTTTGAGATGTAGGGGGAGAATTTCTGTATTCGGAATTTACCGAATCGGTAAAATTACCGATTCGGTAAAATTACCGATTCGGTAATTTTACCGATTCGGTAAATTCCGAATACAGAAATGAGATGTAGGGGGACTGTGTGGTGTGTGTGGGGATTCGTTATTTACCACCAACTAATAGTTGGTGGTAAATGACAAATATGTGTGTAAATGCAATATTTTGCCCGTAGATGTGTGCAATGTGGCAGACACACATGCCCTCAGGGCATGTATGTGTGCCACATGTGCACACATGGCCGAATCAGGGGTGCAACAGGGTGTCAATGTGACACCCTGCCACCCTTGCATGTGCTCCCCCATTACCGAATCGGTATTTACCGATTCGGTAATGAGGCATACCTTCCCATCAATGGGAAGGTATGCCTCATTACCGAATCGGTAAATACCGATTCGGTAATTACCGAATTTTTCCGAATCGGTAATATTTACCGACCAATTACCTACATAGCATTTACCACTTCATAAATACCGAATCGGTAAAATTCGGTATTTATGAAGTGGTAAATGTTAGGCGACCTACATATGGCCCCAAATGAGATGTTTAAAGTGATTTCCATGCTTCCAGGGGCCTTAAACACAAGATTTGAGGAATGGGTAAAAGTGAATGAAAAAGGCCAATTTACTCACTCTGAGGCTTAAAAAGTGTTTCTCCTCCATGGGAAGTGAATTAAATAACATTTGTAGGCCTTTATTGTTCAAGCGAAAACGCCTGATTATTGACGAAAGAGATAACCACCCCCCCTTACGACATGCTTCAGAAACGAAAAAAATGGTCCGTTTTCAAATGTTGCGTCTTTGAATTACAATCCACATTTGTACGTGGATAATCACTTTTAGAGCTAAAATTAGATGTTTAAAGTGATTTTCAAGCTTCCAGGGGCCCTAAACACAAGATTTGAGAAATGGGTAAAAGTGAATGAAAATGGCCAATTTACTCACTCTGAGGCCTTAAAAAGTGTTTCTCCTCCACGGGAAGTGAATTAAATACCATTTGGAGGTCTTTATTGTTCAAGCGAAAACGCCTGATTTTTGATGAAAGAGATAACCACCCCCCCTTACGACATGCTTCAGAAACGTAAAAAATGGCCCGTTTTCAAATGTTGCGTCTTTGAATGACAATCCACATTTGTACGTGGATAATCACTTTTAGAGCTAAAATTAGATGTTTAAAGTGATTTTCAAGCTTCCAGGGGCCCTAAACACAAGATTTGAGAAATGGGTAAAAGTGAATGGAATTGGCCAATTTACTCACTCTGAGGCCTTAAAAAGTGTTTCTCCTCCACGGAAAGTGAATAAAATAACATTTGGATGCCTTTATTGTTCAAACAAAAACGCCCGTTTTTTGGTGAAAAAGATAACCACCCCCCTTACGACATGCTTCAGAAACAAAATAATGGTCCATTTTCAAATGTTGTGTCTTTGAACTACAATTCACATTTGTACGTGGATAATCACTTTTAGAGATAAAATTAGATGTTTAAAGTGATTTTCAAGCTTCCAGGGGCCCTAAACACGAGATTTGAGAAATGGGTAAACGTGAATGAAAATGGCCAATTTACTCACTCTGCGGCCTTAAAAAGTGTTTCTCCTCCACGGGAAGTGAATTAAATACCATTTGGAGGTCTTTATTGTTCAAGCAAAAACGCCTGATTTTTGATGAAAGAGATAACCACCCCCCCTTACGACATGCTTCTGAAACTAAAAAAATGGTTCATTTTCAAATGTTGCGTCTTTGAACCACAATTAACATTGTACGTGGATAATCACTTTTAGAGATAAAATGAGATGTTTAAAGTGATTTACAAGCTTCCAGGGGCCCTAAACACAAGATATGAGGAATGGGTAAATATGAATGAAAATGGCCAATTTATTCACTCTGAGGCCTTAAAAAGTTTTTCTCCACTCCAGAAAGTGAATTAAATAACATTTGTAGACCTTTATTGTTCAATCAAAAACGCCCGATTTTTGACGAAAGAGATAACCACCCCCCTTACGACATGCTTCAGAAACAAAAAAAATGGTTCATTTTCAAATGTTGCATCTTTGAACGACAATCCACATTTGTACGTGGATAATCACTTTTAGAGCTAAAATGAGATGTTTAAAGTGATTTTCAAGCTTCCAGGGGCCCTAAACACGAGATTTGAGAAATGGGTAAACGTGAATGAAAATGGCCAATTTACTCACTCTGCGGCCTTAAAAAGTGTTTCTCCTCCACGGAAAGTGAATAAAATAACATTTGGATGCCTTTATTGTTCAATCAAAAACGCCCGTTTTTTGGTGAAAAAGATAACCACCCCCCTTACGACATGCTTCAGAAACGAAAAAAATGGTCCATTTTCAAATGTTGCGTCTTTGAACTACAATTCACATTTGTACGTGGATGATCACTTTTAGAGATAAAATTAGATGTTTAAAGTGATTTTCAAGCTTCCAGGGGTCCTAAACACAAGATTTGAGAAATGGGTAAAAGTGAATGAAAATGGCCAATTTACTCACTCTGAGGCCTTAAAAAGTGTTTCTCCTCAACGGGAAGTGAAATAAATAACATTTGTAGGCCTTTATTGTTCAAGCGAAAACGCCCGATTATTGACGAAAGAGATAACCATCCCCCCTTACGACATGCTTCAGAAACAAAAAAAATGGTCCGTTTTCAAATGTTGCGTCTTTGAATGACAATCCACATTTGTACGTGGATAATCACTTTTAGAGATAAAATGAGATGTTTAAAGTGATTTTCAAGCTTCCAGGGGCCCTAAACACGAGATTTGAGAAATGGGTAAACGTGAATGAAAATGGCCAATTTACTCACTCTGCGGCCTTAAAAAGTGTTTCTCCTCCACGGAAAGTGAATAAAATAACATTTGGATGCCTTTATTGTTCAATCAAAAACGCCCGTTTTTTGGTGAAAAAGATAACCACCCCCCTTACGACATGCTTCAGAAACGAAAAAAATGGTCCGTTTTCAAATGTAGCCTCTTTGAACTACAATTCACATTTGTACGTGGAAAAGCACTTTTAAAGATCAAATGAGATGTTTAAAGTGATTTTCATGCTTCCAGGGGCCTTAAACACAAGATTTGAGGAATGGGTAAAAGTGAATGAAAATGGCCAATTTACTCACTCTGAGGCCTTAAAAAGTGTTTCTCCTCCACGGGAAGTGAATTAAATAACATTTGTAGGCCTTTATTGTAAAAGCGAAAACGCCCGATTATTGACGAAAGAGAAAACCACCCCCCCTTACGACATGCTTCAGAAACGTAAAAAATTGCCCGTTTTCAAATGTTGCGTCTTTGAATGACAATCCACATTTGTACGTGGATAATCACTTTTAGAGCTAAAATTAGATGTTTAAAGTGATTTTCAAGCTTCCAGGGGCCCTAAACACAAGATTTGAGAAATGGGTAAAAGTGAATGAAAATGGCCAATTTACTCACTCTGAGGCCTTAAAAAGTGTTTCTTCTCCACGGGAAGTGAATTAAATACCATTTGGAGGCCTTTATTGTTCAAGCGAAAACGCCTGATTTTTGATGAAAGAGATAACCACCCCCCCTTACGGCATGCTTCTGAAACTAAAAAAATGGTTCATTTTCAAATGTTGCGTCTTTGAACTGCAATTAACATTGTACGTGGATAATCACTTTTAGAGATAAAATGAGATGTTTAAAGTGATTTTCAAGCTTCCAGGGGCCCTAAACACGAGATTTGAGAAATGGGTAAACGTGAATGAAAATGGCCAATTTACTCACTCTGCGGCCTTAAAAAGTGTTTCTCCTCCACGGAAAGTGAATAAAATAACATTTGGATGCCTTTATTGTTCAATCAAAAACGCCAGTTTTTTGGTGAAAAAGATAACCACCCCCCCTTACGACATGCTTCAGAAACGAAAAAAATGGTCCATTTTCAAATGTTGCTTCTTTGAACTACAATTCACATTTGTACGTGGATAATCCCTTTTAGAGATAAAATTAGATGTTTAAAGTGATTTACAAGCTTCCAGGGGCCCTAAACACAAGATATGAGGAATGGGTAAATATGAATGAAAATGGCCAATTTATTCACTCCGAGACCTTAAAAAGTTTTTCTCCACTCCAGAAAGTGAATTAAATAACATTTGTAGACCTTTATTGTTCAATCAAAAACGCCCGATTTTTGACGAAAGAGATAACCACCCCCCCTTACGACATGCTTCAGAAACGAAAAAAATGGTCCGTTTTCAAATGTTGCGTCTTTGAATGACAATCCACATTTGTACGTGGATAATCACTTTTAGAGCTAAAATTAGATGTTTAAAGTGATTTTCAAGCTTCCAGGGGCCCTAAACACAAGATTTGAGAAATGGGTAAAAGTGAATGAAAATGGCCAATTTACTCACTCTGAGGCCTTAAAAAGTGTTTCTCCTCCACGGGAAGTGAATTAAATACCATTTGGAGGTCTTTATTGTTCAAGCGAAAACGCCTGATTTTTGATGAAAGAGATAACCACCCCCCCTTACGACATGCTTCAGAAACGTAAAAAATGGCCCGTTTTCAAATGTTGCGTCTTTGAATGACAATCCACATTTGTACGTGGATAATCACTTTTAGAGCTAAAATTAGATGTTTAAAGTGATTTTCAAGCTTCCAGGGGCCCTAAACACAAGATTTGAGAAATGGGTAAAAGTGAATGGAATTGGCCAATTTACTCACTCTGAGGCCTTAAAAAGTGTTTCTCCTCCACGGAAAGTGAATAAAATAACATTTGGATGCCTTTATTGTTCAAACAAAAACGCCCGTTTTTTGGTGAAAAAGATAACCACCCCCCCTTACGACATGCTTCAGAAACAAAATAATGGTCCATTTTCAAATGTTGCGTCTTTGAACTACAATTCACATTTGTACGTGGATAATCACTTTTAGAGATAAAATTAGATGTTTAAAGTGATTTACAAGCTTCCA
Organism: Triturus cristatus; assembly: GCF_964204655.1. Lineage (NCBI taxonomy): Eukaryota > Metazoa > Chordata > Amphibia > Caudata > Salamandridae > Triturus > Triturus cristatus. The sequence goes on along the minus strand of NC_140587.1, from coordinate 931,903,290 downwards.
GGGGCCCTAAACACAAGATATGAGGAATGGGTAAATATGAATGAAAATGGCCAATTTATTCACTCTGAGGCCTTAAAAAGTTTTTCTCCACTCCAGAAAGTGAATTAAATAACATTTGTAGACCTTTATTGTTCAATCAAAAACGCCCGATTTTTGACGAAAGAGATAACCACCCCCCCTTACGACATGCTTCAGAAACAAAAAAAATGGTTCATTTTCAAATGTTGCATCTTTGAACGACAATCCACATTTGTACGTGGATAAACACTTTTAGAGATAAAATTAGATGTTTAAAGTGATTTTCAAGCTTCCAGGGGCCCTAAACACGGGATTTGAGAAATGGGTAAACGTGAATGAAAATGGCCAATTTACTCACTCTGCGGCCTTAAAAAGTGTTTCTCCTCCACGGAAAGTGAATAAAATAACATTTGGATGCCTTTATTGTTCAATCAAAAACGCCCGTTTTTTGGTGAAAAAGATAACCACCCCCCTTACGACATGCTTCAGAAACGAAAAAAATGGTCCATTTTCAAATGTTGCGTCTTTGAACTACAATTCACATTTGTATGTCGATGATCACTTTTAGAGATAAAATTAGATGTTTAAAGTGATTTTCAAGCTTCCAGGGGCCCTAAACACAAGATTTGAGAAATGGGTAAAAGTGAATGAAAATGGCCAATTTACTCACTCTGAGGCCTTAAAAAGTGTTTCTCCTCCACGGGAAGTGAATTAAATACCATTTGGAGGTCTTTATTGTTCAAGCGAAAACGCCTGATTTTTGATGAAAGAGATAACCACCCCCCCTTACGACATGCTTCTGAAACTAAAAAAATGGTTCATTTTCAAATGTTGCGTCTTTGAACCACAATTAACATTGTACGTGGATAACCACTTTTAGAGATAAAATGAGATGTTTAAAGTGATTTTCAAGCTTCCAGGGGCCCTAAACACGAGATTTGAGAAATGGGTAAACGTGAATGAAAATGGCCAATTTACTCACTCTGCTGCTTAAAAAGTGTTTCTCCTCCACGGAAAGTGAATAAAATAACATTTAGATGCCTTTATTGTTCAATCAAAAACGCGAGTTTTTTGGTGAAAAAGATAACCACCCCCCTTACGACATGCTTCAGAAACGAAAAAAATGGTCCATTTTCAAATGTTGCGTCTTTGAACTACAATTAACATTGTACGTGGATAATCACTTTTAGAGATAAAATGAGATGTTTAAAGTGATTTTCAAGCTTCCAGGGGCCCTAAACACGAGATTTGAGAAATGGGTAAACGTGAATGAAAATGGCCAATTTACTCACTCTGCGGCCTTAAAAAGTGTTTCTCCTCCACGGAAAGTGAATAAAATAACATTTGGATGCCTTTATTGTTCAATCAAAAACGCCCGTTTTTTGGTGAAAAAGATAACCACCCCCGCTTACGACATGCTTCAGAAACAAAAAAAATGGGCCATTTTCAAATGTTGCGTCTTTGAACTACAATTCACATTTGTATGTGGATGATCACTTTTAGAGATAAAATTAGATGTTTAAAGTGATTTACAAGCTTCCAGGGGCCCTAAACACAAGATATGAGGAATGGGTAAATATGAATGAAAATGGCCAATTTATTCACTCTGAGGCCTTAAAAAGTTTTTCTCCGCTCCAGAAAGTGAATTAAATAACATTTGTAGGCCTTTATTGTTCAATCAAAAACGCCCGATTTTTGACGAAAGAGATAACCACCCCCCTTACGACATGCTTCAGAAACTAAAAAAATGGTCCGTTTTCAAATGTAGCCTCTTTGAACTACAATTCACATTTGTACGTGGAAAAGCACTTTTAAAGATCAAATGAGATGTTTAAAGTGATTTTCATGCTTCCAGGGGCCTTAAACACAATATTTGAGGAATGGGTAAAAGTGAATGAAAATGGCCAATTTACTCACTCTGAGGCCTTAAAAAGTGTTTCTCCTCCACGGGAAGTGAATTAAATAACATTTGTAGGCCTTTATTGTAAAAGCGAAAACGCCCGATTATTGACGAAAGAGAAAACCACCCCCCCTTACGACATGCTTCAGAAACGTAAAAAATGGCCCGTTTTCAAATGTTGCGTCTTTGAATGACAATCCACATTTGTACGTGGATAATCACTTTTAGAGCTAAAATTAGATGTTTAAAGTGATTTTCAAGCTTCCAGGGGCCCTAAACACGAGATTTGAGAAATGGGTAAACGTGAATGAAAATGGCCAATTTACTCACTCTGCGGCCTTAAAAAGTGTTTCTCCTCCACGGAAAGTGAATAAAATAACATTTGGATGCCTTTATTGTTCAATCAAAAACGCCAGTTTTTTGGTGAAAAAGATAACCACCCCCCCTTACGACATGCTTCAGAAACGAAAAAAATGGTCCATTTTCAAATGTTGCTTCTTTGAACTACAATTCACATTTGTACGTGGATAATCACTTTTAGAGATAAAATTAGATGTTTAAAGTGATTTACAAGCTTAAAGGGGCCCTAAACACAAGATATGAGGAATGGGTAAATATGAATGAAAATGGCCAATTTATTCACTCCGAGACCTTAAAAAGTTTTTCTCCACTCCAGAAAGTGAATTAAATAACATTTGTAGACCTTTATTGTTCAATCAAAAACGCCCGATTTTTGACGAAAGAGATAACCACCCCCCCTTACGACATGCTTCAGAAACGAAAAAAATGGTCCGTTTTCAAATGTTGCGTCTTTGAATGACAATTCACATTTGTACGTGGATAATCACTTTTAGAGCTAAAATTAGATGTTTAAAGTGATTTTCAAGCTTCCAGGGGCCCTAAACACAAGATTTGAGAAATGGGTAAAAGTGAATGAAAATGGCCAATTTACTCACTCTGAGGCCTTAAAAAGTGTTTCTCCACTCCAGAAAGTGAATAAATAACATTTGTAGGCCTTTATTGTTCAATCAAAAACTCCCGATTTTTGACGAAAGAGATAACCACCCCCCTTACGACATGCTTAAGAAACTAAAAAAATGGTTCGTTTTCAAATGTTGCCTCTTTGAACTACAATTCACATTTGTACGTGGAAAAGCACTTTTAAAGATCAAATGAGATGTTTAAAGTGATTTTCAAGCTTCCAGGGGCCCTAAACACAAGATTTGAGAAATGGGTAAAAGTGAATGAAAATGGCCAATTTACTCACTCTGAGGCCTTAAAAAGTGTTTCTCCTCCACGGGAAGTGAATTAAATACCATTTGGAGGCCTTTATTGTTCAAGCGAAAACGCCTGATTTTTGATGAAAGAGATAACCACCCCCCTTTACGACATGCTTCTGAAACTAAAAAAATGGTTCATTTTCAAATGTTGCGTCTTTGAACCACAATTAACATTGTACGTGGATAATCACTTTTAGAGATAAAATGAGATGTTTAAAGTGATTTTCAAGCTTCCAGGGGCCCTAAACACGAGATTTGAGAAATGGGTAAATGTGAATGAAAATGGCCAATTTACTCACTCTGCGGCCTTAAAAAGTGTTTCTCCTCCACGGAAAGTGATAAAATAACATTTGGATGCCTTTATTGTTCAAGCGAAAACGCCTGATTTTTGATGAAAGAGATAACCACCCCCCCTTACGACATGCTTCTGAAACTAAAAAAATGGTCCATTTTCAAATGTTGCGTCTTTGAACTACAACTCACATTTGTACGTGGATGATCACTTTTAGAGATAAAATTAGATGTTTAAAGTGATTTACAAGCTTCCAGGGGCCCTAAACACAAGATATGAGTAATGGGTAAATATGAATGAAAATGGGCAATTTATTCACTCTGAGGCCTTAAAAAGTTTTTCTCCACTCCAGAAAGTGAATTAAATAACATTTGTAGGCCTTTATTGTTCAATCAAAAACGCCCGATTTTTGACGAAAGAGATAACCACCCCCCCTTACGACATGCTTCAGAAACTAAAAAAATGGTCCGTTTTCAAATGTTGCCTCTTTGAACTACAATTCACATTTGTACGTGGAAAAGCACTTTTAAAGATCAAGGGCCTCATGTAGGTAGCCAAATACCGGTCGGTAACGGCCGATTTTCGGTAATTATACCGTTACCGACCGGTATTTTGGCTTTTGAGATGTAGGGGGAGAATTTCTGTATTCGGAATTTACCGAATCGGTAAAATTACCGATTCGGTAAAATTACCGATTCGGTAATTTTACCGATTCGGTAAATTCCGAATACAGAAATGAGATGTAGGGGGACTGTGTGGTGTGTGTGGGGATTCGTTATTTACCACCAACTAATAGTTGGTGGTAAATGACGAATATGTGTGTAAATGCAATATTTTGCCCGTAGATGTGTGCAATGTGGCAGACACACATGCCCTCAGGGCATGTATGTGTGCCACATGTGCACACATGGCCGAATCAGGGGTGCAACAGGGTGTCAATGTGACACCCTGCCACCCTTGCATGTGCTCCCCCATTACCGAATCGGTATTTACCGATTCGGTAATGAGGCATACCTTCCCATCAATGGGAAGGTATGCCTCATTACCGAATCGGTAAATACCGATTCGGTAATTACCGAATTTTTCCGAATCGGTAATATTTACCGACCAATTACCTACATAGCATTTACCACTTCATGAATACCGAATCGGTAAAATTCGGTATTTATGAAGTGGTAAATGTTAGGCTACCTACATATGGCCCCAAATGAGATGTTTAAAGTGATTTTCATGCTTCCAGGGGCCTTAAACACAAGATTTGAGGAATGGGTAAAAGTGAATGAAAAAGGCCAATTTACTCACTCTGAGGCCTTAAAAAGTGTTTCTCCTCCATGCTAAGTGAATTAAATAACATTTGTAGGCCTTTATTGTTCAAGCGAAAACGCCTGATTATTGACGAAAGAGATAACCACCCCCCCTTACGACATGCTTCAGAAACGAAAAAAATGGTCCGTTTTCAAATGTTGCGTCTTTGAATGACAATCCACATTTGTACGTGGATAATCACTTTTAGAGCTAAAATTAGATGTTTAAAGTGATTTTCAAGCTTCCAGGGGCCCTAAACACAAGATTTGAGAAATGGGTAAAAGTGAATGAAAATGGCCAATTTACTCACTCTGAGGCCTTAAAAAGTGTTTCTCCTCCACGGGAAGTGAATTAAATACCATTTGGAGGCCTTTATTGTTCAAGCGAAAACGCCTGATTATTGACGAAAGAGATAACCACCCCCCCTTACGACATGCTTCAGAAACGAAAAAAATGGTCCGTTTTCAAATGTTGCGTCTTTGAATGACAATCCACATTTGTACGTGGATAATCACTTTTAGAGCTAAAATTAGATGTTTAAAGTGATTTTCAAGCTTCCAGGGGCCCTAAACACGAGATTTGAGAAATGGGTAAACGTGAATGAAAATGGCCAATTTACTCACTCTGCGGCCTTAAAAAGTGTTTCTCCTCCACGGAAAGTGAATAAAATAACATTTGGATGCCTTTATTGTTCAATCAAAAACGCCCGTTTTTTGGTGAAAAAGATAACCACCCCCCTTACGACATGCTTCAGAAACGAAAAAAATGGACCATTTTCAAATGTTGCGTCTTTGAACTACAATTCACATTTGTACGTGGATGATCACTTTTAGAGATCAAATGAGATGTTTAAAGTGATTTACAAGCTTCCAGGGGCCCTAACCACAAGATATGAGGAATGGGTAAATATGAATGAAAATGGCCAATTTATTCACTCTGAGGCCTTAAAAAGTTTTTCTCCACTCCAGAAAGTGAATTAAATAACATTTGTAGGCCTTTATTGTTCAATCAAAAACTCCCGATTTTTGACGAAAGAGATAACCACACCCCTTACGACATGCTTAAGAAACTAAAAAAATGGTTCGTTTTCAAATGTTGCCTCTTTGAACTACAATTCACATTTGTACGTGGAAAAGCACTTTTAAAGATCAAATGAGATGTTTAAAGTGATTTTCAAGCTTCCAGGGGCCCTAAACACAAGATTTGAGAAATGGGTAAAAGTGAATGAAAATGGCCAATTTACTCACTCTGAGGCCTTAAAAAGTGTTTCTCCTCCACGGGAAGTGAATTAAATACCATTTGGAGGCCTTTATTGTTCAAGCGAAAACGCCTGATTTTTGATGAAAGAGATAACCACCCCCCTTTTCGACATGCTTCTGAAACTAAAAAAATGGTTCATTTTCAAATGTTGCGTCTTTGAACCACAATTAACATTGTACGTGGATAATCACTTTTAGAGATAAAATGAGATGTTTAAAGTGATTTTCAAGCTTCCAGGGGCCCTAAACACGAGATTTGAGAAATGGGTAAACGTGAATGAAAATGGCCAATTTACTCACTCTGCGGCCTTAAAAAGTGTTTCTCCTCCACGGAAAGTGATAAAATAACATTTGGATGCCTTTATTGTTCAAGCGAAAACGCCTGATTTTTGATGAAAGAGATAACCACCCCCCCTTACGACATGCTTCTGAAACTAAAAAAATGGTCCATTTTCAAATGTTGCGTCTTTGAACTACAATTCACATTTGTACGTGGATGATCACTTTTAGAGATAAAATTAGATGTTTAAAGTGATTTACAAGCTTCCAGGGGCCCTAAACACAAGATATGAGTAATGGGTAAATATGAATGAAAATGGGCAATTTATTCACTCTGAGGCCTTAAAAAGTTTTTCTCCGCTCCAGAAAGTGAATTAAATAACATTTGTAGGCCTTTATTGTTCAATCAAAAACGCCCGATTTTTGACGAAAGAGATAACCACCCCCCCTTACGACATGCTTCAGAAACTAAAAAAATGGTCCGTTTTCAAATGTTGCCTCTTTGAACTACAATTCACATTTGTACGTGGAAAAGCACTTTTAAAGATCAAGGGCCTCATGTAGGTAGCCAAATACCGGTCGGTAACGGCCGATTTTCGGTAATTATACCGTTACCGACCGGTATTTTGGCTTTTGAGATGTAGGGGGAGAATTTCTGTATTCGATATTTACCGAATCGGTAAAATTACCGATTCGGTAAAATTACCGATTCGGTAAATTCCGAATACAGAAATGAGATGTAGGGGGACTGTGTGGTGTGTGTGGGGATTCGTTATTTACCACCAACTAATAGTTGGTGGTAAATGACGAATATGTGTGTAAATGCAATATTTTGCCCGTAGATGTGTGCAATGTGGCAGACACACATGCCCTCAGGGCATGTATGTGTGCCACATGTGCACACATGGCCGAATCAGGGGTGCAACAGGGTGTCAATGTGACACCCTGCCACCCTTGCATGTGCTCCCCCATTACCGAATCGGTATTTACCGATTCGGTAATGAGGCATACCTTCCCATCAATGGGAAGGTATGCCTCATTACCGAATCGGTAAATACCGATTCGGTAATTACCGAATTTATCCGAATCGGTAATATTTACCGACCAATTACCTACATAGCATTTACCACTTCATAAATACCGAATCGGTAAAATTCGGTATTTATGAAGTGGTAAATGTTAGGCTACCTACATATGGCCCCAAATGAGATGTTTAAAGTGATTTTCATGCTTCCAGGGGCCTTAAACACAAGATTTGAGGAATGGGTAAAAGTGAATGAAAAAGGCCAATTTACTCACTCTGAGGCCTTAAAAAGTGTTTCTCCTCCATGCTAAGTGAATTAAATAACATTTGTAGGCCTTTATTGTTCAAGCGAAAACGCCTGATTATTGACGAAAGAGATAACCACCCCCCCTTACGACATGCTTCAGAAACGAAAAAAATGGTCCGTTTTCAAATGTTGCGTCTTTGAATGACAATCCACATTTGTACGTGGATAATCACTTTTAGAGCTAAAATTAGATGTTTAAAGTGATTTTCAAGCTTCCAGGGGCCCTAAACACAAGATTTGAGAAATGGGTAAAAGTGAATGAAAATGGCCAATTTACTCACTCTGAGGCCTTAAAAAGTGTTTCTCCTCCACGGGAAGTGAATTAAATACCATTTGGAGGCCTTTATTGTTCAAGCGAAAACGCCTGATTATTGACGAAAGAGATAACCACCCCCCCTTACGACATGCTTCAGAAACGAAAAAAATGGTCCGTTTTCAAATGTTGCGTCTTTGAATGACAATCCACATTTGTACGTGGATAATCACTTTTAGAGCTAAAATTAGATGTTTAAAGTGATTTTCAAGCTTCCAGGGGCCCTAAACACGAGATTTGAGAAATGGGTAAACGTGAATGAAAATGGCCAATTTACTCACTCTGCGGCCTTAAAAAGTGTTTCTCCTCCACGGAAAGTGAATAAAATAACATTTGGATGCCTTTATTGTTCAATCAAAAACGCCCGTTTTTTGGTGAAAAAGATAACCACCCCCCTTACGACATGCTTCAGAAACGAAAAAAATGGACCATTTTCAAATGTTGCGTCTTTGAACTACAATTCACATTTGTACGTGGATGATCACTTTTAGAGATCAAATGAGATGTTTAAAGTGATTTACAAGCTTCCAGGGGCCCTAACCACAAGATATGAGGAATGGGTAAATATGAATGAAAATGGCCAATTTATTCACTCTGAGGCCTTAAAAAGTTTTTCTCCACTCCAGAAAGTGAATTAAATAACATTTGTAGGCCTTTATTGTTCAATCAAAAACTCCCGATTTTTGACGAAAGAGATAACCACACCCCTTACGACATGCTTAAGAAACTAAAAAAATGGTTCGTTTTCAAATGTTGCCTCTTTGAACTACAATTCACATTTGTACGTGGAAAAGCACTTTTAAAGATCAAATGAGATGTTTAAAGTGATTTTCAAGCTTCCAGGGGCCCTAAACACAAGATTTGAGAAATGGGTAAAAGTGAATGAAAATGGCCAATTTACTCACTCTGAGGCCTTAAAAAGTGTTTCTCCACGGGAAGTGAATTAAATACCATTTGGAGGCCTTTATTGTTCAAGCGAAAACGCCTGATTTTTGATGAAAGAGATAACCACCCCCCTTTACGACATGTTTCTGAAACTAAAAAAATGGTTCATTTTCAAATGTTGCGTCTTTGAACCACAATTAACATTGTACGTGGATAATCACTTTTAGAGATAAAATGAGATGTTTAAAGTGATTTTCAAGCTTCCAGGGGCCCTAAACACGAGATTTGAGAAATGGGTAAACGTGAATGAAAATGGCCAATTTACTCACTCTGCGGCCTTAAAAAGTGTTTCTCCTCCACGGAAAGTGATAAAATAACATTTGGATGCCTTTATTGTTCAAGCGAAAACGCCTGATTTTTGATGAAAGAGATAACCACCCCCCCTTACGACATGCTTCTGAAACTAAAAAAATGGTCCATTTTCAAATGTTGCGTCTTTGAACTACAATTCACATTTGTACGTGGATGATCACTTTTAGAGATAAAATTAGATGTTTAAAGTGATTTACAAGCTTCCAGGGGCCCTAAACACAAGATATGAGTAATGGGTAAATATGAATGAAAATGGGCAATTTATTCACTCTGAGGCCTTAAAAAGTTTTTCTCCGCTCCAGAAAGTGAATTAAATAACATTTGTAGGCCTTTATTGTTCAATCAAAAACGCCCGATTTTTGACGAAAGAGATAACCACCCCCCCTTACGACATGCTTCAGAAACTAAAAAAATGGTCCGTTTTCAAATGTTGCCTCTTTGAACTACAATTCACATTTGTACGTGGAAAAGCACTTTTAAAGATCAAGGGCCTCATGTAGGTAGCCAAATACCGGTCGGTAACGGCCGATTTTCGGTAATTATACCGTTACCGACCGGTATTTTGGCTTTTGAGATGTAGGGGGAGAATTTCTGTATTCGATATTTACCGAATCGGTAAAATTACCGATTCGGTAAAATTACCGATTCGGTAATTTTACCGATTCGGTAAATTCCGAATACAGAAATGAGATGTAGGGGGACTGTGTGGTGTGTGTGGGGATTCGTTATTTACCACCAACTAATAGTTGGTGGTAAATGACGAATATGTGTGTAAATGCAATATTTTGCCCGTAGATGTGTGCAATGTGGCAGACACACATGCCCTCAGGGCATGTATGTGTGCCACATGTGCACACATGGCCGAATCAGGGGTGCAACAGGGTGTCAATGTGACACCCTGCCACCCTTGCATGTGCTCCCCCATTACCGAATCGGTATTTACCGATTCGGTAATGAGGCATACCTTCCCATCAATGGGAAGGTATGCCTCATTACCGAATCGGTAAATACCGATTCGGTAATTACCGAATTTTTCCGAATCGGTAATATTTACCGACCAATTACCTACATAGCATTTACCACTTCATAAATACCGAATCGGTAAAATTCGGTATTTATGAAGTGGTAAATGTTAGGCTACCTACATATGGCCCCAAATGAGATGTTTAAAGTGATTTTCATGCTTCCAGGGGCCTTAAACACAAGATTTGAGGAATGGGTAAAAGTGAATGAAAAAGGCCAATTTACTCACTCTGAGGCCTTAAAAAGTGTTTCTCCTCCATGCTAAGTGAATTAAATAACATTTGTAGGCCTTTATTGTTCAAGCGAAAACGCCTGATTATTGACGAAAGAGATAACCACCCCCCCTTACGACATGCTTCAGAAACGAAAAAAATGGTCCGTTTTCAAATGTTGCGTCTTTGAATGACAATCCACATTTGTACGTGGATAATCACTTTTAGAGCTAAAATTAGATGTTTAAAGTGATTTTCAAGCTTCCAGGGGCCCTAAACACAAGATTTGAGAAATGGGTAAAAGTGAATGAAAATGGCCAATTTACTCACTCTGAGGCCTTAAAAAGTGTTTCTCCTCCACGGGAAGTGAATTAAATACCATTTGGAGGCCTTTATTGTTCAAGCGAAAACGCCTGATTATTGACGAAAGAGATAACCACCCCCCCTTACGACATGCTTCAGAAACGAAAAAAATGGTCCGTTTTCAAATGTTGCGTCTTTGAATGACAATCCACATTTGTACGTGGATAATCACTTTTAGAGCTAAAATTAGATGTTTAAAGTGATTTTCAAGCTTCCAGGGGCCCTAAACACGAGATTTGAGAAATGGGTAAACGTGAATGAAAATGGCCAATTTACTCACTCTGCGGCCTTAAAAAGTGTTTCTCCTCCACGGAAAGTGAATAAAATAACATTTGGATGCCTTTATTGTTCAATCAAAAACGCCCGTTTTTTGGTGAAAAAGATAACCACCCCCGCTTACGACATGCTTCAGAAACAAAAAAAATGGTCCATTTTCAAATGTTGCGTCTTTGAACTACAATTCACATTTGTACGTGGATGATCACTTTTAGAGATAAAATTAGATGTTTAAAGTGATTTACAAGCTTCCAGGGGCCCTAAACACAAGATATGAGGAATGGGTAAATATGAATGAAAATGGCCAATTTATTCACTCTGAGGCCTTAAAAAGTTTTTCTCCACTCCAGAAAGTGAATTAAATAACATTTGTAGGCCTTTATTGTTCAATCAAAAACGCCCGATTTTTGACGAAAGAGATAACCACCCCCCCTTACGACATGCTTCAGAAACTAAAAAAATGGTCCGTTTTCAAATGTAGCCTCTTTGAACTACAATTCACATTTGTACGTGGAAAAGCACTTTTAAAGATCAAATGAGATGTTTAAAGTGATTTTCATGCTTCCAGAGGCCTTAAACACAAGATTTGAGGAATGGGTAAAAGTGAATGAAAATGGCCAATTTACTCACTCTGAGGCCTTAAAAAGTGTTTCTCCTCCACGGGAAGTGAATTAAATAACATTTGTAGGCCTTTATTGTAAAAGCGAAAACGCCCGAATATTGACGAAAGAGAAAACCACCCCCCCTTACAACATGCTTCAGAAACGTAAAAAATGGCCCGTTTTCAAATGTTGCGTCTTTGAATGACAATCCACATTTGTACGTGGATAATCACTTTTAGAGCTAAAATTAGATGTTTAAAGTGATTTTCAAGCTTCCAGGGGCCCTAAACACAAGATTTGAGAAATGGGTAAAAGTGAATGAAAATGGCCAATTTACTCACTCTGAGGCCTTAAAAAGTGTTTCTCCTCCACGGGAAGTGAATTAAATACCATTTGGAGGCCTTTATTGTTCAAGCGAAAACGCCTGATTTTTGATGAAAGAGATAACCACCCCCCCTTACGACATGCTTCTGAAACTAAAAAAATGGTTCATTTTCAAATGTTGCGTCTTTGAACTGCAATTAACATTGTACGTGGATAATCACTTTTAGAGATAAAATGAGATGTTTAAAGTGATTTTCAAGCTTCCAGGGGCCCTAAACACGAGATTTGAGAAATGGGTAAACGTGAATGAAAATGGCCAATTTACTCACTCTGCGGCCTTAAAAAGTGTTTCTCCTCCACGGAAAGTGAATAAAATAACATTTGGATGCCTTTATTGTTCAATCAAAAATGCCAGTTTTTTGGTGAAAAAGATAACCACCCCCCCTTACGACATGCTTCAGAAACGAAAAAAATGGTCTATTTTTAAATGTTGCTTCTTTGAACTACAATTCACATTTGTACGTGGATAATCACTTTTAGAGATAAAATTAGATGTTTAAAGTGATTTACAAGCTTCCAGGGGCCCTAAACACAAGATATGAGGAATGGGTAAATATGAATGAAAATGGCCAATTTATTCACTCCGAGGCCTTAAAAAGTTTTTCTCCACTCCAGAAAGTGAATTAAATAACATTTGTAGACCTTTATTGTTCAATCAAAAACGCCCGATTTTTGACGAAAGAGATAACCACCCCCCCTTACGACATGCTTCAGAAACGAAAAAAATGGTCCGTTTTCAAATGTTGCGTCTTTGAATGACAATCCACATTTGTACGTGGATAATCACTTTTAGAGCTAAAATTAGATGTTTAAAGTGATTTTCAAGCTTCCAGGGGCCCTAAACACAAGATTTGAGAAATGTGTAAAAGTGAATGAAAATGGCCAATTTACTCACTCTGAGGCCTTAAAAAGTGTTTCTCCTCCACGGGAAGTGAATTAAATACCATTTGGAGGTCTTTATTGTTCAAGCGAAAACGCCTGATTTTTGATGAAAGAGATAACCACCCCCCCTTACGACATGCTTCAGAAACGTAAAAAATGGCCCGTTTTCAAATGTTGCGTCTTTGAATGACAATCCACATTTGTACGTGGATAATCACTTTTAGAGCTAAAATTAGATGTTTAAAGTGATTTTCAAGCTTCCAGTGGCCCTAAACACAAGATTTGAGAAATGGGTAAAAGTGAATGGAATTGGCCAATTTACTCACTCTGAGGCCTTAAAAAGTGTTTCTCCTCGACGGAAAGTGAATAAAATAACATTTGGATGCCTTTATTGTTCAAACAAAAACGCCCGTTTTTTGGTGAAAAAGATAACCACCCCCCCTTACGACATGCTTCAGAAACAAAATAATTGTCCATTTTCAAATGTTGCGTCTTTGAACTACAATTCACATTTGTACGTGGATAATCACTTTTAGAGATAAAATTAGATGTTTAAAGTGATTTACAAGCTTCCAGGGGCCCTAAACACAAGATATGAGGAATGGGTAAATATGAATGAAAATGGCCAATTTATTCACTCTGAGGCCTTAAAAAGTTTTTCTCCACTCCAGAAAGTGAATTAAATAACATTTGTAGACCTTTATTGTTCAATCAAAAACGCCCGATTTTTGACGAAAGAGATAACCACCCCCCCTTACGACATGCTTCAGAAACAAAAAAAATGGTTCATTTTCAAATGTTGCATCTTTGAACGACAATCCACATTTGTACGTGGATAATCACTTTTAGAGCTAAAATGAGATGTTTAAAGTGATTTTCAAGCTTCCAGGGGCCCTAAACACAAGATTTGAGAAATGGGTAAAAGTGAATGAAAATGGCCAATTTACTCACTCTGAGGCCTTAAAAAGTGTTTCTCCTCAACGGGAAGTGAATTAAATAACATTTGTAGGCCTTTATTGTTCAAGCGAAAACGCCCGATTATTGACGAAAGAGATAACCACCCCCCCTTACGACATGCTTCAGAAACGAAAAAAATGGTCCGTTTTCAAATGTTGCGTCTTTGAATGACAATCCACATTTGTACGTGGATAATCACTTTTAGAGCTAAAATGAGATGTTTAAAGTGATTTTCAAGCTTCCAGGGGCCCTAAACACAAGATTTGAGAAATGGGTAAAAGTGAATGAAAATGGCCAATTTACTCACTCTGAGGCCTTAAAAAGTGTTTCTCCTCCACGGGAAGTGAATTAAATAACATTTGTAGGCCTTTATTGTAAAAGCGAAAACGCCCGATTATTGACGAAAGAGAAAACCACCCCCCCTTACGACATGCTTCAGAAACGTGAAAAATGGCCAGTTTTCAAATGTTGCGTCTTTGAATGACAATCCACATTTGTACGTGGATAATCACTTTTAGAGATAAAATGAGATGTTTAAAGTGATTTTCAAGCTTCCAGGGGCCCTAAACACGAGATTTGAGAAATGGGTAAACGTGAATGAAAATGGCCAATTTACTCACTCTGCGGCCTTAAAAAGTGTTTCTCCTCCACGGAAAGTGAATAAAATAACATTTGGATGCCTTTATTGTTCAATCAAAAACGCCCGTTTTTTGGTGAAAAAGATAACCACCCCCCTTACGACATGCTTCAGAAACGAAAAAAATGGTCCATTTTCAAATGTTGCGTCTTTGAACTACAATTCACATTTGTACGTGGATGATCACTTTTAGAGATAAAATTAGATGTTTAAAGTGATTTTCAAGCTTCCAGGGACCCTAAACACAAGATTTGAGAAATGGGTAAAAGTGAATGAAAATGGCCAATTTACTCACTCTGAGGCCTTAAAAAGTGTTTCTCCTCCACGGGAAGTGAATTAAATACCATTTGGAGGTCTTTATTGTTCAAGCGAAAACGCCTGATTTTTGATGAAAGAGATAACCACCCCCCCTTACGACATGCTTCTGAAACTAAAAAAATGGTTCATTTTCAAATGTTGCGTCTTTGAACCACAATTAACATTGTACGTGGATAATCACTTTTAGAGATAAAATGAGATGTTTAAAGTGATTTTCAAGCTTCCAGGGTCCCTAAACACAAGATTTGAGAAATGGGTAAAAGTGAATGAAAATGGCCAATTTACTCACTCTGAGGCCTTAAAAAGTGTTTCTCCTCCACGGGAAGTGAATTAAATACCATTTGGAGGCCTTTATTGTTCAAGCGAAAACGCCTGATTTTTGATGAAAGAGATAACCACCCCCCCTTACGACATGCTTCTGAAACTAAAAAAATGGTTCATTTTCAAATGTTGCGTCTTTGAACTGCAATTAACATTGTACGTGGATAATCACTTTTAGAGATAAAATGAGATGTTTAAAGTGATTTTCAAGCTTCCAGGGGCCCTAAACACGAGATTTGAGAAATGGGTAAACGTGAATGAAAATGGCCAATTTACTCACTCTGCGACCTTAAAAAGTGTTTCTCCTCCACGGAAAGTGAATAAAATAACATTTGGATGCCTTTATTGTTCAATCAAAAACGCCAGTTTTTTGGTGAAAAAGATAACCACCCCCCCTTACGACATGCTTCAGAAACGAAAAAAATGGTCCATTTTCAAATGTTGCTTCTTTGAACTACAATTCACATTTGTACGTGGATAATCACTTTTAGAGATAAAATTAGATGTTTAAAGTGATTTACAAGCTTCCAGGGGCCCTAAACACAAGATATGAGGAATGGGTAAATATGAATGAAAATGGCCAATTTATTCACTCCGAGGCCTTAAAAAGTTTTTCTCAACTCCAGAAAGTGAATTAAATAACATTTGTAGACCTTTATTGTTCAATCAAAAACGCCCGATTTTTGACGAAAGAGATAACTACCCCCCCTTACGACATGCTTCAGAAACGAAAAAAATGGTCCGTTTTCAAATGTTGCGTCTTTGAATGACAATTCACATTTGTACGTGGATAATCACTTTTAGAGCTAAAATTAGATGTTTAAAGTGATTTTCAAGCTTCCAGGGGCCCTAAACACAAGATTTGAGAAATGGGTAAAAGTGAATGAAAATGGCCAATTTACTCACTCTGAGGCCTTAAAAAATGTTTCTCCTCCACGGGAAGTGAATTAAATACCATTTGGAGGCCTTTATTGTTCAAGCGAAAACACCTGATTTTTGATGAAAGAGATAACCACCCCCCCTTACGACATGCTTCTGAAACTAAAAAAATGGTTCATTGTCAAATGTTGCGTCTTTGAACTACAATTCACATTTGTACGTGGATGATCACTTTTAGAGATAAAATTCGATGTTTAAAGTGATTTACAAGCTTCCAGGGGCCCTAACCACAAGATATGAGGAATGGGTAAATATGAATGAAAATGTCCAATTTATTCACTCTGAGGCCTTAAAAAGTTTTTCTCCACTCCAGAAAGTGAATTAAATACCATTTGTAGGCGTTTATTGTTCAATCAAAAACGCCCGACTTTTGACGAAAGAGATAACCACCCCCCCTTACGACATGCTTCAGAAACTAAAAAAATGGTCCATTTTCAAATGTTGCCTCTTTGAACTACAATTCACATTTGTACGTGGATAATCACTTTTAGAGATAAAATTAGATGTTTAAAGTGATTTACAAGCTTCCAGGGGCCCTAAACACAAGATATGAGGAATGGGTAAATATGAATGAAAATGGGCAATTTATTCACTCTGAGGCCTTAAAAAGTTTTTCTCCACTCCAGAAAGTGAATTAAATAACATTTGTAGGCCTTTATTGTTCAATCAAAAACGCCCGATTTTTGACGAAAGAGATAACCACCCCCCCTTACGACATGCTTCAGAAACTAAAAAAATGGTCCGTTTTCAAATGTTGCCTCTTTGAACTACAATTCACATTTGTACGTGGAAAAGCACTTTTAAAGATCAAGGGCCTCATGTAGGTAGCCAAATACCGGTCGGTAACGGCCGATTTTCGGTAATTATACCGTTACCGACCGGTATTTTGGCTTTTGAGATGTAGGGGGAGAATTTCTGTATTCGCAATTTACCGAATCGGTAAAATTACCGATTCGGTAAAATTACCGATTCGGTAATTTTACCGATTCGGTAAATTCCGAATACAGAAATGAGATGTAGGGGGACTGTGTGGTGTGTGTGGGGATTCGTTATTTACCACCAACTAATAGTTGGTGGTAAATGACGAATATGTGTGTAAATGCAATATTTTGCCCGTAGATGTGTGCAATGTGGCAGACACACATGCCCTCAGGGCATGTATGTGTGCCACATGTGCACACATGGCCGAATCAGGGGTGCAACAGGGTGTCAATGTGACACCCTGCCACCCTTGCATGTGCTCCCCCATTACCGAATCGGTATTTACCGATTCGGTAATGAGGCATACCTTCCCATCAATGGGAAGGTATGCCTCATTACCGAATCGGTAAATACCGATTCGGTAATTACCGAATTTTTCCGAATCGGTAATATTTAACGACCAATTACCTACATAGCATTTACCACTTCATGAATACCGAATCGGTAAAATTCGGTATTTATGAAGTGGTAAATGTTAGGCTACCTACATATGGCCCCAAATGAGATGTTTAAAGTGATTTTCATGCTTCCAGGGGCCTTAAACACAAGATTTGAGGAATGGGTAAAAGTGAATGAAAAAGGCCAATTTACTCACTCTGAGGCTTAAAAAGTGTTTCTCCTCCATGGGAAGTGAATTAAATAACATTTGTAGGCCTTTATTGTTCAAGCGAAAACGCCTGATTATTGACGAAAGAGATAACCACCCCCCCTTACGACATGCTTCAGAAACGAAAAAAATGGTCCGTTTTCAAATATTGCGTCTTTGAATGACAATCCACATTTGTACGTGGATAATCACTTTTAGAGCTAAAATTAGATGTTTAAAGTGATTTTCAAGCTTCCAGGGGCCCTAAACACAAGATTTGAGAAATGGGTAAAAGTGAATGAAAATGGCCAATTTACTCACTCTGAGGCCTTAAAAAGTGTTTCTCCTCCACGGGAAGTGAATTAAATACCATTTGGAGGTCTTTATTGTTCAAGCGAAAACGCCTGATTTTTGATGAAAGAGATAACCACCCCCCCTTACGACATGCTTCAGAAAAGTAAAAAATGGCCCGTTTTCAAATGTTGCGTCTTTGAATGACAATCCACATTTGTACGTGGATAATCACTTTTAGAGCTAAAATTAGATGTTTAAAGTGATTTTCAAGCTTCCAGGGGCCCTAAACACAAGATTTGAGAAATGGGTAAAAGTGAATGGAATTGGCCAATTTACTCACTCTGAGGCCTTAAAAAGTGTTTCTCCTCCACGGAAAGTGAATAAAATAACATTTGGATGCCTTTATTGTTCAAACAAAAACGCCCGTTTTTTGGTGAAAAAGATAACCACCCCCCCTTACGACATGCTTCAGAAACAAAATAATGGTCCATTTTCAAATGTTGTGTCTTTGAACTACAATTCACATTTGTACGTGGATAATCACTTTTAGAGATAAAATTAGATGTTTAAAGTGATTTACAAGCTTCCAGGGGCCCTAAACACAAGATATAAGGAATGGGTAAATATGAATGAAAATGGCCAATTTATTCACTCTGAGGCCTTAAAAAGTTTTTCTCCACTCCAGAAAGTGAATTAAATAACATTTGTAGACCTTTATTGTTCAATCAAAAAGCCCGATTTTTGACGAAAGAGATAACCACCCCCCTTACGACATGCTTCAGAAACAAAAAAAATGGTTCATTTTCAAATGTTGCATCTTTGAACGACAATCCACATTTGTACGTGGATAATCACTTTTAGAGGTAAAATGAGATGTTTAAAGTGATTTTCAAGCTTCCAGGGGCCCTAAACACGAGATTTGAGAAATGGGTAAACGTGAATGAAAATGGCCAATTTACTCACTCTGCGGCCTTAAAAAGTGTTTCTCCTCCACGGAAAGTGAATAAAATAACATTTGGATGCCTTTATTGTTCAATCAAAAACGCCAGTTTTTTGGTGAAAAAGATAACCAACCCCCCTTACGACATGCTTCAGAAACGAAAAAAATGGTCCATTTTCAAATGTTGCTTCTTTGAACTACAATTCACATTTGTACGTGGATAATCCCTTTTAGAGATAAAATTAGATGTTTAAAGTGATTTACAAGCTTCCAGGGGCCCTAAACACAAGATATGAGGAATGGGTAAATATGAATGAAAATGGCCAATTTATTCACTCCGAGACCTTAAAAAGTTTTTCTCCACTCCAGAAAGTGAATTAAATAACATTTGTAGACCTTTATTGTTCAATCAAAAACGCCCGATTTTTGACGAAAGAGATAACCACCCCCCCTTACGACATGCTTCAGAAACGAAAAAAATGGTCCGTTTTCAAATGTTGCGTCTTTGAATGACAATCCACATTTGTACGTGGATAATCACTTTTAGAGCTAAAATTAGATGTTTAAAGTGATTTTCAGGCTTCCAGGGGCCCTAAACACAAGATTTGAGAAATGGGTAAAAGTGAATGAAAATGGCCAATTTACTCACTCTGAGGCCTTAAAAAGTGTTTCTCCTCCACGGGAAGTGAATTAAATGCCATTTGGAGGTCTTTATTGTTCAAGCAAAAACGCCTGATTTTTGATGAAAGAGATAACCACCCCCCCTTACGACATGCTTCAGAAACGTAAAAAATGGCCCGTTTTCAAATGTTGCGTCTTTGAATGACAATCCACATTTGTACGTGGATAATCACTTTTAGAGCTAAAATTAGATGTTTAAAGTGATTTTCAAGCTTCCAGGGGCCCTAAACACAAGATTTGAGAAATGGGTAAAAGTGAATGGAATTGGCCAATTTACTCACTCTGAGGCCTTAAAAAGTGTTTCTCCTCCACGGAAAGTGAATAAAATAACATTTGGATGCCTTTATTGTTCAAACAAAAACACCCGTTTTTTGGTGAAAAAGATAACCACCCCCCCTTACGACATGCTTCAGAAACAAAATAATGGTCCATTTTCAAATGTTGCGTCTTTGAACTACAATTCACATTTGTACGTGGATAATCACTTTTAGAGATAAAATTAGATGTTTAAAGTGATTTACAAGCTTCCAGGGGCCCTAAACACAAGATATGAGGAATGGCTAAATATGAATGAAAATGGCCAATTTATTCACTCTGAGGCCTTAAAAAGTTTTTCTCCACTCCAGAAAGTGAATTAAATAACATTTGTAGACCTTTATTGTTCAATCAAAAACGCCCGATTTTTGACGAAAGAGATAACCACCCCCCCTTACGACATGCTTCAGAAACAAAAAAAATGGTTCATTTTCAAATGTTGCATCTTTGAACGACAATCCACATTTGTACGTGGATAAACACTTTTAGAGATAAAATTAGATGTTTAAAGTGATTTTCAAGCTTCCAGGGGCCCTAAACACGAGATTTGAGAAATGGGTAAACGTGAATGAAAATGGCCAATTTACTCACTCTGCGGCCTTAAAAAGTGTTTCTCCTCCACGGAAAGTGAATAAAATAACATTTGGATGCCTTTATTGTTCAATCAAAAACGCCCGTTTTTTGGTGAAAAAGATAACCACCCCCCTTACGACATGCTTCAGAAACGAAAAAAATGGTCCATTTTCAAATGTTGCGTCTTTGAACTACAATTCACATTTGTACGTGGATGATCACTTTTAGAGAGAAAATTAGATGTTTAAAGTGATTTTCAAGCTTCCAGGGGTCCTAAACACAAGATTTGAGAAATGGGTAAAAGTGAATGAAAATGGCCAATTTACTCACTCTGAGGCCTTAAAAAGTGTTTCTCCTCAACGGGAAGTGAATTAAATAACATTTGTAGGCCTTTATTGTTCAAGCGAAAACGCCCGATTATTGACGAAAGAGATAACCATCCCCCCTTACGACATGCTTCAGAAACGAAAAAAATGGTCCGTTTTCAAATGTTGCGTCTTTGAATGACAATCCACATTTGTACGTGGATAATCACTTTTAGAGATAAAATGAGATGTTTAAAGTGATTTTCAAGCTTCCAGGGGCCCTAAACACGAGATTTGAGAAATGGGTAAACGTGAATGAAAATGGCCAATTTACTCACTCTGCGGCCTTAAAAAGTGTTTCTCCTCCACAGAAAGTGAATAAAATAACATGTGGATGCCTTTATTGTTCAATCAAAAACGCCCGTTTTTTGGTGAAAAAGATAACCACCCCCCTTACGACATGCTTCAGAAACGAAAAAAATGGTCCATTTTCAAATGTTGCGTCTTTGAACTACAATTCACATTTGTATGTGGATGATCACTTTTAGAGATAAAATTAGATGTTTAAAGTGATTTTCAAGCTTCCAGGGGCCCTAAACACAAGATTTGAGAAATGGGTAAAAGTGAATGAAAATGGCCAATTTACTCACTCTGAGGCCTTAAAAAGTGTTTCTCCTCCACGGGAAGTAAATTAAATACCATTTGGAGGTCTTTATTGTTCAAGCGAAAACGCCTGATTTTTGATGAAAGAGATAACCACCCCCCCTTACGACATGCTTCTGAAACTAAAAAAATGGTTCATTTTCAAATGTTGCGTCTTTGAACCACAATTAACATTGTACGTGGATAATCACTTTTAGAGATAAAATGAGATGTTTAAAGTGATTTTCAAGCTTCCAGGGGCCCTAAACACGAGATTTGAGAAATGGGTAAACGTGAATGAAAATGGCCAATTTACTCACTCTGCGGCCTTAAAAAGTGTTTCTCCTCCACGGAAAGTGAATAAAATAACATTTGGATGCCTTTATTGTTCAATCAAAAACGCCCGTTTTTTGGTGAAAAAGATAACCACCCCCCTTACGACATGCTTCAGAAACGAAAAAAATGGTCCATTTTCAAATGTTGCGTCTTTGAACTACAATTCACATTTGTACGTGGATGATCACTTTTAGAGATAAAATTAGATGTTTAAAGTGATTTTCAAGCTTCCAGGGGTCCTAAACACAAGATTTGAGAAATGGGTAAAAGTGAATGAAAATGGCCAATTTACTCACTCTGAGGCCTTAAAAAGTGTTTCTCCTCAACGGGAAGTGAAATAAATAACATTTGTAGGCCTTTATTGTTCAAGCGAAAACGCCCGATTATTGACGAAAGAGATAACCATCCCCCCTTACGACATGCTTCAGAAACGAAAAAAATGGTCCGTTTTCAAATGTTGCGTCTTTTAATGACAATCCACATTTGTACGTGGATAATCACTTTTAGAGCTAAAATTAGATGTTTAAAGTGATTTTCAAGCTTCCAGGGGCCCTAAACACAAGATTTGAGAAATGGGTAAACGTGAATGAAAATGGCCAATTTACTCACTCTGCGGCCTTAAAAAGTGTTTCTCCTCCACGGAAAGTGAATAAAATAACATTTGGATGCCTTTATTGTTCAATCAAAAACGCCAGTTTTTTGGTGAAAAAGATAACCAACCCCCCTTACGACATGCTTCAGAAACGAAAAAAATGGTCCATTTTCAAATGTTGCTTCTTTGAACTACAATTCACATTTGTACGTGGATAATCCCTTTTAGAGATAAAATTAGATGTTTAAAGTGATTTACAAGCTTCCAGGGGCCCTAAACACAAGATATGAGGAATGGGTAAATATGAATGAAAATGGCCAATTTATTCACTCCGAGACCTTAAAAAGTTTTTCTCCACTCCAGAAAGTGAATTAAATAACATTTGTAGACCTTTATTGTTCAATCAAAAACGCCCGATTTTTGACGAAAGAGATAACCACCCCCCCTTACGACATGCTTCAGAAACGAAAAAAATGGTCCGTTTTCAAATGTTGCGTCTTTGAATGACAATCCACATTTGTACGTGGATAATCACTTTTAGAGCTAAAATTAGATGTTTAAAGTGATTTTCAAGCTTCCAGGGGCCCTAAACACAAGATTTGAGAAATGGGTAAAAGTGAATGAAAATGGCCAATTTACTCACTCTGAGGCCTTAAAAAGTGTTTCTCCTCCACGGAAAGTGAATTAAATAACATTTGAATGCCTTTATTGTTCAAACAAAAACACCCGTTTTTTGGTGAAAAAGATAACCACCCCCCCTTACGACATGCTTCAGAAACAAAATAATGGCCCGTTTTCAAATGTTGCGTCTTTGAACTACAATTCACATTTGTACGTGGATAATCACTTTTAGAGATAAAATTAGATGTTTAAAGTGATTTACAAGCTTCCAGGGGCCCTAAACACAAGATATGAGGAATGGCTAAATATGAATGAAAATGGCCAATTTATTCACTCTGAGGCCTTAAAAAGTTTTTCTCCACTCCAGAAAGTGAATTAAATAACATTTGTAGACCTTTATTGTTCAATCAAAAACGCCCGATTTTTGACGAAAGAGATAACCACCCCCCCTTACGACATGCTTCAGAAACAAAAAAAATGGTTCATTTTCAAATGTTGCATCTTTGAACGACAATCCACATTTGTACGTGGATAAACACTTTTAGAGATAAAATTAGATGTTTAAAGTGATTTTCAAGCTTCCAGGGGCCCTAAACACGAGATTTGAGAAATGGGTAAACGTGAATGAAAATGGCCAATTTACTCACTCTGCGGCCTTAAAAAGTGTTTCTCCTCCACGGAAAGTGAATAAAATAACATTTGGATGCCTTTATTGTTCAATCAAAAACGCCCGTTTTTTGGTGAAAAAGATAACCACCCCCCTTACGACATGCTTCAGAAACGAAAAAAATGGTCCATTTTCAAATGTTGCGTCTTTGAACTACAATTCACATTTGTACGTGGATGATCACTTTTAGAGATAAAATTAGATGTTTAAAGTGATTTTCAAGCTTCCAGGGGTCCTAAACACAAGATTTGAGAAATGGGTAAAAGTGAATGAAAATGGCCAATTTACTCACTCTGAGGCCTTAAAAAGTGTTTCTCCTCAACGGGAAGTGAATTAAATAACATTTGTAGGCCTTTATTGTTCAAGCGAAAACGCCCGATTATTGACGAAAGAGATAACCATCCCCCCTTACGACATGCTTCAGAAACGAAAAAAATGGTCCGTTTTCAAATGTTGCGTCTTTGAATGACAATCCACATTTGTACGTGGATAATCACTTTTAGAGATAAAATGAGATGTTTAAAGTGATTTTCAAGCTTCCAGGGGCCCTAAACACGAGATTTGAGAAATGGGTAAACGTGAATGAAAATGGCCAATTTACTCACTCTGCGGCCTTAAAAAGTGTTTCTCCTCCACAGAAAGTGAATAAAATAACATGTGGATGCCTTTATTGTTCAATCAAAAACGCCCGTTTTTTGGTGAAAAAGATAACCACCCCCCTTACGACATGCTTCAGAAACGAAAAAAATGGTCCATTTTCAAATGTTGCGTCTTTGAACTACAATTCACATTTGTATGTGGATGATCACTTTTAGAGATAAAATTAGATGTTTAAAGTGATTTTCAAGCTTCCAGGGGCCCTAAACACAAGATTTGAGAAATGGGTAAAAGTGAATGAAAATGGCCAATTTACTCACTCTGAGGCCTTAAAAAGTGTTTCTCCTCCACGGGAAGTGAATTAAATACCATTTGGAGGTCTTTATTGTTCAAGCGAAAACGCCTGATTTTTGATGAAAGAGATAACCACCCCCCCTTACGACATGCTTCAGAAACGTAAAAAATGGCCCGTTTTCAAATGTTGCGTCTTTGAATGACAATCCACATTTGTACGTGGATAATCACTTTTAGAGCTAAAATTAGATGTTTAAAGTGATTTTCAAGCTTCCAGGGGCCCTAAACACAAGATTTGAGAAATGGGTAAACGTGAATGAAAATGGCCAATTTACTCACTCTGCGGCCTTAAAAAGTGTTTCTCCTCCACGGAAAGTGAATAAAATAACATTTGGATGCCTTTATTGTTCAATCAAAAACGCCAGTTTTTTGGTGAAAAAGATAACCAACCCCCCTTACGACATGCTTCAGAAACGAAAAAAATGGTCCATTTTCAAATGTTGCTTCTTTGAACTACAATTCACATTTGTACGTGGATAATCCCTTTTAGAGATAAAATTAGATGTTTAAAGTGATTTACAAGCTTCCAGGGGCCCTAAACACAAGATATGAGGAATGGGTAAATATGAATGAAAATGGCCAATTTATTCACTCCGAGACCTTAAAAAGTTTTTCTCCACTCCAGAAAGTGAATTAAATAACATTTGTAGACCTTTATTGTTCAATCAAAAACGCCCGATTTTTGACGAAAGAGATAACCACCCCCCCTTACGACATGCTTCAGAAACGAAAAAAATGGTCCGTTTTCAAATGTTGCGTCTTTGAATGACAATCCACATTTGTACGTGGATAATCACTTTTAGAGCTAAAATTAGATGTTTAAAGTGATTTTCAAGCTTCCAGGGGCCCTAAACACAAGATTTGAGAAATGGGTAAAAGTGAATGAAAATGGCCAATTTACTCACTCTGAGGCCTTAAAAAGTGTTTCTCCTCCACGGGAAGTGAATTAAATGCCATTTGGAGGTCTTTATTGTTCAAGCAAAAACGCCTGATTTTTGATGAAAGAGATAACCACCCCCCCTTACGACATGCTTCAGAAACGTAAAAAATGGCCCGTTTTCAAATGTTGCGTCTTTGAATGACAATCCACATTTGTACGTGGATAATCACTATTAGAGCTAAAATTAGATGTTTAAAGTGATTTTCAAGCTTCCAGGGGCCCTAAACACAAGATTTGAGAAATGGGTAAAAGTGAATGGAATTGGCCAATTTACTCACTCTGAGGCCTTAAAAAGTGTTTCTCCTCCACGGAAAGTGAATAAAATAACATTTGAATGCCTTTATTGTTCAAACAAAAACACCCGTTTTTTGGTGAAAAAGATAACCACCCCCCCTTACGACATGCTTCAGAAACAAAATAATGGTCCATTTTCAAATGTTGCGTCTTTGAACTACAATTCACATTTGTACGTGGATAATCACTTTTAGAGATAAAATTAGATGTTTAAAGTGATTTACAAGCTTCCAGGGGCCCTAAACACAAGATATGAGGAATGGCTAAATATGAATGAAAATGGCCAATTTATTCACTCTGAGGCCTTAAAAAGTTTTTCTCCACTCCAGAAAGTGAATTAAATAACATTTGTAGACCTTTATTGTTCAATCAAAAACGCCCGATTTTTGACGAAAGAGATAACCACCCCCCCTTACGACATGCTTCAGAAACAAAAAAAATGGTTCATTTTCAAATGTTGCATCTTTGAACGACAATCCACATTTGTACGTGGATAAACACTTTTAGAGATAAAATTAGATGTTTAAAGTGATTTTCAAGCTTCCAGGGGCCCTAAACACGAGATTTGAGAAATGGGTAAACGTGAATGAAAATGGCCAATTTACTCACTCTGCGGCCTTAAAAAGTGTTTCTCCTCCACGGAAAGTGAATAAAATAACATTTGGATGCCTTTATTGTTCAATCAAAAACGCCCGTTTTTTGGTGAAAAAGATAACCACCCCCCTTACGACATGCTTCAGAAACGAAAAAAATGGTCCATTTTCAAATGTTGCGTCTTTGAACTACAATTCACATTTGTACGTGGATGATCACTTTTAGAGATAAAATTAGATGTTTAAAGTGATTTTCAAGCTTCCAGGGGTCCTAAACACAAGATTTGAGAAATGGGTAAAAGTGAATGAAAATGGCCAATTTACTCACTCTGAGGCCTTAAAAAGTGTTTCTCCTCAACGGGAAGTGAATTAAATAACATTTGTAGGCCTTTATTGTTCAAGCGAAAACGCCCGATTATTGACGAAAGAGATAACCATCCCCCCTTACGACATGCTTCAGAAACGAAAAAAATGGTCCGTTTTCAAATGTTGCGTCTTTGAATGACAATCCACATTTGTACGTGGATAATCACTTTTAGAGATAAAATGAGATGTTTAAAGTGATTTTCAAGCTTCCAGGGGCCCTAAACACGAGATTTGAGAAATGGGTAAACGTGAATGAAAATGGCCAATTTACTCACTCTGCGGCCTTAAAAAGTGTTTCTCCTCCACAGAAAGTGAATAAAATAACATGTGGATGCCTTTATTGTTCAATCAAAAACGCCCGTTTTTTGGTGAAAAAGATAACCACCCCCCTTACGACATGCTTCAGAAACGAAAAAAATGGTCCATTTTCAAATGTTGCGTCTTTGAACTACAATTCACATTTGTATGTGGATGATCACTTTTAGAGATAAAATTAGATGTTTAAAGTGATTTTCAAGCTTCCAGGGGCCCTAAACACAAGATTTGAGAAATGGGTAAAAGTGAATGAAAATGGCCAATTTACTCACTCTGAGGCCTTAAAAAGTGTTTCTCCTCCACGGGAAGTAAATTAAATACCATTTGGAGGTCTTTATTGTTCAAGCGAAAACGCCTGATTTTTGATGAAAGAGATAACCACCCCCCCTTACGACATGCTTCTGAAACTAAAAAAATGGTTCATTTTCAAATGTTGCGTCTTTGAACCACAATTAACATTGTACGTGGATAATCACTTTTAGAGATAAAATGAGATGTTTAAAGTGATTTTCAAGCTTCCAGGGGCCCTAAACACGAGATTTGAGAAATGGGTAAACGTGAATGAAAATGGCCAATTTACTCACTCTGCGGCCTTAAAAAGTGTTTCTCCTCCACGGAAAGTGAATAAAATAACATTTGGATGCCTTTATTGTTCAATCAAAAACACCCGTTTTTTGGTGAAAAAGATAACCACCCCCGCTTACGACATGCTTCAGAAACAAAAAAAATGGTCCATTTTCAAATGTTGCGTCTTTGAACTACAATTCACATTTGTATGTGGATGATCACTTTTAGAGATAAAATTAGATGTTTAAAGTGATTTACAAGCTTCCAGGGGCCCTAAACACAAGATATGAGGAATGGGTAAATATGAATGAAAATTGCCAATTTATTCACTCTGAGGCCTTAAAAAGTTTTTCTCCGCTCCAGAAAGTGAATTAAATAACATTTGTAGGCCTTTATTGTTCAATCAAAAACGCCCGATTTTTGACGAAAGAGATAACCACCCCCCCTTACGACATGCTTCAGAAACTAAAAAAATGGTCCGTTTTCAAATGTAGCCTCTTTGAACTACAATTCACATTTGTACGTGGAAAAGCACTTTTAAAGATCAAATGAGATGTTTAAAGTGATTTTCATGCTTCCAGGGGCCTTAAACACAAGATTTGAGGAATGGGTAAAAGTGAATGAAAATGGCCAATTTACTCACTCTGAGGCCTTAAAAAGTGTTTCTCCTCCACGGGAAGTGAATTAAATAACATTTGTAGGCCTTTATTGTAAAAGCGAAAACGCCCGATTATTGACGAAAGAGAAAACCACCCCCCCTTACGACATGCTTCAGAAACGTAAAAAATGGCCCGTTTTCAAATGTTGCGTCTTTGAATGACAATCCACATTTGTACGTGGATAATCACTTTTAGAGCTAAAATTAGATGTTTAAAGTGATTTTCAAGCTTCCAGGGGCCCTAAACACAAGATTTGAGAAATGGGTAAAAGTGAATGAAAATGGCCAATTTACTCACTCTGAGGCCTTAAAAAGTGTTTCTCCTCCACGGGAAGTGAATTAAATACCATTTGGAGGCCTTTATTGTTCAAGCGAAAACGCCTGATTTTTGATGAAAGAGATAACCACCCCCCCTTACGACATGCTTCTGAAACTAAAAAAATGGTTCATTTTCAAATGTTGCGTCTTTGAACTGCAATTAACATTGTACGTGGATAATCACTTTTAGAGATAAAATGAGATGTTTAAAGTGATTTTCAAGCTTCCAGGGGCCCTAAACACGAGATTTGAGAAATGGGTAAACGTGAATGAAAATGGCCAATTTACTCACTCTGCGGCCTTAAAAAGTGTTTCTCCTCCACGGAAAGTGAATAAAATAACATTTGGATGCCTTTATTGTTCAATCAAAAACGCCAGTTTTTTGGTGAAAAAGATAACCACCCCCCCTTACGACATGCTTCGGAAACGAAAAAAATGGTCCATTTTCAAATGTTGCTTCTTTGAACTAAAATTCACATTTGTACGTGGATAATCACTTTTAGAGATAAAATTAGATGTTTAAAGTGATTTACAAGCTTAAAGGGGCCCTAAACACAAGATATGAGGAATGGGTAAATATGAATGAAAATGGCCAATTTATTCACTCCGAGACCTTAAAAAGTTTTTCTCCACTCCAGAAAGTGAATTAAATAACATTTGTAGACCTTTATTGTTCAATCAAAAACGCCCGATTTTTGACGAAAGAGATAACCACCCCCCCTTACGACATGCTTCAGAAACGAAAAAAATGGTCCGTTTTCAAATGTTGCGTCTTTGAATGACAATTCACATTTGTACGTGGATAATCACTTTTAGAGCTAAAATTAGATGTTTAAAGTGATTTTCAAGCTTCCAGGGGCCCTAAACACAAGATTTGAGAAATGGGTAAAAGTGAATGAAAATGGCCAATTTACTCACTCTGAGGCCTTAAAAAGTGTTTCTCCTCCACGGGAAGTGAATTAAATACCATTTGGAGGCCTTTATTGTTCAAGCGAAAACACCTGATTTTTGATGAAAGAGATAACCACCCCCCCTTACGACATGCTTCTGAAACTAAAAAAATGGTTCATTGTCAAATGTTGCGTCTTTGAACTACAATTCACATTTGTACGTGGATGATCACTTTTAGAGATCAAATGAGATGTTTAAAGTGATTTACAAGCTTCCAGGGGCCCTAACCACAAGATATGAGGAATGGGTAAATATGAATGAAAATGGCCAATTTATTCACTCTGAGGCCTTAAAAAGTTTTTCTCCACTCCAGAAAGTGAATTAAATAACATTTGTAGGCCTTTATTGTTCAATCAAAAACTCCCGATTTTTGACGAAAGAGATAACCACCCCCCTTACGACATGCTTAAGAAACTAAAAAAATGGTTCGTTTTCAAATGTTGCCTCTTTGAACTACAATTCACATTTGTATGTGGATGATCACTTTTAGAGATAAAATTAGATGTTTAAAGTGATTTTCAAGCTTCCAGGGGCCCTAAACACAAGATTTGAGAAATGGGTAAAAGTGAATGAAAATGGCCAATTTACTCACTCTGAGGCCTTAAAAAGTGTTTCTCCTCCACGGGAAGTGAATTAAATACCATTTGGAGGCCTTTATTGTTTAAGCGAAAACGCCTGATTTTTGATGAAAGAGATAACCACCCCCCTTTACGACATGCTTCTGAAACGAAAAAAATGGTTCATTTTCAAATGTTGCGTCTTTGAACCACAATTAACATTGTACGTGGATAATCACTTTTAGAGATAAAATGAGATGTTTAAAGTGATTTTCAAGCTTCCAGGGGCCCTAAACACGAGATTTGAGAAATGGGTAAACGTGAATGAAAATGGCCAATTTACTCACTCTGCGGCCTTAAAAAGTGTTTCTCCTCCACGGAAAGTGATAAAATAACATTTGGATGCCTTTATTGTTCAAGCGAAAACGCCTGATTTTTGATGAAAGTGATAACCACCCCCCCTTACGACATGCTTCTGAAACTAAAAAAATGGTCCATTTTCAAATGTTGCGTCTTTGAACTACAATTCACATTTGTACGTGGATGATCACTTTTAGAGATAAAATTAGATGTTTAAAGTGATTTACAAGCTTCCAGGGGCCCTAAACACAAGATATGAGTAATGGGTAAATATGAATGAAAATGGGCAATTTATTCACTCTGAGGCCTTAAAAAGTTTTTCTCCACTCCAGAAAGTGAATTAAATAACATTTGTAGGCCTTTATTGTTCAATCAAAAACGCCCGATTTTTGACGAAAGAGATAACCACCCCCCCTTACGACATGCTTCAGAAACTAAAAAAATGGTCCGTTTTCAAATGTTGCCTCTTTGAACTACAATTCACATTTGTACGTGGAAAAGCACTTTTAAAGATCAAGGGCCTTATGTAGGTAGCCAAATACCGGTCGGTAACGGCCGATTTTCGGTAATTATACAGTTACCGACCGGTATTTTGGCTTTTGAGATGTAGGGGGAGAATTTCTGTATTCGGAATTTACCGAATCGGTAAAATTACCGATTTGGTAAAATTACCGATTCGGTAATTTTACCGATTCGGTAAATTCCGAATACAGAAATGAGATGTAGGGGGACTGTGTGGTGTGTGTGGGGATTCGTTATTTACCACCAACTAATAGTTGGTGGTAAATGACGAATATGTGTGTAAATGCAATATTTTGCCCGTAGATGTGTGCAATGTGGCAGACACACATGCCCTCAGGGCATGTATGTGTGCCACATGTGCACACATGGCCGAATCAGGGGTGCAACAGGGTGTCAATGTGACACCCTGCCACCCTTGCATGTGCTCCCCCATTACCGAATCGGTATTTACCGATTCGGTAATGAGGCATACCTTCCCATCAATGGGAAGGTATGCCTCATTACCGAATCGGTAAATACCGATTCGGTAATTACCGAATTTTTCCGAATCGGTAATATTTACTGACCAATTACCTACATAGCATTTACCACTTCATAAATACCGAATCGGTAAAATTCGGTATTTATGAAGTGGTAAATGTTAGGCTACCTACATATGGCCCCAAATGAGATGTTTAAAGTGATTTTCATGCTTCCAGGGTCCTTAAACACAAGATTTGAGGAATGGGTAAAAGTGAATGAAAAAGGCCAATTTACTCACTCTGAGGCCTTAAAAAGTGTTTCTCCTCCATGCTAAGTGAATTAAATAACATTTGTAGGCCTTTATTGTTCAAGCGAAAACGCCTGATTATTGACGAAAGAGATAACCACCCCCCCTTACGACATGCTTCAGAAACGAAAAAAATGGTCCGTTTTCAAATGTTGCGTCTTTGAATGACAATCCACATTTGTACGTGGATAATCACTTTTAGAGCTAAAATTAGATGTTTAAAGTGATTTTCAAGCTTCCAGGGGCCCTAAACACAAGATTTGAGAAATGGGTAAAAGTGAATGAAAATGGCCAATTTACTCACTCTGAGGCCTTAAAAAGTGTTTCTCCTCCACGGGAAGTGAATTAAATACCATTTGGAGGCCTTTATTGTTCAAGCGAAAACGCCTGATTTTTGATGAAAGAGATAACCACCCCCCCTTACGACATGCTTCTGAAACGAAAAAAATGGTTCATTTTCAAATGTTGCGTCTTTGAACTACAATTCACATTTGTACGTGGATGATCACTTTTAGAGATAAAATTAGATGTTTAAAGTGATTTACAAGCTTCCAGGGGCCCTAAACACAAGATATGAGGAATGGGTAAATATGAATGAAAATGGCCAATTTATTCACTCTGAGGCCTTAAAAAGTTTTTCTCCACTCCAGAAAGTGAATTAAATAACATTTGTAGGCCTTTATTGTTCAATCAAAAACGCCCGATTTTTGACGAAAGAGATAACCACCCCCCCTTACGACATGCTTCAGAAACTAAAAAAATGGTCCGTTTTCAAATGTAGCCTCTTTGAACTACAATTCACATTTGTACGTGGAAAAGCACTTTTAAAGATCAAATGAGATGTTTAAAGTGATTTTCATGCTTCCAGGGGCCTTAAACACAAGATTTGAGGAATGGGTTAAAGTGAATGAAAATGGCCAATTTACTCACTCTGAGGCCTTAAAAAGTGTTTCTCCTCCACGGGAAGTGAATTAAATAACATTTGTAGGCCTTTATTGTAAAAGCGAAAACGCCCGAATATTGACGAAAGAGAAAACCACCCCCCCTTACGACATGCTTCAGAAACGTAAAAAATGGCCCGTTTTCAAATGTTGCGTCTTTGAATGACAATCCACATTTGTACGTGGATAATCACTTTTAGAGCTAAAATTAGATGTTTAAAGTGATTTTCAAGCTTCCAGGGGCCCTAAACACAAGATTTGAGAAATGGGTAAAAGTGAATGAAAATGGCCAATTTACTCACTCTGAGGCCTTAAAAAGTGTTTCTCCTCCACGGGAAGTGAATTAAATACCATTTGGAGGCCTTTATTGTTCAAGCGAAAACGCCTGATTTTTGATGAAAGAGATAACCACCCCCCCTTACGACATGCTTCTGAAACTAAAAAAATGGTTCATTTTCAAATGTTGCGTCTTTGAACTGCAATTAACATTGTACGTGGATAATCACTTTTAGAGATAAAATGAGATGTTTAAAGTGATTTTCAAGCTTCCAGGGGCCCTAAACACGAGATTTGAGAAATGGGTAAACGTGAATGAAAATGGCCAATTTACTCACTCTGCGGCCTTAAAAAGTGTTTCTCCTTCACGGAAAGTGAATAAAATAACATTTGGATGACTTTATTGTTCAATCAAAAACGCCCGTTTTTTGGTGAAAAAGATAACCACCCCCCCTTACGACATGCTTCAGAAACGAAAAAAATGGTCCGTTTTCAAATGTTGCCTCTTTGAACTACAATTCACATTTGTACGTGGAAAAGCACTTTTAAAGATCAAATGAGATGTTTAAAGTGATTTTCATGCTTCCAGGGGCCTTAAACACAAGATTTGAGGAATGGGTAAAAGTGAATGAAAATGGCCAATTTACTCACTCTGAGGCCTTAAAAAGTGTTTCTCCTCCACGGGAAGTGAATTAAATAACATTTGTAGGCCTTTATTGTTCAAGCGAAAACGCCCGATTATTGACGAAAGAGATAACCACCCCCCCTTACGACATGCTTCTGAAACTAAAAAAATGGTTCATTTTCAAATGTTGCGTCTTTGAACTACAATTAACATTGTACGTGGATAATCACTTTTAGAGATAAAATGAGATGTTTAAAGTGATTTTCAAGCTTCCAGGGGCCCTAAACACGAGATTTGAGAAATGGGTAAACGTGAATGAAAATGGCCAATTTACTCACTCTGCGGCCTTAAAAAGTGTTTCTCCTCCACAGAAAGTGAATAAAATAACATTTGGATGCCTTTATTGTTCAATCAAAAACGCCCGTTTTTTGGTGAAAAAGATAACCACCCCCCCTTACGACATGCTTCAGAAACGAAAAAAATGGTCCATTTTCAAATGTTGCGTCTTTGAACTACAATTCACATTTGTACGTGGATGATCACTTTTAGAGATAAAATTAGATGTTTAAAGTGATTTTCAAGCTTCCAGGGGCCCTAAACACAAGATATGAGGAATGGGTAAATATGAATGAAAATGGCCAATTTATTCACTCTGAGGCCTTAAAAAGTTTTTCTCCACTCCAGAAAGTGAATTAAATAACATTTGTAGGCCTTTATTGTTCAATCAAAAACGCCCGATTTTTGACGAAAGAGATAACCACCCCCCCTTACGACATGCTTCAGAAACTAAAAAAATGGTCCGTTTTCAAATGTTGCCTCTTTGAACTACAATTCACATTTGTACGTGGAAAAGCACTTTTAAAGATCAAATGAGATGTTTAAAGTGATTTTCATGCTTCCAGGGGCCTTCAACACAAGATTTGAGAAATGGGTAAAAGTGAATGAAAATGGCCAATTTACTCACTCTGATGCCTTAAAAAGTGTTTCTCCTCCACGGGAAGTGAATTAAATACCATTTGGAGGCCTTTATTGTTCAAGCGAAAACGCCTGATTTTTGATGAAAGAGATAACCACCCCCCCTTACGACATGCTTCTGAAACTAAAAAAATGGTTCATGTTCAAATGTTGCGTCTTTGAACTACAATTAACATTGTACGTGGATATTCACTTTTAGAGATAAAATGAGATGTTTAAAGTGATTTTCAAGCTTCCAGGGGCCCTAAACACGAGATTTGAGAAATGGGTAAACGTGAATGAAAATGGCCAATTTACTCACTCTGCGGCCTTAAAAAGTGTTTCTCCTCCACGGAAAGTGAATAAAATAACATTTGGATGCCTTTATTGTTCAATCAAAAACGGCCGTTTTTTGGTGAAAAAGATAACCACCCCCCCTTACGACATGCTTCAGAAACGAAAAAAATGTTCCATTTTCAAATGTTGCGTCTTTGAACTACAATTCACATTTGTACGTGGATGATCACTTTTAGAGATAAAATTAGATGTTTAAAGTGATTTACAAGCTTCCAGGGGCCCTAAACACAAGATATGAGGAATGGGTAAATATGAATGAAACTGGCCAATTTATTCACTCTGAGGCCTTAAAAAGTTTTTCTCCATTCCAGAAAGTGAATTAAATAACATTTGTAGGCCTTTATTGTTCAATCAAAAACGCCCGATTTTTGACGAAAGAGATAACCACCCCCCCCTTACGACATGCTTCAGAAACTAAAAAAATGGTCCGTTTTCAAATGTTGCCTCTTTGAACTACAATTCACATTTGTACGTGGAAAAGCACTTTTAAAGATCAAATGAGATGTTTAAAGTGATTTTCATGCTTCCAGGGGCCCTAAACACAAGATTTGAGAAATGGGTAAAAGTGAATGAAAATGGCCAATTTACTCACTCTGAGGCCTTAAAAAGTGTTTCTCCTCCACGGGAAGTGAATTAAATACCATTTGGAGGCCTTTATTGTTCAAGCGAAAACACCTGATTTTTGATGAAAGAGATAACCACCCCCCCTTACGACATGCTTCTGAAACTAAAAAAATGGTTCATTTTCAAATGTTGCGTCTTTGAACTACAATTAACATTGTACGTGGATATTCACTTTTAGAGATAAAATGAGATGTTTAAAGTGATTTTCAAGCTTCCAGGGGCCCTAAACACGAGATTTGAGAAATGAGTAAACGTGAATGAAAATGGCCAATTTACTCACTCTGCGGCCTTAAAAAGTGTTTCTCCTCCACGGAAAGTGAATAAAATAACATTTGGAGGCCTTTATTGTTCACTCAAAAAAGCCCGTTTTTTGGTGAAAAAGATAACCACCCCCCCCTTACGACATGCTTCAGAAACGAAAAAAATGTTCCATTTTCAAATGTTGCGTCTTTGAACTACAATTCACATTTGTACGTGGATGATCACTTTTAGAGATAAAATTAGATGTTTAAAGTGATTTACAAGCTTCCAGGGGCCCTAAACACAAGATATGAGGAATGGGTAAATATGAATGAAAATGGGCAATTTATTCACTCTGAGGCCTTAAAAAGTTTTTCTCCACTCCAGAAAGTGAATTAAATAACATTTGTAGGCCTTTATTGTTCAATCAAAAACGCCCGATTTTTGATGAAAGAGATAACCACCCCCCCTTACGACATGCTTCAGAAACGAAAAAAATGGTCCGTTTTCAAATGTTGCGTCTTTGAATGACAATCCACATTTGTACGTGGATAATCACTTTTAGAGCTAAAATTAGATGTTTAAAGTGATTTTCAAGCTTCCAGGGGACCGAAACACAAGATTTGAGAAATGGGTAAAAGTGAATGAAAATGGTCAATTTACTCACTCTGAGGCCTTAAAAAGTGTTTCTCCTCCACGGGAAGTGAATTAAATACCATTTGGAGGCCTTTATTGTTCAAGCGAAAACGCCTGATTTTTGATGAAAGAGATAACCACCCCCCCTTACAACATGCTTCAGAAACTAAAAAAATGGTCTGTTTTCAAATGTTGCCTCTTTGAACTACAATTCACATTTGTACGTGGAAAAGCACTTTTAAAGATCAAATGAGATGTTTAAAGTGATTTTCATGCTTCCAGGGGCCTTAAACACAAGATTTGAGGTATGGGTAAAAGTGAATGAAAATGGCCAATTTACTCACTCTGAGGCCTTAAAAAGTGTTTCTCCTCCACGGGAAGTGAATTAAATACCATTATGAGGCCTTTATTGTTCAAGCGAAAACGCCTGATTTTTGATGAAAGAGATAACCACCCCCCCTTACAACATGCTTCTGAAACTAAAAAAATGGTTCATTTTCAAATGTTGCGTCTTTGAACTTCAATTAACATTGTACGTGGATAATCACTTTTAGAGATAAAATGAGATGTTTAAAGTGATTTTCAAGCTTCCAGGGGCCCTAAACACGAGATTTGAGAAATGGGTAAACGTGAATGAAAATGGCCAATTTACTCACTCTGCGGCCTTAAAAAGTGTTTCTCCTTCACGGAAAGTGAATAAAATAACATTTGGATGCCTTTATTGTTCAATCAAAAACGCCCGTTTTTTGGTGAAAAAGATAACCACCCCCCCTTACGACATGCTTCAGAAACGAAAAAAATGTTCCATTTTCAAATGTTGCGTCTTTGAACTACAATTCACATTTGTACGTGGATGATCACTTTTAGAGATAAAATTAGATGTTTAAAGTGATATACAAGCTTCCAGGGGCCCTAAACACAAGATATGAGGAATGGGTAAATATGAATGAAAATGGCCAATTTATTCACTCCGAGGCCTTGAAAAGTTTTTCTCTACTCCAGAAAGTGAATTAAATAACATTTGTAGGCCTTTATTGTTCAATCAAAAACGCCCGATTTTTGACGAAAGAGATAACCACCCCCCCTTACGACATGCTTCAGAAACTAAAAAAATGGTCCGTTTTCAAATGTTGCCTCTTTGAACTACAATTCACATTTGTACGTGGAAAAGCACTTTTAAAGATCAAATGAGATGTTTAAAGTGATTTTCATGCTTCCAGGGGCCTTAAACACAAGATTTGAGGAATGGGTAAAAGTGAATGAAAACGGCCAATTTACTCACTCTGAGGCCTTAAAAAGTGTTTCTGCTCCACGGGAAGTGAATTAAATACCATTATGAGGCCTTTATTGTTCAAGCGAGAACGCCTGATTTTTGATGAAAGAGATAACCACCCCCCCTTACGACATGCTTCTGAAACTAAAAAAATGGTTCATTTTCAAATGTTGCGTCTTTGAACTACAATTAACATTGTACGTGGATATTCACTTTTAGAGATAAAATGAGATGTTTAAAGTGATTTTCAAGCTTCCAGGGGACCTAAACACGAGATTTGATAAATGGGTAAACGTGAATGAAAATGGCCAATTTACTCACTCTGCGGCCTTATAAAGTGTTTCTCCTCCACGGAAAGTAAATAAAATAACATTTGGATGACTTTATTGTTCAATCAAAAACGCCCATTTTTTGGTGAAAAAGATAACCACCCCCCCTTACGACATGCTTCAGAAACGAAAAAAATGGTCCATTTTCAAATGTTGCGTCTTTGAACTACAATTCACATTTGTACGTGGATGATCACTTT
The DNA here is from genome assembly GCF_964204655.1 of Triturus cristatus. Taxonomy (NCBI): domain Eukaryota; kingdom Metazoa; phylum Chordata; class Amphibia; order Caudata; family Salamandridae; genus Triturus; species Triturus cristatus. The sequence continues at coordinate 931,864,993 of NC_140587.1, read as the reverse complement.
TAGAGATAAAATTAGATGTTTAAAGTGATTTACAAGCTTCCAAGGGCCCTAAACACAAGATGTGAGGAATGGGTAAATATGAATGAAACTGGCCAATTTATTCACTCTGAGGCCTTAAAAAGTTTTTCTCCACTCCAGAAAGTGAATTAAATAACATTTGTAGGCCTTTATTGTTCAATCAAAAACGCCCGATTTTTGACGAAAGAGATAACCACCCCCCCTTACGACATGCTTCAGAAATTAAAAAAATGGTCCGTTTTCAAATGTTGCCTCTTTGAACTACAATTCACATTTGTACGTGGAAAAGCACTTTTAAAGATCAAATGAGATGTTTAAAGTGATTTTCATGCTTCCAGGGGCCTTAAACACAAGATTTGAGGAATGGGTAAAAGTGCATGAAAATGGCCAATTTACTCACTCTGAGGCCTTAAAAAGTGTTTCTCCTCCACGGGAAGTGAATTAAATAACATTTGTAGGCCTTTATTGTTCAAGCGAAAACGCCCGATTATTGACGAAAGAGATAATTACCCCCCCTTACGACATGCTTCAGAAACTAAAAAAATGGTTCATTTTCAAATGTTGCGTCTTTGAACTACAATTAACATTGAACGTGGATATTCACTTTTAGAGATAAAATGAGATGTTTAAAGTGATTTTCAAGCTTCCAGGGGCCCTAAACACGAGATTTGAGAAATGGGTAAATGTGAATGAAATTGGCCAATTTACTCACTCTGCGGCCTTAAAAAGTGTTTCTCCTCCACGGAAATTAAATAAAATAACATTTGGATGCCTTTATTGTTCAATCAAAAATGCCAGTTTTTTGGTGAAAAAGATAACCACCCCCCCTTACGACATGCTTCAGAAACGAAAAAAATGTTCCATTTTCAAATGTTGCGTCTTTGAACTACAATTCACATTTGTACGTGGATGATCACTTTTAGAGATAAAATTAGATGTTTAAAGTGATTTACAAGCTTCCAGGGGCCCTAAACACAAGATATGAGGAATGGGTAAATATGAATGAAACTGGCCAATTTATTCACTCTGAGGCCTTAAAAAGCTTTTCTCCACTCCAGAAAGTGAATTAAATAACATTTGTAGGCCTTTATTGTTCAATCAAAAACGCCCGATTTTTGACGAAAGAGATACCCACCCCCCTTACGACATGCTTCAGAAACTAAAAAAAGGTCCGTTTTCAAATGTTGCCTCTTTGAACTACAATTCACATTTGTACGTGGAAAAGCACTTTTAAAGATCAAATGAGATGTTTAAAGTGATTTTCATGCTTCCAGGGGCCTTAAACACAAGATTTGAGGAATGGGTAAAAGTGAATGAAAATGGCCAATTTACTCACTCTGAGGCCTTAAAAAGTGTTTCTCCTCCACGGGAAGTGAATTAAATAACATTTGTAGGCCTTTATTGTTCAAGCGAAAACACCTGATTTTTGATGAAAGAGATAACCAACCCCCCTTACGACATGCTTCTGAAACTAAAAAAATGGTTCATTTTCAAATGTTGCGTCTTTGAACTACAATTAACATTGTACGTGGATAATCACTTTTAGAGATAAAATGAGATGTTTAAAGTGATTTTCAAGCTTCCACGGGCCCTAAACACAAGATTTGAGGAATGGGTAAAAGTGAATGAAAATGGCCAATTTACTCACTGTGAGGCCTTAAAAAGTGTTTCTCCTCCACGGGAAGTGAATTAAATACCATTTGGAGGCCTTTATTGTTCAAGCGAAAACGCCTGATTTTTGGTGAAAAAGATAACCACCCCCCCTTACGACATGCTTCAGAAACGAAAAAAATGGTCCATTTTCAAATGTTGCGTCTTTGAACTACAATTCACATTTGTACGTGGATGATCACTTTTAGAGATAAAATTAGATGTTTAAAGTGATATACAAGCTTCCAGGGGCCCTAAACACAAGATATGAGGAATGGGTAAATATGAATGAAAATGGCCAATTTATTCACTCCGAGGCCTTAAAAAGTTTTTCTCCACTCCAGAAAGTGAATTAAATAACATTTGTAGGCCTTTATTGTTCAATCAAAAACGCCCGATTTTTGACGAAAGAGATAACCACCCCCCTTACGACATGCTTCAGAAACTAAAAAAATGGTCCGTTTTCAAATGTTGCCTCTTTGAACTACAATTCACATTTGTACGTGGAAAAGCACTTTTAAAGATCAAATGAGATGTTTAAAGTGGTTTTCATGCTTCCAGGGGCCTTAAACACAAGATTTGAGGAATGGGTAAAAGTGAATGAAAACGGCCAATTTACTCACTCTGAGGCCTCAAAAAGTGTTTCTGCTCCACGGGAAGTGAATTAAATACCATTATGAGGCCTTTATTGTTCAAGCAAGAACGCCTGATTTTTGATGAAAGAGATAACCACCCCCCCTTACGACATGCTTCTGGCACTAAAAAAATGGTTCATTTTCAAATGTTGCGTCTTTGAACTACAATTAACATTGTACGTGGATATTCACTTATAGAGATAAAATGAGATGTTTAAAGTGATTTTCAAGCTTCCAGGGGACCTAAACACGAGATTTGATAAATGGGTAAACGTGAATGAAAATGGCCAATTTACTCACTCTGCGGCCTTATAAAGTGTTTCTCCTCCACGGAAAGTAAATAAAATAACATTTGGATGACTTTATTGTTCAATCAAAAACGCCTGTTTTTTGGTGAAAAAGATAACCACCCCCCCTTACGACATGCTTCAGAAACGAAAAAAATGGTCCATTTTCAAATGTTGCGTCTTTGAACTACAATTCACATTTGTACGTGGATGATCACTTTTAGAGATAAAATTAGATGTTTAAAGTGATTTACAAGCTTCCAGGGGCCCTAAACACAAGATGTGAGGAATGGGTAAATATGAATGAAACTGGCCAATTTATTCACTCTGAGGCCTTAAAAAGTTTTTCTCCACTCCAGAAAGTGAATTAAATAACATTTGTAGGCCTTTATTGTTCAATCAAAAACGCCCGATTTTTGACGAAAGAGATAACCACCCCCCCTTACGACATGCTTCAGAAATTAAAAAAATGGTCCGTTTTCAAATGTTGCCTCTTTGAACTACAATTCACATTTGTACGTGGAAAAGCACTTTTAAAGATCAAATGAGATGTTTAAAGTGATTTTCATGCTTCCAGGGGCCTTAAACACAAGATTTGAGGAATGGGTAAAAGTGAATGAAAATGGCCAATTTACTCACTCTGAGGCCTTAAAAAGTGTTTCTCCTCCACGGGAAGTGAATTAAATACTATTATGAGGCCTTTATTGTTCAAGCGAGAACACCTGATTTTTGATGAAAGAGATAACCACCCCCCTTACGACATGCTTCTGAAACTAAAAAAATGGTTCATTTTCAAATGTTGCGTCTTTGAACTACAATTAACATTGTACGTGGATAATCACTTTTAGAGATAAAATGAGATGTTTAAAGTGATTTTCAAGCTTCCAGGGGCCCTAAACACGAGATTTGAGAAATGGGTAAACGTGAATGAAAATGGCCAATTTACTCACTCTGCGGCCTTAAAAAGTGTTTCTCCTCCACAGAAAGTGAATAAAATAACATTTGGATGCCTTTATTGTTCAATCAAAAACGCCCGTTTTTTGGTGAAAAAGATAACCACCCCCCCTTACGACATGCTTCAGAAACGAAAAAAATGGTCCATTTTCAAATGTTGCGTCTTTGAACTACAATTCACATTTGTACGTGGATGATCACTTTTAGAGATAAAAATTAGATGTTTAAAGTGATTTTCAAGCTTCCAGGGGCCCTAAACACAAGATATGAGGAATGGGTAAATATGAATGAAACTGGCCAATTTATTCACTCTGAGGCCTTAAAAAGTTTTTCTCCATTCCAGAAAGTGAATTAAATAACATTTGTAGGCCTTTATTGTTCAATCAAAAACGCCCGATTTTTGACGAAAGAGATAACCACCCACCTTACGACATGCTTCAGAAACTAAAAAAATGGTCCGTTTTCAAATGTTGCCTCTTTGAACTACAATTCACATTTGTACGTGGAAAAGCACTTTTAAAGATCAAATGAGATGTTTAAAGTGATTTTCATGCTTCCAGGGGCCCTAAACACAAGATTTGAGAAATGGGTAAAAGTGAATGAAAATGGCCAATTTACTCACTCTGAGGCCTTAAAAAGTGTTTCTCCTCCACGGGAAGTGAATTAAATACCATTTGGAGGCCATTATTGTTCAAGCGAAAACACCTGATTTTTGATGAAAGAGATAACCACCCCCCCTTACGACATGCTTCTGAAACTAAAAAAATGGTTCATTTTCAAATGTTGCGTCTTTGAACTACAATTAACATTGTACGTGGATATTCACTTTTAGAGATAAAATGAGATGTTTAAAGTGATTTTCAAGCTTCCAGGGGCCCTAAACACGAGATTTGAGAAATGAGTAAACGTGAATGAAAATGGCCAATTTACTCACTCTGCGGCCTTAAAAAGTGTTTCTCCTCCACGGAAAGTGAATAAAATAACATTTGGAGGCCTTTATTGTTCACTCAAAAAAGCCCGTTTTTTGGTGAAAAAGATAACCACCCCCCCTTACGACATGCTTCAGAAACGAAAAAAATGTTCCATTTTCAAATGTTGCGTCTTTGAACTACAATTCACATTTGTACGTGGATGATCACTTTTAGAGATAAAATTAGATGTTTAAAGTGATTTACAAGCTTCCAGGGGCCCTAAACACAAGATATGAGGAATGGGTAAATATGAATGAAAATGGCCAATTTATTCACTCTGAGGCCTTAAAAAGTTTTTCTCCACTCCAGAAAGTGAATTAAATAACATTTGTAGGCCTTTATTGTTCAATCAAAAACGCCCGATTTTTGATGAAAGAGATAACCACCCCCCCTTACGACATGCTTCAGAAACGAAAAAAATGGTCCGTTTTCAAATGTTGCGTCTTTGAACTACAATTCACATTTGTACGTGGATAATCACTTTTAGAGCTAAAATTAGATGTTTAAAGTGATTTTCAAGCTTCCAGGGGCCCTAAACACAAGATTTGAGAAATGGGTAAAAGTGAATGAAAATGGTCAATTTACTCACTCTGAGGCCTTAAAAAGTGTTTCTCCTCCACGGGAAGTGAATTAAATACCATTTGGAGGCCTTTATTGTTCAAGCGAAAACGCCTGATTTTTGATGAAAGAGATAACCACCACCCCCTTACGACATGCTTCTGTAACTAAAAAAATGGTTCATTTTCAAATGTTGTGTCTTTGAACTACAATTAACATTGTACGTGGATAATCACTTTTAGAGATAAAATGAGATGTTTAAAGTGATTTTCAAGCTTCCAGGGGCCCTAAACACGAGATATGAGAAATGGGTAAACGTGAATGAAAATGGCCAATTTACTCACTCTGCGGCCTTAAAAAGTGTTTCTCCTCCACGGAAAGTGAATAAAATAACATTTGGATGCCTTTATTGTTCAATCAAAAACGCCCGTTTTTTGGTGAAAAAGATAACCACCCCCCCTTACGACATGCTTCAGAAACGAAAAAAATGGTCCATTTTCAAATGTTGCGTCTTTGAACTACAATTCACATTTGTACGTGGATGATCACTTTTAGGGATAAAATTAGATGTTTAAAGTGATATACAAGCTTCCAGGGGCCCTAAACACAAGATATGAGGAATGGGTAAATATGAATGAAAATGGCTAATTTATTCACTCCGAGGCCTTAAAAAGTTTTTCTCCACTCCAGAAAGTGAATTAAATAACATTTGTAGGCCTTTATTGTTCAATCAAAATCGCCCGATTTTTGACGAAAGAGATAACCACCCCCCCTTACGACATGCTTCAGAAACTAAAAAAATGGTCTGTTTTCAAATGTTGCCTCTTTGAACTACAATTCACATTTGTACGTGGAAAAGCACTTTTAAAGATCAAATGAGATGTTTAAAGTGATTTTCATGCTTCCAGGGGCCTTAAACACAAGATTTGAGGTATGGGTAAAAGTGAATGAAAATGGCCAATTTACTCACTCTGAGGCCTTAAAAAGTGTTTCTCCTCCACGGGAAGTGAATTAAATACCATTATGAGGCCTTTATTGTTCAAGCGAAAACGCCTGATTTTTGATGAAAGAGATAACCACCCCCCCTTACAACATGCTTCTGAAACTAAAAAAATGGTTCATTTTCAAATGTTGCGTCTTTGAACTTCAATTAACATTGTACGTGGATAATCACTTTTAGAGATAAAATGAGATGTTTAAAGTGATTTTCAAGCTTCCAGGGGCCCTAAACACGAGATTTGAGAAATGGGTAAACGTGAATGAAAATGGCCAATTTACTCACTCTGCGGCCTTAAAAAGTGTTTCTACTTCACGGAAAGTGAATAAAATAACATTTGGATGCCTTTATTGTTCAATCAAAAACGCCCGTTTTTTGGTGAAAAAGATAACCACCCCCCCTTACGACATGCTTCAGAAACGAAAAAAATGGTCCATTTTCAAATGTTGCGTCTTTGAACTACAATTCACATTTGTACGTGGATAATCACTTTTAGAGATAAAATTAGATGTTTAAAGTGATTTACAAGCTTCCAGGGGCCCTAAACACAAGCTATGAGGAATGGGTAAATATGAATGAAAATGGCCAATTTATTCACTCTGAGGCCTTAAAAAGATTTTCTCCACTCCAGAAAGTGAATTAAATAACATTTGTAGGCCTTTATTGTTCAATCAAAAACGCCCTATTTTTGACGAAAGAGATAACCACCCCCCCTTACGACATGCCTCAGAAACTAAAAAAATGGTCCGTTTTCAAATGTTGCCTCTTTGAACTACAATTCACATTTGTACGGCGAAAAGCACTTTTAAAGATCAAATGAGATGTTTAAAGTGATTTTCATGCTTCCAGGGGCCCTAAACACAAGATTTGAGAAATGGGTAAAAGTGAATGAAAATGGCCAATTTACTCACTCTGAGGCCTTAAAAAGTGTTTCTCCTCCATGGGAAGTGAATTAAATAACATTTGTAGGCCTTTATTGTTCAAGCGAAAACGCCCGATTATTGACGAAAGAGATAACCACCCCCCCTTACGACATGCTTCAGAAACGAAAAAAATGGTCCGTTTTCAAATGTTGCGTCTTTGAATGACAATCCACATTTGTACGTGGATAATCACTTTTAGAGCTAAAATTAGATGTTTAAAGTGATTTTCAAGCTTCCAGGGGCCCTAAACACAAGATTTGAGAAATGGGTAAAAGTGAATGAAAATGGCCAATTTACTCACTCTGAGGCCTTAAAAAGTGTTTCTCCTCCACGGGAAGTGAATTAAATACCATTTGGAGGCCTTTATTGTTCAAGCGAAAACGCCTGATTTTTGATGAAAGAGATAACCACCCCCCCTTACGACATGCTTCAGAAACGAAAAAAATGGTCCGTTTTCAAATGTTGCGTCTTTGAACTACAATTAACATTGTACGTGGATAATCACTTTTAGAGATAAAATGAGATGTTTAAAGTGATTTTCAAGCTTCCAGGGGCCCTAAACACGAGATTTGAGAAATGGGTAAACGTGAATGAAAAAGGCCAATTTACTCACTCTGCGGCCTTAAAAAGTGTTTCTCCTCCACGGAAAGTGAATAAAATAACATTTGGATGCCTTTATTGTTCAATCAAAAACGCCCGTTTTTTGGTGAAAAAGATAACCACCCCCCCTTACGACATGCTTCAGAAACGAAAAAAATGGTCCATTTTCAAATGTTGCGTCTTTGAACTACAATTCACATTTGTACGTGTATGATCACTTTTAGAGATAAAATTAGATGTTTAAAGTGATATACAAGCTTCCAGGGGCCCTAAACACAAGATATGAGGAATGGGTAAATATGAATGAAAATGGCCAATTTATTCACTCTGAGGCCTTAAAAAGTTTTTCTCCACTCCAGAAAGTGAATTAAATAACATTTGTAGGCCTTAATTGTTCAATCAAAAACGCCCGATTTTTGACGAAAGAGATAACCACCCCCCCCTTACGACATGCTTCAGAAACTAAAAAAATGGTCCGTTTTTAAATGTAGCCTCTTTGAACTACAATTCACATTTGTACGTGGAAAAGCACTTTTAAAGATCAAATGAGATGTTTAAAGTGATTTTCATGCTTCCAGGGGCCTTAAACACAAGATTTGAGGAATGGGTAAAAGTGAATGAAAATGGCCAATTTACTCACTCTGAGGCCTTAAAAAGTGTTTCTCCTCCACGGGAAGTGAATTAAATACCATTTGGAGGTCTTTATTGTTCAAGCGAAAACGCCTGATTTTTGATGAAAGAGATAACCACCCCCCCTTACGACATGCTTCTGAAACTGAAAAAATGGTTCATTTTCAAATGTTGCGTCTTTGAACCACAATTAACATTTGTACGTGGATAAACACTTTTAGAGCTAAAATTAGATGTTTAAAGTGATTTTCAAGCTTCCAGGGGCCCTAAACACGAGATTTGAGAAATGGGTAAATATGAATGAAAATGGCCAATTTATTCACTCTGAGGCCTTAAAACGTTTTTCTCCACTCCAGAAAGTGAATTAAATAACATTTTTAGGCCTTTATTGTTCAATCAAAAACGCCCGATTTTTGACGAAAGAGATAACCACCCCCCCTTACGACATGCTTCAGAAACTAAAAAAATGGTTCATTTTCAAATGTTGCGTCTTTGAACCACAATTAACATTTGTACGTGGATAAACACTTTTAGAGCTAAAATTAGATGTTTAAAGTGATTTTCAAGCTTCCAGGGGCCCTAAACACGAGATTTGAGAAATGGGTAACCGTGAATGAAAATGGCCAATTTACTCACTCTGCGGCCTTAAAAAGTGTTTCTCCTCCACGGAAAGTGAATAAAATAACATTTGGATGCCTTTATTGTTCAATCAAAAACGCCTGTTTTTTGGTGAAAAAGATAACCACCCCCCCTTACGACATGCTTCAGAAACGAAAAAAATGTTCCATTTTCAAATGTTGCGTCTTTGAACTACAATTCACATTTGTACGTGAATGATCACTTTTAGAGATAAAATTAGATGTTTAAAGTGATTTACAAGCTTCCAGGGGCCCTAAACACAAAATATGAGGAATGGGTAAATATGAATGAAAATGGCCAATTTATTCACTCTGAGGCCTTAAAAAGTTTTTCTCCACTCCAGAAAGTGAATTAAATACCATTTGTAGGCCTTTATTGTTCAATCAAAAACGCCCGATTTTTGACGAAAGAGATAACCACCCCCCCTTACGACATGCTTCAGAAACTAAAAAAATGGTCCGTTTTCAAATGTTGCCTCTTTGAACTACAATTCACATTTGTACGTGGAAAAGCACTTTTAAAGATCAAATGAGATGTTTAAAGTGATTTTCATGCTTCCAGGGGCCTTAAACACAAGATTTGAGGAATGGGTAAAAGTGAATGAAAATGGCCAATTTACTCACTCTGAGGCCTTAAAAAGTGTTTCTCCTCCACGGGAAGTGAATTAAATACCATTTGGAGGTCTTTATTGTTCAAGCGAAAACGCCTGATTTTTGATGAAAGAGATAACCACCCCCCCTTACGACATGCTTCTGAAACTGAAAAAATGGTTCATTTTCAAATGTTGCGTCTTTGAACCACAATTAACATTTGTACGTGGATAAACACTTTTAGAGCTAAAATTAGATGTTTAAAGTGACTTTCAAGCTTCCAGGGGCCCTAAACACGAGATTTGAGAAATGGGTAAACGTGAATGAAAATGGCCAATTTACCCACTCTGCGGCCTTAAAAAGTGTTTCTCCTCCACTGAAAGTGAATAAAATAACATTTTGATGCCTTTATTGTTCAATCAAAAACACCCGTTTTTGGTGAAAAAGATAACCACCCCCCCTTACGACATGCTTCAGAAACAAAAAAAATGGTCCATTTTCAAATGTTGCGTCTTTGAACTACAATTCACATTTGTACGTGGATAATCACTTTTAGAGATAAAATTAGATGTTTAAAGTGATTTACAAGCTTCCAGGGGCCCTAAACACAAGATATGAGGAATGGGTAAATATGAATGAAAATGGCCAATTTATTCACTTTGAGGCCTTAAAAAGTTTTTCTCCACTCCAGAAAGTGAATTAAATAACATTTGTAGACCTTTATTGTTCAATCAAAAACGCCCGATTTTTGACGAAAGAGATAACCACCCCCCTTACGACATGCTTCAGAAACAAAAAAAATGGTTCATTTTCAAATGTTGCATCTTTGAACGACAATCCACATTTGTACGTGGATAAACACTTTTAGAGATAAAATTAGATGTTTAAAGTGATTTTCAAGCTTCCAGGGGCCCTAAACACAAGATTTGAGAAATGGGTAAAAGTGAATGAAAATGGCCAATTTACTCACTCTGAGGCCTTAAAAAGTGTTTCTCCTGAACGGGAAGTGAATTAAATAACATTTGTAGGCCTTTATTGTTCAAGCGAAAACGCCCGATTATTGACGAAAGAGATAACCACCCCCCCTTACGACATGCTTCAGAAACGAAAAAAATGGTTCGTTTTCAAATGTTGCGTCTTTGAATGACAATCCACATTTGTACGTGGATAATCACTTTTAGAGCTAAAATTAGATGTTTAAAGTGATTTTCAAGCTTCCAGGGGCCCTAAACACAAGATTTGAGAAATGGGTAAAAGTGAATGAAAATGGCCAATTTACTCACTCTGAGGCCTTAAAAAGTGTTTCTCCTCCACGGGAAGTGAATTAAATACCATTTGGAGGCCTTTATTGTTCAAGCGAAAACGCCTGATTTTTGATGAAAGAGATAACCACCCCCCCTTACGACATGCTTCTGAAACTAAAAAAATGGTTCATTTTCAAATGTTGCGTCTTTTGAACTACAATTAACATTGTACGTGGATAATCACTTTTAGAGATAAAATGAGATGTTTAAAGTGATTTTCAAGCTTCCAGGGGCCCTAAACACGAGATTTGAAAAATGGGTAACCGTGAATGAAAATGGCCAATTTTTTCACTCTGCGGCCTTAAAAAGTGTTTCTCCTCCACGGAAAGTGAATAAAATAACATTTGGATGCCTTTATTGTTCAATCAAAAACGCCCGTTTTTTGGTGAAAAAGATAACCACCCCCCCTTACGACATGCTTCAGAAACGAAAAAAACGGTCCATTTTCAAATGTTGCGTCTTTGAACTACAATTCACATTTGTACGTGGATGATCACTTTTAGAGATAAAATTAGATGTTTAAAGTGATTTACAAGCTTCCAGGGGCCCTAAACACAAGATATGAGGAATGGGTAAATATGAATGAAAATGGCCAATTTATTCACTCTGAGGCCTTAAAAAGTTTTTCTCCACTCCAGAAAGTGAATTAAATAACATTTGTAGGCCTTTATTGTTCAATCAAAAACGCCCGATTTTTGACGAAAGAGATAACCACCCCCCCTTACGACATGCTTCAGAAACTAAAAAAATGGTCCGTTTTTAAATGTAGCCTCTTTGAACTACAATTCACATTTGTACGTGGAAAAGCACTTTTAAAGATCAAATGAGATGTTTAAAGTGATTTTCATGCTTCCAGGGGCCTTAAACACAAGATTTGAGGATGGGTAAAAGTGAATGAAAATGGCCAATTTACTCACTCTGAGGCCTTAAAAAGTGTTTCTCCTGAACGGGAAGTGAATTAAATAACATTTGTAGGCCTTTATTGTTCAAGCGAAAATGCCCGATTATTGACGAAAGAGATAACCACCCCCCCTTACGACATGCTTCAGAAACGAAAAAAATGGTTTGTTTTCAAATGTTGCGTCTTTGAATGACAATCCACATTTGTACGTGGATAATCACTTTTAGAGCTAAAATTAGATGTTTAAAGTGATTTTCAAGCTTCCAGGGGCCCTAAACACAAGATTTGAGAAATGGGTAAAAGTGAATGAAAATGGCCAATTTACTCACTCTGAGGCCTTAAAAAGTGTTTCTCCTCCACGGGAAGTGAATTAAATACCATTTGGAGGCCTTTATTGTTCAAGCGAAAACGCCTGATTTTTGATGAAAGAGATAACCACCCCCCCTTACGACATGCTTCTGAAACTAAAAAAATGGTTCATTTTCAAATGTTGCGTCTTTTGAACTACAATTAACATTGTATGTGGATAATCCCTTTTAGAGATAAAATGAGATGTTTAAAGTGATTTTCAAGCTTCCAGGGGCCCTAAACACGAGATTTGAAAAATGGGTAACCGTGAATGAAAATGGCCAATTTTTTCACTCTGCGGCCTTAAAAAGTGTTTCTCCTCCACGGAAAGTGAATAAAATAACATTTGGATGCCTTTATTGTTCAATCAAAAACGCCCGTTTTTTGGTGAAAAAGATAACCACCCCCCCTTACGACATGCTTCAGAAACGAAAAAAACGGTCCATTTTCAAATGTTGCGTCTTTGAACTACAATTCACATTTGTACGTGGATGATCACTTTTAGAGATAAAATTAGATGTTTAAAGTGATTTACAAGCTTCCAGGGGCCCTAAACACAAGATATGAGGAATGGGTAAATATGAATGAAAATGGCCAATTTATTCACTCTGAGGCCTTAAAAAGTTTTTCTCCACTCCAGAAAGTGAATTAAATAACATTTGTAGGCCTTTATTGTTCAATCAAAAACGCCCGATTTTTGACGAAAGAGATAACCACCCCCCCTTACGACATGCTTCAGAAACTAAAAAAATGGTCCGTTTTCAAATGTTGCCTCTTTGAACTACAATTCACATTTGTACGTGGAAAAGCACTTTTAAAGATCAAATGAGATGTTTAAAGTGATTTTCATGCTTCCAGGGGCCTTAAACACAAGATTTGAGGAATGGGTAAAAGTGAATGAAAATGGCCAATTTACTCACTCTGAGGCCTTAAAAAGTGTTTCTCCTCCACGGGAAGTGAATTTAATACCATTTGGAGGTCTTTATTGTTCAAGCGAAAACGCCTGATTTTTGATGAAAGAGATAACCACCCCCCCTTACGACATGCTTCTGAAACTGAAAAAATGGTTCATTTTCAAATGTTGCGTCTTTGAACCACAATTAACATTTGTACGTGGATAAACACTTTTAGAGCTAAAATTAGATGTTTAAAGTGATTTTCAAGCTTCCAGGGGCCCTAAACACGAGATTTGAGAAATGGGTAAACGTGAATGAAAATGGCCAATTTACCCACTCTGCGGCCTTAAAAAGTGTTTCTCCTCCACGGAAAGTGAATAAAATAACATTTTGATGCCTTTATTGTTCAATCAAAAACACCCGTTTTTGGTGAAAAAGATAACCACCCCCCCTTACGACATGCTTCAGAAACAAAAAAAATGGTCCATTTTCAAATGTTGCGTCTTTGAACTACAATTCACATTTGTACGTGGATAATCACTTTTAGAGATAAAATTAGATGTTTAAAGTGATTTACAAGCTTCCAGGGGCCCTAAACACAAGATATGAGGAATGGGTAAATATGAATGAAAATGGCCAATTTATTCACTTTGAGGCCTTAAAAAGTTTTTCTCCACTCCAGAAAGTGAATTAAATAACATTTGTAGACCTTTATTGTTCAATCAAAAACGCCCGATTTTTGACGAAAGAGATAACCACCCCCCTTACGACATGCTTCAGAAACAAAAAAAATGGTTCATTTTCAAATGTTGCATCTTTGAACGACAATCCACATTTGTACGTGGATAAACACTTTTAGAGATAAAATTAGATGTTTAAAGTGATTTTCAAGCTTCCAGGGGCCCTAAACACAAGATTTGAGAAATGGGTAAAAGTGAATGAAAATGGCCAATTTACTCACTCTGAGGCCTTAAAAAGTGTTTCTCCTGAACGGGAAGTGAATTAAATAACATTTGTAGGCCTTTATTGTTCAAGCGAAAACGCCCGATTATTGACGAAAGAGATAACCACCCCCCCTTACGACATGCTTCAGAAACGAAAAAAATGGTTCGTTTTCAAATGTTGCGTCTTTGAATGACAATCCACATTTGTACGTGGATAATCACTTTTAGAGCTAAAATTAGATGTTTAAAGTGATTTTCAAGCTTCCAGGGGCCCTAAACACGAGATTTGAAAAATGGGTAACCGTGAATGAAAATGGCCAATTTTTTCACTCTGCGGCCTTAAAAAGTGTTTCTCCTCCACGGAAAGTGAATAAAATAACATTTGGATGCCTTTATTGTTCAATCAAAAACGCCCGTTTTTTGGTGAAAAAGATAACCACCCCCCCTTACGACATGCTTCAGAAACGAAAAAAACGGTCCATTTTCAAATGTTGCGTCTTTGAACTACAATTCACATTTGTACGTGGATGATCACTTTTAGAGATAAAATTAGATGTTTAAAGTGATTTACAAGCTTCCAGGGGCCCTAAACACAAGATATGAGGAATGGGTAAATATGAATGAAAATGGCCAATTTATTCACTCTGAGGCCTTAAAAAGTTTTTCTCCACTCCAGAAAGTGAATTAAATAACATTTGTAGGCCTTTATTGTTCAATCAAAAACGCCCGATTTTTGACGAAAGAGATAACCACCCCCCCTTACGACATGCTTCAGAAACTAAAAAAATGGTCCGTTTTCAAATGTTGCCTCTTTGAACTACAATTCACATTTGTACGTGGAAAAGCACTTTTAAAGATCAAATGAGATGTTTAAAGTGATTTTCATGCTTCCAGGGGCCTTAAACACAAGATTTGAGGAATGGGTAAAAGTGAATGAAAATGGCCAATTTACTCACTCTGAGGCCTTAAAAAGTGTTTCTCCTCCACGGGAAGTGAATTTAATACCATTTGGAGGTCTTTATTGTTCAAGCGAAAACGCCTGATTTTTGATGAAAGAGATAACCACCCCCCCTTACGACATGCTTCTGAAACTGAAAAAATGGTTCATTTTCAAATGTTGCGTCTTTGAACCACAATTAACATTTGTACGTGGATAAACACTTTTAGAGCTAAAATTAGATGTTTAAAGTGATTTTCAAGCTTCCAGGGGCCCTAAACACGAGATTTGAGAAATGGGTAAACGTGAATGAAAATGGCCAATTTACCCACTCTGCGGCCTTAAAAAGTGTTTCTCCTCCACGGAAAGTGAATAAAATAACATTTTGATGCCTTTATTGTTCAATCAAAAACACCCGTTTTTGGTGAAAAAGATAACCACCCCCCCTTACGACATGCTTCAGAAACAAAAAAAATGGTCCATTTTCAAATGTTGCGTCTTTGAACTACAATTCACATTTGTACGTGGATAATCACTTTTAGAGATAAAATTAGATGTTTAAAGTGATTTACAAGCTTCCAGGGGCCCTAAACACAAGATATGAGGAATGGGTAAATATGAATGAAAATGGCCAATTTATTCACTTTGAGGCCTTAAAAAGTTTTTCTCCACTCCAGAAAGTGAATTAAATAACATTTGTAGACCTTTATTGTTCAATCAAAAACGCCCGATTTTTGACGAAAGAGATAACCACCCCCCTTACGACATGCTTCAGAAACAAAAAAAATGGTTCATTTTCAAATGTTGCATCTTTGAACGACAATCCACATTTGTACGTGGATAAACACTTTTAGAGATAAAATTAGATGTTTAAAGTGATTTTCAAGCTTCCAGGGGCCCTAAACACAAGATTTGAGAAATGGGTAAAAGTGAATGAAAATGGCCAATTTACTCACTCTGAGGCCTTAAAAAGTGTTTCTCCTGAACGGGAAGTGAATTAAATAACATTTGTAGGCCTTTATTGTTCAAGCGAAAACGCCCGATTATTGACGAAAGAGATAACCACCCCCCCTTACGACATGCTTCAGAAACGAAAAAAATGGTTCGTTTTCAAATGTTGCGTCTTTGAATGACAATCCACATTTGTACGTGGATAATCACTTTTAGAGCTAAAATTAGATGTTTAAAGTGATTTTCAAGCTTCCAGGGGCCCTAAACACAAGATTTGAGAAATGGGTAAAAGTGAATGAAAATGGCCAATTTACTCACTCTGAGGCCTTAAAAAGTGTTTCTCCTCCACGGGAAGTGAATTAAATACCATTTGGAGGCCTTTATTGTTCAAGCGAAAACGCCTGATTTTTGATGAAAGAGATAACCACCCCCCCTTACGACATGCTTCTGAAACTAAAAAAATGGTTCATTTTCAAATGTTGCGTCTTTTGAACTACAATTAACATTGTACGTGGATAATCACTTTTAGAGATAAAATGAGATGTTTAAAGTGATTTTCAAGCTTCCAGGGGCCCTAAACACGAGATTTGAAAAATGGGTAACCGTGAATGAAAATGGCCAATTTTTTCACTCTGCGGCCTTAAAAAGTGTTTCTCCTCCATGGAAAGTGAATAAAATAACATTTGGATGCCTTTATTGTTCAATCAAAAACGCCCGTTTTTTGGTGAAAAAGATAACCACCCCCCCTTACGACATGCTTCAGAAACGAAAAAAACGGTCCATTTTCAAATGTTGCGTCTTTGAACTACAATTCACATTTGTACGTGGATGATCACTTTTAGAGATAAAATTAGATGTTTAAAGTGATTTACAAGCTTCCAGGGGCCCTAAACACAAGATATGAGGAATGGGTAAATATGAATGAAAATGGCCAATTTATTCACTCTGAGGCCTTAAAAAGTTTTTCTCCACTCCAGAAAGTGAATTAAATAACATTTGTAGGCCTTTATTGTTCAATCAAAAACGCCCGATTTTTGACGAAAGAGATAACCACCCCCCCTTACGACATGCTTCAGAAACTAAAAAAATGGTCCGTTTTTAAATGTAGCCTCTTTGAACTACAATTCACATTTGTACGTGGAAAAGCACTTTTAAAGATCAAATGAGATGTTTAAAGTGATTTTCATGCTTCCAGGGGCCTTAAACACAAGATTTGAGGATGGGTAAAAGTGAATGAAAATGGCCAATTTACTCACTCTGAGGCCTTAAAAAGTGTTTCTCCTGAACGGGAAGTGAATTAAATAACATTTGTAGGCCTTTATTGTTCAAGCGAAAATGCCCGATTATTGACGAAAGAGATAACCACCCCCCCTTACGACATGCTTCAGAAACGAAAAAAATGGTTTGTTTTCAAATGTTGCGTCTTTGAATGACAATCCACATTTGTACGTGGATAATCACTTTTAGAGCTAAAATTAGATGTTTAAAGTGATTTTCAAGCTTCCAGGGGCCCTAAACACAAGATTTGAGAAATGGGTAAAAGTGAATGAAAATGGCCAATTTACTCACTCTGAGGCCTTAAAAAGTGTTTCTCCTCCACGGGAAGTGAATTAAATACCATTTGGAGGCCTTTATTGTTCAAGCGAAAACGCCTGATTTTTGATGAAAGAGATAACCACCCCCCCTTACGACATGCTTCTGAAACTAAAAAAATGGTTCATTTTCAAATGTTGCGTCTTTTGAACTACAATTAACATTGTATGTGGATAATCCCTTTTAGAGATAAAATGAGATGTTTAAAGTGATTTTCAAGCTTCCAGGGGCCCTAAACACGAGATTTGAAAAATGGGTAACCGTGAATGAAAATGGCCAATTTTTTCACTCTGCGGCCTTAAAAAGTGTTTCTCCTCCACGGAAAGTGAATAAAATAACATTTGGATGCCTTTATTGTTCAATCAAAAACGCCCGTTTTTTGGTGAAAAAGATAACCACCCCCCCTTACGACATGCTTCAGAAACGAAAAAAACGGTCCATTTTCAAATGTTGCGTCTTTGAACTACAATTCACATTTGTACGTGGATGATCACTTTTAGAGATAAAATTAGATGTTTAAAGTGATTTACAAGCTTCCAGGGGCCCTAAACACAAGATATGAGGAATGGGTAAATATGAATGAAAATGGCCAATTTATTCACTCTGAGGCCTTAAAAAGTTTTTCTCCACTCCAGAAAGTGAATTAAATAACATTTGTAGGCCTTTATTGTTCAATCAAAAACGCCCGATTTTTGACGAAAGAGATAACCACCCCCCCTTACGACATGCTTCAGAAACTAAAAAAATGGTCCGTTTTCAAATGTTGCCTCTTTGAACTACAATTCACATTTGTACGTGGAAAAGCACTTTTAAAGATCAAATGAGATGTTTAAAGTGATTTTCATGCTTCCAGGGGCCTTAAACACAAGATTTGAGGAATGGGTAAAAGTGAATGAAAATGGCCAATTTACTCACTCTGAGGCCTTAAAAAGTGTTTCTCCTCCACGGGAAGTGAATTTAATACCATTTGGAGGTCTTTATTGTTCAAGCGAAAACGCCTGATTTTTGATGAAAGAGATAACCACCCCCCCTTACGACATGCTTCTGAAACTGAAAAAATGGTTCATTTTCAAATGTTGCGTCTTTGAACCACAATTAACATTTGTACGTGGATAAACACTTTTAGAGCTAAAATTAGATGTTTAAAGTGATTTTCAAGCTTCCAGGGGCCCTAAACACGAGATTTGAGAAATGGGTAAACGTGAATGAAAATGGCCAATTTACCCACTCTGCGGCCTTAAAAAGTGTTTCTCCTCCACGGAAAGTGAATAAAATAACATTTTGATGCCTTTATTGTTCAATCAAAAACACCCGTTTTTGGTGAAAAAGATAACCACCCCCCCTTACGACATGCTTCAGAAACAAAAAAAATGGTCCATTTTCAAATGTTGCGTCTTTGAACTACAATTCACATTTGTACGTGGATAATCACTTTTAGAGATAAAATTAGATGTTTAAAGTGATTTACAAGCTTCCAGGGGCCCTAAACACAAGATATGAGGAATGGGTAAATATGAATGAAAATGGCCAATTTATTCACTTTGAGGCCTTAAAAAGTTTTTCTCCACTCCAGAAAGTGAATTAAATAACATTTGTAGACCTTTATTGTTCAATCAAAAACGCCCGATTTTTGACGAAAGAGATAACCACCCCCCTTACGACATGCTTCAGAAACAAAAAAAATGGTTCATTTTCAAATGTTGCATCTTTGAACGACAATCCACATTTGTACGTGGATAAACACTTTTAGAGATAAAATTAGATGTTTAAAGTGATTTTCAAGCTTCCAGGGGCCCTAAACACAAGATTTGAGAAATGGGTAAAAGTGAATGAAAATGGCCAATTTACTCACTCTGAGGCCTTAAAAAGTGTTTCTCCTGAACGGGAAGTGAATTAAATAACATTTGTAGGCCTTTATTGTTCAAGCGAAAACGCCCGATTATTGACGAAAGAGATAACCACCCCCCCTTACGACATGCTTCAGAAACGAAAAAAATGGTTCGTTTTCAAATGTTGCGTCTTTGAATGACAATCCACATTTGTACGTGGATAATCACTTTTAGAGCTAAAATTAGATGTTTAAAGTGATTTTCAAGCTTCCAGGGGCCCTAAACACAAGATTTGAGAAATGGGTAAAAGTGAATGAAAATGGCCAATTTACTCACTCTGAGGCCTTAAAAAGTGTTTCTCCTCCACGGGAAGTGAATTAAATACCATTTGGAGGCCTTTATTGCTCAAGCGAAAACGCCTGATTTTTGATGAAAGAGATAACCACCCCCCCTTACGACATGCTTCTGAAACTAAAAAAATGGTTCATTTTCAAATGTTGCGTCTTTTGAACTACAATTAACATTGTACGTGGATAATCACTTTTAGAGATAAAATGAGATGTTTAAAGTGATTTTCAAGCTTCCAGGGGCCCTAAACACGAGATTTGAAAAATGGGTAACCGTGAATGAAAATGGCCAATTTTTTCACTCTGCGGCCTTAAAAAGTGTTTCTTCTCCACGGAAAGTGAATAAAATAACATTTGGATGCCTTTATTGTTCAATCAAAAACGCCCGTTTTTTGGTGAAAAAGATAACCACCCCCTTACGACATGCTTAAGAAACGAAAAAAACGGTCCATTTTCAAATGTTGCGTCTTTGAACTACAATTCACATTTGTACGTGGATGATCACTTTTAGAGATAAAATTAGATGTTTAAAGTGATTTACAAGCTTCCAGGGGCCCTAAACACAAGATATGAGGAATGGGTAAATATGAATGAAAATGGCCAATTTATTCACTCTGAGGCCTTAAAAAGTTTTTCTCCACTCCAGAAAGTGAATTAAATAACATTTGTAGGCCTTTATTGTTCAATCAAAAACGCCCGATTTTTGACGAAAGAGATAACCACCCCCCCTTACGACATGCTTCAGAAACTAAAAAAATGGTCCGTTTTTAAATGTAGCCTCTTTGAACTACAATTCACATTTGTACGTGGAAAAGCACTTTTAAAGATCAAATGAGATGTTTAAAGTGATTTTCATGCTTCCAGGGGCCTTAAACACAAGATTTGAGGATGGGTAAAAGTGAATGAAAATGGCCAATTTACTCACTCTGAGGCCTTAAAAAGTGTTTCTCCTCCACGGGAAGTGAATTAAATACCATATGGAGGTCTTTATTGTTCAAGCGAAAACGCCTGATTTTTGATGAAAGAGATAACCACCCCCCCTTACGACATGCTTCTGAAACTGAAAAAATGGTTCATTTTCAAATGTTGCGTCTTTGAACCACAATTAACATTTGTACGTGGATAAACACTTTTAGAGCTAAAATTAGATGTTTAAAGTGATTTTCAAGCTTCCAGGGGCCCTAAACACGAGATTTGAGAAATGGGTAAATATGAATGAAAATGGCCAATTTATTCACTCTGAGGCCTTAAAAAGTTTTTCTCCACTCCAGAAAGTGAATTAAATAACATTTTTAGGCCTTTATTGTTCAATCAAAAACGCCCGATTTTTGACGAAAGAGATAACCACCCCCCCTTACGACATGCTTCAGAAACTAAAAAAATGGTTCATTTTCAAATGTTGCGTCTTTGAACCACAATTAACATTTGTACGTGGATAAACACTTTTAGAGCTAAAATTAGATGTTTAAAGTGATTTTCAAGCTTCCAGGGGCCCTAAACACGAGATTTGAGAAATGGGTAACCGTGAATGAAAATGGCCAATTTATTCACTTTGAGGCCTTAAAAAGTTTTTCTCCACTCCAGAAAGTGAATTAAATAACATTTGTAGACCTTTATTGTTCAATCAAAAACGCCCGATTTTTGACGAAAGAGATAACCACCCCCCTTACGACATGCTTCAGAAACAAAAAAAATGGTTCATTTTCAAATGTTGCATCTTTGAACGACAATCCACATTTGTACGTGGATAAACACTTTTAGAGATAAAATTAGATGTTTAAAGTGATTTTCAAGCTTCCAGGGGCCCTAAACACAAGATTTGAGAAATGGGTAAAAGTGAATGAAAATGGCCAATTTACTCACTCTGAGGCCTTAAAAAGTGTTTCTCCTGAACGGGAAGTGAATTAAATAACATTTGTAGGCCTTTATTGTTCAAGCGAAAACGCCCGATTATTGACGAAAGAGATAACCACCCCCCCTTACGACATGCTTCAGAAACGAAAAAAATGGTTCGTTTTCAAATGTTGCGTCTTTGAATGACAATCCACATTTGTACGTGGATAATCACTTTTAGAGCTAAAATTAGATGTTTAAAGTGATTTTCAAGCTTCCAGGGGCCCTAAACACAAGATTTGAGAAATGGGTAAAAGTGAATGAAAATGGCCAATTTACTCACTCTGAGGCCTTAAAAAGTGTTTCTCCTCCACGGGAAGTGAATTAAATACCATTTGGAGGCCTTTATTGTTCAAGCGAAAACGCCTGATTTTTGATGAAAGAGATAACCACCCCCCCTTACGACATGCTTCTGAAACTAAAAAAATGGTTCATTTTCAAATGTTGCGTCTTTTGAACTACAATTAACATTGTACGTGGATAATCACTTTTAGAGATAAAATGAGATGTTTAAAGTGATTTTCAAGCTTCCAGGGGCCCTAAACACGAGATTTGAAAAATGGGTAACCGTGAATGAAAATGGCCAATTTTTTCACTCTGCGGCCTTAAAAAGTGTTTCTCCTCCACGGAAAGTGAATAAAATAACATTTGGATGCCTTTATTGTTCAATCAAAAACGCCCGTTTTTTGGTGAAAAAGATAACCACCCCCTTACGACATGCTTCAGAAACGAAAAAAACGGTCCATTTTCAAATGTTGCGTCTTTGAACTACAATTCACATTTGTACGTGGATGATCACTTTTAGAGATAAAATTAGATGTTTAAAGTGATTTACAAGCTTCCAGGGGCCCTAAACACAAGATATGAGGAATGGGTAAATATGAATGAAAATGGCCAATTTATTCACTCTGAGGCCTTAAAAAGTTTTTCTCCACTCCAGAAAGTGAATTAAATAACATTTGTAGGCCTTTATTGTTCAATCAAAAACGCCCGATTTTTGACGAAAGAGATAACCACCCCCCCTTACGACATGCTTCAGAAACTAAAAAAATGGTCCGTTTTTAAATGTAGCCTCTTTGAACTACAATTCACATTTGTACGTGGAAAAGCACTTTTAAAGATCAAATGAGATGTTTAAAGTGATTTTCATGCTTCCAGGGGCCTTAAACACAAGATTTGAGGAATGGGTAAAAGTGAATGAAAATGGCCAATTTACTCACTCTGAGGCCTTAAAAAGTGTTTCTCCTCCACGGGAAGTGAATTTAATACCATTTGGAGGTCTTTATTGTTCAAGCGAAAACGCCTGATTTTTGATGAAAGAGATAACCACCCCCCCTTACGACATGCTTCTGAAACTGAAAAAATGGTTCATTTTCAAATGTTGCGTCTTTGAACCACAATTAACATTTGTACGTGGATAAACACTTTTAGAGCTAAAATTAGATGTTTAAAGTGATTTTCAAGCTTCCAGGGGCCCTAAACACGAGATTTGAGAAATGGGTAAACGTGAATGAAAATGGCCAATTTACCCACTCTGCGGCCTTAAAAAGTGTTTCTCCTCCACGGAAAGTGAATAAAATAACATTTTGATGCCTTTATTGTTCAATCAAAAACACCCGTTTTTGGTGAAAAAGATAACCACCCCCCCTTACGACATGCTTCAGAAACAAAAAAAATGGTCCATTTTCAAATGTTGCGTCTTTGAACTACAATTCACATTTGTACGTGGATAATCACTTTTAGAGATAAAATTAGATGTTTAAAGTGATTTACAAGCTTCCAGGGGCCCTAAACACAAGATATGAGGAATGGGTAAATATGAATGAAAATGGCCAATTTATTCACTTTGAGGCCTTAAAAAGTTTTTCTCCACTCCAGAAAGTGAATTAAATAACATTTGTAGACCTTTATTGTTCAATCAAAAACGCCCGATTTTTGACGAAAGAGATAACCACCCCCCTTACGACATGCTTCAGAAACAAAAAAAATGGTTCATTTTCAAATGTTGCATCTTTGAACGACAATCCACATTTGTACGTGGATAAACACTTTTAGAGATAAAATTAGATGTTTAAAGTGATTTTCAAGCTTCCAGGGGCCCTAAACACAAGATTTGAGAAATGGGTAAAAGTGAATGAAAATGGCCAATTTACTCACTCTGAGGCCTTAAAAAGTGTTTCTCCTGAACGGGAAGTGAATTAAATAACATTTGTAGGCCTTTATTGTTCAAGCGAAAACGCCCGATTATTGACGAAAGAGATAACCACCCCCCCTTACGACATGCTTCAGAAACGAAAAAAATGGTTCGTTTTCAAATGTTGCGTCTTTGAATGACAATCCACATTTGTACGTGGATAATCACTTTTAGAGCTAAAATTAGATGTTTAAAGTGATTTTCAAGCTTCCAGGGGCCCTAAACACAAGATTTGAGAAATGGGTAAAAGTGAATGAAAATGGCCAATTTACTCACTCTGAGGCCTTAAAAAGTGTTTCTCCTCCACGGGAAGTGAATTAAATACCATTTGGAGGCCTTTATTGCTCAAGCGAAAACGCCTGATTTTTGATGAAAGAGATAACCACCCCCCCTTACGACATGCTTCTGAAACTAAAAAAATGGTTCATTTTCAAATGTTGCGTCTTTTGAACTACAATTAACATTGTACGTGGATAATCACTTTTAGAGATAAAATGAGATGTTTAAAGTGATTTTCAAGCTTCCAGGGGCCCTAAACACGAGATTTGAAAAATGGGTAACCGTGAATGAAAATGGCCAATTTTTTCACTCTGCGGCCTTAAAAAGTGTTTCTTCTCCACGGAAAGTGAATAAAATAACATTTGGATGCCTTTATTGTTCAATCAAAAACGCCCGTTTTTTGGTGAAAAAGATAACCACCCCCTTACGACATGCTTAAGAAACGAAAAAAACGGTCCATTTTCAAATGTTGCGTCTTTGAACTACAATTCACATTTGTACGTGGATGATCACTTTTAGAGATAAAATTAGATGTTTAAAGTGATTTACAAGCTTCCAGGGGCCCTAAACACAAGATATGAGGAATGGGTAAATATGAATGAAAATGGCCAATTTATTCACTCTGAGGCCTTAAAAAGTTTTTCTCCACTCCAGAAAGTGAATTAAATAACATTTGTAGGCCTTTATTGTTCAATCAAAAACGCCCGATTTTTGACGAAAGAGATAACCACCCCCCCTTACGACATGCTTCAGAAACTAAAAAAATGGTCCGTTTTTAAATGTAGCCTCTTTGAACTACAATTCACATTTGTACGTGGAAAAGCACTTTTAAAGATCAAATGAGATGTTTAAAGTGATTTTCATGCTTCCAGGGGCCTTAAACACAAGATTTGAGGATGGGTAAAAGTGAATGAAAATGGCCAATTTACTCACTCTGAGGCCTTAAAAAGTGTTTCTCCTCCACGGGAAGTGAATTAAATACCATATGGAGGTCTTTATTGTTCAAGCGAAAACGCCTGATTTTTGATGAAAGAGATAACCACCCCCCCTTACGACATGCTTCTGAAACTGAAAAAATGGTTCATTTTCAAATGTTGCGTCTTTGAACCACAATTAACATTTGTACGTGGATAAACACTTTTAGAGCTAAAATTAGATGTTTAAAGTGATTTTCAAGCTTCCAGGGGCCCTAAACACGAGATTTGAGAAATGGGTAAATATGAATGAAAATGGCCAATTTATTCACTCTGAGGCCTTAAAAAGTTTTTCTCCACTCCAGAAAGTGAATTAAATAACATTTTTAGGCCTTTATTGTTCAATCAAAAACGCCCGATTTTTGACGAAAGAGATAACCACCCCCCCTTACGACATGCTTCAGAAACTAAAAAAATGGTTCATTTTCAAATGTTGCGTCTTTGAACCACAATTAACATTTGTACGTGGATAAACACTTTTAGAGCTAAAATTAGATGTTTAAAGTGATTTTCAAGCTTCCAGGGGCCCTAAACACGAGATTTGAGAAATGGGTAACCGTGAATGAAAATGGCCAATTTATTCACTTTGAGGCCTTAAAAAGTTTTTCTCCACTCCAGAAAGTGAATTAAATAACATTTGTAGACCTTTATTGTTCAATCAAAAACGCCCGATTTTTGACGAAAGAGATAACCACCCCCCTTACGACATGCTTCAGAAACAAAAAAAATGGTTCATTTTCAAATGTTGCATCTTTGAACGACAATCCACATTTGTACGTGGATAAACACTTTTAGAGATAAAATTAGATGTTTAAAGTGATTTTCAAGCTTCCAGGGGCCCTAAACACAAGATTTGAGAAATGGGTAAAAGTGAATGAAAATGGCCAATTTACTCACTCTGAGGCCTTAAAAAGTGTTTCTCCTGAACGGGAAGTGAATTAAATAACATTTGTAGGCCTTTATTGTTCAAGCGAAAACGCCCGATTATTGACGAAAGAGATAACCACCCCCCCTTACGACATGCTTCAGAAACGAAAAAAATGGTTCGTTTTCAAATGTTGCGTCTTTGAATGACAATCCACATTTGTACGTGGATAATCACTTTTAGAGCTAAAATTAGATGTTTAAAGTGATTTTCAAGCTTCCAGGGGCCCTAAACACAAGATTTGAGAAATGGGTAAAAGTGAATGAAAATGGCCAATTTACTCACTCTGAGGCCTTAAAAAGTGTTTCTCCTCCACGGGAAGTGAATTAAATACCATTTGGAGGCCTTTATTGTTCAAGCGAAAACGCCTGATTTTTGATGAAAGAGATAACCACCCCCCCTTACGACATGCTTCTGAAACTAAAAAAATGGTTCATTTTCAAATGTTGCGTCTTTTGAACTACAATTAACATTGTACGTGGATAATCACTTTTAGAGATAAAATGAGATGTTTAAAGTGATTTTCAAGCTTCCAGGGGCCCTAAACACGAGATTTGAAAAATGGGTAACCGTGAATGAAAATGGCCAATTTTTTCACTCTGCGGCCTTAAAAAGTGTTTCTCCTCCACGGAAAGTGAATAAAATAACATTTGGATGCCTTTATTGTTCAATCAAAAACGCCCGTTTTTTGGTGAAAAAGATAACCACCCCCTTACGACATGCTTCAGAAACGAAAAAAACGGTCCATTTTCAAATGTTGCGTCTTTGAACTACAATTCACATTTGTACGTGGATGATCACTTTTAGAGATAAAATTAGATGTTTAAAGTGATTTACAAGCTTCCAGGGGCCCTAAACACAAGATATGAGGAATGGGTAAATATGAATGAAAATGGCCAATTTATTCACTCTGAGGCCTTAAAAAGTTTTTCTCCACTCCAGAAAGTGAATTAAATAACATTTGTAGGCCTTTATTGTTCAATCAAAAACGCCCGATTTTTGACGAAAGAGATAACCACCCCCCCTTACGACATGCTTCAGAAACTAAAAAAATGGTCCGTTTTTAAATGTAGCCTCTTTGAACTACAATTCACATTTGTACGTGGAAAAGCACTTTTAAAGATCAAATGAGATGTTTAAAGTGATTTTCATGCTTCCAGGGGCCTTAAACACAAGATTTGAGGATGGGTAAAAGTGAATGAAAATGGCCAATTTACTCACTCTGAGGCCTTAAAAAGTGTTTCTCCTGAACGGGAAGTGAATTAAATAACATTTGTAGGCCTTTATTGTTCAAGCGAAAACGCCCGATTATTGACGAAAGAGATAACCACCCCCCCTTACGACATGCTTCAGAAACGAAAAAAATGGTTCGTTTTCAAATGTTGCGTCTTTGAATGACAATCCACATTTGTACGTGGATAATCACTTTTAGAGCTAAAATTAGATGTTTAAAGTGATTTTCAAGCTTCCAGGGGCCCTAAACACAAGATTTGAGAAATGGGTAAAAGTGAATGAAAATGGCCAATTTACTCACTCTGAGGCCTTAAAAAGTGTTTCTCCTCCACGGGAAGTGAATTAAATACCATTTGGAGGCCTTTATTGTTCAAGCGAAAACGCCTGATTTTTGATGAAAGAGATAACCACCCCCCCTTACGACATGCTTCTGAAACTAAAAAATGGTTCATTTTCAAATGTTGCGTCTTTTGAACTACAATTAACATTGTACGTGGATAATCCCTTTTAGAGATAAAATGAGATGTTTAAAGTGATTTTCAAGCTTCCAGGGGCCCTAAACACGAGATTTGAAAAATGGGTAACCGTGAATGAAAATGGCCAATTTTTTCACTCTGCGGCCTTAAAAAGTGTTTCTCCTCCACGGAAAGTGAATAAAATAACATTTGGATGCCTTTATTGTTCAATCAAAAACGCCCGTTTTTTGGTGAAAAAGATAACCACCCCCCCTTACGACATGCTTCAGAAACGAAAAAAACGGTCCATTTTCAAATGTTGCGTCTTTGAACTACAATTCACATTTGTACGTGGATGATCACTTTTAGAGATAAAATTAGATGTTTAAAGTGATTTACAAGCTTCCAGGGGCCCTAAACACAAGATATGAGGAATGGGTAAATATGAATGAAAATGGCCAATTTATTCACTCTGAGGCCTTAAAAAGTTTTTCTCCACTCCAGAAAGTGAATTAAATAACATTTGTAGGCCTTTATTGTTCAATCAAAAACGCCCGATTTTTGACGAAAGAGATAACCACCCCCCCTTACGACATGCTTCAGAAACTAAAAAAATGGTCCGTTTTCAAATGTTGCCTCTTTGAACTACAATTCACATTTGTACGTGGAAAAGCACTTTTAAAGATCAAATGAGATGTTTAAAGTGATTTTCATGCTTCCAGGGGCCTTAAACACAAGATTTGAGGAATGGGTAAAAGTGAATGAAAATGGCCAATTTACTCACTCTGAGGCCTTAAAAAGTGTTTCTCCTCCACGGGAAGTGAATTAAATACCATTTGGAGGTCTTTATTGTTCAAGCGAAAACGCCTGATTTTTGATGAAAGAGATAACCACCCCCCCTTACGACATGCTTCTGAAACTGAAAAAATGGTTCATTTTCAAATGTTGCGTCTTTGAACCACAATTAACATTTGTACGTGGATAAACACTTTTAGAGCTAAAATTAGATGTTTAAAGTGATTTTCAAGCTTCCAGGGGCCCTAAACACGAGATTTGAGAAATGGGTAAACGTGAATGAAAATGGCCAATTTACCCACTCTGCGGCCTTAAAAAGTGTTTCTCCTCCACGGAAAGTGAATAAAATAACATTTTGATGCCTTTATTGTTCAATCAAAAACACCCGTTTTTGGTGAAAAAGATAACCACCCCCCCTTACGACATGCTTCAGAAACAAAAAAAATGGTCCATTTTCAAATGTTGCGTCTTTGAACTACAATTCACATTTGTACGTGGATAATCACTTTTAGAGATAAAATTAGATGTTTAAAGTGATTTACAAGCTTCCAGGGGCCCTAAACACAAGATATGAGGAATGGGTAAATATGAATGAAAATGGCCAATTTATTCACTTTGAGGCCTTAAAAAGTTTTTCTCCACTCCAGAAAGTGAATTAAATAACATTTGTAGACCTTTATTGTTCAATCAAAAACGCCCGATTTTTGACGAAAGAGATAACCACCCCCCTTACGACATGCTTCAGAAACAAAAAAAATGGTTCATTTTCAAATGTTGCATCTTTGAACGACAATCCACATTTGTACGTGGATAAACACTTTTAGAGATAAAATTAGATGTTTAAAGTGATTTTCAAGCTTCCAGGGGCCCTAAACACAAGATTTGAGAAATGGGTAAAAGTGAATGAAAATGGCCAATTTACTCACTCTGAGGCCTTAAAAAGTGTTTCTCCTGAACGGGAAGTGAATTAAATAACATTTGTAGGCCTTTATTGTTCAAGCGAAAACGCCCGATTATTGACGAAAGAGATAACCACCCCCCCTTACGACATGCTTCAGAAACGAAAAAAATGGTTCGTTTTCAAATGTTGCGTCTTTGAATGACAATCCACATTTGTACGTGGATAATCACTTTTAGAGCTAAAATTAGATGTTTAAAGTGATTTTCAAGCTTCCAGGGGCCCTAAACACAAGATTTGAGAAATGGGTAAAAGTGAATGAAAATGGCCAATTTACTCACTCTGAGGCCTTAAAAAGTGTTTCTCCTCCACGGGAAGTGAATTAAATACCATTTGGAGGCCTTTATTGCTCAAGCGAAAATGCCTGATTTTTGATGAAAGAGATAACCACCCCCCCTTACGACATGCTTCTGAAACTAAAAAAATGGTTCATTTTCAAATGTTGCGTCTTTTGAACTACAATTAACATTGTACGTGGATAATCACTTTTAGAGATAAAATGAGATGTTTAAAGTGATTTTCAAGCTTCCAGGGGCCCTAAACACGAGATTTGAAAAATGGGTAACCGTGAATGAAAATGGCCAATTTTTTCACTCTGCGGCCTTAAAAAGTGTTTCTCCTCCACGGAAAGTGAATAAAATAACATTTGGATGCCTTTATTGTTCAATCAAAAACGCCCGTTTTTTGGTGAAAAAGATAACCACCCCCTTACGACATGCTTAAGAAACGAAAAAAACGGTCCATTTTCAAATGTTGCGTCTTTGAACTACAATTCACATTTGTACGTGGATGATCACTTTTAGAGATAAAATTAGATGTTTAAAGTGATTTACAAGCTTCCAGGGGCCCTAAACACAAGATATGAGGAATGGGTAAATATGAATGAAAATGGCCAATTTATTCACTCTGAGGCCTTAAAAAGTTTTTCTCCACTCCAGAAAGTGAATTAAATAACATTTGTAGGCCTTTATTGTTCAATCAAAAACGCCCGATTTTTGACGAAAGAGATAACCACCCCCCCTTACGACATGCTTCAGAAACTAAAAAAATGGTCCGTTTTTAAATGTAGCCTCTTTGAACTACAATTCACATTTGTACGTGGAAAAGCACTTTTAAAGATCAAATGAGATGTTTAAAGTGATTTTCATGCTTCCAGGGGCCTTAAACACAAGATTTGAGGATGGGTAAAAGTGAATGAAAATGGCCAATTTACTCACTCTGAGGCCTTAAAAAGTGTTTCTCCTCCACGGGAAGTGAATTAAATACCATTTGGAGGTCTTTATTGTTCAAGCGAAAACGCCTGATTTTTGATGAAAGAGATAACCACCCCCCCTTACGACATGCTTCTGAAACTGAAAAAATGGTTCATTTTCAAATGTTGCGTCTTTGAACCACAATTAACATTTGTACGTGGATAAACACTTTTAGAGCTAAAATTAGATGTTTAAAGTGATTTTCAAGCTTCCAGGGGCCCTAAACACGAGATTTGAGAAATGGGTAAATATGAATGAAAATGGCCAATTTATTCACTCTGAGGCCTTAAAAAGTTTTTCTCCACTCCAGAAAGTGAATTAAATAACATTTTTAGGCCTTTATTGTTCAATCAAAAACGCCCGATTTTTGACGAAAGAGATAACCACCCCCCCTTACGACATGCTTCAGAAACTAAAAAAATGGTTCATTTTCAAATGTTGCGTCTTTGAACCACAATTAACATTTGTACGTGGATAAACACTTTTAGAGCTAAAATTAGATGTTTAAAGTGATTTTCAAGCTTCCAGGGGCCCTAAACACGAGATTTGAGAAATGGGTAAACGTGAATGAAAATGGCCAATTTACTCACTCTGCGGCCTTAAAAAGTGTTTCTCCTCCACGGAAAGTGAATAAAATAACATTTTGATGCCTTTATTGTTCAATCAAAAACACCCGTTTTTGGTGAAAAAGATAACCACCCCCCCTTACGACATGCTTCAGAAACAAAAAAAATGGTCCATTTTCAAATGTTGCGTCTTTGAACTACAATTCACATTTGTACGTGGATAATCACTTTTAGAGATAAAATTAGATGTTTAAAGTGATTTACAAGCTTCCAGGGGCCCTAAACACAAGATATGAGGAATGGGTAAATATGAATGAAAATGGCCAATTTATTCACTTTGAGGCCTTAAAAAGTTTTTCTCCACTCCAGAAAGTGAATTAAATAACATTTGTAGACCTTTATTGTTCAATCAAAAACGCCCGATTTTTGACGAAAGAGATAACCACCCCCCTTACGACATGCTTCAGAAACAAAAAAAATGGTTCATTTTCAAATGTTGCATCTTTGAACGACAATCCACATTTGTACGTGGATAAACACTTTTAGAGATAAAATTAGATGTTTAAAGTGATTTTCAAGCTTCCAGGGGCCCTAAACACAAGATTTGAGAAATGGGTAAAAGTGAATGAAAATGGCCAATTTACTCACTCTGAGGCCTTAAAAAGTGTTTCTCCTGAACGGGAAGTGAATTAAATAACATTTGTAGGCCTTTATTGTTCAAGCGAAAACGCCCGATTATTGACGAAAGAGATAACCACCCCCCCTTACGACATGCTTCAGAAACGAAAAAAATGGTTCGTTTTCAAATGTTGCGTCTTTGAATGACAATCCACATTTGTACGTGGATAATCACTTTTAGAGCTAAAATTAGATGTTTAAAGTGATTTTCAAGCTTCCAGGGGCCCTAAACACAAGATTTGAGAAATGGGTAAAAGTGAATGAAAATGGCCAATTTACTCACTCTGAGGCCTTAAAAAGTGTTTCTCCTCCACGGGAAGTGAATTAAATACCATTTGGAGGCCTTTATTGTTCAAGCGAAAACGCCTGATTTTTGATGAAAGAGATAACCACCCCCCCTTACGACATGCTTCTGAAACTAAAAAAATGGTTCATTTTCAAATGTTGCGTCTTTTGAACTACAATTAACATTGTACGTGGATAATCACTTTTAGAGATAAAATGAGATGTTTAAAGTGATTTTCAAGCTTCCAGGGGCCCTAAACACGAGATTTGAAAAATGGGTAACCGTGAATGAAAATGGCCAATTTTTTCACTCTGCGGCCTTAAAAAGTGTTTCTCCTCCACGGAAAGTGAATAAAATAACATTTGGATGCCTTTATTGTTCAATCAAAAACGCCCGATTTTTGGTGAAAAAGATAACCACCCCCCCTTACGACATGCTTCAGAAACGAAAAAAACGGTCCATTTTCAAATGTTGCGTCTTTGAACTACAATTCACATTTGTACGTGGATGATCACTTTTAGAGATAAAATTAGATGTTTAAAGTGATTTACAAGCTTCCAGGGGCCCTAAACACAAGATATGAGGAATGGGTAAATATGAATGAAAATGGCCAATTTATTCACTCTGAGGCCTTAAAAAGTTTTTCTCCACTCCAGAAAGTGAATTAAATAACATTTGTACGCCTTTATTGTTCAATCAAAAACACCCGATTTTTGACGAAAGAGATAACCACCCCCCCTTACGACATGCTTCAGAAACTAAAAAAATGGTCCGTTTTCAAATGTTGCCTCTTTGAACTACAATTCACATTTGTACGTGGAAAAGCACTTTTAAAGATCAAATGAGATGTTTAAAGTGATTTTCATGCTTCCAGGGGCCTTAAACACAAGATTTGAGGAATGGGTAAAAGTGAATGAAAATGGCCAATTTACTCACTCTGAGGCCTTAAAAAGTGTTTCTCCTCCACGGGAAGTGAATTTAATACCATTTGGAGGTCTTTATTGTTCAAGCGAAAACGCCTGATTTTTGATGAAAGAGATAACCACCCCCCCTTACGACATGCTTCTGAAACTGAAAAAATGGTTCATTTTCAAATGTTGCGTCTTTGAACCACAATTAACATTTGTACGTGGATAAACACTTTTAGAGCTAAAATTAGATGTTTAAAGTGATTTTCAAGCTTCCAGGGGCCCTAAACACGAGATTTGAGAAATGGGTAAACGTGAATGAAAATGGCCAATTTACCCACTCTGCGGCCTTAAAATGTGTTTCTCCTCCACGGAAAGTGAATAAAATAACATTTTGA
The DNA here is from genome assembly GCF_964204655.1 of Triturus cristatus. Lineage (NCBI taxonomy): Eukaryota > Metazoa > Chordata > Amphibia > Caudata > Salamandridae > Triturus > Triturus cristatus. The sequence goes on along the minus strand of NC_140587.1, from coordinate 931,831,696 downwards.
TGCCTTTATTGTTCAATCAAAAACACCCGTTTTTGGTGAAAAAGATAACCACCCCCCCTTACGACATGCTTCAGAAACAAAAAAAATGGTCCATTTTCAAATGTTGCGTCTTTGAACTACAATTCACATTTGTACGTGGATAATCACTTTTAGAGATAAAATTAGATGTTTAAAGTGATTTACAAGCTTCCAGGGGCCCTAAACACAAGATATGAGGAATGGGTAAATATGAATGAAAATGGCCAATTTATTCACTTTGAGGCCTTAAAAAGTTTTTCTCCACTCCAGAAAGTGAATTAAATAACATTTGTAGACCTTTATTGTTCAATCAAAAACGCCCGATTTTTGACGAAAGAGATAACCACCCCCCTTACGACATGCTTCAGAAACAAAAAAAATGGTTCATTTTCAAATGTTGCATCTTTGAACGACAATCCACATTTGTACGTGGATAAACACTTTTAGAGATAAAATTAGATGTTTAAAGTGATTTTCAAGCTTCCAGGGGCCCTAAACACAAGATTTGAGAAATGGGTAAAAGTGAATGAAAATGGCCAATTTACTCACTCTGAGGCCTTAAAAAGTGTTTCTCCTGAACGGGAAGTGAATTAAATAACATTTGTAGGCCTTTATTGTTCAAGCGAAAACGCCCGATTATTGACGAAAGAGATAACCACCCCCCCTTACGACATGCTTCAGAAACGAAAAAAATGGTTCGTTTTCAAATGTTGCGTCTTTGAATGACAATCCACATTTGTACGTGGATAATCACTTTTAGAGCTAAAATTAGATGTTTAAAGTGATTTTCAAGCTTCCAGGGGCCCTAAACACAAGATTTGAGAAATGGGTAAAAGTGAATGAAAATGGCCAATTTACTCACTCTGAGGCCTTAAAAAGTGTTTCTCCTCCACGGGAAGTGAATTAAATACCATTTGGAGGCCTTTATTGCTCAAGCGAAAACGCCTGATTTTTGATGAAAGAGATAACCACCCCCCCTTACGACATGCTTCTGAAACTAAAAAAATGGTTCATTTTCAAATGTTGCGTCTTTTGAACTACAATTAACATTGTACGTGGATAATCACTTTTAGAGATAAAATGAGATGTTTAAAGTGATTTTCAAGCTTCCAGGGGCCCTAAACACGAGATTTGAAAAATGGGTAACCGTGAATGAAAATGGCCAATTTTTTCACTCTGCGGCCTTAAAAAGTGTTTCTTCTCCACGGAAAGTGAATAAAATAACATTTGGATGCCTTTATTGTTCAATCAAAAACGCCCGTTTTTTGGTGAAAAAGATAACCACCCCCTTACGACATGCTTAAGAAACGAAAAAAACGGTCCATTTTCAAATGTTGCGTCTTTGAACTACAATTCACATTTGTACGTGGATGATCACTTTTAGAGATAAAATTAGATGTTTAAAGTGATTTACAAGCTTCCAGGGGCCCTAAACACAAGATATGAGGAATGGGTAAATATGAATGAAAATGGCCAATTTATTCACTCTGAGGCCTTAAAAAGTTTTTCTCCACTCCAGAAAGTGAATTAAATAACATTTGTAGGCCTTTATTGTTCAATCAAAAACGCCCGATTTTTGACGAAAGAGATAACCACCCCCCCTTACGACATGCTTCAGAAACTAAAAAAATTGTCCGTTTTTAAATGTAGCCTCTTTGAACTACAATTCACATTTGTACGTGGAAAAGCACTTTTAAAGATCAAATGAGATGTTTAAAGTGATTTTCATGCTTCCAGGGGCCTTAAACACAAGATTTGAGGATGGGTAAAAGTGAATGAAAATGGCCAATTTACTCACTCTGAGGCCTTAAAAAGTGTTTCTCCTCCACGGGAAGTGAATTAAATACCATTTGGAGGTCTTTATTGTTCAAGCGAAAACGCCTGATTTTTGATGAAAGAGATAACCACCCCCCCTTACGACATGCTTCTGAAACTGAAAAAATGGTTCATTTTCAAATGTTGCGTCTTTGAACCACAATTAACATTTGTACGTGGATAAACACTTTTAGAGCTAAAATTAGATGTTTAAAGTGATTTTCAAGCTTCCAGGGGCCATAAACACGAGATTTGAGAAATGGGTAAATATGAATGAAAATGGCCAATTTATTCACTCTGAGGCCTTAAAAAGTTTTTCTCCACTCCAGAAAGTGAATTAAATAACATTTTTAGGCCTTTATTGTTCAATCAAAAACGCCCGATTTTTGACGAAAGAGATAACCACCCCCCCTTACGACATGCTTCAGAAACTAAAAAAATGGTTCATTTTCAAATGTTGCGTCTTTGAACCACAATTAACATTTGTACGTGGATAAACACTTTTAGAGCTAAAATTAGATGTTTAAAGTGATTTTCAAGCTTCCAGGGGCCCTAAACACGAGATTTGAGAAATGGGTAACCGTGAATGAAAATGGCCAATTTATTCACTTTGAGGCCTTAAAAAGTTTTTCTCCACTCCAGAAAGTGAATTAAATAACATTTGTAGACCTTTATTGTTCAATCAAAAACGCCCGATTTTTGACGAAAGAGATAACCACCCCCCTTACGACATGCTTCAGAAACAAAAAAAATGGTTCATTTTCAAATGTTGCATCTTTGAACGACAATCCACATTTGTACGTGGATAAACACTTTTAGAGATAAAATTAGATGTTTAAAGTGATTTTCAAGCTTCCAGGGGCCCTAAACACAAGATTTGAGAAATGGGTAAAAGTGAATGAAAATGGCCAATTTACTCACTCTGAGGCCTTAAAAAGTGTTTCTCCTGAACGGGAAGTGAATTAAATAACATTTGTAGGCCTTTATTGTTCAAGCGAAAACGCCCGATTATTGACGAAAGAGATAACCACCCCCCCTTACGACATGCTTCAGAAACGAAAAAAATGGTTCGTTTTCAAATGTTGCGTCTTTGAATGACAATCCACATTTGTACGTGGATAATCACTTTTAGAGCTAAAATTAGATGTTTAAAGTGATTTTCAAGCTTCCAGGGGCCCTAAACACAAGATTTGAGAAATGGGTAAAAGTGAATGAAAATGGCCAATTTACTCACTCTGAGGCCTTAAAAAGTGTTTCTCCTCCACGGGAAGTGAATTAAATACCATTTGGAGGCCTTTATTGTTCAAGCGAAAACGCCTGATTTTTGATGAAAGAGATAACCACCCCCCCTTACGACATGCTTCTGAAACTAAAAAAATGGTTCATTTTCAAATGTTGCGTCTTTTGAACTACAATTAACATTGTACGTGGATAATCACTTTTAGAGATAAAATGAGATGTTTAAAGTGATTTTCAAGCTTCCAGGGGCCCTAAACACGAGATTTGAAAAATGGGTAACCGTGAATGAAAATGGCCAATTTTTTCACTCTGCGGCCTTAAAAAGTGTTTCTCCTCCACGGAAAGTGAATAAAATAACATTTGGATGCCTTTATTGTTCAATCAAAAACGCCCGTTTTTTGGTGAAAAAGATAACCACCCCCTTACGACATGCTTCAGAAACGAAAAAAACGGTCCATTTTCAAATGTTGCGTCTTTGAACTACAATTCACATTTGTACGTGGATGATCACTTTTAGAGATAAAATTAGATGTTTAAAGTGATTTACAAGCTTCCAGGGGCCCTAAACACAAGATATGAGGAATGGGTAAATATGAATGAAAATGGCCAATTTATTCACTCTGAGGCCTTAAAAAGTTTTTCTCCACTCCAGAAAGTGAATTAAATAACATTTGTAGGCCTTTATTGTTCAATCAAAAACGCCCGATTTTTGACGAAAGAGATAACCACCCCCCCTTACGACATGCTTCAGAAACTAAAAAAATGGTCCGTTTTTAAATGTAGCCTCTTTGAACTACAATTCACATTTGTACGTGGAAAAGCACTTTTAAAGATCAAATGAGATGTTTAAAGTGATTTTCATGCTTCCAGGGGCCTTAAACACAAGATTTGAGGATGGGTAAAAGTGAATGAAAATGGCCAATTTACTCACTCTGAGGCCTTAAAAAGTGTTTCTCCTGAACGGGAAGTGAATTAAATAACATTTGTAGGCCTTTATTGTTCAAGCGAAAACGCCCGATTATTGACGAAAGAGATAACCACCCCCCCTTACGACATGCTTCAGAAACGAAAAAAATGGTTCGTTTTCAAATGTTGCGTCTTTGAATGACAATCCACATTTGTACGTGGATAATCACTTTTAGAGCTAAAATTAGATGTTTAAAGTGATTTTCAAGCTTCCAGGGGCCCTAAACACAAGATTTGAGAAATGGGTAAAAGTGAATGAAAATGGCCAATTTACTCACTCTGAGGCCTTAAAAAGTGTTTCTCCTCCACGGGAAGTGAATTAAATACCATTTGGAGGCCTTTATTGTTCAAGCGAAAACGCCTGATTTTTGATGAAAGAGATAACCACCCCCCCTTACGACATGCTTCTGAAACTAAAAAAATGGTTCATTTTCAAATGTTGCGTCTTTTGAACTACAATTAACATTGTACGTGGATAATCCCTTTTAGAGATAAAATGAGATGTTTAAAGTGATTTTCAAGCTTCCAGGGGCCCTAAACACGAGATTTGAAAAATGGGTAACCGTGAATGAAAATGGCCAATTTTTTCACTCTGCGGCCTTAAAAAGTGTTTCTCCTCCACGGAAAGTGAATAAAATAACATTTGGATGCCTTTATTGTTCAATCAAAAACGCCCGTTTTTTGGTGAAAAAGATAACCACCCCCCCTTACGACATGCTTCAGAAACGAAAAAAACGGTCCATTTTCAAATGTTGCGTCTTTGAACTACAATTCACATTTGTACGTGGATGATCACTTTTAGAGATAAAATTAGATGTTTAAAGTGATTTACAAGCTTCCAGGGGCCCTAAACACAAGATATGAGGAATGGGTAAATATGAATGAAAATGGCCAATTTATTCACTCTGAGGCCTTAAAAAGTTTTTCTCCACTCCAGAAAGTGAATTAAATAACATTTGTAGGCCTTTATTGTTCAATCAAAAACGCCCGATTTTTGACGAAAGAGATAACCACCCCCCCTTACGACATGCTTCAGAAACTAAAAAAATGGTCCGTTTTCAAATGTTGCCTCTTTGAACTACAATTCACATTTGTACGTGGAAAAGCACTTTTAAAGATCAAATGAGATGTTTAAAGTGATTTTCATGCTTCCAGGGGCCTTAAACACAAGATTTGAGGAATGAGTAAAAGTGAATGAAAATGGCCAATTTACTCACTCTGAGGCCTTAAAAAGTGTTTCTCCTCCACGGGAAGTGAATTAAATACCATTTGGAGGTCTTTATTGTTCAAGCGAAAACGCCTGATTTTTGATGAAAGAGATAACCACCCCCCCTTACGACATGCTTCTGAAACTGAAAAAATGGTTCATTTTCAAATGTTGCGTCTTTGAACCACAATTAACATTTGTACGTGGATAAACACTTTTAGAGCTAAAATTAGATGTTTAAAGTGATTTTCAAGCTTCCAGGGGCCCTAAACACGAGATTTGAGAAATGGGTAAACGTGAATGAAAATGGCCAATTTACCCACTCTGCGGCCTTAAAAAGTGTTTCTCCTCCACGGAAAGTGAATAAAATAACATTTTGATGCCTTTATTGTTCAATCAAAAACACCCGTTTTTGGTGAAAAAGATAACCACCCCCCCTTACGACATGCTTCAGAAACAAAAAAAATGGTCCATTTTCAAATGTTGCGTCTTTGAACTACAATTCACATTTGTACGTGGATAATCACTTTTAGAGATAAAATTAGATGTTTAAAGTGATTTACAAGCTTCCAGGGGCCCTAAACACAAGATATGAGGAATGGGTAAATATGAATGAAAATGGCCAATTTATTCACTTTGAGGCCTTAAAAAGTTTTTCTCCACTCCAGAAAGTGAATTAAATAACATTTGTAGACCTTTATTGTTCAATCAAAAACGCCCGATTTTTGACGAAAGAGATAACCACCCCCCTTACGACATGCTTCAGAAACAAAAAAAATGGTTCATTTTCAAATGTTGCATCTTTGAACGACAATCCACATTTGTACGTGGATAAACACTTTTAGAGATAAAATTAGATGTTTAAAGTGATTTTCAAGCTTCCAGGGGCCCTAAACACAAGATTTGAGAAATGGGTAAAAGTGAATGAAAATGGCCAATTTACTCACTCTGAGGCCTTAAAAAGTGTTTCTCCTGAACGGGAAGTGAATTAAATAACATTTGTAGGCCTTTATTGTTCAAGCGAAAACGCCCGATTATTGACGAAAGAGATAACCACCCCCCCTTACGACATGCTTCAGAAACGAAAAAAATGGTTCGTTTTCAAATGTTGCGTCTTTGAATGACAATCCACATTTGTACGTGGATAATCACTTTTAGAGCTAAAATTAGATGTTTAAAGTGATTTTCAAGCTTCCAGGGGCCCTAAACACAAGATTTGAGAAATGGGTAAAAGTGAATGAAAATGGCCAATTTACTCACTCTGAGGCCTTAAAAAGTGTTTCTCCTCCACGGGAAGTGAATTAAATACCATTTGGAGGCCTTTATTGCTCAAGCGAAAACGCCTGATTTTTGATGAAAGAGATAACCACCCCCCCTTACGACATGCTTCTGAAACTAAAAAAATGGTTCATTTTCAAATGTTGCGTCTTTTGAACTACAATTAACATTGTACGTGGATAATCACTTTTAGAGATAAAATGAGATGTTTAAAGTGATTTTCAAGCTTCCAGGGGCCCTAAACACGAGATTTGAAAAATGGGTAACCGTGAATGAAAATGGCCAATTTTTTCACTCTGCGGCCTTAAAAAGTGTTTCTCCTCCACGGAAAGTGAATAAAATAACATTTGGATGCCTTTATTGTTCAATCAAAAACGCCCGTTTTTTGGTGAAAAAGATAACCACCCCCTTACGACATGCTTAAGAAACGAAAAAAACGGTCCATTTTCAAATGTTGCGTCTTTGAACTACAATTCACATTTGTACGTGGATGATCACTTTTAGAGATAAAATTAGATGTTTAAAGTGATTTACAAGCTTCCAGGGGCCCTAAACACAAGATATGAGGAATGGGTAAATATGAATGAAAATGGCCAATTTATTCACTCTGAGGCCTTAAAAAGTTTTTCTCCACTCCAGAAAGTGAATTAAATAACATTTGTAGGCCTTTATTGTTCAATCAAAAACGCCCGATTTTTGACGAAAGAGATAACCACCCCCCCTTACGACATGCTTCAGAAACTAAAAAAATGGTCCGTTTTTAAATGTAGCCTCTTTGAACTACAATTCACATTTGTACGTGGAAAAGCACTTTTAAAGATCAAATGAGATGTTTAAAGTGATTTTCATGCTTCCAGGGGCCTTAAACACAAGATTTGAGGATGGGTAAAAGTGAATGAAAATGGCCAATTTACTCACTCTGAGGCCTTAAAAAGTGTTTCTCCTCCACGGGAAGTGAATTAAATACCATTTGGAGGTCTTTATTGTTCAAGCGAAAACGCCTGATTTTTGATGAAAGAGATAACCACCCCCCCTTACGACATGCTTCTGAAACTGAAAAAATGGTTCATTTTCAAATGTTGCGTCTTTGAACCACAATTAACATTTGTACGTGGATAAACACTTTTAGAGCTAAAATTAGATGTTTAAAGTGATTTTCAAGCTTCCAGGGGCCCTAAACACGAGATTTGAGAAATGGGTAAATATGAATGAAAATGGCCAATTTATTCACTCTGAGGCCTTAAAAAGTTTTTCTCCACTCCAGAAAGTGAATTAAATAACATTTTTAGGCCTTTATTGTTCAATCAAAAACGCCCGATTTTTGACGAAAGAGATAACCACCCCCCCTTACGACATGCTTCAGAAACTAAAAAAATGGTTCATTTTCAAATGTTGCGTCTTTGAACCACAATTAACATTTGTACGTGGATAAACACTTTTAGAGCTAAAATTAGATGTTTAAAGTCATTTTCAAGCTTCCAGGGGCCCTAAACACGAGATTTGAGAAATGGGTAACCGTGAATGAAAATGGCCAATTTACTCACTCTGCGGCCTTAAAAAGTGTTTCTCCTCCACGGAAAGTGAATAAAATAACATTTGGATGCCTTTATTGTTCAATCAAAAACGCCTGTTTTTTGGTGAAAAAGATAACCACCCCCCCTTACGACATGCTTCAGAAACGAAAAAAATGTTCCATTTTCAAATGTTGCGTCTTTGAACTACAATTCACATTTGTACGTGAATGATCACTTTTAGAGATAAAATTAGATGTTTAAAGTGATTTACAAGCTTCCAGGGGCCCTAAACACAAAATATGAGGAATGGGTAAATATTAATGAAAATGGCCAATTTATTCACTCTGAGGCCTTAAAAAGTTTTTCTCCACTCCAGAAAGTGAATTAAATAACATTTGTAGGCCTTTATTGTTCAATCAAAAACGCCCGATTTTTGACGAAAGAGATAACCACCCCCCCTTACGACATGCTTCAGAAACTAAAAAAATGGTCCGTTTTCAAATGTTGCCTCTTTGAACTACAATTCACATTTGTACGTGGAAAAGCACTTTTAAAGATCAAATGAGATGTTTAAAGTGATTTTCATGCTTCCAGGGGCCTTAAACACAAGATTTGAGGAATGGGTAAAAGTGAATGAAAATGGCCAATTTACTCACTCTGAGGCCTTAAAAAGTGTTTCTCCTCCACGGGAAGTGAAATAAATACCATTTGGAGGTCTTTATTGTTCAAGCGAAAACGCCTGATTTTTGATGAAAGAGATAACCACCCCCCCTTACGACATGCTTCTGAAACTGAAAAAATGGTTCATTTTCAAATGTTGCGTCTTTGAACCACAATTAACATTTGTACGTGGATAAACACTTTTAGAGCTAAAATTAGATGTTTAAAGTGATTTTCAAGCTTCCAGGGGCCCTAAACACGAGATTTGAGAAATGGGTAAACGTGAATGAAAATGGCCAATTTACTCACTCTGCGGCCTTAAAAAGTGTTTCTCCTCCACGGAAAGTGAATAAAATAACATTTTGATGCCTTTATTGTTCAATCAAAAACACCCGTTTTTGGTGAAAAAGATAACCACCCCCCCTTACGACATGCTTCAGAAACAAAAAAAATGGTCCATTTTCAAATGTTGCGTCTTTGAACTACAATTCACATTTGTACGTGGATAATCACTTTTAGAGATAAAATTAGATGTTTAAAGTGATTTACAAGCTTCCAGGGGCCCTAAACACAAGATATGAGGAATGGGTAAATATGAATGAAAATGGCCAATTTATTCACTTTGAGGCCTTAAAAAGTTTTTCTCCACTCCAGAAAGTGAATTAAATAACATTTGTAGACCTTTATTGTTCAATCAAAAACGCCCGATTTTTGACGAAAGAGATAACCACCCCCCTTACGACATGCTTCAGAAACAAAAAAAATGGTTCATTTTCAAATGTTGCATCTTTGAACGACAATCCACATTTGTACGTGGATAAACACTTTTAGAGATAAAATTAGATGTTTAAAGTGATTTTCAAGCTTCCAGGGGCCCTAAACACAAGATTTGAGAAATGGGTAAAAGTGAATGAAAATGGCCAATTTACTCACTCTGAGGCCTTAAAAAGTGTTTCTCCTGAACGGGAAGTGAATTAAATAACATTTGTAGGCCTTTATTGTTCAAGCGAAAACGCCCGATTATTGACGAAAGAGATAACCACCCCCCCTTACGACATGCTTCAGAAACGAAAAAAATGGTTCGTTTTCAAATGTTGCGTCTTTGAATGACAATCCACATTTGTACGTGGATAATCACTTTTAGAGCTAAAATTAGATGTTTAAAGTGATTTTCAAGCTTCCAGGGGCCCTAAACACAAGATTTGAGAAATGGGTAAAAGTGAATGAAAATGGCCAATTTACTCACTCTGAGGCCTTAAAAAGTGTTTCTCCTCCACGGGAAGTGAATTAAATACCATTTGGAGGTCTTTATTGTTCAAGCGAAAACGCCTGATTTTTGATGAAAGAGATAACCACCCCCCCTTACGACATGCTTCTGAAACTGAAAAAATGGTTCATTTTCAAATGTTGCGTCTTTGAACCACAATTAACATTTGTACGTGGATAAACACTTTTAGAGCTAAAATTAGATGTTTAAAGTGATTTTCAAGCTTCCAGGGGCCCTAAACACGAGATTTGAGAAATGGGTAAACGTGAATGAAAATGGCCAATTTACCCACTCTGCGGCCTTAAAAAGTGTTTCTCCTCCACGGAAAGTGAATAAAATAACATTTTGATGCCTTTATTGTTCAATCAAAAACACCCGTTTTTGGTGAAAAAGATAACCACCCCCCCTTACGACATGCTTCAGAAACAAAAAAAATGGTCCATTTTCAAATGTTGCGTCTTTGAACTACAATTCACATTTGTACGTGGATAATCACTTTTAGAGATAAAATTAGATGTTTAAAGTGATTTACAAGCTTCCAGGGGCCCTAAACACAAGATATGAGGAATGGGTAAATATGAATGAAAATGGCCAATTTATTCACTTTGAGGCCTTAAAAAGTTTTTCTCCACTCCAGAAAGTGAATTAAATAACATTTGTAGACCTTTATTGTTCAATCAAAAACGCCCGATTTTTGACGAAAGAGATAACCACCCCCCTTACGACATGCTTCAGAAACAAAAAAAATGGTTCATTTTCAAATGTTGCATCTTTGAACGACAATCCACATTTGTACGTGGATAAACACTTTTAGAGATAAAATTAGATGTTTAAAGTGATTTTCAAGCTTCCAGGGGCCCTAAACACAAGATTTGAGAAATGGGTAAAAGTGAATGAAAATGGCCAATTTACTCACTCTGAGGCCTTAAAAAGTGTTTCTCCTGAACGGGAAGTGAATTAAATAACATTTGTAGGCCTTTATTGTTCAAGCGAAAACGCCCGATTATTGACGAAAGAGATAACCACCCCCCCTTACGACATGCTTCAGAAACGAAAAAAATGGTTCGTTTTCAAATGTTGCGTCTTTGAATGACAATCCACATTTGTACGTGGATAATCACTTTTAGAGCTAAAATTAGATGTTTAAAGTGATTTTCAAGCTTCCAGGGGCCCTAAACACAAGATTTGAGAAATGGGTAAAAGTGAATGAAAATGGCCAATTTACTCACTCTGAGGCCTTAAAAAGTGTTTCTCCTCCACGGGAAGTGAATTAAATACCATTTGGAGGCCTTTATTGCTCAAGCGAAAACGCCTGATTTTTGATGAAAGAGATAACCACCCCCCCTTACGACATGCTTCTGAAACTAAAAAAATGGTTCATTTTCAAATGTTGCGTCTTTTGAACTACAATTAACATTGTACGTGGATAATCACTTTTAGAGATAAAATGAGATGTTTAAAGTGATTTTCAAGCTTCCAGGGGCCCTAAACACGAGATTTGAAAAATGGGTAACCGTGAATGAAAATGGCCAATTTTTTCACTCTGCGGCCTTAAAAAGTGTTTCTCCTCCACGGAAAGTGAATAAAATAACATTTGGATGCCTTTATTGTTCAATCAAAAACGCCCGTTTTTTGGTGAAAAAGATAACCACCCCCTTACGACATGCTTCAGAAACGAAAAAAACGGTCCATTTTCAAATGTTGCGTCTTTGAACTACAATTCACATTTGTACGTGGATGATCACTTTTAGAGATAAAATTAGATGTTTAAAGTGATTTACAAGCTTCCAGGGGCCCTAAACACAAGATATGAGGAATGGGTAAATATGAATGAAAATGGCCAATTTATTCACTCTGAGGCCTTAAAAAGTTTTTCTCCACTCCAGAAAGTGAATTAAATAACATTTGTAGGCCTTTATTGTTCAATCAAAAACGCCCGATTTTTGACGAAAGAGATAACCACCCCCCCTTACGACATGCTTCAGAAACTAAAAAAATGGTCCGTTTTTAAATGTAGCCTCTTTGAACTACAATTCACATTTGTACGTGGAAAAGCACTTTTAAAGATCAAATGAGATGTTTAAAGTGATTTTCATGCTTCCAGGGGCCTTAAACACAAGATTTGAGGATGGGTAAAAGTGAATGAAAATGGCCAATTTACTCACTCTGAGGCCTTAAAAAGTGTTTCTCCTCCACGGGAAGTGAATTAAATACCATTTGGAGGTCTTTATTGTTCAAGCGAAAACGCCTGATTTTTGATGAAAGAGATAACCACCCCCCCTTACGACATGCTTCAGAAACTAAAAAAATGGTTCATTTTCAAATGTTGCGTCTTTGAACCACAATTAACATTTGTACGTGGATAAACACTTTTAGAGCTAAAATTAGATGTTTAAAGTGATTTTCAAGCTTCCAGGGGCCCTAAACACGAGATTTGAGAAATGGGTAACCGTGAATGAAAATGGCCAATTTACTCACTCTGCGGCCTTAAAAAGTGTTTCTCCTCCACGGAAAGTGAATAAAATAACATTTGGATGCCTTTATTGTTCAATCAAAAACGCCTGTTTTTTGGTGAAAAAGATAACCACCCCCCCTTACGACATGCTTCTGAAACGAAAAAAATGTTCCATTTTCAAATGTTGCGTCTTTGAACTACAATTCACATTTGTACGTGAATGATCACTTTTAGAGATAAAATTAGATGTTTAAAGTGATTTACAAGCTTCCAGGGGCCCTAAACACAAAATATGAGGAATGGGTAAATATGAATGAAAATGGCCAATTTATTCACTCTGAGGCCTTAAAAAGTTTTTCTCCACTCCAGAAAGTGAATTAAATAACATTTGTAGGCCTTTATTGTTCAATCAAAAACGCCCGATTTTTTAAGAAAGAGATAACCACCCCCCCTTACGACATGCTTCAGAAACTAAAAAAATGGTCCGTTTTCAAATGTTGCCTCTTTGAACTACAATTCACATTTGTACGTGGAAAAGCACTTTTAAAGATCAAATGAGATGTTTAAAGTGATTTTCATGCTTCCAGGGGCCTTAAACACAAGATTTGAGGAATGGGTAAAAGTGAATGAAAATGGCCAATTTACTCACTCTGAGGCCTTAAAAAGTGTTTCTCCTCCACGGGAAGTGAATAAAATAACATTTTGATGCCTTTATTGTTCAATCAAAAACACCCGTTTTTGGTGAAAAAGATAACCACCCCCCCTTACGACATGCTTCAGAAACAAAAAAAATGGTCCATTTTCAAATGTTGCGTCTTTGAACTACAATTCACATTTGTACGTGGATAATCACTTTTAGAGATAAAATTAGATGTTTAAAGTGATTTACAAGCTTCCAGGGGCCCTAAACACAAGATATGAGGAATGGGTAAATATGAATGAAAATGGCCAATTTATTCACTTTGAGGCCTTAAAAAGTTTTTCTCCACTCCAGAAAGTGAATTAAATAACATTTGTAGACCTTTATTGTTCAATCAAAAACGCCCGATTTTTGACGAAAGAGATAACCACCCCCCTTACGACATGCTTCAGAAACAAAAAAAATGGTTCATTTTCAAATGTTGCATCTTTGAACGACAATCCACATTTGTACGTGGATAAACACTTTTAGAGATAAAATTAGATGTTTAAAGTGATTTTCAAGCTTCCAGGGGCCCTAAACACAAGATTTGAGAAATGGGTAAAAGTGAATGAAAATGGCCAATTTACTCACTCTGAGGCCTTAAAAAGTGTTTCTCCTGAACGGGAAGTGAATTAAATAACATTTGTAGGCCTTTATTGTTCAAGCGAAAACGCCCGATTATTGACGAAAGAGATAACCACCCCCCCTTACGACATGCTTCAGAAACGAAAAAAATGGTTCGTTTTCAAATGGTGCGTCTTTGAATGACAATCCACATTTGTACGTGGATAATCACTTTTAGAGCTAAAATTAGATGTTTAAAGTGATTTTCAAGCTTCCAGGGGCCCTAAACACAAGATTTGAGAAATGGGTAAAAGTGAATGAAAATGGCCAATTTACTCACTCTGAGGCCTTAAAAAGTGTTTCTCCTCCACGGTAAGTGAATTAAATACCATTTGGAGGCCTTTATTGTTCAAGCGAAAACGCCTGATTTTTGATGAAAGAGATAACCACCCCCCCTTACGACATGCTTCTGAAACTAAAAAAATGGTTCATTTTCAAATGTTGCGTCTTTTGAACTACAATTAACATTGTACGTGGATAATCACTTTTAGAGATAAAATGAGATGTTTAAAGTGATTTTCAAGCTTCCAGGGGCCCTAAACACGAGATTTGAAAAATGGGTAACCGTGAATGAAAATGGCCAATTTTTTCACTCTGCGGCCTTAAAAAGTGTTTCTCCTCCACGGAAAGTGAATAAAATAACATTTGGATGCCTTTATTGTTCAATCAAAAACGCCCGATTTTTGGTGAAAAAGATAACCACCCCCCCTTACGACATGCTTCAGAAACGAAAAAAACGGTCCATTTTCAAATGTTGCGTCTTTGAACTACAATTCACATTTGTACGTGGATAATCACTTTTAGAGATAAAATTAGATGTTTAAAGTGATTTACAAGCTTCCAGGGGCCCTAAACACAAGATATGAGGAATGGGTAAATATGAATGAAAATGGCCAATTTATTCACTTTGAGGCCTTAAAAAGTTTTTCTCCACTCCAGAAAGTGAATTAAATAACATTTGTAGACCTTTATTGTTCAATCAAAAACGCCCGATTTTTGACGAAAGAGATAACCACCCCCCTTACGACATGCTTCAGAAACAAAAAAAATGGTTCATTTTCAAATGTTGCATCTTTGAACGACAATCCACATTTGTACGTGGATAAACACTTTTAGAGATAAAATTAGATGTTTAAAGTGATTTTCAAGCTTCCAGGGGCCCTAAACACAAGATTTGAGAAATGGGTAAAAGTGAATGAAAATGGCCAATTTACTCACTCTGAGGCCTTAAAAAGTGTTTCTCCTGAACGGGAAGTGAATTAAATAACATTTGTAGGCCTTTATTGTTCAAGCGAAAACGCCCGATTATTGACGAAAGAGATAACCACCCCCCCTTACGACATGCTTCAGAAACAAAAAAAATGGTTCGTTTTCAAATGTTGCGTCTTTGAATGACAATCCACATTTGTACGTGGATAATCACTTTTAGAGCTAAAATTAGATGTTTAAAGTGATTTTCAAGCTTCCAGGGGCCCTAAACACAAGATTTGAGAAATGGGTAAAAGTGAATGAAAATGGCCAATTTACTCACTCTGAGGCCTTAAAAAGTGTTTCTCCTCCACGGGAAGTGAATTAAATACCATTTGGAGGCCTTTATTGTTCAAGCGAAAACGCCTGATTTTTGATGAAAGAGATAACCACCCCCCCTTACGACATGCTTCTGAAACTAAAAAAATGGTTCATTTTCAAATGTTGCGTCTTTTGAACTACAATTAACATTGTACGTGGATAATCACTTTTAGAGATAAAATGAGATGTTTAAAGTGATTTTCAAGCTTCCAGGGGCCCTAAACACGAGATTTGAAAAATGGGTAACCGTGAATGAAAATGGCCAATTTTTTCACTCTGCGGCCTTAAAAAGTGTTTCTCCTCCACGGAAAGTGAATAAAATAACATTTGGATGCCTTTATTGTTCAATCAAAAACGCCCGTTTTTTGGTGAAAAAGATAACCACCCCCCCTTACGACATGCTTCAGAAACGAAAAAAACGGTCCATTTTCAAATGTTGCGTCTTTGAACTACAATTCACATTTGTACGTGGATGATCACTTTTAGAGATAAAATTAGATGTTTAAAGTGATTTACAAGCTTCCAGTGGCCCTAAACACAAGATATGAGGAATGGGTAAATATGAATGAAAATGGCCAATTTATTCACTCTGAGGCCTTAAAAAGTTTTTCTCCACTCCAGAAAGTGAATTAAATAACATTTGTAGGCCTTTATTGTTCAATCAAAAACGCCCGATTTTTGACGAAAGAGATAACCACCCCCCCTTACGACATGCTTCAGAAACTAAAAAAATGGTCCGTTTTCAAATGTTGCCTCTTTGAACTACAATTCACATTTGTACGTGGAAAAGCACTTTTAAAGATCAAATGAGATGTTTAAAGTGATTTTCATGCTTCCAGGGGCCTTAAACACAAGATTTGAGGAATCGGTAAAAGTGAATGAAAATGGCCAATTTACTCACTCTGAGGCCTTAAAAAGTGTTTCTCCTCCACGGGAAGTGAATTAAATACCATTTGGAGGTCTTTATTGTTCAAGCGAAAACGCCTGATTTTTGATGAAAGAGATAACCACCCCCCCTTACGACATGCTTCTGAAACTGAAAAAATGGTTCATTTTCAAATGTTGCGTCTTTGAACCACAATTAACATTTGTACGTGGATAAACACTTTTAGAGCTAAAATTAGATGTTTAAAGTGATTTTCAAGCTTCCAGGGGCCCTAAACACGAGATTTGAGAAATGGGTAAACGTGAATGAAAATGGCCAATTTACCCACTCTGCGGCCTTAAAAAGTGTTTCTCCTCCACGGAAAGTGAATAAAATAACATTTTGATGCCTTTATTGTTCAATCAAAAACACCCGTTTTTGGTGAAAAAGATAACCACCCCCCCTTACGACATGCTTCAGAAACAAAAAAAATGGTCCATTTTCAAATGTTGCGTCTTTGAACTACAATTCACATTTGTACGTGGATAATCACTTTTAGAGATAAAATTAGATGTTTAAAGTGATTTACAAGCTTCCAGGGGCCCTAAACACAAGATATGAGGAATGGGTAAATATGAATGAAAATGGCCAATTTATTCACTTTGAGGCCTTAAAAAGTTTTTCTCCACTCCAGAAAGTGAATTAAATAACATTTGTAGACCTTTATTGTTCAATCAAAAACGCCCGATTTTTGACGAAAGAGATAACCACCCCCCTTACGACATGCTTCAGAAACAAAAAAAATGGTTCATTTTCAAATGTTGCATCTTTGAACGACAATCCACATTTGTACGTGGATAAACACTTTTAGAGATAAAATTAGATGTTTAAAGTGATTTTCAAGCTTCCAGGGGCCCTAAACACAAGATTTGAGGAATGGGTAAAAGTGAATGAAAATGGCCAATTTACTCACTCTGAGGCCTTAAAAAGTGTTTCTCCTCCACGGGAAGTGAATTAAATACCATTTGGAGGTCTTTATTGTTCAAGCGAAAACGCCTGATTTTTGATGAAAGAGATAACCACCCCCCCTTACGACATGCTTCTGAAACTGAAAAAATGGTTCATTTTCAAATGTTGCGTCTTTGAACCACAATTAACATTTGTACGTGGATAAACACTTTTAGAGCTAAAATTAGATGTTTAAAGTGATTTTCAAGCTTCCAGGGGCCCTAAACACGAGATTTGAGAAATGGGTAAACGTGAATGAAAATGGCCAATTTACCCACTCTGCGGCCTTAAAAAGTGTTTCTCCTCCACGGAAAGTGAATAAAATAACATTTTGATGCCTTTATTGTTCAATCAAAAACACCCGTTTTTGGTGAAAAAGATAACCACCCCCCCTTACGACATGCTTCAGAAACAAAAAAAATGGTCCATTTTCAAATGTTGCGTCTTTGAACTACAATTCACATTTGTACGTGGATAATCACTTTTAGAGATAAAATTAGATGTTTAAAGTGATTTACAAGCTTCCAGGGGCCCTAAACACAAGATATGAGGAATGGGTAAATATGAATGAAAATGGCCAATTTATTCACTTTGAGGCCTTAAAAAGTGTTTCTCCTGAACGGGAAGTGAATTAAATAACATTTGTAGGCCTTTATTGTTCAAGCGAAAACGCCCGATTATTGACGAAAGAGATAACCACCCCCCCTTACGACATGCTTCAGAAACGAAAAAAATGGTTCGTTTTCAAATGTTGCGTCTTTGAATGACAATCCACATTTGTACGTGGATAATCACTTTTAGAGCTAAAATTAGATGTTTAAAGTGATTTTCAAGCTTCCAGGGGCCCTAAACACAAGATTTGAGAAATGGGTAAAAGTGAATGAAAATGGCCAATTTACTCACTCTGAGGCCTTAAAAAGTGTTTCTCCTCCACGGGAAGTGAATTAAATACCATTTGGAGGCCTTTATTGTTCAAGCGAAAACGCCTGATTTTTGATGAAAGAGATAACCACCCCCCCTTACGACATGCTTCTGAAACTAAAAAAATGGTTCATTTTCAAATGTTGCGTCTTTTGAACTACAATTAACATTGTACGTGGATAATCACTTTTAGAGATAAAATGAGATGTTTAAAGTGATTTTCAAGCTTCCAGGGGCCCTAAACACGAGATTTGAAAAATGGGTAACCGTGAATGAAAATGGCCAATTTTTTCACTCTGCGGCCTTAAAAAGTGTTTCTCCTCCACGGAAAGTGAATAAAATAACATTTGGATGCCTTTATTGTTCAATCAAAAACGCCCGATTTTTGACGAAAGAGATAACCACCCCCCTTACGACATGCTTCAGAAACAAAAAAAATGGTTCATTTTCAAATGTTGCATCTTTGAACGACAATCCACATTTGTACGTGGATAAACACTTTTAGAGATAAAATTAGATGTTTAAAGTGATTTTCAAGCTTCCAGGGGCCCTAAACACAAGATTTGGGAAATGGGTAAAAGTGAATGAAAATGGCCAATTTACTCACTCTGAGGCCTTAAAAAGTGTTTCTCCTGAACGGGAAGTGAATTAAATAACATTTGTAGGCCTTTATTGTTCAAGCGAAAACGCCCGATTATTGACGAAAGAGATAACCACCCCCCCTTACGACATGCTTCAGAAACGAAAAAAATGGTTCGTTTTCAAATGTTGCGTCTTTGAATGACAATCCACATTTGTACGTGGATAATCACTTTTAGAGCTAAAATTAGATGTTTAAAGTGATTTTCAAGCTTCCAGGGGCCCTAAACACAAGATTTGAGAAATGGGTAAAAGTGAATGAAAATGGCCAATTTACTCACTCTGAGGCCTTAAAAAGTGTTTCTCCTCCACGGGAAGTGAATTAAATACCATTTGGAGGCCTTTATTGCTCAAGCGAAAACGCCTGATTTTTGATGAAAGAGATAACCACCCCCCCTTACGACATGCTTCTGAAACTAAAAAAATGGTTCATTTTCAAATGTTGCGTCTTTTGAACTACAATTAACATTGTACGTGGATAATCACTTTTAGAGATAAAATGAGATGTTTAAAGTGATTTTCAAGCTTCCAGGGGCCCTAAACACGAGATTTGAAAAATGGGTAACCGTGAATGAAAATGGCCAATTTTTTCACTCTGCGGCCTTAAAAAGTGTTTCTCCTCCACGGAAAGTGAATAAAATAACATTTGGATGCCTTTATTGTTCAATCAAAAACGCCCGTTTTTTGGTGAAAAAGATAACCACCCCCTTACGACATGCTTCAGAAACGAAAAAAACGGTCCATTTTCAAATGTTGCGTCTTTGAACTACAATTCACATTTGTACGTGGATGATCACTTTTAGAGATAAAATTAGATGTTTAAAGTGATTTACAAGCTTCCAGGGGCCCTAAACACAAGATATGAGGAATGGGTAAATATGAATGAAAATGGCCAATTTATTCACTCTGAGGCCTTAAAAAGTTTTTCTCCACTCCAGAAAGTGAATTAAATAACATTTGTAGGCCTTTATTGTTCAATCAAAAACGCCCGATTTTTGACGAAAGAGATAACCACCCCCCCTTACGACATGCTTCAGAAACTAAAAAAATGGTCCGTTTTTAAATGTAGCCTCTTTGAACTACAATTCACATTTGTACGTGGAAAAGCACTTTTAAAGATCAAATGAGATGTTTAAAGTGATTTTCATGCTTCCAGGGGCCTTAAACACAAGATTTGAGGATGGGTAAAAGTGAATGAAAATGGCCAATTTACTCACTCTGAGGCCTTAAAAAGTGTTTCTCCTCCACGGGAAGTGAATTAAATACCATTTGGAGGTCTTTATTGTTCAAGCGAAAACGCCTGATTTTTGATGAAAGAGATAACCACCCCCCCTTACGACATGCTTCTGAAACTGAAAAAATGGTTCATTTTCAAATGTTGCGTCTTTGAACCACAATTAACATTTGTACGTGGATAAACACTTTTAGAGCTAAAATTAGATGTTTAAAGTGATTTTCAAGCTTCCAGGGGCCCTAAACACGAGATTTGAGAAATGGGTAAATATGAATGAAAATGGCCAATTTATTCACTCTGAGGCCTTAAAAAGTTTTTCTCCACTCCAGAAAGTGAATTAAATAACATTTTTAGGCCTTTATTGTTCAATCAAAAACGCCCGATTTTTGACGAAAGAGATAACCACCCCCCCTTACGACATGCTTCAGAAACTAAAAAAATGGTTCATTTTCAAATGTTGCGTCTTTGAACCACAATTAACATTTGTACGTGGATAAACACTTTTAGAGCTAAAATTAGATGTTTAAAGTGATTTTCAAGCTTCCAGGGGCCCTAAACACGAGATTTGAGAAATGGGTAACCGTGAATGAAAATGGCCAATTTACTCACTCTGCGGCCTTAAAAAGTGTTTCTCCTCCACGGAAAGTGAATAAAATAACATTTGGATGCCTTTATTGTTCAATCAAAAACGCCTGTTTTTTGGTGAAAAAGATAACCACCCCCCCTTACGACATGCTTCAGAAACGAAAAAAATGTTCCATTTTCAAATGTTGCGTCTTTGAACTACAATTCACATTTGTACGTGAATGATCACTTTTAGAGATAAAATTAGATGTTTAAAGTGATTTACAAGCTTCCAGGGGCCCTAAACACAAAATATGAGGAATGGGTAAATATGAATGAAAATGGCCAATTTATTCACTCTGAGGCCTTAAAAAGTTTTTCTCCACTCCAGAAAGTGAATTAAATAACATTTGTAGGCCTTTATTGTTCAATCAAAAACGCCCGATTTTTGACGAAAGAGATAACCACCCCCCCTTACGACATGCTTCAGAAACTAAAAAAATGGTCCGTTTTCAAATGTTGCCTCTTTGAACTACAATTCACATTTGTACGTGGAAAAGCACTTTTAAAGATCAAATGAGATGTTTAAAGTGATTTTCATGCTTCCAGGGGCCTTAAACACAAGATTTGAGGAATGGGTAAAAGTGAATGAAAATGGCCAATTTACTCACTCTGAGGCCTTAAAAAGTGTTTCTCCTCCACGGGAAGTGAATTAAATACCATTTGGAGGTCTTTATTGTTCAAGCGAAAACGCCTGATTTTTGATGAAAGAGATAACCACCCCCCCTTACGACATGCTTCTGAAACTGAAAAAATGGTTCATTTTCAAATGTTGCGTCTTTGAACCACAATTAACATTTGTACGTGGATAAACACTTTTAGAGCTAAAATTAGATGTTTAAAGTGATTTTCAAGCTTCCAGGGGCCCTAAACACGAGATTTGAGAAATGGGTAAACGTGAATGAAAATGGCCAATTTACTCACTCTGCGGCCTTAAAAAGTGTTTCTCCTCCACGGAAAGTGAATAAAATAACATTTTGATGCCTTTATTGTTCAATCAAAAACACCCGTTTTTGGTGAAAAAGATAACCACCCCCCCTTACGACATGCTTCAGAAACAAAAAAAATGGTCCATTTTCAAATGTTGCGTCTTTGAACTACAATTCACATTTGTACGTGGATAATCACTTTTAGAGATAAAATTAGATGTTTAAAGTGATTTACAAGCTTCCAGGGGCCCTAAACACAAGATATGAGGAATGGGTAAATATGAATGAAAATGGCCAATTTATTCACTTTGAGGCCTTAAAAAGTTTTTCTCCACTCCAGAAAGTGAATTAAATAACATTTGTAGACCTTTATTGTTCAATCAAAAACGCCCGATTTTTGACGAAAGAGATAACCACCCCCCTTACGACATGCTTCAGAAACAAAAAAAATGGTTCATTTTCAAATGTTGCATCTTTGAACGACAATCCACATTTGTACGTGGATAAACACTTTTAGAGATAAAATTAGATGTTTAAAGTGATTTTCAAGCTTCCAGGGGCCCTAAACACAAGATTTGAGAAATGGGTAAAAGTGAATGAAAATGGCCAATTTACTCACTCTGAGGCCTTAAAAAGTGTTTCTCCTGAACGGGAAGTGAATTAAATAACATTTGTAGGCCTTTATTGTTCAAGCGAAAACGCCCGATTATTGACGAAAGAGATAACCACCCCCCCTTACGACATGCTTCAGAAACGAAAAAAATGGTTCGTTTTCAAATGTTGCGTCTTTGAATGACAATCCACATTTGTACGTGGATAATCACTTTTAGAGCTAAAATTAGATGTTTAAAGTGATTTTCAAGCTTCCAGGGGCCCTAAACACAAGATTTGAGAAATGGGTAAAAGTGAATGAAAATGGCCAATTTACTCACTCTGAGGCCTTAAAAAGTGTTTCTCCTCCACGGGAAGTGAATTAAATACCATTTGGAGGCCTTTATTGTTCAAGCGAAAACGCCTGATTTTTGATGAAAGAGATAACCACCCCCCCTTACGACATGCTTCTGAAACTAAAAAAATGGTTCATTTTCAAATGTTGCGTCTTTTGAACTACAATTAACATTGTACGTGGATAATCACTTTTAGAGATAAAATGAGATGTTTAAAGTGATTTTCAAGCTTCCAGGGGCCCTAAACACGAGATTTGAAAAATGGGTAACCGTGAATGAAAATGGCCAATTTTTTCACTCTGCGGCCTTAAAAAGTGTTTCTCCTCCACGGAAAGTGAATAAAATAACATTTGGATGCCTTTATTGTTCAATCAAAAACGCCCGTTTTTTGGTGAAAAAGATAACCACCCCCCCTTACGACATGCTTCAGAAACGAAAAAAACGGTCCATTTTCAAATGTTGCGTCTTTGAACTACAATTCACATTTGTACGTGGATGATCACTTTTAGAGATAAAATTAGATGTTTAAAGTGATTTACAAGCTTCCAGGGGCCCTAAACACAAGATATGAGGAATGGGTAAATATGAATGAAAATGGCCAATTTATTCACTCTGAGGCCTTAAAAAGTTTTTCTCCACTCCAGAAAGTGAATTAAATAACATTTGTAGACCTTTATTGTTCAATCAAAAACGCCCGATTTTTGACGAAAGAGATAACCACCCCCCTTACGACATGCTTCAGAAACAAAAAAATGGTTCATTTTCAAATGTTGCATCTTTGAACGACAATCCACATTTGTACGTGGATAAACACTTTTAGAGATAAAATTAGATGTTTAAAGTGATTTTCAAGCTTCCAGGGGCCCTAAACACAAGATTTGAGAAATGGGTAAAAGTGAATGAAAATGGCCAATTTACTCACTCTGAGGCCTTAAAAAGTGTTTCTCCTGAACGGGAAGTGAATTAAATAACATTTGTAGGCCTTTATTGTTCAAGCGAAAACGCCCGATTATTGACGAAAGAGATAACCACCCCCCCTTACGACATGCTTCAGAAACGAAAAAAATGGTTCGTTTTCAAATGTTGCGTCTTTGAATGACAATCCACATTTGTACGTGGATAATCACTTTTAGAGCTAAAATTAGATGTTTAAAGTGATTTTGAAGCTTCCAGGGGCCCTAAACACAAGATTTGAGAAATGGGTAAAAGTGAATGAAAATGGCCAATTTACTCACTCTGAGGCCTTAAAAAGTGTTTCTCCTCCACGGGAAGTGAATTAAATACCATTTGGAGGCCTTTATTGTTCAAGCGAAAACGCCTGATTTTTGATGAAAGAGATAACCACCCCCCCTTACGACATGCTTCTGAAACTAAAAAAATGGTTCATTTTCAAATGTTGCGTCTTTTGAACTACAATTAACATTGTACGTGGATAATCACTTTTAGAGATAAAATGAGATGTTTAAAGTGATTTTCAAGCTTCCAGGGGCCCTAAACACGAGATTTGAAAAATGGGTAAACGTCAATGAAAATGGCCAATTTTTTCACTCTGCGGCCTTAAAAAGTGTTTCTCCTCCACGGAAAGTGAATAAAATAACATTTGGATGCCTTTATTGTTCAATCAAAAACGCCTGTTTTTTGGTGAAAAAGATAACCAACCCCCCTTACGACATGCTTCAGAAACGAAAAAAATGGTCCATTTTCAAATGTTGCGTCTTTGAACTACAATTCACATTTGTACGTGGATGATCACTTTTAGAGATAAAATTAGATGTTTAAAGTGATTTACAAGCTTCCAGGGGCCCTAAACACTAGATATGAGGAATGGGTAAATATGAATGAAAATGGCCAATTTATTCTCTCTGAGGCCTTAAAAAGTTTTTCTCCACTCCAGAAAGTGAATTAAATAACATTTGTAGGCCTTTATTGTTCAATCAAAAACGCCCGATTTTTGACGAAAGAGATAACCACCCCCCCTTACGACATGCTTCAGAAACTAAAAAAATGGTCCGTTTTTAAATGTAGCCTCTTTGAACTACAATTCACATTTGTACGTGGAAAAGCACTTTTAAAGATCAAATGAGATGTTTAAAGTGATTTTCATGCTTCCAGGGGCCTTAAACACAAGATTTGAGGAATGGGTAAAAGTGAATGAAAATGGCCAATTTACTCACTCTGAGGCCTTAAAAAGTGTTTCTCCTCCACGGGAAGTGAATTAAATACCATTTGGAGGTCTTTATTGTTCAAGCGAAAACGCCTGATTTTCGATTAAAGAGATAACCACCCCCCTTACGACATGCTTCTGAAACTGAAAAAATGGTTCATTTTCAAATGTTGCGTCTTTGAACCACAATTAACATTTGTACGTGGATAAACACTTTTAGAGCTAAAATTAGATGTTTAAAGTGATTTTCAAGCTTCCAGGGGCCCTAAACACGAGATTTGAGAAATGGGTAAACGTGAATGAAAATGGCCAATTTACTCACTCTGCGGCCTTAAAAAGTGTTTCTCCTCCACGGAACGTGAATAAAATAACATTTGGATGCCTTTATTGTTCAATCAAAAACGCCCGTTTTTGGTGAAAAAGATAACCACCCCCCCTTACGACATGCTTCAGAAACAAAAAAAATGGTCCATTTTCAAATGTTGCGTCTTTGAACTACAATTCACATTTGTACGTGGATAATCACTTTTAGAGATAAAATTAGATGTTTAAAGTGATTTACAAGCTTCCAGGGGCCCTAAACACAAGATATGAGGAATGGGTAAATATGAATGAAAATGGCCAATTTATTCACTTTGAGGCCTTAAAAAGTTTTTCTCCACTCCAGAAAGTGAATTAAATAACATTTGTAGACCTTTATTGTTCAATCAAAAACGCCCGATTTTTGACGAAAGAGATAACCACCCCCCCTTACGACATGCTTCAGAAACAAAAAAAATGGTTCATTTTCAAATGTTGCATCTTTGAATGACAATCCACATTTGTACGTGGATAAACACTTTTAGAGATGTTTAAAGTGATTTTCAAGCTTCCAGGGGCCCTAAACACAAGATTTGAGGAATGGGTAAAAGTGAATGAAAATGGCCAATTTACTCACTCTGAGGCCTTAAAAAGTGTTTCTCCTGAACGGGAAGTGAATTAAATAACATTTGTAGGCCTTTATTGTTCAAGCGAAAACGCCCGATTATTGACGAAAGAGATAACCACCCCCCCTTACGACATGCTTCAGAAACGAAAAAAATGGTCCGTTTTCAAATGTTGCGTCTTTGAATGACAATCCACATTTGTACGTGGATAATCACTTTTAGAGCTAAAATTAGATGTTTAAAGTGATTTTCAAGCTTCCAGGGGCCCTAAACACAAGATTTGAGAAATGGGTAAAAGTGAATGAAAATGGCCAATTTACTCACTCTGAGGCCTTAAAAAGTGTTTCTCCTCCACGGGAAGTGAATTAAATACCATTTGGAGGCCTTTATTGTTCAAGCGAAAACGCCTGATTTTTGATGAAAGAGATAACCACCCCCCCTTACGACATGCTTCTGAAACTAAAAAAATGGTTCATTTTCAAATGTTGCGTCTTTTGAACTACAATTAACATTGTACGTGGATAATCACTTTTAGAGATAAAATGAGATGTTTAAAGTGATTTTCAAGCTTCCAGGGGCCCTAAACACGAGATTTGAAAAATGGGTAACCGTGAATGAAAATGGCCAATTTTTTCACTCTGCGGCCTTAAAAAGTGTTTCTCCTCCACGGAAAGTGAATAAAATAACATTTGGATGCCTTTATTGTTCAATCAAAAACGCCTGTTTTTTGGTGAAAATGATAACCACCCCCCCTTACGACATGCTTCAGAAACGAAAAAAATGTTCCATTTTCAAATGTTGCGTCTTTGAACTACAATTCACATTTGTACGTGAATGATCACTTTTAGAGATAAAATTAGATGTTTAAAGTGATTTACAAGCTTCCAGGGGCCCTAAACACAAGATATGAGGAATGGGTAAATATGAATGAAAATGGCCAATTTATTCACTCTGAGGCCTTAGAAAGTTTTTCTCCACTCCAGAAAGTGAATTAAATAACATTTGTAGGCCTTTATTGTTCAATCAAAAACGCCCGATTTTTGACGAAAGAGATAACCACCCCCCCTTACGACATGCTTCAGAAACTAAAAAAATTGTCCGTTTTCAAATGTTGCCTCTTTGAACTACAATTCACATTTGTACGTGGAAAAGCACTTTTAAAGATCAAATGAGATGTTTAAAGTGATTTTCATGCTTCCAGGGGCCTTAAACACAAGATTTGAGGAATGGGTAAAAGTGAATGAAAATGGCCAATTTACTCACTCTGAAGCCTTAAAAAGTGTTTCTCCTCCACGGGAAGTGAATTAAATACCATTTGGAGGTCTTTATTGTTCAAGCGAAAACGCCTGATTTTTGATGAAAGAGATAACCACCCCCCCTTACGACATGCTTCTGAAACTGAAAAAATGGTTCATTTTCAAATGTTGCGTCTTTGAACCACAATTAACATTTGTACGTGGATAAACACTTTTAGAGCTAAAATTAGATGTTTAAAGTGATTTTCAAGCTTCCAGGGGCCCTAAACACGAGATTTGAGAAATGGGTAAACGTGAATGAAAATGGCCAATTTACTCACTCTGCGGCCTTAAAAAGTGTTTCTCCTCCACGGAAAGTGAATAAAATAACATTTGGATGCCTTTATTGTTCAATCAAAAACGCCCGTTTTTGGTGAAAAAGATAACCACCCCCCCTTACGACATGCTTCAGAAACAAAAAAAATGGTCCTTTTTCAAATGTTGCGTCTTTGAACTACAATTCACATTTGTACGTGGATAATCACTTTTAGAGATAAAATTAGATGTTTAAAGTGATTTACAAGCTTCCAGGGGCCCTAAACACAAGATATGAGGAATGGGTAAATATGAATGAAAATGGCCAATTTATTCACTTTGAGGCCTTAAAAAGTTTTTCTCCACTCCAGAAAGTGAATTAAATAACATTTGTAGACCTTTATTGTTCAATCAAAAACGCCCGATTTTTGACGAAAGAGATAACCACCCCCCCTTACGACATGCTTCAGAAACAAAAAAAATGGTTCATTTTCAAATGTTGCATCTTTGAACGACAATCCACATTTGTACGTGGATAAACACTTTTAGAGATAAAATTAGATGTTTAAAGTGATTTTCAAGCTTCCAGGGGCCCTAAACACAAGATTTGAGAAATGGGTAAAAGTGAATGAAAATGGCCAATTTACTCACTCTGAGGCCTTAAAAAGTGTTTCTCCTGAACGGGAAGTGAATTAAATTACATTTGTAGGCCTTTATTGTTCAAGCGAAAACGCCTGATTATTGACGAAAGAGATAACCACCCCCCCTTACGACATGCTTCAGAAACGAAAAAAATGGTCCGTTTTCAAATGTTGCGTCTTTGAATGACAATCCACATTTGTACGTGGATAATCACTTTTAGAGCTAAAATTAGATGTTTAAAGTGATTTTCAAGCTTCCAGGGGCCCTAAACACAAGATTTGAGAAATGGGTAAAAGTGAATGAAAATGGCCAATTTACTCACTCTGAGGCCTTAAAAAGTGTTTCTCCTCCACGGGAAGTGAATTAAATACCATTTGGAGGCCTTTATTGTTCAAGCGAAAACGCCTGATTTTTGATGAAAGAGATAACCACCCCTCCTTACGACATGCTTCTGAAACTAAAAAAATGGTTCATTTTCAAATGTTGCGTCTTTTGAACTACAATTAACATTGTACGTGGATAATCACTTTTAGAGATAAAATGAGATGTTTAAAGTGATTTTCAAGCTTCCAGGGGCCCTAAACACGAGATTTGAAAAATGGGTAACCGTGAATGAAAATGGCCAATTTTTTCACTCTGTGGCCTTAAAAAGTGTTTCTCCGCCACGGAAAGTGAATAAAATAACATTTGGATGCTTTATTGTTCAATCAAAAACGCCCGTTTTTTGGTGAAAAAGATAACCACCCCCCCTTACGACATGCTTCAGAAACGAAAAAAATGGTCCATTTTCAAATGTTGCGTCTTTGAACTACAATTCACATTTGTACGTGGATGATCACTTTTAGAGATAAAATTAGATGTTTAAAGTGATTTACAAGCTTCCAGGGGCCCTAAACACAAGATATGAGGAATGGGTAAATATGAATGAAAATGGCCAATTTATTCACTCTGAGGCCTTAAAAAGTTTTTCTCCACTCCAGAAAGTGAATTAAATAACATTTGTAGGCCTTTATTGTTCAATCAAAAACGCCCGATTTTTGACGAAAGAGATAACCACCCCCCCTTACGACATGCTTCAGAAACGTAAAAAATGGCCCGTTTTCAAATGTTGCGTCTTTGAATGACAATCCACATTTGTACGTGGATAATCACTTTTAGAGCTAAAATTAGATGTTTAAAGTGATTTTCATGCTTCCAGGGGCCCTAAACACGAGATTTGAAAAATGGGTAACCGTGAATGAAAATGGCCAATTTTTTCACTCTGCGGCCTTAAAAAGTGTTTCTCCTCCACGGAAAGTGAATAAAATAACATTTGTAGACCTTTATTGTTCAATCAAAAACGCGCGATTTTTGACGAAAGAGATAACCACCCCCCCTTACGACATGCTTCAGAAACAGAAAAAATGGTTCTTTTTCAAATGTTGCATCTTTGAACGACAATCCACATTTGTACGTGGATAATCACTTTTAGAGCTAAAATTAGATGTTTAAAGTGATTTTCAAGCTTCCAGGGGCCCTAAACACAAGATTTGAGAAATGGGTAAAAGTGAATGAAAATGGCCAATTTACTCACTCTCGGGCCTTAATAAGTGTTTCTCCTCCACGGGAAGTGAATTAAATACCATTTGGAGGCCTTTATTGTTCAAGCGAAAACGCCTGATTTTTGATGAAAGAGATAACCACCCCCCCTTACGACATGCTTCTGAAACTAAAAAAATGGTTCATTTTCAAATGTTGCGTCTTTTGAACTACAATTAACATTGTACGTGGATAATCACTTTTAGAGATAAAATGAGATGTTTAAAGTGATTTTCAAGCTTCCAGGGGCCCTAAACAAGAGATTTGAGAAATGGGTAACCGTGAATGAAAATGGCCAATTTAATCACTCTGCGGCCTTAAAAAGTGTTTCTCCTCCACGGAAAGTGAATAAAATAACATTTGGATGCCTTTATTGTTCAATCAAAAACGCCCGTTTTTTGGTGAAAAAGATAACCACCCCCCCTTACGACATGCTTCAGAAACGAAAAAAATGTTCCATTTTCAAATGTTGCGTCTTTGAACTACAATTCACATTTCTACGTGGATGATCACTTTTAGAGATAAAATTAGATGTTTAAAGTGATTTACAAGCTTCCAGGGGCCCTAAACACAAGATATGAGGAATGGGTAAATGTGAATGAAAATGGCCAATTTATTCACTCTGAGGCCTTAAAAAGTTTTTCTCCACTCCAGAAAGTGAATTAAATAACATTTGGAGGCCTTTATTGTTCAATCAAAAACGCCCGATTTTTGACGAAAGAGATAACCACCCCCCCTTACGACATGCTTCAGAAACTAAAAAAATAGTCCGTTTTCAAAAGTTGCCTCTTTGAACTACAATTCACATTTGTACATGGAAAAGCACTTTTAAAGATCAAATGAGATGTTTAAAGTGATTTTCATGCTTCCAGGGGCCTTAAACACAAGATTTGAGGAATGGGTAAAAGTGAATGAAAATGGCCAATTTACTCACTCTGAGGCCTTAAAAAGTGTTTCTCCTCCACGGGAAGTGAATTAAATACCATTTGGAGGTCTTTATTGTTCAAGCGAAAACGCCTGATTTTTGATGAAAGAGATAACCACCCCCCCTTACGACATGCTTCTGAAACTGAAAAAATGGTTCATTTTCAAATGTTGCGTCTTTGAACCACAATTAACATTTGTACGTGGATAAACACTTTTAGAGCTAAAATTAGATGTTTAAAGTGATTTTCACGCTTCCAGGGGCCCTAAACACGAGATTTGAGAAATGGATAAACGTGAATCAAAATGGCCAATTTACTCACTCTGCGGCCTTAAAAAGTGTTTCTCCTCCACGGAAAGTGAATAAAATGCCATTTGGATGCCTATATTGTTCAATCAAAAACGCCCGTTTTTGGTGAAAAAGATAACCACCCCCCCTTACGACATGCTTCAGAAACAAAAAAAATGGTCCATTTTCAAATGTTGCGTCTTTGAACTACAATTCACATTTGTACGTGGATAATCACTTTTAGAGATAAAATTAGATGTTTAAAGTGATTTACAAGCTTCCAGGGGCCCTAAACACAAGATATGAGGAATGGGTAAATATGAATGAAAATGGCCAATTTATTCACTCTGAGGCCTTAAAAAGTTTTTCTCCACTCCAGAAAGTGAATTAAATAACATTTGTAGGCCTTTATTGTTCAATCAAAAACGCCCGATTTTTGACGAAAGAGATAACCACCCCCCCTTACGACATGCTTCAGAAACTAAAAAAATGGTCCGTTTTTAAATGTAGCCTCTTTGAACTACAATTCACATTTGTACGTGGAAAAGCACTTTTAAAGATCAAATGAGATGTTTAAAGTGATTTTCATGCTTCCAGGGGCCTTAAACACAAGATTTGAGGAATGGGTAAAAGTGAATGAAAATGGCCAATTTACTCACTCTGAGGCCTTAAAAAGTGTTTCTCCTCCACGGGAAGTGAATTAAATAACATTTGTAGGCCTTTATTGTTCAAGCGAGAACGGCCGATTATTGACGAAAGAGATAACCACCCCCCCTTACGACATGCTTCAGAAACGTAAAAAATGGCCCGTTTTCAAATGTTGCGTCTTTGAATGACAATCCACATTTGTACGTGGATAATCACTTTTAGAGCTAAAATTAGATGTTTAAAGTGATTTTCAAGCTTCCAGGGGCCCTAAACACGAGATTTGAAAAATGGGTAACCGTGAATGAAAATGGCCAATTTTTTCACTCTGCGGCCTTAAAAAGTGTTTCTCCTCCACGGAAAGTGAATAAAATACCATTTGGATGCCTTTATTGTTCAATCTAAAACGCCTGTTTTTTGGTGAAAAAGATAACCTCCCCCCCTTACGACATGCTTCAGAAACGAAAAAAATGGTCCATTTTCAAATGTTGCGTCTTTGAACTACAATTCACATTTGTACGTAGATGATTACTTTTAGAGATAAAATTAGATGTTTAAAGTGATTTACAAGCTTTCAGGGGCCCTAAACACAAGATATGAGGAATGGGTAAATATGAATGAAAATGGCCAGTTTATTCACTCTGAGGCCTTAAAAAGTTTTTCTCCACTCCAGAAAGTGAATTAAATAACATTTGTAGACCTTTATTGTTCAATCAAAAACACCCGATTTTTGACGAAAGAGATAACCACCCCCCCTTACGACATGCTTCAGAAACAAAAAAAATGGTTCATTTTCAAATGTTGCATCTTTGAACGACAATCCACATTTGTACGTGGATAAACACTTTTAGAGATAAAATGAGATGTTTAAAGTGATTTTCAAGCTTCCAGGGGCCCTAAACACAAGATTTGAGAAATGGGAAAAAGTGAATGAAAATGGCCAATTTACTCACTCTGAGGCCTTAAAAAGTGTTTCTCCTCAACGGGAAGTGAATTAAATAACATTTGTAGGCCTTTATTGTTCAAGCGAAAACGCCCGATTATTGACGAAAGAGATAACCACCCCCCCTTACGACATGCTTCAGAAACGAAAAAAATGGTCCGTTTTCAAATGTTGAGTCTTTGAATGACAATCCACATTTGTACGTCGATAATCACTTTTAGAGCTAAAATTAGATGTTTAAAGTGATTTTCAAGCTGCCAGGGGCCCTTGACACAAGATTTGAGAAATGGGTAAAAGTGAATGAAAATGGCCAATTTACTCACTCTGGGGCCTTAATAAGTGTTTCTCCTCCACGGGAAGTGAATTAAATACCATTTGGAGGCCTTTATTGTTCAAGCGAAAAAGCCTGATTTTTGATGAAAGAGATAACCAACCCCCCTTACGACATGCTTCTGAAACTAAAAAAATGGTTCATTTTCAAATGTTGCGTCTTTTGAACTACAATTAACATTGTACGTGGATAATCACTTTTAGAGATAAAATGAGATGTTTAAAGTGATTTTCAAGCTTCCAGGGGCCCTAAACACGAGATTTGAGAAATGGGTAACCGTGAATGAAAATGGCCAATTTACTCACTCTGCGGCCTTAAAAAGTGTTTCTCCTCCACGGAAAGTGAATAAAATAACATTTGGATGCCTTTATTGTCCAATCAAAAACGCCCGTTTTTTGGTGAAAAAGATAACCACCCCCCCTTACGACATGTTTCAGAAACGAAAAAAATGTTCCATTTTCAAATGTTGCGTCTTTGAACTACAATTCACATTTGTACGTGGATGATCACTTTTAGAGATAAAATTAGATGTTTAAAGTGATTTACAAGCTTCCAGGGGCCCTAAACACAAGATATGAGGAATGGGTAAATATGAATGAAAATGGCCAATTTATTCACTCTGAGGCCTTAAAAAGTTTTTCTCCACTCCAGAAAGTGAATTAAATAACATTTGTAGGCCTTTATTGTTCAATCAAAAACGCCCGATTTTTGACGAAAGAGATAACCACCCCCCCTTACGACATGCTTCAGAAACGTAAAAAATGGCCTGTTTTCAAATGTTGCGTCTTTGAATGACAATCCACATTTGTACGTGGATAATCACTTTTAGAGCTAAAATTAGATGTTTAAAGTGATTTTCATGCTTCCAGGGGCCCTAAACACGAGATTTGAA
Organism: Triturus cristatus; assembly: GCF_964204655.1. NCBI lineage: Eukaryota > Metazoa > Chordata > Amphibia > Caudata > Salamandridae > Triturus > Triturus cristatus. The sequence goes on along the minus strand of NC_140587.1, from coordinate 931,798,351 downwards.
AAATGGGTAACCGTGAATGAAAATGGCCAATTTTTTCACTCTGCGGCCTTAAAAAGTGTTTCTCCTCCACGGAAAGTGAATAAAATAACATTTGTAGACCTTTATTGTTCAATCAAAAACGCGCGATTTTTGACGAAAGAGATAACCACCCCCCCTTACGACATGCTTCAGAAACAGAAAAAATGGTTCTTTTTCAAATGTTGCATCTTTGAACGACAATCCACATTTGTACGTGGATAATCACTTTTAGAGCTAAAATTAGATGTTTAAAGTGATTTTCAAGCTTCCAGGGGCCCTAAACACAAGATTTGAGAAATGGGTAAAAGTGAATGAAAATGGCCAATTTACTCACTCTCGGGCCTTAATAAGTGTTTCTCCTCCACGGGAAGTGAATTAAATACCATTTGGAGGCCTTTATTGTTCAAGCGAAAACGCCTGATTTTTGATGAAAGAGATAACCACCCCCCCTTACGACATGCTTCTGAAACTAAAAAAATGGTTCATTTTCAAATGTTGCGTCTTTTGAACTACAATTAACATTGTACGTGGATAATCACTTTTAGAGATAAAATGAGATGTTTAAAGTGATTTTCAAGCTTCCAGGGGCCCTAAACAAGAGATTTGAGAAATGGGTAACCGTGAATGAAAATGGCCAATTTAATCACTCTGCGGCCTTAAAAAGTGTTTCTCCTCCACGGAAAGTGAATAAAATAACATTTGGATGCCTTTATTGTTCAATCAAAAACGCCCGTTTTTTGGTGAAAAAGATAACCACCCCCCCTTACGACATGCTTCAGAAACGAAAAAAATGTTCCATTTTCAAATGTTGCGTCTTTGAACTACAATTCACATTTCTACGTGGATGATCACTTTTAGAGATAAAATTAGATGTTTAAAGTGATTTACAAGCTTCCAGGGGCCCTAAACACAAGATATGAGGAATGGGTAAATGTGAATGAAAATGGCCAATTTATTCACTCTGAGGCCTTAAAAAGTTTTTCTCCACTCCAGAAAGTGAATTAAATAACATTTGGAGGCCTTTATTGTTCAATCAAAAACGCCCGATTTTTGACGAAAGAGATAACCACCCCCCCTTACGACATGCTTCAGAAACTAAAAAAATAGTCCGTTTTCAAAAGTTGCCTCTTTGAACTACAATTCACATTTGTACATGGAAAAGCACTTTTAAAGATCAAATGAGATGTTTAAAGTGATTTTCATGCTTCCAGGGGCCTTAAACACAAGATTTGAGGAATGGGTAAAAGTGAATGAAAATGGCCAATTTACTCACTCTGAGGCCTTAAAAAGTGTTTCTCCTCCACGGGAAGTGAATTAAATACCATTTGGAGGTCTTTATTGTTCAAGCGAAAACGCCTGATTTTTGATGAAAGAGATAACCACCCCCCCTTACGACATGCTTCTGAAACTGAAAAAATGGTTCATTTTCAAATGTTGCGTCTTTGAACCACAATTAACATTTGTACGTGGATAAACACTTTTAGAGCTAAAATTAGATGTTTAAAGTGATTTTCACGCTTCCAGGGGCCCTAAACACGAGATTTGAGAAATGGATAAACGTGAATCAAAATGGCCAATTTACTCACTCTGCGGCCTTAAAAAGTGTTTCTCCTCCACGGAAAGTGAATAAAATGCCATTTGGATGCCTATATTGTTCAATCAAAAACGCCCGTTTTTGGTGAAAAAGATAACCACCCCCCCTTACGACATGCTTCAGAAACAAAAAAAATGGTCCATTTTCAAATGTTGCGTCTTTGAACTACAATTCACATTTGTACGTGGATAATCACTTTTAGAGATAAAATTAGATGTTTAAAGTGATTTACAAGCTTCCAGGGGCCCTAAACACAAGATATGAGGAATGGGTAAATATGAATGAAAATGGCCAATTTATTCACTCTGAGGCCTTAAAAAGTTTTTCTCCACTCCAGAAAGTGAATTAAATAACATTTGTAGGCCTTTATTGTTCAATCAAAAACGCCCGATTTTTGACGAAAGAGATAACCACCCCCCCTTACGACATGCTTCAGAAACTAAAAAAATGGTCCGTTTTTAAATGTAGCCTCTTTGAACTACAATTCACATTTGTACGTGGAAAAGCACTTTTAAAGATCAAATGAGATGTTTAAAGTGATTTTCATGCTTCCAGGGGCCTTAAACACAAGATTTGAGGAATGGGTAAAAGTGAATGAAAATGGCCAATTTACTCACTCTGAGGCCTTAAAAAGTGTTTCTCCTCCACGGGAAGTGAATTAAATAACATTTGTAGGCCTTTATTGTTCAAGCGAGAACGGCCGATTATTGACGAAAGAGATAACCACCCCCCCTTACGACATGCTTCAGAAACGTAAAAAATGGCCCGTTTTCAAATGTTGCGTCTTTGAATGACAATCCACATTTGTACGTGGATAATCACTTTTAGAGCTAAAATTAGATGTTTAAAGTGATTTTCAAGCTTCCAGGGGCCCTAAACACGAGATTTGAAAAATGGGTAACCGTGAATGAAAATGGCCAATTTTTTCACTCTGCGGCCTTAAAAAGTGTTTCTCCTCCACGGAAAGTGAATAAAATACCATTTGGATGCCTTTATTGTTCAATCTAAAACGCCTGTTTTTTGGTGAAAAAGATAACCTCCCCCCCTTACGACATGCTTCAGAAACGAAAAAAATGGTCCATTTTCAAATGTTGCGTCTTTGAACTACAATTCACATTTGTACGTAGATGATTACTTTTAGAGATAAAATTAGATGTTTAAAGTGATTTACAAGCTTTCAGGGGCCCTAAACACAAGATATGAGGAATGGGTAAATATGAATGAAAATGGCCAGTTTATTCACTCTGAGGCCTTAAAAAGTTTTTCTCCACTCCAGAAAGTGAATTAAATAACATTTGTAGACCTTTATTGTTCAATCAAAAACACCCGATTTTTGACGAAAGAGATAACCACCCCCCCTTACGACATGCTTCAGAAACAAAAAAAATGGTTCATTTTCAAATGTTGCATCTTTGAACGACAATCCACATTTGTACGTGGATAAACACTTTTAGAGATAAAATGAGATGTTTAAAGTGATTTTCAAGCTTCCAGGGGCCCTAAACACAAGATTTGAGAAATGGGAAAAAGTGAATGAAAATGGCCAATTTACTCACTCTGAGGCCTTAAAAAGTGTTTCTCCTCAACGGGAAGTGAATTAAATAACATTTGTAGGCCTTTATTGTTCAAGCGAAAACGCCCGATTATTGACGAAAGAGATAACCACCCCCCCTTACGACATGCTTCAGAAACGAAAAAAATGGTCCGTTTTCAAATGTTGAGTCTTTGAATGACAATCCACATTTGTACGTCGATAATCACTTTTAGAGCTAAAATTAGATGTTTAAAGTGATTTTCAAGCTGCCAGGGGCCCTTGACACAAGATTTGAGAAATGGGTAAAAGTGAATGAAAATGGCCAATTTACTCACTCTGGGGCCTTAATAAGTGTTTCTCCTCCACGGGAAGTGAATTAAATACCATTTGGAGGCCTTTATTGTTCAAGCGAAAAAGCCTGATTTTTGATGAAAGAGATAACCACCCCCCCTTACGACATGCTTCTGAAACTAAAAAAATGGTTCATTTTCAAATGTTGCGTCTTTTGAACTACAATTAACATTGTACGTGGATAATCACTTTTAGAGATAAAATGAGATGTTTAAAGTGATTTTCAAGCTTCCAGGGGCCCTAAACACGAGATTTGAGAAATGGGTAACCGTGAATGAAAATGGCCAATTTACTCACTCTGCGGCCTTAAAAAGTGTTTCTCCTCCACGGAAAGTGAATAAAATAACATTTGGATGCCTTTATTGTTCAATCAAAAACGCCCGTTTTTTGGTGAAAAAGATAACCACCCCCCCTTACGACATGTTTCAGAAACGAAAAAAATGTTCCATTTTCAAATGTTGCGTCTTTGAACTACAATTCACATTTGTACGTGGATGATCACTTTTAGAGATAAAATTAGATGTTTAAAGTGATTTACAAGCTTCCAGGGGACCTAAACACAAGATATGAGGAATGGGTAAATATGAATGAAAATGGCCAATTTATTCACTCTGAGGCCTTAAAAAGTTTTTCTCCACTCCAGAAAGTGAATTAAATAACATTTGTAGGCCTTTATTGTTCAAGCAAAAACGCCTGATTTTTGATGAAAGAGATAACCACCCCCCCTTACGACATGCTTCTGAAACTGAAAAAATGGTTCATTTTCAAATGTTGCGTCTTTGAACCACAATTAACATTTGTACGTGGATAAACACTTTTAGAGCTAAAATTAGATGTTTAAAGTGATTTTCAAGCTTCCAGGGGCCCTAAACACGAGATTTGAGAAATGGGTAAACGTGAATGAAAATGGCCAATTTACTCACTCTGCGGCCTTAAAAAGTGTTTCTCCTCCACGGAAAGTGAATAAAATAACATTTGGATGCCTTTATTGTTCAATCAAAAACGCCCGTTTTTGGTGAAAAAGATAACCACCCCCCCTTACGACATGCTTCAGAAACAAAAAAAATGGTCCATTTTCAAATGTTGCGTCTTTGAACTACAATTCACATTTGTACGTGGATAATCACTTTTAGAGATAAAATTAGATGTTTAAAGTGATTTACAAGCTTCCAGGGGCCCTAAACACAAGATATGAGGAATGGGTAAATATGAATGAAAATGGCCAATTTATTCACTCTGAGGCCTTAAAAAGTTTTTCTCCACTCCAGAAAGTGAATTAAATAACATTTGTAGACCTTTATTGTTCAATCAAAAACGCCCGATTTTTGATGAAAGAGATAACCACCCCCCCTTACGACATGCTTCAGAAACAAAAAAAATGGTTCATTTTCAAATGTTGCATCTTTGAACGACAATCCACATTTGTACGTGGATAAACACTTTTAGAGATAAAATTAGATGTTTAAAGTGATTTTCAAGCTTCCAGGGGCCCTAAACACAAGATTTGAGAAATGGGAAAAAGTGAATGAAAATGGCCAATTTACTCACTCTGAGGCCTTAAAAAGTGTTTCTCCTCAACGGGAAGTGAATTAAATAACATTTGTAGGCCTTTATTGTTGAAGCGAAAACGCCCGATTATTGACGAAAGAGATAACCACCCCCCCTTACGACATGCTTCAGAAACGAAAAAAATGGTCCGTTTTCAAATGTTGCGTCTTTGAATGACAATCCACATTTGTACGTGGATAATCACTTTTAGAGCTAAAATTAGATGTTTAAAGTGATTTTCAAGCTTCCAGGGGCCCTAAACACAAGATTTGAGAAATGGGTAAAAGTGAATGAAAATGGCCAATTTACTCACTCTGAGGCCTTAATAAGTGTTTCTCCTCCACGGGAAGTGAATTAAATACCATTTGGAGGCCTTTATTGTTCAAGCGAAAACGCCTGATTTTTGATGAAAGAGATAACCACCCCCCCTTACGACATGCTTCTGAAACTAAAAAAATGGTTCATTTTCAAATGTTGCGTCTTTTGAACTACAATTAACATTGTACGTGGATAATCACTTTTAGAGATAAAATGAGATGTTTAAAGTGATTTTCAAGCTTCCAGGGGCCCTAAACACGAGATTTGAAAAATGGGTAACCGTGAATGAAAATGGCCAATTTTTTCACTCTGCGGCCTTAAAAAGTGTTTCTCCTCCACGGAAAGTGGATAAAATAACATTTGGATGCCTTTATTGTTCAATCAAAAACACCAGTTTTTTGGTGAAAAAGATAACCACCCCCCCTTACGACATGCTTCAGAAACGAAAAAAATGGTCCATTTTCAAATGTTGCGTCTTTGAACTACAATTCACATTTGTACGTGGATGATCACTTTTAGAGATAAAATTAGATGTTTAAAGTGATTTACAAGCTTCCAGGGGCCCTAAACACAAGATATGAGGAATGGGTAAATATGAATGAAAATGGCCAATTTATTCACTCTGAGGCCTTAAAAAGTTTTTCTCCACTCCAGAAAGTGAATTAAATAACATTTGTAGGCCTTTATTGTTCAATCAAAAACGCCCGATTTTTGACGAAAGAGATAACCACCCCCCCTTAGACATGCTTCAGAAACTAAAAAAATGGTCCGTTTTTAAATGTAGCCTCTTTGAACTACAATTCACATTTGTACGTGGAAAAGCACTTTTAAAGATCAAATGAGATGTTTAAAGTGATTTTCATGCTTCCAGGGGCCTTAAACACAAGATTTGAGGAATGGGTAAAAGTGAATGAAAATGGCCAATTTACTCACTCTGAGGCCTTAAAAAGTGTTTCTCCTCCACGGGAAGTGAATTAAATAACATTTGTAGGTCTTTATTGTTCAAGCGAGAACGCCCGATTATTGACGAAAGAGATAACCACCCCCCCTTACGACATGCTTCAGAAACGTAAAAAATGGCCCGTTTTCAAATGTTGCGTCTTTGACTGACAATCCACATTTGTACGTGGATAATCACTTTTAGAGCTAAAATTAGATGTTTAAAGTGATTTTCAAGCTTCCAGGGGCCCTAAACACGAGATTTGAAAAATGGGTAACCGTGAATGAAAATGGCCAATTTTTTCACTCTGCGGCCTTAAAAAGTGTTTCTCCTCCACGGAAAGTGAATAAAATAACATTTGGATGCCTTTATTGTTCAATCAAAAACACCAGTTTTTTTGTGAAAAAGATAACCACCCCCCCTTACGACATGCTTCAGAAACGAAAAAAATGGTCCATTTTCAAATGTTGCGTCTTTGAACTACAATTCACATTTGTACGTGGATGATCACTTTTAGAGATAAAATTAGATGTTTAAAGTGATTTACAAGCTTCCAGGGGCCCTAAACACAAGATATGAGGAATGGGTAAATATGAATGAAAATGGCCAATTTATTCACTCTGAGGCCTTAAAAAGTTTTTCTCCACTCCAGAAAGTGAATTAAATAACATTTGTAGGCCTTTATTGTTCAATCAAAAACGCCCGATTTTTGACGAAAGAGATAACCACCCCCCCTTACGACATGCTTCAGAAACAAAAAAAATGGTCCGTTTTTAAATGTAGCCTCTTTGAACTACAATACACATTTGTACGTGGAAAAGCACTTTTAAAGATCAAATGAGATGTTTAAAGTGATTTTCAATCTTCCAGGGTCCCTAAACACGAGATTTGAAAAATGGGTAACCGTGAATGAAAATGGTCAATTTTTTCACTCTGCGGCCTTAAAAAGTGTTTCTGCTCCACGGAAAGTGAATAAAATAACATTTGGATGCCTTTATTGTTCAATCAAAAACGCCTGTTTTTTGGTGAAAAAGATAACCACCACCCCCCCTTACACATGCTTCAGAAACGAAAAAAATGGTCCATTTTCAAATGTTGCGTCTTTGAACTACAATTCACATTTGTACGTAGATGATTACTTTTAGAGATAAAATTAGATGTTTAAAGTGATTTACAAGCTTTCAGGGGCCCTAAACACAAGATATGAGGAATGGGTAAATATGAATGAAAATGGGCAATTTATTCACTCTGAGGCCTTAAAAAGTTTTTCTCCACTCCAGAAAGTGAATTAAATAACATTTGTAGACCTTTATTGTTCAATCAAAAACGCCCGATTTTTGACGAAAGCGATAACCACCCCCCCTTACGACATGCTTCAGAAACAAAAAAAATGGTTCATTTTCAAATGTTGCATCTTTGAACGACAATCCACATTTGTACGTTGATAGACACTTTTAGAGATAAAATTAGATGTTTAAAGTGATTTTCAAGCTTCCAGGGGCCCTAAACACAAGATTTGAGAAATGGGTAAAAGTGAATGAAAATGGCCAATTTACTCACTCTGAGGCCTTAAAAAGTGTTTCTCCTCAACGGGAAGTGAATTAAATAACATTTGTAGGCCTTTATTGTTCAAGCAAAAACGCCCGATTATTGACGAAAGAGATAACCACCCCCCTTACGACATGCTTCAGAAACGAAAAAAATAGTCCGTTTTCAAATGTTGCGTCTTTGAATGACAATCCACATTTGTACGTGGATAATCACTTTTAGAGCTAAAATTAGATGTTTAAAGTGATTTTCAAGCTTCCAGGGGCCCTAAACACAAGATTTGAGAAATGGGTAAAAGTGAATGAAAATGGCCAATTTACTCACTCTGAGGCCTTAAAAAGTGTTTCTCCTCCACGGGAAGTGAATTAAATACCATTTGGAGGCCTTTATTGTTCAAGCGAAAACGCCTGATTTTTGATGAAAGAGATAACCACCCCCCCTTACGACATGCTTCTGAAACTAAAAAAATGGTTCATTTTCAAATGTTGCGTCTTTTGAACTACAATTAACATTGTACGTGGATAATCACTTTTAGAGATAAAATTAGATGTTTAAAGTGATTTACAAGCTTCCAGGGGCCCTAAACACAAGATATGAGGAATGGGTAAATATGAATGAAAATGGCCAATTTATTCACTCTGAGGCCTTAAAAAGTTTTTCTCCACTCCAGAAAGTGAATTAAATAACATTTGTAGACCTTTATTGTTCAATCAAAAACACCCGTTTTTTGGTGAAAAAGATAACCACCCCCCCTTACGACATGCTTCAGAAACGAAAAAAATGGTCCATTTTCAAATGTTGCGTCTTTGAACTACAATTCACATTTGTACGTGGATGATCACTTTTAGAGATAAAATTAGATGTTTAAAGTGATTTACAAGCTTCCAGGGGCCCTAAACACAAGATATGAGGAATGGGTAAATATGAATGAAAATGGCCAATTTATTCACTCTGAGGCCTTAAAAAGTTTTTCTCCACTCCAGAAAGTGAATTAAATAACATTTGTAGACCTTTATTGTTCAAGCGAAAACGCCCGATTATTGACGAAAGAGATAACCACCCCCCTTACGACATGCTTCAGAAACGAAAAAAATGGTCCGTTTTCAAATGTTGCGTCTTTGAATGACAATCCACATTTGTACGTGGATAATCACTTTTAGAGCTAAAATGAGATGTTTAAAGTGATTTTCAAGCTTCCAGGGGCCCTAAACACAAGATTTGAGAAATGGGTAAAAGTGAATGAAAATGGCCAATTTACTCACTCTGAGGCCTTAAAAAGTGTTTCTCCGCAACGGCAAGTGAATTAAATAACATTTCTAGGCCTTTATTGTTCAAGCAAAAACGCCCGATTATTGACGAAAGAGATAACCACCCCACCTTACGACATGCTTCAGAAACGAAAAAAATAGTCCGTTTTCAAATGTTGCGTCTTTGAATGACAATCCACATTTGTACGTGGATAATCACTTTTAGAGCTAAAATGAGATGTTTAAAGTGATTTTCAAGCTTCCAGGGGCCCTAAACACAAGATTTGAGAAATGGGTAAAAGTGAATGAAAATGGCCAATTTACTCACTCTGAGGCCTTAAAAAGTGTTTCTCCTCCACGGGAAGTGAATTAAATACCATTTGGAGGCCTTTATTGTTCAAGCGAAAACGCCTGATTTTTGATGAAAGAGATAACCACCCCCCCTTACGACATGCTTCTGAAACTAAAAAAATGGTTCATTTTCAAATGTTGCGTCTTTTGAACTACAATTAACATTGTACGTGGATAATCACTTTTAGAGATAAAATTAGATGTTTAAAGTGATTTACAAGCTTCCAGGGGCCCTAAACACAAGATATGAGGAATGGGTAAATATGAATGAAAATGGCCAATTTATTCACTCTGAGGCCTTAAAAAGTTTTTCTCCACTCCAGAAAGTGAATTAAATAACATTTGTAGACCTTTATTGTTCAATCAAAAACACCCGTTTTTTGGTGAAAAAGATAACCACCTCCCCTTACGACATGCTTCAGAAACGAAAAAAATGGTCCATTTTCAAATGTTGCGTCTTTGAACTACAATTCACATTTGTACGTGGATGATCACTTTTAGAGATAAAATTAGATGTTTAAAGTGATTTACAAGCTTCCAGGGGCCCTAAACACAAGATATGAGGAATGGGTAAATATGAATGAAAATGGCCAATTTATTCACTCTGAGGCCTTAAAAAGTTTTTCTCCACTCCAGAAAGTGAATTAAATAACATTTGTAGGCCTTTATTGTTCAATCAAAAACGCCCGATTTTTGACGAAAGAGATAACCACCCCCCCTTAGACATGCTTCAGAAACTAAAAAAATGGTCCGTTTTTAAATGTAGCCTCTTTGAACTACAATTCACATTTGTACGTGGAAAAGCACTTTTAAAGATCAAATGAGATGTTTAAAGTGATTTTCATGCTTCCAGGGGCCTTAAACACAAGATTTGAGGAATGGGTAAAAGTGAAAGAAAATGGCCAATTTACTCACTCTGAGGCCTTAAAAAGTGTTTCTCCTCCACGGGAAGTGAATTAAATAACATTTGTAGGTCTTTATTGTTCAAGCGAGAACGCCCGATTATTGATGAAAGAGATAACCACCCCCCCTTACGACATGCTTCAGAAACGTAAAAAATGGCCCGTTTTCAAATGTTGCGTCTTTGACTGACAATCCACATTTGTACGTGGATAATCACTTTTAGAGCTAAAATTAGATGTTTAAAGTGATTTTCAAGCTTCCAGGGGCCCTAAACACGAGATTTGAAAAATGGGTAACCCTGAATGAAAATGGCCAATTTTTTCACTCTGCGGCCTTAAAAAGTGTTTCTGCTCCACGGAAAGTGAATAAAATAACATTTGGATGCCTTTATTGTTCAATCAAAAACGCCCGTTTTTTGGTGAAAAAGATAACCACCCCCCCCTTACGACATGCTTCAGAAACGAAAAAAATGGTCCATTTTCAAATGTTGCGTCTTTGAACTACAATTCACATTTGTACGTGGATGATCACTTTTAGAGATAAAATTAGATGTTTAAAGTGATTTACAAGCTTCCAGGGGCCCTAAACACAAGATATGAGGAATGGGTAAATATGAATGAAAATGGCCAATTTATTCACTCTGAGGCCTTAAAAAGTTTTTCTCCACTCCAGAAAGTGAATTAAATAACATTTGTAAACCTTTATTGTTCAAGCGAAAACGCCCGATTATTGACGAAAGAGATAACCACCCCCCCTTACGACATGCTTCAGAAACGAAAAAAATGGTCCGTTTTCAAATGTTGCGTCTTTGAATGACAATCCACATTTGTACGTGGATAATCACTTTTAGAGCTAAAATGAGATGTTTAAAGTGATTTTCAAGCTTCCAGGGGCCCTAAACACAAGATTTGAGAAATGGGTAAAAGTGAATGAAAATGGCCAATTTACTCACTCTGAGGCCTTAAAAAGTGTTTCTCCTCCACGGGAAGTGAATTAAATACCATTTGGAGGCCTTTATTGTTCAAGCAAAAACGCCTGATTTTTGATGAAAGAGATAACCACCCCCCCTTACGACATGCTTCTGAAACTAAAAAAAGGGTTCATTTTCAAATGTTGCGCATTTTGAACTACAATTAACATTGTACATGGATAATCACTTTTAGAGATAAAATGAGATGTTTAAAGTGATTTTCAAGCTTCCAGGGGCCCTAAACACAAGATTTGAGAAATGGGTAAAAGTGAATGAAAATGGCCAATTACTCACTCTGAGGCCTTAAAAAGTGTTTCTCCTCAACGGGAAGTGAATTAAATAACATTTGTAGGCCTTTATTGTTCAAGCGAAAACGCCCGATTATTGACGAAAGAGATAACCACCCCCCCTTACGACATGCTTCAGAAACGAAAAAAATGGTCCGTTTTCAAATGTTGAGTCTTTGAATGACAATCCACATTTGTACGTGGATAATCACTTTTAGAGCTAAAATTAGATGTTTAAAGTGATTTACAAGCTTCCAGGGGACCTAAACACAAGATATGAGGAATGGGTAAATATGAATGAAAATGGCCAATGTATTCACTCTGAGGCCTTAAAAAGTTTTTCTCCACTCCAGAAAGTGAATTAAATAACATTTGTAGGCCTTTATTGTTCAATCAAAAACGCCCGATTTTTGACGAAAGAGATAACCACCCCCTCTTACGACATGCTTCAGAAACTAAAAAAATGGTCCGTTTTCAAATGTTGCCTCTTTGAACTACAATTCACATTTGTACGTGGAAAAGCCATTTTAAAGATCAAATGAGATGTTTAAAGTGATTTTCATGCTTCCAGGGGCCTTAAACACAAGATTTGAGGAATGGGTAAAAGTGAATGAAAATGGCCAATTTACTCACTCTGAGGCCTTAAAAAGTGTTTCTCCTCCACGGGAAGTGAATTAAATACCATTTGGAGGTCTTTATTGTTCAAGCGAAAACGCCTGATTTTTGATGAAAGAGATAACCACCCCCCCTTACGACATGCTTCTGAAACTGAAAAAATGGTTCATTTTCAAATGTTGCGTCTTTGAACCACAATTAACATTTGTACGTGGATAAACACTTTTAGAGCTAAAATTAGATGTTTAAAGTGATTTTCAAGCTTCCAGGGGCCCTAAACACGAGATTTGAGAAATGGGTAAACGTGAATGAAAATGGCCAATTTACTCACTCTGCGGCCTTAAAAAGTGTTTCTCCTCCACGGAAAGTGAATAAAATAACATTTGGATGCCTTTATTGTTCAATCAAAAACGCCCATTTTTGGTGAAAAAGATAACCACCCCCCCTTACGACATGCTTCAGAAACAAAAAAAATGGTCCATTTTCAAATGTTGCGTCTTTGAACTACAATTCACATTTGTACGTGGATGCTCACTTTTAGAGATAAAATTAGATGTTTAAAGTGATTTTCAAGCTTCCAGGGGCCCTAAACACAAGATTTGAGAAATGGGTAAAAGTGAATAAAAATGGCCAATTTACTCACTCTGAGGCCTTAAAAAGCGTTTCTCCTCAACGGGAAGTGAATTAAATAACATTTGTAGGCCTTTATTGGAGAGGTGTGGCTCACTGGTTAGAGGCGGCCGATCCGTAAGCAGAGAATCGGCCAGGGACCAGGGTTCAATTCCCGACGCGGCAGGGTCGTGGACCAGGGTCAAAACGGACTCGATAATTCTCGCCTCGGTACCTACTCTAACCAGGAACACACTCGGCAACTCTGGGCATTAGCTTGCCTCATCTCCACAACGGCCCCCCACATTCGCTGGGGATGCCTGGTTTCACCTTGGAGATACCCTGGAGGGACCATCTCACAGGGATAGCCAGGACGGGTTCCCCAGCGGTCTACAGCGCCACGACGCCTCAGGGCAGCAGTGCGCTTTACAAGACACATACATTTACATTTACATTTACATTTTTATTGTTCAAGCAAAAACGCCCGATTATTGACGAAAGAGATAAACCACCCCCCCTTACGACATGGTTCAGAAACGAAAAAAATGGTCCGTTTTCAAATGTTGCGTCTTTGAATGACAATCCACATTTGTACGTGGATAATCACTTTTAGAGCTAAAATTAGATGTTTAAAGTGATTTTCAAGCTTCCAGGGGCCCTAAACACAAGATTTGAGAAATGGGCAAAAGTGAATGAAAATGGCCAATTTACTCACTCTGAGGCCTTAAAAAGTGTTTCTCCTCCACGGGAAGTGAATTAAATACCATTTGGAGGCCTTTATTGTTCAAGCGAAAACGCCTGATTTTTGATGAAAGAGATAACCACCCCCCCTTACGACATGCTTCTGAAACTAAAAAAATGGTTCATTTTCAAATGTTGCGTCTTTTGACCTACAATTAACATTATACGCGGATAATCACTTTTAGAGATAAAATTAGATGTTTAAAGTGATTTACAAGCTTCCAGGGGCCCTAAACACAAGATATGAGGAATGGGTACATATGAATGAAAATGGCCAATTTATTCACTCTGAGGCCTTAAAAAGTTTTTCTCCACTCCAGAAAGTGAATTAAATAACATTTGTAGACCTTTATTGTTCAATCGCCCGATTTTTGACGAAAGAGATAACCACCCCCCCTTACGACATGCTTCATATACCAAAAAAATGGTTCATTTTCAAATGTTGCATCTTTGAACGACAATCCACATTTGTACGTGGATAAACACTTTTAGAGATAAAATTAGATGTTTAAAGTGATTTTCAAGCTTCCAGGGGCCCTAAACACAAGATTTGAGAAATGGGTAAAAGTGAATGAAAATGGCCAATTACTCACTCTGAGGCCTTAAAAAGTGTTTCTCCTCAACGGGAAGTGAATTAAATAACATTTGTAGGCCTTTATTGTTCAAGCGAAAACGCCCGATTATTGACGAAAGAGATAACCACCCCCCCTTACGACATGCTTCAGAAACGAAAAAAATGGTCCGTTTTCAAATGTTGCGTCTTTGAATGACAATCCACATTTGTACGTGGATAATCACTTTTAGAGCTAAAATTAGATGTTTAAAGTGATTTTCAAGCTTCCAGGGGCCCTAAACACAAGATTTGAGAAATGGGTAAAAGTGAATGAAAATGGCCAATTACTCACTCTGAGGCCTTAAAAAGTGTTTCTCCTCAACGGGAAGTGAATTAAATAACATTTGTAGGCCTTTATTGTTCAAGCGAAAACGCCCGATTATTGACGAAAGAGATAACCACCCCCCCTTACGACATGCTTCAGAAACGAAAAAAATGGTCCGTTTTCAAATGTTGCGTCTTTGAATGACAATCCACATTTGTACGTGGATAATCACTTTTAGAGCTAAAATTAGATGTTTAAAGTGATTTTCAAGCTTCCAGGGGCCCTAAACACAAGATTTGAGAAATGGGTAAAAGTGAATGAAAATGGCCAATTACTCACTCTGAGGCCTTAAAAAGTGTTTCTCCTCAACGGGAAGTGAATTAAATAACATTTGTAGGCCTTTATTGTTCAAGCGAAAACGCCCGATTATTGACGAAAGAGATAACCACCCCCCCTTACGACATGCTTCAGAAACGAAAAAAATGGTCCGTTTTCAAATGTTGCGTCTTTGAATGACAATCCACATTTGTACGTGGATAATCACTTTTAGAGCTAAAATTAGATGTTTAAAGTGATTTTCAAGCTTCCAGGGGCCCTAAACACAAGATTTGAGAAATGGGTAAAAGTGAATGAAAATGGCCAATTTACTCACTCTGGGGCCTTAATAAGTGTTTCTCCTCCACGGGAAGTGAATTAAATACCATTTGGAGGCCTTTATTGTTCAAGCAAAAACGCCTGATTTTTGATGAAAGAGATAACCACCCCCCCTTACGACATGCTTCAGAAACGAAAAAAATGGTCCGTTTTCAAATGTTGCGTCTTTGAATGACAATCCACATTTGTACGTGGATAATCACTTTTAGAGCTAAAATGAGATGTTTAAAGTGATTTTCAAGCTTCCAGGGGCCCTAAACACAAGATTTGAGAAATGGGTAAAAGTGAATGAAAATGGCCAATTTACTCACTCTGAGGCCTTAAAAAGTGTTTCTCCTCCACGGGAAGTGAATTAAATACCATTTGGAGGCCTTTATTGTTCAAGCAAAAACGCCTGATTTTTGATGAAAGAGATAACCACCCCCCCTTACGACATGCTTCTGAAACTAAAAAAAGGGTTCATTTTCAAATGTTGCGCATTTTGAACTACAATTAACATTGTACATGGATAATCACTTTTAGAGATAAAATGAGATGTTTAAAGTGATTTTCAAGCTTCCAGGGGCCCTAAACACAAGATTTGAGAAATGGGTAAAAGTGAATGAAAATGGCCAATTACTCACTCTGAGGCCTTAAAAAGTGTTTCTCCTCAACGGGAGGTGAATTAAATAACATTTGTAGGCCTTTATTGTTCAAGCGAAAACGCCCGATTATTGACGAAAGAGATAACCACCCCCCCTTACGACATGCTTCAGAAACGAAAAAAATGGTCCGTTTTCAAATGTTGAGTCTTTGAATGACAATCCACATTTGTACGTGGATAATCACTTTTAGAGCTAAAATTAGATGTTTAAAGTGATTTACAAGCTTCCAGGGGACCTAAACACAAGATATGAGGAATGGGTAAATATGAATGAAAATGGCCAATGTATTCACTCTGAGGCCTTAAAAAGTTTTTCTCCACTCCAGAAAGTGAATTAAATAACATTTGTAGGCCTTTATTGTTCAATCAAAAACGCCCGATTTTTGACGAAAGAGATAACCACCCCCTCTTACGACATGCTTCAGAAACTAAAAAAATGGTCCGTTTTCAAATGTTGCCTCTTTGAACTACAATTCACATTTGTACGTGGAAAAGCCATTTTAAAGATCAAATGAGATGTTTAAAGTGATTTTCATGCTTCCAGGGGCCTTAAACACAAGATTTGAGGAATGGGTAAAAGTGAATGAAAATGGCCAATTTACTCACTCTGAGGCCTTAAAAAGTGTTTCTCCTCCACGGGAAGTGAATTAAATACCATTTGGAGGTCTTTATTGTTCAAGCGAAAACGCCTGATTTTTGATGAAAGAGATAACCAACCCCCCTTACGACATGCTTCTGAAACTGAAAAAATGGTTCATTTTCAAATGTTGCGTCTTTGAACCACAATTAACATTTGTACGTGGATAAACACTTTTAGAGCTAAAATTAGATGTTTAAAGTGATTTTCAAGCTTCCAGGGGCCCTAAACACGAGATTTGAGAAATGGGTAAACGTGAATGAAAATGGCCAATTTACTCACTCTGCGGCCTTAAAAAGTGTTTCTCCTCCACGGAAAGTGAATAAAATAACATTTGGATGCCTTTATTGTTCAATCAAAAACGCCCATTTTTGGTGAAAAAGATAACCACCCCCCCTTACGACATGCTTCAGAAACAAAAAAAATGGTCCATTTTCAAATGTTGCGTCTTTGAACTACAATTCACATTTGTACGTGGATGCTCACTTTTAGAGATAAAATTAGATGTTTAAAGTGATTTTCAAGCTTCCAGGGGCCCTAAACACAAGATTTGAGAAATGGGTAAAAGTGAATAAAAATGGCCAATTTACTCACTCTGAGGCCTTAAAAAGCGTTTCTCCTCAACGGGAAGTGAATTAAATAACATTTGTAGGCCTTTATTGGAGAGGTGTGGCTCACTGGTTAGAGGCGGCCGATCCGTAAGCAGAGAATCGGCCAGGGACCAGGGTTCAATTCCCGACGCGGCAGGGTCGTGGACCAGGGTCAAAACGGACTCGATAATTCTCGCCTCGGTACCTACTCTAACCAGGAACACACTCGGCAACTCTGGGCATTAGCTTGCCTCATCTCCACAACGGCCCCCCACATTCGCTGGGGATGCCTGGTTTCACCTTGGAGATACCCTGGAGGGACCATCTCACAGGGATAGCCAGGACGGGTTCCCCAGCGGTCTACAGCGCCACGACGCCTCAGGGCAGCAGTGCGCTTTACAAGACACATACATTTACATTTACATTTACATTTTTATTGTTCAAGCAAAAACGCCCGATTATTGACGAAAGAGATAAACCACCCCCCCTTACGACATGGTTCAGAAACGAAAAAAATGGTCCGTTTTCAAATGTTGCGTCTTTGAATGACAATCCACATTTGTACGTGGATAATCACTTTTAGAGCTAAAATTAGATGTTTAAAGTGATTTTCAAGCTTCCAGGGGCCCTAAACACAAGATTTGAGAAATGGGCAAAAGTGAATGAAAATGGCCAATTTACTCACTCTGAGGCCTTAAAAAGTGTTTCTCCTCCACGGGAAGTGAATTAAATACCATTTGGAGGCCTTTATTGTTCAAGCGAAAACGCCTGATTTTTGATGAAAGAGATAACCACCCCCCCTTACGACATGCTTCTGAAACTAAAAAAATGGTTCATTTTCAAATGTTGCGTCTTTTGAACTACAATTAACATTATACGCGGATAATCACTTTTAGAGATAAAATTAGATGTTTAAAGTGATTTACAAGCTTCCAGGGGCCCTAAACACAAGATATGAGGAATGGGTACATATGAATGAAAATGGCCAATTTATTCACTCTGAGGCCTTAAAAAGTTTTTCTCCACTCCAGAAAGTGAATTAAATAACATTTGTAGACCTTTATTGTTCAATCGCCCGATTTTTGACGAAAGAGATAACCACCCCCCCTTACGACATGCTTCATATACCAAAAAAATGGTTCATTTTCAAATGTTGCATCTTTGAACGACAATCCACATTTGTACGTGGATAAACACTTTTAGAGATAAAATTAGATGTTTAAAGTGATTTTCAAGCTTCCAGGGGCCCTAAACACAAGATTTGAGAAATGGGTAAAAGTGAATGAAAATGGCCAATTACTCACTCTGAGGCCTTAAAAAGTGTTTCTCCTCAACGGGAAGTGAATTAAATAACATTTGTAGGCCTTTATTGTTCAAGCGAAAACGCCCGATTATTGACGAAAGAGATAACCACCCCCCCTTACGACATGCTTCAGAAACGAAAAAAATGGTCCGTTTTCAAATGTTGCGTCTTTGAATGACAATCCACATTTGTACGTGGATAATCACTTTTAGAGCTAAAATTAGATGTTTAAAGTGATTTTCAAGCTTCCAGGGGCCCTAAACACAAGATTTGAGAAATGGGTAAAAGTGAATGAAAATGGCCAATTACTCACTCTGAGGCCTTAAAAAGTGTTTCTCCTCAACGGGAAGTGAATTAAATAACATTTGTAGGCCTTTATTGTTCAAGCGAAAACGCCCGATTATTGACGAAAGAGATAACCACCCCCCCTTACGACATGCTTCAGAAACGAAAAAAATGGTCCGTTTTCAAATGTTGCGTCTTTGAATGACAATCCACATTTGTACGTGGATAATCACTTTTAGAGCTAAAATTAGATGTTTAAAGTGATTTTCAAGCTTCCAGGGGCCCTAAACACAAGATTTGAGAAATGGGTAAAAGTGAATGAAAATGGCCAATTACTCACTCTGAGGCCTTAAAAAGTGTTTCTCCTCAACGGGAAGTGAATTAAATAACATTTGTAGGCCTTTATTGTTCAAGCGAAAACGCCCAATTATTGACGAAAGAGATAACCACCCCCCCTTACGACATGCTTCAGAAACGAAAAAAATGGTCCGTTTTCAAATGTTGCGTCTTTGAATGACAATCCACATTTGTACGTGGATAATCACTTTTAGAGCTAAAATTAGATGTTTAAAGTGATTTTCAAGCTTCCAGGGGCCCTAAACACAAGATTTGAGAAATGGGTAAAAGTGAATGAAAATGGCCAATTTACTCACTCTGGGGCCTTAATAAGTGTTTCTCCTCCACGGGAAGTGAATTAAATACCATTTGGAGGCCTTTATTGTTCAAGCGAAAACGCCTGATTTTTGATGAAAGAGATAACCACCCCCCCTTACGACATGCTTCTGAAACTAAAAAAATGGTTCATTTTCAAATGTTGCGTCTTTTGAACTACAATTAACATTGTACGTGGATAATCACTTTTAGAGATAAAATGAGATGTTTAAAGTGATTTTCAAGCTTCCAGGGGCCCTAAACACGAGATTTGAGAAATGGGTAACCGTGAATGAAAATGGCCAATTTACTCACTCTGCGGCCTTAAAAAGTGTTTCTCCTCCACGGAAAGTGAATAAAATAACATTTGGATGCCTTTATTGTTCAATCAAAAACGCCCGTTTTTTGGTGAAAAAGATAACCACCCCCCCTTACGACATGCTTCAGAAACGAAAAAAATGTTCCATTTTCAAATGTTGCGTCTTTGAACTACAATTCACATTTGTACGTGGATGATCACTTTTAGAGATAAAATTAGATGTTTAAAGTGATTTACAAGCTTCCAGGGGACCTAAACACAAGATATGAGGAATGGGTAAATATGAATGAAAATGGCCAATGTGTTCACTCTGAGGCCTTAAAAAGTTTTTCTCCACTCCAGAAAGTGAATTAAATAACATTTGTGGGCCTTTATTGTTCAATCAAAAACGCCCGATTTTTGACGAAAGAGATAACCACCCCCTCTTACGACATGCTTCAGAAACTAAAAAAATGGTCCGTTTTCAAATGTTGCCTCTTTGAACTACAATTCACATTTGTACGTGGAAAAGCCATTTTAAAGATCAAATGAGATGTTTAAAGTGATTTTCATGCTTCCAGGGGCCTTAAACACAAGATTTGAGGAATGGGTAAAAGTGAATGAAAATGGCCAATTTACTCACTCTGAGGCCTTAAAAAGTGTTTCTCCTCCACGGGAAGTGAATTAAATACCATTTGGAGGTCTTTATTGTTCAAGCGAAAACGCCTGATTTTTGATGAAAGAGATAACCACCCCCCCTTACGACATGCTTCTGAAACTGAAAAAATGGTTCATTTTCAAATGTTGCGTCTTTGAACCACAATTAACATTTGTACGTGGATAAACACTTTTAGAGCTAAAATTAGATGTTTAAAGTGATTTTCAAGCTTCCAGGGGCCCTAAACACGAGATTTGAGAAATGGGTAAACGTGAATGAAAATGGCCAATTTACTCACTCTGCGGCCTTAAAAAGTGTTTCTCCTCCACGGAAAGTGAATAAAATAACATTTGGATGCCTTTATTGTTCAATCAAAAACGCCCGTTTTTGGTGAAAAAGATAACCACCCCCCCTTACGACATGCTTCAGAAACAAAAAAAATGGTCCATTTTCAAATGTTGCGTCTTTGAACTACAATTCACATTTGTACGTGGATAATCACTTTTAGAGATAAAATTAGATGTTTAAAGTGATTTTCAAGCTTCCAGGGGCCCTAAACACAAGATTTGAGAAATGGGTAAAAGTGAATAAAAATGGCCAATTTACTCACTCTGAGGCCTTAAAAAGCGTTTCTCCTCAACGGGAAGTGAATTAAATAACATTTGTAGGCCTTTATTGTTCAAGCAAAAACGCCCGATTATTGACGAAAGAGATAAACCACCCCCCCTTACGACATGGTTCAGAAACGAAAAAAATGGTCCGTTTTCAAATGTTGCGTCTTTGAATGACAATCCACATTTGTACGTGGATAATCACTTTTAGAGCTAAAATTAGATGTTTAAAGTGATTTTCAAGCTTCCAGGGGCCCTAAACACAAGATTTGAGAAATGGGCAAAAGTGAATGAAAATGGCCAATTTACTCACTCTGAGGCCTTAAAAAGTGTTTCTCCTCCACGGGAAGTGAATTAAATACCATTTGGAGGCCTTTATTGTTCAAGCGAAAACGCCTGATTTTTGATGAAAGAGATAACCACCCCCCCTTACGACATGCTTCTGAAACTAAAAAAATGGTTCATTTTCAAATGTTGCGTCTTTTGAACTACAATTAACATTATACGCGGATAATCACTTTTAGAGATAAAATTAGATGTTTAAAGTGATTTACAAGCTTCCAGGGGCCCTAAACACAAGATATGAGGAATGGGTACATATGAATGAAAATGGCCAATTTATTCACTCTGAGGCCTTAAAAAGTTTTCTCCACTCCAGAAAGTGAATTAAATAACATTTGTAGACCTTTATTGTTCAATCGCCCGATTTTTGACGAAAGAGATAACCACCCCCCCTTACGACATGCTTCAGAAACCAAAAAAATGGTTCATTTTCAAATGTTGCATCTTTGAACGACAATCCACATTTGTACGTGGATAAACACTTTTAGAGATAAAATTAGATGTTTAAAGTGATTTTCAAGCTTCCAGGGGCCCTAAACACAAGATTTGAGAAATGGGTAAAAGTGAATGAAAATGGCCAATTACTCACTCTGAGGCCTTAAAAAGTGTTTCTCCTCAACGGGAAGTGAATTAAATAACATTTGTAGGCCTTTATTGTTCAAGCGAAAACGCCCGATTATTGACGAAAGAGATAACCACCCCCCCTTACGACATGCTTCAGAAACGAAAAAAATGGTCCGTTTTCAAATGTTGCGTCTTTGAATGACAATCCACATTTGTACGTGGATAATCACTTTTAGAGCTAAAATTAGATGTTTAAAGTGATTTTCAAGCTTCCAGGGGCCCTAAACACAAGATTTGAGAAATGGGTAAAAGTGAATGAAAATGGCCAATTTACTCACTCTGGGGCCTTAATAAGTGTTTCTCCTCCACGGGAAGTGAATTAAATACCATTTGGAGGCCTTTATTGTTCAAGCGAAAACGCCTGATTTTTGATGAAAGAGATAACCACCCCCCCTTACGACATGCTTCTGAAACTAAAAAAATGGTTCATTTTCAAATGTTGCGTCTTTTGAACTACAATTAACATTGTACGTGGATAATCACTTTTAGAGATAAAATGAGATGTTTAAAGTGATTTTCAAGCTTCCAGGGGCCCTAAACACGAGATTTGAGAAATGGGTAACCGTGAATGAAAATGGCCAATTTACTCACTCTGCGGCCTTAAAAAGTGTTTCTCCTCCACGGAAAGTGAATAAAATAACATTTGGATGCCTTTATTGTTCAATCAAAAACGCCCGTTTTTTGGTGAAAAAGATAACCACCCCCCCTTACGACATGCTTCAGAAACGAAAAAAATGTTCCATTTTCAAATGTTGCGTCTTTGAACTACAATTCACATTTGTACGTGGATGATCACTTTTAGAGATAAAATTAGATGTTTAAAGTGATTTACAAGCTTCCAGGGGACCTAAACACAAGATATGAGGAATGGGTAAATATGAATGAAAATGGCCAATGTGTTCACTCTGAGGCCTTAAAAAGTTTTTCTCCACTCCAGAAAGTGAATTAAATAACATTTGTGGGCCTTTATTGTTCAATCAAAAACGCCCGATTTTTGATGAAAGAGATAACCACCCCCCCTTACGACATGCTTCTGAAACTGAAAAAATGGTTCATTTTCAAATGTTGCGTCTTTGAACCACAATTAACATTTGTACGTGGATAAACACTTTTAGAGCTAAAATTAGATGTTTAAAGTGATTTTCAAGCTTCCAGGGGCCCTAAACACGAGATTTGAGAAATGGGTAAACGTGAATGAAAATGGCCAATTTACTCACTCTGCGGCCTTAAAAAGTGTTTCTCCTCCACGGAAAGTGAATAAAATAACATTTGGATGCCTTTATTGTTCAATCAAAAACGCCCGTTTTTGGTGAAAAAGATAACCACCCCCCCTTACGACATGCTTCAGAAACAAAAAAAATGGTCCATTTTCAAATGTTGCGTCTTTGAACTACAATTCACATTTGTACGTGGATAATCACTTTTAGAGATAAAATTAGATGTTTAAAGTGATTTTCAAGCTTCCAGGGGCCCTAAACACAAGATTTGAGAAATGGGTAAAAGTGAATAAAAATGGCCAATTTACTCACTCTGAGGCCTTAAAAAGTGTTTCTCCTCAACGGGAAGTGAATTAAATAACATTTGTAGGCCTTTATTGTTCAAGCAAAAACGCCCGATTATTGACGAAAGAGATAAACCACCCCCCCTTACGACATGCTTCAGAAACGAAAAAAATGGTCCGTTTTCAAATGTTGCGTCTTTGAATGACAATCCACATTTGTACGTGGATAATCACTTTTAGAGCTAAAATTAGATGTTTAAAGTGATTTTCAAGCTTCCAGGGGCCCTAAACACAAGATTTGAGAAATGGGTAAAAGTGAATGAAAATGGCCAATTTACTCACTCTGAGGCCTTAAAAAGTGTTTCTCCTCCACGGGAAGTGAATTAAATACCATTTGGAGGCCTTTATTGTTCAAGCGAAAACGCCTGATTTTTGATGAAAGAGATAACCACCCCCCCTTACGACATGCTTCTGAAACTAAAAAAATGGTTCATTTTCAAATGTTGCGTCTTTTGAACTACAATTAACATTGTACATGGATAATCACTTTTAGAGATAAAATTAGATGTTTAAAGTGATTTACAAGCTTCCAGGGGCCCTAAACACAAGATATGAGGAATGGGTAAATATGAATGAAAATGGCCAATTTATTCACTCTGAGGCCTTAAAAAGTTTTTCTCCACTCCAGAAAGTGAATTAAATAACATTTGTAGACCTTTATTGTTCAATCAAAAACGCCCGATTTTTGACGAAAGAGATAACCACCCCCCCTTACGACATGCTTCAGAAACAAAAAAAATGGTTCATTTTCAAATGTTGCATCTTTGAACGACAATCCACATTTGTACGTGGATAAACACTTTTAGAGATAAAATTAGATGTTTAAAGTGATTTTCAAGCTTCCAGGGGCCCTAAACACAAGATTTGAGAAATGGGTAAAAGTGAATGAAAATGGCCAATTTACTCACTCTATGGCCTTAAAAAGTGTTTCTCCTCAACGGGAAGTGAATTAAATAACATTTGTAGGCCTTTATTGTTCAAGCGAAAACGCCCGATTATTGACGAAAGAGATAACCACCCCCCCTTACGACATGCTTCAGAAACAAAAAAAATGGTTCATTTTCAAATGTTGCATCTTTGAACGACAATCCACATTTGTACGTGGATAAACACTTTTAGAGCTAAAATTAGATGTTTAAAGTGATTTTCAAGCTTCCAGGGGCCCTAAACACGAGATTTGAGAAATGGGTAAACGTGAATGAAAATGGCCAATTTACTCACTCTGCGGCCTTAAAAAGTGTTTCTCCTCCACGGAAAGTGAATAAAATAACATTTGGATGCCTTTATTGTTCAATCAAAAATGCCCGTTTTTGGTGAAAAAGATAACCACCCCCCCTTACGACATGCTTCAGAAACAAAAAAAATGGTCCATTTTCAAATGTTGCGTCTTTGAACTACAATTCACATTTGTACGTGGATAATCACTTTTAGAGATAAAATTAGATGTTTAAAGTGATTTTCAAGCTTCCAGGGGCCCTAAACACAAGATTTGAGAAATGGGTAAAAGTGAATAAAAATGGCCAATTTACTCACACTGAGGCCTTAAAAAGTGTTTCTCCTCAACGGGAAGTGAATTAAATAACATTTGTAGGCCTTTATTGTTCAAGCAAAAACGCCCGATTATTGTCGAAAGAGATAAACCACCCCCCCTTACGACATGCTTCAGAAACGAAAAAAATGGTCCGTTTTCAAATGTTGCGTCTTTGAATGACAATCCACATTTGTACGTGGATAATCACTTTTAGAGCTAAAATTAGATGTTTAAAGTGATTTTCAAGCTTCCAGGGGCCCTAAACACAAGATTTGAGAAATGGGTAAAAGTGAATGAAAATGGCCAATTTACTCACTCTGAGGCCTTAAAAAGTGTTTCTCCTCCACGGGAAGTGAATTAAATACCATTTGGAGGCCTTTATTGTTCAAGCGAAAACGCCTGATTTTTGATGAAAGAGATAACCACCCCCCCTTACGACATGCTTCTGAAACTAAAAAAATGGTTCATTTTCAAATGTTGCGTCTTTTGAACTACAATTAACATTGTACATGGATAATCACTTTTAGAGATAAAATTAGATGTTTAAAGTGATTTACAAGCTTCCAGGGGCCCTAAACACAAGATATGAGGAATGGGTAAATATGAATGAAAATGGCCAATTTATTCACTCTGAGGCCTTAAAAAGTTTTTCTCCACTCCAGAAAGTGAATTAAATAACATTTGTAGACCTTTATTGTTCAATCAAAAACGCCCGATTTTTGACGAAAGAGATAACCACCCCCCCTTACGACATGCTTCAGAAACAAAAAAAATGGTTCATTTTCAAATGTTGCATCTTTGAACGACAATCCACATTTGTACGTGGATAAACACTTTTAGAGATAAAATTAGATGTTTAAAGTGATTTTCAAGCTTCCAGGGGCCCTAAACACAAGATTTGAGAAATGGGTAAAAGTGAATGAAAATGGCCAATTTACTCACTCTATGGCCTTAAAAAGTGTTTCTCCTCAACGGGAAGTGAATTAAATAACATTTGTAGGCCTTTATTGTTCAAGCGAAAACGCCCGATTATTGACGAAAGAGATAACCACCCCCCCTTACGACATGCTTCAGAAACAAAAAAAATGGTTCATTTTCAAATGTTGCATCTTTGAACGACAATCCACATTTGTACGTGGATAAACACTTTTAGAGCTAAAATTAGATGTTTAAAGTGATTTTCAAGCTTCCAGGGGCCCTAAACACGAGATTTGAGAAATGGGTAAACGTGAATGAAAATGGCCAATTTACTCACTCTGCGGCCTTAAAAAGTGTTTCTCCTCCACGGAAAGTGAATAAAATAACATTTGGATGCCTTTATTGTTCAATCAAAAATGCCCGTTTTTGGTGAAAAAGATAACCACCCCCCCTTACGACATGCTTCAGAAACAAAAAAAATGGTCCATTTTCAAATGTTGCGTCTTTGAACTACAATTCACATTTGTACGTGGATAATCACTTTTAGAG
Source organism: Triturus cristatus (assembly GCF_964204655.1). Lineage (NCBI taxonomy): Eukaryota > Metazoa > Chordata > Amphibia > Caudata > Salamandridae > Triturus > Triturus cristatus. The sequence goes on along the minus strand of NC_140587.1, from coordinate 931,772,044 downwards.
ATAAAATTAGATGTTTAAAGTGATTTTCAAGCTTCCAGGGGCCCTAAACACAAGATTTGAGAAATGGGTAAAAGTGAATAAAAATGGCCAATTTACTCACACTGAGGCCTTAAAAAGTGTTTCTCCTCAACGGGAAGTGAATTAAATAACATTTGTAGGCCTTTATTGTTCAAGCAAAAACGCCCGATTATTGTCGAAAGAGATAAACCACCCCCCCTTACGACATGCTTCAGAAACGAAAAAAATGGTCCGTTTTCAAATGTTGCGTCTTTGAATGACAATCCACATTTGTACGTGGATAATCACTTTTAGAGCTAAAATTAGATGTTTAAAGTGATTTTCAAGCTTCCAGGGGCCCTAAACACAAGATTTGAGAAATGGGTAAAAGTGAATGAAAATGGCCAATTTACTCACTCTGAGGCCTTAAAAAGTGTTTCTCCTCCACGGGAAGTGAATTAAATACCATTTGGAGGCCTTTATTGTTCAAGCGAAAACGCCTGATTTTTGATGAAAGAGATAACCACCCCCCCTTACGACATGCTTCTGAAACTAAAAAAATGGTTCATTTTCAAATGTTGCGTCTTTTGAACTACAATTAACATTGTACATGGATAATCACTTTTAGAGATAAAATTAGATGTTTAAAGTCATTTACAAGCTTCCAGGGGCCCTAAACACAAGATATGAAGAATGGGTAAATATGAATGAAAATGGCCAATTTATTCACTCTGAGGCCTTAAAAAGTTTTTCTCCACTCCAGAAAGTGAATTAAATAACATTTGTAGACCTTTATTGTTCAATCAAAAACGCCCGATTTTTGACGAAAGAGATAACCACCCCCCCTTACGACATGCTTCAGAAACTAAAAAAATGGTCCGTTTTTAAATGTAGCCTCTTTGAACTACAATACACATTTGTACGTGGAAAAGCACTTTTAAAGATCAAATGAGATGTTTAAAGTGATTTTCAATCTTCCAGGGTCCCTAAACACGAGATTTGAAAAATGGGTAACCGTGAATGAAAATGGTCAATTTTTTCACTCTGCGGCCTTAAAAAGTGTTTCTGCTCCACGTAAAGTGAATAAAATAACATTTGGATGCCTTTATTGTTCAATCAAAAACGCCTGTTTTTTGGTGAAAAAGATAACCACCACCCCCCCTTACACATGCTTCAGAAACGAAAAAAATGGTCCATTTTCAAATGTTGCGTCTTTGAACTACAATTCACATTTGTACGTAGATGATTACTTTTAGAGATAAAATTAGATGTTTAAAGTGATTTACAAGCTTTCAGGGGCCCTAAACACAAGATATGAGGAATGGGTAAATATGAATGAAAATGGGCAATTTATTCACTCTGAGGCCTTAAAAAGTTTTTCTCCACTCCAGAAAGTGAATTAAATAACATTTGTAGACCTTTATTGTTCAATCAAAAACGCCCGATTTTTGACGAAAGCGATAACCACCCCCCCTTACGACATGCTTCAGAAACAAAAAAAATGGTTCATTTTCAAATGTTGCATCTTTGAACGACAATCCACATTTGTACGTGGATAAACACTTTTAGGGATAAAATTAGATGTTTAAAGTGATTTTCAAGCTTCCAGGGGCCCTAAACACAAGATTTGAGAAATGGGTAAAAGTGAATGAAAATGGCCAATTTACTCACTCTGAGGCCTTAAAAAGTGTTTCTCCTCCACGGAAAGTGAATAAAATAACATTTGGATGCCTTTATTGTTCAATCAAAAACGCCCGTTTTTTGGTGAAAAAGATAACCACCCCCCCTTACGACATGCTTCAGAAACGAAAAAAATGTTCCATTTTCAAATGTTGCGTCTTTGAACTACAATTCACATTTGTACGTGGATGATCACTTTTAGAGATAAAATTAGATGTTTAAAGTGATTTACAAGCTTCCAGGGGACCTAAACACAAGATATGAGGAATGGGTAAATATGAATGAAAATGGCCAATGTATTCACTCTGAGGCCTTAAAAAGTTTTTCTCCACTCCAGAAAGTGAATTAAATAACATTTGTAGGCCTTTATTGTTCAATCAAAAACGCCCGATTTTTGACGAAAGAGATAACCACCCCCTCTTACGACATGCTTCAGAAACTAAAAAAATGTTCCGTTTTCAAATGTTGCCTCTTTGAACTACAATTCACATTTGTACGTGGAAAAGCCATTTTAAAGATCAAATGAGATGTTTAAAGTGATTTTCAAGCTTCCAGGGGCCCTAAACACAAGATTTGAGAAATGGGTAAAAGTGAACGAAAATGGCCAATTTACTCACTCTGAGGCCTTAAAAAGTGTTTCTCCTCCACGGGAAGTGAATTAAATACCATTTGGAGGCCTTTATTGTTCAAGCGAAAACGCCTGATTTTTGATGAAAGAGATAACCACCCCCCCTTACGACATGCTTCTGAAACTAAAAAAATGGTTCATTTTCAAATGTTGCATCTTTGAACGACAATCCACATTTGTACGTGGATAAACACTTTTAGAGCTAAAATTAGATGTTTAAAGTGATTTTCAAGCTTCCAGGGGCCCTAAACACGAGATTTGAGAAATGGGTAAACGTGAATGAAAATGGCCAATTTACTCACTCTGCGGCCTTAAAAAGTGTTTCTCCTCCACGGAAAGTGAATAAAATAACATTTGGATGCCTTTATTGTTCAATCAAAAACGCCCGTTTTTGGTGAAAAAGATAACCACCCCCCCTTACGACATGCTTCAGAAACAAAAAAAATGGTCCATTTTCAAATGTTGCGTCTTTGAACTACAATTCACATTTGTACGTGGATAATCACTTTTAGAGATAAAATTAGATGTTTAAAGTGATTTTCAAGCTTCCAGGGGCCCTAAACACAAGATTTGAGAAATGGGTAAGAGTGAATAAAAATGGCCAATTTACTCACTCTGAGGCCTTAAAAAGTGTTTCTCCTCAACGGGAAGTGAATTAAATAACATTTGTAGGCCTTTATTGTTCAAGCAAAAACGCCCGATTATTGACGAAAGAGATAAACCACCCCCCCTTACGACATGCTTCAGAAACGAAAAAAATGGTCCGTTTTCAAATGTTGCGTCTTTGAATGACAATCCACATTTGTACGTGGATAATCACTTTTAGAGCTAAAATTAGATGTTTAAAGTGATTTTCAAGCTTCCAGGGGCCCTAAACACAAGATTTGAGAAATGGGTAAAAGTGAATGAAAATGGCCAATTTACTCACTCTGAGGCCTTAAAAAGTGTTTCTCCTCCACGGGAAGTGAATTAAATACCATTTGGAGGCCTTTATTGTTCAAGCGAAAACGCCTGATTTTTGATGAAAGAGATAACCACCCCCCCTTACGACATGCTTCTGAAACTAAAAAAATGGTTCATTTTCAAATGTTGCGTCTTTTGAACTACAATTAACATTGTACGTGGATAATCACTTTTAGAGATAAAATTAGATGTTTAAAGTGATTTACAAGCTTCCAGGGGCCCTAAACACAAGATATGAGGAATGGGTAAATATGAATGAAAATGGCCAATTTATTCACTCTGAGGCCTTAAAAAGTTTTTCTCCACTCCAGAAAGTGAATTAAATAACATTTGTAGACCTTTATTGTTCAATCAAAAACACCCGTTTTTTGATGAAAGAGATAACCACCCTCCCTTACGACATGCTTCAGAAACAAAAAAAATGGTCCATTTTCAAATGTTGCGTCTTTGAACTACAATTCACATTTGTACGTGGATAATCACTTTTAGAGATAAAATTAGATGTTTAAAGTGATTTACAAGCTGCCAGGGGCCCTAAACACAAGATATGAGGAATGGGTAAATATGAATGAAAATGGCCAATTTATTCACTCTGAGGCCTTAAAAAGTTTTTCTCCACTCCAGAAAGTGAATTAAATAACATTTGTAGACCTTTATTGTTCAATCAAAAACGCCCGATTTTTGACGAAAGAGATAACCACCCCCCCTTACGACATGCTTCAGAAACTAAAAAAATGGTCCGTTTTTAAATGTAGCCTCTTTGAACTACAATACACATTTGTACGTGGAAAAGCACTTTTAAAGATCAAATGAGATGTTTAAAGTGATTTTCAATCTTCCAGGGTCCCTAAACACGAGATTTGAAAAATGGGTAACCGTGAATGAAAATGGTCAATTTTTTCACTCTGCGGCCTTAAAAAGTGTTTCTGCTCCACGTAAAGTGAATAAAATAACATTTGGATGCCTTTATTGTTCAATCAAAAACGCCTGTTTTTTGGTGAAAAAGATAACCACCACCCCCCCTTACACATGCTTCAGAAACGAAAAAAATGGTCCATTTTCAAATGTTGCGTCTTTGAACTACAATTCACATTTGTACGTAGATGATTACTTTTAGAGATAAAATTAGATGTTTAAAGTGATTTACAAGCTTTCAGGGGCCCTAAACACAAGATATGAGGAATGGGTAAATATGAATGAAAATGGGCAATTTATTCACTCTGAGGCCTTAAAAAGTTTTTCTCCACTCCAGAAAGTGAATTAAATAACATTTGTAGACCTTTATTGTTCAATCAAAAACGCCCGATTTTTGACGAAAGCGATAACCACCCCCCCTTACGACATGCTTCAGAAACAAAAAAAATGGTTCATTTTCAAATGTTGCATCTTTGAACGACAATCCACATTTGTACGTGGATAAACACTTTTAGGGATAAAATTAGATGTTTAAAGTGATTTTCAAGCTTCCAGGGGCCCTAAACACAAGATTTGAGAAATGGGTAAAAGTGAATGAAAATGGCCAATTTACTCACTCTGAGGCCTTAAAAAGTGTTTCTCCTCCACGGAAAGTGAATAAAATAACATTTGGATGCCTTTATTGTTCAATCAAAAACGCCCGTTTTTTGGTGAAAAAGATAACCACCCCCCCTTACGACATGCTTCAGAAACGAAAAAAATGTTCCATTTTCAAATGTTGCGTCTTTGAACTACAATTCACATTTGTACGTGGATGATCACTTTTAGAGATAAAATTAGATGTTTAAAGTGATTTACAAGCTTCCAGGGGACCTAAACACAAGATATGAGGAATGGGTAAATATGAATGAAAATGGCCAATGTATTCACTCTGAGGCCTTAAAAAGTTTTTCTCCACTCCAGAAAGTGAATTAAATAACATTTGTAGGCCTTTATTGTTCAATCAAAAACGCCCGATTTTTGACGAAAGAGATAACCACCCCCTCTTACGACATGCTTCAGAAACTAAAAAAATGTTCCGTTTTCAAATGTTGCCTCTTTGAACTACAATTCACATTTGTACGTGGAAAAGCCATTTTAAAGATCAAATGAGATGTTTAAAGTGATTTTCAAGCTTCCAGGGGCCCTAAACACAAGATTTGAGAAATGGGTAAAAGTGAACGAAAATGGCCAATTTACTCACTCTGAGGCCTTAAAAAGTGTTTCTCCTCCACGGGAAGTGAATTAAATACCATTTGGAGGCCTTTATTGTTCAAGCGAAAACGCCTGATTTTTGATGAAAGAGATAACCACCCCCCCTTACGACATGCTTCTGAAACTAAAAAAATGGTTCATTTTCAAATGTTGCATCTTTGAACGACAATCCACATTTGTACGTGGATAAACACTTTTAGAGCTAAAATTAGATGTTTAAAGTGATTTTCAAGCTTCCAGGGGCCCTAAACACGAGATTTGAGAAATGGGTAAACGTGAATGAAAATGGCCAATTTACTCACTCTGCGGCCTTAAAAAGTGTTTCTCCTCCACGGAAAGTGAATAAAATAACATTTGGATGCCTTTATTGTTCAATCAAAAACGCCCGTTTTTGGTGAAAAAGATAACCACCCCCCCTTACGACATGCTTCAGAAACAAAAAAAATGGTCCATTTTCAAATGTTGCGTCTTTGAACTACAATTCACATTTGTACGTGGATAATCACTTTTAGAGATAAAATTAGATGTTTAAAGTGATTTTCAAGCTTCCAGGGGCCCTAAACACAAGATTTGAGAAATGGGTAAGAGTGAATAAAAATGGCCAATTTACTCACTCTGAGGCCTTAAAAAGTGTTTCTCCTCAACGGGAAGTGAATTAAATAACATTTGTAGGCCTTTATTGTTCAAGCAAAAACGCCCGATTATTGACGAAAGAGATAAACCACCCCCCCTTACGACATGCTTCAGAAACGAAAAAAATGGTCCGTTTTCAAATGTTGCGTCTTTGAATGACAATCCACATTTGTACGTGGATAATCACTTTTAGAGCTAAAATTAGATGTTTAAAGTGATTTTCAAGCTTCCAGGGGCCCTAAACACAAGATTTGAGAAATGGGTAAAAGTGAATGAAAATGGCCAATTTACTCACTCTGAGGCCTTAAAAAGTGTTTCTCCTCCACGGGAAGTGAATTAAATACCATTTGGAGGCCTTTATTGTTCAAGCGAAAACGCCTGATTTTTGATGAAAGAGATAACCACCCCCCCTTACGACATGCTTCTGAAACTAAAAAAATGGTTCATTTTCAAATGTTGCGTCTTTTGAACTACAATTAACATTGTACATGGATAATCACTTTTAGAGATAAAATGAGATGTTTAAAGTGATTTTCAAGCTTCCAGGGGCCCTAAACACGAGATTTGAGAAATGGGTAACCGTGAATGAAAATGGCCAATTTACTCACTCTGCGGCCTTAAAAAGTGTTTCTCCTCCACGGAAAGTGAATAAAATAACATTTGGATGCCTTTATTGTTCAATCAAAAACGCCCGTTTTTTGGTGAAAAAGATAACCACCCCCCCTTACGACATGCTTCAGAAACGAAAAAAATGTTCCATTTTCAAATGTTGCGTCTTTGAACTACAATTCACATTTGTACGTGGATGATCACTTTTAGAGATAAAATTAGATGTTTAAAGTGATTTACAAGCTTCCAGGGGACCTAAACACAAGATATGAGGAATGGGTAAATATGAATGAAAATGGCCAATGTATTCACTCTGAGGCCTTAAAAAGTTTTTCTCCACTCCAGAAAGTGAATTAAATAACATTTGTAGGCCTTTATTGTTCAATCAAAAACGCCCGATTTTTGACGAAAGAGATAACCACCCCCTCTTACGACATGCTTCAGAAACTAAAAAAATGTTCCGTTTTCAAATGTTGCCTCTTTGAACTACAATTCACATTTGTACGTGGAAAAGCCATTTTAAAGATCAAATGAGATGTTTAAAGTGATTTTCAAGCTTCCAGGGGCCCTAAACACAAGATTTGAGAAATGGGTAAAAGTGAACGAAAATGGCCAATTTACTCACTCTGAGGCCTTAAAAAGTGTTTCTCCTCCACGGGAAGTGAATTAAATACCATTTGGAGGCCTTTATTGTTCAAGCGAAAACGCCTGATTTTTGATGAAAGAGATAACCACCCCCCCTTACGACATGCTTCTGAAACTAAAAAAATGGTTCATTTTCAAATGTTGCATCTTTGAACGACAATCCACATTTGTACGTGGATAAACACTTTTAGAGCTAAAATTAGATGTTTAAAGTGATTTTCAAGCTTCCAGGGGCCCTAAACACGAGATTTGAGAAATGGGTAAACGTGAATGAAAATGGCCAATTTACTCACTCTGCGGCCTTAAAAAGTGTTTCTCCTCCACGGAAAGTGAATAAAATAACATTTGGATGCCTTTATTGTTCAATCAAAAACGCCCGTTTTTGGTGAAAAAGATAACCACCCCCCCTTACGACATGCTTCAGAAACAAAAAAAATGGTCCATTTTCAAATGTTGCGTCTTTGAACTACAATTCACATTTGTACGTGGATAATCACTTTTAGAGATAAAATTAGATGTTTAAAGTGATTTTCAAGCTTCCAGGGGCCCTAAACACAAGATTTGAGAAATGGGTAAGAGTGAATAAAAATGGCCAATTTACTCACTCTGAGGCCTTAAAAAGTGTTTCTCCTCAACGGGAAGTGAATTAAATAACATTTGTAGGCCTTTATTGTTCAAGCAAAAACGCCCGATTATTGACGAAAGAGATAACCACCCCCCCTTACGACATGCTTCAGAAACGAAAAAAATGGTCCGTTTTCAAATGTTGCGTCTTTGAATGACAATCCACATTTGTACGTGGATAATCACTTTTAGAGCTAAAATTAGATGTTTAAAGTGATTTTCAAGCTTCCAGGGGCCCTAAACACAAGATTTGAGAAATGGGTAAAAGTGAATGAAAATGGCCAATTTACTCACTCTGAGGCCTTAAAAAGTGTTTCTCCTCCACGGGAAGTGAATTAAATACCATTTGGAGGCCTTTATTGTTCATGCGAAAACGCCTGATTTTTGATGAAAGAGATAACCACCCCCCCTTACGACATGCTTCTGAAACTAAAAAAATGGTTCATTTTCAAATGTTGCGCATTTTGAACTACAATTAACATTGTACATGGATAATCACTTTTAGAGATAAAATGAGATGTTTAAAGTGATTTTCAAGCTTCCAGGGGCCCTAAACACAAGATTTGAGAAATGGGTAAAAGTGAATGAAAATGGCCAATGTATTCACTCTGAGGCCTTAAAAAGTTTTTCTCCTCAACGGGAAGTGAATTAAATAACATTTGTAGGCCTTTATTGTTCAATCAAAAACGCCCGATTTTTGACGAAAGAGATAACCACCCCCTCTTACGACATGCTTCAGAAACTAAAAAAATGGTCCGTTTTCAAATGTTGCGTCTTTGAATGACAATCCACATTTGTACGTGGAAAAGCCATTTTAAAGATCAAATGAGATGTTTAAAGTGATTTTCATGCTTCCAGGGGCCTTAAACACAAGATTTGAGGAATGGGTAAAAGTGAATGAAAATGGCCAATTTACTCACTCTGAGGCCTTAAAAAGTGTTTCTCCTCCACGGGAAGTGAATTAAATACCATTTGGAGGCCTTTATTGTTCAAGCGAAAACGCCTGATTTTTGATGAAAGTGATAACCACCCCCCCTTACGACATGCTTCTGAAACTAAAAAAATGGTTCATTTTCAAATGTTGCGTCTTTTGAACTACAATTAACATTGTACATGGATAATCACTTTTAGAGATAAAATTAGATGTTTAAAGTCATTTACAAGCTTCCAGGGGCCCTAAACACAAGATATGAGGAATGGGTAAATATGAATGAAAATGGCCAATTTATTCACTCTGAGGCCTTAAAAAGTTTTTCTCCACTCCAGAAAGTGAATTAAATAACATTTGTAGACCTTTATTGTTCAATCAAAAACGCCCGATTTTTGACGAAAGAGATAACCACCCCCCCTTACGACATGCTTCAGAAACAAAAAAAATGGTTCATTTTCAAATGTTGCATCTTTGAACGACAATCCACATTTGTACGTGGATAAACACTTTTAGAGATAAAATTAGATGTTTAAAGTGATTTTCAAGCTTCCAGGGGCCCTAAACACAAGATTTGAGAAATGGGTAAAAGTGAATGAAAATGGCCAATTTACTCACTCTGAGGCCTTAAAAAGTGTTTCTCCTCAACGGGAAGTGAATTAAATAACATTTGTAGGCCTTTATTGTTCAAGCGAAAACGCCCGATTATTGACGAAAGAGATAACCACCCCCCCTTACGACATGCTTCAGAAACGAAAAAAATGGTCCGTTTTCAAATGTTGCGTCTTTGAATGACAATCCACATTTGTACGTGGATAATCACTTTTAGAGCTAAAATTAGATGTTTAAAGTGATTTTCAAGCTTCCAGGGGCCCTAAACACAAGATTTGAGAAATGGGTAAAAGTGAATGAAAATGGCCAATTTACTCACTCTGAGGCCTTAAAAAGTGTTTCTCCTCCACGGGAAGTGAATTAAATACCATTTGGAGGCCTTTATTGTTCAAGCAAAAACGCCTGATTTTTGATGAAAGAGATAACCACCCCCCCTTACGACATGCTTCTGAAACTAAAAAATTGGTTCATTTTCAAATGTTGCGCATTTTGAACTACAATTAACATTGTACATGGATAATCACTTTTAGAGATAAAATGAGATGTTTAAAGTGATTTTCAAGCTTCCAGGGGCCCTAAACACAAGATTTGAGAAATGGGTAAAAGTGAATGAAAATGGCCAATTACTCACTCTGAGGCCTTAAAAAGTGTTTCTCCTCAACGGGAAGTGAATTAAATAACATTTGGATGCCTTTATTGTTCAATCAAAAACGCCCGTTTTTTGGTGAAAAAGATAACCACCCCCCCTTACGACATGCTTCAGAAACGAAAAAAATGTTCCATTTTCAAATGTTGCGTCTTTGAACTACAATTCACATTTGTACGTGGATGATCACTTTTAGAGATAAAATTAGATGTTTAAAGTGATTTACAAGCTTCCAGGGGACCTAAACACAAGATATGAGGAATGGGTAAATATGAATGAAAATGGCCAATGTATTCACTCTGAGGCCTTAAAAAGTTTTTCTCCACTCCAGAAAGTGAATTAAATAACATTTGTAGGCCTTTATTGTTCAATCAAAAACGCCCGATTTTTGACGAAAGAGATAACCACCCCCTCTTACGACATGCTTCAGAAACTAAAAAAATGGTCCGTTTTCAAATGTTGCCTCTTTGAACTACAATTCACATTTGTACGTGGAAAAGCCATTTTAAAGATCAAATGAGATGTTTAAAGTGATTTTCAAGCTTCCAGGGGCCCTAAACACAAGATTTGAGAAATGGGTAAAAGTGAATGAAAATGGCCAATTTACTCACTCTGAGGCCTTAAAAAGTGTTTCTCCTCCACGGGAAGTGAATTAAATACCATTTGGAGGCCTTTATTGTTCAAGCGAAAACGCCTGATTTTTGATGAAAGAGATAACCACCCCCCCTTACGACATGCTTCTGAAACTAAAAAAAATGGTTCATTTTCAAATGTTGCGTCTTTTGAACTACAATTAACATTATACGCGGATAATCACTTTTAGAGATAAAATTAGATGTTTAAAGTGATTTACAAGCTTCCAGGGGCCCTAAACACAAGATATGAGGAATGGGTACATATGAATGAAAATGGCCAATTTATTCACTCTGAGGCCTTAGAAAGTTTTTCTCCACTCCAGAAAGTGAATTAAATAACATTTGTAGACCTTTATTGTTCAATCAAAAACGCCCGATTTTTGACGAAAGAGATAACCACCCCCCCTTACGACATGCTTCAGAAACAAAAAAAATGGTTCATTTTCAAATGTTGCATCTTTGAACGACAATCCACATTTGTACGTGGATAAACACTTTTAGAGATAAAATTAGATGTTTAAAGTGATTTTCAAGCTTCCAGGGGCCCTAAACACAAGATTTGAGAAATGGGTAAAAGTGAATGAAAATGGCCAATTACTCACTCTGAGGCCTTAAAAAGTGTTTCTCCTCAACGGGAAGTGAATTAAATAACATTTGTAGGCCTTTATTGTTCAAGCGAAAACGCCCGATTATTGACGAAAGAGATAACCACCCCCCCTTACGACATGCTTCAGAAACGAAAAAAATGGTCCGTTTTCAAATGTTGCGTCTTTGAATGACAATCCACATTTGTACGTGGATAATCACTTTTAGAGCTAAAATTAGATGTTTAAAGTGATTTTCAAGCTTCCAGGGGCCCTAAACACAAGATTTGAGAAATGGGTAAAAGTGAATGAAAATGGCCAATTTACTCACTCTGGGGCCTTAATTAGTGTTTCTCCTCCACGGGAAGTGAATTAAATACCATTTGGAGGCCTTTATTGTTCAAGCGAAAACGCCTGATTTTTGATGAAAGAGATAACCACCCCCCCTTACGACATGCTTCTGAAACTAAAAAAATGGTTCATTTTCAAATGTTGCGTCTTTTGAACTACAATTAACATTGTACGTGGATAATCACTTTTAGAGATAAAATGAGATGTTTAAAGTGATTTTCAAGCTTCCAGGGGCCCTAAACACGAGATTTGAGAAATGGGTAACCGTGAATGAAAATGGCCAATTTACTCACTCTGCGGACTTAAAAAGTGTTTCTCCTCCACGGAAAGTGAATAAAATAACATTTGGATGCCTTTATTGTTCACTCAAAAACGCCCGTTTTTTGGTGAAAAAGATAACCACCCCCCCTTACGACATGCTTCAGAAACGAAAAAAATGTTCCATTTTCAAATGTTGCGTCTTTGAACTACAATTCACATTTGTACGTGGATGATCACTTTTAGAGATAAAATTAGATGTTTAAAGTGATTTACAAGCTTCCAGGGGACCTAAACACAAGATATGAGGAATGGGTAAATATGAATGAAAATGGCCAATGTATTCACTCTGAGGCCTTAAAAAGTTTTTCTCCACTCCAGAAAGTGAATTAAATAACATTTGTAGGCCTTTATTGTTCAATCAAAAACGCCCGATTTTTGACGAAAGAGATAACCACCCCCTCTTACGACATGCTTCAGAAACTAAAAAAATGGTCCGTTTTCAAATGTTGCCTCTTTGAACTACAATTCACATTTGTACGTGGAAAAGCCATTTTAAAGATCAAATGAGATGTTTAAAGTGATTTTCATGCTTCCAGGGGCCTTAAACACAAGATTTGAGGAATGGGTAAAAGTGAATGAAAATGGCCAATTTACTCACTCTGAGGCCTTAAAAAGTGTTTCTCCTCCACGGGAAGTGAATTAAATACCATTTGGAGGTCTTTATTGTTCAAGCGAAAACGCCTGATTTTTGATGAAAGAGATAACCACCCCCCCTTACGACATGCTTCTGAAACTGAAAAAATGGTTCATTTTCAAATGTTGCGTCTTTGAACCACAATTAACATTTGTACGTGGATAAACACTTTTAGAGCTAAAATTAGATGTTTAAAGTGATTTTCAAGCTTCCAGGGGCCCTAAACACGAGATTTGAGAAATGGGTAAACGTGAATGAAAATGGCCAATTTACTCACTCTGCGGCCTTAAAAAGTGTTTCTCCTCCACGGAAAGTGAATAAAATAACATTTGGATGCCTTTATTGTTCAATCAAAAACGCCCGTTTTTGGTGAAAAAGATAACCACCCCCCCTTACGACATGCTTCAGAAACAAAAAAAATGGTCCATTTTCAAATGTTGCGTCTTTGAACTACAATTCACATTTGTACGTGGATAATCACTTTTAGAGATAAAATTAGATGTTTAAAGTGATTTTCAAGCTTCCAGGGGCCCTAAACACAAGATTTGAGAAATGGGTAAAAGTGAATAAAAATGGCCAATTTACTCACTCTGAGGCCTTAAAAAGTGTTTCTCCTCAACGGGAAGTGAATTAAATAACATTTGTAGGCCTTTATTGTTCAAGCAAAAACGCCCGATTATTGACGAAAGAGATAAACCACCCCCCCTTACGACATGCTTCAGAAACGAAAAAAATGGTCCGTTTTCAAATGTTGCCTCTTTGAACTACAATTCACATTTGTACGTGGAAAAGCCATTTTAAAGATCAAATGAGATGTTTAAAGTGATTTTCATGCTTCCAGGGGCCTTAAACACAAGATTTAAGGATGGGTAAAAGTGAATGAAAATGGCCAATTTACTCACTCTGAGGCCTTAAAAAGTGTTTCTCCTCCACGGGAAGTGAATTAAATACCATTTGGAGGTCTTTATTGTTCAAGCGAAAACGCCTGATTTTTGATGAAAGAGATAACCACCCCCCCTTACGACATGCTTCTGAAACTGAAAAAATGGTTCATTTTCAAATGTTGCGTCTTTGAACCACAATTAACATTTGTACATGGATAAACACTTTTAGAGCTAAAATTAGATGTTTAAAGTGATTTTCAAGCTTCCAGGGGCCCTAAACACGAGATTTGAGAAATGGGTAAACGTGAATGAAAATGGCCAATTTACTCACTCTGCGGCCTTAAAAAGTGTTTCTCCTCCACGGAAAGTGAATAAAATAACATTTGGATGCCTTTATTGTTCAATCAAAAACGCCCGTTTTTTGGTGAAAAAGATAACCACCCCCCCTTACGACATGCTTCAGAAACAAAAAAAATGGTTCATTTTCAAATGTTGCATCTTTGAACGACAATCCACATTTGTACGTGGATAAACACTTTTAGAGATAAAATTAGATGTTTAAAGTGATTTTCAAGCTTCCAGGGGCCCTAAACACAAGATTTGAGAAATGGGTAAAAGTGAATGAAAATGGCCAATTACTCACTCTGAGGCCTTAAAAAGTGTTTCTCCTCAACGGGAAGTGAATTAAATAACATTTGTAGGCCTTTATTGTTCAAGCGAAAACGCCCGATTATTGACGAAAGAGATAACCACCCCCCCTTACGACATGCTTCAGAAACGAAAAAAATGGTCCGTTTTCAAATGTTGCGTCTTTGAATGACAATCCACATTTGTACGTGGATAATCACTTTTAGAGCTAAAATTAGATGTTTAAAGTGATTTTCAAGCTTCCAGGGGCCCTAAACACAAGATTTGAGAAATGGGTAAAAGTGAATGAAAATGGCCAATTTACTCACTCTGGGGCCTTAATTAGTGTTTCTCCTCCACGGGAAGTGAATTAAATACCATTTGGAGGCCTTTACTGTTCAAGCGAAAACGCCTGATTTTTGATGAAAGAGATAACCACCCCCCCTTACGACATGCTTCTGAAACTAAAAAAATGGTTCATTTTCAAATGTTGCGTCTTTTGAACTACAATTAACATTGTACGTGGATAATCACTTTTAGAGATAAAATGAGATGTTTAAAGTGATTTTCAAGCTTCCAGGTGCCCTAAACACGAGATTTGAGAAATGGGTAACCGTGAATGAAAATGGCCAATTTACTCACTCTGCGGACTTAAAAAGTGTTTCTCCTCCACGGAAAGTGAATAAAATAACATTTGGATGCCTTTATTGTTCACTCAAAAACGCCCGTTTTTTGGTGAAAAAGATAACCACCCCCCCTTACGACATGCTTCAGAAACGAAAAAAATGTTCCATTTTCAAATGTTGCGTCTTTGAACTACAATTCACATTTGTACGTGGATGATCACTTTTAGAGATAAAATTAGATGTTTAAAGTGATTTACAAGCTTCCAGGGGACCTAAACACAAGATATGAGGAATGGGTAAATATGAATGAAAATGGCCAATGTGTTCACTCTGAGGCCTTAAAAAGTTTTTCTCCACTCCAGAAAGTGAATTAAATAACATTTGTGGGCCTTTATTGTTCAATCAAAAACGCCCGATTTTTGACGAAAGAGATAACCACCCCCTCTTACGACATGCTTCAGAAACTAAAAAAATGGTCCGTTTTCAAATGTTGCCTCTTTGAACTACAATTCACATTTGTACGTGGAAAAGCCATTTTAAAGATCAAATGAGATGTTTAAAGTGATTTTCATGCTTCCAGGGGCCTTAAACACAAGATTTGAGGAATGGGTAAAAGTGAATGAAAATGGCCAATTTACTCACTCTGAGGCCTTAAAAAGTGTTTCTCCTCCACGGGAAGTGAATTAAATACCATTTGGAGGTCTTTATTGTTCAAGCGAAAACGCCTGATTTTTGATGAAAGAGATAACCACCCCCCCTTACGACATGCTTCTGAAACTGAAAAAATGGTTCATTTTCAAATGTTGCGTCTTTGAACCACAATTAACATTTGTACGTGGATAAACACTTTTAGAGCTAAAATTAGATGTTTAAAGTGATTTTCAAGCTTCCAGGGGCCCTAAACACGAGATTTGAGAAATGGGTAAACGTGAATGAAAATGGCCAATTTACTCACTCTGCGGCCTTAAAAAGTGTTTCTCCTCCACGGAAAGTGAATAAAATAACATTTGGATGCCTTTATTGTTCAATCAAAAACGCCCGTTTTTGGTGAAAAAGATAACCACCCCCCCTTACGACATGCTTCAGAAACAAAAAAAATGGTCCATTTTCAAATGTTGCGTCTTTGAACTACAATTCACATTTGTACGTGGATAATCACTTTTAGAGATAAAATTAGATGTTTAAAGTGATTTTCAAGCTTCCAGGGGCCCTAAACACAAGATTTGAGAAATGGGTAAAAGTGAATAAAAATGGCCAATTTACTCACTCTGAGGCCTTAAAAAGTGTTTCTCCTCAACGGGAAGTGAATTAAATAACATTTGTAGGCCTTTATTGTTCAAGCAAAAACGCCCGATTATTGACGAAAGAGATAAACCACCCCCCCTTACGACATGCTTCAGAAACGAAAAAAATGGTCCGTTTTCAAATGTTGCCTCTTTGAACTACAATTCACATTTGTACGTGGAAAAGCCATTTTAAAGATCAAATGAGATGTTTAAAGTGATTTTCATGCTTCCAGGGGCCTTAAACACAAGATTTAAGGATGGGTAAAAGTGAATGAAAATGGCCAATTTACTCACTCTGAGGCCTTAAAAAGTGTTTCTCCTCCACGGGAAGTGAATTAAATACCATTTGGAGGTCTTTATTGTTCAAGCGAAAACGCCTGATTTTTGATGAAAGAGATAACCACCCCCCCTTACGACATGCTTCTGAAACTGAAAAAATGGTTCATTTTCAAATGTTGCGTCTTTGAACCACAATTAACATTTGTACGTGGATAAACACTTTTAGAGCTAAAATTAGATGTTTAAAGTGATTTTCAAGCTTCCAGGGGCCCTAAACACGAGATTTGAGAAATGGGTAAACGTGAATGAAAATGGCCAATTTACTCACTCTGCGGCCTTAAAAAGTGTTTCTCCTCCACGGAAAGTGAATAAAATAACATTTGGATGCCTTTATTGTTCAATCAAAAACGCCCGTTTTTTGGTGAAAAAGATAACCACCCCCCCTTACGACATGCTTCAGAAACGAAAAAAATGTTCCATTTTCAAATGTTGCGTCTTTGAACTACAATTCACATTTGTACGTGGATGATCACTTTTAGAGATAAAATTAGATGTTTAAAGTGATTTACAAGCTTCCAGGGGACCTAAACACAAGATATGAGGAATGGGTAAATATGAATGAAAATGGCCAATGTATTCACTCTGAGGCCTTAAAAAGTTTTTCTCCACTCCAGAAAGTGAATTAAATAACATCTGTAGGCCTTTATTGTTCAATCAAAAACGCCCGATTTTTGACGAAAGAGATAACCACCCCCTCTTACGACATGCTTCAGAAACTAAAAAAATGGTCCGTTTTCAAATGTTGCCTCTTTGAACTACAATTCACATTTGTACGTGGAAAAGCCATTTTAAAGATCAAATGAGATGTTTAAAGTGATTTTCATGCTTCCAGGGGCCTTAAACACAAGATTTGAGGAATGGGTAAAAGTGAATGAAAATGGCCAATTTACTCACTCTGAGGCCTTAAAAAGTGTTTCTCCTCCACGGGAAGTGAATTAAATACCATTTGGAGGTCTTTATTGTTCAAGCGAAAACGCCTGATTTTTGATGAAAGAGATAACCACCCCCCCTTACGACATGCTTCTGAAACTGAAAAAATGGTTCATTTTCAAATGTTGCGTCTTTGAACCACAATTAACATTTGTACGTGGATAAACACTTTTAGAGCTAAAATTAGATGTTTAAAGTGATTTTCAAGCTTCCAGGGGCCCTAAACACGAGATTTGAGAAATGGGTAAACGTGAATGAAAATGGCCAATTTACTCACTCTGCGGCCTTAAAAAGTGTTTCTCCTCCACGGAAAGTGAATAAAATAACATTTGGATGCCTTTATTGTTCAATCAAAAATGCCCGTTTTTGGTGAAAAAGATAACCACCCCCCCTTACGACATGCTTCAGAAACAAAAAAAATGGTCCATTTTCAAATGTTGCGTCTTTGAACTACAATTCACATTTGTACGTGGATAATCACTTTTAGAGATAAAATTAGATGTTTAAAGTGATTTTCAAGCTTCCAGGGGCCCTAAACACAAGATTTGAGAAATGGGTAAAAGTGAATAAAAATGGCCAATTTACTCACTCTGAGGCCTTAAAAAGTGTTTCTCCTCAACGGGAAGTGAATTAAATAACATTTGTAGGCCTTTATTGTTCAAGCAAAAACGCCTGATTTTTGATGAAAGAGATAACCACCCCCCCTTACGACATGCTTCTGAAACTAAAAAAATGGTTCATTTTCAAATGTTGCGTCTTTTGAACTACAATTAACATTGTACATGGATAATCACTTTTAGAGATAAAATTAGATGTTTAAAGTCATTTACAAGCTTCCAGGGGCCCTAAACACAAGATATGAGGAATGGGTAAATATGAATGAAAATGGCCAATTTATTCACTCTGAGGCCTTAAAAAGTTTTTCTCCACTCCAGAAAGTGAATTAAATAACATTTGTAGACCTTTATTGTTCAATCAAAAACGCCCGATTTTTGACGAAAGAGATAACCACCCCCCCTTACGACATGCTTCAGAAACAAAAAAAATGGTTCATTTTCAAATGTTGCATCTTTGAACGACAATCCACATTTGTACATGGATAAACACTTTTAGAGATAAAATTAGATGTTTAAAGTGATTTTCAAGCTTCCAGGGGCCCTAAACACAAGATTTGAGAAATGGGTAAAAGTGAATGAAAATGGCCAATTTACTCACTCTGAGGCCTTAAAAAGTGTTTCTCCTCAACGGGAAGTGAATTAAATAACATTTGTAGGCCTTTATTGTTCAAGCGAAAACGCCCGATTATTGACGAAAGAGATAACCACCCCCCCTTATGACATGCTTCAGAAACGAAAAAAATGGTCCGTTTTCAAATGTTGCGTCTTTGAATGACAATCCACATTTGTACGTGGATAATCACTTTTAGAGCTAAAATTAGATGTTTAAAGTGATTTTCAAGCTTCCAGGGGCCCTAAACACAAGATTTGAGAAATGGGTAAAAGTGAATGAAAATGGCCAATTTACTCACTCTGAGGCCTTAAAAAGTGTTTCTCCTCCACGGGAAGTGAATTAAATACCATTTGGAGGCCTTTATTGTTCAAGCAAAAACGCCTGATTTTTGATGAAAGAGATAACCACCCCCCCTTACGACATGCTTCTGAAACTAAAAAAATGGTTCATTTTCAAATGTTGCGCATTTTGAACTACAATTAACATTGTACATGGATAATCACTTTTAGAGATAAAATGAGATGTTTAAAGTGATTTTCAAGCTTCCAGGGGCCCTAAACACAAGATTTGAGAAATGGGTAAAAGTGAATGAAAATGGCCAATTACTCACTCTGAGGCCTTAAAAAGTGTTTCTCCTCAACGGGAAGTGAATTAAATAACATTTGTAGGCCTTTATTGTTCAAGCGAAAACGCCCGATTATTGACGAAAGAGATAACCACCCCCCCTTACGACATGCTTCAGAAACGAAAAAAATGGTCCGTTTTCAAATGTTGAGTCTTTGAATGACAATCCACATTTGTACGTGGATAATCACTTTTAGAGCTAAAATTAGATGTTTAAAGTGATTTTCAAGCTTCCAGGGGCCCTAAACACAAGATTTGAGAAATGGGTAAAAGTGAATGAAAATGGCCAATTTACTCACTCTGGGGCCTTAATAAGTGTTTCTCCTCCACGGGAAGTGAATTAAATACCATTTGGAGGCCTTTATTGTTCAAGCGAGAACGCCTGATTTTTGATGAAAGAGATAACCACTCCCCTTACGACATGCTTCTGAAACTAAAAAAATGGTTCATTTTCAAATGTTGCGTCTTTTGAACTACAATTAACATTGTACGTGGATAATCACTTTTAGAGATAAAATGAGATGTTTAAAGTGATTTTCAAGCTTCCAGGGGCCCTAAACACGAGATTTGAGAAATGGGTAACCGTGAATGAAAATGGCCAATTTACTCACTCTGCGGCCTTAAAAAGTGTTTCTCCTCCACGGAAAGTGAATAAAATAACATTTGGATGCCTTTATTGTTCAAGCGAAAACGCCTGATTTTTGATGAAAGAGATAACCACCCCCCCTTACGACATGCTTCTGAAACTAAAAAAATGGTTCATTTTCAAATGTTGCGTCTTTTGAACTACAATTCACATTTGTACGTGGATGATCACTTTTAGAGATAAAATTAGATGTTTAAAGTGATTTACAAGCTTCCAGGGGACCTAAACACAAGATATGAGGAATGGGTAAATATGAATGAAAATGGCCAATGTATTCACTCTGAGGCCTTAAAAAGTTTTTCTCCACTCCAGAAAGTGAATTAAATAACATTTGTAGGCCTTTATTGTTCAATCAAAAACGCCTGATTTTTGACGAAAGAGATAACCACCCCCTCTTACGACATGCTTCAGAAACTAAAAAAATGGTCCGTTTTCAAATGTTGCCTCTTTGAACTACAATTCACATTTGTACGTGGAAAAGCCATTTTAAAGATCAAATGAGATGTTTAAAGTGATTTTCATGCTTCCAGGGGCCTTAAACACAAGATTTGAGGAATGGGTAAAAGTGAATGAAAATGGCCAATTTACTCACTCTGAGGCCTTAAAAAGTGTTTCTCCTCCACGGGAAGTGAATTAAATACCATTTGGAGGTCTTTATTGTTCAAGCAAAAACGCCTGATTTTTGATGAAAGAGATAACCACCCCCCCTTACGACATGCTTCTGAAACTGAAAAAATGGTTCATTTTCAAATGTTGCGTCTTTGAACCACAATTAACATTTGTACGTGGATAAACACTTTTAGAGCTAAAATTAGATGTTTAAAGTGATTTTCAAGCTTCCAGGGGCCCTAAACACGAGATTTGAGAAATGGGTAAACGTGAATGAAAATGGCCAATTTACTCACTCTGCGGCCTTAAAAAGTGTTTCTCCTCCACGGAAAGTGAATAAAATAACATTTGGATGCCTTTATTGTTCAATCAAAAACGCCAGTTTTTGGTGAAAAAGATAACCACCCCCCCTTACGACATGCTTCAGAAACAAAAAAAATGGTCCATTTTCAAATGTTGCGTCTTTGAACTACAATTCACATTTGTACGTGGATAATCACTTTTAGAGATAAAATTAGATGTTTAAAGTGATTTTCAAGCTTCCAGGGGCCCTAAACACAAGATTTGAGAAATGGGTAAAAGTGAATAAAAATGGCCAATTTACTCACTCTGAGGCCTTAAAAAGTGTTTCTCCTCCACGGGAAGTGAATTAAATACCATTTGGAGGCCTTTATTGTTCAAGCGAAAACGCCTGATTTTTGATGAAAGAGATAACCACCCCCCCTTACGACATGCTTCTGAAACTAAAAAAATGGTCCGTTTTCAAATGTTGCGTCTTTGAATGACAATCCACATTTGTACGTGGAAAATCACTTTTAGAGCTAAAATTAGATGTTTAAAGTGATTTTTAAGCTTCCAGGGGCCCTAAACACAAGATTTGAGAAATGGGTAAAAGTGAATGAAAATGGCCAATTTACTCACTCTGAGGCCTTAAAAAGTGTTTCTCCTCCACGGGAAGTGAATTAAATACCATTTGGAGGCCTTTATTGTTCAAGCAAAAACGCCTGATTTTTGATGAAAGAGATAACCACCCCCCCTTACGACATGCTTCTGAAACTAAAAAAATGGTTCATTTTCAAATGTTGCGTCTTTTGAACTACAATTAACATTATACGCGGATAATCACTTTTAGAGATAAAATTAGATGTTTAAAGTGATTTACAAGCTTCCAGGGGCCCTAAACACAAGATATGAGGAATGGGTACATATGAATGAAAATGGCCAATTTATTCACTCTGAGGCCTTAAAAAGTTTTTCTCCACTCCAGAAAGTGAATTAAATAACATTTGTAGACCTTTATTGTTCAATCAAAAACGCCCGATTTTTGACGAAAGAGATAACCACCCCCCCTTACGACATGCTTCAGAAACAAAAAAAATGGTTCATTTTCAAATGTTGCATCTTTGAACGACAATCCACATTTGTACGTGGATAAACACTTTTAGAGATAAAATTAGATGTTTAAAGTGATTTTCAAGCTTCCAGGGGCCCTAAACACAAGATTTGAGAAATGGGTAAAAGTGAATGAAAATGGCCAATTACTCACTCTGAGGCCTTAAAAAGTGTTTCTCCACTCCAGAAAGTGAATTAAATAACATTTGTAGACCTTTATTGTTCAATCAAAAACGCCCGATTTTTGACGAAAGAGATAACCACCCCCCCTTACGACATGCTTCTGAAACTAAAAAAATGGTTCATTTTCAAATGTTGCGTCTTTGAACTACAATTAACATTGTACGTGGATATTCACTTTTAGAGATAAAATGAGATGTTTAAAGGGATTTTCAAGCTTCCAGGGGCCCTAAACACGAGATTTGAGAAATGGGTAACCGTGAATGAAAATGGCCAATTTACTCACTCTGCGGCCTTAAAAAGTGTTTTTTCCTCCACGGAAAGTGAATAAAATAACATTTGGATGCCTTTATTGTTCAAACAAAAACGCCCGTTTTTTGGTGAAAAAGATAACCACCCCCCCTTACGACATGCTTCAGAAACGAAAAAAAAGTTCCATTTTCAAATGTTGCGTCTTTGAACTACAATTCACATTTGTACGTGGATGATCACTTTTAGAGATAAAATTAGATGTTTAAAGTGATTTACAAGCTTCCAGGGGCCCTAAACACTAGATATGAGGAATGGGTAAATATGAATGAAAATGGCCAATTTATTCACTCTGAGGCCTTAAAAAGTTTTTCTCCACTCCAGAAAGTGAATTAAATAACATTTGTAGGCCTTTATTGTTCAATCAAAAACGCCCGATTTTTGACGAAAGAGATAACCACCCCCTCTTACGACATGCTTCAGAAACTAAAAAAATGGTCCGTTTTCAAATGTTGCCTCTTTGAACTACAATTCACATTTGTACGTGGAAAAGCACTTTTAAAGATCAAATGAGATGTTTAAAGTAATTTTCATGCTTCCAGGGGCCTTAAACACAAGATTTGAGGAATGGGTAAAAATGAATGAAAATGGCCAATTTACTCACTCTGAGGCCTTAAAAAGTGTTTCTCCTCCACGGGAAGTGAATTAAATACCATTTGGAGGTCTTTATTGTTCAAGCGAAAACGCCTGATTTTTGATGAAAGAGATAACCACCCCCCCTTACGACATGCTTCTGAAACTGAAAAAATGGTTCATTTTCAAATGTTGCGTCTTTGAACCACAATTAACATTTGTACGTGGATAAACACTTTTAGAGCTAAAATTAGATGTTTAAAGTGATTTTCAAGCTTCCAGGGGCCCTAAACACGAGATTTGAGAAATGGGTAAACGTGAATGAAAATGGCCAATTTACTCACTCTGCGGCCTTAAAAAGTGTTTCTCCTCCACGGAAAGTGAATAAAATAACATTTGGATGCCTTTATTGTTCAATCAAAAACGCCCGTTTTTGGTGAAAAAGATAACCACCCCCCCTTACGACATGCTTCAGAAACAAAAAAAATGGTCCATTTTCAAATGTTGCGCCTTTGAACTACAATTCACATTTGTACGTGGATAATCACTTTTAGAGATAAAATTAGATGTTTAAAGTGATTTTCAAGCTTCCAGGGGCCCTAAACACAAGATTTGAGAAATGGGTAAAAGTGAATAAAAATGGCCAATTTACTCACTCTGAGGCCTTAAAAAGTGTTTCTCCTCAACGGGAAGTGAATTAAATAACATTTGTAGGCCTTTATTGTTCAAGCAAAAACGCCCAATTATTGACGAAAGAGATAAACCACCCCCCCTTACGACATGCTTCAGAAACGAAAAAAATGGTCCGTTTTCAAATGTTGCGTCTTTGAATGACAATCCACATTTGTACGTGGATAATCACTTTTAGAGCTAAAATTAGACGTTTAAAGTGATTTTCAAGCTTCCAGGGGCCCTAAACACAAGATTTGAGAAATGGGTAAAAGTGAATGAAAATGGCCAATTTACTCACTCTGAGGCCTTAAAAAGTGTTTCTCCTCCACGGGAAGTGAATTAAATACCATTTGGAGGCCTTTATTGTTCAAGCGAAAACGCCTGATTTTTGATGAAAGAGATAACCACCCCCCCTTACGACATGCTTCTGAAACTAAAAAAATGGTTCATTTTCAAATGTTGCGTCTTTTGAACTACATTTAACATTATACGTGGATAATCACTTTTAGAGATAAAATTAGATGTTTAAAGTGATTTACAAGCTTCCAGGGGCCCTAAACACAAGATATGAGGAATGGGTACATATGAATGAAAATGGCCAATTTATTCACTCTGAGGCCTTAAAAAGTTTTTCTCCACTCCAGAAAGTGAATTAAATAACATTTGTAGACCTTTATTGTTCAATCAAAAACGCCCGATTTTTGACGAAAGAGATAACCACCCCCCCTTACGACATGCTTCAGAAACGAAAAAAATGTTCCATTTTCAAATGTTGCGTCTTTGAACTACAATTCACATTTGTACGTGGATGATCACTTTTAGAGATAAAATTAGATGTTTAAAGTGATTTACAAGCTTCCAGGGGACCTAAACACAAGATATGAGGAATGGGTAAATATGAATGAAAATGGCCAATGTATTCACTCTGAGGCCTTAAAAAGTTTTTCTCCACTCCAGAAAGTGAATTAAATAACATTTGTAGGCCTTTATTGTTCAATCAAAAACGCCCGATTTTTGACGAAAGAGATAACCACCCCCTCTTACGACATGCTTCAGAAACTAAAAAAATGGTCCGTTTTCAAATGTTGCCTCTTTGAACTACAATTCACATTTGTACGTGGAAAAGCCATTTTAAAGATCAAATGAGATGTTTAAAGTGATTTTCATGCTTCCAGGGGCCTTAAACACAAGATTTGAGGAATGGGTAAAAGTGAATGAAAATGGCCAATTTACTCACTCTGAGGCCTTAAAAACTGTTTCTCCTCCACGGGAAGTGAATTAAATACCATTTGGAGGTCTTTATTGTTCAAGCGAAAACGCCTGATTTTTGATGAAAGAGATAACCACCCCCCCAACCACCCCCCCTTACGACATGCTTCTGAAACTGAAAAAATGGTTCATTTTCAAATGTTGCGTCTTTGAACCACAATTAACATTTGTACGTGGATAAACACTTTTAGAGCTAAAATTAGATGTTTAAAGTGATTTTCAAGCTTCCAGGGGCCCTAAACACGAGATTTGAGAAATGGGTAAACGTGAATGAAAATGGCCAATTTACTCACTCTGCGGCCTTAAAAAGTGTTTCTCCTCCACGGAAAGTGAATAAAATAACATTTGGATGCCTTTATTGTTCAATCAAAAACGCCCGTTTTTGGTGAAAAAGATAACCACCCCCCCTTACAACATGCTTCAGAAACAAAAAAAATGGTCCATTTTCAAATGTTGCGTCTTTGAACTACAATTCACATTTGTACGTGGATAATCACTTTTAGAGATAAAATTAGATGTTTAAAGTGATTTTCAAGCTTCCAGGGGCCCTAAACACAAGATTTGAGAAATGGGTAAAAGTGGATAAAAATGGCCAATTTACTCACTCTGAGGCCTTAAAAAGTGTTTCTCCTCCACGGGAAGTGAATTAAATACCATTTGGAGGCCTTTATTGTTCAAGCGAAAACGCCTGATTTTTGATGAAAGAGATAACCACCCCCCCTAACGACATGCTTCTGAAACTAAAAAAATGGTTCATTTTCAAATGTTGCGTCTTTTGAACTACATTTAACATTATACGTGGATAATCACTTTTAGAGATAAAATTAGATGTTTAAAGTGATTTACAAGCTTCCAGGGGCCCTAAACACAAGATATGAGGAATGGGTACATATGAATGAAAATGGCCAATTTATTCACTCTGAGGCCTTAAAAAGTTTTTCTCCACTCCAGAAAGTGAATTAAATAACATTTGTAGACCTTTATTGTTCAATCAAAAACGCCCGATTTTTGACGAAAGAGATAACCACCCCCCCTTACGACATGCTTCAGAAACAAAAAAAATAGTTCATTTTCAAATGTTGCATCTTTGAACGACAATCCACATTTGTACGTGGATAAACACTTTTAGAGATAAAATTAGATGTTTAAAGTGATTTTCAAGCTTCCAGGGGCCCTAAACACAAGATTTGAGAAATGGGTAAAAGTGAATGAAAATGGCCAATTACTCACTCTGAGGCCTTAAAAAGTGTTTCTCCTCAATGGGAAGTGAATTAAATAACATTTGTAGGCCTTTATTGTTCAAGCGAAAACGCCCGATTATTGACGAAAGAGATAACCACCCCCCCTTACGACATGCTTCAGAAACGAAAAAAATGGTCCGTTTTCAAATGTTGAGTCTTTGAATGACAATCCACATTTGTACGTGGATAATCACTTTTAGAGCTAAAACTAGATGTTTAAAGTGATTTTCAAGCTTCCAGGGGCCCTAAACACAAGATTTGAGAAATGGGTAAAAGTGAATGAAAATGGCCAATTTACTCACTCTGGGGCCTTAATAAGTGTTTCTCCTCAACGGGAAGTGAATTAAATACCATTTGGAGGCCTTTATTGTTCAAGCGAAAACGCCTGATTTTTGATGAAAGAGATAACCACCCCCCCTTACGACATGCTTCTGAAGCTAAAAAAATGGTTCATTTTCAAATGTTGCGTCTTTTGAACTACAATTAACATTGTACGTGGATAATCACTTTTAGAGATAAAATGAGATGTTTAAAGTGATTTTCAAGCTTCCAGGGGCCCTAAACACGAGATTTGAGAAATGGGTAACCGTGAATGAAAATGGCCAATTTCCTCACTCTGCGGCCTTAAAAAGTGTTTTTTCCTCCACGGAAAGTGAATAAAATAACATTTGGATGCCTTTATTGTTCAAACAAAAACGCCCGTTTTTTGGTGAAAAAGATAACCACCCCCCCTTACGACATGCTTCAGAAACGAAAAAAATGTTCCATTTTCAAATGTTGCGTCTTTGAACTACAATTCACATTTGTACGTGGATGATCACTTTTAGAGATAAAATTAGATGTTTAAAGTGATTTACAAGCTTCCAGGGGCCCTAAACACTAGATATGAGGAATGGGTAAATATGAATGAAAATGGCCAATTTATTCACTCTGAGGCCTTAAAAAGTTTTTCTCCACTCCAGAAAGTGAATTAAATAACATTTGTAGGCCTTTATTGTTCAATCAAAAACGCCCGATTTTTGACGAAAGAGATAACCACCCCCTCTTACGACATGCTTCAGAAACTAAAAAAATGGTCCGTTTTCAAATGTTGCCTCTTTGAACTACAATTCACATTTGTACGTGGAAAAGCACTTTTAAAGATCAAATGAGATGTTTAAAGTGATTTTCATGCTTCCAGGGGCCTTAAACACAAGATTTGAGGAATGGGTAAAAGTGAATGAAAATGGCCAATTTACTCACTCTGAGGCCTTAAAAAGTGTTTCTCCTCCACGGGAAGTGAATTAAATACCATTTGGAGGTCTTTATTGTTCAAGCGAAAACGCCTGATTTTTGATGAAAGAGATAACCACCCCCCTTACGACATGCTTCTGAAACTGAAAAAATGGTTCATTTTCAAATGTTGCGTCTTTGAACCACAATTAACATTTGTACGTGGATAAACACTTTTAGAGCTAAAATTAGATGTTTAAAGTGATTTTCAAGCTTCCAGGGGCCCTAAACACGAGATTTGAGAAATCGGTAAAGGTGAATGAAAATGGCCAATTTACTCACTCTGCGGCCTTAAAAAGTGTTTCTCCTCCACGGAAAGTGAATAAAATAACATTTGGATGCCTTTATTGTTCAATCAAAAACGCCCGTTTTTGGTGAAAAAGATAACCACCCCCCCTTACGACATGCTTCAGAAACAAAAAAAATGGTCCATTTTCAAATGTTGCATCTTTGAACTACAATTCACATTTGTACGTGGATAATCACTTTTAGAGATAAAATTAGATGTTTAAAGTGATTTACAAGCTTCCAGGGGCCCTAAACACAAGATATGAGGAATGGGTAAATATGAATGAAAATGGCCAATTTATTCACTCTGAGGCCTTAAAAAGTTTTTCTCCACT
This sequence comes from Triturus cristatus, assembly GCF_964204655.1. Taxonomy (NCBI): domain Eukaryota; kingdom Metazoa; phylum Chordata; class Amphibia; order Caudata; family Salamandridae; genus Triturus; species Triturus cristatus. Next base: position 931,744,053 of record NC_140587.1, on the reverse strand, counting down.
CCAGAAAGTGAATTAAATAACATTTGTAGACCTTTATTGTTCAATCAAAAACGCCCGATTTTTGACGAAAGAGATAACCACCCCCCCTTACGACATGCTTCAGAAACAAAAAAAATGGTTCATTTTCAAATGTTGCATCTTTGAACGACAATCCACATTTGTACGTGGATAAACACTTTTAGAGATAAAATTAGATGTTTAAAGTGATTTTCAAGCTTCCAGGGGCCCTAAACACAAGATTTGAGAAATGGGTAAAAGTGAATAAAAATGGCCAATTTACTCACTCTGAGGCCTTAAAAAGTGTTTCTCCTCAACGGGAAGTGAATTAAATAACATTTGTAGGCCTTTATTGTTCAAGCAAAAACGCCCAATTATTGACGAAAGAGATAAACCACCCCCCCTTACGACATGCTTCAGAAACGAAAAAAATGGTCCGTTTTCAAATGTTGCGTCTTTGAATGACAATCCACATTTGTACGTGGATAATCACTTTTAGAGCTAAAATTAGACGTTTAAAGTGATTTTCAAGCTTCCAGGGGCCCTAAACACAAGATTTGAGAAATGGGTAAAAGTGAATGAAAATGGCCAATTTACTCACTCTGAGGCCTTAAAAAGTGTTTCTCCTCCACGGGAAGTGAATTAAATACCATTTGGAGGCCTTTATTGTTCAAGCGAAAACGCCTGATTTTTGATGAAAGAGATAACCACCCCCCCTTACGACATGCTTCTGAAACTAAAAAAATGGTTCATTTTCAAATGTTGCGTCTTTTGAACTACATTTAACATTATACGTGGATAATCACTTTTAGAGATAAAATTAGATGTTTAAAGTGATTTACAAGCTTCCAGGGGCCCTAAACACAAGATATGAGGAATGGGTACATATGAATGAAAATGGCCAATTTATTCACTCTGAGGCCTTAAAAAGTTTTTCTCCACTCCAGAAAGTGAATTAAATAACATTTGTAGACCTTTATTGTTCAATCAAAAACGCCCGATTTTTGACAAAAGAGATAACCACCCCCCCTTACGACATGCTTCAGAAACGAAAAAAATGTTCCATTTTCAAATGTTGCGTCTTTGAACTACAATTCACATTTGTACGTGGATGATCACTTTTAGAGATAAAATTAGATGTTTAAAGTGATTTACAAGCTTCCAGGGGACCTAAACACAAGATATGAGGAATGGGTAAATATGAATGAAAATGGCCAATGTATTCACTCTGAGGCCTTAAAAAGTTTTTCTCCACTCCAGAAAGTGAATTAAATAACATTTGTAGGCCTTTATTGTTCAATCAAAAACGCCCGATTTTTGACGAAAGAGATAACCACCCCCTCTTACGACATGCTTCAGAAACTAAAAAAATGGTCCATTTTCAAATGTTGCCTCTTTGAACTACAATTCACATTTGTACGTGGAAAAGCCATTTTAAAGATCAAATGAGATGTTTAAAGTGATTTTCATGCTTCCAGGGGCCTTAAACACAAGATTTGAGGAATGGGTAAAAGTGAATGAAAATGGCCAATTTACTCACTCTGAGGCCTTAAAAACTGTTTCTCCTCCACGGGAAGTGAATTAAATACCATTTGGAGGTCTTTATTGTTCAAGCGAAAACGCCTGATTTTTGATGAAAGAGATAACCACCCCCCCTTACGACATGCTTCTGAAACTGAAAAAATGGTTCATTTTCAAATGTTGCGTCTTTGAACCACAATTAACATTTGTACGTGGATAAACACTTTTAGAGCTAAAATTAGATGTTTAAAGTGATTTTCAAGCTTCCAGGGGCCCTAAACACGAGATTTGAGAAATGGGTAAACGTGAATGAAAATGGCCAATTTACTCACTCTGCGGCCTTAAAAAGTGTTTCTCCTCCACGGAAAGTGAATAAAATAACATTTGGATGCCTTTATTGTTCAATCAAAAACGCCCGTTTTTGGTGAAAAAGATAACCACCCCCCCTTACGACATGCTTCAGAAACAAAAAAAATGGTCCATTTTCAAATGTTGCGTCTTTGAACTACAATTCACATTTGTACGTGGATAATCACTTTTAGAGATAAAATTAGATGTTTAAAGTGATTTTCAAGCTTCCAGGGGCCCTAAACACAAGATTTGAGAAATGGGTAAAAGTGAATAAAAATGGCCAATTTACTCACTCTGAGGCCTTAAAAAGTGTTTCTCCTCCACGGGAAGTGAATTAAATACCATTTGGAGGCCTTTATTGTTCAAGCGAAAACGCCTGATTTTTGATGAAATAGATAACCACCCCCCCTAACGACATGCTTCTGAAACTAAAAAAATGGTTCATTTTCAAATGTTGCGTCTTTTGAACTACATTTAACAATATACGTGGATAATCACTTTTAGAGATAAAATTAGATGTTTAAAGTGATTTACAAGCTTCCAGGGGCCCTAAACACAAGATATGAGGAATGGGTACATATGAATGAAAATGGCCAATTTATTCACTCTGAGGCCTTAAAAAGTTTTTCTCCACTCCAGAAAGTGAATTAAATAACATTTGTAGACCTTTATTGTTCAATCAAAAACGCCCGATTTTTGACGAAAGAGATAACCACCCCCCCTTACGACATGCTTCAGAAACAAAAAAAATAGTTCATTTTCAAATGTTGCATCTTTGAACGACAATCCACATTTGTACGTGGATAAACACTTTTAGAGATAAAATTAGATGTTTAAAGTGATTTTCAAGCTTCCAGGGGCCCTAAACACAAGATTTGAGAAATGGGTAAAAGTGAATGAAAATGGCCAATTACTCACTCTGAGGCCTTAAAAAGTGTTTCTCCTCAACGGGAAGTGAATTAAATAACATTTGTAGGCCTTTATTGTTCAAGCGAAAACGCCCGATTATTGACGAAAGAGATAACCACCCCCCCTTACGACATGCTTCAGAAACGAAAAAAATAGTCCGTTTTCAAATGTTGCGTCTTTGAATGACAATCCACATTTGTACGTGGATAATCACTTTTAGAGCTAAAATTAGATGTTTAAAGTGATTTTCAAGCTTCCAGGGGCCCTAAACACAAGATTTGAGAAATGGGTAAAAGTGAATGAAAATGGCCAATTTACTTACTCTGAGGCCTTAAAAAGTGTTTCTCCTCCACGGGAAGTGAATTAAATACCATTTGGAGGCCTTTATTGTTCAAGCAAAAACACCTGATTTTTGATGAAAGAGATAACCACCCCCCCTTACGACATGCTTCTGAAACTAAAAAAATGGTTCATTTTCAAATGTTGCGTCTTTTGAACTACAATTAACATTGTACATGGATAATCACTTTTAGAGATAAAATGAGATGTTTAAAGTGATTTTCAAGCTTCCAGGGGCCCTAAACACGAGATTTGAAAAATGGGTAACCGTGAATGAAAATGGCCAATTTTTTCACTCTGCGGCCTTAAAAAGTGTTTCTCCTCCACAGAAAGTGAATAAAATAACATTTGGATGCCTTTATTGTTCAATCAAAAACACCCGTTTTTTGGTGAAAAAGATAACCACCCCCCCTTACGACATGCTTCAGAAACGAAAAAAATGGTCCATTTTCAAATGTTGCGTCTTTGAACTACAATTCACATTTGTATGTGGATGATCACTTTTAGAGATAAAATTAGATGTTTAAAGTGATTTACAAGCTTCCAGGGGCCCTAAACACAAGATATGAGGAATGGGTAAATATGAATGAAAATGGCCAATTTATTCACTCTGAGGCCTTAAAAAGTTTTTCTCCACTCCAGAAAGTGAATTAAATAACATTTGTAGACATTTATTGTTCAATCAAAAACGCCCGATTTTTGACGAAAGAGATAACCACCCCCCCTTACGACATGCTTCAGAAACAAAAAAAATGGTTCTTTTTCAAATGTTGCATCTTTGAACGACAATCCACATTTGTACGTGGATAAACACTTTTAGAGATAAAATGAGATGTTTAAAGTGATTTTCAAGCTTCCAGGGGCCCTAAACACAAGATTTGAGAAATGGGAAAAAGTGAATGAAAATGGCCAATTTACTCACTCTGAGGCCTTAAAAAGTGTTTCTCCTGAACGAGAAGTGAATTAAATAACATTTGTAGGCCTTTATTGTTCAAGCGAAAACGCCCGATTATTGACGAAAGAGATAACCACCCCCCCTTACGACATGCTTCAGAAACGAAAAAAATGGTCCGTTTTCAAATGTTGAGTCTTTGAATGACAATCCACATTTGTACGTGGATAATCACTTTTAGAGCTAAAACTAGATGTTTAAAGTGATTTTCAAGCTTCCAGGGGCCCTAAACACAAGATTTGAGAAATGGGTAAAAGTGAATGAAAATGGCCAATTTACTCACTCTGGGGCCTTAATAAGTGTTTCTCCTCAACGGGAAGTGAATTAAATACCATTTGGAGGCCTTTATTGTTCAAGCGAAAACGCCTGATTTTTGATGAAAGAGATAACCACCCCCCCTTACGACATGCTTCTGAAGCTAAAAAAATGGTTCATTTTCAAATGTTGCGTCTTTTGAACTACAATTAACATTGTACGTGGATAATCACTTTTAGAGATAAAATGAGATGTTTAAAGTGATTTTCAAGCTTCCAGGGGCCCTAAACACGAGATTTGAGAAATGGGTAACCGTGAATGAAAATGGCCAATTTACTCACTCTGCGGCCTTAAAAAGTGTTTTTTCCTCCACGGAAAGTGAATAAAATAACATTTGGATGCCTTTATTGTTCAAACAAAAACGCCCGTTTTTTGGTGAAAAAGATAACCACCCCCCCTTACGACATGCTTCAGAAACGAAAAAAATGTTCCATTTTCAAATGTTGCGTCTTTGAACTACAATTCACATTTGTACGTGGATGATCACTTTTAGAGATAAAATTAGATGTTTAAAGTGATTTACAAGCTTCCAGGGGCCCTAAACACTAGATATGAGGAATGGGTAAATATGAATGAAAATGGCCAATTTATTCACTCTGAGGCCTTAAAAAGTTTTTCTCCACTCCAGAAAGTGAATTAAATAACATTTGTAGGCCTTTATTGTTCAATCAAAAACGCCCGATTTTTGACGAAAGAGATAACCACCCCCTCTTATGACATGCTTCAGAAACTAAAAAAATGGTCCGTTTTCAAATGTTGCCTCTTTGAACTACAATTCACATTTGTACGTGGAAAAGCACTTTTAAAGATCAAATGAGATGTTTAAAGTGATTTTCATGCTTCCAGGGGCCTTAAACACAAGATTTGAGGAATGGGTAAAAGTGAATGAAAATGGCCAATTTACTCACTCTGAGGCCTTAAAAAGTGTTTCTCCTCCACGGGAAGTGAATTAAATACCATTTGGAGGTCTTTATTGTTCAAGCGAAAACACCTGATTTTTGATGAAAGAGATAACCACCCCCCTTACGACATGCTTCTGAAACTGAAAAAATGGTTCATTTTCAAATGTTGCGTCTTTGAACCACAATTAACATTTGTACGTGGATAAACACTTTTAGAGCTAAAATTAGATGTTTAAAGTGATTTTCAAGCTTCCAGGGGCCCTAAACACGAGATTTGAGAAATGGGTAAAGGTGAATGAAAATGGCCAATTTACTCACTCTGCGGCCTTAAAAAGTGTTTCTCCTCCACGGAAAGTGAATAAAATAACATTTGGATGCCTTTATTGTTCAATCAAAAACGCCCGTTTTTGGTGAAAAAGATAACCACCCCCCCTTACGACATGCTTCAGAAACAAAAAAAATGGTCCATTTTCAAATGTTGCATCTTTGAACTACAATTCACATTTGTACGTGGATAATCACTTTTAGAGATAAAATTAGATGTTTAAAGTGATTTACAAGCTTCCAGGGGCCCTAAACACTAGATATGAGGAATGGGTAAATATGAATGAAAATGGCCAATTTATTCACTCTGAGGCCTTAAAAAGTTTTTCTCCACTCCAGAAAGTGAATTAAATAACATTTGTAGGCCTTTATTGTTCAATCAAAAACGCCCGATTTTTGACGAAAGAGATAACCACCCCCTCTTACGACATGCTTCAGAAACTAAAAAAATGGTCCGTTTTCAAATGTTGCCTCTTTGAACTACAATTCACATTTGTATGTGGAAAAGCACTTTTAAAGATCAAATGAGATGTTTAAAGTGATTTTCATGCTTCCAGGGGCCTTAAACACAAGATTTGAGGAATGGGTAAAAGTGAATGAAAATGGCCAATTTACTCACTCTGAGGCCTTAAAAAGTGTTTCTCCTCCACGGGAAGTGAATTAAATACCATTTGGATGTCTTTATTGTTCAAGCGAAAACGCCTGATTTTTGATGAAAGAGATAACCACCCCCCTTACGACATGCTTCTGAAACTGAAAAAATGGTTCATTTTCAAATGTTGCGTCTTTGAACCACAATTAACATTTGTACGTGGATAAACACTTTTAGAGCTAAAATTAGATGTTTAAAGTGATTTTCAAGCTTCCAGGGGCCCTAAACACGAGATTTGAGAAATCGGTAAAGGTGAATGAAAATGGCCAATTTACTCACTCTGCGGCCTTAAAAAGTGTTTCTCCTCCACGGAAAGTGAATAAAATAACATTTGGATGCCTTTATTGTTCAATCAAAAACGCCCGTTTTTGGTGAAAAAGATAACCACCCCCCCTTACGACATGCTTCAGAAACAAAAAAAATGGTCCATTTTCAAATGTTGCATCTTTGAACTACAATTCACATTTGTACGTGGATAATCACTTTTAGAGATAAAATTAGATGTTTAAAGTGATTTACAAGCTTCCAGGGGCCCTAAACACAAGATATGAGGAATGGGTAAATATGAATGAAAATGGCCAATTTATTCACTCTGAGGCCTTAAAAAGTTTTTCTCCACTCCAGAGAGTGAATTAAATAACATTTGTAGACCTTTATTGTTCAATCAAAAACGCCCGATTTTTGACGAAAGAGATAACCACCCCCCCTTACGACATGCTTCAGAAACAAAAAAAATGGTTCATTTTCAAATGTTGCATCTTTGAACGACAATCCACATTTGTACGTGGATAAACACTTTTAGAGATAAAATTAGATGTTTAAAGTGATTTTCAAGCTTCCAGGGGCCCTAAACACAAGATTTGAGAAATGGGTAAAAGTGAATGAAAATGGCCAATTTACTCACTCTGAGGCCTTAATAAGTGTTTCTCCTCCGCGGGAAGTGAATTAAATACCATTTGGAGGCCTTTATTGTTCAAGCGAAAACGCCTGATTTTTGATGAAAGAGATAACCACCCCCCCTTACGACATGCTTCTGAAACTAAAAAAATGGTTCATTTTCAAATGTTGCGTCTTTTGAACTACAATTAACATTGTACGTGGATAATCACTTTTAGAGATAAAATGAGATGTTTAAAGTGATTTTCAAGCTTCCAGGGGCCCTAAACACGAAATTTGAGAAATGGGTAACCGTGAATGAAAATGGCCAATTTACTCACTCTGCGGCCTTAAAAAGTGTTTCTCCTCCACGGAAAGTGAATAAAATAACATTTGGATGCCTTTATTGTTCAATCAAAAACGCCCGTTTTTTGGTGAAAAAGATAACCACCCCTCCTTACGACATGCTTCAGAAACGAACAAAATGTTCCATTTTCAAATGTTGCGTCTTTGAACTACAATTCACATTTGTACGTGGATGATCACTTTTAGAGATAAAATTAGATGTTTAAAGTGATTTACAAGCTTCCAGGGGCCCTAAACACAAGATATGAGGAATGGGTAAATATGAATGAAAATGGCCAATTTATTCACTCTGAGGCCTTAAAAAGTTTTTCTCCACTCCAGAAAGTGAATTAAATAACATTTGTAGGCCTTTATTGTTCAATCAAAAACGCCCGATTTTTGACGAAAGAGATAACCACCCCCCCTTACGACATGCTTCAGAAACTAAAAAAATGGTCAGTTTTCAAATGTTGCCTCTTTGAACTACAAATCACATTTGTACGTGGAAAAGCACTTTTAAAGATCAAATGAGATGTTTAAAGTGATTTTCATGCTTCCAGGGGCCTAAAACACAAGATTTGAGGAATGGGTAAAAGTGAATGAAAATGGCCAATTTACTCACTCTGAGGCCTTAAAAAGTGTTTCTCCTCCACGGGAAGTGAATTAAATACCATTTGGAGGTCTTTATTGTTCAAGCGAAAACGCCTGTTTTTTGATGAAAGAGATAACCACCTCCCCTTACGACATGCTTCTGAAACTGAAAAAATGGTTCATTTTCAAATGTTGCGTCTTTGAACCACAATTAACATTTGTACGTGGATAAACACTTTTAGAGCTAAAATTAGATGTTTAAAGTGATTTTCAAGCTTCCAGGGGCCCTAAACACGAGATTTGAGAAATGGGTAAACGTGAATGAAAATGGCCAATTTACTCACTCTGCGGCCTTAAAAAGTGTTTCTCCTCCACGGAAAGTGAATAAAATAACATGTGGATGCCTTTATTGTTCAATCAAAAACGCCCGTTTTTGGTGAAAAAGATAACCACCCCCCCCCTTACGACATGCTTCAGAAACAAAAAAAATGGTCCATTTTCAAATGTTGCGTCTTTGAACTACAATTCACATTTGTACGTGGATAATCACTTTTAGAGATAAAATTAGATGTTTAAAGTGATTTTCAAGCTTCCAGGGGCCCTAAACACAAGATTTGAGAAATGGGTAAAAGTGAATAAAAATGGCCAATTTACTCACTCTGAGGCCTTAAAAAGTGTTTCTCCTCAACGGGAAGTGAATTAAATAACATTTGTAGGCCTTTATTGTTCAAGCAAAAACGCCCGATTATTGACGAAAGAGATAAACCACCCCCCCTTACGACATGCTTCAGAAACGAAAAAAATGGTCCGTTTTCAAATGTTGCGTCTTTGAATGACAATCCACATTTGTACGTGGATAATCACTTTTAGAGCTAAAATTAGATGTTTAAAGTGATTTTCAAGCTTCCAGGGGCCCTAAACACAAGATTTGAGAAATGGGTAAAAGTGAATGAAAATGGCCAATTTACTCACTCTGAGGCCTTAAAAAGTGTTTCTCCTCCACGGGAAGTGAATTAAATACCATTTGGAGGCCTTTATTGTTCAAGCGAAAACGCCTGATTTTTGATGAAAGAGATAACCACCCCCCCTTACGACATGCTTCTGAAACTAAAAAAATGGTTCATTTTCAAATGTTGCGTCTTTTGAACTACAATTAACATTATACGTGGATAATCACTTTTAGAGATAAAATTAGATGTTTAAAGTGATTTACAAGCTTCCAGGGGCCCTAAACACAAGATATGAGGAATGGGTACATATGAATGAAAATGGCCAATTTATTCACTCTGAGGCCTTAAAAAGTTTTTCTCCACTCCAGAAAGTGAATTAAATAACATTTGTAGACCTTTATTGTTCAATCAAAAACGCCCGATTTTTGACGAAAGAGATAACCACCCCCCCTTACGACATGCTTCAGAAACAAAAAAAATGGTTCATTTTCAAATGTTGCATCTTTGAACGACAATCCACATTTGTACGTGGATAAACACTTTTAGAGATAAAATTAGATGTTTAAAGTGATTTTCAAGCTTCCAGGGGCCCTAAACACAAGATTTGAGAAATGGGTAAAAGTGAATGAAAATGGCAAATTACTCACTCTGAGGCCTTAAAAAGTGTTTCTCCTCAACGGGAAGTGAATTAAATAACATTTGTAGGCCTTTATTGTTCAAGCGAAAACGCCCGATTATTGACGAAAGAGATAACCACCCCCCCTTACGACATGCTTCAGAAACGAAAAAAATGGTCCGTTTTCAAATGTTGCGTCTTTGAATGACAATCCACATTTGTACGTGGATAATCACTTTTAGAGCTAAAATTAGATGTTTAAAGTGATTTTCAAGCTTCCAGGGGCCCTAAACACAAGATTTGAGAAATGGGTAAAAGTGAATGAAAATGGCCAATTTACTTACTCTGAGGCCTTAAAAAGTGTTTCTCCTCCACGGGAAGTGAATTAAATACCATTTGGAGGCCTTTATTGTTCAAGCAAAAACGCCTGATTTTTGATGAAAGAGATAACCACCCCCCCTTACGACATGCTTCTGAAACTAAAAAAATGGTTCATTTTCAAATGTTGCGTCTTTTGAACTACAATTAACATTGTACATGGATAATCACTTTTAGAGATAAAATGAGATGTTTAAAGTGATTTTCAAGCTTCCAGGGGCCCTAAACACGAGATTTGAAAAATGGGTAACCGTGAATGAAAATGGCCAATTTTTTCACTCTGCGGCCTTAAAAAGTGTTTCTCCTCCACGGAAAGTGAATAAAATAACATTTGGATGCCTTTATTGTTCAATCAAAAACGCCCGTTTTTTGGTGAAAAAGATAACCACCCCCCCTTACGACATGCTTCAGAAACGAAAAAAATGGTCCATTTTCAAATGTTGCGTCTTTGAACTACAATTCACATTTGTACGTGGATGATCACTTTTAGAGATAAAATTAGATGTTTAAAGTGATTTTCAAGCTTCCAGGGGCCCTAAACACAAGATTTAAGAAATGGGTAAAAGTGAATGAAAATGGCCAATTTACTCACTCTGAGGCCTTAAAAAGTGTTTCTCCTCAACGGGAAGTGAATTAAATAACATTTGTAGGCCTTTATTGTTCAAGCAAAAACGCCCGATTATTGACGAAAGAGATAACCACCCCCCCTTACGACATGCTTCAGAAACGAAAAAAATGGTCCGTTTTCAAATGTTGCGTCTTTGAATGACAATCCACATTTGTACGTGGATAATCACTTTTAGAGCTAAAATTAGATGTTTAAAGTGATTTTCAAGCTTCCAGGGGCCCTAAACATAAGATTTGAGAAATGGGTAAAAGTGAATGAAAATGGCCAATTTACTCACTCTGAGGCGTTAAAAAGTGTTTCTCCTCCACGGGAAGTGAATTAAATACCATTTGGAGGCCTTTATTGTTCAAGCAAAAACGCCTGATTTTTGATGAAAGAGATAACCACCCCCCCTTACGACATGCTTCTGAAACTAAAAAAATGGTTCATTTTCAAATGTTGCGTCTTTTGAACTACAATTAACATTGTACGTGGATAATCACTTTTAGAGATAAAATTAGATGTTTAAAGTGATTTACAAGCTTCCAGGGGCCCTAAACACAAGATATGAGGAATGGGTAAATATGAATGAAAATGGCCAATTTATTCACTCTGAGGCCTTAAAAAGTTTTTCTCCACTCCAGAAAGTGAATTAAATAACATTTGTAGACCTTTATTGTTCAATCAAAAACGCCCGATTTTTGACGAAAGAGATAACCACCCCCCCTTACGATATGCTTCAGAAACAAAAAAAATGGTTCATTTTCAAATGTTGCATCTTTGAACGACAATCCACATTTGTACGTGGATAAACACTTTTAGAGATAAAATTAGATGTTTAAAGTGATTTTCAAGCTTCCAGGGGCCCTAAACACAAGATTTGAGAAATGGGTAAAAGTGAATGAAAATGGCCAATTTACTTACTCTGAGGCCTTAAAAAGTGTTTCTCCTCCACGGGAAGTGAATTAAATACCATTTGGAGGCCTTTATTGTTCAAGCAAAAACGCCTGATTTTTGATGAAAGAGATAACCACCCCCCCTTACGACATGCTTCTGAAACTAAAAAAATGGTTCATTTTCAAATGTTGCGTCTTTTGAACTACAATTAACATTGTACATGGATAATCACTTTTAGAGATAAAATGAGATGTTTAAAGTGATTTTCAAGCTTCCAGGGGCCCTAAACACGAGATTTGAAAAATGGGTAACCGTGAATGAAAATGGCCAATTTTTTCACTCTGCGGCCTTAAAAAGTGTTTCTCCTCCACGGAAAGTGAATAAAATAACATTTGGATGCCTTTATTGTTCAATCAAAAACGCCCGTTTTTTGGTGAAAAAGATAACCACCCCCCCTTACGACATGCTTCAGAAACGAAAAAAATGGTCCATTTTCAAATGTTGCGTCTTTGAACTACAATTCACATTTGTACGTGGATGATCACTTTTAGAGATAAAATTAGATGTTTAAAGTGATTTTCAAGCTTCCAGGGGCCCTAAACACAAGATTTAAGAAATGGGTAAAAGTGAATGAAAATGGCCAATTTACTCACTCTGAGGCCTTAAAAAGTGTTTCTCCTCAACGGGAAGTGAATTAAATAACATTTGTAGGCCTTTATTGTTCAAGCAAAAACGCCCGATTATTGACGAAAGAGATAACCACCCCCCCTTACGACATGCTTCAGAAACGAAAAAAATGGTCCGTTTTCAAATGTTGCGTCTTTGAATGACAATCCACATTTGTACGTGGATAATCACTTTTAGAGCTAAAATTAGATGTTTAAAGTGATTTTCAAGCTTCCAGGGGCCCTAAACATAAGATTTGAGAAATGGGTAAAAGTGAATGAAAATGGCCAATTTACTCACTCTGAGGCGTTAAAAAGTGTTTCTCCTCCACGGGAAGTGAATTAAATACCATTTGGAGGCCTTTATTGTTCAAGCAAAAACGCCTGATTTTTGATGAAAGAGATAACCACCCCCCCTTACGACATGCTTCTGAAACTAAAAAAATGGTTCATTTTCAAATGTTGCGTCTTTTGAACTACAATTAACATTGTACGTGGATAATCACTTTTAGAGATAAAATTAGATGTTTAAAGTGATTTACAAGCTTCCAGGGGCCCTAAACACAAGATATGAGGAATGGGTAAATATGAATGAAAATGGCCAATTTATTCACTCTGAGGCCTTAAAAAGTTTTTCTCCACTCCAGAAAGTGAATTAAATAACATTTGTAGACCTTTATTGTTCAATCAAAAACGCCCGATTTTTGACGAAAGAGATAACCACCCCCCCTTACGATATGCTTCAGAAACAAAAAAAATGGTTCATTTTCAAATGTTGCATCTTTGAACGACAATCCACATTTGTACGTGGATAAACACTTTTAGAGATAAAATTAGATGTTTAAAGTGATTTTCAAGCTTCCAGGGGCCCTAAACACAAGATTTGAGAAATGGGTAAAAGTGAATGAAAATGGCCAATTTACTCACTCTGAGGCCTTAAAAAGTGTTTCTCCTCCACGGGAAGTGAATTAAATACCATTTGGAGGCCTTTATTGTTCAAGCAAAAACGCCTGATTTTTGATGAAAGAGATAACCACCCCCCCTTACGACATGCTTCTGAAACTAAAAAAATGGTTCATTTTCAAATGTTGCGTCTTTTGAACTACAATTAACATTGTACATGGATAATCACTTTTAGAGATAAAATGAGATGTTTAAAGTGATTTTCAAGCTTCCAGGGGCCCTAAACACGAGATTTGAAAAATGGGTAACCGTGAATGAAAATGGCCAATTTTTTCACTCTGCGGCCTTAAAAAGTGTTTCTCCTCCACGGAAAGTGAATAAAATAACATTTGGATGCCTTTATTGTTCAATCAAAAACGCCCGTTTTTTGGTGAAAAAGATAACCACCCCCCCTTACGACATGCTTCAGAAACGAAAAAAATGGTCCATTTTCAAATGTTGCGTCTTTGAACTACAATTCACATTTGTACGTGGATGATCACTTTTAGAGATAAAATTAGATGTTTAAAGTGATTTACAAGCTTCCAGGGGCCCTAAACACAAGATATGAGGAATGGGTAAATATGAATGAAAATGGCCAATTTATTCACTCTGAGGCCTTAAAAAGTTTTTCTCCACTCCAGAAAGTGAATTAAATAACATTTGTAGACCTTTATTGTTCAATCAAAAACGCCCGATTTTTGACGAAAGAGATAACCACCCCCCCTTACGACATGCTTCAGAAACCAAAAAAATTGTTCTTTTTCAAATGTTGCATCTTTGAACGACAATCCACATTTGTACTTGGATAAACACTTTTAGAGATAAAATGAGATGTTTAAAGTGATTTTCAAGCTTCCAGGGGCCCTAAACACAAGATTTGAGAAATGGGAAAAAGTGAATGAAAATGGCCAATTTACTCACTCTGAGGCCTTAAAAAGTGTTTCTCCTCAACGGGAAGTGAATTAAATAACATTTGTAGGCCTTTATTGTTCAAGCGAAAACGCCCGATTATTGACGAAAGAGATAACCACCCCCCCTTACGACATGCTTCAGAAACGAAAAAAATTGTCCGTTTTCAAATGTTGCGTCTCTGAATGACAATCCACATTTGTACGTGGATAATCACTTTTAGAGCTAAAATTAGATGTTTAAAGTGATTTTCAAGCTTCCAGGGGCCCTAAACACAAGATTTGAGAAATGGGTAAAAGTGAATGAAAATGGCCAATTTACTCACTCTGGGGCCTTAATAAGTGTTTCTCCTCCACGGGAAGTGAATTAAATACCATTTGGAGGCCTTTATTGTTCAAGCGAAAACGCCTGATTTTTGATGAAAGAGATAACCACCCCCCCTTACGACATGCTTCTGAAACTAAAAAAATGGTTCATTTTCAAATGTTGCGTCTTTTGAACTGCAATTAACATTGTACATGGATAATCACTTTTAGAGATAAAATGAGATGTTTAAAGTGATTTTCAAGCTTCCAGGGGCCCTAAACACGAGATTTGAAAAATGGGTAACCGTGAATGAAAATGGCCAATTTTTTCACTCTGCGGCCTTAAAAAGTGTTTCTCCTCCACGGAAAGTGAATAAAATAACATTTGGATGCCTTTATTGTTCAATCAAAAACGCCCGTTTTTTGGTGAAAAAGATAACCACCCCCCCTTACGACATGCTTCAGAAACGAAAAAAATGGTCCATTTTCAAATGTTGCGTCTTTGAACTACAATTCACATTTGTACGTGGATGATCACTTTTAGAGATAAAATTAGATGTTTAAAGTGATTTACAAGCTTCCAGGGGCCCTAAACACAAGATATGAGGAATGGGTAAATATGAATGAAAATGGCCAATTTATTCACTCTGAGGCCTTAAAAAGTTTTTCTCCACTCCAGAAAGTGAATTAAATAACATTTGTAGACCTTTATTGTTCAATCAAAAACGCCCGATTTTTGACGAAAGAGATAACCACCCCCCCTTACGACATGCTTCAGAAACAAAAAAAAATGGTTCTTTTTCAAATGTTGCATCTTTGAACGACAATCCACATTTGTACGTGGATAAACACTTTTAGAGATAAACTGAGATGTTTAAAGTGATTTTCAAGCTTCCAGGGGCCCTAAACACAAGATTTGAGAAATGGGAAAAAGTGAATGAAAATGGCCAATTTACTCACTCTGAGGCCTTAAAAAGGGTTTCTCCTCAACGGGAAGTGAATTAAATAACATTTGTAGGCCTTTATTGTTCAAGCGAAAACGCCCGATTATTGACGAAAGAGATAACCACCCCCCCCCTTACGACATGCTTCAGAAACTAAAAAAATGGTCCGTTTTTAAATGTAGCCTCTTTGAACTACAATTCACATTTGTACGTGGAAAAGCACTTTTAAAGATCAAATGAGATGTTTAAAGTGATTTTCATGCTTCCAGGGGCCTAAAACACAAGATTTGAGGAATGGGTAAAAGTGAATGAAAATGGCCAATTTACTCACTCTGAGGCCTTAAAAAGTGTTTCTCCTCCACGGGAAGTGAATTAAATAACATTTGTAGGCCTTTATTGTTCAAGGGAGAACGGCCGATTATTGACGAAAGAGATAACCACCCCCCCTTACGACATGCTTCAGAAACGTAAAAAATGGCCCGTTTTCAAATGTTGCGTCTTTGAATGACAATCCACATTTGTACGTGGATAATCACTTTTAGAGCTAAAATTAGATGTTTAAAGTGATTTTCAAGCTTCCAGGGGCCCTAAACACGAGATTTGAAAAATGGGTAACCGTGAATGAAAATGGCCAATTTTTTCACTCTGCGGCCTTAAAAAGTGTTTCTCCTCCACGGAAAGTGAATAAAATAACATTTGGATGCCTTTATTGTTCAATCAAAAACGCCTGTTTTTTGGTGAAAAAGATAACCACCCCCCCTTACGACATGCTTCAGAAACGAAAAAAATGGTCCATTTTCAAATGTTGCGTCTTTGAACTACAATTCACATTTGTACGTAGATGATTACTTTTAGAGATAAAATTAGATGTTTAAAGTGATTTACAAGCTTTCAGGGGCCCTAAACACAAGATATGAGGAATGGGTAAATATGAATGAAAATGGCCAATTTATTCACTCTGAGGCCTTAAAAAGTTTTTCTCCACTGCAGAAAGTGAATTAAATAACATTTGTAGACCTTTATTGTTCAATCAAAAACGCCCGATTTTTGACGAAAGAGATAACCACCCCCCCTTACGACATGCTTCAGAAACAAAAAAAATGGTTCATTTTCAAATGTTGCATCTTTGAACGACAATCCACATTTGTACGTGGATAAACACTTTTAGAGATAAAATTAGATGTTTAAAGTGATTTTCAAGCTTCCAGGGGCCCTAAACACAAGATTTAAGAAATGGGTAAAAGTGAATGAAAATGGCCAATTTACTCACTCTGAGGCCTTAAAAAGTGTTTCTCCTCAACGGGAAGTGAATTAAATAACATTTGTAGGCCTTTATTGTTCAAGCAAAAACGCCCGATTATTGACGAAAGAGATAACCACCCCCCCTTACGACATGCTTCAGAAACGAAAAAAATGGTCCGTTTTCAAATGTTGCGTCTTTGAATGACAATCCACATTTGTACGTGGATAATCACTTTTAGAGCTAAAATTAGATGTTTAAAGTGATTTTCATGCTTCCAGGGGCCCTAAACACAAGATTTGAGAAATGGGTAAAAGTGAATGAAAATGGCCAATTTACTCACTCTGAGGCGTTAAAAAGTGTTTCTCCTCCACGGGAAGTGAATTAAATACCATTTGGAGGCCTTTATTGTTCAAGCGAAAACGCCTGATTTTTGATGAAAGAGATAACCACCCCCCCTTACGACATGCTTCTGAAACTAAAAAAATGGTTCATTTTCAAATGTTGCGTCTTTTGAACTACAATTAACATTGTACGTGGATAATCACTTTTAGAGATAAAATTAGATATTTAAAGTGATTTACAAGCTTCCAGGGGCCCTAAACACAAGATATGAGGAATGGGTAAATATGAATGAAAATGGCCAATTTATTCACTCTGAGGCCTTAAAAAGTTTTTCTCCACTCCAGAAAGTGAATTAAATAACATTTGTAGACCTTTATTGTTCAATCAAAAACGCCCGATTTTTGACGAAAGAGATAACCACCCCCCCTTACGACATGCTTCAGAAACAAAAAAAATGGTTCATTTTCAAATGTTGCATCTTTGAACGACAATCCACATTTGTACGTGGATAAACACTTTTAGAGATAAAATTAGATGTTTAAAGTGATTTTCAAGCTTCCAGGGGCCCTAAACACAAGATTTGAGAAATGGGTAAAAGTGAATGAAAATGGCCAATTTACTCACTCTGAGGCCTTAAAAAGTGTTTCTCCTCAACGGGAAGTGAATTAAATAACATTTGTAGGCCTTTATTGTTCAAGCGAAAACGCCCGATGATTGACAAAAGAGATAACCACCCCCCCTTACGACATGCTTCAGAAACGAAAAAAATGGTCCGTTTTCAAATGTTGCGTCTTTGAATGACAATCCACATTTGTACGTGGATAATCACTTTTAGAGCTAAAATTAGATGTTTAAAGTGATTTTCAAGCTTCCAGGGGCCCTAAACACAAGATTTGAGAAATGGGTAAAAGTGAATGAAAATGGCCAATTTACTCACTCTGAGGCCTTAAAAAGTGTTTCTCCTCCACGGGAAGTGAATTAAATACCATTTGGAGGCCTTTATTGTTCAAGCAAAAACGCCTGATTTTTGATGAAAGAGATAACCACCCCCCCTTACGACATGCTTCTGAAACTAAAAAAATGGTTCATTTTCAAATGTTGCGTCTTTTGAACTACAATTAACATTGTACATGGATAATCACTTTTAGAGATAAAATGAGATGTTTAAAGTGATTTTCAAGCTTCCAGGGGCCCTAAACACGAGATTTGAAAAATGGGTAACCGTGAATGAAAATGGCCAATTTTTTCACTCTGCGGCCTTAAAAAGTGTTTCTCCTCCACGGAAAGTGAATAAAATAACATTTGGATGCCTTTATTGTTCAATCAAAAACGCCCGTTTTTTGGTGAAAAAGATAACCACCCCCCTTACGACATGCTTCAGAAACAAAAAAAATGGTCCATTTTCAAATGTTGCGTCTTTGAACTACAATTCACATTTGTACGTGGATGATCACTTTTAGAGATAAAATTAGATGTTTAAAGTGATTTACAAGCTTCCAGGGGCCCTAAACACAAGATATGAGGAATGGGTAAATATGAATGAAAATGGCCAATTTATTCACTCTGAGGCCTTAAAAAGTTTTTCTCCACTCCAGAAAGTGAATTAAATAACATTTGTAGACCTTTATTGTT
The DNA here is from genome assembly GCF_964204655.1 of Triturus cristatus. Classification (NCBI taxonomy): domain Eukaryota; kingdom Metazoa; phylum Chordata; class Amphibia; order Caudata; family Salamandridae; genus Triturus; species Triturus cristatus. The sequence continues at coordinate 931,725,546 of NC_140587.1, read as the reverse complement.
CAATCAAAAACGCCCGATTTTTGACGAAAGAGATAACCACCCCCCCCTTACGACATGCTTCAGAAACCAAAAAAATTGTTCTTTTTCAAATGTTGCATCTTTGAACGACAATCCACATTTGTACTTGGATAAACACTTTTAGAGATAAAATGAGATGTTTAAAGTGATTTTCAAGCTTCCAGGGGCCCTAAACACAAGATTTGAGAAATGGGAAAAAGTGAATGAAAATGGCCAATTTACTCACTCTGAGGCCTTAAAAAGTGTTTCTCCTCAACGGGAAGTGAATTAAATAACATTTGTAGGCCTTTATTGTTCAAGCGAAAACGCCCGATTATTGACGAAAGAGATAACCACCCCCCCTTACGACATGCTTCAGAAACGAAAAAAATTGTCCGTTTTCAAATGTTGCGTCTCTGAATGACAATCCACATTTGTACGTGGATAATCACTTTTAGAGCTAAAATTAGATGTTTAAAGTGATTTTCAAGCTTCCAGGGCCCCTAAACACAAGATTTGAGAAATGGGTAAAAGTGAATGAAAATGGCCAATTTACTCACTCTGGGGCCTTAATAAGTGTTTCTCCTCCACGGGAAGTGAATTAAATACCATTTGGAGGCCTTTATTGTTCAAGCGAAAACGCCTGATTTTTGATGAAAGAGATAACCACCCCCCCTTACGACATGCTTCTGAAACTAAAAAAATGGTTCATTTTCAAATGTTGCGTCTTTTGAACTACAATTAACATTGTACATGGATAATCACTTTTAGAGATAAAATGAGATGTTTAAAGTGATTTTCAAGCTTCCAGGGGCCCTAAACACGAGATTTGAAAAATGGGTAACCGTGAATGAAAATGGCCAATTTTTTCACTCTGCGGCCTTAAAAAGTGTTTCTCCTCCACGGAAAGTGAATAAAATAACATTTGGATGCCTTTATTGTTCAATCAAAAACGCCCGTTTTTTGGTGAAAAAGATAACCACCCCCCCTTACGACATGCTTCAGAAACGAAAAAAATGGTCCATTTTCAAATGTTGCGTCTTTGAACTACAATTCACATTTGTACGTGGATGATCACTTTTAGAGATAAAATTAGATGTTTAAAGTGATTTACAAGCTTCCAGGGGCCCTAAACACAAGATATGAGGAATGGGTAAATATGAATGAAAATGGCCAATTTATTCACTCTGAGGCCTTAAAAAGTTTTTCTCCACTCCAGAAAGTGAATTAAATAACATTTGTAGACCTTTATTGTTCAATCAAAAACGCCCGATTTTTGACGAAAGAGATAACCACCCCCCCTTACGACATGCTTCAGAAACAAAAAAAATGGTTCTTTTTCAAATGTTGCATCTTTGAACGACAATCCACATTTGTACGTGGATAAACACTTTTAGAGATAAAATGAGATGTTTAAAGTGATTTTCAAGCTTCCAGGGGCCCCAAACACAAGATTTGAGAAATGGGAAAAAGTGAATGAAAATGGCCAATTTACTCACTCTGAGGCCTTAAAAAGTGTTTCTCCTCAACGGGAAGTGAATTAAATAACATTTGTAGGCCTTTATTGTTCAAGCGAAAACGCCCGATTATTGACGAAAGAGATAACCACCCCCCCTTACGACATGCTTCAGAAACGAAAAAAATGGTCCGTTTTCAAATGTTGCGTCTTTGAATGACAATCCACATTTGTACGTGGATAATCACTTTTAGAGCTAAAATTAGATGTTTAAAGTGATTTTCAAGCTTCCAGGGGCCCTAAACACAAGATTTGAGAAATGGGTAAAAGTGAATGAAAATGGCCAATTTACTCACTCTGGGGCCTTAATAAGTGTTTCTCCTCCACGGGAAGTGAATTAAATACCATTTGGAGGCCTTTATTGTTCAAGCGAAAACGCCTGATTTTTGATGAAAGAGATAACCACCCCTGTTAAATGGTAGCGGCAGTTTCAGTCGATAACCTTTCAAGTATTGCCCGGCGGTAATCGCCTCTCATACCACTCGATAATTTACCAATGAAAGAGGCAGGCGCCGGAGACTGGAAGGCAGGAAACAAAGTTTTATTCCGTCGGAGCAGAACACATCAGATCAGACAGCAAGGTATCGTCACGAGGTGCTCTAACTGCATCTCTGAGGCCTGGCCTCTTATACACACGTTTATGATTTTATTGCAGGATTATTGTACATGGCACATTCTTGAGATCCCCTTGATGCATGAAAGAACATCCCCTGAAGCCCCGGCTCAGATCTGATCCCACACATAGCTTCAGTAGAAGTTCCCACCTCACCCGCAGTAGGAGATGGCTATCACGCAGCAGGGTATTCAGCCAATTCCCGGGGATGTGTGCAACCGGCCGGGTCTCAGGGGGTAGGGGCTTTGATCTACTGTAATCCCTTTGATGTGGGGTGTTTCCCTTACAGTAGGGGCAATAAACTGCATCCGCAGGGCTAGGTGATGGCCTGGGATCAGTTCGGACAATGGGGCGCAGAGGAAGGGGGTTATCAAAGAGAGGCATGACCATGTATGGGATGTCGGTCAGGCGTGGGATGTGGTTCCGTGGCAGGGTCGCGCAGAAGGAGAAGGTTTATGGCCCATGTATGAGAGAGCGGGGGTGGCCGGTGCGTGGGGGATGCTTGCAGCGTCAGGGGAACGCGCTGGCGATTGACAATGAGCGGGGGAGAGAGTGGGGTGCCTAAAATGGCTGCCGTGTGCTCGCTGTGCGTGGCGCTGGGGAGAGGCAAGATGGCGCAGATAATGTTCAGTTTGCAAGCTAAATTTCCACAGTCCTCCCTTTTAACATATCTCGCCAGCTTGTCTAGTTCGGATTTATCCCCATAATACTACGGACTTCCACCTCATAAAGAGCTTTCATCCACTCTGCTTCAAAGTTCAAAGTCTTAGGGCAGATGTAGCTCATAAAAAGCGAACATAAAGGTGGCAGACACTGAATCCCCAAGCAACATCCACATAGTACCACAACCGGTATTAGGATAAATGAAAACAGCCTCCATCCCCAACTTTTAATAGTATCCCAAAACCAGCTCCCAAGTGACCATCCTTCCTGCTCCTGATGGACCTCTGCGGAAAGTCTGTGGAGGTGTTCAATTGCTTTGTAGACTGAGGGTGAGTTATCCGGTACGTAGGTACAACAGCTGGACCCAATGATGCGGCATGCTCCTCCACGATCAGCCAGAACCACATCTAGAACAAGGCGGTTCTGAAGAGCCACCAGGCATACGGCCTGAAGCTCGGCGGTGTTGTTGGCGAGGGCGCCAGCTGTAATGTTCATTGCTGTTTCAACTGCCTGGGTTAAGTGGCGGATGGCACGGCTGTTTACCATTGGACCCCAGAGTGGAACAAGTCCCTTTACTGCATCCAGGAACTGTGCTCCGGTGGAGTCGGCTTGTACAATGTCTTTGGCACGTTTCTGTCGGTGATGGTTTGCTGGAGCCACAAATGTCGGGGGAAGGACAAAAGCGATGTAGCAGGTGCCTCCCCAACCTTTCGGGAGCCAGGTGTAGGCCTTAGTACCACAGATGAAGTACATATTCGGGGAGGCAACAAAGGAGGGTGGATCAACTGAGTCCAATGTTCGGGTGATGAGGCAGGAGCTGTGGCCCACCAGCTGCGCCCCTAGGCCTTCGAGGCACACAAATCCAGTGATGTTGACGACGGTTAGGGCCACTGTCAGGGTGGCGGCCGTTCGTTTCCGGAGGTAAGAGAAGGTAGGTCTGGCTGGGTTGTTGAACACTTGCATTTCAACTCGTTCTTTGGCAGGGATGTCCAGGTGGAAGGAAGTGTTTGACTTCAGAGGGCAGAAGAGGGCAGAGGTTTTTCCAGTTTTGTTCAGCCAGAACCCATGGTAGAAGTGTGACACAGTTTTGCCGGAAGTGGCATTGTCCTTGTAGCTCTCCTGCAGGAGGATTAGCCAGGCGAGGCAGGAACCATGGACAGAAAAAGGTGAAGGGATGAAAGGGATTGAGTGCCCAGTGGCATGTGGTAGCAATCCACAGATCCAGCAGTTAGTGGCGTTGGCGGCAAGATTGTGTTGGTGGAGCAACTGCACAAAAGAGTTATTCCAGAACTCCTTACGTCTTTCTCGGAGTTGGGGTGAAAGTGAGATCAGATGGTGTTCTTTCATGGTGGTAGGTTGAACGGTGGTCAGCAATGTCCTATGACCAGGGGCGCTCTCCTCCATGATCCAGAAGGTGACCATGAGGAGAAGGCAAAAGAGAAGGGTAACGAAAAGTATAATAGTCTTCGAGCTGTGCATCCTGTCAGTCTTTGGGTTTTTGTAGTGGGTCTTCGGACGTCCGGTTGCTTCCATCATCTTCATGTCGGGCGCTTCCATCACCTTCAAGGAACTCGGTAGCGGGCAGAACCACAGACTTTGTTTAGTTTCTCTCCTGATGGCCTTTGAGGTGTCTAGGCAACCGCTCTGAGATTTCAACTTAGTTTGTGGTCTGCTTAGCCGAAGTTCTCTCCTTTCGTCGCAAGTTATACCCTTCCTTGGATGGCACAGTGGGATCGGGATATTCAGTCAATTCAAGTGTCTCTGTATCCGGGCAGTGGCTCAGGGATGGTCGGTCTTTGTCCAGAAGTTCCTCTTGGGCGGTGATGTTGTCCGTGGTTGTCAGGGTCGGTGATACCTTCTTGCAGTGGTGTGCATGCAGCCAATTGCGTTTCCCCTCCACTCGAAGAGCTGTTCGGGTGGTGATCAGGACTTGCAGGGGGGCCCGTCCACCGGGGCTCCAGACTCTTGGTGCGCTGGAAGTTACGCACTAAGACGAAGTCACCGGGTTGGATGTCGTGTCCGGGGCCCCTGGAAACATCGGGAATGGCGTGCAGCACCTGTTGATGGATAACAGACAACGTTTTAGTTAAATTGTACAGATAGTCAGACATGAGGACGTCCGGGACGTCGTGGATGGATGTTGGTTTCGGTGCAGTCCAAAGGTTCATGGGCCGCCCGAAGACGACCTCGTAGGGGGTTAAGTGGTGTTTGGTGGGGGTGGAACGCATTGATAGCAATGCTAGCGGGAGAGCGTCTGGCCATCTTAGTCCTGTGGTGGCGACTATTTTTGCTATCTTAAGCTTCAATGTGGCATTGTGTCGCTCAACCAAGCCTGCAGATTGGGGATGGAAGACCGCATGGAATTTCTGTTTTACACCCAACCCTTTTAAGATGAGTTGGATAACTTCGGCTACGAAGTGGGGGCCGTTGTCGCTCCACAAAATTCGACAAAGGCCGTATCGGGGGAAGAATTCCTTCAGTAGTACTTTTGCGCTAGTCATAGCGGTGTTGTCATGGGTTGGGTAGGCTTCCACCCACTTGCTGAAGGCACACACAACGACAAGTACGTACTTCAAACCTTGGCACCTTTCTAACTGGACATAGTCCATTTGTAGGACTTCAAAAGGGTGATTGGGGACCCCGAACCCTCCCCGGGGTACAGCAGTTCCTTTCCCAGGGTTGTGTTGGAGGCATACTAGGCATTGTTGGACCAGACGCTTGGCTGAGTCTGGGATCTTGTCGTTGTGCCAGACTTTGGAGATGAGTTCGATCATGGGGGCAGACCCTATGTGTGCAGGGGAGTGTGCCATGGTCAGCATGGGAATCAGGTATGAGTCAGGTAGCAACCATTTGTTCGAGTCTTTAGTCCGCCAGCAACCGTCATCGTCCTTCAATCCCACCCGTGCCCATTCAGTTAACTCGTGTGGTGTGCTGGCTAATTGGATGTCCTTAATCGTTTCCCTAGCATCCTTCCATTTCTCAGCTTGTGACCTGGTCACGTACATGCGGGTCGTGGACCTATTCTCAGCTGTGGTTCGGGCGGTAATGTCAGCTAGTGCATTTCCCTGTCCTATAATGTCTGTCACCTTCTTGTGTGCCTGGCATTTGATCACAGCCAGCCGTGTGGGGAGGAGGACCGCTTCGGTCAGGGCAGAGACTAGATCTCCATGCAGGATGGGTGTGCCATGAGAGGTCAGGAATCCCCTCTCTTTCCATAAGAGCCCAAAGTGGTGAACTACCCCGAAGGCATACTGACTGTCTGTGTAAATGTTTGCGGTTGTCCCTGCTGCCAGAATGCATGCTCGTGTGAAAGCTATTAGTTCCGCCGCCTGTGCGGATCGCTGTGTGATGCGGGCTGTCTCAACAACTGTTCGGGTCGTGGTGACTGCATAGGCAGCTGAGGTGGTGCCATCGGGGAGCTTGATACATGAGCCATCCACCCACAGTTCTCCGTCAGGGTCCGGGAAGGCAGTATCTCGGAGGTCGACCCTACTCTTGGTCTGTTCGTCGGTGAGGGTCACACAGTCATGTATAGGGGACGCATTGGGGTCAGCGTCAGGGAGAGGTAGTAGAGTAGCTGGATTCAGAGTGGTGCATCGTTTCAATGTGATGTGGGGTGCAAGCAGAGTCAGTTCGTAACCGGTCAGTCGTGCGCTAGTCAGGTGTTGAGTCTTGGTTTGGTTCAGGAGGGTGTCAACCGCATGGGGTACCAATACAGTGAGGGGGTTTGAGAGCACAATCCCCTCGCTTTGCCGGATAGAGACAGCGGCGGCGGCCACTGCTCGAAGGCAGGCAGGCAAAGCTCTGGCTACGGGGTCAAGAGTGGCAGAGAAGTAGGCACAAGGGCGTTGTTTAGGGCCTATGGACTGGGTTAGGACAGACAACGCGCATCCCTCCCTTTCGTGGGTGTAGAGGGAAAAAGGTTTAGTGTAGTCTGGGGTTCCTAGGACTGGGGCTGAGCAGAGGGCGTCTCGTAATTCTTTGAAGGAGGATTGACATTCGGGTGTCCAAGGGAGGGGGAAGGGGACATCTTTAGCCAGCAGGGAAAGCAGAGGTTTTACGATAAGACTGAAGTTTGGCAACCATTGTCGACAAAAGGAGGTGAGGCCTACTAGGGACCGCACTTGCTTCTGAGTTTTGGGAACAGGGGTTTCCAGGATGGTCTGAATTCGGTCAGGGGTAAGTTTTCTCCCGTCTTTGGATAGTAGGTGGCCTAGATATGTTACTTGGGGTTGGCAGAATTGTAATTTCTTCCTGGAGACCTTGTGACCGTTCTCCGCGAGGAAGCGGAGGAGGTGAATGGTGGCTGTGACTGCAAGTGGAGTGGTGTCGGCCGCCAAAAGGATGTCATCGACGTACTGTATTAACACTACTCCATCGGGTAGTTGGACTGCATCTAGTTGTCTCTTGAGGGCTTGGCTATAAATGCTGGGACTCTCAGTGTAGCCTTGGGGTGCCCTACAGAATCTGTATGAACGGGCTTTTAGGGTGAAGCCGAAGAGGTAGCGGCTGTCTGGGTGGATGGGGATGGAAAAGAATGCGTTCTTGAGATCAATAACGGTAAAGGTAGTGGCAGTGGATGGAATCAGGGTGAGGATGGTGGTGATGTCTGAGACCACGGGGTACTGAGGTATGACTACTTTGTTAACTTCTCGTAAGTCAACAATAAAGCGGTATGCTTTCTCATCTCCCTCGCCTTGCTTCTTAACAATGGGTAGGATAGGGCTGTTGCAAACATTACTGACTACTTCTTCTACCACTCCTGCATCGACTAGGGACTCGATGATTTCCACCAACGCCTTCTCGCCTTCGGGCGATATCCGATACTGTGGAAGCTTTGGGAGCACTGCGTCCGGTCGGACGGTTATGTGTACTGGGTCGATCACCATGCGCCCTACATCTGAGTCGGTTTTAGCCCATAGATGTGAAGGTAATGTGTCGAGTAGGGACAGGTCAGCATCGGTTATAGAGAGCATACGCCGTGTGTGACAGGGTCTGGACAGATCTGGGTTATCGTGCAGGATGACCCGAACTCCGTCTGGGGAGCATCTGATGGTAGCTCGAAAATGTTTTAGTAAGTCAAGTCCCATAATAGCATCGGGGGTGTTGGAGGAGAGCAGAAAGGTCGTGTCAGTGACGTTATCATCTAAGTCAAAGGAGATTGGTGCTGATAAGGGGTTAGTGGAGGGCGTTCCATCGAAGCCTATTGAGGTTACGTGTGAGCCAGACAAGGGTGCCCTAGGAATCAGTCGTTTAGATAACGCACTACGTGTCGCCCCAGTATCTACCAGGAATGGAGATTTCGTGCCCAGGACCTTAGCAGTGACGTAAGGACCTTGCTGGTCAACACGGAGTTCGACTGGATCCCTCCCTTGCCCCTGGCGGTCCTATGCGAAGTCATGGGTGCCTTCTTAGTCGGACTGCTGACACTGGTTTTGTCGGGGGCGATCAAAGGTGTTTGGTCTGCCTGGCCTGTCGTTGATGGCGTCGTTCGTGTGCCCTCGTCCCTGTCCTCTATTTCTGGGGTCATATGCTGTGTCTCTGGGATCCCTATTTTTGTTCAGTTCCAGAAGGACCGGGCACTGGGATTTCCAGTGTCCGAACCCTCTACAGAACGCACATTGGTTCCCATCTAAGTCTCTCCGTCCGTTGTAGGGTGCAGGTGTATGGTCTCTAGGGGGTAGCTTTCTAGGGGCGGTTGGTTGGTAATTCCCTTTCGGGGGTTCCCTTCCTATGGTCACCCCTTGCAACTGTGCTATCATTACCCTCTCCTTCAGTTCCTTTTTCTTCCTCTCTGATGCCCTATCGTTCTCGTTCTTCTGGTTTTCGTAGTATTGGGCCATCTGGAGAATTGCTGCGGGTTTGGAGGCTGCCCAACTACTCTCGCTGGTCTGTAGCTTCTGGGAAACTTCTTGTGACAGACCCTTCACATAATTCTGGACAAAGAGGTGATGTCCCGTTGCGGTGGTCATGTCTTGGCCACTGTAATCGGAAAACACAGTCTCGAATCGGGATAAGTATTCAGACACATCCTCCTGGGGTTTCTGGCGACAAGCCGTCACTATCGACCAGTCTACCTTTCTTTCTGGGATTAGAGTCTTCAGCTTCTGTACAATCTTGTCTGGGAGCTCTAATATGGCTTTCGGGGGTTTCTGTCCTGGTTCTCGCTGTTTATCTATGGTATCGGGTTGTACCCAGGTATATCCGAACGGTTCAGCGTGGTCGACTTTCCAGATTTGCTTCCACACATCAGCCGGCAGACATAGCCCAAAGAACAAGTCGATATCTGCTAAAGTCATTATTGTAGAACCTAAGGCTGTACCCAGTTCAGTGTAGAAGGCAGTCGGGTTCTTTCTCAAGTCGGGTAGAGTTTTTCGAAAGGTCAAAATATCTTGTCGGTCCCATGGCTGGTAGACCCAATTATATACAACCCTTCCCTTCGCATCTTGGTGGTTGATGTCGTCATGTGTTCCCTGACCTCGTGGGGGGACCCAGTAGGGGGCAGCCTCTTTGATGGGCATCATGGTATCAGCCCTTCCTTCCTGGGGCTTAGTCGCTATGGGGGTTTCTGCTTTGGTGGTCTGCCTGTGTTCTCTAAGGTGTCGATAGACCTCAAGTGTACGAGTGAAGAGGTTCGTTACATCACCCTCTCCTTCTTCCCCAATGTCTACCTTCCTATATAGGGTCGCTAAGCCTTCGGGACCTTTATCGCGGTACCTATCCTCATATGCATTTAGGGCATGATAACAAAGTCGTACAACAAAGTGTCATCTGCGGCTGTCCGCATACGAGTTATATACGTCTGTTATATACTCCTCACTTTCCTTATGCTCCACTAGTGTCTTTACTATTTTGTCGATTCCTGCTCGTTCGTCCTTCGTTAGTCGATTCATTCTGGTGGACTCTTTCTTTCTCATCTCAGGGTCATCTAACGTTATAGCCGACGTTGGGTTCAGTACAAGAGGCTCAGCCGGCGCGGAGGCCGGGAGGACCGAGGCCCCTGTACTGCTTTCGCTCGTGTTTGGGGGTTGTGGGTGTTGCACTACTGATTGGGAGGGTGCGTATGGAGGGGGCATGTAAATGATCGGGGGACCTAATAGTAATTCATCATTCGTTCGCTGCTTAGAGGACAACTCAGGGTAGAGCAAAGAAGGGGTCCTAACGGCGTACTGGCCTGATGTTTCAGGCTCCTGTCTTAGTTTAGTTTCCCTTCTCTCCTTTATTTCTTCTTCTAACTTTCTAGCGGCAAGGTGAGCTGCCTTTCGTAATTCCTTTTCTGCTTTTACTTCTTCCCTCTTTTTCCGTTGCGTTGCTTCTTTGCGCCACATGCCGATACTGTCAAGCATAGTAGGCGTCGTCTTATTGCTACGCAGAGCTATTTCTAGCACTTCTATCTTATGGTCGTCGAAGGATCCCATCAGTGGCCACTGACTCTCGGGGTCCTTCTTGGTATATTTATGCCACAGCTTGCTATAAGCTACGGCGACTAGTCCATATTTAGTGAACATGTCCTTATTAGGGGTGCCCTCCAGTGGAGCCGGATGGTTCACCTCTAACAAGCGGTCCGGGCAGAACCAACTACCAATCAGTGGGGAGAAGATAGGCATGACGGGTTTCAACGGGGACAAAAGTCAGCAATACCTATCTTTTCACTGCTTGCAAAGACTAGACAGAATATCTCTATTCTTCATTATTTGTAAGCAGAGAATACCTCCAAAGAACCAATATCGAACAACTAGTGTTCGGACAATCAATCAATCAATCAATGGGGAGATAAAGATAGGCACAACGGGTTTCAACGGGGACAAAAGTCTGCGTTACCTACCCTTCACTATTTGCAAAGACTAGACAGAATATTTCTATTCTACGTTATTTGCAAACAGAGAATATCTCAAAGAGCACTATTCTTCAAAACAATCAATGTTCGGACAATCAATCAGTGGGGAGATAAAGATAGGCACGACGGGTTTCAACGGGGACAAAAGTCTGCGTTACGTACCCTTCACTATCTGCAAAGGGAGAGAGAGAGAGAGAATTTCTACTCCTCCCCGTTTGTAGACAGCGAATATCTCAAAGAGAACAATCAATGAGCAATACTAGTATTTCAAAACTTCAAACAATCAATCAATTATTTCGCAATTTGTCGTGTATCACGACCTTACCCGGACCGCGTGGACAGTTTCTCGTCTTCCGCCTCCAGCGCCCGATCGTCCTCTACTCTCCGTATTTGCCGCGGCACTCCTGATGGTTCCCAGTCAGGACCGTAGATCACTCGAGAGAGGTCTGCTCGGAACCAGTGAAGTTCGGATGATCGGCTCCCAGACGAGGGTCTATTGGGCAGGAGCTCTCCCGATCGTTGCAGTCGTTCACTCTGTCGTCGGGACCTCTCCCACTGGATCCACGTGTCGCTGATGGGCCCCACGCTTGGGACGCCAATTGTTAAATGGTAGCGGCAGTTTCAGTCGATAACCTTTCAAGTATTGCCCGGCGGTAATCGCCTCTCATACCACTCGATAATTTACCAATGAAAGAGGCAGGCGCCGGAGACTGGAAGGCAGGAAACAAAGTTTTATTCCGTCGGAGCAGAACACATCAGATCAGACAGCAAGGTATCGTCACGAGGTGCTCTAACTGCATCTCTGAGGCCTGGCCTCTTATACACACGTTTATGATTTTATTGCAGGATTATTGTACATGGCACATTCTTGAGATCCCCTTGATGCATGAAAGAACATCCCCTGAAGCCCCGGCTCAGATCCGATCCCACACATAGCTACAGTAGAAGTTCCCACCTCACCCGCAGTAGGAGATGGCTATCATGCAGCAGGGTATTCCGCCAATTCCCGGGGATGTGTGCAACCGGCCGGGTCTCAGGGGGTAGGGGCTTTGATCTACTGTAATCCCTTTCATGTGGGGTGTTTCCCTTACAGTAGGGGCAATAAACTGCATCCGCAGGGCTAGGTGATGGCCTGGGATCAGTTCGGACAATGGGGCGCAGAGGAAGGGGGTTATCAAAGAGAAGCATGACCATGTATGGGATGTCGGTCAGGCATGGGATGTGGTTCCGTGGCAGGGTCACGCAGAAGGAGAAGGTTTATGGCCCATGTATGAGAGAGCGGGGGTGGCCGGTGCGCGGGGGATGCTTGCAGCGTCAGTGGAACGTGCTGGCGATTGACAATGAGTGGGGGAGAGAGTGGGGTGCCTAAAATGGCTGCCGTGTGCTCGCTGTGCGTGGCGCTGGGGAGAGGCAAGATGGCGCAGATAATGTTCAGTTTGCAAGCTAAATTTCCACACCCCCCCTTACGACATGCTTCTGAAACTAAAAAAATGGTTCATTTTCAAATGTTGCGTCTTTTGAACTACAATTAACATTGTACGTGGATAATCACTTTTAGAGATAAAATGAGATGTTTAAAGTGATTTTCAAGCTTCCAGGGGCCCTAAACACGAGATTTGAGAAATGGGTAACCGTGAATGAAAATGGCCAATTTACTCACTCTGCGGCCTTAAAAAGTGTTTCTCCTCCACGGAAAGTGAATAAAATAACATTTGGATGCCTTTATTGTTCAATCAAAAACGCCCGTTTTTGGTGAAAAAGATAACCACCCCCCCTTTCGACATGCTTCAGAAACAAAAAAAATGGTCCATTTTCAAATGTTGCGTCTTTGAACTACAATTCACATTTGTACGTGGATAATCACTTTTAGAGATAAAATTAGATGTTTAAAGTGATTTACAAGCTTCCAGGGGCCCTAAACACAAGATATGAGGAATGGGTAAATATGAATGAAAATGGCCAATTTATTCAATCTGAGGCCTTAAAAAGTTTTTCTCCACTCCAGAAAGTGAATTAAATAACATTTGTAGGCCTTTATTGTTCAATCAAAAACGCCCGATTTTTGACGAAAGAGATAACCACCCCCCCTTACGACATGCTTCAGAAACTAAAAAAATGGTCCGTTTTCAAATGTTGCCTCTTTGAACTACAATTCACATTTGTACGTGGAAAAGCACTTTTAAAGATCAAATGAGATGTTTAAAGTGATTTTCATGCTTCCAGGGGCCTTAAACACAAGATTTGAGGAATGGGTAAAAGTGAATGAAAATGGCCAATTTACTCACTCTGAGGCCATAAAAAGTGTTTCTCCTCCACGGGAAGTGAATTAAATACCATTTGGAGGTCTTTATTGTTCAAGCGAAAACGCCTGATTTTTGATGAAAGAGATAACCACCCCCCTTACGACATGCTTCTGAAACTGAAAAAATGGTTCATTTTCAAATGTTGCGTCTTTGAACCACAATTAACATTTGTACGTGGATAAACACTTTTAGAGCTAAAATTAGATGTTTAAAGTGATTTTCAAGCTTCCAGGGGCCCTAAACACGAGATTTGAGAAATGGGTAAACGTGAATGAAAATGGCCAATTTACTCACTCTGCGGCCTTAAAAAGTGTTTCTCCTCCACGGAAAGTGAATAAAATAACATTTGGATGCCTTTATTGTTCAATCAAAAACGCCCGTTTTTGGTGAAAAAGATAACCACCCCCCCTTACGACATGCTTCAGAAACAAAAAAAATGGCCCATTTTCAAATGTTGCGTCTTTGAACTACAATTCACATTTGTACGTGGATAATCACTTTTAGAGATAAAATTAGATGTTTAAAGTGATTTACAAGCTTCCAGGGGCCCTAAACACAAGATATGAGGAATGGGTAAATATGAATGAAAATAGCCAATTTATTCACTCTGAGGCCTTAAAAAGTTTTTCTCCACTCCAGAAAGTGAATTAAATAACATTTGTAGGCCTTTATTGTTCAATCAAAAACGCCCGATTTTTGACGAAAGAGATAACCACCCCCCCTTACGACATGCTTCAGAAACTAAAAAAATGGTCCGTTTTTAAATGTAGCCTCTTTGAACTACAATTCACATTTGTACGTGGAAAAGCACTTTTAAAGATCAAATGAGATGTTTAAAGTGATTTTCATGCTTCCAGGGGACTTAAACACAAGATTTGAGGAATGGGTAAAAGTGAATGAAAATGGCCAATTTACTCACTCTGAGGCCTTAAAAAGTGTTTCTCCTCCACGGGAAGTGAATTAAATAACATTTGTAGGCCTTTATTGTTCAAGCGAGAACGGCCGATTATTGACGAAAGAGATAACCACCCCCCCTTACGACATGCTTCAGAAACGTAAAAAATGGCCCGTTTTCAAATGTTGCGTCTTTGAATGACAATCCACATTTGTACGTGGATAATCACTTTTAGAGCTAAAATTAGATGTTTAAAGTGATTTTCAAGCTTCCAGGGGCCCTAAACACGAGATTTGAAAAATGGGTAACCGTGAATGAAAATGGCCAATTTTTTCACTCTGCGGCCTTAAAAAGTGTTTCTCCTCCACGGAAAGTGAATAAAATAACATTTGGATGCCTTTATTGTTCAATCAAAAACGCCCGTTTTTTGGTGAAAAAGATAACCACCCCCCCGTACGACATGCTTCAGAAACGAAAAAAATGGTCCATTTTCAAATGTTGCGTCTTTGAACTACAATTCACATTTGTACGTAGATGATTACTTTTAGAGATAAAATTAGATGTTTAAAGTGATTTACAAGCTTTCAGGGGCCCTAAACACAAGATATGAGGAATGGGTGAATATGAATGAAAATGGCCAATTTATTCACTCTGAGGCCTTAAAAAGTTTTTCTCCACTCCAGAAAGTGAATTAAATAACATTTGTAGACCTTTATTGTTCAATCAAAAACGCCCGATTTTTGACGAAAGAGATAACCACCCCCCCTTACGACATGCTTCAGAAACAAAAAAAATGGTTCATTTTCAAATGTTGCATCTTTGAACGACAATCCACATTTGTACGTGGATAAACACTTTTAGAGATAAAATTAGATGTTTAAAGTGATTTTCAAGCTTCCAGGGGCCCTAAACACAAGATTTGAGAAATGGGTAAAAGTGAATGAAAATGGCCAATTTACTCACTCTGAGGCCTTAAAAAGTGTTTCTCCTCAACGGGAAGTGAATTAAATAACATTTGTAGGCCTTTATTGTTCAAGCAAAAACGCCCGATTATTGACGAAAGAGATAACCACCCCCCTTACGACATGCTTCAGAAACGAAAAAAATGGTCCGTTTTCAAATGTTGCGTCTTTGAATGACAATCCACATTTGTACGTGGATAATCACTTTTAGAGCTAAAATTAGATGTTTAAAGTGATTTTCAAGCTTCCAGGGGCCCTAAACACAAGATTTGAGAAATGGGTAAAAGTGAATGAAAATGGCCAATTTACTCACTCTGAGGCCTTAAAAAGTGTTTCTCCTCCACGGGAAGTGAGTTAAATACCATTTGGAGGCCTTTATTGTTCAAGCGAAAACGCCTGATTTTTGAGAAAGAGATAACCACCCCCCCTTACGACATGCTTCTGAAACTAAAAAAATGGTTCATTTTCAAATGTTGCGTCTTTTGAACTACAATTAACATTGTATGTGGATAATCACTTTTAGAGATAAAATTAGATGTTTAAAGTGATTTACAAGCTTCCAGGGGCCCTAAACACAAGATATGAGGAATGGGTAAATATGAATGAAAATGGCCAATTTATTCACTCTGAGGCCTTAAAAAGTTTTTCTCCACTCCAGAAAGTGAATTAAATTACATTTGTAGACCTTTATTAATCAATCAAAAACGCCCGATTTTTGACGAAAGAGATAACCACCCCCCCTTACGACATGCTTCAGAAACAAAAAAAATGGTTCATTTTCAAATGTTGCGTCTTTGAATGACAATCCACATTTGTACGTGGATAATCACTTTTAGAGCTAAAATTAGATGTTTAAAGTGATTTTCAAGCTTCCAGGGGCCCTAAACACAAGATTTGAGAAATGGGTAAAAGTGAATGAAAATGGCCAATTTACTCACTCTGAGGCCTTAAAAAGTGTTTCTCCTCCACGGGAAGTGAATTAAATACCATTTGGAGGCCTTTATTGTTCAAGCAAAAACGCCTGATTTTTGATGAAAGAGATAACCACCCCCCCTTACGACATGCTTCTGAAACTAAAAAAATGGTCCATTTTCAAATGTTGCGTCTTTGAACTACAATTCACATTTGTACGTGGATGATCACTTTTAGAGATAAAATTAGATGTTTAAAGTGATTTACAAGCTTCCAGGGGCCCTAAACACAAGATATGAGGAATGGGTAAATATGAATGAAAATGGCCAATTTATTCACTCTGAGGCCTTAAAAAGTTTTTCTCCACTCCAGAAAGTGAATTAAATAACATTTGTAGACCTTTATTGTTCAATCAAAAACGCCCGATTTTTTACGAAAGAGATAACCACCCCCCCTTACGACATGCTTCAGAAACAAAAAAAATGGTTCTTTTTCAAATGTTGCATCTTTGAACGACAATCCACATTTGTACGTGGATAAACACTTTTAGAGATAAAATGAGATGTTTAAAGTGATTTTCAAGCTTCCAGGGACCCTAAACACAAGATTTGAGAAATGGGAAAAAGTGAATGAAAATGGCCAATTTACTCACTCTGAGGCCTTAAAAAGTGTTTCTCCTCAACGGGAAGTGAATTAAATAACATTTGTAGGCCTTTATTGTTCAAGCGAAAACGCCCGATTATTGACGAAAGAGATAACCACCCCCCCTTACGACATGCTTCAGAAACGAAAAAAATGGTCCGTTTTCAAATGTTGCGTCTTTGAATGACAATCCACATTTGTACGTGGATAATCACTTTTAGAGCTAAAATTAGATGTTTAAAGTGATTTTCAAGCTTCCAGGGGCCCTAAACACAAGATTTGAGAAATGGGTAAAAGTGAATGAAAATGGCCAATTTACTCACTCTGGGGCCTTAATAAGTGTTTCTCCTCCACGGGAAGTGAATTAAATACCATTTGGAGGCCTTTATTGTTCAAGCGAAAACGCCTGATTTTTGATGAAAGAGATAACCACCCCCCCTTGCGACATGCTTCTGAAACTAAATAAATGGTTCATTTTCAAATGTTGCGTCTTTTGAACTACAATTAACATTGTACATGGATAATCACTTTTAGAGATAAAATGAGATGTTTAAAGTGATTTTCAAGCTTCCAGGGGCCCTAAACACGAGATTTGAAAAATGGGTAACCGTGAATGAAAATGGCCAATTTTTTCACTCTGCGGCCTTAAAAAGTGTTTCTCCTCCACGGGAAGTGAATTAAATACCATTTGGAGGCCTTTATTGTTCAAGCGAAAACGCCTGATTTTTGATGAAAGAGATAACCACCCCCCCTTACGACATGCGTCTGAAACTAAATAAATGGTTCATTTTCAAATGTTGCGTCTTTTGAACTACAATTAACATTGTACATGGATAATCACTTTTAGAGATAAAATGAGATGTTTAAAGTGATTTTCAAGCTTCCAGGGGCCCTAAACACGAGATTTGAAAAATGGGTAACCGTGAATGAAAATGGCCAATTTTTTCACTCTGCGGCCTTAAAAAGTGTTTCTCCTCCACGGAAAGTGAATAAAATAACATTTGGATGCCTTTATTGTTCAATCAAAAACGCCCGTTTTTTGGTGAAAAAGATAACCACCCCCCCTTACGACATGCTTCAGAAACGAAAAAAATGGTCCATTTTCAAATGTTGCGTCTTTGAACTACAATTCACATTTGTACGTGGATGATCACTTTTAGAGATAAAATTAGATGTTTAAAGTGATTTACAAGCTTCCAGGGGCCCTAAACACAAGATATGAGGAATGGGTAAATATGAATGAAAATGGCCAATTTATTCACTCTGAGGCCTTAAAAAGTTTTTCTCCACTCCAGAAAGTGAATTAAATAACATTTGTAGACCTTTATTGTTCAATCAAAAACGCCCGATTTTTGACGAAAGAGATAACCACCCCCCCTTACGACATGCTTCAGAAACAAAAAAAATGGTTCTTTTTCAAATGTTGCATCTTTGAACGACAATCCACATTTGTACGTGGATAAACACTTTTAGAGATAAAATGAGATGTTTAAAGTGATTTTCAAGCTTCCAGGGGCCCTAAACACAAGATTTGAGAAATGGGTAAAAGTGAATGAAAATGGCCAATTTACTCACTCTGAGGCCTTAAAAAGTGTTTCTCCTCCACGGGAAGTGAATTAAATACCATTTGGAGGCCTTTATTGTTCAAGCAAAAACGCCTGATTTTTGATGAAAGAGATAACCACCCCCCCTTACGACATGCTTCTGAAACTAAAAAAAGGGTTCATTTTCAAATGTTGCGCATTTTGAACTACAATTAACATTGTACATGGATAATCACTTTTAGAGATAAAATGAGATGTTTAAAGTGATTTTCAAGCTTCCAGGGGCCCTAAACACAAGATTTGAGAAATGGGTAAAAGTGAATGAAAATGGCCAATTACTCACTCTGAGGCCTTAAAAAGTGTTTCTCCTCAACGGGAAGTGAATTAAATAACATTTGTAGGTGTTTATTGTTCAAGCGAAAACGCCCGATTATTGACGAAAGAGATAACCACCTCCCCTTACGACATGCTTCAGAAACGAAAAAAATGGTCCGTTTTCAAATGTTGCGTCTTTGAATGACAATCCACATTTGTACGTGGATAATCACTTTTAGAGCTAAAATTAGATGTTTAAAGTGATTTTCAAGCTTCCAGGGGCCCTAAACACAAGAGATGAGGAATGGGTAAATATGAATGAAAATGGCCAATTTATTCACTCTGAGGCCTTAAAAAGTTTTTCTCCACTCCAGAAAGTGAATTAAATAACATTTGTAGGCCTTTATTGTTCAATCAAAAACGCCCGATTTTTGACGAAAGAGATAACCACCCCCCCTTTCGACATGCTTCAGAAACTAAAAAAATGGTCCGTTTTTAAATGTAGCCTCTTTGAACTACAATTCACATTTGTACGTGGAAAAGCACTTTTAAAGATCAAATGAGATGTTTAAAGTGATTTTCATGCTTCCAGGGGCCTTAAACACAAGATTTGAGGAATGGGTAAAAGTGAATGAAAATGGCCAATTTACTCACTCTGAGGCCTTAAAAAGTGTTTCTCCTCCACGGGAAGTGAATTAAATACCATTTGGAGGTCTTTATTGTTCAAGCGAAAACGCCTGATTTTTGATGAAAGAGATAACCACCCCCCCTTACGACATGCTTCTGAAACTGAAAAAATGGTTCATTTTCAAATGTTGCGTCTTTGAACCACAATTAACATTTGTACGTGGATAAACACTTTTAGAGCTAAAATTAGATGTTTAAAGTGATTTTCAAGCTTCCAGGGGCCCTAAACACGAGATTTGAGAAATGGGTAACCGTGAATGAAAATGGCCAATTTACTCACTCTGCGGCCTTAAAAAGTGTTTCTCCTCCATGGAAAGTGAATAAAATAACATTTGGATGCCTTTATTGTTCAATCAAAAACGCCTGTTTTTTGGTGAAAAAGATAACCACCCCCCCTTACGACATGCTTCAGAAACAAAAAAAATGTTCCATTTTCAAATGTTGCGTCTTTGAACTACAATTCACATTTGTACGTGAATGATCACTTTTAGAGAGAAAATTAGATGTTTAAAGTGAATTACAAGCTTCCAGGGGCCCTAAACACAAGATATGAGGAATGGGTAAATATGAATGAAAATGGCCAATTTATTCACTCTGAGGCCTTAAAAAGTTTTTCTCCACTCCAGAAAGTGAATTAAATAACATTTGTAGGCCTTTATTGTTCAATCAAAAACGCCCGATTTTTGACGAAAGAGATAACCACCCCCCCTTACGACATGCTTCAGAAACTAAAAAAATGGTCCGTTTTCAAATGTTGCCTCTTTGAACTACAATTCACATTTGTACGTGGAAAAGCACTTTTAAAGATCAAATGAGATGTTTAAAGTGATTTTCATGCTTCCAGGGGCCTTAAACACAAGATTTGAGGAATGGGTAAAAGTGAATGAAAATGGCCAATTTACTCACTCTGAGGCCTTAAAAAGTGTTTCTCCTCCACGGGAAGTGAATTAAATACCATTTGGAGGTCTTTATTGTTCAAGCGAAAACGCCTGATTTTTGATGAAAGAGATAACCACCCCCCCTTACGACATGCTTCTGAAACTGAAAAAATGGTTCATTTTCAAATGTTGCGTCTTTGAACCACAATTAACATTTGTACGTGGATAATCACTTTTAGAGCTAAAATTAGATGTTTAAAGTGATTTTCAAGCTTCCAGGGGCCCTAAACACGAGATTTGAAAAATGTGTAACCGTGAATGAAAATGGCCAATTTACTCACTCTGCGGCCTTAAAAAGTGTTTCTCCTCCACGGAAAGTGAATAAAATAACATTTGGATGCCTTTATTGTTCAATCAAAAACGCCCGTTTTTGGTGAAAAAGATAACCACCCCCCTTACGACATGCTTCAGAAACAAAAAAAATGGTCCATTTTCAAATGTTGCGTCTTTGAACTACAATTCACATTTGTACGTGGATAATCACTTTTAGAGATAAAATTAGATGTTTAAAGTGATTTACAAGCTTCCAGGGGCCCTAAACACAAGATATGAGGAATGGGTAAATATGAATGAAAATGGCCAATTTATTCACTTTGAGGCCTTAAAAAGTTTTTCTCCACTTCAGAAAGTGAATTAAATAACATTTGTAGACCTTTATTGTTCAATCAAAAACGCCCGATTTTTGACGAAAGAGATAACCACCCCCCCTTACGACATGCTTCAGAAACAAAAAAAATGGTTCATTTTCAAATGTTGCATCTTTGAACGACAATACACATTTGTACGTGGATAAACACTTTTAGAGATAAAATTAGATGTTTAAAGTGATTTTCAAGCTTCCAGGGGCCCTAAACACAAGATTTGAGAAATGGGTAAAAGTGAATGAAAATGGCCAATTTACTCACTCTGAGGCCTTAAAAAGTGTTTCTCCTGAACGGGAAGTGAATTAAATAACATTTGTAGGCCTTTATTGTTCAAGCGAAAACGCCCGATTATTGACGAAAGAGATAACCACCCCCCCTTACGACATGCTTCAGAAACGAAAAAAATGGTCCGTTTTTAAATGTTGCGTCTTTAAATGACAATCCACATTTGTACGTGGATAATCACTTTTAGAGCTAAAATTAGATGTTTAAAGTGATTTTCAAGCTTCCAGGGGCCCTAAACACAAGATTTGAGAAATGGGTAAAAGTGAATGAAAATGGCCAATTTACTCACTCTGAGGCCTTAAAAAGTGTTTCTCCTCCACGGGAAGTGAATTAAATACCATTTGGAGGCCTTTATTGTTCAAGCGAAAACGCCTGATTTTTGATGAAAGAGATAACCACCCCCCCTTACGACATGCTTCTGAAACTAAAAAAATGGTTCATTTTCAAATGTTGCGTCTTTTGAACTACAATTAACATTGTACGTGGATAATCACTTTTAGAGATAAAATGAGATGTTTAAAGTGATTTTCAAGCTTCCAGGGGCCCTAAACACGAGATTTGAAAAATGGGTAACCGTGAATGAAAATGGCCAATTTTTTCACTCTGCGGCCTTAAAAAGTGTTTCTCCTCCACGGAAAGTGAATAAAATAACATTTGGATGCCTTTATTGTTCAATCAAAAACGCCCGTTTTTTGGTGAAAAAGATAACCACCCCCCCTTACGACATGCTTCAGAAACGAAAAAAATGGTCCATTTTCAAATGTTGCGTCTTTGAACTACAATTCACATTTGTACGTGGATGATCACTTTTAGAGATAAAATTAGATGTTTAAAGTGATTTACAAGCTTCCAGGGGCCCTAAACACAAGATATGAGGAATGGGTAAATATGAATGAAAATGGCCAATTTATTCACTCTGAGGCCTTAAAAAGTTTTTCTCCACTCCAGAAAGTGAATTAAATAACATTTGTAGGCCTTTATTGTTCAATCAAAAACGCCTGATTTTTGACGAAAGAGATAACCACCCCCCCTTACGACATGCTTCAGAAACTAAAAAAATGGTCCGTTTTTAAATGTAGCCTCTTTGAACTACAATTCACATTTGTACGTGGAAAAGCACTTTTAAAGATCAAATGAGATGTTTAAAGTGATTTTCATGCTTCCAGGGGCCTTAAACACAAGATTTGAGGAATGGGTAAAAGTGAATGAAAATGGCCAATTTACTCACTCTGAGGCCTTAAAAAGTGTTTCTCCTCCACGGGAAGTGAATTAAATAACATTTGTAGGCCTTTATTGTTCAAGCGAGAACGGCCGATTATTGACGAAAGAGATAACCACCCCCCCTTACGACATGCTTCAGAAACGTAAAAAATGGCCCGTTTTCAAATGTTGCGTCTTTGAATGACAATCCACATTTGTACGTGGATAATCACTTTTAGAGCTAAAATTAGATGTTTAAAGTGATTTTCAAGCTTCCAGGGGCCCTAAACACAAGATTTGAGAAATGGGTAAAAGTGAATGAAAATGGCCAATTTACTCACTCTGGGGCCTTAATAAGTGTTTCTCCTCCACGGGAAGTGAATTAAATACCATTTGGAGGCCTTTATTGTTCAAGCGAAAACGCCTGATTTTTGATGAAAGAGATAACCACCCCCCCTTACGACATGCTTCTGAAACTAAAAAAATGGTTCATTTTCAAATGTTGCGTCTTTTGAACTACAATTAACATTGTACATGGATAATCACTTTTAGAGATAAAATGAGATGTTTAAAGTGATTTTCAAGCTTCCAGGGGCCCTAAACACGAGATTTGAAAAATGGGTAACCGTGAATGAAAATGGCCAATTTTTTCACTCTGCGGCCTTAAAAAGTGTTTCTCCTCCACGGAAAGTGAATAAAATAACATTTGGATGCCTTTATTGTTCAATCAAAAACGCCCGTTTTTTGGTGAAAAAGATAACCACCCCCCCTTACGACATGCTTCTGAAACTAAAAAAATGGTTCATTTTCAAATGTTGCGTCTTTTGAACTACAATTAACATTGTACGTGGATAATCACTTTTAGAGATAAAATGAGATGTTTAAAGTGATTTTCAAGCTTCCAGGGGCCCTAAACACGAGATTTGAAAAATGGGTAACCGTGAATGAAAATGGCCAATTTTTTCACTCTGCGGCCTTAAAAAGTGTTTCTCCTCCACGGAAAGTGAATAAAATAACATTTGGATGCCTTTATTGTTCAATCAAAAACGCCCGTTTTTTGGTGAAAAAGATAACCACCCCCCCTTACGACATGCTTCAGAAACGAAAAAAATGGTCCATTTTCAAATGTTGCGTCTTTGAACTACAATTCACATTTGTACGTGGATGATCACTTTTAGAGATAAAATTAGATGTTTAAAGTGATTTACAAGCTTCCAGGGGCCCTAAACACAAGATATGAGGAATGGGTAAATATGAATGAAAATGGCCAATTTATTCACTCTGAGGCCTTAAAAAGTTTTTCTCCACTCCAGAAAGTGAATTAAATAACATTTGTAGACCTTTATTGTTCAATCAAAAACGCCCGATTTTTGACGAAAGAGATAACCACCCCCCCTTACGACATGCTTCAGAAACAAAAAAAATGGTTCTTTTTCAAATGTTGCATCTTTGAACGACAATCCACATTTGTACGTGGATAAACACTTTTAGAGCTAAAATTAGATGTTTAAAGTGATTTTCAAGCTTCCAGGGGCCCTAAACACAAGATATGAGGAATGGGTAAATATGAATGAAAATGGCCAATTTATTCACTCTGAGGCCTTAAAAAGTTTTTCTCCACTCCAGAAAGTGAATTAAATAACATTTGTAGGCCTTTATTGTTCAATCAAAAACGCCCGATTTTTGACGAAAGAGATAACCACCCCCCCCTTACGACATGCTTCAGAAACAAAAAAAATGGTCCGTTTTTAAATGTAGCCTCTTTGAACTACAATTCACATTTGTACGTGGAAAAGCACTTTTAAAGATCAAATGAGATGTTTAAAGTGATTTTCATGCTTCCAGGGGCCTTAAACACAAGATTTGAGGAATGGGTAAAAGTGAATGAAAATGGCCAATTTACTCACTCTGAGGCCTTAAAAAGTGTTTCTCCTCCACGGGAAGTGAATTAAATAACATTTGTAGGCCTTTATTGTTCAAGCGAGAACGGCCGATTATTGACGAAAGAGATAACCACCCCCCCTTACGACATGCTTCAGAAACGTAAAAAATGGCCCGTTTTCAAATGTTGCGTCTTTGAATGACAATCCACATTTGTACGTGGATAATCACTTTTAGAGCTAAAATTAGATGTTTAAAGTGATTTTCAAGCTTCCAGGGGCCCTAAACACAAGATTTGAGAAATGGGTAAAAGTGAATGAAAATGGCCAATTTACTCACTCTGGGGCCTTAATAAGTGTTTCTCCTCCACGGGAAGTGAATTAAATACCATTTGGAGGCCTTTATTGTTCAAGCGAAAACGCCTGATTTTTGATGAAAGAGATAACCACCCCCCCTTACGACATGCTTCTGAAACTAAAAAAATGGTTCATTTTCAAATGTTGCGTCTTTTGAACTACAATTAACATTGTACATGGATAATCACTTTTAGAGATAAAATGAGATGTTTAAAGTGATTTTCAAGCTTCCAGGGGCCCTAAACACGAGATTTGAAAAATGGGTAACCGTGAATGAAAATGGCCAATTTTTTCACTCTGCGGCCTTAAAAAGTGTTTCTCCTCCACGGAAAGTGAATAAAATAACATTTGGATGCCTTTATTGTTCAATCAAAAACGCCCGTTTTTTGGTGAAAAAGATAACCACCCCCCCTTACGACATGCTTCTGAAACTAAAAAAATGGTTCATTTTCAAATGTTGCGTCTTTTGAACTACAATTAACATTGTACGTGGATAATCACTTTTAGAGATAAAATGAGATGTTTAAAGTGATTTTCAAGCTTCCAGGGGCCCTAAACACGAGATTTGAAAAATGGGTAACCGTGAATGAAAATGGCCAATTTTTTCACTCTGCGGCCTTAAAAAGTGTTTCTCCTCCACGGAAAGTGAATAAAATAACATTTGGATGCCTTTATTGTTCAATCAAAAACGCCCGTTTTTTGGTAAAAAAGATAACCACCCCCCCTTACGACATGCTTCAGAAACGAAAAAAATGGTCCATTTTCAAATGTTGTGTCTTTGAACTACAATTCACATTTGTACGTGGATGATCACTTTTAGAGATAAAATTAGATGTTTAAAGTGATTTACAAGCTTCCAGGGGCCCTAAACACAAGATATGAGGAATGGGTAAATATGAATGAAAATGGCCAATTTATTCACTCTGAGGCCTTAAAAAGTTTTTCTCCACTCCAGAAAGTGAATTAAATAACATTTGTAGACCTTTATTGTTCAATCAAAAACGCCCGATTTTTGACGAAAGAGATAACCACCCCCCCTTACGACATGCTTCAGAAACAAAAAAAATGGTTCTTTTTCAAATGTTGCATCTTTGAACGACAATCCACATTTGTACGTGGATAAACACTTTTAGAGCTAAAATTA
Source organism: Triturus cristatus (assembly GCF_964204655.1). Classification (NCBI taxonomy): domain Eukaryota; kingdom Metazoa; phylum Chordata; class Amphibia; order Caudata; family Salamandridae; genus Triturus; species Triturus cristatus. The sequence goes on along the minus strand of NC_140587.1, from coordinate 931,700,212 downwards.
GATGTTTAAAGTGATTTTCAAGCTTCCAGGGGCCCTAAACACAAGATATGAGGAATGGGTAAATATGAATGAAAATGGCCAATTTATTCACTCTGAGGCCTTAAAAAGTTTTTCTCCACTCCAGAAAGTGAATTAAATAACATTTGTAGGCCTTTATTGTTCAATCAAAAACGCCCGATTTTTGACGAAAGAGATAACCACCCCCCCTTACGACATGCTTCAGAAACAAAAAAAATGGTCCGTTTTTAAATGTAGCCTCTTTGAACTACAATTCACATTTGTACGTGGAAAAGCACTTTTAAAGATCAAATGAGATGTTTAAAGTGATTTTCATGCTTCCAGGGGCCTTAAACACAAGATTTGAGGAATGGGTAAAAGTGAATGAAAATGGCCAATTTACTCACTCTGAGGCCTTAAAAAGTGTTTCTCCTCCACGGGAAGTGAATTAAATAACATTTGTAGGCCTTTATTGTTCAAGCGAGAACGGCCGATTATTGACGAAAGAGATAACCACCCCCCCTTACGACATGCTTCAGAAACGTAAAAAATGGCCCGTTTTCAAATGTTGCGTCTTTGAATGACAATCCACATTTGTACGTGGATAATCACTTTTAGAGCTAAAATTAGATGTTTAAAGTGATTTTCAAGCTTCCAGGGGCCCTAAACACAAGATTTGAGAAATGGGTAAAAGTGAATGAAAATGGCCAATTTACTCACTCTGAGGCCTTAAAAAGTGTTTCTCCTCCACGGGAAGTGAATTAAATACCATTTGGAGGTCTTTATTGTTCAAGCGAAAACGCCTGATTTTTGATGAAAGAGATAACCACCCCCCCTTACGACATGCTTCTGAAACTGAAAAAATGGTTCATTTTCAAATGTTGCGTCTTTGAACCACAATTAACATTTGTACGTGGATAAACACTTTTAGAGCTAAAATTAGATGTTTAAAGTGATTTTCAAGCTTCCAGGGGCCCTAAACACGAGATTTGAGAAATGGGTAACCGTGAATGAAAATGGCCAATTTACTCACTCTGCGGCCTTAAAAAGTGTTTCTCTTCCATGGAAAGTGAATAAAATAACATTTGGATGCCTTTATTGTTCAATCAAAAACGCCTGTTTTTTGGTGAAAAAGATAACCACCCCCCCTAACGACATGCTTCAGAAACAAAAAAAATGTTCCATTTTCAAATGTTGCGTCTTTGAACTACAATTCACATTTGTACGTGAATGATCACTTTTAGAGAGAAAATTAGATGTTTAAAGTGATTTACAAGCTTCCAGGGGCCCTAAACACAAGATATGAGGAATGGGTAAATATGAATGAAAATGGCCAATTTATTCACTCTGAGGCCTTAAAAAGTTTTTCTCCACTCCAGAAAGTGAATTAAATAACATTTGTAGGCCTTTATTGTTCAATCAAAAACGCCCGATTTTTGACGAAAGAGATAACCACCCCCCCTTACGACATGCTTCAGAAACTAAAAAAATGGTCCGTTTTCAAATGTTGCGTCTTTTGAACTACAATTAACATTGTACGTGGATAATCACTTTTAGAGATAAAATGAGATGTTTAAAGTGATTTTCAAGCTTCCAGGGGCCCTAAACACGAGATTTGAAAAATGGGTAACCGTGAATGAAAATGGCCAATTTTTTCACTCAGCGGCCTTAAAAAGTGTTTCTCCTCCACGGAAAGTGAATAAAATAACATTTGGATGCCTTTATTGTTCAATCAAAAACGCCCGTTTTTTGGTGAAAAAGATAACCACCCCCCCTTACGACATGCTTCAGAAACGAAAAAAATGGTCCATTTTCAAATGTTGCGTCTTTGAACTACAATTCACATTTGTACGTGGATGATCACTTTTAGAGATAAAATTAGATGTTTAAAGTGATTTACAAGCTTCCAGGGGCCCTAAACACAAGATATGAGGAATGGGTAAATATGAATGAAAATGGCCAATTTATTCACTCTGAGGCCTTAAAAAGTTTTTCTCCACTCCAGAAAGTGAATTAAATAACATTTGTAGACCTTTATTGTTCAATCAAAAACGCCCGATTTTTGACGAAAGAGATAACCACCCCCCCTTACGACATGCTTCAGAAACAAAAAAAATGGTTCTTTTTCAAATGTTGCATCTTTGAACGACAATCCACATTTGTACGTGGATAAACACTTTTAGAGCTAAAATTAGATGTTTAAAGTGATTTTCAAGCTTCCAGGGGCCCTAAACACGATATGAGGAATGGGTAAATATGAATGAAAATGGCCAATTTATTCACTCTGAGGCCTTAAAAAGTTTTTCTCCACTCCAGAAAGTGAATTAAATAACATTTGTAGGCCTTTATTGTTCAAGCGAAAACGCCTGATTTTTGATGAAAGAGATAACCACCCCCCCTTACGACATGCTTCTGAAACTAAAAAAATGGTTCATTTTCAAATGTTGCGTGTTTTGAACTACAATTAACATTGTACATGGATAATCACTTTTAGAGATAAAATGAGATGTTTAAAGTGATTTTCAAGCTTCCAGGGGCCCTAAACACGAGATTTGAAAAATGGGTAACCGTGAATGAAAATGGCCAATTTTTTCACTCTGCGGCCTTAAAAAGTGTTTCTCCTCCACGGAAAGTGAATAAAATAACATTTGGATGCCTTTATTGTTCAATCAAAAACGCCCGTTTTTTGGTGAAAAAGATAACCACCCCCCCTTACGACATGCTTCTGAAACTAAAAAAATGGTTCATTTTCAAATGTTGCGTCTTTTGAACTACAATTAACATTGTATGTGGATAATCACTTTTAGAGATAAAATGAGATGTTTAAAGTGATTTTCAAGCTTCCAGGGGCCCTAAACACGAGATTTGAAAAATGGGTAACCGTGAATGAAAATGGCCAATTTTTTCACTCTGCGGCCTTAAAAAGTGTTTTCTCCTCCACGGAAAGTGAATAAAATAACATTTGGATGCCTTTATTGTTCAATCAAAAACGCCCGTTTTTTGGTGAAAAAGATAACCACCCCCCCTTACGACATGCTTCAGAAACGAAAAAAATGGTCCATTTTCAAATGTTGCGTCTTTGAACTACAATTCACATTTGTACGTGGATGATCACTTTTAGAGATAAAATTAGATGTTTAAAGTGATTTACAAGCTTCCAGGGGCCCTAAACACAAGATATGAGGAATGGGTAAATATGAATGAAAATGGCCAATTTATTCACTCTGAGGCCTTAAAAAGTTTTTCTCCACTCCAGAAAGTGAATTAAATAACATTTGTAGACCTTTATTGTTCAATCAAAAACGCCCGATTTTTGACGAAAGAGATAACCACCCCCCCTTACGACATGCTTCAGAAACAAAAAAAATGGTTCTTTTTCAAATGTTGCATCTTTGAACGACAATCCACATTTGTACGTGGATAAACACTTTTAGAGCTAAAATTAGATGTTTAAAGTGATTTTCAAGCTTCCAGGGGCCCTAAACACAAGATATGAGGAATGGGTAAATATGAATGAAAATGGCCAATTTATTCACTCTGAGGCCTTAAAAAGTTTTTCTCCACTCCAGAAAGTGAATTAAATAACATTTGTAGGCCTTTATTGTTCAATCAAAAACGCCCGATTTTTGACGAAAGAGATAACCACCCCCCCTTTCGACATGCTTCAGAAACTAAAAAAATGGTCCGTTTTTAAATGTAGCCTCTTTGAACTACAATTCACATTTGTACGTGGAAAAGCACTTTTAAAGATCAAATGAGATGTTTAAAGTGATTTTCATGCTTCCAGGGGCCTTAAACACAAGATTTGAGGAATGGGTAAAAGTGAATGAAAATGGCCAATTTACTCACTCTGAGGCCTTAAAAAGTGTTTCTCCTCCACGGGAAGTGAATTAAATACCATTTGGAGGTCTTTATTGTTCAAGCGAAAACGCCTGATTTTTGATGAAAGAGATAACCACCCCCCCTTACGACATGCTTCTGAAACTGAAAAAATGGTTCATTTTCAAATGTTGCGTCTTTGAACCACAATTAACATTTGTACGTGGATAAACACTTTTAGAGCTAAAATTAGATGTTTAAAGTGATTTTCAAGCTTCCAGGGGCCCTAAACACGAGATTTGAGAAATGGGTAACCGTGAATGAAAATGGCCAATTTACTCACTCTGCGGCCTTAAAAAGTGTTTCTCCTCCATGGAAAGTGAATAAAATAACATTTGGATGCCTTTATTGTTCAATCAAAAACGCCTGTTTTTTGGTGAAAAAGATAACCACCCCCCCTAACGACATGCTTCAGAAACAAAAAAAATGTTCCATTTTCAAATGTTGCGTCTTTGAACTACAATTCACATTTGTACGTGAATGATCACTTTTAGAGAGAAAATTAGATGTTTAAAGTGATTTACAAGCTTCCAGGGGCCCTAAACACAAGATATGAGGAATGGGTAAATATGAATGAAAATGGCCAATTTATTCACTCTGAGGCCTTAAAAAGTTTTTCTCCACTCCAGAACGTGAATTAAATAACATTTGTAGGCCTTTATTGTTCAATCAAAAACGCCCGATTTTTGACGAAAGAGATAACCACCCCCCCTTACGACATGCTTCAGAAACTAAAAAAATGGTCCGTTTTCAAATGTTGCCTCTTTGAACTACAATTCACATTTGTACGTGGAAAAGCACTTTTAAAGATCAAATGAGATGTTTAAAGTGATTTTCATGCTTCCAGGGGCCTTAAACACAAGATTTGAGGAATGGGTAAAAGTGAATGAAAATGGCCAATTTACTCACTCTGAGGCCTTAAAAAGTGTTTCTCCTCCACGGGAAGTGAATTAAATACCATTTGGAGGTCTTTATTGTTCAAGCGAAAACGCCTGATTTTTGATGAAAGAGATAACCACCCCCCCTTACGACATGCTTCTGAAACTGAAAAAATGGTTCATTTTCAAATGTTGCGTCTTTGAACCACAATTAACATTTGTACGTGGATAATCACTTTTAGAGCTAAAATTAGATGTTTAAAGTGATTTTCAAGCTTCCAGGGGCCCTAAACACGAGATTTGAAAAATGTGTAACCGTGAATGAAAATGGCCAATTTACTCACTCTGCGGCCTTAAAAAGTGTTTCTCCTCCACGGAAAGTGAATAAAATAACATTTGGATGCCTTTATTGTTCAATCAAAAACGCCCGTTTTTGGTGAAAAAGATAACCACCCCCCTTACGACATGCTTCAGAAACAAAAAAAATGGTCCATTTTCAAATGTTGCGTCTTTGAACTACAATTCACATTTGTACGTGGATAATCACTTTTAGAGATAAAATTAGATGTTTTAAGTGATTTACAAGCTTCCAGGGGCCCTAAACACAAGATATGAGGAATGGGTAAATATGAATGAAAATGGCCAATTTATTCACTTTGAGGCCTTAAAAAGTTTTTCTCCACTTCAGAAAGTGAATTAAATAACATTTGTAGACCTTTATTGTTCAATCAAAAACGCCCGATTTTTGACGAAAGAGATAACCACCCCCCCTTACGACATGCTTAAGAAACAAAAAAAATGGTTCATTTTCAAATGTTGCATCTTTGAACGACAATACACATTTGTACGTGGATAAACACTTTTAGAGATAAAATTAGATGTTTAAAGTGATTTTCAAGCTTCCAGGGGCCCTAAACACAAGATTTGAGAAATGGGTAAAAGTGAATGAAAATGGCCAATTTACTCACTCTGAGGCCTTAAAAAGTGTTTCTCCTGAACGGGAAGTGAATTAAATAACATTTGTAGGCCTTTATTGTTCAATCAAAAACGCCCGATTTTTGACGAAAGAGATAACCACCCCCCCTTACGACATGCTTCAGAAACTAAAAAAATGGTCCGTTTTCAAATGTTGCGTCTTTTGAACTACAATTAACATTGTACGTGGATAATCACTTTTAGAGATAAAATGAGATGTTTAAAGTGATTTTCAAGCTTCCAGGGGCCCTAAACACGAGATTTGAAAAATGGGTAACCGTGAATGAAAATGGCCAATTTTTTCACTCAGCGGCCTTAAAAAGTGTTTCTCCTCCACGGAAAGTGAATAAAATAACATTTGGATGCCTTTATTGTTCAATCAAAAACGCCCGTTTTTTGGTGAAAAAGATAACCACCCCCCCTTACGACATGCTTCAGAAACGAAAAAAATGGTCCATTTTCAAATGTTGTGTCTTTGAACTACAATTCACATTTGTACGTGGATGATCACTTTTAGAGATAAAATTAGATGTTTAAAGTGATTTACAAGCTTCCAGGGGCCCTAAACACAAGATATGAGGAATGGGTAAATATGAATGAAAATGGCCAATTTATTCACTCTGAGGCCTTAAAAAGTTTTTCTCCACTCCAGAAAGTGAATTAAATAACATTTGTAGACCTTTATTGTTCAATCAAAAACGCCCGATTTTTGACGAAAGAGATAACCACCCCCCCTTACGACATGCTTCAGAAACAAAAAAAATGGTTCTTTTTCAAATGTTGCATCTTTGAACGACAATCCACATTTGTACGTGGATAAACACTTTTAGAGCTAAAATTAGATGTTTAAAGTGATTTTCAAGCTTCCAGGGGCCCTAAACACGATATGAGGAATGGGTAAATATGAATGAAAATGGCCAATTTATTCACTCTGAGGCCTTAAAAAGTTTTTCTCCACTCCAGAAAGTGAATTAAATAACATTTGTAGGCCTTTATTGTTCAAGCGAAAACGCCTGATTTTTGATGAAAGAGATAACCACCCCCCCTTACGACATGCTTCTGAAACTAAAAAAATGGTTCATTTTCAAATGTTGCGTGTTTTGAACTACAATTAACATTGTACATGGATAATCACTTTTAGAGATAAAATGAGATGTTTAAAGTGATTTTCAAGCTTCCAGGGGCCCTAAACACGAGATTTGAAAAATGGGTAACCGTGAATGAAAATGGCCAATTTTTTCACTCTGCGGCCTTAAAAAGTGTTTCTCCTCCACGGAAAGTGAATAAAATAACATTTGGATGCCTTTATTGTTCAATCAAAAACGCCCGTTTTTTGGTGAAAAAGATAACCACCCCCCCTTACGACATGCTTCTGAAACTAAAAAAATGGTTCATTTTCAAATGTTGCGTCTTTTGAACTACAATTAACATTGTATGTGGATAATCACTTTTAGAGATAAAATGAGATGTTTAAAGTGATTTTCAAGCTTCCAGGGGCCCTAAACACGAGATTTGAAAAATGGGTAACCGTGAATGAAAATGGCCAATTTTTTCACTCTGCGGCCTTAAAAAGTGTTTTCTCCTCCACGGAAAGTGAATAAAATAACATTTGGATGCCTTTATTGTTCAATCAAAAACGCCCGTTTTTTGGTGAAAAAGATAACCACCCCCCCTTACGACATGCTTCAGAAACGAAAAAAATGGTCCATTTTCAAATGTTGCGTCTTTGAACTACAATTCACATTTGTACGTGGATGATCACTTTTAGAGATAAAATTAGATGTTTAAAGTGATTTACAAGCTTCCAGGGGCCCTAAACACAAGATATGAGGAATGGGTAAATATGAATGAAAATGGCCAATTTATTCACTCTGAGGCCTTAAAAAGTTTTTCTCCACTCCAGAAAGTGAATTAAATAACATTTGTAGACCTTTATTGTTCAATCAAAAACGCCCGATTTTTGACGAAAGAGATAACCACCCCCCCTTACGACATGCTTCAGAAACAAAAAAAATGGTTCTTTTTCAAATGTTGCATCTTTGAACGACAATCCACATTTGTACGTGGATAAACACTTTTAGAGCTAAAATTAGATGTTTAAAGTGATTTTCAAGCTTCCAGGGGCCCTAAACACAAGATATGAGGAATGGGTAAATATGAATGAAAATGGCCAATTTATTCACTCTGAGGCCTTAAAAAGTTTTTCTCCACTCCAGAAAGTGAATTAAATAACATTTGTAGGCCTTTATTGTTCAATCAAAAACGCCCGATTTTTGACGAAAGAGATAACCACCCCCCCTTTCGACATGCTTCAGAAACTAAAAAAATGGTCCGTTTTTAAATGTAGCCTCTTTGAACTACAATTCACATTTGTACGTGGAAAAGCACTTTTAAAGATCAAATGAGATGTTTAAAGTGATTTTCATGCTTCCAGGGGCCTTAAACACAAGATTTGAGGAATGGGTAAAAGTGAATGAAAATGGCCAATTTACTCACTCTGAGGCCTTAAAAAGTGTTTCTCCTCCACGGGAAGTGAATTAAATACCATTTGGAGGTCTTTATTGTTCAAGCGAAAACGCCTGATTTTTGATGAAAGAGATAACCACCCCCCCTTACGACATGCTTCTGAAACTGAAAAAATGGTTCATTTTCAAATGTTGCGTCTTTGAACCACAATTAACATTTGTACGTGGATAAACACTTTTAGAGCTAAAATTAGATGTTTAAAGTGATTTTCAAGCTTCCAGGGGCCCTAAACACGAGATTTGAGAAATGGGTAACCGTGAATGAAAATGGCCAATTTACTCACTCTGCGGCCTTAAAAAGTGTTTCTCCTCCATGGAAAGTGAATAAAATAACATTTGGATGCCTTTATTGTTCAATCAAAAACGCCTGTTTTTTGGTGAAAAAGATAACCACCCCCCCTAACGACATGCTTCAGAAACAAAAAAAATGTTCCATTTTCAAATGTTGCGTCTTTGAACTACAATTCACATTTGTACGTGAATGATCACTTTTAGAGAGAAAATTAGATGTTTAAAGTGATTTACAAGCTTCCAGGGGCCCTAAACACAAGATATGAGGAATGGGTAAATATGAATGAAAATGGCCAATTTATTCACTCTGAGGCCTTAAAAAGTTTTTCTCCACTCCAGAACGTGAATTAAATAACATTTGTAGGCCTTTATTGTTCAATCAAAAACGCCCGATTTTTGACGAAAGAGATAACCACCCCCCCTTACGACATGCTTCAGAAACTAAAAAAATGGTCCGTTTTCAAATGTTGCCTCTTTGAACTACAATTCACATTTGTACGTGGAAAAGCACTTTTAAAGATCAAATGAGATGTTTAAAGTGATTTTCATGCTTCCAGGGGCCTTAAACACAAGATTTGAGGAATGGGTAAAAGTGAATGAAAATGGCCAATTTACTCACTCTGAGGCCTTAAAAAGTGTTTCTCCTCCACGGGAAGTGAATTAAATACCATTTGGAGGTCTTTATTGTTCAAGCGAAAACGCCTGATTTTTGATGAAAGAGATAACCACCCCCCCTTACGACATGCTTCTGAAACTGAAAAAATGGTTCATTTTCAAATGTTGCGTCTTTGAACCACAATTAACATTTGTACGTGGATAATCACTTTTAGAGCTAAAATTAGATGTTTAAAGTGATTTTCAAGCTTCCAGGGGCCCTAAACACGAGATTTGAAAAATGTGTAACCGTGAATGAAAATGGCCAATTTACTCACTCTGCGGCCTTAAAAAGTGTTTCTCCTCCACGGAAAGTGAATAAAATAACATTTGGATGCCTTTATTGTTCAATCAAAAACGCCCGTTTTTGGTGAAAAAGATAACCACCCCCCTTACGACATGCTTCAGAAACAAAAAAAATGGTCCATTTTCAAATGTTGCGTCTTTGAACTACAATTCACATTTGTACGTGGATAATCACTTTTAGAGATAAAATTAGATGTTTTAAGTGATTTACAAGCTTCCAGGGGCCCTAAACACAAGATATGAGGAATGGGTAAATATGAATGAAAATGGCCAATTTATTCACTTTGAGGCCTTAAAAAGTTTTTCTCCACTTCAGAAAGTGAATTAAATAACATTTGTAGACCTTTATTGTTCAATCAAAAACGCCCGATTTTTGACGAAAGAGATAACCACCCCCCCTTACGACATGCTTAAGAAACAAAAAAAATGGTTCATTTTCAAATGTTGCATCTTTGAACGACAATACACATTTGTACGTGGATAAACACTTTTAGAGATAAAATTAGATGTTTAAAGTGATTTTCAAGCTTCCAGGGGCCCTAAACACAAGATTTGAGAAATGGGTAAAAGTGAATGAAAATGGCCAATTTACTCACTCTGAGGCCTTAAAAAGTGTTTCTCCTGAACGGGAAGTGAATTAAATAACATTTGTAGGCCTTTATTGTTCAAGCGAAAACGTCCGATTATTGACGAAAGAGATAACCACCCCCCCTTACGACATGCTTCAGAAACGAAAAAAATGGTCCGTTTTCAAATGTTGCGTCTTTGAATGACAATCCACATTTGTACGTGGATAATCACTTTTAGAGCTAAAATTAGATGTTTAAAGTGATTTTCAAGCTTCCAGGGGCCCTAAACACAAGATTTGAGAAATGGGTAAAAGTGAATGAAAATGGCCAATTTACTCACTCTGAGGCCTTAAAAAGTGTTTCTCCTCCACGGGAAGTGAATTAAATACCATTTGGAGGCCTTTATTGTTCAAGCGAAAACGCCTGATTTTTGATGAAAGAGATAACCACCCCCCCTTACGACATGCTTCTGAAACTAAAAAAATGGTTCATTTTCAAATGTTGCGTCTTTTGAACTACAATTAACATTGTACGTGGATAATCACTTTTAGAGATAAAATGAGATGTTTAAAGTGATTTTCAAGCTTCCAGGGGCCCTAAACACGAGATTTGAAAAATGGGTAACCGTGAATGAAAATGGCCAATTTTTTCACTCTGCGGCCTTAAAAAGTGTTTCTCCTCCACGGAAAGTGAATAAAATAACATTTGGATGCCTTTATTGTTCAATCAAAAACGCCCGTTTTTTGGTGAAAAAGATAACCACCCCCCCTTACGACATGCTTCAGAAACGAAAAAAATGGTCCATTTTCAAATGTTGAGTCTTTGAACTACAATTCACATTTGTACGTGGATGATCACTTTTAGAGATAAAATTAGATGTTTAAAGTGATTTACAAGCTTCCAGGGGCCCTAAACACAAGATATGAGGAATGGGTAAATATGAATGAAAATGGCCAATTTATTCACTCTGAGGCCTTAAAAAGTTTTTCTCCACTCCAGAAAGTGAATTAAATAACATTTGTAGGCCTTTATTGTTCAATCAAAAACGCCCGATTTTTGACGAAAGAGATAACCACCCCCCCCTTACGACATGCTTCAGAAACTAAAAAAATGGTCCGTTTTTAAATGTAGCCTCTTTGAACTACAATTCACATTTGTACGTGGAAAAGCACTTTTAAAGATCAAATGAGATGTTTAAAGTGATTTTCATGCTTCCAGGGGCCTTAAACACAAGATTTGAGGAATGGGTAAAAGTGAATGAAAATGGCCAATTTACTCACTCTGAGGCCTTAAAAAGTGTTTCTCCTCCACGGGAAGTGAATTAAATAACATTTGTAGGCCTTTATTGTTCAAGCGAGAACGGCCGATTATTGACGAAAGAGATAACCACCCCCCCTTACGACATGCTTCAGAAACGTAAAAAATGGCCCGTTTTCAAATGTTGCGTCTTTGAATGACAATCCACATTTGTACGTGGATAATCACTTTTAGAGCTAAAATTAGACGTTTAAAGTGATTTTCAAGCTTCCAGGGGCCCTAAATACGAGATTTGAAAAATGGGTAACCGTGAATGAAAATGGCCAATTTTTTCACTCTGCGGCCTTAAAAAGTGTTTCTCCTCCACGGAAAGTGAATAAAATAACATTTGGATGCCTTATTGTTCAATCAAAAACGCCTGTTTTTTGGTGAAAAAGATAACCACCCCCCTTACGACATGCTTCAGAAACGAAAAAAATGGTCCATTTTCAAATGTTGCGTCTTTGAACTACAATTCACATTTGTACGTAGATGATTACTTTTAGAGATAAAATTAGATGTTTAAAGTGATTTACAAGCTTTCAGGGGCCCTAAACACAATATATGAGGAATGGGTAAATATGAATGAAAATGGCCAATTTATTCACTCTGAGGCCTTAAAAAGTTTTTCTCCACTGCAGAAAGTGAATTAAATAACATTTGTAGACCTTTATTGTTCAATCAAAAACGCCCGATTTTTGACGAAAGAGATAACCACCCCCCCCTTACGACATGCTTCAGAAACAAAAAAAATGGTTCATTTTCAAATGTTGCATCTTTGAACGACAATCCACATTTGTACGTGGATAAACACTTTTAGAGATAAAATTAGATGTTTAAAGTGATTTTCAAGCTTCCAGGGGCCCTAAACACAAGATTTGAGAAATGGGTAAAAGTGAATGAAAATGGCCAATTTACTCACTCTGAGGCCTTAAAAAGTGTTTCTCCTCAACGGGAAGTGAATTAAATAACATTTGTAGGCCTTTATTGTTCAAGCAAAAACGCCCGATTATTGACGAAAGAGATAACCACCCCCCCTTACGACATGCTTCAGAAACGAAAAAAATGGTCCGTTTTCAAATGTTGCGTCTTTGAATGACAATCCACATTTGTACGTGGATAATCACTTTTAGAGCTAAAATTAGATGTTTAAAGTGATTTTCAAGCTTCCAGGGGCCCTAAACACAAGATTTGAGAAATGGGTAAAAGTGAATGAAAATGGCCAATTTACTCACTCTGAGGCCTTAAAAAGTGTTTCTCCTCCACGGGAAGTGAATTAAATACCATTTGGAGGCCTTTATTGTTCAAGCGAAAACGCCTGATTTTTGATGAAAGAGATAACCACCCTCCCTTACGACATGCTTCTGAAACTAAAAAAATGGTTTATTTTCAAATGTTGCGTCTTTTGAACTACAATTAACATTGTACGTGGATAGTCACTTTTAGAGATAAAATTAGATGTTTAAAGTGATTTACAAGCTTCCAGGGGCCCTAAACACAAGATATGAGGAATGGGTAAATATGAATGAAAATGGCCAATTTATTCACTCTGAGGCCTTAAAAAGTTTTTGTCCACTCCAGAAAGTGAATTAAATAACATTTGTAGACCTTTATTGTTCAATCAAAAACGCCCGATTTTTGACGAAAGAGATAACCACCCCCCTTACGACATGCTTCAGAAACAAAAAAAATGGTTCATTTTCAAATGTTGCATCTTTGAACGACAATCCACATTTGTACGTGGATAAACACTTTTAGAGATAAAATTAGATGTTTAAAGTGATTTTCAAGCTTCCAGGGGCCCTAAACACAAGATTTGAGAAATGGGTAAAAGTGAATGAAAATGGCCAATTTACTCACTCTGAGGCCTTAAAAAGTGTTTCTCCTCAACGGGAAGTGAATTAAATAACATTTGTAGGCCTTTACTGTTCAAGCGAAAACGCCCGATGATTGACGAAAGAGATAACCACCCCCCCTTACGACATGCTTCAGAAACGAAAAAAATGGTCCGTTTTCAAATGTTGCGTCTTTGAATGACAATCCACATTTGTACGTGGATAATCACTTTTAGAGCTAAAATTAGATGTTTAAAGTGATTTTCAAGCTTCCAGGGGCCCTAAACACAAGATTTGAGAAATGGGTAAAAGTGAATGAAAATGGCCAATTTACTCACTCTGAGGCCTTAAAAAGTGTTTCTCCTCCACGGGAAGTGAATTAAATACCATTTGGAGGCCTTTATTGTTCAAGCAAAAACGCCTGATATTTGATGAAAGAGATAACCACCCCCCCTTACGACATGCTTCTGAAACTAAAAAAATGGTTCATTTTCAAATGTTGCGTCTTTTGAACTACAATTAACATTGTACATGGATAATCACTTTTAGAGATAAAATGAGATGTTTAAAGTGATTTTCAAGCTTCCGGGGCCCTAAACACGAGATTTGAAAAATGGGTAACCGTGAATGAAAATGGCCAATTTTTTCACTGTGCGGCCTTAAAAAGTGTTTCTCCTCCACGGAAAGTGAATAAAATAACATTTGGATGCCTTTATTGTTCAATCAAAAACGCCCGTTTTTTGGTGAAAAAGATAACCACCCCCCCTTACGACATGCTTCAGAAACGAAAAAAATGGTCCATTTTCAAATGTTGCGTCTTTGAACTACAATTCACATTTGTACGTGGATGATCACTTTTAGAGATAAAATTAGATGTTTAAAGTGATTTACAAGCTTCCAGGGGCCCTAAACACAAGATATGAGGAATGGGTAAATATGAATGAAAATGGCCAATTTATTCACTCTGAGGCCTTAAAAAGTTTTTCTCCACTCCAGAAAGTGAATTAAATAACATTTGTAGACCTTTATTGTTCAATCAAAAACGCCCGATTTTTGACGAAAGAGATAACCACCCCCCCTTACGACATGCTTCAGAAACAAAAAAAATGGTTCTTTTTCAAATGTTGCATCTTTGAACGACAATCCACATTTGTACGTGGATAAACACTTTTAGAGATAAAATGAGATGTTTAAAGTGATTTTCAAGCTTCCAGGGGCCCTAAACACAAGATTTGAGAAATGGGAAAAAGTGAATGAAAATGGGCAATTTACTCACTCTGAGGCCTTAAAAAGTGTTTCTCCTCAACGGGAAGTGAATTAAATAACATTTGTAGGCCTTTATTGTTCAAGCGAAAACGCCCGATTATTGACGAAAGAGATAACCACCCCCCCTTACGACATGCTTCAGAAACGAAAAAAATGGTCCGTTTTCAAATGTTGCGTCTTTGAATGACAATCCACATTTGTACGTGGATAATCACTTTTAGAGCTAAAATTAGATGTTTAAAGTGATTTTCAAGCTTCCAGGGGCCCTAAACACAAGATATGAGGAATGGGTAAATATGAATGAAAATGGCCAATTTACTCACTCTGCGGCCTTAAAAAGTGTTTCTCCTCCACGGAAAGTGAATAAAATAACATTTGGATGCCTTTATTGTTCAATCAAAAACGCCCGTTTTTGGTGAAAAAGATAACCACCCCCCTTACGACATGCTTCAGAAACAAAAAAAATGGTCCATTTTCAAATGTTGCGTCCTTGAACTACAATTCACATTTGTACGTGAATGATCACTTTTAGAGAGAAAATTAGATGTTTAAAGTGATTTACAAGCTTCCAGGGGCCCTAAACACAAGATATGAGGAATGGGTAAATATGAATGAAAATGGCCAATTTATTCACTCTGAGGCCTTAAAAAGTTTTTCTCCACTCCAGAAAGTGAATTAAATAACATTTGTAGGCCTTTATTGTTCAATCAAAAACGCCCGATTTTTGACGAAAGAGATAACCACCCCCCCTTACGACATGCTTCAGAAACTAAAAAAATGGTCCGTTTTCAAATGTTGCCTCTTTGAACTACAATTCACATTTGTACGTGGAAAAGCACTTTTAAAGATCAAATGAGATGTTTAAAGTGATTTTCATGCTTCCAGGGGCCTTAAACACAAGATTTGAGGAATGGGTAAAAGTGAATGAAAATGGCCAATTTACTCACTCTGAGGCCTTAAAAAGTGTTTCTCCTCCACGGGAAGTGAATTAAATACCATTTGGAGGTCTTTATTGTTCAAGCGAAAACGCCTGATTTTTGATGAAAGAGATAACCACCCCCCCTTACGACATGCTTCTGAAACTGAAAAAATGGTTCATTTTCAAATGTTGCGTCTTTGAACCACAATTAACATTTGTACGTGGATAATCACTTTTAGAGCTAAAATTAGATGTTTAAAGTGATTTTCAAGCTTCCAGGGGCCCTAAACACGAGATTTGAAAAATGTGTAACCGTGAATGAAAATGGCCAATTTTTTCACTCTGCGGCCTTAAAAAGTGTTTCTCCTCCACGGAAAGTGAATAAAATAACATTTGGATGCCTTTATTGTTCAATCAAAAACTCCCGTTTTTTGGTGAAAAAGATAACCACCCCCCCTTACGACATGCTTCAGAAACGAAAAAAATGGTCCATTTTCAAATGTTGCGTCTTTGAACTACAATTCACATTTGTACGTGGATGATCACTTTTAGAGATAAAATTAGATGTTTAAAGTGATTTACAAGCTTCCAGGGGCCCTAAACACAAGATATGAGGAATGGGTAAATATGAATGAAAATGGCCAATTTATTCACTCTGAGGTCTTAAAAAGTTTTTCTCCACTCCAGAAAGTGAATTAAATAACATTTGTATGCCTTTATTGTTCAATCAAAAACGCCCGATTTTTAACGAAAGAGATAACCACCCCCCCTTACGACATGCTTCAGAAACTAAAAAAGTGGTCCATTTTTAAAATGTAGCCTCTTTGAACTACAATTCACATTTGTACGTGGAAAAGCACTTTTAAAGATCAAATGAGATGTTTAAAGTGATTTTCATGCTTCCAGGGGCCTTAAACACAAGATTTGAGGAATGGGTAAAAGTGAATGAAAATGGCCCATTTACTCACTCTGAGGCCTTAAAAAGTGTTTTTCCTCCACGGGAAGTGAATTAAATACCATTTGGAGGTCTTTATTGTTCAAGCGAAAACGCCTGATTTTTGATGAAAGAGATAACCACCCCCCCTTACGACATGCTTCTGAAACTGAAAAAATGGTTCATTTTCAAATGTTGCGTCTTTGAACCACAATTAACATTTGTACGTGGATGAACACTTTTAGAGCTAAAATTAGATGTTTAAAGTGATTTTCAAGCTTCCAGGGGCCCTAAACACGAGATTTGAGAAATGGGTAAACGTGAATGAAAATGGCCAATTTACTCACTCTGCGGCCTTAAAAAGTGTTTCTCCTCCACGGAAAGTGAATAAAATAACATTTGGATGCCTTTATTGTTCAATCAAAAACGCCCGTTTTTGGTGAAAAAGATAACCACCCCCCTTACGACATGCTTCAGAAACAAAAAAAATGGTCCATTTTCAAATGTTGCGTCTTTGAACTACAATTCACATTTGTACGTGGATAATCACTTTTAGAGATAAAATTAGATGTTTTAAGTGATTTACAAGCTTCCAGGGGCCCTAAACACAAGATATGAGGAATGGGTAAATATGAATGAAAATGGCCAATTTATTCACTTTGAGGCCTTAAAAAGTTTTTCTCCACTTCAGAAAGTGAATTAAATAACATTTGTAGACCTTTATTGTTCAATCAAAAACGCCCGATTTTTGACGAAAGAGATAACCACCCCCCCTTACGACATGCTTAAGAAACAAAAAAAATGGTTCATTTTCAAATGTTGCATCTTTGAACGACAATACACATTTGTACGTGGATAAACACTTTTAGAGATAAAATTAGATGTTTAAAGTGATTTTCAAGCTTCCAGGGGCCCTAAACACAAGATTTGAGAAATGGGTAAAAGTGAATGAAAATGGCCAATTTACTCACTCTGAGGCCTTAAAAAGTGTTTCTCCTGAACGGGAAGTGAATTAAATAACATTTGTAGGCCTTTATTGTTCAAGCGAAAACGCCCGATTATTGACGAAAGAGATAACCACCCCCCCTTACGACATGCTTCAGGAACGAAAAAAATGGTCCGTTTTCAAATGTTGCGTCTTTGAATGACAATCCACATTTGTACGTGGATAATCACTTTTAGAGCTAAAATTAGATGTTTAAAGTGATTTTCAAGCTTCCAGGGGCCCTAAACACAAGATTTGAGAAATGGGTAAAAGTGAATGAAAATGGCCAATTTACTCACTCTGAGGCCTTAAAAAGTGTTTCTCCTCCACGGGAAGTGAATTAAATACCATTTGGAGGCCTTTATTGTTCAAGCGAAAACGCCTGATTTTTGATGAAAGAGATAACCACCCCCCCTTACGACATGCTTCTGAAACTAAAAAAATGGTTCATTTTCAAATGTTGCGTCTTTTGAACTACAATTAACATTGTACGTGGATAATCACTTTTAGAGATAAAATGAGATGTTTAAAGTGATTTTCAAGCTTCCAGGGGCCCTAAACACGAGATTTGAAAAATGGGTAACCGTGAATGAAAATGGCCAATTTTTTCACTCTGCGGCCTTAAAAAGTGTTTCTCCTCCACGGAAAGTGAATAAAATAACATTTGGATGCCTTTATTGTTCAATCAAAAACGCCCGTTTTTTGGTGAAAAAGATAACCACCCCCCCTTACGACATGCTTCTGAAACAAAAAAAATGGTTCATTTTCAAATGTTGCGTCTTTTGAACTACAATTAACATTGTATGTGGATAATCACTTTTAGAGATAAAATGAGATGTTTAAAGTGATTTTCAAGCTTCCAGGGGCCCTAAACACGAGATTTGAAAAATGGGTAACCGTGAATGAAAATGGCCAATTTTTTCACTCTGCGGCCTTAAAAAGTGTTTCTCCTCCACGGAAAGTGAATAAAATAACATTTGGATGCCTTTATTGTTCAATCAAAAACGCCCGTTTTTTGGTGAAAAAGATAACCACCCCCCCTTACGACATGCTTCAGAAACGAAAAAAATGGTCCATTTTCAAATGTTGCGTCTTTGAACTACAATTCACATTTGTACGTGGATGATCACTTTTAGAGATAAAATTAGATGTTTAAAGTGATTTACAAGCTTCCAGGGGCCCTAAACACAAGATATGAGGAATGGGTAAATATGAATGAAAATGGCCAATTTATTCACTCTGAGGCCTTAAAAAGTTTTTCTCCACTCCAGAAAGTGAATTAAATAACATTTGTAGGCCTTTATTGTTCAATCAAAAACGCCCGATTTTTGATGAAAGAGATAACCACCCCCCCTTACGACATGCTTCAGAAACTAAAAAAATGGTCCGTTTTCAAATGTTGCCTCTTTGAACTACAATTCACATTTGTACGTGGAAAAGCACTTTTAAAGATCAAATGAGATGTTTAAAGTGATTTTCATGCTTCCAGGGGCCTTAAACACAAGATTTGAGGAATGGGTAAAAGTGAATGAAAATGGCCAATTTACTCACTCTGAGGCCTTAAAAAGTGTTTCTCCTCCACGGGAAGTGAATTAAATACCATTTGGAGGTCTTTATTGTTCAAGCGAAAACGCCTGATTTTTGATGAAAGAGATAACCACCCCCCCTTACGACATGCTTCTGAAACTGAAAAAATGGTTCATTTTCAAATGTTGCGTCTTTGAACCACAATTAACATTTGTACGTGGATAATCACTTTTAGAGCTAAAATTAGATGTTTAAAGTGATTTTCAAGCTTCCAGGGGCCCTAAACACGAGATTTGAAAAATGTGTAACCGTGAATGAAAATGGCCAATTTTTTCACTCTGCGGCCTTAAAAAGTGTTTCTCCTCCACGGAAAGTGAATAAAATAACATTTGGATGCCTTTATTGTTCAATCAAAAACGCCCGTTTTTTGGTGAAAAAGATAACCACCCCCCCTTACGACATGCTTCAGAAACGAAAAAAATGGTCCATTTTCAAATGTTGCGTCTTTGAACTACAATTCACATTTGTACGTGGATGATCACTTTTAGAGATAAAATTAGATGTTTAAAGTGATTTACAAGCTTCCAGGGGCCCTAAACACAAGATATGAGGAATGGGTAAATATGAATGAAAATGGCCAATTTATTCACTCTGAGGTCTTAAAAAGTTTTTCTCCACTCCAGAAAGTGAATTAAATAACATTTGTATGCCTTTATTGTTCAATCAAAAACGCCCGATTTTTGACGAAAGAGATAACCACCCCCCCTTACGACATGCTTCAGAAACTAAAAAAGTGGTCCATTTTTAAAATGTAGCCTCTTTGAACTACAATTCACATTTGTACGTGGAAAAGCACTTTTAAAGATCAAATGAGATGTTTAAAGTGATTTTCATGCTTCCAGGGGCCTTAAACACAAGATTTGAGGAATGGGTAAAAGTGAATGAAAATGGCCCATTTACTCACTCTGAGGCCTTAAAAAGTGTTTTTCCTCCACGGGAAGTGAATTAAATACCATTTGGAGGTCTTTATTGTTCAAGCGAAAACGCCTGATTTTTGATGAAAGAGATAACCACCCCCCCTTACGACATGCTTCTGAAACTGAAAAAATGGTTCATTTTCAAATGTTGCGTCTTTGAACCACAATTAACATTTGTACGTGGATGAACACTTTTAGAGCTAAAATTAGATGTTTAAAGTGATTTTCAAGCTTCCAGGGGCCCTAAACACGAGATTTGAGAAATGGGTAAACGTGAATGAAAATGGCCAATTTACTCACTCTGCGGCCTTAAAAAGTGTTTCTCCTCCACGGAAAGTGAATAAAATAACATTTGGATGCCTTTATTGTTCAATCAAAAACGCCCGTTTTTGGTGAAAAAGATAACCACCCCCCTTACGACATGCTTCAGAAACAAAAAAAATGGTCCATTTTCAAATGTTGCGTCTTTGAACTACAATTCACATTTGTACGTGGATAATCACTTTTAGAGATAAAATTAGATGTTTTAAGTGATTTACAAGCTTCCAGGGGCCCTAAACACAAGATATGAGGAATGGGTAAATATGAATGAAAATGGCCAATTTATTCACTTTGAGGCCTTAAAAAGTTTTTCTCCACTTCAGAAAGTGAATTAAATAACATTTGTAGACCTTTATTGTTCAATCAAAAACGCCCGATTTTTGACGAAAGAGATAACCACCCCCCCTTACGACATGCTTAAGAAACAAAAAAAATGGTTCATTTTCAAATGTTGCATCTTTGAACGACAATACACATTTGTACGTGGATAAACACTTTTAGAGATAAAATTAGATGTTTAAAGTGATTTTCAAGCTTCCAGGGGCCCTAAACACAAGATTTGAGAAATGGGTAAAAGTGAATGAAAATGGCCAATTTACTCACTCTGAGGCCTTAAAAAGTGTTTCTCCTGAACGGGAAGTGAATTAAATAACATTTGTAGGCCTTTATTGTTCAAGCGAAAACGCCCGATTATTGACGAAAGAGATAACCACCCCCCCTTACGACATGCTTCAGAAACGAAAAAAATGGTCCGTTTTCAAATGTTGCGTCTTTGAATGACAATCCACATTTGTACGTGGATAATCACTTTTAGAGCTAAAATTAGATGTTTAAAGTGATTTTCAAGCTTCCAGGGGCCCTAAACACAAGATTTGAGAAATGGGTAAAAGTGAATGAAAATGGCCAATTTACTCACTCTGAGGCCTTAAAAAGTGTTTCTCCTCCACGGGAAGTGAATTAAATACCATTTGGAGGCCTTTATTGTTCAAGCGAAAACGCCTGATTTTTGATGAAAGAGATAACCACCCCCCCTTACGACAT
This sequence comes from Triturus cristatus, assembly GCF_964204655.1. Taxonomy (NCBI): domain Eukaryota; kingdom Metazoa; phylum Chordata; class Amphibia; order Caudata; family Salamandridae; genus Triturus; species Triturus cristatus. Next base: position 931,679,037 of record NC_140587.1, on the reverse strand, counting down.
GCTTCTGAAACTAAAAAAATGGTTCATTTTCAAATGTTGCGTCTTTTGAACTACAATTAACATTGTACGTGGATAATCACTTTTAGAGATAAAATGAGATGTTTAAAGTGATTTTCAAGCTTCCAGGGGCCCTAAACACGAGATTTGAAAAATGGGTAACCGTGAATGAAAATGGCCAATTTTTTCACTCTGCGGCCTTAAAAAGTGTTTCTCCTCCACGGAAAGTGAATAAAATAACATTTGGATGCCTTTATTGTTCAATCAAAAACGCCCGTTTTTTGGTGAAAAAGATAACCACCCCCCCTTACGACATGCTTCAGAAACGAAAAAAATGGTCCATTTTCAAATGTTGCGTCTTTGAACTACAATTCACATTTGTACGTGGATGATCACTTTTAGAGATAAAATTAGATGTTTAAAGTGATTTACAAGCTTCCAGGGGCCCTAAACACAAGATATGAGGAATGGGTAAATATGAATGAAAATGGCCAATTTATTCACTCTGAGGCCTTAAAAAGTTTTTCTCCACTCCAGAAAGTGAATTAAATAACATTTGTAGGCCTTTATTGTTCAATCAAAAACGCCCGATTTTTGACGAAAGAGATAACCACCCCCCCCTTACGACATGCTTCAGAAACTAAAAAAATGGTCCGTTTTTAAATGTAGCCTCTTTGAACTACAATTCACATTTGTACGTGGAAAAGCACTTTTAAAGATCAAATGAGATGTTTAAAGTGATTTTCATGCTTCCAGGGGCCTTAAACACAAGATTTGAGGAATGGGTAAAAGTGAATGAAAATGGCCAATTTACTCACTCTGAGGCCTTAAAAAGTGTTTCTCCTCCACGGGAAGTGAATTAAATAACATTTGTAGGCCTTTATTGTTCAAGCGAGAACGGCCGATTATTGACGAAAGAGATAACCACCCCCCCTTACGACATGCTTCAGAAACGTAAAAAATGGCCCGTTTTCAAATGTTGCGTCTTTGAATGACAATCCACATTTGTACGTGGATAATCACTTTTAGAGCTAAAATTAGACGTTTAAAGTGATTTTCAAGCTTCCAGGGGCCCTAAATACGAGATTTGAAAAATGGGTAACCGTGAATGAAAATGGCCAATTTTTTCACTCTGCGGCCTTAAAAAGTGTTTCTCCTCCACGGAAAGTGAATAAAATAACATTTGGATGCCTTATTGTTCAATCAAAAACGCCTGTTTTTTGGTGAAAAAGATAACCACCCCCCTTACGACATGCTTCAGAAACGAAAAAAATGGTCCATTTTCAAATGTTGCGTCTTTGAACTACAATTCACATTTGTACGTAGATGATTACTTTTAGAGATAAAATTAGATGTTTAAAGTGATTTACAAGCTTTCAGGGGCCCTAAACACAAGATATGAGGAATGGGTAAATATGAATGAAAATGGCCAATTTATTCACTCTGAGGCCTTAAAAAGTTTTTCTCCACTGCAGAAAGTGAATTAAATAACATTTGTAGACCTTTATTGTTCAATCAAAAACGCCCGATTTTTGACGAAAGAGATAACCACCCCCCCCTTACGACATGCTTCAGAAACAAAAAAAATGGTTCATTTTCAAATGTTGCATCTTTGAACGACAATCCACATTTGTACGTGGATAAACACTTTTAGAGATAAAATTAGATGTTTAAAGTGATTTTCAAGCTTCCAGGGGCCCTAAACACAAGATTTGAGAAATGGGTAAAAGTGAATGAAAATGGCCAATTTACTCACTCTGAGGCCTTAAAAAGTGTTTCTCCTCAACGGGAAGTGAATTAAATAACATTTGTAGGCCTTTATTGTTCAAGCAAAAACGCCCGATTATTGACGAAAGAGATAACCACCCCCCCTTACGACATGCTTCAGAAACGAAAAAAATGGTCCGTTTTCAAATGTTGCGTCTTTGAATGACAATCCACATTTGTACGTGGATAATCACTTTTAGAGCTAAAATTAGATGTTTAAAGTGATTTTCAAGCTTCCAGGGGCCCTAAACACAAGATTTGAGAAATGGGTAAAAGTGAATGAAAATGGCCAATTTACTCACTCTGAGGCGTTAAAAAGTCTTTCTCCTCCACGGGAAGTGAATTAAATACCATTTGGAGGCCTTTATTGTTCAAGCGAAAACGCCTGATTTTTGATGAAAGAGATAACCACCCTCCCTTACGACATGCTTCTGAAACTAAAAAAATTGTTTATTTTCAAATGTTGCGTCTTTTGAACTACAATTAACATTGTACGTGGATAGTCACTTTTAGAGATAAAATTAGATGTTTAAAGTGATTTACAAGCTTCCAGGGGCCCTAAACACAAGATATGAGGAATGGGTAAATATGAATGAAAATGGCCAATTTATTCACTCTGAGGCCTTAAAAAGTATTTGTCCACTCCAGAAAGTGAATTAAATAACATTTGTAGACCTTTATTGTTCAATCAAAAACGCCCGATTTTTGACGAAAGAGATAACCACCCCCCCTTACGACATGCTTCAGAAACAAAAAAAATGGTTCATTTTCAAATGTTGCATCTTTGAACGACAATCCACATTTGTACGTGGATAAACACTTTTAGAGATAAAATTAGATGTTTAAAGTGATTTTCAAGCTTCCAGGGGCCCTAAACACAAGATTTGAGAAATGGGTAAAAGTGAATGAAAATGGCCAATTTACTCACTCTGAGGCCTTAAAAAGTGTTTCTCCTCAACGGGAAGTGAATTAAATAACATTTGTAGGCCTTTACTGTTCAAGCGAAAACGCCCGATGATTGACGAAAGAGATAACCACCCCCCCTTACGACATGCTTCAGAAACGAAAAAAATGGTCAGTTTTCAAATGTTGCGTCTTTGAATGACAATCCACATTTGTACGTGGATAATCACTTTTAGAGCTAAAATTAGATGTTTAAAGTGATTTTCAAGCTTCCAGGGGCCCTAAACACAAGATTTGAGAAATGGGTAAAAGTGAATGAAAATGGCCAATTTACTCACTCTGAGGCCTTAAAAAGTGTTTCTCCTCCACGGGAAGTGAATTAAATACCATTTGGAGGCCTTTATTGTTCAAGCAAAAACGCCTGATATTTGATGAAAGAGATAACCACCCCCCCTTACGACATGCTTCTGAAACTAAAAAAATGGTTCATTTTCAAATGTTGCGTCTTTTGAACTACAATTAACATTGTACATGGATAATCACTTTTAGAGATAAAATGAGATGTTTAAAGTGATTTTCAAGCTTCCGGGGCCCTAAACACGAGATTTGAAAAATGGGTAACCGTGAATGAAAATGGCCAATTTTTTCACTCTGCGGCCTTAAAAAGTGTTTCTCCTCCACGGAAAGTGAATAAAATAACATTAGGATGCCTTTATTGTTCAATCAAAAACGCCCGTTTTTTGGTGAAAAAGATAACCACCCCCCCTTACGACATGCTTCAGAAACGAAAAAAATGGTCCATTTTCAAATGTTGCGTCTTTGAACTACAATTCACATTTGTACGTGGATGATCACTTTTAGAGATAAAATTAGATGTTTAAAGTGATTTACAAGCTTCCAGGGGCCCTAAACACAAGATATGAGGAATGGGTAAATATGAATGAAAATGGCCAATTTATTCACTCTGAGGCCTTAAAAAGTTTTTCTCCACTCCAGAAAGTGAATTAAATAACATTTGTAGACCTTTATTGTTCAATCAAAAACGCCCGATTTTTGACGAAAGAGATAACCACCCCCCCTTACGACATGCTTCAGAAACAAAAAAAATGGTTCTTTTTCAAATGTTGCATCTTTGAACGACAATCCACATTTGTACGTGGATAAACACTTTTAGAGATAAAATGAGATGTTTAAAGTGATTTTCAAGCTTCCAGGGGCCCTAAACACAAGATTTGAGAAATGGGAAAAAGTGAATGAAAATGGGCAATTTACTCACTCTGAGGCCTTAAAAAGTGTTTCTCCTCAACGGGAAGTGAATTAAATAACATTTGTAGGCCTTTATTGTTCAAGCGAAAACGCCCGATTATTGACGAAAGAGATAACCACCCCCCCTTACGACATGCTTCAGAAACGAAAAAAATGGTACGTTTTCAAATGTTGCGTCTTTGAATGACAATCCACATTTGTACGTGGATAATCACTTTTAGAGCTAAAATTAGATGTTTAAAGTGATTTTCAAGCTTCCAGGGGCCCTAAACACAAGATATGAGGAATGGGTAAATATGAATGAAAATGGCCAATTTATTCACTCTGAGGCCTTAAAAAGTTTTTCTCCACTCCAGAAAGTGAATTAAATAACATTTGTAGGCCTTTATTGTTCAATCAAAAACGCCCGATTTTTGATGAAAGAGATAACCACCCCCCCTTTCGACATGCTTCAGAAACTAAAAAAATTGTCCGTTTTTAAATGTAGCCTCTTTGAACTACAATTCACATTTGTACGTGGAAAAGCACTTTTAAAGATCAAATGAGATGTTTAAAGTGATTTTCATGCTTCCAGGGGCCTTAAACACAAGATTTGAGGAATGGGTAAAATTGAATGAAAATGGCCAATTTACTCACTCTGAGGCCTTAAAAAGTGTTTCTCCTCCACGGGAAGTGAATTAAATACCATTTGGAGGTCTTTATTGTTCAAGCGAAAACGACTGATTTTTGATGAAAGAGATAACCACCCCCCCTTACGACATGCTTCTGAAACTGAAAAAATGGTTCATTTTCAAATGTTGCGTCTTTGAACCACAATTAACATTTGTACGTGGATAAACACTTTTAGAGCTAAAATTAGATGTTTAAAGTGATTTTCAAGCTTCCAGGGGCCCTAAACACGAGATTTGAGAAATGGGTAACCGTGAATGAAAATGGCCAATTTACTCACTCTGCGGCCTTAAAAAGTGTTTCTCCTCCACGGGAAGTGAATTAAATAACATTTGTAGGCCTTTATTGTTCAAGCGAGAACGGCCGATTATTGACGAAAGAGATAACCACCCCCCCTTACGACATGCTTCAGAAACGTAAAAAATGGCCCGTTTTCAAATGTTGCGTCTTTGAATGACAATCCACATTTGTACGTGGATAATCACTTTTAGAGCTAAAATTAGACGTTTAAAGTGATTTTCAAGCTTCCAGGGGCCCTAAATACGAGATTTGAAAAATGGGTAACCGTGAATGAAAATGGCCAATTTTTTCACTCTGCGGCCTTAAAAAGTGTTTCTCCTCCACGGAAAGTGAATAAAATAACATTTGGATGCCTTATTGTTCAATCAAAAACGCCTGTTTTTTGGTGAAAAAGATAACCACCCCCCTTACGACATGCTTCAGAAACGAAAAAAAATGGTCCATTTTCAAATGTTGCGTCTTTGAACTACAATTCACATTTGTACGTAGATGATTACTTTTAGAGATAAAATTAGATGTTTAAAGTGATTTACAAGCTTTCAGGGGCCCTAAACACAAGATATGAGGAATGGGTAAATATGAATGAAAATGGCCAATTTATTCACTCTGAGGCCTTAAAAAGTTTTTCTCCACTGCAGAAAGTGAATTAAATAACATTTGTAGACCTTTATTGTTCAATCAAAAACGCCCGATTTTTGACGAAAGAGATAACCACCCCCCCCTTACGACATGCTTCAGAAACAAAAAAAATGGTTCATTTTCAAATGTTGCATCTTTGAACGACAATCCACATTTGTACGTGGATAAACACTTTTAGAGATAAAATTAGATGTTTAAAGTGATTTTCAAGCTTCCAGGGGCCCTAAACACAAGATTTGAGAAATGGGTAAAAGTGAATGAAAATGGCCAATTTACTCACTCTGAGGCCTTAAAAAGTGTTTCTCCTCAACGGGAAGTGAATTAAATAACATTTGTAGGCCTTTATTGTTCAAGCAAAAACGCCCGATTATTGACGAAAGAGATAACCACCCCCCCTTACGACATGCTTCAGAAACGAAAAAAATGGTCCGTTTTCAAATGTTGCGTCTTTGAATGACAATCCACATTTGTACGTGGATAATCACTTTTAGAGCTAAAATTAGATGTTTAAAGTGATTTTCAAGCTTCCAGGGGCCCTAAACACAAGATTTGAGAAATGGGTAAAAGTGAATGAAAATGGCCAATTTACTCACTCTGAGGCGTTAAAAAGTATTTCTCCTCCACGGGAAGTGAATTAAATACCATTTGGAGGCCTTTATTGTTCAAGCGAAAACGCCTGATTTTTGATGAAAGAGATAACCACCCTCCCTTACGACATGCTTCTGAAACTAAAAAAATGGTTTATTTTCAAATGTTGCGTCTTTTGAACTACAATTAACATTGTACGTGGATAGTCACTTTTAGAGATAAAATTAGATGTTTAAAGTGATTTACAAGCTTCCAGGGGCCCTAAACACAAGATATGAGGAATGGGTAAATATGAATGAAAATGGCCAATTTATTCACTCTGAGGCCTTAAAAAGTATTTGTCCACTCCAGAAAGTGAATTAAATAACATTTGTAGACCTTTATTGTTCAATCAAAAACGCCCGATTTTTGACGAAAGAGATAACCACCCCCCCTTACGACATGCTTCAGAAACAAAAAAAATGGTTCATTTTCAAATGTTGCATCTTTGAACGACAATCCACATTTGTACGTGGATAAACACTTTTAGAGATAAAATTAGATGTTTAAAGTGATTTTCAAGCTTCCAGGGGCCCTAAACACAAGATTTGAGAAATGGGTAAAAGTGAATGAAAATGGCCAATTTACTCACTCTGAGGCCTTAAAAAGTGTTTCTCCTCAACGGGAAGTGAATTAAATAACATTTGTAGGCCTTTACTGTTCAAGCGAAAACGCCCGATGATTGACGAAAGAGATAACCACCCCCCCTTACGACATGCTTCAGAAACGAAAAAAATGGTCCGTTTTCAAATGTTGCGTCTTTGAATGACAATCCACATTTGTACGTGGATAATCACTTTTAGAGCTAAAATTAGATGTTTAAAGTGATTTTCAAGCTTCCAGGGGCCCTAAACACAAGATTTGAGAAATGGGTAAAAGTGAATGAAAATGGCCAATTTACTCACTCTGAGGCCTTAAAAAGTGTTTCTCCTCCACGGGAAGTGAATTAAATACCATTTGGAGGCCTTTATTGTTCAAGCAAAAACGCCTGATATTTGATGAAAGAGATAACCACCCCCCCTTACGACATGCTTCTGAAACTAAAAAAATGGTTCATTTTCAAATGTTGCGTCTTTTGAACTACAATTAACATTGTACATGGATAATCACTTTTAGAGATAAAATGAGATGTTTAAAGTGATTTTCAAGCTTCCGGGGCCCTAAACACGAGATTTGAAAAATGGGTAACCGTGAATGAAAATGGCCAATTTTTTCACTCTGCGGCCTTAAAAAGTGTTTCTCCTCCACGGAAAGTGAATAAAATAACATTAGGATGCCTTTATTGTTCAATCAAAAACGCCCGTTTTTTGGTGAAAAAGATAACCACCCCCCCTTACGACATGCTTCAGAAACGAAAAAAATGGTCCATTTTCAAATGTTGCGTCTTTGAACTACAATTCACATTTGTACGTGGATGATCACTTTTAGAGATAAAATTAGATGTTTAAAGTGATTTACAAGCTTCCAGGGGCCCTAAACACAAGATATGAGGAATGGGTAAATATGAATGAAAATGGCCAATTTATTCACTCTGAGGCCTTAAAAAGTTTTTCTCCACTCCAGAAAGTGAATTAAATAACATTTGTAGACCTTTATTGTTCAATCAAAAACGCCCGATTTTTGACGAAAGAGATAACCACCCCCCCTTACGCCATGCTTCAGAAACAAAAAAAATGGTTCTTTTTCAAATGTTGCATCTTTGAACGACAATCCACATTTGTACGTGGATAAACACTTTTAGAGATAAAATGAGATGTTTAAAGTGATTTTCAAGCTTCCAGGGGCCCTAAACACAAGATTTGAGAAATGGGAAAAAGTGAATGAAAATGGGCAATTTACTCACTCTGAGGCCTTAAAAAGTGTTTCTCCTCAACGGGAAGTGAATTAAATAACATTTGTAGGCCTTTATTGTTCAATCAAAAACGCCCGTTTTTTGGTGAAAAAGATAACCACCCCCCCCTTACGACATGCTTCAGAAACGAAAAAAATGTTCCATTTTCAAATGTTGCGTCTTTGAACTACAATTCACATTTGTACGTGGATGATCACTTTTAGAGATAAAATTAGATGTTTAAAGTGATTTACAAGCTTCCAGGGGCCCTAAACACAAGATATGAGGAATGGGTAAATATGAATGAAAATGGCCAATTTATTCACTCTGAGGCCTTAAAAAGTTTTTCTCCACTCCAGAAAGTGAATTAAATAACATTTGTAGGCCTTTATTGTTCAATCAAAAACGCCCGATTTTTGACGAAAGAGATAACCACCCCCCCTTTCGACATGCTTCAGAAACCTAAAAAAATGGTCCGTTTTTAAATGTAGCCTCTTTGAACTACAATTCACATTTGTACGTGGAAAAGCACTTTTAAAGATCAAATGAGATGTTTAAAGTGATTTTCATGCTTCCAGGGGCCTTAAACACAAGATTTGAGGAATGGGTAAAATTGAATGAAAATGGCCAATTTACTCACTCTGAGGCCTTAAAAAGTGTTTCTCCTCCACGGGAAGTGAATTAAATACCATTTGGAGGTCTTTATTGTTCAAGCGAAAACGCCTGATTTTTGATGAAAGAGATAACCACCCCCCCTTACGACATGCTTCTGAAACTGAAAAAATGGTTCATTTTCAAATGTTGCGTCTTTGAACCACAATTAACATTTGTACGTGGATAAACACTTTTAGAGCTAAAATTAGATGTTTAAAGTGATTTTCAAGCTTCCAGGGGCCCTAAACACGAGATTTGAGAAATGGGTAACCGTGAATGAAAATGGCCAATTTACTCACTCTGCGGCCTTAAAAAGTGTTTCTCCTCCATGGAAAGTGAATAAAATAACATTTGGATGCCTTTATTGTTCAATCAAAAACGCCTGTTTTTTGGTGAAAAAGATAACCACCCCCCCTTACGACATGCTTCAGAAACAAAAAAAATGTTCCATTTTCAAATGTTGCGTCCTTGAACTACAATTCACATTTGTACGTGAATGATCACTTTTAGAGAGAAAATTAGATGTTTAAAGTGATTTACAAGCTTCCAGGGGCCCTAAACACAAGATATGAGGAATGGGTAAATATGAATGAAAATGGCCAATTTATTCACTCTGAGGCCTTAAAAAGTTTTTCTCCACTCCAGAAAGTGAATTAAATAACATTTGTAGGCCTTTATTGTTCAATCAAAAACGCCCGATTTTTGACGAAAGAGATAACCACCCCCCCTTACGACATGCTTCAGAAACTAAAAAAATGGTCCGTTTTCAAATGTTGCCTCTTTGAACTACAATTCACATTTGTACGTGGAAAAGCACTTTTAAAGATCAAATGAGATGTTTAAAGTGATTTTCATGCTTCCAGGGGCCTTAAACACAAGATTTGAGGAATGGGTAAAAGTGAATGAAAATGGCCAATTTACTCACTCTGAGGCCTTAAAAAGTGTTTCTCCTCCACAGGAAGTGAATTAAATACCATTTGGAGGTCTTTATTGTTCAAGCGAAAACGCCTGATTTTTGATGAAAGAGATAACCACCCCCCCTTACGACATGCTTCTGAAACTGAAAAAATGGTTCATTTTCAAATGTTGCGTCTTTGAACCACAATTAACATTTGTACGTGGATAATCACTTTTAGAGCTAAAATTAGATGTTTAAAGTGATTTTCAAGCTTCCAGGGGCCCTAAACACGAGATTTGAAAAATGTGTAACCGTGAATGAAAATGGCCAATTTTTTCACTCTGCGGCCTTAAAAAGTGTTTCTCCTCCACGGAAAGTGAATAAAATAACATTTGGATGCCTTTATTGTTCAATCAAAAACGCCCGTTTTTTGGTGAAAAAGATAACCACCCCCCCTTACGACATGCTTCAGAAACGAAAAAAATGGTCCATTTTCAAATGTTGCGTCTTTGAACTACAATTCACATTTGTACGTGGATGATCACTTTTAGAGATAAAATTAGATGTTTAAAGTGATTTACAAGCTTCCAGGGGCCCTAAACACAAGATATGAGGAATGGGTAAATATGAATGAAAATGGCCAATTTATTCACTCTGAGGTCTTAAAAAGTTTTTCTCCACTCCAGAAAGTGAATTAAATAACATTTGTATGCCTTTATTGTTCAATCAAAAACGCCCGATTTTTGACGAAAGAGATAACCACCCCCCCTTACGACATGCTTCAGAAACTAAAAAAGTGGTCCATTTTTAAAATGTAGCCTCTTTGAACTACAATTCACATTTGTACGTGGAAAAGCACTTTTAAAGATCAAATGAGATGTTTAAAGTGATTTTCATGCTTCCAGGGGCCTTAAACACAAGATTTGAGGAATGGGTAAAAGTGAATGAAAATGGCCCATTTACTCACTCTGAGGCCTTAAAAAGTGTTTTTCCTCCACGGGAAGTGAATTAAATACCATTTGGAGGTCTTTATTGTTCAAGCGAAAACGCCTGATTTTTGATGAAAGAGATAACCACCCCCCCTTACGACATGCTTCTGAAACTGAAAAAATGGTTCATTTTCAAATGTTGCGTCTTTGAACCACAATTAACATTTGTACGTGGATGAACACTTTTAGAGCTAAAATTAGATGTTTAAAGTGATTTTCAAGCTTCCAGGGGCCCTAAACACGAGATTTGAGAAATGGGTAAACGTGAATGAAAATGGCCAATTTACTCACTCTGCGGCCTTAAAAAGTGTTTCTCCTCCACGGAAAGTGAATAAAATAACATTTGGATGCCTTTATTGTTCAATCAAAAACGCCCGTTTTTGGTGAAAAAGATAACCACCCCCTTACGACATGCTTCAGAAACAAAAAAAATGGTCCATTTTCAAATGTTGCGTCTTTGAACTACAATTCACATTTGTACGTGGATAATCACTTTTAGAGATAAAATTAGATGTTTTAAGTGATTTACAAGCTTCCAGGGGCCCTAAACACAAGATATGAGGAATGGGTAAATATGAATGAAAATGGCCAATTTATTCACTTTGAGGCCTTAAAAAGTTTTTCTCCACTTCAGAAAGTGAATTAAATAACATTTGTAGACCTTTATTGTTCAATCAAAAACGCCCGATTTTTGACGAAAGAGATAACCACCCCCCCTTACGACATGCTTCAGAAACAAAAAAAATGGTTCATTTTCAAATGTTGCATCTTTGAACGACAATACACATTTGTACGTGGATAAACACTTTTAGAGATAAAATTAGATGTTTAAAGTGATTTTTAAGCTTCCAGGGGCCCTAAACACAAGATTTGAGAAATGGGTAAAAGTGAATGAAAATGGCCAATTTACTCACTCTGAGGCCTTAAAAAGTGTTTCTCCTGAACGGAAAGTGAATTAAATAACATTTGTAGGCCTTTATTGTTCAAGCGAAAACGCCCGATTATTGACGAAAGAGATAACCACCCCCCCTTACGACATGCTTCAGAAACGAAAAAAATGGTCCGTTTTCAAATGTTGCGTCTTTGAATGACAATCCACATTTGTACGTGGATAATCACTTTTAGAGCTAAAATTAGATGTTTAAAGTGATTTTCAAGCTTCCAGGGGCCCTAAACACAAGATTTGAGAAATGGGTAAAAGTGAATGAAAATGGCCAATTTACTCACTCTGAGGCCTTAAAAAGTGTTTCTCCTCCACGGGAAGTGAATTAAATACCATTTGGAGGCCTTTATTGTTCAAGCGAAAACGCCTGATTTTTGATGAAAGAGATAACCACCCCCCCTTACGACATGCTTCTGAAACTAAAAAAATGGTTCATTTTCAAATGTTGCGTCTTTTGAACTACAATTAACATTGTACGTGGATAATCACTTTTAGAGATAAAATGAGATGTTTAAAGTGATTTTCAAGCTTCCAGGGGCCCTAAACACGAGATTTGAAAAATGGGTAACCATGAATGAAAATGGCCAATTTTTTCACTCTGCGGCCTTAAAAAGTGTTTCTCCTCCACGGAAAGTGAATAAAATAACATTTGGATGCCTTTATTGTTCAATCAAAAACGCCCGTTTTTTGGTGAAAAAGATAACCACCCCCCCTTATGACATGCTTCAGAAACGAAAAAAATGGTCCATTTTCAAATGTTGCGTCTTTGAACTACAATTCACATTTGTACGTGGATGATCACTTTTAGAGATAAAATTAGATGTTTAAAGTGATTTACAAGCTTCCAGGGGCCCTAAACACAAGATATGAGGAATGGGTAAATATGAATGAAAATGGCCAATTTATTCACTCTGAGGCCTTAAAAAGTTTTTCTCCACTCCAGAAAGTGAATTAAATAACATTTGTAGGCCTTTATTGTTCAATCAAAAACGCCCGATTTTTGACGAAAGAGATAACCACCCCCCCCTTACGACATGCTTCAGAAACTAAAAAAATGGTCCGTTTTTAAATGTAGCCTCTTTGAACTACAATTCACATTTGTACGTGGAAAAGCACTTTTAAAGATCAAATGAGATGTTTAAAGTGATTTTCATGCTTCCAGGGGCCTTAAACACAAGATTTGAGGAATGGGTAAAAGTGAATGAAAATGGCCAATTTACTCACTCTGAGGCCTTAAAAAGTGTTTCTCCTCCACGGGAAGTGAATTAAATAACATTTGTAGGCCTTTATTGTTCAAGCGAGAACGGCCGATTATTGACGAAAGAGATAACCACCCCCCCTTACGACATGCTTCAGAAACGTAAAAAATGGCCCGTTTTCAAATGTTGCGTCTTTGAATGACAATCCACATTTGTACGTGGATAATCACTTTTAGAGCTAAAATTAGACGTTTAAAGTGATTTTCAAGCTTCCAGGGGCCCTAAATACGAGATTTGAAAAATGGGTAACCGTGAATGAAAATGGCCAATTTTTTCACTCTGCGGCCTTAAAAAGTGTTTCTCCTCCACGGAAAGTGAATAAAATAACATTTGGATGCCTTATTGTTCAATCAAAAATGCCTGTTTTTTGGTGAAAAAGATAACCACCCCCCTTACGACATGCTTCAGAAACGAAAAAAATGGTCCATTTTCAAATGTTGCGTCTTTGAACTACAATTCACATTTGTACGTAGATGATTACTTTTAGAGATAAAATTAGATGTTTAAAGTGATTTACAAGCTTTCAGGGGCCCTAAACACAAGATATGAGGAATGGGTAAATATGAATGAAAATGGCCAATTTATTCACTCTGAGGCCTTAAAAAGTTTTTCTCCACTGCAGAAAGTGAATTAAATAACATTTGTAGACCTTTATTGTTCAATCAAAAACGCCCGATTTTTGACGAAAGAGATAACCACCCCACCCCCCCTTACGACATGCTTCAGAAACAAAAAAAATGGTTCATTTTCAAATGTTGCATCTTTGAACGACAATCCACATTTGTACGTGGATAAACACTTTTAGAGATAAAATTAGATGTTTAAAGTGATTTTCAAGCTTCCAGGGGCCCTAAACACAAGATTTGAGAAATGGGTAAAAGTGAATGAAAATGGCCAATTTACTCACTCTGAGGCCTTAAAAAGTGTTTCTCCTCAACGGGAAGTGAATTAAATAACATTTGTAGGCCTTTATTGTTCAAGCAAAAACGCCCGATTATTGACGAAAGAGATAACCACCCCCCCTTACGACATGCTTCAGAAATGAAAAAAATGGTCCGTTTTCAAATGTTGCGTCTTTGAATGACAATCCACATTTGTACGTGGATAATCACTTTTAGAGCTAAAATTAGATGTTTAAAGTGATTTTCAAGCTTCCAGGGGCCCTAAACACAAGATTTGAGAAATGGGTAAAAGTGAATGAAAATGGCCAATTTACTCACTCTGAGGCGTTAAAAAGTGTTTCTCCTCCACGGGAAGTGAATTAAATACCATTTGGAGGCCTTTATTGTTCAAGCGAAAACGCCTGATTTTTGATGAAAGAGATAACCACCCTCCCTTACGACATGCTTCTGAAACTAAAAAAATGGTTCATTTTCAAATGTTGCGTCTTTTGAACTACAATTAACATTGTACGTGGATAGTCACTTTTAGAGATAAAATTAGATGTTTAAAGTGATTTACAAGCTTCCAGGGGCCCTAAACACAAGATATGAGGAATGGGTAAATATGAATGAAAATGGCCAATTTATTCACTCTGAGGCCTTAAAAAGTTTTTGTCCACTCCAGAAAGTGAATTAAATAACATTTGTAGACCTTTATTGTTCAATCAAAAACGCCCGATTTTTGACGAAAGAGATAACCACCCCCCCTTACGACATGCTTCAGAAACAAAAAAAATGGTTCATTTTCAAATGTTGCATCTTTGAACGACAATCCACATTTGTACGTGGATAAACACTTTTAGAGATAAAATTAGATGTTTAAAGTGATTTTCAAGCTTCCAGGGGCCCTAAACACAAGATTTGAGAAATGGGTAAAAGTGAATGAAAATGGCCAATTTACTCACTCTGAGGCCTTAAAAAGTGTTTCTCCTCAACGGGAAGTGAATTAAATAACATTTGTAGGCCTTTACTGTTCAAGCGAAAACGCCCGATGATTGACGAAAGAGATAACCACCCCCCCTTACGACATGCTTCAGAAACGAAAAAAATGGTCCGTTTTCAAATGTTGCGTCTTTGAATGACAATCCACATTTGTACGTGGATAATCACTTTTAGAGCTAAAATTAGATGTTTAAAGTGATTTTCAAGCTTCCAGGGGCCCTAAACACAAGATTTGAGAAATGGGTAAAAGTGAATGAAAATGGCCAATTTACTCACTCTGAGGCCTTAAAAAGTGTTTCTCCTCCACGGGAAGTGAATTAAATACCATTTGGAGGCCTTTATTGTTCAAGCAAAAACGTCTGATATTTGATGAAAGAGATAACCACCCCCCCTTACGACATGCTTCTGAAACTAAAAAAATGGTTCATTTTCAAATGTTGCGTCTTTTGAACTACAATTAACATTGTACATGGATAATCACTTTTAGAGATAAAATGAGATGTTTAAAGTGATTTTCAAGCTTCCGGGGCCCTAAACACGAGATTTGAAAAATGGGTAACCGTGAATGAAAATGGCCAATTTTTTCACTCTGCGGCCTTAAAAAGTGTTTCTCCTCCACGGAAAGTGAATAAAATAACATTTGGATGCCTTTATTGTTCAATCAAAAACGCCCGTTTTTTGGTGAAAAAGATAACCACCCCCCCTTACGACATGCTTCAGAAACGAAAAAAATGGTCCATTTTCAAATGTTGCGTCTTTGAACTACAATTCACATTTGTACGTGGATGATCACTTTTAGAGATAAAATTAGATGTTTAAAGTGATTTACAAGCTTCCAGGGGCTCTAAACACAAGATATGAGGAATGGGTAAATATGAATGAAAATGGCCAATTTATTCACTCTGAGGCCTTAAAAAGTTTTTCTCCACTCCAGAAAGTGAATTAAATAACATTTGTAGACCTTTATTGTTCAATCAAAAACGCCCGATTTTTGACGAAAGAGATAACCACCCCCCCTTACGACATGCTTCAGAAACAAAAAAAATTGTTCTTTTTCAAATGTTGCATCTTTGAACGACAATCCACATTTGTACGTGGATAAACACTTTTAGAGATAAAATGAGATGTTTAAAGTGATTTTCAAGCTTCCAGGGGCCCTAAACACAAGATTTGAGAAATGGGAAAAAGTGAATGAAAATGGCCAATTTACTCACTCTGAGGCCCTAAAAAGTGTTTCTCCTCAACGGGAAGTGAATTAAATAACATTTGTAGGCCTTTATTGTTCAAGCGAAAACGCCCGATTATTGACGAAAGAGATAACCACCCCCCCTTACGACATGCTTCAGAAACGAAAAAAATGGTCCGTTTTCAAATGTTGCGTCTTTGAATGACAATCCACATTTGTACGTGGATAATCACTTTTAGAGCTAAAATTAGATGTTTAAAGTGATTTTCAAGCTTCCAGGGGCCCTAAACACAAGATTTGAGAAAAGGGTAAAAGTGAATGAAAATGGCCAATTTACTCACTCTGGGGCCTTAATAAGTGTTTCTCCTCCACGGGAAGTGAATTAAATACCATTTGGAGGCCTTTATTGTTCAAGCGAAAACGCCTGATTTTTGATGAAAGAGATAACCACCCCCCCCTTACGACATGCTTCTGAAACTAAAAAAATGGTTCATTTTCAAATGTTGCGTCTTTTGAACTACAATTAACATTGTACATGGATAATCACTTTTAGAGATAAAATGAGATGTTTAAAGTGATTTTCAAGCTTCCAGGGGCCCTAAACACGAGATTTGAAAAATGGGTAACCGTGAATGAAAATGGCCAATTTTTTCACTCTGCGGCCTTAAAAAGTGTTTCTCCTCCACGGAAAGTGAATAAAATAACATTTGGATGCCTTTATTGTTCAATCAAAAACGCCTGTTTTTTGGTGAAAAAGATAACCACCCCCCCTTACGACATGCTTCAGAAACGAAAAAAATGGTCCATTTTCAAATGTTGCGTCTTTGAACTACAATTCACATTTGTACGTGGATGATCACTTTTAGAGATAAAATTAGATGTTTAAAGTGATTTACAAGCTTCCAGGGGCCCTAAACACAAGATATGAGGAATGGGTAAATATGAATGAAAATGGCCAATTTATTCACTCTGAGGCCTTAAAAAGTTTTTCTCCACTCCAGAAAGTGAATTAAATAACATTTGTAGACCTTTATTGTTCAATCAAAAACGCCCGATTTTTGACGAAAGAGATAACCACCCCCCCTCACGACATGCTTCAGAAACAAAAAAAAATTGGTTCTTTTTCAACTGTTGCATCTTTGAACGACAATCCACATTTGTACGTGGATAAACACTTTTAGAGATAAACTGAGATGTTTAAAGTGATTTTCAAGCTTCCAGGGGCCCTAAACACAAGATTTGAGGAATGGGAACAAGTGAATGAAAATGGCCAATTTACTCACTCTGAGGCCTTAAAAAGTGTTTCTCCTCAACGGGAAGTGAATTAAATAACATTTGTAGGCCTTTATTGTTCAAGCGAAAACGCCCGATTATTGACGAAAGAGATAACCACCCCCCTTACGACATGCTTCTGAAACTAAAAAAATGGTTCATTTTCAAATGTTGCGTCTTTTGAACTACAATTAACATTGTACGTGGATAATCACTTTTAGAGATAAAATGAGATGTTTAAAGTGATTTTCAAGCTTCCAGGGGCCCTAAACACGAGATTTGAGAAATGGGTAACCGTGAATGAAAATGGCCAATTTACTCACTCTGCGGCCTTAAAAAGTGTTTCTCCTCCACGGAAAGTGAATAAAATAACATTTGGATGCCTTTATTGTTCAATCAAAAACGCCTGTTTTTTGGTGAACAAGATAACCACCCCCCCTTACGACATGCTTCAGAAACGAAAAAAATGGTCCATTTTCAAATGTTGCGTCTTTGAACTACAATTCACATTTGTACGTGGATGATCAATTTTAGAGATAAAATTAGATGTTTAAAGTGATTTACAAGCTTCCAGGGGCCCTAAACACAAGATATGAGGAATGGGTAAATATGAATGAAAATGGCCAATTTATTCACTCTGAGGCCTTAAAAAGTTTTTCTCCACTCCAGAAAGTGAATTAAATAACATTTGTAGACCTTTATTGTTCAATCAAAAACGCCCGATTTTTGACGAAAGAGATAACCACCCCCCCTTACGACATGCTTCAGAAACAAAAAAAATGGTTCATTTTCAAATGTTGCATCTTTGAACGACAATACACATTTGTACGTGGATAAACACTTTTAGAGATAAAATTAGATGTTTAAAGTGATTTTTAAGCTTCCAGGGGCCCTAAACACAAGATTTGAGAAATGGGTAAAAGTGAATGAAAATGGCCAATTTACTCACTCTGAGGCCTTAAAAAGTGTTTCTCCTGAACGGGAAGTGAATTAAATAACATTTGTAGGCCTTTATTGTTCAAGCGAAAACGCCCGATTATTGACGAAAGAGATAACCACCCCCCCTTATGACATGCTTCAGAAACGAAAAAAATGGTCCGTTTTCAAATGTTGCGTCTTTGAATGACAATCCACATTTGTACGTGGATAATCACTTTTAGAGCTAAAATTAGATGTTTAAAGTGATTTTCAAGCTTCCAGGGGCCCTAAACACAAGATTTGAGAAATGGGTAAAAGTGAATGAAAATGGCCAATTTACTCACTCTGAGGCCTTAAAAAGTGTTTCTCCTCCACGGGAAGTGAATTAAATACCATTTGGAGGCCTTTATTGTTCAAGCGAAAACGCCTGATTTTTGATGAAAGAGATAACCACCCCCCCTTACGACATGCTTCTGAAACTAAAAAAATGGTTCATTTTCAAATGTTGCGTCTTTTGAACTACAATTAACATTGTACGTGGATAATCACTTTTAGAGATAAAATGAGATGTTTAAAGTGATTTTCAAGCTTCCAGGGGCCCTAAACACGAGATTTGAAAAATGGGTAACCATGAATGAAAATGGCCAATTTTTTCACTCTGCGGCCTTAAAAAGTGTTTCTCCTCCACGGAAAGTGAATAAAATAACATTTGGATGCCTTTATTGTTCAATCAAAAACGCCCGTTTTTTGGTGAAAAAGATAACCACCCCCCCTTACGACATGCTTCAGAAACGAAAAAAATGGTCCATTTTCAAATGTTGCGTCTTTGAACTACAATTCACATTTGTACGTGGATGATCACTTTTAGAGATAAAATTAGATGTTTAAAGTGATTTACAAGCTTCCAGGGGCCCTAAACACAAGATATGAGGAATGGGTAAATATGAATGAAAATGGCCAATTTATTCACTCTGAGGCCTTAAAAAGTTTTTCTCCACTCCAGAAAGTGAATTAAATAACATTTGTAGGCCTTTATTGTTCAATCAAAAACGCCCGATTTTTGACGAAAGAGATAACCACCCCCCCCTTACGACATGCTTCAGAAACTAAAAAAATGGTCCGTTTTTAAATGTAGCCTCTTTGAACTACAATTCACATTTGTACGTGGAAAAGCACTTTTAAAGATCAAATGAGATGTTTAAAGTGATTTTCATGCTTCCAGGGGCCTTAAACACAAGATTTGAGGAATGGGTAAAAGTGAATGAAAATGGCCAATTTACTCACTCTGAGGCCTTAAAAAGTGTTTCTCCTCCACGGGAAGTGAATTAAATAACATTTGTAGGCCTTTATTGTTCAAGCGAGAACGGCCGATTATTGACGAAAGAGATAACCACCCCCCCTTACGACATGCTTCAGAAACGTAAAAAATGGCCCGTTTTCAAATGTTGCGTCTTTGAATGACAATCCACATTTGTACGTGGATAATCACTTTTAGAGCTAAAATTAGACGTTTAAAGTGATTTTCAAGCTTCCAGGGGCCCTAAACACAAGATATGAGGAATGGGTAAATATGAATGAAAATGGCCAATTTATTCACTCTGAGGCCTTAAAAAGTTTTTCTCCACTGCAGAAAGTGAATTAAATAACATTTGTAGACCTTTATTGTTCAATCAAAAACGCCCGATTTTTGACGAAAGAGATAACCACCCCACCCCCCCTTACGACATGCTTCAGAAACAAAAAAAATGGTTCATTTTCAAATGTTGCATCTTTGAACGACAATCCACATTTGTACGTGGATAAACACTTTTAGAGATAAAATTAGATGTTTAAAGTGATTTTCAAGCTTCCAGGGGCCCTAAACACAAGATTTGAGAAATGGGTAAAAGTGAATGAAAATGGCCAATTTACTCACTCTGAGGCCTTAAAAAGTGTTTCTCCTCAACGGGAAGTGAATTAAATAACATTTGTAGGCCTTTATTGTTCAAGCAAAAACGCCCGATTATTGACGAAAGAGATAACCACCCCCCCTTACGACATGCTTCAGAAATGAAAAAAATGGTCCGTTTTCAAATGTTGCGTCTTTGAATGACAATCCACATTTGTACGTGGATAATCACTTTTAGAGCTAAAATTAGATGTTTAAAGTGATTTTCAAGCTTCCAGGGGCCCTAAACACAAGATTTGAGAAATGGGTAAAAGTGAATGAAAATGGCCAATTTACTCACTCTGAGGCGTTAAAAAGTGTTTCTCCTCCACGGGAAGTGAATTAAATACCATTTGGAGGCCTTTATTGTTCAAGCGAAAACGCCTGATTTTTGATGAAAGAGATAACCACCCTCCCTTACGACATGCTTCTGAAACTAAAAAAATGGTTCATTTTCAAATGTTGCGTCTTTTGAACTACAATTAACATTGTACGTGGATAGTCACTTTTAGAGATAAAATTAGATGTTTAAAGTGATTTACAAGCTTCCAGGGGCCCTAAACACAAGATATGAGGAATGGGTAAATATGAATGAAAATGGCCAATTTATTCACTCTGAGGCCTTAAAAAGTTTTTGTCCACTCCAGAAAGTGAATTAAATAACATTTGTAGACCTTTATTGTTCAATCAAAAACGCCCGATTTTTGACGAAAGAGATAACCACCCCCCCTTACGACATGCTTCAGAAACAAAAAAAATGGTTCATTTTCAAATGTTGCATCTTTGAACGACAATCCACATTTGTACGTGGATAAACACTTTTAGAGATAAAATTAGATGTTTCAAGTGATTTTCAAGCTTCCAGGGGCCCTAAACACAAGATTTGAGAAATGGGTAAAAGTGAATGAAAATGGCCAATTTACTCACTCTGAGGCCTTAAAAAGTGTTTCTCCTCAACGGGAAGTGAATTAAATAACATTTGTAGGCCTTTACTGTTCAAGCGAAAACGCCCGATGATTGACGAAAGAGATAACCACCCCCCCTTACGACATGCTTCAGAAACGAAAAAAATGGTCCGTTTTCAAATGTTGCGTCTTTGAATGACAATCCACATTTGTACGTGGATAATCACTTTTAGAGCTAAAATTAGATGTTTAAAGTGATTTTCAAGCTTCCAGGGGCCCTAATTACAAGATTTGAGAAATGGGTAAAAGTGAATGAAAATGGCCAATTTACTCACTCTGAGGCCTTAAAAAGTGTTTCTCCTCCACGGGAAGTGAATTAAATACCATTTGGAGGCCTTTATTGTTCAAGCAAAAACGTCTGATATTTGATGAAAGAGATAACCACCCCCCCTTACGACATGCTTCTGAAACTAAAAAAATGGTTCATTTTCAAATGTTGCGTCTTTTGAACTACAATTAACATTGTACATGGATAATCACTTTTAGAGATAAAATGAGATGTTTAAAGTGATTTTCAAGCTTCCGGGGCCCTAAACACGAGATTTGAAAAATGGGTAACCGTGAATGAAAATGGCCAATTTTTTCACTCTGCGGCCTTAAAAAGTGTTTCTCCTCCACGGAAAGTGAATAAAATAACATTTGGATGCCTTTATTGTTCAATCAAAAACGCCCGTTTTTTGGTGAAAAAGATAACCACCCCCCCTTACGACATGCTTCAGAAACGAAAAAAATGGTCCATTTTCAAATGTTGCGTCTTTGAACTACAATTCACATTTGTACGTGGATGATCACTTTTAGAGATAAAATTAGATGTTTAAAGTGATTTACAAGCTTCCAGGGGCTCTAAACACAAGATATGAGGAATGGGTAAATATGAATGAAAATGGCCAATTTATTCACTCTGAGGCCTTAAAAAGTTTTTCTCCACTCCAGAAAGTGAATTAAATAACATTTGTAGACCTTTATTGTTCAATCAAAAACGCCCGATTTTTGACGAAAGAGATAACCACCCCCCCTTACGACATGCTTCAGAAACAAAAAAAATTGTTCTTTTTCAAATGTTGCATCTTTGAACGACAATCCACATTTGTACGTGGATAATCACTTTTAGAGATAAAATGAGATGTTTAAAGTGATTTTCAAGCTTCCAGGGGCCCTAAACACAAGATTTGAGAAATGGGAAAAAGTGAATGAAAATGGCCAATTTACTCACTCTGAGGCCCTAAAAAGTGTTTCTCCTCAACGGGAAGTGAATTAAATAACATTTGTAGGCCTTTATTGTTCAAGCGAAAACGCCCGATTATTGACGAAAGAGATAACCACCCCCCCTTACGACATGCTTCAGAAACGAAAAAAATGGTCCGTTTTCAAATGTTGCGTCTTTGAATGACAATCCACATTTGTACGTGGATAATCACTTTTAGAGCTAAAATTAGATGTTTAAAGTGATTTTCAAGCTTCCAGGGGCCCTAAACATAAGATTTGAGAAAAGGGTAAAAGTGAATGAAAATGGCCAATTTACTCACTCTGGGGCCTTAATAAGTGTTTCTCCTCCACGGGAAGTGAATTAAATACCATTTGGAGGCCTTTATTGTTCAAGCGAAAACGCCTGATTTTTGATGAAAGAGATAACCACCCCCCCCTTACGACATGCTTCTGAAACTAAAAAAATGGTTCATTTTCAAATGTTGCGTCTTTTGAACTACAATTAACATTGTACATGGATAATCACTTTTAGAGATAAAATGAGATGTTTAAAGTGATTTTCAAGCTTCCAGGGGCCCTAAACACGAGATTTGAAAAATGGGTAACCGTGAATGAAAATGGCCAATTTTTTCACTCTGCGGCCTTAAAAAGTGTTTCTCCTCCACGGAAAGTGAATAAAATAACATTTGGATGCCTTTATTGTTCAATCAAAAACGCCTGTTTTTTGGTGAAAAAGATAACCACCCCCCCTTACGACATGCTTCAGAAACGAAAAAAATGGTCCATTTTCAAATGTTGCGTCTTTGAACTACAATTCACATTTGTACGTGGATGATCACTTTTAGAGATAAAATTAGATGTTTAAAGTGATTTACAAGCTTCCAGGGGCCCTAAACACAAGATATGAGGAATGGGTAAATATGAATGAAAATGGCCAATTTATTCACTCTGAGGCCTTAAAAAGTTTTTCTCCACTCCAGAAAGTGAATTAAATAACATTTGTAGACCTTTATTGTTCAATCAAAAACGCCCGATTTTTGACGAAAGAGATAACCACCCCCCCTCACGACATGCTTCAGAAACAAAAAAAAATTGGTTCTTTTTCAAATGTTGCATCTTTGAACGACAATCCACATTTGTACGTGGATAAACACTTTTAGAGATAAACTGAGATGTTTAAAGTGATTTTCAAGCTTCCAGGGGCCCTAAACACAAGATTTGAGAAATGGGAACAAGTGAATGAAAATGGCCAATTTACTCACTCTGAGGCCTTAAAAAGTGTTTCTCCTCAACGGGAAGTGAATTAAATAACATTTGTAGGCCTTTATTGTTCAAGCGAAAACGCCCGATTATTGACGAAAGAGATAACCACCCCCCCTTACGACATGCTTCTGAAACTAAAAAAATGGTTCATTTTCAAATGTTGCGTCTTTTGAACTACAATTAACATTGTACGTGGATAATCACTTTTAGAGATAAAATGAGATGTTTAAAGTGATTTTCAAGCTTCCAGGGGCCCTAAACACGAGATTTGAGAAATGGGTAACCGTGAATGAAAATGGCCAATTTACTCACTCTGCGGCCTTAAAAAGTGTTTCTCCTCCACGGAAAGTGAATAAAATAACATTTGGATGCCTTTATTGTTCAATCAAAAACGCCTGTTTTTTGGTGAACAAGATAACCACCCCCCCTTACGACATGCTTCAGAAACGAAAAAAATGGTCCATTTTCAAATGTTGCGTCTTTGAACTACAATTCACATTTGTACGTGGATGATCACTTTTAGAGATAAAATTAGATGTTTAAAGTGATTTACAAGCTTCCAGGGGCCCTAAACACAAGATATGAGGAATGGGTAAATATGAATGAAAATGGCCAATTTATTCACTCTGAGGCCTTAAAAAGTTTTTCTCCACTCCAGAAAGTGAATTAAATAACATTTGTAGACCTTTATTGTTCAATCAAAAACGCCCGATTTTTGACGAAAGAGATAACCACCCCCCCTTACGACATGCTTCAGAAACAAAAAAAATGGTTCTTTTTCAAATGTTGCATCTTTGAACGACAATCCACATTTGTACGTGGATAAACACTTTTAGAGATAAAATGAGATGTTTAAAGTGATTTTCAAGCTTCCAGGGGCCCTAAACACAAGATTTGAGAAATGGGAAAAAGTGAATGAAAATGGCCAATTTACTCACTCTGAGGCCTTAAAAAGTGTTTCTCCTCAACGGGAAGTGAATTAAATAACATTTGTAGGCCTTTATTGTTCAAGCAAAAACGCCCGATTATTGACGAAAGAGATAACCACCCCCCCTTACGACATGCTTCAGAAACGAAAAAAATGGTCCGTTTTCAAATGTTGCGTCTTTGAATGACAATCCACATTTGTACGTGGATAATCACTTTTAGAGCTAAAATTAGATGTTTAAAGTGATTTTCAAGCTTCCAGGGGCCCTAAACACAAGATTTGAGAAATGGGTAAAAGTGAATGAAAATGGCCAATTTACTCACTCTGGGGCCTTAATAAGTGTTTCTCCTCCACGGGAAGTGAATTAAATACCATTTGGAGGCCTTTATTGTTCAAGCGAAAACGCCTGATTTTTGATGAAAGAGATAACCACCCCTGTTAAATGGTAGCGGCAGTTTCAGTCGATAACCTTTCAAGTATTGCCCGGCGGTAATCGCCTCTCATACCACTCGATAATTTACCAATGAAAGAGGCAGGCGCCGGAGACTGGAAGGCAGGAAACAAAGTTTTATTCCGTCGGAGCAGAACACATCAGATCAGACAGCAAGGTATCGTCACGAGGTGCTCTAACTGCATCTCTGAGGCCTGGCCTCTTATACACACGTTTATGATTTTATTGCAGGATTATTGTACATGGCACATTCTTGAGATCCCCTTGATGTATGAAAGAACATCCCCTGAAGCCCCGGCTCAGATCCGATCCCACACATAGCTACAGTAGAAGTTCCCACCTCACCCGCAGTAGGAGATGGCTATTACGCAGCAGGGTATTCCGCCAATTCCCGGGGATGTGTGCAACCGGCCGGGTCTCAGGGGGTAGGGGCTTTGATCTACTGTAATCCCTTTCATGTGGGGTGTTTCCCTTACAGTAGGGGCAATAAACTGCATCCGCAGGGCTAGGTGATGGCCTGGGATCAGTTCGGACAATGGGGCGCAGAGGAAGGGGGTTATCAAAGAGAGGCATGACCATGTATGGGATGTCGGTCAGGCGTGGGATGTGGTTCCGTGGCAGGGTCGCGCAGAAGGAGAAGGTTTATGGCCCATGTATGAGAGAGCGGGGGTGGCCGGTGCGCGGGGGATGCTTGCAGCGTCAGGGGAACGCGCTGGCGATTGACAATGAGCGGGGGAGAGAGTGGGGTGCCTAAAATGGCTGCCGTGTGCTCGCTGTGCGTGGCGCTGGGGAGAGGCAAGATGGCGCAGATAATGTTCAGTTTGCAAGCTAAATTTCCACAGTCCTCCCTTTTAACATATCTCGCCAGCTTGTCTAGTTCGGATTTATCCCCATAATACTACGGACTTACACCTCATAAAGAGCTTTCATCCGTTCTGCTTCAAAGTTCAAAGTCTTAGGGCAGATGTAGCTCATAAAAAGCGAACATAAAGGTGGCAGACACTGAATCCCCAAGCAACATCCACATAGTACCACAACCGGTATTAGGATAAATGAAAACAGCCTCCATCCCCAACTTTTAATAGTATCCCAAAACCAGCTCCCAAGTGACCATCCTTCCTGCTCCTGATGGACCTCTGCGGAAAGTCTGTGGAGGTGTTCAATTGCTTTGTAGACTGAGGGTGAGTTATCCGGTACGTAGGTACAACAGCTGGACCCAATGATGCGGCATGCTCCTCCACGATCAGCCAGAACCACATCTAGAACAAGGCGGTTCTGAAGAGCCACCAGGCATACGGCCTGAAGCTCGGCGGTGTTGTTGGCGAGGGCGCCAGCTGTAATGTTCATTGCTGTTTCAACTGCCTGGGTTAAGTGGCGGATGGCACGGCTGTTTACCATTGGACCCCAGAGTGGAACAAGTCCCTTTACTGCATCCAGGAACTGTGCTCCGGTGGAGTCGGCTTGTACAATGTCTTTGGCACGTTTCTGTCGGTGATGGTTTGCTGGAGCCACAAATGTCGGGGGAAGGACAAAAGCGATGTAGCAGGTGCCTCCCCAACCTTTCGGGAGCCAGGTGTAGGCCTTAGTACCACAGATGAAGTACATATTCGGGGAGGCAACAAAGGAGGGTGGATCAACTGAGTCCAATGTTCGGGTGATGAGGCAGGAGCTGTGGCCCACCAGCTGCGCCCCTAGGCCTTCGAGGCACACAAATCCAGTGATGTTGACGACGGTTAGGGCCACTGTCAGGGTGGCGGCCGTTCGTTTCCGGAGGTAAGAGAAGGTAGGTCTGGCTGGGTTGTTGAACACTTGCATTTCAACTCGTTCTTTGGCAGGGATGTCCAGGTGGAAGGAAGTGTTTGACTTCAGAGGGCAGAAGAGGGCAGAGGTTTTTCCAGTTTTGTTCAGCCAGAACCAATGGTAGAAGTGTGACACAGTTTTGCCAGAAGTGGCATTGTCCTTGTAGCTCTCCTGCAGGAGGATTAGCCAGGCGAGGCAGGAACCATGGACAGAAAAAGGTGAAGGGATGAAAGGGATTGAGTGCCCAGTGGCATGTGGTAGCAATCCACAGATCCAGCAGTTAGTGGCGTTGGCGTCAAGATTGTGTTGGTGGAGCAACTGCACAAAAGAGTTATTCCAGAACTCCTTACGTCTTTCTCGGAGTTGGGGTGAAAGTGAGATCAGATGGTGTTCTTTCATGGTGGTAGGTTGAACGGTGGTCAGCAATGTCCTATGACCAGGGGCGCTCTCCTCCATGATCCAGAAGGTGACCATGAATAGAAGGCAAAAGAGAAGGGTAACGAAAAGTATAATAGTCTTCGAGCTGTGCATCCTGTCAGTCTTTGGGTTTTTGTAGTGGGTCTTCGGACGTCCGGTTGCTTCCATCATCTTCATGTCGGGCGCTTCCATCACCTTCAAGGAACTCGGTAGCGGGCAGAACCACAGACTTTGTTTAGTTTCTCTCCTGATGGCCTTTGAGGTGTCTAGGCAACCGCTCTGAGATTTCAACTTAGTTTGTGGTCTGCTTAGCCGAAGTTCTCTCCTTTCGTCGCAAGTTATACCCTTCCTTGGATGGCACAGTGGGATCGGGATATTCAGTCAATTCAAGTGTCTCTGTATCCGGGCAGCGGCTCAGGGATGGTCGGTCTTTGTCCAGAAGTTCCTCTTGGGCGGTGATGTTGTCCGTGGTTGTCAGGGTCGGTGATACCTTCTTGCAGTGGTGTGCATGCAGCCAATTGCGTTTCCCCTCCACTCGAAGAGCAGTTCGGGTGGTGATCAGGACTTGCAGGGGGGCCCGTCCACCGGGGCTCCAGACTCTTGGTGCGCTGGAAGTTACGCACTAAGACGAAGTCACCGGGTTGGATGTCGTGTCCGGGGCCCCTGGAAACATCGGGAATGGCGTGCAGCACCTGTTGATGGATAACAGACAACGTTTTAGTTAAATTGTACAGATAGTCAGACATGAGGACGTCCGGGACGTAGTGGATGGATGTTGGTTTCGGTGCAGTCCAAAGGTTCATGGGCCGCCCGAAGACGACCTCGTAGGGGGTTAAGTGGTGTTTGGTGGGGGTGGAACGCATTGATAGCAATGCTAGCGGGAGAGCGTCTGGCCATCTTAGTCCTGTGGTGGCGACTATTTTTGCTATCTTAAGCTTCAATGTGGCATTGTGTCGCTCAACCAAGCCTGCAGATTGGGGATGGAAGACCGCATGGAATTTCTGTTTTACACCCAACCCTTTTAAGATGAGTTGGATAACTTCGGCTACGAAGTGGGGGCCGTTGTCGCTCCACAAAATTCGACAAAGGCCGTATCGGGGGAAGAATTCCTTCAGTAGTACTTTTGCGGTAGTCATAGCGGTGTTGTCATGGGTTGGGTAGGCTTCCACCCACTTGCTGAAGGCACACACAACGACAAGTACGTACTTCAAACCTTGGCACCTTTCTAACTGGACATAGTCCATTTGTAGGACTTCAAAAGGGTGATTGGGGACCCCGAACCCTCCCCGGGGTACAGCAGTTCCTTTCCCAGGGTTGTGTTGGAGGCATACTAGGCATTGTTGGACCAGACGCTTGGCTGAGTCTGGGATCTTGTCGTTGTGCCAGACTTTGGAGATGAGTTCGATCATGGGGGCAGACCCTATGTGTGCAGGGGAGTGTGCCATGGTCAGCATGGGAATCAGGTATGAGTCAGGTAGCAACCATTTGTTCGAGTCTTTAGTCCGCCAGCAACCGTCATCGTCCTTCAATCCCACCCGTGCCCATTCAGTTAACTCGTGTGGTGTGCTGGCTAATTGGATGTCCTTAATCATTTCCCTAGCATCCTTCCATTTCTCAGCTTGTGACCTGGTCACGTACATGCGGGTCGTGGACCTATTCTCAGCTGTGGTTCGGGCGGTAATGTCAGCTAGTGCATTTCCCTGTCCTATAATGTCTGTCACCTTCTTGTGTGCCTGGCATTTGATCACAGCCAGCCGTGTGGGGAGGAGGACCGCTTCGGTCAGGGCAGAGACTAGATCTCCATGCAGGATGGGTGTGCCATGAGAGGTCAGGAATCCCCTCTCTTTCCATAAGAGCCCAAAGTGGTGAACTACCCCGAAGGCATACTGACTGTCTGTGTAAAAGTTTGCGGTTGTCCCTGCTGCCAGAATGCATGCTCGTGTGAGAGCTATTAGTTCCGCCGCCTGTGCGGATCGCTGTGTGATGCGGGCTGTCTCAACAACTGTTCGGGTCGTGGTGACTGCATAGGCAGCTGAGGTGGTGCCATCGGGGAGCTTGATACATGAGCCATCCACCCACAGTTCTCCGTCAGGGTCCGGGAAGGCAGTATCTCGGAGGTCGACTCTACTCTTGGTCTGTTCGTCGGTGAGGGTCACGCAGTCATGTATAGGGGACGCATTGGGGTCAGCGTCAGGGAGAGGTAGTAGAGTAGCTGGATTCAGAGTGGTGCATCATTTCAATGTGATGTGGGGTGCAAGCAGAGTCAGTTCGTAACCGGTCAGTCGTGCGCTAGTCAGGTGTTGAGTCTTGGTTTGGTTCAGGAGGGTGTCAACCGCATGGGGTACCAATACAGTGAGGGGGTTCGAGAGCACAATCCCCTCGCTTTGCCGGATAGAGACAGCGGCGGCGGCCACTGCTCGAAGGCAGGCAGGCAAAGCTCTGGCTACGGGGTCAAGAGTGGCAGAGAAGTAGGCACAAGGGCGTTGTTTAGGGCCTATGGACTGGGTTAGGACAGACAACGCGCATCCCTCCCTTTCGTGGGTGTAGAGGGAAAAAGGTTTAGTGTAGTCTGGGGTTCCTAGGACTGGGGCTGAGCAGAGGGCATCTCGTAATTCTTTGAAGGAGGATTGACATTCGGGTGTCCAAGGGAGGGGGAAGGGGACATCTTTAGCCAGCAGGGAAAGCAGAGGTTTTACGATAAGACTGAAGTTTGGCAACCATTGTCGACAAAAGGAGGTGAGGCCTACTAGGGACCGCACTTGCTTCTGAGTTTTGGGAACAGGGGTTTCCAGGATGGTCTGAATTCGGTCAGGGGTAAGTTTTCTCCCGTCTTTGGATAGTAGGTGGCCTAGATATGTTACTTGGGGTTGGCAGAATTGTAATTTCTTCCTGGAGACCTTGTGACCGTTCTCCGCGAGGAAGCGGAGGAGGTGAATGGTGGCTGTGACTGCAAGTGGAGTTTTGTCGGCCGCCAAAAGGATGTCATCGACGTACTGTATTAACACTACTCCATCGGGTAGTTGGACTGCATCTAGTTGTCTCTTGAGGGCTTGGCTATAAATGCTGGGACTCTCAGTGTAGCCTTGGGGTGCCCTACAGAATCTGTATGAACGGGCTTTTAGGGTGAAGCCGAAGAGGTAGCGGCTGTCTGGGTGGATGGGGATGGAAAAGAATGCGTTCTTGAGATCAATAACGGTAAAGGTAGTGGCAGTGGACGGAATCAGGGTGAGGATGGTGGTGATGTCTGAGACCACGGGGTACTGAGGTATGACTACTTTGTTAACTTCTCGTAAGTCAACAATAAAGCGGTATGCTTTCTCATCTCCCTCGCCTTGCTTCTTAACAATGGGTAGGATAGGGCTGTTGCAAACATTACTGACTACTTCTTCTACCACTCCTGCATCGACTAGGGACTCGATGATTTCCACCAACGCCTTCTCGCCTTCGGGCGATATCCGATACTGTGGAAGCTTTGGGAGCACTGCGTCCGGTCAGACGGTTATGTGTACTGGGTCGATCACCATGCGCCCTACATCTGAGTTGGTTTTAGCCCATAGATGTGAAGGTAATGTGTCGAGTAGGGACAGGTCAGCATCGGTTATAGAGAGCATACGCCGTGTGTGACAGGGTCTGGACAGATCTGGGTTATCGTGCAGGATGACCCGAACTCCGTCTGGGGAGCATCTGATGGTAGCTCGAAAATGTTTTAGTAAGTCAAGTCCCATAATAGCATCGGGGGTGTTGGAGGAGAGCAGAAAGGTCGTGTCAGTGACGTTATCGTCTAAGTCAAAGGAGATTGGTGCTGATAAGGGGTTAGTGGAGGGCATTCCATCGAAGCCTATTGAGGTTACGTGTGAGCCAGACAAGGGTGCCCTAGGAATCAGTCGCCCCAGTATCTACCAGGAATGGAGATTTCGTGCCCAGGACCTTAGCGGTGACGTAAGGACCTTGCTGGTCAACACGGAGTTTGACTGGATCCCTCCCTTGCCCCTGGCGGTCCTATGCGAAGTCATGGGTGCCTTCGTAGTCGGACTGCTGACACTGGTTTTGTCGGGGGAGATCAAAGGTGTTTGGTCTGCCTGGCCTGTCGTTGATGGCGTCGTTCGTGTGCCCTCGTCCCTGTCCTCTATTTCTGGGGTCATATGCTGTGTCTCTGGGATCCCTATTTTTGTTCAGTTCCAGAAGGACCGGGCACTGGGATTTCCAGTGTCCGAACCCTCTACAGAACGCACATTGGTTCCCATCTAAGTCTCTCCGTCCGTTGTAGGGTGCAGGTGTATGGTCTCTAGGGGGTAGCTTTCTAGGGGCGGCTGGTTGGTAATTCCCTTTCGGGGGTTCCCTCCCTATGGTCACCCCTTGCAACTGTACTATCATTACCCTCTCCTTCAGTTCCTTTTTCTTCCTCTCTGATGCCCTATCGTTCTCGTTCTTCTGGTTTTCGTAGTATTGGGCCATCTGGAGAATTGCTGCGGGTTTGGAGGCTGCCCAACTACTCTCGCTGGTCTGTAGCTTCTGGGAAACTTCTTGTGACAGACCCTTCACATAATTCTGGACAAAGAGGTGATGTCCGGTTGCGGTGGTCATGTCTTGGCCACTGTAATCGGAAAACACAGTCTCGAATCGGGATAAGTATTCAGACACATCCTCCTGGGGTTTCTGGCGACAAGCCGTCACTATCGACCAGTCTACCTTTCTTTCTGGGATTAGAGTCTTCAGCTTCTGTACAATCTTGTCTGGGAGCTCTAATATGGCTTTCGGGGGTTTCTGTCCTGGTTCTCGCTGTTTATCTATGGTATCGAGTTGTACCCAGGTATATCCGAACGGTTCAGCGTGGTCGACTTTCCAGATTTGCTTCCACACATCAGCCGGCAGACATAGCCCAAAGAACAAGTCGATATCTGCTAAAGTCATTATTGTAGAACCTAAGGCTGTACCCAGTTCAGTGTAGAAGGCAGTCGGGTTCTTTCTCAAGTCGGGTAGAGTTCTTCGAAAGGTCAAAATATCTTGTCGGTCCCATGGCTGGTAGACCCAATTATATACAACCCTTCCCTTCGCATCTTGGTGGTTGATGTCGTCATGTGTTCCCTGACCTCGTGGGGGGACCCAGTAGGGGGCAGCCTCTTTGATGGGCATCATGGTATCAGCCCTTCCTTCCTGGGGCTTAGTCGCTATGGGGGTTTCTGCTTTGGTGGTCTGCCTGTGTTCTCTAAGGTGTCGATAGACCTCAAGTGTACGAGTGAAGAGGTTCGTTACATCGCCCTCTCCTTCTTCCCCAATTTCTACCTTCCTATATAGGGTCGCTAAGCCTTCGGGACCTTTATCGCGGTACCTATCCTCATATGCATTTAGGGCATGATAACAAAGTCGTACAACAAAGTGTCGTCTGCGGCTGTCCGCATACGAGTTATATACGTCTGTTATATACTCCACACTTTCCTTATGCTCCACTAGTGTCTTTACTATTTTGTCGATTCCTGCTCGTTGGTCCTTCGTTAGTTGATTCATTCTGGTGGACTCTTTCTTTCTCATCTCAGGGTCATCTAACGTTATAGCCGACGTTGGGTTCAGTACAAGAGGCTCAGCCGGCGCGGAGGCCGGGAGGACCGAGGCCCCTGTACTGCTTTCGCTCGTGTTTGGGGGTTGTGGGTGTTGCACTACTGATTGGGAGGGTGCGTATGGAGGGGGCATGTAAATGATCGGGGGACCTAATAGTAATTCATCATTCGTTCGCTGCTTAGAGGACAACTCAGGGTAGAGCAAAGAAGGGGTCCTAACGGCATACTGGCCTGATGTTTCAGGCTCCTGTCTTAGTTTAGTTTCCCTTCTCTCCTTTATTTCTTCTTCTAACTTTCTAGCGGCAAGGTGAGCTGCCTTTCGTAATTCCTTTTCTGCTTTTACTTCTTCCCTCTTTTTCCGTTGCGTTGCTTCTTTGCGCCACATGCCGATACTGTCAAGCATAGTAGGCGTCGTCTTATTGCTACGCAGAGCTATTTCTAGCACTTCTATCTTATGGTCGTCGAAGGATCCCATCAGTGGCCACTGACTCTCGGGGTCCTTCTTGGTATATTTATGCCACAGCTTG
This sequence comes from Triturus cristatus, assembly GCF_964204655.1. Lineage (NCBI taxonomy): Eukaryota > Metazoa > Chordata > Amphibia > Caudata > Salamandridae > Triturus > Triturus cristatus. Next base: position 931,645,997 of record NC_140587.1, on the reverse strand, counting down.
CTATAAGCTACGGCGACTAGTCCATATTTAGTGAACATGTCCTTATTAGGGGTGCCCTCCAGTGGAGCCGGATGGTTCACCTCTAACAAGCGGTCCGGGCAGAACCAACTACCAATCAGTGGGGAGAAGATAGGCATGACGGGTTTCAACGGGGACAAAAGTCAGCACTACCTATCTTTTCACTGCTTGCAAAGACTAGACAGAATATCTCTATTCTTCGTTATTTGTAAGCAGAGAATACCTCCAAAGAACCAATATCGAACAACTAGTGTTCGGACAATCAATCAATCAATCAATGGGGAGATAAAGATAGGCACGACGGGTTTCAACGGGGACAAAAGTCTGCGTTACCTACCCTTCACTATTTGCAAAGACTAGACAGAATATTTCTATTCTACGTTATTTGCAAACAGAGAATATCTCAAAGAGCACTATTCTTCAAAACAATCAATGTTCGGACAATCAATCAGTGGGGAGATAAAGATAGGCACGACGGGTTTCAACGGGGACAAAAGTCTGCGTTACGTACCCTTCACTATCTGCAAAGGGAGAGAGAGAGAGAGAATTTCTACTACTCCCCGTTTGTAGACAGCGAATATCTCAAAGAGAACAATCAATGAGCAATACTAGTATTTCAAAACTTCAAACAATCAATCAATTATTTCGCAATTTGTCGTGTATCACGACCTTACCCGGACCGCGTGGACAGTTTCTCGTCTTCCGCCTCCAGCGCCCGATCGTCCTCTACTCTCCGTATTTGCCGCGGCACTCCTGATGGTTCCCAGTCAGGACCGTAGATCACTCGAGAGAGGTCTGCTCGGAACCAGTGAAGTTCGGATGATCGGCTGCCAGACGAGGGTCTATTGGGCAGGAGCTCTCCCGATCGTTGCAGTCGTTCACTCTGTCGTCGGGACCTCTCCCACTGGATCCACGTGTCGCTGATGGGCCCCACGCTTGGGACGCCAATTGTTAAATGGTAGCGGCAGTTTCAGTCGATAACCTTTCAAGTATTGCCCGGCGGTAATCGCCTCTCATACCACTCAATAATTTGCCAATGAAAGAGGCAGGCGCCGGAGACTGGAAGGCAGGAAACAAAGTTTTATTCCGTCGGAGCAGAACACATCAGATCAGACAGCAAGGTATCGTCACGAGGTGCTCTAACTGCATCTCTGAGGCCTGGCCTCTTATACACGCGTTTATGATTTTATTGCAGGATTATTGTACATGGCACATTCTTGAGATCCCCTTGATGCATGAAAGAACATCCCCTGAAGTTCCCACCTCACCCGCAGTAGGAGATGGCTATCACGCAGCAGGGTATTCCGCCAATTCCCGGGGATGTGTGCAACCGGCCGGGTCTCAGGGGGTAGGGGCTTTGATCTACTGTAATCCCTTTGATGTGGGGTGTTTCCCTTACAGTAGGGGCAATAAACTGCATCCGCAGGGCTAGGTGATGGCCTGGGATCAGTTCGGACAATGGGGCGCAGAGGAAGGGGGTTATCAAAGAGAAGCATGACCATGTATGGGATGTCGGTCAGGCATGGGATGTGGTTCCGTGGCAGGGTCACGCAGAAGGAGAAGGTTTATGGCCCATGTATGAGAGAGCGGTGGTGGCCGGTGCGCGGGGGATGCTTGCAGCGTCAGGGGAACGCGCTGGCGATTGACAATGAGTGGGGGAGAGAGTGGGGTGCCTAAAATGGCTGCCGTGTGCTCGCTGTGCGTGGCGCTGGGGAGAGGCAAGATGGTGCAGATAATGTTCAGTTTGCAAGCTAAATTTCCACACCCCCCCTTACGACATGCTTCTGAAACTAAAAAAATGGTTCATTTTCAAATGTTGCGTCTTTTGAACTACAATTAACATTGTACGTGGATAATCACTTTTAGAGATAAAATGAGATGTTTAAAGTGATTTTCAAGCTTCCAGGGGCCCTAAACACGAGATTTGAGAAATGGGTAACCGTGAATGAAAATGGCCAATTTACTCACTCTGCGGCCTTAAAAAGTGTTTCTCCTCCACGGAAAGTGAATAAAATAACATTTGGATGCCTTTATTGTTCAATCAAAAACGCCCGTTTTTTGGTGAAAAAGATAACCACCCCCCCTTACGACATGCTTCAGAAACGAAAAAAATGTTCCATTTTCAAATGTTGCGTCTTTGAACTACAATTCACATTTGTACGTGGTGATCACTTTTAGAGATAAAATTAGATGTTTAAAGTGATTTACAAGCTTCCAGGGGCCCTAAACACAAGATATGAGGAATGGGTAAATATGAATGAAAATGGCCAATTTATTCACTCTGAGGCCTTAAAAAGTTTTTCTCCACTCCAGAAAGTGAATTAAATAACATTTGTAGGCCTTTATTGTTCAATCAAAAACGCCCGATTTTTGACGAAAGAGATAACCACCCCCCCCTTACGACATGCTTCAGAAACTAAAAAAATGGTCCGTTTTCAAATGTTGCCTCTTTGAACTACAATTCACATTTGTACGTGGAAAAGCACTTTTAAAGATCAAATGAGATGTTTAAAGTGATTTTCATGCTTCCAGGGGCCTTAAACACAAGATTTGAGGAATGGGTAAAAGTGAATGAAAATGGCCAATTTACTCACTCTGAGGCCTTAAAAAGTGTTTCTCCTCCACGGGAAGTGAATTAAATACCATTTGGAGGTCTTTATTGTTCAAGCGAAAACGCCTGATTTTTGATGAAAGAGATAACCACCCCCCCTTACGACATGCTTCTGAAACTGAAAAAATGGTTCATTTTCAAATGTTGCGTCTTTGAACCACAATTAACATTTGTACGTGGATAAACACTTTTAGAGCTAAAATTCGATGTTTAAAGTGATTTTCAAGCTTCCAGGGGCCCTAAACACGAGATTTGAGAAATGGGTAAACGTGAATGAAAATGGCCAATTTACTCACTCTGCGGCCTTAAAAAGTGTTTCTCCTCCACGGAAAGTGAATAAAATAACATTTGGATGCCTTTATTGTTCAATCAAAAACGCCCGTTTTTGGTGAAAAAGATAACCACCCCCCCTTTCGACATGCTTCAGAAACAAAAAAAATGGTCCATTTTCAAATGTTGCGTCTTTGAACTACAATTCACATTTGTACGTGGATAATCACTTTTAGAGATAAAATTAGATGTTTAAAGTGATTTACAAGCTTCCAGGGGCCCTAAACACAAGATATGAGGAATGGGTAAATATGAATGAAAATGGCCAATTTATTCACTCTGAGGCCTTAAAAAGTTTTTCTCCACTCCAGAAATTGAATTAAATAACATTTGTAGACCTTTATTGTTCAATCAAAAACGCCCGATTTTTGACGAAAGAGATAACCACCCCCCCTTACGACATGCTTCAGAAACAAAAAAAATGGTTCATTTTCAAATGTTGCATCTTTGAACGACAATCCACATTTGTACGTGGATAAACACTTTTAGAGATAAAATTAGATGTTTAAAGTGATTTTCAAGCTTCCAGGGGCCCTAAACACAAGATTTGAGAAATGGGAAAAAGTGAATGAAAATGGCCAATTAACTCACTCCGAGGCCTTAAAAAGTGTTTCTCCTCAACGGGAAGTGAATTAAATAACATTTGTAGGCCTTTATTGTTCAAGCGAAAATGCCCGATTATTGACGAAAGAGATAACCACCCCCCCTTACGACATGCTTCAGAAACGAAAAAAATGGTCCGTTTTCAAATGTTGCGTCTTTGAATGACAATCCACATTTGTACGTGGATAATCACTTTTAGAGCTAAAATTAGATGTTTAAAGTGATTTTCAAGCTTCCAGGGGCCCTAAACACAAGATTTGAGAAATGGGTAAAAGTGAATGAAAATGGCCAATTTACTCACTCTGAGGCCTTAATAAGTGTTTCTCCTCCACGGGAAGTGAATAAAATAACATTTGGATGCCTTTATTGTTCAATCAAAAACGCCCGTTTTTGGTGAAAAAGATAACCACCCCCCCTTTCGACATGCTTCAGAAACAAAAAAAATGGTCCATTTTCAAATGTTGCGTCTTTGAACTACAATTCACATTTGTACGTGGATAATCACTTTTAGAGATAAAATTAGATGTTTAAAGTGATTTACAAGCTTCCAGGGGCCCTAAACACAAGATATGAGGAATGGGTAAATATGAATGAAAATGGCCAATTTATTCACTCTGAGGCCTTAAAAAGTTTTTCTCCACTCCAGAAAGTGAATTAAATAACATTTGTAGACCTTTATTGTTCAATCAAAAACGCCCGATTTTTGACGAAAGAGATAACCACCCCCCCCTTACGACATGCTTCAGAAACAAAAAAAATGGTTCATTTTCAAATGTTGCATCTTTGAACGACAATCCACATTTGTACGTGGATAAACACTTTTAGAGATAAAATTAGATGTTTAAAGTGATTTTCAAGCTTCCAGGGGCCCTAAACACAAGATTTGAGAAATGGGAAAAAGTGAATGAAAATGGCCAATTTACTCACTCCGAGGCCTTAAAAAGTGTTTCTCCTCAACGGGAAGTGAATTAAATAACATTTGTAGGCCTTTATTGTTCAAGCGAAAACGCCCGATTATTGACGAAAGAGATAACCACCCCCCCTTACGACATGCTTCAGAAACGAAAAAAATGGTCCGTTTTCAAATGTTGCGTCTTTGAATGACAATCCACATTTGTACGTGGATAATCACTTTTAGAGCTAAAATTAGATGTTTAAAGTGATTTTCAAGCTTCCAGGGGCCCTAAACACAAGATTTGAGAAATGGGTAAAAGTGAATGAAAATGGCCAATTTACTCACTCTGAGGCCTTAATAAGTGTTTCTCCTCCACGGGAAGTGAATTAAATACCATTTGGAGGCCTTTATTGTTCAAGCGAAAACGCCTGATTTTTGATGAAAGAGATAACCACCCCCCCTTACGACATGCTTCTGAAACTAAAAAAATGGTTCATTTTCAAATGTTGCGTCTTTTGAACTACAATTAACATTGTACGTGGATAATCACTTTTAGAGATAAAATGAGATGTTTAAAGTGATTTTCAAGCTTCCAGGGGCCCTAAACACGAGATTTGAGAAATGGGTAACCGTGAATGAAAATGGCCAATTTACTCACTCTGCGGCCTTAAAAAGTGTTTCTCCTCCACGGAAAGTGAATAAAATAACATCTGGATGCCTTTATTGTTCAATCAAAAACGCCTGTTTTTTGGTAAAAAAGATAACCACCCCCCCTTACGACATGCTTCAGAAACAAAAAAAATGGCCCATTTTCAAATGTTGCGTCTTTGAACTACAATTCACATTTCTACGTGGATGATCACTTTTAGAGATAAAATTAGATGTTTAAAGTGATTTACAAGCTTCCAGGGGCCCTAAACACAAGATATGAGGAATGGGTAAATATGAATGAAAATGGCCAATTTATTCACTCTGAGGCCTTAAAAAGTTTTTCTCCACTCCAGAAAGTGAATTAAATAACATTTGTAGGCCTTTATTGTTCAATCAAAAACGCCCGATTTTTGACGAAAGAGATAACCACCCCCCTTACGACATGCTTCAGAAACTAAAAAAATGGTCCGTTTTCAAATGTTGCCTCTTTGAACTACAATTCACATTTGTACGTGGAAAAGCACTTTTAAAGATCAAATGAGATGTTTAAAGTGATTTTCATGCTTCCAGGGGCCTTAAACACAAGATTTGAGGAATGGGTAAAAGTGAATGAAAATGGCCAATTTACTCACTCTGAGGCCTTAAAAGGTGTTTCTCCTCCACGGGAAGTGAATTAAATACCATTTGGAGGTCTTTATTGTTCAAGCGAAAACGCCTGATTTTTGATGAAAGAGATAACCACCCCCCCTTACGACATGCTTCTGAAACTGAAAAAATGGTTCATTTTCAAATGTTGCGTCTTTGAACCACAATTAACATTTGTACGTGGATAAACACTTTTAGAGCTAAAATTAGATGTTTAAAGTGATTTTCAAGCTTCCAGGGGCCCTAAACACGAGATTTGAGAAATGGGTAAACGTGAATGAAAATGGCCAATTTACTCACTCTGCGGCCTTAAAAAGTGTTTCTCCTCTACGGAAAGTGAATAAAATAACATTTGGATGCCTTTATTGTTCAATCAAAAACGCCCGTTTTTGGTGAAAAAGATAACCACCCCCCCTTACGACATGCTTCAGAAACAAAAAAAATGGCCCATTTTCAAATGTTGCGTCTTTGAACTACAATTCACATTTGTACGTGGATAATCACTTTTAGAGATAAAATTAGATGTTTAAAGTGATTTACAAGCTTCCAGGGGCCCTAAACACAAGATATGAGGAATGGGTAAATATGAATGAAAATGGCCAATTTATTCACTCTGAGGCCTTAAAAAGTTTTTCTCCACTCCAGAAAGTGAATTAAATAACATTTGTAGACCTTTATTGTTCAATCAAAAACGCCCGATTTTTGACGAAAGAGATAACCACCCCCCCTTACGACATGCTTCAGAAACAAAAAAAATGGTTCATTTTCAAATGTTGCATCTTTGAACGACAATCCACATTTGTACGTGGATAAACACTTTTAGAGATAAAATGAGATGTTTAAAGTGATTTTCAAGCTTCCAGGGGCCCTAAACACAAGATTTGAGAAATGGGTAAATATGAATGAAAATGGCCAATTTATTCACTGTGAGGCCTTAAAAAGTTTTTCTCCACTCCAGAAAGTGAATTAAATAACATTTGTAGGCCTTTATTGTTCAATCAAAAACGCCCGATTTTTGACGAAAGAGATAACCACCCCCCTTACGACATGCTTCAGAAACTAAAAAAATGGTCCGTTTTCAAATGTTGCCTCTTTGAACTACAATTCACATTTGTACGTGGAAAAGCACTTTTAAAGATCAAATGAGATGTTTAAAGTGATTTTCATGCTTCCAGGGGCCTTAAACACAAGATTTGAGGAATGGGTAAAAGTGAATGAAAATGGCCAATTTACTCACTCTGAGGCCTTAAAAGGTGTTTCTCCTCCACGGGAAGTGAATTAAATACCATTTGGAGGTCTTTATTGTTCAAGCGAAAACGCCTGATTTTTGATGAAAGAGATAACCACCCCCCCTTACGACATGCTTCTGAAACTGAAAAAATGGTTCATTTTCAAATGTTGCGTCTTTGAACCACAATTAACATTTGTACGTGGATAAACACTTTTAGAGCTAAAATTAGATGTTTAAAGTGATTTTCAAGCTTCCAGGGGCCCTAAACACGAGATTTGAGAAATGGGTAAACGTGAATGAAAATGGCCAATTTACTCACTCTGCGGCCTTAAAAAGTGTTTCTCCTCTACGGAAAGTGAATAAAATAACATTTGGATGCCTTTATTGTTCAATCAAAAACGCCCGTTTTTGGTGAAAAAGATAACCACCCCCCCTTACGACATGCTTCAGAAACAAAAAAAATGGCCCATTTTCAAATGTTGCGTCTTTGAACTACAATTCACATTTGTACGTGGATAATCACTTTTAGAGATAAAATTAGATGTTTAAAGTGATTTACAAGCTTCCAGGGGCCCTAAACACAAGATATGAGGAATGGGTAAATATGAATGAAAATGGCCAATTTATTCACTCTGAGGCCTTAAAAAGTTTTTCTCCACTCCAGAAAGTGAATTAAATAACATTTGTAGGCCTTTATTGTTCAATCAAAAACGCCCGATTTTTGACAAAAGAGATGACCACCCCCCCCTTACGACATGCTTCATAAACTAAAAAAATGGTCCGTTTTTAAATGTAGCCTCTTTGAACTACAATTCACATTTGTACGTGGAAAAGCACTTTTAAAGATCAAATGAGATGTTTAAAGTGATTTTCATGCTTCCAGGGGCCTTAAACACAAGATTTGAGGAATGGGTAAAAGTGAATGAAAATGGCCAATTTACTCACTGAGGCCTTAAAAAGTGTTTCTCCTCCACGGGAAGTGAATTAAATAACATTTGTAGGCCTTTATTGTTCAAGCGAGAACGGCCGATTATTGACGAAAGAGATAACCACCCCCCCTTACGACATGCTTCAGAAACGTAAAAAATGGCCCGTTTTCAAATGTTGCGTCTTTGAATGACAATCCACATTTGTACGTGGATAATCACTTTTAGAGCTAAAATTAGATGTTTAAAGTGATTTTCAAGCTTCCAGGGGCCCTAAACACGAGATTTGAAAAATGGGTAACCGTGAATGAAAATGGCCAATTTTTTCACTCTGCGGCCTTAAAAAGTGTTTCTCCTCCACGGAAAGTGAATAAAATAACATTTGGATGCCTTTATTGTTCAATCAAAAACGCCTGTTTTTTGGTGAAAAAGATAACCACCCCCCCTTACGACATGCTTCAGAAACGAAAAAAATGGTCCATTTTCAAATGTTGCGTCTTTGAACTACAATTCACATTTGTACGTAGATGATTACTTTTAGAGATAAAATTAGATGTTTAAAGTGATTTACAAGCTTTCAGGGGCCCTAAACACAAGATATCAGGAATGGATAAATATGAATGAAAATGGCCAATTTATTCACTCTGAGGCCTTAAAAAGTTTTTCTCCACTCCAGAAAGTGAATTAAATAACATTTGTAGGCCTTTATTGTTCAATCAAAAACGCCCGATTTTTGACGAAAGATATAACCACCCCCCCTTACGACATGCTTCAGAAACTAAAAAAATGGTCCGTTTTCAAATGTTGCCTCTTTGAACTACAATTCACATTTGTACGTGGAAAAGCACTTTTAAAGATCAAATGAGATGTTTAAAGTGATTTTCATGCTTCCAGGGGCCTTAAACACAAGATTTGAGGAATGGGTAAAAGTGAATGAAAATGGCCAATTTACTCACTCTGAGGCCTTAAAAAGTGTTTCTCCTCCACGGGAAGTGAATTAAATACCATTTGGAGGTCTTTATTGTTCAAGCGAAAACGCCTGATTTTTGATGAAAGAGATAACCACCCCCCCTTACGACATGCTTCTGAAACTGAAAAAATGGTTCATTTTCAAATGTTGCGTCTTTGAACCACAATTAACATTTGTACGTGGATAAACACTTTTAGAGCTAAAATTCGATGTTTAAAGTGATTTTCAAGCTTCCAGGGGCCCTAAACACGAGATTTGAGAAATGGGTAAACGTGAATGAAAATGGCCAATTTACTCACTCTGCGGCCTTAAAAAGTGTTTCTCCTCCACGGAAAGTGAATAAAATAACATTTGGATGCCTTTATTGTTCAATCAAAAACGCCCGTTTTTGGTGAAAAAGATAACCACCCCCCCTTTCGACATGCTTCAGAAACAAAAAAAATGGTCCATTTTCAAATGTTGCGTCTTTGAACTACAATTCACATTTGTACGTGGATAATCACTTTTAGAGATAAAATTAGATGTTTAAAGTGATTTACAAGCTTCCAGGGGCCCTAAACACAAGATATGAGGAATGGGTAAATATGAATGAAAATGGCCAATTTATTCACTCTGAGGCCTTAAAAAGTTTTTCTCCACTCCAGAAAGTGAATTAAATAACATTTGTAGACCTTTATTGTTCAATCAAAAACGCCCGATTTTTGACGAAAGAGATAACCACCCCCCCTTACGACATGCTTCAGAAACAAAAAAAATGGTTCATTTTCAAATGTTGCATCTTTGAACGACAATCCACATTTGTACGTGGATAAACACTTTTAGAGATAAAATTAGATGTTTAAAGTGATTTTCAAGCTTCCGGGGGGCCTAAACACAAGATTTGAGAAATGGGAAAAAGTGAATGAAAATGGCCAATTTACTCACTCTGAGGCCTTAAAAAGTGTTTCTCCTCCACGGGAAGTGAATTAAATACCATTTGGAGGTCTTTATTGTTCAAGCGTAAACGCCTGATTTTTGATGAAAGAGATAACCACCCCCCCTTACGACATGCTTCTGAAACTGAAAAAATGGTTCATTTTCAAATGTTGCGTCTTTGAACCACAATTAACATTTGTACGTGGATAAACACTTTTAGAGCTAAAATTAGATGTTTAAAGTGATTTTCAAGCTTCCAGGGGCCCTAAACACGAGATTTGAGAAATGGGTAAACGTGAATGAAAATGGCCAATTTACTCACTCTGCGGCCTTAAAAAGTGTTTCTCCTCCACGGAAAGTGAATAAAATAACATTTGGATGCCTTTATTGTTCAATCAAAAACGCCCGTTTTTGGTGAAAAAGATAACCACCCCCCCCTTACGACATGCTTCAGAAACAAAAAAAATGGTCCATTTTCAAATGTTGCGTCTTTGAACTACAATTAACATTGTATGTGGATAATCACTTTTAGAGCTAAAATTAGATGTTTAAAGTGATTTTCAAGCTTCCAGGGGCCCTAAACACAAGATTTGAGAAATGGGTAAAAGTGAATGAAAATGGCCAATTTACTCACTCTGAGGCCTTAAAAAGTGTTTCTCCTCCACGGGAAGTGAATTAAATACCATTTGGAGGCCTTTATTGTTCAAGCGAAAACGCCTGATTTTTGATGAAAGAGATAACCACCCCCCCTTACGACATGCTTCTGAAACTAAAAAAATGGTTCATTTTCAAATGTTGCGTCTTTTGAACTACAATTAACATTGTATGTGGATAATCACTTTTAGAGATAAAATTAGATGTTTAAAGTGATTTTCAAGCTTCCAGGGGCCCTAAACACAAGATTTGAGAAATGGGTAAAAGTGAATGAAAATGGCCAATTTACTCACTCTGAGGCCTTAAAAAGTGTTTCTCCTCCACGGGAAGTGAATTAAATACCATTTGGAGGCCTTTATTGTTCAAGCGAAAACGCCTGATTTTTGATGAAAGAGATAACCACCCCCCCTTACGACATGCTTCTGAAACTAAAAAAATGGTTCATTTTCAAATGTTGCGTCTTTTGAACTACAATTAACATTGTATGTGGATAATCACTTTTAGAGATAAAATTAGATGTTTAAAGTGATTTACAAGCTTCCAGGGGCCCTAAACACAAGATATGAGGAATGGGTAAATATGAATGAAAATGGCCAATTTATTCACTCTGAGGCCTTAAAAAGTTTTTCTCCACTCCAGAAAGTGAATTAAATAACATTTGTAGACCTTAATTGTTCAATCAAAAACGCCCAATTTTTGACGAAAGAGATAACCACCCCCCCTTACGACATGCTTCAGAAACAAAAAAAATGGTTCATTTTCAAATGTTGCATCTTTGAACGACAATCCACATTTGTACGTGGATAAACACTTTTAGAGATAAAATTAGATGTTTAAAGTGATTTTCAAGCTTCCAGGGGCCCTAAACACAAGATTTGAGAAATGGGAAAAAGTGAATGAAAATGGCCAATTTACTCACTCCGAGGCCTTAAAAAGTGTTTCTCCTCAACGGGAAGTGAATTAAATAACATTTGTAGGCCTTTATTGTTCAAGCGAAAACGCCCGATTATTGACGAAAGAGATAACCACCCCCCCTTACGACATGCTTCAGAAACGAAAAAAATGGTCCGTTTTCAAATGTTGCGTCTTTGAATGACAATCCACATTTGTACGTGGATAATCACTTTTAGAGCTAAAATTAGATGTTTAAAGTGATTTTCAAGCTTCCAGGGGCCCTAAACACAAGATTTGAGAAATGGGTAAAAGTGAATGAAAATGGCCAATTTACTCACTCTGAGGCCTTAATAAGTGTTTCTCCTCCACGGGAAGTGAATTAAATACCATTTGGAGGCCTTTATTGTTCAAGCGAAAACGCCTGATTTTTGATGAAAGAGATAACCACCCCCCCTTACGACATGCTTCTGAAACTAAAAAAATGGTTCATTTTCAAATGTTGCGTCTTTTGAACTACAATTAACATTGTACGTGGATAATCACTTTTAGAGATAAAATGAGATGTTTAAAGTGATTTTCAAGCTTCCAGGGGCCCTAAACACGAGATTTGAGAAATGGGTAACCGTGAATGAAAATGGCCAATTTACTCACTCTGCGGCCTTAAAAAGTGTTTCTCCTCCACGGAAAGTGAATAAAATAACATCTGGATGCCTTTATTGTTCAATCAAAAACGCCTGTTTTTTGGTAAAAAAGATAACCACCCCCCCTTACGACATGCTTCAGAAACAAAAAAAATGGCCCATTTTCAAATGTTGCGTCTTTGAACTACAATTCACATTTGTACGTGGAAAAGCACTTTTAAAGATCAAATGAGATGTTTAAAGTGATTTTCATGCTTCCAGGGGCCTTAAACACAAGATTTGAGGAATGGGTAAAAGTGAATGAAAATGGCCAATTTACTCACTCTGAGGCCTTAAAAAGTGTTTCTCCTCCACGGGAAGTGAATTAAATACCATTTGGAGGCCTTTATTGTTCAAGCGAAAACGCCTGATTTTTGATGAAAGAGATAACCACCCCCCCTTACGACATGCTTCTGAAACTAAAAAAATGGTTCATTTTCAAATGTTGCGTCTTTTGAACTACAATTAACATTGTATGTGGATAATCACTTTTAGAGATAAAATTAGATGTTTAAAGTGATTTACAAGCTTCCAGGGGCCCTAAACACAAGATATGAGGAATGGGTAAATATGAATGAAAATGGCCAATTTATTCACTCTGAGGCCTTAAAAAGTTTTTCTCCACTCCAGAAAGTGAATTAAATAACATTTGTAGACCTTAATTGTTCAATCAAAAACGCCCAATTTTTGACGAAAGAGATAACCACCCCCCCTTACGACATGCTTCAGAAACAAAAAAAATGGTTCATTTTCAAATGTTGCATCTTTGAACGACAATCCACATTTGTACGTGGATAAACACTTTTAGAGATAAAATTAGATGTTTAAAGTGATTTTCAAGCTTCCAGGGGCCCTAAACACAAGATTTGAGAAATGGGAAAAAGTGAATGAAAATGGCCAATTTACTCACTCCGAGGCCTTAAAAAGTGTTTCTCCTCAACGGGAAGTGAATTAAATAACATTTGTAGGCCTTTATTGTTCAAGCGAAAACGCCCGATTATTGACGAAAGAGATAACCACCCCCCCTTACGACATGCTTCAGAAACGAAAAAAATGGTCCGTTTTCAAATGTTGCGTCTTTGAATGACAATCCACATTTGTACGTGGATAATCACTTTTAGAGCTAAAATTAGATGTTTAAAGTGATTTTCAAGCTTCCAGGGGCCCTAAACACAAGATTTGAGAAATGGGTAAAAGTGAATGAAAATGGCCAATTTACTCACTCTGAGGCCTTAATAAGTGTTTCTCCTCCACGGGAAGTGAATTAAATACCATTTGGAGGCCTTTATTGTTCAAGCGAAAACGCCTGATTTTTGATGAAAGAGATAACCACCCCCCCTTACGACATGCTTCTGAAACTAAAAAAATGGTTCATTTTCAAATGTTGCGTCTTTTGAACTACAATTAACATTGTACGTGGATAATCACTTTTAGAGATAAAATGAGATGTTTAAAGTGATTTTCAAGCTTCCAGGGGCCCTAAACACGAGATTTGAGAAATGGGTAAACGTGAATGAAAATGGCCAATTTACTCACTCTGCGGCCTTAAAAAGTGTTTCTCCTCCACGGAAAGTGAATAAAATAACATTTGGATGCCTTTATTGTTCAATCAAAAACGCCCGTTTTTGGTGAAAAAGATAACCACCCCCCCTTACGACATGCTTCAGAAACAAAAAAATGGCCCATTTTCAAATGTTGCGTCTTTGAACTACAATTCACATTTGTACGTGGATAATCACTTTTAGAGATAAAATTAGATGTTTAAAGTGATTTACAAGCTTCCAGGGGCCCTAAACACAAGATATGAGGAATGGGTAAATATGAATGAAAATGGCCAATTTATTCACTCTGAGGCCTTAAAAAGTTTTTCTCCACTCCAGAAAGTGAATTAAATAACATTTGTAGGCCTTTATTGTTCAATCAAAAACGCCCGATTTTTGACAAAAGAGATAACCACCCCCCCTTACGACATGCTTCATAAACTAAAAAAATGGTCCGTTTTTAAATGTAGCCTCTTTGAACTACAATTCACATTTGTACGTGGAAAAGCACTTTTAAAGATCAAATGAGATGTTTAAAGTGATTTTCATGCTTCCAGGGGCCTTAAACACAAGATTTGAGGAATGGGTAAAAGTGAATGAAAATGGCCAATTTACTCACTGAGGCCTTAAAAAGTGTTTCTCCTCCACGGGAAGTGAATTAAATAACATTTGTAGGCCTTTATTGTTCAAGCGAGAACGGCCGATTATTGACGAAAGAGATAACCACCCCCCCTTACGACATGCTTCAGAAACGTAAAAAATGGCCCGTTTTCAAATGTTGCGTCTTTGAATGACAATCCACATTTGTACGTGGATAATCACTTTTAGAGCTAAAATTAGATGTTTAAAGTGATTTTCAACTTCCAGGGGCCCTAAACACGAGATTTGAAAAATGGGTAACCGTGAATGAAAATGGCCAATTTTTTCACTCTGCGGCCTTAAAAAGTGTTTCTCCTCCACGGAAAGTGAATAAAATAACATTTGGATGCCTTTATTGTTCAATCAAAAACGCCTGTTTTTTGGTGAAAAAGATAACCACCCCCCCTTACGACATGCTTCAGAAATGAAAAAAATGGTCCATTTTCAAATGTTGCGTCTTTGAACTACAATTCACATTTGTACGTAGATGATTACTTTTAGAGATAAAATTAGATGTTTAAAGTGATTTACAAGCTTTCAGGGGCCCTAAACACAAGATATCAGGAATGGATAAATATGAATGAAAATGGCCAATTTATTCACTCTGAGGCCTTAAAAAGTTTTTCTCCACTCCAGAAAGTGAATTAAATAACATTTGTAGGCCTTTATTGTTCAATCAAAAACGCCCGATTTTTGACGAAAGAGATAACCACCCCCCCTTACGACATGCTTCAGAAACTAAAAAAATGGTCCGTTTTCAAATGTTGCCTCTTTGAACTACAATTCACATTTGTACGTGGAAAAGCACTTTTAAAGATCAAATGAGATGTTTAAAGTGATTTTCATGCTTCCAGGGGCCTTAAACACAAGATTTGAGGAATGGGTAAAAGTGAATGAAAATGGCCAATTTACTCACTCTGAGGCCTTAAAAAGTGTTTCTCCTCCACGGGAAGTGAATTAAATACCATTTGGAGGTCTTTATTGTTCAAGCGAAAACGCCTGATTTTTGATGAAAGAGATAACCACCCCCCCTTACGACATGCTTCTGAAACTGAAAAAATGGTTCATTTTCAAATGTTGCGTCTTTGAACCACAATTAACATTTGTACGTGGATAAACACTTTTAGAGCTAAAATTCGATGTTTAAAGTGATTTTCAAGCTTCCAGGGGCCCTAAACACGAGATTTGAGAAATGGGTAAACGTGAATGAAAATGGCCAATTTACTCACTCTGCGGCCTTAAAAAGTGTTTCTCCTCCACGGAAAGTGAATAAAATAACATTTGGATGCCTTTATTGTTCAATCAAAAACGCCCGTTTTTGGTGAAAAAGATAACCACCCCCCCTTTCGACATGCTTCAGAAACAAAAAAAATGGTCCATTTTCAAATGTTGCGTCTTTGAACTACAATTCACATTTGTACGTGGATAATCACTTTTAGAGATAAAATTAGATGTTTAAAGTGATTTACAAGCTTCCAGGGGCCCTAAACACAAGATATGAGGAATGGGTAAATATGAATGAAAATGGCCAATTTATTCACTCTGAGGCCTTAAAAAGTTTTTCTCCACTCCAGAAAGTGAATTAAATAACATTTGTAGACCTTTATTGTTCAATCAAAAACGCCCGATTTTTGACGAAAGAGATAACCACCCCCCCTTACGACATGCTTCAGAAACAAAAAAAATGGTTCATTTTCAAATGTTGCATCTTTGAACGACAATCCACATTTGTACGTGGATAAACACTTTTAGAGATAAAATTAGATGTTTAAAGTGATTTTCAAGCTTCCAGGGGCCCTAAACACAAGATTTGAGAAATGGGAAAAAGTGAATGAAAATGGCCAATTTACTCACTCTGAGGCCTTAAAAAGTGTTTCTCCTCCACGGGAAGTGAATTAAATACCATTTGGAGGTCTTTATTGTTCAAGCGTAAACGCCTGATTTTTGATGAAAGAGATAACCACCCCCCCTTACGACATGCTTCTGAAACTGAAAAAATGGTTCATTTTCAAATGTTGCGTCTTTGAACCACAATTAACATTTGTACGTGGATAAACACTTTTAGAGCTAAAATTAGATGTTTAAAGTGATTTTCAAGCTTCCAGGGGCCCTAAACACAAGATTTGAGAAATGGGTAAAAGTGAATGAAAATGGCCAATTTACTCACTCTGAGGCCTTAAAAAGTGTTTCTCCTCCACGGGAAGTGAATTAAATACCATTTGGAGGCCTTTATTGTTCAAGCGAAAACGCCTGATTTTTGATGAAAGAGATAACCACCCCCCCTTACGACATGCTTCTGAAACTAAAAAAATGGTTCATTTTCAAATGTTGCGTCTTTTGAACTACAATTAACATTGTATGTGGATAATCACTTTTAGAGATAAAATTAGATGTTTAAAGTGATTTACAAGCTTCCAGGGGCCCTAAACACAAGATATGAGGAATGGGTAAATATGAATGAAAATGGCCAATTTATTCACTCTGAGGCCTTAAAAAGTTTTTCTCCACTCCAGAAAGTGAATTAAATAACATTTGTAGACCTTAATTGTTCAATCAAAAACGCCCAATTTTTGACGAAAGAGATAACCACCCCCCCTTACGACATGCTTCAGAAACAAAAAAAATGGTTCATTTTCAAATGTTGCATCTTTGAACGACAATCCACATTTGTACGTGGATAAACACTTTTAGAGATAAAATTAGATGTTTAAAGTGATTTTCAAGCTTCCAGGGGCCCTAAACACAAGATTTGAGAAATGGGTAAAAGTGAATGAAAATGGCCAATTTACTCACTCTGAGGCCTTAAAAAGTGTTTCTCCTCAACGGGAAGTGAATTAAATAACATTTGTAGGCCTTTATTGTTCAAGCGAAAACGCCCGATTATTGACGAAAGAGATAACCACCCCCCCTTACGACATGCTTCAGAAACGAAAAAAATGGTCAGTTTTCAAATGTTGCGTCTTTGAATGACAATCCACATTTGTACGTGGATAATCACTTTTAGAGGTAAAATTAGATGTTTAAAGTGATTTTCAAGCTTCCAGGGGCCCTAAACACAAGATTTGAGAAATGGGTAAAAGTGAATGAAAATGGCCAATTTACTCACTCTGAGGCCTTAAAAAGTGTTTCTCCTCCACGGGAAGTGAATTAAATACCATTTGGAGGCCTTTATTGTTCAAGCGAAAACGCCTGATTTTTGATGAAAGAGATAACCACCCCCCCTTACGACATGCTTCTGAAACTAAAAAAATGGTTTATTTTCAAATGTTGCGTCTTTTGAACTACAATTAACATTGTATGTGGATAATCACTTTTAGAGATAAAATGAGATGTTTAAAGTGATTTTCAAGCTTCCAGGGGCCCTAAACACGAGATTTGAAAAATGGGTAACCGTGAATGAAAATGGCCAATTTTTTCACTCTGCGACCTTAAAAAGTGTTTCTCCTCCACGGAAAGTGAATAAAATAACATTTGGATGCCTTTATTGTTCAATCAAAAACGCCCGTTTTTTGGTGAAAAAGATAACCACCCCCCCTTACGACATGCTTCAGAAACGAAAAAAATGGTCCATTTTCAAATGTTGCGTCTTTGAACTACAATTCACATTTGTACGTGGATGATCACTTTTAGAGATAAAATTAGATGTTTAAAGTGATTTACAAGCTTCCAGGGGCCCTAAACACAAGATATGAGGAATGGGTAAATATGAATGAAAATGGCCAATTTATTCACTCTGAGGCCATAAAAAGTTGTTCTCCACTCCAGAAAGTGAATTAAATAACATTTGTAGGCCTTTATTGTTCAATCAAAAACGCCCGATTTTTGACGAAAGAGATAACCACCCCCCCTTACGACATGCTTCAGAAACTAAAAAAATGGTCCGTTTTTAAATGTAGCCTCTTTGAACTACAATTCACATTTGTACGTGGAAAAGCACTTTTAAAGATCAAATGAGATGTTTAAAGTGATTTTCATGCTTCCAGGGGCCTTAAACACAAGATTTGAGGAATGGGTAAAAGTGAATGAAAATGGCCAATTTACTCACTCTGAGGCCTTAAAAAGTGTTTCTCCTCCACGGGAAGTGAATTAAATACCATTTGGAGGCCTTTATTGTTCAAGCGAAAACGCCTGATTTTTGATGAAAGAGATAACCACCCCCCCTTACGACATGCTTCTGAAACTAAAAAAATGGTTCATTTTCAAATGTTGCGTCTTTTGAACTACAATTAACATTTTATGTGGATAATCACTTTTAGAGATAAAATTAGATGTTTAAAGTGATTTACAAGCTTCCAGGGGCCCTAAACACAAGATATGAGGAATGGGTAAATATGAATGAAAATGGCCAATTTATTCACTCTGAGGCCTTAAAAAGTTTTTCTCCACTCCAGAAAGTGAATTAAATAACATTTGTAGACCTTTATTGTTCAATCAAAAACGCCCGATTTTTGACGAAAGAGATAACCACCCCCCCTTACGACATGCTTCAGAAACAAAAAAAATGGTTCATTTTCAAATGTTGCATCTTTGAACGACAATCCACATTTGTACGTGGATTAACACTTTTAGAGATAAAATTAGATGTTTAAAGTGATTTTCAAGCTTCCAGGGGCCCTAAACACAAGATTTGAGAAATGGGTAAAAGTGAATGAAAATGGCCAATTTACTCACTCTGAGGCCTTAAAAAGTGTTTCTCCTCAACGGGAAGTGAATTAAATAACATTTGTAGGCCTTTATTGTTCAAGCAAAAACGCCCGATTATTGACGAAAGAGATAACCACCCCCCCTTACGACATGCTTCAGAAACTAAAAAAATGGTCAGTTTTCAAATGTTGCGTCTTTGAATGACAAGCCACATTTGTACGTGGATAATCACTTTTTGAGCTAAAATTAGATGTTTAAAGTGATTTTCAAGCTTCCAGGGGCCCTAAACACAAGATTTGAGAAATGGGTAAAAGTGAATGAAAATGGCCAATTTACTCACTCTGAGGCCTTACAAAGTGTTTCTCCTCCACGGGAAGTGAATTAAATACCATTTGGAGGCCTTTATTGTTCAAGCGAAAACGCCTGATTTTTGATGAAAGAGATAACCACCCCCCCTTACGACATGCTTCTGAAACTGAAAAAATGGTTCATTTTCAAATGTTGCGTCTTTTGAACTACAATTAACATTGTATGTGGATAATCACTTTTAGAGATAAAATTAGATGTTTAAAGTGATTTACAAGCTTCCAGGGGCCCTAAACACAAGATATGAGGAATGGGTAAATATGAATGAAAATGGCCAATTTATTCACTCTGAGGCCTTAAAAAGTTTTTCTCCACTCCAGAAAGTGAATTAAATAACATTTGTAGACCTTTATTGTTCAATCAAAAAAGCCCGATTTTTGACAAAAGAGATAACCACCCCCCCTTACGACATGCTTCAGAAACAAAAAAAATGGTTCATTTTCAAATGTTGCATCTTTGAACGACAATCCACATTTGTAGGTGGATAAACACTTTTAGAGATAAAATTAGATGTTTAAAGTGATTTTCAAGCTTCCAGGGGCCCTAAACACAAGATTTGAGAAATGGGTAAAAGTGAATGAAAATGGCCAATGTACTCACTCTGAGGCCTTAAAAAGTGTTTCTCCTCAACGGGAAGTGAATTAAATAACATTTGTAGGCCTTTATTGTTGAAGCAAAAACGCCCGATTATTGACGAAAGAGATAACCACCCCCCCTTACGACATGCTTCAGAAACGAAAAAAATGGTCAGTTTTCAAATGTTGCGTCTTTGAATGACAATCCACATTTGTACGTGGATAATCACTTTTAGAGCTAAAATTAGATGTTTAAAGTGATTTTCAAGCTTCCAGGGGCCCTAAACACAAGATTTGAGAAATGGGTAAAAGTGAATGAAAATGGCCAATTTACTCACTCTGAGGCCTTACAAAGTGTTTCTCCTCCACGGGAAGTGAATTAAATACCATTTGGAGGCCTTTATTGTTCAAGCGAAAACGCCTGATTTTTGATGAAAGAGATAACCACCCCCCCTTACGACATGCTTCTGAAACTAAAAAAATGGTTCATTTTCAAATGTTGCGTCTTTTGAACTTCAATTAACATTGTATGTGGATAATCACTTTTAGAGATAAAATTAGATGTTTAAAGTGATTTACAAGCTTCCAGGGGCCCTAAACACAAGATATGAGGAATGGGTAAATATGAATGAAAATGGCCAATTTATTCACTCTGAGGCCTTAAAAAGTTTTTCTCCACTCCAGAAAGTGAATTAAATAACATTTGTAGACCTTTATTGTTCAATCAAAAACGCCCGATTTTTGACGAAAGAGATAACCACCCCCCCTTACGACATGCTTCAGAAACAAAAAAAATGGTTCATTTTCAAATGTTGCATCTTTGAACGACAATCTACATTTGTACGTGGATAAACACTTTTAGAGATAAAATTAGATGTTTAAAGTGATTTTCAAGCTTCCAGGGGCCCTAAACACGAGATTTGAAAAATGGGTAACCGTGAATGAAAATGGCCAATTTTTTCACTCTGCGGCCTTAAAAAGTGTTTCTCCTCAACGGGAAGTGAATTAAATAACATTTGTAGGCCTTTATTGTTCAAGCGAAAACGCCCGATTATTGACGAAAGAGATAACCACCCCCCCTTACGACATGCTTCAGAAACGAAAAAAATGGTCGGTTTTCAAATGTTGCGTCTTTGAATGACAATCCACATTTGTACGTGGATAATCACTTTTAGAGCTAAAATGAGATGTTTAAAGTGATTTTCAAGCTTCCAGGGGCCCTAAACACGAGATTTGAAAAATGGGTAACCGTGAATGAAAATGGCCAATTTTTTCACTCTGCGGCCTTAAAAAGTGTTTCTCCTCCACGGAAAGTGAATAAAATAACATTTGGATGCCTTTATTGTTCAGTCAAAAACGCCCGTTTTTTGGTGAAAAAGATAACCACCCCCCTTACGACATGCTTCAGAAACGAAAAAAATGTCCCATTTTCAAATGTTGCGTCTTTGAACTACAATTCACATTTCTACGTGGATGATCACTTTTAGAGATAAAATTAGATGTTTAAAGTGATTTACAAGCTTCCAGGGGCCCTAAACACAAGATATGAGGAATGGGTAAATATGAATGAAAATGGCCAATTTATTCACTCTGAGGCCTTAAAAAGTTTTTCTCCACTCCAGAAAGTGAATTAAATAACATTTGTAGGCCTTTATTGTTCAATCAAAAACGCCCGATTTTTGACAAAAGAGATAACCACCCCCCCTTACGACATGCTTCAGAAACTAAAAAAATGGTCCGTTTTCAAATGTTGCCTCTTTGAACTACAATTCACATTTGTACGTGGAAAAGCACTTTTAAAGATCAAATGAGATGTTTAAAGTGATTTTCATGCTTCCAGGGGCCTTAAACACAAGATTTGAGGAATGGGTAAAAGTGAATGAAAATGGCCAATTTACTCACTCTGAGGCCTTAAAAAGTGTTTCTCCTCCACGGGAAGTGAATTAAATACCATTTGGAGGTCTTTATTGTTCAAGCGTAAACGCCTGATTTTTGATGAAAGAGATAACCACCCCCCCTTACGACATGCTTCTGAAACTGAAAAAATGGTTCATTTTCAAATGTTGCGTCTTTGAACCACAATTAACATTTGTACGTGGATAAACACTTTTAGAGCTAAAATTAGATGTTTAAAGTGATTTTCAAGCTTCCAGGGGCCCTAAACACGAGATTTGAGAAATGGGTAAACGTGAATGAAAATGGCCAATTTACTCACTCTGCGGCCTTAAAAAGTGTTTCTCCTCCACGGAAAGTGAATAAAATAACATTTGGATGCCTTTATTGTTCAATCAAAAACGCCCGTTTTTTGGTGAAAAAGATAACCACCCCCCCTTACGACATGCTTCAGAAACGAAAAAAATGGTCCATTTTCAAATGTTGCGTCTTTGAACTACAATTCACATTTGTACGTGGATGATCACTTTTAGAGATAAAATTAGATGTTTAAAGTGATTTACAAGCTTCCAGGGGCCCTAAACACAAGATATGAGGAATGGGTAAATATGAATGAAAATGGCCAATTTATTCACTCTGAGGCCATAAAAAGTTGTTCTCCACTCCAGAAAGTGAATTAAATAACATTTGTAGGCCTTTATTGTTCAATCAAAAACGCCCGATTTTTGACGAAAGAGATAACCACCCCCCCTTACGACATGCTTCAGAAACTAAAAAAATGGTCCGTTTTTAAATGTAGCCTCTTTGAACTACAATTCACATTTGTACGTGGAAAAGCACTTTTAAAGATCAAATGAGATGTTTAAAGTGATTTTCATGCTTCCAGGGGCCTTAAACACAAGATTTGAGGAATGGGTAAAAGTGAATGAAAATGGCCAATTTACTCACTCTGAGGCCTTAAAAAGTGTTTCTCCTCCACGGGAAGTGAATTAAATACCATTTGGAGGCCTTTATTGTTCAAGCGAAAACGCCTGATTTTTGATGAAAGAGATAACCACCCCCCCTTACGACATGCTTCTGAAACTAAAAAAATGGTTCATTTTCAAATGTTGCGTCTTTTGAACTACAATTAACATTTTATGTGGATAATCACTTTTAGAGATAAAATTAGATGTTTAAAGTGATTTACAAGCTTCCAGGGGCCCTAAACACAAGATTTGAGAAATGGGTAAAAGTGAATGAAAATGGCCAATTTATTCACTCTGAGGCCTTAAAAAGTTTTTCTTCACTCCAGAAAGTGAATTAAATAACATTTGTAGGCCTTTATTGTTCAATCAAAAACGCCCGATTTTTGACGAAAGAGATAACCACCCCCCCTTACGACATGCTTCAGAAACTAAAAAAATGGTCCATTTTCAAATGTTGCCTCTTTGAACTACAATTCACATTTGTACGTGGAAAAGCACTTTTAAAGATCAAATGAGATGTTTAAAGTGATTTTCATGCTTCCAGGGGCCTTAAACACAAGATTTGAGGAATGGGTAAAAGTGAATGAAAATGGCCAATTTACTCACTCTGAGGCCTTAAAAAGTGTTTCTCCTCCACGGGAAGTGAATTAAATACCATTTGGAGGTCTTTATTGTTCAAGCGTAAACGCCTGATTTTTGATGAAAGAGATAACCACCCCCCCTTACGACATGCTTCTGAAACTGAAAAAATGGTTCATTTTCAAATGTTGCGTCTTTGAACCACAATTAACATTTGTACGTGGATAAACACTTTTAGAGCTAAAATTAGATGTTTAAAGTGATTTTCAAGCTTCCAGGGGCCCTAAACACGAGATTTGAGAAATGGGTAAACGTGAATGAAAATGGCCAATTTACTCACTCTGCGGCCTTAAAAAGTGTTTCTCCTCCACGGAAAGTGAATAAAATAACATTTGGATGCCTTTATTGTTCAATCAAAAACGCCCGTTTTTTGGTGAAAAAGATAACCACCCCCCCTTACGACATGCTTCAGAAACGAAAAAAATGGTCCATTTTCAAATGTTGCGTCTTTGAACTACAATTCACATTTGTACGTGGATGATCACTTTTAGAGATAAAATTAGATGTTTAAAGTGATTTACAAGCTTCCAGGGGCCCTAAACACAAGATATGAGGAATGGGTAAATATGAATGAAAATGGCCAATTTATTCACTCTGAGGCCATAAAAAGTTGTTCTCCACTCCAGAAAGTGAATTAAATAACATTTGTAGGCCTTTATTGTTCAATCAAAAACGCCCGATTTTTGACGAAAGAGATAACCACCCCCCCCTTACGACATGCTTCAGAAACTAAAAAAATGGTCCGTTTTTAAATGTAGCCTCTTTGAACTACAATTCACATTTGTACGTGGAAAAGCACTTTTAAAGATCAAATGAGATGTTTAAAGTGATTTTCATGCTTCCAGGGGCCTTAAACACAAGATTTGAGGAATGGGTAAAAGTGAATGAAAATGGCCAATTTACTCACTCTGAGGCCTTAAAAAGTGTTTCTCCTCCACGGGAAGTGAATTAAATACCATTTGGAGGCCTTTATTGTTCAAGCGAAAACGCCTGATTTTTGATGAAAGAGATAACCACCCCCCCTTACGACATGCTTCTGAAACTAAAAAAATGGTTCATTTTCAAATGTTGCGTCTTTTGAACTACAATTAACATTTTATGTGGATAATCACTTTTAGAGATAAAATTAGATGTTTAAAGTGATTTACAAGCTTCCAGGGGCCCTAAACACAAGATATGAGGAATGGGTAAATATGAATGAAAATGGCCAATTTATTCACTCTGAGGCCTTAAAAAGTTTTTCTTCACTCCAGAAAGTGAATTAAATAACATTTGTAGGCCTTTATTGTTCAATCAAAAACGCCCGATTTTTGACGAAAGAGATAACCACCCCCCCTTACGACATGCTTCAGAAACTAAAAAAATGGTCCGTTTTCAAATGTTGCCTCTTTGAACTACAATTCACATTTGTACGTGGAAAAGCACTTTTAAAGATCAAATGAGATGTTTAAAGTGATTTTCATGCTTCCAGGGGCCTTAAACACAAGATTTGAGGAATGGGTAAAAGTGAATGAAAATGGCCAATTTACTCACTCTGAGGCCTTAAAAAGTGTTTCTCCTCCACGGGAAGTGAATTAAATACCATTTGGAGGTCTTTATTGTTCAAGCGTAAACGCCTGATTTTTGATGAAAGAGATAACCACCCCCCCTTACGACATGCTTCTGAAACTGAAAAAATGGTTCATTTTCAAATGTTGCGTCTTTGAACCACAATTAACATTTGTACGTGGATAAACACTTTTAGAGCTAAAATTAGATGTTTAAAGTGATTTTCAAGCTTCCAGGGGCCCTAAACACGAGATTTGAGAAATGGGTAAACGTGAATGAAAATGGCCAATTTACTCACTCTGCGGCCTTAAAAAGTGTTTCTCCTCCACGGAAAGTGAATAAAATAACATTTGGATGCCTTTATTGTTCAATCAAAAACGCCCGTTTTTGGTGAAAAAGATAACCACCCCCCCCTTACGACATGCTTCAGAAACAAAAAAAATGGTCCATTTTCAAATGTTGCGTCTTTGAACTACAATTAACATTGTATGTGGATAATCACTTTTAGAGCTAAAATTAGATGTTTAAAGTGATTTTCAAGCTTCCAGGGGCCCTAAACACAAGATTTGAGAAATGGGTAAAAGTGAATGAAAATGGCCAATTTACTCACTCTGAGGCCTTAAAAAGTGTTTCTCCTCCACGGGAAGTGAATTAAATACCATTTGGAGGCCTTTATTGTTCAAGCGAAAACGCCTGATTTTTGATGAAAGAGATAACCACCCCCCCTTACGACATGCTTCTGAAACTAAAAAAATGGTTCATTTTCAAATGTTGCGTCTTTTGAACTACAATTAACATTGTATGTGGATAATCACTTTTAGAGATAAAATTAGATGTTTAAAGTGATTTTCAAGCTTCCAGGGGCCCTAAACACAAGATTTGAGAAATGGGTAAAAGTGAATGAAAATGGCCAATTTACTCACTCTGAGGCCTTAAAAAGTGTTTCTCCTCCACGGGAAGTGAATTAAATACCATTTGGAGGCCTTTATTGTTCAAGCGAAAACGCCTGATTTTTGATGAAAGAGATAACCACCCCCCCTTACGACATGCTTCTGAAACTAAAAAAATGGTTCATTTTCAAATGTTGCGTCTTTTGAACTACAATTAACATTGTATGTGGATAATCACTTTTAGAGATAAAATTAGATGTTTAAAGTGATTTACAAGCTTCCAGGGGCCCTAAACACAAGATATGAGGAATGGGTAAATATGAATGAAAATGGCCAATTTATTCACTCTGAGGCCTTAAAAAGTTTTTCTCCACTCCAGAAAGTGAATTAAATAACATTTGTAGACCTTTATTGTTCAATCAAAAACGCCCGATTTTTGACGAAAGAGATAACCACCCCCCCTTACGACATGCTTCTGAAACTAAAAAAATGGTTCATTTTCAAATGTTGCGTCTTTTGAACTACAATTAACATTGTATGTGGATAATCACTTTTAGAGATAAAATTAGATGTTTAAAGTGATTTACAAGCTTCCAGGGGCCCTAAACACAAGATATGAGGAATGGGTAAATATGAATGAAAATGGCCAATTTATTCACTCTGAGGCCTTAAAAAGTTTTTCTCCACTCCAGAAAGTGAATTAAATAACATTTGTAGACCTTAATTGTTCAATC
Source organism: Triturus cristatus (assembly GCF_964204655.1). NCBI lineage: Eukaryota > Metazoa > Chordata > Amphibia > Caudata > Salamandridae > Triturus > Triturus cristatus. The sequence continues at coordinate 931,619,537 of NC_140587.1, read as the reverse complement.
AAAAACGCCCAATTTTTGACGAAAGAGATAACCACCCCCCCTTACGACATGCTTCAGAAACAAAAAAAATGGTTCATTTTCAAATGTTGCATCTTTGAACGACAATCCACATTTGTACGTGGATAAACACTTTTAGAGATAAAATTAGATGTTTAAAGTGATTTTCAAGCTTCCAGGGGCCCTAAACACAAGATTTGAGAAATGGGTAAAAGTGAATGAAAATGGCCAATTTACTCACTCTGAGGCCTTAAAAAGTGTTTCTCCTCAACGGGAAGTGAATTAAATAACATTTGTAGGCCTTTATTGTTCAAGCGAAAACGCCCGATTATTGACGAAAGAGATAACCACCCCCCCTTACGACATGCTTCAGAAACGAAAAAAATGGTCAGTTTTCAAATGTTGCGTCTTTGAATGACAATCCACATTTGTACGTGGATAATCACTTTTAGAGGTAAAATTAGATGTTTAAAGTGATTTTCAAGCTTCCAGGGGCCCTAAACACAAGATTTGAGAAATGGGTAAAAGTGAATGAAAATGGCCAATTTACTCACTCTGAGGCCTTAAAAAGTGTTTCTCCTCCACGGGAAGTGAATTAAATACCATTTGGAGGCCTTTATTGTTCAAGCGAAAACGCCTGATTTTTGATGAAAGAGATAACCACCCCCCCTTACGACATGCTTCTGAAACTAAAAAAATGGTTTATTTTCAAATGTTGCGTCTTTTGAACTACAATTAACATTGTATGTGGATAATCACTTTTAGAGATAAAATGAGATGTTTAAAGTGATTTTCAAGCTTCCAGGGGCCCTAAACACGAGATTTGAAAAATGGGTAACCGTGAATGAAAATGGCCAATTTTTTCACTCTGCGACCTTAAAAAGTGTTTCTCCTCCACGGAAAGTGAATAAAATAACATTTGGATGCCTTTATTGTTCAATCAAAAACGCCCGTTTTTTGGTGAAAAAGATAACCACCCCCCCTTACGACATGCTTCAGAAACGAAAAAAATGGTCCATTTTCAAATGTTGCGTCTTTGAACTACAATTCACATTTGTACGTGGATGATCACTTTTAGAGATAAAATTAGATGTTTAAAGTGATTTACAAGCTTCCAGGGGCCCTAAACACAAGATATGAGGAATGGGTAAATATGAATGAAAATGGCCAATTTATTCACTCTGAGGCCATAAAAAGTTGTTCTCCACTCCAGAAAGTGAATTAAATAACATTTGTAGGCCTTTATTGTTCAATCAAAAACGCCCGATTTTTGACGAAAGAGATAACCACCCCCCCTTACGACATGCTTCAGAAACTAAAAAAATGGTCCGTTTTTAAATGTAGCCTCTTTGAACTACAATTCACATTTGTACGTGGAAAAGCACTTTTAAAGATCAAATGAGATGTTTAAAGTGATTTTCATGCTTCCAGGGGCCTTAAACACAAGATTTGAGGAATGGGTAAAAGTGAATGAAAATGGCCAATTTACTCACTCTGAGGCCTTAAAAAGTGTTTCTCCTCCACGGGAAGTGAATTAAATACCATTTGGAGGCCTTTATTGTTCAAGCGAAAACGCCTGATTTTTGATGAAAGAGATAACCACCCCCCCTTACGACATGCTTCTGAAACTAAAAAAATGGTTCATTTTCAAATGTTGCGTCTTTTGAACTACAATTAACATTTTATGTGGATAATCACTTTTAGAGATAAAATTAGATGTTTAAAGTGATTTACAAGCTTCCAGGGGCCCTAAACACAAGATATGAGGAATGGGTAAATATGAATGAAAATGGCCAATTTATTCACTCTGAGGCCTTAAAAAGTTTTTCTCCACTCCAGAAAGTGAATTAAATAACATTTGTAGACCTTTATTGTTCAATCAAAAACGCCCGATTTTTGACGAAAGAGATAACCACCCCCCCTTACGACATGCTTCAGAAACAAAAAAAATGGTTCATTTTCAAATGTTGCATCTTTGAACGACAATCCACATTTGTACGTGGATAAACACTTTTAGAGATAAAATTAGATGTTTAAAGTGATTTTCAAGCTTCCAGGGGCCCTAAACACAAGATTTGAGAAATGGGTAAAAGTGAATGAAAATGGCCAATTTACTCACTCTGAGGCCTTAAAAAGTGTTTCTCCTCAACGGGAAGTGAATTAAATAACATTTGTAGGCCTTTATTGTTCAAGCAAAAACGCCCGATTATTGACGAAAGAGATAACCACCCCCCCTTACGACATGCTTCAGAAACTAAAAAAATGGTCAGTTTTCAAATGTTGCGTCTTTGAATGACAAGCCACATTTGTACGTGGATAATCACTTTTTGAGCTAAAATTAGATGTTTAAAGTGATTTTCAAGCTTCCAGGGGCCCTAAACACAAGATTTGAGAAATGGGTAAAAGTGAATGAAAATGGCCAATTTACTCACTCTGAGGCCTTACAAAGTGTTTCTCCTCCACGGGAAGTGAATTAAATACCATTTGGAGGCCTTTATTGTTCAAGCGAAAACGCCTGATTTTTGATGAAAGAGATAAACACCCCCCCTTACGACATGCTTCTGAAACTAAAAAAATGGTTCATTTTCAAATGTTGCGTCTTTTGAACTACAATTAACATTGTATGTGGATAATCACTTTTAGAGATAAAATTAGATGTTTAAAGTGATTTACAAGCTTCCAGGGGCCCTAAACACAAGATATGAGGAATGGGTAAATATGAATGAAAATGGCCAATTTATTCACTCTGAGGCCTTAAAAAGTTTTTCTCCACTCCAGAAAGTGAATTAAATAACATTTGTAGACCTTTATTGTTCAATCAAAAAAGCCCGATTTTTGACAAAAGAGATAACCACCCCCCCTTACGACATGCTTCAGAAACAAAAAAAATGGTTCATTTTCAAATGTTGCATCTTTGAACGACAATCCACATTTGTACGTGGATAAACACTTTTAGAGATAAAATTAGATGTTTAAAGTGATTTTCAAGCTTCCAGGGGCCCTAAACACAAGATTTGAGAAATGGGTAAAAGTGAATGAAAATGGCCAATTTACTCACTCTGAGGCCTTAAAAAGTGTTTCTCCTCAACGGGAAGTGAATTAAATAACATTTGTAGGCCTTTATTGTTCAAGCAAAAACGCCCGATTATTGACGAAAGAGATAACCACCCCCCCTTACGACATGCTTCAGAAACGAAAAAAATGGTCAGTTTTCAAATGTTGCGTCTTTGAATGACAATCCACATTTGTACGTGGATAATCACTTTTAGAGCTAAAATTAGATGTTTAAAGTGATTTTCAAGCTTCCAGGGGCCCTAAACACAAGATTTGAGAAATGGGTAAAAGTGAATGAAAATGGCCAATTTACTCACTCTGAGGCCTTACAAAGTGTTTCTCCTCCACGGGAAGTGAATTAAATACCATTTGGAGGCCTTTATTGTTCAAGCGAAAACGCCTGATTTTTGATGAAAGAGATAACCACCCCCCCTTACGACATGCTTCTGAAACTAAAAAAATGGTTCATTTTCAAATGTTGCGTCTTTTGAACTACAATTAACATTGTATGTGGATAATCACTTTTAGAGATAAAATTAGATGTTTAAAGTGATTTACAAGCTTCCAGGGGCCCTAAACACAAGATATGAGGAATGGGTAAATATGAATGAAAATGGCCAATTTATTCACTCTGAGGCCTTAAAAAGTTTTTCTCCACTCCAGAAAGTGAATTAAATAACATTTGTAGACCTTTATTGTTCAATCAAAAACGCCCGATTTTTGACGAAAGAGATAACCACCCCCCCTTACGACATGCTTCAGAAACAAAAAAAATGGTTCATTTTCAAATGTTGCATCTTTGAACGACAATCCACATTTGTACGTGAATAAACACTTTTAGAGATAAAATTAGATGTTTAAAGTGATTTTCAAGCTTCCAGGGGCCCTAAACACAAGATTTGAGAAATTGGTAAAAGTGAAAGAAAATGGCCAATTTACTCACTCTGAGGCCTTAAAAAGTGTTTCTCCTCAACGGGAAGTGAATTAAATAACATTTGTAGGCCTTTATTGTTCAAGCGAAAACGCCCGATTATTGACGAAAGAGATAACCACCCCCCCTTACGACATGCTTCAGAAACGAAAAAAATGGTCGGTTTTCAAATGTTGCGTCTTTGAATGACAATCCACATTTGTACGTGGATAATCACTTTTAGAGCTAAAATGAGATGTTTAAAGTGATTTTCAAGCTTCCAGGGGCCCTAAACACGAGATTTGAAAAATGGGTAACCGTGAATGAAAATGGCCAATTTTTTCACTCTGCGGCCTTAAAAAGTGTTTCTCCTCCACGGAAAGTGAATAAAATAACATTTGGATGCCTTTATTGTTCAATCAAAAACGCCCGTTTTTTGGTGAAAAAGATAACCACCCCCCTTACGACATGCTTCAGAAACGAAAAAAATGTCCCATTTTCAAATGTTGCGTCTTTGAACTACAATTCACATTTCTACGTGGATGATCACTTTTAGAGATAAAATTAGATGTTTAAAGTGATTTACAAGCTTCCAGGGGCCCTAAACACAAGATATGAGGAATGGGTAAATATGAATGAAAATGGCCAATTTATTCACTCTGAGGCCTTAAAAAGTTTTTCTCCACTCCAGAAAGTGAATTAAATAACATTTGTAGACCTTTATTGTTCAATCAAAAAAGCCCGATTTTTGACAAAAGAGATAACCACCCCCCCTTACGACATGCTTCAGAAACAAAAAAAATGGTTCATTTTCAAATGTTGCATCTTTGAACGACAATCCACATTTGTACGTGGATAAACACTTTTAGAGATAAAATTAGATGTTTAAAGTGATTTTCAAGCTTCCAGGGGCCCTAAACACAAGATTTGAGAAATGGGTAAAAGTGAATGAAAATGGCCAATTTACTCACTCTGAGGCCTTAAAAAGTGTTTCTCCTCAACGGGAAGTGAATTAAATAACATTTGTAGGCCTTTATTGTTCAAGCAAAAACGCCCGATTATTGACGAAAGAGATAACCACCCCCCCTTACGACATGCTTCAGAAACGAAAAAAATGGTCAGTTTTCAAATGTTGCGTCTTTGAATGACAATCCACATTTGTACGTGGATAATCATTTTTAGAGCTAAAATTAGATGTTTAAAGTGATTTTCAAGCTTCCAGGGGCCCTAAACACAAGATTTGAGAAATGGGTAAAAGTGAATGAAAATGGCCAATTTACTCACTCTGAGGCCTTACAAAGTGTTTCTCCTCCACGGGAAGTGAATTAAATACCATTTGGAGGCCTTTATTGTTCAAGCGAAAACGCCTGATTTTTGATGAAAGAGATAACCACCCCCCCTTACGACATGCTTCTGAAACTAAAAAAATGGTTCATTTTCAAATGTTGCGTCTTTTGAACTACAATTAACATTGTATGTGGATAATCACTTTTAGAGATAAAATTAGATGTTTAAAGTGATTTACAAGCTTCCAGGGGCCCTAAACACAAGATATGAGGAATGGGTAAATATGAATGAAAATGGCCAATTTATTCACTCTGAGGCCTTAAAAAGTTTTTCTCCACTCCAGAAAGTGAATTAAATAACATTTGTAGACCTTTATTGTTCAATCAAAAACGCCCGATTTTTGACGAAAGAGATAACCACCCCCCCTTACGACATGCTTCAGAAACAAAAAAAATGGTTCATTTTCAAATGTTGCATCTTTGAACGACAATCCACATTTGTACGTGGATAAACACTTTTAGAGATAAAATTAGATGTTTAAAGTGATTTTCAAGCTTCCAGGGGCCCTAAACACAAGATTTGAGAAATTGGTAAAAGTGAAAGAAAATGGCCAATTTACTCACTCTGAGGCCTTAAAAAGTGTTTCTCCTCAACGGGAAGTGAATTAAATAACATTTGTAGGCCTTTATTGTTCAAGCGAAAACGCCCGATTATTGACGAAAGAGATAACCACCCCCCCTTACGACATGCTTCAGAAACGAAAAAAATGGTCGGTTTTCAAATGTTGCGTCTTTGAATGACAATCCACATTTGTACGTGGATAATCACTTTTAGAGCTAAAATGAGATGTTTAAAGTGATTTTCAAGCTTCCAGGGGCCCTAAACACGAGATTTGAAAAATGGGTAACCGTGAATGAAAATGGCCAATTTTTTCACTCTGCGGCCTTAAAAAGTGTTTCTCCTCCACGGAAAGTGAATAAAATAACATTTGGATGCCTTTATTGTTCAATCAAAAACGCCCGTTTTTTGGTGAAAAAGATAACCACCCCCCTTACGACATGCTTCAGAAACGAAAAAAATGTCCCATTTTCAAATGTTGCGTCTTTGAACTACAATTCACATTTCTACGTGGATGATCACTTTTAGAGATAAAATTAGATGTTTAAAGTGATTTACAAGCTTCCAGGGGCCCTAAACACAAGATATGAGGAATGGGTAAATATGAATGAAAATGGCCAATTTATTCACTCTGAGGCCTTAAAAAGTTTTTCTCCACTCCAGAAAGTGAATTAAATAACATTTGTAGGCCTTTATTGTTCAATCAAAAACGCCCGATTTTTGACAAAAGAGATAACCACCCACCCTTACGACATGCTTCAGAAACTAAAAAAATGGTCCGTTTTCAAATGTTGCCTCTTTGAACTACAATTCACATTTGTACATGGAAAAGCACTTTTAAAGATCAAATGAGATGTTTAAAGTGATTTTCATGCTTCCAGGGGCCTTAAACACAAGATTTGAGGAATGGGTAAAAGTGAATGAAAATGGCCAATTTACTCACTCTGAGGCCTTAAAAAGTGTTTCTCCTCCACGGGAAGTGAATTAAATACCATTTGGAGGTCTTTATTGTTCAAGCGTAAACGCCTGATTTTTGATGAAAGAGATAACCACCCCCCCTTACGACATGCTTCTGAAACTGAAAAAATGGTTCATTTTCAAATGTTGCGTCTTTGAACCACAATTAACATTTGTACGTGGATAAACACTTTTAGAGCTAAAATTAGATGTTTAAAGTGATTTTCAAGCTTCCAGGGGCCCTAAACACGAGATTTGAGAAATGGGTAAACGTGAATGAAAATGGCCAATTTACTCACTCTGCGGCCTTAAAAAGTGTTTCTCCTCCACGGAAAGTGAATAAAATAACATTTGGATGCCTTTATTGTTCAATCAAAAACGCCCGTTTTTGGTGAAAAAGATAACCACCCCCCCCTTACGACATGCTTCAGAAACAAAAAAAATGGTCCATTTTCAAATGTTGCGTCTTTGAACTACAATTAACATTGTATGTGGATAATCACTTTTAGAGCTAAAATTAGATGTTTAAAGTGATTTTCAAGCTTCCAGGGGCCCTAAACACAAGATTTGAGAAATGGGTAAAAGTGAATGAAAATGGCCAATTTACTCACTCTGAGGCCTTAAAAAGTGTTTCTCCTCCACTGGAAGTGAATTAAATACCATTTGGAGGCCTTTATTGTTCAAGCGAAAACGCCTGATTTTTGATGAAAGAGATAACCACCCCCCCTTACGACATGCTTCTGAAACTAAAAAAATGGTTCATTTTCAAATGTTGCGTCTTTTGAACTACAATTAACATTGTATGTGGATAATCACTTTTAGAGATAAAATTAGATGTTTAAAGTGATTTACAAGCTTCCAGGGGCCCTAAACACAAGATATGAGGAATGGGTAAATATGAATGAAAATGGCCAATTTATTCACTCTGAGGCCTTAAAAAGTTTTTCTCCACTCCAGAAAGTGAATTAAATAACATTTGTAGACCTTAATTGTTCAATCAAAAACGCCCAATTTTTGACGAAAGAGATAACCACCCCCCCTTACGACATGCTTCAGAAACAAAAAAAATGGTTCATTTTCAAATGTTGCATCTTTGAACGACAATCCACATTTGTACGTGGATAAACACTTTTAGAGATAAAATTAGATGTTTAAAGTGATTTTCAAGCTTCCAGGGGCCCTAAACACAAGATTTGAGAAATGGGTAAAAGTGAATGAAAATGGCCAATTTACTCACTCTGAGGCCTTAAAAAGTGTTTCTCCTCCACGGGAAGTGAATTAAATACCATTTGGAGGCCTTTATTGTTCAAGCGAAAACGCCCGATTTTTGATGAAAGAGATAACCACCCCCCCTTACGACATGCTTCTAAAACTAAAAAAATGGTTTATTTTCAAATGTTGCGTCTTTTGAACTACAATTAACATTGTACGTGGATAATCACTTTTAGAGATAAAATGAGATGTTTAAAGTGATTTTCAAGCTTCCAGGGGCCCTAAACACGAGATTTGAAAAATGGGTAACCGTGAATGAAAATGGCCAATTTTTTCACTCTGCGACCTTAAAAAGTGTTTCTCCTCCACGGAAAGTGAATAAAATAACATTTGGATGCCTTTATTGTTCAATCAAAAACGCCCGTTTTTTGGTGAAAAAGATAACCACCCCCCCTTACGACATGCTTCAGAAACGAAAAAAATGGTCCATTTTCAAATGTTGCGTCTTTGAACTACAATTCACATTTGTACGTGGATGATCACTTTTAGAGATAAAATTAGATGTTTAAAGTGATTTACAAGCTTCCAGGGGCCCTAAACACAAGATATGAGGAATGGGTAAATATGAATGAAAATGGCCAATTTATTCACTCTGAGGCCATAAAAAGTTGTTCTCCACTCCAGAAAGTGAATTAAATAACATTTGTAGGCCTTTATTGTTCAATCAAAAACGCCCGATTTTTGACGAAAGAGATAACCACCCCCCCCTTACGACATGCTTTAGAAACTAAAAAAATGGTCCGTTTTTAAATGTAGCCTCTTTGAACTACAATTCACATTTGTACGTGGAAAAGCACTTTTAAAGATCAAATGAGATGTTTAAAGTGATTTTCATGCTTCCAGGGGCCTTAAACACAAGATTTGAGGAATGGGTAAAAGTGAATGAAAATGGCCAATTTACTCACTCTGAGGCCTTAAAAAGTGTTTCTCCTCCACGGGAAGTGAATTAAATACCATTTGGAGGCCTTTATTGTTCAAGCGAAAACGCCTGATTTTTGATGAAAGAGATAACCACCCCCCCTTACGACATGCTTCTGAAACTAAAAAAATGGTTCATTTTCAAATGTTGCGTCTTTTGAACTACAATTAACATTTTATGTGGATAATCACTTTTAGAGATAAAATTAGATGTTTAAAGTGATTTACAAGCTTCCAGGGGCCCTAAACACAAGATATGAGGAATGGGTAAATATGAATGAAAATGGCCAATTTATTCACTCTGAGGCCTTAAAAAGTTTTTCTCCACTCCAGAAAGTGAATTAAATAACATTTGTAGACCTTTATTGTTCAATCAAAAACGCCCGATTTTTGACGAAAGAGATAACCACCCCCCCTTACGACATGCTTCAGAAACAAAAAAAATGGTTCATTTTCAAATGTTGCATCTTTGAACGACAATCCACATTTGTACGTGGATAAACACTTTTAGAGATAAAATTAGATGTTTAAAGTGATTTTCAAGCTTCCAGGGGCCCTAAACACAAGATTTGAGAAATGGGTAAAAGTGAATGAAAATGGCCAATTTACTCACTCTGAGGCCTTAAAAAGTGTTTCTCCTCAACGGGAAGTGAATTAAATAACATTTGTAGGCCTTTATTGTTCAAGCAAAAACGCCCGATTATTGACGAAAGAGATAACCACCCCCCCTTACGACATGCTTCAGAAACTAAAAAAATGGTCAGTTTTCAAATGTTGCGTCTTTGAATGACAATCCACATTTGTACGTGGATAATCACTTTTTGAGCTAAAATTAGATGTTTAAAGTGATTTTCAAGCTTCCAGGGGCCCTAAACACAAGATTTGAGAAATGGGTAAAAGTGAATGAAAATGGCCAATTTACTCACTCTGAGGCCTTACAAAGTGTTTCTCCTCCACGGGAAGTGAATTAAATACCATTTGGAGGCCTTTATTGTTCAAGCGAAAACGCCTGATTTTTGATGAAAGAGATAACCACCCCCCCTTACGACATGCTTCTGAAACTAAAAAAATGGTTAATTTTCAAATGTTGCGTCTTTTGAACTACAATTAACATTGTATGTGGATAATCACTTTTAGAGATAAAATTAGATGTTTAAAGTGATTTACAAGCTTCCAGGGGCCCTAAACACAAGATATGAGGAATGGGTAAATATGAATGAAAATGGCCAATTTATTCACTCTGAGGCCTTAAAAAGTTTTTCTCCACTCCAGAAAGTGAATTAAATAACATTTGTAGACCTTTATTGTTCAATCAAAAAAGCCCGATTTTTGACAAAAGAGATAACCACCCCCCCTTACGACATGCTTCAGAAACAAAAAAAATGGTTCATTTTCAAATGTTGCATCTTTGAACGACAATCCACATATGTACGTGGATAAACACTTTTAGAGATAAAATTAGATGTTTAAAGTGATTTTCAAGCTTCCAGGGGCCCTAAACACAAGATTTGAGAAATGGGTAAAAGTGAATGAAAATGGCCAATTTACTCACTCTGAGGCCTTAAAAAGTGTTTCTCCTCAACGGGAAGTGAATTAAATAACATTTGTAGGCCTTTATTGTTCAAGCAAAAACGCCCGATTATTGACGAAAGAGATAACCACCCCCCCTTACGACATGCTTCAGAAACGAAAAAAATGGTCAGTTTTCAAATGTTGCGTCTTTGAATGACAATCCACATTTGTACGTGGATAATCACTTTTAGAGCTAAAATTAGATGTTTAAAGTGATTTTCAAGCTTCCAGGGGCCCTAAACACAAGATTTGAGAAATGGGTAAAAGTGAATGAAAATGGCCAATTTACTCACTCTGAGGCCTTACAAAGTGTTTCTCCTCCACGGGAAGTGAATTAAATACCATTTGGAGGCCTTTATTGTTCAAGCGAAAACGCCTGATTTTTGATGAAAGAGATAACCACCCCCCCTTACGACATGCTTCTGAAACTAAAAAAATGGTTCATTTTCAAATGTTGCGTCTTTTGAACTACAATTAACATTGTATGTGGATAATCACTTTTAGAGATAAAATTAGATGTTTAAAATGATTTACAAGCTTCCAGGGGCCCTAAACACAAGATATGAGGAATGGGTAAATATGAATGAAAATGGCCAATTTATTCACTCTGAGGCCTTAAAAAGTTTTTCTCCACTCCAGAAAGTGAATTAAATAACATTTGTAGACCTTTATTGTTCAATCAAAAACGCCCGATTTTTGACGAAAGAGATAACCACCCCCCCTTACGACATGCTTCAGAAACAAAAAAAATGGTTCATTTTCAAATGTTGCATCTTTGAACGACAATCCACATTTGTACGTGGATAAACACTTTTAGAGATAAAATTAGATGTTTAAAGTGATTTTCAAGCTTCCAGGGGCCCTAAACACAAGATTTGAGAAATTGGTAAAAGTGAATGAAAATGGCCAATTTACTCACTCTGAGGCCTTAAAAAAGTGTTTCTCCTCAACGGGAAGTGAATTAAATAACATTTGTAGGCCTTTATTGTTCAAGCGAAAACGCCCGATTATTGACGAAAGAGATAACCACCCCCCCTTACGACATGCTTCAGAAACTAAAAAAATGGTCCGTTTTCAAATGTTGCCTCTTTGAACTACAATTCACATTTGTACGTGGAAAAGCACTTTTAAAGATCAAATGAGATGTTTAAAGTGATTTTCATGCTTCCAGGGGCCTTAAACACAAGATTTGAGGAATGGGTAAAAGTGAATGAAAATGGCCAATTTACTCACTCTGAGGCCTTAAAAAGTGTTTCTCCTCCACGGGAAGTGAATTAAATACCATTTGGAGGTCTTTATTGTTCAAGCGTAAACGCCTGATTTTTGATGAAAGAGATAACCACCCCCCCTTACGACATGCTTCTGAAACTGAAAAAATGGTTCATTTTCAAATGTTGCGTCTTTGAACCACAATTAACATTTGTACGTGGATAAACACTTTTAGAGCTAAAATTAGATGTTTAAAGTGATTTTCAAGCTTCCAGGGGCCCTAAACACGAGATTTGAGAAATGGGTAAACGTGAATGAAAATGGCCAATTTACTCACTCTGCGGCCTTAAAAAGTGTTTCTCCTCCACGGAAAGTGAATAAAATAACATTTGGATGCCTTTATTGTTCAATCAAAAACGCCCGTTTTTGGTGAAAAAGATAACCACCCCCCCCCTTACGACATGCTTCAGAAACAAAAAAAATGGTCCATTTTCAAATGTTGCGTCTTTGAACTACAATTAACATTGTATGTGGATAATCACTTTTAGAGCTAAAATTAGATGTTTAAAGTGATTTTCAAGCTTCCAGGGGCCCTAAACACAAGATTTGAGAAATGGGTAAAAGTGAATGAAAATGGCCAATTTACTCACTCTGAGGCCTTAAAAAGTGTTTCTCCTCCACGGGAAGTGAATTAAATACCATTTGGAGGCCTTTATTGTTCAAGCGAAAACGCCTGATTTTTGATGAAAGAGATAACCACCCCCCCTTACGACATGCTTCTGAAACTAAAAAAATGGTTCATTTTCAAATGTTGCGTCTTTTGAACTACAATTAACATTGTATGTGGATAATCACTTTTAGAGATAAAATTAGATGTTTAAAGTGATTTACAAGCTTCCAGGGGCCCTAAACACAAGATATGAGGAATGGGTAAATATGAATGAAAATGGCCAATTTATTCACTCTGAGGCCTTAAAAAGTTTTTCTCCACTCCAGAAAGTGAATTAAATAACATTTGTAGACCTTAATTGTTCAATCAAAAACGCCCAATTTTTGACGAAAGAGATAACCACCCCCCCTTACGACATGCTTCAGAAACAAAAAAAATGGTTCATTTTCAAATGTTGCATCTTTGAACGACAATCCACATTTGTACGTGGATAAACACTTTTAGAGATAAAATTAGATGTTTAAAGTGATTTTCAAGCTTCCAGGGGCCCTAAACACAAGATTTGAGAAATGGGTAAAAGTGAATGAAAATGGCCAATTTACTCACTCTGAGGCCTTAAAAAGTGTTTCTCCTCAACGGGAAGTGAATTAAATAACATTTGTAGGCCTTTATTGTTCAAGCGAAAACGCCCGATTATTGACGAAAGAGATAACCACCCCCCCTTACGACATGCTTCAGAAACGAAAAAAATGGTCAGTTTTCAAATGTTGCGTCTTTGAATGACAATCCACATTTGTACGTGGATAATCACTTTTAGAGCTAAAATTAGATGTTTAAAGTGATTTTCAAGCTTCCAGGGGCCCTAAACACAAGATTTGAGAAATGGGTAAAAGTGAATGAAAATGGCCAATTTACTCACTCTGAGGCCTTAAAAAGTGTTTCTCCTCCACGGGAAGTGAATTAAATACCATTTGGAGGCCTTTATTGTTCAAGCGAAAACGCCTGATTTTTGATGAAAGAGATAACCACCCCCCCTTACGACATGCTTCTGAAACTAAAAAAATGGTTTATTTTCAAATGTTGCGTCTTTTGAACTACAATTAACATTGTACGTGGATAATCACTTTTAGAGATAAAATGAGATGTTTAAAGTGATTTTCAAGCTTCCAGGGGCCCTAAACACGAGATTTGAAAAATGGGTAACCGTGAATGAAAATGGCCAATTTTTTCACTCTGCGACCTTAAAAAGTGTTTCTCCTCCACGGAAAGTGAATAAAATAACATTTGGATGCCTTTATTGTTCAATCAAAAACGCCCGTTTTTTGGTGAAAAAGATAACCACCCCCCTTACGACATGCTTCAAAAACGAAAAAAATGGTCCATTTTCAAATGTTGCGTCTTTGAACTACAATTCACATTTGTACGTGGATGATCACTTTTAGAGATAAAATTAGATGTTTAAAGTGATTTACAAGCTTCCAGGGGCCCTAAACACAAGATATGAGGAATGGGTAAATATGAATGAAAATGGCCAATTTATTCACTCTGAGGCCTTAAAAAGTTTTTCTCCACTCCAGAAAGTGAATTAAATAACATTTGTAGGCCTTTATTGTTCAATCAAAAACGCCCGATTTTTGAAGAAATCGATAACCAACCCCCCCTTAAGACATGCTTCAGAAACTAAAAAAATGGTCCGTTTTTAAATGTAGCCTCCTTGAACTACAATTCACATTTGTACGTGGAAAAGCACTTTTAAAGATCAAATGAGATGTTTAAAGTGATTTTCATGCTTCCAGGGGCCTTAAACACAAGATTTGAGGAATGGGTAAAAGTGAATGAAAATGGCCAATTTACTCACTCTGAGGCCTTAAAAAGTGTTTCTCCTCCACGGGAAGTGAATTAAATAACATTTGGAGGCCTTTATTGTTCAAGCGAGAACGCCTGATTATTGACGAAAGAGATAACCACCCCCCCTTACGACATGCTTCAGAAACGTAAAAAATGGCCCGTTTTCAAATGTTGCGTCTTTGAATGACAATCCACATTTGTACGTGGATAATCACTTTTAGAGCTAAAATTAGATGTTTAAAGTGATTTTCAAGCTTCCAGGGGCCCTAAACACGAGATTTGAAAAATGGGTAACCGTGAATGAAAATGGCCAATTTTTTCACTCTGCGGCCTTAAAAAGTGTTTCTGCTCCACGGAAAGTGAATAAAATAACATTTGGATGCCTTTATTGTTCAATCAAAAACGCCTGTTTTTTGGTGAAAAAGATAACCACCCCCCCTTACACATGCTTCAGAAACGAAAAAAATGGTCCATTTTCAAATGTTGCGTCTTTGAACTACAATTCACATTTGTACGTAGATGATTACTTTTAGAGATAAAATTAGATGTTTAAAGTGATATACAAGCTTTCAGGGGCCCTAAACACAAGATATGAGGAATGGGCAAATATGAATGAAAATGGGCAATTTATTCACTCTGAGGCCTTAAAAAGTTTTTCTCCACTCCAGAAAGTGAATTAAATAACATTTGTAGACCTTTATTGTTCAATCAAAAACGCCCGATTTTTGACGAAAGAGATAACCACCCCCCCTTACGACATGCTTCAGAAACAAAAAAAATGGTTCATTTTCAAATGTTGCATCTTTGAACGACAATCCACATTTGTACGTGGATAGACACTTTTAGAGATAAAAGTAGATGTTTAAAGTGATTTTCAAGCTTCCAGGGGCCCTAAACACAAGATTTGAGAAATGGGTAAAAGTGAATGAAAATGGCCAATTTACTCACTCTGAGGCCTTAAAAAGTGTTTCTCCTCAACGGGAAGTGAATTAAATAACATTTGTAGGCCTTTATTGTTCAAGCAAAAACGCCCGATTATTGACGAAAGAGATAACCACCCCCCCTTACGACATGCTTCAGAAACGAAAAAAATGGTCCGTTTTCAAATGTTGCGTCTTTGAATGACAATCCACATTTGTACGTGGATAATCACTTTTAGAGCTAAAATTAGATGTTTAAAGTGATTTTCAAGCTTCCAGGGGCCCTAAACACAAGATTTGAGAAATGGGTAAAAGTGAATGAAAATGGCCAATTTACTCACTCTGAGGCCTTAAAAAGTGTTTCTCCTCCACGGGAAGTGAAGTAAATACCATTTGGAGGCCTTTATTGTTCAAGCGAAAACGCCTGATTTTTGATGAAAGAGATAACCACCCCCCCTTACGACATGCTTCTGAAACTAAAAAAATGGTTCATTTTCAAATGTTGCGTCTTTTGAACTACAATTAACATTGTACGTGGAGAATCACTTTTAGAGATAAAATTAGATGTTTAAAGTGATTTACAAGCTTCCAGGGGCCCTAAACACAAGATATGAGGAATGGGTAAATATGAATGAAAATGGCCAATTTATTCACTCTGAGGCCTTAAAAAGTTTTTCTCCACTCCAGAAAGTGAATTAAATAACATTTGTAGACCTTTATTGTTCAATCAAAAACGCCCGATTTTTGACGAAAGAGATAACCACCCCCCTTACGACATGCTTCAGAAACAAAAAAAATGGTTCATTTTCAAATGTTGCATCTTTGAACGACAATCCACATTTGTACGTGGATAAACACTTTTAGAGATAAAATTAGATGTTTAAAGTGATATTCAAGCTTCCAGGGGCCCTAAACACAAGATTTGAGAAATCGGTAAAAGTGAATGAAAATGGCGAATTTACTCACTCTGAGGCCTTAAAAAGTTTTTCTCCTCAACGGGAAGTGAATTAAATAACATTTGTAGGCCTTTATTGTTCAAGCAAAAACGCCCGATTATTGACGAAAGAGATAACCACCCCCCCTTACGACATGCTTCAGAAACGAAAAAAATGGTCCGTTTTCAAATGTTGCGTCTTTGAATGACAATCCACATTTGTACGTGGATAATCACTTTTAGAGCTAAAATTAGATGTTTAAAGTGATTTTCAAGCTTCCAGGGGCCCTAAACACAAGATTTGAGAAATGGGTAAAAGTGAATGAAAATGGCCAATTTACTCACTCTGAGGCCTTAAAAAGTGTTTCTCCTCCACGGGAAGTGAATTAAATACTATTTGGAGGCCTTTATTGTTCAAGCGAAAACGCCTGATTTTTGAGAAAGAGATAACCACCCCCCCTTACGACATGCTTCTGAAACTAAAAAAATGGTTCATTTTCAAATGTTGCGTCTTTTGAACTACAATTAACATTGTATGTGGATAATCACTTTTAGAGATAAAATTAGATGTTTAAAGTGATTTACAAGCTTCCAGGGGCCCTAAACACAAGATATGAGGAATGGGTATATATGAATGAAAATGGCCAATTTATTCACTCTGAGGCCTTAAAAAGTTTTTCTCCACTCCAGAAAGTGAATTAAATAACATTTGTAGACCTTTATTGTTCAATCAAAAACGCCGGATTTTTGACAAAAGAGATAACCACCCCCCCTTACGACATGCTTCAGAAACAAAAAAAATGGTTCATTTTCAAATGTTGCATCTTTGAACGACAATCCACATTTGTACGTGGATAAACACTTTTAGAGATAAAATTAGATGTTTAAAGTGATTTTCAAGCTTCCAGGGGCCCTAAACACAAGATTTGAGAAATGGGTAAAAGTGAATGAAAATGGCCAATTTACTCACTCTGAGGCCTTAAAAAGTGTTTCTCCTCAACGGGAAGTGAATTAAATAACATTTGTAGGCCTTTATTGTTCAAGCGAAAACGCCCGATTATTGACGAAAGAGATAACCACCCCCCCTTACGACATGCTTCAGAAACGAAAAAAATGGTCCGTTTTCAAATGTTGCGTCTTTGAATGACAATCCACATTTGTACGTGGATAATCACTTTTAGAGCTAAAATTAGATGTTTAAAGTGATTTTCAAGCTTCCAGGGGCCCTAAACACAAGATTTGAGAAATGGGTAAAAGTGAATGAAAATGGCCAATTTTTTCACTCTGCGGCCTTAAAAAGTGTTTCTGCTCCACGGAAAGTGAATAAAATAACATTTGGATGCCTTTATTGTTCAATCAAAAACGCCTGTTTTTTGGTGAAAAAGATAACCACCCCCCCTTACACATGCTTCAGAAACGAAAAAAATGGTCCATTTTCAAATGTTGCGTCTTTGAACTACAATTCACATTTGTACGTAGATGATTACTTTTAGAGATAAAATTAGATGTTTAAAGTGATATACAAGCTTTCAGGGGCCCTAAACACAAGATATGAGGAATGGGCAAATATGAATGAAAATGGGCAATTTATTCACTCTGAGGCCTTAAAAAGTTTTTCTCCACTCCAGAAAGTGAATTAAATAACATTTGTAGACCTTTATTGTTCAATCAAAAACGCCCGATTTTTGACGAAAGAGATAACCACCCCCCCTTACGACATGCTTCAGAAACAAAAAAAATGGTTCATTTTCAAATGTTGCATCTTTGAACGACAATCCACATTTGTACGTGGATAGACACTTTTAGAGATAAAAGTAGATGTTTAAAGTGATTTTCAAGCTTCCAGGGGCCCTAAACACAAGATTTGAGAAATGGGTAAAAGTGAATGAAAATGGCCAATTTACTCACTCTGAGGCCTTAAAAAGTGTTTCTCCTCAACGGGAAGTGAATTAAATAACATTTGTAGGCCTTTATTGTTCAAGCAAAAACGCCCGATTATTGACGAAAGAGATAACCACCCCCCCTTACGACATGCTTCAGAAACGAAAAAAATGGTCCGTTTTCAAATGTTGCGTCTTTGAATGACAATCCACATTTGTACGTGGATAATCACTTTTAGAGCTAAAATTAGATGTTTAAAGTGATTTTCAAGCTTCCAGGGGCCCTAAACACAAGATTTGAGAAATGGGTAAAAGTGAATGAAAATGGCCAATTTACTCACTCTGAGGCCTTAAAAAGTGTTTCTCCTCCACGGGAAGTGAAGTAAATACCATTTGGAGGCCTTTATTGTTCAAGCGAAAACGCCTGATTTTTGATGAAAGAGATAACCACCCCCCCTTACGACATGCTTCTGAAACTAAAAAAATGGTTCATTTTCAAATGTTGCGTCTTTTGAACTACAATTAACATTGTACGTGGAGAATCACTTTTAGAGATAAAATTAGATGTTTAAAGTGATTTACAAGCTTCCAGGGGCCCTAAACACAAGATATGAGGAATGGGTAAATATGAATGAAAATGGCCAATTTATTCACTCTGAGGCCTCAAAAAGTTTTTCTCCACTCCAGAAAGTGAATTAAATAACATTTGTAGACCTTTATTGTTCAATCAAAAACGCCCGATTTTTGACGAAAGAGATAACCACCCCCCTTACGACATGCTTCAGAAACAAAAAAAATGGTTCATTTTCAAATGTTGCATCTTTGAACGACAATCCACATTTGTACGTGGATAAACACTTTTAGAGATAAAATTAGATGTTTAAAGTGATATTCAAGCTTCCAGGGGCCCTAAACACAAGATTTGAGAAATCGGTAAAAGTGAATGAAAATGGCGAATTTACTCACTCTGAGGCCTTAAAAAGTTTTTCTCCTCAACGGGAAGTGAATTAAATAACATTTGTAGGCCTTTATTGTTCAAGCAAAAACGCCCGATTATTGACGAAAGAGATAACCACCCCCCCTTACGACATGCTTCAGAAACGAAAAAAATGGTCCGTTTTCAAATGTTGCGTCTTTGAATGACAATCCACATTTGTACGTGGATAATCACTTTTAGAGCTAAAATTAGATGTTTAAAGTGATTTTCAAGCTTCCAGGGGCCCTAAACACAAGATTTGAGAAATGGGTAAAAGTGAATGAAAATGGCCAATTTACTCACTCTGAGGCCTTAAAAAGTGTTTCTCCTCCACGGGAAGTGAATTAAATACTATTTGGAGGCCTTTATTGTTCAAGCGAAAACGCCTGATTTTTGAGAAAGAGATAACCACCCCCCCTTACGACATGCTTCTGAAACTAAAAAAATGGTTCATTTTCAAATGTTGCGTCTTTTGAACTACAATTAACATTGTATGTGGATAATCACTTTCAGAGATAAAATTAGATGTTTAAAGTGATTTACAAGCTTCCAGGGGCCCTAAACACAAGATATGAGGAATGGGTATATATGAATGAAAATGGCCAATTTATTCACTCTGAGGCCTTAAAAAGTTTTTCTCCACTCCAGAAAGTGAATTAAATAACATTTGTAGACCTTTATTGTTCAATCAAAAACGCCGGATTTTTGACAAAAGAGATAACCACCCCCCCTTACGACATGCTTCAGAAACAAAAAAAATGGTTCATTTTCAAATGTTGCATCTTTGAACGACAATCCACATTTGTACGTGGATAAACACTTTTAGAGATAAAATTAGATGTTTAAAGTGATTTTCAAGCTTCCAGGGGCCCTAAACACAAGATTTGAGAAATGGGTAAAAGTGAATGAAAATGGCCAATTTACTCACTCTGAGGCCTTAAAAAGTGTTTCTCCTCAACGGGAAGTGAATTAAATAACATTTGTAGGCCTTTATTGTTCAAGCGAAAACGCCCGATTATTGACGAAAGAGATAACCACCCCCCCTTACGACATGCTTCAGAAACGAAAAAAATGGTCCGTTTTCAAATGTTGCGTCTTTGAATGACAATCCACATTTGTACGTGGATAATCACTTTTAGAGCTAAAATTAGATGTTTAAAGTGATTTTCAAGCTTCCAGGGGCCCTAAACACAAGATTTGAGAAATGGGTAAAAGTGAATGAAAATGGCCAATTTACTCACTCTGAGGCCTTGAAAAGTGTTTCTCCTCCACGGGAAGTGAATTAAATACCATTTGGAGGCCTTTATTGTTCAAGCAAAAACGCCTGATTTTTGATGAAAGAGATAACCACCCCCCCTTACGACATGCTTCTGAAACTAAAAAAATGGTTCATTTTCAAATGTTGCGTCTTTTGAACTACAATTAAAATTGTACATGGATAATCACTTTTAGAGATAAAATGAGATGTTTAAAGTGATTTTCAAGCTTCCAGGGGCCCTAAACACGAGATTTGAAAAATGGGTAACCGTGAATGAAAATGGCCAATTTTTTCACTCTGCGGCCTTAAAAAGTGTTTCTCCTCCACGGAAAGTGAATAAAATAACATTTGGATGCCTTTATTGTTCAATCAAAAATGCCAGTTTTTTGGTGAAAAAGATAACCACCCACCCTTACGACATGCTTCAGAAACGAAAAAAATGGTCCATTTTCAAATGTTGCGTCTTTGAACTACAATTCACATTTGTACGTGGATGATCACTTTTAGAGATACAATTAGATGTTTAAAGTGATTTACAAGCTTCCAGGGGCCCTAAACACAAGATATGAGGAATGGGTAAATATGAATGAAAATGGCCAATTTATTCACTCTGAGGCCTTAAAAAGTTTTTCTCCACTCCAGAAAGTGAATTAAATAACATTTGTAGACCTTTATTGTTCAATCAAAAACGCCGGATTTTTGACGAAAGAGATAACCACCCCCCCTTACGACATGCTTCAGAAACAAAAAAAATGGTTCATTTTCAAATGTTGCATCTTTGAACGACAATCCACATTTGTACGTGGATAAACACTTTTAGAGATAAAATTAGATGTTTAAAGTGATTTTCAAGCTTCCAGGGGCCCTAAACACAAGATATGAGGAATGGGTAAATATGAATGAAAATGGCCAATTTATTCACTCTGAGGCCTTAAAAAGTTTTTCTCCAATCCAGAAAATGAATTAAATAACATTTGTAGACCTTTATTGTTCAATCAAAAACGCCCGATTTTTGACGAAAGAGATAACCACCCCCCCTTACGACATGCTTCAGAAACAAAAAAAATGGTTCTTTTTCAAATGTTGCATCTTTGAACGACAATCCACATTTGTACGTGGATAAACAATTTTAGAGATAAAATGAGATGTTTAAAGTGATTTTCAATCTTCCAGGGGCCCTAAACACAAGATTTGAGAAATGGGAAAAAGTGAATGAAAATGGCCAATTTACTCACTCTGAGGCCTTAAAAAGTGTTTCTCCTCAACGGGAAGTGAATTAAATAACATTTGTAGGCCTTTATTGTTCAAGCGAAAACGCCTGATTATTGACGAAAGAGATAACCACCCCCCCTTACGACATGCTTCAGAAACGTAAAAAATGGCCCGTTTTCAAATGTTGCGTCTTTGAATGACAATCCACATTTGTACGTGGATAATCACTTTTAGAGCTAAAATTAGATGTTTAAAGTGATTTTCAAGCTTCCAGGGGCCCTAAACACGAGATTTGAAAAATGGGTAACCGTGAATGAAAATGGCCAATTTTTTCACTCTGCGGCCTTAAAAAGTGTTTCTGCTCCACGGAAAGTGAATAAAATAACATTTGGATGCCTTTATTGTTCAATCAAAAACGCCTGTTTTTTGGTGAAAAAGATAACCACCCCCCCTTACACATGCTTCAGAAACGAAAAAAATGGTCCATTTTCAAATGTTGCGTCTTTGAACTACAATTCACATTTGTACGTAGATGATTACTTTTAGAGATAAAATTAGATGTTTAAAGTGATATACAAGCTTTCAGGGGCCCTAAACACAAGATATGAGGAATGGGCAAATATGAATGAAAATGGGCAATTTATTCACTCTGAGGCCTTAAAAAGTTTTTCTCCACTCCAGAAAGTGAATTAAATAACATTTGTAGACCTTTATTGTTCAATCAAAAACGCCCGATTTTTGACGAAAGAGATAACCACCCCCCCTTACGACATGCTTCAGAAACAAAAAAAATGGTTCATTTTCAAATGTTGCATCTTTGAACGACAATCCACATTTGTACGTGGATAGACACTTTTAGAGATAAAATTAGATGTTTAAAGTGATTTTCAAGCTTCCAGGGGCCCTAAACACAAGATTTGAGAAATGGGTAAAAGTGAATGAAAATGGCCAATTTACTCACTCTGAGGCCTTAAAAAGTGTTTCTCCTCAACGGGAAGTGAATTAAATAACATTTGTAGGCCTTTATTGTTCAAGCAAAAACGCCCGATTATTGACGAAAGAGATAACCACCCCCCCTTACGACATGCTTCAGAAACGAAAAAAATGGTCCGTTTTCAAATGTTGCGTCTTTGAATGACAATCCACATTTGTACGTGGATAATCACTTTTAGAGCTAAAATTAGATGTTTAAAGTGATTTTCAAGCTTCCAGGGGCCCTAAACACAAGATTTGAGAAATGGGTAAAAGTGAATGAAAATGGCCAATTTACTCACTCTGAGGCCTTAAAAAGTGTTTCTCCTCCACGGGAAGTGAAGTAAATACCATTTGGAGGCCTTTATTGTTCAAGCGAAAACGCCTGATTTTTGATGAAAGAGATAACCACCCCCCCTTACGACATGCTTCTGAAACTAAAAAAATGGTTCATTTTCAAATGTTGCGTCTTTTGAACTACAATTAACATTGTACGTGGAGAATCACTTTTAGAGATAAAATTAGATGTTTAAAGTGATTTACAAGCTTCCAGGGGCCCTAAACACAAGATATGAGGAATGGGTAAATATGAATGAAAATGGCCAATTTATTCACTCTGAGGCCTTAAAAAGTTTTTCTCCACTCCAGAAAGTGAATTAAATAACATTTGTAGACCTTTATTGTTCAATCAAAAACGCCCGATTTTTGACGAAAGAGATAACCACCCCCCTTACGACATGCTTCAGAAACAAAAAAAATGGTTCATTTTCAAATGTTGCATCTTTGAACGACAATCCACATTTGTACGTGGATAAACACTTTTAGAGATAAAATTAGATGTTTAAAGTGATATTCAAGCTTCCAGGGGCCCTAAACACAAGATTTGAGAAATCGGTAAAAGTGAATGAAAATGGCGAATTTACTCACTCTGAGGCCTTAAAAAGTTTTTCTCCTCAACGGGAAGTGAATTAAATAACATTTGTAGGCCTTTATTGTTCAAGCAAAAACGCCCGATTATTGACGAAAGAGATAACCACCCCCCCTTACGACATGCTTCAGAAACGAAAAAAATGGTCCGTTTTCAAATGTTGCGTCTTTGAATGACAATCCACATTTGTACGTGGATAATCACTTTTAGAGCTAAAATTAGATGTTTAAAGTGATTTTCAAGCTTCCAGGGGCCCTAAACACAAGATTTGAGAAATGGGTAAAAGTGAATGAAAATGGCCAATTTACTCACTCTGAGGCCTTAAAAAGTGTTTCTCCTCCACGGGAAGTGAATTAAATACTATTTGGAGGCCTTTATTGTTCAAGCGAAAACGCCTGATTTTTGAGAAAGAGATAACCACCCCCCCTTACGACATGCTTCTGAAACTAAAAAAATGGTTCATTTTCAAATGTTGCGTCTTTTGAACTACAATTAACATTGTATGTGGATAATCACTTTTAGAGATAAAATTAGATGTTTAAAGTGATTTACAAGCTTCCAGGGGCCCTAAACACAAGATATGAGGAATGGGTATATATGAATGAAAATGGCCAATTTATTCACTCTGAGGCCTTAAAAAGTTTTTCTCCACTCCAGAAAGTGAATTAAATAACATTTGTAGACCTTTATTGTTCAATCAAAAACGCCGGATTTTTGACGAAAGAGATAACCACCCCCCTTACGACATGCTTCAGAAACAAAAAAAATGGTTCATTTTCAAATGTTGCATCTTTGAACGACAATCCACATTTGTACGTGGATAAACACTTTTAGAGATAAAATTAGATGTTTAAAGTGATTTTCAAGCTTCCAGGGGCCCTAAACACAAGATTTGAGAAATGGGTAAAAGTGAATGAAAATGGCCAATTTACTCACTCTGAGGCCTTAAAAAGTGTTTCTCCTCAACGGGAAGTGAATTAAATAACATTTGTAGGCCTTTATTGTTCAAGCGAAAACGCCCGATTATTGACGAAAGAGATAACCACCCCCCCTTACGACATGCTTCAGAAACGAAAAAAATGGTCCGTTTTCAAATGTTGCGTCTTTGAATGACAATCCACATTTGTACGTGGATAATCACTTTTAGAGCTAAAATTAGATGTTTAAAGTGATTTTCAAGCTTCCAGGGGCCCTAAACACAAGATTTGAGAAATGGGTAAAAGTGAATGAAAATGGCCAATTTACTCACTCTGAGGCCTTGAAAAGTGTTTCTCCTCCACGGGAAGTGAATTAAATACCATTTGGAGGCCTTTATTGTTCAAGCAAAAACGCCTGATTTTTGATGAAAGAGATAACCACCCCCCCTTACGACATGCTTCTGAAACTAAAAAAATGGTTCATTTTCAAATGTTGCGTCTTTTGAACTACAATTAAAATTGTACATGGATAATCACTTTTAGAGATAAAATGAGATGTTTAAAGTGATTTTCAAGCTTCCAGGGGCCCTAAACACGAGATTTGAAAAATGGGTAACCGTGAATGAAAATGGCCAATTTTTTCACTCTGCGGCCTTAAAAAGTGTTTCTCCTCCACGGAAAGTGAATAAAATAACATTTGGATGCCTTTATTGTTCAATCAAAAATGCCAGTTTTTTGGTGAAAAAGATAACCACCCACCCTTACGACATGCTTCAGAAACGAAAAAAATGGTCCATTTTCAAATGTTGCGTCTTTGAACTACAATTCACATTTGTACGTGGATGATCACTTTTAGAGATACAATTAGATGTTTAAAGTGATTTACAAGCTTCCAGGGGCCCTAAACACAAGATATGAGGAATGGGTAAATATGAATGAAAATGGCCAATTTATTCACTCTGAGGCCTTAAAAAGTTTTTCTCCACTCCAGAAAGTGAATTAAATAACATTTGTAGACCTTTATTGTTCAATCAAAAACGCCGGATTTTTGACGAAAGAGATAACCACCCCCCCTTACGACATGCTTCAGAAACAAAAAAAATGGTTCATTTTCAAATGTTGCATCTTTGAACGACAATCCACATTTGTACGTGGATAAACACTTTTAGAGATAAAATTAGATGTTTAAAGTGATTTTCAAGCTTCCAGGGGCCCTAAACACAAGATATGAGGAATGGGTAAATATGAATGAAAATGGCCAATTTATTCACTCTGAGGCCTTAAAAAGTTTTTCTCCAATCCAGAAAATGAATTAAATAACATTTGTAGACCTTTATTGTTCAATCAAAAACGCCCGATTTTTGACGAAAGAGATAACCACCCCCCCTTACGACATGCTTCAGAAACAAAAAAAATGGTTCTTTTTCAAATGTTGCATCTTTGAACGACAATCCACATTTGTACGTGGATA
The DNA here is from genome assembly GCF_964204655.1 of Triturus cristatus. Classification (NCBI taxonomy): domain Eukaryota; kingdom Metazoa; phylum Chordata; class Amphibia; order Caudata; family Salamandridae; genus Triturus; species Triturus cristatus. The sequence goes on along the minus strand of NC_140587.1, from coordinate 931,593,757 downwards.
AACAATTTTAGAGATAAAATGAGATGTTTAAAGTGATTTTCAAGCTTCCAGGGGCCCTAAACACAAGATTTGAGAAATGGGTAAAAGTGAATAAAAATGGCCAATTTACTCACTCTGAGGCCTTAATAAGTGTTTCTCCTCCACGGAAAGTGAATTAAATACCATTTGGAGGCCTTTATTGTTCAAGCGAAAACGCCTGATTTTTGATGAAAGAGATAACCACCCCCCCTTACGACATGCTTCTGAAACTAAAAAAATGGTTCATTTTCAAATGTTGCGTCTTTTGAAATACAATTAACATTTGTACGTGGATGATCACTTTTAGAGATAAAATTAGATGTTTAAAGTGATTTACAAGCTTCCAGGGGCCCTAAACACAAGATATGAGGAATGGGTAAATATGAATGAAAATGGCCAATTTATTCACTCTGAGGCCTTAAAAAGTTTTTCTCCACTCCAGAAAGTGAATTAAATAACATTTGTAGACCTTTATTGTTCAATCAAAAACGCCGGATTTTTGACGAAAGAGATAACCACCCCCCCTTACGACATGCTTCAGAAACAAAAAAAATGGTTCATTTTCAAATGTTGCATCTTTGAACGACAATCCACATTTGTACGTGGATAAACACTTTTAGAGATAAAATTAGATGTTTAAAGTGATTTTCAAGCTTCCAGGGGCCCTAAACACAAGATTTGAGAAATGGGTAAAAGTGAATGAAAATGGCCAATTTACTCACTCTGAGGCCTTAAAAAGTGTTTCTCCTCAACGGGAAGTGAATTAAATAACATTTGTAGGCCTTTATTGTTCAAGCGAAAACGCCCGATTATTGACGAAAGAGATAACCACCCCCCCTTACGACATGCTTCAGAAACGAAAAAAATGGTCCGTTTTCAAATGTTGCGTCTTTGAATGACAATCCACATTTGTACGTGGATAATCACTTTTAGAGCTAAAATTAGATGTTTAAAGTGATTTTCAAGCTTCCAGGGGCCCTAAACACAAGATTTGAGAAATGGGTAAAAGTGAATGAAAATGGCCAATTTACTCACTCTGAGGCCTTGAAAAGTGTTTCTCCTCCACGGGAAGTGAATTAAATACCATTTGGAGGCCTTTATTGTTCAAGCAAAAACGCCTGATTTTTGATGAAAGAGATAACCACCCCCCCTTACGACATGCTTCTGAAACTAAAAAAATGGTTCATTTTCAAATGTTGCGTCTTTTGAACTACAATTAACATTGTACATGGATAATCACTTTTAGAGATAAAATGAGATGTTTAAAGTGATTTTCAAGCTTCCAGGGGCCCTAAACACGAGATTTGAAAAATGGGTAACCGTGAATGAAAATGGCCAATTTTTTCACTCTGCGGCCTTAAAAAGTGTTTCTCCTCCACGGAAAGTGAATAAAATAACATTTGGATGCCTTTATTGTTCAATCAAAAACGCCCGTTTTTTGGTGAAAAAGATAACCACCCCCCCCTTACGACATGCTTCAGAAACTAAAAAAATGGTCCGTTTTTAAATGTAGCCTCTTTGAACTTCAATTCACATTTGTACGTGGAAAAGCACTTTTAAAGATCAAATGAGATGTTTAAAGTGATTTTCATGCTTCCAGGGGCCTTAAACACAAGATTTGAGGAATGGGTAAAAGTGAATGAAAATGGCCCATTTACTCACTCTGAGGCCTTAAAAAGTGTTTCTCCTCCACGGGAAGTGAATTAAATAACATTTGTAGGCCTTTATTGTCCAAGCGAAAACGCCCGATTATTGACGAAAGAGATAACCACCCCCCCTTACGACGTGCTTCAGAAACGTAAAAAATGGCCCGTTTTCAAATGTTGCGTCTTTGAATGACAATCCACATTTGTACGTGGTTAATCACTTTTAGAGCTAAAATTAGATGTTTAAAGTGATTTTCAAGCTTCCAGGGTGCTTAAACACAAGATTTGAGAAATGGGTAAAAGTGAATGAAAATGGCCAATTTACTCACTCTGAGGCCTTAAAAACTGTTTCTCCTCCACGGAAAGTGAATAAAATAACATTTGGATGCCTTTATTGTTCAATCAAAAATGCCCGTTTTTTGGTGAAAAAGATAACCACCCCCCCTTACGACATGCTTCAGAAACAAAAAAAATGGTCCATTTTCAAATGTTGCGTCTTTGAACTACAATTCACATTTGTACGTGGATAATCACTTTTAGAGATAAAATTAGATGTTTAAAGTGATTTACAAGCTTCCAGGGGCCCTAAACACAAGATATGAGGAATGGGTAAATATGAATGAAAATGGCCAATTTATTCACTCTGAGGCCTTAAAAAGTTTTTCTCCACTCCAGAAAGTGAATTAAATAACATTTGTAGACCTTTATTGTTCAATCAAAAACGCCCGATTTTTGAAGAAAGAGATAACCACCCCCCCTTACGACATGCTTCAGAAACAAAAAAAATGGTTCATTTTCAAATGTTGCATCTTTGAACAACAATCCACATTTGTACGTGGATAAACACTTTTAGAGATAAAATGAGATGTTTAAAGTGATTTTCAATCTTCCAGGGGCCCTAAACACAAGATTTGAGAAATGGGAAAAAGTGAATGAAAATGGCCAATTTACTCACTCTGAGGCCTTAAAAAGTGTTTCTCCTCAACGGGAAGTGAATTAAATAACATTTGTAGGCCTTTATTGTTCAAGCGAAAACGCCCGATTATTGACGAAAGAGATAACCACCCCCCCTTACGACATGCTTCAGAAACGAAAAAAATGGTCCGTTTTCAAATGTTGCGTCTTTGAATGACAATCCACATTTGTACGTGGATAATCACTTTTAGAGCTAAAATTAGATGTTTAAAGTGATTTTCAAGCTTCCAGGGGCCCTAAACACAAGATTTGAGAAATGGGTAAATATGAATGAAAATGGCCAATTTATTCACTCTGAGGCCTTAAAAAGTTTTTCTCCACTCCAGAAAGTGAATTAAATAACATTTGTAGGCCTTTATTGTTCAATCAAAAACGCCCGATTTTTGACGAAAGAGATAACCACCCCCCCTTAGGACATGCTTCAGAAACTAAAAAAATGGTCCGTTTTCAAATGTTGCCTCTTTGAATTACAATTCACATTTGTACGTGGAAAAGCACTTTTAAAGATCAAATGAGATGTTTAAAGTGATTTTCATGCTTCCAGGGGCCTTAAACACAAGATTTGAGGAATGGGTAAAAGTGAATGAAAATGGCCAATTTACTCACTCTGAGGCCTTAAAAAGTGTTTCTCCTCCACGGGAAGTGAATTAAATACCATTTGGAGGTCTTTATTGTTCAAGCGAAAACGCCTGATTTTTGATGAAAGAGATAACCACCCCCCCTTACGACATGCTTCTGAAACTGAAAAAATGGTTCATTTTCAAATGTTGCGTCTTTGAACCACAATTAACATTTGTACGTGGATAAACACTTTTAGAGCTAAAATTAGATGTTTAAAGTGATTTTCAAGCTTCCAGGGGCCCTAAACACGAGATTTGAGAAATGGGTAACCGTGAATGAAAATGGCCAATTTACTCACTCTGCGGCCTTAAAAAGTGTTTCTCCTCCAAGGAAAGTGAATAAAATAACATTTGGATGCCTTTATTGTTCAATCAAAAACGCCCGTTTTTGGTGAAAAAGATAACCACCCCCCCTTACGACATGCTTCAGAAACAAAAAAAATGGTCCATTTTCAAATGTTGCGTCTTTGAACTACAATTCACATTTGTACGTGGATAATCACTTTTAGAGATAAAATTAGATGTTTAAAGTGATTTACAAGCTTCCAGGGGCCCTAAACACAAGATATGAGGAATGGGTAAATATGAATGAAAATGGCCAATTTATTCACTCTGAGGCCTTAAAAAGTTTTTCTCCACTCCAGAAAGTGAATTAAATAACATTTGTAGGCCTTTATTGTTCAATCAAAAACGCCCGATTTTTGACGAAAGAGATAACCACCCCCCCCTTACGACATGCTTCAGAAACTAAAAAAATGGTCCGTTTTTAAATGTAGCCTCTTTGAACTACAATTCACATTTGTACGTGGAAAAGCACTTTTAAAGATCAAATGAGATGTTTAAAGTGATTTTCATGCTTCCAGGGGCCTTAAACACAAGATTTGAGGAATGGGTAAAAGTGAATGAAAATGGCCAATTTACTCACTCTGAGGCCTTAAAAAGTGTTTCTCCTCCACGGGAAGTGAATTAAATAACATTTGTAGGCCTTTATTGTTCAAGCGAGAACGGCCGATTATTGACGAAAGAGATAACCACCCCCCCTTACGACATGCTTCAGAAACGTAAAAAATGGCCCGTTTTCAAATGTTGCGTCTTTGAATGACAATCCACATTTGTACGTGGATAATCACTTTTAGAGCTAAAATTAGATGTTTAAAGTGATTTTCAAGCTTCCAGGGGCCCTAAACACAAGATTTGAGAAATGGGTAAAAGTGAATGAAAATGGCCAATTTACTCACTCTGAGGCCTTAAAAACTGTTTCTCCTCCACGGAAAGTGAATAAAATAACATTTGGATGCCTTTATTGTTCAATCAAAAATGCCCGTTTTTTGGTGAAAAAGATAACCACCCCCCCTTACGACATGCTTCAGAAACAAAAAAAATGGTCCATTTTCAAATGTTGCGTCTTTGAACTACAATTCACATTTGTACGTGGATAATCACTTTTAGAGATAAAATTAGATGTTTAAAGTGATTTACAAGCTTCCAGGGGCCCTAAACACAAGATATGAGGAATGGGTAAATATGAATGAAAATGGCCAATTTATTCACTCTGAGGCCTTAAAAAGTTTTTCTCCACTCCAGAAAGTGAATTAAATAACATTTGTAGACCTTTATTGTTCAATCAAAAACGCCCGATTTTTGACGAAAGAGATAACCACCCCCCCTTACGACATGCTTCAGAAACAAAAAAAATGGTTCATTTTCAAATGTTGCATCTTTGAACAACAATCCACATTTGTACGTGGATAAACACTTTTAGAGATAAAATGAGATGTTTAAAGTGATTTTCAATCTTCCAGGGGCCCTAAACACAAGATTTGAGAAATGGGTAAATATGAATGAAAATGGCCAATTTATTCACTCTGAGGCCTTAAAAAGTTTTTCTCCACTCCAGAAAGTGAATTAAATAACATTTGTAGGCCTTTATTGTTCAATCAAAAACGCCCGATTTTTGACGAAAGAGATAACCACCCCCCCTTACGACATGCTTCAGAAACTAAAAAAATGGTCCGTTTTCAAATGTTGCCTCTTTGAATTACAATTCACATTTGTACTTGGAAAAGCACTTTTAAAGATCAAATGAGATGTTTAAAGTGATTTTCATGCTTCCAGGGGCCTTAAACACAAGATTTGAGGAATGGGTAAAAGTGAATGAAAATGGCCAATTTACTCACTCTGAGGCCTTAAAAAGTGTTTCTCCTCCACGGGAAGTGAATTAAATACCATTTGGAGGTCTTTATTGTTCAAGCGAAAACGCCTGATTTTTGATGAAAGAGATAACCACCCCCCCTTACGACATGCTTCTGAAACTGAAAAAATGGTTCATTTTCAAATGTTGCGTCTTTGAACCACAATTAACATTTGTACGTGGATAAACACTTTTAGAGCTAAAATTAGATGTTTAAAGTGATTTTCAAGCTTCCAGGGGCCCTAAACACGAGATTTGGAAAATGGGTAACCGTGAATGAAAATGGCCAATTTTTTCACTCTGCGGCCTTAAAAAGTGTTTCTCCTCCACGGAAAGTGAATAAAATATCATTTGGATGCCTTTATTGTTCAATCAAAAACGCCCGTTTTTTGGTGAAAAAGATAACCACCCCCCCCTTACGACATGCTTCAGAAACGAAAAAAATGGTCCATTTTCAAATGTTGCGTCTTTGAACTACAATTCACATTTGTACGTGGATGATCACTTTTAGAGATAAAATTAGATGTTTAAAGTGATTTACAAGCTTCCAGGGGCCCTAAACACAAGATATGAGGAATGGGTAAATATGAATGAAAATGGCCAATTTATTCACTCTGAGGCCTTAAAAAGTTTTTCTCCACTCCAGAAAGTGAATTAAATATCATTTGTAGGCCTTTATTGTTCAATCAAAAACGCCCGATTTTTGACGAAAGAGATAACCACCCCCCCCTTACGACATGCTTCAGAAACTAAAAAAATGGTCCGTTTTTAAATGTAGCCTCTTTGAACTTCAATTCACATTTGTACGTGGAAAAGCACTTTTAAAGATCAAATGAGATGTTTAAAGTGATTTTCATGCTTCCAGGGGCCTTAAACACAAGATTTGAGGAATGGGTAAAAGTGAATGAAAATGGCCAATTTACTCACTCTGAGGCCTTAAAAAGTGTTTCTCCTCCACGGGAAGTGAATTAAATAACATTTGTAGGCCTTTATTGTCCAAGCGAAAACGCCCGATTATTGACGAAAGAGATAACCACCCCCCCTTACGACGTGCTTCAGAAACGTAAAAAATGGCCCGTTTTCAAATGTTGCGTCTTTGAATGACAATCCACATTTGTACGTGGATAATCACTTTTAGAGCTAAAATTAGATGTTTAAAGTGATTTTCAAGCTTCCAGGGGCCCTAAACACAAGATATGAGGAATGGGTAAAAGTGAATGAAAATGGCCAATTTACTCACTCTGAGGCCTTAAAAACTGTTTCTCCTCCACGGAAAGTGAATAAAATAACATTTGGATGCCTTTATTGTTCAATCAAAAACGCCCGTTTTTTGGAGAAAAAGATAACCACCCCCCCTTACGACATGCTTCAGAAACAAAAAAAATGGTCCATTTTCAAATGTTGCGTCTTTGAACTACAATTCACATTTGTACGTGGATAATCACTTTTAGAGATAAAATTAGATGTTTAAAGTGATTTACAAGCTTCCAGGGGCCCTAAACACAAGATATGAGGAATGGGTAAATATGAATGAAAATGGCCAATTTATTCACTCTGAGGCCTTAAAAAGTTTTTCTCCACTCCAGAAAGTGAATTAAATAACATTTGTAGACCTTTATTGTTCAATCAAAAACGCCCGATTTTTGACGAAAGAGATAACCACCCCCCCTTACGACATGCTTCAGAAACAAAAAAAATGGTTCATTTTCAAATGTTGCATCTTTGAACGACAATCCACATTTGTACGTGGATAAACACTTTTAGAGATAAAATGAGATGTTTAAAGTGATTTTCAAGCTTCCAGGGGCCCTAAACACAAGATTTGAGAAATGGGTAAATATGAATGAAAATGGCCAATTTATTCACTCTGAGGCCTTAAAAAGTTTTTCTCCACTCCAGAAAGTGAATTAAATAACATTTGTAGGCCTTTATTGTTCAATCAAAAACGCCCGATTTTTGACGAAAGAGATAACCACCCCCCCTTACGACATGCTTCAGAAACTAAAAAAATGGTTCATTTTCAAATGTTGCGTCTTTGAACCACAATTAACATTTGTACGTGGATAAACACTTTTAGAGCTAAAATTAGATGTTTAAAGTGATTTTCAAGCTTCCAGGGGCCCTAAACACGAGATTTGAGAAATGGGTAAACGTGAATGAAAATGGCCAATTTACTCACTCTGCGGCCTTAAAAAGTGTTTCTCCTCCACGGAAAGTGAATAAAATAACATTTGGATGCCTTTATTGTTCAATCAAAAACGCCCGTTTTTGGTGAAAAAGATAACCACCCCCCCTTACGACATGCTTCAGAAACAAAAAAAATGGTCCATTTTCAAATGTTGCGTCTTTGAACTACAATTCACATTTGTACGTGGATAATCATTTTTAGAGATAAAATTAGATGTTTAAAGTGATTTACAAGCTTCCAGGGGCCCTAAACACAAGATATGAGGAACGGGTAAATATGAATGAAAATGGCCAATTTATTCACTCTGAGGCCTTAAAAAGTTTTTCTCCACTCCAGAAAGTGAATTAAATAACATTTGTAGGCCTTTATTGTTCAATCAAAAACGCCCGATTTTTGACGAAAGAGATAACCACCCCCCCCTTACGACATGCTTCAGAAACTAAAAAAATGGTCCGTTTTTAAATGTAGCCTCTTTGAACTACAATTCACATTTGTACGTGGAAAAGCACTTTTAAAGATCAAATGAGATGTTTAAAGTGATTTTCATGCTTCCAGGGGCCTTAAACACAAGATTTGAGGAATGGGTAAAAGTGAATGAAAATGGCCAATTTACTCACTCTGAGGCCTTAAAAAGTGTTTCTCCTCCACGGGAAGTGAATTAAATAACATTTGTAGGCCTTTATTGTTCAAGCGAGAACGGCCGATTATTGACGAAAGAGATAACCACCCCCCCTTACGACATGCTTCTGAAACGTAAAAAATGGCCCGTTTTCAAATGTTGCGTCTTTGAATGACAATCCACATTTGTACGTGGATAATCACTTTTAGAGCTAAAATTAGATGTTTAAAGTGATTTTCAAGCTTCCAGGGGCCCTAAACACGAGATTTGAAAAATGGGTAACCGTGAATGAAAATGGCCAATTTTTTCACTCTGCGGCCTTAAAAAGTGTTTCTCCTCCACGGAAAGTTAATAAAATAACATTTGGATGCCTTTATTGTTCAATCAAAAACGCCTGTTTTTTGGTGAAAAAGATAACCACCCCCCCTTACGACATGCTTCAGAAACGAAAAAAATGGTCCATTTTCAAATGTTGCGTCTTTGAACTACAATTCACATTTGTACGTAGATGATTACTTTTAGAGATAAAATTAGATGTTTAAAGTGATTTACAAGCTTTCAGGGGCCCTAAACACAAGATATGAGGAATGGGTAAATATGAATGAAAATGGCCAATTTATTCACTCTGAGGCCTTAAAAAGTTTTTCTCCACTCCAGAAAGTGAATTAAATAACATTTGTAGACCTTTATTGTTCAATCAAGAACGCCCGATTTTTGACGAAAGAGATAACCACCCCCCCTTACGACATGCTTCAGAAACGAAAAAAATGGTCCGTTTTCAAATGTTGCGTCTTTGAATGACAATCCACATTTGTACGTGGATAATCATTTTAGAGCTAAAATTAGATGTTTAAAGTGATTTTCATGCTTCCAGGGGCCTTAAACACAAGATTTGAGGAATGGGTAAAAGTGAATGAAAATGGCCAATTTACTCACTCTGAGGCCTTAAAAAGTGTTTCTCCTCCACGGGAAGTGAATTAAATACCATTTGGAGGCCTTTATTGTTCAAGCGAAAACGCCTGATTTTTGATGAAAGAGATAACCACCCCCCCTTACGACATGCTTCTGAAACTAAAAAAATGGTTCATTTTCAAATGTTGCGTCTTTTGAACTACAATTAACATTGTATGTGGATAATCACTTTTAGAGATAAAATTAGATGTTTAAAGTGATTTACAAGCTTCCAGGGGCCCTAAACACAAGATATGAGGAATGGGTAAATATGAATGAAAATGGCCAATTTATTCACTCTGAGGCCTTAAAAAGTTTTTCTCCACTCCAGAAAGTGAATTAAATAACATTTGTAGACCTTTATTGTTCAATCAAAAACGCCCGATTTTTGACGAAAGAGATAACCACCCCCCCTTACGACATGCTTCAGAAACAAAAAAAATGGTTCATTTTCAAATGTTGCATCTTTGAACGACAATCCACATTTGTACGTGGATAAACACTTTTAGAGATAAAATGAGATGTTTAAAGTGATTTTCAATCTTCCAGGGGCCCTAAACACAAGATTTGAGAAATGGGAAAAAGTGAATGAAAATGGCCAATTTACTCACTCTGAGGCCTTAAAAAGTGTTTCTCCTCAACGGGAAGTGAATTAAATAACATTTGTAGGCCTTTATTGTTCAAGCGAAAACGCCCGATTATTGACGAAAGAGATAACCACCCCCCTTACGACATGCTTCAGAAACGAAAAAAATGGTCCGTTTTCAAATGTTGCGTCTTTGAATGACAATCCACATTTGTACGTGGATAATCACTTTTAGAGCTAAAATTAGATGTTTAAAGTGATTTTCAAGCTTCCAGGGGCCCTAAACACAAGATTTGAGAAATGGGTAAAAGTGAATGAAAATGGCCAATTTACTCACTCTGAGGCCTTAAAAAGTGTTTCTCCTCCACGGGAAGTGAATTAAATACCATTTGGAGGCCTTTATTGTTCAAGCAAAAACGCCTGATTTTTGATGAAAGAGATAACCACCCCCCCTTACGACATGCTTCTGAAACAAAAATGGTTCATTTTCAAATGTTGCGTCTTTTGAACTACAATTAACATTGTACATGGATAATCACTTTTAGAGATAAAATGAGATGTTTAAAGTGATTTTCAAGCTTCCAGGGGCCCTAAACACGAGATTTGAAAAATGGGTAACCGTGAATGAAAATGGCCAATTTTTTCACTCTGCGACCTTAAAAAGTGTTTCTCCTCCACGGAAAGTGAATAAAATAACATTTGGATGCCTTTATTGTTCAATCAAAAACGCCCGTTTTTTGGTGAAAAAGATAACCACCCCCCCTTACGACATGCTTCAGAAACGAAAAAAATGGTCCATTTTCAAATGTTGCGTCTTTGAACTACAATTCACATTTGTACGTGGATGATCACTTTTAGAGATAAAATTAGATGTTTAAAGTGATTTACAAGCTTCCAGGGGCCCTAAACACAAGATATGAGGAATGGGTAAATATGAATGAAAATGGCCAATTTATTCACTCTGAGGCCATAAAAAGTTGTTCTCCACTCCAGAAAGTGAATTAAATAACATTTGTAGGCCTTTATTGTTCAATCAAAAACGCCCGATTTTTGACGAAAGAGATAACCACCCCCCCTTACGACATGCTTCAGAAACTAAAAAAATTGTCAGTTTTTAAATGTAGCCTCTTTGAACTACAATTCACATTTGTACGTGGAAAAGCACTTTTAAAGATCAAATGAGATGTTTAAAGTGATTTTCATGCTTCCAGGGGCCTTAAACACAAGATTTGAGGAATGGGTAAAAGTGAATGAAAATGGCCAATTTACTCACTCTGAGGCCTTAAAAAGTGTTTCTCCTCCACGGGAAGTGAATTAAATAACATTTGTAGGCCTTTATTGTTCAAGCGAGAACGCCCGATTATTGATGAAAGAGATAACCACCCCCCCTTACGACATGCTTCAGAAACGTAAAAAATGGCCCGTTTTCAAATGTTGCGTCTTTGAATGACAATCCACATTTGTACGTTGATAATCACTTTTAGAGCTAAAATTAGATGTTTAAAGTGATTTTCAAGCTTCCAGGGGCCCTAAACACAAGATTTGAGAAATGGGTAAAAGTGAATGAAAATGGCCAATTTACTCACTCTGAGGCCTTAAAAAGTGTTTCTCCTCCACGGGAAGTGAATTAAATACCATTTGGAGGCCTTTATTGTTCAAGCGAAAACGCCTGATTTTTGATGAAAGAGATAAACCCCCCCTTACGACATGTTTCTGAAACTAAAAAAATTGGTTCATTTTCAAATGTTGCGTCTTTGAACTACAATTCACATTTGTACGTAGATGATTACTTTTAGAGATAAAATTAGATGTTTAAAGTGATTTACAAGCTTTCAGGGGCCCTAAACACAAGATATGAGGAATGGGTAAATATGAATGAAAATGGGCAATTTATTCACTCTGAGGCCTTAAAAAGTTTTTCTCCACTCCAGAAAGTGAATTAAATAACATTTGTAGACCTTTATTGTTCAATCAAAAACGCCAGATTTTTGACGAAAGAGATAACCACCCCCCTTACGACATGCTTCAGAAACAAAAAAATGGTTCATTTTCAAATGTTGCATCTTTGAACGACAATCCACATTTGTACGTGGATAGACACTTTTAGAGATAAAATTAGATGTTTAAAGTGATTTTCAAGCTTCCAGGGGCCCTAAACACAAGATTTGAGAAATGGGTAAAAGTGAATGAAAATGGCCAATTTACTCACTCTGAGGCCTTAAAAACTGTTTCTCCTCCACGGAAAGTGAATAAAATAACATTTGGATGCCTTTATTGTTCAATCAAAAACGCCCGTTTTTTGGTGAAAAAGATAACCACCCCCCCTTACGACATGCTTCAGAAACAAAAAAAATGGTCCATTTTCAAATGTTGCGTCTTTGAACTACAATTCACATTTGTACGTGGATAATCACTTTTAGAGATAAAATTAGATGTTTAAAGTGATTTACAAGCTTCCAGGGGCCCTAAACACAAGATATGAGGAATGGGTAAATATGAATGAAAATGGCCAATTTATTCACTCTGAGGCCTTAAAAAGTTTTTCTCCACTCCAGAAAGTGAATTAAATAACATTTGTAGACCTTTATTGTTCAATCAAAAACGCCCGATTTTTGACGAAAGAGATAACCACCCCCCCTTACGACATGCTTCAGAAACAAAAAAAATGGTTCATTTTCAAATGTTGCATCTTTGAACGACAATCCACATTTGTACGTGGATAAACACTTTTAGAGATAAAATGAGATGTTTAAAGTGATTTTCAAGCTTCCAGGGGCCCTAAACACAAGATTTGAGAAATGGGTAAATATGAATGAAAATGGCCAATTTATTCACTGTGAGGCCTTAAAAAGTTTTTCTCCACTCCAGAAAGTGAATTAAATAACATTTGTAGGCCTTTATTGTTCAATCAAAAACGCCCGATTTTTGACGAAAGAGATAACCACCCCCCCTTACGACATGCTTCAGAAACTAAAAAAATGGTCCGTTTTCAAATGTTGCCTCTTTGAATTACAATTCACATTTGTACGTGGAAAAGCACTTTTAAAGATCAAATGAGATGTTTAAAGTGATTTTCATGCTTCCAGGGGCCTTAAACACAAGATTTGAGGAATGGGTAAAAGTGAATGAAAATGGCCAATTTACTCACTCTGAGGCCTTAAAAAGTGTTTCTCCTCCACGGGAAGTGAATTAAATACCATTTGGAGGTCTTTATTGTTCAAGCGAAAACGCCTGATTTTTGATGAAAGAGATAACCCCCCCCCCTTACGACATGCTTCTGAAACTGAAAAAATGGTTCATTTTCAAATGTTGCGTCTTTGAACCACAATTAACATTTGTACGTGGATAAACACTTTTAGAGCTAAAATTAGATGTTTAAAGTGATTTTCAAGCTTCCAGGGGCCCTAAACACGAGATTAGAGAAATGGGTAAACGTGAATGAAAATGGCCAATTTACTCACTCTGCGGCCTTAAAAAGTGTTTCTCCTCCACGGAAAGTGAATAAAATAACATTTGGATGCCTTTATTGTTCAATCAAAAACGCCCGTTTTTGGTGAAAAAGATAACCACCCCCCCTTACGACATGCTTCAGAAACAAAAAAAATGGTCCATTTTCAAATGTTGCGTCTTTGAACTACAATTCACATTTGTACGTGGATAATCACTTTTAGAGATAAAATTAGATGTTTAAAGTGATTTACAAGCTTCCAGGGGCCCTAAACACAAGATATGAGGAATGGGTAAATATGAATGAAAATGGCCAATTTATTCACTCTGAGGCCTTAAAAAGTTTTTCTCCACTACAGAAAGTGAATTAAATAACATTTGTAGGCCTTTATTGTTCAATCAAAAACGCCCGATTTTTGACGAAAGAGATAACCACCCCCCCTTACGACATGCTTCAGAAACTAAAAAAATGGTCCGTTTTTAAATGTAGCCTCTTTGAACTACAATTCACATTTGTACGTGGAAAAGCACTTTTAAAGATCAAATGAGATGTTTAAAGTGATTTTCATGCTTCCAGGGGCCTTAAACACAAGATTTGAGGAATGGGTAAAAGTGAATGAAAATGGCCAATTTACTCACTCTGAGGCCTTAAAAAGTGTTTCTCCTCCACGGGAAGTGAATTAAATAACATTTGTAGACCTTTATTGTTCAATCAAAAACGCCAGATTTTTGACGAAAGAGATAACCACCCCCCCTTACGACATGCTTCAGAAACGAAAAAAATGGTCCGTTTTCAAATGTTGCGTCTTTGAATGACAATCCACATTTGTACGTGGATAATCACTTTTAGAGCTAAAATTAGATGTTTAAAGTGATTTTCAAGCTTCCAGGGGCCCTAAACACAAGATTTGAGAAATGGGTAAAAGTGAATGAAAATGGCCAATTTACTCACTCTGAGGCCTTAAAAAGTGTTTCTCCTCCACGGGAAGTGAATTAAATACCATTTGGAGGCCTTTATTGTTCAAGCGAAAACGCCTGATTTTTGATGAAAGAGATAACCACCCCCCCTTACGACATGCTTCTGAAACTAAAAAAATGGTTCATTTTCAAATGTTGCGTCTTTTGAACTACAATTAACATTGTACGTGGATAATCACTTTTAGAGATAAAATTAGATGTTTAAAGTGATTTACAAGCTTCCAGGGGCCCTAAACACAAGATAGGAGGAATGGGTAAATATGAATGAAAATGGCCAATTTATTCACTCTGAGGCCTTAAAAAGTTTTTCTCCACTCCAGAAAGGGAATTAAATAACATTTGTAGACCTTTATTGTTCAATCAAAAACGCCCGATTTTTGACGAAAGAGATAACCACCCCCCCTTACGACATGCTTCAGAAACAAAAAAAATGGTTCATTTTCAAATGTTGCATCTTTGAACGACAATCCACATTTGTACGTGGATAAACACTTTTAGAGATAAAATTAGATGTTTAAAGTGATTTTCAAGCTTCCAGGGGCCCTAAAAACAAGATTTGAGAAATGGGTAAAAGTGAATGAAAATGGCCAATTTACTCACTCTGAGGCCTTAAAAAGTGTTTCTCCTCAACGGGAAGTGAATTAAATAACATTTGTAGGCCTTTATTGTTCAAGCGAAAACGCCCGATTATTGACGAAAGAGATAACCACCCCCCCTTACGACATGCTTCAGAAACGAAAAAAATGGTCCGTTTTCAAATGTTGCGTCTTTGAATGACAATCCACATTTGTACGTGGATAATCACTTTTAGAGCTAAAATTAGATGTTTAAAGTGATTTTCAAGCTTCCAGGGGCCCTAAACACAAGATTTGAGAAATGGGTAAAAGTGAATGAAAATGGCCAATTTACTCACTCTGAGGCCTTGAAAAGTGTTTCTCCTCCACGGGAAGTGAATTAAATACCATTTGGAGGCCTTTATTGTTCAAGCAAAAACGCCTGATTTTTGATGAAAGAGATAACCACCCCCCCTTACGACATGCTTCTGAAACTAAAAAAATGGTTCATTTTCAAATGTTGCATCTTTGAACGACAATCCACATTTGTACGTGGATAAACACTTTTAGAGATAAAATTAGATGTTTAAAGTGATTTTCAAGCTTCCAGGGGCCCTAAACACGAGATTTGAGAAATGGGTAACCGTGAATGAAAATGGCCAATTTACTCACTCTGCGGCCTTAAAAAGTGTTTCTCCTCCACGGAAAGTGAATAAAATAACATTTGGATGCCTTTATTGTTCAATCAAAAACGCCCGTTTTTTGGTGAAAAAGATAACCACCCCCCCTTACGACATGCTTCAGAAACGAAAAAAATGTTCCATTTTCAAATGTTGCGTCTTTGAACTACAATTCACATTTGTACGTGGATGATCACATTTAGAGATAAAATTAGATGTTTAAAGTGATTTACAAGCTTCCAGGGGCTCTAAACACAAGATATGAGGAATGGGTAAATATGAATGAAAATGGCCAATTTATTCACTCTGAGGCCTTAAAAAGTTTTTCTCCACTCCAGAAAGTGAATTAAATAACATTTGTAGGCCTTTATTGTTCAATCAAAAACGCCCGATTTTTGACGAAAGAGATAACCACCCCCCCTTACGACATGCTTCAGAAACTAAAAAAATGGTCCGTTTTCAAATGTTGCCTCTTTGAACTACAATTCACATTTGTACGTGGAAAAGCACTTTTAAAGATCAAATGAGATGTTTAAAGTGATGTTCATGCTTCCAGGGGCCTTAAACACAAGATTTGAGGAATGGGTAAAAGTGAATGAAAATGGCCAATTTACTCACTCTGAGGCCTTAAAAAGTGTTTCTCCTCCACGGGAAGTGAATTAAATACCATTTGGAGGTCTTTATTATTCAAGCGAAAACGCCTGATTTTTGATGAAAGAGATAACCACCCCCCCTTACGACATGCTTCTGAAACTGAAAAAATGGTTCATTTTCAAATGTTGCGTCTTTGAACCACAATTAACATTTGTACGTGGATAAACACTTTTAGAGCTAAAATTAGATGTTTAAAGTGATTTTCAAGCTTCCAGGGGCCCTAAACACGAGATTTGAGAAATGGGTAACCGTGAATGAAAATGGCCAATTTACTCACTCTGCGGCCTTAAAAAGTGTTTCTCCTCCACGGAAAGTGAATAAAATAACATTTGGATGCCTTTATTGTTCAATCAAAAACGCCCGTTTTTGGTGAAAAAGATAACCACCCCCTCTTACGACATGCTTCAGAAACAAAAAAAATGGTCCATTTTCAAATGTTGCGTCTTTGAACTACAATTCACATTTGTACGTGGATAATCACTTTTAGAGATAAAATTAGATGTTTAAAGTGATTTACAAGCTTCCAGGGGCCCTAAACACAAGATATGAGGAATGGGTAAATATGAATGAAAATGGCCAATTTATTCACTCTGAGGCCTTAAAAAGTTTTTCTCCACTCCAGAAAGTGAATTAAATAACATTTGTAGACCTTTATTGTTCAATCAAAAACGCCCGATTTTTGACGAAAGAGATAACCACCCCCCCTTACGACATGCTTCAGAAACAAAAAAATGGTTCATTTTCAAATGTTGCATCTTTGAACGACAATCCACATTTGTACGTGGATAAACACTTTTAGAGATAAAATTAGATGTTTAAAGTGATTTTCAAGCTTCCAGGGGCCCTAAACACAAGATTTGAGAAATGGGAAAAAGTGAATGAAAATGGCCAATTTACTCACTCTGAGGCCTTAAAAAGTGTTTCTCCTCAACGGGAAGTGAATTAAATAACATTTGTAGGCCTTTATTGTTCAAGCGAAAACGCCTGATTATTGACGAAAGAGATAACCACCCCCCCTTACGACATGCTTCAGAAACGAAAAAAATGGTCCGTTTTCAAATGTTGCTTCTTTGAATGACAATCCACATTTGTACGTGGATAATCAATTTTAGAGCTAAAATTAGATGTTTAAAGTGATTTTCAAGCTTCCAGGGGCCCTAAACACAAGATTTGAGAAATGGGTAAAAGTGAATGAAAAAGGCCAATTTACTCACTCTGAGGCCTTAATAAGTGTTTCTCCTCCACGGGAAGTGAATTAAATACCATTTGGAGGCCTTTATTGTTCAAGCGAAAACGCCTGATTTTTGATGAAAGAGATAACCACCCCCCCTTACGACATGCTTCTGAAACTAAAAAAATGGTTCATTTTCAAATGTTGCGTCTTTTGAACTACAATTAACATTGTACGTGGATAATCACTTTTAGAGATAAAATGAGATGTTTAAAGTGATTTTCAAGCTTCAGGGGCCCTAAACACGAGATTTGAGAAATGGGTAACCGTGAATGAAAATGGCCAATTTACTCACTCTGCGGCCTTAAAAAGTGTTTCTCCTCCACGGAAAGTGAATAAAATAACATTTGGATGCCTTTATTGTTCAATCAAAAACGCCCGTTTTTTGGTGAAAAAGATAACCACCCCCCCTTACGACATGCTTCAGAAACGAAAAAAAATTTCCATTTTCAAATGTTGCGTCTTTGAACTACAACTCACATTTGTACGTGGATGATCACTTTTAGAGATAAAATTAGATGTTTAAAGTGATTTACAAGCTTCCAGGGGCCCTAAACACAAGATATGAGGAATGGGTAAATATGAATGAAAATGGCCAAGTTATTCACTCTGAGGCCTTAAAAAGTTTTTCTCCACTCCAGAAAGTGAATTAAATAACATTTGTAGGCCTTTATTGTTCAATCAAAAACGCCCGATTTTTGACGAAAGAGATAACCACCCCCCCTTACGACATGCCTCAGAAACTAAAAAAATGGTCCGTTTTCAAATGTTGCCTCTTTGAACTACAATTCACATTTGTACGTGGAAAAGCACTTTTAAAGATCAAATGAAATGTTTAAAGTGATTTTCATGCTTCCAGGGGCCTTAAACACAAGATTTGAGGAATGGGTAAAAGTGAATGAAAATGGCCAATTTACTCACTCTGAGGCCTTAAAAAGTGTTTCTCCTCCACGGGAAGTGAATTAAATACCATTTGGAGGTCTTTATTGTTCAAGCGAAAAACGCCTGATTTTTGATGAAAGAGATACAAACCCCCCTTACGACATGCTTCTGAAACTGAAAAAATGGTTCATTTTCAAATGTTGCGTCTTTGAACCACAATTAACATTTGTACGTGGATAAACACTTTTAGAGCTAAAATTAGATGTTTAAAGTGATTTTCAAGCTTCCAGGGGCCCTAAACACGAGATTTGAGAAATGGGTAAACGTGAATGAAAATGGCCAATTTACTCACTCTGCGGCCTTAAAAAGTGTTTCTCCTCAACGGGAAGTGAATTAAATAACATTTGTAGGCCTTTATTGTTCAAGCGAAAACGCCCGATTATTGACGAAAGAGATAACCACCCCCCCTTACGACATGCTTCAGAAACGAAAAAAATGGTCCGTTTTCAAATGTTGCGTCTTTGAATGACAATCCACATTTGCACGTGGATAATCACTTTTAGAGCTAAAATTAGATGTTTAAAGTGATTTTCAAGCTTCCAGGGGCCCTAAACACAAGATATGAGAAATGGGTAAAAGTGAATGAAAATGGCCAATTTACTCACTCTGAGGCCTTAAAAAGTGTTTCTCCTCCACGGGAAGTGAATTAAATACCATTTGGAGGCCTTTATTGTTCAAGCGAAAACGCCTGATTTTTGATGAAAGAGATAACCACCCCCCCTTACGACATGCTTCTGAAACTAAAAAAATGGTTCATTTTCAAATGTTGCGTCTTTTGAACTACAATTAACATTGTACGTGGATAATCACTTTTAGAGATAAAATGAGATGTTTAAAGTGATTTTCAAGCTTCCAGGGGCCCTAAACACGAGATTTGAAAAATGGGTAACCGTGAATGAAAATGGCCAATTTTTTCACTCTGCGACCTTAAAAAGTGTTTCTCCTCCACGGAAAGTGAATAAAATAACATTTGGATGCCTTTATTGTTCAATCAAAAACGCCCGTTTTTTGGTTAAAAAGATAACCACCCCCCCCTTACGACATGCTTCAGAAACGAAAAAAATGGTCCATTTTCAAATGTTGCGTCTTTGAACTACAATTCACATTTGTACGTGGATGATCACTTTTAGAGATAAAATTAGATGTTTAAAGTGATTTACAAGCTTCCAGGGGCCCTAAACACAAGATATGAGGAATGGGTAAATATGAATGAAAATGGCCAATTTATTCACTCTGAGGCCTTAAAAAGTTTTTCTCCACTCCAGAAAGTGAAATAAATAACATTTGTAGGCCTTTATTGTTCAATCAAAAACGCCCGATTTTTGACGAAAGAGATAACCACCCCCCCCCTTACGACATGCTTCAGAAACTAAAAAAATGGTCCGTTTTTAAATGTAGCCTCTTTGAACTACAATTCACATTTGTACGTGGAAAAGCACTTTTAAAGATCAAATGAGATGTTTAAAGTGATTTTCATTCTTCCAGGGGCCTTAAACACAAGATTTGAGGAATGGGTAAAAGTGAATGAAAATGGCCAATTTACTCACTCTGAGGCCTTAAAAAGTGTTTCTCCTCCACGGGAAGTGAATTAAATAACATTTGTAGGCCTTTATTGTTCAAGCGAGAACGCCCGATTATTGACGAAAGAGATAACCACCCCCCCTTACGACATGCTTCAGAAACGTAAAAAATGGCCCGTTTTCAAATGTTGCGTCTTTGAATGACAATCCACATTTGTACGTGGATAATCACTTTTAGAGCTAAAATTAGATGTTTAAAGTGATTTTCAAGCTTCCAGGGGCCCTAAACACGAGATTTGAAAAATGGGTAACCGTGAATGAAAATGGCCAATTTTTTCACTCTGCGGCCTTAAAAAGTGTTTCTGCTCCACGGAAAGTGAATAAAATAACATTTGGATGCCTTTATTGTTCAATCAAAAACGCCTGTTTTTTGGTGAAAAAGATAACCACCCCCCCTTACACATGCTTCAGAAACGAAAAAAATGGTCCATTTTCAAATGTTGCGTCTTTGAACTACAATTCACATTTGTACGTAGATGATTACTTTTAGAGATAAAATTAGATGTTTAAAGTGATTTACAAGCTTTCAGGGGCCCTAAACACAAGATATGAGGAATGGGTAAATATGAATGAAAATGGGCAATTTATTCACTCTGAGGCCTTAAAAAGTTTTTCTCCACTCCAGAAAGTGAATTAAATAACATTTGTAGACCTTTATTGTTCAATCAAAAACGCCCGATTTTTGACGAAAGAGATAACCACCCCCCCTTACGACATGCTTCAGAAACAAAAAAAATGGTTCATTTTCAAATGTTGCATCTTTGAACGACAATCCACATTTGTACGTGGATAGACACTTTTAGAGATAAAATTAGATGTTTAAAGTGATTTTCAAGCTTCCAGGGGCCCTAAACACAAGATTTGAGAAATGGGTAAAAGTGAATGAAAATGGCCAATTTACTCACTCTGAGGCCTTAAAAAGTGTTTCTCCTCAACGGGAAGTGAATTAAATAACATTTGTAGGCCTTTATTGTTCAAGCAAAAACGCCCGATTATTGACGAAAGAGATAACCACCCCCCCTTACGACATGCTTCAGAAACGAAAAAAATGGTCCGTTTTCAAATGTTGCGTCTTTGAATGACAATCCACATTTGTACGTGGATAATCACTTTTAGAGCTAAAATTAGATGTTTAAAGTGATTTTCAAGCTTCCAGGGGCCCTAAACACAAGATTTGAGAAATGGGTAAAAGTGAATGAAAATGGCCAATTTACTCACTCTGAGGCCTTAAAAAGTGTTTCTCCTCCACGGGAAGTGAATTAAATACCATTTGGAGGCCTTTATTGTTCAAGCGAAAACGCCTGATTTTTGATGAAAGAGATAACCACCCCCCCTTACGACATGCTTCTGAAACTAAAAAAATGGTTCATTTTCAAATGTTGCGTCTTTTGAACTACAATTAACATTGTACGTGGATAATCACTTTTAGAGATAAAATTAGATGTTTAAAGTGATTTACAAGCTTCCAGGGGCCCTAAACACAAGATATGAGGAATGGGTAAATATGAATGAAAATGGCCAATTTATTCACTCTGAGGCCTTAAAAAGTTTTTCTCCACTCCAGAAAGTGAATTAAATAACATTTGTAGGCCTTTATTGTTCAATCAAAAACGCCCGATTTTTGAAGAAAGAGATAACCACCCCCCCTTACGACATGCTTCAGAAACAAAAAAAATGGTCCGTTTTTAAATGTAGCCTCTTTGAACTACAATTCACATTTGTACGTGGAAAAGCACTTTTAAAGATCAAATGAGATGTTTAAAGTGATTTTCATGCTTCCAGGGGCCTTAAACACAAGATTTGAGGAATGGGTAAAAGTGAATGAAAATGGCCAATTTACTCACTCTGAGGCCTTAAAAAGTGTTTCTCCTCCACGGGAAGTGAATTAAATAACATTTGTAGGCCTTTATTGTTCAAGCGAGAACGCCCGATTATTGACGAAAGAGATAACCACCCCCCCTTACGACATGCTTCAGAAACGTAAAAAATGGCCCGTTTTCAAATGTTGCGTCTTTGAATGACAATCCACATTTGTACGTGGATAATCACTTTTAGAGCTAAAATTAGATGTTTAAAGTGATTTTCAAGCTTCCAGGGGCCCTAAACACGAGATTTGAAAAATGGGTAACCGTGAATGAAAATGGCCAATTTTTTCACTCTGCGGCCTTAAAAAGTGTTTCTGCTCCACGGAAAGTGAATAAAATAACATTTGGATGCCTTTATTGTTCAATCAAAAACGCCTGTTTTTTGGTGAAAAAGATAACCACCCCCCCTTACACATGCTTCAGAAACGAAAAAAATGGTCCATTTTCAAATGTTGCGTCTTTGAACTACAATTCACATTTGTACGTAGATGATTACTTTTAGAGATAAAATTAGATGTTTAAAGTGATTTACAAGCTTCCAGGGGCCCTAAACACAAGATATGAGGAATGGGTAAATATGAATGAAAATGGCCAATTTATTCACTCTGAGGCCTTAAAAAGTTTTTCTCCACTCCAGAAAGTGAATTAAATAACATTTGTAGGCCTTTATTGTTCAATCAAAAACGCCCGATTTTTGAAGAAAGAGATAACCACCCCCCCTTACGACATGCTTCAGAAACAAAAAAAATGGTCCGTTTTTAAATGTAGCCTCTTTGAACTACAATTCACATTTGTACGTGGAAAAGCACTTTTAAAGATCAAATGAGATGTTTAAAGTGATTTTCATGCTTCCAGGGGCCTTAAACACAAGATTTGAGGAATGGGTAAAAGTGAATGAAAATGGCCAATTTACTCACTCTGAGGCCTTAAAAAGTGTTTCTCCTCAACGGGAAGTGAATTAAATAACATTTGTAGGCCTTTATTGTTCAAGCAAAAATGCCCGATTATTGACGAAAGAGATAACCACCCCCCCTTACGACATGCTTCAGAAACGAAAAAAATGGTCCGTTTTCAAATGTTGCGTCTTTGAATGACAATCCACATTTGTACGTGGATAATCACTTTTAGAGCTAAAATTAGATGTTTAAAGTGATTTTCAAGCTTCCAGGGGCCCTAAACACAAGATTTGAGAAATGGGTAAAAGTGAATGAAAATGGCCAATTTACTCACTCTGAGGCCTTAAAAAGTGTTTCTCCTCCACGGGAAGTGAATTAAATACCATTTGGAGGCCTTTATTGTTCAAGCGAAAACGCCTGATTTTTGATGAAAGAGATAACCACCCCCCCTTACGACATGCTTCTGAAACTAAAAAAATGGTTCATTTTCAAATGTTGCGTCTTTTGAACTACAATTAACATTGTACGTGGATAATCACTTTTAGAGATAAAATTAGATGTTTAAAGTGATTTACAAGCTTCCAGGGGCCCTAAACACAAGATATGAGGAATGGGTAAATATGAATGAAAATGGCCAATTTATTCACTCTGAGGCCTTAAAAAGTTTTTCTCCACTCCAGAAAGTGAATTAAATAACATTTGTAGACCTTTATTGTTCAATCAAAAACGCCCGATTTTTGACGAAAGAGATAACCACCCCCCCTTACGACATGCTTCAGAAACAAAAAAAATGGTTCATTTTCAAATGTTGCATCTTTGAACGACAATCCACATTTGTACGTGGATAAACACTTTTAGAGATAAAATTAGATGTTTAAAGTGATATTCAAGCTTCCAGGGGCCCTAAACACAAGATTTGAGAAATGGGTAAAAGTGAATGAAAATGGCGAATTTACTCACTCTGAGGCCTTAAAAAGTTTTTCTCCTCAACGGGAAGTGAATTAAATAACATTTGTAGGCCTTTATTGTTCAAGCAAAAACGCCCGATTATTGACGAAAGAGATAACCACCCCCCCTTACGACATGCTTCAGAAACGAAAAAAATGGTCCGTTTTCAAATGTTGCGTCTTTGAATGACAATCCACATTTGTACGTGGATAATCACTTTTAGAGCTAAAATTAGATGTTTAAAGTGATTTTCAAGCTTCCAGGGGCCCTAAACACAAGATTTGAGAAATGGGTAAAAGTGAATGAAAATGGCCAATTTACTCACTCTGAGGCCTTAAAAAGTGTTTCTCCTCCACGGGAAGTGAATTAAATACCATTTGGAGGCCTTTATTGTTCAAGCGAAAACGCCTGATTTTTGAGAAAGAGATAACCACCCCCCCTTACGACATGCTTCTGAAACTAAAAAAATGGTTCATTTTCAAATGTTGCGTCTTTTGAACTACAATTAACATTGTATGTGGATAATCACTTTTAGAGATAAAATTAGATGTTTAAAGTGATTTACAAGCTTCCAGGGGCCCTAAACACAAGATATGAGGAATGGGTAAATATGAATGAAAATGGCCAATTTATTCACTCTGAGGCCTTAAAAAGTTTTTCTCCACTCCAGAAAGTGAATTAAATAACATTTGTAGACCTTTATTGTTCAATCAAAAACACCCGATTTTTGACGAAAGAGATAACCACCCCCCCTTACGACATGCTTCAGAAACAAAAAAAATGGTTCATTTTCAAATGTTGCATCTTTGAACGACAATCCACATTAGTACGTGGATAAACACTTTTAGAGATAAAATTAGATGTTTAAAGTGATTTTCAAGCTTCCAGGGGCCTTAAACACAAGATTTGAGAAATGGGTAAAAGTGAATGAAAATGGCCAATTTACTCACTCTGAGGCCTTAAAAAGTGTTTCTCCTCAACGGGAAGTGAATTAAATAACATTTGTAGGCCTTTATTGTTCAAGCGAAAATGCCCGATTATTGACGAAAGAGATAACCACCCCCCCTTACGACATGCTTCAGAAACTAAAAAAATGGTCCATTTTCAAATGTTGCGTCTTTGAATGACAATCCACATTTGTACGTGGATAATCACTTTTAGAGCTAAAATTAGATGTTTAAAGTGATTTTCAAGCTTCCAGGGGCCCTAAACACAAGATTTGAGAAATGGGTAAAAGTGAATGAAAATGGCCAATTTACTCACTCTGAGGCCTTGAAAAGTGTTTCTCCTCCACGGGAAGTGAATTAAATACCATTTGGAGGCCTTTATTGTTCAAGCAAAAACGCCTGATTTTTGATGAAAGAGATAACCACCCCCCCTTACGACATGCTTCTGAAACAAAAAAAATGGTTCATTTTCAAATGTTGCGTCTTTTGAACTACAATTAACATTGTACATGGTTAATCACTTTTAGAGATAAAATGAGATGTTTAAAGTGATTTTCAAGCTTCCAGGGGCCCTAAACACGAGATTTGAAAAATGGGTAACCGTGAATGAAAATGGCCAATTTTTTCACTCTGCGGCCTTAAAAAGTGTTTCTCCTCCACGGAAAGTGAATAAAATAACATTTGGATGCCTTTATTGTTCAATCAAAAATGCCCGTTTTTTGGTGAAAAAGATAACCACCCACCCTTACGACATGCTTCAGAAACGAAAAAAATGGTCCATTTTCAAATGTTGCGTCTTTGAACTACAATTCACATTTGTACGTGGATGATCACTTTTAGAGATAAAATTAGATGTTTAAAGTGATTTACAAGCTTCCAGGGGCCCTAAACACAAGATATGAGGAATGGGTAAATATGAATGAAAATGGCCAATTTATTCACTCTGAGGCCTTAAAAAGTTTTTCTCCACTCCAGAAAGTGAATTAAATAACATTTGTAGGCCTTTATTGTTCAATCAAAAACGCCCGATTTTTGACGAAAGAGATAACCACCCCCCCTTACGACATGCTTCAGAAACTACAAAAATGGTCCGTTTTCAAATGTTGCCTCTTTGAACTACAATTCACATTTGTACGTGGAAAAGCACTTTTAAAGATCAAATGAGATGTTTAAAGTGATGTTCATGCTTCCAGGGGCCTTAAACACAAGATTTGAGGAAAGGGTAAAAGTGAATGAAAATGGCCAATTTACTCACTCTGAGGCCTTAAAAAGTGTTTCTCCTCCACGGGAAGTGAATTAAATACCATTTGGAGGTCTTTATTGTTCAAGCGAAAACGCCTGATTTTTGATGAAAGAGATAACCACCCCCCCTTACGACATGCTTCTGAAACTGAAAAAATGGTTCATTTTCAAATGTTGCGTCTTTGAACCACAATTAACATTTGTACGTGGATAAACACTTTTAGAGCTAAAATTAGATGTTTAAAGTGATTTTCAAGCTTCCAGGGGCCCTAAACACGAGATTTGAGAAATGGGTAAACGTGAATGAAAATGGCCAATTTACTCACTCTGCGGCCTTAAAAAGTGTTTCTCCTCCACGGAAAGTGAATAAAATAACATTTGGATGCCTTTATTGTTCAATCAAAAACACCCGTTTTTGGTGAAAAAGATAACCACCCCCCCTTACGACATGCTTCAGAAACAAAAAAAATGGTCCATTTTCAAATGTTGCGTCTTTGAACTACAATTCACATTTGTACGTGGATAATCACTTTTAGAGATAAAATTAGATGTTTAAAGTGATTTACAAGCTTCCAGGGGCCCTAAACACAAGATATGAGGAATGGGTAAATATGAATGAAAATGGCCAATTTATTCACTCTGAGGCCTTAAAAAGTTTTTCTCCACTCCAGAAAGTGAATTAAATAACATTTGTAGACCTTTATTGTTCAATCAAAAACGCCCGATTTTTGACGAAAGAGATAACCACCCCCCCTTACGACATGCTTCAGAAACAAAAAAATGGTTCATTTTCAAATGTTGCATCTTTGAACGACAATCCACATTTGTACGTGGATAAACACTTTTAGAGATAAAATTAGATGTTTAAAGTGATTTTCAAGCTTCCAGGGGCCCTAAACACAAGATTTGAGAAATGGGAAAAAGTGAATGAAAATGGCCAATTTACTCACTCTGAGGCCTTAAAAAGTGTTTCTCCTCAACGGGAAGTGAATTAAATAACATTTGTAGGCCTTTATTGTTCAAGCGAAAACGCCCGATTATTGACGAAAGAGATAACCACCCCCCCTTACGACATGCTTCAGAAACGAAAAAAATGGTCCGTTTTCAAATGTTGCTTCTTTGAATGACAATCCACATTTGTACGTGGATAATCACTTTTAGAGCTAAAATTAGATGTTTAAAGTGATTTTCAAGCTTCCAGGGGCCCTAAACACAAGATTTGAGAAATGGGTAAAAGTGAATGAAAAAGGCCAATTTACTCACTCTGAGGCCTTAATAAGTGTTTCTCCTCCACGGGAAGTGAATTAAATACCATTTGGAGGCCTTTATTGTTCAAGCGAAAACGCCTGATTTTTGATGAAAGAGATAACCACCCCCCCTTACGACATGCTTCTGAAACTAAAAAAATGGTTCATTTTCAAATGTTGCGTCTTTTGAACTACAATTAACATTGTACGTGGATAATCACTTTTAGAGATAAAATGAGATGTTTAAAGTGATTTTCAAGCTTCAGGGGCCCTAAACACGAGATTTGAGAAATGGGTAACCGTGAATGAAAATGGCCAATTTACTCACTCTGCGGCCTTAAAAAGTGTTTCTCCTCCACGGAAAGTGAATAAAATAACATTTGGATGCCTTTATTGTTCAATCAAAAACGCCCGTTTTTTGGTGAAAAAGATAACCACCCCCCCTTACGACATGCTTCAGAAACGAAAAAAAATTTCCATTTTCAAATGTTGCGTCTTTGAACTACAATTCACATTTGTACGTGGATGATCACTTTTAGAGATAAAATTAGATGTTTAAAGTGATTTACAAGCTTCCAGGGGCCCTAAACAGAAGATATGAGGAATGGGTAAATATGAATGAAAATGGCCAAGTTATTCACTCTGAGGCCTTAAAAAGTTTTTCTCCACTCCAGAAAGTGAATTAAATAACATTTGTAGGCCTTTATTGTTCAATCAAAAACGCCCGATTTTTGACGAAAGAGATAACCACCCCCCCTTACGACATGCTTCAGAAACGAAAAAAATGGTCCGTTTTCAAATGTTGCGTCTTTGAATGACAATCCACATTTGTACGTGGATAATCACTTTTAGAGCTAAAATTAGATGTTTAAAGTGATTTTCAAGCTTCTAGTGGCCCTAAACACAAGATATGAGAAATGGGTAAAAGTGAATGAAAATGGCCAATTTACTCACTCTGCGACCTTAAAAAGTGTTTCTCCTCCACGGAAAGTGAATAAAATAACATTTGGATGCCTTTATTGTTCAATCAAAAACGCCCGTTTTTTGGTTAAAAAGATAACCACCCCCCCTTACGACATGCTTCAGAAACGAAAAAAATGGTCCATTTTCAAATGTTGCGTCTTTGAACTACAATTCACATTTGTACGTGGATGATCACTTTTAGAGATAAAATTAGATGTTTAAAGTGATTTACAAGCTTCCAGGGGCCCTAAACACAAGATATGAGGAATGGGTAAATATGAATGAAAATGGCCAATTTATTCACTCTGAGGCCTTAAAAAGTTTTTCTCCACTCCAGAAAGTGAAATAAATAACATTTGTAGGCCTTTATTGTTCAATCAAAAACGCCCGATTTTTGACGAAAGAGATAACCACCCCCCCCCCTTACGACATGCTTCAGAAACTAAAAAAATGGTCCGTTTTTAAATGTAGCCTCTTTTAACTACAATTCACATTTGTACGTGGAAAAGCACTTTTAAAGATCAAATGAGATGTTTAAAGTGATTTTCATTCTTCCAGGGGCCTTAAACACAAGATTTGAGGAATGGGTAAAAGTGAATGAAAATGGCCAATTTACTCACTCTGAGGCCTTAAAAAGTGTTTCTCCTCCACGGGAAGTGAATTAAATAACATTTGTAGGCCTTTATTGTTCAAGCGAGAACGCCCGATTATTGACGAAAGAGATAACCACCCCCCCTTACGACATGCTTCTGAAACGTAAAAAATGGCCCGTTTTCAAATGTTGCGTCTTTGAATGACAATCCACATTTGTACGTGGATAATCACTTTTAGAGCTAAAATTAGATGTTTAAAGTGATTTTCAAGCTTCCAGGGGCCCTAAACACGAGATTTGAAAAATGGGTAACCGTGAATGAAAATGGCCAATATTTTCACTCTGCGGCCTTAAAAAGTGTTTCTGCTCCACGGAAAGTGAATAAAATAACATTTGGATGCCTTTATTGTTCAATCAAAAACACCTGTTTTTTGGTGAAAAAGATAACCACCCCCCCTTACACATGCTTCAGAAACGAAAAAAATGGTCCATTTTCAAATGTTGCGTCTTTGAACTACAATTCACATTTGTACGTAGATGATTACTTTTAGAGATAAAATTAGATGTTTAAAGTGATTTACAAGCTTTCAGGGGCCCTAAACACAAGATATGAGGAATGGGTAAATATGAATGAAAATGGGCAATTTATTCACTCTGAGGCCTTAAAAAGTTTTTCTCCACTCCAGAAAGTGAATTAAATAACATTTGTAGACCTTTATTGTTCAATCAAAAACGCCCGATTTTTGACGAAAGAGATAACCACCCCCCCTTACGACATGCTTCAGAAACAAAAAAAATGGTTCATTTTCAAATGTTGCATCTTTGAACGACAATCCACATTTGTACGTGGATAGACACTTTTAGAGATAAAATTAGATGTTTAAAGTGATTTTCAAGCTTCCAGGGGCCCTAAACACAAGATTTGAGAAATGGGTAAAAGTGAATGAAAATGGCCAATTTACTCACTCTGAGGCCTTAAAAAGTGTTTCTCCTCAACGGGAAGTGAATTAAATAACATTTGTAGGCCTTTATTGTTCAAGCAAAAACGCCCGATTATTGACGAAAGAGATAACCACCCCCCCTTACGACATGCTTCAGAAACGAAAAAAATGGTCCGTTTTCAAATGTTGCGTCTTTGAATGACAATCCACATTTGTACGTGGATAATCACTTTTAGAGCTAAAATTAGATGTTTAAAGTGATTTTCAAGCTTCCAGGGGCCCTAAACACAAGATTTGAGAAATGGGTAAAAGTGAATGAAAATGGCCAATTTACTCACTCTGAGGCCTTAAAAAGTGTTTCTCCTCCACGGGAAGTGAATTAAATACCATTTGGAGGCCTTTATTGTTCAAGCGAAAACGCCTGATTTTTGATGAAAGAGATAACCACCCCCCCTTACGACATGCTTCTGAAACTAAAAAAATGGTTCATTTTCAAATGTTGCGTCTTTTGAACTACAATTAACATTGTACGTGGATAATCACTTTTAGAGATAAAATTAGATGTTTAAAGTGATTTACAAGCTTCCAGGGGCCCTAAACACAAGATATGAGGAATGGGTAAATATGAATGAAAATGGCCAATTTATTCACTCTGAGGCCTTAAAAAGTTTTTCTCCACTCCAGAAAGTGAATTAAATAACATTTGTAGACCTTTATTGTTCAATCAAAAACGCCCGATTTTTGACGAAAGAGATAACCACCCCCCCTTACGACATGCTTCAGAAACAAAAAAAATGGTTCATTTTCAAATGTTGCATCTTTGAACGACAATCCACATTTGTACGTGGATAAACACTTTTAGAGATAAAATTAGATGTTTAAAGTGATTTTCAAGCTTCCAGGGGCCCTAAACACAAGATTTGAGAAATGGGTAAAAGTGAATGAAAATGGCCAATTTACTCACTCTGAGGCCTTAAAAAGTGTTTCTCCTCAACGGGAAGTGAATTAAATAACATTTGTAGGCCTTTATTGTTCAAGCGAAAACGCCCGATTATTGACGAAAGAGATAACCACCCCCCCTTACGACATGCTTCAGAAACGAAAAAAATGGTCCGTTTTCAAATGTTGCGTCTTTGAATGACAATCCACATTTGTACGTGGATAATCACTTTTAGAGCTAAAATTAGATGTTTAAAGTGATTTTCAAGCTTCCAGGGGCCCTAAACACAAGATTTGAGAAATGGGTAAAAGTGAATGAAAATGGCCAATTTACTCACTCTGAGGCCTTGAAAAGTGTTTCTCCTCCACGGGAAGTGAATTAAATACCATTTGGAGGCCTTTATTGTTCAAGCGAAAACGCCTGATTTTTGATGAAAGAGATAACCACCCCCCCTTACGACATGCTTCTGAAACTAAAAAAATGGTTCATTTTCAAATGTTGCGTCTTTTGAACTACAATTAACATTGTACGTGGATAATCACTTTTAGAGATAAAATGAGATGTTTAAAGTGATTTTCAAGCTTCCAGGGGCCCTAAACACGAGATTTGAAAAATGGGTAACCGTGAATGAAAATGGCCAATTTTTTCACTCTGCGACCTTAAAAAGTGTTTCTCCTCCACGGAAAGTGAATAAAATAACATTTGGATGCCTTTATTGTTCAATCAAAAACGCCCGTTTTTTGGTGAAAAAGATAACCACCCCCCCTTACGACATGCTTCAGAAACGAAAAAAATGGTCCATTTTCAAATGTTGCGTCTTTGAACTACAATTCACATTTGTACGTGGATGATCACTTTTAGAGATAAAATTAGATGTTTAAAGTGATTTACAAGCTTCCAGGGGCCCTAAACACAAGATATGAGGAATGGGTAAATATGAATGAAAATGGCCAATTTATTCACTCTGAGGCCTTAAAAAGTTTTTCTCCACTCCAGAAAGTGAATTAAATAACATTTGTAGGCCTTTATTGTTCAATCAAAAACGCCCGATTTTTGAAGAAAGAGATAACCACCCCCCCTTACGACATGCTTCAGAAACAAAAAAAATGGTCCGTTTTTAAATGTAGCCTCTTTGAACTACAATTCA
Organism: Triturus cristatus; assembly: GCF_964204655.1. Taxonomy (NCBI): domain Eukaryota; kingdom Metazoa; phylum Chordata; class Amphibia; order Caudata; family Salamandridae; genus Triturus; species Triturus cristatus. The sequence goes on along the minus strand of NC_140587.1, from coordinate 931,562,169 downwards.
CATTTGTACGTGGAAAAGCACTTTTAAAGATCAAATGAGATGTTTAAAGTGATTTTCATGCTTCCAGGGGCCTTAAACACAAGATTTGAGGAATGGGTAAAAGTGAATGAAAATGGCCAATTTACTCACTCTGAGGCCTTAAAAAGTGTTTCTCCTCCACGGGAAGTGAATTAAATAACATTTGTAGGCCTTTATTGTTCAAGCGAGAACGCCCGATTATTGACGAAAGAGATAACCACCCCCCCTTACGACATGCTTCAGAAACGTAAAAAATGGCCCGTTTTCAAATGTTGCGTCTTTGAATGACAATCCACATTTGTACGTGGATAATCACTTTTAGAGCTAAAATTAGATGTTTAAAGTGATTTTCAAGCTTCCAGGGGCCCTAAACACGAGATTTGAAAAATGGGTAACCGTGAATGAAAATGGCCAATTTTTTCACTCTGCGGCCTTAAAAAGTGTTTCTGCTCCACGGAAAGTGAATAAAATAACATTTGGATGCCTTTATTGTTCAATCAAAAACGCCTGTTTTTTGGTGAAAAAAATAACCACCCCCCCTTACACATGCTTCAGAAACGAAAAAAATGGTCCATTTTCAAATGTTGCGTCTTTGAACTACAATTCACATTTGTACGTAGATGATTACTTTTAGAGATAAAATTAGATGTTTAAAGTGATTTACAAGCTTTCAGGGGCCCTAAACACAAGATATGAGGAATGGGTAAATATGAATGAAAATGGGCAATTTATTCACTCTGAGGCCTTAAAAAGTTTTTCTCCACTCCAGAAAGTGAATTAAATAACATTTGTAGACCTTTATTGTTCAATCAAAAACGCCCGATTTTTGACGAAAGAGATAACCACCCCCCCTTACGACATGCTTCAGAAACAAAAAAAATGGTTCATTTTCAAATGTTGCATCTTTGAACGACAATCCACATTTGTACGTGGATAAACACTTTTAGAGATAAAATTAGATGTTTAAAGTGATATTCAAGCTTCCAGGGGCCCTAAACACAAGATTTGAGAAATGGGTAAAAGTGAATGAAAATGGCGAATTTACTCACTCTGAGGCCTTAAAAAGTTTTTCTCCTCAACGGGAAGTGAATTAAATAACATTTGTAGGCCTTTATTGTTCAAGCAAAAACGCCCGATTATTGACGAAAGAGATAACCACCCCCCCTTACGACATGCTTCAGAAACGAAAAAAATGGTCCGTTTTCAAATGTTGCGTCTTTGAATGACAATCCACATTTGTACGTGGATAATCACTTTTAGAGCTAAAATTAGATGTTTAAAGTGATTTTCAAGCTTCCAGGGGCCCTAAACACAAGATTTGAGAAATGGGTAAAAGTGAATGAAAATGGCCAATTTACTCACTCTGAGGCCTTAAAAAGTGTTTCTCCTCCACGGGAAGTGAATTAAATACCATTTGGAGGCCTTTATTGTTCAAGCGAAAACGCCTGATTTTTGAGAAAGAGATAACCACCCCCCCTTACGACATGCTTCTGAAACTAAAAAAATGGTTCATTTTCAAATGTTGCGTCTTTTGAACTACAATTAACATTGTATGTGGATAATCACTTTTAGAGATAAAATTAGATGTTTAAAGTGATTTACAAGCTTCCAGGGGCCCTAAACACAAGATATGAGGAATGGGTAAATATGAATGAAAATGGCCAATTTATTCACTCTGAAGCCTTAAAAAGTTTTTCTCCACTCCAGAAAGTGAATTAAATAACATTTGTAGACCTTTATTGTTCAATCAAAAACGCCCGATTTTTGACGAAAGAGATAACCACCCCCCCTTACGACATGCTTCAGAAACAAAAAAAATGGTTCATTTTCAAATGTTGCATCTTTGAACGACAATCCACATTTGTACGTGGATAAACACTTTTAGAGATAAAATGAGATGTTTAAAGTGATTTTCAATCTTCCAGGGGCCCTAAACACAAGATTTGAGAAATGGGAAAAAGTGAATGAAAATGGCCAATTTACTCACTCTGAGGCCTTAAAAAGTGTTTCTCCTCAACGGGAAGTGAATTAAATAACATTTGTAGGCCTTTATTGTTCAAGCGAAAACGCCCGATTATTGACGAAAGAGATAACCACCCCCCCTTACGACATGCTTCAGAAACGAAAAAAATGGTCCGTTTTCAAATGTTGCGTCTTTGAATGACAATCCACATTTGTACGTGGATAATCACTTTTAGAGCTAAAATTAGATGTTTAAAGTGATTTTCAAGCTTCCAGGGGCCCTAAACACAAGATTTGAGAAATGGGTAAAAGTGAATGAAAATGGCCAATTTACTCACTCTGAGGCCTTAATAAGTGTTTCTCCTCCACGGGAAGTGAATTAAATACCATTTGGAGGCCTTTATTGTTCAAGCGAAAACGCCTGATTTTTGATGAATGAGATAACCACCCCCCCTTACGACATGCTTCGGAAACTAAAAAAATGGTTCATTTTCAAATGTTGCGTCTTTTGAACTACAATTAACATTGTACGTGGATACTCACTTTTAGAGATAAAATGAGATGTTTAAAGTGATTTTCAAGCTTCCAGGGGCCCTAAACACGAGATTTGAAAAATGGGTAACCGTGAATGAAAATGGCCAATTTTTTCACTCTGCGGCCTTAAAAAGTGTTTCTCCTCCACGGAAAGTGAATAAAATACCATTTGGATGCCTTTATTGTTCAATCAAAAACGCCCGTTTTTTGGTGAAAAAGATAACCACCCCCCCTTACGACATGCTTCAGAAACTAAAAAAATGGTCCATTTTCAAATGTTGAGTCTTTGAACTACAATTCACATTTGTACGTGGATAATCACTTTTAGAGATAAAATTAGATGTTTAAAGTGATTTACAAGCTTCCAGGGGCCCTAAACCCAAGATATGAGGAATGGGTAAATATGAATGAAAATGGCCAATTTATTCACTCTGAGGCCTTAAAAAGTTTTTCTCCACTCCAGAAAGTGAATTAAATAACATTTGTAGGCCTTTATTGTTCAAGCGAGAACGGCCGATTATTGACGAAAGAGATAACCACCCCCCCTTACGACATGCTTCAGAAACGTAAAAAATGGCCCGTTTTCAAATGTTGCGTCTTTGAATGACAATCCACATTTGTACGTGGATAATCACTTTTAGAGCTAAAATTAGATGTTTAAAGTGATTTTCAAGCTTCCAGGGGCCCTAAACACGAGATTTGAAAAATGGGTAACCGTGAATGAAAATGGCTAATTTTTTCACTCTGCGGCCTTAAAAAGTGTTTCTCCTCCACGGAAAGTTAATAAAATACATTTGGATACCTTTATTGTTCAATCAAAAACGCCTGTTTTTTGGTGAAAAAGATAACCACCCCCCCTTACGACATGCTTCAGAAACGAAAAAAATGGTCCATTTTCAAATGTTGCGTCTTTGAACTACAATTCACATTTGTACGTAGATGATTACTTTTAGAGATAAAATTAGATGTTTAAAGTGATTTACAAGCTTTCAGGGGCCCTAAACACAAGATATGAGGAATGGGTAAATATGAATGAAAATGGCCAATTTATTCACTCTGAGGCCTTAAAAAGTTTTTCTCCACTCCAGAAAGTGAATTAAATAACATTTGTAGACCTTTATTGTTCAATCAAAAACGCCCGATTTTTGACGAAAGAGATAACCACCCCCCCTTACGACATGCTTCAGAAACAAAAAAAATGGTTCATTTTCAAATGTTGCATCTTTGAACGACAATCCACATTTGTACGTGGATAAACACTTTTAGAGATAAAATTAGATGTTTAAAGTGATTTTCAAGCTTCCAGGGGCCCTAAACACAAGATTTGAGAAATGGGTAAAAGTGAATGAAAATGGCCAATTTACTCACTCTGAGGCCTTAAAAAGTGTTTCTCCTCAACGGGAAGTGAATTAAATAACATTTGTAGGCCTTTATTGTTCAAGCAAAAACGCCCGATTATTGACGAAAGAGATAACCACCCCCCCTTACGACATGCTTCAGAAACGAAAAAAATGGTCCGTTTTCAAATGTTGCGTCTTTGAATGACAATCCACATTTGTACGTGGATAATCATTTTAGAGCTAAGATTAGATGTTTAAAGTGATTTTCAAGCTTCCAGGGGCCCTAAACACAAGATTTGAGAAATGGGTAAAAGTGAATGAAAATGGCCAATTTACTCACTCTGAGGCCTTAAAAAGTGTTTCTCCTCCACGGGAAGTGAATTAAATACCATTTGGAGGCCTTTATTGTTCAAGCGAAAACGCCTGATTTTTGATGAAAGAGATAACCACCCCCCCTTACGACATGCTTCTGAAACTAAAAAAATGGTTCATTTTCAAATGTTGCGTCTTTTGAACTACAATTAACATTGTATGTGGATAATCACTTTTAGAGATAAAATTAGATGTTTAAAGTGATTTACAAGCTTCCAGGGGCCCTAAACACAAGATATGAGGAATGGGTAAATATGAATGAAAATGGCCAATTTATTCACTCTGAGGCCTTAAAAAGTTTTTCTCCACTCCAGAAAGTGAATTAAATAACATTTGTAGACCTTTATTGTTCAATCAAAAACGCCCGATTTTTGACGAAAGAGATAACCACCCCCCCTTACGACATGCTTCAGAAACAAAAAAAATGGTTCATTTTCAAATGTTGCATCTTTGAACGACAATCCACATTTGTACGTGGATAAACACTTTTAGAGATAAAACGAGATGTTTAAAGTGATTTTCAATCTTCCAGGGGCCCGAAACACAAGATTTGAGAAATGGGAAAAAGTGAATGAAAATGGCCAATTTACTCACTCTGAGGCCTTAAAAAGTGTTTCTCCTCAACGGGAAGTGAATTAAATAACATTTGTAGGCCTTTATTGTTCAAGCGAAAACGCCCGATTATTGACGAAAGAGATAACCACCCCCCCTTACGACATGCTTCAGAAACGAAAAAAATGGTCCGTTTTCAAATGTTGCGTCTTTGAATGACAATCCACATTTGTACGTGGATAATCACTTTTAGAGCTAAAATTAGATGTTTAAAGTGATTTTCAAGCTTCCAGGGGCCCTAAACACAAGATTTGAGAAATGGGAAAAAGTGAATGAAAATAGCCAATTTACTCACTCTGAGGCCTTAATAAGTGTTTCTCCTCCACGGGAAGTGAATTAAATACCATTTGGAGGCCTTTATTGTTCAAGCGAAAACGCCTGATTTTTGATGAAAGAGATAACCACCCCCCCTTACGACATGCTTCGGAAACTAAAAAAATGGTTCATTTTCAAATGTTGCGTCTTTTGAACTACAATTAACATTGTACGTGGATAATCACTTTTAGAGATAAAATGAGATGTTTAAAGTGATTTTCAAGCTTCCAGGGGCCCTAAACACGAGATTTGAAAAATGTGTAACCGTGAATGAAAATGGCCAATTTTTTCACTCTGCGGCCTTAAAAAGTGTTTCTCCTCCACGGAAAGTGAATAAAATACCATTTGGATGCCTTTATTGTTCAATCAAAAACGCCCGTTTTTTGGTGAAAAAGATAACCACCCCCCCTTACGACATGCTTCAGAAGCGAAAAAAATGGTCCATTTTCAAATGTTGCGTCTTTGAACTACAATTCACATTTGTACGTGGATAATCACTTTTAGAGATAAAATTAGATGTTTAAAGTGATTTACAAGCTTCCAGGGGCCCTAAACACAAGATATGAGGAATGGGTAAATATGAATGAAAATGGCCAATTTATTCACTCTGAGGCCTTAAAAAGTTTTTCTCCACTCCAGAAAAAGAATTAAATAACATTTGTAGACCTTTATTGTTCAATCAAATACGCCCAATTTTTGACGAAAGAGATAACCACCCCCCCTTCCGACATGCTTCAGAAACAAAAAAAATTGTTCTTTTTCAAATGTTGCATCTTTGAACGACAATCCACATTTGTACGTGGATAAACACTTTTAGAGATAAAATGAGATGTTTAAAGTGATTTTCAAGCTTCCAGGGGCCCTAAACACAAGATTTGAGAAATGGGAAAAAGTGAATGAAAATGGCCAATTTACTCACTCTGAGGCCTTAAAAAGTGTTTCTCCTCCACGGAAAGTGAATAAAATAACATTTGGATGCCTTTATTGTTCAATCAAAAACGCCCGTTTTTTGGTGAAAAAGATAACCACCCCCCCTTACGACATGCTTCAGAAACGAAAAAAATGTTCCATTTTCAAATGTTGCGTCTTTGAATGACAATCCACATTTGTACGTGGATAATCACTTTTAGAGCTAAAATTAGATGTTTAAAGTGATTTTCAAGCTTCCAGGGGCCCTAAACACAAGATTTGAGAAATGGGTAAAAGTGAATGAAAATGGCCAATTTACTCACTCTGGGGCCTTAAAAAGTGTTTCTCCTCCACGGGAAGTGAATTAAATACCATTTGGAGGCCTTTATTGTTCAAGCAAAAACGCCTGATTTTTGATGAAAGAGATAACCACCCCCCCTTACGACATGCTTCTGAAACTAAAAAAATGGTTCATTTTCAAATGTTGCATCTTTTGAACTACAATTAACATTGTACATGGATAATCACTTTTAGAGATAAAATGAGATGTTTAAAGTGATTTTCAAGCTTCCAGGGGCCCTAAACACGAGATTTGAAAAATGGGTAACCGTGAATGAAAATAGCCAATTTTTTCACTCTGCGGCCTTAAGAAGTGTTTCTCCTCCACGGAAAGTGAATAAAATAACATTTGGATGCCTTTATTGTTCAATCAAAAACGCCCGTTTTTTGGTGAAAAAGATAACCACCCCCCCTTACGACATGCTTCAGAAACGAAAAAAATGGTCCATTTTCAAATGTTGCGTCTTTGAACTACAATTCACATTTGTACGTGGATGATCACTTTTAGAGATAAAATTAGATGTTTAAAGTGATTTACAAGCTTCCAGGGGCCCTAAACACAAGATATGAGGAATGGGTAAATATGAATGAAAATGGCCAATTTATTCACTCTGAGGCCTTAAAAAGTTTTTCTCCACTCCAGAAAGTGAATTAAATTACATTTGTAGACCTTTATTGTTCAATCAAAAACGCCCGATTTTTGACGAAAGAGATAACCACCCCCCCTTACGACATGCTTCAGAAACAAAAAAATGGTTCATTTTCAAATGTTGCATCTTTGAACGACAATCCACATTTGTACGTGGATAAACACTTTTAGAGATAAAATTAGATGTTTAAAGTGATTTTCAAGCTTCCAGGGGCCCTAAACACAAGATTTGAGAAATGGGTAAAAGTGAATGAAAATGGCCAATGTACTCACTCTGAGGCCTTAAAAAGTGTTTCTCCTCAACGGGAAGTGAATTAAATAACATTTGTAGGCCTTTATTGTTCAAGCGAAAACGCCCGATTATTGACGAAAGAGATAACCACCCCCCCTTACGACATGCTTCAGAAACGAAAAAAATGGTCGGTTTTCAAATGTTGCATCTTTGAATGATAATCCACATTTGTACGTGGATAATCACTTTTAGAGCTCAAATTAGATGTTTAAAGTGATTTTCAAGCTTCCAGGGGCCCTAAACACAAGATTTGAGAAATGGGTAAAAGTGAATGAAAATGGCCAATTTACTCACTTTGAGGCCTTAAAAAGTGTTTCTCCTCCACGGGAAGTGAATTAAATACCATTTGGAGGCCTTTATTGTTCAAGCAAAAACGCCTGATTTTTGATGAAAGAGATAACCACCCCCCCTTACGACATGCTTCTGAAACAAAAAAAATGGTTCATTTTCAAATGTTGCGTCTTTTGAACTACAATTAACATTGTACATGGATAATCACTTTTAGAGATAAAATGAGATGTTTAAAGTGATTTTCAAGCTTCCAGGGGCCCTAAACACGAGATTTGAAAAATGGGTAACCGTGAATGAAAATGGCCAATTTTTTCACTCTGCGGCCTTAAAAAGTGTTTCTCCTCCACGGAAAGTGAATAAAATAACATTTGGATGCCTTTATTGTTCAATCAAAAACGCCCGTTTTTTGGTGAAAAAGATAACCACCCCCCCTTACGACATGCTTCAGAAACGAAAAAAATGTCCCATTTTCAAATGTTGCGTCTTTGAACTACAATTCACATTTCTACGTGGATGATCACTTTTAGAGATAAAATTAGATGTTTAAAGTGATTTACAAGCTTCCAGGGGCCCTAGACACAAGATATGAGGAATGGGTAAATATGAATGAAAATGGCCAATTTATTCACTCTGAGGCCTTAAAAAGTTTTTCTCCACTCCAGAAAGTGAATTAAATAACATTTGTAGGCCTTTATTGTTCAATCAAAAACGCCCGATTTTTGACGAAAGAGATAACCACCCCCCCCTTACGACATGCTTCAGAAATTAAAAAAATGGTCCGTTTTTAAATGTAGCCTCTTTGAACTACAATTCACATTTGTACGTGGAAAAGCACTTTTAAAGATCAAATGAGATGTTTAAAGTGATTTTCATGCTTCCAGGGGCCTTAAACACAAGATTTGAGGAATGGGTAAAAGTGAATGAAAATGGCCAATTTACTCACTCTGAGGCCTTAAAAAGTGTTTCTCCTCCACGGGAAGTGAATTAAATAACATTTGTAGGCCTTTATTGTTCAAGCGAGAACGGACGAATATTGACGAAAGAGATAACCACCCCCCCTTACGACATGCTTCAGAAACGTAAAAAATGGCCCGTTTTCAAATGTTGCGTCTTTGAATGACAATCCACATTTGTACGTGGATAATCACTTTTAGAGCTAAAATTAGATGTTTAAAGTGATTTTCAAGCTTCCAGGGGCCCTAAACACGAGATTTGAAAAATGGGTAACCGTGAATGAAAATGGCCAATTTTTTCACTCTGCGGCCTTAAAAAGTGTTTTTCCTTCACGGAAAGTGAATAAAATAACATTTGGATGCCTTTATTGTTCAATCAAAAACGCCTGTTTTTTGGTGAAAAAGATAACCACCCCCCCTTACGACATGCTTCAGAAACGAAAAAAATGGTCCATTTTCAAATGTTGCGTCTTTGAACTACAATTCACATTTGTACGTAGATGATTACTTTTAGAGATAAAATTAGATGTTTAAAGTGATTTACAAGCTTTCAGGGGCCCTAAACACAAGATATGAGGAATGGGTAAATATGAATGAAAATGGCCAATTTATTCACTCTGAGGCCTTAAAAAGTTTTTCTCCACTCCAGAAAGTGAATTAAATAACATTTGTAGACCATTATTGTTCAATCAAAAACGCCCGATTTTTGACGAAAGAGATAACCACCCCCCCTTACGACATGCTTCAGAAACAAAAAAAAATGGTTCATTTTCAAATGTTGCATCTTTGAACGACAATCCACATTTGTACGTGGATAAACACTTTTAGAGATAAAATTAGATGTTTAAAGTGATTTTCAAGCTTCCAGGGGCCCTAAACACAAGATTTGAGAAATGGGTAAAAGTGAATGAAAATGGCCAATTTACTCACTCTGAGGCCTTAAAAAGTGTTTCTCCTCAACGGGAAGTGAATTAAATAACATTTGTAGGCCTTTATTGTTCAAGCAAAAACGCCCGATTATTGACGAAAGAGATAACCACCCCCCCTTACGACATGCTTCAGAAACGAAAAAAATGGTCCGTTTTCAAATGTTGCGTCTTTGAATGACAATCCACATTTGTACGTGGATAATCACTTTTAGAGCTAAAATTAGATGTTTAAAGTGATTTTCAAGCTTCCAGGGGCCCTAAACACAAGATTTGAGAAATTGGTAAAAGTGAATGAAAATGGCCAATTTACTCACTCTGAGGCCTTAAAAAGTGTTTCTCCTCCACGGGAAGTGAATTAAATACCATTTGGAGGCCTTTATTGTTCAAGCGAAAATGCCTGATTTTTTTTTTTTTTTTTTGAAACCGTTTATTGCAATCTCAAATATATACAGGTATGGGCCTACAACCTTGCGGCCGGCTGCTAGAATGACAGGAGCATATGACATACATACAATAAGGCACTTGGCTTTGCAGAGACGCTAAATCAGGAGGTATCAACAACGTGGGCCACGTGACTCTGAGCCCACAATACGGTTTTGTTTTATACAAACACAACAACACAAAAAACCACACCCGCAAGGCAACCCGCAGTCGAAAGTAACAACACGTGCTCCTCGAATGGGGGACCCCAACCATCCACAGAAATCCAGAGAGGGGAAGGGGCACAGATCCAGGACTGGGAGAACCCTGTGCCCGGGGCTGAGGGAGGGGGTCAACTAGGGGGAGGGAACTGGTGAGGCGGGAGGCAGCAGCGGCGGCTCGCAAATACCCCCACGGTAGGCGTTCCAGGGGCCCCATACCTTCACCCATGCCCCAGGCTTACCCCGCGCCACATACACCACCTTTTCTCGGAACATGCACCAATCCATGTGTTCTTTCCAGGCCGACACCGCCGGGGGCCTCTGGGATCCCCACAGTTGAGAGATGTCACGTTTAGCTATCATATATCCCAGAGTCACCCACCGCGTCTGCGGAACCGAGTAATCAGTTGGTTCCCACACATTCAGCAAGCATCTCCTCGCTTCAGGCAACAGCGCGACATGCGTAACCACTCGCAGGACCTCATGCACACCACGCCAGAATCGTTCCACCCTCGGGCATTCCCACAGAATATGCAAAAAAGTCGCCAAGGCACCACACCCACGCTTACACAATCCATCCTTGGCATAGCCCATACGCAGAAGCCTTGGCCCCGTCATGTACACCCGGTGAAGTATCTTAAGCTGGACGAAGCAAAGGCGAGCCGGGATGGCCACCTCCTTCGGAGAGGCCACCGCGGAAATCCAGTCCTCGTCGTCCAACTCCAGCCCATCGGCAACCCAAGCCTCACGGAGGCCCATCAACAAGCCCGAGCGGTCATTGATCAGTTTCTTGTAAATGAGGGAGATCGTGCTGTCCGGAACGTGGCCATCCAGCACTCTATCCTCCAGGGGGGAAGACTCCGGGATGGAGGCAACGTCTGGGAAGACGGAGCCCAGTGCGTGACGGACCTGCAGGTACCGAAAGTATTCACTGCCCCGCAGCTGAAACTCCGCCTGCAGCGTCTCGAATGTTTTGAATCCCCCCCTCGTCCAGAGATCCCCCACTGTACTGATGCCTATCGTGTCCCACTTCTCGAAGCCCTTCGAGGTCCACAGGGAACCCAACCTCTCAGACGCATACAACGGTGACGCCCGGGTCAAACGGTTCTTCCATCCCATAGCTGCATTAGCCGCGTGCCATACTCGCACCATGACACGCGTAGGTCCCGTTAAGCGGGGATCGGGCACGCTAGAGTAGAGCGCTCGATTGTAGTCGCCACCGGGCAGGAGCATCTTATCCATTTCAAATGCCGGGTTTAAGGCGGGCCCATAGAGGCCGTGATTAATTGCAGCTAACTGGGAGGCCCAGTAATACCGCTTAATATCCGGGAGGGCAATCCCCCCGTCGTACCACGGGAGCGTCAACTTTGCCAGGGCTATACGCGGCCTCCCGTCCCAGAACAGGCGGCGCTGTAGACTTTCCACCTCACGGAAGTAGCGCGCCGGGACCAAGTCCATAGTGTTCTGGAGAGCGTAAAGGAAGCGCGGCAACGACATCATCTTAAACAATGCCGCCCGGCCGAGCGGCGAAAGCGGCAAGCGCCGCCAGCGCGCGACGTCCTCCTTCAAGCGCTGGAGGGGGGGAAGCAAATTCCGCTCGTAGCGGGCCTCCGGGTCCAGCGTAATATAGACACCCAGGTATCGAAACCCCTGCGAGGCAATCTGGATCGGACAGCCCCGCGGGAGGACGGGAGCCTCCCCGGAAAGCACATAGACACATGATTTAGCCCACTTGATGACAAGGCCTGAGTTACGGCCGAAGGAGCGCAGAACATCGACCAGGACAATCAGTGATTTGCGCGGGGAGGCTAAGTACAAAAGGATATCGTCAGCGTAGAGGGACACGCGGTCCTCATACTCGGGGGTCCAACGGAGACCACGGATGGAAGGGTGCCACCGCAACCACTCCGCCAGGGGTTCCAAGGCCAGTGCAAACAGGAGCGGCGACAGGGGGCAACCCTGTCGCGTGCCCCGTCCCAGCACGAATGGGGCCAAGACTCGACCATTCACCACCACCTGCGCCAATGGGTCCGAGTACAACAATTTGACCCAGCTGATGAATCCCGGTCCAAATCCAAATTTCGCCAGCATCGCCCAAATGTATGGCCATTCGAGCGTGTCAAACGCCATGGTGGCGTCCAAGGACGCCAAGATGGCCGGCTCCCGCACGAACGGAACACGCGCGAGCACCCCGTGCAAGCGCCGCAGATTAAGGGCCGTGTTGCGATGAGGAATAAAGCCGGACTGGTCTTGGTGGACCAGATCGCCCACCACGCCGACCAGCCGGCTGGCGAGCACCTTGGCGAGGATTTTAGGCTCCGCATTCAAGAGCGAGATAGGCCGATAGGATGTAACCCGGTCTCGTGGTCTCCCCTCCTTGTGGATCACCACGATGGTAGCCAGACGCTGGTCCGGCGGGAGGGAGCCCCGCGAGTGGGCCGCCAGGAACATTGCGCGGAGGTGGGGTGCCAGTACATCCGGTCGCAGCTTATACAACTCGATAGGAATGCCGTTCGGGCCCATGGCCTTGCCAGATGCGACCGAGCGTATGGCGAGGGCAATTTCGTCCGAGGTGGGAGCGGCATCCAACGACTCCCTGTCCTCCACTGAAAGGGAGGGCAGCGCGATATCTCGCAGCAGGGCATGGGAATCCTCCTCCGAGCAGGGAGAGACCGGGGAATATACCTCGCGGAAATAATCCGCGAAGCAAGAGACAATGCCTTCCGGCTCGGTGACACGTACACCATCCATCCTCTCAATCAGCGGGACCACACGACTAGCTCTCTCCTTCTTATCCAACCACGCAATCAATTTACCAGCCTTATCACCCACATCATACAGTCGCCCCTGTTGCTCTCTACTGAGGCCCCTAGCCGCCTCCGCGACGAGGGCCCTATAGGCCGCCTGCTTAAGGTGTAGAACGTGCAGCGCAGCATCCGTCACCCCACTCCCCAGATCACCCTCTAATACAGTAATTTCGGCCTCCACCCGGGTCACCTCCTCCTGTGCGCGCCTCCGGGCATGGGAGATAAAGGAGAGGGCCTCCCCTCTAAGAACTGTCTTGAAGGCTTCCCACAGGGAGATAGCCGACGGGACAGACCCCACATTCTCCTCAAAATACCGTTGCAAGGATTTAATCAAGTCAGCACGAATAGTGGGGTCGCGCAGGTACCAAGCATTGATTGGAGCTACCCTGCCCTCCCCCCTCGGGAAGACATCAAAGTGCAACAGGAGCGGGGAGTGATCTGAAATACCCCGCGCCAGATGGCGCACCTCACCCACTCTCCCAGCATAGGCCGCGGGGACAAGGACATGATCAAGCCACGATAGGCTACCATGGGCACCCGAATGGAAGGTGTACTGCAGCTGCGTGGGATGTTTTAAACGCCAGCAGTCCACCAATCCCAGTGTATCCAAAAGGCCGGACAGCCACGCCTGTGCCCGGGGGAGGTCCCTAGGGGGATAACGATCCATAGTCCCAGAAGCTACCGCATTGAAGTCCCCCCCAACCACCAGAAGCCCCCCCGGAAGGTCAAGAAGGAGGCGTCCCAGGTCCGCGAAAGTGGTGGACTGTAACCCCGGTGGGACGTACACTGATACAAAAACAACTACTTTGCCCTCCATTCTCCCCACCAAGGCAGTGTAGCGTCCCCTCTCATCATGGCGCACCTCGTCTATTTCTAGCGGGAGCGAGGTCTTGACCATAATGCCCACCCCCCGCGAGCCTGAGGTGAAGCCCGAGTGGGCCACCAAACGATAGCCATGCCGATTCATGGCACAAAAGGAGTTACCAATAAGGTGTGTCTCCTGCAGGAAGACCACATCAGGCGAAATCCGTTTCAGATACTGCAGGACCACACCCCGCTTAATCCTATCACCCAGTCCGTTAACGTTCCAGGACAACAAAGTCAGGTCCCTACCCCCCATCACATACAGAAGCCATCATTTGTCCCCCCGAGAGCATCTCAAAAACACCAATACAGTAAAGGGTTTGCCTTGCGGTAAAAACGAACAACACCCCACCCCAACCCACCCATCCCAACAAAACTCCCCCCTCCCTGCACCCCTGCATGAGCCCAAACAGCCCCCCCAAAGTGCAGTGTGCCTGTCGCCCCATAGATAAGAAAACTAACTAGTCCCCCAGAGGAGGAGGGAGATCCCCCAAGAGACCCCGCACGACCTCCACAGGAGGGGAACTTACATGAACAGTCAATGGTGACAATAACGTAGTCCAGAGCAAAGCCTACCATTAGTCCCTCAGTCCTGATCTGGCGGGCCCTCCCCACCAACCGCTCCCCCCCCAACCCCCCGGCCCCGATCTCCGGGCAAAGTGTCCAACCAGTCCCCGGCCGCCTCGGGACGATCAAAAAAGTGCGTGCGGCCATCCACCTCCACCCTCAACTTAGCTGGAAAAAGCATCGCATACTTGAGGTTCAGGTCCCGTAGGCGACGTTTGACTCCGAGAAAACTCAGTCTCTGCTTTTGGACTGCCGGAGTGAAGTCAGGATAGAAATTTATATCCATGTTGTCGAGTCTGACCGGTCCTTGTAGCCTAGAAGTCTGCAGGATAGCGTCTCTGTCCCGAAAGTGGAAAATCCGGGCAATGAGAGGCCTCGGAGGGGCTCCGGCCTTAGGCCTACCTCCGGGGACCCTGTGGGCACGTTCCACCGCAAAGAATTTACTCAGCCCCCGGGGCTGGAGATGGGTGAGAATCAGGTCCTCCACAAACAGATCCGCCGCCTCTGCCTCACGTCCCTCCGGCACCCCGATAATGCGAACGTTGTTCCTCCGGGCCCGACCCTCGGAATCCTCCAGTCGACGATTCATCAGGGCGCTCACCTGGCCAAGCCTGCGCACCTCCTGTTGGAGGGCCGCCACGTCCGCTGTGAGGCCCGAGGTAGTGTGGGCCAAAGAATCGACCCGGTCATTTGTTTTGGACAGATCGGCCCTCACCAGGCCCACATCCACGAGGACCGAGTCGATCTTCTGCGCCAGAGTGTCAAAGCGCTGGTCCACCGAGGCCTTCATCTCGGCGATGGCGCCCATGACGTCTCGGAGGGTCAGATCCGTGGGCAGAGCAGGAGCATCAGTCGGGCCCGCAGGGGACCTACGCAGCGCCTCTGGAGATCCCTTCTGGAGGGTGTAGCGGTCCATGTTGTTGGATTGATGGGCCGCGCCACGACGGGTCGATTTTACCTTGGCCCGGTCGGCATCTTGTTTCGTGGACATTGTTTCAGTCCCCAAATCGTGTCAATATCCTCAAAAAGGGGGCCGACAATCCAGTTCAAGGGCTCCGGGGGAGAGCGATCACCGCTCCGCAGGACGGATCTCAGCCGGCGGGCCGGCAGGGCACCCCAACGAGGCCACACCACCGCACACCGCCCCGCAACCCTACCTCGCCTGGCAGCAAGGAGGGCGCAAAAGCGAAAGTGAAAGTGCGGGGTACGCGAGTCGCCCAGCCTTGCCCGCCGCTGTTGTTCACTTCGTCTCCGGATCGCCCCACAACTCCAATCCGGGGGGCCGGTGTGGAGAAGGCCGCAAACCTCAATCGGTGCTCCCGCCGGTGTCCGAGGTCCGATTTAGAAATGGAAAACGGGTGTCACCTCAGCTCGGGCTCACAAACACAGTCCCCTCATCTAGGACAGGATTCGGTCAGGATTTATGTAGGAGGTCGCGGAGGTCCTCGGGAGCCTCGCACCTACGCGGCCATCTTGGTTGCGCGCTAGGCTCCTCCTCCTCAATGTTGCGTCTTTTGAACTACAATTAACATTGTACGTGGATAATCACTTTTAGAGATAAAATGAGATGTTTAAAGTGATTGTCAAGCTTCCAGGGGCCCTAAACACGAGATTTGAGAAATGGGTAACCGTGAATGAAAATGGCCAATTTACTCACTCTGCGGCCTTAAAAAGTGTTTCTCCTCCACGGAAAGTGAATAAAATACCATTTGGATGCCTTTATTGTTCAATCAAAAACGCCCGTTTTTTGGTGAAAAAGATAACCACCCCCCCTTACGACATGCTTCAGAAACGAAAAAAATGTTCCATTTTCAAATGTTGCGTCTTTGAACTACAATTCACATTTGTACGTGGATGATCACTTTTAGAGATAAAATTAGATGTTTAAAGTGATTTATAAGCTTCCAGGGGCCCTAAACACAAGATATGAGGAATGGGTAAATATGAATGAAAATGGCCAATTTATTCACTCTGAGGCCTTAAAAAGTGTTTCTCCTCCACGGGAAGTGAATTAAATACCATTTGGAGGTCTTTACTGTTCATGCGAAAACGCCTGATTTTTGATGAAAGAGATAACCACCCCCCCTTACGACATGCTTCTGAAACTGAAAAAATGGTTCATTTTCAAATGTTGCGTCTTTGAACCACAATTAACATTTGTACGTGGATAAACACTTTTAGAGCTAAAATTAGATGTTTAAAGTGATTTTCAAGCTTCCAGGGGCCCTAAACACGAGATTTGAGAAATGGGTAAACGTGAATGAAAATGGCCAATTTACTCACTCTGCGGCCTTAAAAAGTGTTTCTCCTCCACGGAAAGTGAATAAAATAACATTTGGATGCCTTTATTGTTCAATCAAAAACGCCCGTTTTTGGTGAAAAAGATAACCACCCCCCCTTACGACATGCTTCAGAAACAAAAAAAATGGTCCATTTTCAAATGTTGCGTCTTTGAACTACAATTCACATTTGTACGTGGATAATCACTTTTAGAGATAAAATTAGATGTTTAAAGTGATTTACAAGCTTCCAGGGGCCCTAAACACAAGATATGAGGAATGGGTAAATATGAATGAAAATGGCCAATTTATTCACTCTGAGGCCTTAAAAAGTTTTTCTCCACTCCAGAAAGTGAATTAAATAACATTTGTAGACCTTTATTGTTCAATCAAAAACGCCCGATTTTTGACGAAAGAGATAACCACCCCCCTTACGACATGCTTCAGAAACAAAAAAAATGGTTCATTTTCAAATGTTGCATCTTTGAACGACAATCCACATTTGTACGTGGATAAACACTTTTAGAGATAAAATTAGATGTTTAAAGTGATTTTCAAGCTTCCAGGGGCCCTAAACACAAGATTTGAGAAATGGGAAAAAGTGAATGAAAATGGCCAATTTACTCACTCTGAGGCCTTAAAAAGTGTTTCTCCTCAACGGGAAGTGAATTAAATAACATTTGTAGGCCTTTATTGTTCAAGCGAAAACGCCCGATTATTGACGAAAGAGATAACCACCCCCCCTTACGACATGCTTCAGAAACGAAAAAAATGGTCCATTTTCAAATGTTGCTTCTTTGAATGACAATCCACATTTGTACGTGGATAATCACTTTTAGAGCTAAAATTAGATGTTTAAAGTGATTTTCAAGCTTCCAGGGGCCCTAAACACAAGATTTGAGAAATGGGTAAAAGTGAATGAAAAAGGCCAATTTACTCACTCTGAGGCCTTAATAAGTGTTTCTCCTCCACGGGAAGTGAATTAAATACCATTTGGAGGCCTTTATTGTTCAAGCGAAAACGCCTGATTTTTGATGAAAGAGATAACCACCCCCCCTTACGACATGCTTCTGAAACTAAAAAAATGGTTCATTTTCAAATGTTGCGTCTTTTGAACTACAATTAACATTGTACATGGATAATCACTTTTAGAGATAAAATGAGATGTTTAAAGTGATTTTCAAGCTTCCAGGGGCCCTAAACACGAGATTTGAGAAATGGGTAACCGTGAATGAAAATGGACAATTTACTCACTCTGAGGCCTTAAAAAGTTTTTCTCCACTCCAGAAAGTGAATTAAATAACATTTGTAGGCCTTTATTGTTCAATCAAAAACTCCCGATTTTTGATGAAAGAGATAACCACCCCCCCTTACGACATGCTTCAGAAACTAAAAAAATGGTCCGTTTTCAAATGTTGCCTCTTTGAACTACAATTCACATTTGTACGTGGAAAAGCACTTTTAAAGATCAAATGAAATGTTTAAAGTGATTTTCATGCTTCCAGGGGCCTTAAACACAAGATTTGAGGAATGGGTAAAAGTGAATGAAAATGGCCAATTTACTCACTCTGAGGCCTTAAAAAGTGTTTCTCCTCCACGGGAAGTGAATTAAATACCATTTGGAGGTCTTTATTGTTCAAGCAAAAACGCCTGATTTTTGATGAAAGAGATAACCACCCCCCCTTACGACATGCTTCTGAAACTGAAAAAATGGTTCATTTTCAAATGTTGCGTCTTTGAACCACAATTAACATTTGTACATGGATAAACACTTTTAGAGCTAAAATTAGATGTTTAAAGTGATTTTCAAGCTTCCAGGGGCCCTAAACACGAGATTTGAGAAATGGGTAAACGTGAATGAAAATGGCCAATTTACTCACTCTGCGGCCTTAAAAAGTGTTTCTCCTCCACGGAAAGTGAATAAAATAACATTTGGATGCCTTTATTGTTCAATCAAAAACGCCCGTTTTTGGTGAAAAAGATAACCACCCCCCCTTACGACATGCTTCAGAAACAAAAAAAATGGTCCATTTTCAAATGTTGCGTCTTTGAACTACAATTCACATTTGTACGTGGATAATCACTTTTAGAGATAAAATTAGATGTTTAAAGTGATTTACAAGCTTCCAGGGGCCCTAAACACAAGATATGAGGAATGGGTAAATATGAATGAAAATGGCCAATTTATTCACTCTGAGGCCTTAAAAAGTTTTTCTCCACTCCAGAAAGTGAATTAAATAACATTTGTAGACCTTTATTGTTCAATCAAAAACGCCCGATTTTTGACGAAAGAGATAACCACCCCCCCTTACGACATGCTTCAGAAACAAAAAAAATGGTTCATTTTCAAATGTTGCATCTTTGAACGACAATCCACATTTGTACGTGGATAAACACTTTTAGAGATAAAATTAGATGTTTAAAGTGATTTTCAAGCTTCCAGGGGCCCTAAACACAAGATTTGAGAAATGGGTAAAAGTGAATGAAAATGGCCAATTTACTCACTCTGAGGCCTTAAAAAGTGTTTCTCCTAAACGGGAAGTGAATTAAATAACATTTGTAGGCCTTTATTGTTCAAGCGAAAACGCCCGATTATTGACGAAAGAGATAACCACCCCCCCTTACGACATGCTTCAGAAACGAAAAAAATGGTCCGTTTTCAAATGTTGCGTCTTTGAATGACAATCCACATTTGTACGTGGATAATCACTTTTAGAGCTAAAATTAGATGTTTAAAGTGATTTTCAAGCTTCCAGGGGCCCTAAACACAAGATTTGAGAAATGGGTAAAAGTGAATGAAAATGGCCAATTTACTCACTCTGAGGCCTTAAAAAGTGTTTCTCCTCCACGGGAAGTGAATTAAATAACATTTGTAGGCCTTTATTGTTCAAGCGAGAACGGACGAATATTGACGAAAGAGATAACCACCCCCCCTTACGACATGCTTCAGAAACGTAAAAAATGGCCCGTTTTCAAATGTTGCGTCTTTGAATGACAATCCACATTTGTACGTGGATAATCACTTTTAGAGCTAAAATTAGATGTTTAAAGTGATTTTCAAGCTTCCAGGGGCCCTAAACACGAGATTTGAAAAATGGGTAACCGTGAATGAAAATGGCCAATTTTTTCACTCTGCGGCCTTAAAAAGTGTTTCTCCTTCACGGAAAGTGAATAAAATAACATTTGGATGCCTTTATTGTTCAATCAAAAACGCCTGTTTTTTGGTGAAAAAGATAACCACCCCCCCCTTACGACATGCTTCAGAAACGAAAAAAATGGTCCATTTTCAAATGTTGCGTCTTTGAACTACAATTCACATTTGTACGTAGATGATTACTTTTAGAGATAAAATTAGATGTTTAAAGTGATTTACAAGCTTTCAGGGGCCCTAAACACAAGATATGAGGAATGGGTAAATATGAATGAAAATGGCCAATTTATTCACTCTGAGGCCTTAAAAAGTTTTTCTCCACTCCAGAAAGTGAATTAAATAACATTTGTAGACCATTATTGTTCAATCAAAAACGCCCGATTTTTGACGAAAGAGATAACCACCCCCCCTTACGACATGCTTCAGAAACAAAAAAAAATGGTTCATTTTCAAATGTTGCATCTTTGAACGACAATCCACATTTGTACGTGGATAAACACTTTTAGAGATAAAATTAGATGTTTAAAGTGATTTTCAAGCTTCCAGGGGCCCTAAACACAAGATTTGAGAAATGGGTAAACGTGAATGAAAATGGCCAATTTACTCACTCTGAGGCCTTAAAAAGTGTTTCTCCTCAACGGGAAGTGAATTAAATAACATTTGTAGGCCTTTATTGTTCAAGCAAAAACGCCCGATTATTGACGAAAGAGATAACCACCCCCCCTTACGACATGCTTCAGAAACGAAAAAAATGGTCCGTTTTCAAATGTTGCGTCTTTGAATGACAATCCACATTTGTACGTGGATAATCACTTTTAGAGCTAAAATTAGATGTTTAAAGTGATTTTCAAGCTTCCAGGGGCCCTAAACACAAGATTTGAGAAATTGGTAAAAGTGAATGAAAATGGCCAATTTACTCACTCTGAGGCCTTAAAAAGTGTTTCTCCTCCACGGGAAGTGAATTAAATACCATTTGGAGGCCTTTATTGTTCAAGCGAAAATGCCTGATTTTTTTTTTTTTTTTTTAAACCGTTTATTGCAATCTCAAATATATACAGGTATGGGCCTACAACCTTCCGGCCGGCTGCTAGAATGACAGGAGCATATGACATACATACAATAAGGCACTTGGCTTTGCAGAGACGCTAAATCAGGAGGTATCAACAACGTGGGCCACGTGACTCTGAGCCCACAATACGGTTTCGTTTTATACAAACACAACAACACAAAAAACCACACCCGCAAGGCAACCCGCAGTCGAAAGTAACAACACGTGCTCCTCGAATGGGGGACCCCAACCATCCACAGAAATCCAGAGAGGGGAAGGGGCACAGATCCAGGACTGGGAGAACCCTGTGCCCGGGGCTGAGGGAGGGGGTCAACTAGGGGGAGGGAACTGGTGAGGCGGGAGGCAGCAGCGGCGGCTCGCAAATACCCCCACGGTAGGCGTTCCAGGGGCCCCATACCTTCACCCATGCCCCAGGCTTACCCCGCGCCACATACACCACCTTTTCTCGGAACATGCACCAATCCATGTGTTCTTTCCAGGCCGACACCGCCGGGGGCCTCTGGGATCCCCACAGTTGAGCGATGTCACGCTTAGCTATCATATATCCCAGAGTCACCCACCGCGTCTGCGGAACCGAGTAATCAGTTGGTTCCCACACATTCAGCAAGCATCTCCTCGCTTCAGGCAACAGCGCGACATGCGTAACCACTCGCAGGACCTCATGCACACCACGCCAGAATCGTTCCACCCTCGGGCATTCCCACAGAATATGCAAAAAAGTCGCCAAGGCACCACACCCACGCTTACACAATCCATCCTTGGCATAGCCCATACGCAGAAGCCTTGGCCCCGTCATGTACACCCGGTGGAGTATCTTAAGCTGGACGAAGCAAAGGCGAGCCGGGATGGCCACCTCCTTCGGAGAGGCCACCGCGGAAATCCAGTCCTCGTCGTCCAACTCCAGCCCATCGGCAACCCAAGCCTCACGGAGGCCCATCAACAAGCCCGAGCGGTCATTGATCAGTTTCTTGTAAATGAGGGAGATCGTGCTGTCCGGAACGTGGCCATCCAGCACTCTATCCTCCAGGGGGGAAGACTCCGGGATGGAGGCAACGTCTGGGAAGACGGAGCCCAGTGCGTGACGGACCTGCAGGTACCGAAAGTATTCACTGCCCCGCAGCTGAAACTCCGCCTGCAGCGTCTCGAATGTTTTGAATCCCCCCCTCGTCCAGAGATCCCCCACTGTACTGATGCCTATCGTGTCCCACTTCTCGAAGCCCTTCGAGGTCCACAGGGAACCCAACCTCTCAGACGCATACAACGGTGACGCCCGGGTCAAACGGTTCTTCCATCCCATAGCTGCATTAGCCGCGTGCCATACTCGCACCATGACACGCGTAGGTCCCGTTAAGCGGGGATCGGGCACGCTAGAGTAGAGCGCTCGATTGTAGTCGCCACCGGGCAGGAGCATCTTATCCATTTCAAATGCCGGGTTTAAGGCGGGCCCATAGAGGCCGTGATTAATTGCAGCTAACTGGGAGGCCCAGTAATACCGCTTAATATCCGGGAGGGCAATCCCCCCGTCGTACCACGGGAGCGTCAACTTTGCCAGGGCTATACGCGGCCTCCCGTCCCAGAACAGGCGGCGCTGTAGACTTTCCACCTCACGGAAGTAGCGCGCCGGGACCAAGTCCATAGTGTTCTGGAGAGCGTAAAGGAAGCGCGGCAACGACATCATCTTAAACAATGCCGCGCGGCCGAGCGGCGAAAGCGGCAAGCGCCGCCAGCGCGCGACGTCCTCCTTCAAGCGCTGGAGGGGGGGAAGCAAATTCCGCTCGTAGCGGGCCTCCGGGTCCAGCGTAATATAGACACCCAGGTATCGAAACCCCTGCGAGGCAATCTGGATCGGACAGCCCCGCGGGAGGACGGGAGCCTCCCCGGAAAGCACATAGACACATGATTTAGCCCAGTTGATGACAAGGCCTGAGTTACGGCCGAAGGAGCGCAGAACATCGACCAGGACAATCAGTGATTTGCGCGGGGAGGCTAAGTACAAAAGGATATCGTCAGCGTAGAGGGACACGCGGTCCTCATACTCGGGGGTCCAACGGAGACCACGGATGGAAGGGTGCCACCGCAACCACTCCGCCAGGGGTTCCAAGGCCAGTGCAAACAGGAGCGGCGACAGGGGCAACCCTGTCACGTGCCCCGTCCCAGCACGAATGGGGCCAAGACTCGACCATTCACCACCACCTGCGCCAATGGGTCCGAGTACAACAATTTGACCCAGCTGATGAATCCCGGTCCAAATCCAAATTTCGCCAGCATCGCCCAAATGTATGGCCATTCGAGCGTGTCAAACGCCATGGTGGCGTCCAAGGACGCCAAGATGGCCGGCTCCCGCACGAACGGAACACGCGCGAGCACCCCGTGCAAGCGCCGCAGATTAAGGGCCGTGTTGCGATGAGGAATAAAGCCGGACTGGTCTTGGTGGACCAGATTGCCCACCACGCCGACCAGCCGGCTGGCGAGCACCTTGGCGAGGATTTTAGGCTCCGCATTCAAGAGCGAGATAGGCCGATAGGATGTAACCCGGTCTCGTGGTCTCCCCTCCTTGTGGATCACCACGATGGTAGCCAGACGCTGGTCCGGCGGGAGGGAGCCCCGCGAGTGGGCCGCCAGGAACATTGCGCGGAGGTGGGGTGCCAGTACATCCGGTCGCAGCTTATACAACTCGATAGGAATGCCGTTCGGGCCCATGGCCTTGCCAGATGCGACCGAGCGTATGGCGAGGGCAATTTCGTCCGAGGTGGGAGCGGCATCCAACGACTCCCTGTCCTCCACTGAAAGGGAGGGCAGCGCGATATCTCACAGCAGGGCATGGGAATCCTCCTCCGAGCAGGGAGAGACCGGGGAATATACCTCGCGGAAATAATCCGCGAAGCAAGAGACAATGCCTTCCGGCTCGGTGACACGTACACCATCCATCCTCTCAATCAGCGGGACCACACGACTAGCTCTCTCCTTCTTATCCAACCACGCAATCAATTTACCAGCCTTATCACCCACATCATACAGTCGCCCCTGTTGCTCTCTACTGAGGCCCCTAGCCGCCTCCGCGACGAGGGCCCTATAGGCCGCCTGCTTAAGGTGTAGAACGTGCAGCGCAGCATCCGTCACCCCACTCCCCAGATCACCCTCTAATACAGTAATTTCGGCCTCCACCCGGGTCACCTCCTCCTGTGCGCGCCTCCGGGCATGGGAGATAAAGGAGAGGGCCTCCCCTCTAAGAACTGTCTTGAAGGCTTCCCACAGGGAGATAGCCGACGGGACAGACCCCACATTCTCCTCAAAATACCGTTGCAAGGATTTAATCAAGTCAGCACGAATAGTGGGGTCGCGCAGGTACCAAGCATTGATTGGAGCTACCCTGCCCTCCCCCCTCGGGAAGACATCAAAGTGCAACAGGAGCGGGGAGTGATCTGAAATACCCCGCGCCAGATGGCGCACCTCACCCATTCTCCCAGCATAGGCCGCGGGGACAAGGACATGATCAAGCCGCGATAGGCTACCATGGGCACCCGAATGGAAGGTGTACTGCAGCTGCGTGGGATGTTTTAAACGCCAGCAGTCCACCAATCCCAGTGTATCCAAAAGGCCGGACAGCCACGCCTGTGCCCGGGGGAGGTCCCTAGGGGGATAACGATCCATAGTCCCAGAAGCTACCGCATTGAAGTCCCCCCCAACCACCAGAAGCCCCCCCGGAAGGTCAAGAAGGAGGCGTCCCAGGTCCGCGAAAGTGGTGGACTGTAACCCCGGTGGGACGTACACTGATAAAAAAACAACTACTTTGCCCTCCATTCTCCCCACCAAGGCAGTGTAGCGTCCCCTCTCATCATGGCGCACCTCATCTATTTCTAGCGGGAGCGAGGTCTTGACCATAATGCCCACCCCCCGCGAGCCTGAGGTGAAGCCCGAGTGGGCCACCAAACGATAGCCATGCCGATTCATGGCACAAAAGGAGTTACCAATAAGGTGTGTCTCCTGCAGGAAGACCACATCAGGCGAAATCCGTTTCAGATACTGCAGGACCACACCCCGCTTAATCCTATCACCCAGTCCGTTAACGTTCCAGGACAACAAAGTCAGGTCCCTACCCCCCATCACATACAGAAGCCATCATTTGTCCCCCCGAGAGCATCTCAAAAACACCAATACAGTAAAGGGTTTGCCTTGCGGTAAAAACGAACAACACCCCACCCCAACCCACCCATCCCAACAAAACTCCCCCCTCCCTGCACCCCTGCATGAGCCCAAACAGCCCCCCCAAAGTGCAGTGTGCCTGTCGCCCCATAGATAAGAAAACTAACTAGTCCCCCAGAGGAGGAGGGAGATCCCCCAAGAGACCCCGCACGACCTCCACAGGAGGGGAACTTACATGAACAGTCAATGGTGACAATAACGTAGTCCAGAGCAAAGCCTACCATTAGTCCCTCAGTCCTGATCTGGCGGGCCCTCCCCACCAACCGCTCCCCCCCCCAACCCCCCGGCCCCGATCTCCGGGCAAAGTGTCCAACCAGTCCCCGGCCGCCTCGGGACGATCAAAAAAGTGCGTGCGGCCATCCACCTCCACCCTCAACTTAGCTGGAAAAAGCATCGCATACTTGAGGTTCAGGTCCCGTAGGCGACGTTTGACTCCGAGAAAACTCAGTCTCTGCTTTTGGACCGCCGGAGTGAAGTCAGGATAGAAATTTATATCCATGTTGTCGAGTCTGACCGGTCCTTGTAGCCTAGAAGTCTGCAGGATAGCGTCTCTGTCCCGAAAGTGGAAAATCCGGGCAATGAGAGGCCTCGGAGGGGCTCCGGCCTTAGGCCTACCTCCGGGGACCCTGTGGGCACGTTCCACCGCAAAGAATTTACTCAGCCCCCGGGGCTGGAGATGGGTGAGAATCAGGTCCTCCACAAACAGATCCGCCGCCTCTGCCTCACGTCCCTCCGGCACCCCGATAATGCGAACGTTGTTCCTCCGGGCCCGACCCTCGGAATCCTCCAGTCGACGATTCATCAGGGCGCTCACCTGGCCAAGCCTGCGCACCTCCTGTTGGAGGGCCGCCACGTCCGCTGTGAGGCCCGAGGTAGTGTGGGCCAAAGAATCGACCCGGTCATTTGTTTTGGACAGATCGGCCCTCACCAGGCCCACATCCACGAGGACCGAGTCGATCTTCTGCGCCAGAGTGTCAAAGCGCTGGTCCACCGAGGCCTTCATCTCGGCGATGGCGCCCATGACGTCTCGGAGGGTCAGATCCGTGGGCAGAGCAGGAGCATCAGTCGGGCCCGCAGGGGACCTACGCAGCGCCTCTGGAGATCCCTTCTGGAGGGTGTAGCGGTCCATGTTGTTGGATTGATGGGCCGCGCCACGACGGGTCGATTTTACCTTGGCCCGGTCGGCATCTTGTTTCGTGGACATTGTTTCAGTCCCCAAATCGTGTCAATATCCTCAAAAAGGGGGCCGACAATCCAGTTCAAGGGCTCCGGGGGAGAGCGATCACCGCTCCGCAGGACGGATCTCAGCCGGCGGGCCGGCAGGGCACCCCAACGAGGCCACACCACCGCACACCGCCCCGCAACCCTACCTCGCCTGGCAGCAAGGAGGGCGCAAAAGCGAAAGTGAAAGTGCGGGGTACGCGAGTCGCCCAGCCTTGCCCGCCGCTGTTGTTCACTTCGTCTCCGGATCGCCCCACAACTCCAATCCGGGGGGCCGGTGTGGAGAAGGCCGCAAACCTCAATCGGTGCTCCCGCCGGTGTCCGAGGTCCGATTTAGAAACGGAAAACGGGTGTCACCTCAGCTCGGGCTCACAAACACAGTCCCCTCATCTAGGACAGGATTCGGTCAGGATTTATGTAGGAGGTCGCGGAGGTCCTCGGGAGCCTCGCACCTACGCGGCCATCTTGGTTGCGCGCTAGGCTCCTCCTCCTCAATGTTGCGTCTTTTGAACTACAATTAACATTGTACGTGGATAATCACTTTTAGAGATAAAATGAGATGTTTAAAGTGATTGTCAAGCTTCCAGGGGCCCTAAACACGAGATTTGAGAAATGGGTAACCGTGAATGAAAATGGCCAATTTACTCACTCTGCGGCCTTAAAAAGTGTTTCTCCTCCACGGAAAGTGAATAAAATAACATTTGGATGCCTTTATTGTTCAATCAAAAACGCCCGTTTTTTGGTGAAAAAGATAACCACCCCCCCTTACGACATGCTTCAGAAACGAAAAAAATTTTCCATTTTCAAATGTTGCGTCTTTGAACTACAATTCACATTTGTACGTGGATGATCACTTTTAGAGATAAAATTAGATGTTTAAAGTGATTTATAAGCTTCCAGGGGCCCTAAACACAAGATATGAGGAATGGGTAAATATGAATGAAAATGGCCAATTTATTCACTCTGAGGCCTTAAAAAGTGTTTCTCCTCCACGGGAAGTGAATTAAATACCATTTGGAGGTCTTTATTGTTCAAGCGAAAACGCCTGATTTTTGATGAAAGAGATAACCACCCCCCCTTACGACATGCTTCTGAAACTGAAAAAATGGTTCATTTTCAAATGTTGCGTCTTTGAACCACAATTAACATTTGTACGTGTATAAACACTTTTAGAGCTAAAATTAGATGTTTAAAGTGATTTTCAAGCTTCCAGGGGCCCTAAACACGAGATTTGAGAAATGGGTAAACGTGAATGAAAATGGCCAATTTACTCACTCTGCGGCCTTAAAAAGTGTTTCTCCTCCACGGAAAGTGAATAAAATAACATTTGGATGCCTTTATTGTTCAATCAAAAACGCCCGTTTTTGGTGAAAAAGATAACCACCCCCCCTTACGACATGCTTCAGAAACAAAAAAAATGGTCCATTTTCAAATGTTGCGTCTTTGAACTACAATTCACATTTGTACGTGGATAATCACTTTTAGAGATAAAATTAGATGTTTAAAGTGATTTACAAGCTTCCAGGGGCCCTAAACACAAGATATGAGGAATGGGTAAATATGAATGAAAATGGCCAATTTATTCACTCTGAGGCCTTAAAAAGTTTTTCTCCACTCCAGAAAGTGAATTAAATAACATTTGTAGACCTTTATTGTTCAATCAAAAACGCCCGATTTTTGACGAAAGAGATAACCACCCCCCCTTACGACATGCTTCAGAAACAAAAAAAATGGTTCATTTTCAAATGTTGCATCTTTGAACGACAATCCACATTTGTACGTGGATAAACACTTTTAGAGATAAAATTAGATGTTTAAAGTGATTTTCAAGCTTCCAGGGGCCCTAAACACAAGATTTGAGAAATGGGAAAAAGTGAATGAAAATGGCCAATTTACTCACTCTGAGGCCTTAAAAAGTGTTTCTCCTCAACGGGAAGTGAATTAAATAACATTTGTAGGCCTTTATTGTTCAAGCGAAAACGCCCGATTATTGACGAAAGAGATAACCACCCCCCCTTACGACATGCTTCAGAAACGAAAAAAATGGTCCATTTTCAAATGTTGCTTCTTTGAATGACAATCCACATTTGTACGTGGATAATCACTTTTAGAGCTAAAATTAGATGTTTAAAGTGATTTTCAAGCTTCCAGGGGCCCTAAACACAAGATTTGAGAAATGGGTAAAAGTGAATGAAAAAGGCCAATTTACTCACTCTGAGGCCTTAATAAGTGTTTCTCCTCCACGGGAAGTGAATTAAATACCATTTGGAGGCCTTTATTGTTCAAGCGAAAACGCCTGATTTTTGATGAAAGAGATAACCACCCCCCCTTACGACATGCTTCTGAAACTAAAAAAATGGTTCATTTTCAAATGTTGCGTCTTTTGAACTACAATTAACATTGTACATGGATAATCACTTTTAGAGATAAAATGAGATGTTTAAAGTGATTTTCAAGCTTCCAGGGGCCCTAAACACGAGATTTGAGAAATGGGTAACCGTGAATGAAAATGGACAATTTACTCACTCTGAGGCCTTAAAAAGTTTTTCTCCACTCCAGAAAGTGAATTAAATAACATTTGTAGGCCTTTATTGTTCAATCAAAAACTCCCGATTTTTGATGAAAGAGATAACCATGAGGCCTTAAAAGTTTTTCTCCACTCCAGAAAGTGAATTAAATAACATTTGTAGGCCTTTATTGTTCAATCAAAAACTCCCGATTTTTGATGAAAGAGATAACCACCCCCCCTTACGACATGCTTCAGAAACTAAAAAAATGGTCCGTTTTCAAATGTTGCCTCTTTGAACTACAATTCACATTTGTACGTGGAAAAGCACTTTTAAAGATCAAATGAAATGTTTAAAGTGATTTTCATGCTTCCAGGGGCCTTAAACACAAGATTTGAGGAATGGGTAAAAGTGAATGAAAATGGCCAATTTACTCACTCTGAGGCCTTAAAAAGTGTTTCTCCTCCACGGGAAGTGAATTAAATACCATTTGGAGGTCTTTATTGTTCAAGCAAAAACGCCTGATTTTTGATGAAAGAGATAACCACCCCCCCTTACGACATGCTTCTGAAACTGAAAAAATGGTTCATTTTCAAATGTTGCGTCTTTGAACCACAATTAACATTTGTACATGGATAAACACTTTTAGAGCTAAAATTAGATGTTTAAAGTGATTTTCAAGCTTCCAGGGGCCCTAAACACGAGATTTGAGAAATGGGTAAACGTGAATGAAAATGGCCAATTTACTCACTCTGCGGCCTTAAAAAGTGTTTCTCCTCCACGGAAAGTGAATAAAATAACATTTGGATGCCTTTATTGTTCAATCAAAAACGCCCGTTTTTGGTGAAAAAGATAACCACCCCCCCTTACGACATGCTTCAGAAACAAAAAAAATGGTCCATTTTCAAATGTTGCGTCTTTGAACTACAATTCACATTTGTACGTGGATAATCACTTTTAGAGATAAAATTAGATGTTTAAAGTGATTTACAAGCTTCCAGGGGCCCTAAACACAAGATATGAGGAATGGGTAAATATGAATGAAAATGGCCAATTTATTCACTCTGAGGCCTTAAAAAGTTTTTCTCCACTCCAGAAAGTGAATTAAATAACATTTGTAGACCTTTATTGTTCAATCAAAAACGCCCGATTTTTGACGAAAGAGATAACCACCCCCCCTTACGACATGCTTCAGAACCAAAAAAAATGGTTCATTTTCAAATGTTGCATCTTTGAACGACAATCCACATTTGTACGTGGATAAACACTTTTAGAGATAAAATTAGATGTTTAAAGTGATTTTCAAGCTTCCAGGGGCCCTAAACACAAGATTTGAGAAATGGGTAAAAGTGAATGAAAATGGCCAAATTACTCACTCTGAGGCCTTAAAAAGTGTTTCTCCTAAACGGGAAGTGAATTAAATAACATTTGTAGGCCTTTATTGTTCAAGCGAAAACGCCCGATTATTGACGAAAGAGATAACCACCCCCCCTTACGACATGCTTCAGAAACGAAAAAAATGGTCCGTTTTCAAATGTTGCGTCTTTGAATGACAATCCACATTTGTACGTGGATAATCACTTTTAGAGCTAAAATTAGATGTTTAAAGTGATTTTCAAGCTTCCAGGGGCCCTAAACACAAGATTTGAGAAATGGGTAAAAGTGAATGAAAATGGCCAATTTACTCACTCTGAGGCCTTAAAAAGTGTTTCTCCTCCACGGGAAGTGAATTAAATACCATTTGGAGGCCTTTATTGTTCAAGCGAAAACGCCTGATTTTTGATGAAAGAGATAACCACCCCCCCTTACGACATGCTTCAGAAACGAAAAAAATGGTCCATTTTCAAATGTTGCGTCTTTGAACTACAATTCACATTTGTACGTGGATAATCACTTTTAGAGATAAAATGAGATGTTTAAAGTGATTTTCAAGCTTCCAGGGGCCCTAAACACAAGATATGAGGAATGGGTAAATATGAATGAAAATGGCCAATTTATTCACTCTGAGGCCTTAAAAAGTGTTTCTCCACTCCAGAAAGTGAATTAAATAACATTTGTAGGCCTTTATTGTTCAATCAAAAACGCCTGATTTTTGACGAAAGAGATAACCACCCCCCCCTTACGACATGCTTCAGAAACTAAAAAAATGGTCCGTTTTTAAATGTAGCCTCTTTGAACTACAATTCACATTTGTACGTGGAAAAGCACTTTTAAAGATCAAATGAGATGTTTAAAGTGATTTTCATGCTTCCAGGGGCCTTAAACACAAGATTTGAGGAATGGGTAAAAGTGAATGAAAATGGCCAATTTACTCACTCTGAGGCCTTAAAAAGTGTTTCTCCTCCACGGGAAGTGAATTAAATAACATTTGTAGGCCTTTATTGTTCAAGCGAGAACGCCCGATTATTGACGAAAGAGATAACCACCCCCCCTTACGACATGCTTCAGAAACGTAAAAAATGGCCCGTTTTCAAATGTTGCGTCTTTGACTGACAATCCACATTTGTACGTGGATAATCACTTTTAGAGCTAAAATTAGATGTTTAAAGTGATTTTCAAGCTTCCAGGGGCCCTAAACACGAGATTTGAAAAATGGGTAACCGTGAATGAAAATGGCCAATTTACTCACTCTGCGGCCTTAAAAAGTGTTTCTCCTCAACGGAAAGTGAATAAAATAGCATTTGGATGCCTTTATTGTTCAATCAAAAACGCCCGTTTTTTGGTGAAAAAGATAACCACCCCCCCTTACGACATGCTTCAGAAACGAAAAAAATGGTCCATTTTCAAATGTTGCGTCTTTGAACTACAATTCACATTTGTACGTGGATGATCACTTTTAGAGATAAAATTAGATGTTTAAAGTGATTTACAAGCTTCCAGGGGCCCTAAACACAAGATATGAGGAATGGGTAAATATGAATGAAAATGGCCAATTTATTCACTCTGAGGCCTTAAAAAGTTTTTCTCCACTCCAGAAAGTGAATTAAATAACATTTGTAGGCCTTTATTGGTCAATCAAAAACGCCCGATTTTTTGACGAAAGAGATAACCACCCCCCCCTTACGACATGCTTCAGAAACTAAAAAAATGGTCCGTTTTTAAATGTAGCCTCTTTGAACTACAATTCACATTTGTACGTGGAAAAGCACTTTTAAAGATCAAATGAGATGTTTAAAGTGATTTTCATGCTTCCAGGGGCCTTAAACACAAGATTTGAGGAATGGGTAAAAGTGAATGAAAATGGCCAATTTACTCACTCTGAGGCCTTAAAAAGTGTTTCTCCTCCACGGGAAGTGAATTAAATACCATTTGGAGGCCTTTATTGTTCAAGCGAAAACGCCTGATTTTTGATGAAAGAGATAACCACCCCCCCTTACGTCATGCTTCTGAAACTAAAAAAATGGTTCATTTTCAAATGTTGCGTCTTTTGAACTACAATTAACATTGTACATGGATAATCACTTTTAGAGATAAAATGAGATGTTTAAAGTGATTTTCAAGCTTCCAGGGGCCCTAAACACGAGATTTGAAAAATGGGTAACCGTGAATGAAAATGGCCAATTTTTTCACTCTGCGGCCTTAAAAAGTGTTTCTCCTCCACGGAAAGTGAATAAAATAACATTTGGATGCCTTAATTGTTCAATCAAAAACGCACGTTTTTTGGTGAAAAAGATAACCACCCCCCCTTACGACATGCTTCAGAAACGAAAAAAATGGTCCATTTTCAAATGTTGCGTCTTTGAACTACAATTCACATTTGTACGTGGATGATCACTTTTAGAGATAAAATTAGATGTTTAAAGTGATTTACAAGCTTCCAGGGGCCCTAAACACAAGATATGAGGAATGGGTAAATATGAATGAAAATGGCCAATTTATTCACTCTGAGGCCTTAAAAAGTTTTTCTCCACTCCAGAAAATGAATTAAATAACATTTGTAGACCTTTATTGTTCAATCAAAAACGCCCGATTTTTGATGAAAGAGATAACCACCCCCCCTTACGACATGCTTCAGAAACAAAAAAAATGGTTCTTTTTCAAATGTTGCATCTTTGAACGACAATCCACATTCGTACGTGGATAAACACTTTTAGAGATAAAATGAGATGTTTAAAGTGATTTTCAAGCTTCCAGGGGCCCTAAACACAAGATTTGAGAAATGGGAAAAAGTGAATGAAAATGGCCAATTTACTCACTCTGAGGCCTTAAAAAGTGTTTCTCCTCAACGGGAAGTGAATTAAATAACATTTGTAGGCCTTTATTGTTCAAGCGAAAACGCCCGATTATTGACGAAAGAGATAACCACCCCCCCTTACGACATGCTTCAGAAACGAAAAAAATGGTCGGTTTTAAAATGTTGCGTCTTTGAATGACAATCCACATTTGTACGTGGATAATCACTTTTAGAGCTAAAATTAGATGTTTAAAGTGATTTTCAAGCTTCCAGGGGCCCTAAACACAAGATTTGAGAAATGGGTAAAAGTGAATGAAAAAGGCCAATTTACTCACTCTGAGGCCTTAATAAGTGTTTCTCCTCCACGGGAAGTGAATTAAATACCATTTGGAGGCCTTTATTGTTCAAGCGAAAACGCCTGATTTTTGATGAAAGAGATAACCACCCCCCCTTACGACATGCTTCTGAAACTAAAAAAATGGTTCATTTTCAAATGTTGCGTCTTTTGAACTACAATTAACATTGTACATGGATAATCACTTTTAGAGATAAAATGAGATGTTTAAAGTGATTTTCAAGCTTCCAGGGGCCCTAAACACGAGATTTGAGAAATGGGTAACCGTGAATGAAAATGGACAATTTACTCACTCTGAGGCCTTAAAAAGTTTTTCTCCACTCCAGAAAGTGAATTAAATAACATTTGTAGGCCTTTATTGTTCAATCAAAAACTCCCGATTTTTGATGAAAGAGATAACCATGAGGCCTTAAAAGTTTTTCTCCACTCCAGAAAGTGAATTAAATAACATTTGTAGGCCTTTATTGTTCAATCAAAAACTCCCGATTTTTGATGAAAGAGATAACCACCCCCCCTTACGACATGCTTCAGAAACTAAAAAAATGGTCCGTTTTCAAATGTTGCCTCTTTGAACTACAATTCACATTTGTACGTGGAAAAGCACTTTTAAAGATCAAATGAAATGTTTAAAGTGATTTTCATGCTTCCAGGGGCCTTAAACACAAGATTTGAGGAATGGGTAAAAGTGAATGAAAATGGCCAATTTACTCACTCTGAGGCCTTAAAAAGTGTTTCTCCTCCACGGGAAGTGAATTAAATACCATTTGGAGGTCTTTATTGTTCAAGCAAAAACGCCTGATTTTTGATGAAAGAGATAACCACCCCCCCTTACGACATGCTTCTGAAACTGAAAAAATGGTTCATTTTCAAATGTTGCGTCTTTGAACCACAATTAACATTTGTACATGGATAAACACTTTTAGAGCTAAAATTAGATGTTTAAAGTGATTTTCAAGCTTCCAGGGGCCCTAAACACGAGATTTGAGAAATGGGTAAACGTGAATGAAAATGGCCAATTT
Source organism: Triturus cristatus (assembly GCF_964204655.1). Lineage (NCBI taxonomy): Eukaryota > Metazoa > Chordata > Amphibia > Caudata > Salamandridae > Triturus > Triturus cristatus. The sequence goes on along the minus strand of NC_140587.1, from coordinate 931,527,797 downwards.
ACTCACTCTGCGGCCTTAAAAAGTGTTTCTCCTCCACGGAAAGTGAATAAAATAACATTTGGATGCCTTTATTGTTCAATCAAAAACGCCCGTTTTTGGTGAAAAAGATAACCACCCCCCCTTACGACATGCTTCAGAAACAAAAAAAATGGTCCATTTTCAAATGTTGCGTCTTTGAACTACAATTCACATTTGTACGTGGATAATCACTTTTAGAGATAAAATTAGATGTTTAAAGTGATTTACAAGCTTCCAGGGGCCCTAAACACAAGATATGAGGAATGGGTAAATATGAATGAAAATGGCCAATTTATTCACTCTGAGGCCTTAAAAAGTTTTTCTCCACTCCAGAAAGTGAATTAAATAACATTTGTAGACCTTTATTGTTCAATCAAAAACGCCCGATTTTTGACGAAAGAGATAACCACCCCCCCTTACGACATGCTTCAGAACCAAAAAAAATGGTTCATTTTCAAATGTTGCATCTTTGAACGACAATCCACATTTGTACGTGGATAAACACTTTTAGAGATAAAATTAGATGTTTAAAGTGATTTTCAAGCTTCCAGGGGCCCTAAACACAAGATTTGAGAAATGGGTAAAAGTGAATGAAAATGGCCAAATTACTCACTCTGAGGCCTTAAAAAGTGTTTCTCCTAAACGGGAAGTGAATTAAATAACATTTGTAGGCCTTTATTGTTCAAGCGAAAACGCCCGATTATTGACGAAAGAGATAACCACCCCCCCTTACGACATGCTTCAGAAACGAAAAAAATGGTCCGTTTTCAAATGTTGCGTCTTTGAATGACAATCCACATTTGTACGTGGATAATCACTTTTAGAGCTAAAATTAGATGTTTAAAGTGATTTTCAAGCTTCCAGGGGCCCTAAACACAAGATTTGAGAAATGGGTAAAAGTGAATGAAAATGGCCAATTTACTCACTCTGAGGCCTTAAAAAGTGTTTCTCCTCCACGGGAAGTGAATTAAATACCATTTGGAGGCCTTTATTGTTCAAGCGAAAACGCCTGATTTTTGATGAAAGAGATAACCACCCCCCCTTACGACATGCTTCAGAAACGAAAAAAATGGTCCATTTTCAAATGTTGCGTCTTTGAACTACAATTCACATTTGTACGTGGATAATCACTTTTAGAGATAAAATGAGATGTTTAAAGTGATTTTCAAGCTTCCAGGGGCCCTAAACACAAGATATGAGGAATGGGTAAATATGAATGAAAATGGCCAATTTATTCACTCTGAGGCCTTAAAAAGTGTTTCTCCACTCCAGAAAGTGAATTAAATAACATTTGTAGGCCTTTATTGTTCAATCAAAAACGCCTGATTTTTGACGAAAGAGATAACCACCCCCCCCTTACGACATGCTTCAGAAACTAAAAAAATGGTCCGTTTTTAAATGTAGCCTCTTTGAACTACAATTCACATTTGTACGTGGAAAAGCACTTTTAAAGATCAAATGAGATGTTTAAAGTGATTTTCATGCTTCCAGGGGCCTTAAACACAAGATTTGAGGAATGGGTAAAAGTGAATGAAAATGGCCAATTTACTCACTCTGAGGCCTTAAAAAGTGTTTCTCCTCCACGGGAAGTGAATTAAATAACATTTGTAGGCCTTTATTGTTCAAGCGAGAACGCCCGATTATTGACGAAAGAGATAACCACCCCCCCTTACGACATGCTTCAGAAACGTAAAAAATGGCCCGTTTTCAAATGTTGCGTCTTTGACTGACAATCCACATTTGTACGTGGATAATCACTTTTAGAGCTAAAATTAGATGTTTAAAGTGATTTTCAAGCTTCCAGGGGCCCTAAACACGAGATTTGAAAAATGGGTAACCGTGAATGAAAATGGCCAATTTACTCACTCTGCGGCCTTAAAAAGTGTTTCTCCTCAACGGAAAGTGAATAAAATAGCATTTGGATGCCTTTATTGTTCAATCAAAAACGCCCGTTTTTTGGTGAAAAAGATAACCACCCCCCCTTACGACATGCTTCAGAAACGAAAAAAATGGTCCATTTTCAAATGTTGCGTCTTTGAACTACAATTCACATTTGTACGTGGATGATCACTTTTAGAGATAAAATTAGATGTTTAAAGTGATTTACAAGCTTCCAGGGGCCCTAAACACAAGATATGAGGAATGGGTAAATATGAATGAAAATGGCCAATTTATTCACTCTGAGGCCTTAAAAAGTTTTTCTCCACTCCAGAAAGTGAATTAAATAACATTTGTAGGCCTTTATTGGTCAATCAAAAACGCCCGATTTTTTGACGAAAGAGATAACCACCCCCCCCTTACGACATGCTTCAGAAACTAAAAAAATGGTCCGTTTTTAAATGTAGCCTCTTTGAACTACAATTCACATTTGTACGTGGAAAAGCACTTTTAAAGATCAAATGAGATGTTTAAAGTGATTTTCATGCTTCCAGGGGCCTTAAACACAAGATTTGAGGAATGGGTAAAAGTGAATGAAAATGGCCAATTTACTCACTCTGAGGCCTTAAAAAGTGTTTCTCCTCCACGGGAAGTGAATTAAATACCATTTGGAGGCCTTTATTGTTCAAGCGAAAACGCCTGATTTTTGATGAAAGAGATAACCACCCCCCCTTACGTCATGCTTCTGAAACTAAAAAAATGGTTCATTTTCAAATGTTGCGTCTTTTGAACTACAATTAACATTGTACATGGATAATCACTTTTAGAGATAAAATGAGATGTTTAAAGTGATTTTCAAGCTTCCAGGGGCCCTAAACACGAGATTTGAAAAATGGGTAACCGTGAATGAAAATGGCCAATTTTTTCACTCTGCGGCCTTAAAAAGTGTTTCTCCTCCACGGAAAGTGAATAAAATAACATTTGGATGCCTTAATTGTTCAATCAAAAACGCACGTTTTTTGGTGAAAAAGATAACCACCCCCCCTTACGACATGCTTCAGAAACGAAAAAAATGGTCCATTTTCAAATGTTGCGTCTTTGAACTACAATTCACATTTGTACGTGGATGATCACTTTTAGAGATAAAATTAGATGTTTAAAGTGATTTACAAGCTTCCAGGGGCCCTAAACACAAGATATGAGGAATGGGTAAATATGAATGAAAATGGCCAATTTATTCACTCTGAGGCCTTAAAAAGTTTTTCTCCACTCCAGAAAATGAATTAAATAACATTTGTAGACCTTTATTGTTCAATCAAAAACGCCCGATTTTTGATGAAAGAGATAACCACCCCCCCTTACGACATGCTTCAGAAACAAAAAAAATGGTTCTTTTTCAAATGTTGCATCTTTGAACGACAATCCACATTCGTACGTGGATAAACACTTTTAGAGATAAAATGAGATGTTTAAAGTGATTTTCAAGCTTCCAGGGGCCCTAAACACAAGATTTGAGAAATGGGAAAAAGTGAATGAAAATGGCCAATTTACTCACTCTGAGGCCTTAAAAAGTGTTTCTCCTCAACGGGAAGTGAATTAAATAACATTTGTAGGCCTTTATTGTTCAAGCGAAAACGCCCGATTATTGACGAAAGAGATAACCACCCCCCCTTACGACATGCTTCAGAAACGAAAAAAATGGTCGGTTTTAAAATGTTGCGTCTTTGAATGACAATCCACATTTGTACGTGGATAATCACTTTTAGAGCTAAAATTAGATGTTTAAAGTGATTTTCAAGCTTCCAGGGGCCCTAAACACAAGATTTGAGAAATGGGTAAAAGTGAATAAAAATGGCCAATTTACTCACTCTGAGGCCTTAATAAGTGTTTCTCCTCCACGGGAAGTGAATTAAATACCATTTGGAGGCCTTTATTGTTCAAGCGAAAACGCCTGATTTTTGATGAAAGAGATAACCACCCCCCCTTACGACATGCTTCTGAAACTAAAAAAATGGTTCATTTTCAAATGTTGCGTCTTTTGAACTACAATTATAATTGTACGTGGATAATCACTTTTAGAGATAAAATGAGATGTTTAAAGTGATTTTCAAGCTTCCAGGGGCCCTAAACACGAGATTTGAGAAATGGGTAACCGTGAATGAAAATGGCCAATTTACTCACTCTGCAGCCTTAAAAAGTGTTTCTCCTCCACGGAAAGCGAATAAAATAACATTTGGATGCCTTTATTGTTCAATCAAAAACGCCCGTTTTTTGGTGAAAAAGATAACCACCCCCCCTTACGACATGCTTCAGAAACGAAAAAAATGTTCCATTTTCAAATGTTGCGTCTTTGAACTACAATTCACATTTGTACGTGGATGATCACTTTTAGAGATAAAATTAGATGTTTAAAGTGATTTACAAGCTTCCAGGGGCCCTAAACACAAGATATGAGGAATGGGTAAATATGAATGAAAATGGCCAATTTATTCACTCTGAGGCCTTAAAAAGTTTTTCTTCACTCCAGAAAGTGAATTAAATAACATTTGGAGGCCTTTATTTTTCAATCAAAAACGCCCGATTTTTGACGAAAGAGATAACCACCCCCCCTTACGACATGCTTCAGAAACTAAAAAAATGGTCCGTTTTCAAATGTTGCCTCTTTGAACTACAATTCACATTTGTACGTGGAAAAGCACTTTTAAAGATCAAATGAGATGTTTAAAGTGATTTTCATACTTCCAGGGGCCTTAAACACAAGATTTGAGGAATGGGTAAAAGTGAATGAAAATGGCCAATTTACTCACTCTGAGGCCTTAAAAAGTGTTTCTCCTCCACGGGAAGTGAATTAAATACCATTTGGAGGTCTTTATTGTTCAAGCGAAAACGCCTGATTTTTGATGAAAGAGATAACCACCCCCCCTTACGACATGCTTCTGAAGCTGAAAAAATGGTTCATTTTCAAATGTTGCGTCTTTGAACCACAATTAACATTTGTACGTGGATAAACACTTTTAGAGCTAAAATTAGATGTTTAAAGTGATTTTCAAGCTTCCAGGGGCCCTAAACACGAGATTTGAGAAATGGGTAAACGTGAATGAAAATGGCCAATTTACTCACTCTGCGGCCTTAAAAAGTGTTTCTCCTCCACAGAAAGTGAATAAAATAACATTTGGATGCCTTTATTGTTCAATCAAAAACGCCCGTTTTTGGTGAAAAAGATAACCACCCCCCCTTACGACATGCTTCAGAAACAAAAAAAATGGTCCATTTTCAAATGTTGCGTCTTTGAACTACAATTCACATTTGTACGTGGATGATCACTTTTAGAGATAAAATTAGATGTTTAAAGTGATTTACAAGCTTCCAGGGGCCCTAAACACAAGATATGAGGAATGGGTAAATATGAATGAAAATGGCCAATTTATTCACTCTGAGGCCTTAAAAAGTTTTTCTCCACTCCAGAAAATGAATTAAATAACATTTGTAGACCTTTATTGTTCAATCAAAAACGCCCGATTTTTGATGAAAGAGATAACCACCCCCCCTTACGACATGCTTCAGAAACAAAAAAAATGGTTCTTTTTCAAATGTTGCATCTTTGAACGACAATCCACATTTGTACGTGGATAAACACTTTTAGAGATAAAATGAGATGTTTAAAGTGATTTTCAAGCTTCCAGGGGCCCTAAACACAAGATTTGAGAAATGGGAAAAAGTGAATGAAAATGGCCAATTTACTCACTCTGAGGCCTTAAAAAGTGTTTCTCCTCAACGGGAAGTGAATTAAATAACATTTGTAGGCCTTTATTGTTCAAGCGAAAACGCCCGATTATTGACGAAAGAGATAACCACCCCCCCTTACGACATGCTTCAGAAACGAAAAAAATGGTCCGTTTTAAAATGTTGCGTCTTTGAATGACAATCCACATTTGTACGTGGATAATCACTTTTAGAGCTAAAATTAGATGTTTAAAGTGATTTTCAAGCTTCCAGGGGCCCTAAACACAAGATTTGAGAAATGGGTAAAAGTGAATGAAAATGGCCAATTTACTCACTCTGAGGCCTTAAAAAGTGTTTCTCCTCCACGGGAAGTGAATTAAATACCATTTGGAGGCCTTTATTGTTCAAGCGAAAACGCCTGATTTTTGATGAAAGAGATAACCACCCCCCCTTACGACATGCTTCTGAAACTAAAAAAATGGTTCATTTTCAAATGTTGCGTCTTTTGAACTACAATTAACATTGTACATGGATAATCACTTTTAGAGATAAAATGAGATGTTTAAAGTGATTTTCAAGCTTCCAGGGGCCCTAAACACGAGATTTGAAAAATGGGTAACCGTGAATGAAAATGGCCAATTTTTTCACTCTGCGGCCTTAAAAAGTGTTTCTCCTCCACGGAAAGTGAATAAAATAACATTTGGATGCCTTTATTGTTCAATCAAAAACGCACGTTTTTTGGTGAAAAAGATAACCACCCCCCCTTACGACATGCTTCAGAAACGAAAAAAATGGTCCATTTTCAAATGTTGCGTCTTTGAACTACAATTCACATTTGTACGTGGATGATCACTTTTAGAGATAAAATTAGATGTTTAAAGTGATTTACAAGCTTCCAGGGGCCCTAAACACAAGATATGAGGAATGGGTAAATATGAATGAAAATGGCCAATTTATTCACTCTGAGGCCTTAAAAAGTTTTTCTCCACTCCAGAAAATGAATTAAATAACATTTGTAGACCTTTATTGTTCAATCAAAAACGCCCGATTTTTGATGAAAGAGATAACCACCCCCCCTTAACGACATGCTTCAGAAACAAAAAAAATGGTTCTTTTTCAAATGTTGCATCTTTGAACGACAATCCACATTCGTACGTGGATAAACACTTTTAGAGATAAAATGAGATGTTTAAAGTGATTTTCAAGCTTCCAGGGGCCCTAAACACAAGATTTGAGAAATGGGAAAAAGTGAATGAAAATGGCCAATTTACTCACTCTGAGGCCTTAAAAAGTGTTTCTCCTCAACGGGAAGTGAATTAAATAACATTTGTAGGCCTTTATTGTTCAAGCGAAAACGCCCGATTATTGACGAAAGAGATAACCACCCCCTTACGACATGCTTCAGAAACGAAAAAAATGGTCCGTTTTAAAATGTTGCGTCTTTGAATGACAATCCACATTTGTACGTGGATAATCACTTTTAGAGCTAAAATTAGATGTTTAAAGTGATTTTCAAGCTTCCAGGGGCCCTAAACACAAGATTTGAGAAATGGGTAAAAGTGAATAAAAATGGCCAATTTACTCACTCTGAGGCCTTAATAAGTGTTTCTCCTCCACGGGAAGTGAATTAAATACCATTTGGAGGCCTTTATTGTTCAAGCGAAAACGCCTGATTTTTGATGAAAGAGATAACCACCCCCCCTTACGACATGCTTCTGAAACTAAAAAAATGGTTCATTTTCAAATGTTGCGTCTTTTGAACTACAATTATCATTGTACGTGGATAATCACTTTTAGAGATAAAATGAGATGTTTAAAGTGATTTTCAAGCTTCCAGGGGCCCTAAACACGAGATTTGAGAAATGGGTAACCGTGAATGAAAATGGCCAATTTACTCACTCTGCGGCCTTAAAAAGTGTTTCTCCTCCACGGAAAGTGAATAAAATACCATTTGGATGCCTTTATTGTTCAATCAAAAACGCCCGTTTTTTGGTGAAAAAGATAACCACCCCCCCTTACGACATGCTTCAGAAACGAAAAAAATGTTCCATTTTCAAATGTTGCGTCTTTGAACTACAATTCACATTTGTACGTGGATGATCACTTTTAGAGATAAAATTAGATGTTTAAAGTGATTTACAAGCCTTCAGGGGCCCTAAACACAAGATATGAGGAATGGGTAAATATGAATGAAAATGGCCAATTTATTCACTCTGAGGCCTTAAAAAGTTTTTCTTCACTCCAGAAAGTGAATTAAATAACATTTGGAGGCCTTTATTGTTCAATCAAAAACGCCCGATTTTTGACGAAAGAGATAACCACCCCCCCTTACGACATGCTTCAGAAACTAAAAAAATGGTCCGTTTTCAAATGTTGCCTCTTTGAACTACAATTCACATTTGTACGTGGAAAAGCACTTTTAAAGATCAAATGAGATGTTTAAAGTGATTTTCATACTTCCAGGGGCCTTAAACACAAGATTTGAGGAATGGGTAAAAGTGAATGAAAATGGCCAATTTACTCACTCTGAGGCCTTAAAAAGTGTTTCTCCTCCACGGGAAGTGAATTAAATACCATTTGGAGGTCTTTATTGTTCAAGCGAAAACGCCTGATTTTTGATGAAAGAGATAACCACCCCCCCTTACGACATGCTTCTGAAGCTGAAAAAATGGTTCATTTTCAAATGTTGCGTCTTTGAACCACAATTAACATTTGTACGTGGATAACACTTTTAGAGCTAAAATTAGATGTTTAAAGTGATTTTCAAGCTTCCAGGGGCCCTAAACACGAGATTTGAGAAATGGGTAAACGTGAATGAAAATGGCCAATTTACTCACTCTGCGGCCTTAAAAAGTGTTTCTCCTCCACGGAAAGTGAATAAAATAACATTTGGATGCCTTTATTGTTCAATCAAAAACGCCCGTTTTTGGTGAAAAAGATAACCACCCCCCCTTACGACATGCTTCAGAAACAAAAAAAATGGTCCATTTTCAAATGTTGCGTCTTTGAACTACAATTCACATTTGTACGTGGATGATCACTTTTAGAGATAAAATTAGATGTTTAAAGTGATTTACAAGCTTCCAGGGGCCCTAAACACAAGATATGAGGAATGGGTAAATATGAATGAAAATGGCCAATTTATTCACTCTGAGGCCTTAAAAAGTTTTTCTTCACTCCAGAAAGTGAATTAAATAACATTTGTAGGCCTTTATTGTTCAATCAAAAACGCCCGATTTTGACGAAAGAGATAACCACCCCCCCTTACGACATGCTTCAGAAACTAAAAAAATGGTCCGTTTTCAAATGTTGCCTCTTTGAACTACAATTCACATTTGTACGTGGAAAAGCACTTTTAAAGATCAAATGAGATGTTTAAAGTGATTTTCATACTTCCAGGGGCCTTAAACACAAGATTTGAGGAATGGGTAAAAGTGAATGAAAATGGCCAATTTACTCACTCTGAGGCCTTAAAAAGTGTTTCTCCTCCACGGGAAGTGAATTAAATACCATTTGGAGGTCTTTATTGTTCAAGCGAAAACGCCTGATTTTTGATGAAAGAGATAACCACCCCCCCTTACGACATGCTTCTGAAACTGAAAAAATGGTTCATTTTCAAATGTTGCGTCTTTGAACCACAATTAACATTTGTACGTGGATAAACACTTTTAGAGCTAAAATTAGATGTTTAAAGTGATTTTCAAGCTTCCAGGGGCCCTAAACACGAGATTTGAGAAATGGGTAAACGTGAATGAAAATGGCCAATTTACTCACTCTGCGGCCTTAAAAAGTGTTTCTCCTCCACGGAAAGTGAATAAAATAACATTTGGATGCCTTTATTGTTCAATCAAAAACGCCCGTTTTTGGTGAAAAAGATAACCACCCCCCCTTACGACATGCTTCAGAAACAAAAAAAATGGTCCATTTTCAAATGTTGCGTCTTTGAACTACAATTCACATTTGTACGTGGATAATCACTTTTAGAGATAAAATTAGATGTTTAAAGTGATTTACAAGCTTCGAGGGGCCATAAACACAAGATATGAGGAATGGGTAAATATGAATGAAAATGGCCAATTTATTCACTCTGAGGCCTTAAAAAGTTTTTCTCCACTCCAGAAAGTGAATTAAATAACATTTGTAGACCTGTATTGTTCAATCAAAAACGCCCGATTTTTGACGAAAGAGATAACCACCCCCCCTTACGACATGCTTCAGAAACAAATAAAATGGTTCATTTTCAAATGTTGCATCTTTGAACGACAATCCACATTTGTACGTGGATAAACACTTTTAGAGATAAAATTAGATGTTTAAAGTGATTTTCAAGCTTCCAGGGGCCCTAAACACAAGATTTGAGAAATGTTTAAAAGTGAATGAAAATGGCCAATTTACTCACTCTGAGGCCTTAAAAAGTGTTTCTCCTCAACGGGAAGTGAATTAAATAACATTTGTAGGCCTTTATTGTTCAAGTGAAAACGCCCGATTATTGACGAAAGAGATAACCACCCCCCCTTACGACATGCTTCAGAAACGAAAAAAATGGTCGGTTTTCAAATGTTGCGTCTTTGAATGACAATCCACATTTGTACGTGGATAATCACTTTTAGAGCTAAAATTAGATGTTTAAAGTGATTTTCAAGCTTCCAGGGGCCCTAAACACAAGATTTGAGAAATGGGTAAAAGTGAATGAAAATGGCCAATTTACTCACTCTGAGGCCTTAAAAAGTGTTTCTCCTCCACGGGAAGTGAATTAAATACCATTTGGAGGCCTTTATTGTTCAAGCGAAAACGCCTGATTTTTGATGAAAGAGATAACCACCCCCCCTTACGACATGCTTCTGAAACTAAAAAAATGGTTAATTTTCAAATGTTGCGTCTTTTGAACTACAATTAACATTGAATGTGGATAATCACTTTTAGAGATAAAATTAGATGTTTAAAGTGATTTACAAGCTTCCAGGGGCCCTAAACACAAGATATGAGGAATGGGTAAATATGAATGAAAATGGCCAATTTATTCACTCTGAGGCCTTAAAAAGTTTTTCTCCACTCCAGAAAGTGAATTAAATAACATTTGTAGACCTTTATTGTTCAATCAAAAACGCCCGATTTTTGAGGAAAGAGATAACCACCCCCCCTTACGACATGCTTCAGAAACAAAAAAAATGGTTCTTTTTCAAATGTTGCATCTTTGAACGACAATCCACATTTGTACGTGGATAAACACTTTTAGAGATAAAATGAGATGTTTAAAGTGATTTTCAAGCTTCCAGGGGCCCTAAACACAAGATTTGAGAAATGGGAAAAAGTGAATGAAAATGGCCAATTTACTCACTCTGAGGCCTTAAAAAGTGTTTCTCCTCAACGGGAAGTGAATTAAATACCATTTGGAGGCCTTTATTGTTCAAGCGAAAACGCCTGATTTTTGATGAAAGAGATAACCACCCCCCCATACGACATGCTTCTGAAACTAAAAAAATGGTTCATTTTCAAATGTTGCGTCTTTTGAACTACAATTAACATTGTACGTGGATAATCACTTTTAGAGGTAAAATGAGATGTTTAAAGTGATTTTCAAGCTTCCAGGGGCCCTAAACACGAGATTTGAGAAATGGGTAACCGTGAATGAAAATGGCCAATTTACTCACTCTGCGGCCTTAAAAAGTGTTTCTCCTCCACGGAAAGTGAATAAAATAACATTTGGATGCCTTTATTGTTCAATCAAAAACGCCCGTTTTTTGGTGAAAAAGATAACCACCCCCCCTTACGACATGCTTCAGAAACGAAAAAAATGTTCCATTTTCAAATGTTGCGTCTTTGAATGACAATCCACATTTGTACGTGGATAATCACTTTTAGAGCTAAAATTAGATGTTTAAAGTGATTTTCAAGCTTCCAGGGGCCCTAAACACAAGATTTGAGAAATGGGTAAAAGTGAATGAAAATGGCCAATTTACTCACTCTGAGGCCTTAAAAAGTGTTTCTCCTCCACGGGAAGTGAATTAAATACCATTTGGAGGCCTTTATTGTTCAAGCAAAAACGCCTGATTTTTGATGAAAGAGATAACCACCCCCCCTTACGACATGCTTCTGAAACTAAAAAAATGGTTCATTTTCAAATGTTGCATCTTTTGAACTACAATTAACATTGTACATGGATAATCACTTTTAGAGATAAAATGAGATGTTTAAAGTGATTTTCAAGCTTCCAGGGGCCCTAAACACAAGATTTGAGAAATGGGTAAAAGTGAATGAAAATGGCCAATGTACTCACTCTGAGGCCTTAAAAAGTGTTTCTCCTCAACGGGAAGTGAATTAAATAACATTTGTAGGCCTTTATTGTTCAAGCGAAAACGCCCGATTATTGACGAAAGAGATAACCACCCCCCCTTACGACATGCTTCTGAAACGAAAAAAATGGTCGGTTTTCAAATGTTGCATCTTTGAATGATAATCCACATTTGTACGTGGATAATCACTTTTAGAGCTAAAATTAGATGTTTAAAGTGATTTTCAAGCTTCCAGGGGCCCTAAACACAAGATTTGAGAAATGGGTAAAAGTGAATGAAAATATCCAATTTACTCACTTTGAGGCCTTAAAAAGTGTTTCTCCTCCACGGGAAGTGAATTAAATACCATTTGGAGGCCTTTATTGTTCAAGCAAAAACGCCTGATTTTTGATGAAAGAGATAACCACCCCCCCTTACGACATGCTTCTGAAACAAAAAAAATGGTTCATTTTCAAATGTTGCGTCTTTTGAACTACAATTAACATTGTACATGGATAATCACTTTTAGAGATAAAATGAGATGTTTAAAGTGATTTTCAAGCTTCCAGGGGCCCTAAACACGAGATTTGAAAAATGGGTAACCGTGAATGAAAATGGCCAATTTTTTCACTCTGCGGCCTTAAAAAGTGTTTCTCCTCCACGGAAAGTGAATAAAATAACATTTGGATGCCTTTATTGTTCAATCAAAAACGCCCGTTTTTTGGTGAAAAAGATAACCACCCCCCCTTACGACATGCTTCAGAAACGAAAAAAATGTCCCATCTTCAAATGTTGCGTCTTTGAACTACAATTCACATTTCTACGTGGATGATCACTTTTAGAGATAAAATTAGATGTTTAAAGTGATTTACAAGCTTCCAGGGGCCCTAAACACAAGATATGAGGAATGGGTAAATATGAATGAAAATGGCCAATTTATTCACTCTGAGGCCTTAAAAAGTTTTTCTCCACTCCAGAAAGTGAATTAAATAACATTTGTAGGCCTTTATTGTTCAATCAAAAACGCCCGATTTTTGACGAAAGAGATAACCACCCCCCCCTTACGACATGCTTCAGAAATTAAAAAAATGGTCCGTTTTTAAATGTAGCCTCTTTGAACTACAATTCACATTTGTACGTGGAAAAGCACTTTTAAAGATCAAATGAGATGTTTAAAGTGATTTTCATGCTTCCAGGGGCCTTAAACACAAGATTTGAGGAATGGGTAAAAGTGAATGAAAATGGCCAATTTACTCACTCTGAGGCCTTAAAAAGTGTTTCTCCTCCACGGGAAGTGAATTAAATAACATTTGTAGGCCTTTATTGTTCAAGCGAGAACGGACGAATATTGACGAAAGAGATAACCACCCCCCCTTACGACATGCTTCAGAAACGTAAAAAATGGCCCGTTTTCAAATGTTGCGTCTTTGAATGACAATCCACATTTGTACGTGGATAATCACTTTTAGAGCTAAAATTAGATGTTTAAAGTGATTTTCAAGCTTCCAGGGGCCCTAAACACAAGATTTGAAAAATGGGTAACCGTGAATGAAAATGGCCAATTTTTTCACTCTGCGGCCTTAAAAAGTGTTTCTCCTCCACGGAAAGTGAATAAAATAACATTTGGATGCCTTTATTGTTCAATCAAAAACGCCTGTTTTTTGGTGAAAAAGATAACCACCCCCCCTTACGACATGCTTCAGAAACGAAAAAAATGGTCCATTTTCAAATGTTGCGTCTTTGAACTACAATTCACATTTGTACGTAGATGATTACTTTTAGAGATAAAATTAGATGTTTAAAGTGATTTACAAGCTTTCAGGGGCCCTAAACACAAGATATGAGGAATGGGTAAATATGAATGAAAATGGCCAATTTATTCACTCTGAGGCCTTAAAAAGTTTTTCTCCACTCCAGAAAGTGAATTAAATAACATTTGTAGACCATTATTGTTCAATCAAAAACGCCCGATTTTTGACGAAAGAGATAACCACCCCCCCTTACGACATGCTTCAGAAACAAAAAAAAATGGTTCATTTTCAAATGTTGCATCTTTGAACGACAATCCACATTTGTACGTGGATAAACACTTTTAGAGATAAAATTAGATGTTTAAAGTGATTTTCAAGCTTCCAGGGGCCCTAAACACAAGATTTGAGAAATGGGTAAAAGTGAATGAAAATGGCCAATTTACTCACTCTGAGGCCTTAAAAAGTGTTTCTCCTCAACGGGAAGTGAATTAAATAACATTTGTAGGCCTTTATTGTTCAAGCAAAAACGCCCGATTATTGACGAAAAGAAATAACCACCCCCCCTTACGACATGCTTCAGAAACGAAAAAAATGGTCCATTTTCAAATGTTGCGTCTTTGAATGGCAATCCACATTTGTACGTGGATAATCACTTTTAGAGGTAAAATTAGATGTTTAAAGTGATTTTCAAGCTTCCAGGGGCCCTAAACACAAGATTTGAGAAATTGGTAAAAGTGAATGAAAATGGCCAATTTACTCACTCTGAGGCCTTAAAAAGTGTTTCTCCTCCACGGGAAGTGAATTAAATACCATTTGGAGGCCTTTATTGTTCAAGCGAAAATGCCTGATTTTTTTTTTTTTTTTTTGAAACCGTTTATTGCAATCTCAAATATATACAGGTATGGGCCTACAACCTTCCGGCCGGCCGCTAGAATGACAGGAGCATATGACATACATACAATAAGGCACTTGGCTTTGCAGAGATGCTAAATCAGGAGGTATCAACAACGTGGGCCACGTGACTCTGAGCCCACAATACGGTTTCGTTTTATACAAACACAACAACACAAAAAACCACACCCGCAAGGCAACCCGCAGTCGAAAGTAACAACACGTGCTCCTCGAATGGGGGACCCCAACCATCCACAGAAATCCAGAGAGGGGAAGGGGCACAGATCCAGGACTGGGAGAACCCTGTGCCCGGGGCTGAGGGAGGGGGTCAACTAGGGGGAGGGAACTGGTGAGGCGGGAGGCAGCAGCGGCAGCTCGCAAATACCCCCGCGGTAGGCGTTCCAGGGGCCCCATACCTTCACCCATGCCCCAGGCTTACCCCGCGCCACATACACCACCTTTTCTCGGAACATGCACCAATCCATGTGTTCTTTCCAGGCCGACACCGCCGGGGGCCTCTGGGATCCCCACAGTTGAGCGATGTCACGTTTAGCGATCATATATCCCAGAGTCACCCACCGCGTCTGCGGAACCGAGTAATCAGTTGGTTCCCACACATTCAGCAAGCATCTCCTCGCTTCAGGCAACAGCGCGACATGCGTAACCACTCGCAGGACCTCATGCACACCACGCCAGAATCGTTCCACCCTCGGGCATTCCCACAGAATATGCAAAAAAGTCGCCAAGGCACCACACCCACGCTTACACAATCCATCCTCGGCATAGCCCATACGCAGAAGCCTTGGCCCCGTCATGTACACCCGGTGGAGTATCTTAAGCTGGACGAAGCGAAGGCGAGCCGGGATGGCCACCTCCTTCGGAGAGGCCACCGCGGAAATCCAGTCCTCGTCGTCCAACTCCAGCCCATCGGCAACCCAAGCCTCACGGAGGCCCATCAACAAGCCCGAGCGGTCATTGATCAGTTTCTTGTAAATGAGGGAGATCGTGCTGTCCGGAACGTGGCCATCCAGCACTCTATCCTCCAGGGGGAAGACTCCGGGATGGAGGCAACGTCTGGAAAGACGGAGCCCAGTGCGTGACGGACCTGCAGGTACCGAAAGTATTCACTGCCCCGCAGCTGAAACTCCGCCTGCAGCGTCTCGAATGTTTTGAATCCCCCCTCGTCCAGAGATCCCCCACTGTACTGATGCCTATCGTGTCCCACTTCTCGAAGCCCTTCGAGGTCCACAGGGAACCCAACCTCTCAGACGCATACAACGGTGACGCCCGGGTCAAACGGTTCTTCCATCCCATAGCTGCATTAGCCGCGTGCCATACTCGCACCATGACACGCGTAGGTCCCGTTAAGCGGGGATCGGGCACGCTAGAGTAGAGCGCTCGATTGTAGTCGCCACCGGGCAGGAGCATCTTATCCATTTCAAATGCCGGGTTTAAGGCGGGCCCATAGAGGCCGTGATTAATTGCAGCTAACTGGGAGGCCCAGTAATACCGCTTAATATCCGGGAGGGCAATCCCCCCGTCGTACCACGGGAGCGTCAACTTTGCCAGGGCTATACGCGGCCTCCCGTCCCAGAACAGGCGGCGCTGTAGACTTTCCACCTCACGGAAGTAGCGCGCCGGGACCAAGTCCATAGTGTTCTGGAGAGCGTAAAGGAAGCGCGGCAACAACATCATCTTAAACAATGCCGCCCGGCCGAGCGGCGAAAGCGGCAAGCGCCGCCAGCGCGCGACGTCCTCCTTCAAGCGCTGGAGGGGGGGAAGCAAATTCCGCTCGTAGCGGGCCTCCAGGTCCAGCGTAATATAGACACCCAGGTATCGAAACCCCTGCGAGGCAATCTGGATCGGACAGCCCCGCGGGAGGACGGGAGCCTCCCCGGAAAGCACATAGACACATGATTTAGCCCAGTTGATGACAAGGCCTGAGTTACGGCCGAAGGAGCGCAGAACATCGACCAGGACAATCAGTGATTTGCGCGGGGAGGCTAAGTACAAAAGGATATCGTCAGCGTAGAGGGACACGCGGTCCTCATACTCGGGGGTCCAACGGAGACCACGGATGGAAGGGTGCCACCGCAACCACTCCGCCAGGGGTTCCAAGCCCAGTGCAAACAGGAGCGGCGACAGGGGGCAACCCTGTCGCGTGCCCCGTCCCAGCACGAATGGGGCCGAGACTCGACCATTCACCACCACCTGCGCCAATGGGTCCGAGTACAACAATTTGACCCAGCTGATGAATCCCGGTCCAAATCCAAATTTCGCCAGCATCGCCCAAATGTATGGCCATTCGAGCGTGTCAAACGCCATGGTGGCGTCCAAGGACGCCAAGATGGCCGGCTCCCGCACGAACGGAACACGCGCGAGCACCCCGTGCAAGCGCCGCAGATTAAGGGCCGTGTTGCGATGAGGAATAAAGCCGGACTGGTCTTGGTGGACCAGATCGCCCACCACGCCGACCAGCCGGCTGGCGAGCACCTTGGCGAGGATTTTAGGCTCCGCATTCAAGAGCGAGATAGGCCGATAGGATGTAACCCGGTCTCGTGCTCTCCCCTCCTTGTGGATCACCACGATGGTAGCCAGACGCTGGTCCGGCGGGAGGGAGCCCCGCGAGTGGGCCGCCAGGAACATTGCGCGGAGGTGGGGTGCCAGTACATCCGGTCGCAGCTTATACAACTCGATAGGAATGCCGTTCAGGCCCATGGCCTTGCCAGATGCGACCGAGCGTATGGCGAGGGCAATTTCGTCCGAGGTGGGAGCGGCATCCAACGACTCCCTGTCCTCCACTGAAAGGGAGGGCAGCGCGATATCTCGCAGCAGGGCATGGGAATCCTCCTCCGAGCAGGGAGAGACCGGGGAATATACCTCGCGGAAATAATCCGCGAAGCAAGAGACAATGCCTTCCGGCTCGGTGACACGTACACCATCCATCCTCTCAATCAGCGGGACCACACGACTAGCTCTCTCCTTCTTATCCAACCACGCAATCAATTTACCAGCCTTATCACCCACATCATACAGTCGCCCCTGTTGCTCTCTACTGAGGCCCCTAGCCGCCTCCGCGACGAGGGCCCTATAGGCCGCCTGCTTAAGGTGTAGAACGTGCAGCGCAGCATCCGTCACCCCACTCCCCAGATCACCCTCTAATACAGTAATTTCAGCCTCCACCCGGGTCACCTCCTCCTGTGCGCGCCTCCGGGCATGGGAGATAAAGGAGACGGCCTCCCCTCTAAGAACTGTCTTGAAGGCTTCCCACAGGGAGATAGCCAACGGGACAGACCCCACATTCTCCTCAAAATACCGTTGCAAGGATTTAATCAAGTCAGCACGAATAGTGGGGTCGCGCAGGTACCAAGCATTGGTTGGAGCTACCCTGCCCTCCCCCCTCGGGAAGACATCAAAGTGCAACAGGAGCGGGGAGTGATCTGAAATACCCCGCGCCAGATGGCGCACCTCACCCACTCTCCCAGCATAGGCCGCGGGGACAAGGACATGATCAAGCCGCGATAGGCTACCATGGGCACCCGAATGGAAGGTGTACTGCAGCTGCGTGGGATGTTTTAAACGCCAGCAGTCCACCAATCCCAGTGTATCCAAAAGGCCGGACAGCCACGCCTGTGCCCGGGGGAGGTCCCTAGGGGGATAACGATCCATGGTCCCAGAAGCTACCGCATTGAAGTCCCCCCAACCACCAGAAGCCCCCCCGGAAGGTCAAGAAGGAGGCGTCCCAGGTCCGCGAAAGTGGTGGACTGTAACCCCGGTGGGACGTTCACTGATACAAAAACAACTACTTTGCCCTCCATTCTCCCCACCAAGGCAGTGTAGCGTCCCCTCTCATCATGGCGCACCTCGTCTATTTCTAGCGGGAGCGAGGTCTTGACCATAATGCCCACCCCCCGCGAGCCTGAGGTGAAGCCCGAGTGGGCCACCAAACGATAGCCACGCCGATTCATGGCACAAAAGGAGTTACCAATAAGGTGTGTCTCCTGCAGGAAGACCACATCAGGCGAAATCCGTTTCAGATACTGCAGGACCACACCCCGCTTAATCCTATCACCCAGTCCGTTAACGTTCCAGGACAACAAAGTCAGGTCCCTACCCCCCATCACATACAGAAGCCATCATTTGTCCCCCCGAGAGCATCTCAAAAACACCAATACAGTAAAGGGTTTGCCTTGCGGTAAAAACGAACAACACCCCACCCCAACCCACCCATCCCAACAAAACTCCCCCCTCCCTGCACCCCTGCATGAGCCCAAACAGCCCCCCCAAAGTGCAGTGTGCCTGTCGCCCCATAGATAAGAAAACTAACTAGTCCCCCAGAGGAGGAGGGAGATCCCCCAAGAGACCCCGCACGACCTCCACAGGAGGGGAACTTACACGAACAGTCAATGGTGACAATAACGTAGTCCAGAGCAAGGCCTACCATTAGTCCCTCAGTCCTGATCTGGCGGGCCCTCCCCACCAACCGCTCCCCCCCCAACCCCCCGGCCCCGATCTCCGGGCAAAGTGTCCAACCAGTCCCCGGCCGCCTCGGGACGATCAAAAAAGTGCGGGCGGCCATCCACCTCCACCCTCAACTTAGCTGGAAAAAGCATCGCATACTTGAGGTTCAGGTCCCGTAGGCGACGTTTGACTCCGAGAAAACTCAGTCTCTGCTTTTGGACCGCCGGAGTGAAGTCAGGATAGAAATTTATATCCATGTTGTCGAGTCTGACCGGTCCTTGTAGCCTAGAAGTCTGCAGGATAGCGTCTCTGTCCCGAAAGTTGAAAATCCGGGCAATGAGAGGCCTCGGAGGGGCTCCGGCCTTAGGCCTACCTCCGGGGACCCTGTGGGCTCGTTCCACCGCAAAGAATTTACTCAGCCCCCGGGGCTGGAGATGGGTGAGAATCAGGTCCTCCACAAACAGATCCGCCGCCTCTGCCTCACGTCCCTCCGGCACCCCGATAATGCGAACGTTGTTCCTCCGGGCCCGACCCTCGGAATCCTCCAGTCGACGATTCATCAGGGCGCTCGCCTGGCCAAGCCTGCGCACCTCCTGTTGGAGGGCTGCCACGTCCGCTGTGAGGCCCGAGGTAGTGTGGGCCAAAGAATCGACCCGGTCATTTGTTTTGGACAGATCGGCCCTCACCAGGCCCACATCCACGAGGACCGAGTCGATCTTCTGCGCCAGTGTGTCAAAGCGCTGGTCCACCGAGGCCTTCATCTCGGCGATGGCGCCCATGACGTCTCGGAGGGTCAGATCCGTGGGCAGAGCAGGAGCATCAGTCGGGCCCGCAGGGGACCTACGCAGCGCCTCTGGAGATCCCTTCTGGAGGGTGTAGCGGTCCATGTTGTTGGATTGATGGGCCGCGCCACGACGGGTCGATTTTACCTTGGCCCGGTCGGCATCTTGTTTCGTGGACATTGTTTCAGTCCCCAAATCGTGTCAATATCCTCAAAAAGGGGGCCGACAATCCAGTTCAAGGGCTCCGGGGGAGAGCGATCACCGCTCCGCAGGACGGATCTCAGCCGGCGGGCCGGCAGGGCACCCCAACGAGGCCACACCACCGCACACCGCCCCGCAACCCTACCTCGCCTGGCAGCAAGGAGGGCGCAAAAGCGAAAGTGAAAGTGCGGGGTACGCGAGTCGCCCAGCCTTGCCCGCCGCTGTTGTTCACTTCGTCTCCGGATCGCCCCACAACTCCAATCCGGGGGGCCGGTGTGGAGAAGGCCGCAAACCTCAATCGGTGCTCCCGCCGGTGTCCGAGGTCCGATTTAGAAACGGAAAACGGGTGTCACCTCAGCTCGGGCTCACAAACACAGTCCCCTCATCTAGGACAGGATTCGGTCAGGATTTATGTAGGAGGTCGCGGAGGTCCTCCTCCTCCTCAATGTTGCGTCTTTTGAACTACAATTAACATTGTACGTGGATAATCACTTTTAGAGATAAAATGAGATGTTTAAAGTGATTGTCAAGCTTCCAGGGGCCCTAAACACGAGATTTGAGAAATGGGTAACCGTGAATGAAAATGGCCAATTTACTCACTCTGCGGCCTTAAAAAGTGTTTCTCCTCCACGGAAAGTGAATAAAATAACATTTGGATGCCTTTATTGTTCAATCAAAAACGCCCGTTTTTTGGTGAAAAAGATAACCACCCCCCCTTACGACATGCTTCAGAAACGAAAAAAATGTTCCATTTTCAAATGTTGCGTCTTTGAACTACAATTCACATTTGTACGTGGATGATCACTTTTAGAGATAAAATTAGATGTTTAAAGTGATTTACAAGCTTCCAGGGGCCCTAAACACAAGATATGAGGAATGGGTAAATATGAATGAAAATGGCCAATTTATTCACTCTGAGGCCTTAAAAAGTGTTTCTCCTCCACGGGAAGTGAATTAAATACCATTTGGAGGTCTTTATTGTTCAAGCGAAAACGCCTGATTTTTGATGAAAGAGATAACCACCCCCCCTTACGACATGCTTCTGAAACTGAAAAAATGGTTCATTTTCAAATGTTGCGTCTTTGAACCACAATTAACATTTGTACGTGGATAAACACTTTTAGAGCTAAAATTAGATGTTTAAAGTGATTTTCAAGCTTCCAGGGGCCCTAAACACGAGATTTGAGAAATGGGTAAACGTGAATGAAAATGGCCAATTTACTCACTCTGCGGCCTTAAAAAGTGTTTCTCCTCCACGGAAAGTGAATAAAATAACATTTGGATGCCTTTATTGTTCAATCAAAAACGCCCGTTTTTGGTGAAAAAGATAACCACCCCCCCTTACGACATGCTTCAGAAACAAAAACAATGGTCCATTTTCAAATGTTGCGTCTTTGAACTACAATTCACATTTGTACGTGGATAATCACTTTTAGAGATAAAATTAGATGTTTAAAGTGATTTACAAGCTTCCAGGGGCCCTAAACACAAGATATGAGGAATGGGTAAATATGAATGAAAATGGCCAATTTATTCACTCTGAGGCCTTAAAAAGTTTTTCTCCACTCCAGAAAGTGAATTAAATAACATTTGTAGACCTTTATTGTTCAATCAAAAACGCCCGATTTTTGACGAAAGAGATAACCACCCCCCCTTACGACATGCTTCAGAAACAAAAAAAATGGTTCATTTTCAAATGTTGCATCTTTGAACGACAATCCACATTTGTACGTGGATAAACACTTTTAGAGATAAAATTAGATGTTTAAAGTGATTTTCAAGCTTCCAGGGGCCCTAAACACAAGATTTGAGAAATGGGAAAAAGTGAATGAAAATGGCCAATTTACTCACTCTGAGGCCTTAAAAAGTGTTTCTCCTCAACGGGAAGTGAATTAAATAACATTTGTAGGCCTTTATTGTTCAAGCGCAAACGCCCGATTATTGACGAAAGAGATAACCACCCCCCCTTACGACATGCTTCAGAAACGAAAAAAATGGTCCATTTTCAAATGTTGCTTCTTTGAATGACAATCCACATTTGTACGTGGATAATCACTTTTAGAGCTAAAATTAGATGTTTAAAGTGATTTTCAAGCTTCCAGGGGCCCTAAACACAAGATTTGAGAAATGGGTAAAAGTGAATGAAAAAGGCCAATTTACTCACTCTGAGGCCTTAATAAGTGTTTCTCCTCCACGGGAAGTGAATTAAATACCATTTGGAGGCCTTTATTGTTCAAGCGAAAACGCCTGATTTTTGATGAAAGAGATAACCACCCCCCCTTACGACATGCTTCTGAAACTAAAAAAATGGTTCATTTTCAAATGTTGCGTCTTTTGAACTACAATTAACATTGTACATGGATAATCACTTTTAGAGATAAAATGAGATGTTTAAAGTGATTTTCAAGCTTCCAGGGGCCCTAAACACGAGATTTGAGAAATGGGTAACCGTGAATGAAAATGGGCAATTTACTCACTCTGAGGCCGTAAAAAGTTTTTCTCCACTCCAGAAAGTGAATTAAATAACATTTGTAGGCCTTTATTGTTCAATCAAAAACGCCCGATTTTTGATGAAAGAGATAACCACCCCCCCTTACGACATGCTTCAGAAACTAAAAAAATGGTCCGTTTTCAAATGTTGCCTCTTTGAACTACAATTCACATTTGTACGTGGAAAAGCACTTTTAAAGATCAAATGAAATGTTTAAAGTGATTTTCATGCTTCCAGGGGCCTTAAACACAAGATTTGAGGAATGGGTAAAAGTGAATGAAAATGGCCAATTTACTCACTCTGAGGCCTTAAAAAGTGTTTCTCCTCCACGGGAAGTGAATTAAATACCATTTGGAGGTCTTTATTGTTCAAGCAAAAACGCCTGATTTTTGATGAAAGAGATAACCACCCCCCCTTACGACATGCTTCTGAAACTGAAAAAATGGTTCATTTTCAAATGTTGCGTCTTTGAACCACAATTAACATTTGTACGTGGATAAACACTTTTAGAGCTAAAATTAGATGTTTAAAGTGATTTTCAAGCTTCCAGGGGCCCTAAACACGAGATTTGAGAAATGGGTAAACGTGAATGAAAATGGCCAATTTACTCACTCTGCGGCCTTAAAAAGTGTTTCTCCTCCACGGAAAGTGAATAAAATAACATTTGGATGCCTTTATTGTTCAATCAAAAACGCCCGTTTTTGGTGAAAAAGATAACCACCCCCCCTTACGACATGCTTCAGAAACAAAAAAAATGGTCCATTTTCAAATGTTGCGTCTTTGAACTACAATTCACATTTGTACGTGGATAATCACTTTTAGAGATAAAATTAGATGTTTAAAGTGATTTACAAGCTTCCAGGGGCCCTAAACACAAGATATGAGGAATGGGTAAATATGAATGAAAATGGCCAATTTATTCACTCTGAGGCCTTAAAAAGTTTTTCTCCACTCCAGAAAGTGAATTAAATAACATTTGTAGGACTTTATTGTTCAAGCGAAAACGCCCGATTATTGACGAAAGAGATAACCACCCCCCCTTACGACATGCTTCAGAAACGAAAAAAATGGTCCGTTTTCAAATGTTGCGTCTTTGAATGACAATCCACATTTGTACGTGGATAATCACTTTTAGAGCTAAAATTAGATGTTTAAAGTGATTTTCAAGCTTCCAGGGGCCCTAAACACAAGATTTGAGAAATGGGTAAAAGTGAATGAAAATGGCCAATTTACTCACTCTGAGGCCTTAAAAAGTGTTTCTCCTCCACGGGAAGTGAATTAAATACCATTTGGAGGCCTTTATTGTTCAAGCGAAAACGCCTGATTTTTGATGAAAGAGATAACCACCCCCCCTTACGACATGCTTCAGAAACGAAAAAAATGGTCCATTTTCAAATGTTGCGTCTTTGAACTACAATTCACATTTGTACGTGGATAATCACTTTTAGAGATAAAATGAGATGTTTAAAGTGATTTTCAAGCTTCCAGGGGCCCTAAACACAAGATATGAGGAATGGGTAAATATGAATGAAAATGGCCAATTTATTCACTCTGAGGCCTTAAAAAGTGTTTCTCCACTCCAGAAAGTGAATTAAATAACATTTGTAGGCCTTTATTGTTCAATCAAAAACGCCTGATTTTTGACGAAAGAGATAACCACCCCCCCCTTACGACATGCTTCAGAAACTAAAAAAATGGTCCGTTTTTAAATGTAGCCTCTTTGAACTACAATTCACATTTGTACGTGGAAAAGCACTTTTAAAGATCAAATGAGATGTTTAAAGTGATTTTCATGCTTCCAGGGGCCTTAAACACAAGATTTGAGGAATGGGTAAAAGTGAATGAAAATGGCCAATTTACTCACTCTGAGGCCTTAAAAAGTGTTTCTCCTCCACGGGAAGTGAATTAAATAACATTTGTAGGCCTTTATTGTTCAAGCGAGAACGCCCGATTATTGACGAAAGAGATAACCACCCCCCCTTACGACATGCTTCAGAAACGTAAAAAATGGCCCGTTTTCAAATGTTGCGTCTTTGACTGACAATCCACATTTGTACGTGGATAATCACTTTTAGAGCTAAAATTAGATGTTTAAAGTGATTTTCAAGCTTCCAGGGGCCCTAAACACGAGATTTGAAAAATGGGTAACCGTGAATGAAAATGGCCAATTTACTCACTCTGCGGCCTTAAAAAGTGTTTCTCCTCAACGGAAAGTGAATAAAATAGCATTTGGATGCCTTTATTGTTCAATCAAAAACGCCCGTTTTTTGGTGAAAAAGATAACCACCCCCCCTTACGACATGCTTCAGAAACGAAAAAAATGGTCCATTTTCAAATGTTGCGTCTTTGAACTACAATTCACATTTGTACGTGGATGATCACTTTTAGAGATAAAATTAGATGTTTAAAGTGATTTACAAGCTTCCAGGGGCCCTAAACACAAGATATGAGGAATGGGTAAATATGAATGAAAATGGCCAATTTATTCACTCTGAGGCCTTAAAAAGTTTTTCTCCACTCCAGAAAGTGAATTAAATAACACTTGTAGGCCTTTATTGTTCAATCAAAAACGCCCGATTTTTTGACGAAAGAGATAACCACCCCCCCCTTACGACATGCTTCAGAAACTAAAAAAATGGTCCGTTTTTAAATGTAGCCTCTTTGAACTACAATTCACATTTGTACGTGGAAAAGCACTTTTAAAGATCAAATGAGATGTTTAAAGTGATTTTCATACTTCCAGGGGCCCTAAACACAAGATTTGAGAAATGGGAAAAAGTGAATGAAAATGGCCAATTTACTCACTCCGAGGCCTTAAAAAGTGTTTCTCCTCAACGGGAAGTGAATTAAATAACATTTGTAGGCCTTTATTGTTCAAGCGAAAACGCCCGATTATTGACGAAAGAGATAACCACCCCCCCTTACGACATGCTTCAGAAACGAAAAAAATGGTCCGTTTTCAAATGTTGCGTCTTTGAATGACAATCCACATTTGTACGTGGATAATCACTTTTAGAGCTAAAATTAGATGTTTAAAGTGATTTTCAAGCTTCCAGGGGCCCTAAACACAAGATTTGAGAAATGGGTAAAAGTGAATGAAAATGGCCAATTTACTCACTCTGAGGCCTTAATAAGTGTTTCTCCTCCACGGGAAGTGAATTAAATACCATTTGGAGGCCTTTATTGTTCAAGCGAAAACGCCTGATTTTTGATGAAAGAGATAACCACCCCCCCTTACGACATGCTTCTGAAACTAAAAAAATGGTTCATTTTCAAATGTTGCGTCTTTTGAACTACAATTAACATTGTACGTGGATAATCACTTTTAGAGATAAAATGAGATGTTTAAAGTGATTTTCAAGCTTCCAGGGGCCCTAAACACGAGATTTGAGAAATGGGTAACCGTGAATGAAAATGGCCAATTTACTCACTCTGCGGCCTTAAAAAGTGTTTCTCCTCCACGGAAAGTGAATAAAATAACATTTGTAGGCCTGTATTGTTCAATCAAAAACGCCCGATTTTTGACGAATGAGATAACCACCCCCCCTTACGACATGCTTCAGAAACAAAAAAAATGGTTCATTTTCAAATGTTGCATCTTTGAACGACAATCCACATTTGTACGTGGATAAACACTTTTAGAGATAAAATTAGATGTTTAAAGTGATTTTCAAGCTTCCAGGGGCCCTAAACATAAGATTTGAGAAATGTTTAAAAGTGAATGAAAATGGCCAATTTACTCACTCTGAGGCCTTAAAAAGTGTTTCTCCTCAACGGGAAGTGAATTAAATAACATTTGTAGGCCTTTATTGTTCAAGCGAAAACGCCCGATTATTGACGAAAGAGATAACCACCCCCCCTTACGACATGCTTCAGAAACGAAAAAAATGGTCGGTTTTCAAATGTTGCGCCTTTGAATGACAATCCACATTTGTACGTGGATAATCACTTTTAGAGCTAAAATTAGATGTTTAAAGTGATTTTCAAGCTTCCAGGGGCCCTAAACACAAGATTTGAGAAATGGGTAAAAGTGAATGAAAATGGCCAATTTACTCACTCTGGGGCCTTAAAAAGTGTTTCTCCTCCACGGGAAGTGAATTAAATACCATTTGGAGGCCTTTATTGTTCAAGCGAAAACGCCTGATTTTTGATGAAAGAGATAACCACCCCCCCTTACGACATGCTTCTGAAACAAAAAAAATGGTTCATTTTCAAATGTTGCGTCTTTTGAACTACAATTAACATTGTATGTGGATAATCACTTTTAGAGATAAAATTAGATGTTTAAAGTGATTTACAAGCTTCCAGGGGCCCTAAACACAAGATATGAGGAATGGGTAAATATGAATGAAAATGGCCAATTTATTCACTCTGAGGCCTTAAAAAGTTTTTCTCCACTCCAGAAAGTGAATTAAATAACATTTGTAGACCTTTATTGTTCAATCAAAAACGCCCGATTTTTGACGAAAGAGATAACCACCCTCCCTTACGACATGCTTCAGAAACAAAAAAAATGGTTTTTTTTCAAATGTTGCATCTTTGAACGACAATCCACATTTGTACGTGGATAAACACTTTTAGAGATAAAATTAGATGTTTAAAGTGATTTTCAAGCTTCCAGGGGCCCTAAACACAAGATTTGAGAAATGGGAAAAAGTGAATGAAAATGGCCAATTTACTCGCTCTGAGGCCTTAAAAAGTGTTTCTCCTCAACGGGAAGTGAATTAAATACCATTTGGAGGCCTTTATTGTTCAAGCGAAAACGCCTGATTTTTGATGAAAGAGATAACCACCCCCCATACGACATGCTTCTGAAACTAAAAAAATGGTTCATTTTCAAATGTTGCGTCTTTTGAACTACAATTAACATTGTACGTGGATAATCACTTTTAGAGGTAAAATGAGATGTTTAAAGTGATTTTCAAGCTTCCAGGGGCCCTAAACACAAGATTTGAGAAATGGGAAAAAGTGAATGAAAATGGCCAATTTACTCGCTCTGAGGCCTTAAAAAGTGTTTCTCCTCAACGGGAAGTGAATTAAATACCATTTGGAGGCCTTTATTGTTCAAGCGAAAACGCCTGATTTTTGATGAAAGAGATAACCACCCCCCATACGACATGCTTCAGAAACGAAAAAAATGTTCCATTTTCAAATGTTGCGTCTTTGAATGACAATCCACATTTGTACGTGGATAATCACTTTTAGAGCTAAAATTAGATGTTTAAAGTGATTTTCAAGCTTCCAGGGGCCCTAAACACAAGATTTGAGAAATGGGAAAAAGTGAATGAAAATGGCCAATTTACTCACTCTGAGGCCTTAAAAAGTGTTTCTCCTCAACGGGAAGTGAATTAAATAACATTTGTAGGCCTTTATTGTTCAAGCGAAAACGCCCGATTATTTACGAAAGAGATAACCACCCCCCCTTACGACATGCTTCAGAAACGAAAAAAATGGTCCGTTTTCAAATGTTGCGTCTTTGAATGACAATCCACATTTGTACGTGGATAATCACTTTTAGAGCTAAAATTAGATGTTTAAAGTGATTTTCAAGCTTCCATGGGCCCTAAACACAAGATTTGAGAAATGGGTAAAAGTGAATAAAAATGGCCAATTTACTCACTCTGAGGCCTTAATAAGTGTTTCTCCTCCACGGGAAGTGAATTAAATACCATTTGGAGGCCTTTATTGTTCAAGCGAAAACGCCCGATTATTGACGAAAGAGATAACCACCCCCCCTTACGACATGCTTCAGAAACGAAAAAAATGGTCCGTTTTCAAATGTTGCGTCTTTGAATGACAATCCACATTTGTACGTGGATAATCACTTTTAGAGCTAAAATTAGATGTTTAAAGTGATTTTCATACTTCCAGGGGCCTTAAACACAAGATTTGAGGAATGGGTAAAAGTGAATGAAAATGGCCAATTTACTCACTCTGAGGCCTTAAAAAGTGTTTCTCCTCCACGGGAAGTGAATTAAATACCATTTGGAGGTCTTTATTGTTCAAGCGAAAATGCCTGATTTTTGATGAAAGAGATAACCACCCCCCCTTACGACATGCTTCTGAAACTGAAAAAATGGTTCATTTTCAAATGTTGCGTCTTTGAACTACAATTCACATTTGTACGTGGAAAAGCACTTTTAAAGATCAAATGAGATGTTTAAAGTGATTTTCATACTTCCAGGGGCCTTAAACACAAGATTTGAGGAATGGGTAAATATGAATGAAAATGGCCAATGTATTCACTCTGAGGCCTTAAAAAGTTTTTCTCCACTCCAGAAAGTGAATTAAATAACATTTGTAGGCCTTTATTGTTCAATCAAAAACGCCCGATTTTTGACGAAAGAGATAACCACCCCCCCTTACGACATGCTTCAGAAACTAAAAAAATGGTCCGTTTTCAAATGTTGCCTCTTTGAACTACAATTCACATTTGTACGTGGATAAACACTTTTAGAGATAAAATTAGATGTTTAAAGTGATTTTCATACTTCCAGGGGCCTTAAACACAAGATTTGAGGAATGGGTAAAAGTGAATGAAAATGGCCAATTTACTCACTCTGAGGCCTTAAAAAGTGTTTCTCCTCCACGGGAAGTGAATTAAATACCATTTGGAGGTCTTTATTGTTCAAGCGAAAACGCCTGATTTTTGATGAAAGAGATAACCACCCCCCCTTACGACATGCTTCTGAAACTGAAAAAATGGTTCATTTTCAAATGTTGCGTCTTTGAACCACAATTAACATTTGTACGTGGATAAACACTTTTAGAGCTAAAATTAGATGTTCAAAGTGATTTTCAAGCTTCCAGGGGCCCTAAACACAAGATTTGAGAAATGTTTAAAAGTGAATGAAAATGGCCAATTTACTCACTCTGCGGCCTTAAAAAGTGTTTCTCCTCCACGGAAAGTGAATAAAATAACATTTGGATGCCTTTATTGTTCAATCAAAAACGCCCGTTTTTTGGTGAAAAAGATAACCACCCCCCCTTACGACATGCTTCAGAAACGAAAAAAATGTTCCATTTTAAAATGTTGCGTCTTTGAATGACAATCCACATTTGTACGTGGATAATCACTTTTAGAGCTAAAATTATATGTTTAAAGTGATTTTCAAGCTTCCAGGGGCCCTAAACACAAGATTTGAGAAATGAGTAAAAGTGAATGAAAATGGCCAATTTACTCACTCTGAGGCCTTAAAAAGTGTTTCTCCTCCACGGGAAGTGAATTAAATACCATTTGGAGTCCTTTGTTGTTCAAGCAAAACGCCTGATTTTTGATGAAAGAGATAACAACCCCCCCTTACGACATGCTTCTGAAACTAAAAAAATGGTTCATTTTCAAATGTTGCATCTTTTGAACTTCAATTAACATTGTAGATGGATAATCACTTTTAGAGATAAAATGAGATGTTTAAAGTGATTTTCAAGCTTCCAGGGGCCCTAAACACGAGATTTGAAAAATGGGTAACCGTGAATGAAAATGGTCAATTTTTTCACTCTGCGGCCTTAAAAAGTGTTTCTCCTCCACGGAAAGGGAATAAAATAACATTTGGATGCCTTTATTGTTCAATCAAAAACGCCCGTTTTTTGGTGAAAAAGATAACCACCCCCCCTTACGACATGCTTCAGAAACGAAAAAAATGGTCCATTTTCAAATGTTGCGTCTTTGAACTACAATTCACATTTGTACGTGGATAATCACTTTTAGAGATAAAATTAGATGTTTAAAGTGATTTACAAGCTTCCAGGGGCCCTAAACACAAGATATGAGGAATGGGTAAATATGAATGAAAATGGCCAATTTATTCACTCTGAGGACTTAAAAAGTTTTTCTTCACTCCAGAAAGTGAATTAAATAACATTTGTAGGCCTTTATTGTTCAATCAAAAACGCCCGATTTTTGACGAAAGAGATAACCACCCCCCCTTACGACATGCTTCAGAAACAAAAAAAATGGTTCATTTTCAAATGTTGCATCTTTGAACGACAATCCACATTTGTACGTGGATAAACACTTTTAGAGATAAAATTAGATGTTTAAAGTGATTTTCAAGCTTCCAGGGGCCCTAAACACAAGATTTGAGAAATGGGAAAAAGTGAATGAAAATGGCCAATTTACTCACTCTGAGGCCTTAAAAAGTGTTTCTCCTCAACGGGAAGTGAATTAAATACCATTTGGAGGCCTTTATTGTTCAAGCGAAAACGCCTGATTTTTGATGAAAGAGATAACCACCCCCCATACGACATGCTTCTGAAACTAAAAAAATGGTTCATTTTCAAATGTTGCGTCTTTTGAACTACAATTAACATTGTACGTGGATAATCACTTTTAGAGGTAAAATGAGATGTTTAAAGTGATTTTCAAGCTTCCAGGGGCCCTAAACACGAGATTTGAGAAATGGGTAACCGTGAATGAAAATGGCCAATTTACTCACTCTGCGGCCTTAAAAAGTGTTTCTCCTCCACGGAAAGTGAATAAAATAACATTTGGATGCCTTTATTGTTCAATCAAAAACGCCCGTTTTTTGGTGAAAAAGATAACCACCCCCCCTTACGACATGCTTCAGAAACGAAAAAAATGTTCCATTTTCAAATGTTGCGTCTTTGAATGACAATCCACATTTGTACGTGGATAATCACTTTTAGAGCTAAAATTAGATGTTTAAAGTGATTTTCAAGCTTCCAGGGGCCCTAAACACAAGATTTGAGAAATGGGTAAAAGTGAATGAAAATGGCCAATTTACTCACTCTGAGGCCTTAAAAAGTGTTTCTCCTCCACGGGAAGTGAATTAAATACCATTTGGAGGCCTTTATTGTTCAAGCAAAAACGCCTGATTTTTGATGAAAGAGATAACCACCCCCCCTTACGACATGCTTCTGAAACTAAAAAAAGGTTCATTTTCAAATGTTGCATCTTTTGAACTACAATTAACATTGTACATGGATAATCACTTTTAGAGATAAAATGAGATGTTTAAAGTGATTTTCAAGCTTCCAGGGGCCCTAAACACGAGATTTGAAAAATGGGTAACCGTGAATGAAAATGGCCAATTTTTTCACTCTGCGGCCTTAAAAAGTGTTTCTCCTCCACGGAAAGTGAATAAAATAACATTTGGATGCCTTTATTGTTCAATCAAAAACGCCCGTTTTTTGGTGAAAAAGATAACCACCCTCCCTTACGACATGCTTCAGAAACGAAAAAAATGGTCCATTTTCAAATGTTGCGTCTTTGAACTACAATTCACATTTGTACGTGGATGATCACTTTTAGAGATAAAATTAGATGTTTAAAGTGATTTACAAGCTTCCAGGGGCCCTAAACACAAGATATGAGGAATGGGTAAATATGAATGAAAATGGCCAATTTTTTCACTCTGCGGCCTTAAAAAGTGTTTCTCCTCAACGGGAAGTGAATTAAATAACATTTGTAGGCCTTTATTGTTCAAGCGAAAACGCCCGATTATTGACGAAAGAGATAACCACCCCCCCTTACGACATGCTTCAGAAACGAAAAAAATGGTCCGTTTTCAAATGTTGCGTCTTTGAATGACAATCCACATTTGTACGTGGATAATCACTTTTAGAGCTAAAATTAGATGTTTAAAGTGATTTTCAAGCTTCCAGGGGCCCTAAACACAAGATTTGAGAAATGGGTAAAAGTGAATAAAAATGGCCAATTTACTCACTCTGAGGCCTTAATAAGTGTTTCTCCTCCACGGGAAGTGAATTAAATACCATTTGGAGGCCTTTATTGTTCAAGCGAAAACGCCTGATTTTTGATGAAAGAGATAACCACCCCCCCTTACGACATGCTTCTGAAACTAAAAAAATGGTTCATTTTCAAATGTTGCGTCTTTTGAACTACAATTAACATTGTACGTGGATAATCACTTTTAGAGATAAAATGAGATGTTTAAAGTGATTTTCAAGCTTCCAGGGGCCCTAAACACGAGATTTGAGAAATGGGTAACCGTGAATGAAAATGGCCAATTTACTCACTCTGCGGCCTTAAAAAGTGTTTCTCCTCCACAGAAAGTGAATAAAATAACATTTGGATGCCTTTATTGTTCAATCAAAAACGCCCGTTTTTTGGTGAAAAAGATAACCACCCCCCCCTTACGACATGCTTCAGAAACGAAAAAAATGTTCCATTTTCAAATGTTGCGTCTTTGAACTACAATTCACATTTGTACGTGGATGATCACTTTTAGAGATAAAATTAGATGTTTAAAGTGATTTACAAGCTTCCAGGGGCCCTAAACACAAGATATGAGGAATGGGTAAATATGAATGAAAATGGCCAATTTATTCACTCTGAGGCCTTAAAAAGTTTTTCTCCACTCCAGAAAGTGAATTAAATAACATTTGTAGGCCTTTATTGTTCAATCAAAAACGCCCGATTTTTGACGAAAGAGATAACCACCCCCCCTTACGACATGCTTCAGAAACTAAAAAAATGGTCCGTTTTCAAATGTTGCCTCTTTGAACTACAATTCACATTTGTACGTGGAAAAGCACTTTTAAAGATCAAATGAGATGTTTAAAGTGATTTTCATACTTCCAGGGGCCTTAAACACAAGATTTGAGGAATGGGTAAAAGTGAATGAAAATGGCCAATTTACTCACTCTGAGGCCTTAAAAAGTGTTTCTCCTCCACGGGAAGTGAATTAAATACCATTTGGAGGTCTTTATTGTTCAAGCGAAAATGCCTGATTTTTGATGAAAGAGATAACCACCCCCCCTTACGACATGCTTCTGAAACTGAAAAAATGGTTCATTTTCAAATGTTGCGTCTTTGAACTACAATTCACATTTGTACGTGGAAAAGCACTTTTAAAGATCAAATGAGATGTTTAAAGTGATTTTCATACTTCCAGGGGCCTTAAACACAAGATTTGAGGAATGGGTAAATATGAATGAAAATGGCCAATTTATTCACTCTGAGGCCTTAAAAAGTTTTTCTCCACTCCAGAAAGTGAATTAAATAACATTTGTAGACCTTTATTGTTCAATCAAAAACGCCCGATTTTTGACGAAAGAGATAACCACCCCCCCCTTACGACATGCTTCAGAAACAAAAAAAATGGTTCATTTTCAAATGTTGCATCTTTGAACGACAATCCACATTTGTACGTGGATAAACACTTTTAGAGATAAAATGAGATGTTTAAAGTGATTTTCAAGCTTCCAGGGGCCCTAAACACAAGATTTGAGAAATGGGAAAAAGTGAATGAAAATGGCGAATTTACTCACTCTGAGGCCTTAAAAAGTGTTTCTCCTCAACGGGAAGTGAATTAAATAACATTTGTAGGCCTTTATTGTTCAAGCGAAAACGCCCGATTATTGACGAAAGAGATAACCACCCCCCCTTACGACATGCTTCAGAAACGAAAAAAATGGTCCGTTTTCAAATGTTGCGTCTTTGAATGACAATCCACATTTGTACGTGGATAATCACTTTTAGAGATAAAATTAGATGTTTAATGTGATTTACAAGCTTCCAGGGGCCATAAACACAAGATATGAGGAATGGGTAAATATGAATGAAAATGGCCAATTTATTCACTCTGAGGCCTTAAAAAGTGTTTCTCCTCCACGGAAAGTGAATAAAATATCATTTGGATGCCTTTATTGTTCAATCAAAAACGCCCGTTTTTTGGTGAAAAAGATAACCCCCCCCCCTTACGACATGCTTCAGAAACAAAAAAAATGTTCCATTTTCAAATGTTCCATTTTAAAATGTTGCGTCTTTGAATGACAATCCACATTTGTACGTGGATAATCACTTTTAGAGCTAAAATTATATGTTTAAAGTGATTTTCAAGCTTCCAGGGGCCCTAAACACAAGATTTGAGAAATGGGTAAAAGTGAATGAAAATGGCCAATTTACTCACTCTGAGGCCTTAAAAAGTGTTTCTCCTCCACGGGAAGTGAATTAAATACCATTTGGAGTCCTTTGTTGTTCAAGCAAAAACGCCTGATTTTTGATGAAAGAGATAACCACCCCCCCTTACGACATGCTTCTGAAACTAAAAAAATGGTTCATTTTCAAATGTTGCATCTTTTGAACTTCAATTAACATTGTAGATGGATAATCACTTTTAGAGATAAAATGAGATGTTTAAAGTGATTTTCAAGCTTCCAGGGGCCCTAAACACGAGATTTGAAAAATGGGTAACCGTGAATGAAAATGGCCAATTTTTTCACTCTGCGGCCTTAAAAAGTGTTTCTCCTCCACGGAAAGTGAATAAAATAACATTTGGATGCCTTTATTGTTCAATCAAAAACGCCCGTTTTTTGGTGAAAAAGATAACCACCCCCCCTTACGACATGCTTCAGAAACGAAAAAAATGGTCCATTTTCAAATGTTGCGTCTTTGAACTACAATTCACATTTGTACGTGGATAATCACTTTTAGAGATAAAATTAGATGTTTAAAGTGATTTACAAGCTTCCAGGGGCCCTAAACACAAGATTTGAGAAATGGGTAAAAGTGAATGAAAATGGCCAATTTACTCACTCTGAGGCCTTAAAAAGTGTTTCTCCTCCACGGGAAGTGAATTAAATACCATTTGGAGGCCTTTATTGTTCAAGCAAAAACGCCTGATTTTTGATGAAAGAGATAACCACCCCCCCTTACGACATGCTTCTGAAACTAAAAAAAGGTTCATTTTCAAATGTTGCATCTTTTGAACTACAATTAACATTGTACATGGATAATCACTTTTAGAGATAAAATGAGATGTTTAAAGTGATTTTCAAGCTTCCAGGGGCCCTAAACACGAGATTTGAAAAATGGGTAACCGTGAATGAAAATGGCCAATTTTTTCACTCTGCGGCCTTAAAAAGTGTTTCTCCTCCACGGAAAGTGAATAAAATAACATTTGGATGCCTTTATTGTTCAATCAAAAACGCCCGTTTTTTGGTGAAAAAGATAACCACCCTCCCTTACGACATGCTTCAGAAACGAAAAAAATGGTCCATTTTCAAATGTTGCGTCTTTGAACTACAATTCACATTTGTACGTGGATGATCACTTTTAGAGATAAAATTAGATGTTTAAAGTGATTTACAAGCTTCCAGGGGCCCTAAACACAAGATATGAGGAATGGGTAAATATGAATGAAAATGGCCAATTTATTCACTCTGAGGCCTTAAAAAGTTTTTCTCCACTCCAGAAAATGAATTAAATAACATTTGTAGACCTTTATTGTTCAATCAAAAACGCCCGATTTTTGACGAAAGAGATAACCACCCCCCCTTACGACATGCTTCAGAAACAAAAAAAATGGTTCTTTTTCAAATGTTGCATCTTTGAACGACAATCCACATTTGTACGTGGATAAACACTTTTAGAGATAAAATGAGATGTTTAAAGTGATTTTCAAGCTTCCAGGGGCCCTAAACACAAGATTTGAGAAATGGGAAAAAGTGAATGAAAATGGCGAATTTACTCACTCTGAGGCCTTAAAAAGTGTTTCTCCTCAACGGGAAGTGAATTAAATAACATTTGTAGGCCTTTATTGTTCAAGCGAAAACGCCCGATTATTGACGAAAGAGATAACCACCCCCCCTTACGACATGCTTCAGAAACGAAAAAAATGGTCCGTTTTCAAATGTTGCGTCTTTGAATGACAATCCACATTTGTACGTGGATAATCACTTTTAGAGCTAAAATTAGATGTTTAAAGTGATTTTCAAGCTTCCAGGGGCCCTAAACACAAGATTTGAGAAATGGGTAAAAGTGAATAAAAATGGCCAATTTACTCACTCTGAGGCCTTAATAAGTGTTTCTCCTCCACGGGAAGTGAATTAAATACCATTTGGAGGCCTTTATTGTTCAAGCGAAAACGCCTGATTTTTGATGAAAGAGATAACCACCCCCCCTTACGACATGCTTCTGAAACTAAAAAAATGGTTCATTTTCAAATGTTGCGTCTTTTGAACTACAATTAACATTGTACGTGGATAATCACTTTTAGAGATAAAATGAGATGTTTAAAGTGATTTTCAAGCTTCCAGGGGCCCTAAACACGAGATTTGAGAAATGGGTAACCGTGAATGAAAATGGCCAATTTACTCACTCTGCGGCCTTAAAAAGTGTTTCTCCTCCACGGAAAGTGAATAAAATAACATTTGGATGCCTTTATTGTTCAATCAAAAACGCCCGTTTTTTGGTGAAAAAGATAACCACCCCCCCTTACGACATGCTTCAGAAACGAAAAAAATGTTCCATTTTCAAATGTTGCGTCTTTGAATGACAATCCACATTTGTACGTGGATAATCACTTTTAGAGCTAAAATTAGATGTTTAAAGTGATTTTCAAGCTTCCAGGGGCCCTAAACACAAGATTTGAGAAATGGGTAAAAGTGAATGAAAATGGCCAATTTACTCACTCTGAGGCCTTAAAAAGTGTTTCTCCTCCACGGGAAGTGAATTAAATACCATTTGGAGGCCTTTATTGTTCAAGCAAAAACGCCTGATTTTTGATGAAAGAGATAACCACCCCCCCTTACGACATGCTTCTGAAACTAAAAAAAGGTTCATTTTCAAATGTTGCATCTTTTGAACTACAATTAACATTGTACATGGATAATCACTTTTAGAGATAAAATGAGATGTTTAAAGTGATTTTCAAGCTTCCAGGGGCCCTAAACACGAGATTTGAAAAATGGGTAACCGTGAATGAAAATGGCCAATTTTTTCACTCTGCGGCCTTAAAAAGTGTTTCTCCTCCACGGAAAGTGAATAAAATAACATTTGGATGCCTTTATTGTTCAATCAAAAACGCCCGTTTTTTGGTGAAAAAGATAACCACCCTCCCTTACGACATGCTTCAGAAACGAAAAAAATGGTCCATTTTCAAATGTTGCGTCTTTGAACTACAATTCACATTTGTACGTGGATGATCACTTTTAGAGATAAAATGAGATGTTTAAAGTGATTTTCAAGCTTCCAGGGGCCCTAAACACGAGATTTGAGAAATGGGTAACCGTGAATGAAAATGGCCAATTTACTCACTCTGCGGCCTTAAAAAGTGTTTCTCCTCCACAGAAAGTGAATAAAATAACATTTGGATGCCTTTATTGTTCAATCAAAAACGCCCGTTTTTTGGTGAAAAAGATAACCACCCCCCCCTTACGACATGCTTCAGAAACGAAAAAAATGTTCCATTTTCAAATGTTGCGTCTTTGAACTACAATTCACATTTGTACGTGGATGATCACTTTTAGAGATAAAATTAGATGTTTAAAGTGATTTACAAGCTTCCAGGGGCCCTAAACACAAGATATGAGGAATGGGTAAATATGAATGAAAATGGCCAATTTATTCACTCTGAGGCCTTAAAAAGTTTTTCTCCACTCCAGAAAGTGAATTAAATAACATTTGTAGGCCTTTATTGTTCAATCAAAAACGCCCGATTTTTGACGAAAGAGATAACCACCCCCCCTTACGACATGCTTCAGAAACTAAAAAAATGGTCCGTTTTCAAATGTTGCCTCTTTGAACTACAATTCACATTTGTACGTGGAAAAGCACTTTTAAAGATCAAATGAGATGTTTAAAGTGATTTTCATACTTCCAGGGGCCTTAAACACAAGATTTGAGGAATGGGTAAAAGTGAATGAAAATGGCCAATTTACTCACTCTGAGGCCTTAAAAAGTGTTTCTCCTCCACGGGAAGTGAATTAAATACCATTTGGAGGTCTTTATTGTTCAAGCGAAAATGCCTGATTTTTGATGAAAGAGATAACCACCCCCCCTTACGACATGCTTCTGAAACTGAAAAAATGGTTCATTTTCAAATGTTGCGTCTTTGAACTACAATTCACATTTGTACGTGGAAAAGCACTTTTAAAGATCAAATGAGATGTTTAAAGTGATTTTCATACTTCCAGGGGCCTTAAACACAAGATTTGAGGAATGGGTAAATATGAATGAAAATGGCCAATTTATTCACTCTGAGGCCTTAAAAAGTTTTTCTCCACTCCAGAAAGTGAATTAAATAACATTTGTAGACCTTTATTGTTCAATCAAAAACGCCCGATTTTTGACGAAAGAGATAACCACCCCCCCCTTACGACATGCTTCAGAAACAAAAAAAATGGTTCATTTTCAAATGTTGCATCTTTGAACGACAATCCACATTTGTACGTGGATAAACACTTTTAGAGATAAAATGAGATGTTTAAAGTGATTTTCAAGCTTCCAGGGGCCCTAAACACAAGATTTGAGAAATGGGAAAAAGTGAATGAAAATGGCGAATTTACTCACTCTGAGGCCTTAAAAAGTGTTTCTCCTCAACGGGAAGTGAATTAAATAACATTTGTAGGCCTTTATTGTTCAAGCGAAAACGCCCGATTATTGACGAAAGAGATAACCACCCCCCCTTACGACATGCTTCAGAAACGAAAAAAATGGTCCGTTTTCAAATGTTGCGTCTTTGAATGACAATCCACATTTGTACGTGGATAATCACTTTTAGAGATAAAATTAGATGTTTAAAGTGATTTACAAGCTTCCAGGGGCCATAAACACAAGATATGAGGAATGGGTAAATATGAATGAAAATGGCCAATTTATTCACTCTGAGGCCTTAAAAAGTTTTTCTCCACTCCAGAAAGTGAATTAAATAACATTTGTAGACCTGTATTGTTCAATCAAAAACGCCCGATTTTTGACGAAAGAGATAACCACCCCCCCTTACGACATGCTTCAGAAACAAAAAAAATGGTTCATTTTCTAAGGTTGCATCTTTGAACGACAATCCACATTTGTACGTGGATAAACACTTTTAGAGATAAAATTAGATGTTTAAAGTGATTTTCAAGCTTCCAGGGGCCCTAAGCACAAGATTTGAGAAATGGGTAAAAGTGAATGAAAATGGCCAATTTACTCACTCTGAGGCCTTAAAAAGTGTTTCTCCTCAACGGGAAGTGAATTAAATAACATTTGTAGGCCTTTATTGTTCAAGCGAGAACGCCCGATTATTGACGAAAGAGATAACCACCCCCCCTTACGACATGCTTCAGAAACGTAAAAAATGGCCCGTTTTCAAATGTTGCGTCTTTGACTGACAATCCACATTTGTACGTGGATAATCACTTTTAGAGCTAAAATTAGATGTTTAAAGTGATTTTCAAGCTTCCAGGGGCCCTAAACACGAGATTTGAAAAATGGGTAACCGTGAATGAAAATGGCCAATTTTTTCACTCTGCGGCCTTAAAAAGTGTTTCTCCTCCACGGAAAGTGAATAAAATATCATTTGGATGCCTTTATTGTTCAATCAAAAACGCCCGTTTTTTGGTGAAAAAGATAACCCCCCCCCCTTACGACATGCTTCAGAAACAAAAAAAAAGTTCCATTTTCAAATGTTGCGTCTTTGAACTACAATTCACATTTGTACGTGGATGATCACTTTTAGAGATAAAATTAGATGTTTAAAGTGATTTACAAGCTTCCAGGGGCCCTAAACACAAGATATGAGGAATGGGTAAATATGAATGAAAATGGCCAATTTATTCACTCTGAGGCCTTAAAAAGTTTTTCTCCACTCCAGAAAGTGAATTAAATAACATTTGTAGGCCTTTATTGTTCAATCAAAAACGCCCGATTTTTGACGAAAGAGATAACCACCCCCCTTTACGACATGCTTCAGAAACTAAAAAAATGGTCCGTTTTCAAATGTTGCCTCTTTGAACTACAATTCACATTTGTACGTGGAAAAGCACTTTTAAAGATCAAATGAGATGTTTAAAGTGATTTTCATGCTTCCAGGGGCCTTAAACACAAGATTTGAGGAATGGGTAAAAGTGAATGAAAATGGCCAATTTACTCACTCTGAGGCCTTAAAAAGTGTTTCTCCTCCACGGGAAGTGAATTAAATACCATTTGGAGGTCTTTATTGTTCAAGCGAAAACGCCTGATTTTTGATGAAAGAGATAACCACCCCCCCTTACGACATGCTTCTGAAACTGAAAAAATGGTTCATTTTAAAATGTTGCGTCTTTGAATGACAATCCACATTTGTACGTGGATAATCACTTTTAGAGCTAAAATTATATGTTTAAAGTGATTTTCAAGCTTCCAGGGGCCCTAAACACAAGATTTGAGAAATGGGTAAAAGTGAATGAAAATGGCCAATTTACTCACTCTGAGGCCTTAAAAAGTGTTTCTCCTCCACGGGAAGTGAATTAAATACCATTTGGAGTCCTTTGTTGTTCAAGCAAAAACGCCTGATTTTTGATGAAAGAGATAACCACCCCCCCTTACGACATGCTTCAGAAACTAAAAAAATGGTCCGTTTTCAAATGTTGCCTCTTTGAACCACAATTAACATTTGTACGTGGATAAACACTTTTAGAGCTAAAATTAGATGTTCAAAGTGATTTTCAAGCTTCCAGGGGCCCTAAACACAAGATTTGAGAAATGTTTAAAAGTGAATGAAAATGGCCAATTTACTCACTCTGCGGCCTTAAAAAGTGTTTCTCCTCCACGGAAAGTGAATAAAATAACATTTGGATGCCTTTATTGTTCAATCAAAAACGCCCGTTTTTTGGTGAAAAAGATAACCACCCCCCCTTACGACATGCTTCAGAAACGAAAAAAATGTTCCATTTTAAAATGTTGCGTCTTTGAATGACAATCCACATTTGTACGTGGATAATCACTTTTAGAGCTAAAATTATATGTTTAAAGTGATTTTCAAGCTTCCAGGGGCCCTAAACACAAGATTTGAGAAATGGGTAAAAGTGAATGAAAATGGCCAATTTACTCACTCTGAGGCCTTAAAAAGTGTTTCTCCTCCACGGGAAGTGAATTAAATACCATTTGGAGTCCTTTGTTGTTCAAGCAAAAACGCCTGATTTTTGATGAAAGAGATAACCACCCCCCCTTACGACATGCTTCTGAAACTAAAAAAATGGTTCATTTTCAAATGTTGCATCTTTTGAACTTCAATTAACATTGTAGATGGATAATCACTTTTAGAGATAAAATGAGATGTTTAAAGTGATTTTCAAGCTTCCAGGGGCCCTAAACACGAGATTTGAAAAATGGGTAACCGTGAATGAAAATGGCCAATTTTTTCACTCTGCGGCCTTAAAAAGTGTTTCTCCTCCACGGAAAGTGAATAAAATAACATTTGGATGCCTTTATTGTTCAATCAAAAACGCCCGTTTTTTGGTGAAAAAGATAACCACCCCCCCTTACGACATGCTTCAGAAACGAAAAAAATGGTCCATTTTCAAATGTTGCGTCTTTGAACTACAATTCACATTTGTACGTGGATAATCACTTTTAGAGATAAAATTAGATGTTTAAAGTGATTTACAAGCTTCCAGGGGCCCTAAACACAAGATATGAGGAATGGGTAAATATGAATGAAAATGGCCAATTTATTCACTCTGAGGCCTTAAAAAGTTTTTCTTCACTCCAGAAAGTGAATTAAATAACATTTGTAGGCCTTTATTGTTCAATCAAAAACGCCCGATTTTTGACGAAAGAGATAACCACCCCCCCTTACGACATGCTTCAGAAACAAAAAAAATGGTTCATTTTCAAATGTTGCATCTTTGAACGACAATCCACATTTGTACGTGGATAAACACTTTTAGAGATAAAATTAGATGTTTAAAGTGATTTTCAAGCTTCCAGGGGCCCTAAACACAAGATTTGAGAAATGGGAAAAAGTGAATGAAAATGGCCAATTTACTCACTCTGAGGCCTTAAAAAGTGTTTCTCCTCAACGGGAAGTGAATTAAATACCATTTGGAGGCCTTTATTGTTCAAGCGAAAACGCCTGATTTTTGATGAAAGAGATAACCACCCCCCATACGACATGCTTCTGAAACTAAAAAAATGGTTCATTTTCAAATGTTGCGTCTTTTGAACTACAATTAACATTGTACGTGGATAATCACTTTTAGAGGTAAAATGAGATGTTTAAAGTGATTTTCAAGCTTCCAGGGGCCCTAAACACGAGATTTGAGAAATGGGTAACCGTGAATGAAAATGGCCAATTTACTCACTCTGCGGCCTTAAAAAGTGTTTCTCCTCCACGGAAAGTGAATAAAATAACATTTGGATGCCTTTATTGTTCAATCAAAAACGCCCGTTTTTTGGTGAAAAAGATAACCACCCCCCCTTACGACATGCTTCAGAAACGAAAAAAATGTTCCATTTTCAAATGTTGCGTCTTTGAATGACAATCCACATTTGTACGTGGATAATCACTTTTAGAGCTAAAATTAGATGTTTAAAGTGATTTTCAAGCTTCCAGGGGCCCTAAACACAAGATTTGAGAAATGGGTAAAAGTGAATGAAAATGGCCAATTTACTCACTCTGAGGCCTTAAAAAGTGTTTCTCCTCCACGGGAAGTGAATTAAATACCATTTGGAGGCCTTTATTGTTCAAGCAAAAACGCCTGATTTTTGATGAAAGAGATAACCACCCCCCCTTACGACATGCTTCTGAAACTAAAAAAAGGTTCATTTTCAAATGTTGCATCTTTTGAACTACAATTAACATTGTACATGGATAATCACTTTTAGAGATAAAATGAGATGTTTAAAGTGATTTTCAAGCTTCCAGGGGCCCTAAACACGAGATTTGAAAAATGGGTAACCGTGAATGAAAATGGCCAATTTTTTCACTCTGCGGCCTTAAAAAGTGTTTCTCCTCCACGGAAAGTGAATAAAATAACATTTGGATGCCTTTATTGTTCAATCAAAAACGCCCGTTTTTTGGTGAAAAAGATAACCACCCTCCCTTACGACATGCTTCAGAAACGAAAAAAATGGTCCATTTTCAAATGTTGCGTCTTTGAACTACAATTCACATTTGTACGTGGATGATCACTTTTAGAGATAAAATTAGATGTTTAAAGTGATTTACAAGCTTCCAGGGGCCCTAAACACAAGATATGAGGAATGGGTAAATATGAATGAAAATGGCCAATTTATTCACTCTGAGGCCTTAAAAAGTTTTTCTCCACTCCAGAAAATGAATTAAATAACATTTGTAGACCTTTATTGTTCAATCAAAAACGCCCGATTTTTGACGAAAGAGATAACCACCCCCCCTTACGACATGCTTCAGAAACAAAAAAAATGGTTCTTTTTCAAATGTTGCATCTTTGAACGACAATCCACATTTGTACGTGGATAAACACTTTTAGAGATAAAATGAGATGTTTAAAGTGATTTTCAAGCTTCCAGGGGCCCTAAACACAAGATTTGAGAAATGGGAAAAAGTGAATGAAAATGGCGAATTTACTCACTCTGAGGCCTTAAAAAGTGTTTCTCCTCAACGGGAAGTGAATTAAATAACATTTGTAGGCCTTTATTGTTCAAGCGAAAACGCCCGATTATTGACGAAAGAGATAACCACCCCCCCTTACGACATGCTTCAGAAACGAAAAAAATGGTCCGTTTTCAAATGTTGCGTCTTTGAATGACAATCCACATTTGTACGTGGATA
The DNA here is from genome assembly GCF_964204655.1 of Triturus cristatus. Lineage (NCBI taxonomy): Eukaryota > Metazoa > Chordata > Amphibia > Caudata > Salamandridae > Triturus > Triturus cristatus. Next base: position 931,483,847 of record NC_140587.1, on the reverse strand, counting down.
ATCACTTTTAGAGCTAAAATTAGATGTTTAAAGTGATTTTCAAGCTTCCAGGGGCCCTAAACACAAGATTTGAGAAATGGGTAAAAGTGAATAAAAATGGCCAATTTACTCACTCTGAGGCCTTAATAAGTGTTTCTCCTCCACGGGAAGTGAATTAAATACCATTTGGAGGCCTTTATTGTTCAAGCGAAAACGCCTGATTTTTGATGAAAGAGATAACCACCCCCCCTTACGACATGCTTCTGAAACTAAAAAAATGGTTCATTTTCAAATGTTGCGTCTTTTGAACTACAATTAACATTGTACGTGGATAATCACTTTTAGAGATAAAATGAGATGTTTAAAGTGATTTTCAAGCTTCCAGGGGCCCTAAACACGAGATTTGAGAAATGGGTAACCGTGAATGAAAATGGCCAATTTACTCACTCTGCGGCCTTAAAAAGTGTTTCTCCTCCACAGAAAGTGAATAAAATAACATTTGGATGCCTTTATTGTTCAATCAAAAACGCCCGTTTTTTGGTGAAAAAGATAACCACCCCCCCCTTACGACATGCTTCAGAAACGAAAAAAATGTTCCATTTTCAAATGTTGCGTCTTTGAACTACAATTCACATTTGTACGTGGATGATCACTTTTAGAGATAAAATTAGATGTTTAAAGTGATTTACAAGCTTCCAGGGGCCCTAAACACAAGATATGAGGAATGGGTAAATATGAATGAAAATGGCCAATTTATTCACTCTGAGGCCTTAAAAAGTTTTTCTCCACTCCAGAAAGTGAATTAAATAACATTTGTAGGCCTTTATTGTTCAATCAAAAACGCCCGATTTTTGACGAAAGAGATAACCACCCCCCCTTACGACATGCTTCAGAAACTAAAAAAATGGTCCGTTTTCAAATGTTGCCTCTTTGAACTACAATTCACATTTGTACGTGGAAAAGCACTTTTAAAGATCAAATGAGATGTTTAAAGTGATTTTCATACTTCCAGGGGCCTTAAACACAAGATTTGAGGAATGGGTAAAAGTGAATGAAAATGGCCAATTTACTCACTCTGAGGCCTTAAAAAGTGTTTCTCCTCCACGGGAAGTGAATTAAATACCATTTGGAGGTCTTTATTGTTCAAGCGAAAATGCCTGATTTTTGATGAAAGAGATAACCACCCCCCCTTACGACATGCTTCTGAAACTGAAAAAATGGTTCATTTTCAAATGTTGCGTCTTTGAACTACAATTCACATTTGTACGTGGAAAAGCACTTTTAAAGATCAAATGAGATGTTTAAAGTGATTTTCATACTTCCAGGGGCCTTAAACACAAGATTTGAGGAATGGGTAAATATGAATGAAAATGGCCAATTTATTCACTCTGAGGCCTTAAAAAGTTTTTCTCCACTCCAGAAAGTGAATTAAATAACATTTGTAGACCTTTATTGTTCAATCAAAAACGCCCGATTTTTGACGAAAGAGATAACCACCCCCCCCTTACGACATGCTTCAGAAACAAAAAAAATGGTTCATTTTCAAATGTTGCATCTTTGAACGACAATCCACATTTGTACGTGGATAAACACTTTTAGAGATAAAATGAGATGTTTAAAGTGATTTTCAAGCTTCCAGGGGCCCTAAACACAAGATTTGAGAAATGGGAAAAAGTGAATGAAAATGGCGAATTTACTCACTCTGAGGCCTTAAAAAGTGTTTCTCCTCAACGGGAAGTGAATTAAATAACATTTGTAGGCCTTTATTGTTCAAGCGAAAACGCCCGATTATTGACGAAAGAGATAACCACCCCCCCTTACGACATGCTTCAGAAACGAAAAAAATGGTCCGTTTTCAAATGTTGCGTCTTTGAATGACAATCCACATTTGTACGTGGATAATCACTTTTAGAGATAAAATTAGATGTTTAAAGTGATTTACAAGCTTCCAGGGGCCATAAACACAAGATATGAGGAATGGGTAAATATGAATGAAAATGGCCAATTTATTCACTCTGAGGCCTTAAAAAGTTTTTCTCCACTCCAGAAAGTGAATTAAATAACATTTGTAGACCTGTATTGTTCAATCAAAAACGCCCGATTTTTGACGAAAGAGATAACCACCCCCCCTTACGACATGCTTCAGAAACAAAAAAAATGGTTCATTTTCTAAGGTTGCATCTTTGAACGACAATCCACATTTGTACGTGGATAAACACTTTTAGAGATAAAATTAGATGTTTAAAGTGATTTTCAAGCTTCCAGGGGCCCTAAGCACAAGATTTGAGAAATGGGTAAAAGTGAATGAAAATGGCCAATTTACTCACTCTGAGGCCTTAAAAAGTGTTTCTCCTCAACGGGAAGTGAATTAAATAACATTTGTAGGCCTTTATTGTTCAAGCGAGAACGCCCGATTATTGACGAAAGAGATAACCACCCCCCCTTACGACATGCTTCAGAAACGTAAAAAATGGCCCGTTTTCAAATGTTGCGTCTTTGACTGACAATCCACATTTGTACGTGGATAATCACTTTTAGAGCTAAAATTAGATGTTTAAAGTGATTTTCAAGCTTCCAGGGGCCCTAAACACGAGATTTGAAAAATGGGTAACCGTGAATGAAAATGGCCAATTTTTTCACTCTGCGGCCTTAAAAAGTGTTTCTCCTCCACGGAAAGTGAATAAAATATCATTTGGATGCCTTTATTGTTCAATCAAAAACGCCCGTTTTTTGGTGAAAAAGATAACCCCCCCCCTTACGACATGCTTCAGAAACAAAAAAAATGTTCCATTTTCAAATGTTGCGTCTTTGAACTACAATTCACATTTGTACGTGGATGATCACTTTTAGAGATAAAATTAGATGTTTAAAGTGATTTACAAGCTTCCAGGGGCCCTAAACACAAGATATGAGGAATGGGTAAATATGAATGAAAATGGCCAATTTATTCACTCTGAGGCCTTAAAAAGTTTTTCTCCACTCCAGAAAGTGAATTAAATAACATTTGTAGGCCTTTATTGTTCAATCAAAAACGCCCGATTTTTGACGAAAGAGATAACCACCCCCCCTTACGACATGCTTCAGAAACTAAAAAAATGGTCCGTTTTCAAATGTTGCCTCTTTGAACTACAATTCACATTTGTACGTGGAAAAGCACTTTTAAAGATCAAATGAGATGTTTAAAGTGATTTTCATGCTTCCAGGGGCCTTAAACACAAGATTTGAGGAATGGGTAAAAGTGAATGAAAATGGCCAATTTACTCACTCTGAGGCCTTAAAAAGTGTTTCTCCTCCACGGGAAGTGAATTAAATACCATTTGGAGGTCTTTATTGTTCAAGCGAAAACGCCTGATTTTTGATGAAAGAGATAACCACCCCCCCTTACGACATGCTTCTGAAACTAAAAAAATGGTTCATTTTCAAATGTTGCGTCTTTTGAACTACAATTAACCTTGTACGTGGATAATCACTTTTAGAGATAAAATGAGATGTTTAAAGTGATTTTCAAGCTTCCAGGGGCCCTAAACACGAGATTTGAAAAATGGGTAACCGTGAATGAAAATGGCCAATTTTTTCACTCTGCGGCCTTAAAAAGTGTTTCTCCTCCACGGAAAGTGAATAAAATAACATTTGGATGCCTTTATTGTTCAATCAAAAACGCCCGTTTTTTGGTGAAAAAGATAACCACCCTCCCTTACGACATGCTTCAGAAACGAAAAAAATGGTCCATTTTCAAATGTTGCGTCTTTGAACTACAATTCACATTTGTACGTGGATGATCACTTTTAGAGATAAAATTAGATGTTTAAAGTGATTTACAAGCTTCCAGGGGCCCTAAACACAAGATATGAGGAATGGGTAAATATGAATGAAAATGGCCAATTTATTCACTCTGAGGCCTTAAAAAGTTTTTCTCCACTCCAGAAAATGAATTAAATAACATTTGTAGACCTTTATTGTTCAATCAAAAACGCCCGATTTTTGACGAAAGAGATAACCACCCCCCCTTACGACATGCTTCAGAAACAAAAAAAATGGTTCTTTTTCAAATGTTGCATCTTTGAACGACAATCCACATTTGTACGTGGATAAACACTTTTAGAGATAAAATGAGATGTTTAAAGTGATTTTCAAGCTTCCAGGGGCCCTAAACACAAGATTTGAGAAATGGGAAAAAGTGAATGAAAATGGCGAATTTACTCACTCTGAGGCCTTAAAAAGTGTTTCTCCTCAACGGGAAGTGAATTAAATAACATTTGTAGGCCTTTATTGTTCAAGCGAAAACGCCCGATTATTGACGAAAGATATAACCACCCCCCCTTACGACATGCTTCAGAAACGAAAAAAATGGTCCGTTTTCAAATGTTGCGTCTTTGAATGACAATCCACATTTGTACGTGGATAATCACTTTTAGAGCTAAAATTAGATGTTTAAAGTGATTTTCAAGCTTCCAGGGGCCCTAAACACAAGATTTGAGAAATGGGTAAAAGTGAATAAAAATGGCCAATTTACTCACTCTGAGGCCTTAATAAGTGTTTCTCCTCCACGGGAAGTGAATTAAATACCATTTGGAGGCCTTTATTGTTCAAGCGAAAACGCCTGATTTTTGATGAAAGAGATAACCACCCCCCCTTACGACATGCTTCTGAAACTAAAAAAATGGTTCATTTTCAAATGTTGCGTCTTTTGAACTACAATTAACATTGTACGTGGATAATCACTTTTAGAGATAAAATGAGATGTTTAAAGTGATTTTCAAGCTTCCAGGGGCCCTAAACACGAGATTTGAGAAATGGGTAACCGTGAATGAAAATGGCCAATTTACTCACTCTGCGGCCTTAAAAAGTGTTTCTCCTCCACAGAAAGTGAATAAAATAACATTTGGATGCCTTTATTGTTCAATCAAAAACGCCCGATTTTTGACGAAAGAGATAACCACCCCCCCTTACGACATGCTTCAGAAACAAAAAAAATGGTTCTTTTTCAAATGTTGCATCTTTGAACGACAATCCACATTTGTACGTGGATAAACACTTTTAGAGATAAAATGAGATGTTTAAAGTGATTTTCAAGCTTCCAGGGGCCCTAAACACAAGATTTGAGAAATGGGAAAAAGTGAATGAAAATGGCGAATTTACTCACTCTGAGGCCTTAAAAAGTGTTTCTCCTCAACGGGAAGTGAATTAAATAACATTTGTAGGCCTTTATTGTTCAAGCGAAAACGCCCGATTATTGACGAAAGAGATAACCACCCCCCCTTACGACATGCTTCAGAAACGAAAAAAATGGTCCGTTTTCAAATGTTGCGTCTTTGAATGACAATCCACATTTGTACGTGGATAATCACTTTTAGAGCTAAAATTAGATGTTTAAAGTGATTTTCAAGCTTCCAGGGGCCCTAAACACAAGATTTGAGAAATGGGTAAAAGTGAATAAAAATGGCCAATTTACTCACTCTGAGGCCTTAATAAGTGTTTCTCCTCCACGGGAAGTGAATTAAATACCATTTGGAGGCCTTTATTGTTCAAGCGAAAACGCCTGATTTTTGATGAAAGAGATAACCACCCCCCCTTACGACATGCTTCTGAAACTAAAAAAATGGTTCATTTTCAAATGTTGCGTCTTTTGAACTACAATTAACATTGTACGTGGATAATCACTTTTAGAGATAAAATGAGATGTTTAAAGTGATTTTCAAGCTTCCAGGGGCCCTAAACACGAGATTTGAGAAATGGGTAACCGTGAATGAAAATGGCCAATTTACTCACTCTGCGGCCTTAAAAAGTGTTTCTCCTCCACAGAAAGTGAATAAAATAACATTTGGATGCCTTTATTGTTCAATCAAAAACGCCCGTTTTTTGGTGAAAAAGATAACCACCCCCCCCTTACGACATGCTTCAGAAACGAAAAAAATGTTCCATTTTCAAATGTTGCGTCTTTGAACTACAATTCACATTTGTACGTGGATGATCACTTTTAGAGATAAAATTAGATGTTTAAAGTGATTTACAAGCTTCCAGGGGCCCTAAACACAAGATATGAGGAATGGGTAAATATGAATGAAAATGGCCAATTTATTCACTCTGAGGCCTTAAAAAGTTTTTCTCCACTCCAGAAAGTGAATTAAATAACATTTGTAGGCCTTTATTGTTCAATCAAAAACGCCCGATTTTTGACGAAAGAGATAACCACCCCCCCTTACGACATGCTTCAGAAACTAAAAAAATGGTCCGTTTTCAAATGTTGCCTCTTTGAACTACAATTCACATTTGTACGTGGAAAAGCACTTTTAAAGATCAAATGAGATGTTTAAAGTGATTTTCATACTTCCAGGGGCCTTAAACACAAGATTTGAGGAATGGGTAAAAGTGAATGAAAATGGCCAATTTACTCACTCTGAGGCCTTAAAAAGTGTTTCTCCTCCACGGGAAGTGAATTAAATACCATTTGGAGGTCTTTATTGTTCAAGCGAAAATGCCTGATTTTTGATGAAAGAGATAACCACCCCCCCTTACGACATGCTTCTGAAACTGAAAAAATGGTTCATTTTCAAATGTTGCGTCTTTGAACTACAATTCACATTTGTACGTGGAAAAGCACTTTTAAAGATCAAATGAGATGTTTAAAGTGATTTTCATACTTCCAGGGGCCTTAAACACAAGATTTGAGGAATGGGTAAATATGAATGAAAATGGCCAATTTATTCACTCTGAGGCCTTAAAAAGTTTTTCTCCACTCCAGAAAGTGAATTAAATAACATTTGTAGACCTTTATTGTTCAATCAAAAACGCCCGATTTTTGACGAAAGAGATAACCACCCCCCCCTTACGACATGCTTCAGAAACAAAAAAAATGGTTCATTTTCAAATGTTGCATCTTTGAACGACAATCCACATTTGTACGTGGATAAACACTTTTAGAGATAAAATGAGATGTTTAAAGTGATTTTCAAGCTTCCAGGGGCCCTAAACACAAGATTTGAGAAATGGGAAAAAGTGAATGAAAATGGCGAATTTACTCACTCTGAGGCCTTAAAAAGTGTTTCTCCTCAACGGGAAGTGAATTAAATAACATTTGTAGGCCTTTATTGTTCAAGCGAAAACGCCCGATTATTGACGAAAGAGATAACCACCCCCCCTTACGACATGCTTCAGAAACGAAAAAAATGGTCCGTTTTCAAATGTTGCGTCTTTGAATGACAATCCACATTTGTACGTGGATAATCACTTTTAGAGATAAAATTAGATGTTTAAAGTGATTTACAAGCTTCCAGGGGCCATAAACACAAGATATGAGGAATGGGTAAATATGAATGAAAATGGCCAATTTATTCACTCTGAGGCCTTAAAAAGTTTTTCTCCACTCCAGAAAGTGAATTAAATAACATTTGTAGACCTGTATTGTTCAATCAAAAACGCCCGATTTTTGACGAAAGAGATAACCACCCCCCCTTACGACATGCTTCAGAAACAAAAAAAATGGTTCATTTTCTAAGGTTGCATCTTTGAACGACAATCCACATTTGTACGTGGATAAACACTTTTAGAGATAAAATTAGATGTTTAAAGTGATTTTCAAGCTTCCAGGGGCCCTAAGCACAAGATTTGAGAAATGGGTAAAAGTGAATGAAAATGGCCAATTTACTCACTCTGAGGCCTTAAAAAGTGTTTCTCCTCAACGGGAAGTGAATTAAATAACATTTGTAGGCCTTTATTGTTCAAGCGAGAACGCCCGATTATTGACGAAAGAGATAACCACCCCCCCTTACGACATGCTTCAGAAACGTAAAAAATGGCCCGTTTTCAAATGTTGCGTCTTTGACTGACAATCCACATTTGTACGTGGATAATCACTTTTAGAGCTAAAATTAGATGTTTAAAGTGATTTTCAAGCTTCCAGGGGCCCTAAACACGAGATTTGAAAAATGGGTAACCGTGAATGAAAATGGCCAATTTTTTCACTCTGCGGCCTTAAAAAGTGTTTCTCCTCCACGGAAAGTGAATAAAATATCATTTGGATGCCTTTATTGTTCAATCAAAAACGCCCGTTTTTTGGTGAAAAAGATAACCCCCCCCCTTACGACATGCTTCAGAAACAAAAAAAATGTTCCATTTTCAAATGTTGCGTCTTTGAACTACAATTCACATTTGTACGTGGATGATCACTTTTAGAGATAAAATTAGATGTTTAAAGTGATTTACAAGCTTCCAGGGGCCCTAAACACAAGATATGAGGAATGGGTAAATATGAATGAAAATGGCCAATTTATTCACTCTGAGGCCTTAAAAAGTTTTTCTCCACTCCAGAAAGTGAATTAAATAACATTTGTAGGCCTTTATTGTTCAATCAAAAACGCCCGATTTTTGACGAAAGAGATAACCACCCCCCCTTACGACATGCTTCAGAAACTAAAAAAATGGTCCGTTTTCAAATGTTGCCTCTTTGAACTACAATTCACATTTGTACGTGGAAAAGCACTTTTAAAGATCAAATGAGATGTTTAAAGTGATTTTCATGCTTCCAGGGGCCTTAAACACAAGATTTGAGGAATGGGTAAAAGTGAATGAAAATGGCCAATTTACTCACTCTGAGGCCTTAAAAAGTGTTTCTCCTCCACGGGAAGTGAATTAAATACCATTTGGAGGTCTTTATTGTTCAAGCGAAAACGCCTGATTTTTGATGAAAGAGATAACCACCCCCCCTTACGACATGCTTCTGAAACTAAAAAAATGGTTCATTTTCAAATGTTGCGTCTTTTGAACTACAATTAACCTTGTACGTGGATAATCACTTTTAGAGATAAAATGAGATGTTTAAAGTGATTTTCAAGCTTCCAGGGGCCCTAAACACGAGATTTGAAAAATGGGTAACCGTGAATGAAAATGGCCAATTTTTTCACTCTGCGGCCTTAAAAAGTGTTTCTCCTCCACGGAAAGTGAATAAAATAACATTTGGATGCCTTTATTGTTCAATCAAAAACGCCCGTTTTTTGGTGAAAAAGATAACCACCCTCCCTTACGACATGCTTCAGAAACGAAAAAAATGGTCCATTTTCAAATGTTGCGTCTTTGAACTACAATTCACATTTGTACGTGGATGATCACTTTTAGAGATAAAATTAGATGTTTAAAGTGATTTACAAGCTTCCAGGGGCCCTAAACACAAGATATGAGGAATGGGTAAATATGAATGAAAATGGCCAATTTATTCACTCTGAGGCCTTAAAAAGTTTTTCTCCACTCCAGAAAATGAATTAAATAACATTTGTAGACCTTTATTGTTCAATCAAAAACGCCCGATTTTTGACGAAAGAGATAACCACCCCCCCTTACGACATGCTTCAGAAACAAAAAAATGGTTCTTTTTCAAATGTTGCATCTTTGAACGACAATCCACATTTGTACGTGGATAAACACTTTTAGAGATAAAATGAGATGTTTAAAGTGATTTTCAAGCTTCCAGGGGCCCTAAACACAAGATTTGAGAAATGGGAAAAAGTGAATGAAAATGGCGAATTTACTCACTCTGAGGCCTTAAAAAGTGTTTCTCCTCAACGGGAAGTGAATTAAATAACATTTGTAGGCCTTTATTGTTCAAGCGAAAACGCCCGATTATTGACGAAAGATATAACCACCCCCCCTTACGACATGCTTCAGAAACGAAAAAAATGGTCCGTTTTCAAATGTTGCGTCTTTGAATGACAATCCACATTTGTACGTGGATAATCACTTTTAGAGCTAAAATTAGATGTTTAAAGTGATTTTCAAGCTTCCAGGGGCCCTAAACACAAGATTTGAGAAATGGGTAAAAGTGAATAAAAATGGCCAATTTACTCACTCTGAGGCCTTAATAAGTGTTTCTCCTCCACGGGAAGTGAATTAAATACCATTTGGAGGCCTTTATTGTTCAAGCGAAAACGCCTGATTTTTGATGAAAGAGATAACCACCCCCCCTTACGACATGCTTCTGAAACTAAAAAAATGGTTCATTTTCAAATGTTGCGTCTTTTGAACTACAATTAACATTGTACGTGGATAATCACTTTTAGAGATAAAATGAGATGTTTAAAGTGATTTTCAAGCTTCCAGGGGCCCTAAACACGAGATTTGAGAAATGGGTAACCGTGAATGAAAATGGCCAATTTACTCACTCTGCGGCCTTAAAAAGTGTTTCTCCTCCACAGAAAGTGAATAAAATAACATTTGGATGCCTTTATTGTTCAATCAAAAACGCCCGTTTTTTGGTGAAAAAGATAACCACCCCCCCCTTACGACATGCTTCAGAAACGAAAAAAATGTTCCATTTTCAAATGTTGCGTCTTTGAACTACAATTCACATTTGTACGTGGATGATCACTTTTAGAGATAAAATTAGATGTTTAAAGTGATTTACAAGCTTCCAGGGGCCCTAAACACAAGATATGAGGAATGGGTAAATATGAATGAAAATGGCCAATTTATTCACTCTGAGGCCTTAAAAAGTTTTTCTCCACTCCAGAAAGTGAATTAAATAACATTTGTAGGCCTTTATTGTTCAATCAAAAACGCCCGATTTTTGACGAAAGAGATAACCACCCCCCCTTACGACATGCTTCAGAAACTAAAAAAATGGTCCGTTTTCAAATGTTGCCTCTTTGAACTACAATTCACATTTGTACGTGGAAAAGCACTTTTAAAGATCAAATGAGATGTTTAAAGTGATTTTCATACTTCCAGGGGCCTTAAACACAAGATTTGAGGAATGGGTAAAAGTGAATGAAAATGGCCAATTTACTCACTCTGAGGCCTTAAAAAGTGTTTCTCCTCCACGGGAAGTGAATTAAATACCATTTGGAGGTCTTTATTGTTCAAGCGAAAATGCCTGATTTTTGATGAAAGAGATAACCACCCCCCCTTACGACATGCTTCTGAAACTGAAAAAATGGTTCATTTTCAAATGTTGCGTCTTTGAACTACAATTCACATTTGTACGTGGAAAAGCACTTTTAAAGATCAAATGAGATGTTTAAAGTGATTTTCATACTTCCAGGGGCCTTAAACACAAGATTTGAGGAATGGGTAAATATGAATGAAAATGGCCAATTTATTCACTCTGAGGCCTTAAAAAGTTTTTCTCCACTCCAGAAAGTGAATTAAATAACATTTGTAGACCTTTATTGTTCAATCAAAAACGCCCGATTTTTGACGAAAGAGATAACCACCCCCCCCTTACGACATGCTTCAGAAACAAAAAAAATGGTTCATTTTCAAATGTTGCATCTTTGAACGACAATCCACATTTGTACGTGGATAAACACTTTTAGAGATAAAATGAGATGTTTAAAGTGATTTTCAAGCTTCCAGGGGCCCTAAACACAAGATTTGAGAAATGGGAAAAAGTGAATGAAAATGGCGAATTTACTCACTCTGAGGCCTTAAAATGTGTTTCTCCTCAACGGGAAGTGAATTAAATAACATTTGTAGGCCTTTATTGTTCAAGCGAAAACGCCCGATTATTGACGAAAGAGATAACCACCCCCCCTTACGACATGCTTCAGAAACGAAAAAAATGGTCCGTTTTCAAATGTTGCGTCTTTGAATGACAATCCACATTTGTACGTGGATAATCACTTTTAGAGATAAAATTAGATGTTTAAAGTGATTTACAAGCTTCCAGGGGCCATAAACACAAGATATGAGGAATGGGTAAATATGAATGAAAATGGCCAATTTATTCACTCTGAGGCCTTAAAAAGTTTTTCTCCACTCCAGAAAGTGAATTAAATAACATTTGTAGACCTGTATTGTTCAATCAAAAACGCCCGATTTTTGACGAAAGAGATAACCACCCCCCCTTACGACATGCTTCAGAAACAAAAAAAATGGTTCATTTTCTAAGGTTGCATCTTTGAACGACAATCCACATTTGTACGTGGATAAACACTTTTAGAGATAAAATTAGATGTTTAAAGTGATTTTCAAGCTTCCAGGGGCCCTAAGCACAAGATTTGAGAAATGGGTAAAAGTGAATGAAAATGGCCAATTTACTCACTCTGAGGCCTTAAAAAGTGTTTCTCCTCAACGGGAAGTGAATTAAATAACATTTGTAGGCCTTTATTGTTCAAGCGAGAACGCCCGATTATTGACGAAAGAGATAACCACCCCCCCTTACGACATGCTTCAGAAACGTAAAAAATGGCCCGTTTTCAAATGTTGCGTCTTTGACTGACAATCCACATTTGTACGTGGATAATCACTTTTAGAGCTAAAATTAGATGTTTAAAGTGATTTTCAAGCTTCCAGGGGCCCTAAACACGAGATTTGAAAAATGGGTAACCGTGAATGAAAATGGCCAATTTTTTCACTCTGCGGCCTTAAAAAGTGTTTCTCCTCCACGGAAAGTGAATAAAATATCATTTGGATGCCTTTATTGTTCAATCAAAAACGCCCGTTTTTTGGTGAAAAAGATAACCCCCCCCCCTTACGACATGCTTCAGAAACAAAAAAAATGTTCCATTTTCAAATGTTGCGTCTTTGAACTACAATTCACATTTGTACGTGGATGATCACTTTTAGAGATAAAATTAGATGTTTAAAGTGATTTACAAGCTTCCAGGGGCCCTAAACACAAGATATGAGGAATGGGTAAATATGAATGAAAATGGCCAATTTATTCACTCTGAGGCCTTAAAAAGTTTTTCTCCACTCCAGAAAGTGAATTAAATAACATTTGTAGGCCTTTATTGTTCAATCAAAAACGCCCGATTTTTGACGAAAGAGATAACCACCCCCCCTTACGACATGCTTCAGAAACTAAAAAAATGGTCCGTTTTCAAATGTTGCCTCTTTGAACTACAATTCACATTTGTACGTGGAAAAGCACTTTTAAAGATCAAATGAGATGTTTAAAGTGATTTTCATGCTTCCAGGGGCCTTAAACACAAGATTTGAGGAATGGGTAAAAGTGAATGAAAATGGCCAATTTACTCACTCTGAGGCCTTAAAAAGTGTTTCTCCTCCACGGGAAGTGAATTAAATACCATTTGGAGGTCTTTATTGTTCAAGCGAAAACGCCTGATTTTTGATGAAAGAGATAACCACCCCCCCTTACGACATGCTTCTGAAACTGAAAAAATGGTTCATTTTCAAATGTTGCGTCTTTGAACCACAATTAACATTTGTACGTGGATAAACACTTTTAGAGCTAAAATTGGATGTTCAAAGTGATTTTCAAGCTTCCAGGGGCCCTAAACACAAGATTTGAGAAATGTTTAAAAGTGAATGAAAATGGCCAATTTACTCACTCTGCGGCCTTAAAAAGTGTTTCTCCTCCACGGAAAGTGAATAAAATAACATTTGGATGCCTTTATTGTTCAATCAAAAACGCCCGTTTTTTGGTGAAAAAGATAACCACCCCCCCTTACGACATGCTTCAGAAACGAAAAAAATGTTCCATTTTAAAATGTTGCGTCTTTGAATGACAATCCACATTTGTACGTGGATAATCACTTTTAGAGCTAAAATTATATGTTTAAAGTGATTTTCAAGCTTCCAGGGGCCCTAAACACAAGATTTGAGAAATGGGTAAAAGTGAATGAAAATGGCCAATTTACTCACTCTGAGGCCTTAAAAAGTGTTTCTCCTCCACGGGAAGTGAATTAAATACCATTTGGAGGCCTTTATTGTTCAAGCAAAAACGCCTGATTTTTGATGAAAGAGATAACCACCCCCCCTTACGACATGCTTCTGAAACTAAAAAAATGGTTCATTTTCAAATGTTGCGTCTTTTGAACTACAATTAACATTGTACATGGATAATCACTTTTAGAGATAAAATGAGATGTTTAAAGTGATTTTCAAGCTTCCAGGGGCCCTAAACACGAGATTTGAAAAATGGGTAACCGTGAATGAAAATGGCCAATTTTTTCACTCTGCGGCCTTAAAAAATTGTTTCTCCTCCACGGAAAGTGAATAAAATAACATTTGGATGCCTTTATTGTTCAATCAAAAACGCCCGTTTTTTGGTGAAAAAGATAACCACCCCCCCTTACGACATGCTTCAGAAACGAAAAAAATGGTCCATTTTCAAATGTTGCGTCTTTGAACTACAATTCACATTTGTACGTGGATGATCACTTTTAGAGATAAAATTAGATGTTTAAAGTGATTTACAAGCTTCCAGGGGCCCTAAACACAAGATATGAGGAATGGGTAAATATGAATGAAAATGGCCAATTTATTCACTCTGAGGCCTTAAAAAGTTTTTCTCCACTCCAGAAAATGAATGAAATAACATTTGTAGACCTTTATTGTTCAATCAAAAACGCCCGATTTTTGATGAAAGAGATAACCACCCCCCCTTACGACATGCTTCAGAAACAAAAAAAATGGTTCTTTTTCAAATGTTGCATCTTTGAACGACAATCCACATTTGTACGTGGATAAACACTTTTAGAGATAAAATGAGATGTTTAAAGTGATTTTCAAGCTTCCAGGGGCCCTAAACACAAGATTTGAGAAATGGGAAAAAGTGAATGAAAATGGCCAATTTACTGACTCTGAGGCCTTAAAAAGTGTTTCTCCGCAACGGGAAGTGAATTAAATAACATTTGTAGGCCTTTATTGTTCAAGCGAAAACGCCCGATTATTGACGAAAGAGATAACCACCCCCCCTTACGACATGCTTCAGAAACGAAAAAAATGGTCCGTTTTAAAATGTTGCGTCTTTGAATGACAATCCACATTTGTACGTGGATAATCACTTTTAGAGCTAAAATTAGATGTTTAAAGTGATTTTCAAGCTTCCAGGGGCCCTAAACACAAGATTTGAGAAATGGGTAAAAGTGAATAAAAATGGCCAATTTACTCACTCTGAGGCCTTAATAAGTGTTTCTCCTCCACGGGAAGTGAATTAAATACCATTTGGAGGCCTTTATTGTTCAAGCGAAAACGCCTGATTTTTGATGAAAGAGATTACCACCCCCCCTTACGACATGCTTCTGAAACTAAAAAAATGGTTCATTTTCAAATGTTGCGTCTTTTGAACTACAATTAACATTGTACGTGGATAATCACTTTTAGAGATAAAATGAGATGTTTAAAGTGATTTTCAAGCTTCCAGGGGCCCTAAACACGAGATTTGAGAAATGGGTAACCGTGAATGAAAATGGCCAATTTACTCACTCTGCGGCCTTAAAAAGTGTTTCTCCTCCACGGAAAGTGAATAAAATAACATTTGGATGCCTTTATTGTTCAATCAAAAACGCCCGTTTTTTGGTGAAAAAGATAACCACCCCCCCCTTACGACATGCTTCAGAAACGAAAAAAATGTTCCATTTTCAAATGTTGCGTCTTTGAACTACAATTCACATTTGTACGTGGATGATCACTTTTAGAGATAAAATTAGATGTTTAAAGTGATTTACAAGCTTCCAGGGGCCCTAAACACAAGATATGAGGAATGGGTAAATATGAATGAAAATGGCCAATTTATTCACTCTGAGGCCTTAAAAAGTTTTTCTTCACTCCAGAAAGTGAATTAAATAACATTTGTAGGCCTTTATTGTTCAATCAAAAACGCCCGATTTTTGACGAAAGAGATAACCACCCCCCCTTACGACATGCTTCAGAAACTAAAAAAATGGTCCGTTTTCAAATGTTGCCTCTTTGAACTACAATTCACATTTGTACGTGGAAAAGCACTTTTAAAGATCAAGTGAGATGTTTAAAGTGATTTTCATACTTCCAGGGGCCTTAAACACAAGATTTGAGGAATGGGTAAAAGTGAATGAAAATGGCCAATTTACTCACTCTGAGGCCTTAAAAAGTGTTTCTCCTCCACGGGAAGTGAATTAAATACCATTTGGAGGTCTTTATTGTTCAAGCGAAAACGCCTGATTTTTGATGAAAGAGATAACCACCCCCCCTTACGACATGCTTCTGAAACTGAAAAAATGGTTCATTTTCAAATGTTGCGTCTTTGAACCACAATTAACATTTGTACGTGGATAAACACTTTTAGAGCTAAAATTAGATGTTTAAAGTGATTTTCAAGCTTCCAGGGGCCCTAAACACGAGATTTGAGAAATGGGTAAACGTGAATGAAAATGGCCAATTTACTCACTCTGCGGCCTTAAAAAGTGTTTCTCCTCCACGGAAAGTGAATAAAATAACATTTGGATGCCTTTATTGTTCAATCAAAAACGCCCGTTTTTGGTGAAAAAGATAACCACCCCCCCTTACGACATGCTTCAGAAACGAAAAAAATGGTCCATTTTCAAATGTTGCGTCTTTGAACTACAATTCACATTTGTACGTGGATGATCACTTTTAGAGATAAAATTAGATGTTTAAAGTGATTTACAAGCTTCCAGGGGCCCTAAACACAAGATATGAGGAATGGGTAAATATGAATGAAAATGGCCAATTTATTCACTCTGAGGCCTTAAAAAGTTTTTCTCCACTCCAGAAAATGAATTAAATAACATTTGTAGACCTTTATTGTTCAATCAAAAACGCCCGATTTTTGATGAAAGAGATAACCACTCCCCCTTACGACATGCTTCAGAAACAAAAAAAATGGTTCTTTTTCAAATGTTGCATCTTTGAACGACAATCCACATTTGTACGTGGATAAACACTTTTAGAGATAAAATGAGATGTTTAAAGTGATTTTCAAGCTTCCAGGGGCCCTAAACACAAGATTTGAGAAATGGGAAAAAGTGAATGAAAATGGCCAATTTACTGACTCTGAGGCCTTAAAAAGTGTTTCTCCTCAACGGGAAGTGAATTAAATAACATTTGTAGGCCTTTATTGTTCAAGCGAAAACGCCCGATTATTGACGAAAGAGATAACCACCCCCCCTTACGACATGCTTCAGAAACGAAAAAAATGGTCCGTTTTAAAATGTTGCGTCTTTGAATGACAATCCACATTTGTACGTGGATAATCACTTTTAGAGCTAAAATTAGATGTTTAAAGTGATTTTCAAGCTTCCAGGGGCCCTAAACACAAGATTTGAGAAATGGGTAAAAGTGAATAAAAATGGCCAATTTACTCACTCTGAGGCCTTAATAAGTGTTTCTCCTCCACGGGAAGTGAATTAAATACCATTTGGAGGCCTTTATTGTTCAAGCGAAAACGCCTGATTTTTGATGAAAGAGATAACCACCCCCCCTTACGACATGCTTCTGAAACTAAAAAAATGGTTCATTTTCAAATGTTGCGTCTTTTGAACTACAATTAACATTGTACGTGGATAATCACTTTTAGAGATAAAATGAGATGTTTAAAGTGATTTTCAAGCTTCCAGGGGCCCTAAACACGAGATTTGAGAAATGGGTAACTGTGAATGAAAATGGCCAATTTACTCACTCTGCGGCCTTAAAAAGTGTTTCTCCTCCACGGAAAGTGAATAAAATAACATTTGGATGCCTTTATTGTTCAATCAAAAACGCCCGTTTTTTGGTGAAAAAGATAACCACCCCCCCCCTTACGACATGCTTCAGAAACGAAAAAAATGTTCCATTTTCAAATGTTGCGTCTTTGAACTACAATTCACATTTGTACGTGGATGATCACTTTTAGAGATAAAATTAGATGTTTAAAGTGATTTACAAGCTTCCAGGGGCCCTAAACACAAGATATGAGGAATGGGTAAATATGAATGAAAATGGCCAATTTATTCACTCTGAGGCCTTAAAAAGTTTTTCTTCACTCCAGAAAGTGAATTAAATAACATTTGTAGGCCTTTATTGTTCAATCAAAAACGCCCGATTTTTGACGAAAGAGATAACCGCCCCCCCTTACGACATGCTTCAGAAACTAAAAAAATGGTCCGTTTTCAAATGTTGCCTCTTTGAACTACAATTCACATTTGTACGTGGAAAAGCACTTTTAAAGATCAAATGAGATGTTTAAAGTGATTTTCATACTTCCAGGGGCCTTAAACACAAGATTTGAGGAATGGGTAAAAGTGAATGAAAATGGCCAATTTACTCACTCTGAGGCCTTAAAAAGTGTTTCTCCTCCACGGGAAGTGAATTAAATACCATTTGGAGGTCTTTATTGTTCAAGCGAAAACGCCTGATTTTTGATGAAAGAGATAACCACCCCCCCTTACGACATGCTTCTGAAACTGAAAAAATGGTTCATTTTCAAATGTTGCGTCTTTGAACCACAATTAACATTTGTACGTGGATAAACACTTTTAGAGCTAAAATTAGATGTTTAAAGTGATTTTCAAGCTTCCAGGGGCCCTAAACACGAGATTTGAGAAATGGGTAAACGTGAATGAAAATGGCCAATTTACTCACTCTGCGGCCTTAAAAAGTGTTTCTCCTCCACGGAAAGTGAATAAAATAACATTTGGATGCCTTTATTGTTCAATCAAAAACGCCCGTTTTTGGTGAAAAAGATAACCACCCCCCCTTACGACATGCTTTAGAAACGAAAAAAATGGTCCATTTTCAAATGTTGCGTCTTTGAACTACAATTCACATTTGTACGTGGATGATCACTTTTAGAGATAAAATTAGATGTTTAAAGTGATTTACAAGCTTCCAGGGGCCCTAAACACAAGATATGAGGAATGGGTAAATATGAATGAAAATGGCCAATTTATTCACTCTGAGGCCTTAAAAAGTTTTTCTCCACTCCAGAAAATGAATGAAATAACATTTGTAGACCTTTATTGTTCAATCAAAAACGCCCGATTTTTGATGAAAGAGATAACCACCCCCCCTTACGACATGCTTCAGAAACAAAAAAAATGGTTCTTTTTCAAATGTTGCATCTTTGAACGACAATCCACATTTGTACGTGGATAAACACTTTTAGAGATAAAATGAGATGTTTAAAGTGATTTTCAAGCTTCCAGGGGCCCTAAACACAAGATTTGAGAAATGGGAAAAAGTGAATGAAAATGGCCAATTTACTGACTCTGAGGCCTTAAAAAGTGTTTCTCCGCAACGGGAAGTGAATTAAATAACATTTGTAGGCCTTTATTGTTCAAGCGAAAACGCCCGATTATTGACGAAAGAGATAACCACCCCCCCTTACGACATGCTTCAGAAACGAAAAAAATGGTCCGTTTTAAAATGTTGCGTCTTTGAATGACAATCCACATTTGTACGTGGATAATCACTTTTAGAGCTAAAATTAGATGTTTAAAGTGATTTTCAAGCTTCCAGGGGCCCTAAACACAAGATTTGAGAAATGGGTAAAAGTGAATAAAAATGGCCAATTTACTCACTCTGAGGCCTTAATAAGTGTTTCTCCTCCACGGGAAGTGAATTAAATACCATTTGGAGGCCTTTATTGTTCAAGCGAAAACGCCTGATTTTTGATGAAAGAGATTACCACCCCCCCTTACGACATGCTTCTGAAACTAAAAAAATGGTTCATTTTCAAATGTTGCGTCTTTTGAACTACAATTAACATTGTACGTGGATAATCACTTTTAGAGATAAAATGAGATGTTTAAAGTGATTTTCAAGCTTCCAGGGGCCCTAAACACGAGATTTGAGAAATGGGTAACCGTGAATGAAAATGGCCAATTTACTCACTCTGCGGCCTTAAAAAGTGTTTCTCCTCCACGGAAAGTGAATAAAATAACATTTGGATGCCTTTATTGTTCAATCAAAAACGCCCGTTTTTTGGTGAAAAAGATAACCACCCCCCCCTTACGACATGCTTCAGAAACGAAAAAAATGTTCCATTTTCAAATGTTGCGTCTTTGAACTACAATTCACATTTGTACGTGGATGATCACTTTTAGAGATAAAATTAGATGTTTAAAGTGATTTACAAGCTTCCAGGGGCCCTAAACACAAGATATGAGGAATGGGTAAATATGAATGAAAATGGCCAATTTATTCACTCTGAGGCCTTAAAAAGTTTTTCTTCACTCCAGAAAGTGAATTAAATAACATTTGTAGGCCTTTATTGTTCAATCAAAAACGCCCGATTTTTGACGAAAGAGATAACCACCCCCCCTTACGACATGCTTCAGAAACTAAAAAAATGGTCCGTTTTCAAATGTTGCCTCTTTGAACTACAATTCACATTTGTACGTGGAAAAGCACTTTTAAAGATCAAGTGAGATGTTTAAAGTGATTTTCATACTTCCAGGGGCCTTAAACACAAGATTTGAGGAATGGGTAAAAGTGAATGAAAATGGCCAATTTACTCACTCTGAGGCCTTAAAAAGTGTTTCTCCTCCACGGGAAGTGAATTAAATACCATTTGGAGGTCTTTATTGTTCAAGCGAAAACGCCTGATTTTTGATGAAAGAGATAACCACCCCCCCTTACGACATGCTTCTGAAACTGAAAAAATGGTTCATTTTCAAATGTTGCGTCTTTGAACCACAATTAACATTTGTACGTGGATAAACACTTTTAGAGCTAAAATTAGATGTTTAAAGTGATTTTCAAGCTTCCAGGGGCCCTAAACACGAGATTTGAGAAATGGGTAAACGTGAATGAAAATGGCCAATTTACTCACTCTGCGGCCTTAAAAAGTGTTTCTCCTCCACGGAAAGTGAATAAAATAACATTTGGATGCCTTTATTGTTCAATCAAAAACGCCCGTTTTTGGTGAAAAAGATAACCACCCCCCCTTACGACATGCTTCAGAAACGAAAAAAATGGTCCATTTTCAAATGTTGCGTCTTTGAACTACAATTCACATTTGTACGTGGATGATCACTTTTAGAGATAAAATTAGATGTTTAAAGTGATTTACAAGCTTCCAGGGGCCCTAAACACAAGATATGAGGAATGGGTAAATATGAATGAAAATGGCCAATTTATTCACTCTGAGGCCTTAAAAAGTTTTTCTCCACTCCAGAAAATGAATTAAATAACATTTGTAGACCTTTATTGTTCAATCAAAAACGCCCGATTTTTGATGAAAGAGATAACCACTCCCCCTTACGACATGCTTCAGAAACAAAAAAAATGGTTCTTTTTCAAATGTTGCATCTTTGAACGACAATCCACATTTGTACGTGGATAAACACTTTTAGAGATAAAATGAGATGTTTAAAGTGATTTTCAAGCTTCCAGGGGCCCTAAACACAAGATTTGAGAAATGGGAAAAAGTGAATGAAAATGGCCAATTTACTGACTCTGAGGCCTTAAAAAGTGTTTCTCCTCAACGGGAAGTGAATTAAATAACATTTGTAGGCCTTTATTGTTCAAGCGAAAACGCCCGATTATTGACGAAAGAGATAACCACCCCCCCTTACGACATGCTTCAGAAACGAAAAAAATGGTCCGTTTTAAAATGTTGCGTCTTTGAATGACAATCCACATTTGTACGTGGATAATCACTTTTAGAGCTAAAATTAGATGTTTAAAGTGATTTTCAAGCTTCCAGGGGCCCTAAACACAAGATTTGAGAAATGGGTAAAAGTGAATAAAAATGGCCAATTTACTCACTCTGAGGCCTTAATAAGTGTTTCTCCTCCACGGGAAGTGAATTAAATACCATTTGGAGGCCTTTATTGTTCAAGCGAAAACGCCTGATTTTTGATGAAAGAGATAACCACCCCCCCTTACGACATGCTTCTGAAACTAAAAAAATGGTTCATTTTCAAATGTTGCGTCTTTTGAACTACAATTAACATTGTACGTGGATAATCACTTTTAGAGATAAAATGAGATGTTTAAAGTGATTTTCAAGCTTCCAGGGGCCCTAAACACGAGATTTGAGAAATGGGTAACTGTGAATGAAAATGGCCAATTTACTCACTCTGCGGCCTTAAAAAGTGTTTCTCCTCCACGGAAAGTGAATAAAATAACATTTGGATGCCTTTATTGTTCAATCAAAAACGCCCGTTTTTTGGTGAAAAAGATAACCACCCCCCCCCTTACGACATGCTTCAGAAACGAAAAAAATGTTCCATTTTCAAATGTTGCGTCTTTGAACTACAATTCACATTTGTACGTGGATGATCACTTTTAGAGATAAAATTAGATGTTTAAAGTGATTTACAAGCTTCCAGGGGCCCTAAACACAAGATATGAGGAATGGGTAAATATGAATGAAAATGGCCAATTTATTCACTCTGAGGCCTTAAAAAGTTTTTCTTCACTCCAGAAAGTGAATTAAATAACATTTGTAGGCCTTTATTGTTCAATCAAAAACGCCCGATTTTTGACGAAAGAGATAACCGCCCCCCCTTACGACATGCTTCAGAAACTAAAAAAATGGTCCGTTTTCAAATGTTGCCTCTTTGAACTACAATTCACATTTGTACGTGGAAAAGCACTTTTAAAGATCAAATGAGATGTTTAAAGTGATTTTCATACTTCCAGGGGCCTTAAACACAAGATTTGAGGAATGGGTAAAAGTGAATGAAAATGGCCAATTTACTCACTCTGAGGCCTTAAAAAGTGTTTCTCCTCCACGGGAAGTGAATTAAATACCATTTGGAGGTCTTTATTGTTCAAGCGAAAACGCCTGATTTTTGATGAAAGAGATAACCACCCCCCCTTACGACATGCTTCTGAAACTGAAAAAATGGTTCATTTTCAAATGTTGCGTCTTTGAACCACAATTAACATTTGTACGTGGATAAACACTTTTAGAGCTAAAATTAGATGTTTAAAGTGATTTTCAAGCTTCCAGGGGCCCTAAACACGAGATTTGAGAAATGGGTAAACGTGAATGAAAATGGCCAATTTACTCACTCTGCGGCCTTAAAAAGTGTTTCTCCTCCACGGAAAGTGAATAAAATAACATTTGGATGCCTTTATTGTTCAATCAAAAACGCCCGTTTTTGGTGAAAAAGATAACCACCCCCCCTTACGACATGCTTCAGAAACGAAAAAAATGGTCCATTTTCAAATGTTGCGTCTTTGAACTACAATTCACATTTGTACGTGGATGATCACTTTTAGAGATAAAATTAGATGTTTAAAGTGATTTACAAGCTTCCAGGGGCCCTAAACACAAGATATGAGGAATGGGTAAATATGAATGAAAATGGCCAATTTATTCACTCTGAGGCCTTAAAAAGTTTTTCTCCACTCCAGAAAATGAATTAAATAACATTTGTAGACCTTTATTGTTCAATCAAAAACGCCCGATTTTTGATGAAAGAGATAACCACCCCCCCTTACGACATGCTTCAGAAACAAAAAAAATGGTTCTTTTTCAAATGTTGCATCTTTGAACGACAATCCACATTTGTACGTGGATAAACACTTTTAGAGATAAAATGAGATGTTTAAAGTGATTTTCAAGCTTCCAGGGGCCCTAAACACAAGATTTGAGAAATGGGAAAAAGTGAATGAAAATGGCCAATTTACTCACTCTGAGGCCTTAAAAAGTGTTTCTCCTCAACGGGAAGTGAATTAAATAACATTTGTAGGCCTTTATTGTTCAAGCGAAAACGCCCGATTATTGACGAAAGAGATAACCACCCCCCCTTACGACATGCTTCAGAAACGAAAAAAATGGTCCGTTTTCAAATGTTGCGTCTTTGAATGACAATCCACATTTGTACGTGGATAATCACTTTTAGAGCTAAAATTAGATGTTTAAAGTGATTTTCAAGCTTCCAGGGGCCCTAAACACAAGATTTGAGAAATGGGTAAAAGTGAATAAAAATGGCCAATTTACTCACTCTGAGGCCTTAATAAGTGTTTCTCCTCCACGGGAAGTGAATTAAATACCATTTGGAGGCCTTTATTGTTCAAGCGAAAACGCCTGATTTTTGATGAAAGAGATAACCACCCCCCCTTACGACATGCTTCTGAAACTAAAAAAATGGTTCATTTTCAAATGTTGCGTCTTTTGAACTACAATTAACATTGTACGTGGATAATCACTTTTAGAGATAAAATGAGATGTTTAAAGTGATTTTCAAGCTTCCAGGGGCCCTAAACACGAGATTTGAGAAATGGGTAACCGTGAATGAAAATGGCCAATTTACTCACTCTGCGGCCTTAAAAAGTGTTTCTCCTCCACGGAAAGTGAATAAAATAACATTTGGATGCCTTTATTGTTCAATCAAAAACGCCCGTTTTTTGGTGAAAAAGATAACCACCCCCCCTTACGACATGCTTCAGAAACGAAAAAAATGTTCCATTTTCAAATGTTGCGTCTTTGAGCTACAATTCACATTTGTACGTGGATGATCACTTTTAGAGATAAAATTAGATGTTTAAAGTGATTTACAAGCTTCCAGGGGCCCTAAACACAAGATATGAGGAATGGGTAAATATGAATGAAAATGGCCAATTTATTCACTCTGAGGCCTTAAAAAGTTTTTCTTCACTCCAGAAAGTGAATTAAATAACATTTGTAGGCCTTTATTGTTCAATCAAAAACGCCCGATTTTTGACGAAAGAGATAACCACCCCCCCTTACGACATGCTTCAGAAATTAAAAAAATGGTCCGTTTTCAAATGTTGCCTCTTTGAACTACAATTCACATTTGTACGTGGAAAAGCACTTTTAAAGATCAAATGAGATGTTTAAAGTGATTTTCATACTTCCAGGGGCCTTAAACACAAGATTTGAGGAATGGGTAAAAGTGAATGAAAATGGCCAATTTACTCACTCTGAGGCCTTAAAAAGTGTTTCTCCTCCACGGGAAGTGAATTAAATACCATTTGGAGGTCTTTATTGTTCAAGCGAAAACGCCTGATTTTTGATGAAAGAGATAACCACCCCCCTTACGACATGCTTCTGAAACTGAAAAAATGGTTCATTTTCAAATGTTGCGTCTTTGAACCACAATTAACATTTGTACGTGGATAAACACTTTTAGAGCTAAAATTAGATGTTTAAAGTGATTTTCAAGCTTCCAGGGGCCCTAAACACGAGATTTGAGAAATGGGTAAACGTGAATGAAAATGGCCAATTTACTCACTCTGCGGCCTTAAAAAGTGTTTCTCCTCCACGGAAAGTGAATAAAATAACATTTGGATGCCTTTATTGTTCAATCAAAAACGCCCGTTTTTGGTGAAAAAGATAACCACCCCCCCCTTACGACATGCTTCAGAAACAAAAAAAATGGTCCATTTTCAAATGTTGCGTCTTCGAACTACAATTCACATTTGTACGTGGATAATCACTTTTAGAGATAAAATTAGATGTTTAAAGTGATTTACAAGCTTCCAGGGGCCATAAACACAAGATATGAGGAATGGGTAAATATGAATGAAAATGGCCAATTTATTCACTCTGAGGCCTTAAAAAGTTTTTCTCCACTCCAGAAAGTGAATTAAATAACATTTGTAGGCCTTTATTGTTCAATCAAAAACGCCCGATTTTTGACGAAAGAGATAACCACCCCCCCTAACGACATGCTTCAGAAACTAAAAAAATGGTCCGTTTTCAAATGTTGCCTCTTTGAACTACAATTCACATTTGTACGTGGATAAACACTTTTAGAGATAAAATTAGATGTTTAAAGTGATTTTCATACTTCCAGGGGCCTTAAACACAAGATTTGAGGAATGGGTAAAAGTGAATGAAAATGGCCAATTTACTCACTCTGAGGCCTTAAAAAGTGTTTCTCCTCCACGGGAAGTGAATTAAATACCATTTGGAGGTCTTTATTGTTCAAGCGAAAACGCCTGATTTTTGATGAAAGAGATAACCACCCCCCCTTACGACATGCTTCTGAAACTGAAAAAATGGTTCATTTTCAAATGTTGCGTCTTTGAACCACAATTAACATTTGTACGTGGATAAACACTTTTAGAGCTAAAATTAGATGTTCAAAGTGATTTTCAAGCTTCCAGGGGCCCTAAACACAAGATTTGAGAAATGTTTAAAAGTGAATGAAAATGGCCAATTTACTCACTCTGCGGCCTTAAAAAGTGTTTCTCCTCCAGGAAAGTGAATAAAATAACATTTGGATGCCTTTATTGTTCAATCAAAAACGCCCGTTTTTTGGTGAAAAAGATAACCACCCCCCCTTACGACATGCTTCATAAACGAAAAAAATGTTCCATTTTCAAATGTTGCGTCTTTGAATGACAATCCACATTTGTACGTGGATAATCACTTTTAGAGCTAAAATTATATGTTTAAAGTGATTTTCAAGCTTCCAGGGGCCCTAAACACAAGATTTGAGAAATGGGTAAAAGTGAATGAAAATGGCCAATTTACTCACTCTGAGGCCTTAAAAAGTGTTTCTCCTCCACGGGAAGTGAATTAAATACCATTTGGAGTCCTTTATTGTTCAAGCAAAAACGCCTGATTTTTGATGAAAGAGATAACCACCCCCCCTTACGACATGCTTCTGAAACTAAAAAAATGGTTCATTTTCAAATGTTGCATCTTTTGAACTTCAATTAACATTGTACATGGATAATCACTTTTAGAGATAAAATGAGATGTTTAAAGTGATTTTCAAGCTTCCAGGGGCCCTAAACACGAGATTTGAAAAATGGGTAACCGTGAATGAAAATGGCCAATTTTTTCACTCTGCGGCCTTAAAAAGTGTTTCTCCTCCACGGAAAGTGAATAAAATAACATTTGGATGCCTTTATTGTTCAATCAAAAACGCCCGTTTTTTGGTGAAAAAGATAACCACCCCCCCCTTACGACATGCTTCAGAAACGAAAAAAATGTTCCATTTTCAAATGTTGCGTCTTTGAGCTACAATTCACATTTGTACATGGATGATCACTTTTAGAGATAAAATTAGATGTTTAAAGTGATTTACAAGCTTCCAGGGGCCCTAAACACAAGATATGAGGAATGGGTAAATATGAATGAAAATGGCCAATTTATTCACTCTGAGGCCTTAAAAAGTTTTTCTTCACTCCAGAAAGTGAATTAAATAACATTTGTAAACCTTTATTGTTCAATCAAAAACGCCCGATTTTTGACGAAAGAGATAACCACCCCCCCTTACGACATGCTTCAGAAACTAAAAAAATGGTCCGTTTTCAAATGTTGCCTCTTTGAACTACAATTCACATTTGTACGTGGAAAAGCACTTTTAAAGATCAAATGAGATGTTTAAAGTGATTTTCATACTTCCAGGGGCCTTAAACACAAGATTTGAGGAATGGGTAAAAGTGAATGAAAATGGCCAATTTACTCACTCTGAGGCCTTAAAAAGTGTTTCTCCTCCACGGGAAGTGAATTAAATACCATTTGGAGGTCTTTATTGTTCAAGCGAAAACGCCTGATTTTTGATGAAAGAGATAACCACCCCCCCTTACGACATGCTTCTGAAACTGAAAAAATGGTTCATTTTCAAATGTTGCGTCTTTGAACCACAATTAACATTTGTACGTGGATAAACACTTTTAGAGCTAAAATTAGATGTTCAAAGTGATTTTCAAGCTTCCAGGGGCCCTAAACACAAGATTTGAGAAATGTTTAAAAGTGAATGAAAATGGCCAATTTACTCACTCTGCGGCCTTAAAAAGTGTTTCTCCTCCACGGAAAGTGAATAAAATAACATTTGGATGCCTTTATTGTTCAATCAAAAACGCCCGTTTTTTGGTGAAAAAGATAACCACCCCCCCTTACGACATGCTTCATAAACGAAAAAAATGTTCCATTTTCAAATGTTGCGTCTTTGAATGACAATCCACATTTGTACGTGGATAATCACTTTTAGAGCTAAAATTATATGTTTAAAGTGATTTTCAAGCTTCCAGGGGCCCTAAACACAAGATTTGAGAAATGGGTAAAAGTGAATGAAAATGGCCAATTTACTCACTCTGAGGCCTTAAAAAGTGTTTCTCCTCCACGGGAAGTGAATTAAATACCATTTGGAGTCCTTTATTGTTCAAGCAAAAACGCCTGATTTTTGATGAAAGAGATAACCACCCCCCCTTACGACATGCTTCTGAAACTAAAAAAATGGTTCATTTTCAAATGTTGCATCTTTTGAACTTCAATTAACATTGTACATGGATAATCACTTTTAGAGATAAAATGAGATGTTTAAAGTGATTTTCAAGCTTCCAGGGGCCCTAAACACGAGATTTGAAAAATGGGTAACCGTGAATGAAAATGGCCAATTTTTTCACTCTGCGGCCTTAAAAAGTGTTTCTCCTCCACGGAAAGTGAATAAAATAACATTTGGATGCCTTTATTGTTCAATCAAAAACGCCCGTTTTTTGGTGAAAAAGATAACCACCCCCCCCTTACGACATGCTTCAGAAACGAAAAAAATGGTCCATTTTCAAATGTTGCGTCTTTGAACTACAATTCACATTTGTACGTGGATGATCACTTTTAGAGATAAAATTAGATGTTTAAAGTGATTTACAAGCTTCCAGGGGCCCTAAACACAAGATATGAGGAATGGGTAAATATGAATGAAAATGGCCAATTTATTCACTCTGAGGCCTTAAAAAGTTTTTCTCCACTCCAGAAAATGAATTAAATAACATTTGTAGACCTTTATTGTTCAATCAAAAACGCCCGATTTTTGACGAAAGAGATAACCACCCCCCCTTACGACATGCTTCAGAAACAAAAAAAATGGTTCTTTTTCAAATGTTGCATCTTTGAACGACAATCCACATTTGTACGTGGATAAACACTTTTAGAGATAAAATGAGATGTTTAAAGTGATTTTCAAGCTTCCAGGGGCCCTAAACACAAGATTTGAGAAATGGGAAAAAGTGAATGAAAATGGCCAATTTACTCACTCTGAGGCCTTAAAAAGTGTTTCTCCTCAACGGGAAGTAAATTAAATAACATTTGTAGGCCTTTATTGTTCAAGCGAAAACGCCCGATTATTGACGAAAGAGATAACCACCCCCCTTACGACATGCTTCAGAAACGAAAAAAATGGTCCGTTTTCAAATGTTGCGTCTTTGAATGACAATCCACATTTGTACGTGGATAATCACTTTTAGAGCTAAAATTAGATGTTTAAAGTGATTTTCAAGCTTCCAGGGGCCCTAAACACAAGATTTGAGAAATGGGTAAAAGTGAATAAAAATGGCCAATTTACTCACTCTGAGGCCTTAATAAGTGTTTCTCCTCCACGGGAAGTGAATTAAATACAATTTAGAGGCCTTTATTGTTCAAGCGAAAACGCCTGATTTTTGATGAAAGAGATAACCACCCCCCCTTACGACATGCTTCTGAAACTAAAAAAATGGTTCATTTTCAAATGTTGCGTCTTTTGAACTACAATTAACATTGTACGTGGATAATCACTTTTAGAGATAAAATGAGATGTTTAAAGTGATTTTCAAGCTTCCAGGGGCCCTAAACACGAGATTTGAGAAATGGGTAACCGTGAATGAAAATGGCCAATTTACTCACTCTGCGGCCTTAAAAAGTGTTTCTCCTCCATGGAAAGTGAATAAAATAACATTTGGATGCCTTTATTGTTCAATCAAAAACGCCCGTTTTTTGGTGAAAAAGATAACCACCCCCCCCCTTACGACATGCTTCAGAAACGAAAAAAATGTTCCATTTTCAAATGTTGCGTCTTTGAACTACAATTCACATTTGTACGTGGATGATCACTTTTAGAGATAAAATTAGATGTTTAAAGTGATTTACAAGCTTCCAGGGGCCCTAAACACAAGATATGAGGAATGGGTAAATATGAATGAAAATGGCCAATTTATTCACTCTGAGGCCTTAAAAAGTTTTTCTTCACTCCAGAAAGTGAATTAAATAACATTTGTAGGCCTTTATTGTTCAATCAAAAACGCCCGATTTTTGACGAAAGAGATAACCACCCCCCCTTACGACATGCTTCAGAAACTAAAAAAATGGTCCGTTTTCAAATGTTGCCTCTTTGAACTACAATTCACATTTGTACGTGGAAAAGCACTTTTAAAGATCAAATGAGATGTTTAAAGTGATTTTCATACTTCCAGGGGCCTTAAACACAAGATTTGAGGAATGGGTAAAAGTGAATGAAAACGGCCAATTTACTCACTCTGAGGCCTTAAAAAGTGTTTCTCCTCCACGGGAAGTGAATTAAATACCATTTGGAGGTCTTTATTGTTCAAGCGAAAACGCCTGATTTTTGATGAAAGAGATAACCACCCCCCCTTACGACATGCTTCTGAAACTGAAAAAATGGTTCATTTTCAAATGTTGCGTCTTTGAACCACAATTAACATTTGTACGTGGATAAACACTTTTAGAGCTAAAATTAGATGTTTAAAGTGATTTTCAAGCTTCCAGGGGCCCTAAACACGAGATTTGAGAAATGGGTAAACGTGAATGAAAATGGCCAATTTACTCACTCTGCGGCCTTAAAAAGTGTTTCTCCTCCACGGAAAGTGAATAAAATAACATTTGGATGCCTTTATTGTTCAATCAAAAACGCCCGTTTTTGGTGAAAAAGATAACCACCCCCCCTTACGACATGCTTCAGAAACGAAAAAAATGGTCCATTTTCAAATGTTGCGTCTTTGAACTACAATTCACATTTGTACGTGGATGATCACTTTTAGAGATAAAATTAGATGTTTAAAGTGATTTACAAGCTTCCAGGGGCCCTAAACACAAGATATGAGGAATGGGTAAATATGAATGAAAATGGCCAATTTATTCACTCTGAGGCCTTAAAAAGTTTTTCTCCACTCCAGAAAATGAATTAAATAACATTTGTAGACCTTTATTGTTCAATCAAAAACGCCCGATTTTTGATGAAAGAGATAACCACCCCCCCTTACGACATGCTTCAGAAACAAAAAAAATGGTTCTTTTTCAAATGTTGCATCTTTGAACGACAATCCACATTTGTACGTGGATAAACACTTTTAGAGATAAAATGAGATGTTTAAAGTGATTTTCAAGCTTCCAGGGGCCCTAAACACAAGATTTGAGAAATGGGAAAAAGTGAATGAAAATGGCCAATTTACTCACTCTGAGGCCTTAAAAAGTGTTTCTCCTCAACGGGAAGTGAATTAAATAACATTTGTAGGCCTTTATTGTTCAAGCGAAAACGCCCGATTATTGACGAAAGAGATAACCACCCCCCCTTACGACATGCTTCAGAAACGAAAAAAATGGTCCGTTTTCAAATGTTGCGTCTTTGAATGACAATCCACATTTGTACGTGGATAATCACTTTTAGAGCTAAAATTAGATGTTTAAAGTGATTTTCAAGCTTCCAGGGGCCCTAAACACAAGATTTGAGAAATGGGTAAAAGTGAATAAAAATGGCCAATTTACTCACTCTGAGGCCTTAATAAGTGTTTCTCCTCCACGGGAAGTGAATTAAATACCATTTGGAGGCCTTTATTGTTCAAGCGAAAACGCCTGATTTTTGATGAAAGAGATAACCACCCCCCCTTACGACATGCTTCTGAAACTAAAAAAATGGTTCATTTTCAAATGTTGCGTCTTTTGAACTACAATTAACATTGTACGTGGATAATCACTTTTAGAGATAAAATGAGATGTTTAAAGTGATTTTCAAGCTTCCAGGGGCCCTAAACACGAGATTTGAGAAATGGGTAACCGTGAATGAAAATGGCCAATTTACTCACTCTGCGGCCTTAAAAAGTGTTTCTCCTCCACGGAAAGTGAATAAAATAACATTTGGATGCCTTTATTGTTCAATCAAAAACGCCCGTTTTTTGGTGAAAAAGATAACCACCCCCCCTTACGACATGCTTCAGAAACGAAAAAAATGTTCCATTTTCAAATGTTGCGTCTTTGAGCTACAATTCACATTTGTACGTGGATGATCACTTTTAGAGATAAAATTAGATGTTTAAAGTGATTTACAAGCTTCCAGGGGCCCTAAACACAAGATATGAGGAATGGGTAAATATGAATGAAAATGGCCAATTTATTCACTCTGAGGCCTTAAAAAGTTTTTCTTCACTCCAGAAAGTGAATTAAATAACATTTGTAGGCCTTTATTGTTCAATCAAAAACGCCCGATTTTTGACGAAAGAGATAACCACCCCCCCTTACGACATGCTTCAGAAACTAAAAAAATGGTCCGTTTTCAAATGTTGCCTCTTTGAACTACAATTCACATTTGTACGTGGAAAAGCACTTTTAAAGATCAAATGAGATGTTTAAAGTGATTTTCATACTTCCAGGGGCCTTAAACACAAGATTTGAGGAATGGGTAAAAGTGAATGAAAATGGCCAATTTACTCACTCTGAGGCCTTAAAAAGTGTTTCTCCTCCACGGGAAGTGAATTAAATACCATTTGGAGGTCTTTATTGTTCAAGCGAAAACGCCTGATTTTTGATGAAAGAGATAACCACCCCCCTTACGACATGCTTCTGAAACTGAAAAAATGGTTCATTTTCAAATGTTGCGTCTTTGAACCACAATTAACATTTGTACGTGGATAAACACTTTTAGAGCTAAAATTAGATGTTTAAAGTGATTTTCAAGCTTCCAGGGGCCCTAAACACGAGATTTGAGAAATGGGTAAACGTGAATGAAAATGGCCAATTTACTCACTCTGCGGCCTTAAAAAGTGTTTCTCCTCCACGGAAAGTGAATAAAATAACATTTGGATGCCTTTATTGTTCAATCAAAAACGCCCGTTTTTGGTGAAAAAGATAACCACCCCCCCCTTACGACATGCTTCAGAAACAAAAAAAATGGTCCATTTTCAAATGTTGCGTCTTCGAACTACAATTCACATTTGTACGTGGATAATCACTTTTAGAGATAAAATTAGATGTTTAAAGTGATTTACAAGCTTCCAGGGGCCATAAACACAAGATATGAGGAATGGGTAAATATGAATGAAAATGGCCAATTTATTCACTCTGAGGCCTTAAAAAGTTTTTCTCCACTCCAGAAAGTGAATTAAATAACATTTGTAGGCCTTTATTGTTCAATCAAAAACGCCCGATTTTTGACGAAAGAGATAACCACCCCCCCTAACGACATGCTTCAGAAACTAAAAAAATGGTCCGTTTTCAAATGTTGCCTCTTTGAACTACAATTCACATTTGTACGTGGATAAACACTTTTAGAGATAAAATTAGATGTTTAAAGTGATTTTCATACTTCCAGGGGCCTTAAACACAAGATTTGAGGAATGGGTAAAAGTGAATGAAAATGGCCAATTTACTCACTCTGAGGCCTTAAAAAGTGTTTCTCCTCAACGGGAAGTGAATTAAATAACATTTGTAGGCCTTTATTGTTCAAGCGAAAACGCCCGATTATTGACGAAAGAGATAACCACCCCCCCTTACGACATGCTTCAGAAACGAAAAAAATGGTCCGTTTTCAAATGTTGCGTCTTTGAATGACAATCCACATTTGTACGTGGATAATCACTTTTAGAGCTAAAATTAGATGTTTAAAGTGATTTTCAAGCTTCCAGGGGCCCTAAACACAAGATTTGAGAAATGGGTAAAAGTGAATAAAAATGGCCAATTTACTCACTCTGAGGCCTTAATAAGTGTTTCTCCTCCACGGGAAGTGAATTAAATACCATTTGGAGGCCTTTATTGTTCAAGCGAAAACGCCTGATTTTTGATGAAAGAGATAACCACCCCCCCTTACGACATGCTTCTGAAACTAAAAAAATGGTTCATTTTCAAATGTTGCGTCTTTTGAACTACAATTAACATTGTACGTGGATAATCACTTTTAGAGATAAAATGAGATGTTTAAAGTGATTTTCAAGCTTCCAGGGGCCCTAAACACGAGATTTGAGAAATGGGTAACCGTGAATGAAAATGGCCAATTTACTCACTCTGCGGCCTTAAAAAGTGTTTCTCCTCCACGGAAAGTGAATAAAATAACATTTGGATGCCTTTATTGTTCAATCAAAAACGCCCGTTTTTTGGTGAAAAAGATAACCACCCCCCCTTACGACATGCTTCAGAAACGAAAAAAATGTTCCATTTTCAAATGTTGCGTCTTTGAGCTACAATTCACATTTGTACGTGGATGATCACTTTTAGAGATAAAATTAGATGTTTAAAGTGATTTACAAGCTTCCAGGGGCCCTAAACACAAGATATGAGGAATGGGTAAATATGAATGAAAATGGCCAATTTATTCACTCTGAGGCCTTAAAAAGTTTTTCTTCACTCCAGAAAGTGAATTAAATAACATTTGTAGGCCTTTATTGTTCAATCAAAAACGCCCGATTTTTGACGAAAGAGATAACCACCCCCCCTTACGACATGCTTCAGAAACTAAAAAAATGGTCCGTTTTCAAATGTTGCCTCTTTGAACTACAATTCACATTTGTACGTGGAAAAGCACTTTTAAAGATCAAATGAGATGTTTAAAGTGATTTTCATACTTCCAGGGGCCTTAAACACAAGATTTGAGGAATGGGTAAAAGTGAATGAAAATGGCCAATTTACTCACTCTGAGGCCTTAAAAAGTGTTTCTCCTCCACGGGAAGTGAATTAAATACCATTTGGAGGTCTTTATTGTTCAAGCGAAAACGCCTGATTTTTGATGAAAGAGATAACCACCCCCCTTACGACATGCTTCTGAAACTGAAAAAATGGTTCATTTTCAAATGTTGCGTCTTTGAACCACAATTAACATTTGTACGTGGATAAACACTTTTAGAGCTAAAATTAGATGTTTAAAGTGATTTTCAAGCTTCCAGGGGCCCTAAACACGAGATTTGAGAAATGGGTAAACGTGAATGAAAATGGCCAATTTACTCACTCTGCGGCCTTAAAAAGTGTTTCTCCTCCACGGAAAGTGAATAAAATAACATTTGGATGCCTTTATTGTTCAATCAAAAACGCCCGTTTTTGGTGAAAAAGATAACCACCCCCCCCTTACGACATGCTTCAGAAACAAAAAAAATGGTCCATTTTCAAATGTTGCGTCTTCGAACTACAATTCACATTTGTACGTGGATAATCACTTTTAGAGATAAAATTAGATGTTTAAAGTGATTTACAAGCTTCCAGGGGCCATAAACACAAGATATGAGGAATGGGTAAATATGAATGAAAATGGCCAATTTATTCACTCTGAGGCCTTAAAAAGTTTTTCTCCACTCCAGAAAGTGAATTAAATAACATTTGTAGGCCTTTATTGTTCAATCAAAAACGCCCGATTTTTGACGAAAGAGATAACCACCCCCCTAACGACATGCTTCAGAAACTAAAAAAATGGTCCGTTTTCAAATGTTGCCTCTTTGAACTACAATTCACATTTGTACGTGGATAAACACTTTTAGAGATAAAATTAGATGTTTAAAGTGATTTTCATACTTCCAGGGGCCTTAAACACAAGATTTGAGGAATGGGTAAAAGTGAATGAAAATGGCCAATTTACTCACTCTGAGGCCTTAAAAAGTGTTTCTCCTCCACGGGAAGTGAATTAAATACCATTTGGAGGTCTTTATTGTTCAAGCGAAAACGCCTGATTTTTGATGAAAGAGATAACCACCCCCCCTTACGACATGCTTCTGAAACTGAAAAAATGGTTCATTTTCAAATGTTGCGTCTTTGAACCACAATTAACATTTGTACGTGGATAAACACTTTTAGAGCTAAAATTAGATGTTCAAAGTGATTTTCAAGCTTCCAGGGGCCCTAAACACAAGATTTGAGAAATGTTTAAAAGTGAATGAAAATGGCCAATTTACTCACTCTGCGGCCTTAAAAAGTGTTTCTCCTCCAGGAAAGTGAATAAAATAACATTTGGATGCCTTTATTGTTCAATCAAAAACGCCCGTTTTTTGGTGAAAAAGATAACCACCCCCCCTTACGACATGCTTCATAAACGAAAAAAATGTTCCATTTTCAAATGTTGCGTCTTTGAATGACAATCCACATTTGTACGTGGATAATCACTTTTAGAGCTAAAATTATATGTTTAAAGTGATTTTCAAGCTTCCAGGGGCCCTAAACACAAGATTTGAGAAATGGGTAAAAGTGAATGAAAATGGCCAATTTACTCACTCTGAGGCCTTAAAAAGTGTTTCTCCTCCACGGGAAGTGAATTAAATAACATTTGTAGGCCTTTATTGTCCAAGCGAAAACGCCCGATTATTGACGAAAGATATAACCACCCCCCCTTACGACGTGCTTCAGAAACGTAAAAAATGGCCCGTTTTCAAATGTTGCGTCTTTGAATGACAATCCACATTTGTACGTGGATAATCACTTTTAGAGCTAAAATTAGATGTTTAAAGTGATTTTTAAGCTTCCAGGGGCCCTAAACACAAGATTTGAGAAATGGGTAAAAGTGAATGAAAATGGCCAATTTACTCACTCTGAGGCCTTAAAAAGTGTTTCTCCTCAACGGGAAGTGAATTAAATACCATTTGTAGGCCTTTATTGTTCAAGCGAAAACGCCCGATTATTGACGAAAGAGATAACCACCCCCCCTTACGACATGCTTCAGAAACGAAAAAAATGGTCCGTTTTCAAATGTTGCGTCTTTGAATGACAATCCACATTTGTACGTGGATAATCACTTTTAGAGCTAAAATTAGATGTTTAAAGTGATTTTCAAGCTTCCAGGGGCCCTAAACACAAGATTTGAGAAATGGGTAAAAGTGAATAAAAATGGCCAATTTACTCACTCTGAGGCCTTAATAAGTGTTTCTCCTCCACGGGAAGTGAATTAAATACAATTTAGAGGCCTTTATTGTTCAAGCGAAAACGCCTGATTTTTGATGAAAGAGATAACCACCCCCCCTTACGACATGCTTCTGAAACTAAAAAAATGGTTCATTTTCAAATGTTGCGTCTTTTGAACTACAATTAACATTGTACGTGGATAATCACTTTTAGAGATAAAATGAGATGTTTAAAGTGATTTTCAAGCTTCCAGGGGCCCTAAACACGAGATTTGAGAAATGGGTAACCGTGAATGAAAATGGCCAATTTACTCACTCTGCGGCCTTAAAAAGTGTTTCTCCTCCACGGAAAGTGAATAAAATAACATTTGGATGCCTTTATTGTTCAATAAAAAAACGCCCGTTTTTGGTGAAAAAGATAACCACCCCCCCTTACGACATGCTTCAGAAACAAAAAAAATGTTCCATTTTCAAATGTTGCGTCTTTGAACTACAATTCACATTTGTACGTGGATAATCACTTTTAGAGATAAAATTAGATGTTTAAAGTGATTTACAAGCTTCCAGGGGCCATAAACACAAGATATGAGGAATGGGTAAATATGAATGAAAATGGCCAATTTATTCACTCTGAGGCCTTAAAAAGTTTTTCTCCACTCCAGAAAGTGAATTAAATAACATTTGTAGACCTGTATTGTTCAATCAAAAACGCCCGATTTTTGATGAAAGAGAAAACCACCCCCCCTTACGACATGCTTCAGAAACAAAAAAAATGGTTCATTTTCAAATGTTGCATCTTTGAACGACAATCCACATTTGTACGTGGATAAACACTTTTAGAGATAAAATTAGATGTTTAACGTGATTTTCAAGCTTCCAGGGGCCCTAAACACAAGATTTGAGAAATGTTTAAAAGTGAATGAAAATTGCCAATTTACTCACTTTGAGGCCTTAAAAAGTGTTTCTCCTCAACGGGAAGTGAATTAAATAACATTTGTAGGCCTTTATTGTTCAAGCGAAAACGCCCGATTATTGACGAAAGAGATAACCACCCCCCCTTACGACATGCTTCAGAAACGAAAAAAATGGTCCGTTTTCAAATGTTGCGTCTTTGAATGACAATCCACATTTGTACGTGGATAATCACTTTTAGAGCTAAAATTAGATGTTTAAAGTGATTTTCAAGCTTCCAGGGGCCCTAAACACAAGATTTGAGAAATGGGTAAAAGTGAATGAAAATGGCCAATTTACTCACTCTGGGGCCTTAAAAAGTGTTTCTCCTCCACGGGAAGTGAATTAAATACCATTTGGAGGCCTTTATTGTTCAAGCGAAAACGCCTGATTTTTGATGAAAGAGATAACCACCCCCCCTTACGACATGCTTCTGAAACTAAAAAAATGGTTCATTTTCAAATGTTGCGTCTTTTGAACTACAATTAACATTGTACGTGGATAATCACTTTTAGAGATAAAATGAGATGTTTAAAGTGATTTTCAAGCTTCCAGGGGCCCTAAACACGAGATTTGAAAAATGGGTAACCGTGAATGAAAATGGCCAATTTTTTCACTCTGCGGCCTTAAAAAGTGTTTCTCCTCCACGGAAAGTGAATAAAATATCATTTGGATGCCTTTATTGTTCAATCAAAAACGCCCGTTTTTTGGTGAAAAAGATAACCACCCCCCCTTACGACATGCTTCAGAAACGAAAAAAATGGTCCATTTTCAAATGTTGCGTCTTTGAACTACAATTCACATTTGTACGTGGATGATCACTTTTAGAGATAAAATTAGATGTTTAAAGTGATTTACAAGCTTCCAGGGGCCCTAAACACAAGATATGAGGAATTTGTAAATATGAATGAAAATGGCCAATTTATTCACTCTGAGGCCTTCAAAGGTTTTTCTCCACTCCAGAAAGTGAATTAAATAACATTTGTAGGCCTTTATTGTTCAATCAAAAACGCCCGATTTTTGACGAAAGAGATAACCACCCCCCCTTACGACATGCTTCAGAAACTAAAAAAATGGTCCGTTTTTAAATGTAGCCTCTTTGAACTACAATTCACATTTGTACGTGGAA
This sequence comes from Triturus cristatus, assembly GCF_964204655.1. NCBI lineage: Eukaryota > Metazoa > Chordata > Amphibia > Caudata > Salamandridae > Triturus > Triturus cristatus. Next base: position 931,445,347 of record NC_140587.1, on the reverse strand, counting down.
AAGCACTTTTAAAGATCAAATGAGATGTTTAAAGTGATTTTCATGCTTCCAGGGGCCTTAAACACAAGATTTGAGGAATGGGTAAAAGTGAATGAAAATGGCCAATTTACTCACTCTGAGGCCTTAAAAAGTGTTTCTCCTCCACGGGAAGTGAATTAAATAACATTTGTAGGCCTTTATTGTTCAAGCGAGAACGCCCGATTATTGACGAAAGAGATAACCACCCCCCTTACGACATGCTTCAGAAACGTAAAAAATGGCCCGTTTTCAAATGTTGCGTCTTTGACTGACAATCCACATTTGTACGTGGATAATCACTTTTAGAGCTAAAATTAGATGTTTAAAGTGATTTTCAAGCTTCCAGGGGCCCTAAACACGAGATTTGAAAAATGGGTAACCGTGAATGAAAATGGCCAATTTTTTCACTCTGCGGCCTTAAAAAGTGTTTCTCCTCCACGGAAAGTGAATAAAATATCATTTGGATGCCTTTATTGTTCAATCAAAAACGCCCGTTTTTTGGTGAAAAAGATAACCACCCCCCCTTACGACATGCTTCAGAAACGAAAAAAATGGTCCATTTTCAAATGTTGCGTCTTTGAACTACAATTCACATTTGTACGTGGATGATCACTTTTAGAGATAAAATTAGATGTTTAAAGTGATTTACAAGCTTCCAGGGGCCCTAAACACAAGATATGAGGAATTTGTAAATATGAATGAAAATGGCCAATTTATTCACTCTGAGGCCTTCAAAAGTTTTTCTCCACTCCAGAAAGTGAATTAAATAACATTTGTAGGCCTTTATTGTTCAATCAAAAACGCCCGATTTTTGACGAAAGAGATAACCACCCCCCCTTACGACATGCTTCAGAAACTAAAAAAATGGTCCGTTTTTAAATGTAGCCTCTTTGAACTACAATTCACATTTGTACGTGGAAAAGCACTTTTAAAGATCAAATGAGATGTTTAAAGTAATTTTCATGCTTCCAGGGGCCTTAAACACAAGATTTGAGGAATGGGTAAAAGTGAATGAAAATGGCCAATTTACTCACTCTGAGGCCTTAAAAAGTGTTTCTCCTCCACGGGAAGTGAATTAAATAACATTTGTAGGCCTTTATTGTCCAAGCGAAAACGCCCGATTATTGACGAAAGAGATAACCACTCCTCCTTACGACGTGCTTCAGAAACGTAAAAAATGGCCCGTTTTCAAATGTTGCGTCTTTGAATGACAATCCACATTTGTACGTGGATAATCACTTTTAGAGCTAAAATTAGATGTTTAAAGTGATTTTCAAGCTTCCAGGGGCCCTAAACACAAGATTTGAGGAATGGGTAAAAGTGAATGAAAATGGCCAATTTACTCACTCTGAGGCCTTAAAAAGTGTTTCTCCTCCACGGGAAGTGAATTAAATAACATTTGTAGGCCTTTATTGTTCAAGCGAGAACGCCCGATTATTGACGAAAGAGATAACCACCCCCCCTTACGACATGCTTCAGAAACGTAAAAAATGGCCCGTTTTCAAATGTTGCGTCTTTGACTGACAATCCACATTTGTACGTGGATAATCACTTTTAGAGCTAAAATGAAATGTTTAAAGTGATTTTCAAGCTTCCAGGGGCCCTAAACACGAGATTTGAAAAATGGGTAACCGTGAATGAAAATGGCCAATTTTTTCACTCTGCGGCCTTAAAAAGTGTTTCTCCTCCACGGAAAGTGAATAAATATCATTTGGATGCCTTTATTGTTCAATCAAAAACGCCCGTTTTTTGGTGAAAAAGATAACCACCCCCCCTTACGACATGCTTCAGAAACGAAAAAAATGGTCCATTTTCAAATGTTGCGTCTTTGAACTACAATTCACATTTGTACGTGGATGATCACTTTTAGAGATAAAATTAGATGTTTAAAGTGATTTACAAGCTTCCAGGGCCCTAAACACAAGATATGAGGAATTTGTAAATATGAATGAAAATGGCCAATTTATTCACTCTGAGGCCTTCAAAAGTTTTTCTCCACTCCAGAAAGTGAATTAAATAACATTTGTAGGCCTTTATTGTTCAATCAAAAACGCCCGATTTTTGACGAAAGAGATAACCACCCCCCCTTACGACATGCTTCAGAAACTAAAAAAATGGTCCGTTTTTAAATGTAGCCTCTTTGAACTACAATTCACATTTGTACGTGGAAAAGCACTTTTAAAGATCAAATGAGATGTTTAAAGTAATTTTCATGCTTCCAGGGGCCTTAAACACAAGATTTGAGGAATGGGTAAAAGTGAATGAAAATGGCCAATTTACTCACTCTGAGGCCTTAAAAAGTGTTTCTCCTCCACGGGAAGTGAATTAAATAACATTTGTAGGCCTTTATTGTCCAAGCGAAAACGCCCGATTATTGACGAAAGAGATAACCACTCCCCCTTACGACGTGCTTCAGAAACGTAAAAAATGGCCCGTTTTCAAATGTTGCGTCTTTGAATGACAATCCACATTTGTACGTGGATAATCACTTTTAGAGCTAAAATTAGATGTTTAAAGTGATTTTCAAGCTTCCAGGGGCCCTAAACACAAGATTTGAGAAATGGGTAAAAGTGAATGAAAATGGCCAATTTACTCACTCTGAGGCCTTAAAAAGTGTTTCTCCTCAACGGGAAGTGAATTAAATACCATTTGTAGGCCTTTATTGTTCAAGCGAAAACGCCCGATTATTGACGAAAGAGATAACCACCCCCCCTTACGACATGCTTCAGAAACGAAAAAAATGGTCCGTTTTCAAATGTTGCGTCTTTGAATGACAATCCACATTTGTACGTGGATAATCACTTTTAGAGCTAAAATTAGATGTTTAAAGTGATTTTCAAGCTTCCAGGGGCCCTAAACACAAGATTTGAGAAATGGGTAAAAGGGAATGAAAATGGCCAATTTACTCACTCTGAGGCCTTAAAAAGTGTTTCTCCTCCACGGGAAGTGAATTAAATACCATTTGGAGGCCTTTATTGTTCAAGCGAAAACGCCTGATTTTTGATGAAAGAGATAACCACCCCCCCTTACGACATGCTTCTGAAACTAAAAAAATGGTTCATTTTCAAATGTTGCGTCTTTTGAACTACAATTAACATTGTACGTGGATAATCACTTTTAGAGATAAAATGAGATGTTTAAAGTGATTTTCAAGCTTCCAGGGGCCCTAAACACGAGATTTGAAAAATGGGTAACCGTGAATGAAAATGGCCAATTTTTTCACTCTGCGGCCTTAAAAAGTGTTTCTCCTCCACGGAAAGTGAATAAAATAACATTTGGATGCCTTTATTGTTCAATCAAAAACGCCCGTTTTTTGGTGAAAAAGATAACCACCCCCCCCCCCTTACGACATGCTTCAGAAACGAAAAAAATGTTCCATTTTCAAATGTTGCGTCTTTGAACTACAATTCACATTTGTACATGGATGATCACTTTTAGAGATAAAATTAGATGTTTAAAGTGATTTACAAGCTTCCAGGGGCCCTAAACACAAGATATGAGGAATGGGTAAATATGAATGAAAATGGCCAATTTATTCACTCTGAGGCCTTAAAAAGTTTTTCTCCACTCCAGAAAGTGAATTAAATAACATTTGTAGGCCTTTATTGTTCAATCAAAAACGCCCGATTTTTGACGAAAGAGATAACCACCCCCCCCTTACGACATGCTTCAGAAACTAAAAAAATGGTCCGTTTTCAAATGTTGCCTCTTTGAACTACAATTCACATTTGTACGTGGAAAAGCACTTTTAAAGATCAAATGAGATGTTTAAAGTGATTTTCATGCTTCCAGGGGCCTTAAACACAAGATTTGAGGAATGGGTAAAAGTGAATGCAAATGGCCAATTTACTCACTCTGAGGCCTTAAAAAGTGTTTCTCCTCCACGGGAAGTGAATTAAATACCATTTGGAGGTCTTTATTGTTCAAGCGAAAACGCCTGATTTTTGATGAAAGAGATAACCACCCCCCCTTACGACATGCTTCTGAAACTAAAAAAATGGTTCATTTTCAAATGTTGCGTCTTTTGAACTACAATTAACATTGTACGTGGATAATCACTTTTAGAGATAAAATGAGATGTTTAAAGTGATTTTCAAGCTTCCAGGGGCCCTAAACACGAGATTTGAGAAATGGGTAACCGTGAATGAAAATGGCCAATTTACTCACTCTGCGGCCTTAAAAAGTGTTTCTCCTCCACGGAAAGTGAATAAAATAACATTTGGATGCCTTTATTGTTCAATAAAAAAACGCCCGTTTTTGGTGAAAAAGATAACCACCCCCCCTTACGACATGCTTCAGAAACAAAAAAAATGTTCCATTTTCAAATGTTGCGTCTTTGAACTACAATTCACATTTGTACGTGGATAATCACTTTTAGAGATAAAATTAGATGTTTAAAGTGATTTACAAGCTTCCAGGGGCCATAAACACAAGATATGAGGAATGGGTAAATATGAATGAAAATGGCCAATTTATTCACTCTGAGGCCTTAAAAAGTTTTTCTCCACTCCAGAAAGTGAATTAAATAACATTTGTAGACCTGTATTGTTCAATCAAAAACGCCCGATTTTTGATGAAAGAGATAACCACCCCCCCTTACGACATGCTTCAGAAACAAAAAAAATGGTTCATTTTCAAATGTTGCATCTTTGAACGACAATCCACATTTGTACGTGGATAAACACTTTTAGAGATAAAATTAGATGTTTAAAGTGATTTTCAAGCTTCCAGGGGCCCTAAACACAAGATTTGAGAAATGTTTAAAAGTGAATGAAAATTGCCAATTTACTCACTTTGAGGCCTTAAAAAGTGTTTCTCCTCAACGGGAAGTGAATTAAATAACATTTGTAGGCCTTTATTGTTCAAGCGAAAACGCCCGATTATTGACGAAAGAGATAACCACCCCCCCTTACGACATGCTTCAGAAACGAAAAAAATGGTCCGTTTTCAAATGTTGCGTCTTTGAATGACAATCCACATTTGTACGTGGATAATCACTTTTAGAGCTAAAATTAGATGTTTAAAGTGATTTTCAAGCTTCCAGGGGCCCTAAACACAAGATTTGAGAAATGGGTAAAAGTGAATGAAAATGGCCAATTTACTCACTCTGGGGCCTTAAAAAGTGTTTCTCCTCCACGGGAAGTGAATTAAATACCATTTGGAGGCCTTTATTGTTCAAGCGAAAACGCCTGATTTTTGATGAAAGAGATAACCACCCCCCCTTACGACATGCTTCTGAAACTAAAAAAATGGTTCATTTTCAAATGTTGCGTCTTTTGAACTACAATTAACATTGTACGTGGATAATCACTTTTAGAGATAAAATGAGATGTTTAAAGTGATTTTCAAGCTTCCAGGGGCCCTAAACACGAGATTTGAAAAATGGGTAACCGTGAATGAAAATGGCCAATTTTTTCACTCTGCGGCCTTAAAAAGTGTTTCTCCTCCACGGAAAGTGAATAAAATATCATTTGGATGCCTTTATTGTTCAATCAAAAACGCCCGTTTTTTGGTGAAAAAGATAACCACCCCCCCTTACGACATGCTTCAGAAACGAAAAAAATGGTCCATTTTCAAATGTTGCGTCTTTGAACTACAATTCACATTTGTACGTGGATGATCACTTTTAGAGATAAAATTAGATGTTTAAAGTGATTTACAAGCTTCCAGGGGCCCTAAACACAAGATATGAGGAATTTGTAAATATGAATGAAAATGGCCAATTTATTCACTCTGAGGCCTTCAAAGGTTTTTCTCCACTCCAGAAAGTGAATTAAATAACATTTGTAGGCCTTTATTGTTCAATCAAAAACGCCCGATTTTTGACGAAAGAGATAACCACCCCCCCCTTACGACATGCTTCAGAAACTAAAAAAATGGTCCGTTTTTAAATGTAGCCTCTTTGAACTACAATTCACATTTGTACGTGGAAAAGCACTTTTAAAGATCAAATGAGATGTTTAAAGTGATTTTCATGCTTCCAGGGGCCTTAAACACAAGATTTGAGGAATGGGTAAAAGTGAATGAAAATGGCCAATTTACTCACTCTGAGGCCTTAAAAAGTGTTTCTCCTCCACGGGAAGTGAATTAAATAACATTTGTAGGCCTTTATTGTTCAAGCGAGAACGCCCGATTATTGACGAAAGAGATAACCACCCCCCTTACGACATGCTTCAGAAACGTAAAAAATGGCCCGTTTTCAAATGTTGCGTCTTTGACTGACAATCCACATTTGTACGTGGATAATCACTTTTAGAGCTAAAATTAGATGTTTAAAGTGATTTTCAAGCTTCCAGGGGCCCTAAACACGAGATTTGAAAAATGGGTAACCGTGAATGAAAATGGCCAATTTTTTCACTCTGCGGCCTTAAAAAGTGTTTCTCCTCCACGGAAAGTGAATAAAATATCATTTGGATGCCTTTATTGTTCAATCAAAAACGCCCGTTTTTTGGTGAAAAAGATAACCACCCCCCCTTACGACATGCTTCAGAAACGAAAAAAATGGTCCATTTTCAAATGTTGCGTCTTTGAACTACAATTCACATTTGTACGTGGATGATCACTTTTAGAGATAAAATTAGATGTTTAAAGTGATTTACAAGCTTCCAGGGGCCCTAAACACAAGATATGAGGAATTTGTAAATATGAATGAAAATGGCCAATTTATTCACTCTGAGGCCTTCAAAAGTTTTTCTCCACTCCAGAAAGTGAATTAAATAACATTTGTAGGCCTTTATTGTTCAATCAAAAACGCCCGATTTTTGACGAAAGAGATAACCACCCCCCCTTACGACATGCTTCAGAAACTAAAAAAATGGTCCGTTTTTAAATGTAGCCTCTTTGAACTACAATTCACATTTGTACGTGGAAAAGCACTTTTAAAGATCAAATGAGATGTTTAAAGTAATTTTCATGCTTCCAGGGGCCTTAAACACAAGATTTGAGGAATGGGTAAAAGTGAATGAAAATGGCCAATTTACTCACTCTGAGGCCTTAAAAAGTGTTTCTCCTCCACGGGAAGTGAATTAAATAACATTTGTAGGCCTTTATTGTCCAAGCGAAAACGCCCGATTATTGACGAAAGAGATAACCACTCCCCCTTACGACGTGCTTCAGAAACGTAAAAAATGGCCCGTTTTCAAATGTTGCGTCTTTGAATGACAATCCACATTTGTACGTGGATAATCACTTTTAGAGCTAAAATTAGATGTTTAAAGTGATTTTCAAGCTTCCAGGGGCCCTAAACACAAGATTTGAGGAATGGGTAAAAGTGAATGAAAATGGCCAATTTACTCACTCTGAGGCCTTAAAAAGTGTTTCTCCTCCACGGGAAGTGAATTAAATAACATTTGTAGGCCTTTATTGTTCAAGCGAGAACGCCCGATTATTGACGAAAGAGATAACCACCCCCCCTTACGACATGCTTCAGAAACGTAAAAAATGGCCCGTTTTCAAATGTTGCGTCTTTGACTGACAATCCACATTTGTACGTGGATAATCACTTTTAGAGCTAAAATTAAATGTTTAAAGTGATTTTCAAGCTTCCAGGGGCCCTAAACACGAGATTTGAAAAATGGGTAACCGTGAATGAAAATGGCCAATTTTTTCACTCTGCGGCCTTAAAAAGTGTTTCTCCTCCACGGAAAGTGAATAAAATATCATTTGGATGCCTTTATTGTTCAATCAAAAACGCCCGTTTTTTGGTGAAAAAGATAACCACCCCCCCTTACGACATGCTTCAGAAACGAAAAAAATGGTCCATTTTCAAATGTTGCGTCTTTGAACTACAATTCACATTTGTACGTGGATGATCACTTTTAGAGATAAAATTAGATGTTTAAAGTGATTTACAAGCTTCCAGGGGCCCTAAACACAAGATATGAGGAATTTGTAAATATGAATGAAAATGGCCAATTTATTCACTCTGAGGCCTTCAAAGGTTTTTCTCCACTCCAGAAAGTGAATTAAATAACATTTGTAGGCCTTTATTGTTCAATCAAAAACGCCCGATTTTTGACGAAAGAGATAACCACCCCCCCCTTACGACATGCTTCAGAAACTAAAAAAATGGTCCGTTTTTAAATGTAGCCTCTTTGAACTACAATTCACATTTGTACGTGGAAAAGCACTTTTAAAGATCAAATGAGATGTTTAAAGTGATTTTCATGCTTCCAGGGGCCTTAAACACAAGATTTGAGGAATGGGTAAAAGTGAATGAAAATGGCCAATTTACTCACTCTGAGGCCTTAAAAAGTGTTTCTCCTCCACGGGAAGTGAATTAAATAACATTTGTAGGCCTTTATTGTTCAAGCGAGAACGCCCGATTATTGACGAAAGAGATAACCACCCCCCTTACGACATGCTTCAGAAACGTAAAAAATGGCCCGTTTTCAAATGTTGCGTCTTTGACTGACAATCCACATTTGTACGTGGATAATCACTTTTAGAGCTAAAATTAGATGTTTAAAGTGATTTTCAAGCTTCCAGGGGCCCTAAACACGAGATTTGAAAAATGGGTAACCGTGAATGAAAATGGCCAATTTTTTCACTCTGCGGCCTTAAAAAGTGTTTCTCCTCCACGGAAAGTGAATAAATATCATTTGGATGCCTTTATTGTTCAATCAAAAACGCCCGTTTTTTGGTGAAAAAGATAACCACCCCCCCTTACGACATGCTTCAGAAACGAAAAAAATGGTCCATTTTCAAATGTTGCGTCTTTGAACTACAATTCACATTTGTACGTGGATGATCACTTTTAGAGATAAAATTAGATGTTTAAAGTGATTTACAAGCTTCCAGGGCCCTAAACACAAGATATGAGGAATTTGTAAATATGAATGAAAATGGCCAATTTATTCACTCTGAGGCCTTCAAAAGTTTTTCTCCACTCCAGAAAGTGAATTAAATAACATTTGTAGGCCTTTATTGTTCAATCAAAAACGCCCGATTTTTGACGAAAGAGATAACCACCCCCCCTTACGACATGCTTCAGAAACTAAAAAAATGGTCCGTTTTTAAATGTAGCCTCTTTGAACTACAATTCACATTTGTACGTGGAAAAGCACTTTTAAAGATCAAATGAGATGTTTAAAGTAATTTTCATGCTTCCAGGGGCCTTAAACACAAGATTTGAGGAATGGGTAAAAGTGAATGAAAATGGCCAATTTACTCACTCTGAGGCCTTAAAAAGTGTTTCTCCTCCACGGGAAGTGAATTAAATAACATTTGTAGGCCTTTATTGTCCAAGCGAAAACGCCCGATTATTGACGAAAGAGATAACCACTCCCCCTTACGACGTGCTTCAGAAACGTAAAAAATGGCCCGTTTTCAAATGTTGCGTCTTTGAATGACAATCCACATTTGTACGTGGATAATCACTTTTAGAGCTAAAATTAGATGTTTAAAGTGATTTTCAAGCTTCCAGGGGCCCTAAACACAAGATTTGAGAAATGGGTAAAAGTGAATGAAAATGGCCAATTTACTCACTCTGAGGCCTTAAAAAGTGTTTCTCCTCAACGGGAAGTGAATTAAATACCATTTGTAGGCCTTTATTGTTCAAGCGAAAACGCCCGATTATTGACGAAAGAGATAACCACCCCCCCTTACGACATGCTTCAGAAACGAAAAAAATGGTCCGTTTTCAAATGTTGCGTCTTTGAATGACAATCCACATTTGTACGTGGATAATCACTTTTAGAGCTAAAATTAGATGTTTAAAGTGATTTTCAAGCTTCCAGGGGCCCTAAACACAAGATTTGAGAAATGGGTAAAAGGGAATGAAAATGGCCAATTTACTCACTCTGAGGCCTTAAAAAGTGTTTCTCCTCCACGGGAAGTGAATTAAATACCATTTGGAGGCCTTTATTGTTCAAGCGAAAACGCCTGATTTTTGATGAAAGAGATAACCACCCCCCCTTACGACATGCTTCTGAAACTAAAAAAATGGTTCATTTTCAAATGTTGCGTCTTTTGAACTACAATTAACATTGTACGTGGATAATCACTTTTAGAGATAAAATGAGATGTTTAAAGTGATTTTCAAGCTTCCAGGGGCCCTAAACACGAGATTTGAAAAATGGGTAACCGTGAATGAAAATGGCCAATTTTTTCACTCTGCGGCCTTAAAAAGTGTTTCTCCTCCACGGAAAGTGAATAAAATAACATTTGGATGCCTTTATTGTTCAATCAAAAACGCCCGTTTTTTGGTGAAAAAGATAACCACCCCCCCCTTACGACATGCTTCAGAAACGAAAAAAATGGTCCATTTTCAAATGTTGCGTCTTTGAACTACAATTCACATTTGTACGTGGATGATCACTTTTAGAGATAAAATTAGATGTTTAAAGTGATTTACAAGCTTCCAGGGGCCCTAAACACAAGATATGAGGAATGGGTAAATATGAATGAAAATGGCCAATTTATTCACTCTGAGGCCTTAAAAAGTTTTTCTCCACTCCAGAAAGTGAATTAAATAACATTTGTAGGCCTTTATTGTTCAATCAAAAACGCCCGATTTTTGACGAAAGAGATAACCACCCCCCCATTACGACATGCTTCAGAAACTAAAAAAATGGTCCGTTTTTAAATGTAGCCTCTTTGAACTACAATTCACATTTGTACGTGGAAAAGCACTTTTAAAGATCAAATGAGATGTTTAAAGTGATTTTCATGCTTCCAGGGGCCTTAAACACAAGATTTGAGGAATGGGTAAAAGTGAATGAAAATGGCCAATTTACTCACTCTGAGGCCTTAAAAAGTGTTTCTCCTCCACGGGAAGTGAATTAAATAACATTTGTAGGCCTTTATTGTTCAAGCGAGAACGCCCGATTATTGACGAAAGAGATAACCACCCCCCCTTACGACATGCTTCAGAAACGTAAAAAATGGCCCGTTTTCAAATGTTGCGTCTTTGACTGACAATCCACATTTGTACGTGGATAATCACTTTTAGAGCTAAAATTAGATGTTTAAAGTGATTTTCAAGCTTCCAGGGGCCCTAAACACGAGATTTGAAAAATGGGTAACCGTGAATGAAAATGGCCAATTTTTTCACTCTGCGGCCTTAAAAAGTGTTTCTCCTCCACGGAAAGTGAATAAAATATCATTTGGATGCCTTTATTGTTCAATCAAAAACGCCTGTTTTTTGGTGAAAAAGATAACCACCCCCCCCTTACGACATGCTTCAGAAACGAAAAAAATGGTCCATTTTCAAATGTTGCGTCTTTGAACTACAATTCACATTTGTACGTGGATGATCACTTTTAGAGATAAAATTAGATGTTTAAAGTGATTTACAAGCTTCCAGGGGCCCTAAACACAAGATATGAGGAATTTGTAAATATGAATGAAAATGGCCAATTTATTCACTCTGAGGCCTTCAAAAGTTTTTCTCCACTCCAGAAAGTGAATTAAATAACATTTGTAGGCCTTTATTGTTCAATCAAAAACGCCCGATTTTTGACGAAAGAGATAACCACCCCCCCTTACGACATGCTTCAGAAACTAAAAAAATGGTCCGTTTTTAAATGTAGCCTCTTTGAACTACAATTCACATTTGTACGTGGAAAAGCACTTTTAAAGATCAAATGAGATGTTTAAAGTAATTTTCATGCTTCCAGGGGCCTTAAACACAAGATTTGAGGAATGGGTAAAAGTGAATGAAAATGGCCAATTTACTCACTCTGAGGCCTTAAAAAGTGTTTCTCCTCCACGGGAAGTGAATTAAATAACATTTGTAGGCCTTTATTGTCCAAGCGAAAACGCCCGATTATTGACGAAAGATATAACCACCCCCCCTTACGACGTGCTTCAGAAACGTAAAAAATGGCCCGTTTTCAAATGTTGCGTCTTTGAATGACAATCCACATTTGTACGTGGATAATCACTTTTAGAGCTAAAATTAGATGTTTAAAGTGATTTTCAAGCTTCCAGGGGCCCTAAACACAAGATTTGAGAAATGGGTAAAAGTGAATGAAAATGGCCAATTTACTCACTCTGAGGCCTTAAAAAGTGTTTCTCCTCAACGGGAAGTGAATTAAATACCATTTGTAGGCCTTTATTGTTCAAGCGAAAACGCCCGATTATTGACGAAAGAGATAACCACCGCCCCTTACGACATGCTTCAGAAACGAAAAAAATGGTCCGTTTTCAAATGTTGCGTCTTTCAACGACAATCCACATTTGTACGTGGATAAACACTTTTAGATCTAAAATTAGATGTTTAAAGTGATTTTCAAGCTTCCAGGGGCCCTAAACACAAGATTTGAGAAATGGGTAAAAGTGAATGAAAATGGCCAATTTACTCACTCTGAGGCCTTAAAAAGTGTTTCTCCTCCACGGGAAGTGAATTAAATACCATTTGGAGGCCTTTATTGTTCAAGCGAAAACACCTGATTTTTGATGAAAGAGATAACCACCCCCCCTTACGACATGCTTCTGAAACTAAAAAAATGGTCCGTTTTTAAATGTAGCCTCTTTGAACTACAATTCACATTTGTACGTGGAAAAGCACTTTTAAAGATCAAATGAGATGTTTAAAGTGATTTTCATGCTTCCAGGGGCCTTAAACACAAGATTTGAGGAATGGGTAAAAGTGAATGAAAATGGCCAATTTACTCACTCTGAAGCCTTAAAAAGTGTTTCTCCTCCACGGGAAGTGAATTAAATACCATTTGGAGGTCTTTATTGTTCAAGCGAAAACGCCTGATTTTTGATGAAAGAGATAACCACCCCCCCTTACGACATGCTTCTGAAACTGAAAAAATGGTTCATTTTCAAATGTTGCGTCTTTGAACCACAATTAACATTTGTACGTGGATAAACACTTTTAGAGCTAAAATTAGATGTTCAAAGTGATTTTCAAGCTTCCAGGGGCCCTAAACACAAGATTTGAGAAATGTTTAAAAGTGAATGAAAATGGCCAATTTACTCACTCTGAGGCCTTAAAAAGTGTTTCTCCTCCACGGGAAGTGAATTAAATAACATTTGTAGGCCTTTATTGTCCAAGCGAAAACGCCCGATTATTGACGAAAGATATAACCACCCCCCCTTACGACGTGCTTCAGAAACGTAAAAAATGGCCCGTTTTCAAATGTTGCGTCTTTGAATGACAATCCACATTTGTACGTGGATAATCACTTTTAGAGCTAAAATTAGATGTTTAAAGTGATTTTCAAGCTTCCAGGGGCCCTAAACACAAGATTTGAGAAATGGGTAAAAGTGAATGAAAATGGCCAATTTACTCACTCTGAGGCCTTAAAAAGTGTTTCTCCTCAACGGGAAGTGAATTAAATACCATTTGTAGGCCTTTATTGTTCAAGCGAAAACGCCCGATTATTGACGAAAGAGATAACCACCGCCCCTTACGACATGCTTCAGAAACGAAAAAAATGGTCCGTTTTCAAATGTTGCGTCTTTCAACGACAATCCACATTTGTACGTGGATAAACACTTTTAGATCTAAAATTAGATGTTTAAAGTGATTTTCAAGCTTCCAGGGGCCCTAAACACAAGATTTGAGAAATGGGTAAAAGTGAATGAAAATGGCCAATTTACTCACTCTGAGGCCTTAAAAAGTGTTTCTCCTCCACGGGAAGTGAATTAAATACCATTTGGAGGCCTTTATTGTTCAAGCGAAAACACCTGATTTTTGATGAAAGAGATAACCACCCCCCCTTACGACATGCTTCTGAAACTAAAAAAATGGTCCGTTTTTAAATGTAGCCTCTTTGAACTACAATTCACATTTGTACGTGGAAAAGCACTTTTAAAGATCAAATGAGATGTTTAAAGTGATTTTCATGCTTCCAGGGGCCTTAAACACAAGATTTGAGGAATGGGTAAAAGTGAATGAAAATGGCCAATTTACTCACTCTGAAGCCTTAAAAAGTGTTTCTCCTCCACGGGAAGTGAATTAAATACCATTTGGAGGTCTTTATTGTTCAAGCGAAAACGCCTGATTTTTGATGAAAGAGATAACCACCCCCCCTTACGACATGCTTCTGAAACTGAAAAAATGGTTCATTTTCAAATGTTGCGTCTTTGAACCACAATTAACATTTGTACGTGGATAAACACTTTTAGAGCTAAAATTAGATGTTCAAAGTGATTTTCAAGCTTCCAGGGGCCCTAAACACAAGATTTGAGAAATGTTTAAAAGTGAATGAAAATGGCCAATTTACTCACTCTGCGGCCTTAAAAAGTGTTTCTCCTCCACGGAAAGTGAATAAAATAACATTTGGATGCCTTTATTGTTCAATCAAAAACGCCCGATTTTTGACGAAAGAGATAACCACCCCCCCTTACGACATGCTTCAGAAACGAAAAAAATGTTCCATTTTCAAATGTTGCGTCTTTGAATGACAATCCACATTTGTACGTGGATAATCACTTTTAGAGCTAAAATTATATGTTTAAAGTGATTTTCAAGCTTCCAGGGGCCCTAAACACAAGATTTGAGAAATGGGTAAAAGTGAATAAAAATGGCCAATTTACTCACTCTGAGGCCTTAAAAAGTGTTTCTCCTCCACGGGAAGTGAATTAAATACAATTTAGAGGCCTTTATTGTTCAAGCGAAAACGCCTGATTTTTGATGAAAGAGTTAACCACCCCCCCTTACGACATGCTTCTGAAACTAAAAAAATGGTTCATTTTCAAATGTTGCGTCTTTTGAACTACAATTAACATTGTACGTGGATAATCACTTTTAGAGATAAAATGAGATGTTTAAAGTGATTTTCAAGCTTCCAGGGGCCCTAAACACGAGATTTGAGAAATGGGTAACCGTGAATGAAAATGGCCAATTTACTCACTCTGCGGCCTTAAAAAGTGTTTCTCCTCCACGGAAAGTGAATAAAATAACATTTGGATGCCTTTATTGTTCAATCAAAAACGCCCGTTTTTTGGTGAAAAAGATAACCACCCCCCCCCCCTTACGACATGCTTCAGAAACGAAAAAAATGTTCCATTTTCAAATGTTGCGTCTTTGAACTACAATTCACATTTGTACATGGATGATCACTTTTAGAGATAAAATTAGATGTTTAAAGTGATTTACAAGCTTCCAGGGGCCCTAAACACAAGATATGAGGAATGGGTAAATATGAATGAAAATGGCCAATTTATTCACTCTGAGGCCTTAAAAAGTTTTTCTCCACTCCAGAAAGTGAATTAAATAACATTTGTAGGCCTTTATTGTTCAATCAAAAACGCCCGATTTTTGACGAAAGAGATAACCACCCCCCCCTTACGACATGCTTCAGAAACTAAAAAAATGGTCCGTTTTCAAATGTTGCCTCTTTGAACTACAATTCACATTTGTACGTGGAAAAGCACTTTTAAAGATCAAATGAGATGTTTAAAGTGATTTTCACACATCCAGGGGCCTTAAACACAAGATTTGAGGAATGGGTAAAAGTGAATGAAAATGGCCAATTTACTCACTCTGAGGCCTTAAAAAGTGTTTCTCCTCCACGGGAAGTGAATTAAATACCATTTGGAGGTCTTTATTGTTCAAGCGAAAACGCCTGATTTTTGATGAAAGAGATAACCACCCCCCCTTACGACATGCTTCTGAAACTAAAAAAATGGTTCATTTTCAAATGTTGCGTCTTTTGAACTACAATTAACATTGTACGTGGATAATCACTTTTAGAGATAAAATGAGATGTTTAAAGTGATTTTCAAGCTTCCAGGGGCCCTAAACACGAGATTTGAGAAATGGGTAACCGTGAATGAAAATGGCCAATTTACTCACTCTGCGGCCTTAAAAAGTGTTTCTCCTCCACGGAAAGTGAATAAAATAACATTTGGATGCCTTTATTGTTCAATAAAAAAACGCCCGTTTTTGGTGAAAAAGATAACCACCCCCCCTTACGACATGCTTCAGAAACAAAAAAAAATTTCCATTTTCAAATGTTGCGTCTTTGAACTACAATTCACATTTGTACGTGGATAATCACTTTTAGAGATAAAATTAGATGTTTAAAGTGATTTACAAGCTTCCAGGGGCCATAAACACAAGATATGAGGAATGGGTAAATATGAATGAAAATGGCCAATTTATTCACTCTGAGGCCTTAAAAAGTTTTTCTCCACTCCAGAAAGTGAATTAAATAACATTTGTAGACCTGTATTGTTCAATCAAAAACGCCCGATTTTTGATGAAAGAGATAACCACCCCCCCTTACGACATGCTTCAGAAACAAAAAAAATGGTTCATTTTCAAATGTTGCATCTTTGAACGACAATCCACATTTGTACGTGGATAAACACTTTTAGAGATAAAATTAGATGTTTAAAGTGATTTTCAAGCTTCCAGGGGCCCTAAACACAAGATTTGAGAAATGTT
Source organism: Triturus cristatus (assembly GCF_964204655.1). Classification (NCBI taxonomy): domain Eukaryota; kingdom Metazoa; phylum Chordata; class Amphibia; order Caudata; family Salamandridae; genus Triturus; species Triturus cristatus. The sequence continues at coordinate 931,428,981 of NC_140587.1, read as the reverse complement.
TAAAAGTGAATGAAAATTGCCAATTTACTCACTTTGAGGCCTTAAAAAGTGTTTCTCCTCAACGGGAAGTGAATTAAATAACATTTGTAGGCCTTTATTGTTCAAGCGAAAACGCCCGATTATTGACGAAAGAGATAACCACCCCCCCTTACGACATGCTTCAGAAACGAAAAAAATGGTCCGTTTTCAAATGTTGCGTCTTTGAATGACAATCCACATTTGTACGTGGATAATCACTTTTAGAGCTAAAATTAGATGTTTAAAGTGATTTTCAAGCTTCCAGGGGCCCTAAACACAAGATTTGAGAAATGGGTAAAAGTGAATGAAAATGGCCAATTTACTCACTCTGGGGCCTTAAAAAGTGTTTCTCCTCCACGGGAAGTGAATTAAATACCATTTGGAGGCCTTTATTGTTCAAGCGAAAACGCCTGATTTTTGATGAAAGAGATAACCACCCCCCCTTACGACATGCTTCTGAAACTAAAAAAATGGTTCATTTTCAAATGTTGCGTCTTTTGAACTACAATTAACATTGTACGTGGATAATCACTTTTAGAGATAAAATGAGATGTTTAAAGTGATTTTCAAGCTTCCAGGGGCCCTAAACACGAGATTTGAAAAATGGGTAACCGTGAATGAAAATGGCCAATTTTTTCACTCTGCGGCCTTAAAAAGTGTTTCTCCTCCACGGAAAGTGAATAAAATAACATTTGGATGCCTTTATTGTTCAATCAAAAATGCCCGTTTTTTGGTGAAAAAGATAACCACCCCCCCTTACGACATGCTACAGAAATGAAAAAAATGGTCCATTTTCAAATGTTGCGTCTTTGAACTACAATTCACATTTGTACGTGGATGATCACTTTTAGAGATAAAATTAGATGTTTAAAGTGATTTACAAGCTTCCAGGGGCCCTAAACACAAGATATGAGGAATGGGTAAATATGAATGAAAATGGCCAATTTATTCACTCTGAGGCCTTAAAAAGTTTTTCTCCACTCCAGAAAGTGAATTAAATAACATTTGTAGGCCTTTATTGTTCAATCAAAAACGCCCGATTTTTGACGAAAGAGATAACCACCCCCCCATTACGACATGCTTCAGAAACTAAAAAAATGGTCCGTTTTTAAATGTAGCCTCTTTGAACTACAATTCACATTTGTACGTGGAAAAGCACTTTTAAAGATCAAATGAGATGTTTAAAGTGATTTTCATGCTTCCAGGGGCCTTAAACACAAGATTTGAGGAATGGGTAAAAGTGAATGAAAATGGCCAATTTACTCACTCTGAGGCCTTAAAAAGTGTTTCTCCTCCACGGGAAGTGAATTAAATAACATTTGTAGGCCTTTATTGTTCAAGCGAGAACGCCCGATTATTGACGAAAGAGATAACCACCCCCCTTACGACATGCTTCAGAAACGTAAAAAATGGCCCGTTTTCAAATGTTGCGTCTTTGACTGACAATCCACATTTGTACGTGGATAATCACTTTTAGAGCTAAAATTAGATGTTTAAAGTGATTTTCAAGCTTCCAGGGGCCCTAAACACGAGATTTGAAAAATGGGTAACCGTGAATGAAAATGGCCAATTTTTTCACTCTGCGGCCTTAAAAAGTGTTTCTCCTCCACGGAAAGTGAATAAAATATCATTTGGATGCCTTTATTGTTCAATCAAAAACGCCCGTTTTTTGGTGAAAAAGATAACCACCCCCCCTTACGACATGCTTCAGAAACGAAAAAAATGGTCCATTTTCAAATGTTGCGTCTTTGAACTACAATTCACATTTGTACGTGGATGATCACTTTTAGAGATAAAATTAGATGTTTAAAGTGATTTACAAGCTTCCAGGGGCCCTAAACACAAGATATGAGGAATTTGTAAATATGAATGAAAATGGCCAATTTATTCACTCTGAGGCCTTCAAAAGTTTTTCTCCACTCCAGAAAGTGAATTAAATAACATTTGTAGGCCTTTATTGTTCAATCAAAAACGCCCGATTTTTGACGAAAGAGATAACCACCCCCCCTTACGACATGCTTCAGAAACTAAAAAAATGGTCCGTTTTTAAATGTAGCCTCTTTGAACTACAATTCACATTTGTACGTGGAAAAGCACTTTTAAAGATCAAATGAGATGTTTAAAGTAATTTTCATGCTTCCAGGGGCCTTAAACACAAGATTTGAGGAATGGGTAAAAGTGAATGAAAATGGCCAATTTACTCACTCTGAGGCCTTAAAAAGTGTTTCTCCTCCACGGGAAGTGAATTAAATAACATTTGTAGGCCTTTATTGTCCAAGCGAAAACGCCCGGTTATTGACGAAAGAGATAACCACTCCCCCTTACGACGTGCTTCAGAAACGTAAAAAATGGCCCGTTTTCAAATGTTGCGTCTTTGAATGACAATCCACATTTGTACGTGGATAATCACTTTTAGAGCTAAAATTAGATGTTTAAAGTGATTTTCAAGCTTCCAGGGGCCGTAAACACAAGATTTGAGGAATGGGTAAAAGTGAATGAAAATGGCCAATTTACTCACTCTGAGGCCTTAAAAAGTGTTTCTCCTCCACGGGAAGTGAATTAAATAACATTTGTAGGCCTTTATTGTTCAAGCGAGAACGCCCGATTATTGACGAAAGAGATAACCACCCCCCCTTACGACATGCTTCAGAAACGTAAAAAATGGCCCGTTTTCAAATGTTGCGTCTTTGACTGACAATCCACATTTGTACGTGGATAATCACTTTTAGAGCTAAAATTAAATGTTTAAAGTGATTTTCAAGCTTCCAGGGGCCCTAAACACGAGATTTGAAAAATGGGTAACCGTGAATGAAAATGGCCAATTTTTTCACTCTGCGGCCTTAAAAAGTGTTTCTCCTCCACGGAAAGTGAATAAAATATCATTTGGATGCCTTTATTGTTCAATCAAAAACGCCCGTTTTTTGGTGAAAAAGATAACCACCCCCCCTTACGACATGCTTCAGAAACGAAAAAAATGGTCCATTTTCAAATGTTGCGTCTTTGAACTACAATTCACATTTGTACGTGGATGATCACTTTTAGAGATAAAATTAGATGTTTAAAGTGATTTACAAGCTTCCAGGGGCCCTAAACACAAGATATGAGGAATTTGTAAATATGAATGAAAATGGCCAATTTATTCACTCTGAGGCCTTCAAAGGTTTTTCTCCACTCCAGAAAGTGAATTAAATAACATTTGTAGGCCTTTATTGTTCAATCAAAAACGCCCGATTTTTGACGAAAGAGATAACCACCCCCCCCTTACGACATGCTTCAGAAACTAAAAAAATGGTCTGTTTTTAAATGTAGCCTCTTTGAACTACAATTCACATTTGTACGTGGAAAAGCACTTTTAAAGATCAAATGAGATGTTTAAAGTGATTTTCATGCTTCCAGGGGCCTTAAACACAAGATTTGAGGAATGGGTAAAAGTGAATGAAAATGGCCAATTTACTCACTCTGAGGCCTTAAAAAGTGTTTCTCCTCCACGGGAAGTGAATTAAATAACATTTGTAGGCCTTTATTGTTCAAGCGAGAACGCCCGATTATTGACGAAAGAGATAACCACCCCCCTTACGACATGCTTCAGAAACGTAAAAAATGGCCCGTTTTCAAATGTTGCGTCTTTGACTGACAATCCACATTTGTACGTGGATAATCACTTTTAGAGCTAAAATTAGATGTTTAAAGTGATTTTCAAGCTTCCAGGGGCCCTAAACACGAGATTTGAAAAATGGGTAACCGTGAATGAAAATGGCCAATTTTTTCACTCTGCGGCCTTAAAAAGTGTTTCTCCTCCACGGAAAGTGAATAAAATATCATTTGGATGCCTTTATTGTTCAATCAAAAACGCCCGTTTTTTGGTGAAAAAGATAACCACCCCCCCTTACGACATGCTTCAGAAACGAAAAAAATGGTCCATTTTCAAATGTTGCGTCTTTGAACTACAATTCACATTTGTACGTGGATGATCACTTTTAGAGATAAAATTAGATGTTTAAAGTGATTTACAAGCTTCCAGGGGCCCTAAACACAAGATATGAGGAATTTGTAAATATGAATGAAAATGGCCAATTTATTCACTCTGAGGCCTTCAAAAGTTTTTCTCCACTCCAGAAAGTGAATTAAATAACATTTGTAGGCCTTTATTGTTCAATCAAAAACGCCCGATTTTTGACGAAAGAGATAACCACCCCCCCTTACGACATGCTTCAGAAACTAAAAAAATGGTCCGTTTTTAAATGTAGCCTCTTTGAACTACAATTCACATTTGTACGTGGAAAAGCACTTTTAAAGATCAAATGAGATGTTTAAAGTAATTTTCATGCTTCCAGGGGCCTTAAACACAAGATTTGAGGAATGGGTAAAAGTGAATGAAAATGGCCAATTTACTCACTCTGAGGCCTTAAAAAGTGTTTCTCCTCCACGGGAAGTGAATTAAATAACATTTGTAGGCCTTTATTGTCCAAGCGAAAACGCCCGATTATTGACGAAAGAGATAACCACTCCCCCTTACGACGTGCTTCAGAAACGTAAAAAATGGCCCGTTTTCAAATGTTGCGTCTTTGAATGACAATCCACATTTGTACGTGGATAATCACTTTTAGAGCTAAAATTAGATGTTTAAAGTGATTTTCAAGCTTCCAGGGGCCCTAAACACAAGATTTGAGGAATGGGTAAAAGTGAATGAAAATGGCCAATTTACTCACTCTGAGGCCTTAAAAAGTGTTTCTCCTCCACGGGAAGTGAATTAAATAACATTTGTAGGCCTTTATTGTTCAAGCGAGAACGCCCGATTATTGACGAAAGAGATAACCACCCCCCCTTACGACATGCTTCAGAAACGTAAAAAATGGCCCGTTTTCAAATGTTGCGTCTTTGACTGACAATCCACATTTGTACGTGGATAATCACTTTTAGAGCTAAAATTAAATGTTTAAAGTGATTTTCAAGCTTCCAGGGGCCCTAAACACGAGATTTGAAAAATGGGTAACCGTGAATGAAAATGGCCAATTTTTTCACTCTGCGGCCTTAAAAAGTGTTTCTCCTCCACGGAAAGTGAATAAAATATCATTTGGATGCCTTTATTGTTCAATCAAAAACGCCCGTTTTTTGGTGAAAAAGATAACCACCCCCCCTTACGACATGCTTCAGAAACGAAAAAAATGGTCCATTTTCAAATGTTGCGTCTTTGAACTACAATTCACATTTGTACGTGGATGATCACTTTTAGAGATAAAATTAGATGTTTAAAGTGATTTACAAGCTTCCAGGGGCCCTAAACACAAGATATGAGGAATTTGTAAATATGAATGAAAATGGCCAATTTATTCACTCTGAGGCCTTCAAAGGTTTTTCTCCACTCCAGAAAGTGAATTAAATAACATTTGTAGGCCTTTATTGTTCAATCAAAAACGCCCGATTTTTGACGAAAGAGATAACCACCCCCCCCTTACGACATGCTTCAGAAACTAAAAAAATGGTCCGTTTTTAAATGTAGCCTCTTTGAACTACAATTCACATTTGTACGTGGAAAAGCACTTTTAAAGATCAAATGAGATGTTTAAAGTGATTTTCATGCTTCCAGGGGCCTTAAACACAAGATTTGAGGAATGGGTAAAAGTGAATGAAAATGGCCAATTTACTCACTCTGAGGCCTTAAAAAGTGTTTCTCCTCCACGGGAAGTGAATTAAATAACATTTGTAGGCCTTTATTGTTCAAGCGAGAACGCCCGATTATTGACGAAAGAGATAACCACCCCCCTTACGACATGCTTCAGAAACGTAAAAAATGGCCCGTTTTCAAATGTTGCGTCTTTGACTGACAATCCACATTTGTACGTGGATAATCACTTTTAGAGCTAAAATTAGATGTTTAAAGTGATTTTCAAGCTTCCAGGGGCCCTAAACACGAGATTTGAAAAATGGGTAACCGTGAATGAAAATGGCCAATTTTTTCACTCTGCGGCCTTAAAAAGTGTTTCTCCTCCACGGAAAGTGAATAAATATCATTTGGATGCCTTTATTGTTCAATCAAAAACGCCCGTTTTTTGGTGAAAAAGATAACCACCCCCCCTTACGACATGCTTCAGAAACGAAAAAAATGGTCCATTTTCAAATGTTGCGTCTTTGAACTACAATTCACATTTGTACGTGGATGATCACTTTTAGAGATAAAATTAGATGTTTAAAGTGATTTACAAGCTTCCAGGGCCCTAAACACAAGATATGAGGAATTTGTAAATATGAATGAAAATGGCCAATTTATTCACTCTGAGGCCTTCAAAAGTTTTTCTCCACTCCAGAAAGTGAATTAAATAACATTTGTAGGCCTTTATTGTTCAATCAAAAACGCCCGATTTTTGACGAAAGAGATAACCACCCCCCCTTACGACATGCTTCAGAAACTAAAAAAATGGTCCGTTTTTAAATGTAGCCTCTTTGAACTACAATTCACATTTGTACGTGGAAAAGCACTTTTAAAGATCAAATGAGATGTTTAAAGTAATTTTCATGCTTCCAGGGGCCTTAAACACAAGATTTGAGGAATGGGTAAAAGTGAATGAAAATGGCCAATTTACTCACTCTGAGGCCTTAAAAAGTGTTTCTCCTCCACGGGAAGTGAATTAAATAACATTTGTAGGCCTTTATTGTCCAAGCGAAAACGCCCGATTATTGACGAAAGAGATAACCACTCCCCCTTACGACGTGCTTCAGAAACGTAAAAAATGGCCCGTTTTCAAATGTTGCGTCTTTGAATGACAATCCACATTTGTACGTGGATAATCACTTTTAGAGCTAAAATTAGATGTTTAAAGTGATTTTCAAGCTTCCAGGGGCCCTAAACACAAGATTTGAGAAATGGGTAAAAGTGAATGAAAATGGCCAATTTACTCACTCTGAGGCCTTAAAAAGTGTTTCTCCTCAACGGGAAGTGAATTAAATACCATTTGTAGGCCTTTATTGTTCAAGCGAAAACGCCCGATTATTGACGAAAGAGATAACCACCCCCCCTTACGACATGCTTCAGAAACGAAAAAAATGGTCCGTTTTCAAATGTTGCGTCTTTGAATGACAATCCACATTTGTACGTGGATAATCACTTTTAGAGCTAAAATTAGATGTTTAAAGTGATTTTCAAGCTTCCAGGGGCCCTAAACACAAGATTTGAGAAATGGGTAAAAGGGAATGAAAATGGCCAATTTACTCACTCTGAGGCCTTAAAAAGTGTTTCTCCTCCACGGGAAGTGAATTAAATACCATTTGGAGGCCTTTATTGTTCAAGCGAAAACGCCTGATTTTTGATGAAAGAGATAACCACCCCCCCTTACGACATGCTTCTGAAACTAAAAAAATGGTTCATTTTCAAATGTTGCGTCTTTTGAACTACAATTAACATTGTACGTGGATAATCACTTTTAGAGATAAAATGAGATGTTTAAAGTGATTTTCAAGCTTCCAGGGGCCCTAAACACGAGATTTGAAAAATGGGTAACCGTGAATGAAAATGGCCAATTTTTTCACTCTGCGGCCTTAAAAAGTGTTTCTCCTCCACGGAAAGTGAATAAAATAACATTTGGATGCCTTTATTGTTCAATCAAAAACGCCCGTTTTTTGGTGAAAAAGATAACCACCCCCCCCTTACGACATGCTTCAGAAACGAAAAAAATGGTCCATTTTCAAATGTTGCGTCTTTGAACTACAATTCACATTTGTACGTGGATGATCACTTTTAGAGATAAAATTAGATGTTTAAAGTGATTTACAAGCTTCCAGGGGCCCTAAACACAAGATATGAGGAATGGGTAAATATGAATGAAAATGGCCAATTTATTCACTCTGAGGCCTTAAAAAGTTTTTCTCCACTCCAGAAAGTGAATTAAATAACATTTGTAGGCCTTTATTGTTCAATCAAAAACGCCCGATTTTTGACGAAAGAGATAACCACCCCCCCATTACGACATGCTTCAGAAACTAAAAAAATGGTCCGTTTTTAAATGTAGCCTCTTTGAACTACAATTCACATTTGTACGTGGAAAAGCACTTTTAAAGATCAAATGAGATGTTTAAAGTGATTTTCATGCTTCCAGGGGCCTTAAACACAAGATTTGAGGAATGGGTAAAAGTGAATGAAAATGGCCAATTTACTCACTCTGAGGCCTTAAAAAGTGTTTCTCCTCCACGGGAAGTGAATTAAATAACATTTGTAGGCCTTTATTGTTCAAGCGAGAACGCCCGATTATTGACGAAAGAGATAACCACCCCCCCTTACGACATGCTTCAGAAACGTAAAAAATGGCCCGTTTTCAAATGTTGCGTCTTTGACTGACAATCCACATTTGTACGTGGATAATCACTTTTAGAGCTAAAATTAGATGTTTAAAGTGATTTTCAAGCTTCCAGGGGCCCTAAACACGAGATTTGAAAAATGGGTAACCGTGAATGAAAATGGCCAATTTTTTCACTCTGCGGCCTTAAAAAGTGTTTCTCCTCCACGGAAAGTGAATAAAATATCATTTGGATGCCTTTATTGTTCAATCAAAAACGCCTGTTTTTTGGTGAAAAAGATAACCACCCCCCCCTTACGACATGCTTCAGAAACGAAAAAAATGGTCCATTTTCAAATGTTGCGTCTTTGAACTACAATTCACATTTGTACGTGGATGATCACTTTTAGAGATAAAATTAGATGTTTAAAGTGATTTACAAGCTTCCAGGGGCCCTAAACACAAGATATGAGGAATTTGTAAATATGAATGAAAATGGCCAATTTATTCACTCTGAGGCCTTCAAAAGTTTTTCTCCACTCCAGAAAGTGAATTAAATAACATTTGTAGGCCTTTATTGTTCAATCAAAAACGCCCGATTTTTGACGAAAGAGATAACCACCCCCCCTTACGACATGCTTCAGAAACTAAAAAAATGGTCCGTTTTTAAATGTAGCCTCTTTGAACTACAATTCACATTTGTACGTGGAAAAGCACTTTTAAAGATCAAATGAGATGTTTAAAGTAATTTTCATGCTTCCAGGGGCCTTAAACACAAGATTTGAGGAATGGGTAAAAGTGAATGAAAATGGCCAATTTACTCACTCTGAGGCCTTAAAAAGTGTTTCTCCTCCACGGGAAGTGAATTAAATAACATTTGTAGGCCTTTATTGTCCAAGCGAAAACGCCCGATTATTGACGAAAGATATAACCACCCCCCCTTACGACGTGCTTCAGAAACGTAAAAAATGGCCCGTTTTCAAATGTTGCGTCTTTGAATGACAATCCACATTTGTACGTGGATAATCACTTTTAGAGCTAAAATTAGATGTTTAAAGTGATTTTCAAGCTTCCAGGGGCCCTAAACACAAGATTTGAGAAATGGGTAAAAGTGAATGAAAATGGCCAATTTACTCACTCTGAGGCCTTAAAAAGTGTTTCTCCTCAACGGGAAGTGAATTAAATACCATTTGTAGGCCTTTATTGTTCAAGCGAAAACGCCCGATTATTGACGAAAGAGATAACCACCGCCCCTTACGACATGCTTCAGAAACGAAAAAAATGGTCCGTTTTCAAATGTTGCGTCTTTCAACGACAATCCACATTTGTACGTGGATAAACACTTTTAGAGCTAAAATTAGATGTTTAAAGTGATTTTCAAGCTTCCAGGGGCCCTAAACACAAGATTTGAGAAATGGGTAAAAGTGAATGAAAATGGCCAATTTACTCACTCTGAGGCCTTAAAAAGTGTTTCTCCTCCACGGGAAGTGAATTAAATACCATTTGGAGGCCTTTATTGTTCAAGCGAAAACACCTGATTTTTGATGAAAGAGATAACCACCCCCCCTTACGACATGCTTCTGAAACTAAAAAAATGGTCCGTTTTTAAATGTAGCCTCTTTGAACTACAATTCACATTTGTACGTGGAAAAGCACTTTTAAAGATCAAATGAGATGTTTAAAGTGATTTTCATGCTTCCAGGGGCCTTAAACACAAGATTTGAGGAATGGGTAAAAGTGAATGAAAATGGCCAATTTACTCACTCTGAAGCCTTAAAAAGTGTTTCTCCTCCACGGGAAGTGAATTAAATACCATTTGGAGGTCTTTATTGTTCAAGCGAAAACGCCTGATTTTTGATGAAAGAGATAACCACCCCCCCTTACGACATGCTTCTGAAACTGAAAAAATGGTTCATTTTCAAATGTTGCGTCTTTGAACCACAATTAACATTTGTACGTGGATAAACACTTTTAGAGCTAAAATTAGATGTTCAAAGTGATTTTCAAGCTTCCAGGGGCCCTAAACACAAGATTTGAGAAATGTTTAAAAGTGAATGAAAATGGCCAATTTACTCACTCTGCGGCCTTAAAAAGTGTTTCTCCTCCACGGAAAGTGAATAAAATAACATTTGGATGCCTTTATTGTTCAATCAAAAACGCCCGATTTTTGACGAAAGAGATAACCACCCCCCCTTACGACATGCTTCAGAAACGAAAAAAATGTTCCATTTTCAAATGTTGCGTCTTTGAATGACAATCCACATTTGTACGTGGATAATCACTTTTAGAGCTAAAATTATATGTTTAAAGTGATTTTCAAGCTTCCAGGGGCCCTAAACACAAGATTTGAGAAATGGGTAAAAGTGAATAAAAATGGCCAATTTACTCACTCTGAGGCCTTAAAAAGTGTTTCTCCTCCACGGGAAGTGAATTAAATACAATTTAGAGGCCTTTATTGTTCAAGCGAAAACGCCTGATTTTTGATGAAAGAGTTAACCACCCCCCCTTACGACATGCTTCTGAAACTAAAAAAATGGTTCATTTTCAAATGTTGCGTCTTTTGAACTACAATTAACATTGTACGTGGATAATCACTTTTAGAGATAAAATGAGATGTTTAAAGTGATTTTCAAGCTTCCAGGGGCCCTAAACACGAGATTTGAGAAATGGGTAACCGTGAATGAAAATGGCCAATTTACTCACTCTGCGGCCTTAAAAAGTGTTTCTCCTCCACGGAAAGTGAATAAAATAACATTTGGATGCCTTTATTGTTCAATCAAAAACGCCCGTTTTTTGGTGAAAAAGATAACCACCCCCCCCCCTTACGACATGCTTCAGAAACGAAAAAAATGTTCCATTTTCAAATGTTGCGTCTTTGAACTACAATTCACATTTGTACATGGATGATCACTTTTAGAGATAAAATTAGATGTTTAAAGTGATTTACAAGCTTCCAGGGGCCCTAAACACAAGATATGAGGAATGGGTAAATATGAATGAAAATGGCCAATTTATTCACTCTGAGGCCTTAAAAAGTTTTTCTCCACTCCAGAAAGTGAATTAAATAACATTTGTAGGCCTTTATTGTTCAATCAAAAACGCCCGATTTTTGACGAAAGAGATAACCACCCCCCCCTTACGACATGCTTCAGAAACTAAAAAAATGGTCCGTTTTCAAATGTTGCCTCTTTGAACTACAATTCACATTTGTACGTGGAAAAGCACTTTTAAAGATCAAATGAGATGTTTAAAGTGATTTTCACACATCCAGGGGCCTTAAACACAAGATTTGAGGAATGGGTAAAAGTGAATGAAAATGGCCAATTTACTCACTCTGAGGCCTTAAAAAGTGTTTCTCCTCCACGGGAAGTGAATTAAATACCATTTGGAGGTCTTTATTGTTCAAGCGAAAACGCCTGATTTTTGATGAAAGAGATAACCACCCCCCCTTACGACATGCTTCTGAAACTAAAAAAATGGTTCATTTTCAAATGTTGCGTCTTTTGAACTACAATTAACATTGTACGTGGATAATCACTTTTAGAGATAAAATGAGATGTTTAAAGTGATTTTCAAGCTTCCAGGGGCCCTAAACACGAGATTTGAGAAATGGGTAACCGTGAATGAAAATGGCCAATTTACTCACTCTGCGGCCTTAAAAAGTGTTTCTCCTCCACGGAAAGTGAATAAAATAACATTTGGATGCCTTTATTGTTCAATAAAAAAACGCCCGTTTTTGGTGAAAAAGATAACCACCCCCCCTTACGACATGCTTCAGAAACAAAAAAAAATTTCCATTTTCAAATGTTGCGTCTTTGAACTACAATTCACATTTGTACGTGGATAATCACTTTTAGAGATAAAATTAGATGTTTAAAGTGATTTACAAGCTTCCAGGGGCCATAAACACAAGATATGAGGAATGGGTAAATATGAATGAAAATGGCCAATTTATTCACTCTGAGGCCTTAAAAAGTTTTTCTCCACTCCAGAAAGTGAATTAAATAACATTTGTAGACCTGTATTGTTCAATCAAAAACGCCCGATTTTTGATGAAAGAGATAACCACCCCCCCTTACGACATGCTTCAGAAACAAAAAAAATGGTTCATTTTCAAATGTTGCATCTTTGAACGACAATCCACATTTGTACGTGGATAAACACTTTTAGAGATAAAATTAGATGTTTAAAGTGATTTTCAAGCTTCCAGGGGCCCTAAACACAAGATTTGAGAAATGTTTAAAAGTGAATGAAAATTGCCAATTTACTCACTTTGAGGCCTTAAAAAGTGTTTCTCCTCAACGGGAAGTGAATTAAATAACATTTGTAGGCCTTTATTGTTCAAGCGAAAACGCCCGATTATTGACGAAAGAGATAACCACCCCCCCTTACGACATGCTTCAGAAACGAAAAAAATGGTCCGTTTTCAAATGTTGCGTCTTTGAATGACAATCCACATTTGTACGTGGATAATCACTTTTAGAGCTAAAATTAGATGTTTAAAGTGATTTTCAAGCTTCCAGGGGCCCTAAACACAAGATTTGAGAAATGGGTAAAAGTGAATGAAAATGGCCAATTTACTCACTCTGGGGCCTTAAAAAGTGTTTCTCCTCCACGGGAAGTGAATTAAATACCATTTGGAGGCCTTTATTGTTCAAGCGAAAACGCCTGATTTTTGATGAAAGAGATAACCACCCCCCCTTACGACATGCTTCTGAAACTAAAAAAATGGTTCATTTTCAAATGTTGCGTCTTTTGAACTACAATTAACATTGTACGTGGATAATCACTTTTAGAGATAAAATGAGATGTTTAAAGTGATTTTCAAGCTTCCAGGGGCCCTAAACACGAGATTTGAAAAATGGGTAACCGTGAATGAAAATGGCCAATTTTTTCACTCTGCGGCCTTAAAAAGTGTTTCTCCTCCACGGAAAGTGAATAAAATAACATTTGGATGCCTTTATTGTTCAATCAAAAACGCCCGTTTTTTGGTGAAAAAGATAACCACCCCCCCTTACGACATGCTACAGAAATGAAAAAAATGGTCCATTTTCAAATGTTGCGTCTTTGAACTACAATTCACATTTGTACGTGGATGATCACTTTTAGAGATGAAATTAGATGTTTAAAGTGATTTACAAGCTTCCAGGGGCCCTAAACACAAGATATGAGGAATGGGTAAATATGAATGAAAATGGCCAATTTATTCACTCTGAGGCCTTAAAAAGTTTTTCTCCACTCCAGAAAGTGAATTAAATAACATTTGTAGGCCTTTATTGTTCAATCAAAAACGCCCGATTTTTGACGAAAGAGATAACCACCCCCCCATTACGACATGCTTCAGAAACTAAAAAAATGGTCCGTTTTTAAATGTAGCCTCTTTGAACTACAATTCACATTTGTACGTGGAAAAGCACTTTTAAAGATCAAATGAGATGTTTAAAGTGATTTTCATGCTTCCAGGGGCCTTAAACACAAGATTTGAGGAATGGGTAAAAGTGAATGAAAATGGCCAATTTACTCACTCTGAGGCCTTAAAAAGTGTTTCTCCTCCACGGGAAGTGAATTAAATAACATTTGTAGGCCTTTATTGTTCAAGCGAGAACGCCCGATTATTGACGAAAGAGATAACCACCCCCCTTACGACATGCTTCAGAAACGTAAAAAATGGCCCGTTTTCAAATGTTGCGTCTTTGACTGACAATCCACATTTGTACGTGGATAATCACTTTTAGAGCTAAAATTAGATGTTTAAAGTGATTTTCAAGCTTCCAGGGGCCCTAAACACGAGATTTGAAAAATGGGTAACCGTGAATGAAAATGGCCAATTTTTTCACTCTGCGGCCTTAAAAAGTGTTTCTCCTCCACGGAAAGTGAATAAAATATCATTTGGATGCCTTTATTGTTCAATCAAAAACGCCCGTTTTTTGGTGAAAAAGATAACCACCCCCCCTTACGACATGCTTCAGAAACGAAAAAAATGGTCCATTTTCAAATGTTGCGTCTTTGAACTACAATTCACATTTGTACGTGGATGATCACTTTTAGAGATAAAATTAGATGTTTAAAGTGATTTACAAGCTTCCAGGGGCCCTAAACACAAGATATGAGGAATTTGTAAATATGAATGAAAATGGCCAATTTATTCACTCTGAGGCCTTCAAAAGTTTTTCTCCACTCCAGAAAGTGAATTAAATAACATTTGTAGGCCTTTATTGTTCAATCAAAAACGCCCGATTTTTGACGAAAGAGATAACCACCCCCCCTTACGACATGCTTCAGAAACTAAAAAAATGGTCCGTTTTTAAATGTAGCCTCTTTGAACTACAATTCACATTTGTACGTGGAAAAGCACTTTTAAAGATCAAATGAGATGTTTAAAGTAATTTTCATGCTTCCAGGGGCCTTAAACACAAGATTTGAGGAATGGGTAAAAGTGAATGAAAATGGCCAATTTACTCACTCTGAGGCCTTAAAAAGTGTTTCTCCTCCACGGGAAGTGAATTAAATAACATTTGTAGGCCTTTATTGTCCAAGCGAAAACGCCCGGTTATTGACGAAAGAGATAACCACTCCCCCTTACGACGTGCTTCAGAAACGTAAAAAATGGCCCGTTTTCAAATGTTGCGTCTTTGAATGACAATCCACATTTGTACGTGGATAATCACTTTTAGAGCTAAAATTAGATGTTTAAAGTGATTTTCAAGCTTCCAGGGGCCGTAAACACAAGATTTGAGGAATGGGTAAAAGTGAATGAAAATGGCCAATTTACTCACTCTGAGGCCTTAAAAAGTGTTTCTCCTCCACGGGAAGTGAATTAAATAACATTTGTAGGCCTTTATTGTTCAAGCGAGAACGCCCGATTATTGACGAAAGAGATAACCACCCCCCCTTACGACATGCTTCAGAAACGTAAAAAATGGCCCGTTTTCAAATGTTGCGTCTTTGACTGACAATCCACATTTGTACGTGGATAATCACTTTTAGAGCTAAAATTAAATGTTTAAAGTGATTTTCAAGCTTCCAGGGGCCCTAAACACGAGATTTGAAAAATGGGTAACCGTGAATGAAAATGGCCAATTTTTTCACTCTGCGGCCTTAAAAAGTGTTTCTCCTCCACGGAAAGTGAATAAAATATCATTTGGATGCCTTTATTGTTCAATCAAAAACGCCCGTTTTTTGGTGAAAAAGATAACCACCCCCCCTTACGACATGCTTCAGAAACGAAAAAAATGGTCCATTTTCAAATGTTGCGTCTTTGAACTACAATTCACATTTGTACGTGGATGATCACTTTTAGAGATAAAATTAGATGTTTAAAGTGATTTACAAGCTTCCAGGGGCCCTAAACACAAGATATGAGGAATTTGTAAATATGAATGAAAATGGCCAATTTATTCACTCTGAGGCCTTCAAAGGTTTTTCTCCACTCCAGAAAGTGAATTAAATAACATTTGTAGGCCTTTATTGTTCAATCAAAAACGCCCGATTTTTGACGAAAGAGATAACCACCCCCCCCTTACGACATGCTTCAGAAACTAAAAAAATGGTCCGTTTTTAAATGTAGCCTCTTTGAACTACAATTCACATTTGTACGTGGAAAAGCACTTTTAAAGATCAAATGAGATGTTTAAAGTGATTTTCATGCTTCCAGGGGCCTTAAACACAAGATTTGAGGAATGGGTAAAAGTGAATGAAAATGGCCAATTTACTCACTCTGAGGCCTTAAAAAGTGTTTCTCCTCCACGGGAAGTGAATTAAATAACATTTGTAGGCCTTTATTGTTCAAGCGAGAACGCCCGATTATTGACGAAAGAGATAACCACCCCCCTTACGACATGCTTCAGAAACGTAAAAAATGGCCCGTTTTCAAATGTTGCGTCTTTGACTGACAATCCACATTTGTACGTGGATAATCACTTTTAGAGCTAAAATTAGATGTTTAAAGTGATTTTCAAGCTTCCAGGGGCCCTAAACACGAGATTTGAAAAATGGGTAACCGTGAATGAAAATGGCCAATTTTTTCACTCTGCGGCCTTAAAAAGTGTTTCTCCTCCACGGAAAGTGAATAAATATCATTTGGATGCCTTTATTGTTCAATCAAAAACGCCCGTTTTTTGGTGAAAAAGATAACCACCCCCCTTACGACATGCTTCAGAAACGAAAAAAATGGTCCATTTTCAAATGTTGCGTCTTTGAACTACAATTCACATTTGTACGTGGATGATCACTTTTAGAGATAAAATTAGATGTTTAAAGTGATTTACAAGCTTCCAGGGCCCTAAACACAAGATATGAGGAATTTGTAAATATGAATGAAAATGGCCAATTTATTCACTCTGAGGCCTTCAAAAGTTTTTCTCCACTCCAGAAAGTGAATTAAATAACATTTGTAGGCCTTTATTGTTCAATCAAAAACGCCCGATTTTTGACGAAAGAGATAACCACCCCCCCTTACGACATGCTTCAGAAACTAAAAAAATGGTCCGTTTTTAAATGTAGCCTCTTTGAACTACAATTCACATTTGTACGTGGAAAAGCACTTTTAAAGATCAAATGAGATGTTTAAAGTAATTTTCATGCTTCCAGGGGCCTTAAACACAAGATTTGAGGAATGGGTAAAAGTGAATGAAAATGGCCAATTTACTCACTCTGAGGCCTTAAAAAGTGTTTCTCCTCCACGGGAAGTGAATTAAATAACATTTGTAGGCCTTTATTGTCCAAGCGAAAACGCCCGATTATTGACGAAAGAGATAACCACTCCCCCTTACGACGTGCTTCAGAAACGTAAAAAATGGCCCGTTTTCAAATGTTGCGTCTTTGAATGACAATCCACATTTGTACGTGGATAATCACTTTTAGAGCTAAAATTAGATGTTTAAAGTGATTTTCAAGCTTCCAGGGGCCCTAAACACAAGATTTGAGAAATGGGTAAAAGTGAATTAAAATGGCCAATTTACTCACTCTGAGGCCTTAAAAAGTGTTTCTCCTCAACGGGAAGTGAATTAAATACCATTTGTAGGCCTTTATTGTTCAAGCGAAAACGCCCGATTATTGACGAAAGAGATAACCACCCCCCCTTACGACATGCTTCAGAAACGAAAAAAATGGTCCGTTTTCAAATGTTGCGTCTTTGAATGACAATCCACATTTGTACGTGGATAATCACTTTTAGAGCTAAAATTAGATGTTTAAAGTGATTTTCAAGCTTCCAGGGGCCATAAACACAAGATATGAGGAATGGGTAAATATGAATGAAAATGGCCAATTTATTCACTCTGAGGCCTTAAAAAGTTTTTCTCCACTCCAGAAAGTGAATTAAATAACATTTGTAGACCTGTATTGTTCAATCAAAAACGCCCGATTTTTGACGAAAGAGATAACCACCCCCCCTTACGACATGCTTCAGAAACAAAAAAAATGGTTCATTTTCAAATGTTGCATCTTTGAACGACAATCCACATTTGTACGTGGATAAACACTTTTAGAGATAAAGTTAGATGTTTAAAGTGATTTTCAAGCTTCCAGGGGCCCTAAACACAAGATTTGAGAAATGTTTAAAAGTGAATGAAAATGGCCAATTTACTCACTCTGAGGCCTTAAAAAGTGTTTCTCCTCAACGGGAAGTGAATTAAATAACATTTGTAGGCCTTTATTGTTCAAGCGAAAACGCCCGATTATTGACGAAAGAGATAACCACCCCCCCTTACGACATGCTTCTGAAACTAAAAAAATGGTTCATTTTCAAATGTTGCGTCTTTTGAACTACAATTAACATTGTACGTGGATAATCACTTTTAGAGATAAAATGAGATGTTTAAAGGGATTTTCAAGCTTCCAGGGGCCCTAAACACGAGATTTGAAAAATGGGTAACCGTGAATGAAAATGGCCAATTTTTTCACTCTGCGGCCTTAAAAAGTGTTTCTCCTCCACGGAAAGTGAATAAAATAACATTTGGATGCCTTTATTGTTCAATCAAAAACGCCAGTTTTTTGGTGAAAAAGATAACCACCCCCCCTTACGACATGCTTCAGAAACGAAAAAAATGGTCCATTTTCAAATGTTGCGTCTTTGAACTACAATTCACATTTGTACGTGGATGATCACTTTTAGAGATAAAATTAGATGTTTAAAGTGATTTACAAGCTTCCAGGGGCCCTAAACACAAGATATGAGGAATGGGTAAATATGAATGAAAATGGCCAATTTATTCACTCTGAGGCCTTACAAAGTTTTTCTCCACTCCAGAAAGTGAATTAAATAACATTTGGAGTCCTTTATTGTTCAAGCAAAAACGCCTGATTTTTGATGAAAGAGATAACCACCCCCCCTTACGACATGCTTCTGAAACTAAAAAAATGGTTCATTTTCAAATGTTGCATCTTTTGAACTTCAATTAACATTGTACATGGACTTTTAGAGATAAAATGAGATGTTTAAAGTGATTTTCAAGCTTCCAGGGGCCCTAAACACGAGATTTGAAAAATGGGTAACCGTGAATGAAAATGGCCAATTTTTTCACTCTGCGGCCTTAAAAAGTGTTTCTCCTCCACGGAAAGTGAATAAAATAACATTTGGATGCCTTTATTGTTCAACCAAAAACGCCTGATTTTTGATGAAAGAGATAACCACCCCCCCTTACGACATGCTTCTGAAACTAAAAAAATGGTTCATTTTCAAATGTTGCGTCTTTTGAACTACAATTAACATTGTACGTGGATAATCACTTTTAGAGATAAAATGAGATGTTTAAAGTGATTTTCAAGCTTCCAGGGGCCCTAAACACGAGATTTGAAAAATGGGTAACCGTGAATGAAAATGGCCAATTTTTTCACTCTGCGGCCTTAAAAAGTGTTTCTCCTCCACGGAAAGTGAATAAAATAACATTTGGATGCCTTTATTGTTCAATCAAAAACGCCCGTTTTTTGGTGAAAAAGATAACCACCCCCCCCCTTACGACATGCTTCAGAAACGAAAAAAATGGTCCATTTTCAAATGTTGCGTCTTTGAACTACAATTCACATTTGTACGTGGATGATCACTTTTAGAGAAAAAATTAGATGTTTAAAGCGATTTACAAGCTTCCAGGGGCCCTAAATACAAGATATGAGGAATGGGTAAATATGAATGAAAATGGCCAATTAATTCACTCTGAGGCCTTAAAAAGTTTTTCTCCACTCCAGAAAGTGAATTAAATAACATTTGTAGACCTTTATTGTTCAATCAAAAACGCCCGATTTTTGACGAAAGAGATAACCACCCCCCCTTACGACATGCTTCAGAAACAAAAAAAATGGTTCTTTTTCAAATGTTGCATCTTTGAACGACAATCCACATTTGTACGTGGATAAACACTTTTAGAGATAAAATGAGATGTTTAAAGTGATTTTCAAGCTTCCAGGGGACCTAAACACAAGATTTGAGAAATGGGAAAAAGTGAATGAAAATGGCCAATTTACTCACTCTGAGGCCTTAAAAAGTGTTTCTCCTCAACGGGAAGTGAATTAAATAACATTTGTAGGCCTTTATTGTTCAAGCGAAAACGCCCGATTATTGACGAAAGAGATAACCACCCCCCCTTACGACATGCTTCAGAAACTAAAAAAATGGTCCGTTTTCAAATGTTGCCTCTTTGAACTACAATTCACATTTGTACGTGGAAAAGCACTTTTAAAGATCAAATGAGATGTTTAAAGTGATTTTCATACTTCCAGGGGCCTTAAACACAAGATTTGAGGAATGGGTAAAAGTGAATGAAAATGGCCAATTTACTCACTCTGAGGCCTTAAAAAGTGTTTCTCCTCCACGGGAAGTGAATTAAATACCATTTGGAGGCCTTTATTGTTCAAGCGAAAACGCCTGATTTTTGATGAAAGAGATAACCACCCCCCCTTACGACATGCTTCTGAAACTAAAAAAATGGTTCATTTTCAAATGTTGCGTCTTTTGAACTACAATTAACATTGTACGTGGATAATCACTTTTAGAGATAAAATGAGATGTTTAAAGTGATTTTCAAGCTTCCAGGGGCCCTAAACACGAGATTTGAAAAATGGGTAACCGTGAATGAAAATGGCCAATTTTTTCACTCTGCGGCCATAAAAAGTGTTTCTCCTCCACGGAAAGTGAATAAAATAACATTTGGATGCCTTTATTGTTCAATCAAAAACGCCCGTTTTTTGGTGAAAAAGATAACCACCCCCCCTTACAACATGCTTCAGAAATGAAAAAAATGGTCCATTTTCAAATGTTGCGTCTTTGAACTACAATTCACATTTGTACGTGGATGATCACTTTTAGAGATAAAATTAGATGTTTAAAGTGATTTACAAGCTTCCAGGGGCCCTAAACACAAGATATGAGGAATGGGTAAATATGAATGAAAATGGCCAATTTATTCACTCTGAGGCCTTAAAAAGTTTTTCTCCACTCCAGAAAGTGAATTAAATAACATTTGTAGGCCTTTATTGTTCAATCAAAAACGCCCGATTTTTGACGAAAGAGATAACCACCCCCCCCTTACGACATGCTTCAGAAAGTAAAAAAATGGTCCGTTTTTAAATGTAGCCTCTTTGAACTACAATTCACATTTGTACGTGGAAAAGCACTTTTAAAGATCAAATGAGATGTTTAAAGTGATTTTCATGCTTCCAGGGGCCTTAAACACAAGATTTGAGGAATGGGTAAAAGTGAATGAAAATGGCCAATTTACTCACTCTGAGGCCTTAAAAAGTGTTTCTCCTCCACGGGAAGTGAATTAAATAACATTTGTAGGCCTTTATTGTTCAAGCGAGAACGCCCGATTTTTGACGAAAGAGATAACCACCCCCCCTTACGACGTGCTTCAGAAACGTAAAAAATGGCCCGTTTTCAAATGTTGCGTCTTTGAATGACAATCCACATTTGTACGTGGATAATCACTTTTAGAGCTAAAATTAGATGTTTAAAGTGATTTTCAAGCTTCCAGGGGCCCTAAACACAAGATTTGAGAAATGGGTAAAAGTGAATGAAAATGGCCAATTTACTCACTCTGAGGCCTTAAAAAGTGTTTCTCCTCAACGGGAAGTGAATTAAATACCATTTGTAGGCCTTTATTGTTCAAGCGAAAACGCCCGATTATTGACGAAAGAGATAACCACCCCCCCTTACGACATGCTTCTGAAACTAAAAAAATGGTTCATTTTCAAATGTTGCGTCTTTTGAACTACAATTAACATTGTACGTGGATAATCACTTTTAGAGATAAAATGAGATGTTTAAAGTGATTTTCAAGCTTCCAGGGGCCCTAAACACGAGATTTGAAAAATGGGTAACCGTGAATGAAAATGGCCAATTTTTTCACTCTGCGGCCTTAAAAAGTGTTTCTCCTCCACGGAAAGTGAATAAAATATCATTTGGATGCCTTTATTGTTCAATCAAAAACGCCCGTTTTTTGGTGAAAAAGATAACCACCCCCCCTTACGACATGCTTCAAAAACGAAAAAAATGGTCCATTTTCAAATGTTGCGTCTTTGAACTACAATTCACATTTGTACGTGGATGATCACTTTTAGAGATAAAATTAGATGTTTAAAGTGATTTACAAGCTTCCAGGGGCCCTAAACACAAGATATGAGGAATTTGTAAATATGAATGAAAATGGCCAATTTATTCACTCTGAGGCCTTCAAAAGTTTTTCTCCACTCCAGAAAGTGAATTAAATAACATTTGTAGGCCTTTATTGTTCAATCAAAAACGCCCGATTTTTGACGAAAGAGATAACCACCCCCCCCTTACGACATGCTTCAGAAACTAAAAAAATGGTCCGTTTTTAAATGTAGCCTCTTTGAACTACAATTCACATTTGTACGTGGAAAAGCACTTTTAAAGATCAAATGAGATGTTTAAAGTGATTTTCATGCTTCCAGGGGCCTTAAACACAAGATTTGAGGAATGGGTAAAAGTGAATGAAAATGGCCAATTTACTCACTCTGAGGCCTTAAAAAGTGTTTCTCCTCCACGGGAAGTGAATTAAATAACATTTGTAGGCCTTTATTGTTCAAGCGAGAACGCCCGATTATTGACGAAAGAGATAACCACCCCCCCTTACGACATGCTTCAGAAACGTAAAAAATGGCCCGTTTTCAAATGTTGCGTCTTTGACTGACAATCCACATTTGTACGTGGATAATCACTTTTAGAGCTAAAATTAGATGTTTAAAGTGATTTTCAAGCTTCCAGGGGCCCTAAACACGAGATTTGAAAAATGGGTAACCGTGAATGAAAATGGCCAATTTTTTCACTCTGCGGCCTTAAAAAGTGTTTCTCCTCCACGGAAAGTGAATAAAATATCATTTGGATGCCTTTATTGTTCAATCAAAAACGCCCGTTTTTTGGTGAAAAAGATAACCACCCCCCCTTACGACATGCTTCAGAAACGAAAAAAATGGTCCATTTTCAAATGTTGCGTCTTTGAACTACAATTCACATTTGTACGTGGATGATCACTTTTAGAGATAAAATTAGATGTTTAAAGTGATTTACAAGCTTCCAGGGGCCCTAAACACAAGATATGAGGAATTTGTAAATATGAATGAAAATGGCCAATTTATTCACTCTGAGGCCTTCAAAAGTTTTTCTCCACTCCAGAAAGTGAATTAAATAACATTTGTAGGCCTTTATTGTTCAATCAAAAACGCCCGATTTTTGACGAAAGAGATAACCACCCCCCCCTTACGACATGCTTCAGAAACTAAAAAAATGGTCCGTTTTTAAATGTAGCCTCTTTGAACTACAATTCACATTTGTACGTGGAAAAGCACTTTTAAAGATCAAATGAGATGTTTAAAGTAATTTTCATGCTTCCAGGGGCCTTAAACACAAGATTTGAGGAATGGGTAAAAGTGAATGAAAATGGCCAATTTACTCACTCTGAGGCCTTAAAAAGTGTTTCTCCTCCACGGGAAGTGAATTAAATAACATTTGTAGGCCTTTATTGTCCAAGCGAAAACGCCCGATTATTGACGAAAGAGATAACCACTCCCCCTTACGACGTGCTTCAGAAACGTAAAAAATGGCCCGTTTTCAAATGTTGCGTCTTTGAATGACAATCCACATTTGTACGTGGATAATCACTTTTAGAGCTAAAATTAGATGTTTAAAGTGATTTTCAAGCTTCCAGGGGCCCTAAACACAAGATTTGAGAAATGGGTAAAAGTGAATGAAAATGGCCAATTTACTCACTCTGAGGCCTTAAAAAGTGTTTCTCCTCAACGGGAAGTGAATTAAATACCATTTGTAGGCCTTTATTGTTCAAGCGAAAACGCCCGATTATTGACGAAAGAGATAACCACCCCCCCTTACGACATGCTTCAGAAACGAAAAAAATGGTCCGTTTTCAAATGTTGCGTCTTTGAATGACAATCCACATTTGTACGTGGATAATCACTTTTAGAGCTAAAATTAGATGTTTAAAGTGATTTTCAAGCTTCCAGGGGCCCTAAACACAAGATTTGAGAAATGGGTAAAAGGGAATGAAAATGGCCAATTTACTCACTCTGAGGCCTTAAAAAGTGTTTCTCCTCCACGGTAAGTGAATTAAATACCATTTGGAGGCCTTTATTGTTCAAGCGAAAACGCCTGATTTTTGATGAAAGAGATAACCACCCCCCCTTACGACATGCTTCTGAAACTAAAAAAATGGTTCATTTTCAAATGTTGCGTCTTTTGAACTACAATTAACATTGTACGTGGATAATCACTTTTAGAGATAAAATGAGATGTTTAAAGTGATTTTCAAGCTTCCAGGGGCCCTAAACACGAGATTTGAAAAATGGGTAACCGTGAATGAAAATGGCCAATTTTTTCACTCTGCGGCCTTAAAAAGTGTTTCTCCTCCACGGAAAGTGAATAAAATAACATTTGGATGCCTTTATTGTTCAATCAAAAACGCCCGTTTTTTGGTGAAAAAGATAACCACCCCCCCCCTTACGACATGCTTCAGAAACGAAAAAAATGGTCCATTTTCAAATGTTGCGTCTTTGAACTACAATTCACATTTGTACGTGGATGATCACTTTTAGAGAAAAAATTAGATGTTTAAAGCGATTTACAAGCTTCCAGGGGCCCTAAATACAAGATATGAGGAATGGGTAAATCTGAATGAAAATGGCCAATTAATTCACTCTGAGGCCTTAAAAAGTTTTTCTCCACTCCAGAAAGTGAATTAAATAACATTTGTAGACCTTTATTGTTCAATCAAAAACGCCCGATTTTTGACGAAAGAGATAACCACCCCCCCTTACGACATGCTTCAGAAACAAAAAAAATGGTTCTTTTTCAAATGTTGCATCTTTGAACGACAATCCACATTTGTACGTGGATAAACACTTTTAGAGATAAAATGAGATGTTTAAAGTGATTTTCAAGCTTCCAGGGGACCTAAACACAAGATTTGAGAAATGGGAAAAAGTGAATGAAAATGGCCAATTTACTCACTCTGAGGCCTTAAAAAGTGTTTCTCCTCAACGGGAAGTGAATTAAATAACATTTGTAGGCCTTTATTGTTCAAGCGAAAACGCCCGATTATTGACGAAAGAGATAACCACCCCCCCTTACGACATGCTTCAGAAACTAAAAAAATGGTCCGTTTTCAAATGTTGCCTCTTTGAACTACAATTCACATTTGTACGTGGAAAAGCACTTTTAAAGATCAAATGAGATGTTTAAAGTGATTTTCATACTTCCAGGGGCCTTAAACACAAGATTTGAGGAATGGGTAAAAGTGAATGAAAATGGCCAATTTACTCACTCTGAGGCCTTAAAAAGTGTTTCTCCTCCACGGGAAGTGAATTAAATACCATTTGGAGGCCTTTATTGTTCAAGCGAAAACGCCTGATTTTTGATGAAAGAGATAACCACCCCCCCTTACGACATGCTTCTGAAACTAAAAAAATGGTTCATTTTCAAATGTTGCGTCTTTTGAACTACAATTAACATTGTACGTGGATAATCACTTTTAGAGATAAAATGAGATGTTTAAAGTGATTTTCAAGCTTCCAGGGGCCCTAAACACGAGATTTGAAAAATGGGTAACCGTGAATGAAAATGGCCAATTTTTTCACTCTGCGGCCATAAAAAGTGTTTCTCCTCCACGGAAAGTGAATAAAATAACATTTGGATGCCTTTATTGTTCAATCAAAAACGCCCGTTTTTTGGTGAAAAAGATAACCACCCCCCTTACAACATGCTTCAGAAACGAAAAAAATGGTCCATTTTCAAATGTTGCGTCTTTGAACTACAATTCACATTTGTACGTGGATGATCACTTTTAGAGATAAAATTAGATGTTTAAAGTGATTTACAAGCTTCCAGGGGCCCTAAACACAAGATATGAGGAATGGGTAAATATGAATGAAAATGGCCAATTTATTCACTCTGAGGCCTTAAAAAGTTTTTCTCCACTCCAGAAAGTGAATTAAATAACATTTGTAGGCCTTTATTGTTCAATCAAAAACGCCCGATTTTTGACGAAAGAGATAACCACCCCCCCTTACGACATGCTTCAGAAAGTAAAAAAATGGTCCGTTTTTAAATGTAGCCTCTTTGAACTACAATTCACATTTGTACGTGGAAAAGCACTTTTAAAGATCAAATGAGATGTTTAAAGTGATTTTCATGCTTCCAGGGGCCTTAAACACAAGATTTGAGGAATGGGTAAAAGTGAATGAAAATGGCCAATTTACTCACTCTGAGGCCTTAAAAAGTGTTTCTCCTCCACGGGAAGTGAATTAAATAACATTTGTAGGCCTTTATTGTTCAAGCGAGAACGCCCGATTATTGACGAAAGAGATAACCACCCCCCCTTACGACGTGCTTCAGAAACGTAAAAAATGGCCCGTTTTCAAATGTTGCGTCTTTGAATGACAATCCACATTTGTACGTGGATAATCACTTTTAGAGCTAAAATTAGATGTTTAAAGTGATTTTCAAGCTTCCAGGGGCCCTAAACACAAGATTTGAGAAATGGGTAAAAGTGAATGAAAATGGCCAATTTACTCACTCTGAGGCCTTAAAAAGTGTTTCTCCTCAACGGGAAGTGAATTAAATACCATTTGTAGGCCTTTATTGTTCAAGCGAAAACGCCCGATTATTGACGAAAGAGATAACCACCCCCCCTTACGACATGCTTCAGAAACGAAAAAAATGGTCCGTTTTCAAATGTTGCGTCTTTGAATGACAATCCACATTTGTACGTGGATAATCACTTTTAGAGCTAAAATTAGATGTTTAAAGTGATTTTCAAGCTTCCAGGGGCCCTAAACACAAGATTTGAGAAATGGGTAAAAGTGAATGAAAATGGCCAATTTACTCACTCTGAGGCCTTAAAAAGTGTTTCTCCTCCACGGAAAGTGAATAAAATAACATTTGGATGCCTTTATTGTTCAATCAAAAACGCCCGTTTTTTGGTGAAAAAGATAACCACCCTCCCTTACGACATGCTTCAGAAACGAAAAAAATGGTCCATTTTCAAATGTTGCGTCTTTGAACTACAATTCACATTTGTACGTGGATGATCACTTTTAGAGATAAAATTAGATGTTTAAAGTGATTTACAAGCTTCCAGGGGCCCTAAACACAAGATATGAGGAATGGGTAAATATGAATGAAAATGGCCAATTTATTCACTCTGAGGCCTTAAAAAGTTTTTCTCCACTCCAGAAAGTGAATTAAATAACATTTGTAGACCTTTATTGTTCAATCAAAAACGCCCGATTTTTGACGAAAGAGATAACCACCCCCCCTTACGACATGCTTCAGAAACAAAAAAAATGGTTCTTTTTCAAATGTTGCATCTTTGAACGACAATCCACATTTGTACGTGGATAAACACTTTTAGAGATAAAATGAGATGTTTAAAGTGATTTTCAAGCTTCCAGGGGACCTAAACACAAGATTTGAGAAATGGGAAAAAGTGAATGAAAATGGCCAATTTACTCACTCTGAGGCCTTAAAAAGTGTTTCTCCTCAACGGGAATTGAATTAAATAACATTTGTAGGCCTTTATTGTTCAAGCGAAAACGCCCGATTATTGACGAAAGAGATAACCA
The DNA here is from genome assembly GCF_964204655.1 of Triturus cristatus. Classification (NCBI taxonomy): domain Eukaryota; kingdom Metazoa; phylum Chordata; class Amphibia; order Caudata; family Salamandridae; genus Triturus; species Triturus cristatus. Next base: position 931,401,607 of record NC_140587.1, on the reverse strand, counting down.
CCCCCCCTTACGACATGCTTCAGAAACGAAAAAATGGTCCATTTTCAAATGTTGCGTCTTTGAACTACAATTCACATTTGTACGTGGATAATCACTTTTAGAGATAAAATTAGATGTTTAAAGTGATTTACAAGCTTCCAGGGGCCATAAACACAAGATATGAGGAATGGGTAAATATGAATGAAAATGGCCAATTTATTCACTCTGAGGCCTTAAAATGTTTTTCTCCACTCCAGAAAGTGAATTAAATAACATTTGTAGACCTGTATTGTTCAATCAAAAACGCCCGATTTTTGATGAAAGAGATAACCACCCCCCCTTACGACATGCTTCAGAAACAAAAAAAATGGTTCATTTTCAAATGTTGCATCTTTGAACGACAATCCACATTTGTACGTGGATAAACACTTTTAGAGATAAAATTAGATGTTTAAAGTGATTTTCAAGCTTCCAGGGGCCCTAAACACAAGATTTGAGAAATGTTTAAAAGTGAATGAAAATGGCCAATTTACTCACTCTGAGGCCTTAAAAAGTGTTTCTCCTCAACGGGAAGTGAATTAAATAACATTTGTAGGCCTTTATTGTTCAAGCGAAAACGCCCGATTATTGACGAAAGAGATAACCACCCCCCCTTACGACATGCTTCAGAAACGAAAAAAATGGACCGTTTTCAAATGTTGCGTCTTTGAATGACAATCCACATTTGTACGTGGATAATCACTTTTAGAGCTAAAATTAGATGTTTAAAGTGATTTTCAAGCTTCCAGGGGCCCTAAACACAAGATTTGAGAAATGGGTAAAAGTGAATGAAAATGGACAATTTACTCACTCTGAGGCCTTAAAAAGTGTTTCTCCTCCACGGGAAGTGAATTAAATACCATTTGGAGGCCTTTATTGTTCAAGCGAAAACGCCTGATTTTTGATGAAAGAGATAACCACCCCCCCTTACGACATGCTTCTGAAACTAAAAAAATGGTTCATTTTCAAATGTTGCGTCTTTTGAACTACAATTAACATTGTACGTGGATAATCACTTTTAGAGATAAAATGAGATGTTTAAAGTGATTTTCAAGCTTCCAGGGGCCCTAAACACGAGATTTGAAAAATGGGTAACCGTGAATGAAAATGGCCAATTCTTTCACTCTGCGGCCTTAAAAAGTGTTTCTCCTCCACGGAAAGTGAATAAAATAACATTTGGATGCCTTTATTGTTCAATCAAAAACGCCCGTTTTTTGGTGAAAAAGATAACCACCCCCCCTTACGACATGCTTCAGAAACGAAAAAAATGGTCCATTTTCAAATGTTGCGTCTTTGAACTACAATTCACATTTGTACGTGGATGATCACTTTTAGAGATAAAATTAGATGTTTAAAGTGATTTACAAGCTTCCAGGGGCCCTAAACACAAGATATGAGGAATGGGTAAAAGTGAATGAAAATGGCCAATTTACTCACTCTGAGGCCTTAATAAGTGTTTCTCCTCTACGGGAAGTGAATTAAATACCATTTGGAGGCCTTTATTGTTCAAGCGAAAACGCCCGATTATTGACGAAAGAGATAACCACCCCCCCTTACGACATGCTTCAGAAACGAAAAAAATGGTCCGTTTTCAAATGTTGCGTCTTTGAATGACAATCCACATTTGTACGTGGATAATCACTTTTAGAGCTAAAATTAGACGTTTAAAGTGATTTTCAAGCTTCCAGGGGCCCTAAACACAGGATTTGAGAAATGGGTAAAAGTGAATGAAAATGGCCAATTTACTCACTCTGAGGCCTTAATAAGTGTTTCTCCTCCACGGGAAGTGAATTAAATACCATTTGGAGGCCTTTATTGTTCAAGCGAAAACGCCTGATTTTTGATGAAAGAGATAACCACCCCCCCTTACGACATGCTTCTGAAACTAAAAAAATGGTTCATTTTCAAATGTTGCGTCTTTTGAACTACAATTAACATTGTACGTGGATAATCACTTTTAGAGATAAAATGAGATGTTTAAAGTGATTTTCAAGCTTCCAGGGGGCCTAAACACGAGATTTGAGAAATGGGTAACCGTGAATGAAAATGGCCAATTTACTCACTCTGCGGCCTTAAAAAGTGTTTCTCCTCCACGGAAAGTGAATAAAATAACATTTGGATGCCTTTATTGTTCAATCAAAAACGCCCGTTTTTTGGTGAAAAAGATAACCACCTCCCCTTACGACATGCTTCAGAAACGAAAAAAATGTTCCATTTTCAAATGTTGCGTCTTTGAACTACAATTCACATTTGTACGTGGATGATCACTTTTAGAGATAAAATTAGATGTTTAAAGTGATTTACAAGCTTCCAGGGGCCCTAAACACAAGATATGAGGAATGGGTAAATATGAATGAAAATGGCCAATTTATTCACTCTGAGGCCTTAAAAAGTTTTTCTCCACTCCAGAAAGTGAATTAAATAACATTTGTAGGCCTTTATTGTTCAATCAAAAACGCCCGATTTTTGACGAAAGAGATAACCACCCCCCCTTACGACATGCTTCAGAAACTAAAAAAATGGTCCGTTTTCAAATGTTGCCTCTTTGAACTACAATTCACATTTGTACGTGGAAAAGCACTTTTAAAGATCAAATGAGATGTTTAAAGTGATTTTCATGCTTCCAGGGGCCTTAAACACAAGATTTGAGGAATGGGTGAAAGTGAATGAAAATGGCCAATTTACTCACTCTGAGGCCTTAAAAAGTGTTTCTCCTCCACGGGAAGTGAATTAAATACCATTTGGAGGTCTTTATTGTTCAAGCGAAAACACCTGATTTTTGATGAAAGAGATAACCACCCCCCCCTTACGACATGCTTCTGAAACTAAAAAAATGGTTCATTTTCAAATGTTGCGTCTTTGAACCACAATTAACATTTGTACGTGGATAAACACTTTTAGAGCTAAAATTAGATGTTTAAAGTGATTTTCAAACTTCCAGGGGCCCTAAACACGAGATTTGAGAAATGGGTAAACGTGAATGAAAATGGCCAATTTACTCACTCTGCGGCCTTAAAAAGTGTTTCTCCTCCACGGAAAGTGAATAAAATAACATTTGGATGCCTTTATTGTTCAATCAAAAACGCCCGTTTTTGGTGAAAAAGATAACCACCCCCCTTATGACATGCTTCAGAAACAAAAAAAATGGTCCATTTTCAAATGTTGCGTCTTTGAACTACAATTCACATTTGTACGTGGATAATCACTTTTAGAGATATAATTAGCTGTTTAAAGTGATTTACAAGCTTCCAGGGGCCCTAAACACAATATATGAGGAATGGGTAAATATGAATGAAAATGGCCAATTTATTCACTCTGAGGCCTTAAAAAGTTTTTCTCCACTCCAGAAAGTGAATTAAATAACATTTGTAGACCTTTATTGTTCAATCAAAAACGCCCGATTTTTGACGAAAGAGATAACCACCCCCCCTTACGACATGCATCAGAAACTAAAAAAATGGTCCGTTTTCAAATTTTGCCTCTTTGAACTACAATTCACATTTGTACGTGGAAAAGCACTTTTAAAGATCAAATGAGATGTTTAAAGTGATTTTCATGCTTCCAGGGGCCTTAAACACAAGATTTGAGGAATGGGTGAAAGTGAATGAAAATGGCCAATTTACTCACTCTAAAGCCTTAAAAAGTGTTTCTCCTCCACGGGAAGTGAATTAAATACCATTTGGAGGTCTTTATTGTTCAAGCGAAAACGCCTGATTTTTGATGAAAGAGATAACCACCCCCCCTACGACATGCTTCTGAAACTAAAAAAATGGTTCATTTTCAAATGTTGCGTCTTTGAACCACAATCCACATTTGTACGTGGATAAACACTTTTAGAGATAAAATTAGATGTTTAAGGTGATTTTCAAGCTTCCAGGGGCCCTAAACACAAGATTTGAGAAATGGGTAAAAGAGAATGAAAATGGCCAATTTACTCATTTTGAGGCCTAAAAAGTGTTTCTCCTCAACGGGAAGTGAATTAAATAACATTTGTAGGCCTTTATTGTTCAAGCGAAAACGCCCGATTATTGACGAAAGAGATAACCACCCCCCCTTACGACATGCTTCAGAAACGAAAAAAATGGTCCGTTTTCAAATGTTGCGTCTTTGAATGACAATCCACATTTGTACGTGGATAATCACTTTTAGAGCTAAAATTAGATGTTTAAACTGATTTTCAAATGTTGCGTCTTTTGAACTACAATTAACATTGTACGTGGATAATCACTTTTAGAGATAAAATGAGATGTTTAAAGTGATTTTCAAGCTTCCAGGGGCCCTAAACACGAGATTTGAAAAATGGGTAACCGTGAATGAAAATGGCCAATTTTTTCACTCTGCGGCCTTAAAAAGTGTTTCTCCTCCACGGAAAGTGAATAAAATAACATTTTGATGCCTTTATTGTTCAATCAAAAACGCCCGTTTTTTGGTGAAAAAGATAACCACCCCCCCTTACGACATGCTTCAGAAACGAAAAAAATGGTCCATTTTCAAATGTTGCGTCTTTGAACTACAATTCACATTTGTACGTGGATGATCACTTTTAGAGATAAAATTAGATGTTTAAAGTGATTTACAAGCTTCCAGGGGCCCTAAACACAAGATATGAGGAATGGGTAAATATGAATGAAAATGGCCAATTTATTCACTCTGAGGCCTTAAAAAGTTTTTCTCCACTCCAGAAAGTGAATTAAATAACATTTGTAGGCCTTTATTGTTCAATCAAAAACGCCCGATTTTTGACGAAAGAGATAACCACCCCCCCATTACGACATGCTTCAGAAACTAAAAAAATGGTCCGTTTTTAAATGTAGCCTCTTTGAACTACAATTCACATTTGTACGTGGAAAAGCACTTTTAAAGATCAAATGAGATGTTTAAAGTGATTTTCATGCTTCCAGGGGCCTTAAACACAAGATTTGAGGAATGGGTAAAAGTGAATGAAAATGGCCAATTTACTCACTCTGAGGCCTTAAAAAGTGTTTCTCCTCCACGGGAAGTGAATTAAATAACATTTGTAGGCCTTTATTGTTCAAGCGAGAACGCCCGATTATTGACGAAAGAGATAACCACCCCCCCTTACGACATGCTTCAGAAACGTAAAAAATGGCCCGTTTTCAAATGTTGCGTCTTTGACTGACAATCCACATTTGTACGTGGATAATCACTTTTAGAGCTAAAATTAGATGTTTAAAGTGATTTTCAAGCTTCCAGGGGCCCTAAACACGAGATTTGAAAAATGGGTAACCGTGAATGAAAATGGCCAATTTTTTCACTCTGCGGCCTTAAAAAGTGTTTCTCCTCCACGGAAAGTGAATAAAATATCATTTGGATGCCTTTATTGTTCAATCAAAAACGCCCGTTTTTTGGTGAAAAAGATAACCACCCCACCTTACGACATGCTTCATAAACGAAAAAAATGGTCCATTTTCAAATGTTGCGTCTTTGAACTACAATTCACATTTGTACGTGGATGATCACTTTTAGAGATAAAATTAGATGTTTAAAGTGATTTACAAGCTTCCAGGGGCCCTAAACACAAGATTTGAGAAATGGGTAAAAGTGAATGAAAATGGCCAATTTACTCACTCTGAGGCCTTAAAAAGTGTTTCTCCTCAACGGGAAGTGAATTAAATACCATTTGTAGGCCTTTATTGTTCAAGCGAAAACGCCCGATTATTGACGAAAGAGATAACCACCCCCCCTTACGACATGCTTCAGAAACGAAAAAAATGGTCCGTTTTCAAATGTTGCGTCTTTGAATGACAATCCACATTTGTACGTGGATAATCACTTTTAGAGCTAAAATTAGATGTTTAAAGTGATTTTCAAGCTTCCAGGGGCCCTAAACACAAGATTTGAGAAATGGGTAAAAGTGAATGAAAATGGCCAATTTACTCACTCTGAGGCCTTAAAAAGTGTTTCTCCTCCACGGGAAGTGAATTAAATACCATTTGGAGGCCTTTATTGTTCAAGCAAAAACGCCTGATTTTTGATGAAAGAGATAACCACCCCCCCTTAGGACATGCTTCTGAAACTAAAAAAATGGTTAATTTTCAAATGTTGCGTCTTTGAACCACAATTAACATTGTACGTGGATAATCACTTTTAGAGATAAAATGAGATGTTTAAAGTGATTTTCAAGCTTCCAGGGGCCCTAAACACGAGATTTGAGAAATGGGAAAAAGAGAATGAAAATGGCCAATTTACTCACTCTGAGGCCTTAAAAAGTGTTTCTCCTCAACGGGAAGTGAATTAAATAACATTTGTAGGCCTTTATTGTTCAAGCGAAAACGCCCGATTATTGACGAAAGAGATAACCACCCCCCCTTACGACATGCTTCAGAAACGGAAAAAATGGTCCGTTTTCAAATGTTGCGTCTTTGAATGACAATCCACATTTGTACGTGGATAATCACTTTTAGAGCTAAAATTAGATGTTTAAACTGATTTTCAAATGTTGCGTCTTTTGAACTACAATTAACATTGTACGTGGATAATCACTTTTAGAGATAAAATGAGATGTTTAAAGTGATTTTCAAGCTTCCAGGGGCCCTAAACACGAGATTTGAAAAATGGGTAACCGTGAATGAAAATGGCCAATTATTTCACTCTGCGGCCTTAAAAAGTGTTTCTCCTCCACGGAAAGTGAATAAAATAACATTTGGATGCCTTTATCGTTCAATCAAAAACGCCCGTTTTTTGGTGAAAAAGATAACCACCCCCCCTTACGACATGCTTCAGAAACGAAAAAAATGGTCCATTTTCAAATGTTGCGTCTTTGGACTACAATTCACATTTGTACGTGGATGATCACTTTTAGAGATAAAATTAGATGTTTAAAGTGATTTACAAGCTTCCAGGGGCCCTAAACACAAGATATGAGGAATGGGTAGATATGAATGAAAATGGCCAATTTATTCACTCTGAGGCCTTAAAAAGTTTTTCTCCACTCCAGAAAGTGAATTAAATAACATTTGTAGGCCTTTATTGTTCAATCAAAAACGCCCGATTTTTGAAGAAAGAGATAACCACCCCCCCTTACGACATGCTTCAGAAACAAAAAAAATGGTCCGTTTTTAAATGTAGCCTCTTTGAACTACAATTCACATTTGTACGTGGAAAAGCACTTTTAAAGATCAAATGAGATGTTTAAAGTGATTTTCATGCTTCCAGGGGCCTTAAACACAAGATTTGAGGAATGGGTAAAAGTGAATGAAAATGGCCAATTTACTCACTCTGAGGCCTTAAAAAGTGTTTCTCCTCCACGGGAAGTGAATTAAATAACATTTGTAGGCCTTTATTGTTCAAGCTTGAACGGCCGATTATTGACGAAAGAGATAACCACCCCCCCTTACGACATGCTTCAGAAACGTAAAAAATGGCCCGTTTTCAAATGTTGCGTCTTTGACTGACAATCCACATTTGTACGTGGATAATCACTTTTAGAGCTAAAATTAGATGTTTAAAGTGATTTTCAAGCTTCCAGGGGCCCTAAACACGAGATTTGAAAAATGGGTAACCGTGAATGAAAATGGCCAATTTTTTTCACTCTGCGGCCTTAAAAAGTGTTTCTCCTCCTCGGAAAGTGAATAAAATAACATTTGGATGCCTTTATTGTTCAATCAAAAACGCCCGTTTTTTGGTGAAAAAGATAACCACCCCCCCTTACGACATGCTTCAGAAACGAAAAAAATGGTCCATTTTCAAATGTTGCGTCTTTGAACTACAATTCACATTTGTACGTGGATGATCACTTTTAGAGATAAAATTAGATGTTTAAAGTGATTTACAAGCTTCCGGGGCCCTAAACACAAGATATGAGGAATGGGTAAATATGAATGAAAATGGCCAATTTATTCACTCCGAGGCCTTAAAAAGTTTTTTTCCACTCCAGAAAGTGAATTAAATAACATTTGTAGGCCTTTATTGTTCAATCAAAAACGCCCGATTTTTGACGAAAGAGATAACCACACCCCCCTTACGACATGCTTCAGAAACTAAAAAAATGGTCCGTTTTCAAATGTTGCCTCTTTGAACTACAATTCACATTTGTACGTGGAAAAGCACTTTTAAAGATCAAATGAGATGTTTAAAGTGATTTTCATGCTTCCAGGGGCCTTAAACACAAGATTTGAGGAATGGGTAAAAGTGAATGAAAATGGCCAATTTACTCACTCTGAGGCCTTAAACAGTGTTTCTCCTCCACGGGAAGTGAATTAAATAACATTTGTAGGCCTTTATTGTTCAAGCGAAAACGCCCGATTATTGACGAAAGAGATAACCACCCCCCCTTACGACATGCTTCAGAAATGGAAAAAATGGTCCGTTTTCAAATGTTGTGTCTTTGAATGACAATCCACATTTGTACGTGGGTATCACTTTTAGAGATAAAGTGAGATGTTTAAAGTGATTTTCAAGCTTCCAGGGGCCCTAAACACGAGATTTGAGAAATGGGTAAACGAGAATGAAAATGGCCAATTTACTCACTCTGCGGCCTTAAAAAGTGTTTCTCCTCCACAGAAAGTGAATAAAATAACATTTGGATGCCTTTATTGTTCAATCAAAAACGCCCGTTTTTTGGTGAAAAAGATAACCACCCCCCCTTACGACATGCTTCAGAAACGAAAAAAATGTTCCATTTTCAAATGTTGCGTCTTTGAACTACTATTCACATTTGTACGTGGATGATCACTTTTAGAGATAAAATTAGATGTTTAAAGTGATTTACAAGCTTGCAGGGGCCCTAAACACAAGATATGAGGAATGGGTAAATATGAATGAAAATGGCCAATTTATTCACTCTGAGGCATTAAAAAGTTTTTCTCCACTCCAGAAAGTGAATGAAATAACATTTGTAGGCCTTTATTGTTCAATCAAAAACGCCCGATTTTTGACGAAAGAGATAACCACCCCCCCTTACGACATGCTTCAGAAACTAAAAAAATGGTCCGTTTTCAAATGTTGCCTCTTTGAACTACAATTCACATTTGTACGTGGAAAAGCACTTTTAAAGATCAAATGAGATGTTTAAAGTGATTTTCATGCTTCCAGGGGCCTTAAACACAAGATCTGAGGAATGGGTAAAAGTGAATGAAAATGGCCAATTTACTCACTCTGAGGCCTTAAAAAGTGTTTCTCCTCCACGGGAAGTGAATTAAATAACATTTGTAGGCCTTTATTGTTCAAGCGAAAACGCCCGATTATTGACGAAAGAGATAACCACCGCCCCTTACGACATGCTTCAGAAACGAAAAAAATGGGCTGTTTTCAAATGTTGCGTCTTTGAACGACAATCCACATTTGTACATGGATAAACACTTTTAGAGCTAAAATTAGATGTCTAAAGTGATTTTCAAGCTTCCAGGGGCCCTAAACACAAGATTTGAGAAATGGGTAAAAGTGAATGAAAATGGCCAATTTACTCACTCTGAGGCCTTAAAAAGTGTTTCTCCTCCACGGGAAGTGAATTAAATACCATTTGGAGGTCTTTATTGTTCAAGCGAAAACGCCTGATTTTTGATGAAAGAAATAACCACCCCCCCTTACGACATGCTTCTGAAACTGAAAAAATGGTTCATTTTCAAATGTTGCGTCTTTGAACCACAAATAACATTTGTACTTGGATAAACACTTTTAGAGCTAAAATTAGATGTTTAATGTGATTTTCAAGCTTCCAGGGGCCCTAAACACGAGATTTGAGAAATGGGTAAACGTGAATGAAAATGGCCAATTTACTCACTCTGCGGCCTTAAAAGGTGTTTCTCCTCCACGGAAAGTGAATAAAATAACATTTGGATGCCTTTATTGTTCAATCAAAAACGCCCGATTTTTGACGAAAGAGATAACCACCCCCCCTTACGACATGCTTCAGAAACAAAAAAAATGGTTCATTTTCAAATGTTGCATCTTTGAACGACAATCCACATTTGTACGTGGATAAACACTTTTAGAGATAAAATTAGATGTTTAAAGTGATTTTCAAGCTTCCAGGGGCCCGAAACACAAGATTTGAGAAATGGGTAAAAGTGAATGAAAATGGCCAATTTACTCACTCTGAGGCCTTAAAAAGTGTTTCTCCTCAACGGGAAGTGAATTAAATAACATTTGTAGGCCTTTATTGTTCAAGCGAAAACGCCCGATTATTGACGAAAGAGATAACCACATCCCCTTACGACATGCTTCAGAAACGAAAAAAATGGTCCGTTTTCAAATGTTGCGTCTTTGAATGACAATCCACATTTGTACGTGGATAATCACTTTTAGAGCTAAAATTAGATGTTTAAAGTGATTTTCAAGCTTCCAGGGGCCCTAAACACAAGATTTGAGAAATGGGTAAAAGTGAATGAAAATGGCCAATTTACTCACTCTGAGGCCTTAAAAAGTGTTTCTCCTCCACGGGAAGTGAATTAAATACCATTTGGAGGCCTTTATTGTTCAAGCGAAAACGCCTGATTTTTGATGAAAGAGATAACCACCCCCCCTTACGACATGCTTCTGAAACTAAAAAAATGGTTCATTTTCAAATGTTGCGTCTTTGAACCACAATTAACATTGTACGTGGATAATCACTTTTAGAGATAAAATGAGATGTTTAAAGTGATTTTCAAGCTTCCAGGGGCCCTAAACACGAGATTTGAGAAATGGGTAAACGTGAATGAAAATGGCCAATTTACTCACTCTGCGGCCTTAAAAAGTGTTTCTCCTCCACGGAAAGTGAATAAAATAGCATTTGGATGCCTTTATTGTTCAATCAAAAACGCCCGTTTTTTGGTGAAAAAGATAACCACCCCCCCCTTACGACATGCTTCAGAAACAAAAAAAATGGTTCATTTTCAAATGTTGCATCTTTGAACGACAATCCACATTTGTACTTGGATAAACACTTTTAGAGATAAAATGAGATGTTTAAAGTGATTTTCAAGCTTCCAGGGGCCCTAAACACAAGATTTGAGAAATGGGTAAAAGTGAATGAAAATGGCCAATTTACTCACTCTGAGGCCTTAAAAAGTGTTTCTCCTCAACGGGAAGTGAATTAAATACCATTTGTAGGCCTTTATTGTTCAAGCGAAAACGCCCGATTATTGACGAAAGAGATAACCACCCCCCCTTACGACATGCTTCAGAAATGAAAAAAATGGTCCGTTTTCAAATGTTGCGTCTTTGAATGACAATCCACATTTGTACGTGGATAATCACTTTTAGAGCTAAAATTAGATGTTTAAAGTGATTTTCAAGCTTCCAGGGGCCCTAAACACAAGATTTGAGAAATGGGTAAAAGTGAATGAAAATGGCCAATTTACTCACTCTGAGGCCTTAAAAAGTGTTTCTCCTCCATGGGAAGTGAATTAAATACCATTTGGAGGCCTTTATTGTTCAAGCGAAAACGCCTGATTTTTGATGAAAGAGATAACCACCCCCCCTTACGACATGCTTCTGAAACTGAAAAAATGGTTCATTTTCAAATGTTGCGTCTTTGAACCACAAATAACATTTGTACGTGGATAAACACTTTTAAAGATCAAATGAGATGTTTAAAGTGATTTTCATGCTTCCAGGGGCCTTAAACACAAGATTTGAGGAATGGGTAAAAGTGAATGAAAATGGCCAATTTACTCACTCTGAGGCCTTAAAAAGTGTTTCTCCTCAACGGGAAGTGAATTAAATAACATTTGTAGGCCTTTATTGTTCAAGCGAAAACGCCCGATTATTGACGAAAGAGATAACCACCGCCCCTTACGACATGCTTCAGAAACGAAAAAAATGGTCCGTTTTCAAATGTTGCGTCTTTGAACGACAATCCACATTTGTACGTGGATAAACACTTTTAGAGCTAAAATTAGATGTTTAAAGTGATTTTCAAGCTTCCAGGGGCCCTAAACACAAGATTTGAGAAATGGGTAAAAGTGAATGAAAATGGCCAATTTACTCACTCTGAGGCCTTAAAAAGTGTTTCTCCTCCACGGGAAGTGAATTAAATACCATTTGGAGGTCTTTATTGTTCAAGCGAAAACGCCTGATTTTTGATGAAAGAGATAACCACCCCCCCTTACGACATGCTTCTGAAACTGAAAAAATGGTTCATTTTCAAATGTTGCGTCTTTGAACCACAAATAACATTTGTACGTGGATAAACACTTTTAGAGCTAAAATTAGATGTTTAATGTGATTTTCAAGCTTCCAGGGGCCCTAAACACGAGATTTGAGAAATGGGTAAACGTGAATGAAAATGGCCAATTTACTCACTCTGCGGCCTTAAAAGGTGTTTCTCCTCCACGGAAAGTGAATAAAATAACATTTGGATGCCTTTATTGTTCAATCAAAAACGCCCAATTTTTGACGAAAGAGATAACCACCCCCCTTACGACATGCTTCTGAAACTAAAAAAATGGTTCATTTTCAAATGTTGCGTCTTTTGAACTACAATTAACATTGTACGTGGATAATCACTTTTAGAGATAAAATGAGATGTTTAAAGTGATTTTCAAGCTTCCAGGGGCCCTAAACACGAGATTTGAAAAATGGGTAACCGTGAATGAAAATGGCCAATTTTTTCACTCTGCGGCCTTAAAAAGTGTTTCTCCTCCACGGAAAGTGAATAAAATAACATTTTGATGCCTTTATTGTTCAATCAAAAACGCCCGTTTTTTGGTGAAAAAGATAACCACCCCCCCTTACGACATGCTTCAGAAACGAAAAAAATGGTCCATTTTCAAATGTTGCGTCTTTGAACTACAATTCACATTTGTACGTGGATGATCACTTTTAGAGATAAAATTAGATGTTTAAAGTGATTTACAAGCTTCCAGGGGCCCTAAACACAAGATATGAGGAATGGGTAAATATGAATGAAAATGGCCAATTTATTCACTCTGAGGCCTTAAAAAGTTTTTCTCCACTCCAGAAAGTGAATTAAATAACATTTGTAGGCCTTTATTGTTCAATCAAAAACGCCCGATTTTTGACGAAAGAGATAACCACCCCCCCATTACGACATGCTTCAGAAACTAAAAAAATGGTCCGTTTTTAAATGTAGCCTCTTTGAACTACAATTCACATTTGTACGTGGAAAAGCACTTTTAAAGATCAAATGAGATGTTTAAAGTGATTTTCATGCTTCCAGGGGCCTTAAACACAAGATTTGAGGAATGGGTAAAAGTGAATGAAAATGGCCAATTTACTCACTCTGAGGCCTTAAAAAGTGTTTCTCCTCCACGGGAAGTGAATTAAATAACATTTGTAGGCCTTTATTGTTCAAGCGAGAACGCCCGATTATTGACGAAAGAGATAACCACCCCCCCTTACGACATGCTTCAGAAACGTAAAAAATGGCCCGTTTTCAAATGTTGCGTCTTTGACTGACAATCCACATTTGTACGTGGATAATCACTTTTAGAGCTAAAATTAGATGTTTAAAGTGATTTTCAAGCTTCCAGGGGCCCTAAACACGAGATTTGAAAAATGGGTAACCGTGAATGAAAATGGCCAATTTTTTCACTCTGCGGCCTTAAAAAGTGTTTCTCCTCCACGGAAAGTGAATAAAATATCATTTGGATGCCTTTATTGTTCAATCAAAAACGCCCGTTTTTTGGTGAAAAAGATAACCACCCCACCTTACGACATGCTTCATAAACGAAAAAAATGGTCCATTTTCAAATGTTGCGTCTTTGAACTACAATTCACATTTGTACGTGGATGATCACTTTTAGAGATAAAATTAGATGTTTAAAGTGATTTACAAGCTTCCAGGGGCCCTAAACACAAGATTTGAGAAATGGGTAAAAGTGAATGAAAATGGCCAATTTACTCACTCTGAGGCCTTAAAAAGTGTTTCTCCTCAACGGGAAGTGAATTAAATACCATTTGTAGGCCTTTATTGTTCAAGCGAAAACGCCCGATTATTGACGAAAGAGATAACCACCCCCCCTTACGACATGCTTCAGAAACGAAAAAAATGGTCCGTTTTCAAATGTTGCGTCTTTGAATGACAATCCACATTTGTACGTGGATAATCACTTTTAGAGCTAAAATTAGATGTTTAAAGTGATTTTCAAGCTTCCAGGGGCCCTAAACACAAGATTTGAGAAATGGGTAAAAGTGAATGAAAATGGCCAATTTACTCACTCTGAGGCCTTAAAAAGTGTTTCTCCTCCACGGGAAGTGAATTAAATACCATTTGGAGGCCTTTATTGTTCAAGCAAAAACGCCTGATTTTTGATGAAAGAGATAACCACCCCCCCTTAGGACATGCTTCTGAAACTAAAAAAATGGTTAATTTTCAAATGTTGCGTCTTTGAACCACAATTAACATTGTACGTGGATAATCACTTTTAGAGATAAAATGAGATGTTTAAAGTGATTTTCAAGCTTCCAGGGGCCCTAAACACGAGATTTGAGAAATGGGAAAAAGAGAATGAAAATGGCCAATTTACTCACTCTGAGGCCTTAAAAAGTGTTTCTCCTCAACGGGAAGTGAATTAAATAACATTTGTAGGCCTTTATTGTTCAAGCGAAAACGCCCGATTATTGACGAAAGAGATAACCACCCCCCCTTACGACATGCTTCAGAAACGGAAAAAATGGTCCGTTTTCAAATGTTGCGTCTTTGAATGACAATCCACATTTGTACGTGGATAATCACTTTTAGAGCTAAAATTAGATGTTTAAACTGATTTTCAAATGTTGCGTCTTTTGAACTACAATTAACATTGTACGTGGATAATCACTTTTAGAGATAAAATGAGATGTTTAAAGTGATTTTCAAGCTTCCAGGGGCCCTAAACACGAGATTTGAAAAATGGGTAACCGTGAATGAAAATGGCCAATTATTTCACTCTGCGGCCTTAAAAAGTGTTTCTCCTCCACGGAAAGTGAATAAAATAACATTTGGATGCCTTTATCGTTCAATCAAAAACGCCCGTTTTTTGGTGAAAAAGATAACCACCCCCCCTTACGACATGCTTCAGAAACGAAAAAAATGGTCCATTTTCAAATGTTGCGTCTTTGGACTACAATTCACATTTGTACGTGGATGATCACTTTTAGAGATAAAATTAGATGTTTAAAGTGATTTACAAGCTTCCAGGGGCCCTAAACACAAGATATGAGGAATGGGTAGATATGAATGAAAATGGCCAATTTATTCACTCTGAGGCCTTAAAAAGTTTTTCTCCACTCCAGAAAGTGAATTAAATAACATTTGTAGGCCTTTATTGTTCAATCAAAAACGCCCGATTTTTGAAGAAAGAGATAACCACCCCCCCTTACGACATGCTTCAGAAACAAAAAAAATGGTCCGTTTTTAAATGTAGCCTCTTTGAACTACAATTCACATTTGTACGTGGAAAAGCACTTTTAAAGATCAAATGAGATGTTTAAAGTGATTTTCATGCTTCCAGGGGCCTTAAACACAAGATTTGAGGAATGGGTAAAAGTGAATGAAAATGGCCAATTTACTCACTCTGAGGCCTTAAAAAGTGTTTCTCCTGAACGGGAAGTGAATTAAATAACATTTGTAGGCCTTTATTGTTCAAGCAAAAACGCCCGATTATTGACGAAAGAGATAACCACCCCCCCTTACGACATGCTTCAGAAACGAAAAAAATGGTCCATTTTCAAATGTTGCGTCTTTGGACTACAATTCACATTTGTACGTGGATGATCACTTTTAGAGATAAAATTAGATGTTTAAAGTGATTTACAAGCTTCCAGGGGCCCTAAACACAAGATATGAGGAATGGGTAGATATGAATGAAAATGGCCAATTTATTCACTCTGAGGCCTTAAAAAGTTTTTCTCCACTCCAGAAAGTGAATTAAATAACATTTGTAGGCCTTTATTGTTCAATCAAAAACGCCCGATTTTTGAAGAAAGAGATAACCACCCCCCCTTACGACATGCTTCAGAAACAAAAAAAATGGTCCGTTTTTAAATGTAGCCTCTTTGAACTACAATTCACATTTGTACGTGGAAAAGCACTTTTAAAGATCAAATGAGATGTTTAAAGTGATTTTCATGCTTCCAGGGGCCTTAAACACAAGATTTGAGGAATGGGTAAAAGTGAATGAAAATGGCCAATTTACTCACTCTGAGGCCTTAAAAAGTGTTTCTCCTCAACGGGAAGTGAATTAAATAACATTTGTAGGCCTTTATTGTTCAAGCAAAAACGCCCGATTATTGACGAAAGAGATAACCACCCCCCCTTACGACATGCTTCAGAAACGAAAAAAATGGTCCGTTTTCAAATGTTGCGTCTTTGAATGACAATCCACATTTGTACGTGGATAATCACTTTTAGAGCTAAAATTAGATGTTTAAAGTGATTTTCAAGCTTCCAGGGGCCCTAAACACAAGATTTGAGAAATGGGTAAAAGTGAATGAAAATGGCCAATTTACTCACTCTGAGGCCTTAAAAAGTGTTTCTCCTCCACGGGAAGTGAATTAAATACCATTTGGAGGCCTTTATTGTTCAAGCGAAAACGCCTGATTTTTGATGAAAGAGATAACCACCCCCCCTTACGACATGCTTCTGAAACTAAAAAAATGGTTCATTTTCAAATGTTGCGTCTTTTGAACTACAATTAACATTGTACGTGGATAATCACTTTTAGAGATAAAATTAGATGTTTAAGGTGATTTTCAAGCTTCCAGGGGCCCTAAACACAAGATTTGAGAAATGGGTAAAAGAGAATGAAAATGGCCAATTTACTCACTCTGAGGCCTTAAAAAGTGTTTCTCCTCAACGGGAAGTGAATTAAATAACATTTGTAGGCCTTTATTGTTCAAGCGAAAACGCCCGATTATTGACGAAAGAGATAACCACCCCCCCTTACGACATGCTTCAGAAACGAAAAAAATGGTCCGTTTTCAAATGTTGCGTCTTTGAATGACAATCCACATTTGTACGTGGATAATCACTTTTAGAGCTAAAATTAGATGTTTAAACTGATTTTCAAATGTTGCGTCTTTTGAACTACAATTAACATTGTACGTGGATAATCACTTTTAGAGATAAAATGAGATGTTTAAAGTGATTTTCAAGCTTCCAGGGGCCCTAAACACGAGATTTGAAAAATGGGTAACCGTGAATGAAAATGGCCAATTATTTCACTCTGCGGCCTTAAAAAGTGTTTCTCCTCCACGGAAAGTGAATAAAATAACATTTGGATGCCTTTATCGTTCAATCAAAAACGCCCGTTTTTTGGTGAAAAAGATAACCACCCCCCCTTACGACATGCTTCAGAAACGAAAAAAATGGTCCATTTTCAAATGTTGCGTCTTTGGACTACAATTCACATTTGTACATGGATGATCACTTTTAGAGATAAAATTAGATGTTTAAAGTGATTTACAAGCTTCCAGGGGCCCTAAACACAAGCTATGAGGAATGGGTAAATATGAATGAAAATGGCCAATTTATTCACTCTGAGGCCTTAAAAAGTTTTTCTCCACTCCAGAAAGTGAATTAAATAACATTTGTAGGCCTTTATTGTTCAATCAAAAACGCCCGATTTTTGACGAAAGAGATAACCACCCCCCCTTACGACATGCTTCAGAAACTAAAAAAATGGTCAGTTTTTAAATGTAGCCTCTTTGAACTACAATTCACATTTGTACGTGGAAAAGCACTTTTAAAGATCAAATGAGATGTTTAAAGTGATTTTCATGCTTCCAGGGGCCTTAAACACAAGATTTGAGGAATGGGTAAAAGTGAATGAAAATGGCCAATTTACTCACTCTGAGGCCTTAAAAAGTGTTTCTCCTCCACGGGAAGTGAATTAAATAACATTTGTAGGCCTTTATTGTTCAAGCTTGAACGGCCGATTATTGACGAAAGAGATAACCACCCCCCCTTACGACATGCTTCAGAAACGTAAAAAATGGCCCGTTTTCAAATGTTGCGTCTTTGACTGACAATCCACATTTGTACGTGGATAATCACTTTTAGAGCTAAAATTAGATGTTTAAAGTGATTTTCAAGCTTCCAGGGGCCCTAAACACGAGATTTGAAAAATGGGTAACCGTGAATGAAAATGGCCAATTTTTTTCACTCTGCGGCCTTAAAAAGTGTTTCTCCTCCTCGGAAAGTGAATAAAATAACATTTGGATGCCTTTATTGTTCAATCAAAAACGCCCGTTTTTTGGTGAAAAAGATAACCACCCCCCCTTACGACATGCTTCAGAAACGAAAAAAATGGTCCATTTTCAAATGTTGCGTCTTTGAACTACAATTCACATTTGTACGTGGATGATCACTTTTAGAGATAAAATTAGATGTTTAAAGTGATTTACAAGCTTCCGGGGCCCTAAACACAAGATATGAGGAATGGGTAAATATGAATGAAAATGGCCAATTTATTCACTCCGAGGCCTTAAAAAGTTTTTTTCCACTCCAGAAAGTGAATTAAATAACATTTGTAGGCCTTTATTGTTCAATCAAAAACGCCCGATTTTTGACGAAAGAGATAACCACACCCCCCTTACGACATGCTTCAGAAACTAAAAAAATGGTCCGTTTTCAAATGTTGCCTCTTTGAACTACAATTCACATTTGTACGTGGAAAAGCACTTTTAAAGATCAAATGAGATGTTTAAAGTGATTTTCATGCTTCCAGGGGCCTTAAACACAAGATTTGAGGAATGGGTAAAAGTGAATGAAAATGGCCAATTTACTCACTCTGAGGCCTTAAACAGTGTTTCTCCTCCACGGGAAGTGAATTAAATAACATTTGTAGGCCTTTATTGTTCAAGCGAAAACGCCCGATTATTGACGAAAGAGATAACCACCCCCCCTTACGACATGCTTCAGAAATGGAAAAAATGGTCCGTTTTCAAATGTTGTGTCTTTGAATGACAATCCACATTTGTACGTGGGTAATCACTTTTAGAGATAAAGTGAGATGTTTAAAGTGATTTTCAAGCTTCCAGGGGCCCTAAACACGAGATTTGAGAAATGGGTAAACGAGAATGAAAATGGCCAATTTACTCACTCTGCGGCCTTAAAAAGTGTTTCTCCTCCACGGAAAGTGAATAAAATAACATTTGGATGCCTTTATTGTTCAATCAAAAACGCCCGTTTTTTGGTAAAAAAGATAACCACCCCCCCTTACGACATGCTTCAGAAACGAAAAAAATGTTCCATTTTCAAATGTTGCGTCTTTGAACTACTATTCACATTTGTACGTGGATGATCACTTTTAGAGATAAAATTAGATGTTTAAAGTGATTTACAAGCTTGCAGGGGCCCTAAACACAAGATATGAGGAATGGGTAAATATGAATGAAAATGGCCAATTTATTCACTCTGAGGCCTTAAAAAGTTTTTCTCCACTCCAGAAAGTGAATGAAATAACATTTGTAGGCCTTTATTGTTCAATCAAAAACGCCCGATTTTTGACGAAAGAGATAACCACCCCCCCTTACGACATGCTTCAGAAACTAAAAAAATGGTCCGTTTTCAAATGTTGCCTCTTTGAACTACAATTCACATTTGTACGTGGAAAAGCACTTTTAAAGATCAAATGAGATGTTTAAAGTGATTTTCATGCTTCCAGGGGCCTTAAACACAAGATCTGAGGAATGGGTAAAAGTGAATGAAAATGGCCAATTTACTCACTCTGAGGCCTTAAAAAGTGTTTCTCCTCCACGGGAAGTGAATTAAATAACATTTGTAGGCCTTTATTGTTCAAGCGAAAACGCCCGATTATTGACGAAAGAGATAACCACCGCCCCTTACGACATGCTTCAGAAACGAAAAAAATGGTCCGTTTTCAAATGTTGCGTCTTTGAACGACAATCCACATTTGTACATGGATAAACACTTTTAGAGCTAAAATTAGATGTCTAAAGTGATTTTCAAGCTTCCAGGGGCCCTAAACACAAGATTTGAGAAATGGGTAAAAGTGAATGAAAATGGCCAATTTACTCACTCTGAGGCCTTAAAAAGTGTTTCTCCTCCACGGGAAGTGAATTAAATACCATTTGGAGGTCTTTATTGTTCAAGCGAAAACGCCTGATTTTTGATGAAAGAAATAACCACCCCCCCTTACGACATGCTTCTGAAACTGAAAAAATGGTTCATTTTCAAATGTTGCGTCTTTGAACCACAAATAACATTTGTACTTGGATAAACACTTTTAGAGCTAAAATTAGATGTTTAATGTGATTTTCAAGCTTCCAGGGGCCCTAAACACGAGATTTGAGAAATGGGTAAACGTGAATGAAAATGGCCAATTTACTCACTCTGCGGCCTTAAAAGGTGTTTCTCCTCCACGGAAAGTGAATAAAATAACATTTGGATGCCTTTATTGTTCAATCAAAAACGCCCGATTTTTGACGAAAGAGATAACCACCCCCCCTTACGACATGCTTCAGAAACAAAAAAAATGGTTCATTTTCAAATGTTGCATCTTTGAACGACAATCCACATTTGTACGTGGATAAACACTTTTAGAGATAAAATTAGATGTTTAAAGTGATTTTCAAGCTTCCAGGGGCCCGAAACACAAGATTTGAGAAATGGGTAAAAGTGAATGAAAATGGCCAATTTACTCACTCTGAGGCCTTAAAAAGTGTTTCTCCTCAACGGGAAGTGAATTAAATAACATTTGTAGGCCTTTATTGTTCAAGCGAAAACGCCCGATTATTGACGAAAGAGATAACCACCCCCCCTTACGACATGCTTCAGAAACGAAAAAAATGGTCCGTTTTCAAATGTTGCGTCTTTGAATGACAATCCACATTTGTACGTGGATAATCTTTTTTAGAGCTAAAATTAGATGTTTAAAGTGATTTTCAAGCTTCCAGGGGCCCTAAACACAAGATTTGAGAAATGGGTAAAAGTGAATGAAAATGGCCAATTTACTCACTCTGAGGCCTTAAAAAGTGTTTCTCCTCCACGGGAAGTGAATTAAATACCATTTGGAGGCCTTTATTGTTCAAGCGAAAACGCCTGATTTTTGATGAAAGAGATAACCACCCCCCCTTACGACATGCTTCTGAAACTAAAAAAATGGTTCATTTTCAAATTTTGCGTCTTTGAACCACAATTAACATTGTACGTGGATAATCACTTTTAGAGATAAAATGAGATGTTTAAAGTGATTTTCAAGCTTCCAGGGGCCCTAAACACGAGATTTGAGAAATGGGTAAACGTGAATGAAAATGGCCAATTTACTCACTCTGCGGCCTTAAAAAGTGTTTCTCCTCCACGGAAAGTGAATAAAATAGCATTTGGATGCCTTTATTGTTCAATCAAAAACGCCCGTTTTTTGGTGAAAAAGATAACCACCCCCCCCTTACGACATGCTTCAGAAACAAAAAAAATGGTTCATTTTCAAATGTTGCATCTTTGAACGACAATCCACATTTGTACTTGGATAAACACTTTTAGAGATAAAATGAGATGTTTAAAGTGATTTTCAAGCTTCCAGGGGCCCTAAACACAAGATTTGAGAAATGGGTAAAAGTGAATGAAAATGGCCAATTTACTCACTCTGAGGCCTTAAAAAGTGTTTCTCCTAAACGGGAAGTGAATTAAATACCATTTGTAGGCCTTTATTGTTCAAGCGAAAACGCCCGATTATTGACGAAAGAGATAACCACCCCCCCTTACGACATGCTTCAGAAATGAAAAAAATGGTCCGTTTTCAAATGTTGCGTCTTTGAATGACAATCCACATTTGTACGTGGATAATCACTTTTAGAGCTAAAATTAGATGTTTAAAGTGATTTTCAAGCTTCCAGGGGCCCTAAACACAAGATTTGAGAAATGGGTAAAAGTGAATGAAAATGGCCAATTTACTCACTCTGAGGCCTTAAAAAGTGTTTCTCCTCCATGGGAAGTGAATTAAATACCATTTGGAGGCCTTTATTGTTCAAGCGAAAACGCCTGATTTTTGATGAAAGAGATAACCACCCCCCCTTACGACATGCTTCTGAAACTGAAAAAATGGTTCATTTTCAAATGTTGCGTCTTTGAACCACAAATAACATTTGTACGTGGATAAACACTTTTAAAGATCAAATGAGATGTTTAAAGTGATTTTCATGCTTCCAGGGGCCTTAAACACAAGATTTGAGGAATGGGTAAAAGTGAATGAAAATGGCCAATTTACTCACTCTGAGGCCTTAAAAAGTGTTTCTCCTCAACGGGAAGTGAATTAAATAACATTTGTAGGCCTTTATTGTTCAATCAAAAACGCCCGATTTTTGACGAAAGAGATAACCACCGCCCCTTACGACATGCTTCAGAAACGAAAAAAATGGTCCGTTTTCAAATGTTGCGTCTTTGAACGACAATCCACATTTGTACGTGGATAAACACTTTTAGAGCTAAAATTAGATGTTTAAAGTGATTTTCAAGCTTCCAGGGGCCCTAAACACAAGATTTGAGAAATGGGTAAAAGTGAATGAAAATGGCCAATTTACTCACTCTGAGGCCTTAAAAAGTGTTTCTCCTCCACGGGAAGTGAATTAAATACCATTTGGAGGCCTTTATTGTTCAAGCGAAAACACCTGATTTTTGATGAAAGAGATAACCACCCCCCCTTACGACATGCTTCTGAAACTAAAAAAATGGTCCGTTTTCAAATGTTGCCTCTTTGAACTACAATTCACATTTGTACGTGGAAAAGCACTTTTAAAGATCAAATGAGATGTTTAAAGTGATTTTCAAGCTTACAGGGGCCCTAAACACGAGATTTGAGAAATGGGTAACCGTGAATGAAAATGGCCAATTTACTCACTCTGCGGCCTTAAAAAGTGTTTCTCCTCCATGGGAAGTGAATTAAATACCATTTGGAGGCCTTTATTGTTCAAGCGAAAACGCCTGATTTTTGATGAAAGAGATAACCACCCCCCCTTACGACATGCTTCTGAAACTGAAAAAATGGTTCATTTTCAAATGTTGCGTCTTTGAACCACAAATAACATTTGTACGTGGATAAACACTTTTAAAGATCAAATGAGATGTTTAAAGTGATTTTCATGCTTCCAGGGGCCTTAAACACAAGATTTGAGGAATGGGTAAAAGTGAATGAAAATGGCCAATTTACTCACTCTGAGGCCTTAAAAAGTGTTTCTCCTCAACGGGAAGTGAATTAAATAACATTTGTAGGCCTTTATTGTTCAATCAAAAACGCCCGATTTTTGACGAAAGAGATAACCACCGCCCCTTACGACATGCTTCAGAAACGAAAAAAATGGTCCGTTTTCAAATGTTGCGTCTTTGAACGACAATCCACATTTGTACGTGGATAAACACTTTTAGAGCTAAAATTAGAT
Organism: Triturus cristatus; assembly: GCF_964204655.1. Classification (NCBI taxonomy): domain Eukaryota; kingdom Metazoa; phylum Chordata; class Amphibia; order Caudata; family Salamandridae; genus Triturus; species Triturus cristatus. Next base: position 931,378,306 of record NC_140587.1, on the reverse strand, counting down.
GTTTAAAGTGATTTTCAAGCTTCCAGGGGCCCTAAACACAAGATTTGAGAAATGGGTAAAAGTGAATGAAAATGGCAAATTTACTCACTCTGAGGCCTTAAAAAGTGTTTCTCCTCCACGGGAAGTGAATTAAATACCATTTGGAGGTCTTTATTGTTCAAGCGAAAACGCCTGATTTTTGATGAAAGAGATAACCACCCCCCCTTACGACATGCTTCTGAAACTGAAAAAATGGTTCATTTTCAAATGTTGCGTCTTTGAACCACAAATAACATTTGTACGTGGATAAACACTTTTAGAGCTAAAATTAGATGTTTAATGGGATTTACAAGCTTCCAGGGGCCCTAAACACGAGATTTGAGAAATGGGTAAACGTGAATGAAAATGGCCAATTTACTCACTCTGCGGCCTTAAAAGGTGTTTCTCCTCCACGGAAAGTGAATAAAATAACATTTGGATGCCTTTATTGTTCAATCAAAAACGCCCAATTTTTGACGAAAGAGATAACCACCCCCCTTACGACATGCTTCTGAAACTAAAAAAATGGTTCATTTTCAAATGTTGCGTCTTTTGAACTACAATTAACATTGTACGTGGATAATCACTTTTAGAGATAAAATGAGATGTTTAAAGTGATTTTCAAGCTTCCAGGGGCCCTAAACACGAGATTTGAAAAATGGGTAACCGTGAATGAAAATGGCCAATTTTTTCACTCTGCGGCCTTAAAAAGTGTTTCTCCTCCACAGAAAGTGAATAAAATAACATTTGGATGCCTTTATTGTTCAATCAAAAACGCCCGTTTTTTGGTGAAAAAGATAACCACCCCCCCTTACGACATGCTTCAGAAACGAAAAAAATGGTCCATTTTCAAATGTTGCGTCTTTGAACTACAATTCACATTTGTACGTGGATGATCACTTTTAGAGATAAAATTAGATGTTTAAAGTGATTTACAAGCTTCCAGGGGCCCTAAACACAAGATATGAGGAATGGGTAAATATGAATGAAAATGGCCAATTTATTCACTCTGAGGCCTTAAAAAGTTTTTCTCCACTCCAGAAAGTGAATTAAATAACATTTGTAGGCCTTTATTGTTCAATCAAAAACGCCCGATTTTTGACGAAAGAGATAACCACCCCCCCTTACGACATGCTTCAGAAACTAAAAAAATGGTCCGTTTTTAAATGTAGCCTCTTTGAACTACAATTCACATTTGTACGTGGAAAAGCACTTTTAAAGATCAAATGAGATGTTTAAAGTGATTTTCATGCTTCCAGGGGCCTTAAACACAAGATTTGAGGAATGGGTAAAAGTGAATGAAAATGGCCAATTTACTCACTCTGAGGCCTTAAAAAGTGTTTCTCCTCCACGGGAAGTGAATTAAATAACATTTGTAGGCCTTTATTGTTCAAGCGAGAACGCCCGATTATTGACGAAAGAGATAACCACCCCCCCTTACGACATGCTTCAGAAACGTAAAAAATGGCCCGTTTTCAAATGTTGCGTCTTTGACTGACAATCCACATTTGTACGTGGATAATCACTTTTAGAGCTAAAATTAGATGTTTAAAGTGATTTTCAAGCTTCCAGGGGCCCTAAACACGAGATTTGAAAAATGGGTAACCGTGAATGAAAATGGCCAATTTTTTCACTCTGCGGCCTTAAAAAGTGTTTCTCCTCCACGGAAAGTGAATAAAATATCATTTGGATGCCTTTATTGTTCAATCAAAAACGCCCGTTTTTTGGTGAAAAAGATAACCACCCCACCTTACGACATGCTTCATAAACGAAAAAAATGGTCCATTTTCAAATGTTGCGTCTTTGAACTACAATTCACATTTGTACGTGGATGATCACTTTTAGAGATAAAATTAGATGTTTAAAGTGATTTACAAGCTTCCAGGGGCCCTAAACACAAGATTTGAGAAATGGGTAAAAGTGAATGAAAATGGCCAATTTACTCACTCTGAGGCCTTAAAAAGTGTTTCTCCTCAACGGGAAGTGAATTAAATACCATTTGTAGGCCTTTATTGTTCAAGCGAAAACGCCCGATTATTGACGAAAGAGATAACCACCCCCCCTTACGACATGCTTCAGAAACGAAAAAAATGGTCCGTTTTCAAATGTTGCGTCTTTGAATGACAATCCACATTTGTACGTGGATAATCACTTTTAGAGCTAAAATTAGATGTTTAAAGTGATTTTCAAGCTTCCAGGGGCCCTAAACACAAGATTTGAGAAATGGGTAAAAGTGAATAAAAATGGCCAATTTACTGACTCTGAGGCCTTAAAAAGTGTTTCTCCTCCACGGGAAGTGAATTAAATACCATTTGGAGGCCTTTATTGTTCAAGCAAAAACGCCTGATTTTTGATGAAAGAGATAACCACCCCCCCTTAGGACATGCTTCTGAAACTAAAAAAATGGTTAATTTTCAAATGTTGCGTCTTTGAACCACAATTAACATTGTACGTGGATAATCACTTTTAGAGATAAAATGAGATGTTTAAAGTGATTTTCAAGCTTCCAGGGGCCCTAAACACGAGATTTGAGAAATGGGTAAAAGAGAATGAAAATGGCCAATTTACTCACTCTGAGGCCTTAAAAAGTGTTTCTCCTCAACGGGAAGTGAATTAAATAACATTTGTAGGCCTTTATTGTTCAAGCGAAAACGCCCGATTATTGACGAAAGAGATAACCACCCCCCCTTACGACATGCTTCAGAAACGAAAAAAATGGTCCGTTTTCAAATGTTGCGTCTTTGAATGACAATCCACATTTGTACGTGGATAATCACTTTTAGAGCTAAAATTAGATGTTTAAACTGATTTTCAAATGTTGCGTCTTTTGAACTACAATTAACATTGTACGTGGATAATCACTTTTAGAGATAAAATGAGATGTTTAAAGTGATTTTCAAGCTTCCAGGGGCCCTAAACACGAGATTTGAAAAATGGGTAACCGTGAATGAAAATGGCCAATTATTTCACTCTGCGGCCTTAAAAAGTGTTTCTCCTCCACGGAAAGTGAATAAAATAACATTTGGATGCCTTTATCGTTCAATCAAAAACGCCCGTTTTTTGGTGAAAAAGATAACCACCCCCCCTTACGACATGCTTCAGAAACGAAAAAAATGGTCCATTTTCAAATGTTGCGTCTTTGGACTACAATTCACATTTGTACGTGGATGATCACTTTTAGAGATAAAATTAGATGTTTAAAGTGATTTACAAGCTTCCAGGGGCCCTAAACACAAGATATGAGGAATGGGTAGATATGAATGAAAATGGCCAATTTATTCACTCTGAGGCCTTAAAAAGTTTTTCTCTACTCCAGAAAGTGAATTAAATAACATTTGTAGGCCTTTATTGTTCAATCAAAAACGCCCGATTTTTGACGAAAGAGATAACCACCCCCCCCTTACGACATGCTTCAGAAACTAAAAAAATGGTCCGTTTTTAAATGTAGCCTCTTTGAACTACAATTCACATTTGTACGTGGAAAAGCACTTTTAAAGATCAAATGAGATGTTTAAAGTGATTTTCATGCTTCCAGGGGCCTTAAACACAAGATTTGAGGAATGGGTAAAAGTGAATGAAAATGGCCAATTTACTCACTCTGAGGCCTTAAAAAGTGTTTCTCCTCCACGGGAAGTGAATTAAATAACATTTGTAGGCCTTTATTGTTCAAGCTTGAACGGCCGATTATTGACGAAAGAGATAACCACCCCCCCTTACGACATGCTTCAGAAACGTAAAAAATGGCCCGTTTTCAAATGTTGCGTCTTTGACTGACAATCCACATTTGTACGTGGATAATCACTTTTAGAGCTAAAATTAGATGTTTAAAGTGATTTTCAAGCTTCCAGGGGCCCTAAACACGAGATTTGAAAAATGGGTAACCGTGAATGAAAATGGCCAATTTTTTCACTCTGCGGCCTTAAAAAGTGTTTCTCCTCCTCGGAAAGTGAATAAAATAACATTTGGATGCCTTTATTGTTCAATCAAAAACGCCCGTTTTTTGGTGAAAAAGATAACCACCCCCCCTTACGACATGCTTCAGAAACGAAAAAAATGGTCCATTTTCAAATGTTGCGTCTTTGAACTACAATTCACATTTGTACGTGGATGATCACTTTTAGAGATAAAATTAGATGTTTAAAGTGATTTACAAGCTTCCGGGGCCCTAAACACAAGATATGAGGAATGGGTAAATATGAATGAAAATGGCCAATTTATTCACTCCGAGGCCTTAAAAAGTTTTTTTCCACTCCAGAAAGTGAATTAAATAACATTTGTAGGCCTTTATTGTTCAATCAAAAACGCCCGATTTTTGACGAAAGAGATACCCACTCCCCTTACGGCATGCTTCAGAAACTAAAAAATGGTCCGTTTTCAAATGTTGCCTCTTTGAACCACAATTCACATTTGTACGTGGAAAAGCACTTTTAAAGATCAAATGAGATGTTTAAAGTGATTTTCATGCTTCCAGGGGCCTTAAACACAGGATTTGAGGAATGGGTAAAAGTGAATGAAAATGGCCAATTTACTCACTCTGAGGCCTTAAAAAGTGTTTCTCCTCAACGGGAAGTGAATTAAATAACATTTGTAGGCCTTTATTGTTCAAGCGAAAACGCCCGATTATTGACGAAAGAGATAACCACCGCACCTTACGACATGCTTCAGAAACGAAAAAAATGGTCCGTTTTCAAATGTTGCGTCTTTGAACGACAATCCACATTTGTACGTGGATAAACACTTTTAGAGCTAAAATTAGATGTTTAAAGTGATTTTCAAGCTTCCAGGGGCCCTAAACACAAGATTTGAGAAATGGGTAAAAGTGAATGAAAATGGCCAATTTACTCACTCTGAGGCCTTAAAAAGTGTTTCTCCTCCACGGGAAGTGAATTAAATACCATTTGGAGGTCTTTATTGTTCAAGCGAAAACGCCTGATTTTTGATGAAAGAGATAACCACCCCCCCTTACAACATGCTTCTGAAACTGAAAAAATGGTTCATTTTCAAATGTTGCGTCTTTGAACCACAAATAACATTTGTACGTGGATAAACACTTTTAGAGCTAAAATTAGATGTTTAATGTGATTTTCAAGCTTCCAGGGGCCCTAAACACGAGATTTGAGAAATGGGTAAACGTGAATGAAAATGGCCAATTTACTCACTCTGCGGCCTTAAAAGGTGTTTCTCCTCCACGGAAAGTGAATAAAATAACATTTGGATGCCTTTATTGTTCAATCAAAAACGCCCAATTTTTGACGAAAGAGATAACCACCCCCCTTACGACATGCTTCTGAAACTAAAAAAATGGTTCATTTTCAAATGTTGCGTCTTTTGAACTACAATTAACATTGTACGTGGATAATCACTTTTAGAGATAAAATGAGATGTTTAAAGTGATTTTCAAGCTTCCAGGGGCCCTAAACACGAGATTTGAAAAATGGGTAACCGTGAATGAAAATGGCCAATTTTTTCACTCTGCGGCCTTAAAAAGTGTTTCTCCTCCACGGAAAGTGAATAAAATAACATTTGGATGCCTTTATTGTTCAATCAAAAACGCCCGTTTTTTGGTGAAAAAGATAACCACCCCCCCTTACCACATGCTTCAGAAACGAAAAAAATGGTCCATTTTCAAATGTTGCGTCTTTGAACTACAATTCACATTTGTACGTGGATGATCACTTTTAGAGATAAAATTAGATGTTTAAAGTGATTTACAAGCTTCCAGGGGCCCTAAACACAAGATATGAGGAATGGGTAAATATGAATGAAAATGGCCAATTTATTCACTCTGAGGCCTTAAAAAGTTTTTCTCCATTCCAGAAAGTGAATTAAATAACATTTGTAGGCCTTTATTGTTCAATCAAAAACGCCCGATTTTTGACGAAAGAGATAACCACCCCCCCTTACGACATGCTTCAGAAACTAAAAAAATGGTCCGTTTTTAAATGTAGCCTCTTTGAACTACAATTCACATTTGTACGTGGAAAAGCACTTTTAAAGATCAAATGAGATGTTTAAAGTGATTTTCATGCTTCCAGGGGCCTTAAACACAAGATTTGAGGAATGGGTAAAAGTGAATGAAAATGGCCAATTTACTCACTCTGAGGCCTTAAAAAGTGTTTCTCCTCAACGGGAAGTGAATTAAATAACATTTGTAGGCCTTTATTGTTCAAGCGAAAACGCCCGATTATTGACGAAAGAGATAACCACCGCACCTTACGACATGCTTCAGAAACGAAAAAAATGGTCCGTTTTCAAATGTTGCGTCTTTGAACGACAATCCACATTTGTACGTGGATAAACACTTTTAGAGCTAAAATTAGATGTTTAAAGCGATTTTCAAGCTTCCAGGGGCCCTAAACACAAGATTTGAGAAATGGGTAAAAGTGAATGAAAATGGCCAATTTACTCACTCTGAGGCCTTAAAAAGTGTTTCTCCTCCACGGGAAGTGAATTAAATACCATTTGGAGGTCTTTATTGTTCAAGCGAAAACGCCTGATTTTTGATGAAAGAGATAACCACCCCCCCTTACGACATGCTTCTGAAACTGAAAAAATGGTTCATTTTCAAATGTTGCGTCTTTGAACCACAAATAACATTTGTACGTGGATAAACACTTTTAGAGCTAAAATTAGATGTTTAATGTGATTTTCAAGCTTCCAGGGGCCCTAAACACGAGATTTGAGAAATGGGTAAACGTGAATGAAAATGGCCAATTTACTCACTCTGCGGCCTTAAAAGGTGTTTCTCCTCCACGGAAAGTGAATAAAATAACATTTGGATGCCTTTATTGTTCAATCAAAAACGCCCAATTTTTGACGAAAGAGATAACCACCCCCCTTACGACATGCTTCTGAAACTAAAAAAATGGTTCATTTTCAAATGTTGCGTCTTTTGAACTACAATTAACATTGTACGTGGATAATCACTTTTAGAGATAAAATGAGATGTTTAAAGTGATTTTCAAGCTTCCAGGGGCCCTAAACACGAGATTTGAAAAATGGGTAACCGTGAATGAAAATGGCCAATTTTTTCACTCTGCGGCCTTAAAAAGTGTTTCTCCTCCACGGAAAGTGAATAAAATAACATTTGGATGCCTTTATTGTTCAATCAAAAACGCCCGTTTTTTGGTGAAAAAGATAACCACCCCCCCTTACGACATGCTTCAGAAACGAAAAAAATGGTCCATTTTCAAATGTTGCGTCTTTGAACTACAATTCACATTTGTACGTGGATGATCACTTTTAGAGATAAAATTAGATGTTTAAAGTGATTTACAAGCTTCCAGGGGCCCTAAACACAAGATATGAGGAATGGGTAAATATGAATGAAAATGGGCAATTTATTCACTCTGAGGCCTTAAAAAGTTTTTCTCCACTCCAGAAAGTGAATTAAATAACATTTGTAGGCCTTTATTGTTCAATCAAAAACGCCCGATTTTTGACGAAAGAGATAACCACCCCCCCTTACGACATGCTTCAGAAACTAAAAAAATGGTCCGTTTTTAAATGTAGCCTCTTTGAACTACAATTCACATTTGTACGTGGAAAAGCACTTTTAAAGATCAAATGAGATGTTTAAAGTGATTTTCATGCTTCCAGGGGCCTTAAACACAAGATTTGAGGAATGGGTAAAAGTGAATGAAAATGGCCAATTTACTCACTCTGAGGCCTTAAAAAGTGTTTCTCCTCCACGGGAAGTGAATTAAATAACATTTGTAGGCCTTTATTGTTCAAGCGAGAACGCCCGATTATTGACGAAAGAGATAACCACCCCCCCTTACGACATGCTTCAGAAACGTAAAAAATGGCCCGTTTTCAAATGTTGCGTCTTTGACTGACAATCCACATTTGTACGTAGATAATCACTTTTAGAGCTAAAATTAGATGTTTAAAGTGATTTTCAAGCTTCCAGGGGCCCTAAACACGAGATTTGAAAAATGGGTAACCGTGAATGAAAATGGCCAATTTTTTCACTCTGCGGCCTTAAAAAGTGTTTCTCCTCCACGGAAAGTGAATAAAATATCATTTGGATGCCTTTATTGTTCAATCAAAAACGCCCGTTTTTTGGTGAAAAAGATAACCACCCCACCTTACGACATGCTTCATAAACGAAAAAAATGGTCCATTTTCAAATGTTGCGTCTTTGAACTACAATTCACATTTGTACGTGGATGATCACTTTTAGAGATAAAATTAGATGTTTAAAGTGATTTACAAGCTTCCAGGGGCCCTAAACACAAGATTTGAGAAATGGGTAAAAGTGAATGAAAATGGCCAATTTACTCACTCTGAGGCCTTAAAAAGTGTTTCTCCTCAACGGGAAGTGAATTAAATACCATTTGTAGGCCTTTATTGTTCAAGCGAAAACGCCCGATTATTGACGAAAGAGATAACCACCCCCCCTTACGACATGCTTCAGAAACGAAAAAAATGGTCCGTTTTCAAATGTTGCGTCTTTGAATGACAATCCACATTTGTACGTGGATAATCACTTTTAGAGCTAAAATTAGATGTTTAAAGTGATTTTCAAGCTTCCAGGGGCCCTAAACACAAGATTTGAGAAATGGGTAAAAGTGAATGAAATTGGCCAATTTACTCACTCTGAGGCCTTAAAAAGTGTTTCTCCTCCACGGGAAGTGAATTAAATACCATTTGGAGGCCTTTATTGTTCAAGCAAAAACGCCTGATTTTTGATGAAAGAGATAACCACCCCCCCTTACGACATGCTTCTGAAACTAAAAAAATGGTTAATTTTCAAATGTTGCGTCTTTGAACCACAATTAACATTGTACGTGGATAATCACTTTTAGAGATAAAATGAGATGTTTAAAGTGATTTTCAAGCTTCCAGGGGCCCTAAACACGAGATTTGAGAAATGGGTAAACGTGAATGAAAATGGCCAATTTACTCACTCTGCGGTCTTAAAAAGTGTTTCTCCTCCACGGAAAGTGAATAAAATAACATTTGGATGCCTTTATTGTTCAATCAAAAACTCCCGTTTTTTGGTGAAAAAGAGAACCACCCCCCCTTACGACATGCTTCAGAAACAAAAAAAATGGTCCATTTTCAAATGTTGCGTCTTTGAACTACAATTCACATTTGTACGTGGATAATCACTTTTAGAGATACAATTAGATGTTTAAAGTGATTTACAAGCTTCCAGGGGCCCTAAACACAAGATATGAGGAATGGGTAAAGATGAATGAAAATGGCCAATTTATTCACTCTGAGGCCTTAAAAAGTTTTTTTCCACTCCAGAAAGTGAATTAAATAACATTTGTAGGCCTTTATTGTTCAATCAAAAACGCCCGATTTTTGACGAAAGAGATACCCACTCCCCTTACGGCATGCTTCAGAAACTAAAAAATGGTCCGTTTTCAAATGTTGCCTCTTTGAACCACAATTCACATTTGTACGTGGAAAAGCACTTTTAAAGATCAAATGAGATGTTTAAAGTGATTTTCATGCTTCCAGGGGCCTTAAACACAAGATTTGAGGAATGGGTAAAAGTGAATGAAAATGGCCAATTTACTCACTCTGAGGCCTTAAAAAGTGTTTCTCCTCAACGGGAAGTGAATTAAATAACATTTGTAGGCCTTTATTGTTCAAGCGAAAACGCCCGATTATTGACGAAAGAGATAACCACCGCACCTTACGACATGCTTCAGAAACGAAAAAAATGGTCCGTTTTCAAATGTTGCGTCTTTGAACGACAATCCACATTTGTACGTGGATAAACACTTTTAGAGCTAAAATTAGATGTTTAAAGTGATTTTCAAGCTTCCAGGGGCCCTAAACACAAGATTTGAGAAATGGGTAAAAGTGAATGAAAATGGCCAATTTACTCACTCTGAGGCCTTAAAAAGTGTTTCTCCTCCACGGGAAGTGAATTAAATACCATTTGGAGGTCTTTATTGTTCAAGCGAAAACGCCTGATTTTTGATGAAAGAGATAACCACCCCCCCTTACGACATGCTTCTGAAACTGAAAAAATGGTTCATTTTCAAATGTTGCGTCTTTGAACCACAAATAACATTTGTACGTGGATAAACACTTTTAGAGCTAAAATTAGATGTTTAATGTGATTTTCAAGCTTCCAGGGGCCCTAAACACGAGATTTGAGAAATGGGTAAACGTGAATGAAAATGGCCAATTTACTCACTCTGCGGCCTTAAAAGGTGTTTCTCCTCCACGGAAAGTGAATAAAATAACATTTGGATGCCTTTATTGTTCAATCAAAAACGCCCAATTTTTGACGAAAGAGATAACCACCCCCCTTACGACATGCTTCTGAAACTAAAAAAATGGTTCATTTTCAAATGTTGCGTCTTTTGAACTACAATTAACATTGTACGTGGATAATCACTTTTAGAGATAAAATGAGATGTTTAAAGTGATTTTCAAGCTTCCAGGGGCCCTAAACACGAGATTTGAAAAATGGGTAACCGTGAATGAAAATGGCCAATTTTTTCACTCTGCGGCCTTAAAAAGTGTTTCTCCTCCACGGAAAGTGAATAAAATAACATTTGGATGCCTTTATTGTTCAATCAAAAACGCCCGTTTTTTGGTGAAAAAGATAACCACCCCCCCTTACGACATGCTTCAGAAACGAAAAAAATGGTCCATTTTCAAATGTTGCGTCTTTGAACTACAATTCACATTTGTACGTGGATGATCACTTTTAGAGATAAAATTAGATGTTTAAAGTGATTTACAAGCTTCCAGGGGCCCTAAACACAAGATATGAGGAATGGGTAAATATGAATGAAAATGGCCAATTTATTCACTCTGAGGCCTTAAAAAGTTTTTCTCCATTCCAGAAAGTGAATTAAATAACATTTGTAGGCCTTTATTGTTCAATCAAAAACGCCCGATTTTTGACGAAAGAGATAACCACCCCCCCTTACGACATGCTTCAGAAACTAAAAAAATGGTCCGTTTTTAAATGTAGCCTCTTTGAACTACAATTCACATTTGTACGTGGAAAAGCACTTTTAAAGATCAAATGAGATGTTTAAAGTGATTTTCATGCTTCCAGGGGCCTTAAACACAAGATTTGAGGAATGGGTAAAAGTGAATGAAAATGGCCAATTTACTCACTCTGAGGCCTTAAAAAGTGTTTCTCCTCAACGGGAAGTGAATTAAATAACATTTGTAGGCCTTTATTGTTCAAGCGAAAACGCCCGATTATTGACGAAAGAGATAACCACCGCACCTTACGACATGCTTCAGAAACGAAAAAAATGGTCCGTTTTCAAATGTTGCGTCTTTGAACGACAATCCACATTTGTACGTGGATAAACACTTTTAGAGCTAAAATTAGATGTTTAAAGCGATTTTCAAGCTTCCAGGGGCCCTAAACACAAGATTTGAGAAATGGGTAAAAGTGAATGAAAATGGCCAATTTACTCACTCTGAGGCCTTAAAAAGTGTTTCTCCTCCACGGGAAGTGAATTAAATACCATTTGGAGGTCTTTATTGTTCAAGCGAAAACGCCTGATTTTTGATGAAAGAGATAACCACCCCCCCTTACGACATGCTTCTGAAACTGAAAAAATGGTTCATTTTCAAATGTTGCGTCTTTGAACCACAAATAACATTTGTACGTGGATAAACACTTTTAGAGCTAAAATTAGATGTTTAATGTGATTTTCAAGCTTCCAGGGGCCCTAAACACGAGATTTGAGAAATGGGTAAACGTGAATGAAAATGGCCAATTTACTCACTATGCGGCCTTAAAAGGTGTTTCTCCTCCACGGAAAGTGAATAAAATAACATTTGGATGTCTTTATTGTTCAATCAAAAACGCCCAATTTTTGACGAAAGAGATAACCACCCCCCTTACGACATGCTTCTGAAACTAAAAAAATGGTTCATTTTCAAATGTTGCGTCTTTTGAACTACAATTAACATTGTACGTGGATAATCACTTTTAGAGATAAAATGAGATGTTTAAAGTGATTTTCAAGCTTCCAGGGGCCCTAAACACGAGATTTGAAAAATGGGTAACCGTGAATGAAAATGGCCAATTTTTTCACTCTGCGGCCTTAAAAAGTGTTTCTCCTCCACGGAAAGTGAATAAAATAACATTTGGATGCCTTTATTGTTCAATCAAAAACGCCCGTTTTTTGGTGAAAAAGATAACCACCCCCCCTTACGACATGCTTCAGAAACGAAAAAAATGGTCCATTTTCAAATGTTGCGTCTTTGAACTACAATTCACATTTGTACGTGGATGATCACTTTTAGAGATAAAATTAGATGTTTAAAGTGATTTACAAGCTTCCAGGGGCCCTAAACACAAGATATGAGGAATGGGTAAATATGAATGAAAATGGGCAATTTATTCACTCTGAGGCCTTAAAAAGTTTTTCTCCACTCCAGAAAGTGAATTAAATAACATTTGTAGGCCTTTATTGTTCAATCAAAAACGCCCGATTTTTGACGAAAGAGATAACCACCCCCCCTTACGACATGCTTCAGAAACTAAAAAAATGGTCCGTTTTTAAATGTAGCCTCTTTGAACTACAATTCACATTTGTACGTGGAAAAGCACTTTTAAAGATCAAATGAGATGTTTAAAGTGATTTTCATGCTTCCAGGGGCCTTAAACACAAGATTTGAGGAATGGGTAAAAGTGAATGAAAATGGCCAATTTACTCACTCTGAGGCCTTAAAAAGTGTTTCTCCTCCACGGGAAGTGAATTAAATAACATTTGTAGGCCTTTATTGTTCAAGCGAGAACGCCCGATTATTGACGAAAGAGATAACCACCCCCCCTTACGACATGCTTCAGAAACGTAAAAAATGGCCCGTTTTCAAATGTTGCGTCTTTGACTGACAATCCACATTTGTACGTAGATAATCACTTTTAGAGCTAAAATTAGATGTTTAAAGTGATTTTCAAGCTTCCAGGGGCCCTAAACACGAGATTTGAAAAATGGGTAACCGTGAATGAAAATGGCCAATTTTTTCACTCTGCGGCCTTAAAAAGTGTTTCTCCTCCACGGAAAGTGAATAAAATATCATTTGGATGCCTTTATTGTTCAATCAAAAACGCCCGTTTTTTGGTGAAAAAGATAACCACCCCACCTTACGACATGCTTCATAAACGAAAAAAATGGTCCATTTTCAAATGTTGCGTCTTTGAACTACAATTCACATTTGTACGTGGATGATCACTTTTAGAGATAAAATTAGATGTTTAAAGTGATTTACAAGCTTCCAGGGGCCCTAAACACAAGATTTGAGAAATGGGTAAAAGTGAATGAAAATGGCCAATTTACTCACTCTGAGGCCTTAAAAAGTGTTTCTCCTCAACGGGAAGTGAATTAAATACCATTTGTAGGCCTTTATTGTTCAAGCGAAAACGCCCGATTATTGACGAAAGAGATAACCACCCCCCCTTACGACATGCTTCAGAAACGAAAAAAATGGTCCGTTTTCAAATGTTGCGTCTTTGAATGACAATCCACATTTGTACGTGGATAATCACTTTTAGAGCTAAAATTAGATGTTTAAAGTGATTTTCAAGCTTCCAGGGGCCCTAAACACAAGATTTGAGAAATGGGTAAAAGTGAATGAAATTGGCCAATTTACTCACTCTGAGGCCTTAAAAAGTGTTTCTCCTCCACGGGAAGTGAATTAAATACCATTTGGAGGCCTTTATTGTTCAAGCAAAAACGCCTGATTTTTGATGAAAGAGATAACCACCCCCCCTTACGACATGCTTCTGAAACTAAAAAAATGGTTAATTTTCAAATGTTGCGTCTTTGAACCACAATTAACATTGTACGTGGATAATCACTTTTAGAGATAAAATGAGATGTTTAAAGTGATTTTCAAGCTTCCAGGGGCCCTAAACACGAGATTTGAGAAATGGGTAAACGTGAATGAAAATGGCCAATTTGCTCACTCTGCGGTCTTAAAAAGTGTTTCTCCTCCACGGAAAGTGAATAAAATAACATTTGGATGCCTTTATTGTTCAATCAAAAACTCCCGTTTTTTGGTGAAAAAGAGAACCACCCCCCCTTACGACATGCTTCAGAAACAAAAAAAATGGTCCATTTTCAAATGTTGCGTCTTTGAACTACAATTCACATTTGTACGTGGATAATCACTTTTAGAGATACAATTAGATGTTTAAAGTGATTTACAAGCTTCCAGGGGCCCTAAACACAAGATATGAGGAATGGGTAAAGATGAATGAAAATGGCCAATTTATTCACTCTGAGGCCTTAAAAAGTTTTTCTCCACTCCAGAAAGTGAATTAAATAACATTTGTAGACCTTTATTGTTCAATCAAAAACGCCCGATTTTTGACGAAAGAGATAACCACCCCCCCTTACGACATGCTTCAGAAACAAAAAAATGGTTCATTTTCAAATGTTGCATCTTTGAACGACAATCCACATTTGTACGTGGATAAACACTTTTAGAGATAAAATTAGATGTTTAAAGTGATTTTCAAGCTTCCAGGGGCCCTAAACACAAGATTTGAGAAATGGGAAAAAGTGAATGAAAATGGCCAATTTACTCACTCTGAGGCCTTAAAAAGTGTTTCTCCTCAACGGGAAGTGAATTAAATAACATTTGTAGGCCTTTATTGTTCAAGCGAAAACGCCCGATTATTGACGAAAGAGATAACCACCCCCCCTTACGACATGCTTCAGAAACGAAAAAAATGGTCCGTTTTCAAATGTTGCGTCTTTGGATGACAATGCACATTTGTACGTGGATAATCACTTTTAGAGCTAAAATTAGATGTTTAAAGTGATTTTCAAGCTTCCAGGGGCCCTAAACACAAGATTTGAGAAATGGGTAAAAGTGAATGAAAATGGCCAATTTACTCACTCTGAGGCCTTAAAAAGTGTTTCTCCTCCACGGGAAGTGAATTAAATACCATTTGGAGGCCTTTATTGTTCAAGCGAAAACGCCTGATTTTTGATGAAAGAGATAACCACCCCCCCTTACGACATGCTTCTGAAACTAAAAAAATGGTTCATTTTCAAATGTTGCGTCTTTTGAACTACAATTAACATTGTACGTGGATAATCACTTTTAGAGATAAAATGAGATGTTTAAAGTGATTTTCAAGCTTACAGGGGCCCTAAACACGAGATTTGAGAAATGGGTAACCGTGAATGAAAATGGCCAATTTACTCACTCTGCGGCCTTAAAAAGTGTTTCTCCTCCACGGAAAGTGAATAAAATAACATTTGGATGCCTTTATTGTTCAATCAAAAACGCCCGTTTTTTGGTGAAAAAGATAACCACCCCCCCCTTACGACATGCTTCAGAAACGAAAAAAATGTTCCATTTTCAAATGTTGCGTCTTTGAACTACAATTCACATTTGTACGTGGATGATCACTTTTAGAGATAAAATTAGATGTTTAAAGTGATTTACAAGCTTCCAGGGGCCCTAAACACAAGATATGAGGAATGGGTAAATATGAATGAAAATGGCCAATTTATTCACTCTGAGGCCTTAAAAAGTTTTTCTCCACTCCAGAAAGTGAATTAAATAACATTTGTAGGCCTTTATTGTTCAATCAAAAATGCCCGATTTTTGACGAAAGAGATAACCACCCCCCCTTACGACATGCTTCAGAAACTAAAAAAATGGCCCGTTTTCAAATGTTGCCTCTTTGAACTACAATTCACATTTGTACGTGGAAAAGCACTTTTAAAGATCAAATGAGATGTTTAAAGTGATTTTCATGCTTCCAGGGGCCTTAAACACAAGATTTGAGGAATGGGTAAAAGTGAATGAAAATGGCCAATTTACTCACTCTGAGGCCTTAAAAAGTGTTTCTCCTCAACGGGAAGTGAATTAAATAACATTTGTAGGCCTTTATTGTTCAAGCGAAAACGCCCGATTATTGACGAAAGAGATAACCACCGCCCCTTACGACATGCTTCAGAAACGAAAAAAATGGTCCGTTTTCAAATGTTGCGTCTTTGAACGACAATCCACATTTGTACGTGGATAAACACTTTTAGAGCTAAAATTAGATGTTTAAAGTGATTTTCAAGCTTCCAGGGGCCCTAAACACAAGATTTGAGAAATGGGTAAAAGTGAATGAAAATGGCCAATTTACTCACTCTGAGGCCTTAAAAAGTGTTTCTCCTCCACGGGAAGTGAATTAAATACCATTTGGAGGCCTTTATTGTTCAAGCGAAAACACCTGATTTTTGATGAAAGAGATAACCACCCCCCCTTACGACATGCTTCTGAAACTAAAAAAATGGTCCGTTTTCAAATGTTGCCTCTTTGAACTACAATTCACATTTGTACGTGGAAAAGCACTTTTAAAGATCAAATGAGATGTTTAAAGTGATTTTCAAGCTTACAGGGGCCCTAAACACGAGATTTGAGAAATGGGTAACCGTGAATGAAAATGGCCAATTTACTCACTCTGCGGCCTTAAAAAGTGTTTCTCCTCCACGGAAAGTGAATAAAATAACATTTGGATACCTTTATTGTTCAATCAAAAACGCCCGTTTTTTGGTGAAAAAGATAACCACCCCCCCCTTACGACATGCTTCAGAAACAAAAAAAATGTTCCATTTTCAAATGTTGTGTCTTTGAACTACAATTCACATTTGTACGTGGATGATCACTTTTAGAGATAAAATTAGATGTTTAAAGTGATTTTCAAGCTTCCAGGGGCCCTAAACACGAGATTTGAGAAATGGGTAAACGTGAATGAAAATGGCCAATTTACTCACTCTGCGGCCTTAAAAAGTGTTTCTCCTCCACGGAAAGTGAATAAAATAGCATTTGGATGCCTTTATTGTTCAATCAAAAACGCCCGTTTTTTGGTGAAAAAGATAACCACCCCCCCCTTACGACATGCTTCAGAAACAAAAAAAATGGTTCATTTTCAAATGTTGCATCTTTGAACGACAATCCACATTTGTACTTGGATAAACCCTTTTAGAGATAAAATGAGATGTTTAAAGTGATTTTCAAGCTTCCAGGGGCCCTAAACACAAGATTTGAGAAATGGGTAAAAGTGAATGAAAATGGCCAATTTACTCACTCTGAGGCCTTAAAAAGTGTTTCTCCTCAACGGGAAGTGAATTAAATACCATTTGTAGGCCTTTATTGTTCAAGCGAAAACGCCCGATTATTGACGAAAGAGATAACCACCCCCCCTTACGACATGCTTCAGAAATGAAAAAAATGGTCCGTTTTCAAATGTTGCGTCTTTGAATGACAATCCACATTTGTACGTGGATAATCACTTTTAGAGCTAAAATTAGATGTTTAAAGTGATTTTCAAGCTTCCAGGGGCCCTAAACACAAGATTTGAGAAATGGGTAAAAGTGAATGAAAATGGCCAATTTACTCACTCTGAGGCCTTAAAAAGTGTTTCTCCTCCATGGGAAGTGAATTAAATACCATTTGGAGGCCTTTACTGTTCAAGCGAAAACGCCTGATTTTTGATGAAAGAGATAACCACCCCCCCTTACGACATGCTTCCGAAACAAAAAAAATGGTTCATTTGAAAATGTTGCGTCTTTTGAACTACAATTAACATTGTACGTGGATAATCACTTTTAGAGATAAAATGAGATGTTTAAAGTGATTTTCAAGCTTCCAGGGGCCCTAAACACGAGATTTGAGAAATGGGTAAACGTGAATGAAAATGGCCAATTTACTCACTCTGCGGCCTTAAAAAGTGTTTCTCCTCCACGGAAAGTGAATAAAATAACATTTGGATGCCTTTATTGTTCAATCAAAAACGCCCGTTTTTTGGTGAAAAAGATAACCACCGCCCCATGACATGCTTCAGAAACGAAAAAAATGGTCCATTTTCAAATGTTGCGTCTTTGAACTACAATTCACATTTGTATGTGGATGATCACTTTTAGAGATAAAATTAGATGTTTAAAGTGATTTACAAGCTTCCAGGGGCCCTAAACACAAGATATGAGGAATGGGTAAATATGAATGAAACTGGCCAATTTATTCATTCTGAGGCCTTAAAAAGTTTTTCTCCACTCCAGAAAGTGAATTAAATAACATTTGTAGGCCTTTATTGTTCAATCAAAAATGCCCGATTTTTGACGAAAGAGATACCCACTCCCCTTACGGCATGCTTCAGAAACTAAAAAATGGTCCATTTTCAAATGTTGCCTCTTTGAACCACAATTCACATTTGTACGTGGAAAAGCACTTTTAAAGATCAAATGAGATGTTTAAAGTGATTTTCATGCTTCCAGGGGCCTTAAACACAAGATTTGAGGAATGGGTAAAAGTGAATGAAAATGGCCAATTTACTCACTCTGAGGCCTTAAAAAGTGTTTCTCCTCAACGGGAAGTGAATTAAATAACATTTGTAGGCCTTTATTGTTCAAGCGAAAACGCCCGATTATTGACGAAAGAGATAACCACCGCCCCTTACGACATGCTTCAGAAACGAAAAAAATGGTCCGTTTTCAAATGTTGCGTCTTTGAACGACAATCCACATTTGTACGTGGATAAACACTTTTAGAGCTAAAATTAGATGTTTAAAGTGATTTTCAAGCTTCCAGGGGCCCTAAACACAAGATTTGAGAAATGGGTAAAAGTGAATGAAAATGGCCAATTTACTCACTCTGAGGCCTTAAAAAGTGTTTCTCCTCCACGGGAAGTGAATTAAATACCATTTGGAGGTCTTTATTGTTCAAGCGAAAACGCCTGATTTTTGATGAAAGAGATAACCACCCCCCCTTACGACATGCTTCTGAAACTGAAAAAATGGTTCATTTTCAAATGTTGCGTCTTTGAACCACAAATAACATTTGTACGTGGATAAACACTTTTAGAGCTAAAATTAGATGTTTAATGTGATTTTCAAGCTTCCAGGGGCCCTAAACACGAGATTTGAGAAATGGGTAAACGTGAATGAAAATGGCCAATTTACTCACTCTGCGGCCTTAAAAGGTGTTTCTCCTCCACGGAAAGTGAATAAAATAACATTTGGATGCCTTTATTGTTCAATCAAAAACGCCCAATTTTTGACGAAAGAGATAACCACCCCCCTTACGACATGCTTCTGAAACTAAAAAAATGGTTCATTTTCAAATGTTGCGTCTTTTGAACTACAATTAACATTGTACGTGGATAATCACTTTTAGAGATAAAATTAGATGTTTAAAGTGATTTACAAGCTTCCAGGGGCCCTAAACACAAGATATGAGGAATGGGTAAATATGAATGAAAATGGCCAATTTATTCACTCTGAGGCCTTAAAAAGTTTTTCTCCACTCCAGAAAGTGAATTAAATAACATTTGTAGGCCTTTATTGTTCAATCAAAAACGCCCGATTTTTGACGAAAGAGATAACCACCCCCCCTTACGACATGCTTCAGAAACTAAAAAAATGGTCCGTTTTTAAATGTAGCCTCTTTGAACTACAATTCACATTTGTACGTGGAAAAGCACGTTTAAAGATCAAATGAGATGTTTAAAGTGATTTTCATGCTTCCAGGGGCCTTAAACACAAGATTTGAGGAATGGGTAAAAGTGAATGAAAATGGCCAATTTACTCACTCTGAGGCCTTAAAAAGTGTTTCTCCTCCACGGGAAGTGAATTAAATAACATTTGTAGGCCTTTATTGTTCAAGCGAGAACGCCCGATTATTGACGAAAGAGATAACCACCCCCCCTTACGACATGCTTCAGAAACGTAAAAAATGGCCCGTTTTCAAATGTTGCGTCTTTGACTGACAATCCACATTTGTACGTGGATAATCACTTTTAGAGCTAAAATTAGATGTTTAAAGTGATTTTCAAGCTTCCAGGGGCCCTAAACACGAGATTTGAAAAATGGGTAACCGTGAATGAAAATGGCCAATTTTTTCACTCTGCGGCCTTAAAAAGTGTTTCTCCTCCACGGAAAGTGAATAAAATATCATTTGGATGCCTTTATTGTTCAATCAAAAACGCCCGTTTTTTGGTGAAAAAGATAACCACCCCACCTTACGACATGCTTCATAAACGAAAAAAATGGTCCATTTTCAAATGTTGCGTCTTTGAACTACAATTCACATTTGTACGTGGATGATCACTTTTAGAGATAAAATTAGATGTTTAAAGTGATTTACAAGCTTCCAGGGGCCCTAAACACAAGATTTGAGAAATGGGTAAAAGTGAATGAAAATGGCCAATTTACTCACTCTGAGGCCTTAAAAAGTGTTTCTCCTCAACGGGAAGTGAATTAAATACCATTTGGAGGCCTTTATTGTTCAAGCAAAAACGCCTGATTTTTGATGAAAGAGATAACCACCCCCCCTTACGACATGCTTCTGAAACTAAAAAAATGGTTAATTTTCAAATGTTGCGTCTTTGAACCACAATTAACATTGTACGTGGATAATCACATTTAGAGATAAAATGAGATGTTTAAAGTGATTTTCAAGCTTCCAGGGGCCCTAAACACGAGATTTGAGAAATGGGTAAACGTGAATGAAAATGGCCAATTTACTCACTCTACGGCTTTAAAAAGTGTTTCTCCTCCACGGAAAGTGAATAAAATAGCATTTGGATGCCTTTATTGTTCAATCAAAAACGCCCGTTTTTTGGTGAAAAAGATAACCACCCCCCCTTACGACATGCTTCAGAAACAAAAAAAATGGTCCATTTTCAAATGTTGCGTCTTTGAACTACAATTCACATTTGTACATGGATAATCACTTTTAGAGATAAAATTAGATGTTTAAAGTGGTTTACAAGCTTCCAGGGGCCCTAAACACAAGATATGAGGAATGGGTAAATATGAATGAAAATGGCCAATTTATTCACTCTGAGGCCTTAAAAAGTTTTTCTCCACTCCAGAAAGTGAATTAAATAACATTTGTAGACCTTTATTGTTCAATCAAAAACGCCCGATTTTTGACGAAAGAGATAACCACCCCCCCCTTACGACATGCTTCAGAAACAAAAAAAATGGTTCATTTTCAAATGTTGCATCTTTGAACGACAATCCACATTTGTACGTGGATAAACACTTTTAGAGATAAAATTAGATGTTTAAAGTGATTTTCAAGCTTCCAGGGGCCCTAAACACAAGATTTGAGAAATGGGTAAAAGTGAACGAAAATGGCCAATTTACTCACTCTGAGGCCTTAAAAAGTGTTTCTCCTCAACGGGAAGTGAATTAAATAACATTTGTAGTCCTTTATTGTTCAAGCGAAAACGCCCGATTATTGACGAAAGAGATAACCACCCCCCCTTACGACATGCTTCAGAAACGAAAAAAAATGGTCCGTTTTCAAATGTTGCGTCTTTGAATGACAATCCACATTTGTACGTGGATAATCACTTTTAGAGCTAAAATTAGATGTTTAAAGTGATTTTCAAGCTTCCAGGGGCCCTAAACACAAGATTTGAGAAATGGGTAAAAGTGAATGAAAATGGCCAATTTACTCACTCTGAGGCCTTAAAAAGTGTTTCTCCTCCACGGGAAGTGAATTAAATACCATTTGGAGGCCTTTATTGTTCAAGCGAAAACGCCTGATTTTTGATGAAAGAGATAACCACCCCCCCTTACGACATTCTTCCGAAACTAAAAAAATGGTTCATTTTCAAATGTTGCGTCTTTTGAACTACAATTAACATTGTACGTGGATAATCACTTTTAGAGATAAAATGAGATGTTTAAAGTGATTTTCAAGCTTCCAGGGGCCCTAAACACGAGATTTGAAAAATGGGTAACCGTGAATGAAAATGGCCAATTTTTTCACTCTGCGGCCTTAAAAAGTGTTTCTCTTCCACGGAAAGTGAATAAAATAACATTTGGATGCCTTTATTGTTCAATCAAAAACGCCCGTTTTTTGATGAAAAAGATAACCCCCCCCCTTACGACATGCTTCAGAAACGAAAAAAATGGTCCATTTTCAAATGTTGCGTCTTTGAACTACAATTCACATTTGTACGTGGATGATCACTTTTAGAGATAAAATTACATGTTTAAAGTGATTTACAAGCTTCCAGGGGCCCTAAACACAAGATATGAGGAATGGGTAAATATGAATGAAAATGGCCAATTTATTCACTCTGAGGCCTTAAAAAGTTTTTCTCCACTCCAGAAAGTGAATTAAATAACATTTGTAGGCCTTTATTGTTCAATCAAAAACTCCCAATTTTTGACGAAAGAGACAACCACCCCCCCCCCTTACGACATGCTTCAGAAACTAAAAAAATGGTCCGTTTTTAAATGTAGCCTCTTTGAACTACAATTCACATTTGTACGTGGAAAAGCACTTTTAAAGATCAAATGAGATGTTTAAAGTGATTTTCATGCTTCCAGGGGCCTTAAACACAAGATTTGAGGAATGGGTAAAAGTGAATGAAAATGGCCAATTTACTCACTCTGAGGCCTTAAAAAGTGTTTCTCCTCCACGGGAAGTGAATTAAATAACATTTGTAGGCCTTTATTGTTCAAGCGAAAACGCCCGATTATTGACGAAAGAGATAACCACCCCCCCTTACGACATGCTTCAGAAACGTAAAAAATGGCCCGTTTTCAAATGTTGCGTCTTTGAATGACAATCCACATTTGTACGTGGATAATCACTTTTAGAGCTAAAATTAGATGTTTAAAGTGATTTTCAAGCTTCCAGGGGCCCTAAACACAAGATTTGAGAAATGGGTAAAAGTGAATGAAAATGGCCAATTTACTCACTCTGAGGCCTTAAAAAGTGTTTCTCCTCCACGGAAAGTGAATAAAATAACATTTGGATGCCTTTATTGTTCAATCAAAAACTCCCGTTTTTTGGTGAAAAAGAGAACCACCCCCCCTTACGACATGCTTCAGAAACGAAAAAAATGGTCCGTTTTCAAATGTTGCGTCTTTGAACTACAATTCACATTTGTACGTGGATAATCACTTTTAGAGATACAATTAGATGTTTAAAGTGATTTTCAAGCTTCCAGGGGCCCTAAACACAAGATTTGAGAAATGGGTAAAAGTGAATGAAAATGGCCAATTTACTCACTCTGAGGCCTTAAAAAGTGTTTCTCCTCCACGGGAAGTGAATTAAATACCATTTGGAGGCCTTTATAGTTCAAGCGAAAACGCCTGATTTTTGATGAAAGAGATAACCACCCCCCCTTACGACATGCTTCTGAAACTAAAAAAATGGTTCATTTTCAAATGTTGCGTCTTTTGAACTACAATTAACATTGTACGTGGATAATCACTTTTAGAGATAAAATGAGATGTTTAAAGTGATTTTCAAGCTTCCAGGGGCCCTAAACACGAGATTTGAAAAATGGGTAACCGTGAATGAAAATGGCCAATTTTTTCACTCTGCGGCCTTAAAAAGTGTTTCTCCTCCACGGAAAGTGAATAAAATAACATTTGGATGCCTTTATTGTTCAATCAAAAACGCCCGTTTTTTGGTGAAAAAGATAATCACCCCCCCTTACGACATGCTTCAGAAACGAAAAAAATGGTCCATTTTCAAATGTTGCGTCTTTGAACTACAATTCACATTTGTACGTGGATGATCACTTTTAGAGATAAAATTAGATGTTTAAAGTGATTTACAAGCTTCCAGGGGCCCTAAACACAAGATATGAGGAATAGGTAAATATGAATGAAAATGGCCAATTTATTCACTCTGAGGCCTTAAAAAGTTTTTCTCCACTCCAGAAAGTGAATTAAATAACATTTGTAGGCCTTTATTGTTCAATCAAAAACGCCCGATTTTTGACGAAAGAGATAACCACCCCCCCTTACGACATGCTTCAGAAACTAAAAAAATGGTCCGTTTTTAAATGTAGCCTCTTTGAACTACAATTCACATTTGTACGTGGAAAAGCACTTTTAAAGATCAAATGAGATGTTTAAAGTGATTTTCATGCTTCCAGGGGCCTTAAACACAAGATTTGAGGAATTGGTAAAAGTGAATGAAAATGGCCAATTTACTCACTCTGAGGCCTTAAAAAGTGTTTCTCCTCCACGGGAAGTGAATTAAATAACATTTGTAGGCCTTTATTGTTCAAGCGAGAACGCCCGTTTTTTGGTGAAAAAGATAACCACCCCCCCTTACGACATGCTTCAGAAACAAAAAAAATGGTCCATTTTCAAATGTTGCGTCTTTGAACTACAATTCACATTTGTACATGGATAATCACTTTTAGAGATAAAATTAGATGTTTAAAGTGGTTTACAAGCTTCCAGGGGCCCTAAACACAAGATATGAGGAATGGGTAAATATGAATGAAAATGGCCAATTTATTCACTCTGAGGCCTTAAAAAGTTTTTCTCCACTCCAGAAAGTGAATTAAATAACATTTGTAGGCCTTTATTGTTCAATCAAAAACTCCCAATTTTTGACGAAAGAGATAACCACCCCCCCCTTACGACATGCTTCAGAAACTAAAAAAAATGGTCCGTTTTTAAATGTAGCCTCTTTGAACTACAATTCACATTTGTACGTGGAAAAGCACTTTTAAAGATCAAATGAGATGTTTAAAGTGATTTTCATGCTTCCAGGGGCCTTTACACAAGATTTGAGGAATGGGTAAAAGTGAATGAAAATGGCCAATTTACTCACTCTGAGGCCTTAAAAAGTGTTTCTCCTCCACGGGAAGTGAATTAAATAACATTTTAGGCCTTTATTGTTCAAGCGAAAACGCCTGATTTTTGATGAAAGAGATAACCACCCCCCCTTACGACATGCTTCTGAAACTAAAAAATGGTCCGTTTTCAAATGTTGCCTCTTTGAACTACAATTCACATTTGTACGTGGAAAAGCACTTTTAAAGATCAAATGAGATGTTTAAAGTGATTTTCAAGCTTACAGGGGCCCTAAACACGAGATTTGAGAAATGGGTAACCGTGAATGAAAATGGCCAATTTACTCACTCTGCGGCCTTAAAAAGTGTTTCTCCTCCACGGAAAGTGAATAAAATAACATTTGGATGCCTTTATTGTTCAATCAAAAACGCCCGTTTTTTGGTGAAAAAGATAACCACCCCCCCTTACGACATGCTTCAGAAACGAAAAAAATGTTCCATTTTCAAATGTTGCGTCTTTGAACTACAATTCACATTTGTACGTGGATGATCACTTTTAGAGATAAAATTAGATGTTTAAAGTGATTTACAAGCTTCCAGGGGCCCTAAACACAAGATATGAGGAATGGGTAAATATGAATGAAAATGGCCAATTTATTCACTCTGAGGCCTTAAAAAGTTTTTCTCCACTCCAGAAAGTGAATTAAATAACATTTGTAGGCCTTTATTGTTCAATCAAAAATGCCCGATTTTTGACGAAAGAGATAACCACCCCCCCTTACGACATGCTTCAGAAACTAAAAAAATGGTCCGTTTTCAAATGTTGCCTCTTTGAACTACAATTCACATTTGTACGTGGAAAAGCACTTTTAAAGATCAAATGAGATGTTTAAAGTGATTTTCATGCTTCCAGGGGCCTTAAACACAAGATTTGAGGAATGGGTAAAAGTGAATGAAAATGGCCAAATTACTCACTCTGAGGCCTTAAAAAGTGTTTCTCCTCCACGGGAAGTGAATTAAATAACATTTGTAGGCCTTTATTGTTCAAGCGAAAACGCCCGATTATTGACGAAAGAGATAACCACCCCCCCTTACGACATGCTTCAGAAACGTAAAAAATGGCCCGTTTTCAAATGTTGCGTCTTTGAATGACAATCCACATTTGTACGTGGATAATCACTTTTAGAGCTAAAATTAGATGTTTAAAGTGATTTTCAAGCTTCCAGGGGCCCTAAACACAAGATTTGAGAAATGGGTAAAAGTGAATGAAAATGGCCAATTTACTCACTCTGAGGCCTTAAAAAGTGTTTCTCCTCCACGGAAAGTGAATAAAATAACATTTGGATGCCTTTATTGTTCAATCAAAAACTCCCGTTTTTTGGTGAAAAAGAGAACCACCCCCCCTTACGACATGCTTCAGAAACGAAAAAAATGGTCCGTTTTCAAATGTTGCGTCTTTGAACTACAATTCACATTTGTACGTGGATAATCACTTTTAGAGATACAATTAGATGTTTAAAGTGATTTTCAAGATTCCAGGGGCCCTAAACACAAGATTTGAGAAATGGGTAAAAGTGAATGAAAATGGCCAATTTACTCACTCTGAGGCCTTAAAAAGTGTTTCTCCTCCACGGGAAGTGAATTAAATACCATTTGGAGGCCTTTATAGTTCAAGCGAAAACGCCTGATTTTTGATGAAAGCGATAACCACCCCCCCTTACGACATGCTTCTGAAACTAAAAAAATGGTTCATTTTCAAATGTTGCGTCTTTTGAACTACAATTAACATTGTACGTGGATAATCACTTTTAGAGATAAAATGAGATGTTTAAAGTGATTTTCAAGCTTCCAGGGGCCCTAAACACGAGATTTGAAAAATGGGTAACCGTGAATGAAAATGGCCAATTTTTTCACTCTGCGGCCTTAAAAAGTGTTTCTCCTCCACGGAAAGTGAATAAAATAACATTTGGATGCCTTTATTGTTCAATCAAAAACGCCCGTTTTTTGGTGAAAAAGATAATCACCCCCCCTTACGACATGCTTCAGAAACGAAAAAAATGGTCCATTTTCAAATGTTGCGTCTTTGAACTACAATTCACATTTGTACGTGGATGATCACTTTTAGAGATAAAATTAGATGTTTAAAGTGATTTACAAGCTTCCAGGGGCCCTAAACACAAGATATGAGGAATAGGTAAATATGAATGAAAATGGCCAATTTATTCACTCTGAGGCCTTAAAAAGTTTTTCTCCACTCCAGAAAGTGAATTAAATAACATTTGTAGGCCTTTATTGTTCAATCAAAAACGCCCGATTTTTGACGAAAGAGATAACCACCCCCCCTTACGACATGCTTCAGAAACTAAAAAAATGGTCCGTTTTTAAATGTAGCCTCTTTGAACTACAATTCACATTTGTACGTGGAAAAGCACTTTTAAAGATCAAATGAGATGTTTAAAGTGATTTTCATGCTTCCAGGGGCCTTAAACACAAGATTTGAGGAATTGGTAAAAGTGAATGAAAATGGCCAATTTACTCACTCTGAGGCCTTAAAAAGTGTTTCTCCTCCACGGGAAGTGAATTAAATAACATTTGTAGGCCTTTATTGTTCAAGCGAGAACGCCCGTTTTTTGGTGAAAAAGATAACCACCCCCCCTTACGACATGCTTCAGAAACAAAAAAAATGGTCCATTTTCAAATGTTGCGTCTTTGAACTTCAATTCACATTTGTACATGGATAATCACTTTTAGAGATAAAATTAGATGTTTAAAGTGGTTTACAAGCTTCCAGGGGCCCTAAACACAAGATATGAGGAATGGGTAAATATGAATGAAAATGGCCAATTTATTCACTCTGAGGCCTTAAAAAGTTTTTCTCCACTCCAGAAAGTGAATTAAATAACATTTGTAGGCCTTTATTGTTCAATCAAAAACTCCCAATTTTTGACGAAAGAGATAACCACCCCCCCCTTACGACATGCTTCAGAAACTAAAAAAAATGGTCCGTTTTTAAATGTAGCCTCTTTGAACTACAATTCACATTTGTACGTAGAAAAGCACTTTTAAAGATCAAATGAGATGTTTAAAGTGATTTTCATGCTTCCAGGGGCCTTTACACAAGATTTGAGGAATGGGTAAAAGTGAATGAAAATGGCCAATTTACTCACTCTGAGGCCTTAAAAAGTGTTTCTCCTCCACGGGAAGTGAATTAAATAACATTTTAGGCCTTTATTGTTCAAGCGAAAACGCCCGATTATTGACGAAAGAGATAACCACCCCCCCTTACGACATGCTTCAGAAACGTAAAAAATGGCCCGTTTTCAAATGTTGTGTCTTTGAATGACAATCCACATTTGTACGTGGATAATCACTTTTAGAGCTAAAATTAGATGTTTAAAGTGATTTTCAAGCTTCCAGGGGCCCTAAACACAAGATTTGAGAAATGGGTAAAAGTGAATGAAAATGGCCAATTTACTCACTCTGAGGCCTTAAAAAGTGTTTCTCCTCCACGGAAAGTGAATAAAATAACATTTGGATGCCTTTATTGTTCAATCAAAAACGCCCGTTTTTTGGTGAAAAAGAGAACCACCCCCCCTTACGACATGCTTCAGAAACAAAAAAAATGGTCCATTTTCAAATGTTGCGTCTTTGAACTGCAATTCACATTTGTACGTGGATAATCACTTTTAGAGATACAATTAGATGTTTAAAGTGATTTACAAGCTTCCAGGGGCCCTAAACACAAGATATGAGGAATGGGTAAAGATGAATGAAAATGGCCAATTTATTCACTCTGAGGCCTTAAAAAGTTTTTCTCCACTCCAGAAAGTGAATTAAATAACATTTGTAGACCTTTATTGTTCAATCAAAAATGCCCGATTTTTGACGAAAGAGATAACCACCCCCCCTTACGACATGCTTCAGAAACGAAAAAAATGGTCCGTTTTCAAATGTTGCGTCTTTGAATGACAATCCACATTTGTACGTGGATAATCACTTTTAGAGCTAAAATTAGATGTTTAATGTGATTTTCAAGCTTCCAGGGGCCCTAAACACGAGATTTGAGAAATGGGTAAACGTGAATGAAAATGGCCAATTTACTCACTCTGCGGCCTTAAAAGGTGTTTCTCCTCCACGAAAAGTGAATAAAATAACATTTGGATGCCTTTATTGTTCAATCAAAAACGAACGATTTTTGACGAAAGAGATAACCACCCCCCCTTACGACATGCTTCAGAAACAAAAAAAATGGTTCATTTTCAAATGTTGCATCTTTGAACGACAATCCACATTTGTACGTGGATAAACACTTTTAGAGATAAAATTAGATGTTTAAAGTGATTTTCAAGCTTCCAGGGGCCCGAAACACAAGATTTGAGAAATGGGTAAAAGTGAATGAAAATGGCCAATTTACTCACTCTGAG
Organism: Triturus cristatus; assembly: GCF_964204655.1. Taxonomy (NCBI): domain Eukaryota; kingdom Metazoa; phylum Chordata; class Amphibia; order Caudata; family Salamandridae; genus Triturus; species Triturus cristatus. The sequence continues at coordinate 931,349,344 of NC_140587.1, read as the reverse complement.
GCCTTAAAAAGTGTTTCTCCTCAACGGGAAGTGAATTAAATAACATTTGTAGGCCTTTATTGTTCAAGCGAAAACGCCCGATTATTGACGAAAGAGATAACCACCCCCCCTTACGACATGCTTCAGAAACGAAAAAAATGGTCCGTTTTCAAATGTTGCGTCTTTGAATGACAATCCACATTTGTACGTGGATAATCACTTTTAGAGCTAAAATTAGATGTTTAAAGTGATTTTCAAGCTTCCAGGGGCCCTAAACACAAGATATGAGGAATGGGTAAAGATGAATGAAAATGGCCAATTTATTCACTCTGAGGCCTTAAAAAGTTTTTCTCCACTCCAGAAAGTGAATTAAATAACATTTGTGGACCTTTATTGTTCAATCAAAAATGCCCGATTTTTGACGAAAGAGATAACCACCCCCCCTTACGACATGCTTCAGAAACAAAAAAAATGGTTCATTTTCAAATGTTGCATCTTTGAACGACAATCCACATTTGTACGTGGATAAACACTTTTAGAGATAAAATTAGATGTTTAAAGTGATTTTCAAGCTTCCAGGGGCCCTAAACACAAGATTTGAGAAATGGGAAAAAGTGAATGAAAATGGCCAATTTACTCACTCTGAGGCCTTAAAAAGTGTTTCTCCTCAACGGGAAGTGAATTAAATAACATTTGTAGGCCTTTATTGTTCAAGCGAAAACGCCCGATTATTGACGAAAGAGATAACCACCCCCCCTTACGACATGCTTCAGAAACGAAAAAAATGGTCCGTTTTCAAATGTTGCGTCTTTGAATGACAATCCACATTTGTACGTGGATAATCACTTTTAGAGCTAAAATTAGATGTTTAAAGTGATTTTCAAGCTTCCAGGGGCCCTAAACACAAGATTTGAGAAATGGGTAAAAGTGAATGAAAATGGCCAATTTACTCACTCTGAGGCCTTAAAAAGTGTTTCTCCTCCACGGGAAGTGAATTAAATACCATTTGGAGGCCTTTATTGTTCAAGCGAAAACGCCTGATTTTTGACGAAAGAGATAACCACCCCCCCTTACGACATGCTTCAGAAACAAAAAAAATGGTCCATTTTCAAATGTTGCGTCTTTGAACTGCAATTCACATTTGTACGTGGATAATCACTTTTAGAGATACAATTAGATGTTTAAAGTGATTTACAAGCTTCCAGGGGCCCTAAACACAAGATATGAGGAATGGGTAAAGATGAATGAAAATGGCCAATTTATTCACTCTGAGGCCTTAAAAAGTTTTTCTCCACTCCAGAAAGTGAATTAAATAACATTTGTAGACCTTTATTGTTCAATCAAAAACGCCCGATTTTTGACGAAAGAGATAACCACCCCCCCTTACGACATGCTTCAGAAACAAAAAAAATGGTTCATTTTCAAATGTTGCATCTTTGAACGACAATCCACATTTGTACGTGGATAATCACTTTTAGAGCTAAAATTAGATGTTTAAAGTGATTTTCAAGCTTCCAGGGGCCCTAAACACAAGATTTGAGAAATGGGTAAAAGTGAATGAAAATGGCCAATTTACTCACTCTGAGGCGTTAAAAAGTGTTTCTCCTCCACGGGAAGTGAATTAAATACCATTTGGAGGCCTTTATTGTTCAAGCGAAAACGCCTGATTTTTGATGAAAGAGATAACTACCCCCCCTTACGACATGCTTCTGAAACTAAAAAAATGGTTCATTTTCAAATGTTGCGTCTTTTGAACTACAATTAACATTGTACGTGGATAATCACTTTTAGAGATAAAATGAGATGTTTAAAGTGATTTTCAAGCTTACAGGGGCCCTAAACACGAGATTTGAGAAATGGGTAACCGTGAATGAAAATGGCCAATTTACTCACTCTGCGGCCTTAAAAAGTGTTTCTCCTCCACGGAAAGTGAATAAAATAACATTTGGATGCCTTTATTGTTCAATCAAAAACGCCTGTTTTTTGGTGAAAAAGATAACCACCCCCCTTACACATGCTTCAGAAACGAAAAAAATGGTCCATTTTCAAATGTTGCGTCTTTGAACTACAATTCACATTTGTACGTGGATGATCACTTTTAGAGATAAAATTAGATGTTTAAAGTGATTTACAAGCTTCCAGGGGCCCTAAACACAAGATATGAGGAATGGGTAAATATGAATGAAAATGGCCAATTTATTCACTCTGAGGCCTTAAAAAGTTTTTCTCCACTCCAGAAAGTGAATTAAATAACATTTGTAGGCCTTTATTGTTCAATCAAAAATGCCCGATTTTTGACGAAAGAGATAACCACCCCCCCTTACGACATGCTTCAGAAACTAAAAAAATGGTCCGTTTTCAAATGTTGCCTCTTTGAACTACAATTCACATTTGTACGTGGAAAAGCACTTTTAAAGATCAAATGAGATGTTTAAAGTGATTTTCATGCTTCCAGGGGCCTTAAACACAAGATTTGAGGAATGGGTAAAAGTGAATGAAATTGTCAATTTACTCACTCTGAGGCCTTAAAAAGTGTTTCTCCTCAACGGGAAGTGAATTAAATAACATTTGTAGGCCTTTATTGTTCAAGCGAAAACGCCCGATTATTGACGAAAGAGATAACCACCGCCCCTTACGACATGCTTCAGAAACGAAAAAAATGGTCCGTTTTCAAATGTTGCGTCTTTGAACGACAATCCACATTTGTACGTGGATAAACACTTTTAGAGCTAAAATTAGATGTTTAAAGTGATTTTCAAGCTTCCAGGGGCCCTAAACACAAGATTTGAGAAATGGGTAAAAGTGAATGAAAATGGCCAATTTACTCACTCTGAGGCCTTAAAAAGTGTTTCTCCTCCACGGGAAGTGAATTAAATACCATTTGGAGGTCTTTATTGTTCAAGCGAAAACGCCTGATTTTTGATGAAAGAGATAACCACCCCCCCTTACGACATGCTTCTGAAACTGAAAAAATGGTTCATTTTCAAATGTTGCGTCTTTGAACCACAAATAACATTTGTACGTGGATAAACACTTTTAGAGCTAAAATTAGATGTTTAATGTGATTTTCAAGCTTCCAGGGGCCCTAAACACGAGATTTGAGAAATGGGTAAACGTGAATGAAAATGGCCAATTTACTCACTCTGCGGCCTTAAAAGGTGTTTCTCCTCCACGAAAAGTGAATAAAATAACATTTGGATGCCTTTATTGTTCAATCAAAAACGACCGATTTTTGACGAAAGAGATAACCACCCCCCCTTACGACATGCTTCAGAAACAAAAAAAATGGTTCATTTTCAAATGTTGCATCTTTGAACGACAATCCACATTTGTACGTGGATAAACACTTTTAGAGATAAAATTAGATGTTTAAAGTGATTTTCAAGCTTCCAGGGGCCCGAAACACAAGATTTGAGAAATGGGTAAAAGTGAATGAAAATGGCCAATTTACTCACTCTGAGGCCTTAAAAAGTGTTTCTCCTCAACGGGAAGTGAATTAAATAACATTTGTAGGCCTTTATTGTTCAAGCGAAAACACCCGATTATTGACGAAAGAGATAACCACCCCCCCTTACGACATGCTTCAGAAACGAAAAAAATGGTCCGTTTTCAAATGTTGCGTCTTTGAATGACAATCCACATTTGTACGTGGATGATCACTTTTAGAGCTAAAATTAGATGTTTAAAGTGATTTTCAAGCTTCCAGGGTCCCTAAACACAAGATTTGAGAAATGGGTAAAAGTGAATGAAAATGGCCAATTTACTCACTCTGAGGCCTTAAAAAGTGTTTCTCCTCCACGGGAAGTGAATTAAATACCATTTGGAGGCCTTTATTGTTCAAGCAAAAACACCTGATTTTTGATGAAAGAGATAACCACCCCCCCTTACGACATGCTTCTGAAACTAAAAAAATGGTCCGTTTTCAAATGTTGCCTCTTTGAACTACAATTCACATTTGTACGTGGAAAAGCACTTTTAAAGATCAAATGAGATGTTTAAAGTGATTTTCAAGCTTACAGGGGCCCTAAACACGAGATTTGAGAAATGGGTAACCGTGAATGAAAATGGCCAATTTACTCACTCTGCGGCCTTAAAAAGTGTTTCTCCTCCACGGAAAGTGAATAAAATAACATTTGGATGCCTTTATTGTTCAATCAAAAACGCCCGTTTTTTGGTGAAAAAGATAACCACCCCCCCTTACGACATGCTTCAGAAACGAAAAAAATGTTCCATTTTCAAATGTTGCGTCTTTGAACTACAATTCACATTTGTACGTGGATGATCACTTTTAGAGATAAAATTAGATGTTTAAAGTGATTTACAAGCTTCCAGGGGCCCTAAACACAAGATATGAGGAATGGGTAAATATGAATGAAAATGGCCAATTTATTCACTCTGAGGCCTTAAAAAGTTTTTCTCCACTCCAGAAAGTGAATTAAATAACATTTGTAGGCCTTTATTGTTCAATCAAAAATGCCCGATTTTTGACGAAAGAGATAACCACCCCCCCTTACGACATGCTTCAGAAACGAAAAAAATGGTCCGTTTTCAAATGTTGCGTCTTTGAATGACAATCCACATTTGTACGTGGATGATCACTTTTAGAGCTAAAATTAGATGTTTAAAGTGATTTTCAAGCTTCCAGGGGCCCTAAACACAAGATTTGAGAAATGGGTAAAAGTGAATGAAAATGGCCAATTTACTCACTCTGAGGCCTTAAAAAGTGTTTCTCCTCCACGGGAAGTGAATTAAATACCATTTGGAGGCCTTTATTGTTCAAGCAAAAACACCTGATTTTTGATGAAAGAGATAACCACCCCCCCTTACGACATGCTTCTGAAACTAAAAAAATGGTCCGTTTTCAAATGTTGCCTCTTTGAACTACAATTCACATTTGTACGTGGAAAAGCACTTTTAAAGATCAAATGAGATGTTTAAAGTGATTTTCAAGCTTACAGGGGCCCTAAACACGAGATTTGAGAAATGGGTAACCGTGAATGAAAATGGCCAATTTACTCACTCTGCGGCCTTAAAAAGTGTTTCTCCTCCACGGAAAGTGAATAAAATAACATTTGGATGCCTTTATTGTTCAATCAAAAACGCCCGTTTTTTGGTGAAAAAGATAACCACCCCCCCTTACGACATGCTTCAGAAACGAAAAAAATGTTCCATTTTCAAATGTTGCGTCTTTGAACTACAATTCACATTTGTACGTGGATGATCACTTTTAGAGATAAAATTAGATGTTTAAAGTGATTTACAAGCTTCCAGGGGCCCTAAACACAAGATATGAGGAATGGGTAAATATGAATGAAAATGGCCAATTTATTCACTCTGAGGCCTTAAAAAGTTTTTCTCCACTCCAGAAAGTGAATTAAATAACATTTGTAGGCCTTTATTGTTCAATCAAAAATGCCCGATTTTTGACGAAAGAGATAACCACCCCCCCTTACGACATGCTTCAGAAACTAAAAAAATGGTCCGTTTTCAAATGTTGCCTCTTTGAACTACAATTCACATTTGTACGTGGAAAAGCACTTTTAAAGATCAAATGAGATGTTTAAAGTGATTTTCATGCTTCCAGGGGCCTTAAACACAAGATTTGAGGAATGGGTAAAAGTGAATGAAAATGGCCAAATTACTCACTCTGAGGCCTTAAAAAGTGTTTCTCCTCAACGGGAAGTGAATTAAATAACATTTGTAGGCCTTTATTGTTCAAGCGAAAACGCCCGATTATTGACGAAAGAGATAACCACCGCCCCTTACGACATGCTTCAGAAACGAAAAAAATGGTCCGTTTTCAAATGTTGCGTCTTTGAACGACAATCCACATTTGTACGTGGATAAACACTTTTAGAGCTAAAATTAGATGTTTAAAGTGATTTTCAAGCTTCCAGGGGCCCTAAACACAAGATTTGAGAAATGGGTAAAAGTGAATGAAAATGGCCAATTTACTCACTCTGAGGCCCTAAAAAGTGTTTCTCCTCCACGGGAAGTGAATTAAATACCATTTGGAGGTCTTTATTGTTCAAGCGAAAACGCCTGATTTTTGATGAAAGAGATAACCACCCCCCCTTACGACATGCTTCTGAAACTGAAAAAATGTTTCATTTTCAAATGTTGCGTCTTTGAACCACAAATAACATTTGTACGTGGATAAACACTTTTAGAGCTAAAATTAGATGTTTAATGTGATTTTCAAGCTTCCAGGGGCCCTAAACACGAGATTTGAGAAATGGGTAAACGTGAATGAAAATGGCCAATTTACTCACTCTGCGGCCTTAAAAGGTGTTTCTCCTCCACGAAAAGTGAATAAAATAACATTTGGATGCCTTTATTGTTCAATCAAAAACGACCGATTTTTGACTAAAGAGATAACCACCCCCCCTTACGACATGCTTCAGAAACAAAAAAAATGGTTCATTTTCAAATGTTGCATCTTTGAACGACAATCCACATTTGTACGTGGATAAACACTTTTAGAGATAAAATTAGATGTTTAAAGTGATTTTCAAGCTTCCAGGGGCCCGAAACACAAGATTTGAGAAATGGGTAAAAGTGAATGAAAATGGCCAATTTACTCACTCTGAGGCCTTAAAAAGTGTTTCTCCTCAATGGGAAGTGAATTAAATACCATTTGTAGGCCTTTATTGTTCAAGCGAAAACGCCCGATTATTGACGAAAGAGATAACCACCCCCCCTTACGACATGCTTCAGAAACGAAAAAAATGGTCCGTTTTCAAATGTTGCGTCTTTGAATGACAATCCACATTTGTACGTGGATAATCACTTTTAGAGCTAAAATTAGATGTTTAAAGTGATTTTCAAGCTTCCAGGGGCCCTAAACACAAGATTTGAGAAATGGGTAAAAGTGAATGAAAATGGCCAATTTACTCACTCTGAGGCCTTAAAAAGTGTTTCTCCTCCACGGGAAGTGAATTAAATACCATTTGGAGGCCTTTATTGTTCAAGCGAAAACGCCTGATTTTTGATGAAAGAGATAACCACCCCCCCTTACGACATGCTTCCGAAACTAAAAAAATGGTTCATTTTCAAATGTTGCGTCTTTTGAACTACAATTAACATTGTACGTGGATAATCACTTTTAGAGATAAAATGAGATGTTTAAAGTGATTTTCAAGCTTCCAGGGGCCCTAAACACGAGATTTGAGAAATGGGTAAACGTGAATGAAACTGGCCAATTTATTCATTCTGAGGCCTTAAAAAGTTTTTCTCCACTCCAGAAAGTGAATTAAATAACATTTGTAGGCCTTTATTGTTCAATCAAAAACGCCCGATTTTTGACGAAAGAGATACCCACCCCCCTTACGGCATGCTTCAGAAACTAAAAAATGGTCCGTTTTCAAATGTTGCCTCTTTGAACCACAATTCACATTTGTACGTGGAAAAGCACTTTTAAAGATCAAATGAGATGTTTAAAGTGATTTTCATGCTTCCAGGGGCCTTAAACACAAGATTTGAGGAATGGGTAAAAGTGAATGAAAATGGCCAATTTACTCACTCTGAGGCCTTAAAAAGTGTTTCTCCTCAACGGGAAGTGAATTAAATAACATTTGTAGGCCTTTATTGTTCAAGCGAAAACGCCCGATTATTGACGAAAGAGATAACCACCGCCCCTTACGACATGCTTCTGAAACTGAAAAAATGGTTCATTTTCAAATGTTGCGTCTTTGAACCACAAATAACATTTGTACGTGGATAAACACTTTTAGAGCTAAAATTAGATGTTTAATGTGATTTTCAAGCTTCCAGGGGCCCTAAACACGAGATTTGAGAAATGGGTAAACGTGAATGAAAATGGCCAATTTACTCACTCTGCGGCCTTAAAAGGTGTTTCTCCTCCACGGAAAGTGAATAAAATAACATTTGGATGCCTTTATTGTTCAATCAAAAACACCCGTTTTTTGGTGAAAAAGATAACCACCCCCCCTTACGACATGCTTCAGAAACGAAAAAAATGGTCCATTTTCAAATGTTGCGTCTTTGAACTACAATTCACATTTGTACGTGGATAATCACTTTTAGAGATACAATTAGATGTTTAAAGTGATTTACAAGCTTCCAGGGGCCCTAAACACAAGATATGAGGAATGGGTAAAGATGAATGAAAATGGCCAATTTATTCACTCTGAGGCCTTAAAAAGTTTTTCTCCACTCCAGAAAGTGAATTAAATAACATTTGTAGACCTTTATTGTTCAATCAAAAACGCCCGATTTTTGACGAAAGAGATATCCACCCCCCCTTACGACATGCTTCAGAAACAAAAAAAATGGTTCATTTTCAAATGTTGCATCTTTGAACGACAATCCACATTTGTACGTGGATAAACACTTTTAGAGATAAAAATAGATGTTTAAAGTGATTTTCAAGCTTCCAGGGGCCCTAAACACAAGATTTGAGAAATGGGAAAAAATGAATGAAAATGGCCAATTTACTCACTCTGAGGCCTTAAAAAGTGTTTCTCCTCAACAGGAAGTGAATTAAATAACATTTGTAGGCCTTTATTGTTCAAGCAAAAACGCCCGATTATTGACGAAAGAGATAACCACCCCCCCTTACGACATGCTTCAGAAACGAAAAAAATGGTCCGTTTTCAAATGTTGCGTCTTTGAATGACAATCCACATTTGTACGTGGATAATCACTTTTAGAGCTAAAATTAGATGTTTAAAGTGATTTTCAAGCTTCCAGGGGCCCTAAACACAAGATTTGAGAAATGGGTAAAAGTGAATGAAAATGGCCAATTTACTCACTCTGAGGCCTTAAAAAGTGTTTCTCGTCCACGGGAAGTGAATTAAATACCATTTGGAGGTCTTTATTGTTCAAGCGAAAACGCCTGATTTTTGATGAAAGAGATAACCACCCCCCCTTACGACATGCTTCTGAAACTGAAAAAATGGTTCATTTTCAAATGTTGCGTCTTTGAACCACAAATAACATTTGTACGTGGATAAACACTTTTAGAGCTAAAATTAGATGTTTGATGTGATTTTCAAGCTTCCAGGGGCCCTAAACACGAGATTTGAGAAATGGGTAAACGTGAATGAAAATGGCCAATTTACTCACTCTGCGGCCTTAAAAGGTGTTTCTCCTCCACGGAAAGTGAATAAAATAACATTTGGATGCCTTTATTGTTCAATCAAAAACGCCCAATTTTTGACGAAAGAGATAACCACCCCCCCTTACGACATGCTTCTGAAACTAAAAAAATGGTTCATTTTCAAATGTTGCGTCTTTTGAACTACAATTAACATTGTACGTGGATAATCACTTTTAGAGATAAAATGAGATGTTTCAAGTGATTTTCAAGCTTCCAGGGGCCCTAAACACGAGATTTGAAAAATGGGTAACCGTGAATGAAAATGGCCAATTTTTTCACTCTGCGGCCTTAAAAAGTGTTTCTCCTCCACGGAAAGTGAATAAAATAACATTTGGATGCCTTTATTGTTCAATCAAAAACGCCCGTTTTTTGGTGAAAAAGAGAACCACCCCCCCTTACGACATGCTTCAGAAACGAAAAAAATGGTCCATTTTCAAATGTTGCGTCTTTGAACTACAATTCACATTTGTACGTGGATGATCACTTTTAGAGATAAAATTAGATGTTTAAAGTGATTTACAATCTTCCAGGGGCCCTAAACACAAGATATGAGGAATGGGTAAATATGAATGAAAATGGCCAATTTATTCACTCTGAGGCCTTAAAAAGTTTTTCTCCACTCCAGAAAGTGAATTAAATAACATTTGTAGGCCTTTATTGTTCAATCAAAAACGCCCGATTTTTGACGAAAGAGATAACCACCCCCCCTTACGACATGCTTCAGAAACTAAAAAAATGGTCCGTTTTTAAATGTAGCCTCTTTGAACTACAATTCACATTTGTACGTGGAAAAGCACTTTTAAAGATCAAATGAGATGTTTAAAGTGATTTTCATGCTTCCAGGGGCCTTAAACACAAGATTTGAGGAATGGGTAAAAGTGAATGAAAATGGCCAATTTACTCACTCTGAGGCCTTAAAAAGTGTTTTTCCTCCACGGGAAGTGAATTAAATAACATTTGTAGGCCTTTATTGTTCAAGCGAGAACGCCCGATTATTGACGAAAGAGATAACCACCCCCCCTTACGACATGCTTCAGAAACGTAAAAAATGGCCCGTTTTCAAATGTTGCGTCTTTGACTGACAATCCACATTTGTACGTGGATAATCACTTTTAGAGCTAAAATTAGATGTTTAAAGTGATTTTCAAGCTTCCAGGGGCCCTAAACACGAAATTTGAAAAATGGGTAAACGTGAATGAAAATGGCCAATTTACTCACTCTGCGGCCTTAAAAGGTGTTTCTCCTCCACGAAAAGTGAATAAAATAACATTTGGATGCCTTTATTGTTCAATCAAAAACGACCGATTTTTGACGAAAGAGATAACCACCCCCCCTTACGACATGCTTCAGAAACAAAAAAAATGGTTCATTTTCAAATGTTGCATCTTTGAACGACAATCCACATTTGTACGTGGATAAACACTTTTAGAGATAAAATTAGATGTTTAAAGTGATTTTCAAGCTTCCAGGGGCCCGAAACACAAGATTTGAGAAATGGGTAAAAGTGAATGAAAATGGCCAATTTACTCACTCTGAGGCCTTAAAAAGTGTTTCTCCTCAACGGGAAGTGAATTAAATAACATTTGTAGGCCTTTATTGTTCAAGCGAAAACGCCCGATTATTGACGAAAGAGATAACCACCCCCCCTTACGACATGCTTCAGAAACGAAAAAAATGGTCCGTTTTCAAATGTTGCGTCTTTGAATGACAATCCACATTTGTACGTGGATAATCACTTTTAGAGCTAAAATTAGATGTTTAAAGTGATTTTCAAGCTTCCAGGGGCCCTAAACACAAGATATGAGGAATGGGTAAAGATGAATGAAAATGGCCAATTTATTCACTCTGAGGCCTTAAAAAGTTTTTCTCCACTCCAGAAAGTGAATTAAATAACATTTGTAGAGCTTTATTGTTCAATCAAAAACGCCCGATTTTTGACGAAAGAGATAACCACCCCCCCTTACGACATGCTTCAGAAACAAAAAAAATGGTTCATTTTCAAATGTTGCATCTTTGAACGACAATCCACATTTGTACGTGGATAAACACTTTTAGAGATAAAATTGGATGTTTAAAGTGATTTTCAAGCTTCCAGGGGCCCTAAACACAAGATTTGAGAAATGGGAAAAAGTGAATGAAAATGGCCAATTTACTCACTCTGAGGCCTTAAAAAGTGTTTCTCCTCAACGGGAAGTGAATTAAATAACATTTGTAGGCCTTTATTGTTCAAGCGAAAACGCCCGATTATTGACGAAAGAGATAACCACCCCCCCTTACGACATGCTTCAGAAACGAAAAAAATGGTCCGTTTTCAAATGTTGCGTCTTTGAATGACAATCCACATTTGTACGTGGATAATCACTTTTAGAGCTAAAATTAGATGTTTAAAGTGATTTTCAAGCTTCCAGGGGCCCTAAACACAAGATTTGAGAAATGGGTAAAAGTGAATGAAAATGGCCAATTTACTCACTCTGAGGCCTTAAAAAGTGTTTCTCCTCCACGGGAAGTGAATTAAATACCATTTGGAGGCCTTTATTGTTCAAGCGAAAACGCCTGATTTTTGATGGAAGAGATAACTACCCCCCCTTACGACATGCTTCTGAAACTAAAAAAATGGTTCATTTTCAAATGTTGCGTCTTTTGAACTACAATTAACATTGTACGTGGATAATCACTTTTAGAGATAAAATGAGATGTTTAAAGTGATTTTCAAGCTTACAGGGGCCCTAAACACGAGATTTGAGAAATGGGTAACCGTGAATGAAAAAGGCCAATTTACTCACTCTGCGGCCTTAAAGAGTGTTTCTCCTCTACGGAAAGTGAATAAAATAACATTTGGATGCCTTTATTGTTCAATCAAAAACGCCCGTTTTTTGGTGAAAAAGATAACCACCCCCCCTTACGACATGCTTCAGAAACGAAAAAAATGTTCCATTTTCAAATGTTGCGTCTTTGAACTACAATTCACATTTGTACGTGGATGATCACTTTTAGAGATAAAATTAGATGTTTAAAGTGATTTACAAGCTTCCAGGGGCCCTAAACACAAGATATGAAGAATGGGTAAATATGAATGAAAATGGCCAATTTATTCACTCTGAGGCCTTAAAAAGTTTTTCTCCATTCCAGAAAGTGAATTAAATAACATTTGTAGGCCTTTATTGTTCAATCAAAAATGCCCGATTTTTGACGAAAGAGATAACCACCCCCCCTTACGACATGCTTCAGAAACAAAAAAAATGGTTCATTTTCAAATGTTGCATCTTTGAACGACAATCCACATTTGTACGTGGAAAAGCACCTTTAAAGATCAAATGAGATGTTTAAAGTGATTTTCATGCTTCCAGGGGCCTTAAACACAAGATTTGAGGAATGGGTAAAAGTGAATGAAATTGTCAATTTACTCACTCTGAGGCCTTAAAAAGTGTTTCTCCTCCACGGGAAGTGAATTAAATACCATTTGGAGGTCTTTATTGTTCAAGCGAAAACGCCTGATTTTTGATGAAAGAGATAACCACCCCCCCTTACGACATGCTTCTGAAACTGAAAAAATGGTTCATTTTCAAATGTTGCGTCTTTGAACCACAAATAACATTTGTACGTGGATAAACACTTTTAGAGCTAAAATTAGATGTTTAATGTGATTTTCAAGCTTCCAGGGGCCCTAAACACGAGATTTGAGAAATGGGTAAACGTGAATGAAAATGGCCAATTTACTCACTCTGCGGCCTTAAAAGGTGTTTCTCCTCCACGAAAAGTGAATAAAATAACATTTGGATGCCTTTATTGTTCAATCAAAAACGACCGATTTTTGACGAAAGAGATAACCACCCCCCCTTACGACATGCTTCAGAAACGAAAAAAATGGTCCATTTTCAAATGTTGCGTCTTTGAACTACAATTCACATTTGTACGTGGATGATCACTTTTAGAGATAAAATTAGATGTTTAAAGTGATTTACAAGCTTCCAGGGGCCCTAAACACAAGATATGAGGAATGGGTAAATATGAATGAAAATGGCCAATTTATTCACTCTGAGGCCTTAAAAAGTTTTTCTCCACTCCAGAAAGTGAATTAAATAACATTTGTAGGCCTTTATTGTTCAATCAAAAACGCCCGATTTTTGACGAAAGAGATAACCACCCCCCCTTACGACATGCTTCAGAAACTAAAAAAATGGTCCGTTTTTAAATGTAGCCTCTTTGAACTACAATTCACATTTGTACGTGGAAAAGCACTTTTAAAGATCAAATGAGATGTTTAAAGTGATTTTCATGCTTCCAGGGGCCTTAAACACAAGATTTGAGGAATGGGTAAAAGTGAATGAAAATGGCCAATTTACTCACTCTGAGGCCTTAAAAAGTGTTTTTCCTCCACGGGAAGTGAATTAAATAACATTTGTAGGCCTTTATTGTTCAAGCGAGAACGCCCGATTATTGACGAAAGAGATAACCACCCCCCCTTACGACATGCTTCAGAAACGTAAAAAATGGCCCGTTTTCAAATGTTGCGTCTTTGACTGACAATCCACATTTGTACGTGGATAATCACTTTTAGAGCTAAAATTAGATGTTTAAAGTGATTTTCAAGCTTCCAGGGGCCCTAAACACGAGATTTGAAAAATGGGTAAACGTGAATGAAAATGGCCAATTTACTCACTCTGCGGCCTTAAAAGGTGTTTCTCCTCCACGAAAAGTGAATAAAATAACATTTGGATGCCTTTATTGTTCAATCAAAAACGACCGATTTTTGACGAAAGAGATAACCACCCCCCCTTACGACATGCTTCAGAAACAAAAAAAATGGTTCATTTTCAAATGTTGCATCTTTGAACGACAATCCACATTTGTACGTGGATAAACACTTTTAGAGATAAAATTAGATGTTTAAAGTGATTTTCAAGCTTCCAGGGGCCCGAAACACAAGATTTGAGAAATGGGTAAAAGTGAATGAAAATGGCCAATTTACTCACTCTGAGGCCTTAAAAAGTGTTTCTCCTCAACGGGAAGTGAATTAAATAACATTTGTAGGCCTTTATTGTTCAAGCGAAAACGCCCGATTATTGACGAAAGAGATAACCACCCCCCCTTACGACATGCTTCAGAAACGAAAAAAATGGTCCGTTTTCAAATGTTGCGTCTTTGAATGACAATCCACATTTGTACGTGGATAATCACTTTTAGAGCTAAAATTAGATGTTTAAAGTGATTTTCAAGCTTCCAGGGGCCCTAAACACAAGATATGAGGAATGGGTAAAGATGAATGAAAATGGCCAATTTATTCACTCTGAGGCCTTAAAAAGTTTTTCTCCACTCCAGAAAGTGAATTAAATAACATTTGTAGACCTTTATTGTTCAATCAAAAACGCCCGATTTTTGACGAAAGAGATAACCACCCCCCCTTACGACATGCTTCAGAAACAAAAAAAATGGTTCATTTTCAAATGTTGCATCTTTGAACGACAATCCACATTTGTACGTGGATAAACACTTTTAGAGATAAAATTGGATGTTTAAAGTGATTTTCAAGCTTCCAGGGGCCCTAAACACAAGATTTGAGAAATGGGAAAAAGTGAATGAAAATGGCCAATTTACTCACTCTGAGGCCTTAAAAAGTGTTTCTCCTCAACGGGAAGTGAATTAAATAACATTTGTAGGCCTTTATTGTTCAAGCGAAAACGCCCGATTATTGACGAAAGAGATAACCACCCCCCCTTACGACATGCTTCAGAAACGAAAAAAATGGTCCGTTTTCAAATGTTGCGTCTTTGAATGACAATCCACATTTGTACGTGGATAATCACTTTTAGAGCTAAAATTAGATGTTTAAAGTGATTTTCAAGCTTCCAGGGGCCCTAAACACAAGATTTGAGAAATGGGTAAAAGTGAATGAAAATGGCCAATTTACTCACTCTGAGGCCTTAAAAAGTGTTTCTCCTCCACGGGAAGTGAATTAAATACCATTTGGAGGCCTTTATTGTTCAAGCGAAAACGCCTGATTTTTGATGAAAGAGATAACTACCCCCCCTTACGACATGCTTCTGAAACTAAAAAAATGGTTCATTTTCAAATGTTGCGTCTTTTGAACTACAATTAACATTGTACGTGGATAATCACTTTTAGAGATAAAATGAGATGTTTAAAGTGATTTTCAAGCTTACAGGGGCCCTAAACACGAGATTTGAGAAATGGGTAACCGTGAATGAAAATGGCCAATTTACTCACTCTGCGGCCTTAAAAAGTGTTTCTCCTCCACGGAAAGTGAATAAAATAACATTTGGATGCCTTTATTGTTCAATCAAAAACGCCCGTTTTTTGGTGAAAAAGATAACCACCCCCCCTTACGACATGCTTCAGAAACGAAAAAAATGTTCCATTTTCAAATGTTGCGTCTTTGAACTACAATTCACATTTGTACATGGATGATCACTTTTAGAGATAAAATTAGATGTTTAAAGTGATTTACAAGCTTCCAGGGGCCCTAAACACAAGATATGAGGAATGGGTAAATATGAATGAAAATGGCCAATTTATTCACTCTGAGGCCTTAAAAAGTTTTTCTCCACTCCAGAAAGTGAATTAAATAACATTTGTAGGCCTTTATTGTTCAATCAAAAATGCCCGATTTTTGACGAAAGAGATAACCACCCCCCCTTACGACATGCTTCAGAAACTAAAAAAATGGTCCGTTTTCAAATGTTGCCTCTTTGAACTACAATTCAAATTTGTACGTGGAAAAGCACCTTTAAAGATCAAATGAGATGTTTAAAGTGATTTTCATGCTTCCAGGGGCCTTAAACACAAGATTTGAGGAATGGGTAAAAGTGAATGAAATTGTCAATTTACTCACTCTGAGGCCTTAAAAAGTGTTTCTCCTCCACGGGAAGTGAATTAAATAAAATTTGGAGGTCTTTATTGTTCAAGCGAAAACGCCTGATTTTTGATGAAAGAGATAACCACCCCCCCTTACGACATGCTTCTGAAACTGAAAAAATGGTTCATTTTCAAATGTTGCGTCTTTGAACCACAAATAACATTTGTACGTGGATAAACACTTTTAGAGCTAAAATTAGATGTTTAATGTGATTTTCAAGCTTCCAGGGGCCCTAAACACGAGATTTGAGAAATGGGTAAACGTGAATGAAAATGGCCAATTTACTCACTCTGCGGCCTTAAAAAGTGTTTCTCCTCCACGGAAAGTGAATAAAATAACATTTGGATGCCTTTATTGTTCAATCAAAAACGCCCGTTTTTTGGTGAAAAAGATAACCACCCCCCCTTACGACATGCTTCAGAAACGAAAAAAATGTTCCATTTTCAAATGTTGCGTCTTTGAACTACAATTCACATTTGTACGTGGATGATCACTTTTAGAGATAAAATTAGATGTTTAAAGTGATTTACAAGCTTCCAGGGGCCCTAAACACAAGATATGAGGAATGGGTAAATATGAATGAAAATGGCCAATTTATTCACTCTGAGGCCTTAAAAAGTTTTTCTCCACTCCAGAAAGTGAATTAAATAACATTTGTAGGCCTTTATTGTTCAATCAAAAATGCCCGATTTTTGACGAAAGAGATAACCACCCCCCTTACGACATGCTTCAGAAACTAAAAAAATGGTCCGTTTTCAAATGTTGCCTCTTTGAACTACAATTCACATTTGTACGTGGAAAAGCACCTTTAAAGATCAAATGAGATGTTTAAAGTGATTTTCATGCTTCCAGGGGCCTTAAACACAAGATTTGAGGAATGGGTAAAAGTGAATGAAATTGTCAATTTACTCACTCTGAGGCCTTAAAAAGTGTTTCTCCTCCACGGGAAGTGAATTAAATACCATTTGGAGGTCTTTATTGTTCAAGCGAAAACGCCTGATTTTTGATGAAAGAGATAACCACCCCCCCTTACGACATGCTTCTGAAACTGAAAAAATGGTTCATTTTCAAATGTTGCGTCTTTGAACCACAAATAACATTTGTACGTGGATAAACACTTTTAGAGCTAAAATTAGATGTTTAATGTGATTTTCAAGCTTCCAGGGGCCCTAAACACGAGATTTGAGAAATGGGTAAACGTGAATGAAAATGGCCAATTTACTCACTCTGCGGCCTTAAAAGGTGTTTCTCCTCCACGAAAAGTGAATAAAATAACATTTGGATGCCTTTATTGTTCAATCAAAAACGACCGATTTTTGACGAAAGAGATAACCACCCCCCCTTACGACATGCTTCAGAAACAAAAAAAATGGTTCATTTTCAAATGTTGCATCTTTGAACGACAATCCACATTTGTACGTGGATAAACACTTTTAGAGATAAAATTAGATGTTTAAAGTGATTTTCAAGCTTCCAGGGGCCCGAAACACAAGATTTGAGAAATGGGTAAAAGTGAATGAAAATGGCCAATTTACTCACTCTGAGGCCTTAAAAAGTGTTTCTCCTCAACGGGAAGTGAATTAAATAACATTTGTAGGCCTTTATTGTTCAAGCGAAAACGCCCGATTATTGACGAAAGAGATAACCACCCCCCCTTACGACATGCTTCAGAAACGAAAAAAATGGTCCGTTTTCAAATGTTGCGTCTTTGAATGACAATCCACATTTGTACATGGATAATCACCATTAGAGCTAAAATTAGATGTTTAAAGTGATTTTCAAGCTTCCAGGGGCCCTAAACACAAGATTTGAGAAATGGGTAAAAGTGAATGAAAATGGCCAATTTACTCACTCTGAGGCCTTAAAAAGTGTTTCTCCTCCACGGGAAGTGAATTAAATACCATTTGGAGGCCTTTATTGTTCAAGCAAAAACACCTGATTTTTGATGAAAGAGATAACCACCCCCCCTTACGACATGCTTCTGAAACTAAAAAAATGGTCCGTTTTCAAATGTTGCCTCTTTGAACTACAATTCACATTTGTACGTGGAAAAGCACTTTTAAAGATCAAATGAGATGTTTAAAGTGATTTTCAAGCTTACAGGGGCCCTAAACACGAGATTTGAGAAATGGGTAACCGTGAATGAAAATGGCCAATTTACTCACTCTGCGGCCTTAAAAAGTGTTTCTCCTCCACGGAAAGTGAATAAAATAACATTTGGATGCCTTTATTGTTCAATCAAAAACGCCCGTTTTTTGGTGAAAAAGATAACCACCCCCCCTTACGACATGCTTCAGAAACGAAAAAAATGTTCCATTTTCAAATGTTGCGTCTTTGAACGACAATTCACATTTGTACGTGGATGATCACTTTTAGAGATAAAATTAGATGTTTAAAGTGATTTACAAGCTTCCAGGGGCCCTAAACACAAGATATGAGGAATGGGTAAATATGAATGAAAATGGCCAATTTATTCACTCTGAGGCCTTAAAAAGTTTTTCTCCACTCCAGAAAGTGAATTAAATAACATTTGTAGGCCTTTATTGTTCAATCAAAAATGCCCGATTTTTGACGAAAGAGATAACCACCCCCCCTTACGACATGCTTCAGAAACTAAAAAAATGGTCCGTTTTCAAATGTTGCCTCTTTGAACTACAATTCACATTTGTACGTGGAAAAGCACTTTTAAAGATCAAATGAGATGTTTAAAGTGATTTTCATGCTTCCAAGGGCCTTAAACACAAGATTTGAGGAATGGGTAAAAGTGAATAAAAATGGCCAATTTACTCACTCTGAGGCCTTAAAAAGTGTTTCTCCTCCACGGGAAGTGAATTAATACCATTTGGAGGTCTTTATTGTTCAAGCGAAAACGTCTGATTTTTGATGAAAGAGATAACCACCCCCCCTTACGACATACTTCTGAAACTGAAAAAATGGTTCATTTTCAAATGTTGCGTCTTTGAACCACAATTAACATTTGTACGTGGATAAACACTTTTAGAGCTAAAATTATATGTTTAAAGTGATTTTCAAGCTTCCAGCGGCCCTAAACACGAGATTTGAGAAATGGGTAAACGTGAATGAAAAAGGCCAATTTACTCACTCTGCTGCCTTAAAAAGTGTTTCTCCTCCACGGAAAGTGAATAAAATAACATTTGGATGCCTTTATTGTTCAATCAAAAACGCCCGTTTTTGGTGAAAAAGATAACCACCCCCCCTTACGACATGATTCAGAAACAAAAAAAATGGTCCATTTTCAAATGTTGCGTCTTTGAACTACAATTCACATTTGTACGTGGATAATCACTTTTAGAGATAAAATTAGATGTTTAAAGTGATTTACAAGCTTCCAGGGGCCCTAAACACAAGATATGAGGAATGGGTAAATATGAATGAAAATGGCCAATTTATTCACTCTAAGGCCTTAAAAAGTTTTTCTCCACTCCAGAAAGTGAATTAAATAACATTTGTAGACCTTTATTGTTCAATCAAAAACGCCCGATTTTTGACGAAAGAGATAACCACCCCCCCTTACGACATGCTTCAGAAACAAAAAAAATGGTTCATTTTCAAATGTTGCATCTTTGAACGACAATCCACATTTGTACGTGGATAAACACTTTTAGAGATAAAATTGGATGTTTAAAGTGATTTTCAAGCTTCCAGGGGCCCTAAACACAAGATTTGAGAAATGGGAAAAAGTGAATGAAAATGGCCAATTTACTCACTCTGAGGCCTTAAAAAGTGTTTCTCCTCAACGGGAAGTGAATTAAATAACATTTGTAGGCCTTTATTGTTCAAGCGAAAACGCCCGATTATTGACGAAAGAGATAACCACCCCCCCTTACGACATGCTTCAGAAACGAAAAAAATGGTCCGTTTTCAAATGTTGCGTCTTTGAATGACAATCCACATTTGTACGTGGATAATCACTTTTAGAGCTAAAATTAGATGTTTAAAGTGATTTTCAAGCTTCCAGGGGCCCTAAACACAAGATTTGAGAAATGGGTAAAAGTGAATGAAAATGGCCAATTTACTCACTCTGAGGCCTTAAAAAGTGTTTCTCCTCCACGGGAAGTGAATTAAATACCATTTGGAGGCCTTTATTGTTCAAGCGAAAACGCCTGATTTTTGATGAAAGAGATAACTACCCCCCCTTACGACATGCTTCTGAAACTAAAAAAATGGTTCATTTTCAAATGTTGCGTCTTTTGAACTACAATTAACATTGTACGTGGATAATCACTTTTAGAGATAAAATGAGATGTTTAAAGTGATTTTCAAGCTTACAGGGGCCCTAAACACGAGATTTGAGAAATGGGTAACCGTGAATGAAAATGGCCAATTTACTCACTCTGCGGCCTTAAAAAGTGTTTCTCCTCCACGGAAAGTGAATAAAATAACATTTGGATGCCTTTATTGTTCAATCAAAAACGCCCGTTTTTTGGTGAAAAAGATAACCACCCCCCCTTACGACATGCTTCAGAAACGAAAAAAATGTTCCATTTTCAAATGTTGCGTCTTTGAACTACAATTCACATTTGTACGTGGATGATCACTTTTAGAGATAAAATTAGATGTTTAAAGTGATTTACAAGCTTCCAGGGGCCCTAAACACAAGATATGAGGAATGGGTAAATATGAATGAAAATGGCCAATTTATTCACTCTGAGGCCTTAAAAAGTTTTTCTCCACTCCAGAAAGTGAATTAAATAACATTTGTAGGCCTTTATTGTTCAATCAAAAATGCCCGATTTTTGACGAAAGAGATAACCACCCCCCCTTACGACATGCTTCAGAAACTAAAAAAATGGTCCGTTTTCAAATGTTGCCTCTTTGAACTACAATTCACATTTGTACGTGGAAAAGCACCTTTAAAGATCAAATGAGATGTTTAAAGTGATTTTCATGCTTCCAGGGGCCTTAAACACAAGATTTGAGGAATGGGTAAAAGTGAATGAAATTGTCAATTTACTCACTCTGAGGCCTTAAAAAGTGTTTC
Source organism: Triturus cristatus (assembly GCF_964204655.1). Lineage (NCBI taxonomy): Eukaryota > Metazoa > Chordata > Amphibia > Caudata > Salamandridae > Triturus > Triturus cristatus. The sequence goes on along the minus strand of NC_140587.1, from coordinate 931,328,368 downwards.
TCCTCCACGGGAAGTGAATTAAATACCATTTGGAGGTCTTTATTGTTCAAGCGAAAACGCCTGATTTTTGATGAAAGAGATAACCACCCCCCCTTACGACATGCTTCTGAAACTGAAAAAATGGTTCATTTTCAAATGTTGCGTCTTTGAACCACAAATAACATTTGTACGTGGATAAACACTTTTAGAGCTAAAATTAGATGTTTAATGTGATTTTCAAGCTTCCAGGGGCCCTAAACACGAGATTTGAGAAATGGGTAAACGTGAATGAAAATGGCCAATTTACTCACTCTGCGGCCTTAAAAGGTGTTTCTCCTCCACGAAAAGTGAATAAAATAACATTTGGATGCCTTTATTGTTCAATCAAAAACGACCGATTTTTGACGAAAGAGATAACCACCCCCCCTTACGACATGCTTCAGAAACAAAAAAAATGGTTCATTTTCAAATGTTGCATCTTTGAACGACAATCCACATTTGTACGTGGATAAACACTTTTAGAGATAAAATTAGATGTTTAAAGTGATTTTCAAGCTTCCAGGGGCCCGAAACACAAGATTTGAGAAATGGGTAAAAGGGAATGAAAATGGCCAATTTACTCACTCTGAGGCCTTAAAAAGTGTTTCTCCTCAACGGGAAGTGAATTAAATAACATTTGTAGGCCTTTATTGTTCAAGCGAAAACGCCTGATTATTGACGAAAGAGATAACCACCCCCCTTACGACATGCTTCAGAAACGAAAAAAATGGTCCGTTTTCAAATGTTGCGTCTTTGAATGACAATCCACATTTGTACATGGATAATCACCATTAGAGCTAAAATTAGTTGTTTAAAGTGATTTTCAAGCTTCCAGGGGCCCTAAACACAAGATTTGAGAAATGGGTAAAAGTGAATGAAAATGGCCAATTTACTCACTCTGAGGCCTTAAAAAGTGTTTCTCCTCCACGGGAAGTGAATTAAATACCATTTGGAGGCCTTTATTGTTCAAGCAAAAACACCTGATTTTTGATGAAAGAGATAACCACCCCCCCTTACGACATGCTTCTGAAACTAAAAAATGGTCCGTTTTCAAATGTTGCCTCTTTGAACTACAATTCACATTTGTACGTGGAAAAGCACTTTTAAAGATCAAATGAGATGTTTAAAGTGATTTTCAAGCTTACAGGGGCCCTAAACACGAGATTTGAGAAATGGGTAACCGTGAATGAAAATGGCCAATTTACTCACTCTGCGGCCTTAAAAAGTGTTTCTCCTCCACGGAAAGTGAATAAAATAACATTTGGATGCCTTTATTGTTCAATCAAAAACGCCCGTTTTTTGGTGAAAAAGATAACCACCCCCCCTTACGACATGCTTCAGAAACGAAAAAAATGTTCCATTTTCAAATGTTGCGTCTTTGAACTACAATTCACATTTGTACGTGGATGATCACTTTTAGAGATAAAATTAGATGTTTAAAGTGATTTACAAGCTTCCAGGGGCCCTAAACACAAGATATGAGGAATGGGTAAATATGAATGAAAATGGCCAATTTATTCACTCTGAGGCCTTAAAAAGTTTTTCTCCACTCCAGAAAGTGAATTAAATAACATTTGTAGGCCTTTATTGTTCAATCAAAAATGCCCGATTTTTGACGAAAGAGATAACCACCCCCCCTTACGACATGCTTCAGAAACTAAAAAAATGGTCCGTTTTCAAATGTTGCCTCTTTGAACTACAATTCACATTTGTACGTGGAAAAGCACTTTTAAAGATCAAATGAGATGTTTAAAGTGATTTTCATGCTTCCAGGGGCCTTAAACACAAGATTTGAGGAATGGGTAAAAGTGAATGAAAATGGCCAAATTACTCACTCTGAGGCCTTAAAAAGTGTTTCTCCTCAACGGGAAGTGAATTAAATAACATTTGTAGGCCTTTATTGTTCAAGCGAAAACGCCCGATTATTGACGAAAGAGATAACCACCGCCCCTTACGACATGCTTCAGAAACGAAAAAAATGGTCCGTTTTCAAATGTTGCGTCTTTGAACGACAATCCACATTTGTACGTGGATAAACACTTTTAGAGCTAAAATTAGATGTTTAAAGTGATTTTCAAGCTTCCAGGGGCCCTAAACACAAGATTTGAGAAATGGGTAAAAGTGAATGAAAATGGCCAATTTACTCACTCTGAGGCCCTAAAAAGTGTTTCTCCTCCACGGGAAGTGAATTAAATACCATTTGGAGGTCTTTATTGTTCAAGCGAAAACGCCTGATTTTTGATGAAAGAGATAACCACCCCCCCTTACGACATGCTTCTGAAACTGAAAAAATGGTTCATTTTCAAATGTTGCGTCTTTGAACCACAAATAACATTTGTACGTGGATAAACACTTTTAGAGCTAAAATTAGATGTTTAATGTGATTTTCAAGCTTCCAGGGGCCCTAAACACGAGATTTGAGAAATGGGTAAACGTGAATGAAAATGGCCAATTTACTCACTCTGCGGCCTTAAAAGGTGTTTCTCCTCCACGAAAAGTGAATAAAATAACATTTGGATGCCTTTATTGTTCAATCAAAAACGACCGATTTTTGACGAAAGAGATAACCACCCCCCCTTACGACATGCTTCAGAAACAAAAAAAATGGTTCATTTTTAAATGTTGCATCTTTGAACGACAATCCACATTTGTACTTGGATAAACACTTTTAGAGATAAAATTAGATGTTTAAAGTGATTTTCAAGCTTCCAGGGGCCCTAAACACAAGATTTGAGAAATGGGTAAAAGTGAATGAAAATGGCCAATTTACTCACTCTGAGGCCTTAAAAAGTGTTTCTCCTCCACGGGAAGTGAATTAAATACCATTTGGAGGTCTTTATTGTTCAAGCGAAAACGTCTGATTTTTGATGAAAGAGATAACCACCCCCCCTTACGACATGCTTCTGAAAATGAACAAATGGTTCATTTTCAAATGTTGCGTCTTTGAACCACAATTAACATTTGTACGTGGATAAACACTTTTAGAGCTAAAATTATATGTTTAAAGTGATTTTCAAGCTTCCAGCGGCCCTAAACACGAGATTTGAGAAATGGGTAAACGTGAATGAAAAAGGCCAATTTACTCACTCTGCTGCCTTAAAAAGTGTTTCTCCTCCACGGAAAGTGAATAAAATAACATTTGGATGCCTTTATTGTTCAATCAAAAACGCCCGTTTTTGGTGAAAAAGATAACCACCCCCCCTTACGACATGATTCAGAAACAAAAAAAATGGTCCATTTTCAAATGTTGCGTCTTTGAACTACAATTCACATTTGTACGTGGATAATCACTTTTAGAGATAAAATTAGATGTTTAAAGTGATTTACAAGCTTCCAGGGGCCCTAAACACAAGATATGAGGAATGGGTAAATATGAATGAAAATGGCCAATTTATTCACTCTGAGGCCTTAAAAAGTTTTTCTCCACTCCAGAAAGTGAATTAAATAACATTTGTAGACCTTTATTGTTCAATCAAAAACGCCCGATTTTTGACGAAAGAGATAACCACCCCCCCTTATGACATGCTTCAGAAACAAAAAAAATGGTTCATTTTCAAATGTTGCATCTTTGAACGACAATCCACATTTGTACGTGGATAAACACTTTTAGAGATAAAGTTAGATGTTTAAAGTGATTTTCAAGCTTCCAGGGGCCCTAAACACAAGATTTGAGAAATGGGTAAAAGTGAATGAAAATGGCCAATTTACTCACTCTGAGGCCTTAAAAAGTGTTTCTCCTCCACGGGAAGTGAATTAAATACCATTTGGAGGCCTTTATTGTTCAAGCAAAAACACCTGATTTTTGATGAAAGAGATAACCACCCCCCCTTACGACATGCTTCTGAAACTAAAAAATGGTCCGTTTTCAAATGTTGCCTCTTTGAACTACAATTCACATTTGTACGTGGAAAAGCACTTTTAAAGATCAAATGAGATGTTTAAAGTGATTTTCAAGCTTACAGGGGCCCTAAACACGAGATTTGAGAAATGGGTAACCGTGAATGAAAATGGCCAATTTACTCACTCTGCGGCCTTAAAAAGTGTTTCTCCTCCACGGAAAGTGAATAAAATAACATTTGGATGCCTTTATTGTTCAATCAAAAACGCCCGTTTTTTGGTGAAAAAGATAACCACCCCCCCTTACGACATGCTTCAGAAACGAAAAAAATGTTCCATTTTCAAATGTTGCGTCTTTGAACTACAATTCACATTTGTACGTGGATGATCACTTTTAGAGATAAAATTAGATGTTTAAAGTGATTTACAAGCTTCCAGGGGCCCTAAACACAAGATATGAGGAATGGGTAAATATGAATGAAAATGGCCAATTTATTCACTCTGAGGCCTTAAAAAGTTTTTCTCCACTCCAGAAAGTGAATTAAATAACATTTGTAGGCCTTTATTGTTCAATCAAAAATGCCCGATTTTTGACGAAAGAGATAACCACCCCCCCTTACGACATGCTTCAGAAACTAAAAAAATGGTCCGTTTTCAAATGTTGCCTCTTTGAACTACAATTCACATTTGTACGTGGAAAAGCACTTTTAAAGATCAAATGAGATGTTTAAAGTGATTTTCATGCTTCCAGGGGCCTTAAACACAAGATTTGAGGAATGGGTAAAAGTGAATGAAAATGGCCAAATTACTCACTCTGAGGCCTTAAAAAGTGTTTCTCCTCAACGGGAAGTGAATTAAATAACATTTGTAGGCCTTTATTGTTCAAGCGAAAACGCCCGATTATTGACGAAAGAGATAACCACCGCCCCTTACGATATGCTTCAGAAACGAAAAAAATGGTCCGTTTTCAAATGTTGCGTCTTTGAACGACAATCCACATTTGTACGTGGATAAACACTTTTAGAGCTAAAATAGATGTTTAAAGTGATTTTCAAGCTTCCAGGGGCCCTAAACACAAGATTTGAGAAATGGGTAAAAGTGAATGAAAATGGCCAATTTACTCACTCTGAGGCCCTAAAAAGTGTTTCTCCTCCACGGGAAGTGAATTAAATACCATTTGGAGGTCTTTATTGTTCAAGCGAAAACGCCTGATTTTTGATGAAAGAGATAACCACCCCCCCTTACGACATGCTTCTGAAACTGAAAAAATGGTTCATTTTCAAATGTTGCGTCTTTGAACCACAAATAACATTTGTACGTGGATAAACACTTTTAGAGCTAAAATTAGATGTTTAATGTGATTTTCAAGCTTCCAGGGGCCCTAAACACGAGATTTGAGAAATGGGTAAACGTGAATGAAAATGGCCAATTTACTCACTCTGCGGCCTTAAAAGGTGTTTCTCCTCCACGAAAAGTGAATAAAATAACATTTGGATGCCTTTATTGTTCAATCAAAAACGACCGATTTTTGACGAAAGAGATAACCACCCCCCCTTACGACATGCTTCAGAAACAAAAAAAATGGTTCATTTTCAAATGTTGCATCTTTGAACGACAATCCACATTTGTACTTGGATAAACACTTTTAGAGATAAAATTAGATGTTTAAAGTGATTTTCAAGCTTCCAGGGGCCCTAAACACAAGATTTGAGAAATGGGTAAAAGTGAATGAAAATGGCCAATTTACTCACTCTGAGGCCTTAAAAAGTGTTTCTCCTCCACGGGAAGTGAATTAAATACCATTTGGAGGTCTTTATTGTTCAAGCGAAAACGTCTGATTTTTGATGAAAGAGATAACCACCCCCCCTTACGACATGCTTCTGAAAATGAACAAATGGTTCATTTTCAAATGTTGCGTCTTTGAACCACAATTAACATTTGTACGTGGATAAACACTTTTAGAGCTAAAATTATATGTTTAAAGTGATTTTCAAGCTTCCAGCGGCCCTAAACACGAGATTTGAGAAATGGGTAAACGTGAATGAAAAAGGCCAATTTACTCACTCTGCTGCCTTAAAAAGTGTTTCTCCTCCACGGAAAGTGAATAAAATAACATTTGAATGCCTTTATTGTTCAATCAAAAACGCCCGTTTTTGGTGAAAAAGATAACCACCCCCCCTTACGACATGATTCAGAAACAAAAAAAATGGTCCATTTTCAAATGTTGCGTCTTTGAACTACAATTCACATTTGTACGTGGATAATCACTTTTAGAGATAAAATTAGATGTTTAAAGTGATTTACAAGCTTCCAGGGGCCCTAAACACAAGATATGAGGAATGGGTAAATATGAATGAAAATGGCCAATTTATTCACTCTGAGGCCTTAAAAAGTTTTTCTCCACTCCAGAAAGTGAATTAAATAACATTTGTAGACCTTTATTGTTCAATCAAAAACGCCCGATTTTTGACGAAAGAGATAACCACCCCCCCTTATGACATGCTTCAGAAACAAAAAAAATGGTTCATTTTCAAATGTTGCATCTTTGAACGACAATCCACATTTGTACGTGGATAAACACTTTTAGAGATAAAGTTAGATGTTTAAAGTGATTTTCAAGCTTCCAGGGGCCCTAAACACAAGATTTGAGAAATGGGTAAAAGTGAATGAAAATGGCCAATGTACTCACTCTGAGGCCTTAAAAAGTGTTTCTCCTCAACGGGAAGTGAATTAAATAACATTTGTAGGCCTTTATTGTTCAAGCGAAGACGCCCGATTATTGACGAAAGAGATAACCACCCCCCCTTACGACATGCTTCAGAAACGAAAAAAATGGTCCGTTTTCAAATGTTGCGTCTTTGAATGACAATCCACATTTGTACGTGGTAATCACTTTTAGAGCTAAAATTAGATGTTTAAAGTGATTTTCAAGCTTCCAGGGGCCCTAAACACAAGATATGAGGAATAGGTAAATATGAATGAAAATGGCCAATTTATTCACTCTGAGGCCTTAAAAAGTTTTTCTCCACTCCAGAAAGTGAATTAAATAACATTTGTAGGCCTTTATTGTTCAATCAAAAACGCCCGATTTTTGACGAAAGAGATAACCACCCCCCCTTACGACATGCTTCAGAAACTAAAAAAATGGTCCGTTTTTAAATGTAGCCTCTTTGAACTACAATTCACATTTGTACGTGGAAAAGCACTTTTAAAGATCAAATGAGATGTTTAAAGTGATTTTCATGCTTCCAGGGGCCTTAAACACAAGATTTGAGGAATGGGTAAAAGTGAATGAAAATGGCCAATTTACTCACTCTGAGGCCTTAAAAAGTGTTTCTCCTCCACGGGAAGTGAATTAAATAACATTTGTAGGCCTTTATTGTTCAAGCGAGAACGCCCGATTATTGACGGAAGAGATAACCACCCCCCCTTATGACATGCTTCAGAAACGTAAAAAATGGCCCGTTTTCAAATGTTGCGTCTTTGAATGACAATCCACATTTGTACGTGGATAATCACTTTTAGAGCTAAAATTAGATGTTTAAAGTGATTTTCAAGCTTCCAGGGGCCCTAAACACGAGATATGAGGAATGGGTAAATATGAATGAAAATGGCCAATTTATTCACTCTGAGGCCTTAAAAAGTTTTTCTCCACTCCAGAAAGTGAATTAAATAACATTTGTAGGCCTTTATTGTTCAATCAAAAACGCCCGATTTTTGACGAAAGAGATAACCACCCCCCCCTTACGACATGCTTCAGAAACTAAAAAAATGGTCCGTTTTTAAATGTAGCCTCTTTGAAATACAATTCACATTTGTACGTGGAAAAGCACTTTTAAAGATCAAATGAGATGTTTAAAGTGATTTTCATGCTTCCAGGGGCCTTAAACACAAGATTTGAGGAATGGGTAAAAGTGAATGAAAATGGCCAATTTACTCACTCTGAGGCCTTAAAAAGTGTTTCTCCTCCACGGGAAGTGAATTAAATAACATTTGTAGGCCTTTATTGTTCAAGCTTGAACGGCCTATTATTGACGAAAGAGATAACCACCCCCCTTTACGACATGCTTCAGAAACGTAAAAAATGGCCCGTTTTCAAATGTTGCGTCTTTGACTGACAATCCACATTTGTACGTGGATAATCACTTTTAGAGCTAAAATTAGATGTTTAAAGTGATTTTCAAGCTTCCAGGGGCCCTAAACACGAGATTTGAAAAATGGGTAACCGTGAATGAAAATGGCCAATTTTTTCACTCTGCGGCCTTAAAAAGTGTTTCTCCTCCACGGAAAGTGAATAAAATAACATTTGGATGCCTTTATTGTTCAATCAAAAACGCCCGTATTTTGGTGAAAAAGATAACCACCCCCCCTTACGACATGCTTCAGAAACGAAAAAAATGTTCCATTTTCAAATGTTGCGTCTTTGAACTACAATTCACATTTGTACGTGGATGATCACTTTTAGAGATAAAATTAGATGTTTAAAGTGATTTACAAGCTTCCAGGGGCCCTAAACACAAGATATAAGGAATGGGTAAATATGAATGAATATGGCCAATTTATTCACTCTGAGGCCTTAAAAAGTTTTTCTCCACTCCAGAAAGTGAATTAAATAAAATTTGTAGACCTTTATTGTTCAATCAAAAACGCCCGATTATTGACGAAAGAGATAACCACCTCCCCTTACGACATGCTTCAGAAACAAAAAAAATGGTTCATTTTCAAATGTTGCATCTTTGAACGACAATCCACATTTGTAAGTGGATAAACACTTTTAGAGATAAAATTAGATGTTTAAAGTGATTTTCAAGCTTCCAGGGGCCCTAAACACAAGATTTGAGAAATGGGTAAAAGTGAATGAAAATGACCAATTTACTCACTCTGAGGCCTTAAAAAGTGTTTCTCCTCAACGGAAAGTGAATTAAATAACATTTGTAGGCCTTTATTGTTCAAGCGAAAACGCCCGATTATTGACGAAAGAGATAACCACCCCCCCTTACGACATGCTTCAGAAACGAAAAAAATGGTCCGTTTTCAAATGTTGCGTCTTTGAATGACAATCCACATTTGTACGTGGATAATCACTTTTAGAGCTAAAATTATATGTTTAAAGTGATTTTCAAGCTTCCAGCGGCCCTAAACACGAGATTTGAGAAATGGGTAAACGTGAATGAAAAAGGCCAATTTACTCACTCTGCTGCCTTAAAAAGTGTTTCTCCTCCACGGAAAGTGAATAAAATAACATTTGGATGCCTTTATTGTTCAATCAAAAACGCCCGTTTTTGGTGAAAAAGATAACCACCCCCCCTTACGACATGCTTCAGAAACTAAAAAAATGGTCCGTTTTTAAATGTAGCCTCTTTGAAATACAATTCACATTTGTACGTGGAAAAGCACTTTTAAAGATCAAATGAGATGTTTAAAGTGATTTTCATGCTTCCAGGGGCCTTAAACACAAGATTTGAGGAATGGGTAAAAGTGAATGAAAATGGCCAATTTACTCACTCTGAAGCCTTAAAAAGTGTTTCTCCTCCACGGGAAGTGAATTAAATAACATTTGTAGGCCTTTATTGTTCAAGCTTGAACGGCCTATTATTGACGAAAGAGATAACCACCCCCCTTTACGACATGCTTCAGAAACGTAAAAAATGGCCCGTTTTCAAATGTTGCGTCTTTGACTGACAATCCACATTTGTACGTGGATAATCACTTTTAGAGCTAAAATTAGATGTTTAAAGTGATTTTCAAGCTTCCAGGGGCCCTAAACACGAGATTTGAAAAATGGGTAACCGTGAATGAAAATGGCCAATTTTTTCACTCTGCGGCCTTAAAAAGTGTTTCTCCTCCACGGAAAGTGAATAAAATAACATTTGGATGCCAATCAAAAACGCCCGTATTTTGGTGAAAAAGATAACCACCCCCCCTTACGACATGCTTCAGAAACGAAAAAAATGTTCCATTTTCAAATGTTGCGTCTTTGAACTACAATTCACATTTGTACGTGGATGATCACTTTTAGAGATAAAATTAGATGTTTAAAGTGATTTACAAGCTTCCAGGGGCCCTAAACACAAGATATAAGGAATGGGTAAATATGAATGAAAATGGCCAATTTATTCACTCTGAGGCCTTAAAAAGTTTTTCTCCACTCCAGAAAGTGAATTAAATAAAATTTGTAGACCTTTATTGTTCAATCAAAAACGCCCGATTATTGACGAAAGAGATAACCACCTCCCCTTACGACATGCTTCAGAAACAAAAAAAATGGTTCATTTTCAAATGTTGCATCTTTGAACGACAATCCACATTTGTAAGTGGATAAACACTTTTAGAGATAAAATTAGATGTTTAAAGTGATTTTCAAGCTTCCAGGGGCCCTAAACACAAGATTTGAGAAATGGGTAAAAGTGAATGAAAATGACCAATTTACTCACTCTGAGGCCTTAAAAAGTGTTTCTCCTCAACGGAAAGTGAATTAAATAACATTTGTAGGCCTTTATTGTTCAAGCGAAAACGCCCGATTATTGACGAAAGAGATAACCACCCCCCCTTACGACATGCTTCAGAAACGAAAAAAATGGTCCGTTTTCAAATGTTGCGTCTTTGAATGACAATCCACATTTGTACGTGGATAATCACTTTTAGAGCTAAAATTAGATGTTTAAAGTGATTTTCAAGCTTCCAGGGGCCCTAAACACAAGATTTGAGAAATGGGTAAAAGTGAATGAAAATGGCCAATTTACTCACTCTGAGGCCTTAAAAAGTGTTTCTCCTCCACGGGAAGTGAATTAAATACCATTTGGAGGCCTTTATTGTTCAAGCGAAAACGCCTGATTTTTGATGAAAGAGATAACCACCCCCCCTTACGACATGCTTCTTAAACTAAAAAAATGGTTCATTTTCAAATGTTGCGTCTTTGAACTACAATTAACATTGTACGTGGATAATCACTTTTAGAGATAAAATGAGATGTTTAAAGTGATTTTCAAGCTTCCAGGGGCCCTAAACACGAGATTTGAGAAATGGGTAAATATGAATGAAAATGGCCAATTTATTCACTCCGAGGCCTTAAAAAGTTTTTCTCCACTCCAGAAAGTGAATTAAATAACATTTGGATGCCTTTATTGTTCAATCAAAAACGCCCGTTTTTTGGTGAAAAAGATAACCACCCCCCCTTACGACATGCTTCAGAAACTAAAAAAATGGTCTGTTTTCAAATGTAGCCTCTTTGAACTACAATTCACATTTGTACGTGGAAAAGCACTTTTAAAGATCAAATGAGATGGTTAAAGTGATTTTCATGCTTCCAGGGGCCTTAAACACAAGATTTGAGGTATGGGTAAAAGTGAATGAAAATGGCCAATTTACTCACTCTGAGGCCTTAAAAAGTGTTTCTCCTCCACGGGAAGTGAATTAAATACCATTATGAGGCCTTTATTGTTCAAGCGAAAACGCCTGATTTTTGATGAAAGAGATAACCACCCCCCCTTACGACATGCTTCTGAAACTGAAAAAATGGTTCATTTTCAAATGTTGCGTCTTTGAACCACAAATAACATTTGTACGTGGATAAACACTTTTAGAGCTAAAATTAGATGTTTAATGTGATTTTCAAGCTTCCAGGGGCCCTAAACACGAGATTTGAGAAATGGGTAAACGTGAATGAAAATGGCCAATTTACTCACTCTGCGGCCTTAAAAGGTGTTTCTCCTCCACGAAAAGTGAATAAAATAACATTTGGATGCCTTTATTGTTCAATCAAAAACGACCGATTTTTGACGAAAGAGATAACCACCCCCCCTTACAACATGCTTCAGAAACAAAAAAAATGGTTCATTTTCAAATGTTGCATCTTTGAACGACAATCCACATTTGTACGTGGATAAACACTTTTAGAGATAAAATTAGATGTTTAAAGTGATTTTCAAGCTTCCAGGGGCCCTAAACACAAGATTTGAGAAATGGGAAAAAGTGAATGAAAATGGCCAATTTACTCACTCTGAGGCCTTAAAAAGTGTTTCTCCTCAACGGGAAGTGAATTAAATAACATTTGTAGGCCTTTATTGTTCAAGCGAAAACGCCCGATTATTGACGAAAGAGATAACCACCCCCCCTTACGACATGCTTCAGAAACGAAAAAAATGGTCCGTTTTCAAATGTTGCGTCTTTGAATGACAATCCACATTTGTACGTGGATAATCACTTTTAGAGCTAAAATTAGATGTTTAAAGTGATTTTCAAGCTTCCAGGGGCCCTAAACACAAGATTTGAGAAATGGGTAAAAGTGAATGAAAATGGCCAATTTACTCACTCTGAGGCCTTAAAAAGTGTTTCTCCTCCACGGGAAGTGAATTAAATACCATTTGGAGGCCTTTATTGTTCAAGCGAAAACGCCTGATTTTTGATGAAAGAGATAACTACCCCCCCTTACGACATGCTTCTGAAACTAAAAAAATGGTTCATTTTCAAATGTTGCGTCTTTTGAACTACAATTAACATTGTACGTGGATAATCACTTTTAGAGATAAAATGAGATGTTTAAAGTGATTTTCAAGCTTACAGGGGCCCTAAACACGAGATTTGAGAAATGGGTAACCGTGAATGAAAATGGCCAATTTACTCACTCTGCGGCCTTAAAAAGTGTTTCTCCTCCACGGAAAGTGAATAAAATAACATTTGGATGCCTTTATTGTTCAATCAAAAACACCTGTTTTTTGGTGAAAAAGATAACCACCCCACCTTACAGAAACGAAAAAAATGGTCCATTTTCAAATGTTGCGTCTTTGAACTACAATTCACATTTGTACGTGGATGATCACTTTTAGAGATAAAATTAGATGTTTAAAGTGATTTACAAGCTTCCAGGGGCCCTAAACACAAGATATGAGGAATGGGTAAATATGAATGAAAATGGCCAATTTATTCACTCTGAGGCCTTAAAAAGTTTTTCTCCACTCCAGAAAGTGAATTAAATAACATTTGTAGGCCTTTATTGTTCAATCAAAAATGCCCGATTTTTGACGAAAGAGATAACCACCCCCCCTTACGACATGCTTCAGAAACTAAAAAAATGGTCCGTTTTCAAATGTTGCCTCTTTGAACTACAATTCACATTTGTACGTGGAAAAGCACTTTTAAAGATCAAATGAGATGTTTAAAGTGATTTTCATGCTTCCAGGGGCCTTAAACACAAGATTTGAGGAATGGGTAAAAGTGAATGAAATTGTCAATTTACTCACTCTGAGGCCTTAAAAAGTGTTTCTCCTCAACGGGAAGTGAATTAAATAACATTTGTAGGCCTTTATTGTTCAAGCGAAAACGCCCGATTATTGACGAAAGAGATAACCACCGCCCCTTACGACATGCTTCAGAAACGAAAAAAATGGTCCGTTTTCAAATGTTGCGTCTTTGAACGACAATCCACATTTGTACGTGGATAAACACTTTTAGAGCTAAAATTAGATGTTTAAAGTGATTTTCAAGCTTCCAGGGGCCCTAAACACAAGATTTGAGAAATGGGTAAAAGTGAATGAAAATGGCCAATTTACTCACTCTGAGGCCTTAAAAAGTGTTTCTCCTCCACGGGAAGTGAATTAAATACCATTTGGAGGTCTTTATTGTTCAAGCGAAAACGCCTGATTTTTGATGAAAGAGATAACCACCCCCCCTTACGACATGCTTCAGAAACGAAAAAAATGGTCCGTTTTCAAATGTTGCGTCTTTGAATGACAATCCACATTTGTACGTGGATAATCACTTTTAGAGCTAAAATTAGATGTTTAAAGTGATTTTCAAGCTTCCAGGGGCCCTAAACACAAGATTTGAGAAATGGGTAAAAGTGAATGAAAATGGCCAATTTACTCACTCTGAGGCCTTAAAAAGTGTTTCTCCTCCACGGGAAGTGAATTAAATACCATTTGGAGGCCTTTATTGTTCAAGCAAAAACACCTGATTTTTGATGAAAGAGATAACCACCCCCCCTTACGACATGCTTCTGAAACTAAAAAAATGGTCCGTTTTCAAATGTTGCCATTTGTACGTGGAAAAGCACTTTTAAAGATCAAATGAGATGTTTAAAGTGATTTTCAAGCTTACAGGGGCCCTAAACACGAGATTTGAGAAATGGGTAACCGTGAATGAAAATGGCCAATTTACTCACTCTGCGGCCTTAAAAAGTGTTTCTCCTCCACGGAAAGTGAATAAAATAACATTTTCAAATGTTGCCATTTGTACGTGGAAAAGCACTTTTAAAGATCAAATGAGATGTTTAAAGTGATTTTCAAGCTTACAGGGGCCCTAAACACGAGATTTGAGAAATGGGTAACCGTGAATGAAAATGGCCAATTTACTCACTCTGCGGCCTTAAAAAGTGTTTCTCCTCCACGGAAAGTGAATAAAATAACATTTGGATGCCTTTATTGTTCAATCAAAAACGCCCGTTTTTTGGTGAAAAAGATAACCACCCCCCCTTACGACATGCTTCAGAAACGAAAAAAATGTTCCATTTTCAAATGTTGCGTCTTTGAACTACAATTCACATTTGTACGTGGATGATCACTTTTAGAGATAAAATTAGATGTTTAAAGTGATTTACAAGCTTCCAGGGGCCCTAAACACAAGATATGAGGAATGGGTAAATATGAATGAAAATGGCCAATTTATTCACTCTGAGGCCTTAAAAAGTTTTTCTCCACTCCAGAAAGTGAATTAAATAACATTTGTAGGCCTTTATTGTTCAATCAAACATGCCCGATTTTTGACGAAAGAGATAACCACCCCCCCTTACGACATGCTTCAGAAACTAAAAAAATGGTCCGTTTTCAAATGTTGCCTCTTTGAACTACAATTCACATTTGTACGTGGAAAAGCACTTTTAAAGATCAAATGAGATGTTTAAAGTGATTTTCATGCTTCCAGGGGCCTTAAACACAAGATTTGAGGAATGGGTAAAAGTGAATGAAAATGGCCAATTTACTCACTCTGAAGCCTTAAAAAGTGTTTCTCCTCCACGGGAAGTGAATTAAATAACATTTGTAGGCCTTTATTGTTCAAGCTTGAACGGCCTATTATTGACGAAAGAGATAACCACCCCCCTTTACGACATGCTTCAGAAACGTAAAAAATGGCCCGTTTTCAAATGTTGCGTCTTTGACTGACAATCCACATTTGTACGTGGATAATCACTTTTAGAGCTAAAATTAGATGTTTAAAGTGATTTTCAAGCTTCCAGGGGCCCTAAACACGAGATTTGAAAAATGGGTAACCGTGAATGAAAATGGCCAATTTTTTCACTCTGCGGCCTTAAAAAGTGTTTCTCCTCCACGGAAAGTGAATAAAATAACATTTGGATGCCTTTATTGTTCAATCAAAAACGCCCGTATTTTGGTGAAAAAGATAACCACCCCCCCTTACGACATGCTTCAGAAACGAAAAAAATGTTCCATTTTCAAATGTTGCGTCTTTGAACTACAATTCACATTTGTACGTGGATGATCACTTTTAGAGATAAAATTAGATGTTTAAAGTGATTTACAAGCTTCCAGGGGCCCTAAACACAAGATATAAGGAATGGGTAAATATGAATGAAAATGGCCAATTTATTCACTCTGAGGCCTTAAAAAGTTTTTCTCCACTCCAGAAAGTGAATTAAATAAAATTTGTAGACCTTTATTGTTCAATCAAAAACGCCCGATTATTGACGAAAGAGATAACCACCTCCCCTTACGACATGCTTCAGAAACAAAAAAAATGGTTCATTTTCAAATGTTGCATCTTTGAACGACAATCCACATTTGTAAGTGGATAAACACTTTTAGAGATAAAATTAGATGTTTAAAGTGATTTTCAAGCTTCCAGGGGCCCTAAACACAAGATTTGAGAAATGGGTAAAAGTGAATGAAAATGACCAATTTACTCACTCTGAGGCCTTAAAAAGTGTTTCTCCTCAACGGAAAGTGAATTAAATAACATTTGTAGGCCTTTATTGTTCAAGCGAAAACGCCCGATTATTGACGAAAGAGATAACCACCCCCCCTTACGACATGCTTCAGAAACGAAAAAAATGGTCCGTTTTCAAATGTTGCGTCTTTGAATGACAATCCACATTTGTACGTGGATAATCACTTTTAGAGCTAAAATTATATGTTTAAAGTGATTTTCAAGCTTCCAGCGGCCCTAAACACGAGATTTGAGAAATGGGTAAACGTGAATGAAAAAGGCCAATTTACTCACTCTGCTGCCTTAAAAAGTGTTTCTCCTCCACGGAAAGTGAATAAAATAACATTTGGATGCCTTTATTGTTCAATCAAAAACGCCCGTTTTTGGTGAAAAAGATAACCACCCCCCCTTACGACATGCTTCAGAAACTAAAAAAATGGTCCGTTTTTAAATGTAGCCTCTTTGAAATACAATTCACATTTGTACGTGGAAAAGCACTTTTAAAGATCAAATGAGATGTTTAAAGTGATTTTCATGCTTCCAGGGGCCTTAAACACAAGATTTGAGGAATGGGTAAAAGTGAATGAAAATGGCCAATTTACTCACTCTGAAGCCTTAAAAAGTGTTTCTCCTCCACGGGAAGTGAATTAAATAACCTTTGTAGGCCTTTATTGTTCAAGCTTGAACGGCCTATTATTGACGAAAGAGATAACCACCCCCCTTTACGACATGCTTCAGAAACGTAAAAAATGGCCCATTTTCAAATGTTGCGTCTTTGACTGACAATCCACATTTGTACGTGGATAATCACTTTTAGAGCTAAAATTAGATGTTTAAAGTGATTTTCAAGCTTCCAGGGGCCCTAAACACGAGATTTGAAAAATGGGTAACCGTGAATGAAAATGGCCAATTTTTTCACTCTGCGGCCTTAAAAAGTGTTTCTCCTCCACGGAAAGTGAATAAAATAACATTTGGATGCCTTTATTGTTCAATCAAAAACGCCCGTATTTTGGTGAAAAAGATAACCACCCCCCCTTACGACATGCTTCAGAAACGAAAAAAATGTTCCATTTTCAAATGTTGCGTCTTTGAACTACAATTCACATTTGTACGTGGATGATCACTTTTAGAGATAAAATTAGATGTTTAAAGTGATTTACAAGCTTCCAGGGGCCCTAAACACAAGATATAAGGAATGGGTAAATATGAATGAAAATGGCCAATTTATTCACTCTGAGGCCTTAAAAAGTTTTTCTCCACTCCAGAAAGTGAATTAAATAAAATTTGTAGACCTTTATTGTTCAATCAAAAACGCCCGATTATTGACGAAAGAGATAACCACCTCCCCTTACGACATGCTTCAGAAACAAAAAAAATGGTTCATTTTCAAATGTTGCATCTTTGAACGACAATCCACATTTGTAAGTGGATAAACACTTTTAGAGATAAAATTAGATGTTTAAAGTGATTTTCAAGCTTCCAGGGGCCCTAAACACAAGATTTGAGAAATGGGTAAAAGTGAATGAAAATGACCAATTTACTCACTCTGAGGCCTTAAAAAGTGTTTCTCCTCAACGGAAAGTGAATTAAATAACATTTGTAGGCCTTTATTGTTCAAGCGAAAACGCCCGATTATTGACGAAAGAGATAACCACCCCCCCTTACGACATGCTTCAGAAACGAAAAAAATGGTCCGTTTTCAAATGTTGCGTCTTTGAATGACAATCCACATTTGTACGTGGATAATCACTTTTAGAGCTAAAATTAGATGTTTAAAGTGATTTTCAAGCTTCCAGGGGCCCTAAACACAAGATTTGAGAAATGGGTAAAAGTGAATGAAAATGGCCAATTTACTCACTCTGAGGCCTTAAAAAGTGTTTCTCCTCCACGGGAAGTGAATTAAATACCATTTGGAGGCCTTTATTGTT
Organism: Triturus cristatus; assembly: GCF_964204655.1. Taxonomy (NCBI): domain Eukaryota; kingdom Metazoa; phylum Chordata; class Amphibia; order Caudata; family Salamandridae; genus Triturus; species Triturus cristatus. Next base: position 931,310,648 of record NC_140587.1, on the reverse strand, counting down.
CAAGCGAAAACGCCTGATTTTTGATGAAAGAGATAACCACCCCCCCTTACGACATGCTTCTTAAACTAAAAAAATGGTTCATTTTCAAATGTTGCGTCTTTGAACTACAATTAACATTGTACGTGGATAATCACTTTTAGAGATAAAATGAGATGTTTAAAGTGATTTTCAAGCTTCCAGGGGCCCTAAACACGAGATTTGAGAAATGGGTAAATATGAATGAAAATGGCCAATTTATTCACTCCGAGGCCTTAAAAAGTTTTTCTCCACTCCAGAAAGTGAATTAAATAACATTTGGATGCCTTTATTGTTCAATCAAAAACGCCCGTTTTTTGGTGAAAAAGATAACCACCCCCCCTTACGACATGCTTCAGAAACTAAAAAAATGGTCTGTTTTCAAATGTAGCCTCTTTGAACTACAATTCACATTTGTACGTGGAAAAGCACTTTTAAAGATCAAATGAGATGTTTAAAGTGATTTTCATGCTTCCAGGGGCCTTAAACACAAGATTTGAGGTATGGGTAAAAGTGAATGAAAATGGCCAATTTACTCACTCTGAGGCCTTAAAAAGTGTTTCTCCTCCACGGGAAGTGAATTAAATACCATTATGAGGCCTTTATTGTTCAAGCGAAAACGCCTGATTTTTGATGAAAGAGATAACCACCCCCCCTTACGACATGCTTCTGAAACTGAAAAAATGGTTCATTTTCAAATGTTGCGTCTTTGAACCACAAATAACATTTGTACGTGGATAAACACTTTTAGAGCTAAAATTAGATGTTTAATGTGATTTTCAAGCTTCCAGGGGCCCTAAACACGAGATTTGAGAAATGGGTAAACGTGAATGAAAATGGCCAATTTACTCACTCTGCGGCCTTAAAAGGTGTTTCTCCTCCACGAAAAGTGAATAAAATAACATTTGGATGCCTTTATTGTTCAATCAAAAACGACCGATTTTTGACGAAAGAGATAACCACCCCCCCTTACAACATGCTTCAGAAACAAAAAAAATGGTTCATTTTCAAATATTGCATCTTTGAACGACAATCCACATTTGTACGTGGATAAACACTTTTAGAGATAAAATTAGATGTTTAAAGTGATTTTCAAGCTTCCAGGGGCCCTAAACACAAGATTTGAGAAATGGGAAAAAGTGAATGAAAATGGCCAATTTACTCACTCTGAGGCCTTAAAAAGTGTTTCTCCTCAACGGGAAGTGAATTAAATAACATTTGTAGGCCTTTATTGTTCAAGCGAAAATGCCCGATTATTGACGAAAGAGATAACCACCCCCCCTTACGACATGCTTCAGAAACGAAAAAAATGGTCCGTTTTCAAATGTTGCGTCTTTGAATGACAATCCACATTTGTACGTGGATAATCACTTTTAGAGCTAAAATTAGATGTTTAAAGTGATTTTCAAGCTTCCAGGGGCCCTAAACACAAGATTTGAGAAATGGGTAAAAGTGAATGAAAATGGCCAATTTACTCACTCTGAGGCCTTAAAAAGTGTTTCTCCTCCACGGGAAGTGAATTAAATACCATTTGGAGGCCTTTATTGTTCAAGCGAAAACGCCTGATTTTTGACGAAAGAGATAACCACCCCCCCTTACGACATGCTTCAGAAACAAAAAAAATGGTCCATTTTCAAATGTTGCGTCTTTGAACTGCAATTCACATTTGTACGTGGATAATCACTTTTAGAGATACAATTAGATGTTTAAAGTGATTTACAAGCTTCCAGGGGCCCTAAACACAAGATATGAGGAATGGGTAAAGATGAATGAAAATGGCCAATTTATTCACTCTGAGGCCTTAAAAAGTTTTTCTCCACTCCAGAAAGTGAATTAAATAACATTTGTAGACCTTTATTGTTCAATCAAAAACGCCCGATTTTTGACGAAAGAGATAACCACCCCCCCTTACGACATGCTTCAGAAACAAAAAAAATGGTTCATTTTCAAATGTTGCATCTTTGAACGACAATCCACATTTGTACGTGGATAAACACTTTTAGAGATAAAATTAGATGTTTAAAGTGATTTTCAAGCTTCCAGGGGCCCTAAACACAAGATTTGAGAAATGGGAAAAAGTGAATGAAAATGGCCAATTTACTCACTCTGAGGCCTTAAAAAGTGTTTCTCCTCAACGGGAAGTGAATTAAATAACATTTGTAGGCCTTTATTGTTCAAGCGAAAACGCCCGATTATTGACGAAAGAGATAACCACCCCCCTTACGACATGCTTCAGAAACGAAAAAAATGGTCCGTTTTCAAATGTTGCGTCTTTGAATGACAATCCACATTTGTACGTGGATAATCACTTTTAGAGCTAAAATTAGATGTTTAAAGTGATTTTCAAGCTTCCAGGGGCCCTAAACACAAGATTTGAGAAATGGGTAAAAGTGAATGAAAATGGCCAATTTACTCACTCTGAGGCGTTAAAAAGTGTTTCTCCTCCACGGGAAGTGAATTAAATACCATTTGGAGGCCTTTATTGTTCAAGCGAAAACGCCTGATTTTTGATGAAAGAGATAACTACCCCCCCTTACGACATGCTTCTGAAACTAAAAAAATGGTTCATTTTCAAATGTTGCGTCTTTTGAACTACAATTAACATTGTACGTGGATAATCACTTTTAGAGATAAAATGAGATGTTTAAAGTGATTTTCAAGCTTACAGGGGCCCTAAACACGAGATTTGAGAAATGGGTAACCGTGAATGAAAATGGCCAATTTACTCACTCTGCGGCCTTAAAAAGTGTTTCTCCTCCACGGAAAGTGAATAAAATAACATTTGGATGCCTTTATTGTTCAATCAAAAACGCCTGTTTTTTGGTGAAAAAGATAACCACCCCACCTTACAGAAACGAAAAAAATGGTCCATTTTCAAATGTTGCGTCTTTGAACTACAATTCACATTTGTACGTGGATGATCACTTTTAGAGATAAAATTAGATGTTTAAAGTGATTTACAAGCTTCCAGGGGCCCTAAACACAAGATATGAGGAATGGGTAAATATGAATGAAAATGGCCAATTTATTCACTCTGAGGCCTTAAAAAGTTTTTCTCCACTCCAGAAAGTGAATTAAATAACATTTGTAGGCCTTTATTGTTCAATCAAAAATGCCCGATTTTTGACGAAAGAGATAACCACCCCCCCTTACGACATGCTTCAGAAACTAAAAAAATGGTCCGTTTTCAAATGTTGCCTCTTTGAACTACAATTCACATTTGTACGTGGAAAAGCACTTTTAAAGATCAAATGAGATGTTTAAAGTGATTTTCATGCTTCCAGGGGCCTTAAACACAAGATTTGAGGAATGGGTAAAAGTGAATGAAATTGTCAATTTACTCACTCTGAGGCCTTAAAAAGTGTTTCTCCTCAACGGGAAGTGAATTAAATAACATTTGTAGGCCTTTATTGTTCAAGCGAAAACGCCCGATTATTGACGAAAGAGATAACCACCGCCCCTTACGACATGCTTCAGAAACGACAAAAATGGTCCGTTTTCAAATGTTGCGTCTTTGAACGACAATCCACATTTGTACGTGGATAAACACTTTTAGAGCTAAAATTAGATGTTTAAAGTGATTTTCAAGCTTCCAGGGGCCCTAAACACAAGATTTGAGAAATGGGTAAAAGTGAATGAAAATGGCCAATTTACTCACTCTGAGGCCTTAAAAAGTGTTTCTCCTCCACGGGAAGTGAATTAAATACCATTTGGAGGTCTTTATTGTTCAAGCGAAAACGCCTGATTTTTGATGAAAGAGATAACCACCCCCCCTTACGACATGCTTCAGAAACGAAAAAAATGGTCCGTTTTCAAATGTTGCGTCTTTGAATGACAATCCACATTTGTACGTGGATAATCACTTTTAGAGCTAAAATTAGATGTTTAAAGTGATTTTCAAGCTTCCAGGGGCCCTAAACACAAGATTTGAGAAATGGGTAAAAGTGAATGAAAATGGCCAATTTACTCACTCTGAGGCCTTAAAAAGTGTTTCTCCTCCACGGGAAGTGAATTAAATACCATTTGGAGGCCTTTATTGTTCAAGCAAAAACACCTGATTTTTGATGAAAGAGATAACCACCCCCCCTTACGACATGCTTCTGAAACTAAAAAAATGGTCCGTTTTCAAATGTTGCCATTTGTACGTGGAAAAGCACTTTTAAAGATCAAATGAGATGTTTAAAGTGATTTTCAAGCTTACAGGGGCCCTAAACACGAGATTTGAGAAATGGGTAACCGTGAATGAAAATGGCCAATTTACTCACTCTGCGGCCTTAAAAAGTGTTTCTCCTCCACGGAAAGTGAATAAAATAACATTTTCAAATGTTGCCATTTGTACGTGGAAAAGCACTTTTAAAGATCAAATGAGATGTTTAAAGTGATTTTCAAGCTTACAGGGGCCCTAAACACGAGATTTGAGAAATGGGTAACCGTGAATGAAAATGGCCAATTTACTCACTCTGCGGCCTTAAAAAGTGTTTCTCCTCCACGGAAAGTGAATAAAATAACATTTGGATGCCTTTATTGTTCAATCAAAAACGCCCGTTTTTTGGTGAAAAAGATAACCACCCCCCCTTACGACATGCTTCAGAAACGAAAAAAATGTTCCATTTTCAAATGTTGCGTCTTTGAACTACAATTCACATTTGTACGTGGATGATCACTTTTAGAGATAAAATTAGATGTTTAAAGTGATTTACAAGCTTCCAGGGGCCCTAAACACAAGATATGAGGAATGGGTAAATATGAATGAAAATGGCCAATTTATTCACTCTGAGGCCTTAAAAAGTTTTTCTCCACTCCAGAAAGTGAATTAAATAACATTTGTAGGCCTTTATTGTTCAATCAAAAATGCCCGATTTTTGACGAAAGAGATAACCACCCCCCCTTACGACATGCTTCAGAAACTAAAAAAATGGTCCGTTTTCAAATGTTGCCTCTTTGAACTACAATTCACATTTGTACGTGGAAAAGCACTTTTAAAGATCAAATGAGATGTTTAAAGTGATTTTCATGCTTCCAGGGGCCTTAAACACAAGATTTGAGGAATGGGTAAAAGTGAATGAAAATGGCCAAATTACTCACTCTGAGGCCTTAAAAAGTGTTTCTCCTCAACGGGAAGTGAATTAAATAACATTTGTAGGCCTTTATTGTTCAAGCGAAAACGCCCGATTATTGACGAAAGAGATAACCACCGCCCCTTACGACATGCTTCAGAAACGAAAAAAATGGTCCGTTTTCAAATGTTGCGTCTTTGAACGACAATCCACATTTGTACGTGGATAAACACTTTTAGAGCTAAAATTAGATGTTTAAAGTGATTTTCAAGCTTCCAGGGGCCCTAAACACAAGATTTGAGAAATGGGTAAAAGTGAATGAAAATGGCCAATTTACTCACTCTGAGGCCCTAAAAAGTGTTTCTCCTCCACGGGAAGTGAATTAAATACCATTTGGAGGTCTTTATTGTTCAAGCGAAAACGCCTGATTTTTGATGAAAGAGATAACCACCCCCCCTTACGACATGCTTCTGAAACTGAAAAAATGGTTCATTTTCAAATGTTGCGTCTTTGAACCACAAATAACATTTGTACGTGGATAAACACTTTTAGAGCTAAAATTAGATGTTTAATGTGATTTTCAAGCTTCCAGGGGCCCTAAACACGAGATTTGAGAAATGGGTAAACGTGAATGAAAATGGCCAATTTACTCACTCTGCGGCCTTAAAAGGTGTTTCTCCTCCACGAAAAGTGAATAAAATAACATTTGGATGCCTTTATTGTTCAATCAAAAACGACCGATTTTTGACGAAAGAGATAACCACCCCCCCTTACGACATGCTTCAGAAACGAAAAAAATGTTCCATTTTCAAATGTTGCGTCTTTGAACTACAATTCACATTTGTACGTGGATGATCACTTTTAGAGATAAAATTAGATGTTTAAAGTGATTTACAAGCTTCCAGGGGCCCTAAACACAAGATATGAGGAATGGGTAAATATGAATGAAAATGGCCAATTTATTCACTCTGAGGCCTTAAAAAGTTTTTCTCCACTCCAGAAAGTGAATTAAATAACATTTGTAGGCCTTTATTGTTCAATCAAAAATGCCCGATTTTTGACGAAAGAGATAACCACCCCCCCTTACGACATGCTTCAGAAACTAAAAAAATGGTCCGTTTTCAAATGTTGCCTCTTTGAACTACAATTCACATTTGTACGTGGAAAAGCACTTTTAAAGATCAAATGAGATGTTTAAAGTGATTTTCATGCTTCCAGGGGCCTTAAACACAAGATTTGAGGAATGGGTAAAAGTGAATGAAAATGGCCAAATTACTCACTCTGAGGCCTTAAAAAGTGTTTCTCCTCAACGGGAAGTGAATTAAATAACATTTGTAGGCCATTATTGTTCAAGCGAAAACGCCCGATTATTGACGAAAGAGATAACCACCCCCCCCTTACGACATGCTTCAGAAACGAAAAAAATGGTCCGTTTTCAAATGTTGCGTCTTTGAATGACAATCCACATTTGTACGTGGATAATCACTTTTAGAGCTAAAATTAGATGTTTAAAGTGATTTTCAAGCTTCCAGGGGCCCTAAACACGAGATTTGAAAAATGGGTAACCGTGAATGAAAATGGCCAATTTTTTCACTCTGCGGCCTTAAAAAGTGTTTCTCCTCCACGGAAAGTGAATAAAATATCATTTGGATGCCTTTATTGTTCAATCAAAAACGCCCGTTTTTTGGTGAAAAAGATAACCACCCCCCCTTACGACATGCTTCAGAAACGAAAAAAATGGTCCATTTTCAAATGTTGCGTCTTTGAACTACAATTCACATTTGTACGTGGATGATCACTTTTAGAGATAAAATTAGATGTTTAAAGTGATTTACAAGCTTCCAGGGGCCCTAAACACAAGATATGAGGAATGGGTAAATATGAATGAAAATGGCCAATTTATTCACTCTGAGGCCTTAAAAAGTTTTTCTCCACTCCAGAAAGTGAATTAAATAACATTTGTAGGCCTTTATTGTTCAATCAAAAACGCCCGATTTTTGACAAAAGAGATAACCACCCCCCCCTTACGACATGCTTCAAAAACTAAAAAAATGGTCCGTTTTTAAATGTAGCCTCTTTGAACTACAATTCACATTTGTACGTGGAAAAGCACTTTTAAAGAACAAATGAGATGTTTAAAGTGATTTTCATGCTTCCAAGGGCCTTAAACACAAGATTTGAGGAATGGGTAAAAGTGAATGAAAATGGCCAATTTACTCACTCTGAGGCCTTAAAAAGTGTTTCTCCTCCACGGGAAGTGAATTAAATAACATTTGTAGGCTTTTTATTGTCCAAGCGAAAACGCCCGATTATTGACGAAAGAGATAACCACCCCCCCTTACGACGTGCTTCAGAAACGTAAAAAATGGCCCTTTTTCAAATGTTGCGTCTTTGAATGACAATCCACATTTGTACGTGGATAATCACTTTTAGAGCTAAAATTAGATGTTTAAAGTGATTTTCAAGTTTCCAGGGGCCCTAAACACAAGATTTGAGAAATGGGTAAAAGTGAATGAAAATGGCCAATTTACTCACTCTGAGGCCTTAAAAAGTGTTTCTCCTCAACGGGAAGTGAATTAAATACCATTTGTAGGCCTTTCTTGTTCAAGCGAAAACACCCGATTATTGACGAAAGAGATAACCACCCCCCCTTACGACATGCTTCAGAAACGAAAAAAATGGTCCGTTTTCAAATGTTGCGTCTTTGAATGACAATCCACATTTGTACGTGGATAATCACTTTTAGAGCTAAAATTAGATGTTTAAAGTGATTTTCAAGCTTCCAGGGGCCCTAAACACAAGATTTGAGAAATGGGTAAAAGTGAATGAAAATGGCCAATTTACTCACTCTGAGGCCTTAAAAAGTGTTTCTCCTCAACGGGAAGTGAATTAAATAACATTTGTAGGCCTTTATTGTTCAAGCGAGAACGCCCGATTATTGACGAAAGAGATAACCACCCCCCCTTACGACATGCTTCAGAAACGTAAAAAATGGCCCGTTTTCAAATGTTGCGTCTTTGAATGACAATCCACATTTGTACGTGGATAATCACTTTTAGAGCTAAAATTAGATGTTTAAAGTGATTTTCAAGCTTCCAGGGGCCCTAAACACGAGATTTGAAAAATGGGTAACCGTGAATGAAAATGGCCAATTTTTTCACTCTGCGGCCTTAAAAAGTGTTTCTGCTCCACGGAAAGTGAATAAAATAACATTTGGATGCCTTTATTGTTCAATCAAAAACGCCTGTTTTTTGGTGAAAATGATAACCACCCCCCCTTACACATGCTTCAGAAACGAAAAAAATGGTCCATTTTCAAATGTTGTGTCTTTGAACTACAATTCACATTTGTACGTAGATGATTACTTTTAGAGATAAAATTAGATGTTTAAATTGATTTACAAGCTTTCAGGGGCCCTAAACACAAGATATGAGGAATGGGTAAATATGAATGAAAATGGGCAATTTATTCACTCTGAGGCCTTAAAAAGTTTTTCTCCACTCCAGAAAGTGAATTAAATAACATTTGTAGACCTTTATTGTTCAATCAAAAACGCCCGATTTTTGACGAAAGAGATAACCACCCCCCCTTACGACATGCTTCAGAAACAAAAAAAATGGTTCATTTTCAAATGTTGCATCTTTGAACAACAATCCACATTTGTACGTGGATAGACACTTTTAGAGATAAAATTAGATGTTTAAAGTGATTTTCAAGCTTCCAGGGGCCCTAAACACAAGATTTGAGAAATGGGTAAAAGTGAATGAAAATGGCCAATTTACTCACTCTGAGGCCTTAAAAAGTGTTTCTCCTCCACGGGAAGTGAATTAAATACCATTTGGAGGCCTTTATTGTTCAAGCGAAAACGCCTGATTTTTGATGAAAGAGATAACCACCCCCCCTTACGACATGCTTCTGAAACTAAAAAAATGGTTCATTTTCAAATGTTGCGTCTTTTGAACTACAATTAACATTGTACGTGGATAATCACTTTTAGAGATAAAATTAGATGTTTAAAGTGATTTACAAGCTTCCAGGGGCCCTAAACACAAGATATGAGGAATGGGTAAATATGAATGAAAATGGCCAATTTATTCACTCTGAGGCCTTAAACAGTTTTTCTCCACTCCAGAAAGTGAATTAAATAACATTTGTAGACCTTTATTGTTCAATCAAAAACGCCCGATTTTTGACGAAAGAGATAACCACCCCCTTACGATATGCTTCAGAAACAAAAAAAATGGTTCATTTTCAAATGTTGCATCTTTGAACGACAATCCACATTTGTACGTGGATAAACACTTTTAGAGATAAAATTAGATGTTTAAAGTGATATTCAAGCTTCCAGGGGCCCTAAACACAAGATTTGAGAAATGGGTAAAAGTGAATGAAAATGGCGAATTTACTCACTCTGAGGCCTTAAAAAGTTTTTCTCCTCAATGGGAAGTGAATTAAATAACATTTGTAGGCCTTTATTGTTCAAGCAAAAACGCCCGATTATTGACGAAAGAGATAACCACCCCCCCTTACGACATGCTTCAGAAACGAAAAAAATGGTCCGTTTTCAAATGTTGCGTCTTTGAATGACAATCCACATTTGTACGTGGATAATCACTTTTAGAGCTAAAATTAGATGTTTAAAGTGATTTTCAAGCTTCCAGGGGCCCTAAACACAAGATTTGAGAATTGGGTAAAAGTGAATGAAAATGGCCAATTTACTCACTCTGAGGCCTTAAAAAGTGTTTCTCCTCCACGGGAAGTGAATTAAATACCATTTGGAGGCCTTTATTGTTCAAGCGAAAACGCCTGATTTTTGAGAAAGAGATAACCACCCCCCCTTACGACATGCTTCTGAAACTAAAAAAATGGTTCATTTTCAAATGTTGCGTCTTTTGAACTACAATTAACATTGTATGTGGATAATCACTTTTAGAGATAAAATTAGATGTTTAAAGTGATTTACAAGCTTCCAGGGGCCCTAAACACAAGATATGAGGAATGGGTAAATATGAATGAAAATGGCCAATTTATTCACTCTGAGGCCTTAAAAAGTTTTTCTCCACTCCAGAAAGTGAATTAAATAACATTTGTAGACCTTTATTGTTCAATCAAAAACGCCCGATTTTTGACGAAAGAGATAACCACCCCCCCTTACGACATGCTTCAGAAACAAAAAAAATGGTTCATTTTCAAATGTTGCATCTTTGAACGACAATCCACATTTGTACGTGGATAAACACTTTTAGAGATAAAATTAGATGTTTAAAGTGATTTTCAAGCTTCCAGGGGCCCTAAACACAAGATTTGAGAAATGGGTAAAAGTGAATGAAAATGGCCAATTTACTCACTCTGAGGCCTTAAAAAGTGTTTCTCCTCAACGGGAAGTGAATTAAATAACATTTGTAGGCCTTTATTGTTCAAGCGAAAACGCCCGATTATTGACGAAAGAGATAACCACCCCCCCTTACGACATGCTTCAGAAACGAAAAAAATGGTCCGTTTTCAAATGTTGCGTCTTTGAATGACAATCCACATTTGTACGTGGATAATCACTTTTAGAGCTAAAATTAGATGTTTAAAGTGATTTTCAAGCTTCCAGGGGCCCTAAACACAAGATTTGAGAAATGGGTAAAAGTGAATGAAAATGGCCAATTTACTCACTCTGAGGCCTTAAAAAGTGTTTCTCCTCAACGGGAAGTGAATTAAATAACATTTGTAGGCCTTTATTGTTCAAGCGAAAACGCCCGATTATTGACGAAAGAGATAACCACCCCCCCTTACGACATGCTTCAGAAACGAAAAAAATGGTCCGTTTTCAAATGTTGCGTATTTGAATGACAATCCACATTTGTACGTGGATAATCACTTTTAGAGCTAAAATTAGATGTTTAAAGTGATTTTCAAGCATCCAGGGGCCCTAAACACAAGATTTGAGAAATGGGTAAAAGTGAATGAAAATGGCCAATTTACTCACTCTGAGGCCTTGAAAAGTGTTTCTCCTCCACGGGAAGTGAATTAAATACCATTCGGAGGCCTTTATTGTTCAAGCGAAAACGCCTGATTTTTGATGAAAGAGATAACCACCCCCCCTTACGACATGCTTCTGAAACTAAAAAAATGGTTCATTTTCAAATGTTGCGTCTTTTGAACTACAATTAACATTGTACGTGGATAATCACTTTTAGAGATAAAATGAGATGTTTAAAGTGATTTTCAAGCTTCCAGGGGCCCTAAACACGAGATTTGAAAAATGGGTAACCGTGAATGAAAATGGCCAATTTTTTCACTCTGCGACCTTAAAAAGTGTTTCTCCTCCACGGAAAGTGAATAAAATAACATTTGGATGCCTTTATTGTTCAATCAAAAATGCCCGTTTTTTGGTGAAAAAGATAACCACCCCCCCTTACGACATGCTTCAGAAACGAAAAAAATGGTCCATTTTCAAATGTTGCGTCTTTGAACTACAATTCACATTTGTACGTGGATGATCACTTTTAGAGATAAAATTAGATGTTTAAAGTGATTTACAAGCTTCCAGGGGCCCTAAACACAAGATATGAGGAATGGGTAAATATGAATGAAAATGGCCAATTTATTCACTCTGAGGCCTTAAAAAGTTTTTCTCCACTCCAGAAAGTGAATTAAATAACATTTGTAGGCCTTTATTGTTCAATCAAAAACGCCCGATTTTTGACGAAAGAGATAACCACCTTACGACATGCTTCAGAAACAAAAAAAATGGTTCATTTTCAAATGTTGCATCTTTGAACGACAATCCACATTTGTACGTGGATAGACACTTTTAGAGATAAAATTAGATGTTTAAAGTGATTTTCAAGCTTCCAGGGGCCCTAAACACAAGATTTGAGAAATGGGTAAAAGTGAATGAAAATGGCCAATTTACTCACTCTGAGGCCTTAAAAAGTGTTTCTCCTCAACGGGAAGTGAATTAAATAACATTTGTAGGCCTTTATTGTTCAAGCAAAAACGCCCAATTATTGACGAAAGAGATAACCACCCCCCCTTACGACATGCTTCAGAAACGAAAAAAATGGTCCGTTTTCAAATGTTGCGTCTTTGAATGACAATCCACATTTGTACGTGGATAATCACTTTTAGAGCTAAAATTAGATGTTTAAAGTGATTTTCAAGCTTCCAGGGGCCCTAAACACAAGATTTGAGAAATGGGTAAAAGTGAATGAAAATGGCCAATTTACTCACTCTGAGGCCTTAAAAAGTGTTTCTCCTCCACGGGAAGTGAATTAAATACCATTTGGAGGCCTTTATTGTTCAAGCGAAAACGCCTGATTTTTGATGAAAGAGATAACCACCCCCCCTTACGACATGCTTCTGAAACTAAAAAAATGGTTCATTTTCAAATGTTGCGTCTTTTGAACTACAATTAACATTGTACGTGGATAATCACTTTTAGAGATAAAATTAGATGTTTAAAGTGATTTACAAGCTTCCAGGGGCCCTAAACACAAGATATGAGGAATGGGTAAATATGAATGAAAATGGCCAATTTATTCACTCTGAGGCCTTAAACAGTTTTTCTCCACTCCAGAAAGTGAATTAAATAACATTTGTAGACCTTTATTGTTCAATCAAAAACGCCCGATTTTTGACGAAAGAGATAACCACCCCCCTTACGATATGCTTCAGAAACAAAAAAAATGGTTCATTTTCAAATGTTGCATCTTTGAACGACAATCCACATTTGTACGTGGATAAACACTTTTAGAGATAAAATTAGATGTTTAAAGTGATATTCAAGCTTCCAGGGGCCCTAAACACAAGATTTGAGAAATGGGTAAAAGTGAATGAAAATGGCGAATTTACTCACTCTGAGGCCTTAAAAAGTTTTTCTCCTCAACGGGAAGTGAATTAAATAACATTTGTAGGCCTTTATTGTTCAAGCAAAAACGCCCGATTATTGACGAAAGAGATAACCACCCCCCCTTACGACATGCTTCAGAAACGAAAAAAATGGTCCATTTTCAAATGTTGCGTCTTTGAATGACAATCCACATTTGTACGTGGATAATCACTTTTAGAGCTAAAATTAGATGTTTAAAGTGATTTTCAAGCTTCCAGGGGCCCTAAACACAAGATTTGAGAAATGGGTAAAAGTGAATGAAAATGGCCAATTTACTCACTCTGAGGCCTTAAAAAGTGTTTCTCCTCCACGGGAAGTGAATTAAATACCATTTGGAGGCCTTTATTGTTCAAGCGAAAACGCCTGATTTTTGAGAAAGAGATAACCACCCCCCCTTACGACATGCTTCTGAAACTAAAAAAATGGTTCATTTTCAAATGTTGCGTCTTTTGAACTACAATTAACATTGTATGTGGATAATCACTTTTAGAGATAAAATTAGATGTTTAAAGTGATTTACAAGCTTCCAGGGGCCCTAAACACAAGATATGAGGAATGAGTAAATATGAATGAAAATGGCCAATTTATTCACTCTGAGGCCTTAAAAAGTTTTTCTCCACTCCAGAAAGTGAATTAAATAACATTTGTAGACCTTTATTGTTCAATCAAAAACGCCCGATTTTTGACGAAAGAGATAACCACCCCCCCTTACGACATGCTTCAGAAACAAAAAAAATGGTTCATTTTCAAATGTTGCATCTTTGAACGACAATCCACATTTGTACGTGGATAAACACTTTTAGAGATAAAATTAGATGTTTAAAGTGATTTTCAAGCTTCCAGGGGCCCTAAACACAAGATTTGAGAAATGGGTAAAAGTGAATGAAAATGGCCAATTTACTCACTCTGAGGCCTTAAAAAGTGTTTCTCCTCAACGGGAAGTGAATTAAATAACATTTGTAGGCCTTTATTGTTCAAGCGAAAACGCCCGATTATTGACGAAAGAGATAACCACCCCCCCTTACGGCATGCTTCAGAAACGAAAAAAATGGTCCGTTTTCAAATGTTGCGTCTTTGAATGACAATCCACATTTGTACGTGGATAATCACTTTTAGAGCTAAAATTAGATGTTTAAAGTGATTTTCAAGCTTCCAGGGGCCCTAAACACAAGATTTGAGAAATGGGTAAAAGTGAATGAAAATGGCCAATTTACTCACTCTGAGGCCTTAAAAAGTGTTTCTCCTCAACGGGAAGTGAATTAAATAACATTTGTAGGCCTTTATTGTTCAAGCGAAAACGCCCGATTATTGACGAAAGAGATAACCACCCCCCCTTACGACATGCTTCAGAAACGAAAAAAATGGTCCGTTTTCAAATGTTGCGTCTTTGAATGACAATCCACATTTGTACGTGGATAATCACTTTTAGAGCTAAAATTAGATGTTTAAAGTGATTTTCAAGCATCCAGGGGCCCTAAACACAAGATTTGAGAAATGGGTAAAAGTGAATGAAAATGGCCAATTTACTCACTCTGAGGCCTTGAAAAGTGTTTCTCCTCCACGGGAAGTGAATTAAATACCATTTGGAGGCCTTTATTGTTCAAGCGAAAACGCCTGATTTTTGATGAAAGAGATAACCACCCCCCCTTACGACATGCTTCTGAAACTAAAAAAATGGTTCATTTTCAAATGTTGCGTCTTTTGAACTACAATTAACATTGTACGTGGATAATCACTTTTAGAGATAAAATGAGATGTTTAAAGTGATTTTCAAGCTTCCAGGGGCCCTAAACACGAGATTTGAAAAATGGGTAACCGTGAATGAAAATGGCCAATTTTTTCACTCTGCGACCTTAAAAAGTGTTTCTCCTCCACGGAAAGTAAATAAAATAACATTTGGATGCCTTTATTGTTCAATCAAAAATGCCCGTTTTTTGGTGAAAAAGATAACCACCCCCCCTTACGACATGCTTCAGAAACGAAAAAAATGGTCCATTTTCAAATGTTGCGTCTTTGAACTACAATTCACATTTGTACGTGGATGATCACTTTTAGAGATAAAATTAGATGTTTAAAGTGATTTACAAGCTTCCAGGGGCCCTAAACACAAGATATGAGGAATGGGTAAATATGAATGAAAATGGCCAATTTATTCACTCTGAGGCCTTAAAAAGTTTTTCTCCACTCCAGAAAGTGAATTAATTAACATTTGTAGGCCTTTATTGTTCAATCAAAAACGCCCGATTTTTGAAGAAATCGATAACCAACCCCCCCTTAAGACATGCTTCAGAAACTAAAAAAATGGTCCGTTTTTAAATGTAGCCTCTTTGAACTACAATTCACATTTGTACGTGGAAAAGCACTTTTAAAGATCAAATGAGATGTTTAAAGTGATTTTCATGCTTCCAGGGGCCTTAAACACAAGATTTGAGGAATGGGTAAAAGTGAATGAAAATGGCCAATTTACTCACTCTGAGGCCTTAAAAAGTGTTTCTCCTCCACGGGAAGTGAATTAAATAACATTTGTAGGCCTTTAATGTTCAAGCGAGAACGCCTGATTATTGACGAAAGAGATAACCACCCCCCCTTACGACATGCTTCAGAAACGTAAAAAATGGCCCGTTTTCAAATGTTGCGTCTTTGAATGACAATCCACATTTGTACGTGGATAATCACTTTTAGAGCTAAAATTAGATGTTTAAAGTGATTTTCAAGCTTCCAGGGGCCCTAAACACGAGATTTGAAAAATGGGTAACCGTGAATGAAAATGGCCAATTTTTTCACTCTGCGGCCTTAAAAAGTGTTTCTGCTCCACGGAAAGTGAATAAAATAACATTTGGATGCCTTTATTGTTCAATCAAAAACGCCTGTTTTTTGGTGAAAAAGATAACCACCCCCCCTTACACATGCTTCAGAAACGAAAAAAATGGTCCATTTTCAAATGTTGCGTCTTTGAACTACAATTCACATTTGTACGTAGATGATTACTTTTAGAGATAAAATTAGATGTTTAAAGTGATTTACAAGCTTTCAGGGGCCCTAAACACAAGATATGAGGAATGGGTAAATATGAATGAAAATGGGCAATTTATTCACTCTGAGGCCTTAAAAAGTTTTTCTACACTCCAGAAAGTGAATTAAATAACATTTGTAGACCTTTATTGTTCAATCAAAAACGCCCGATTTTTGACGAAAGAGATAACCACCCCCCCTTACGACATGCTTCAGAAACAAAAAAAATGGTTCATTTTCAAATGTTGCATCTTTGAACGACAATCCACATTTGTACGTGGATAGACACTTTTAGAGATAAAAATAGATGTTTAAAGTGATTTTCAAGCTTCCAGGGGCCCTAAACACAAGATTTGAGAAATGGGTAAAAGTGAATGAAAATGGCCAATTTACTCACTCTGAGGCCTTAAAAAGTTTTTCTCCTCAACGGGAAGTGAATTAAATAACATTTGTAGGCCTTTATTGTTCAAGCAAAAACGCCCGATTATTGACGAAAGAGATAACCACCCCCCCTTACGACATGCTTCAGAAACGAAAAAAATGGTCCGTTTTCAAATGTTGCGTCTTTGAATGACAATCCACATTTGTACGTGGATAATCACTTTTAGAGCTAAAATTAGATGTTTAAAGTGATTTTCAAGCTTCCAGGGGCCTTAAACACAAGATTTGAGGAATGGGTAAAAGTGAATGAAAATGGCCAATTTACTCACTCTGAGGCCTTAAAAAGTGTTTCTCCTCCACGGGAAGTGAATTAAATAACATTTGTAGGCCTTTATTGTTCAAGCGAGAATGCCCGATTATTGACGAAAGAGATAACCACCCCCCCTTACGACATGCTTCAGAAACGTAAAAAATGGCCCGTTTTCAAATGTTGCGTCTTTGACTGACAATCCACATTTGTACGTGGATAATCACTTTTAGAGCTAAAATTAGACGTTTAAAGTGATTTTCAAGCTTCCAGGGGCCCTAAACACGAGATTTGAAAAATGGGTAACCGTGAATGAAAATGGCCAATTTTTTCACTCTGCGGCTTTAAAAAGTGTTTCTCCTCCACGGAAAGTGAATAAAATATCATTTGGATGCCTTTATTGTTCAATCAAAAACGCCCGTTTTTTGGTGAAAAAGATAACCACCCCCCCTTACGACATGCTTCAGAAACGAAAAAAATGGTCCATTTTCAAATGTTGCGTCTTTGAACTACAATTCACATTTGTACGTGGATGATCACTTTTAGAGATAAAATTAGATGTTTAAAGTGATTTACAAGCTTCCAGGGGCCCTAAACACAATATATGAGGAATGGGTAAATATGAATGAAAATGGCCAATTTATTCACTCTGAGGCCTTAAAAAGTTTTTCTCCACTCCAGAAAGTGAATTAAATAACATTTGTAGGCCTTTATTGTTCAATCAAAAACGCCCGATTTTTGACAAAAGAGATAACCACCCCCCCCTTACGACATGCTTCAGAAACTAAAAAAATGGTCCGTTTTTAAATGTAGCCTCTTTGAACTACAATTCACATTTGTACGTGGAAAAGCACTTTTAAAGATCAAATGAGATGTTTAAAGTGATTTTCATGCTTCCAGGGGCCTTAAACACAAGATTTGAGGAATGGGTAAAAGTGAATGAAAATGGCCAATTTACTCACTCTGAGGCCTTAAAAAGTGTTTCTCCTCCACGGGAAGTGAATTAAATAACATTTGTAGGCTTTTTATTGTCCAAGCGAAAACGCCCGATTATTGACGAAAGAGATAACCACCCCCCCTTACGACGTGCTTCAGAAACGTAAAAAATGGCCCGTTTTCAAATGTTGCGTCTTTGAATGACAATCCACATTTGTACGTGGATAATCACTTTTAGAGCTAAAATTAGATGTTTAAAGTGATTTTCAAGCTTCCAGGGGCCCTAAACACAAGATTTGAGAAATGGGTTAAAGTGAATGAAAATGGCCAATTTACTCACTCTGAGGCCTTAAAAAGTGTTTCTCCTCCACGGGAAGTGAATTAAATAACATTTGTAGGCCTTTATTGTTCAAGCGAGAACGCCCGATTATTGACGAAAGAGATAACCACCGCCCCTTACGACATGCTTCAGAAACGAAAAAAATGGTCCGTTTTCAAATGTTGCGTCTTTGAACTACAATTCACATTTGTACGTAGATGATTACTTTTAGAGATAAAATTAGATGTTTAAAGTGATTTACAAGCTTTCAGGGGCCCTAAACACAAGATATGAGGAATGGGTAAATATGAATGAAAATGGGCAATTTATTCACTCTGAGGCCTTAAAAAGTTTTTCTCCACTCCAGAAAGTGAATTAAATAACATTTGTAGACCTTTATTGTTCAATCAAAAACGCCCGATTTTTGACGAAAGAGATAACCACCCCCCCTTACGACATGCTTCAGAAACAAAAAAAAGGGTTCATTTTCAAATGTTGCATCTTTGAACGACAATCCACATTTGTACGTGGATAGACACTTTTAGAGATAAAATTAGATGTTTAAAGTGATTTTCAAGCTTCCAGGGGCCCTAAACACAAGATTTGAGAAATGGGTAAAAGTGAATGAAAATGACCAATTTACTCACTCTGAGGCCTTAAAAAGTGTTTCTCCTCCACGGGAAATGAATTAAATACCATTTGGAGGCCTTTATTGTTCAAGCGAAAACGCCTGATTTTTGATGAAAGAGATAACCACCCCCCCTTACGACATGCTTCTGAAACTAAAAAAATGGTTCATTTTCAAATGTTGCGTCTTTTGAACTACAATTAACATTGTACGTGGATAATCACTTTTAGAGATAAAATTAGATGTTTAAAGTGATTTACAAGCTTCCAGGGGCCCTAAACACAAGATATGAGGAATGGGTAAATATGAATGAAAATGGCCAATTTATTCACTCTGAGGCCTTAAAAAGTTTTTCTCCACTCCAGAAAGTGAATTAAATAAAATTTGTAGACCTTTATTGTTCAATCAAAAACGCCCGATTTTTGACGAAAGAGATAACCACCCCCCCTTACGACATGCTTCCGAAACTAAAAAAATGGTTCATTTTCAAATGTTGCGTCTTTTGAACTACAATTAACATTGTACGTGGATAATCACTTTTAGAGATAAAATGAGATGTTTAAAGTGATTTTCAAGCTTCCAGGGGCCCTAAACACGAGATTTGAGAAATGGGTAAACGTGAATGAAAATGGCCAATTTACTCACTCTGCGGCCTTAAAAAGTGTTTCTCCTCCACGGAAAGTGAATAAAATAACATTTGGATGCCTTTATTGTTCAATGAAAAACGCCCGTTTTTTGGTGAAAAAGATAACCACCCCCCCTTATGACATGCTTCAGAAACAAAAAAAATGGTCCATTTTCAAATGTTGCGTCTTTGAACTACAATTCACATTTGTATGTGGATGATCACTTTCAGAGATAAAATTAGATGTTTAAAGTGATTTACAAGCTTCCAGGGGCCCTAAACACAAGATATGAGGAATGGGTAAATATGAATGAAACTGGCCAATTTATTCATTCTGAGGCCTTAAAAAGTTTTTCTCCACTCCAGAAAGTGAATTAAATAACATTTGTAGCCCTTTATTGTTCAATCAAAAACGCCCGATTTTTGACAAAAGAGATACCCACCCCCCTTACGGCATGCTTCAGAAACTAAAAAATGGTCCGTTTTCAAATGTTGCCTCTTTGAACCACAATTCACATTTGTACGTGGAAAAGCACTTTTAAAGATCAAATGAGATGTTTAAAGTGATTTTCATGCTTCCAGGGGCCTTAAACACAAGATTTGAGGAATGGGTAAAAGTGAATGAAAATGGCCAATTTACTCACTCTGAGGCCTTAAAAAGTGTTTCTCCTCAACGGGAAGTGAATTAAATAACATTTGTAGGCCTTTATTGTTCAAGCGAAAACGCCCGATTATTGACGAAAGAGATAACCACCGCCCCTTACGACATGCTTCAGAAACGAAAAAAATGGTCCGTTTTCAAATGTTGCGTCTTTGAACGACAATCCACATTTGTACGTGGATAAACACTTTTAGAGCTAAAATTAGATGTTTAAAGTGATTTTCAAGCTTCCAGGGGCCCTAAACACAAGATTTGAGAAATGGGTAAAAGTGAATGAAAATGGCCAATTTACTCACTCTGAGGCCTTAAAAAGTGTTTCTCCTCCACGGGAAGTGAATTAAATACCATTTGGAGGTCTTTATTGTTCAAGCGAAAACGCCTGATTTTTGATGAAAGAGATAACCACCCCCCCTTACGACATGCTTCTGAAACTGAAAAAATGGTTCATTTTCAAATGTTGCGTCTTTGAACCACAAATAACATTTGTACGTGGATAAACACTTTTAGAGCTAAAATTAAATGTTTAATGTGATTTTCAAGCTTCCAGGGGCCCTAAACACGAGATTTGAGAAATGGGTAAACGTGAATGAAAATGGCCAATTTACTCACTCTGCGGCCTTAAAAGGTGTTTCTCCTCCACGGAAAGTGAATAAAATAACATTTGGATGCCTTTATTGTTCAATCAAAAACGCCCAATTTTTGACGAAAGAGATAACCACCCCCCCTTACGACATGCTTCAGAAACAAAAAAAATGGTTCATTTTCAAATGTTGCATCTTTGAACGACAATCCACATTTGTACGTGGATAAACACTTTTAGAGATAAAATTAGATGTTTAAAGTGATTTTCAAGCTTCCAGGGGCCCGAAACACAAGATTTGAGAAATGGGTAAAAGTGAATGAAAATGGCCAATTTACTCACTCTGAGGCCTTAAAAAGTGTTTCTCCTCAACGGGAAGTGAATTAAATAACATTTGTAGGCCTTTATTGTTCAAGCGAAAACGCCCGATTATTGACGAAAGAGATAACCCCCCCCCCCTTACGACATGCTTCAGAAACGAGAAAAATGGTCCGTTTTCAAATGTTGCGTCTTTGAATGACAATCCACATTTGTACGTGGATAATCACTTTTAGAGCTAAAATTAGATGTTTAAAGTGATTTTCAAGCTTCCAGGGGCCCTAAACACGAGATTTGAAAAATGGGTAACCGTGAATGAAAATGGCCAATTTTTTCACTCTGCGGCCTTAAAAAGTGTTTCTGCTCCACGGAAAGTGAATAAAATAACATTTGGATGCCTTTATTGTTCAATCAAAAACGCCTGTTTTTTGGTGAAAATGATAACCACCCCCCCTTACGACATGCTTCAGAAACGAAAAAAATGGTCCATTTTCAAATGTTGCGTCTTTGAACTACAATTCACATTTGTACGTGGATAATCACTTTTAGAGATACAATTAGATGTTTAAAGTGATTTACAAGCTTCCAGGGGCCCTAAACACAAGATATGAGGAATGGGTAAAGATGAATGAAAATGGCCAATTTATTCACTCTGAGGCCTTAAAAAGTTTTTCTCCACTCCAGAAAGTGAATTAAATAACATTTGTAGACCTTTATTGTTCAATCAAAAACGCCCGATTTTTGACGAAAGAGATATCCACCCCCCCTTACGACATGCTTCAGAAACAAAAAAAATGGTTCATTTTCAAATGTTGCATCTTTGAACGACAATCCACATTTGTACGTGGATAAACACTTTTAGAGATAAAATTAGATGTTTAAAGTGATTTTCAAGCTTCCAGGGGCCCTAAACACAAGATTTGAGAAATAGGAAAAAATGAATGAAAATGGCCAATTTACTCACTCTGAGGCCTTAAAAAGTGTTTCTCCTCAACGGGAAGTGAATTAAATAACATTTGTAGGCCTTTATTGTTCAAGCGAGAACGCCCGATTATTGACGAAAGTGATAACCACCCCCCCTTACGACATGCTTCAGAAACGTAAAAAATGGCCCGTTTTCAAATGTTGCGTCTTTGAATGACAATCCACATTTGTACGTGGATAATCACTTTTAGAGCTAAAATTAGATGTTTAAAGTGATTTTCAAGCTTCCAGGGGCCCTAAACACGAGATTTGAAAAATGGGTAACCGTGAATGAAAATGGCCAATTTTTTCACTCTGCGGCCTTAAAAAGTGTTTCTGCTCCACGGAAAGTGAATAAAATAACATTTGGATGCCTTTATTGTTCAATCAAAAACGCCTGTTTTTTGGTGAAAATGATAACCACCCCCCCTTACACATGCTTCAGAAACGAAAAAAATGGTCCATTTTCAAATGTTGTGTCTTTGAACTACAATTCACATTTGTACGTAGATGATTACTTTTAGAGATAAAATTAGATGTTTAAATTGATTTACAAGCTTTCAGGGGCCCTAAACACAAGATATGAGGAATGGGTAAATATGAATGAAAATGGGCAATTTATTCACTCTGAGGCCTTAAAAAGTTTTTCTCCACTCCAGAAAGTGAATTAAATAACATTTGTAGACCTTTATTGTTCAATCAAAAACGCCCGATTTTTGACGAAAGAGATAACCACCCCCCCTTACGACATGCTTCAGAAACAAAAAAAATGGTTCATTTTCAAATGTTGCATCTTTGAACGACAATCCACATTTGTACGTGGATAGACACTTTTAGAGATAAAATTAGATGTTTAAAGTGATTTTCAAGCTTCCAGGGGCCCTAAACACAAGATTTGAGAAATGGGTAAAAGTGAATGAAAATGGCCAATTTACTCACTCTGAGGCCTTAAAAAGTGTTTCTCCTCAACGGGAAGTGAATTAAATAACATTTGTAGGCCTTTATTGTTCAAGCAAAAACGCCCAATTATTGACGAAAGAGATAACCACACCCCCTTACGACATGCTTCAGAAACGAAAAAAATGGTCCGTTTTCAAATGTTGCGTCTTTGAATGACAATCCACATTTGTACGTGGATAATCACTTTTAGAGCTAAAATTAGATGTTTAAAGTGATTTTCAAGCTTCCAGGGGCCCTAAACACAAGATTTGAGAAATGGGTAAAAGTGAATGAAAATGGCCAATTTACTCACTCTGAGGCCTTAAAAAGTGTTTCTCCTCCACGGGAAGTGAATTAAATACCATTTGGAGGCCTTTATTGTTGAAGCGAAAACGCCTGATTTTTGATGAAAGAGATAACCACCCCCCCTTACGACATGCTTCTGAAACTAAAAAAATGGTTCATTTTCAAATGTTGCGTCTTTTGAACTACAATTAACATTGTACGTGGATAATCACTTTTAGAGATAAAATTAGATGTTTAAAGTGATTTACAAGCTTCCAGGGGCCCTAAACACAAGATATGAGGAATGGGTAAATATGAATGAAAATGGCCAATTTATTCACTCTGAGGCCTTAAACAGTTTTTCTCCACTCCAGAAAGTGAATTAAATAACATTTGTAGACCTTTATTGTTCAATCAAAAACGCCCGATTTTTGACGAAAGAGATAACCACCCCCCTTACGATATGCTTCAGAAACAAAAAAAATGGTTCATTTTCAAATGTTGCATCTTTGAACGACAATCCACATTTGTACGTGGATAAACACTTTTAGAGATAAAATTAGATGTTTAAAGTGATATTCAAGCTTCCAGGGGCCCTAAACACAAGATTTGAGAAATGGGTAAAAGTGAATGAAAATGGCGAATTTACTCACTCTGAGGCCTTAAAAAGTTTTTCTCCTCAACGGGAAGTGAATTAAATAACATTTGTAGGCCTTTATTGTTCAAGCAAAAACGCCCGATTATTGACGAAAGAGATAACCACCCCCCCTTACGACATGCTTCAGAAACGAAAAAAATGGTCCGTTTTCAAATGTTGCGTCTTTGAATGACAATCCACATTTGTACGTGGATAATCACTTTTAGAGCTAAAATTAGATGTTTAAAGTGATTTTCAAGCTTCCAGGGGCCCTAAACACAAGATTTGAGAAATGGGTAAAAGTGAATGAAAATGGCCAATTTACTCACTCTGAGGCCTTAAAAAGTGTTTCTCCTCCACGGGAAGTGAATTAAATACCATTTGGAGGCCTTTATTGTTCAAGCGAAAACGCCTGATTTTTGAGAAAGAGATAACCACCCCCCCTTACGACATGCTTCTGAAACTAAAAAAATGGTTCATTTTCAAATGTTGCGTCTTTTGAACTACAATTAACATTGTATGTGGATAATCACTTTTAGAGATAAAATTAGATGTTTAAAGTGATTTACAAGCTTCCAGGGGCCCTAAACACAAGATATGAGGAATGGGTAAATATGAATGAAAATGGCCAATTTATTCACTCTGAGGCCTTAAAAAGTTTTTCTCCACTCCAGAAAGTGAATTAAATAACATTTGTAGACCTTTATTGTTCAATCAAAAACGCCCGATTTTTGACGAAAGAGATAACCACCCCCCCTTACGACATGCTTCAGAAACAAAAAAAATGGTTCATTTTCAAATGTTGCATCTTTGAACGACAATCCACATTTGTACGTGGATAAACACTTTTAGAGATAAAATTAGATGTTTAAAGTGATTTTCAAGCTTCCAGGGGCCCTAAACACAAGATTTGAGAAATGGGTAAAAGTGAATGAAAATGGCCAATTTACTCACTCTGAGGCCTTAAAAAGTGTTTCTCCTCAACGGGAAGTGAATTAAATAACATTTGTAGGCCTTTATTGTTCAAGCGAAAACGCCCGATTATTGACGAAAGAGATAACCACCCCCCCTTACGACATGCTTCAGAAACGAAAAAAATGGTCCGTTTTCAAATGTTGCGTCTTTGAATGACAATCCACATTTGTACGTGGATAATCACTTTTAGAGCTAAAATTAGATGTTTAAAGTGATTTTCAAGCTTCCAGGGGCCCTAAACACAAGATTTGAGAAATGGGTAAAAGTGAATGAAAATGGCCAATTTACTCACTCTGAGGCCTTAAAAAGTGTTTCTCCTCAACGGGAAGTGAATTAAATAACATTTGTAGGCCTTTATTGTTCAAGCGAAAACGCCCGATTATTGACGAAAGAGATAACCACCCCCCCTTACGACATGCTTCAGAAACGAAAAAAATGGTCCGTTTTCAAATGTTGCGTCTTTGAATGACAATCCACATTTGTACGTGGATAATCACTTTTAGAGCTAAAATTAGATGTTTAAAGTGATTTTCAAGCATCCAGGGGCCCTAAACACAAGATTTGAGAAATGGGTAAAAGTGAATGAAAATGGCCAATTTACTCACTCTGAGGCCTTGAAAAGTGTTTCTCCTCCACGGGAAGTGAATTAAATACCATTTGGAGGCCTTTATTGTTCAAGCGAAAACGCCTGATTTTTGATGAAAGAGATAACCACCCCCCCTTACGACATGCTTCTGAAACTAAAAAAATGGTTCATTTTCAAATGTTGCGTCTTTTGAACTACAATTAACATTGTACGTGGATAATCACTTTTAGAGATAAAATGAGATGTTTAAAGTGATTTTCAAGCTTCCAGGGGCCCTAAACACGAGATTTGAAAAATGGGTAACCGTGAATGAAAATGGCCAATTTTTTCACTCTGCGACCTTAAAAAGTGTTTCTCCTCCACGGAAAGTGAATAAAATAACATTTGGATGCCTTTATTGTTCAATCAAAAATGCCCGTTTTTTGGTGAAAAAGATAACCACCCCCCCTTACGACATGCTTCAGAAACGAAAAAAATGGTCCATTTTCAAATGTTGCGTCTTTGAACTACAATTCACATTTGTACGTGGATGATCACTTTTAGAGATAAAATTAGATGTTTAAAGTGATTTTCAAGCTTCCAGGGGCCCGAAACACAAGATTTGAGAAATGGGTAAAAGTGAATGAAAATGGCCAATTTACTCACTCTGAGGCCTTAAAAAGTGTTTCTCCTCAACGGGAAGTGAATTAAATAACATTTGTAGGCCTTTATTGTTCAAGCGAAAACGCCCGATTATTGACGAAAGAGATAACCCCCCCCCCTTACGACATGCTTCAGAAACTAGAAAAATGGTCCGTTTTCAAATGTTGCGTCTTTGAATGACAATCCACATTTGTACGTGGATAATCACTTTTAGAGCTAAAATTAGATGTTTAAAGTGATTTTCAAGCTTCCAGGGGCCCTAAACACGAGATTTGAAAAATGGATAACCGTGAATGAAAATGGCCAATTTTTTCACTCTGCGGCCTTAAAAAGTGTTTCTCCTCCACGGAAAGTGAATAAAATAACATTTGGATGCCTTTATTGTTCAATCAAAAACGCCCGTTTTTTGGTGAAAAAGATAACCACCCCCCCTTACGACATGCTTCAGAAACGAAAAAAATGGTCCATTTTCAAATGTTGCGTCTTTGAACTACAATTCACATTTGTACGTGGATAATCACTTTTAGAGATACAATTAGATGTTTAAAGTGATTTACAAGCTTCCAGGGGCCCTAAACACAAGATATGAGGAATGGGTAAAGATGAATGAAAATGGCCAATTTATTCACTCTGAGGCCTTAAAAAGTTTTTCTCCACTCCAGAAAGTGAATTAAATAACATTTGTAGACCTTTATTGTTCAATCAAAAACGCCCGATTTTTGACGAAAGAGATATCCACCCCCCCTTACGACATGCTTCAGAAACAAAAAAAATGGTTCATTTTCAAATGTTGCATCTTTGAACGACAATCCACATTTGTACGTGGATAAACACTTTTAGAGATAAAATTAGATGTTTAAAGTGATTTTGAAGCTTCCAGGGGCCCTAAACACAAGATTTGAGAAATAGGAAAAAATGAATGAAAATGGCCAATTTACTCACTCTGAGGCCTTAAAAAGTGTTTCTCCTCAACGGGAAGTGAATTAAATAACATTTGTAGGCCTTTATTGTTCAAGCGAGAACGCCCGATTATTGACGAAAGAGATAACCACCCCCCCTTACGACATGCTTCAGAAACGTAAAAAATGGCCCGTTTTCAAATGTTGCGTCTTTGAATGACAATCCACATTTGTACGTGGATAATCACTTTTAGAGCTAAAATTAGATGTTTAAAGTGATTTTCAAGCTTCCAGGGGCCCTAAACACGAGATTTGAAAAATGGGTAACCGTGAATGAAAATGGCCAATTTTTTCACTCTGCGGCCTTAAAAAGTGTTTCTGCTCCACGGAAAGTGAATAAAATAACATTTGGATGCCTTTATTGTTCAATCAAAAACGCCTGTTTTTTGGTGAAAATGATAACCACCCCCCCTTACACATGCTTCAGAAACGAAAAAAATGGTCCATTTTCAAATGTTGTGTCTTTGAACTACAATTCACATTTGTACGTAGATGATTACTTTTAGAGATAAAATTAGATGTTTAAATTGATTTACAAGCTTTCAGGGGCCCTAAACACAAGATATGAGGAATGGGTAAATATGAATGAAAATGGGCAATTTATTCACTCTGAGGCCTTAAAAAGTTTTTCTCCACTCCAGAAAGTGAATTAAATAACATTTGTAGACCTTTATTGTTCAATCAAAAACGCCCGATTTTTGACGAAAGAGATAACCACCCCCCCTTACGACATGCTTCAGAAACAAAAAAAATGGTTCATTTTCAAATGTTGCATCTTTGAACGACAATCCACATTTGTACGTGGATAGACACTTTTAGAGATAAAATTAGATGTTTAAAGTGATTTTCAAGCTTCCAGGGGCCCTAAACACAAGATTTGAGAAATGGGTAAAAGTGAATGAAAATGGCCAATTTACTCACTCTGAGGCCTTAAAAAGTGTTTCTCCTCAACGGGAAGTGAATTAAATAACATTTGTAGGCCTTTATTGTTCAAGCAAAAACGCCCAATTATTGACGAAAGAGATAACCACCCCCCCTTACGACATGCTTCAGAAACGAAAAAAATGGTCCGTTTTCAAATGTTGCGTCTTTGAATGACAATCCACATTTGTACGTGGATAATCACTTTTAGAGCTAAAATTAGATGTTTAAAGTGATTTTCAAGCTTCCAGGGGCCCTAAACACAAGATTTGAGAAATGGGTAAAAGTGAATGAAAATGGCCAATTTACTCACTCTGAGGCCTTAAAAAGTGTTTCTCCTCCACGGGAAGTGAATTAAATACCATTTGGAGGCCTTTATTGTTCAAGCAAAAACGCCTGATTTTTGATGAAAGAGATAACCACCCCCCCTTACGACATGCTTCTGAAACTAAAAAAATGGTTCATTTTCAAATGTTGCGTCTTTTGAACTACAATTAACATTGTACGTGGATAATCACTTTTAGAGATAAAATTAGATGTTTAAAGTGATTTACAAGCTTCCAGGGGCCCTAAACACAAGATATGAGGAATGGGTAAATATGAATGAAAATGGCCAATTTATTCACTCTGAGGCCTTAAACAGTTTTTCTCCACTCCAGAAAGTGAATTAAATAACATTTGTAGACCTTTATTGTTCAATCAAAAACGCCCGATTTTTGACGAAAGAGATAACCACCCCCCTTACGATATGCTTCAGAAACAAAAAAAATGGTTCATTTTCAAATGTTGCATCTTTGAACGACAATCCACATTTGTACGTGGATAAACACTTTTAGAGATAAAATTAGATGTTTAAAGTGATATTCAAGCTTCCAGGGGCCCTAAACACAAGATTTGAGAAATGGGTAAAAGTGAATGAAAATGGCGAATTTACTCACTCTGAGGCCTTAAAAAGTTTTTCTCCTCAACGGGAAGTGAATTAAATAACATTTGTAGGCCTTTATTGTTCAAGCAAAAACGCCCGATTATTGACGAAAGAGATAACCACCCCCCCTTACGACATGCTTCAGAAACGAAAAAAATGGTCCGTTTTCAAATGTTGCGTCTTTGAATGACAATCCACATTTGTACGTGGATAATCACTTTTAGAGCTAAAATTAGATGTTTAAAGTGATTTTCAAGCTTCCAGGGGCCCTAAACACAAGATTTGAGAAATGGGTAAAAGTGAATGAAAATGGCCAATTTACTCACTCTGAGGCCTTAAAAAGTGTTTCTCCTCCACGGGAAGTGAATTAAATACCATTTGGAGGCCTTTATTGTTCAAGCGAAAACGCCTGATTTTTGAGAAAGAGATAACCACCCCCCCTTACGACATGCTTCTGAAACTAAAAAAATGGTTCATTTTCAAATGTTGCGTCTTTTGAACTACAATTAACATTGTATGTGGATAATCACTTTTAGAGATAAAATTAGATGTTTAAAGTGATTTACAAGCTTCCAGGGGCCCTAAACACAAGATATGAGGAATGGGTAAATATGAATGAAAATGGCCAATTTATTCACTCTGAGGCCTTAAAAAGTTTTTCTCCACTCCAGAAAGTGAATTAAATAACATTAGTAGACCTTTATTGTTCAATCAAAAACGCCCGATTTTTGACGAAAGAGATAACCACCCCCCCTTACGACATGCTTCAGAAACAAAAAAAATGGTTCATTTTCAAATGTTGCATCTTTGAACGACAATCCACATTTGTACGTGGATAAACACTTTTAGAGATAAAATTAGATGTTTAAAGTGATTTTCAAGCTTCCAGGGGCCCTAAACACAAGATTTGAGAAATGGGTAAAAGTGAATGAAAATGGCCAATTTACTCACTCTGAGGCCTTAAAAAGTGTTTCTCCTCAACGGGAAGTGAATTAAATAACATTTGTAGGCCTTTATTGTTCAAGCGAAAACGCCCGATTATTGACGAAAGAGATAACCACCCCCCCTTACGACATGCTTCAGAAACGAAAAAAATGGTCCGTTTTCAAATGTTGCGTCTTTGAATGACAATCCACATTTGTACGTGGATAATCACTTTTAGAGCTAAAATTAGATGTTTAAAGTGATTTTCAAGCTTCCAGGGGCCCTAAACACAAGATTTGAGAAATGGGTAAAAGTGAATGAAAATGGCCAATTTACTCACTCTGAGGCCTTAAAAAGTGTTTCTCCTCAACGGGAAGTGAATTAAATAACATTTGTAGGCCTTTATTGTTCAAGCGAAAACGCCCGATTATTGACGAAAGAGATAACCACCCCCCCTTACGACATGCTTCAGAAACGAAAAAAATGGTCCGTTTTCAAATGTTGCGTCTTTGAATGACAATCCACATTTGTACGTGGATAATCACTTTTAGAGCTAAAATTAGATGTTTAAAGTGATTTTCAAGCATCCAGGGGCCCTAAACACAAGATTTGAGAAATGGGTAAAAGTGAATGAAAATGGCCAATTTACTCACTCTGAGGCCTTGAAAAGTGTTTCTCCTCCACGGGAAGTGAATTAAATACCATTTGGAGGCCTTTATTGTTCAAGCGAAAACGCCTGATTTTTGATGAAAGAGATAACCACCCCCCCTTACGACATGCTTCTGAAACTAAAAAAATGGTTCATTTTCAAATGTTGCGTCTTTTGAACTACAATTAACATTGTACGTGGATAATCACTTTTAGAGATAAAATGAGATGTTTAAAGTGATTTTCAAGCTTCCAGGGGCCCTAAACACGAGATTTGAAAAATGGGTAACCGTGAATGAAAATGGCCAATTTTTTCACTCTGCGACCTTAAAAAGTGTTTCTCCTCCACGGAAAGTGAATAAAATAACATTTGGATGCCTTTATTGTTCAATCAAAAATGCCCGTTTTTTGGTGAAAAAGATAACCACCCCCCCTTACGACATGCTTCAGAAACGAAAAAAATGGTCCATTTTCAAATGTTGCGTCTTTGAACTACAATTCACATTTGTACGTGGATGATCACTTTTAGAGATAAAATTAGATGTTTAAAGTGATTTACAAGCTTCCAGGGGCCCTAAACACAAGATATGAGGAATGGGTAAATATGAATGAAAATGGCCAATTTATTCACTCTGAGGCCTTAAAAAGTTTTTCTCCACTCCAGAAAGTGAATTAAATAACATTTGTAGGCCTTTATTGTTCAATCAAAAACGCCCGATTTTTGAAGAAATCGATAACCAACCCCCCCTTAAGACATGCTTCAGAAACTAAAAAAATGGTCCGTTTTTAAATGTAGCCTCTTTGAACTACAATTCACATTTGTACGTGGAAAAGCACTTTTAAAGATCAAATGAGATGTTTAAAGTGATTTTCATGCTTCCAGGGGCCTTAAACACAAGATTTGAGGAATGGGTAAAAGTGAATGAAAATGGCCAATTTACTCACTCTGAGGCCTTAAAAAGTGTTTCTCCTCCACGGGAAGTGAATTAAATAACATTTGTGGGCTTTTTATTGTCCAAGCGAAAACGCCCGATTATTGACGAAAGAGATAACCACCCCCCCTTACGACATGCTTCAGAAACGAAAAAAATGGTCCGTTTTCAAATGTTGCGTCTTTGAATGACAATCCACATTTGTACGTGGATAATCACTTTTAGAGCTAAAATTAGATGTTTAAAGTGATTTTCAAGCTTCCAGGGGCCCTAAACACAAGATTTGAGAAATGGGTAAAAGTGAATGAAAATGGCCAATTTACTCACTCTGAGGCCTTAAAAAGTGTTTCTCGTCCACGGGAAGTGAATTAAATACCATTTGGAGGTCTTTATTGTTCAATCAAAAACGCCCAATTTTTGACGAAAGAGATAACCACCCCCCCTTACGACATGCTTCTGAAACTAAAAAAATGGTTCATTTTCAAATGTTGCGTCTTTTGAACTACAATTAACATTGTACGTGGATAATCACTTTTAGAGATAAAATGAGATGTTTAAAGTGATTTTCAAGCTTCCAGGGGCCCTAAACACGAGATTTGAAAAATGGGTAACCGTGAATGAAAATGGCCAATTTTTTCACTCTGCGGCCTTAAAAAGTGTTTCTCCTCCACGGAAAGTGAATAAAATAACATTTGGATGCCTTTATTGTTCAATCAAAAACGCCCGTTTTTTGGTGAAAAAGATAACCACCCCCCCTTACGACATGCTTCAGAAACGAAAAAAATGGTCCATTTTCAAATGTTGCGTCTTTGAACTACAATTCACATTTGTACGTGGATGATCACTTTTAGAGATACAATTAGATGTTTAAAGTGATTTACAAGCTTCCAGGGGCCCTAAACACAAGATATGAGGAATGGGTAAATATGAATGAAAATGGCCAATTTATTCACTCTGAGGCCTTAAAAAGTTTTTCTCCACTCCAGAAAGTGAATTAAATAACATTTGTAGGCCTTTATTGTTCAATCAAAAACGCCCGATTTTTGACGAAAGAGATAACCACCCCCCCTTACGACATGCTTCAGAAACTAAAAAAATGGTCCGTTTTTAAATGTAGCCTCTTTGAACTACAATTCACATTTGTACGTGGAAAAGCACTTTTAAAGATCAAATGAGATGTTTAAAGTAATTTTCATGCTTCCAGGGGCCTTAAACACAAGATTTGAGGAATGGGTAAAAGTGAATGAAAATGGCCAATTTACTCACTCTGAGGCCTTAAAAAGTGTTTTTCCTCCACGGGAAGTGAATTAAATAACATTTGTAGGCCTTTATTGTTCAAGCGAGAATGCCCGATTATTGACGAAAGAGATAACCACCCCCCCTTACGACATGCTTCAGAAACGTAAAAAATGGCCCGTTTTCAAATGTTGCGTCTTTGACTGACAATCCACATTTGTACGTGGATAATCACTTTTAGAGCTAAAATTAGATGTTTAAAGTGATTTTCAAGCTTCCAGGGGCCCTAAACACGAGATTTGAAAAATGGGTAACCGTGAATGAAAATGGCCAATTTTTTCACTCTGCGGCCTTAAAAAGTGTTTCTCCTCCACGGAAAGTGAATAAAATATCATTTGGATGCCTTTATTGTTCAATCAAAAACGCCCGTTTTTTGGTGAAAATGATAACCACCCCCCCTTACGACATGCTTCAGAAACGAAAAAAATGGTCCATTTTCAAATGTTGCGTCTTTGAACTACAATTCACATTTGTACGTGGATGATCACTTTTAGAGATAAAATTAGATGTTTAAAGTGATTTACAAGCTTCCAGGGGCCCTAAACACAAGATATGAGGAATGGGTAAATATGAATGAAAATGGCCAATTTATTCACTCTGAGGCCTTAAAAAGTTTTTCTCCACTCCAGAAAGTGAATTAAATAACATTTGTAGGCCTTTATTGTTCAATCAAAAACGCCCGATTTTTGACAAAAGAGATAACCACCCCCCCCTTACGACATGCTTCAGAAACTAAAAAAATGGTCCGTTTTTAAATGTAGCCTCTTTGAACTACAATTCACATTTGTACGTGGAAAAGCACTTTTAAAGATCAAATGAGATGTTTAAAGTGATTTTCATGCTTCCAGGGGCCTTAAACACAAGATTTGAGGAATGGGTAAAAGTGAATGAAAATGGCCAATTTACTCACTCTGAGGCCTTAAAAAGTGTTTCTCCTCCACGGGAAGTGAATTAAATAACATTTGTGGGCTTTTTATTGTCCAAGCGAAAACGCCCGATTATTGACGAAAGAGATAACCACCCCCCCTTACGACGTGCTTCAGAAACGTAAAAAATGGCCCGTTTTCAAATGTTGCGTCTTTGAATGACAATCCACATTTGTACGTGGATAATCACTTTTAGAGCTAAAATTAGATGTTTAAAGTGATTTTCAAGCTTCCAGGGGCCCTAAACACAAGATTTGAGAAATGGGTAAAAGTGAATGAAAATGGCCAATTTACTCACTCTGAGGCCTTAAAAAGTGTTTCTCCTCAACGGGAAGTGAATTAAATACCATTTGTAGGCCTTTATTGTTCAAGCGAAAACGCCCGATTATTGACGAAAGAGATAACCACCCCCCCCTTACGACATGCTTCAGAAACGAAAAAAATGGTCCGTTTTCAAATGTTGCGTCTTTGAATGACAATCCACATTTGTACGTGGATAATCACTTTTAGAGCTAAAATTAGATGTTTAAAGTGATTTACAAGCTTTCAGGGGCCCTAAACACAAGATATGAGGAATGGGTAAATATGAATGAAAATGGGCAATTTATTCACTCTGAGGCCTTAAAAAGTTTTTCTCCACTCCAGAAAGTGAATTAAATAACATTTGTAGACCTTTATTGTTCAATCAAAAACGCCCGATTTTTGACGAAAGAGATAACCACCCCCCCTTACGACATGCTTCAGAAACAAAAAAAATGGTTCATTTTCAAATGTTGCATCTTTGAACGACAATCCACATTTGTACGTGGATAGACACTTTTAGAAATAAAATTAGATGTTTAAAGTGATTTTCAAGCTTCCAGGGGCCCTAAACACAAGATTTGAGAAATGGGTAAAAGTGAATGAAAATGGCCAATTTACTCACTCTGAGGCCTTAAAAAGTTTTTCTCCTCAACGGGAAGTGAATTAAATAACATTTGTAGGCCTTTATTGTTCAAGCAAAAACGCCCGATTATTGACGAAAGAGATAACCACCCCCCCTTACGACATGCTTCAGAAACGAAAAAAATGGTCCGTTTGCAAATGTTGCGTCTTTGAATGACAATCCACATTTGTACGTGGATAATCACTTTTAGAGCTAAAATTAGATGTTTAAAGTGATTTTCAAGCTTCCAGGGGCCTTAAACACAAGATTTGAGGAATGGGTAAAAGTGAATGAAAATGGCCAATTTACTCACTCTGAGGCCTTAAAAAGTGTTTCTCCTCCACGGGAAGTGAATTAAATAACATTTGTAGGCCTTTATTGTTCAAGCGAGAATGCCCGATTATTGACGAAAGAGATAACCACCCCCCCTTACGACATGCTTCAGAAACGTAAAAAATGGCCCGTTTTCAAATGTTGCGTCTTTGACTGACAATCCACATTTGTACGTGGATAATCACTTTTAGAGCTAAAATTAGATGTTTAAAGTG
This sequence comes from Triturus cristatus, assembly GCF_964204655.1. Lineage (NCBI taxonomy): Eukaryota > Metazoa > Chordata > Amphibia > Caudata > Salamandridae > Triturus > Triturus cristatus. The sequence goes on along the minus strand of NC_140587.1, from coordinate 931,275,899 downwards.
ATTTTCAAGCTTCCAGGGGCCCTAAACACGAGATTTGAAAAATGGGTAACCGTGAATGAAAATGGCCAATTTTTTCACTCTGCGGCCTTAAAAAGTGTTTCTCCTCCACGGAAAGTGAATAAAATATCATTTGGATGCCTTTATTGTTCAATCAAAAACGCCCGTTTTTTGGTGAAAAAGATAACCACCCCCCCTTACGACATGCTTCAGAAACGAAAAAAATGGTCCATTATCAAATGTTGCGTCTTTGAACTACAATTCACATTTGTACGTGGATGATCACTTTTAGAGATAAAATTAGATGTTTAAAGTGATTTACAAGCTTCCAGGGGCCCTAAACACAATATATGAGGAATGGGTAAATATGAATGAAAATGGCCAATTTATTCACTCTGAGGCCTTAAAAAGTTTTTCTCCACTCCAGAAAGTGAATTAAATAACATTTGTAGGCCTTTATTGTTCAATCAAAAACGCCCGATTTTTGACAAAAGAGATAACCACCCCCCCCTTACGACATGCTTCAGAAACTAAAAAAATGGTCCGTTTTTAAATGTAGCCTCTTTGAACTACAATTCACATTTGTACGTGGAAAAGCACTTTTAAAGATCAAATGAGATGTTTAAAGTGATTTTCATGCTTCCAGGGGCCTTAAACACAAGATTTGAGGAATGGGTAAAAGTGAATGAAAATGGCCAATTTACTCACTCTGAGGCCTTAAAAAGTGTTTCTCCTCCACGGGAAGTGAATTAAATAACATTTGTAGGCTTTTTATTGTCCAAGCGAAAACGCCCGATTATTGACGAAAGAGATAACCACCCCCCCTTACGACGTGCTTCAGAAACGTAAAAAATGGCCCGTTTTCAAATGTTGCGTCTTTGAATGACAATCCACATTTGTACGTGGATAATCACTTTTAGAGCTAAAATTAGATGTTTAAAGTGATTTTCAAGCTTCCAGGGGCCCTAAACACAAGATTTGAGAAATGGGTTAAAGTGAATGAAAATGGCCAATTTACTCACTCTGAGGCCTTAAAAAGTGTTTCTCCTCCACGGGAAGTGAATTAAATAACATTTGTAGGCCTTTATTGTTCAAGCGAGAACGCCCGATTATTGACGAAAGAGATAACCACCGCCCCTTACGACATGCTTCAGAAACGAAACAAATTGTCCGTTTTCAAATGTTGCGTCTTTGAACTACAATTCACATTTGTACGTAGATGATTACTTTTAGAGATAAAATTAGATGTTTAAAGTGATTTACAAGCTTTCAGGGGCCCTAAACACAAGATATGAGGAATGGGTAAATATGAATGAAAATGGCCAATTTATTCACTCTGAGGCCTTAAAAAGTTTTTCTCCACTCCAGAAAGTGAATTAAATAACATTTGTAGACCTTTATTGTTCAATCAAAAACGCCCGATTTTTGACGAAAGAGATAACCACCCCCCCTTACGACATGCTTCAGAAACAAAAAAAAGGGTTCATTTTCAAATGTTGCATCTTTGAACGACAATCCACATTTGTACGTGGATAGACACTTTTAGAGATAAAATTAGATGTTTAAAGTGATTTTCAAGCTTCCAGGGGCCCTAAACACAAGATTTGAGAAATGGGTAAAAGTGAATGAAAATGACCAATTTACTCACTCTGAGGCCTTAAAAAGTGTTTCTCCTCCACGGGAAATGAATTAAATACCATTTGGAGGCCTTTATTGTTCAAGCGAAAACGCCTGATTTTTGATGAAAGAGATAACCACCCCCCCTTACGACATGCTTCTGAAACTAAAAAAATGGTTCATTTTCAAATGTTGCGTCTTTTGAACTACAATTAACATTGTACGTGGATAATCACTTTTAGAGATAAAATTAGATGTTTAAAGTGATTTACAAGCTTCCAGGGGCCCTAAACACAAGATATGAGGAATGGGTAAATATGAATGAAAATGGCCAATTTATTCACTCTGAGGCCTTAAAAAGTTTTTCTCCACTCCAGAAAGTGAATTAAATAAAATTTGTAGACCTTTATTGTTCAATCAAAAACGCCCGATTTTTGACGAAAGAGATAACCACCCCCCTTTACGACATGCTTCCGAAACTAAAAAAATGGTTCATTTTCAAATGTTGCGTCTTTTGAACTACAATTAACATTGTACGTGGATAATCACTTTTAGAGATAAAATGAGATGTTTAAAGTGATTTTCAAGCTTCCAGGGGCCCTAAACACGAGATTTGAGAAATGGGTAAACGTGAATGAAAATGGCCAATTTACTCACTCTGCGGCCTTAAAAAGTGTTTCTCCTCCACGGAAAGTGAATAAAATAACATTTGGATGCCTTTATTGTTCAATGAAAAACGCCCGTTTTTTGGTGAAAAAGATAACCACCCCCCCTTATGACATGCTTCAGAAACAAAAAAAATGGTCCATTTTCAAATGTTGCGTCTTTGAACTACAATTCACATTTGTATGTGGATGATCACTTTTAGAGATAAAATTAGATGTTTAAAGTGATTTACAAGCTTCCAGGGGCCCTAAACACAAGATATGAGGAATGGGTAAATATGAATGAAACTGGCCAATTTATTCATTCTGAGGCCTTAAAAAGTTTTTCTCCACTCCAGAAAGTGAATTAAATAACATTTGTAGGCCTTTATTGTTCAATCAAAAACGCCCGATTTTTGACGAAAGAGATACCCACCCCCCTTACGGCATGCTTCAGAAACTAAAAAATGGTCCGTTTTCAAATGTTGCCTCTTTGAACCACAATTCACATTTGTACGTGGAAAAGCACTTTTAAAGATCAAATGAGATGTTTAAAGTGATTTTCATGCTTCCAGGGGCCTTAAACACAAGATTTGAGGAATGGGTAAAAGTGAATGAAAATGGCCAATTTACTCACTCTGAGGCCTTAAAAAGTGTTTCTCCTCAACGGGAAGTGAATTAAATAACATTTGTAGGCCTTTATTGTTCAAGCGAAAACGCCCGATTATTGACGAAAGAGATAACCACCGCCCCTTACGACATGCTTCAGAAACGAAAAAAATGGTCCGTTTTCAAATGTTGCGTCTTTGAACGACAATCCACATTTGTACGTGGATAAACACTTTTAGAGCTAAAATTAGATGTTTAAAGTGATTTTCAAGCTTCCAGGGGCCCTAAACACAAGATTTGAGAAATGTTTAAAAGTGAATGAAAATGGCCAATTTACTCACTCTGAGGCCTTAAAAAGTGTTTCTCCTCCACGGGAAGTGAATTAAATACCATTTGGAGGTCTTTATTGTTCAAGCGAAAACGCCTGATTTTTGATGAAAGAGATAACCACCCCCCCTTACGACATGCTTCTGAAACTGAAAAAATGGTTCATTTTCAAATGTTGCGTCTTTGAACCACAAATAACATTTGTACGTGGATAAACACTTTTAGAGCTAAAATTAGATGTTTAATGTGATTTTCAAGCTTCCAGGGGCCCTAAACACGAGATTTGAGAAATGGGTAAACGTGAATGAAAATGGCCAATTTACTCACTCTGCGGCCTTAAAAGGTGTTTCTCCTCCACGGAAAGTGAATAAAATAACATTTGGATGCCTTTATTGTTCAATCAAAAACGCCCAATTTTTGACGAAAGAGATAACCACCCCCCCTTACGACATGCTTCAGAAACAAAAAAAATGGTTCATTTTCAAATGTTGCATCTTTGAACGACAATCCACATTTGTACGTGGATAAACACTTTTAGAGATAAAATTAGATGTTTAAAGTGATTTTCAAGCTTCCAGGGGCCCGAAACACAAGATTTGAGAAATGGGTAAAAGTGAATGAAAATGGCCAATTTACTCACTCTGAGGCCTTAAAAAGTGTTTCTCCTCAACGGGAAGTGAATTAAATAACATTTGTAGGCCTTTATTGTTCAAGCGAAAACGCCCGATTATTGACGAAAGAGATAACCCCCCCCTTACGACATGCTTCAGAAACGAGAAAAATGGTCCGTTTTCAAATGTTGCGTCTTTGAATGACAATCCACATTTGTACGTGGATAATCACTTTTAGAGCTAAAATTAGATGTTTAAAGTGATTTTCAAGCTTCCAGGGGCCCTAAACACGAGATTTGAAAAATGGGTAACCGTGAATGAAAATGGCCAATTTTTTCACTCTGCGGCCTTAAAAAGTGTTTCTCCTCCACGGAAAGTGAATAAAATAACATTTGGATGCCTTTATTGTTCAATCAAAAACGCCCGTTTTTTGGTGAAAAAGATAACCACCCCCCCTTACGACATGCTTCAGAAACGAAAAAAATGGTCCATTTTCAAATGTTGCGTCTTTGAACTACAATTCACATTTGTACGTGGATAATCACTTTTAGAGATACAATTAGATGTTTAAAGTGATTTACAAGCTTCCAGGGGCCCTAAACACAAGATATGAGGAATGGGTAAAGATGAATGAAAATGGCCAATTTATTCACTCTGAGGCCTTAAAAAGTTTTTCTCCACTCCAGAAAGTGAATTAAATAACATTTGTAGACCTTTATTGTTCAATCAAAAACGCCCGATTTTTGACGAAAGAGATATCCACCCCCCCTTACGACATGCTTCAGAAACAAAAAAAATGGTTCATTTTCAAATGTTGCATCTTTGAACGACAATCCACATTTGTACGTGGATAAACACTTTTAGAGATAAAATTAGATGTTTAAAGTGATTTTCAAGCTTCCAGGGGCCCTAAACACAAGATTTGAGAAATGGGAAAAAATGAATGAAAATGGCCAATTTACTCACTCTGAGGCCTTAAAAAGTGTTTCTCCTCAACGGGAAGTGAATTAAATAACATTTGTAGGCCTTTATTGTTCAAGCGAAAACGCCCGATTATTGACGAAAGAGATAACCACCCCCCCTTACGACATGCTTCAGAAACGAAAAAAATGGTCCGTTTTCAAATGTTGCGTCTTTGAATGACAATCCACATTTGTACGTGGATAATCACTTTTAGAGCTAAAATTAGATGTTTAAAGTGATTTTCAAGCTTCCAGGGGCCCTAAACACAAGATTTGAGAAATGGGTAAAAGTGAATGAAAATGGCCAATTTACTCACTCTGAGGCCTTAAAAAGTGTTTCTCGTCCACGGGAAGTGAATTAAATACCATTTGGAGGTCTTTATTGTTCAATCAAAAACGCCCAATTTTTGACGAAAGAGATAACCACCCCCCCTTACGACATGCTTCTGAAACTAAAAAAATGGTTCATTTTCAAATGTTGCGTCTTTTGAACTACAATTAACATTGTACGTGGATAATCACTTTTAGAGATAAAATGAGATGTTTAAAGTGATTTTCAAGCTTCCAGGGGCCCTAAACACGAGATTTGAAAAATGGGTAACCGTGAATGAAAATGGCCAATTTTTTCACTCTGCGGCCTTAAAAAGTGTTTCTCCTCCACGGAAAGTGAATAAAATAACATTTGGATGCCTTTATTGTTCAATCAAAAACGCCCGTTTTTTGGTGAAAAAGATAACCACCCCCCCTTACGACATGCTTCAGAAACGAAAAAAATGGTCCATTTTCAAATGTTGCGTCTTTGAACTACAATTCACATTTGTACGTGGATGATCACTTTTAGAGATACAATTAGATGTTTAAAGTGATTTACAAGCTTCCAGGGGCCCTAAACACAAGATATGAGGAATGGGTAAATATGAATGAAAATGGCCAATTTATTCACTCTGAGGCCTTAAAAAGTTTTTCTCCACTCCAGAAAGTGAATTAAATAACATTTGTAGGCCTTTATTGTTCAATCAAAAACGCCCGATTTTTGACGAAAGAGATAACCACCCCCCCTTACGACATGCTTCAGAAACTAAAAAAATGGTCCGTTTTTAAATGTAGCCTCTTTGAACTACAATTCACATTTGTACGTGGAAAAGCACTTTTAAAGATCAAATGAGATGTTTAAAGTAATTTTCATGCTTCCAGGGGCCTTAAACACAAGATTTGAGGAATGGGTAAAAGTGAATGAAAATGGCCAATTTACTCACTCTGAGGCCTTAAAAAGTGTTTTTCCTCCACGGGAAGTGAATTAAATAACATTTGTAGGCCTTTATTGTTCAAGCGAGAATGCCCGATTATTGACGAAAGAGATAACCACCCCCCCTTACGACATGCTTCAGAAACGTAAAAAATGGCCCGTTTTCAAATGTTGCGTCTTTGACTGACAATCCACATTTGTACGTGGATAATCACTTTTAGAGCTAAAATTAGATGTTTAAAGTGATTTTCAAGCTTCCAGGGGCCCTAAACACGAGATTTGAAAAATGGGTAACCGTGAATGAAAATGGCCAATTTTTTCACTCTGCGGCCTTAAAAAGTGTTTCTCCTCCACGGAAAGTGAATAAAATATCATTTGGATGCCTTTATTGTTCAATCAAAAACGCCCGTTTTTTGGTGAAAAAGATAACCACCCCCCCTTACGACATGCTTCAGAAACAAAAAAAATGGTCCATTTTCAAATGTTGCGTCTTTGAACTACAATTCACATTTGTACGTGGATGATCACTTTTAGAGATAAAATTAGATGTTTAAAGTGATTTACAAGCTTCCAGGGGCCCTAAACACAAGATATGAGGAATGGGTAAATATGAATGAAAATGGCCAATTTATTCACTCTGAGGCCTTAAAAAGTTTTTCTCCACTCCAGAAAGTGAATTAAATAACATTTGTAGGCCTTTATTGTTCAATCAAAAACGCCCGATTTTTGACAAAAGAGATAACCACCCCCCCCTTACGACATGCTTCAGAAACTAAAAAAATGGTCCGTTTTTAAATGTAGCCTCTTTGAACTACAATTCACATTTGTACGTGGAAAAGCACTTTTAAAGATCAAATGAGATGTTTAAAGTGATTTTCATGCTTCCAGGGGCCTTAAACACAAGATTTGAGGAATGGGTAAAAGTGAATGAAAATGGCCAATTTACTCACTCTGAGGCCTTAAAAAGTGTTTCTCCTCCACGGGAAGTGAATTAAATAACATTTGTGGGCTTTTTATTGTCCAAGCGAAAACGCCCGATTATTGACGAAAGAGATAACCACCCCCCCTTACGACATGCTTCAGAAACGAAAAAAATGGTCCGTTTTCAAATGTTGCGTCTTTGAATGACAATCCACATTTGTACGTGGATAATCACTTTTAGAGCTAAAATTAGATGTTTAAAGTGATTTTCAAGCTTCCAGGGGCCCTAAACACAAGATTTGAGAAATGGGTAAAAGTGAATGAAAATGGCCAATTTACTCACTCTGAGGCCTTAAAAAGTGTTTCTCGTCCACGGGAAGTGAATTAAATACCATTTGGAGGTCTTTATTGTTCAATCAAAAACGCCCAATTTTTGACGAAAGAGATAACCACCCCCCCTTACGACATGCTTCTGAAACTAAAAAAATGGTTCATTTTCAAATGTTGCGTCTTTTGAACTACAATTAACATTGTACGTGGATAATCACTTTTAGAGATAAAATGAGATGTTTAAAGTGATTTTCAAGCTTCCAGGGGCCCTAAACACGAGATTTGAAAAATGGGTAACCGTGAATGAAAATGGCCAATTTTTTCACTCTGCGGCCTTAAAAAGTGTTTCTCCTCCACGGAAAGTGAATAAAATAACATTTGGATGCCTTTATTGTTCAATCAAAAACGCCCGTTTTTTGGTGAAAAAGATAACCACCCCCCCTTACGACATGCTTCAGAAACGAAAAAAATGGTCCATTTTCAAATGTTGCGTCTTTGAACTACAATTCACATTTGTACGTGGATGATCACTTTTAGAGATACAATTAGATGTTTAAAGTGATTTACAAGCTTCCAGGGGCCCTAAACACAAGATATGAGGAATGGGTAAATATGAATGAAAATGGCCAATTTATTCACTCTGAGGCCTTAAAAAGTTTTTCTCCACTCCAGAAAGTGAATTAAATAACATTTGTAGGCCTTTATTGTTCAATCAAAAACGCCCGATTTTTGACGAAAGAGATAACCACCCCCCCTTACGACATGCTTCAGAAACTAAAAAAATGGTCCGTTTTTAAATGTAGCCTCTTTGAACTACAATTCACATTTGTACGTGGAAAAGCACTTTTAAAGATCAAATGAGATGTTTAAAGTAATTTTCATGCTTCCAGGGGCCTTAAACACAAGATTTGAGGAATGGGTAAAAGTGAATGAAAATGGCCAATTTACTCACTCTGAGGCCTTAAAAAGTGTTTTTCCTCCACGGGAAGTGAATTAAATAACATTTGTAGGCCTTTATTGTTCAAGCGAGAATGCCCGATTATTGACGAAAGAGATAACCACCCCCCCTTACGACATGCTTCAGAAACGTAAAAAATGGCCCGTTTTCAAATGTTGCGTCTTTGACTGACAATCCACATTTGTACGTGGATAATCACTTTTAGAGCTAAAATTAGATGTTTAAAGTGATTTTCAAGCTTCCAGGGGCCCTAAACACGAGATTTGAAAAATGGGTAACCGTGAATGAAAATGGCCAATTTTTTCACTCTGCGGCCTTAAAAAGTGTTTCTCCTCCACGGAAAGTGAATAAAATATCATTTGGATGCCTTTATTGTTCAATCAAAAACGCCCGTTTTTTGGTGAAAATGATAACCACCCCCCCTTACGACATGCTTCAGAAACGAAAAAAATGGTCCATTTTCAAATGTTGCGTCTTTGAACTACAATTCACATTTGTACGTGGATGATCACTTTTAGAGATAAAATTAGATGTTTAAAGTGATTTACAAGCTTCCAGGGGCCCTAAACACAAGATATGAGGAATGGGTAAATATGAATGAAAATGGCCAATTTATTCACTCTGAGGCCTTAAAAAGTTTTTCTCCACTCCAGAAAGTGAATTAAATAACATTTGTAGGCCTTTATTGTTCAATCAAAAACGCCCGATTTTTGACAAAAGAGATAACCACCCCCCCCTTACGACATGCTTCAGAAACTAAAAAAATGGTCCGTTTTTAAATGTAGCCTCTTTGAACTACAATTCACATTTGTACGTGGAAAAGCACTTTTAAAGATCAAATGAGATGTTTAAAGTGATTTTCATGCTTCCAGGGGCCTTAAACACAAGATTTGAGGAATGGGTAAAAGTGAATGAAAATGGCCAATTTACTCACTCTGAGGCCTTAAAAAGTGTTTCTCCTCCACGGGAAGTGAATTAAATAACATTTGTGGGCTTTTTATTGTCCAAGCGAAAACGCCCGATTATTGACGAAAGAGATAACCACCCCCCCTTACGACGTGCTTCAGAAATGTAAAAAATGGCCCGTTTTCAAATGTTGCGTCTTTGAATGACAATCCACATTTGTACGTGGATAATCACTTTTAGAGCTAAAATTAGATGTTTAAAGTGATTTTCAAGCTTCCAGGGGCCCTAAACACAAGATTTGAGAAATGGGTAAAAGTGAATGAAAATGGCCAATTTACTCACTCTGAGGCCTTAAAAAGTGTTTCTCCTCAACGGGAAGTGAATTAAATACCATTTTTAGGCCTTTATTGTTCAAGCGAAAACGCCCGATTATTGACGAAAGAGATAACCACCCCCCCCCTTACGACATGCTTCAGAAACGAAAAAAATGGTCCGTTTTCAAATGTTGCGTCTTTGAATGACAATCCACATTTGTACGTGGATAATCACTTTTAGAGCTAAAATTAGATGTTTAAAGTGATTTACAAGCTTTCAGGGGCCCTAAACACAAGATATGAGGAATGGGTAAATATGAATGAAAATGGGCAATTTATTCACTCTGAGGCCTTAAAAAGTTTTTCTCCACTCCAGAAAGTGAATTAAATAACATTTGTAGACCTTTATTGTTCAATCAAAAACGCCCGATTTTTGACGAAAGAGATAACCACCCCCCCTTACGACATGCTTCAGAAACAAAAAAAATGGTTCATTTTCAAATGTTGCATCTTTGAACGACAATCCACATTTGTACGTGGATAGACACTTTTAGAGATAAAATTAGATGTTTAAAGTGATTTTCAAGCTTCCAGGGGCCCTAAACACAAGATTTGAGAAATGGGTAAAAGTGAATGAAAATGGCCAATTTACTCACTCTGAGGCCTTAAAAAGTTTTTCTCCTCAACGGGAAGTGAATTAAATAACATTTGTAGGCCTTTATTGTTCAAGCAAAAACGCCCGATTATTGACGAAAGAGATAACCACCCCCCCTTACGACATGCTTCAGAAACGAAAAAAATGGTCCGTTTTCAAATGTTGCGTCTTTGAATGACAATCCACATTTGTACGTGGATAATCACTTTTAGAGCTAAAATTAGATGTTTAAAGTGATTTTCAAGCTTCCAGGGGCCTTAAACACAAGATTTGAGGAATGGGTAAAAGTGAATGAAAATGGCCAATTTACTCACTCTGAGGCCTTAAAAAGTGTTTCTCCTCCACGGGAAGTGAATTAAATAACATTTGTAGGCCTTTATTGTTCAAGCGAGAATGCCCGATTATTGACGAAAGAGATAACCACCCCCCCTTACGACATGCTTCAGAAACGTAAAAAATGGCCCGTTTTCAAATGTTGCGTCTTTGACTGACAATCCACATTTGTACGTGGATAATCACTTTTAGAGCTAAAATTAGATGTTTAAAGTGATTTTCAAGCTTCCAGGGGCCCTAAACACGAGATTTGAAAAATGGGTAACCGTGAATGAAAATGGCCAATTTTTTCACTCTGCGGCCTTAAAAAGTGTTTCTCCTCCACGGAAAGTGAATAAAATATCATTTGGATGCCTTTATTGTTCAATCAAAAACGCCCGTTTTTTGGTGAAAAAGATAACCACCCCCCCTTACGACATGCTTCAGAAACGAAAAAAATGGTCCATTTTCAAATGTTGCGTCTTTGAACTACAATTCACATTTGTACGTGGATGATCACTTTTAGAGATAAAATTAGATGTTTAAAGTGATTTACAAGCTTCCAGGGGCCCTAAACACAATATATGAGGAATGGGTAAATATGAATGAAAATGGCCAATTTATTCACTCTGAGGCCTTAAAAAGTTTTTCTCCACTCCAGAAAGTGAATTAAATAACATTTGTAGGCCTTTATTGTTCAATCAAAAACGCCCGATTTTTGACAAAAGAGATAACCACCCCCCCCTTACGACATGCTTCAGAAACTAAAAAAATGGTCCGTTTTTAAATGTAGCCTCTTTGAACTACAATTCACATTTGTACGTGGAAAAGCACTTTTAAAGATCAAATGAGATGTTTAAAGTGATTTTCATGCTTCCAGGGGCCTTAAACACAAGATTTGAGGAATGGGTAAAAGTGAATGAAAATGGCCAATTTACTCACTCTGAGGCCTTAAAAAGTGTTTCTCCTCCACGGGAAGTGAATTAAATAACATTTGTAGGCTTTTTATTGTCCAAGCGAAAACACCCGATTATTGACGAAAGAGATAACCACCCCCCCTTACGACGTGCTTCAGAAACGTAAAAAATGGCCCGTTTTCAAATGTTGCGTCTTTGAATGACAATCCACATTTGTACGTGGATAATCACTTTTAGAGCTAAAATTAGATGTTTAAAGTGATTTTCAAGCTTCCAGGGGCCCTAAACACAAGATTTGAGAAATGGGTTAAAGTGAATGAAAATGGCCAATTTACTCACTCTGAGGCCTTAAAAAGTGTTTCTCCTCCACGGGAAGTGAATTAAATAACATTTGTAGGCCTTTATTGTTCAAGCGAGAACGCCCGATTATTGACGAAAGAGATAACCACCGCCCCTTACGACATGCTTCAGAAACGAAACAAATTGTCCGTTTTCAAATGTTGCGTCTTTGAACTACAATTCACATTTGTACGTAGATGATTACTTTTAGAGATAAAATTAGATGTTTAAAGTGATTTACAAGCTTTCAGGGGCCCTAAACACAAGATATGAGGAATGGGTAAATATGAATGAAAATGGCCAATTTATTCACTCTGAGGCCTTAAAAAGTTTTTCTCCACTCCAGAAAGTGAATTAAATAACATTTGTAGACCTTTATTGTTCAATCAAAAACGCCCGATTTTTGACGAAAGAGATAACCACCCCCCCTTACGACATGCTTCAGAAACAAAAAAAAGGGTTCATTTTCAAATGTTGCATCTTTGAACGACAGTCCACATTTGTACGTGGATAGACACTTTTAGAGATAAAATTAGATGTTTAAAGTGATTTTCAAGCTTCCAGGGGCCCTAAACACAAGATTTGAGAAATGGGTAAAAGTGAATGAAAATGACCAATTTACTCACTCTGAGGCCTTAAAAAGTGTTTCTCCTCCACGGGAAATGAATTAAATACCATTTGGAGGCCTTTATTGTTCAAGCGAAAACGCCTGATTTTTGATGAAAGAGATAACCACCCCCCCTTACGACATGCTTCTGAAACTAAAAAAATGGTTCATTTTCAAATGTTGCGTCTTTTGAACTACAATTAACATTGTACGTGGATAATCACTTTTAGAGATAAAATTAGATGTTTAAAGTGATTTACAAGCTTCCAGGGGCCCTAAACACAAGATATGAGGAATGGGTAAATATGAATGAAAATGGCCAATTTATTCACTCTGAGGCCTTAAAAAGTTTTTCTCCACTCCAGAAAGTGAATTAAATAAAATTTGTAGACCTTTATTGTTCAATCAAAAACGCCCGATTTTTGACGAAAGAGATAACCACCCCCCTTTACGACATGCTTCCGAAACTAAAAAAATGGTTCATTTTCAAATGTTGCGTCTTTTGAACTACAATTAACATTGTACGTGGATAATCACTTTTAGAGATAAAATGAGATGTTTAAAGTGATTTTCAAGCTTCCAGGGGCCCTAAACACGAGATTTGAGAAATGGGTAAACGTGAATGAAAATGGCCAATTTACTCACTCTGCGGCCTTAAAAAGTGTTTCTCCTCCACGGAAAGTGAATAAAATAACATTTGGATGCCTTTATTGTTCAATGAAAAACGCCCGTTTTTTGGTGAAAAAGATAACCACCCCCCCTTATGACATGCTTCAGAAACAAAAAAAATGGTCCATTTTCAAATGTTGCGTCTTTGAACTACAATTCACATTTGTATGTGGATGATCACTTTTAGAGATAAAATTAGATGTTTAAAGTGATTTACAAGCTTCCAGGGGCCCTAAACACAAGATATGAGGAATGGGTAAATATGAATGAAACTGGCCAATTTATTCATTCTGAGGCCTTAAAAAGTTTTTCTCCACTCCAGAAAGTGAATTAAATAACATTTGTAGGCCTTTATTGTTCAATCAAAAACGCCCGATTTTTGACGAAAGAGATACCCACCCCCCTTACGGCATGCTTCAGAAACTAAAAAATGGTCCGTTTTCAAATGTTGCCTCTTTGAACCACAATTCACATTTGTACGTGGAAAAGCACTTTTAAAGATCAAATGAGATGTTTAAAGTGATTTTCATGCTTCCAGGGGCCTTAAACACAAGATTTGAGGAATGGGTAAAAGTGAATGAAAATGGCCAATTTACTCACTCTGAGGCCTTAAAAAGTGTTTCTCCTCAACGGGAAGTGAATTAAATAACATTTGTAGGCCTTTATTGTTCAAGCGAAAACGCCCGATTATTGACGAAAGAGATAACCACCGCCCCTTACGACATGCTTCAGAAACGAAAAAAATGGTCCGTTTTCAAATGTTGCGTCTTTGAACGACAATCCACATTTGTACGTGGATAAACACTTTTAGAGCTAAAATTAGATGTTTAAAGTGATTTTCAAGCTTCCAGGGGCCCTAAACACAAGATTTGAGAAATGGGTAAAAGTGAATGAAAATGGCCAATTTACTCACTCTGAGGCCTTAAAAAGTGTTTCTCCTCCACGGGAAGTGAATTAAATACCATTTGGAGGTCTTTATTGTTCAAGCGAAAACGCCTGATTTTTGATGAAAGAGATAACCACCCCCCCTTACGACATGCTTCTGAAACTGAAAAAATGGTTCATTTTCAAATGTTGCGTCTTTGAACCACAAATAACATTTGTACGTGGATAAACACTTTTAGAGCTAAAATTAGATGTTTAATGTGATTTTCAAGCTTCCAGGGGCCCTAAACACGAGATTTGAGAAATGGGTAAACGTGAATGAAAATGGCCAATTTACTCACTCTGCGGCCTTAAAAGGTGTTTCTCCTCCACGGAAAGTGAATAAAATAACATTTGGATGCCTTTATTGTTCAATCAAAAACGCCCAATTTTTGACGAAAGAGATAACCACCCCCCCTTACGACATGCTTCAGAAACAAAAAAAATGGTTCATTTTCAAATGTTGCATCTTTGAACGACAATCCACATTTGTACGTGGATAAACACTTTTAGAGATAAAATTAGATGTTTAAAGTGATTTTCAAGCTTCCAGGGGCCCGAAACACAAGATTTGAGAAATGGGTAAAAGTGAATGAAAATGGCCAATTTACTCACTCTGAGGCCTTAAAAAGTGTTTCTCCTCAACGGGAAGTGAATTAAATAACATTTGTAGGCCTTTATTGTTCAAGCGAAAACGCCCGATTATTGACGAAAGAGATAACCCCCCCTTACGACATGCTTCAGAAACGAGAAAAATGGTCCGTTTTCAAATGTTGCGTCTTTGAATGACAATCCACATTTGTACGTGGATAATCACTTTTAGAGCTAAAATTAGATGTTTAAAGTGATTTTCAAGCTTCCAGGGGCCCTAAACACGAGATTTGAAAAATGGGTAACCGTGAATGAAAATGGCCAATTTTTTCACTCTGCGGCCTTAAAAAGTGTTTCTCCTCCACGGAAAGTGAATAAAATAACATTTGGATGCCTTTATTGTTCAATCAAAAACGCCCGTTTTTTGGTGAAAAAGATAACCACCCCCCCTTACGACATGCTTCAGAAACGAAAAAAATGGTCCATTTTCAAATGTTGCGTCTTTGAACTACAATTCACATTTGTACGTGGATAATCACTTTTAGAGATACAATTAGATGTTTAAAGTGATTTACAAGCTTCCAGGGGCCCTAAACACAAGATATGAGGAATGGGTAAAGATGAATGAAAATGGCCAATTTATTCACTCTGAGGCCTTAAAAAGTTTTTCTCCACTCCAGAAAGTGAATTAAATAACATTTGTAGACCTTTATTGTTCAATCAAAAACGCCCGATTTTTGACGAAAGAGATATCCACCCCCCCTTACGACATGCTTCAGAAACAAAAAAAATGGTTCATTTTCAAATGTTGCATCTTTGAACGACAATCCACATTTGTACGTGGATAAACACTTTTAGAGATAAAATTAGATGTTTAAAGTGATTTTCAAGCTTCCAGGGGCCCTAAACACAAGATTTGAGAAATGGGAAAAAATGAATGAAAATGGCCAATTTACTCACTCTGAGGCCTTAAAAAGTGTTTCTCCTCAACGGGAAGTGAATTAAATAACATTTGTAGGCCTTTATTGTTCAAGCGAAAACGCCCGATTATTGACGAAAGAGATAACCACCCCCCCTTACGACATGCTTCAGAAACGAAAAAAATGGTCCGTTTTCAAATGTTGCGTCTTTGAATGACAATCCACATTTGTACGTGGATAATCACTTTTAGAGCTAAAATTAGATGTTTAAAGTGATTTTCAAGCTTCCAGGGGCCCTAAACACAAGATTTGAGAAATGGGTAAAAGTGAATGAAAATGGCCAATTTACTCACTCTGAGGCCTTAAAAAGTGTTTCTCGTCCACGGGAAGTGAATTAAATACCATTTGGAGGTCTTTATTGTTCAATCAAAAACGCCCAATTTTTGACGAAAGAGATAACCACCCCCCCTTACGACATGCTTCTGAAACTAAAAAAATGGTTCATTTTCAAATGTTGCGTCTTTTGAACTACAATTAACATTGTACGTGGATAATCACTTTTAGAGATAAAATGAGATGTTTAAAGTGATTTTCAAGCTTCCAGGGGCCCTAAACACGAGATTTGAAAAATGGGTAACCGTGAATGAAAATGGCCAATTTTTTCACTCTGCGGCCTTAAAAAGTGTTTCTCCTCCACGGAAAGTGAATAAAATAACATTTGGATGCCTTTATTGTTCAATCAAAAACGCCCGTTTTTTGGTGAAAAAGATAACCACCCCCCCTTACGACATGCTTCAGAAACGAAAAAAATGGTCCATTTTCAAATGTTGCGTCTTTGAACTACAATTCACATTTGTACGTGGATGATCACTTTTAGAGATACAATTAGATGTTTAAAGTGATTTACAAGCTTCCAGGGGCCCTAAACACAAGATATGAGGAATGGGTAAATATGAATGAAAATGGCCAATTTATTCACTCTGAGGCCTTAAAAAGTTTTTCTCCACTCCAGAAAGTGAATTAAATAACATTTGTAGGCCTTTATTGTTCAATCAAAAACGCCCGATTTTTGACGAAAGAGATAACCACCCCCCCTTACGACATGCTTCAGAAACTAAAAAAATGGTCCGTTTTTAAATGTAGCCTCTTTGAACTACAATTCACATTTGTACGTGGAAAAGCACTTTTAAAGATCAAATGAGATGTTTAAAGTAATTTTCATGCTTCCAGGGGCCTTAAACACAAGATTTGAGGAATGGGTAAAAGTGAATGAAAATGGCCAATTTACTCACTCTGAGGCCTTAAAAAGTGTTTTTCCTCCACGGGAAGTGAATTAAATAACATTTGTAGGCCTTTATTGTTCAAGCGAGAATGCCCGATTATTGACGAAAGAGATAACCACCCCCCCTTACGACATGCTTCAGAAACGTAAAAAATGGCCCGTTTTCAAATGTTGCGTCTTTGACTGACAATCCACATTTGTACGTGGATAATCACTTTTAGAGCTAAAATTAGATGTTTAAAGTGATTTTCAAGCTTCCAGGGGCCCTAAACACGAGATTTGAAAAATGGGTAACCGTGAATGAAAATGGCCAATTTTTTCACTCTGCGGCCTTAAAAAGTGTTTCTCCTCCACGGAAAGTGAATAAAATATCATTTGGATGCCTTTATTGTTCAATCAAAAACGCCCGTTTTTTGGTGAAAAAGATAACCACCCCCCCTTACGACATGCTTCAGAAACGAAAAAAATGGTCCATTTTCAAATGTTGCGTCTTTGAACTACAATTCACATTTGTACGTGGATGATCACTTTTAGAGATAAAATTAGATGTTTAAAGTGATTTACAAGCTTCCAGGGGCCCTAAACACAAGATATGAGGAATGGGTAAATATGAATGAAAATGGCCAATTTATTCACTCTGAGGCCTTAAAAAGTTTTTCTCCACTCCAGAAAGTGAATTAAATAACATTTGTAGGCCTTTATTGTTCAATCAAAAACGCCCGATTTTTGACAAAAGAGATAACCACCCCCCCCTTACGACATGCTTCAGAAACTAAAAAAATGGTCCGTTTTTAAATGTAGCCTCTTTGAACTACAATTCACATTTGTACGTGGAAAAGCACTTTTAAAGATCAAATGAGATGTTTAAAGTGATTTTCATGCTTCCAGGGGCCTTAAACACAAGATTTGAGGAATGGGTAAAAGTGAATGAAAATGGCCAATTTACTCACTCTGAGGCCTTAAAAAGTGTTTCTCCTCAACGGGAAGTGAATTAAATAACATTTGTAGGCCTTTATTGTTCAAGCGAAAACGCCCGATTATTGACGAAAGAGATAACCACCCCCCCTTACGACATGCTTCAGAAACGAAAAAAATGGTCCGTTTTCAAATGTTGCGTCTTTGAATGGCAATCCACATTTGTACGTGGATAATCACTTTTAGAGCTAAAATTAGATGTTTAAAGTGATTTTCAAGCTTCCAGGGGCCCTAAACACAAGATTTGAGAAATGGGTAAAAGTGAATGAAAATGGCCAATTTACTCACTCTGAGGCCTTAAAAAGTGTTTCTCGTCCACGGGAAGTGAATTAAATACCATTTGGAGGTCTTTATTGTTCAATCAAAAACGCCCAATTTTTGACGAAAGAGATAACCACCCCCCCTTACGACATGCTTCTGAAACTAAAAAAATGGTTCATTTTCAAATGTTGCGTCTTTTGAACTACAATTAACATTGTACGTGGATAATCACTTTTAGAGATAAAATGAGATGTTTAAAGTGATTTTCAAGCTTCCAGGGGCCCTAAACACGAGATTTGAAAAATGGGTAACCGTGAATGAAAATGGCCAATTTTTTCACTCTGCGGCCTTAAAAAGTGTTTCTCCTCCACGGAAAGTGAATAAAATAACATTTGGATGCCTTTATTGTTCAATCAAAAACGCCCGTTTTTTGGTGAAAAAGATAACCACCCCCCCTTACGACATGCTTCAGAAACGAAAAAAATGGTCCATTTTCAAATGTTGCGTCTTTGAACTACAATTCACATTTGTACGTGGATGATCACTTTTAGAGATACAATTAGATGTTTAAAGTGATTTACAAGCTTCCAGGGGCGCTAAACACAAGATATGAGGAATGGGTAAATATGAATGAAAATGGCCAATTTATTCACTCTGAGGCCTTAAAAAGTTTTTCTCCACTCCAGAAAGTGAATTAAATAACATTTGTAGGCCTTTATTGTTCAATCAAAAACGCCCGATTTTTGACGAAAGAGATAACCACCCCCCCTTACGACATGCTTCAGAAACTAAAAAAATGGTCCGTTTTTAAATGTAGCCTCTTTGAACTACAATTCACATTTGTACGTGGAAAAGCACTTTTAAAGATCAAATGAGATGTTTAAAGTAATTTTCATGCTTCCAGGGGCCTTAAACACAAGATTTGAGGAATGGGTAAAAGTGAATGAAAATGGCCAATTTACTCACTCTGAGGCCTTAAAAAGTGTTTTTCCTCCACGGGAAGTGAATTAAATAACATTTGTAGGCCTTTATTGTTCAAGCGAGAATGCCCGATTATTGACGAAAGAGATAACCACCCCCCCTTACGACATGCTTCAGAAACGTAAAAAATGGCCCGTTTTCAAATGTTGCGTCTTTGACTGACAATCCACATTTGTACGTGGATAATCACTTTTAGAGCTAAAATTAGATGTTTAAAGTGATTTTCAAGCTTCCAGGGGCCCTAAACACGAGATTTGAAAAATGGGTAACCGTGAATGAAAATGGCCAATTTTTTCACTCTGCGGCCTTAAAAAGTGTTTCTCCTCCACGGAAAGTGAATAAAATATCATTTGGATGCCTTTATTGTTCAATCAAAAACGCCCGTTTTTTGGTGAAAAAGATAACCACCCCCCCTTACGACATGCTTCAGAAACGAAAAAAATGGTCCATTTTCAAATGTTGCGTCTTTGAACTACAATTCACATTTGTACGTGGATGATCCCTTTTAGAGATAAAATTAGATGTTTAAAGTGATTTACAAGCTTCCAGGGGCCCTAAACACAAGATATGAGGAATGGGTAAATATGAATGAAAATGGCCAATTTATTCACTCTGAGGCCTTAAAAAGTTTTTCTCCACTCCAGAAAGTGAATTAAATAACATTTGTAGGCCTTTATTGTTCAATCAAAAACGCCCGATTTTTGACAAAAGAGATAACCACCCCCCCCTTACGACATGCTTCAGAAACTAAAAAAATGGTCCGTTTTTAAATGTAGCCTCTTTGAACTACAATTCACATTTGTACGTGGAAAAGCACTTTTAAAGATCAAATGAGATGTTTAAAGTGATTTTCATGCTTCCAGGGGCCTTAAACACAAGATTTGAGGAATGGGTAAAAGTGAATGAAAATGGCCAATTTACTCACTCTGAGGCCTTAAAAAGTGTTTCTCCTCCACGGGAAGTGAATTAAATAACATTTGTGGGCTTTTTATTGTCCAAGCGAAAACGCCCGATTATTGACGAAAGAGATAACCACCCCCCCTTACGACATGCTTCAGAAACGAAAAAAATGGTCCGTTTTCAAATGTTGCGTCTTTGAATGACAATCCACATTTGTACGTGGATAATCACTTTTAGAGCTAAAATTAGATGTTTAAAGTGATTTTCAAGCTTCCAGGGGCCCTAAACACAAGATTTGAGAAATGGGTAAAAGTGAATGAAAATGGCCAATTTACTCACTCTGAGGCCTTAAAAAGTGTTTCTCGTCCACGGGAAGTGAATTAAATACCATTTGGAGGTCTTTATTGTTCAATCAAAAACGCCCAATTTTTGACGAAAGAGATAACCACCCCCCCTTACGACATGCTTCTGAAACTAAAAAAATGGTTCATTTTCAAATGTTGCGTCTTTTGAACTACAATTAACATTGTACGTGGATAATCACTTTTAGAGATAAAATGAGATGTTTAAAGTGATTTTCAAGCTTCCAGGGGCCCTAAACACGAGATTTGAAAAATGGGTAACCGTGAATGAAAATGGCCAATTTTTTCACTCTGCGGCCTTAAAAAGTGTTTCTCCTCCACGGAAAGTGAATAAAATAACATTTGGATGCCTTTATTGTTCAATCAAAAACGCCCGTTTTTTGGTGAAAAAGATAACCACCCCCCCTTACGACATGCTTCAGAAACGAAAAAAATGGTCCATTTTCAAATGTTGCGTCTTTGAACTACAATTCACATTTGTACGTGGATGATCACTTTTAGAGATACAATTAGATGTTTAAAGTGATTTACAAGCTTCCAGGGGCCCTAAACACAAGATATGAGGAATGGGTAAATATGAATGAAAATGGCCAATTTATTCACTCTGAGGCCTTAAAAAGTTTTTCTCCACTCCAGAAAGTGAATTAAATAACATTTGTAGGCCTTTATTGTTCAATCAAAAACGCCCGATTTTTGACGAAAGAGATAACCACCCCCCCTTACGACATGCTTCAGAAACTAAAAAAATGGTCCGTTTTTAAATGTAGCCTCTTTGAACTACAATTCACATTTGTACGTGGAAAAGCACTTTTAAAGATCAAATGAGATGTTTAAAGTAATTTTCATGCTTCCAGGGGCCTTAAACACAAGATTTGAGGAATGGGTAAAAGTGAATGAAAATGGCCAATTTACTCACTCTGAGGCCTTAAAAAGTGTTTTTCCTCCACGGGAAGTGAATTAAATAACATTTGTAGGCCTTTATTGTTCAAGCGAGAATGCCCGATTATTGACGAAAGAGATAACCACCCCCCCTTACGACATGCTTCAGAAACGTAAAAAATGGCCCGTTTTCAAATGTTGCGTCTTTGACTGACAATCCACATTTGTACGTGGATAATCACTTTTAGAGCTAAAATTAGATGTTTAAAGTGATTTTCAAGCTTCCAGGGGCCCTAAACACGAGATTTGAAAAATGGGTAACCGTGAATGAAAATGGCCAATTTTTTCACTCTGCGGCCTTAAAAAGTGTTTCTCCTCCACGGAAAGTGAATAAAATATCATTTGGATGCCTTTATTGTTCAATCAAAAACGCCCGTTTTTTGGTGAAAATGATAACCACCCCCCCTTACGACATGCTTCAGAAACGAAAAAAATGGTCCATTTTCAAATGTTGCGTCTTTGAACTACAATTCACATTTGTACGTGGATGATCACTTTTAGAGATAAAATTAGATGTTTAAAGTGATTTACAAGCTTCCAGGGGCCCTAAACACAAGATATGAGGAATGGGTAAATATGAATGAAAATGGCCAATTTATTCACTCTGAGGCCTTAAAAAGTTTTTCTCCACTCCAGAAAGTGAATTAAATAACATTTGTAGGCCTTTATTGTTCAATCAAAAACGCCCGATTTTTGACAAAAGAGATAACCACCCCCCCCTTACGACATGCTTCAGAAACTAAAAAAATGGTCCGTTTTTAAATGTAGCCTCTTTGAACTACAATTCACATTTGTACGTGGAAAAGCACTTTTAAAGATCAAATGAGATGTTTAAAGTGATTTTCATGCTTCCAGGGGCCTTAAACACAAGATTTGAGGAATGGGTAAAAGTGAATGAAAATGGCCAATTTACTCACTCTGAGGCCTTAAAAAGTGTTTCTCCTCCACGGGAAGTGAATTAAATAACATTTGTGGGCTTTTTATTGTCCAAGCGAAAACGCCCGATTATTGACGAAAGAGATAACCACCCCCCCTTACGACGTGCTTCAGAAACGTAAAAAATGGCCCGTTTTCAAATGTTGCGTCTTTGAATGACAATCCACATTTGTACGTGGATAATCACTTTTAGAGCTAAAATTAGATGTTTAAAGTGATTTTCAAGCTTCCAGGGGCCCTAAACACAAGATTTGAGAAATGGGTAAAAGTGAATGAAAATGGCCAATTTACTCACTCTGAGGCCTTAAAAAGTGTTTCTCCTCAACGGGAAGTGAATTAAATACCATTTGTAGGCCTTTATTGTTCAAGCGAAAACGCCCGATTATTGACGAAAGAGATAACCACCCCCCCCCCTTACGACATGCTTCAGAAACGAAAAAAATGGTCCGTTTTCAAATGTTGCGTCTTTGAATGACAATCCACATTTGTACGTGGATAATCACTTTTAGAGCTAAAATTAGATGTTTAAAGTGATTTTCAAGCTTCCAGGGGCCCTAAACACAAGATTTGAGAAATGGGTAAAAGTGAATGAAAATGGCCAATTTACTCACTCTGAGGCCTTAAAAAGTGTTTCTCCTCCACGGGAAGTGAATTAAATACCATTTGGAGGCCTTTATTGTTCAAGCAAAAACGCCTGATTTTTGATGAAAGAGATAACCACCCACCCTTACGACATGCTTCTGAAACTAAAAAAATGGTTCATTTTCAAATGTTGCGTCTTTTGAACTACAATTAACATTGTACATGGATAATCACTTTTAGAGATAACATGAGATGTTTAAAGTGATTTTCAAGCTTCCAGGGGCCCTAAACACGAGATTTGAAAAATGGGTAACCGTGAATGAAAATGGCCAATTTTTTCACTCTGCGGCCTTAAAAAGTGTTTCTCCTCCACGGAAAGTGAATAAAATACCATTTGGATGCCTTTATTGTTCAATCATAAATGCCCGTTTTTTGGTGAAAAAGATAACCACCCCCCTTACGACATGCTTCAGAAACGAAAAAAATGGTCCATTTTCAAATGTTGCGTCTTTGAACTACAATTCACATTTGTACGTGGATGATCACTTTTAGAGATAAAATTAGATGTTTAAAGCGATTTACAAGCTTCCAGGGGCCCTAAATACAAGATATGAGGAATGGGTAAATATGAATGAAAATGGCCAATTTATTCACTCTGAGGCCTTAAAAAGTTTTTCTCCACTCTAGAAAGTGAATTAAATAACATTTGTAGATCTTTATTGTTCAATCAAAAACGCCCGATTTTTGATAAAAGAGATAACCACCCCCCCTTACGACATGCTTCAGAAACAAAAAAAATGGTTCATTTTCAAATGTTGCATCTTTGAACGACAATCCACATTTGTACGTGGATAAACACTTTTAGAGATAAAATTAGATGTTTAAAGTGATTTTCAAGCTTCCAGGGGCCCTAAACACAAGATTTGAGAAATGGGAAAAAGTGAATGAAAATGGCCAATTTACTCACTCTGAGGCCTTAAAAAGTGTTTCTCCTCAACGGGAAGTGAATTAAATAACATTTGTAGGCCTTTATTGTTCAAGCGAAAACGCCTGATTTTTGATGAAAGAGATAACCACCCCCCCCTTACGACATGCTTCTGAAACTAAAAAAATGGTTCATTTTCAAATGTTGCGTCTTTTGAACTACAATTAACATTGTACGTGGATAATCACTTTTAGAGATAAAATGAGATGTTTAAAGTGATTTTCAAGCTTCCAGGGGCCCTAAACACGAGATTTGAGAAATGGGTAACCGTGAATGAAAATGGCCAATTTACTCACTCTGCGGCCTTAAAAAGTGTTTCTCCTCCACGGAAAGTGAATAAAATAACATTTGGATGCCTTTATTGTTCAATCAAAATCGCCCGTTTTTTGGTGAAAAAGATAACCACCCCCCCTTACGACATGCTTCAGAAACGAAAAAAATGTTCCATTTTCAAATGTTGCGTCTTTGAACTACAATTCACATTTGTACGTGGATGATCACTTTTAGAGATAAAATTAGATGTTTAAAGTGATTTACAGGCTTCCAGGGGCCCTAAACACAAGATATGAGGAATGGGTAAATATGAATGAAAATGGCCAATTTATTCACTCTGAGGCCTTAAAAAGTTTTTCTCCACTCCAGAAAGTGAATTAAATAACATTTGTAGGCCTTTATTGTTCAATCAAAAATGCCCGATTTTTGACGAAAGAGATAACCACCCCCCCTTACGACATGCTTCAGAAACTAAAAAAATGGTCCGTTTTCAAATGTTGCCTCTTTGAACTACAATTCACATTTGTACGTGGAAAAGCACTTTTAAAGATCAAATGAGATGTTTAAAGTGATTTTCATGCTTCCAGGGGCCTTAAACACAAGATTTGAGGAATGGGTAAAAGTGAATAAAAATGGCCAATTTACTCACTCTGAGGCCTTAAAAAGTGTTTCTCCTCCACGGGAAGTGAATTAAATACCATTTGGAGGTCTTTATTGTTCAAGCGAAAACGTCTGATTTTTGATGAAAGAGATAACCACCCCCCCTTACGACATGCTTCTGAAACTGAAAAAATGGTTCATTTTCAAATGTTGCGTCTTTGAACCACAATTAACATTTGTACGTGGATAAACACTTTTAGAGCTAAAATTATATGTTTAAAGTGATTTTCAAGCTTCCAGCGGCCCTAAACACGAGATTTGAGAAATGGGTAAACGTGAATGAAAAAGGCCAATTTACTCACTCTGCTGCCTTAAAAAGTGTTTCTCCTCCACGGAAAGTGAATAAAATAACATTTGGATGCCTTTATTGTTCAATCAAAAACGCCCGTTTTTGGTGAAAAAGATAACCACCCCCCCTTACGACATGATTCAGAAACAAAAAAAATGGTCCATTTTCAAATGTTGCGTCTTTGAACTACAATTCACATTTGTACGTGGATAATCACTTTTAGAGATAAAATTAGATGTTTAAAGTGATTTACAAGCTTCCAGGGGCCCTAAACACAAGATATGAGGAATGGGTAAATATGAATGAAAATGGCCAATTTATTCACTCTGAGGTCTTAAAAAGTTTTTCTCCACTCCAGAAAGTGAATTAAATAACATTTGTAGACCTTTATTGTTCAATCAAAAACGCCCGATTTTTGACGAAAGAGATAACCACCCCCCCTTATGACATGCTTCAGAAACAAAAAAAATGGTTCATTTTCAAATGTTGCATCTTTGAACGACAATCCACATTTGTACGTGGATAAACACTTTTAGAGATAAAGTTAGATGTTTAAAGTGATTTTCAAGCTTCCAGGGGCCCTAAACACAAGATTTGAGAAATGGGTAAAAGTGAATGAAAATGGCCAATGTACTCACTCTGAGGCCTTAAAAAGTGTTTCTCCTCAACGGGAAGTGAATTAAATAACATTTGTAGGCCTTTATTGTTCAAGCGAAGACGCCCGATTATTGACGAAAGAGATAACCACCCCCACTTACGACATGCTTCAGAAACGAAAAAAATGGTCCATTTTCAAATGTTGCGTCTTTGAATGACAATCCACATTTGTACGTGGATAATCACTTTTAGAGCTAAAATTAGATGTTTAAAGTGATTTTCAAGCTTCCAGGGGCCCTAAACACAAGATTTGAGAAATGGGTAAAAGTGAATGAAAATGGCCAATTTACTCACTCTGAGGCCTTAAAAAGTGTTTCTCCTCCACGGGAAGTGAATTAAATACCATTTGGAGGCCTTTATTGTTCAAGCGAAAACGCCTGATTTTTGATGAAAGAGATAACCACCCCACCTTACGACATGCTTCTGAAACTAAAAAAATGGTTCATTTTCAAATGTTGCGTCTTTTGAACTACAATTAACATTGTACGTGGATAATCACTTTTAGAGATAAAATGAGATGTTTAAAGTGATTTTCAAGCTTACAGGGGCCCTAAACACGAGATTTGAGAAATGGGTAACCGTGAATGAAAATGGCCAATTTACTCACTCTGCGGCCTTAAAAGGTGTTTCTCCTCCACGAAAAGTGAATAAAATAACATTTGGATGCCTTTATTGTTCAATCAAAAACGACCGATTTTTGACGAAAGAGATAACCACCCCCCCTTACGACATGCTTCAGAAACAAAAAAAATGGTTCATTTTCAAATGTTGCATCTTTGAACGACAATCCACATTTGTACGTGGATAAACACTTTTAGAGATAAAATTAGATGTTTAAAGTGATTTTCAAGCTTCCAGGGGCCCGAAACACAAGATTTGAGAAATGGGTAAAAGTGAATGAAAATGGCCAATTTACTCACTCTGAGGCCTTAAAAAGTGTTTCTCCTCAACGGGAAGTGAATTAAATAACATTTGTAGGCCTTTATTGTTCAAGCGAAAACGCCCGATTATTGACGAAAGAGATAACCACCCCCCCTTACGACATGCTTCAGAAACGAAAAAAATGGTCCGTTTTCAAATGTTGCGTCTTTGAATGACAATCCACATTTGTACGTGGATAATCACTTTTAGAGCTAAAATTAGATGTTTAAAGTGATTTTCAAGCTTCCAGGGGCCCTAAACACAAGATATGAGGAATGGGTAAAGATGAATGAAAATGGCCAATTTATTCACTCTGAGGCCTTAAAAAGTTTTTCTCCACTCCAGAAAGTGAATTAAATAACATTTGTAGACCTTTATTGTTCAATCAAAAACGCCCGATTTTTGACGAAAGAGATAACCACCCCCCCTTACGACATGCTTCAGAAACAAAAAAAATGGTTCATTTTCAAATGTTGCATCTTTGAACGACAATCCACATTTGTACGTGGATAAACACTTTTAGAGATAAAATTAGATGTTTAAAGTGATTTTCAAGCTTCCAGGGGCCCTAAACACAAGATTTGAGAAATGGGAAAAAGTGAATGAAAATGGCCAATTTACTCACTCTGAGGCCTTAAAAAGTGTTTCTCCTCAACGGGAAGTGAATTAAATAACATTTGTAGGCCTTTATTGTTCAAGCGAAAACGCCCGATTATTGACGAAAGAGATAACCACCCCCCCTTACGACATGCTTCAGAAACGAAAAAAATGGTCCGTTTTCAAATGTTGCGTCTTTGAATGACAATCCACATTTGTACGTGGATAATCACTTTTAGAGCTAAAATTAGATGTTTAAAGTGATTTTCAAGCTTCCAGGGGCCCTAAACACAAGATTTGAGAAATGGGTAAAAGTGAATGAAAATGGCCAATTTACTCACTCTGAGGCCTTAAAAAGTGTTTCTCCTCCACGGGAAGTGAATTAAATACCATTTGGAGGCCTTTATTGTTCAAGCGAAAACGCCTGATTTTTGATGAAAGAGATAACTACCCCCCCTTACGACATGCTTCTGAAACTACAAAAATGGTTCATTTTCAAATGTTGCGTCTTTTGAACTACAATTAACATTGTACGTGGATAATCACTTTTAGAGATAAAATGAGATGTTTAAAGTGATTTTCAAGCTTACAGGGGCCCTAAACACGAGATTTGAGAAATGGGTAACCGTGAATGAAAATGGCCAATTTACTCACTCTGCGGCCTTTAAAAGTGTTTCTCCTCCACAGAAAGTGAATAAAATAACATTTGGATGCCTTTATTGTTCAATCAAAAACGCCCGTTTTTTGGTGAAAAAGATAACCACCCCCCCTTACGACATGCTTCAGAAACGAAAAAAATGTTCCATTTTCAAATGTTGCGTCTTTGAACTACAATTCACATTTGTACGTGGATGATCACTTTTAGAGATAAAATTAGATGTTTAAAGTGATTTACAAGCTTCCAGGGGCCCTAAACACAAGTTATGAGGAATGGGTAAATATGAATGAAAATGGCCAATTTATTCACTCTGAGGCCTTAAAAAGTTTTTCTCCACTCCAGAAAGTGAATTAAATAACATTTGTAGGCCTTTATTGTTCAATCAAAAATGCCCGATTTTTGACGAAAGAGATAACCACCCCCCCTTACGACATGCTTCAGAAACTAAAAAAATGGTCCGTTTCCAAATGTTGCCTCTTTGAACTACAATTCACATTTGTACGTGGAAAAGCACCTTTAAAGATCAAATGAGATGTTTAAAGTGATTTTCATGCTTCCAGGGGCCTTAAACACAAGATTTGAGGAATGGGTAAAAGTGAATGAAATTGTCAATTTACTCACTCTGAGGCCTTAAAAAGTGTTTCTCCTCAACGGGAAGTGAATTAAATAACATTTGTAGGCCTTTATTGTTCAAGCGAAAACGCCCGATTATTGACGAAAGAGATAACCACCGCCCCTTACGACATGCTTCAGAAACGAAAAAAATGGTCCGTTTTCAAATGTTGCGTCTTTGAACGACAATCCACATTTGTACGTGGATAATCACTTTTAGAGCTAAAATTAGATGTTTAAAGTGATTTTCAAGCTTCCAGGGGCCCTAAACACAAGATTTGAGAAATGGGTAAAAGTGAATGAAAATGGCCAATTTACTCACTCTGAGGCCTTAAAAAGTGTTTCTCCTCCACGGGAAGTGAATTAAATACCATTTGGAGGTCTTTATTGTTCAAGCGAAAACGCCTGATTTTTGATGAAAGAGATAACCACCCCCCCTTACGACATGCTTCTGAAACTGAAAAAATGGTTCATTTTCAAATGTTGCGTCTTTGAACCACAAATAACATTTGTACGTGGATAAACACTTTTAGAGCTAAAATTAGATGTTTAATGTGATTTTCAAGCTTCCAGGGGCCCTAAACACGAGATTTGAGAAATGGGTAAACGTGAATGAAAATGGCCAATTTACTCACTCTGCGGCCTTAAAAGGTGTTTCTCCTCCACGAAAAGTGAATAAAATAACATTTGGATGCCTTTATTGTTCAATCAAAAACGACCGATTTTTGACGAAAGAGATAACCACCCCCCCTTACGACATGCTTCAGAAACAAAAAAAATGGTTCATTTTCAAATGTTGCATCTTTGAACGACAATCCACATTTGTACGTGGATAAACACTTTTAGAGATAAAATTAGATGTTTAAAGTGATTTTCAAGCTTCCAGGGGCCCGAAACACAAGATTTGAGAAATGGGTAAAAGTGAATGAAAATGGCCAATTTACTCACTCTGAGGCCTTAAAAAGTGTTTCTCCTCAACGGGAAGTGAATTAAATAACATTTGTAGGCCTTTATTGTTCAAGCGAAAACGCCCGATTATTGACGAAAGAGATAACCACCCCCCCTTACGACATGCTTCAGAAACGAAAAAAATGGTCCGTTTTCAAATGTTGCGTCTTTGAATGACAATCCACATTTGTACATGGATAATCACCATTAGAGCTAAAATTAGATGTTTAAAGTGATTTTCAAGCTTCCAGGGGCCCTAAACACAAGATTTGAGAAATGGGTAAAAGTGAATGAAAATGGCCAATTTACTCACTCTGAGGCCTTAAAAAGTGTTTCTCCTCCACGGGAAGTGAATTAAATACCATTTGGAGGCCTTTATTGTTCAAGCAAAACACCTGATTTTTGATGAAAGAGATAACCACCCCCCCTTACGACATGCTTCTGAAACTAAAAAAATGGTCCGTTTTCAAATGTTGCCTCTTTGAACTACAATTCACATTTGTACGTGGAAAAGCACTTTTAAAGATCAAATGAGATGTTTAAAGTGATTTTCAAGCTTACAGGGGCCCTAAACACGAGATTTGAGAAATGGGTAACCGTGAATGAAAATGGCCAATTTACTCACTCTGAGGCCTTAAAAAGTGTTTCTCCTCAACGGGAAGTGAATTAAATAACATTTGTAGGCCTTTATTGTTCAATCAAAAACGACCGATTTTTGACGAAAGAGATAACCACCCCCCCTTACGACATGCTTCAGAAACAAAAAAAATGGTTCATTTTCAAATGTTGCATCTTTGAACGACAATCCACATTTGTACTTGGATAAACACTTTTAGAGATAAAATTAGATGTTTAAAGTGATTTTCAAGCTTCCAGGGGCCCTAAACACAAGATTTGAGAAATGGGAAAAAGTGAATGAAAATGGCCAATTTACTCACTCTGAGGCCTTAAAAAGTGTTTCTCCTCAACGGGAAGTGAATTAAATAACATTTGTAGGCCTTTATTGTTCAAGCAAAAACGCCCGATGATTGACGAAAGAGATAACCACCCCCCCTTACGATATGCTTCAGAAACGAAAAAAATGGTCCGTTTTCAAATGTTGCGTCTTTGAATGACAATCCACATTTGTACGTGGATAATCACTTTTAGAGCTAAAATTAGATGTTTAAAGTGATTTTCAAGCTTCCAGGGGCCCTAAACACAAGATTTGAGAAATGGGTAAAAGTGAATGAAAATGGCCAATTTACTCACCCTGAGGCCTTAAAAAGTGTTTCTCCTCCACGGGAAGTGAATTAAATACCATTTGGAGGCCTTTATTGTTCAAGCGAAAACGCCTGATTTTTGATGAAAGAGATAACCACCCCCCCTTACGACATGCTTCTGAAACTAAAAAAATGGTTCATTTTCAAATGTTGCGTCTTTTGAACTACAATTAACATTGTACATGGATAATCACTTTTAGAGATAAAATGAGATGTTTAAAGTGATTTTCAAGCTTCCAGGGGCCCTAAACACGAGATTTGAAAAATGGGTAACCGTGAATGAAAATGGCCAATTTTTTCACTCTGCGGCCTTAAAAAGTGTTTCTGCTCCACGGAATGTGAATAAAATAACATTTGGATGCCTTTATTGTTCAATCAAAAACGCCTGTTTTTTGGTGAAAAAGATAACCACCCCCCCTTACGACATGCTTCAGAAACGAAAAAAATGGTCCATTTTCAAATGTTGCTTCTTTGAACTACAATTCACATTTGTACGTGGAAAAGCACTTTTAAAGATCAAATGAGATATTTAAAGTGATTTTCATGCTTCCATGTGTCTTAAACACAAGATTTGAGGAATTCGTAAAAGTGAATGAAAATGGCCAATTTACTCACTCTGAGGCCTTAAAAAGTGTTTCTCCTCCACGGAAAGTGAATTAAATAACATTTGTAGGCCTTTATTGTTCACGCGAAAACGCCTGATTTTTGATGAAAGAGATAACCACCCCCCCTTACGACATGCTTCTGAAACTAAAAAAATGGTTAATTTTCAAATGTTGCGTCTTTGAACCACAATTAACATTGTACGTGGATAATCACTTTTAGAGATAAAATGAGATGTTTAAAGTGATTTTCAAGCTTCCAGGGGCCCTAAACACGAGATTTGAGAAATGGGTAAACGTGAATGAAAATGGCCAATTTACTCACTCTGCGGCTTTAAAAAGTGTTTCTCCTCCACGGAAAGTGAATAAAATAGCATTTGGATGCCTTTATTGTTCAATCAAAAACGCCCGTTTTTTGGTGAAAAAGATAACCACCCCCCCTTACGACATGCTTCAGAAACAAAAAAAATGGTCCATTTTCAAATGTTGCGTCTTTGAACTACAATTCACATTTGTACATGGATAATCACTTTTAGAGATAAAATTAGATGTTTAAAGTGGTTTACAAGCTTCCAGGGGCCCTAAACACAAGATATGAGGAATGGGTAAATATGAATGAAAATGGCCAATTTATTCACTCTGAGGCCTTAAAAAGTTTTTCTCCACTCCAGAAAGTGAATTAAATAACATTTGTAGGCCTTTATTGTTCAATCAAAAACTCCCAATTTTTGACGAAAGAGATAACCACCCCCCCCTTACGACATGCTTCAGAAACTAAAAATAATGGTCCGTTTTTAAATGTAGCCTCTTTGAACTACAATTCACATTTGTACGTGGAAAAGCACTTTTAAAGATCAAATGAGATGTTTAAAGTGATTTTCATGCTTCCAGGGGCCTTTACACAAGATTTGAGGAATGGGTAAAAGTGAATGAAAATGGCCAATTTACTCACTCTGAGGCCTTAAAAAGTGTTTCTCCTCCACGGGAAGTGAATTAAATAACATTTTAGGCCTTTATTGTTCAAGCGAAAACGCCCGATTATTGACGAAAGAGATAACCACCCCCCCTTACGACATGCTTCAGAAACGTAAAAAATGGCCCGTTTTCAAATGTTGCGTCTTTGAACTGCAATTCACATTTGTACGTGGATAATCACTTTTAGAGATACAATTAGATGTTTAAAGTGATTTACAAGCTTCCAGGGGCCCTAAACACAAGATATGAGGAATGGGTAAAGATGAATGAAAATGGCCAATTTATTCACTCTGAGGCCTTAAAAAGTTTTTCTCCACTCCAGAAAGTGAATTAAATAACATTTGTAGACCTTTATTGTTTAATCAAAAACGCCCGATTTTTGACGAAAGAGATAACCACCCCCCCTTACGACATGCTTCAGAAACAAAAAAAATGGTTCATTTTCAAATGTTGCATCTTTGAACGACAATCCACATTTGTACGTGGATAAACACTTTTAGAGATAAAATTAGATGTTTAAAGTGATTTTCAAGCTTCCAGGGGCCCTAAACACAAGATTTGAGAAATGGGAAAAAGTGAATGAAAATGGCCAATTTACTCACTCTGAGGCCTTAAAAAGTGTTTCTCCTCAACGGGAAGTGAATTAAATAACATTTGTAGGCCTTTATTGTTCAAGCGAAAACGCCCGATTATTGACGAAAGAGATAACCACCCCCCCTTACGACATGCTTCAGAAACGAAAAAAATGGTCCGTTTTCAAATGTTGCGTCTTTGAATGACAATCCACATTTGTACGTGGATAATCACTTTTAGAGCTAAAATTAGATGTTTAAAGTGATTTTCAAGCTTCCAGGGGCCCTAAACACAAGATTTGAGAAATGGGTAAAAGTGAATGAAAATGGCCAATTTACTCACCCTGAGGCCTTAAAAAGTGTTTCTCCTCCACGGGAAGTGAATTAAATACCATTTGGAGGCCTTTATTGTTCAAGCGAAAACGCCTGATTTTTGATGAAAGAGATAACCACCCCCCCTTACGACATGCTTCTGAAACTAAAAAAATGGTTCATTTTCAAATGTTGCGTCTTTTGAACTACAATTAACATTGTACATGGATAATCACTTTTAGAGATAAAATGAGATGTTTAAAGTGATTTTCAAGCTTCCAGGGGCCCTAAACACGAGATTTGAAAAATGGGTAACCGTGAATGAAAATGGCCAATTTTTTCACTCTGCGGCCTTAAAAAGTGTTTCTGCTCCACGGAATGTGAATAAAATAACATTTGGATGCCTTTATTGTTCAATCAAAAACGCCTGTTTTTTGGTGAAAAAGATAACCACCCCCCCTTACGACATGCTTCAGAAACAAAAAAAATGGCCCGTTTTCAAATGTTGCGTCTTTGAACTGCAATTCACATTTGTACGTGGATAATCACTTTTAGAGATACAATTAGATGTTTAAAGTGATTTACAAGCTTCCAGGGGCCCTAAACACAAGATATGAGGAATGGGTAAAGATGAATGAAAATGGCCAATTTATTCACTCTGAGGCCTTAAAAAGTTTTTCTCCACTCCAGAAAGTGAATTAAATAACATTTGTAGACCTTTATTGTTTAATCAAAAACGCCCGATTTTTGACGAAAGAGATAACCACCCCCCCTTACGACATGCTTCAGAAACAAAAAAAATGGTTCATTTTCAAATGTTGCATCTTTGAACGACAATCCACATTTGTACGTGGATAAACACTTTTAGAGATAAAATTAGATGTTTAAAGTGATTTTCAAGCTTCCAGGGGCCCTAAACACAAGATTTGAGAAATGGGAAAAAGTGAATGAAAATGGCCAATTTACTCACTCTGAGGCCTTAAAAAGTGTTTCTCCTCAACGGGAAGTGAATTAAATAACATTTGTAGGCCTTTATTGTTCAAGCGAAAACGCCCGATTATTGACGAAAGAGATAACCACCCCCCCTTACGACATGCTTCAGAAACGAAAAAAATGGTCCGTTTTCAAATGTTGCGTCTTTGAATGACAATCCACATTTGTACGTGGATAATCACTTTTAGAGCTAAAATTAGATGTTTAAAGTGATTTTCAAGCTTCCAGGGGCCCTAAACACAAGATTTGAGAAATGGGTAAAAGTGAATGAAAATGGCCAATTTACTCACCCTGAGGCCTTAAAAAGTGTTTCTCCTCCACGGGAAGTGAATTAAATACCATTTGGAGGCCTTTATTGTTCAAGCGAAAACGCCTGATTTTTGATGAAAGAGATAACCACCCCCCCTTACGACATGCTTCTGAAACTAAAAAAATGGTTCATTTTCAAATGTTGCGTCTTTTGAACTACAATTAACATTGTACATGGATAATCACTTTTAGAGATAAAATGAGATGTTTAAAGTGATTTTCAAGCTTCCAGGGGCCCTAAACACGAGATTTGAAAAATGGGTAACCGTGAATGAAAATGGCCAATTTTTTCACTCTGCGGCCTTAAAAAGTGTTTCTGCTCCACGGAATGTGAATAAAATAACATTTGGATGCCTTTATTGTTCAATCAAAAACGCCTGTTTTTTGGTGAAAAAGATAACCACCCCCCCTTACGACATGCTTCAGAAACGAAAAAAATGGTCCATTTTCAAATGTTGCTTCTTTGAACTACAATTCACATTTGTACGTGGAAAAGCACTTTTAAAGATCAAATGAGATATTTAAAGTGATTTTCATGCTTCCATGTGTCTTAAACACAAGATTTGAGGAATTCGTAAAAGTGAATGAAAATGGCCAATTTACTCACTCTGAGGCCTTAAAAAGTGTTTCTCCTCCACGGAAAGTGAATTAAATAACATTTGTAGGCCTTTATTGTTCACGCGAAAACGCCTGATTTTTGATGAAAGAGATAACCACCCCCCCTTACGACATGCTTCTGAAACTAAAAAAATGGTTAATTTTCAAATGTTGCGTCTTTGAACCACAATTAATATTGTACGTGGATAATCACTTTTAGAGATAAAATGAGATGTTTAAAGTGATTTTCAAGCTTCCAGGGGCCCTAAACACGAGATTTGAGAAATGGGTAAACGTGAATGAAAATGGCCAATTTACTCACTCTGCGGCTTTAAAAAGTGTTTCTCCTCCACGGAAAGTGAATAAAATAGCATTTGGATGCCTTTATTGTTCAATCAAAAACGCCCGTTTTTTGGTGAAAAAGATAACCACCCCCCCTTACGACATGCTTCAGAAACAAAAAAAATGGTCCATTTTCAAATGTTGCGTCTTTGAACTACAATTCACATTTGTACATGGATAATCACTTTTAGAGATAAAATTAGATGTTTAAAGTGGTTTACAAGCTTCCAGGGGCCCTAAACACAAGATATGAGGAATGGGTAAATATGAATGAAAATGGCCAATTTATTCACTCTGAGGCCTTAAAAAGTTTTTCTCCACTCCAGAAAGTGAATTAAATAATATTTGTAGGCCTTTATTGTTCAATCAAAAACTCCCAATTTTTGACGAAAGAGATAACCACCCCCCCCTTACGACATGCTTCAGAAACTAAAAAAAATGGTCCGTTTTTAAATGTAGCCTCTTTGAACTACAATTCACATTTGTACGTGGAAAAGCACTTTTAAAGATCAAATGAGATGTTTAAAGTGATTTTCATGCTTCCAGGGGCCTTTACACAAGATTTGAGGAATGGGTAAAAGTGAATGAAAATGGCCAATTTACTCACTCTGAGGCCTTAAAAAGTGTTTCTCCTCCACGGGAAGTGAATTAAATAACATTTTAGGCCTTTATTGTTCAAGCGAAAACGCCCGATTATTGACGAAAGAGATAACCCCCCCCCCTTACGACATGCGTCAGAAACGTAAAAAATGGCCCGTTTTCAAATGTTGCGTCTTTGAATGACAATCCACATTTGTACGTGGATAATCACTTTTAGAGCTAAAATTAGATGTTTAAAGTGATTTTCAAGCTTCCAGGGGCCCTAAACACAAGATTTGAGAAATGGGTAAAAGTGAATGAAAATGGCCAATTTACTCACTCTGAGGCCTTAAAAAGTGTTTCTCCTCCACGGAAAGTGAATAAAATAACATTTGGATGCCTTTATTGTTCAATCAAAAACGCCCGTTTTTTGGTGAAAAAGAGAACCACCCCCCCTTACGACATGCTTCAGAAACAAAAAAAATGGTCCATTTTCAAATGTTGCGTCTTTGAACTGCAATTCACATTTGTACGTGGATAATCACTTTTAGAGATACAATTAGATGTTTAAAGTGATTTACAAGCTTCCAGGGGCCCTAAACACAAGATATGAGGAATGGGTAAAGATGAATGAAAATGGCCAATTTATTCACTCTGAGGCCTTAAAAAGTTTTTCTCCACTCCAGAAAATGAATTAAATAACATTTGTAGACCTTTATTGTTTAATCAAAAACGCCCGATTTTTGACGAAAGAGATAACCACCCCCCCTTACGACATGCTTCAGAAACAAAAAAAATGGTTCATTTTCAAATGTTGCATCTTTGAACGACAATCCACATTTGTACGTGGATAAACACTTTTACAGATAAAATTAGATGTTTAAAGTGATTTTCAAGCTTCCAGGGGCCCTAAACACAAGATTTGAGAAATGGGAAAAAGTGAATGAAAATGGCCAATTTACTCACTCTGAGGCCTTAAAAAGTGTTTCTCCTCAACGGGAAGTGAATTAAATAACATTTGTAGGCCTTTATTGTTCAAGCGAAAACGCCCGATTATTGACGAAAGAGATAACCACCCCCCCTTACGACATGCTTCAGAAACGAAAAAAATGGTCCGTTTTCAAATGTTGCGTCTTTGAATGACAATCCACATTTGTACGTGGATAATCACTTTTAGAGCTAAAATTAGATGTTTAAAGTGATTTTCAAGCTTCCAGGGGCCCTAAACACAAGATTTGAGAAATGGGTAAAAGTGAATGAAAATGGCCAATTTACTCACTCTGAGGCCTTAAAAAGTGTTTCTCCTCCACGGGAAGTGAATTAAATACCATTTGGAGGCCTTTATTGTTCAAGCGAAAACGCCTGATTTTTGATGAAAGAGATAACCACCCCCCCTTACGACATGCTTCTGAAACTAAAAAAATGGTTCATTTTCAAATGTTGCGTCTTTTGAACTACAATTAACATTGTACGTGGATAATCACTTTTAGAGATAAAATGAGATGTTTAAAGTGATTTTCAAGCTTACAGGGGCCCTAAACAAGAGATTTGAGAAATGGGTAACCGTGAATGAAAATGGCCAATTTACTCACTCTGCGGCCTTAAAAAGTGTTTCTCCTCCACGGAAAGTGAATAAAATAACATTTGGATGCCTTTATTGTTCAATCAAAAACGCCCGTTTTTTGGTGAAAAAGATAACCACCCCCCCTTACGACATGCTTCAGAAACGAAACAAAATGTTCCATTTTCAAATGTTGCGTCTTTGAACTACAATTCACATTTGTACGTGGATGATCACTTTTAGAGATAAAATTAGATGTTTAAAGTGATTTACAAGCTTCCAGGGGCCCTAAACACAAGATATGAGGAATGGGTAAATATGAATGAAAATGGCCAATTTATTCACTCTGAGGCCTTAAAAAGTTTTTCTCCACTCCAGAAAGTGAATTAAATAACATTTGTAGGCCTTTATTGTTCAATCAAAAATGCCCGATTTTTGACGAAAGAGATAACCACCCCCCCTTACGACATGCTTCAGAAACTAAAAAAATGGTCCGTTTTCAAATGTTGCCTCTTTGAACTACAATTCACATTTGTACGTGGAAAAGCACTTTTAAAGATCAAATGAGATGTTTAAAGTGATTTTCATGCTTCCAGGGGCCTTAAACACAAGATTTGAGGAATGGGTAAAAGTGAATGAAAATGGCCAATTTACTCACTCTGAGGCCTTAAAAAGTGTTTCTCCTCAACGGGAAGTGAATTAAATAACATTTGTAGGCCTTTATTGTTCAAGCGAAAACGCCCGATTATTGACGAAAGAGATAACCACTGCCCCTTACGACATGCTTCAGAAACGAAAAAAATGGTCCGTTTTCAAATGTTGCGTCTTTGAACGACAATCCACATTTGTACGTGGATAAACACTTTTAGAGCTAAAATTAGATGTTTAAAGTGATTTTCAAGCTTCCAGGGGCCCTAAACACAAGATTTGAGAAATGGGTAAAAGTGAATGAAAATGGCCAATTTACTCACTCTGAGGCCTTAAAAGGTGTTTCTCCTCCACGGGAAGTGAATTAAATACCATTTGGAGGTTTTATTGTTCAAGCGAAAACGCCTGATTTTTGATGAAAGAGATAACCACCCCCCCTTACGACATGCTTCTGAAACTGAAAAAATGGTTCATTTTCAAATGTTGCGTCTTTGAACCACAAATAACATTTGTACGTGGATAATCACTTTTAGAGCTAAAATTAGATGTTTAATGTGATTTTCAAGCTTCCAGGGGCCCTAAACACGAGATTTGAGAAATGGGTAAACGTGAATGAAAATAGCCAATTTACTCACTCTGCGGCCTTAAAAGGTGTTTCTCCTCCACGAAAAGTGAATAAAATAACATTTGGATGCCTTTATTGTTCAATCAAAAACGACCGATTTTTGACGAAAGAGATAACCACCCCCCCTTACGACATGCTTCAGAAACAAAAAAAATGGTTCATTTTCAAATGTTGCATCTTTGAACGACAATCCACATTTGTACGTGGATAAACACTTTTAGAGATAAAATTAGATGTTTAAAGTGATTTTCAAGCTTCCAGGGGCCCGAAACACAAGATTTGAGAAATGGGTAAAAGTGAATGAAAATGGCCAATTTACTCACTCTGAGGCCTTAAAAAGTGTTTCTCCTCAACGGGAAGTGAATTAAATAACATTTGTAGGCCTTTATTGTTCAAGCGAAAACGCCCGATTATTGACGAAAGAGATAACCACCCCCCCTTACGACATGCTTCAGAAACGAAAAAAATGGTCCGTTTTCAAATGTTGCGTCTTTGAATGACAATCCACATTTGTACGTGGATAATCACTTTTAGAGCTAAAATTAGATGTTTAAAGTGATTTTCAAGCTTCCAGGGGCCCTAAACACAAGATATGAGGAATGGGTAAAGATGAATGAAAATGGCTAATTTATTCACTCTGAGGCCTTAAAAAGTTTTTCTCCACTCCAGAAAGTGAATTAAATAACATTTGTAGACCTTTATTGTTCAATCAAAAATGCCCGATTTTTGACGAAAGAGATAACCACCCCCCCTTACGACATGCTTCAGAAACAAAAAAAATGGTTCATTTTCAAATGTTGCATCTTTGAACGACAATCCACATTTGTACGTGGATAAACACTTTTAGAGATAAAATTAGATGTTTAAAGTGATTTTCAAGCTTCCAGGGGCCCTAAACACAAGATTTGAGAAATGGGAAAAAGTGAATGAAAATGGCCAATTTACTCACTCTGAGGCCTTAAAAAGTGTTTCTCCTCAACGGGAAGTGAATTAAATAACATTTGTAGGCCTTTATTGTTCAAGCGAAAACGCCCGATTATTGACGAAAGAGATAACCACCCCCCCTTACGACATGCTTCAGAAACGAAAAAAATGGTCCGTTTTCAAATGTTGCGTCTTTGAATGACAATCCACATTTGTACGTGGATAATCACTTTTAGAGCTAAAATTAGATGTTTAAAGTGATTTTCAAGCTTCCAGGGGCCCTAAACACAAGATTTGAGAAATGGGTAAAAGTGAATGAAAATGGCCAATTTACTCACTCTGAGGCCTTAAAAAGTGTTTCTCCTCCACGGGAAGTGAATTAAATACCATTTGGAGGCCTTTATTGTTCAAGCGAAAACGCCTGATTTTTGATGAAAGAGATAACCACCCCCCCTTACGACATGCTTCTGAAACTAAAAAAATGGTTCATTTTCAAATGTTGCGTCTTTTGAACTACAATTAACATTGTACGTGGATAATCACTTTTAGAGATAAAATGAGATGTTTAAAGTGATTTTCAAGCTTACAGGGGCCCTAAACACGAGATTTGAGAAATGGGTAACCGTGAATGAAAATGGCCAATTTACTCACTCTGCGGCCTTAAAAAGTGTTTCTCCTCCACGGAAAGTGAATAAAATAACATTTGGATGCCTTTATTGTTCAATCAAAAACGCCCGTTTTTTGGTGAAAAAGATAACCACCCCCCCTTACGACATGCTTCAGAAACGAAAAAAATGTTCCATTTTCAAATGTTGCGTCTTTGAACTACAATTCACATTTGTACGTGGATGATCACTTTTAGAGATAAAATTAGATGTTTAAAGTGATTTACAAGCTTCCAGGGGCCCTAAACACAAGATATGAGGAATGGGTAAATATGAATGAAAATGGCCAATTTATTCACTCTGAGGCCTTAAAAAGTTTTTCTCCACTCCAGAAAGTGAATTAAATAACATTTGTAGGCCTTTATTGTTCAATCAAAAATGCCCGATTTTTGACGAAAGAGATAACCACCCCCCCTTACGAC
Source organism: Triturus cristatus (assembly GCF_964204655.1). Taxonomy (NCBI): domain Eukaryota; kingdom Metazoa; phylum Chordata; class Amphibia; order Caudata; family Salamandridae; genus Triturus; species Triturus cristatus. The sequence goes on along the minus strand of NC_140587.1, from coordinate 931,235,317 downwards.
ATGCTTCAGAAACTAAAAAAATGGTCCGTTTTCAAATGTTGCCTCTGTGGTAAATAAAAATTCCTTTACCGGGACTGAATTTGATACAGAAACATTATAAAATAGCTCAGTAAAATGAGAGGCAGAATCCGTGGTATTAGAGTTTCGGAATGGGCTTTATTCCAATAATCGATTATAATCGGATGCTTCAAGTTCCATCACCACGGGGGTTCAGGAAGTGAAGTACATACTTTATTGACAAGAAGTAACTTTTATAGTACATACATTATAATGAAGTGAATACAGTAGGCGTAACAATTGATAAGAACATTGACGTTTGGTCTGCGTAACCGAAAAATGGGTGTAATAATGAGTAAAAAGGAACATGATTGGTTATGACGTAATACATAGGTGGATCTATAAGATAATACTTGGCATTGATGCGCGCGCAGCAGTATGGCGTGTAATTGACGTGTAACTAGGGGGTGACGGGGACTTGACATTTAGCTCTATATGTGGAGACGAGAAGTCTGGGGGGTCAAGTCAACCTAATCCCAAATCATATCTAACATCCTATGTTTAAAGAACTATGTTATCCATAAAAGAGGGACTCTCGGACAGAATCTATTCTATACTGACTGTGCGTGCGTGTACAAGCGTCTAAGTGTCTACACTGAATGCGAGGGGGTAGGAATATTCCATGGTAACAGGGCTATGAATTACTTGCATGAGGACAGAGAAGATGGGCCTTTTTGCTTGGTAACTGGAAGAATGTTTACTTAAACTACTAGGCAGGAATGCATCGGCTGAGGGGGAAGTAGATAATTCGAAGGTGAAATACAGTTCTTGGCAGAGAGTAGGCTGATGTCAGGCTTCGTGAGCCGCGCAGAGAATGAGACAAAGTTCATGGTCACAGATGCAGGCTCGGGCTGGAGCTTTCAGAGGCAGAAGGAAAAGGAGTTTTGATGACAGAATCAGGGCCTACTTGCCTGGACTGTAAAGTGGCATAAGTGAACCATATAAAGCCGATGGCCTTTCATATTTAGGAATGGGATATCCGGCCTATACATGGCGGATCTGTCAAAGGACATGTTGACGGTGGACGCACATGTATTTGCGTCTTCATAACTGGAACTGGAGGGAACATACATGTACTTGTAACATGCACATAGAACCGTTGGGGTCCAAGATAGGGGACATAACTGACCAGAAAAATCCATATTTCCACATTCCCTCCTTGTCCCCTACTTGCCCTTCAAGAGATATCAATCTTCATCAATCCATTGATCTGTTCATATAGCATCATTTGTTCTTCTTTCTTCTTCCGGGATCTTGAATGAAAATCTTGATGTGGAATGCACGATGTGGCACACAGACCACAAATTGCTGGTCCACATTGTAGACATAGACAGCAACTGAATAGTATGAGAAGGCCAATACCTAGGAAGGATAAAACTCTCCATCCCCAGGCTGATACCGCATTCCAAAACCAACTGGACCAAGTCCAAGTGCCTGGGTTCTGGTGTATCTGGCTTACAATCTTATGAAGGCGAGTGATGGCTTTATATACAGATGGCGAATTTTCTGGTATGAATACGCAGCAGCTTGATCCGATGACCCTACAAGCTCCGCCCCTATCAGCCAGGATGACGTCAAGGACAAGACGATTTTGAAGCACAACAATCCGCATAGCAGACTGCTCTTCCGTTAAATTGCCTAAGGCGGAAATAGTCTCATTCACTACTGCTTCAAGGGTTCTAGTTAATCTACGTATCAGCTTACTATTAGTAACAGTACCTATATAGGGAAAGATGCCTTTATTAAAATCTACATACTTGTCCCATGCCGTCTCAGTGTAATCGACAATGGGGAGATCTCTCCGTTCTCTGTTGTGTACTAAATGAATATTTCTGTAATAATCAGGAGGAGCTAGGAAAACAGGTGGCAAAAGGAATGCAATGTAGCAGGTACCATCCCAATCTAGAGGTAGACGCATATATGCAGTCTGACCACATATAAAGTAGGAGTGGCGAGAAGCTCTAAATGAAGATTTTCCTTGATCACTGAATTCTACTATAGTAGTGCATTTACTATGGCCCATATGTATGGAACCAACCTTTCTTACACATAATTCACCCCTCGCTGGGAATACTGACATGGTGGGTAAGACTAGTTCAATTTCAGATACGACATTTAGAATCATGAGATTAGGTGTAAAATTACCTAATCCATATACTTCATTTTCTAGATCAGTTCCTGTTCTTTTGGGGCGACCCTCCTTGTCAGGGTAACAGACCTTGAGTAAAGCTAGGTTCAGATTTCCCCATACCCAATGATCTTGGTAAACTGCTGTGTCTGAGTCTATGGAATTAATTAAGCTAAACCATGCTCCACAGGAGCCATTATGTGTAAATGGATGTGGAAAGAAAGGCAGGACTCCTTCATAATTCTGATAGGGAGGGAGTCGGCCACACACCCAACAATTGGTGGCATTACTAGTCTGATGGGAATGATGTAACATACTAATGAAAGTGTTATTGCGCAGCGCAAGTCTATAAGACAATTCATGCGGAGGTAAGTCACTAAAAGAATGTTCAGCAGCAACATTATAAACATGTCTAGAAATAGGGTAATATATGTGCAACAACATACTTGTAATAATTATTAAAAGACTCAATAAAAACAAAATTAATAATGTCACTATGCAGTGGCTACGCAGTGATTTACAATACGCCTGTCGTTTCAACATTTTTCGGGTATTTTCTCTACTCAGGTCCAAGGGATACATGTCAGAGACAATTCAACCGCTTCACCTTGGAGAGGACTTAAACAATCAAATTGCTCGACTGGTTGGGCCTAAGCTTTAGTTTGTAATTTTCAGATTTGTTAGGTTCAACAAAAGGGAGTTTTGTATCAGTCTGTGAGGGAGTGCAGGGCACAATGTCTATATCCGAAGATAGTCCATGAAATTTCTTGATGTGGCTTGAATGAATCCAGCCCTTGCGGCCCTCGATCTTCACGGCTGTTCTTGTGGTCAACAGGACCAACTTGGGTGCTTTCCACCTGGGCTCCAGCTGAGTCTTTCGGTCGAAATTCCTCACAAAGACAAGATTACCCGGAACAACGTCATGGGGTTTCACCTCAGTGTTGTCGGGAAAGGCTGCAGCTACCTGTGAACGAGAAGATTGTAGTGCAGACATCAAGGAAGCCAAGTAATCTGCCAGCATATTACAGTCAATATCAGTTATTTTGCGTGGTATAGGCGTCCCCCACATATTCGGTGGTCTACCGAAGATCACCTCATACGGGGATAGCCCTGTTCGAGAGTGTGCTACCATTCTCATGTAAAAGAGTGCAACTGGTAACGCTACTACCCAGTCGACACCTTTCTCTCTGCATATTTTGGACATTCTAATTTTCAGTATCTGGTTATGTCTTTCTACGAGACCTGCTGCCTCGGGATGTCGGACACAGTGGAATTTCCACTGATATCCTAACAGAAGTGAAACATGTTTCATTAATTCGGATGAGAACGGCTGGCCGTTATCTGAGTAAACAGCACGTGGTAAACCGTATCGTGGGAAGAATTCTCGAACCAACTGTTTGGCAGTAGTCGGGGCAGTGTAATCTGAAACCGGGTATGCCTCCGTCCAACGGGACAGAGCGCAGACAACTACGAGAACATATTTGAATCCTCGACATCGTTCCATCTGGATATAGTCCATCTGGAGTACTTCAAAAGGATGATTAGGAGTATGAAATCCACCCTGTTCTACGGGAACGCTTTTTCCTGGATTGAACTGACAACAGATCATACAGGTACGGACCTTTTGTTTTGCTGCTGCTCGTAAATGTTTATTGAACCAAATGCGTTGAATGCTGTCTAGCATAGCTTTTTCTCCTAGATGTGCTGGACTATGTATAGTGTTAATTATAACTTGGACCATTGAATCAGGAAGGAACCATACAGACCTTTCCTTCATCATCCATCCTTGGTCCATTTGGATCCCTCCTAATTCAGTCCATTTCTTTATTTCGTCTGGTGTAGCATGTGTCTGTATGTCAATTATGTCAAGAGTAGGATCTTTAACTGTCATACAATGTGTCGGTGTCGGGACTATTGTCTTTGTCATATCGGGGGTTTGAGTTTGAGCAGTCAGTTTAGCTGTTTTGTCGGCTAGATCATTGCCTTGGGAAATGATATCAGTAACCTTCGTATGAGCCTTACATTTCATAATTGATATTTCAGTGGGTAGATGTATTGCATCTAATAATGCATGAATGAGGGGTCCGTGCTGAATGTGGGCACCGTGGGAAGTTAAATAACCTCTCTCTCGCCACAGCACGCCGAAGTCATGTACAACTCCGAATGCATAACGCGAGTCAGTGTATATGTTGACTTTTTTATTTATGGCTTGAATACAGGCTTGTGTCAGAGCGATAAGTTCTGCGGCTTGAGCTGACAAAGTAGTTGTACGATTAGTTTCAATGACCTCAGTATCTGTTGTGACTGCGTAGGCGGCTACTAACTCTCCTGTACTTGTTCTCATGCATGAACCATCTACATACAAGGTCAGGTCTGGATCTGACAATGGGACATCGGTTAAGTCTTGTCTGGGTTTTGTTGTTATTGTAATAACTTCAATACAGTCATGGGCTAGTGGGTCTGTTCCGACTACTGGTAAAAGTGTGGCAGGATTCAATGTGTTACAGCGTCTGATTTCTATATGTGGCTGAAACAATGTAAGCTCGTATCCTGTAAGTCGCGCTACAGTCAAGTGTTGTGTTTGCGTTCTATTTACAAGAACCTCTACTGCATGTGGTACTTGAACTGTCAATGGATGTCCTAACACTATGGCATCGCTTTGTCTGATTGCTAAAGCTGTTGCTGCTACTGATTTTAGGCATGCAGGCAAAGCCTGAGCTACGGGATCTAATGTACTAGAAAAATAAGCACATGGTTTGTGTGCTCCTGCTTGTTCCTGTGTGAGTACTGACAAGGCCGTACCTTCGCGTTCTGTAACAAAGAGTGTAAACTGTTTTCTGTAACATGGCGTTGCTAAAACGGGTGCTTGACATAAAGCTTTCTTTAAGCTTTCAAAAGCTTGTGTGTGTTCCTGAGCCCAAGGGAGAACAGTCGGTGTGGCTGCCTCCTGTGTTGTCAATTGAATGAGTGGTTGTGCTAGAAATGCATACTGAGGGATCCACTGTCTACAATATGAAGTGAGGCCTATGAAAGCCCGCACCTCCTTCTGTGTCTTGGGTATTGACATGTTAGCAATTAACTGAATGCGGTCGGGTGTAAGCTGCCTTCCCTCCTTGGACAGCGAGTGACCAAGATAAATAACTCGCTGGACACAGAATTGCAGCTTAGAAGGGGACACCTTGTGCCCCTTTTCGGCTAGAAATTGTAAAACTGTCAGTGATGCTTTCTCACATTCTGGTTCGCTTCTAGCGGTGATCAGCAGATCATCGACATATAGAAGCAGAGCAGTGTTAACTGGCATGTGGATACTGTCAAGTTCTCGTTTCAGTGCTTGGCTATAGATGCTGGGGCTTTCTGTAAATCCTTGAGGTGCGCGGGTGAATTTAAAGCTACGCCCATTTAAACTAAATCCGAACAAATATTGGCTTTCCGGATCTATTGGGACGCTGAAAAAGGCATTTTTGAGATCAATTACAGTAAACAATGTTGCTTCGGAATCAATAGCTGTCAATAATGACGAGATATCTGGGACCACAGGAAATTGTGGCACAATACATTTGTTTAACTCGCGCAGATCAATAACCAATCGATATACTGGCGGAGCTGTAGGATCTGTTCGTTTAAGAATCGGAATTATCGGTGAATTACATACATTGGAGTCTGTTTCTACAACTACTCCTTGGGCAATAAGCTCGTCAATGATTTGTAGTAAAGCCGTTACAGCATCTGGTGGTAACTTGTATTGTCGCATTCGTGGTAGCACCACTCCTGCCTTTAGTGTGACTCGATATGGTGTAATATTCATGCAACCAACATCAGTAGGGCCTTGTGCCCATAGATGTGTAGGTAAAGTCTGCAGTCGGGGATCCATGTCTCTAGATACATAGTGACCTTTAAAATCACGTAAAAACAACCTTACTCCTTCCGGAGAACAACATATTATGGCTCCTAGGGCTTTCAACGTTTTTATTCCTAACAAGTTTTCTGGACATGATTTAGTAAGCAATAAATCTGTAGTTCGGGTCAGAGGTCCTATCGTAAGTGGCAGAGGCTGTGACACTTCATTAACAATAGGTTTTCCTGAAAAACCAAGGGAAATATTCTGTGAGCCTGAGAGGGGTGCCCCTGGGACTTCACTTCGTTTTATAGTTGTTCGACTTGCCCCTGTATCGAGTAAAAATTTTCTATCTTGACCTAATAATTCACTATGTACATAAGGTCCTTCTTGATCTACAGGAATCTCGATAAGGGGTAAGTCAACTTCCCTCTCTAGGCTAGTTCATGCGTAACGTTGATACTCCGGATATTCATACTGTGCAGTCTGATACATTTGTCGTGTTGTTGTCTGTGTGGCAGCAACAGGCAACGGTGGTGCAGCTGGCACAAACTGTATTGGCTGTTGTGCGGCTGGCATGGCCTGGGCATGCTGCGTAGCTCCTTGTTCATTCTGATCTTGTCTTAGTGGCCGTGATCTTTCTTGTGTTTTACCTATGGCGATATTATGTTTTAGCACTGGACAATCGTGTACGTAATGACCTGGCTTTTTACAATAATTGCATGTCCCTTTTACAGGTCCTGCTGAATCGGAATGTGTCATACCCTTTTTATGTCCTTCAGCTGGAACTGTCTGGGAAACTAGCATTTTCATTTTCGTGTCTTTCATGCGTCTGTGTTCATGTTCTTGTTCCTCTTTAATTCTATTGTGGTGGTACTGTAACATTTGTAACATTTGTGTTGGAGTGTTACCTTGCCAGGTACTCTCGAATTTTAATACTCTATTCTTTACTGGGGGCAGGGCATTTTCCACTAATTTTGTTACAAACAGATGCGGGTATGATTCGCTACTTGCTTTTATGCCACTATTTATACCAAAACATTTCTCGAATCGGGCATAGTAATCGCTAGTGTCTTCATCTTGCTTCTGTTTACAGGCTGAAATTGTACCCCAATCTTCCTTTTTCGTAGTTAATAAACGTGGCAGTACTTGTACTAGTAGACCTGGTAGTGCTTTAGTTTTGTCCCCAAGCCCCAAACCTGGACCTCGGGCCCTTTCTTCTGCTTCTAATGCTGACCATTCTATCTTTTGATCACCTACCTCCCACTCTTTTTCCTTGAGTTTCTCATAAATGCCAGCAGGCATCAACACCTTTAATATTGTCATAATGTCGGGGTAGGTATACTCTCCCATGAGTAACATGTCTTTAATTTCTCGGTGAAAACCCGCTGGGTCCTTGTCATGACTGGGTACTACTTTCTTCATTTCTAACAATTCTATTTTCGATATAGGCGTATATACAAATACACGTTTAAACTGATTGTCCTCGCCTTTTATTGGGTGTACTTCTCGTAAAGGATTCTGTCTATCCAGGTGATACGTCGTTCTTTCCTTGACAGGCAATGAGACATGCTCTGAGCATACAAAAAGAATATACTGCTTTCTAGATACTAGAATTTCTTTAATTAATTTGGTACCTGGACCTCTCCATTTATTCATAAGCAATTCAGTCAATATGTCAGGTAAGGGACCAGGGTCCGAATGCTGACTCTGATATAGTATAATGAGTTGTTGAATCATATAAATCCCAGCTAACCTCTGCTCATCTGGGGTGAGATTAAAAAATGTGCGTACTACTGTCTCATCACTATATTTTCCGGGACTGTCCACCCAATGAACAGCTGCCCTCGCTAAATCTTGTTCGTCCATAGAATCGAGAAAATGATAACCCCTTCGTTCTCGGAGTAGTTTGTCGGCGGTTTGGAACGAATGCTCGTTAGACCTTATGTTAATTATAGGTATTTGGAAATTCCTGTCATTATCTGGACATATTGGACGTATTGGGTCAGTATGACATCTAGTCTGATTCCTATTACAAGATCTTCCTCTACCTACATAGGCTATGGTGTCTGACTGTCCGGCGGGCAGTCCTGACCCTTCTTCCTTGCTTTGCTCGAACTCGTCTGTCTCTAATCTCTCTTCGTGTAGGCGTTCTATTTCTTTACGGATCTTTCGGCACATGGCTATTATACAATTTTGCTTATCGTGTCTCCCTTCTGATATATTGTGGCTCCAATTTGTAAGAATTTTCATTGCTTCCGGATCTACCCCCGGTCGGTCTTGATTTCTGATCATACAGTTTATGAGGAAACGCAACAGTTCCCCCTGTATCTCTACTTTCTGGTATTCCATAGCTCTGTTAATACATTCTGGATCTCGCCCTGTTTGAACAAAATGATATATTTTATCTAGATGCGCAGTCATTCCTGGTAGCTTCGCTAAATACCCTGCGGCTCGTCTGATACGTAATGATGCCAGGATCATTTCGTCCTCTTTACCGAGCACCGGGTCATATCTACAATCTATAAGAAGTTCCTTAAGCGTACGATCACTTACGAATTTGGGTGTACGTGAATGCGCTGACTCTTGGAAAATAAGTTTATTTATTCTAGGTGGCGTAGAAAAAATATTGGTAGCACCTCCCGTGGCCCCGTCTGGGGCGTCGGGTGTGAAAGGATTCGTCGAACGTGACACAGCAACTATAGGTGTGGACTCAGCTATAGAAGTACTTGTAGGAACAGATGCAGAAACAGATGTGCTTGCCGGAACTTGTGACTCGATTTGTTGCTGCAGGGATACGGGTGCTGGATCTTGGCGTTGGACCTCCCTGGTATGCGGTCTACGTGGGGCGGAATTAGCATACTCGGGAGCTGCGTCATCTAAATATGAGGAAAGAAAAACATCTTCTGCGGTTCTAGGATGCCCCTTAGGATGTACCTTGATTGGGAATAATGGGGGTGGCAAGTCTTTCGGTATCTCTGGAGTAGCCTTAGGTAATCCTTCGGCCAGAAGGGGATACATACCATTCATAAGGGCATTTCTTTGTCTGTCTACTTGTTCTGATTTCACTCGGATACCTTCCTCAATTAATAGATTCTCTCGAACTTTATTGGAATTCTCTTTACTCTTCTCTTCCTGTCTACGTGCTTTTTCTGTTCGTCTATGTGATTCTTTACGCCATAATTCAACGGCGTCTTTCTGTGACTGTCTGACTTTTCTTTTCCATAACTCTTCCTCGACTTTCATGATGCATTCTGCATCCCAGGTCCCCGCTGTGGGCCACCTCTGACTTTCTGGTAATCCCTTGGTATAGTCTACCCATAAATCAAGAAATAATATAGCGTCTAAGCCATGTTTGTGATACATAAAGTGCCCTGGAGTGTCCCTAGGAGGAATAGGGACGGCTTCTTCGAGAACCCCTTTTCTGGTAGTGATCTGTCTTAATTTCGAAAAGAGCGGCATATTGAGAACTGACCTTATACTTGATTTTGACCTGATACTTGAATTTGAACTGACTTAATACAATAAACACGATAATGAACAGTCATTCATACCACGATATTCAGAACATACTTAAACACTTTAAACATTTAACATTAAACCTTTAACTGAAACAACAATGATGATCGTCTGCATAACTAATCACCAAGCTTAATTCTCGACAATAACTAGACAATAACTAGATACTTCGGAATACTTCGGAATACTTGATATACTGCTAAACAGTACAGATACACTGCTAAAACAGTGCAGACCGGATTTGTGTACCCAAACCCGTCTTGACCGGCACAACCTATGTGCACGTCAGAAATGCCTCCCCAGCAATGGTACTCACCGGGTAGCTACGGAAACGGAAGGCCTCAGTAACTTGAACTTGAACCGGACTGGACTCGACTCGACTCGACTCGACTCGTCGGACACTGGGCTTGACTTCGGACTGGTGGGTCTCTGTATACCTCGGATCTTGCTCTCTCAGCTAGGCTCTGGTCGGGATACTTCGCACTTCTCACCGCCTCGTCTGGGTGTTGATCGCAGTCTCAGTCGCCCCCGCTTGACCGGAGGGAGATACAGGAAATCCTGCCGGTACGCGTTATTGTCCGTCCAGCTGTGGCAGGAGACCGGGCCTGCAACGCACCGCCGGCGCGTGAGATGAGAAAGTGTCCCTGTTCGGGCGCCATCATGTGGTAAATAAAAATTCCTTTACCGGGACTGAATTTGATACAGAAACATTATAAAATAGCTCAGTAAAATGAGAGGCAGAATCCGTGGTATTAGAGTTTCGGAATGGGCTTTATTCCAATAATCGATTATAATCGGATGCTTCAAGTTCCATCACCACGGGGGTTCAGGAAGTGAAGTACATACTTTATTGACAAGAAGTAACTTTTATAGTACATACATTATAATGAAGTGAATACAGTAGGCGTAACAATTGATAAGGACATTGACGTTTGGTCTGCGTAACCGAAAAATGGGTGTAATAATGAGTAAAAAGGAACATGATTGGTTATGACGTAATACATAGGTGGATCTATAAGATAATACTTGGCATTGATGCGCGCGCAGCAGTATGGCGTGTAATTGACGTGTAACTAGGGGGTGACGGGGACTTGACATTTAGCTCTATATGTGGAGACGAGAAGTCTGGGGGGTCAAGTCAACCTAATCCCAAATCATATCTAACATCCTATGTTTAAAGAACTATGTTATCCATAAAAGAGGGACTCTCGGACAGAATCTATTCTATACTGACTGTGCGTGCGTGTACAAGCGTCTAAGTGTCTACACTGAATGCGAGGGGGTAGGAATATTCCATGGTAACAGGGCTATGAATTACTTGCATGAGGACAGAGAAGATGGGCCTTTTTGCTTGGTAACTGGAAGAATGTTTACTTAAACTACTAGGCAGGAATGCATCGGCTGAGGGGGAAGTAGATAATTCGAAGGTGAAATACAGTTCTTGGCAGAGAGTAGGCTGATGTCAGGCTTCGTGAGCCGCGCAGAGAATGAGACAAAGTTCATGGTCACAGATGCAGGCTCGGGCTGGAGCTTTCAGAGGCAGAAGGAAAAGGAGTTTTGATGACAGAATCAGGGCCTACTTGCCTGGACTGTAAAGTGGCATAAGTGAACCATATAAAGCCGATGGCCTTTCATATTTAGGAATGGGATATCCGGCCTATACATGGCGGATCTGTCAAAGGACATGTTGACGGTGGACGCACATGTATTTGCGTCTTCATAACTGGAACTGGAGGGAACATACATGTACTTGTAACATGCACATAGAACCGTTGGGGTCCAAGATAGGGGACATAACTGACCAGAAAAATCCATATTTCCACACCTCTTTGAACTACAATTCACATTTGTACGTGGAAAAGCACTTTTAAAGATCAAATGAGATGTTTAAAGTGATTTTCATGCTTCCAGGGGCCTTAAACACAAGATTTGAGGAATGGGTAAAAGTGAATGAAAATGGCCAATTTACTCACTCTGAGGCCTTAAAAAGTGTTTCTCCTCAACGGGAAGTGAATTAAATAACATTTGTAGGCCTTTATTGTTCAAGCGAAAACGCCCGATTATTGACGAAAGAGATAACCACCGCCCCTTACGACATGCTTCAGAAACGAAAAAAATGGTCCGTTTTCAAATGTTGAGTCTTTGAACGACAATCCACATTTGTACGTGGATAAACACTTTTAGAGCTAAAATTAGATGTTTAAAGTGATTTTCAAGCTTCCAGGGGCCCTAAACACAAGATTTGAGAAATGGGTAAAAGTGAATGAAAATGGCCAATTTACTCACTCTGAGGCCTTAAAAGGTGTTTCTCCTCCACGGAAAGTGAATTAAATACCATTTGGAGGTCTTTATTGTTCAAGCGAAAACGCCTGATTTTTGATGAAAGAGATAACCACCCCCCCTTACGACATGCTTCTGAAACTGAAAAAATGGTTCATTTTCAAATGTTGCGTCTTTGAACCACAAATAACATTTGTACGTGGATAAACACTTTTAGAGCTAAAATTAGATGTTTAATGTGATTTTCAAGCTTCCAGGGGCCCTAAACACGAGATTTGAGAAATGGGTAAACGTGAATGAAAATAGCCAATTTACTCACTCTGCGGCCTTAAAAGGTGTTTCTCCTCCACGAAAAGTGAATAAAATAACATTTGGATGCCTTTATTGTTCAATCAAAAACGACCGATTTTTGACGAAAGAGATAACCACCCCCCCTTACGACATGCTTCAGAAACAAAAAAAATGGTTCATTTTCAAATGTTGCATCTTTGAACGACAATCCACATTTGTACGTGGATAAACACTTTTAGAGATAAAATTAGATGTTTAAAGTGATTTTCAAGCTTCCAGGGGCCCGAAACACAAGATTTGAGAAATGGGTAAAAGTGAATGAAAATGGCCAATTTACTCACTCTGAGGCCTTAAAAAGTGTTTCTCCTCAACGGGAAGTGAATTAAATAACATTTGTAGGCCTTTATTGTTCAAGCGAAAACGCCCGATTATTGACGAAAGAGATAACCACCCCCCCTTACGACATGCTTCAGAAACGAAAAAAATGGTCCGTTTTCAAATGTTGCGTCTTTGAATGACAATCCACATTTGTACGTGGATAATCACTTTTAGAGCTAAAATTAGATGTTTAAAGTGATTTTCAAGCTTCCAGGGGCCCTAAACACAAGATATGAGGAATGGGTAAAGATGAATGAAAATGGCCAATTTATTCACTCTGAGGCCTTAAAAAGTTTTTCTCCACTCCAGAAAGTGAATTAAATAACATTTGTAGACCTTTATTGTTCAATCAAAAATGCCCGATTTTTGACGAAAGAGATAACCACCCCCCCTTACGACATGCTTCAGAAACAAAAAAAATGGTTCATTTTCAAATGTTGCATCTTTGAACGACAATCCACATTTGTACGTGGATAAACACTTTTAGAGATAAAATTAGATGTTTAAAGTGATTTTCAAGCTTCCAGGGGCCCTAAACACAAGATTTGAGAAATGGGAAAAAGTGAATGAAAATGGCCAATTTACTCACTCTGAGGCCTTAAAAAGTGTTTCTCCTCAACGGGAAGTGAATTAAATAACATTTGTAGGCCTTTATTGTTCAAGCGAAAACGCCCGATTATTGACGAAAGAGATAACCACCCCCCCTTACGACATGCTTCAGAAACGAAAAAAATGGTCCGTTTTCAAATGTTGCGTCTTTGAATGACAATCCACATTTGTACGTGGATAATCACTTTTAGAGCTAAAATTAGATGTTTAAAGTGATTTTCAAGCTTCCAGGGGCCCTAAACACAAGATTTGAGAAATGGGTAAAAGTGAATGAAAATGGCCAATTTACTCACTCTGAGGCCTTAAAAAGTGTTTCTCCTCCACGGGAAGTGAATTAAATACCATTTGGAGGCCTTTATTGTTCAAGCGAAAACGCCTGATTTTTGACGAAAGAGATAACCACCCCCCCTTACGACATGCTTCAGAAACAAAAAAAATGGTCCATTTTCAAATGTTGCGTCTTTGAACTGCAATTCACATTTGTACGTGGATAATCACTTTTAGAGATACAATTAGATGTTTAAAGTGATTTACAAGCTTCCAGGGGCCCTAAACACAAGATATGAGGAATGGGTAAAGATGAATGAAAATGGCCAATTTATTCACTCTGAGGCCTTAAAAAGTTTTTCTCCACTCCAGAAAGTGAATTAAATAACATTTGTAGACCTTTATTGTTCAATCAAAAACGCCCGATTTTTGACGAAAGAGATAACCACCCCCCCTTACGACATGCTTCAGAAACAAAAAAAATGGTTCATTTTCAAATGTTGCATCTTTGAACGACAATCCACATTTGTACGTGGATAAACACTTTTAGAGATAAAATTAGATGTTTAAAGTGATTTTCAAGCTTCCAGGGGCCCTAAACACAAGATTTGAGAAATGGGAAAAAGTGAATGAAAATGGCCAATTTACTCACTCTGAGGCCTTAAAAAGTGTTTCTCCTCCACGGGAAGTGAATTAAATACCATTTGGAGGCCTTTATTGTTCAAGCGAAAACGCCTGATTTTTGATGAAAGAGATAACTACCCCCCCTTACGACATGCTTCAGAAACGAAAAAAATGGTCCGTTTTCAAATGTTGCGTCTTTGAATGACAATCCACATTTGTACGTGGATAATCACTTTTAGAGCTAAAATTAGATGTTTAAAGTGATTTTCAAGCTTCCAGGGGCCCTAAACACAAGATTTGAGAAATGGGTAAAAGTGAATGAAAATGGCCAATTTACTCACTCTGAGGCGTTAAAAAGTGTTTCTCCTCCACGGGAAGTGAATTAAATACCATTTGGAGGCCTTTATTGTTCAAGCGAAAACGCCTGATTTTTGATGAAAGAGATAACTACCCCCCCTTACGACATGCTTCTGAAACTAAAAAAATGGTTCATTTTCAAATGTTGCGTCTTTTGAACTACAATTAACATTGTACGTGGATAATCACTTTTAGAGATAAAATGAGATGTTTAAAGTGATTTTCAAGCTTACAGGGGCCCTAAACACGAGATTTGAGAAATGGGTAACCGTGAATGAAAATGGCCAATTTACTCACTCTGCGGCCTTAAAAAGTGTTTCTCCTCCACGGAAAGTGAATAAAATAACATTTGGATGCCTTTATTGTTCAATCAAAAACGCCTGTTTTTTGGTGAAAAAGATAACCACCCCCCCTTACACATGCTTCAGAAACGAAAAAAATGGTCCATTTTCAAATGTTGCGTCTTTGAACTACAATTCACATTTGTACGTGGATGATCACTTTTAGAGATAAAATTAGATGTTTAAAGTGATTTACAAGCTTCCAGGGGCCCTAAACACAAGATATGAGGAATGGGTAAATATGAATGAAAATGGCCAATTTATTCACTCTGAGGCCTTAAAAAGTTTTCCTCCACTCCAGAAAGTGAATTAAATAACATTTGTAGGCCTTTATTGTTCAATCAAAAATGCCCGATTTTTGACGAAAGAGATAACCACCCCCCCTTACGACATGCTTCAGAAACTAAAAAAATGGTCCGTTTTCAAATGTTGCCTCTTTGAACTACAATTCACATTTGTACGTGGAAAAGCACTTTTAAAGATCAAATGAGATGTTTAAAGTGATTTTCATGCTTCCAGGGGCCTTAAACACAAGATTTGAGGAATGGGTAAAAGTGAATGAAATTGTCAATTTACTCACTCTGAGGCCTTAAAAAGTGTTTCTCCTCAACGGGAAGTGAATTAAATAACATTTGTAGGCCTTTATTGTTCAAGCGAAAACGCCCGATTATTGACGAAAGAGATAACCACCGCCCCGAAAAAAATGGTCCGTTTTCAAATGTTTCGTCTTTGAACGACAATCCACATTTGTACGTGGATAAACACTTTTAGAGCTAAAATTAGATGTTTAAAGTGATTTTCAAGCTTCCAGGGGCCCTAAACACAAGATTTGAGAAATGGGTAAAAGTGAATGAAAATGGCCAATTTACTCACTCTGAGGCCTTAAAAAGTGTTTCTCCTCCACGGGAAGTGAATTAAATACCATTTGGAGGTCTTTATTGTTCAAGCGAAAACGCCTGATTTTTGATGAAAGAGATAACCACCCCCCCTTACGACATGCTTCTGAAACTGAAAAAATGGTTCATTTTGAAATGTTGCGTCTTTGAACCACAAATAACATTTGTACGTGGATAAACACTTTTAGAGCTAAAATTAGATGTTTAATGTGATTTTCAAGCTTCCAGGGGCCCTAAACACGAGATTTGAGAAATGGGTAAACGTGAATGAAAATGGCCAATTTACTCACTCTGCGGCCTTAAAAGGTGTTTCTCCTCCACGAAAAGTGAATAAAATAACATTTGGATGCCTTTATTGTTCAATCAAAAACGACCGATTTTTGACGAAAGAGATAACCACCCCCCCTTACGACATGCTTCAGAAACAAAAAAAATGGTTCATTTTCAAATGTTGCATCTTTGAACGACAATCCACATTTGTACGTGGATAAACACTTTTAGAGATAAAATTAGATGTTTAAAGTGATTTTCAAGCTTCCAGGGGCCCGAAACACAAGATTTGAGAAATGGGTAAAAGTGAAAGAAAATGGCCAATTTACTCACTCTGAGGCCTTAAAAAGTGTTTCTCCTCAACGGGAAGTGAATTAAATAACATTTGTAGGCCTTTATTGTTCAAGCGAAAACGCCCGATTATTGACGAAAGAGATAACCACCCCCCCTTACGACATGCTTCAGAAACGAAAAAAATGGTCCGTTTTCAAATGTTGCGTCTTTGAATGACAATCCACATTTGTACGTGGATAATCACTTTTAGAGCTAAAATTAGATGTTTAAAGTGATTTTCAAGCTTCCAGGGGCCCTAAACACAAGATTTGAGAAATGGGTAAAAGTGAATGAAAATGGCCAATTTACTCACTCTGAGGCCTTAAAAAGTGTTTCTCCTCCACGGGAAGTGAATTAAATACCATTTGGAGGCCTTTATTGTTCAAGCAAAAACACCTGATTTTTGATGAAAGAGATAACCACCCCCCCTTACGACATGCTTCTGAAACTAAAAAAATGGTCCGTTTTCAAATGTTGCCTCTTTGAACTACAATTCACATTTGTACGTGGAAAAGCACTTTTAAAGATCAAATGAGATGTTTAAAGTGATTTTCAAGCTTACAGGGGCCCTAAACACGAGATTTGAGAAATGGGTAACCGTGAATGAAAATGGCCAATTTACTCACTCTGCGGCCTTAAAAAGTGTTTCTCCTCCACGGAAAGTGAATAAAATAACATTTGGATGCCTTTATTGTTCAATCAAAAACGCCCGTTTTTTGGTGAAAAAGATAACCACCCCCCCTTACGACATGCTTCAGAAACGAAAAAAATGTTCCATTTTCAAATGTTGCGTCTTTGAACTACAATTCACATTTGTACGTGGATGATCACTTTTAGAGATAAAATTAGATGTTTAAAGTGATTTACAAGCTTCCAGGGGCCCTAAACACAAGATATGAGGAATGGGTAAATATGAATGAAAATGGCCAATTTATTCACTCTGAGGCCTTAAAAAGTTTTTCTCCACTCCAGAAAGTGAATTAAATAACATTTGTAGGCCTTTATTGTTCAATCAAAAATGCCCGATTTTTGACGAAAGAGATAACCACCCCCCCTTACGACATGCTTCAGAAACTAAAAAAATGATCCGTTTTCAAATGTTGCCTCTTTGAACTATAATTCACATTTGTACGTGGAAAAGCACTTTTAAAGATCAAATGAGATGTTTAAAGTGATTTTCATGCTTCCAGGGGCCTTAAACACAAGATTTGAGGAATGGGTAAAAGTGAATGAAAATGGCCAAATTACTCTCTCTGAGGCCTTAAAAAGTGTTTCTCCTCAACGGGAAGTGAATTAAATAACATTTGTAGGCCTTTATTGTTCAAGCGAAAACGCCCGATTATTGACGAAAGAGATAACCACCGCCCCTTACGACATGCTTCAGAAACGAAAAAAATGGTCCGTTTTCAAATGTTGCGTCTTTGAACGACAATCCACATTTGTACGTGGATAAACACTTTTAGAACTAAAATTAGATGTTTAAAGTGATTTTCAAGCTTCCAGGGGCCCTAAACACAAGATTTGAGAAATGGGTAAAAGTGAATGAAAATGGCCAATTTACTCACTCTGAGGCCCTAAAAAGTGTTTCTCCTCCACGGGAAGTGAATTAAATACCATTTGGAGGTCTTTATTGTTCAAGCGAAAACGCCTGATTTTTGATGAAAGAGATAACCACCCCCCCTTACGACATGCTTCTGAAACTGAAAAAATGGTTCATTTTCAAATGTTGCGTCTTTGAACCACAAATAACATTTGTACGTGGATAAACACTTTTAGAGATACAATTAGATGTTTAAAGTGATTTACAAGCTTCCAGGGGCCCGAAACACAAGATTTGAGAAATGGGTAAAAGTGAATGAAAATGGCCAATTTACTCACTCTGAGGCCTTAAAAAGTGTTTCTCCTCAACGGGAAGTGAATTAAATAACATTTGTATGCCTTTATTGTTCAAGCGAAAACGCCCGATTATTGACGAAAGAGATAACCACCCCCCCCTTACGACATGCTTCAGAAACGAGAAAAATGGTCCGTTTTCAAATGTTGCGTCTTTGAATGACAATCCACATTTGTACGTGGATAATCACTTTTAGAGCTAAAATTAGATGTTTAAAGTGATTTTCAAGCTTCCAGGGGCCCTAAACACAAGATTTGAGAAATGGGTAAAAGTGAATGAAAATGGCCAATTTACTCACTCTGAGGCCTTAAAAAGTGTTTCTCCTCCACGGGAAGTGAATTAAATACCATTTGGAGGCCTTTATTGTTCAAGCGAAAACACCTGATTTTTGATGAAAGAGATAACCACCCCCCCTTACGACATGCTTCTGAAACTAAAAAAATGGTTCATTTTCAAATGTTGCGTCTTTTGAACTACAATTAACATTGTACGTGGATAATCACTTTTAGAGATAAAATGAGATGTTTAAAGTGATTTTCAAGCTTCCAGGGGCCCTAAACACAAGATTTGAGAAATGGGTAAAAGTGAATGAAAATGGCCAATTTACTCACTCTGCGGCCTTAAAAGGTGTTTCTCCTCCACGGAAAGTGAATAAAATAACATTTGGATGCCTTTATTGTTCAATCAAAAACGCCCAATTTTTGACGAAAGAGATAACCACCCCCCCTTACGACATGCTTCTGAAACTAAAAAAATGGTTCATTTTCAAATGTTGCGTCTTTTGAACTACAATTAACATTGTACGTGGATAATCACTTTTAGAGATAAAATGAGATGTTTAAAGTGATTTTCAAGCTTCCAGGGGCCCTAAACACGAGATTTGAAAAATGGGTAACCGTGAATGAAAATGGCCAATTTTTTCACTCTGCAGCCTTAAAAAGTGTTTCTCCTCCACGGAAAGTGAATAAAATAACATTTGGATGCCTTTATTGTTCAATCAAAAACGCCCGTTTTTTGGTGAAAAAGATAACCACCCCCCCCTTACGACATGCTTCAGAAACGAAAAAAATGGTCCATTTTCAAATGTTGCGTCTTTGAACTACAATTCACATTTGTACGTGGATGATCACTTTTAGAGATAAAATTAGATGTTTAAAGTGATTTACAAGCTTCCAGGGGCCCTAAACACAAGATATGAGGAATGGGTAAATATGAATGAAAATGGCCAATTTATTCACTCTGAGGCCTTAAAAAGTTTTTCTCCACTCCAGAAAGTGAATTAAATAACATTTGTAGGCCTTTATTGTTCAATCAAAAACGCCCGATTTTTGACAAAAGAGATAACCACCCCCCCTTACGACATGCTTCAGAAACTAAAAAAATGGTCCGTTTTTAAATGTAGCCTCTTTGAACTACAATTCACATTTGTACGTGGAAAAGCACTTTTAAAGATCAAATGAGATGTTTAAAGTGATTTTCATGCTTCCAGGGGCCTTAAACACAAGATTTGAGGAATGGGTAAAAGTGAATGAAAATGGCCAATTTACTCACTCTGAGGCCTTAAAAAGTGTTTCTCCTCCACGGGAAGTGAATTAAATAACATATGTAGGCCTTTATTGTTCAAGCGAAAACGCCCGATTATTGACGAAAGAGATAACCACCCCCCCTTACGACATGCTTCAGAAACGTAAAAAATGGCCCGTTTTCAAATGTTGCGTCTTTGAATGACAATCCACATTTGTACGTGGATAATCACTTTTAGAGCTAAAATGAGATGTTTAAAGTGATTTTCAAGCTTCCAGGGGCCCTAAACACAAGATTTGAGAAATGGGTAAAAGTGAATGAAAATGGCCAATTTACTCACTCTGAGGCCTTAAAAAGTGTTTCTCCTCCACGGAAAGTGAATAAAATAACATTTGGATGCCTTTATTGTTCAATCAAAAACGCCCGTTTTTTGGTGAAAAAGATAACCACCCCCCCTTACGACATGCTTCAGAAACAAAAAAAATGGTCCATTTTCAAATGTTGCGTCTTTGAACTACAATTCACATTTGTACGTGGATAATCACTTTTAGAGATAAAATTAGATGTTTAAAGTGATTTTCAAGCTTCCAGGGGCCCTAAACGCAAGATTTGAGAAATGGGAAAAAATGAATGAAAATGGCCAATTTACTCACTCTGAGGCCTTAAAAAGTGTTTCTCCTCAACGGGAAGTGAATTAAATAACATTTGTAGGCCTTTATTGTTCAAGCGAAAACGCCCGATTATTGACGAAAGAGATAACCACCCCCCCTTACGACATGCTTCAGAAACGAAAAAAATGGTCCGTTTTCAAATGTTGCGTCTTTGAATGACAATCCACATTTGTACGTGGATAATCACTTTTAGAGCTAAAATTAGATGTTTAAAGTGATTTTCAAGCTTCCAGGGGCCCTAAACACAAGATTTGAGAAATGGGAAAAAATGAATGAAAATGGCCAATTTACTCACTCTGAGGCCTTAAAAAGTGTTTCTCCTCAACGGGAAGTGAATTAAATAACATTTGTAGGCCTTTATTGTTCAAGCGAAAACGCCCGATTATTGACGAAAGAGATAACCACCCCCCCTTACGACATGCTTCAGAAACGAAAAAAATGGTCCGTTTTCAAATGTTGCGTCTTTGAATGACAATCCACATTTGTACGTGGATAATCACTTTTAGAGCTAAAATTAGATGTTTAAAGTGATTTTCAAGCTTCCAGGGGCCCTAAACACAAGATTTGAGAAATGGGTAAAAGTGAATGAAAATGGCCAATTTACTCGCTCTGAGGCCTTAAAAAGTGTTTCTCGTCCACGGGAAGTGAATTAAATACCATTTGGAGGTCTTTATTGTTCAAGCGAAAACGCCTGATTTTTGATGAAAGAGATAACCACCCCCCCTTACGACATGCTTCTGAAACTGAAAAAATGGTTCATTTTCAAATGTTGCGTCTTTGAACCACAAATAACATTTGTACGTGGATAAACACTTTTAGAGCTAAAATTAGATGTTTAATGTGATTTTCAAGCTTACAGGGGCCCTAAACACGAGATTTGAGAAATGGGTAAACGTGAATGAAAATGGCCAATTTACTCACTCTGCGGCCTTAAAAGGTGTTTCTCCTCCACGGAAAGTGAATAAAATAACATTTGGATGCCTTTATTGTTCAATCAAAAACGCCCAATTTTTGACGAAAGAGATAACCACCCCCCCTTACGACATGCTTCTGAAACTAAAAAAATGGTTCATTTTCAAATGTTGCGTCTTTTGAACTACAATTAACATTGTACGTGGATAATCACTTTTAGAGATAAAATGAGATGTTTAAAGTGATTTTCAAGCTTCCAGGGGCCCTAAACACGAGATTTGAAAAATGGGTAACCGTGAATGAAAATGGCCAATTTTTTCACTCTGCAGCCTTAAAAAGTGTTTCTCCTCCACGGAAAGTGAATAAAATAACATTTGGATGCCTTTATTGTTCAATCAAAAACGCCCGTTTTTTGGTGAAAAAGATAACCACCCCCCCCTTACGACATGCTTCAGAAACGAAAAAAATGGTCCATTTTCAAATGTTGCGTCTTTGAACTACAATTCACATTTGTACGTGGATGATCACTTTTAGAGATAAAATTAGATGTTTAAAGTGATTTACAAGCTTCCAGGGGCCCTAAACACAAGATATGAGGAATGGGTAAATATGAATGAAAATGGCCAATTTATTCACTCTGAGGCCTTAAAAAGTTTTTCTCCACTCCAGAAAGTGAATTAAATAACATTTGTAGGCCTTTATTGTTCAATCAAAAACGCCCGATTTTTGACAAAAGAGATAACCACCCCCCCTTACGACATGCTTCAGAAACTAAAAAAATGGTCCGTTTTTAAATGTAGCCTCTTTGAACTACAATTCACATTTGTACGTGGAAAAGCACTTTTAAAGATCAAATGAGATGTTTAAAGTGATTTTCATGCTTCCAGGGGCCTTAAACACAAGATTTGAGGAATGGGTAAAAGTGAATGAAAATGGCCAATTTACTCACTCTGAGGCCTTAAAAAGTGTTTCTCCTCCACGGGAAGTGAATTAAATAACATTTGTAGGCCTTTATTGTTCAAGCGAGAACGCCCGATTATTGACGAAAGAGATAACCACCCCCCTTTACGACATGCTTCAGAAACGTAAAAAATGGCCCGTTTTCAAATGTTGCGTCTTTGACTGACAATCCACATTTGTACGTGGATAATCACTTTTAGAGCTAAAATTAGATGTTTAAAGTGATTTTCAAGCTTCCAGGGGCCCTAAACACGAGATTTGAAAAATGGGTAACCGTGAATGAAAATGGCCAATTTTTTCACTCTGCGGCCTTAAAAAGTGTTTCTCCTCCACGGAAAGTGAATAAAATATCATTTGGATGCCTTTATTGTTCAATCAAAAACGCCCGTTTTTTGGTGAAAAAGATAACCACCCCCCCTTACGACATGCTTCAGAAACGAAAAAAATGGTCCATTTTCAAATGTTGCGTCTTTGAACTACAATTCACATTTGTACGTGGATGATCACTTTTAGAGATAAAATTAGATGTTTAATGTGATTTACAAGCTTCCAGGGGCCCTAAACACAAGATATGAGGAATGGGTAAATATGAATGAAAATGGCCAATTTATTCACTCTGAGGCCTTAAAAAGTTTTTCTCCACTCCAGAAAGTGAATTAAATAACATTTGTAGGCCTTTATTGTTCAATCAAAAACGCCCGATTTTTGACAAAAGAGATAACCACCCCCCCCTTACGACATGCTTCAGAAACTAAAAAAATGGTCCGTTTTTAAATGTAGCCTCTTTGAACTACAATTCACATTTGTACGTGGAAAAGCACTTTTAAAGATCAAATGAGATGTTTAAAGTGATTTTCATGCTTCCAGGGGCCTTAAACACAAGATTTGAGGAATGGGTAAAAGTGAATGAAAATGGCCAATTTACTCACTCTGAGGCCTTAAAAAGTGTTTCTCCTCCACGGGAAGTGAATTAAATAACATTTGTATGCTTTTTATTGTCCAAGCGAAAACGCCCGATTATTGACGAAAGAGATAACCACCCCCCCTTACGACGTGCTTCAGAAACGTAAAAAATGGCCCTTTTTCAAATGTTGCGTCTTTGAATGACAATCCACATTTGTACGTGGATAATCACTTTTAGAGCTAAAATTAGATGTTTAAAGTGATTTTCAAGCTTCCAGGGGCCCTAAACACAAGATTTGAGAAATGGGTAAAAGTGAATGAAAATGGCCAATTTACTCACTCTGAGGCCTTAAAAAGTGTTTCTCCTCAACGGGAAGTGAATTAAATACCATTTGTAGGCCTTTCTTGTTCAAGCGAAAACGCCCGATTATTGACGAAAGAGATAACCACCCCCCCTTACGACATGCTTCAGAAACGAAAAAAATGGTCCGTTTTCAAATGTTGCGTCTTTGAATGACAATCCACATTTGTACGTGGATAATCACTTTTAGAGCTAAAATTAGATGTTTAAAGTGATTTTCAAGCTTCCAGGGGCCCTAAACACAAGATTTGAGAAATGGGTAAAAGTGAATGAAAATGGCCAATTTACTCACTCTGAGGCCTTAAAAAGTGTTTCTCCTCCACGGGAAGTGAATTAAATAACATTTGTAGGCCTTTATTGTTCAAGCGAGAACGCCCGATTATTGAAGAAAGAGATAACCACCCCCCCTTACGACATGCTTCAGAAACGTAAAAAATGGCCCGTTTTCAAATGTTGCGTCTTTGAATGACAATCCACATTTGTACGTGGATAATCACTTTTAGAGCTAAAATTAGATGTTTAAAGTGATTTTCAAGCTTCCAGGGGCCCTAAACACGAGATTTGAAAAATGGGTAACCGTGAATGAAAATGGCCAATTTTTTCACTCTGCGGCCTTAAAAAGTGTTTCTGCTCCACGGAAAGTGAATAAAATAACATTTGGATGCCTTTATTGTTCAATCAAAATCGCCTGTTTTTTGGTGAAAATGATAACCACCCCCCCTTACACATGCTTCAGAAACGAAAAAAATGGTCCATTTTCAAATGTTGCGTCTTTGAACTACAATTCACATTTGTACGTAGATGATTACTTTTAGAGATAAAATTAGATGTTTAAAGTGATTTACAAGCTTTCAGGGGCCCTAAACACAAGATATGAGGAATGGGTAAATATGAATGAAAATGGGCAATTTATTCACTCTGAGGCCTTAAAAAGTTTTTCTCCACTCCAGAAAGTGAATTAAATAACATTTGTAGACCTTTATTGTTCAATCAAAAACGCCCGATTTTTGACGAAAGAGATAACCACCCCCCCTTACGACATGCTTCAGAAACAAAAAAAATGGTTCATTTTCAAATGTTGCATCTTTGAACGACAATCCACATTTGTACGTGGATAGACACTTTTAGAGATAAAATTAGATGTTTAAAGTGATTTTCAAGCTTCCAGGGGCCCTAAACACAAGATTTGAGAAATGGGTAAAAGTGAATGAAAATGGCCAATTTACTCACTCTGAGGCCTTAAAAAGTGTTTCTCCTCAACGGGAAGTGAATTAAATAACATTTGTAGGCCTTTATTGTTCAAGCAAAAACGCCCGATTATTGACGAAAGAGATAACCACCCCCCCTTACGACATGCTTCAGAAACGAAAAAAATGGTCCGTTTTCAAATGTTGCGTCTTTGAATGACAATCCACATTTGTACGTGGATAATCACTTTTAGAGCTAAAATTAGATGTTTAAAGTGATTTTCAAGCTTCCAGGGGCCCTAAACACAAGATTTGAGAAATGGGTAAAAGTGAATGAAAATGGCCAATTTACTCACTCTGAGGCCTTAAAAAGTGTTTCTCCTCCACGGGAAATGAATTAAATACCATTTGGAGGCCTTTATTGTTCAAGCGAAAACGCCTGATTTTTGATGAAAGAGATAACCACCCCCCCTTACGACATGCTTCTGAAACTAAAAAAATGGTTCATTTTCAAATGTTGCGTCTTTTGAACTACAATTAACATTGTACGTGGATAATCACTTTTAGAGATAAAATTAGATGTTTAAAGTGATTTACAAGCTTCCAGGGGCCCTAAACACAAGATATGAGGAATGGGTAAATATGAATGAAAATGGCCAATTTATTCACTCTGAGGCCTTAAAAAGTTTTTCTCCACTCCAGAAAGTGAATTAAATAACATTTGTAGACCTTTATTGTTCAATCAAAAACGCCCGATTTTTGACGAAAGAGATAACCACCCCCCTTACGATATGCTTCAGAAACAAAAAAAATGGTTCATTTTCAAATGTTGCATCTTTGAACGACAATCCACATTTGTACGTGGATAAACACTTTTAGAGATAAAATTAGATGTTTAAAGTGATTTTCAAGCTTCCAGGGGCCCTAAACACAAGATTTGAGAAATGGGTAAAAGTGAATGAAAATGGCCAATTTACTCACTCTGAGGCCTTAAAAAGTGTTTCTCTTCAACGGGAAGTGAATTAAATAACATTTGTAGGCCTTTATTGTTCAAGCGAAAACGCCATATTATTGACGAAAGAGATAACCACCCCCCCTTACGACATGCTTCAGAAACGAAAAAAATGGTCCGTTTTCAAATGTTGCGTCTTTGAATGACAATCCACATTTGTACGTGGATAATCACTTTTAGAGCTAAAATTAGATGTTTAAAGTGATTTTCAAGCTTCCAGGGGCCCTAAACACAAGATTTGAGAAATGGGTAAAAGTGAATGAAAATGGCCAATATACTCACTCTGAGGCCTTGAAAAGTGTTTCTCCTCCATGGGAAGTGAATTAAATACCATTTGGAGGCCTTTATTGTTCAAGCGAAAACGCCTGATTTTTGATGAAAGAGATAACCACCCCCCCTTACGACATGCTTCTGAAACTAAAAAAATGGTTCATTTTCAAATGTTGCGTCTTTTGAACTACAATTAACATTGTACATGGATAATCACTTTTAGAGATAAAATGAGATGATTAAAGTGATTTTCAAGCTTCCAGGGGCCCTAAACACGAGATTTGAAAAATGGGTAACCGTGAATGAAAATGGCCAATTTTTTCACTCTGCGACCTTAAAAAGTGTTTCTCCTCCACGGAAAGTGAATAAAATAACATTTGGATGCCTTTATTGTTCAATCAAAAACGCCCGTTTTTTGGTGAAAAAGATAACCACCCCCCCTTACGACATGCTTCAGAAACGAAAAAAATGGTCCATTTTCAAATGTTGCGTCTTTGAACTACAATTCACATTTGTACGTGGATGATCACTTTTAGAGATAAAATTAGATGTTTAAAGTGATTTACAAGCTTCCAGGGGCCCTAAACACAAGATATGAGGAATGGGTAAATATGAATGAAAATGGCCAATTTATTCACTCTGAGGCCTTAAAAAGTTTTTCTCCACTCCAGAAAGTGAATTAAATAACATTTGTAGGCCTTTATTGTTCATTCAAAAACGCCCGATTTTTGAAGAAATCGATAACCAACCCCCCCTTAAGACATGCTTCAGAAACTAAAAAAATGGTCCGTTTTTAAATGTAGCCTCTTTGAACTACAATTCACATTTGTACGTGGAAAAGCACTTTTAAAGATCAAATGAGATGTTTAAAGTGATTTTCATGCTTCCAGGGGCCTTAAACACAAGATTTGAGGAATGGGTAAAAGTGAATGAAAATGGCCAAGTTACTCACTCTGAGGCCTTAAAAAGTGTTTCTCCTCCACGGGAAGTGAATTAAATAACATTTGTAGGCCTTTATTGTTCAAGCGAGAACGCCTGATTATTGACGAAAGAGATAACCACCCCCACTTACGACATGCTTCAGAAACGTAAAAAATGGCCCGTTTTCAAATGTTGCGTCTTTGAATGACAATCCACATTTGTACGTGGATAATCACTTTTAGAGCTAAAATTAGTTGTTTAAAGTGATTTTCAAGCTTCCAGGGGCCCTAAACACGAGATTTGAAAAATGGGTAACCGTGAATGAAAATGGCCAATTTTTTCACTCTGCGGCCTTAAAAAGTGTTTCTGCTCCACGGAAAGTGAATAAAATAACATTTGGATGCCTTTATTGTTCAATCAAAAACGCCTGTTTTTTGGTGAAAAAGATAACCACCCCCCCTTACACATGCTTCAGAAACGAAAAAAATGGTCCATTTTCAAATGTTGCGTCTTTGAACTACAATTCACATTTGTACGTAGATGATTACTTTTAGAGATAAAATTAGATGTTTAAAGTGATTTACAAGCTTTCAGGGGCCCTAAACACAAGATATGAGGAATGGGTAAATATGAATGAAAATGGGCAATTTATTCACTCTGAGGCCTTAAAAAGTTTTTCTCCACTCCAGAAAGTGAATTAAATAACATTTGTAGACCTTTATTGTTCAATCAAAAACGCCCGATTTTTGACGAAAGAGATAACCACCCCCCCTTACGACATGCTTCAGAAACAAAAAAAATGGTTCATTTTCAAATGTTGCATCTTTGAACGACAATCCACATTTGTACGTGGATAGACACTTTTAGAGATAAAATTAGATGTTTAAAGTGATTTTCAAGCTTCCAGGGGCCCTAAACACAAGATTTGAGAAATGGGTAAAAGTGAATGAAAATGGCCAATTTACTCACTCTGAGGCCTTAAAAAGTGTTTCTCCTCAACGGGAAGTGAATTAAATAACATTTGTAGGCCTTTATTGTTCAAGCAAAAACGCCCGATTATTGACGAAAGAGATAACCACCCCCCCTTACGACATGCTTCAGAAACGAAAAAAATGGTCCGTTTTCAAATGTTGCGTCTTTGAATGACAATCCACATTTGTACGTGGATAATCACTTTTAGAGCTAAAATTAGATGTTTGAAGTGATTTTCAAGCTTCCAGGGGCCCTAAACACAAGATTTGAGAAATGGGTAAAAGTGAATGAAAATGGCCAATTTACTCACTCTGAGGCCTTAAAAAGTGTTTCTCCTCCACGGGAAGTGAATTAAATACCATTTGGAGGCCTTTATTGTTCAAGCGAAAACGCCTGATTTTTGATGAAAGAGATAACCACCCCCCCTTACGACATGCTTCTGAAACTAAAAAAATGGTTCATTTTCAAATGTTGCGTCTTTTGAACTACAATTAACATTGTACGTGGATAATCACTTTTAGAGATAAAATTAGATGTTTAAAGTGATTTACAAGCTTCCAGGGGCCCTAAACACAAGATATGAGGAATGGGTAAATATGAATGAAAATGGCCAATTTATTCACTCTGAGGCCTTAAACAGTTTTTCTCCACTCCAGAAAGTGAATTAAATAACATTTGTAGACCTTTATTGTTCAATCAAAAACGCCCGATTTTTGACGAAAGAGATAACCACCCCCCCTTACGATATGCTTCAGAAACAAAAAAAATGGTTCATTTTCAAATGTTGCATCTTTGAACGACAATCCACATTTGTACGTGGATAAACACTTTTAGAGATAAAATTAGATGTTTAAAGTGATATTCAAGCTTCCAGGGGCCCTAAACACAAGATTTGAGAAATGGGTAAAAGTGAATGAAAATGGCGAATTTACTCACTCTGAGGCCTTAAAAAGTTTTTCTCCTCAACGGTAAGTGAATTAAATAACATTTGTAGGCCTTTATTGTTCAAGCAAAAACGCCCGATTATTGACGAAAGAGATAACCACCCCCCCTTACGACATGCTTCAGAAACGAAAAAAATGGTCCGTTTTCAAATGTTGCGTCTTTGAATGACAATCCACATTTGTACGTGGATAATCACTTTTAGAGCTAAAATTAGATGTTTAAAGTGATTTTCAAGCTTCCAGGGGCCCTAAACACAAGATTTGAGAAATGGGTAAAAGTGAATGAAAATGGCCAATTTACTCACTCTGAGGCCTTAAAAAGTGTTTCTCCTCCACGGGAAGTGAATTAAATACCATTTGGAGGCCTTTATTGTTCAAGCGAAAACGCCTGATTTTTGAGAAAGAGATAACCACCCCCCCTTACGACATGCTTCTGAAACTAAAAAAATGGTTCATTTTCAAATGTTGCGTCTTTTGAACTACAATTAACATTGTATGTGGATAATCACTTTTAGAGATAAAATTAGATGTTTAAAGTGATTTACAAGCTTCCAGGGGCCCTAAACACAAGATATGAGGAATGGGTAAATATGAATGAAAATGGCCAATTTATTCACTCTGAGGCCTTAAAAAGTTTTTCTCCACTCCAGAAAGTGAATTAAATAACATTTGTAGACCTTTATTGTTCAATCAAAAACGCCCGGTTTTTGACGAAAGAGATAACCATCCCCCCTTACGACATGCTTCAGAAACAAAAAAAATGGTTCATTTTCAAATGTTGCATCTTTGAACGACAATCCACATTTGTACGTGGATAAACACTTTTAGAGATAAAATTAGATGTTTAAAGTGATTTTCAAGCTTCCAGGGGCCCTAAACACAAGATTTGAGAAATGGGTAAAAGTGAATGAAAATGGCCAATTTACTCACTCTGAGGCCTTAAAAAGTGTTTCTCCTCAACGGGAAGTGAATTAAATAACATTTGTAGGCCTTTATTGTTCAAGCGAAGACGCCCGATTATTGACGAAAGAGATAACCACCCCCCCCTTACGACATGCTTCAGAAACGAAAAAAATGGTCCGTTTTCAAATGTTGCGTCTTTGAATGACAATCCACATTTGTACGTGGATAATCACTTTTAGAGCTAAAATTAGATGTTTAAAGTGATTTTCAAGCTTCCAGGGGCCCTAAACACAAGATTTGAGAAATGGGTAAAAGTGAATGAAAATGGCCAATTTACTCACTCTGAGGCCTTAAAAAGTGTTTCTCCTCAACGGGAAGTGAATTAAATAACATTTGTAGGCCTTTATTGTTCAAGCGAAAACGCCCGATTATTGACGAAAGAGATAACCACCCCCCCTTACGACATGCTTCAGAAACGAAAAAAATGGTCCGTTTTCAAATGTTGCGTCTTTGAACTACAATTCACATTTGTACGTGGATGATCACTTTTAGAGATAAAATTAGATGTTTAAAGTGATTTACAAGCTTCCAGGGGCCCTAAACACAAGATATGAGGAATGGGTAAATATGAATGAAAATGGCCAATTTATTCACTCTGAGGCCTTAAAAAGTTTTTCTCCACTCCAGAAAGTGAATTAAATAACATTTGTAGGCCTTTATTGTTCAATCAAAAACGCCCGATTTTTGAAGAAATCGATAACCAACCCCCCCTTAAGACATGCTTCAGAAACTAAAAAAATGGTCCGTTTTTAAATGTAGCCTCTTTGAACTACAATTCACATTTGTACGTGGAAAAGCACTTTTAAAGATCAAATGAGATGTTTAAAGTGATTTTCATGCTTCCAGGGGCCTTAAACACAAGATTTGAGGAATGGGTAAAAGTGAATGAAAATGGCCAATTTACTCACTCTGAGGCCTTAAAAAGTGTTTCTCCTCCACGGGAAGTGAATTAAATAACATTTGTAGGCCTTTATTGTTCAAGCGAGAACGCCTGATTATTGACGAAAGAGATAACCACCCCCACTTACGACATGCTTCAGAAACGTAAAAAATGGCCCGTTTTCAAATGTTGCGTCTTTGAATGACAATCCACATTTGTACGTGGATAATCACTTTTAGAGCTAAAATTAGTTGTTTAAAGTGATTTTCAAGCTTCCAGGGGCCCTAAACACGAGATTTGAAAAATGGGTAACCGTGAATGAAAATGGCCAATTTTTTCACTCTGCGGCCTTAAAAAGTGTTTCTGCTCCACGGAAAGTGAATAAAATAACATTTGGATGCCTTTATTGTTCAATCAAAAACGCCTGTTTTTTGGTGAAAAAGATAACCACCCCCCCTTACACATGCTTCAGAAACGAAAAAAATGGTCCATTTTCAAATGTTGCGTCTTTGAACTACAATTCACATTTGTACGTAGATGATTACTTTTAGAGATAAAATTAGATGTTTAAAGTGATTTACAAGCTTTCAGGGGCCCTAAACACAAGATATGAGGAATGGGTAAATATGAATGAAAATGGGCAATTTATTCACTCTGAGGCCTTAAAAAGTTTTTCTCCACTCCAGAAAGTGAATTAAATAACATTTGTAGACCTTTATTGTTCAATCAAAAACGCCCGATTTTTGACGAAAGAGATAACCACCCCCCCTTACGACATGCTTCAGAAACAAAAAAAATGGTTCATTTTCAAATGTTGCATCTTTGAACGACAATCCACATTTGTACGTGGATAGACACTTTTAGAGATAAAATTAGATGTTTAAAGTGATTTTCAAGCTTCCAGGGGCCCTAAACACAAGATTTGAGAAATGGGTAAAAGTGAATGAAAATGGCCAATTTACTCACTCTGAGGCCTTAAAAAGTGTTTCTCCTCAACGGGAAGTGAATTAAATAACATTTGTAGGCCTTTATTGTTCAAGCAAAAACGCCCGATTATTGACGAAAGAGATAACCACCCCCCCTTACGACATGCTTCAGAAACGAAAAAAATGGTCCGTTTTCAAATGTTGCGTCTTTGAATGACAATCCACATTTGTACGTGGATAATCACTTTTAGAGCTAAAATTAGATGTTTGAAGTGATTTTCAAGCTTCCAGGGGCCCTAAACACAAGATTTGAGAAATGGGTAAAAGTGAATGAAAATGGCCAATTTACTCACTCTGAGGCCTTAAAAAGTGTTTCTCCTCCACGGGAAGTGAATTAAATACCATTTGGAGGCCTTTATTGTTCAAGCGAAAACGCCTGATTTTTGATGAAAGAGATAACCACCCCCCCTTACGACATGCTTCTGAAACTAAAAAAATGGTTCATTTTCAAATGTTGCGTCTTTTGAACTACAATTAACATTGTACGTGGATAATCACTTTTAGAGATAAAATTAGATGTTTAAAGTGATTTACAAGCTTCCAGGGGCCCTAAACACAAGATATGAGGAATGGGTAAATATGAATGAAAATGGCCAATTTATTCACTCTGAGGCCTTAAACAGTTTTTCTCCACTCCAGAAAGTGAATTAAATAACATTTGTAGACCTTTATTGTTCAATCAAAAACGCCCGATTTTTGACGAAAGAGATAACCACCCCCCCTTACGATATGCTTCAGAAACAAAAAAAATGGTTCATTTTCAAATGTTGCATCTTTGAACGACAATCCACATTTGTACGTGGATAAACACTTTTAGAGATAAAATTAGATGTTTAAAGTGATATTCAAGCTTCCAGGGGCCCTAAACACAAGATTTGAGAAATGGGTAAAAGTGAATGAAAATGGCGAATTTACTCACTCTGAGGCCTTAAAAAGTTTTTCTCCTCAACGGTAAGTGAATTAAATAACATTTGTAGGCCTTTATTGTTCAAGCAAAAACGCCCGATTATTGACGAAAGAGATAACCACCCCCCCTTACGACATGCTTCAGAAACGAAAAAAATGGTCCGTTTTCAAATGTTGCGTCTTTGAATGACAATCCACATTTGTACGTGGATAATCACTTTTAGAGCTAAAATTAGATGTTTAAAGTGATTTTCAAGCTTCCAGGGGCCCTAAACACAAGATTTGAGAAATGGGTAAAAGTGAATGAAAATGGCCAATTTACTCACTCTGAGGCCTTAAAAAGTGTTTCTCCTCCACGGGAAGTGAATTAAATACCATTTGGAGGCCTTTATTGTTCAAGCGAAAACGCCTGATTTTTGAGAAAGAGATAACCACCCCCCCTTACGACATGCTTCTGAAACTAAAAAAATGGTTCATTTTCAAATGTTGCGTCTTTTGAACTACAATTAACATTGTATGTGGATAATCACTTTTAGAGATAAAATTAGATGTTTAAAGTGATTTACAAGCTTCCAGGGGCCCTAAACACAAGATATGAGGAATGGGTAAATATGAATGAAAATGGCCAATTTATTCACTCTGAGGCCTTAAAAAGTTTTTCTCCACTCCAGAAAGTGAATTAAATAACATTTGTAGACCTTTATTGTTCAATCAAAAACGCCCGGTTTTTGACGAAAGAGATAACCACCCCCCCTTACGACATGCTTCAGAAACAAAAAAAATGGTTCATTTTCAAATGTTGCATCTTTGAACGACAATCCACATTTGTACGTGGATAAACACTTTTAGAGATAAAATTAGATGTTTAAAGTGATTTTCAAGCTTCCAGGGGCCCTAAACACAAGATTTGAGAAATGGGTAAAAGTGAATGAAAATGGCCAATTTACTCACTCTGAGGCCTTAAAAAGTGTTTCTCCTCAACGGGAAGTGAATTAAATAACATTTGTAGGCCTTTATTGTTCAAGCGAAGACGCCCGATTATTGACGAAAGAGATAACCACCCCCCCCTTACGACATGCTTCAGAAACGAAAAAAATGGTCCGTTTTCAAATGTTGCGTCTTTGAATGACAATCCACATTTGTACGTGGATAATCACTTTTAGAGCTAAAATTAGATGTTTAAAGTGATTTTCAAGCTTCCAGGGGCCCTAAACACAAGATTTGAGAAATGGGTAAAAGTGAATGAAAATGGCCAATTTACTCACTCTGAGGCCTTAAAAAGTGTTTCTCCTCAACGGGAAGTGAATTAAATAACATTTGTAGGCCTTTATTGTTCAAGCGAAAACGCCCGATTATTGACGAAAGAGATAACCACCCCCCCTTACGACATGCTTCAGAAACGAAAAAAATGGTCCGTTTTCAAATGTTGCGTCTTTGAACTACAATTCACATTTGTACGTGGATGATCACTTTTAGAGATAAAATTAGATGTTTAAAGTGATTTACAAGCTTCCAGGGGCCCTAAACACAAGATATGAGGAATGGGTAAATATGAATGAAAATGGCCAATTTATTCACTCTGAGGCCTTAAAAAGTTTTTCTCCACTCCAGAAAGTGAATTAAATAACATTTGTAGGCCTTTATTGTTCAATCAAAAACGCCCGATTTTTGAAGAAATCGATAACCAACCCCCCCTTAAGACATGCTTCAGAAACTAAAAAAATGGTCCGTTTTTAAATGTAGCCTCTTTGAACTACAATTCACATTTGTACGTGGAAAAGCACTTTTAAAGATCAAATGAGATGTTTAAAGTGATTTTCATGCTTCCAGGGGCCTTAAACACAAGATTTGAGGAATGGGTAAAAGTGAATGAAAATGGCCAATTTACTCACTCTGAGGCCTTAAAAAGTGTTTCTCCTCCACGGGAAGTGAATTAAATAACATTTGTAGGCCTTTATTGTTCAAGCGAGAACGCCTGATTATTGACGAAAGAGATAACCACCCCCACTTACGACATGCTTCAGAAACGTAAAAAATGGCCCGTTTTCAAATGTTGCGTCTTTGAATGACAATCCACATTTGTACGTGGATAATCACTTTTAGAGCTAAAATTAGTTGTTTAAAGTGATTTTCAAGCTTCCAGGGGCCCTAAACACGAGATTTGAAAAATGGGTAACCGTGAATGAAAATGGCCAATTTTTTCACTCTGCGGCCTTAAAAAGTGTTTCTGCTCCACGGAAAGTGAATAAAATAACATTTGGATGCCTTTATTGTTCAATCAAAAACGCCTGTTTTTTGGTGAAAAAGATAACCACCCCCCCTTACACATGCTTCAGAAACGAAAAAAATGGTCCATTTTCAAATGTTGCGTCTTTGAACTACAATTCACATTTGTACGTAGATGATTACTTTTAGAGATAAAATTAGATGTTTAAAGTGATTTACAAGCTTTCAGGGGCCCTAAACACAAGATATGAGGAATGGGTAAATATGAATGAAAATGGGCAATTTATTCACTCTGAGGCCTTAAAAAGTTTTTCTCCACTCCAGAAAGTGAATTAAATAACATTTGTAGACCTTTATTGTTCAATCAAAAACGCCCGATTTTTGACGAAAGAGATAACCAACCCCCCTTACGACATGCTTCAGAAACAAAAAAAATGGTTCATTTTCAAATGTTGCATCTTTGAACGACAATCCACATTTGTACGTGGATAGACACTTTTAGAGATAAAATTAGATGTTTAAAGTGATTTTCAAGCTTCCAGGGGCCCTAAACACAAGATTTGAGAAATGGGTAAAAGTGAATGAAAATGGCCAATTTACTCACTCTGAGGCCTTAAAAAGTGTTTCTCCTCAACGGGAAGTGAATTAAATAACATTTGTAGGCCTTTATTGTTCAAGCAAAAACGCCCGATTATTGACGAAAGAGATAACCACCCCCCCTTACGACATGCTTCAGAAACGAAAAAAATGGTCCGTTTTCAAATGTTGCGTCTTTGAATGACAATCCACATTTGTACGTGGATAATCACTTTTAGAGCTAAAATTAGATGTTTAAAGTGATTTTCAAGCTTCCAGGGGCCCTAAACACAAGATTTGAGAAATGGGTAAAAGTGAATGAAAATGGCCAATTTACTCACTCTGAGGCCTTAAAAAGTGTTTCTCCTCCACGGGAAGTGAATTAAATACCATTTGGAGGCCTTTATTGTTCAAGCGAAAACGCCTGATTTTTGATGAAAGAGATAACCACCCCCCCTTACGACATGCTTCTGAAACTAAAAAAATGGTTCATTTTCAAATGTTGCGTCTTTTGAACTACAATTAACATTGTACGTGGATAATCACTTTTAGAGATAAAATTAGATGTTTAAAGTGATTTACAAGCTTCCAGGGGCCCTAAACACAAGATATGAGGAATGGGTAAATATGAATGAAAATGGCCAATTTATTCACTCTGAGGCCTTAAACAGTTTTTCTCCACTCCAGAAAGTGAATTAAATAACATTTGTAGACCTTTATTGTTCAATCAAAAACGCCCGATTTTTGACGAAAGAGATAACCACCCCCCCTTACGATATGCTTCAGAAACAAAAAAAATGGTTCATTTTCAAATGTTGCATCTTTGAACGACAATCCACATTTGTACGTGGATAAACACTTTTAGAGATAAAATTAGATGTTTAAAGTGATATTCAAGCTTCCAGGGGCCCTAAACACAAGATTTGAGAAATGGGTAAAAGTGAATGAAAATGGCGAATTTACTCACTCTGAGGCCTTAAAAAGTTTTTCTCCTCAACGGTAAGTGAATTAAATAACATTTGTAGGCCTTTATTGTTCAAGCAAAAACGCCCGATTATTGACGAAAGAGATAACCACCCCCCCTTACGACATGCTTCAGAAACGAAAAAAATGGTCCGTTTTCAAATGTTGCGTCTTTGAATGACAATCCACATTTGTACGTGGATAATCACTTTTAGAGCTAAAATTAGATGTTTAAAGTGATTTTCAAGCTTCCAGGGGCCCTAAACACAAGATTTGAGAAATGGGTAAAAGTGAATGAAAATGGCCAATTTACTCACTCTGAGGCCTTAAAAAGTGTTTCTCCTCCACGGGAAGTGAATTAAATACCATTTGGAGGCCTTTATTGTTCAAGCGAAAACGCCTGATTTTTGAGAAAGAGATAACCACCCCCCCTTACGACATGCTTCTGAAACTAAAAAAATGGTTCATTTTCAAATGTTGCGTCTTTTGAACTACAATTAACATTGTATGTGGATAATCACTTTTAGAGATAAAATTAGATGTTTAAAGTGATTTACAAGCTTCCAGGGGCCCTAAACACAAGATATGAGAAATGGGTAAATATGAATGAAAATGGCCAATTTATTCACTCTGAGGCCTTAAAAAGTTTTTCTCCACTCCAGAAAGTGAATTAAATAACATTTGTAGACCTTTATTGTTCAATCAAAAACGCCCGGTTTTTGACGAAAGAGATAACCACCCCCCCTTACGACATGCTTCAGAAACAAAAAAAATGGTTCATTTTCAAATGTTGCATCTTTGAACGACAATCCACATTTGTACGTGGATAAACACTTTTAGAGATAAAATTAGATGTTTAAAGTGATTTTCAAGCTTCCAGGGGCCCTAAACACAAGATTTGAGAAATGGGTAAAAGTGAATGAAAATGGCCAATTTACTCACTCTGAGGCCTTAAAAAGTGTTTCTCCTCAACGGGAAGTGAATTAAATAACATTTGTAGGCCTTTATTGTTCAAGCGAAGACGCCCGATTATTGACGAAAGAGATAACCACCCCCCCTTACGACATGCTTCAGAAACGAAAAAAAATGGTCCGTTTTCAAATGTTGCGTCTTTGAATGACAATCCACATTTGTACGTGGATAATCACTTTTAGAGCTAAAATTAGATGTTTAAAGTGATTTTCAAGCATCCAGGGGCCCTAAACACAAGATTTGAGAAATGGGTAAAAGTGAATGAAAATGGCCAATTTACTCACTCTGAGGCCTTAAAAAGTGTTTCTCCTCCACGGGAAGTGAATTAAATACCATTTGGAGGCCTTTATTGTTCAAGCGAAAACGCCTGATTTTTGATGAAAGAGATAACCACCCCCCCTTACGACATGCTTCTGAAACTAAAATAATGGTTCATTTTCAAATGTTGCGTCTTTTGAACTACAATTAACATTGTACGTGGATAATCACTTTTAGAGATAAAATTAGATGTTTAAAGTGATTTACAAGCTTCCAGGGGCCCTAAACACAAGATATGAGGAATGGGTAAATATGAATGAAAATGGCCAATTTATTCACTCTGAGGCCTTAAACAGTTTTTCTCCACTCCAGAAAGTGAATTAAATAACATTTGTAGACCTTTATTGTTCAATCAAAAACGCCCGATTTTTGACGAAAGAGATAACCACCCCCCCTTACGATATGCTTCAGAAACAAAAAAAATGGTTCATTTTCAAATGTTGCATCTTTGAACGACAATCCACATTTGTACGTGGATAAACACTTTTAGAGATAAAATTAGATGTTTAAAGTGATATTCAAGCTTCCAGGGGCCCTAAACACAAGATTTGAGAAATGGGTAAAAGTGAATGAAAATGGCGAATTTACTCACTCTGAGGCCTTAAAAAGTTTTTCTCCTCAACGGTAAGTGAATTAAATAACATTTGTAGGCCTTTATTGTTCAAGCAAAAACGCCCGATTATTGACGAAAGAGATAACCACCCCCCCTTACGACATGCTTCAGAAACGAAAAAAATGGTCCGTTTTCAAATGTTGCGTCTTTGAATGACAATCCACATTTGTACGTGGATAATCACTTTTAGAGCTAAAATTAGATG
This sequence comes from Triturus cristatus, assembly GCF_964204655.1. NCBI lineage: Eukaryota > Metazoa > Chordata > Amphibia > Caudata > Salamandridae > Triturus > Triturus cristatus. The sequence goes on along the minus strand of NC_140587.1, from coordinate 931,196,993 downwards.
TTTAAAGTGATTTTCAAGCTTCCAGGGGCCCTAAACACAAGATTTGAGAAATGGGTAAAAGTGAATGAAAATGGCCAATTTACTCACTCTGAGGCCTTAAAAAGTGTTTCTCCTCCACGGGAAGTGAATTAAATACCATTTGGAGGCCTTTATTGTTCAAGCGAAAACGCCTGATTTTTGAGAAAGAGATAACCACCCCCCCTTACGACATGCTTCTGAAACTAAAAAAATGGTTCATTTTCAAATGTTGCGTCTTTTGAACTACAATTAACATTGTATGTGGATAATCACTTTTAGAGATAAAATTAGATGTTTAAAGTGATTTACAAGCTTCCAGGGGCCCTAAACACAAGATATGAGGAATGGGTAAATATGAATGAAAATGGCCAATTTATTCACTCTGAGGCCTTAAAAAGTTTTTCTCCACTCCAGAAAGTGAATTAAATAACATTTGTAGACCTTTATTGTTCAATCAAAAACGCCCGGTTTTTGACGAAAGAGATAACCACCCCCCCTTACGACATGCTTCAGAAACAAAAAAAATGGTTCATTTTCAAATGTTGCATCTTTGAACGACAATCCACATTTGTACGTGGATAAACACTTTTAGAGATAAAATTAGATGTTTAAAGTGATTTTCAAGCTTCCAGGGGCCCTAAACACAAGATTTGAGAAATGGGTAAAAGTGAATGAAAATGGCCAATTTACTCACTCTGAGGCCTTAAAAAGTGTTTCTCCTCAACGGGAAGTGAATTAAATAACATTTGTAGGCCTTTATTGTTCAAGCGAAGACGCCCGATTATTGACGAAAGAGATAACCACCCCCCCCTTACGACATGCTTCAGAAACGAAAAAAATGGTCCGTTTTCAAATGTTGCGTCTTTGAATGACAATCCACATTTGTACGTGGATAATCACTTTTAGAGCTAAAATTAGATGTTTAAAGTGATTTTCAAGCTTCCAGGGGCCCTAAACACAAGATTTGAGAAATGGGTAAAAGTGAATGAAAATGGCCAATTTACTCACTCTGAGGCCTTAAAAAGTGTTTCTCCTCAACGGGAAGTGAATTAAATAACATTTGTAGGCCTTTATTGTTCAAGCGAAAACGCCCGATTATTGACGAAAGAGATAACCACCCCCCCTTACGACATGCTTCAGAAACGAAAAAAATGGTCCGTTTTCAAATGTTGCGTCTTTGAATGACAATCCACATTTGTACGTGGATAATCACTTTTAGAGCTAAAATTAGATGTTTAAAGTGATTTTCAAGCATCCAGGGGCCCTAAACACAAGATTTGAGAAATGGGTAAAAGTGAATGAAAATGGCCAATTTACTCACTCTGAGGCCTTGAAAAGTGTTTCTCCTCCACGGGAAGTGAATTAAATACCATTTGGAGGCCTTTATTGTTCAAGCGAAAACGCCTGATTTTTGATGAAAGAGATAACCACCCCCCCTTACGACATGCTTCTGAAACTAAAAAAATGGTTCATTTTCAAATGTTGCGTCTTTTGAACTACAATTAACATTGTACGTGGATAATCACTTTTAGAGATAAAATGAGATGTTTAAAGTGATTTTCAAGCTTCCAGGGGCCCTAAACACGAGATTTGAAAAATGGGTAACCGTGAATGAAAATGGCCAATTTTTTCACTCTGCGACCTTAAAAAGTGTTTCTCCTCCACGGAAAGTGAATAAAATAACATTTGGATGCCTTTATTGTTCAATCAAAAATGCCCGTTTTTTGGTGAAAAAGATAACCACCCCCCCTTACGACATGCTTCAGAAACGAAAAAAATGGTCCATTTTCAAATGTTGCGTCTTTGAACTACAATTCACATTTGTACGTGGATGATCACTTTTAGAGATAAAATTAGATGTTTAAAGTGATTTACAAGCTTCCAGGGGCCCTAAACACAAGATATGAGGAATGGGTAAATATGAATGAAAATGGCCAATTTATTCACTCTGAGGCCTTAAAAAGTTTTTCTCCACTCCAGAAAGTGAATTAAATAACATATGTAGGCCTTTATTGTTCAATCAAAAACGCCCGATTTTTGAAGAAATCGATAACCAACCCCCCCTTAAGACATGCTTCAGAAACTAAAAAAATGGTCCGTTTTTAAATGTAGCCTCTTTGAACTACAATTCACATTTGTACGTGGAAAAGCACTTTTAAAGATCAAATGAGATGTTTAAAGTGATTTTCATGCTTCCAGGGGCCTTAAACACAAGATTTGAGGAATGGGTAAAAGTGAATGAAAATGGCCAATTTACTCACTCTGAGGCCTTAAAAAGTGTTTCTCCTCCACGGGAAGTGAATTAAATAACATTTGTAGGCCTTTATTGTTCAAGCGAAAACGCCCGATTATTGACGAAAGAGATAACCACCCCCCCTTACGACATGCTTCAGAAACGAAAAAAATGGTCCGTTTTCAAATGTTGCGTCTTTGAATGACAATCCACATTTGTACGTGGATAATCACTTTTAGAGCTAAAATTAGATGTTTAAAGTGATTTTCAAGCTTCCAGGGGCCCTAAACACAAGATTTGAGAAATGGGTAAAAGTGAATGAAAATGGCCAATTTACTCACTCTGAGGCCTTAAAAAGTGTTTCTCCTCCACGGGAAGTGAATTAAATACCATTTGGAGGCCTTTATTGTTCAAGCGAAAACGCCTGATTTTTGAGAAAGAGATAACCACCCCCCCTTACGACATGCTTCTGAAACTAAAAAAATGGTTCATTTTCAAATGTTGCGTCTTTTGAACTACAATTAACATTGTATGTGGATAATCACTTTTAGAGATAAAATTAGATGTTTAAAGTGATTTACAAGCTTCCAGGGGCCCTAAACACAAGATATGAGGAATGGGTAAATATGAATGAAAATGGCCAATTTATTCACTCTGAGGCCTTAAAAAGTTTTTCTCCACTCCAGAAAGTGAATTAAATAACATTTGTAGACCTTTATTGTTCAATCAAAAACGCCCGATTTTTGACGAAAGAGATAACCACCCCCCCTTACGACATGCTTCAGAAACAAAAAAAATGGTTCATTTTCAAATGTTGCATCTTTGAACGACAATCCACATTTGTACGTGGATAAACACTTTTAGAGATAAAATTAGATGTTTAAAGTGATTTTCAAGCTTCCAGGGGCCCTAAACACAAGATTTGAGAAATGGGTAAAAGTGAATGAAAATGGCCAATTTACTCACTCTGAGGCCTTAAAAAGTGTTTCTCCTCAACGGGAAGTGAATTAAATAACATTTGTAGGCCTTTATTGTTCAAGCGAAAACGCCCGATTATTGACGAAAGAGATAACCACCCCCCCTTACGACATGCTTCAGAAACGAAAAAAATGGTCCGTTTTCAAATGTTGCGTCTTTGAATGACAATCCACATTTGTACGTGGATAATCACTTTTAGAGCTAAAATTAGATGTTTAAAGTGATTTTCAAGCTTCCAGGGGCCCTAAACACAAGATTTGAGAAATGGGTAAAAGTGAATGAAAATGGCCAATTTACTCACTCTGAGGCCTTAAAAAGTGTTTCTCCTCAACGGGAAGTGAATTAAATAACATTTGTAGGCCTTTATTGTTCAAGCGAAAACGCCCGATTATTGACGAAAGAGATAACCACCCCCCCTTACGACATGCTTCAGAAACGAAAAAAATGGTCCGTTTTCAAATGTTGCGTCTTTGAATGACAATCCACATTTGTACGTGGATAATCACTTTTAGAGCTAAAATTAGATGTTTAAAGTGATTTTCAAGCATCCAGGGGCCCTAAACACAAGATTTGAGAAATGGGTAAAAGTGAATGAAAATGGCCAATTTACTCACTCTGAGGCCTTAAAAAGTGTTTCTCCTCCACAGGAAGTGAATTAAATACCATTTGGAGGCCTTTATTGTTCAAGCGAAAACGCCTGATTTTTGATGAAAGAGATAACCACCCCCCCTTACGACATGCTTCTGAAACTAAAAAAATGGTTCATTTTCAAATGTTGCGTCTTTTGAACTACAATTAACATTGTACGTGGATAATCACTTTTAGAGATAAAATGAGATGTTTAAAGTGATTTTCAAGCTTCCAGGGGCCCTAAACACGAGATTTGAAAAATGGGTAACCGTGAATGAAAATGGCCAATTTTTTCACTCTGCGACCTTAAAAAGTGTTTCTCCTCCACGGAAAGTGAATAAAATAACATTTGGATTCCTTTATTGTTCAATCAAAAATGCCCGTTTTTTGGTGAAAAAGATAACCACCCCCCCTTACGACATGCTTCAGAAACGAAAAAAATGGTCCATTTTCAAATGTTGCGTCTTTGAACTACAATTCACATTTGTACGTGGATGATCACTTTTAGAGATAAAATTAGATGTTTAAAGTGATTTACAAGCTTCCAGGGGCCCTAAACACAAGATATGAGGAATGGGTAAATATGAATGAAAATGGCCAATTTATTCACTCTGAGGCCTTAAAAAGTTTTTCTCCACTCCAGAAAGTGAATTAAATAACATTTGTAGGCCTTTATTGTTCAATCAAAAACGCCCGATTTTTGAAGAAATCGATAACCAACCCCCCCTTAAGACATGCTTCAGAAACTAAAAAAATGGTCCGTTTTTAAATGTAGCCTCTTTGAACTACAATTCACATTTGTACGTGGAAAAGCACTTTTAAAGATCAAATGAGATGTTTAAAGTGATTTTCATGCTTCCAGGGGCCTTAAACACAAGATTTGAGGAATGGGTAAAAGTGAATGAAAATGGCCAATTTACTCACTCTGAGGCCTTAAAAAGTGTTTCTCCTCCACGGGAAGTGAATTAAATAACATTTGTAGGCCTTTATTGTTCAAGCGAGAACGCCTGATTATTGACGAAAGAGATAACCACCCCCCCTTATGACATGCTTCAGAAACGTAAAAAATGGCCCGTTTTCAAATGTTGCGTCTTTGAATGACAATCCACATTTGTACGTGGATAATCACTTTTAGAGCTAAAATTAGATGTTTAAAGTGATTTTCAAGCTTCCAGGGGCCCTAAACACGAGATTTGAAAAATGGGTAACCGTGAATGAAAATGGCCAATTTTTTCACTCTGCGGCCTTAAAAAGTGTTTCTGCTCCACGGAAAGTGAATAAAATAACATTTGGATGCCTTTATTGTTCAATCAAAAATGCCTGTTTTTTGGTGAAAAAGATAACCACCCCCCCTTACACATGCTTCAGAAACGAAAAAAATGGTCCATTTTCAAATGTTGCGTCTTTGAACTACAATTCACATTTGTACGTAGATGATTACTTTTAGAGATAAAATTAGATGTTTAAAGTGATTTACAAGCTTTCAGGGGCCCTAAACACAAGATATGAGGAATGGGTAAATATGAATGAAAATGGGCAATTTATTCACTCTGAGGCCTTAAAAAGTTTTTCTCCACTCCAGAAAGTGAATTAAATAACATTTGTAGACCTTTATTGTTCAATCAAAAACGCCCGATTTTTGACGAAAGAGATAACCACCCCCCCTTACGACATGCTTCAGAAACAAAAAAAATGGTTCATTTTCAAATGTTGCATCTTTGAACGACAATCCACATTTGTACGTGGATAGACACTTTTAGAGATAAAATTAGATGTTTAAAGTGATTTTCAAGCTTCCAGGGGCCCTAAACACAAGATTTGAGAAATGGGTAAAAGTGAATGAAAATGGCCAATTTACTCACTCTGAGGCCTTAAAAAGTTTTTCTCCTCAACGGGAAGTGAATTAAATAACATTTGTAGGCCTTTATTGTTCAAGCAAAAACGCCCGATTATTGACGAAAGAGATAACCACCCCCCCTTACGACATGCTTAAGAAACGAAAAAAATGGTCCGTTTTCAAATGTTGCGTCTTTGAATGACAATCCACATTTGTACGTGGATAATCACTTTTAGAGCTAAAATTAGATGTTTAAAGTGATTTTCAAGCTTCCAGGGGCCCTAAACACAAGATTTGAGAAATGGGTAAAAGTGAATGAAAATGGCCAATTTACTCACTCTGAGGCCTTAAAAAGTGTTTCTCCTCCACGGAAAGTGAATAAAATAACATTTGGATGCCTTTATTGTTCAATCAAAAACGCCCGTTTTTTGGTGAAAAAGATAACCACCCCCCCTTACGACATGCTTCAGAAACGAAAAAAATGGTCCATTTTCAAATGTTGCGTCTTTGAACTACAATTCACATTTGTACGTGGATGATCACTTTTAGAGATAAAATTAGATGTTTAAAGTGATTTACAAGCTTCCAGGGGCCCTAAACACAAGATTTGAGAAATGGGTAAAAGTGAATGAAAATGGCCAATTTATTCACTCTGAGGCCTTAAAAAGTTTTTCTCCACTCCAGAAAGTGAATTAAATAACATTTGTAGGCCTTTATTGTTCAATCAAAAACGCCCGATTTTTGACGAAAGAGATAACCACCCCCCCTTACGACATGCTTCAGAAACTAAAAAAATGGTCCGTTTTTAAATGTAGCCTCTTTGAACTACAATTCACATTTGTACGTGGAAAAGCACTTTTAAAGATCAAATGAGATGTTTAAAGTGATTTTCATGCTTCCAGGGGCCTTAAACACAAGATTTGAGGAATGGGTAAAAGTGAATGAAAATGGCCAATTTACTCACTCTGAGGCCTTAAAAAGTGTTTCTCCTCCACGGGAAGTGAATTAAATAACATTTGTAGGCCTTTATTGTTCAAGCGAGAATGCCCGATTATTGACGAAAGAGATAACCACCCCCCCTTACGACATGCTTCAGAAACGTAAAAAATGGCCCGTTTTCAAATGTTGCGTCTTTGACTGACAATCCACATTTGTACGTGGATAATCACTTTTAGAGCTAAAATTAGATGTTTAAAGTGATTTTCAAGCTTCCAGGGGCCCTAAACACGAGATTTGAAAAATGGGTAACCGTGAATGAAAATGGCCAATTTTTTCACTCTGCGGCCTTAAAAAGTGTTTCTCCTCCACGGAAAGTGAATAAAATATCATTTGGATGCCTTTATTGTTCAATCAAAAACGCCAGTTTTTTGGTGAAAAAGATAACCACCCCCCCTTACGACATGCTTCAGAAACGAAAAAAATGGTCCATTTTCAAATGTTGCGTCTTTGAACTACAATTCACATTTGTACGTGGATGATCACTTTTAGAGATAAAATTAGATGTTTAAAGTGATTTACAAGCTTCCAGGGGCCCTAAACACAATATATGAGGAATGGGTAAATATGAATGAAAATGGCCAATTTATTCACTCTGAGGCCTTAAAAAGTTTTTCTCCACTCCAGAAAGTGAATTAAATAACATTTGTAGGCCTTTATTGTTCAATCAAAAATGCCCGATTTTTGACAAAAGAGATAACCACCCCCCCTTACGACATGCTTCAGAAACTAAAAAAATGGTCCGTTTTTAAATGTAGCCTCTTTGAACTACAATTCACATTTGTACGTGGAAAAGCACTTTTAAAGATCAAATGAGATGTTTAAAGTGATTTTCATGCTTCCAGGGGCCTTAAACACAAGATTTGAGGAATGGGTAAAAGTGAATGAAAATGGCCAATTTACTCACTCTGAGGCCTTAAAAAGTGTTTCTCCTCAACGGGAAGTGAATTAAATACCATTTGTAGGCCTTTATTGTTCAAGCGAAAACGCCCGATTATTGACGAAAGAGATAACCACCCCCCCTTACGACATGCTTCAGAAACGAAAAAAATGGTCCGTTTTCAAATGTTGCGTCTTTGAATGACAATCCACATTTGTACGTGGATAATCACTTTTAGAGCTAAAATTAGATGTTTAAAGTGATTTTCAAGCTTCCAGGGGCCCTAAACACAAGATTTGAGAAATGGGTAAAAGTGAATGAAAATGACCAATTTTTTCACTCTGCGGCCTTAAAAAGTGTTTCTCCTCCACGGGAAGTGAATTAAATAACATTTGTAGGCTTTTTATTGTCCAAGCGAAAACGCCCGATTATTGACGAAAGAGATAACCACCCCCCCTTACGACGTGCTTCAGAAACGTAAAAAATGGCCCGTTTTCAAATGTTGCGTCTTTGAATGACAATCCACATTTGTACGTGGATAATCACTTTTAGAGCTAAAATTAGATGTTTAAAGTGATTTTCAAGCTTCCAGGGGCCCTAAACACAAGATTTGAGAAATGGGTAAAAGTGAATGAAAATGGCCAATTTACTCACTCTGAGGCCTTAAAAAGTGTTTCTCCTCAACGGGAAGTGAATTAAATACCATTTGTAGGCCTTTATTGTTCAAGCGAAAACGCCCGATTATTGACGAAAGAGATAACCACCCCCCCTTACGACATGCTTCAGAAACGAAAAAAATGGTCCGTTTTCAAATGTTGCGTCTTTAAATGACAATCCACATTTGTACGTGGATAATCACTTTTAGAGCTAAAATTAGATGTTTAAAGTGATTTTCAAGCTTCCAGGGGCCCTAAACACAAGATTTGAGAAATGGGTAAAAGTGAATGAAAATGGCCAATTTACTCACTCTGAGGCCTTAAAAAGTGTTTCTCCTCCACGGGAAGTGAATTAAATAACATTTGTAGGCCTTTATTGTTCAAGCGAGAACGCCCGATTATTGACGAAAGAGATAACCACCCCCCTTACGACATGCTTCAGAAACGTAAAAAATGGCCCGTTTTCAAATGTTGCGTCTTTGAATGACAATCCACATTTGTACGTGGATAATCACTTTTAGAGCTAAAATTAGATGTTTAAAGTGATTTTCAAGCTTCCAGGGGCCCTAAACACGAGATTTGAAAAATGGGTAACCGTGAATGAAAATGGCCAATTTTTTCACTCTGCGGCCTTAAAACGTGTTTCTGCTCCACGGAAAGTGAATAAAATAACATTTGGATGCCTTTATTGTTCAATCAAAAACGCCTGTTTTTTGGTGAAAAAGATAACCACCCCCCCTTACACATGCTTCAGAAACGAAAAAAATGGTCCATTTTCAAATGTTGCGTCTTTGAACTACAATTCACATTTGTACGTAGATGATTACTTTTAGAGATAAAATTAGATGTTTAAAGTGATTTACAAGCTTTCAGGGGCCCTAAACACAAGATATGAGGAATGGGTAAATATGAATGAAAATGGGCAATTTATTCACTCTGAGGCCTTAAAAAGTTTTTCTCCACTCCAGAAAGTGAATTAAATAACATTTGTAGACCTTTATTGTTCAATCAAAAACGCCCGATTTTTGACGAAAGAGATAACCACCCCCCCTAACGACATGCTTCAGAAACAAAAAAAATGGTTCATTTTCAAATGTTGCATCTTTGAACGACAATCCACATTTGTACGTGGATAGACACTTTTAGAGATAAAATTAGATGTTTAAAGTGATTTTCAAGCTTCCAGGGGCCCTAAACACAAGATTTGAGAAATGGGTAAAAGTGAATGAAAATGACCAATTTACTCACTCTGAGGCCTTAAAAAGTGTTTCTCCTCAACGGGAAGTGAATTAAATAACATTTGTAGGCCTTTATTGTTCAAGCAAAAACGCCCGATTATTGACGAAAGAGATAACCACCCCCCCTTACGACATGCTTCAGAAACGAAAAAAATGGTCCGTTTTCAAATGTTGCGTCTTTGAATGACAATCCACATTTGGACGTGGATAATCACTTTTAGAGCTAAAATTAGATGTTTAAAGTGATTTTCAAGCTTCCAGGGGCCCTAAACACAAGATTTGAGAAATGGGTAAAAGTGAATGAAAATGGCCAATTTACTCACTCTGAGGCCTTAAAAAGTGTTTCTCCTCCACGGGAAATGAATTAAATACCATTTGGAGGCCTTTATTGTTCAAGCGAAAACGCCTGATTTTTGATGAAAGAGATAACCGCCCCCCCTTACGACATGCTTCTGAAACTAAAAAAATGGTTCATTTTCAAATGTTGCGTCTTTTGAACTACAATTAACATTGTACGTGGATAATCACTTTTAGAGATAAAATTAGATGTTTAAAGTGATTTACAAGCTTCCAGGGGCCCTAAACACAAGATATGAGGAATGGGTAAATATGAATGAAAATGGCCAATTTATTCACTCTGAGGCCTTAAAAAGTTTTTCTCCACTCCAGAAAGTGAATTAAATAACATTTGTAGACCTTTATTGTTCAATCAAAAACGCCCGATTTTTGACGAAAGAGATAACCACCCCCCCTTACGACATGCTTCAGAAACAAAAAAAATGGTTCATTTTCAAATGTTGCATCTTTGAACGACAATCCACATTTGTACGTGGATAGACACTTTTAGAGATAAAATTAGATGTTTAAAGTGATTTTCAAGCTTCCAGGGGCCCTAAACACAAGATTTGAGAAATGGGTAAAAGTGAATGAAAATGGCCAATTTACTCACTCTGAGGCCTTAAAAAGTGTTTCTCCTCAACGGGAAGTGAATTAAATAACATTTGTAGGCCTTTATTGTTCAAGCAAAAACGCCCGATTATTGACGAAAGAGATAACCACCCCCCCTTACGACATGCTTCAGAAACGAAAAAAATGGTCCGTTTTCAAATGTTGCGTCTTTGAATGACAATCCACATTTGTACGTGGATAATCACTTTTAGAGCTAAAATTAGATGTTTAAAGTGATTTTCAAGCTTCCAGGGGCCCTAAACACAAGATTTGAGAAATGGGTAAAAGTGAATGAAAATGGGCAATTTATTCACTCTGAGGCCTTAAAAAGTTTTTCTCCACTCCAGAAAGTGAATTAAATAACATTTGTAGACCTTTATTGTTCAATCAAAAACGCCCGATTTTTGACGAAAGAGATAACCACCCCCCCTTACGACATGCTTCAGAAACAAAAAAAATGGTTCATTTTCAAATGTTGCATCTTTGAACGACAATCCACATTTGTACGTGGATAGACACTTTTAGAGATAAAATTAGATGTTTAAAGTGATTTTCAAGCTTCCAGGGGCCCTAAACACAAGATTTGAGAAATGGGTAAAAGTGAATGAAAATGGCCAATTTACTCACTCTGAGGCCTTAAAAAGTGTTTCTCCTCAACGGGAAGTGAATTAAATAACATTTGTAGGCCTTTATTGTTCAAGCAAAAACGCCCGATTATTGACGAAAGCGATAACCACCCCCCCTTACGACATGCTTCAGAAACGAAAAAAATGGTCCGTTTTCAAATGTTGCGTCTTTGAACGACAATCCACATTTGTACGTGGATAAACACTTTTAGAGATAAAATTAGATGTTTAAAGTGATATTCAAGCTTCCAGGGGCCCTAAACACAAGATTTGAGAAATGGGTAAAAGTGAATGAAAATGGCGAATTTACTCACTCTGAGGCCTTAAAAAGTTTTTCTCCTCAACGGGAAGTGAATTAAATAACATTTGTAGGCCTTTATTGTTCAAGCAAAAACGCCCGATTATTGACGAAAGAGATAACCACCCCCCTTTACGACATGCTTCAGAAACGAAAAAAATGGTCCGTTTTCAAATGTTGCGTCTTTGAATGACAATCCACATTTGTACGTGGATAATCACTTTTAGAGCTAAAATTAGATGTTTAAAGTGATTTTCAAGCTTCCAGGGGCCCTAAACACAAGATTTGAGAAATGGGTAAAAGTGAATGAAAATGGCCAATTTACTCACTCTGAGGCCTTAAAAAGTGTTTCTCCTCCACGGGAAGTGAATTAAATACCATTTGGAGGCCTTTATTGTTCAAGCGAAAACGCCTGATTTTTGAGAAAGAGATAACCACCCCCCCTTACGACATGCTTCTGAAACTAAAAAAATGGTTCATTTTCAAATGTTGCGTCTTTTGAACTACAATTAACATTGTATGTGGATAATCACTTTTAGAGATAAAATTAGATGTTTAAAGTGATTTACAAGCTTCCAGGGGCCCTAAACACAAGATATGAGGAATGGGTATATATGAATGAAAATGGCCAATTTATTCACTCTGAGGCCTTAAAAAGTTTTTCTCCACTCCAGAAAGTGAATTAAATAACATTTGTAGGCCTTTATTGTTCAATCAAAAACGCCCGATTTTTGAAGAAATCGATAACCAACCCCCCCTTAAGACATGCTTCAGAAACTAAAAAAATGGTCCGTTTTTAAATGTAGCCTCTTTGAACTACAATTCACATTTGTACGTGGAAAAGCACTTTTAAAGATCAAATGAGATGTTTAAAGTGATTTTCATGCTTCCAGGGGCCTTAAACACAAGATTTGAGGAATGGGTAAAAGTGAATGAAAATGGCCAATTTACTCACTCTGAGGCCTTAAAAAGTGTTTCTCCTCCACGGGAAGTGAATTAAATAACATTTGTAGGCCTTTATTGTTCAAGCGAGAACGCCTGATTATTGACGAAAGAGATAACCACCCCCCTTACGACATGCTTCAGAAACGTAAAAAATGGCCCGTTTTCAAATGTTGCGTCTTTGAATGACAATCCACATTTGTACGTGGATAATCACTTTTAGAGCTAAAATTAGATGTTTAAAGTGATTTTCAAGCTTCCAGGGGCCCTAAACACGAGATTTGAAAAATGGGTAACCGTGAATGAAAATGGCCAATTTTTTCACTCTGCGGCCTTAAAAAGTGTTTCTGCTCCACGGAAAGTGAATAAAATAACATTTGGATGCCTTTATTGTTCAATCAAAAACGCCCGTTTTTTGGTGAAAAAGATAACCACCCCCCCTTACGACATGCTTCAGAAACGAAAAAAATGGTCCATTTTCAAATGTTGCGTCTTTGAACTACAATTCACATTTGTACGTGGATGATCACTTTTAGAGATAAAATTAGATGTTTAAAGTGATTTACAAGCTTCCAGGGGCCCTAAACACAAGATATGAGGAATGGGTAAATATGAATGAAAATGGCCAATTTATTCACTCTGAGGCCTTAAAAAGTTTTTCTCCACTCCAGAAAGTGAATTTAATAACATTTGTAGACCTTTATTGTTCAATCAAAAACGCCCGATTTTTGACGAAAGAGATAACCACCACCCCTTACGACATGCTTCAGAAACAAAAAAAATGGTTCATTTTCAAATGTTGCATCTTTGAACGACAATCCACATTTGTACGTGGATAGACACTTTTAGAGATAAAATTAGATGTTTAAAGTGATTTTCAAGCTTCCAGGGGCCCTAAACACAAGATTTGAGAAATGGGTAAAAGTGAATGAAAATGGCCAATTTACTCACTCTGAGGCCTTAAAAAGTGTTTCTCCTCAACGGGAAGTGAATTAAATAACATTTGTAGGCCTTTATTGTTCAAGCGAAAACGCCCGATTATTGACGAAAGAGATAACCACCCCCCCTTACGACATGCTTCAGAAACGAAAAAAATGGTCCGTTTTCAAATGTTGCGTCTTTGAATGACAATCCACATTTGTACGTGGATAATCACTTTTAGAGCTAAAATTAGATGTTTAAAGTGATTTTCAAGCTTCCAGGGGCCCTAAACACAAGATTTGAGAAATGGGTAAAAGTGAATGAAAATGGCCAATTTACTCACTCTGAGGCCTTAAAAAGTGTTTCTCCTCCACGGGAAGTGAATTAAATAACATTTGTAGGCCTTTATTGTTCAAGCGAGAATGCCCGATTATTGACGAAAGAGATAACCACCCCCCCTTACGACATGCTTCAGAAACGTAAAAAATGGCCCGTTTTCAAATGTTGCGTCTTTGACTGACAATCCACATTTGTACGTGGATAATCACTTTTAGAGCTAAAATTAGATGTTTAAAGTGATTTTCAAGCTTCCAGGGGCCCTAAACACGAGATTTGAAAAATGGGTAACCGTGAATGAAAATGGCCAATTTTTTCACTCTGCGGCCTTAAAAAGTGTTTCTCCTCCACGGAAAGTGAATAAAATATCATTTGGATGCCTTTATTGTTCAATCAAAAACGCCCGTTTTTTGGTGAAAAAGATAACCACCCCCCCTTACGACATGCTTCAGAAACGAAAAAAATGGTCCATTTTCAAATGTTGCGTCTTTGAACTACAATTCACATTTGTACGTGGATGATCACTTTTAGAGATAAAATTAGATGTTTAAAGTGATTTACAAGCTTCCAGGGGCCCTAAACACAAGATATGAGGAATGGGTAAATATGAATGAAAATGGCCAATTTATTCACTCTGAGGCCTTAAAAAGTTTTTCTCCACTCCAGAAAGTGAATTAAATAACATTTGTAGGCCTTTATTGTTCAATCAAAAACGCCCGATTTTTGACAAAAGAGATAACCACCCCCCCTTACGACATGCTTCAGAAACTAAAAAAATGGTCCGTTTTTAAATGTAGCCTCTTTGAACTACAATTCACATTTGTACGTGGAAAAGCACTTTTAAAGATCAAATGAGATGTTTAAAGTGATTTTCATGCTTCCAGGGGCCTTAAACACAAGATTTGAGGAATGGGTAAAAGTGAATGAAAATGGCCAATTTACTCACTCTGAGGCCTTAAAAAGTGTTTCTCCTCCACGGGAAGTGAATTAAATAACATTTGTAGGCTTTTTATTGTCCAAGCGAAAACGCCCGATTATTGACGAAAGAGATAACCACCCCCCCTTACGACGTGCTTCAGAAACGTAAAAAATGGCCCGTTTTCAAATGTTGCGTCTTTGAATGACAATCCACATTTGTACGTGGATAATCACTTTTAGAGCTAAAATTAGATGTTTAAAGTGATTTTCAAGCTTCCAGGGGCCCTAAACACAAGATTTGAGAAATGGGTAAAAGTGAATGAAAATGGCCAATTTACTCACTCTGAGGCCTTAAAAAGTGTTTCTCCTCAACGGGAAGTGAATTAAATACCATTTGTAGGCCTTTATTGTTCAAGCGAAAACGCCCGATTATTGACGAAAGACATAACCACCCCCCCTTACGACATGCTTCAGAAACGAAAAAAATGGTCCGTTTTCAAATGTTGCGTCTTTGAATGACAATCCACATTTGTACGTGGATAATCACTTTTAGAGCTAAAATTAGATGTTTAAAGTGATTTTCAAGCTTCCAGGGGCCCTAAACACAAGATTTGAGAAATGGGTAAAAGTGAATGAAAATGGCCAATTTACTCACTCTGAGGCCTTAAAAAGTGTTTCTCCTCCACGGGAAGTGAATTAAATAACATTTGTAGGCCTTTATTGTTCAAGCGAGAACGCCCGATTATTGACGAAAGAGATAACCACCCCCCCTTACGACATGCTTCAGAAACGTAAAAAATGGCCCGTTTTCAAATGTTGCGTCTTTGCATGACAATCCACATTTGTACGTGGATAATCACTTTTAGAGCTAAAATTAGATGTTTAAAGTCATTTTCAAGCTTCCAGGGGCCCTAAACACGAGATTTGAAAAATGGGTAACCGTGAATGAAAATGGCCAATTTTTTCACTCTGCGGCCTTAAAAAGTGTTTCTGCTCCACGGAAAGTGAATAAAATAACATTTGGATGCCTTTATTGTTCAATCAAAAACGCCTGTTTTTTGGTGAAAAAGATAACCACCCCCCCTTACACATGCTTCAGAAACGAAAAAAATGGTCCATTTTCAAATGTTGCGTCTTTGAACTACAATTCACATTTGTACGTAGATGATTACTTTTAGAGATAAAATTAGATGTTTAAAGTGATTTACAAGCTTTCAGGGGCCCTAAACACAAGATATGAGGAATGGGTAAATATGAATGAAAATGGGCAATTTATTCACTCTGAGGCCTTAAAAAGTTTTTCTCCACTCCAGAAAGTGAATTAAATAACATTTGTAGACCTTTATTGTTCAATCAAAAACGCCCGATTTTTGACGAAAGAGATAACCACCCCCCCTTACGACATGCTTCAGAAACAAAAAAAATGGTTCATTTTCAAATGTTGCATCTTTGAACGACAATCCACATTTGTACGTGGATAGACACTTTTAGAGATAAAATTAGATATTTAAAGTGATTTTCAAGCTTCCAGGGGCCCTAAACACAAGATTTGAGAAATGGGTAAAAGTGAATGAAAATGGCCAATTTACTCACTCTGAGGCCTTAAAAAGTGTTTCTCCTCAACGGGAAGTGAATTAAATAACATTTGTAGGCCTTTATTGTTCAAGCAAAAACGCCCGATTATTGACGAAAGAGATAACCACCCCCCCTTACGACATGCTTCAGAAACGAAAAAAATGGTCCGTTTTCAAATGTTGCGTCTTTGAATGACAATCCACATTTGTACGTGGATAATCACTTTTAGAGCTAAAATTAGATGTTTAAAGTGATTTTCAAGCTTCCAGGGGCCCTAAACACAAGATTTGAGAAATGGGTAAAAGTGAATGAAAATGGCCAATTTACTCACTCTGAGGCCTTAAAAAGTGTTTCTCCTCCACGGGAAGTGAATTAAATACCATTTGGAGGCCTTTATTGTTCAAGCGAAAACGCCTGATTTTTGATGAAAGAGATAACCACCCCCCCTTACGACATGCTTCTGAAACTAAAAAAATGGTTCATTTTCAAATGTTGCGTCTTTTGAACTACAATTAACATTGTACGTGGATAATCACTTTTAGAGATAAAATTAGATGTTTAAAGTGATTTACAAGCTTCCAGGGGCCCTAAACACAAGATATGAGGAATGGGTAAATATGAATGAAAATGGCCAATTTATTCACTCTGAGGCCTTAAAAAGTTTATCTCCACTCCAGAAAGTGAATTAAATAACATTTGTAGACATTTATTGTTCAATCAAAAACTCCCGATTTTTGACGAAAGAGATAACCACCCCCCCTTACGACATGCTTCAGAAACAAAAAAAATGGTTCATTTTCAAATGTTGCATCTTTGAACAACAATCCACATTTGTACGTGGATAAACACTTTTAGAGATAAAATTAGATGTTTAAAGTGATATTCAAGCTTCCAGGGGCCCTAAACACAAGATTTGAGAAATGGGTAAAAGTGAATGAAAATGGCGAATTTACTCACTCTGAGGCCTTAAAAAGTTTTTCTCCTCAACGGGAAGTGAATTAAATAACATTTGTAGGCCTTTATTGTTCAAGCAAAAACGCCCGATTATTGACGAAAGAGATAACCACCCCCCCTTACGACATGCTTCAGAAACGAAAAAAATGGTCCGTTTTCAAATGTTGCGTCTTTGAATGACAATCCACATTTGTACGTGGATAATCACTTTTAGAGCTAAAATTAGATGTTTAAAGTGATTTTCAAGCTTCCAGGGGCCCTAAACACAAGATTTGAGAAATGGGTAAAAGTGAATGAAAATGGCCAATTTACTCACTCTGAGGCCTTAAAAAGTGTTTCTCCTCCACGGGAAGTGAATTAAATACCATTTGGAGGCCTTTATTGTTCAAGCGAAAACGCCTGATTTTTGAGAAAGAGATAACCACCCCCCCTTACGACATGCTTCTGAAACTAAAAAAATGGTTCATTTTCAAATGTTGCGTCTTTTGAACTACAATTAACATTGTATGTGGATAATCACTTTTAGAGATAAAATTAGATGTTTAAAGTGATTTACAAGCTTCCAGGGGCCCTAAACACAAGATATGAGGAATGGGTAAATATGAATGAAAATGGCCAATTTATTCACTCTGAGGCCTTAAAAAGTTTTTCTCCACTCCAGAAAGTGAATTAAATAACATTTGTAGACCTTTATTGTTCAATCAAAAACGCCCGATTTTTGACGAAAGAGATAACCACCCCCCCTTACGACATGCTTCAGAAACAAAAAAAATGGTTCATTTTCAAATGTTGCATCTTTGAACGACAATCCACATTTGTACGTGGATAAACACTTTTAGAGATAAAATTAGATATTTAAAGTGATTTTCAAGCTTCCAGGGGCCCTAAACACAAGATTTGAGAAATGGGTAAAAGTGAATGAAAATGGCCAATTTACTCACTCTGAGGCCTTAAAAAGTGTTTCTCCTCAACGGGAAGTGAATTAAATAACATTTGTAGGCCTTTATTGTTCAAGCGAAAACGCCTGATTATTGACGAAAGAGATAACCACCCCCCCTTACGACATGCTTCAGAAACGAAAAAAATGGTCCGTTTTCAAATGTTGCGTCTTTGAATGACAATCCACATTTGTACGTGGATAATCACTTTTAGAGCTAAAATTAGATGTTTAAAGTGATTTTCAAGCTTCCAGGGGCCCTAAACACAAGATTTGAGAAATGGGTAAAAGTGAATGAAAATGGCCAATTTACTCACTCTGAGGCCTTAAAAAGTGTTTCTCCTCAACGGGAAGTGAATTAAATAACATTTGTAGGCCTTTATTGTTTAAGCGAAAACGCCCGATTATTGACGAAAGAGATAACCACCCCCCCTTACGACATGCTTCAGAAACGAAAAAAATGGTCCTTTTTCAAATGTTGCGTCTTTGAATGACAATCCACATTTGTACGTGGATAATCACTTTTAGAGCTAAAATTAGATGTTTAAAGTGATTTTCAAGCTTCCAGGGGCCCTAAACACAAGATTTGAGAAATGGGTAAAAGTGAATGAAAATGGCCAATTTACTCACTCTGAGGCCTTGAAAAGTGTTTCTCCTCCACGGGAAGTGAATTAAATACCATTTGGAGGCCTTTATTGTTCAAGCGAAAACGCCTGATTTTTGATGAAAGAGATAACCACCCCCCCTTACGACATGCTTCTGAAACTAAAAAAATGGTTCATTTTCAAATGATGCGTCTTTTGAACTACAATTAACATTGTACGTGGATAATCACTTTTAGAGATAAAATGAGATGTTTAAAGTGATTTTCAAGCTTCCAGGGGCCCTAAACACGAGATTTTAAAAATGGGTAACCGTGAATGAAAATGGCCAATTTTTTCACTCTGCGACCTTAAAAAGTGTTTCTCCTCCACGGAAAGTGAATAAAATAACATTTGGATGCCTTTATTGTTCAATCAAAAACGCCCGTTTTTTGGTGAAAAAGATAACCACCCCCCCTTACGACATGCTTCAGAAACGAAAAAAATGGTCCATTTTCAAATGTTGCGTCTTTGAACTACAATTCACATTTGTACGTGGATAATCACTTTTAGAGATAAAATTAGATGTTTAAAGTGATTTACAAGCTTCCAGGGGCCCTAAACACAAGATATGAGGAATGGGTAAATATGAATGAAAATGGCCAATTTATTCACTCTGAGGCCTTAAAAAGTTTTTCTCCACTCCAGAAAGTGAATTAAATAACATTTGTAGGCCTTTATTGTTCAATCAAAAACGCCCGATTTTTGAAGAAATCGATAACCAACCCCCCTTAAGACATGCTTCAGAAACTAAAAAAATGGTCTGTTTTTAAATGTAGCCTCTTTGAACTACAATTCACATTTGTACGTGGAAAAGCACTTTTAAAGATCAAATGAGATGTTTAAAGTGATTTTCATGCTTCCAGGGGCCTTAAACACAAGATTGGATGGAATGGGTAAAAGTGAATGAAAATGGCCAATTTACTCACTCTGAGGCCTTAAAAAGTGTTTCTCCTCCACGCGAAGTGAATTAAATAACATTTGTAGGCCTTTATTGTTCAAGCGAGAACGCCTGATTATTGACAAAAGAGATAACCACCCCCCCTTACGACATGCTTCAGAAACGTAAAAAATGGCCCGTTTTCAAATGTTGCGTCTTTGAATGACAATCCACATTTGTACGTGGATAATCACTTTTAGAGCTAAAATGAGATGTTTAAAGTGATTTTCAAGCTTCCAGGGGCCCTAAACACGAGATTTGAAAAATGGGTAACCGTGAATGAAAATGGCCAATTTTTTCACTCTGCGGCCTTAAAAAGTGTTTCTGCTCCACGGAAAGTGAATAAAATAACATTTGGATGCCTTTATTGTTCAATCAAAAACGCCTGTTTTTTGGTGAAAAAGATAACCACCCCCCCTTACACATGCTTCAGAAACGAAAAAAATGGTCCATTTTCAAATGTTGCGTCTTTGAACTACAATTCACATTTGTACGTAGATGATTACTTTTAGAGATAAAATTAGATGTTTAACCCTTTCCCTGCTCATGACGGAACCGTTCCGTCATGAGCCACGGTTGCCGTGTGCTCATGACGGAACGGTTCCGTCATGACACGCCCGTTGGCGGCCGCTCCGCCTGCGCGGCGCTGTTTCCCCGCCTGTGCGGGGGGACAACGCAAATGGGCGGAGTCATGACGGAACCGTTCCGTCATGAGCACAGCCCAACCGTGGCTCATGACGGAGCGGCTCCGTCATGAGCACAGCGCCACCGCGCTGCCCCCCCGCACCCCCCAGCACCGCGGCGGAATTCCCGCCGCGGTGAAAGGGTTAAAGTGATTTACAACCTTTCAGGGGCCCTAAACACAAGATATGAGGAATGGGTAAATATGAATGAAAATGGGCAATTTATTCACTCTGAGGCCTTAAAAAGTTTTTCTCCACTCCAGAAAGTGAATTAAATAACATTTGTAGACCTTTATTGTTCAATCAAAAACGCCCGATTTTTGACGAAAGAGATAACCACCCCCCCTTACGACATGCTTCAGAAACAAAAAAAATGGTTCATTTTCAAATGTTGCATCTTTGAACGACAATCCACATTTGTACTTGGATAAACACTTTTAGAGATAAAATTAGATGTTTAAAGTGATATTCAAGCTTCCAGGGGCCCTAAACACAAGATTTGAGAAATGGGTAAAAGTGAATGAAAATGGCGAATTTACTCACTCTGAGGCCTTAAAAAGTTTTTCTCCTCAACGGGAAGTGAATTAAATAACATTTGTAGGCCTTTATTGTTCAAGCAAAAACGCCCGATTTTTGAAGAAATCGATAACCAACCCCCCTTAAGACATGCTTCAGAAACTAAAAAAATGGTCTGTTTTTAAATGTAGCCTCTTTGAACTACAATTCACATTTGTACGTGGAAAAGGACTTTTAAAGATCAAATGAGATGTTTAAAGTGATTTTCATGCTTCCAGGGGCCTTAAACACAAGATTGGATGGAATGGGTAAAAGTGAATGAAAATGGCCAATTTACTCACTCTGAGGCCTTAAAAAGTGTTTCTCCTCCACGGGAAGTGAATTAAATACCATTTGGAGGCCTTTATTGTTCAAGCGAAAACGCCTGATTTTTGATGAAAGAGATAACCACCCCCCCTTACGACATGCTTCTGAAACTAAAAAAATGGTTCATTTTCAAATGTTGCGTCTTTTGAACTACAATTAACATTGTACGTGGATAATCACTTTTAGAGATAAAATTAGATGTTTAAAGTGATTTACAAGCTTCCAGGGGACCTAAACACAAGATATGAGGAATGGGTAAATATGAATGAAAATGGCCAATTTATTCACTCTGAGGCCTTAAAAAGTTTTTCTCCACTCCAGAAAGTGAATTAAATAACATTTGTAGACCTTTATTGTTCAATCAAAAACGCCCGATTTTTGACGAAAGAGATAACCACCCCCCCTTACGACATGCTTCAGAAACAAAAAAAATGGTTCATTTTCAAATGTTGCATCTTTGAACGACAATCCACATTTGTACGTGGATAAACACTTTTAGAGATAAAATTAGATGTTTAAAGTGATATTCAAGCTTCCAGGGGCCCTAAACACAAGATTTGAGAAATGGGTAAAAGTGAATGAAAATGGCGAATTTACTCACTCTGAGGCCTTAAAAAGTTTTTCTCCTCAACGGTAAGTGAATTAAATAACATTTGTAGGCCTTTATTGTTCAAGCAAAAACGCCCGATTATTGACGAAAGAGATAACCACCCCCCCTTACGACATGCTTCAGAAACGAAAAAAATGGTCCGTTTTCAAATGTTGCGTCTTTGAATGACAATCCACATTTGTACGTGGATAATCACTTTTAGAGCTAAAATTAGATGTTTAAAGTGATTTTCAAGCTTCCAGGGGCCCTAAACACAAGATTTGAGAAATGGGTAAAAGTGAATGAAAATGGCCAATTTACTCACTCTGAGGCCTTAAAAAGTGTTTCTCCTCCACGGGAAGTGAATTAAATACCATTTGGAGGCCTTTATTGTTCAAGCGAAAACGCCTGATTTTTGAGAAAGAGATAACCACCCCCCCTTACGACATGCTTCTGAAACTAAAAAAATGGTTCATTTTCAAATGTTGCGTCTTTGAACTACAATTCACATTTGTACGTAGATGATTACTTTTAGAGATAAAATTAGATGTTTAAAGTGATTTACAAGCTTTCAGGGGCCCTAAACACAAGATATGAGGAATGGGTAAATATGAATGAAAATGGGCAATTTATTCACTCAGAGGCCGTAAAAAGTTTTTCTCCACTCCAGAAAGTGAATTAAATAACATTTGTAGACCTTTATTGTTCAATCAAAAATGCCCGATTTTTGACGAAAGAGATAACCACCCCCCCTTACGACATGCTTCAGAAACAAAAAAAATGGTTCATTTTCAAATGTTGCATCTTTGAACGACAATCCACATTTGTACGTCGATAGACACTTTTAGAGATAAAATTAGATGTTTAAAGTGATTTTCAAGCTTCCAGGGGCCCTAAACACAAGATTTGAGAAATGGGTAAAAGTAAATGAAAATGGCCAATTTACTCACTCTGAGGCCTTAAAAAGTGTTTCTCCTCAACGGGAAGTGAATTAAATAACATTTGTAGGCCTTTATTGTTCAAGCAAAAACGCCCGATTATTGACGAAAGAGATAACCACCCCCCCTTACGACATGCTTCAGAAACGAAAAAAATGGTCCGTTTTCAAATGTTGCGTCTTTGAATGACAATCCACATTTGTACGTGGATAATCACTTTTAGAGCTAAAATTAGATGTTTAAAGTTATTTTCAAGCTTCCAGGGGCCCTAAACACAAGATTTGAGAAATGGGTAAAAGTGAATGAAAATGGCCAATTTACTCACTCTGAGGCCTTAAAAAGTGTTTCTCCTCCACGGGAAGTGAATTAAATACCATTTGGAGGCCTTTATTGTTCAAGCGAAAACGCCTGATTTTTGATGAAAGAGATAACCACCCCCCCTTACGACATGCTTCTGAAACTAAAAAAATGGTTCATTTTCAAATGTTGCGTCTTTGAACTACAATTCACATTTGTACGTAGATGATTACTTTTAGAGATAAAATTAGATGTTTAAAGTGATTTACAAGCTTTCAGGGGCCCTAAACACAAGATATGAGGAATGGGTAAATATGAATGAAAATGGGCAATTTATTCACTCAGAGGCCTTAAAAAGTTTTTCTCCACTCCAGAAAGTGAATTAAATAACATTTGTAGACCTTTATTGTTCAATCAAAAACGCCGGATTTTTGACGAAAGAGATAACCACCCCCCCTTACGACATGCTTCAGAAACAAAAAAAATGGTTCATTTTCAAATGTTGCATCTTTGAACGACAATCCACATTTGTACGTGGATAAACACTTTTAGAGATAAAATTAGATGTTTAAAGTGATTTTCAAGCTTCCAGGGGCCCTAAACACAAGATTTGAGAAATGGGTAAAAGTGAATGAAAATGGCCAATTTACTCACTCTGAGGCCTTAAAAAGTGTTTCTCCTCAACGGGAAGTGAATTAAATAACATTTGTAGGCCTTTATTGTTCAAGCAAAAACGCCCGATTATTGACAAAAGAGATAACCACCCCCCCTTACGACATGCTTCAGAAACGAAAAAAATGGTCCGTTTTCAAATGTTGCGTCTTTGAATGACAATCCACATTTGTACGTGGATAATCACTTTTAGAGCTAAAATTAGATGTTTAAAGTGATTTTCAAGCTTCCAGGGGCCCTAAACACAAGATTTGAGAAATGGGTAAAAGTGAATGAAAATGGCCAATTTACTCACTCTGAGGCCTTAAAAAGTGTTTCTCCTCCACGGGAAGTGAATTAAATACCACTTGGAGGCCTTTATTGTTCAAGCGAAAACGCCTGATTTTTGAGAAAGAGATAACCACCCCCCCTTACGACATGCTTCTGAAACTAAAAAAATGGTTCATTTTCAAATGTTGCGTCTTTTGAACTACAATTAACATTGTATGTGGATAATCACTTTTAGAGATAAAATTTGATGTTTAAAGTGATTTACAAGCTTCCAGGGGCCCTAAACACAAGATATGAGGAATGGGTAAATATGAATGAAAATGGCCAATTTATTCACTCTGAGGCCTTAAAAAGTTTTTCTCCACTCTAGAAAGTGAATTAAATAACATTTGTAGACCTTTATTGTTCAATCAAAAACGCCCGATTTTTGACGAAAGAGATAACCACCCCCCCTTACGACATGCTTCAGAAACAAAAAAAATGGTTCATTTTCAAATGTTGCATCTTTGAACGACAATCCACATTTGTACGTGGATAAACACTTTTAGAGATAAAATTAGATGTTTAACCCCTTCGCTGCTGCGGACATTCCGCTGCAGCGCTGGGGGGGGCAGGGGGGCAGCGCGGCGGGCCTGTGCTCATGACGGAGCCGCTCCGTCATGAGCCACAGTTGAGCTGTGCTCATGACGGAACGGTTCCGTCATGACTCCGCCCATTTGCGTTGTCGCCCCGCACAGGCGGGGAAACAGCGCCGCGCAGGCGGAGCGGCCGCCGACAGGATTGTCATGACGGAACCGTTCCGTCATGAGCACACGGCAACCGTGGCTCATGACGGAACGGTTCCGTCATGAGCAGGGAAGGGGTTAAAGTGATTTTCAAGCTTCCAGGGGCCCTAAACACAAGATTTGAGAAATGGGTAAAAGTGAATGAAAATGGCCAATTTACTCACTCTGAGGCCTTAAAAAGTGTTTCTCCTCAACGGGAAGTGAATTAAATAACATTTGTAGGCCTTTATTGTTCAGGCGAAAACGCCCGATTATTGACGAAAGAGATAACCACCCCCCCTTACGACATACTTCAGAAACGAAAAAAATGGTCCGTTTTCAAATGTTGCGTCTTTGAATGACAATCCACATTTGTACGTGGATAATCACTTTTAGAGCTAAAATTAGATGTTTAAAGTGATTTTCAAGCTTCCAGGGGCCCTAAACACAAGATTTGAGAAATGGGTAAAAGTGAATGAAAATGGCCAATTTACTCACTCTGAGGCCTTAAAAAGTGTTTCTCCTCAACGGGAAGTGAATTAAATAACATTTGTAGGCCTTTATTGTTCAAGCGAAAACGCCCGATTATTGACGAAAGAGATAACCACCCCCCCTTACGACATGCTTCGGAAACGAAAAAAATGGTCCGTTTTCAAATGTTGCGTCTTTGAATGACAATCCACATTTGTACGTGGATAATCACTTTTAGAGCTAAAATTAGATGTTTAAAGTGATTTTCAAGCTTCCAGGGGCCCTAAACACAAGATTTGAGAAATGGGTAAAAGTGAATGAAAATGGCCAATTTACTCACTCTGAGGCCTTAATAAGTGTTTCTCCTCCACGGGAAGTGAATTAAATACCATTTGGAGGCCTTTAGTGTTCAAGCGAAAACGCCTGATTTTTGATGAAAGAGATAACCACCCCCCCTTACGACATGCTTCTGAAACTAAAAAAATGGTTCATTTTCAAATGTTGCGTCTTTTGAACTACAATTAACATTGTACGTGGATAATCACTTTTAGAGATAAAATGAGATGTTTAAAGTGATTTTCAAGCTTCCAGGGGCCCTAAACACGAGATTTGAAAAATGGGTAACCGTGAATGAAAATGGCCAATTTTTTCACTCTGCGACCTTAAAAAGTGTTTCTCCTCCACGGAAAGTGAATAAAATAACATTTGGATGCCTTTATTGTTCAATCAAAAACGCCCGTTTTTTGGTGAAAAAGATAACCACCCCCCCTTACGACATGCTTCAGAAACGAAAAAAATGGTCCATTTTCAAATGTTGCGTCTTTGAACTACAATTCACATTTGTACGTGGATGATCACTTTTAGAGATAAAATTAGATGTTTAAAGTGATTTACAAGCTTCCAGGGGCCCTAAACACAAGATATGAGGAATGGGTAAATATGAATGAAAATGGCCAATTTATTCACTCTGAGGCCTTAAAAAGTTTTTCTCCACTCCAGAAAGTGAATTAAATAACATTTGTAGGCCTTTATTGTTCAATCAAAAACGCCCGATTTTTGAAGAAATCGATAACCAACCCCCCCTTAAGACATGCTTCAGAAACTAAAAAAATGGTCTGTTTTTAAATGTAGCCTCTTTGAACTACAATTCACATTTGTACGTGGAAAAGCACTTTTAAAGATCAAATGAGATGTTTAAAGTGATTTTCATGCTTCCAGGGGCCTTAAACACAAGATTTGAGGAATGGGTAAAAGTGAATGAAAATGGCCAATTTACTCACTCTGAGGCCTTAAAAAGTGTTTATCCTCCACGGGAAGTGAATTAAATAACATTTGTAGGCCTTTATTGTTCAAGCGAGAACGCCTGATTATTGACGAAAGAGATAACCACCCCCCCTTACGACATGCTTCAGAAACGAAAAAAATGGCCCGTTTTCAAATGTTGCGTCTTTGAATGACAATCCACATTTGTACGTGGATAATCACTTTTAGAGCTAAAATTAGATGTTTAAAGTGATTTTCAAGCTTCCAGGGGCCCTAAACACGAGATTTGAAAAATGGGTAACCGTGAATGAAAATGGCCAATTTTTTCACTCTGCGGCCTTAAAAAGTGTTTCTGCTCCACGGAAAGTGAATAAAATAACATTTGGATGCCTTTATTGTTCAATCAAAAACGCCTGTTTTTTGGTGAAAAAGATAACCACCCCCCCTTACACATGCTTCAGAAACGAAAAAAATGGTCCATTTTCAAATGTTGCGTCTTTGAACTACAATTCACATTTGTACGTAGATGATTACTTTTAGAGATAAAATTAGATGTTTAAAGTGATTTACAAGCTTTCAGGGGCCCTAAACACAAGATATGAGGAATGGGTAAATATGAATGAAAATGGGCAATTTATTCACTCTGAGGCCTTAAAAAGTTTTTCTCCACTCCAGAAAGTGAATTAAATAACATTTGTAGACCTTTATTGTTCAATCAAAAACGCCCGATTATTGACGAAAGAGATAACCACCCCCCCTTACAACATGCTTCAGAAACGAAAAAAATGGTCCGTTTTCAAATGTTGCGTCTTTGAATGACAATCCACATTTGTACGTGGATAATCACTTTTAGAGCTAAAATTAGATGTTTAAAGTGATTTTCAAGCTTCCAGGGGCCCTAAACACAAGATTTGAGAAATGGGTAAAAGTGAATGAAAATGGCCAATTTACTCACTCTGAGGCCTTAAAAAGTGTTTCTCCTCCACGGGAAGTGAATTAAATACCATTTGGAGGCCTTTATTGTTCAAGCGAAAACGCCTGATTTTTGAGAAAGAGATAACCACCCCCCCTTACGACATGCTTCTGAAACTAAAAAAATGGTTCATTTTCAAATGTTGCGTCTTTTGAACTACAATTAACATTGTATGTGGATAATCACTTTTAGAGATAAAATTAGATGTTTAAAGTGATTTACAAGCTTCCAGGGGCCCTAAACACAAGATATGAGGAATGGGTAAATATGAATGAAAATGGCCAATTTATTCACTCTGAGGCCTTAAAAAGTTTTTCTCCACTCCAGAAAGTGAATTAAATAACATTTGTAGACCTTTATTGTTCAATCAAAAACGCCCGATTTTTGACGAAAGAGATAACCACCCCCCCTTACGACATGCTTCAGAGACAAAAAAAATGGTTCATTTTCAAATGTTGCATCTTTGAACGACAATCCACATTTGTACGTGGATAAACACTTTTAGAGATAAAATTAGATGTTTAAAGTGATTTTCAAGCTTCCAGGGGCCCTAAACACAAGATTTGAGAAATGGGTAAAAGTGAATGAAAATGGCCAATTTACTCACTCTGAGGCCTTAAAAAGTGTTTCTCCTCAACGGGAAGTGAATTAAATAACATTTGTAGGCCTTTATTGTTCAAGCGAAAACGCCCGATTATTGACGAAAGAGATAACCACCCCCCCTTACGACATGCTTCAGAAACGAAAAAAATGGTCCGTTTTCAAATGTTGCGTCTTTGAATGACAATCCACATTTGTACGTGGATAATCACTTTTAGAGCTAAAATTAGATGTTTAAAGTGATTTTCAAGCTTCCAGGGGCCCTAAACACAAGATTTGAGAAATGGGTAAAAGTGAATGAAAATGGCCAATTTACTCACTCTGAGGCCTTGAAAAGTGTTTCTCCTCCACGGGAAGTGAATTAAATACCATTTGGAGGCCTTTATTGTTCAAGCAAAAACGCCTGATTTTTGATGAAAGAGATAACCACCCCCCCTTACGACATGCTTCTGAAACTAAAAAAATGGTCCATTTTCAAATGTTGCGTCTTTGAACTACAATTCACATTTGTACGTGGATGATCACTTTTAGAGATAAAATTAGATGTTTAAAGTGATTTACAAGCTTCCAGGGGCCCTAAACACAAGATATGAGGAATGGGTAAATATGAATGAAAATGGCCAATTTATTCACTCTGAGGCCTTAAAAAGTTTTTCTCCAATCCAGAAAATGAATTAAATAACATTTGTAGACCTTTATTGTTCAATCAAAAACGCCCGATTTTTGACGAAAGAGATAACCACCCCCCCTTACGACATGCTTCAGAAACAAAAAAAATGGTTCTTTTTCAAATGTTGCATCTTTGAACGACAATCCACATTTGTACGTGGATAAACAATTTTAGAGATAAAATGAGATGTTTAAAGTGATTTTCAATCTTCCAGGGGCCCTAAACACAAGATTTGAGAAATGGGAAAAAGTGAATGAAAATGGCCAATTTACTCACTCTGAGGCCTTAAAAAGTGTTTCTCCTCAACGGGAAGTGAATTAAAAACCATTTGAAGGCCTTTATTGTTCAAGCGAAAACGACGATTATTGACGAAAGAGATAACCACCCCCCCTTACGACATGCTTCAGAAACGAAAAAAATGGTCCGTTTTCAAATGTTGCGTCTTTGAATGACAATCCACATTTGTACGTGGATAATCACTTTTACAGCTAAAATTAGATGTTTACAGTGATTTTCAAGCTTCCAGGGGCCCTAAACACAAGATTTGAGAAATGGGTAAAAGTGAATAAAAATGGCCAATTTACTCACTCTGAGGCCTTAATAAGTGTTTCTCGTCCACGGGAAGTGAATTAAATACCATTTGGAGGCCTTTATTGTTCAAGCGAAAACGCCTGATTTTTGATGAAAGAGATAACCACCCCCCCTTACGACATGCTTCTGAAACTAAAAAAATGGTTCATTTTCAAATGTTGCGTCTTTTGAACTACAATTAACATTGTACGTGGATGATCACTTTTAGAGATAAAATGAGATGTTTAAAGTGATTTACAAGCTTCCAGGGGCACTAAACACAAGATATGAGGAATGGGTAAATATGAATGAAAATGGCCAATTTATTCACTCTGAGGCCTTAAAAAGTTTTTCTCCACTCCAGAAAGTGAATTAAATAACATTTGTAGGCCTTTATTGTTCAATCAAAAACGCCCGATTTTTGACGACAGAGATAACCACCCCCCCTTACGACATGCTTCAGAAACGAAAAAAATGGTCCGTTTTCAAATGTTGCGTCTTTGAATGACAATCCACATTTGTACGTGGGTAATCACTTTTAGAGATAAAGTGAGATGTTTAAAGTGATTTTCAAGCTTCCAGGGGCCCTAAACACAAGATTTGAGAAATGGGTAAAAGTGAATGAAAATGGCCAATTTACTCACTCTGAGGCCTTAAAAAGTGTTTCTCCTCCACGGGAAGTGAATTAAATACCATTTGGAGGCCTTTATTGTTCAAGCGAGAACGCCCGATTATTGACGAAAGAGATAACCACCCCCCCTTACGACATGCTTCAGAAACGTAAAAAATGGCCCGTTTTCAAATGTTGCGTCTTTGACTGACAATCCACATTTGTACGTGGATAATCACTTTTAGAGCTAAAATTAGATGTTTAAAGTGATTTTCAAGCTTCCAGGGCCCTAAACACGAGATTTGGAAAATGGGTAACCGTGAATGAAAATGGCCAATTTTTTCACTCTGCGGCCTTAAAAAGTGTTTCTCCACCACGGAAAGTGAATAAAATATCATTTGGATGCCTTTATTGTTCAATCAAAAACGCCCGTTTTTTGGTGAAAAAGATAACCCACCCCCCCTTACGACATGCTTCAGAAACGAAAAAAATGGTCCATTTTCAAATGTTGCGTCTTTGAACTACAATTCACATTTGTACGTGGATGATCACTTTTAGAGATAAAATTAGATGTTTAAAGTGATTTACAAGCTTCCAGGGGCCCTAAACACAAGATATGAGGAATGGGTAAATATGAATGAAAATGGCCAATTTATTCACTCTGAGGCCTTAAAAAGTTTTTCTCCACTCCAGAAAGTGAATTAAATAACATTTGTAGGCCTTTATTGTTCAATCAAAAACGCCCGATTTTTGACGAAAGAGATAACCACCCCCCCCTTACGACATGCTTCAGAAACTAAAAAAATGGTCCGTTTTTAAATGTAGCCTCTTTGAACTTCAATTCACATTTGTACGTGGAAAAGCACTTTTAAAGATCAAATGAGATGTTTAAAGTGATTTTCATGCTTCCAGGGGCCTTAAACACAAGATTTGAGGAATGGGTAAAAGTGAATGAAAATGGCCAATTTACTCACTCTGAGGCCTTAAAAAGTGTTTCTCCTCCACGGGAAGTGAATTAAATAACATTTGTAGGCCTTTATTGTCCAAGCGAAAACGCC
The DNA here is from genome assembly GCF_964204655.1 of Triturus cristatus. Taxonomy (NCBI): domain Eukaryota; kingdom Metazoa; phylum Chordata; class Amphibia; order Caudata; family Salamandridae; genus Triturus; species Triturus cristatus. The sequence continues at coordinate 931,166,181 of NC_140587.1, read as the reverse complement.
CGATTATTGACGAAAGAGATAACCACCCCCCCTTACGACGTGCTTCAGAAACGTAAAAAATGGCCCGTTTTCAAATGTTGCGTCTTTGAATGACAATCCACATTTGTACGTGGATAATCACTTTTAGAGCTAAAATTAGATGTTTAAAGTGATTTTCAAGCTTCCAGGGGCCCTAAACACAAGATTTGAGAAATGGGTAAAAGTGAATGAAAATGGCCAATTTACTCACTCTGAGGCCTTAAAAAGTGTTTCTCCTCCACGGAAAGTGAATAAAATAACATTTGGATGCCTTTATTGTTCAATCAAAAACGCCCGTTTTTTGGTGAAAAAGATAACCACCCCCCCTTACGACATGCTTCAGAAACAAAAAAAATGGTCCATTTTCAAATGTTGCGTCTTTGAACTACAATTCACATTTGTACGTGGATAATCACTTTTAGAGATAAAATTAGATGTTTAAAGTGATTTACAAGCTTCCAGGGGCCCTAAACACAAGATATGAGGAATGGGTAAATATGAATGAAAATGGCCAATTTATTCACTCTGAGGCCTTAAAAAGTTTTTCTCCACTCCAGAAAGTGAATTAAATAACATTTGTAGACCTTTATTGTTCAATCAAAAACGCCCGATTTTTGACGAAAGAGATAACCACCCCCCCTTACGACATGCTTCAGAAACAAAAAAATGGTTCATTTTCAAATGTTGCATCTTTGAACGACAATCCACATTTGTACGTGGATAAACACTTTTAGAGATACAATTAGATGTTTAAAGTGATTTACAAGCTTCCAGGGGCCCTAAACACAAGATATGAGGAATGGGTAAATATGAATGAAAATTGCCAATTTATTCACTCTGAGGCCTTAAAAAGTTTTTCTCCACTCCAGAAAGTGAATTAAATAACATTTGTAGGCCTTTATTGTTCAATCAAAAACGCCCGATTTTTGACGAAAGAGATAACCACCCCCCCTTACGACATGCTTCAGAAACTAAAAAAATGGTCCGTTTTCAAATGTTGCCTCTTTGAACTACAATTCACATTTGTACATGGAAAAGCACTTTTAAAGATCAAATGAGATGTTTAAAGTGATTTTCATGCTTCCAGGGGCCTTAAACACAAGATTTGAGGAATGGGTAAAAGTGAATGAAAATGGCCAATTTACTCACTCTGAGGCCTTAAAAAGTGTTTCTCCTCCACGGGAAGTGAATTAAATACCATTTGGAGGTCTTTATTGTTCAAGCGAAAACGCCTGATTTTTGATGAAAGAGATAACCACCCCCCCTTACGACATGCTTCTGAAACTGAAAAAATGGTTCATTTTCAAATGTTGCGTCTTTGAACCACAATTAACATTTGTACGTGGATAAACACTTTTAGAGCTAAAATTAGATGTTTAAAGTGATTTTCAAGCTTCCAGGGGCCCTAAACACGAGATTTGAGAAATGGGTAAACGTGAATGAAAATGGCCAATTTACACACTCTGCGGCCTTAAAAAGTGTTTCTCCTCCACGGAAAGTGAATAAAATAACATTTGGATGCCTTTATTGTTCAATCAAAAACGCCCGTTTTTGGTGAAAAAGATAACCACCCCCCCTTACGACATGCTTCAGAAACAAAAAAAATGGTCCATTTTCAAATGTTGCGTCTTTGAACTACAATTCACATTTGTACGTGGATAATCACTTTTAGAGATAAAATTAGATGTTTAAAGTGATTTACAAGCTTCCAGGGGCCCTAAACACAAGATATGAGGAATGGGTAAATATGAATGAAAATGGCCAATTTATTCACTCAGAGGCCTTAAAAAGTTTTTCTCCACTCCAGAAAGTGAATTAAATAACATTTGTAGGCCTTTATTGTTCAATCAAAAACGCCCGATTTTTGACGAAAGAGATAACCACCCCCCCCTTACGACATGCTTCAGAAACTAAAAAAATGGTCCGTTTTTAAATGTAGCCTCTTTGAACTACAATTCACATTTGACGTGGAAAAGCACTTTTAAAGATCAAATGAGATGTTTAAAGTGATTTTCATGCTTCCAGGGGCCATAAACACAAGATTTGAGGAATGGGTAAAAGTGAATGAAAATGGCCAATTTACTCACTCTGAGGCCTTAAAAAGTGTTTCTCCTCCACGGGAAGTGAATTAAATAACATTTGTAGGCCTTTATTGTTCAAGCGAGAACGGCCGATTATTGACGAAAGAGATAACCACCCCCCCTTACGACATGCTTCAGAAACGTAAAAAATGGCCCGTTTTCAAATGTTGCGTCTTTGAATGACAATCCACATTTGTACGTGGATAATCACTTTTAGAGCTAAAATTAGATGTTTAAAGTGATTTTCAAGCTTCCAGGGGCCCTAAACACGAGATTTGAAAAATTGGTAACCGTGAATGAAAATGGCCAATTTTTTCACTCTGCGGCCTTAAAAAGTGTTTCTCCTCCACGGAAAGTTAATAAAATAACATTTGGATGCCTTTATTGTTCAATCAAAAACGCCTGTTTTTTGGTGAAAAAGATAACCACCCCCCCTTACGACATGCTTCAGAAACGAAAAAAATGGTCCATTTTCAAATGTTGCGTCTTTGAACTACAATTCACATTTGTACGTAGATGATTACTTTTAGAGATAAAATTAGATGTTTAAAGTGATTTACAAGCTTTCAGGGGCCCTAAACACAAGATATGAGGAATGGGTAAATATGAATGAAAATGGCCAATTTATTCACTCTGAGGCCTTAAAAAGTTTTTCTCCACTCCAGAAAGTGAATTAAATAACATTTGTAGACCTTTATTGTTCAATCAAAAACGCCCGATTTTTGACGAAAGAGATAACCACCCCCCCTTACGACATGCTTCAGAAACAAAAAAAATGGTTCATTTTCAAATGTTGCATCTTTGAACGACAATCCACATTTGTACGTGGATAAACACTTTTAGAGATAAAATTAGATGTTTAAAGTGATTTTCAAGCTTCCAGGGGCCCTAAACACAAGATTTGAGAAATGGGTAAAAGTGAATGAAAATGGCCAATTTACTCACTCTGAGGCCTTAAAAAGTGTTTCTCCTCAACGGGAAGTGAATTAAATACCATTTGTAGGCCTTTATTGTTCAAGCAAAAACGCCCGATTATTGACGAAAGAGATAACCACCCCCCCTTACGACATGCTTCAGAAACGAAAAAAATGGTCCGTTTTCAAATGTTGCGTCTTTGAATGACAATCCACATTTGTACGTGGATAATCATTTTAGAGCTAAAATTAGATGTTTAAAGTGATTTTCAAGCTTCCAGGGGCCCTAAACACAAGATTTGAGAAATGGGTAAAAGTGAATGAAAATGGCCAATTTACTCACTCTGAGGCCTTAAAAAGTGTTTCTCCTCCACGGGAAGTGAATTAAATACCATTTGGAGGCCTTTATTGTTCAAGCGAAAACGCCTGATTTTTGATGAAAGAGATAACCACCCCCCCTTACGACATGCTTCCGAAACTAAAAAAATGGTTCATTTTCAAATGTTGCGTCTTTTGAACTACAATTAACATTGTATGTGGATAATCACTTTTAGAGATAAAATTAGATGTTTAAAGTGATTTACAAGCTTCCAGGGGCCCTAAACACAAGATATGAGGAATTTGTAAATATGAATGAAAATGGCCAATTTATTCACTCTGAGGCCTTAAAAAGTTTTTCTCCACTCCAGAAAGTGAATTAAATAACATTTGTAGACCTTTATTGTTCAATCAAAAACGCCCGATTTTTGACGAAAGAGATAACCACCCCCCCTTACGACATGCTTCAGAAACAAAAAAAATGGTTCATTTTCAAATGTTGCATCTTTGAACGACAATCCACATTTGTACGTGGATAAACACTTTTAGAGATAAAATGAGATGTTTAAAGTGATTTTCAATCTTCCAGGGGCCCTAAACACAAGATTTGAGAAATGGGAAAAAGTGAATGAAAATGGCCAATTTACTCACTCTGAGGCCTTAAAAAGTGTTTCTCCTCAACGGGAAGTGAATTAAATAACATTTGTAGGCCTTTATTGTTCAAGCGAAAACGCCCGATTATTGACGAAAGAGATAACCACCCCCCCTTACGACATGCTTCAGAAACGAAAAAATTGGTCCGTTTTCAAATGTTGCGTCTTTGAATGACAATCCACATTTGTACGTGGATAATCACTTTTAGAGCTAAAATTAGATGTTTAAAGTGATTTTCAAGCTTCCAGGGGCCCTAAACACAAGATTTGAGAAATGGGTAAAAGTGAATGAAAATGGCCAATTTACTCACTCTGAGGCCTTAATAAGTGTTTCTCCTCCACGGGAAGTGAATTAAATACCATTTGGAGGCCTTTATTGTTCAAGCGAAAACGCCTGATTTTTGATGAAAGAGATAACCACCCCCCCTTACGACATGCTTCGGAAACTAAAAAAATGGTTCATTTTTAAATGTTGCGTCTTTTGAACTACAATTAACATTGTACGTGGATAATCACTTTTAGAGATAAAATGAGATGTTTAAAGTGATTTTCAAGCTTCCAGGGGCCCTAAACACGAGATTTGAAAAATGGGTAACCGTGAATGAAAATGGCCAATTTTTTCACTCTGCGGCCTTAAAAAGTGTTTCTCCTCCACGGAAAGTGAATAAAATACCATTTGGATGCCTTTATTGTTCAATCAAAAACGCCCGTTTTTTGGTGAAAAAGATAACCACCCCCCCTTACGACATGCTTCAGAAACGAAAAAAATGGTCCATTTTCAAATGTTGCGTCTTTGAACTACAATTCACATTTGTACGTGGATAATCACTTTTAGAGATAAAATTAGATGTTTAAAGTGATTTACAAGCTTCCAGGGGCCCTAAACACAAGATATGAGGAATGGGTAAATATGAATGAAAATGGCCAATTTATTCACTCTGAGGCCTTAAAAAGTTTTTCTCCACTCCAGAAAGTGAATTAAATAACATTTGTAGGCCTTTATTGTTCAATCAAAAACGCCCGATTTTTGACGAAAGAGATAACCACCCCCCCTTACGACATGCTTCAGAAACTAAAAAAATGGTCCGTTTTTAAATGTAGCCTCTTTGAACTACAATTCACATTTGTACGTGGAAAAGCACTTTTAAAGATCAAATGAGATGTTTAAAGTGATTTTCATGCTTCCAGGGGCCTTAAACACAAGATTTGAGGAATGGGTAAAAGTGAATGAAAATGGCCAATTTACTCACTCTGAGGCCTTAAAAAGTGTTTCTCCTCCACGGGAAGTGAATTAAATAACATTTGTAGGCCTTTATTGTTCAAGCGAGAACGGCCGATTATTGACGAAAGAGATAACCACCCCCCCTTACGACATGCTTCAGAAACGTAAAAAATGGCCCGTTTTCAAATGTTGCGTCTTTGAATGACAATCCACATTTGTACGTGGATAATCACTTTTAGAGCTAAAATTAGATGTTTAAAGTGATTTTCAAGCTTCCAGGGGCCCTAAACACGAGATTTGAAAAATGGGTAACCGTGAATGAAAATGGCCAATTTTTTCACTCTGCGGCCTTAAAAAGTGTTTCTCCTCCACGGAAAGTTAATAAAATAACATTTGGATGCCTTTATTGTTCAATCAAAAACGCCTGTTTTTTGGTGAAAAAGATAACCACCCCCCCTTACGACATGCTTCAGAAACGAAAAAAATGGTCCATTTTCAAATGTTGCGTCTTTGAACTACAATTCACATTTGTACGTAGATGATTACTTTTAGAGATAAAATTAGATGTTTAAAGTGATTTACAAGCTTTCAGGGGCCCTAAACACAAGATATGAGGAATGGGTAAATATGAATGAAAATGGCCAATTTATTCACTCTGAGGCCTTAAAAAGTTTTTCTCCACTCCAGAAAGTGAATTAAATAACATTTGTAGACCTTTATTGTTCAATCAAAAACGCCCGATTTTTGACGAAAGAGATAACCACCCCCCCTTACGACATGCTTCAGAAACAAAAAAAATGGTTAATTTTCAAATGTTGCATCTTTGAACGACAATCCACATTTGTACGTGGATAAACACTTTTAGAGATAAAATTAGATGTTTAAAGTGATTTTCAAGCTTCCAGGGGCCCTAAACACAAGATTTGAGAAATGGGTAAAAGTGAATGAAAATGGCCAATTTACTCACTCTGAGGCCTTAAAAAGTGTTTCTCCTCAACGGGAAGTGAATTAAATAACATTTGTAGGCCTTTATTGTTCAAGCAAAAACGCCCGATTATTGACGAAAGAGATAACCACCCCCCCTTACGACATGCTTCAGAAACGAAAAAAATGGTCCGTTTTCAAATGTTGCGTCTTTGAATGACAATCCACATTTGTACGTGGATAATCATTTTAGAGCTAAAATTAGATGTTTAAAGTGATTTTCAAGCTTCCAGGGGCCCTAAACACAAGATTTGAGTAATGGGTAAAAGTGAATGAAAATGGCCAATTTACTCACTCTGAGGCCTTAAAAAGTGTTTCTCCTCCACGGGAAGTGAATTAAATACCATTTGGAGGCCTTTATTGTTCAAGCGAAAACGCCTGATTTTTGATGAAAGAGATAACCACCCCCCCTTACGACATGCTTCTGAAACTAAAAAAATGGTTCATTTTCAAATGTTGCGTCTTTTGAACTACAATTAACATTGTATGTGGATAATCACTTTTAGAGATAAAATTAGATGTTTAAAGTGATTTACAAGCTTCCAGGGGCCCTAAACACAAGATATGAGGAATGGGTAAATATGAATGAAAATGGCCAATTTATTCACTCTGAGGCCTTAAAAAGTTTTTCTCCACTCCAGAAAGTGAATTAAATAACATTTGTAGACCTTTATTGTTCAATCAAAAACACCCGATTTTTGACGAAAGAGATAACCACCCCCCCTTACGACATGCTTCAGAAACAAAAAAAATGGTTCATTTTCAAATGTTGCATCTTTGAACGACAATCCACATTTGTACGTGGATAAACACTTTTAGAGATAAAATGAGATGTTTAAAGTGATTTTCAATCTTCCAGGGGCCCTAAACACAAGATTTGAGAAATGGGAAAAAGTGAATGAAAATGGCCAATTTACTCACTCTGAGGCCTTAAAAAGTGTTTCTCCTCAACGGGAAGTGAATTAAATAACATTTGTAGGCCTTTATTGTTCAAGCGAAAACGCCCGATTATTGACGAAAGAGATAACCACCCCCCCTTACGACATGCTTCAGAAACGAAAAAAATGGTCTGTTTTCAAATGTTGCGTCTTTGAATGACAATCCACATTTGTACGTGGATAATCACTTTTAGAGCTAAAATTAGATGTTTAAAGTGATTTTCAAGCTTCCAGGGGCCCTAAACACAAGATTTGAGAAATGGGTAAAAGTGAATGAAAATGGCCAATTTACTCACTCTGAGGCCTTAATAAGTGTTTCTCCTCCACGGGAAGTGAATTAAATACCATTTGGAGGCCTTTATTGTTCAAGCGAAAACGCCTGATTTTTGATGAAAGAGATAACCACCCCCCCTTACGACATGCTTCGGAAACTAAAAAAATGGTTCATTTTCAAATGTTGCGTCTTTTGAACTACAATTAACATTGCACGTGGATAATCACTTTTAGAGATAAAATGAGATGTTTAAAGTGATTTTCAAGCTTCCAGGGGCCCTAAACACGAGATTTGAAAAATGGGTAACCGTGAATGAAAATGGCCAATTTTTTCACTCTGCGGCCTTAAAAAGTGTTTCTCCTCCACGGAAAGTGAATAAAATACCATTTGGATGCCTTTATTGTTCAATCAAAAACGCCCGTTTTTTGGTGAAAAAGATAACCACCCCCCCTTACGACATGCTTCAGAAATGAAAAAAATGGTCCATTTTCAAATGTTGCGTCTTTGAACTACAATTCACATTTGTACGTGGATAATCACTTTTAGAGATAAAATTAGATGTTTAAAGTGATTTACAAGCTTCCAGGGGCCCTAAACACAAGATATGAGGAATTTAAATATGAATGAAAATGGCCAATTTATTCACTCTGAGGCCTTAAAAAGTTTTTCTCCACTCCAGAAAGTGAATTAAATAACATTTGTAGACCTTTATTGTTCAATCAAATACGCCCGATTTTTGACGAAAGAGATAACCACCCCCCCTTACGACATGCTTCAGAAACAAAAAAAATGGTTCTTTTTCAAATGTTGCATCTTTGAACGACAATCCACATTTGTACGTGGATAAACACTTTTAGAGATAAAATGAGATGTTTAAAGTGATTTTCAAGCTTCCAGGGGCCCTAAACACAAGATTTGAGAAATGGGAAAAAGTGAATGAAAATGGCCAATTTACTCACTCTGAGGCCTTAAAAAGTGTTTCTCCTCCACGGGAAGTGAATTAAATAACATTTGTAGGCCTTTATTGTTCAAGCGAGAACGGCCGATTATTGACGAAAGAGATAACCACCCCCCCTTACGACATGCTTCAGAAACGTAAAAAATGGCCCGTTTTCAAATGTTGCGTCTTTGAATGACAATCCACATTTGTACGTGGATAATCACTTTTAGAGCTAAAATTAGATGTTTAAAGTGATTTTCAAGCTTCCAGGGGCCCTAAACACGAGATTTGAAAAATGGGTAACCGTGAATGAAAATGGCCAATTTTTTCACTCTGCGGCCTTAAAAAGTGTTTCTCCTCCACGGAAAGTTAATAAAATACCATTTGGATGCCTTTATTGTTCAATCAAAAACGCCTGTTTTTTGGTGAAAAAGATAACCACCCCCCCTTACGAAATGCTTCAGAAACGAAAAAAATGGTCCATTTTCAAATGTTGCGTCTTTGAACTACAATTCACATTTGTACGTAGATGATTACTTTTAGAGATAAAATTAGATGTTTAAAGTGATTTACAAGCTTTCAGGGGCCCTAAACACAAGATATGAGGAATGGGTAAATATGAATGAAAATGGCCAATTTATTCACTCTGAGGCCTTAAAAAGTTTTTCTCCACTCCAGAAAGTGAATTAAATAACATTTGTAGACCTTTATTGTTCAATCAAAAACGCCCGATTTTTGACGAAAGAGATAACCACCCCCCCTTACGACATGCTTCAGAAACAAAAAAAATGGTTCATTTTCAAATGTTGCATCTTTGAACGACAATCCACATTTGTACGTGGATAAACACTTTTAGAGATAAAATTAGATGTTTAAAGTGATTTTCAAGCTTCCAGGGGCCCTAAACACAAGATTTGAGAAATGGGTAAAAGTGAATGAAAATGGCCAATTTACTCACTCTGAGGCCTTAAAAAGTGTTTCTCCTCAACGGGAAGTGAATTAAATAACATTTGTAGGCCTTTATTGTTCAAGCAAAAACGCCCGATTATTGACGAAAGAGATAACCACCCCCCCTTACGACATGCTCCAGAAACGAAAAAAATGGTCCGTTTTCAAATATTGCGTCTTTGAATGACAATCCACATTTGTACGTGGATAATCATTTTAGAGCTAAAATTAGATGTTTAAAGTGATTTTCAAGCTTCCAGGGGCCCTAAACACAAGATTTGAGAAATGGGTAAAAGTGAATGAAAATGGCCAATTTACTCACTCTGAGGCCTTAATAAGTGTTTCTCCTCCACGGGAAGTGAATTAAATACCATTTGGAGGCCTTTATTGTTCAAGCGAAAACGCCTGATTTTTGATGAAAGAGATAACCACCCCCCCTTACGACATGCTTCGGAAACTAAAAAAATGGTTCATTTTCAAATGTTGCGTCTTTTGAACTACAATTAACATTGTACGTGGATAATCACTTTTAGAGATAAAATGAGATGTTTAAAGTGATTTTCAAGCTTCCAGGGGCCCTAAACACGAGATTTGAAAAATGGGTAACCGTGAATGAAAATGGCCAATTTTTTCACTCTGCGGCCTTAAAAAGTGTTTCTCCTCCACGGAAAGTGAATAAAATACCATTTGGATGCCTTTATTGTTCAATCAAAAACGCCCGTTTTTTGGTGAAAAAGATAACCACCCCCCCTTACGACATGCTTCAGAAACGAAAAAAATGGTCCATTTTCAAATGTTGCGTCTTTGAACTACAATTCACATTTGTACGTGGATAATCACTTTTAGAGATAAAATTAGATGTTTAAAGTGATTTACAAGCTTCCAGGGGCCCTAAACACAAGATATGAGGAATGGGTAAATATGAATGAAAATGGCCAATTTATTCACTCTGAGGCCTTAAAAAGTTTTTCTCCACTCCAGAAAGTGAATTAAATAACATTTGTAGACCTTTATTGTTCAATCAAATACGCCCAATTTTTGACGAAAGAGATAACCACCCCCCCTTACGACATGCTTCAGAAACAAAAAAAATGGTTCTTTTTCAAATGTTGCATCTTTGAACGACAATCCACATTTGTACGTGGATAAACACTTTTAGAGATAAAATGAGATGTTTAAAGTGATTTTCAAGCTTCCAGGGGCCCTAAACACAAGATTTGAGAAATGGGAAAAAGTGAATGAAAATGGCCAATTTACTCACTCTGAGGCCTTAAAAAGGTTTTCTCCTCCACAGGAAGTGAATTAAATACCATTTGGAGGCCTTTATTGTTCAAGCAAAAACGCCTGATTTTTGATGAAAGAGATAACCACCCCCCCTTACGACATGCTTCTGAAACTAAAAAAATGGTTCATTTTCAAATGTTGCATCTTTTGAACTACAATTAACATTGTACATGGATAATCACTTTTAGAGATAAAATGAGATGTTTAAAGTGATTTTCAAGCTTCCAGGGGCCCTAAACACAAGATTTGAGAAATGGGTAAAAGTGAATGAAAATGGCCAATGTACTCACTCTGAGGCCTTAAAAAGTGTTTCTCCTCAACGGGAAGTGAATTAAATAACATTTGTAGGCCTTTATTGTTCAAGCGAAAACGCCCGATTATTGACGAAAGAGATAACCACCCCCCCTTACGACATGCTTCAGAAACGAAAAAAAAGGTCGGTTTTCAAATGTTGCATCTTTGAATGATAATCCACATTTGTACGTGGATAATCACTTTTAGAGCTAAAATTAGATGTTTAAAGTGATTTTCAAGCTTCCAGGGGCCCTAAACACAAGATTTGAGAAATTGGTAAAAGTGAATGAAAATGGCCAATTTACTCACTCTGAGGCCTTAAAAAGTGTTTCTCCTCCACGGGAAGTGAATTAAATACCATTTGGAGGCCTTTATTGTTCAAGCGAAAATGCCTGATTTTTTTTTTTTTTTTTTTAAACCGTTTATTGCAATCTCAAATATATACAGGTATGGGCCTACAACCTTCCGGCCGGCCGCTAGAATGACAGGAGCATATGACATACATACAATAAGGCACTTGGCTTTGCAGAGACGCTAAATCAGGAGGTATCAACAACGTGGGCCACGTGACTCTGAGCCCACAATACGGTTTCGTTTTATACAAACACAACAACACAAAAAACCACACCCGCAAGGCAACCCGCAGTCGAAAGTAACAACACGTGCTCCTCGAATGGGGGACCCCAACCATCCACAGAAATCCAGAGAGGGGAAGGGGCACAGATCCAGGACTGGGAGAACCCTGTGCCCGGGGCTGAGGGAGGGGGTCAACTAGGGGGAGGGAACTGGTGAGGCGGGAGGCAGCAGCGGCGGCTCGCAAATACCCCCGCGGTAGGCGTTCCAGAGGCCCCATACCTTCACCCATGCCCCAGGCTTACCCCGCGCCACATACACCACCTTTTCCCAATCCATGTGTTCTTTCCAGGCCGACACCGCCGGGGGCCTCTGGGATAACCACAGTTGAGCGATGTCACGTTTAGCTATCATATATCCCAGAGTCACTCACCGCGTCTGCGGAACCGAGTAATCAGTTGGTTCCCACACATTCAGCAAGCATCTCCTCGCTTCAGGCAACAGCGCGACATGCGTAACCACTCGCAGGACCTCATGCACACCACGCCAGAATCGTTCCACCCTCGGGCATTCCCACAGAATATGCAAAAAAGTCGCCAAGGCACCACACCCACGCTTACACAATCCATCCTCGGCATAGCCCATACGCAGAAGCCTTGGCCCCGTCATGTACACCCGGTGGAGAATCTTAAGCTGGACGAAGCGAAGGCGAGCCGGGATGGCCACCTCCTTCGGAGAGGCCACCGCGGAAATCCAGTCCTCGTCGTCCAACTCCAGCCCATCGGCAACCCAAGCCTCACGGAGGCCCATCAACAAGCCCGAGCGGTCATTGATCAGTTTCTTGTAAATGAGGGAGATCGTGCTGTCCGGAACGTGGCCATCCAGCACTCTATCCTCCAGGGGGGAAGACTCCGGGATGGAGGCAACGTCTGGGAAGACGGAGCCCAGTGCGTGACGGACCTGCAGGTACCGAAAGTATTCACTGCCCCGCAGCTGAAACTCCGCCTGCAGCGTCTCGAATGTTTTGAATCCCCCCTCGTCCAGAGATCCCCCACTGTACTGATGCCTATCGTGTCCCACTTCTCGAAGCCCTTCGAGGTCCACAGGGAACCCAACCTCTCAGACGCATACAACGGTGACGCCCGGGTCAAACGGTTCTTCCATCCCATAGCTGCATTAGCCGCGTGCCATACTCGCACCATGACACGCGTAGGTCCCGTTAAGCGGGGATCGGGCACGCTAGAGTAGAGCGCTCGATTGTAGTCGCCACCGGGCAGGAGCATCTTATCCATTTCAAATGCCGGGTTTAAGGCGGGCCCATAGAGGCCGTGATTAATTGCAGCTAACTGGGAGGCCCAGTAATACCGCCTAATATCCGGGAGGGCAATCCCCCCGTCGTACCACGGGAGCGTCAACTTTGCCAGGGCTATACGCGGCCTCCCGTCCCAGAACAGGCGGCGCTGTAGACTTTCCACCTCACGGAAGTAGCGCGCCGGGACCAAGTCCATAGTGTTCTGGAGAGCGTAAAGGAAGCGCGGCAACGACATCATCTTAAACAATGCCGCCCGGCCGAGCGGCGAAAGCGGCAAGCGCCGCCAGCGCGCGACGTCCTCCTTCAAGCGCTGGAGGGGGGGAAGCAAATTCCGCTCGTAGCGGGCCTCCGGGTCCAGCGTAATATAGACACCCAGGTATCGAAACCCCTGCGAGGCAATCTGGATCGGACAGCCCCGTGGGAGGACGGGAGCCTCCCCGGAAAGCACATAGACACATGATTTAGCCCAGTTGATGACAAGGCCTGAGTTACGGCCGAAGGAGCGCAGAACATCGACCAGGACAATCAGTGATTTGCGCGGGGAGGCTAAGTACAAAAGGATATCGTCAGCATAGAGGGACACGCGGTCCTCATACTCGGGGGTCCAAGGGAGACCACGGATGGAAGGGTGCCACCGCAACCACTCCGCCAGGGGTTCCAAGGCCAGTGCAAACAGGAGCGGCGACAGGGGGCAACCCTGTCGCGTGCCCCGTCCCAGCACGAATGGGGCCGAGACTCGACCATTCACCACCACCTGCGCCAATGGGTCCGAGTACAACAATTTGACCCAGCTGATGAATCCCGGTCCAAATCCAAATTTCGCCAGCATCGCCCAAATGTATGGCCATTCGAGCGTGTCAAACGCCATGGTGGCGTCCAAGGACGCCAAGATGGCCGGCTCCCGCACGAACGGAACACGCGCGAGCACCCCGTGCAAGCACCGCAGATTAAGGGCCGTGTTGCGATGAGGAATAAAGCCGGACTGGTCTTGGTGGACCAGATCGCCCACCACGCCGACCAGCCGGCTGGCGAGCACCTTGGCGAGGATTTTAGGCTCCGCATTCAAGAGCGAGATAGGCCGATAGGATGTAACCCGGTCTCGTGGTCTCCCCTCCTTGTGGATCACCACGATGGTAGCCAGACGCTGGTCCGGCGGGAGGGAGCCCTGCGAGTGGGCCGCCAGGAACATTGCGCGGAGGTGGGGTGCCAGTACATCCGGTCGCAGCTTATAAAACTCGATAGGAATGCCGTTCGGGCCCATGGCCTTGCCAGATGCAACCGAGCGTATGGCGAGGGCAATTTCGTCCGAGGTGGGAGCGGCATCCAACGACTCCCTGTCCTCCACTGAAAGGGAGGGCAGCGCGATATCTCGCAGCAGGGCATGGGAATCCTCCTCCGAGCAGGGAGAGACCGGGGAATATACCTCGCGGAAATAATCCGCGAAGCAAGAGACAATGCCTTCCGGCTCGGTGACACGTACACCATCCATCCTCTCAATCAGCGGGACCACACGACTAGCTCTCTCCTTCTTATCCAACCACGCAATCAATTTACCAGCCTTATCACCCACATCATACAGTCGCCCCTGTTGCTCTCTACTGAGGCCCCTAGCCGCCTCCGCGACGAGGGCCCTATAGGCCGCCTGCTTAAGGTGTAGAACGTGCAGCGCAGCATCCGTCACCCCACTCCCCAGATCACCCTCTAATACAGTAATTTCGGCCTCCACCCGGGTCACCTCCTCCTGTGCGCGCCTCCGGGCATGGGAGATAAAGGAGAGGGCCTCCCCTCTAAGAACTGTCTTGAAGGCTTCCCACAGGGAGATAGCCGACGGGACAGACCCCACATTCTCCTCAAAATACCGTTGCAAGGATTTAATCAAGTCAGCACGAATAGTGGGGTCGCGCAGGTACCAAGCATTGATTGGAGCTACCCTGCCCTCCCCCCTCGGGAAGACATCAAAGTGCAACAGGAGCGGGGAGTGATCTGAAATACCCCGCGCCAGATGGCGCACCTCACCCACTCTCCCAGCATAGGCCGCGGGGACAAGGACATGATCAAGCCGCGATAGGCTACCATGGGCACCCGAATGGAAGGTGTACTGCAGCTGCGTGGGATGTTTTAAACGCCAGCAGTCCACCAATCCCAGTGTATCCAAAAGGCCGGACAGCCACGCCTGTGCCCGGGGGAGGTCCCTAGGGGGATAACGATCCATGGTCCCAGAAGCTACCGCATTGAAGTCCCCCCCAACCACCAGAAGCCCCCCCGGAAGGTCAAGAAGGAGGCGTCCCAGGTCCGCGAAAGTGGTGGACTGTAACCCCGGTGGGACGTACACTGATACAAAAACAACTACTTTGCCCTCCATTCTCCCCACCAAGGCAGTGTAGCGTCCCCTCTCATCATGGCGTACCTCGTCTATTTCTAGCGGGAGCGAGGTCTTGACCATAATGCCCACCCCCCGCGAGCCTGAGGTGAAGCCCGAGTGGGCCACCAAACGATAGCCACGCCGATTCATGGCACAAAAGGAGTTACCAATAAGGTGTGTCTCCTGCAGGAAGACCACATCAGGCGAAATCCGTTTCAGATACTGCAGGACCACACCCCGCTTAATCCTATCACCCAGTCCGTTAACGTTCCAGGACAACAAACTCAGGTCCCTACCCCCCATCACATACAGAAGCCATCATTTGTCCCCCCGAGAGCATCTCAAAAACACCAATACAGTAAAGGGTTTGCCTTGCGGTAAAAACGAACAACACCCCACCCCAACCCACCCATCCCAACAAAACTCCCCCCTCCCTGCACCCCTGCATGAGCCCAAACAGCCCCCCCAAAGTGCAGTGTGCCTGTCGCCCCATAGATAAGAAAACTAACTAGTCCCCCAGAGGAGGAGGGAGATCCCCCAAGAGACCCCGCACGACCTCCACAGGAGGGGAACTTACACGAACAGTCAATGGTGACAATAACGTAGTCCAGAGCAAGGCCTACCATTAGTCCCTCAGTCCTGATCTGGCGGGCCCTCCCCACCAACCGCTCCCCCCCCCAACCCCCCGGCCCCGATCTCCGGGCAAAGTGTCCAACCAGTCCCCGGCCGCCTCGGGACGATCAAAAAAGTGCGTGCGGCCATCCACCTCCACCCTCAACTTAGCTGGAAAAAGCATCGCATACTTGAGGTTCAGGTCCCGTAGGCGACGTTTGACTCCGAGAAAACTCAGTCTCTGCTTTTGGACCGCCGGAGTGAAGTCAGGATAGAAATTTATATCCATGTTGTCGAGTCTGACCGGTCCTTGTAGCCTAGAAGTCTGCAGGATAGCGTCTCTGTCCCGAAAGTTGAAAATCCGGGCAATGAGAGGCCTCGGAGGGGCTCCGGCCTTAGGCCTACCTCCGGGGACCCTGTGGGCACGTTCCACCGCAAAGAATTTACTCAGCCCCCGGGGCTGGAGATGGGTGAGAATCAGGTCCTCCACAAACAGATCCGCCGCCTCTGCCTCACGTCCCTCCGGCACCCCGATAATGCGAACGTTGTTCCTCCGGGCCCGACCCTCGGAATCCTCCAGTCGACGATTCATCAGGGCGCTCGCCTGGCCAAGCCTGCGCACCTCCTGTTGGAGGGCCGCCACGTCCGCTGTGAGGCCCGAGGTAGTGTGGGCCAAAGAATCGACCCGGTCATTTGTTTTGGACAGATCGGCCCTCACCAGGCCCACATCCACGAGGACCGAGTCGATCTTCTGCACCAGAGTGTCAAAGCGCTGGTCCACCGAGGCCTTCATCTCGGCGATGGCGCCCATGACGTCTCGGAGGGTCAGATCCGTGGGCAGAGCAGGAGCATCAGTCGGGCCCGCAGGGGACCTACGCAGCGCCTCTGGAGATCCCTTCTGGAGGGTGTAGCGGTCCATGTTGTTGGATTGATGGGCCGCGCCACGACGGGTCGATTTTACCTTGGCCCGGTCGGCATCTTGTTTCGTGGACATTGTTTCAGTCCCCAAATCGTGTCAATATCCTCAAAAAGGGGGCCGACAATCCAGTTCAAGGGCTCCGGGGGAGAGCGATCACCGCTCCGCAGGACGGATCTCAGCCGGCGGGCCGGCAGGGCACCCCAACGAGGCCACACCACCGCACACCGCCCCGCAACCCTACCTCGCCTGGCAGCAAGGAGGGCGCAAAAGCGAAAGTGAAAGTGCGGGGTACGCGAGTCGCCCAGCCTTGCCCGCCGCTGTTGTTCACTTCGTCTCCGGATCGCCCCAAAACTCCAATCCGGGGGGCCGGTGTGGAGAAGGCCGCAAACCTCAATCGGTGCTCCCGCCGGTGTCCGAGGTCCGATTTAGAAACGGAAAACGGGTGTCACCTCAGCTCGGGCTCACAAACACAGTCCCCTCATCTAGGACAGGATTCGGTCAGGATTTATGTAGGAGGTCGCGGAGGTCCTCGGGAGCCTCGCACCTACGCGGCCATCTTGGTTGCGCGCTAGGCTCCTCCTCCTCAATGTTGCGTCTTTTGAACTACAATTAACATTGTACGTGGATAATCACTTTTAGAGATAAAATGAGATGTTTAAAGTGATTGTCAAGCTTCCAGGGGCCCTAAACACGAGATTTGAGAAATGGGTAACCGTGAATGAAAATGGCCAATTTACTCACTCTGCGGCTTTAAAAAGTGTTTCTCCTCCACGGAAAGTGAATAAAATAACATTTGGATGCCTTTATTGTTCAATCAAAAACGCCCGTTTTTTGGTGAAAAAGATAACCACCCCCCCTTACGACATGCTTCAGAAACGAAAAAAATGTTCCATTTTCAAATGTTGCGTCTTTGAACTACAATTCACATTTGTACGTGGATGATCACTTTTAGAGATAAAATTAGATGTTTAAAGTGATTTACAAGCTTCCAGGGGCCCTAAACACAAGATATGAGGAATGGGTAAATATGAATGAAAATGGCCAATTTATTCACTCTGAGGCCTTAAAAAGTGTTTCTCCTCCACGGGAAGTGAATTAAATACCATTTGGAGGTCTTTATTGTTCAAGCGAAAACGCCTGATTTTTGATGAAAGAGATAACCACCCCCCCTTACGACATGCTTCTGAAACTGAAAAAATGGTTCATTTTCAAATGTTGCGTCTTTGAACCACAATTAACATTTGTACGTGGATAAACACTTTTAGAGCTAAAATTAGATGTTTAAAGTGATTTTCAAGCTTCCAGGGGCCCTAAACACGAGATTTGAGAAATGGGTAAACGTGAATGAAAATGGCCAATTTACTCACTCTGCGGCCTTAAAAAGTGTTTCTCCTCCACGGAAAGTGAATAAAATAACATTTGGATGCCTTTATTGTTCAATCAAAAACGCCCGTTTTTGGTGAAAAAGATAACCACCCCCCCTTACGACATGCTTCAGAAACAAAACAATGGTCCATTTTCAAATGTTGCGTCTTTGAACTACAATTCACATTTGTACGTGGATAATCACTTTTAGAGATAAAATTAGATGTTTAAAGTGATTTACAAGCTTCCAGGGGCCCTAAACACAAGATATGAGGAATGGGTAAATATGAATGAAAATGGCCAATTTATTCACTCTGAGGCCTTAAAAAGTTTTTCTCCACTCCAGAAAGTGAATTAAATAACATTTGTAGACCTTTTTATTGTTCAATCAAAAACGCCCGATTTTTGACGAAAGAGATAACCACCCCCCCTTACGACATGCTTCAGAAACAAAAAAAATGGTTCATTTTCAAATGTTGCATCTTTGAACGACAATCCACATTTGTACGTGGATAAACACTTTTAGAGATAAAATTAGATGTTTAAAGTGATTTTCAAGCTTCCAGGGGCCCTAAACACAAGATTTGAGAAATGGGAAAAAGTGAATGAAAATGGCCAATTTACTCACTCTGAGGCCTTAAAAAGTGTTTCTCCTCAACGGGAAGTGAATTAAATAACATTTGTAGGCCTTTATTGTTCAAGCGAAAACGCCCGATTATTGACGAAAGAGATAACCACCCCCCCTTACGACATGCTTCAGAAACGAAAAAAATGGTCCATTTTCAAATGTTGCTTCTTTGAATGACAATCCACATTTGTACGTGGATAATCACTTTTAGAGCTAAAATTAGATGTTTAAAGTGATTTTCAAGCTTCCAGGGGCCCTAAACACAAGATTTGAGAAATGGGTAAAAGTGAATGAAAAATGCCAATTTACTCACTCTGAGGCCTTAATAAGTGTTTCTCCTCCACGGGAAGTGAATTAAATACCATTTGGAGGCCTTTATTGTTCAAGCGAAAACGCCTGATTTTTGATGAAAGAGATAACCACCCCCCCTTACGACATGCTTCTGAAACTAAAAAAATAGTTCATTTTCAAATGTTGCGTGTTTTGAACTACAATTAACATTGTACATGGATAATCACTTTTAGAGATAAAATGAGATGTTTAAAGTGATTTTCAAGCTTCCAGGGGCCCTAAACACGAGATTTGAGAAATGGGTAACCGTGAATGAAAATGGACAATTTACTCACTCTGAGGCCTTAAAAAGTTTTTCTCCACTCCAGAAAGTGAATTAAATAACATTTGTAGGCCTTTATTGTTCAATCAAAAACGCCCGATTTTTGATGAAAGAGATAACCACCCCCCCTTACGACATGCTTCAGAAACTAAAAAAATGGTCCGTTTTCAAATGTTGCCTCTTTGAACTACAATTCACATTTGTACGTGGAAAAGCACTTTTAAAGATCAAATGAAATGTTTAAAGTGATTTTCATGCTTCCAGGGGCCTTAAACACAAGATTTGAGGAATGGGTAAAAGTGAATGAAAATGGCCAATTTACTCACTCTGAGGCCTTAAAAAGTGTTTCTCCTCCACGGGAAGTGAATTAAATACCATTTGGAGGTCTTTATTGTTCAAGCGAAAACGCCTGATTTTTGATGAAAGAGATAACCACCCCCCCTTACGACATGCTTCAGAAACAAAAAAAATGGTCCATTTTCAAATGTTGCGTCTTTGAACTACAATTCACATTTGTACGTGGATAATCACTTTTAGAGATAAAATTAGATGTTTAAAGTGATTTACAAGCTTCCAGGGGCCCTAAATACAAGATATGAGGAATGGGTAAATATGAATGAAAATGGCCAATTTATTCACTCTGAGGCCTTAAAAAGTTTTTCTCCACTCCAGAAAGTGAATTAAATAACATTTGTAGACCTTTATTGTTCAATCAAAAACGCCCGATTTTTGACGAAAGAGATAACCACCCCCCCTTACGACATGCTTCAGAAACAAAAAAAATGGTTCATTTTCAAATGTTGCATCTTTGAACGACAATCCACATTTGTACGTGGATAAACACTTTTAGAGATAAAATTAGATGTTTAAAGTGATTTTCAAGCTTCCAGGGGCCCTAAACACAAGATTTGAGAAATGGGTAAAAGTGAATGAAAATGGCCAATTTACTCACTCTGAGGCCTTAAAAAGTGTTTCTCCTCAACGGGAAGTGAATTAAATAACATTTGTAGGCCTTTATTGTTCAAGCGAAAACGCCCGATTATTGACGAAAGAGATAACCACCCCCCCTTACGACATGCTTCAGAAACGAAAAAAATGGTCCGTTTTCAAATGTTGCGTCTTTGAATGACAATCCACATTTGTACGTGGATAATCACTTTTAGAGCTAAAATTAGATGTTTAAAGTGATTTTCAAGCTTCCAGGGGCCCTAAACACAAGATTTGAGAAATGGGTAAAAGTGAATGAAAATGGCCAATTTACTCACTCTGAGGCCTTAAAAAGTGTTTCTCCTCCACGGGAAGTGAATTAAATACCATTTGGAGGCCTTTATTGTTCAAGCAAAAACGCCTGATTTTTGATGAAAGAGATAACCACCCCCCCTTACGACATGCTTCTGAAACAAAAAAAATGGTTCATTTTCAAATGTTGCGTCTTTTGAACTACAATTAACATTGTACATGGATAATCACTTTTAGAGATAAAATGAGATGTTTAAAGTGATTTTCAAGCTTCCAGGGGCCCTAAACACGAGATTTGAAAAATGGGTAACCGTGAATGAAAATGGCCAATTTTTTCACTCTGCGGCCTTAAAAAGTGTTTCTCCTCCACGGAAAGTGAATAAAATAACATTTGGATGCCTTTATTGTTCAATCAAAAACGCCCGTTTTTTGGTGAAAAAGATAACCACCCCCTCTTACGACATGCTTCAGAAACGAAAAAAATGTCCCATTTTCAAATGTTGCGTCTTTGAACTACAATTCACATTTCTACGTGGATGATCACTTTTAGAGATAAAATTAGATGTTTAAAGTGATTTACAAGCTTCCAGGGGCCCTAAACACAAGATATGAGGAATGGGTAAATATGAATGAAAATGGCCAATTTATTCACTCTGAGGCCTTAAAAAGTTTTTCTCCACTCCAGAAAGTGAATTAAATAACATTTGTAGGCCTTTATTGTTCAATCAAAAACGCCCGATTTTTGACGAAAGAGATAACCACCCCCCCCTTACGACATGCTTCAGAAATTAAAAAAATGGTCCGTTTTTAAATGTAGCCTCTTTGAACTACAATTCACATTTGTACGTGGAAAAGCACTTTTAAAGATCAAATGAGATGTTTAAAGTGATTTTCATGCTTCCAGGGGCCTTAAACACAAGATTTGAGGAATGGGTAAAAGTGAATGAAAATGGCCAATTTACTCACTCTGAGGCCTTAAAAAGTGTTTCTCCTCCACGGGAAGTGAATTAAATAACATTTGTAGGCCTTTATTGTTCAAGCGAGAACGGACGAATATTGACGAAAGAGATAACCACCCCCCCTTACGACATGCTTCAGAAACGTAAAAAATGGCCCGTTTTCAAATGTTGCGTCTTTGAATGACAATCCACATTTGTACGTGGATAATCACTTTTAGAGCTAAAATTAGATGTTTAAAGTGATTTTCAAGCTTCCAGGGGCCCTAAACACGAGATTTGAAAAATGGGTAACCGTGAATGAAAATGGCCAATTTTTTCACTCTGCGGCCTTAAAAAGTGTTTCTCCTCCACGGAAAGTGAATAAAATAACATTTGGATGCCTTTATTGTTCAATCAAAAACGCCTGTTTATTGGTGAAAAAGATAACCACCCCCCCTTACGACATGCTTCAGAAACGAAAAAAATGATCCATTTTCAAATGTTGCGTCTTTGAACTACAATTCACATTTGTACGTAGATGATTACTTTTAGAGATAAAATTAGATGTTTAAAGTGATTTACAAGCTTTCAGGGGCCCTAAACACAAGATATGAGGAATGGGTAAATATGAATGAAAATGGCCAATTTATTCACTCTGAGGCCTTAAAAAGTTTTTCTCCACTCCAGAAAGTGAATTAAATAACATTTGTAGACCATTATTGTTCAATCAAAAACGCCCGATTTTTGACGAAAGAGATAACCACCCCCCCTTACGACATGCTTCAGAAACAAAAAAAATGGTTCATTTTCAAATGTTGCATCTTTGAACGACAAGCCACATTTGTACGTGGATAAACACTTTTAGAGATAAAATTAGATGTTTAAAGTGATTTTCAAGCTTCCAGGGGCCCTAAACACAAGATTTGAGAAATGGGTAAAAGTGAATGAAAATGGCCAATTTACTCACTCTGAGGCCTTAAAAAGTGTTTCTCCTCAACGGGAAGTGAATTAAATAACATTTGTAGGCCTTTATTGTTCAAGCAAAAACGCCCGATTATTGACGAAAGAGATAACCACCCCCCCTTACGACATGCTTCAGAAACGAAAAAAATGGTCCG
Organism: Triturus cristatus; assembly: GCF_964204655.1. Lineage (NCBI taxonomy): Eukaryota > Metazoa > Chordata > Amphibia > Caudata > Salamandridae > Triturus > Triturus cristatus. Next base: position 931,143,634 of record NC_140587.1, on the reverse strand, counting down.
TTTTCAAATGTTGCGTCTTTGAATGACAATCCACATTTGTACGTGGATAATCACTTTTAGAGCTAAAATTAGATGTTTAAAGTGATTTTCAAGCTTCCAGGGGCCCTAAACACAAGATTTGAGAAATTGGTAAAAGTGAATGAAAATGGCCAATTTACTCACTCTGAGGCCTTAAAAAGTGTTTCTCCTCCACGGGAAGTGAATTAAATACCATTTGGAGGCCTTTATTGTTCAAGCGAAAATGCCTGATTTTTTTTTTTTTTTTTTGAAACCGTTTATTGCAATCTCAAATATATACAGGTATGGGCCTACAACCTTCCGGCCGGCCGCTAGAATGACAGGAGCATATGACATACATACAATAAGGCACTTGGCTTTGCAGAGACGCTAAATCAGGAGGTATCAACAACGTGGGCCACGTGACTCTGAGCCCACAATACGGTTTCGTTTTATACAAACACAACAACACAAAAAACCACACCCGCAAGGCAACCCGCAGTCGAAAGTAACAACACGTGCTCCTCGAATGGGGGACCCCAACCATCCACAGAAATCCAGAGAGGGGAAGGGGCACAGATCCAGGACTGGGAGAACCCTGTGCCCGGGGCTGAGGGAGGGGGTCAACTAGGGGGAGGGAACTGGTGAGGCGGGAGGCAGCAGCGGCGGCTCGCAAATACCCCCGCGGTAGGCGTTCCAGAGGCCCCATACCTTCACCCATGCCCCAGGCTTACCCCGCGCCACATACACCACCTTTTCTCGGAACATGCACCAATCCATGTGTTCTTTCCAGGCCGACACCGCCGGGGGCCTCTGGGATCCCCACAGTTGAGCGATGTCACGTTTAGCTATCATATATCCCAGAGTCACTCACCGCGTCTGCGGAACCGAGTAATCAGTTGGTTCCCACACATTCAGCAAGCATCTCCTCGCTTCAGGCAACAGCGCGACATGCGTAACCACTCGCAGGACCTCATGCACACCACGCCAGAATCGTTCCACCCTCGGGCATTCCCACAGAATATGCAAAAAAGTCGCCAAGGCACCACACCCACGCTTACACAATCCATCCTCGGCATAGCCCATACGCAGAAGCCTTGGCCCCGTCATGTACACCCGGTGGAGTATCTTAAGCTGGACGAAGCGAAGGCGAGCCGGGATGGCCACCTCCTTCGGAGAGGCCACCGCGGAAATCCAGTCCTCGTCGTCCAACTCCAGCCCATCGGCAACCCAAGCCTCACGGAGGCCCATCAACAAGCCCGAGCGGTCATTGATCAGTTTCTTGTAAATGAGGGAGATCGTGCTGTCCGGAACGTGGCCATCCAGCACTCTATCCTCCAGGGGGGAAGACTCCGGGATGGAGGCAACGTCTGGGAAGACGGAGCCCAGTGCGTGACGGACCTGCAGGTACCGAAAGTATTCACTGCCCCGCAGCTGAAACTCCGCCTGCAGCGTCTCGAATGTTTTGAATCCCCCCTCGTCCAGAGATCCCCCACTGTACTGATGCCTATCGTGTCCCACTTCTCGAAGCCCTTCGAGGTCCACAGGGAACCCAACCTCTCAGACGCATACAACGGTGACGCCCGGGTCAAACGGTTCTTCCATCCCATAGCTGCATTAGCCGCGTGCCATACTCGCACCATGACACGCGTAGGTCCCGTTAAGCGGGGATCGGGCACGCTAGAGTAGAGCGCTCGATTGTAGTCGCCACCGGGCAGGAGCATCTTATCCATTTCAAATGCCGGGTTTAAGGCGGGCCCATAGAGGCCGTGATTAATTGCAGCTAACTGGGAGGCCCAGTAATACCGCCTAATATCCGGGAGGGCAATCCCCCCGTCGTACCACGGGAGCGTCAACTTTGCCAGGGCTATACGCGGCCTCCCGTCCCAGAACAGGCGGCGCTGTAGACTTTCCACCTCACGGAAGTAGCGCGCCGGGACCAAGTCCATAGTGTTCTGGAGAGCGTAAAGGAAGCGCGGCAACGACATCATCTTAAACAATGCCGCCCGGCCGAGCGGCGAAAGCGGCAAGCGCCGCCAGCGCGCGACGTCCTCCTTCAAGCGCTGGAGGGGGGGAAGCAAATTCCGCTCGTAGCGGGCCTCCGGGTCCAGCGTAATATAGACACCCAGGTATCGAAACCCCTGCGAGGCAATCTGGATCGGACAGCCCCGCGGGAGGACGGGAGCCTCCCCGGAAAGCACATAGACACATGATTTAGCCCAGTTGATGACAAGGCCTGAGTTACGGCCGAAGGAGCGCAGAACATCGACCAGGACAATCAGTGATTTGCGCGGGGAGGCTAAGTACAAAAGGATATCGTCAGCGTAGAGGGACACGCGGTCCTCATACTCGGGGGTCCAACGGAGACCACGGATGGAAGGGTGCCACCGCAACCACTCCGCCAGGGGTTCCAAGGCCAGTGCAAACAGGAGCGGCGACAGGGGGCAACCCTGTCGCGTGCCCCGTCCCAGCACGAATGGGGCCGAGACTCGACCATTCACCACCACCTGCGCCAATGGGTCCGAGTACAACAATTTGACCCAGCTGATGAATCCCGGTCCAAATCCAAATTTCGCCAGCATCGCCCAAATGTATGGCCATTCGAGCGTGTCAAACGCCATGGTGGCGTCCAAGGACGCCAAGATGGCCGGCTCCCGCACGAACGGAACACGCGCGAGCACCCCGTGCAAGCACCGCAGATTAAGGGCCGTGTTGCGATGAGGAATAAAGCCGGACTGGTCTTGGTGGACCAGATCGCCCACCACGCCGACCAGCCGGCTGGCGAGCACCTTGGCGAGGATTTTAGGCTCCGCATTCAAGAGCGAGATAGGCCGATAGGATGTAACCCGGTCTCGTGGTCTCCCCTCCTTGTGGATCACCACGATGGTAGCCAGACGCTGGTCCGGCGGGAGGGAGCCCCGCGAGTGGGCCGCCAGGAACATTGCGCGGAGGTGGGGTGCCAGTACATCCGGTCGCAGCTTATAAAACTCGATAGGAATGCCGTTCGGGCCCATGGCCTTGCCAGATGCGACTGAGCGTATGGCGAGGGCAATTTCGTCCGAGGTGGGAGCGGCATCCAACGACTCCCTGTCCTCCACTGAAAGGGAGGGCAGCGCGATATCTCGCAGCAGGGCATGGGAATCCTCCTCCGAGCAGGGAGAGACCGGGGAATATACCTCGCGGAAATAATCCGCGAAGCAAGAGACAATGCCTTCCGGCTCGGTGACACGTACACCATCCATCCTCTCAATCAGCGGGACCACACGACTAGCTCTCTCCTTCTTATCCAACCACGCAATCAATTTACCAGCCTTATCACCCACATCATACAGTCGCCCCTGTTGCTCTCTACTGAGGCCCCTAGCCGCCTCCGCGACGAGGGCCCTATAGGCCGCCTGCTTAAGGTGTAGAACGTGCAGCGCAGCATCCGTCACCCCACTCCCCAGATCACCCTCTAATACAGTAATTTCGGCCTCCACCCGGGTCACCTCCTCCTGTGCGCGCCTCCGGGCATGGGAGATAAAGGAGAGGGCCTCCCCTCTAAGAACTGTCTTGAAGGCTTCCCACAGGGAGATAGCCGACGGGACAGACCCCACATTCTCCTCAAAATACCGTTGCAAGGATTTAATCAAGTCAGCACGAATAGTGGGGTCGCGCAGGTACCAAGCATTGATTGGAGCTACCCTGCCCTCCCCCCTCGGGAAGACATCAAAGTGCAACAGGAGCGGGGAGTGATCTGAAATACCCCGCGCCAGATGGCGCACCTCACCCACTCTCCCAGCATAGGCCGCGGGGACAAGGACATGATCAAGCCGCGATAGGCTACCATGGGCACCCGAATGGAAGGTGTACTGCAGCTGCGTGGGATGTTTTAAACGCCAGCAGTCCACCAATCCCAGTGTATCCAAAAGGCCGGACAGCCACGCCTGTGCCCGGGGGAGGTCCCTAGGGGGATAACGATCCATGGTCCCAGAAGCTACCGCATTGAAGTCCCCCCCAACCACCAGAAGCCCCCCCGGAAGGTCAAGAAGGAGGCGTCCCAGGTCCGCGAAAGTGGTGGACTGTAACCCCGGTGGGACGTACACTGATACAAAAACAACTACTTTGCCCTCCATTCTCCCCACCAAGGCAGTGTAGCGTCCCCTCTCATCATGGCGTACCTCGTCTATTTCTAGCGGGAGCGAGGTCTTGACCATAATGCCCACCCCCCGCGAGCCTGAGGTGAAGCCCGAGTGGGCCACCAAACGATAGCCACGCCGATTCATGGCACAAAAGGAGTTACCAATAAGGTGTGTCTCCTGCAGGAAGACCACATCAGGCGAAATCCGTTTCAGATACTGCAGGACCACACCCCGCTTAATCCTATCACCCAGTCCGTTAACGTTCCAGGACAACAAAGTCAGGTCCCTACCCCCCATCACATACAGAAGCCATCATTTGTCCCCCCGAGAGCATCTCAAAAACACCAATACAGTAAAGGGTTTGCCTTGCGGTAAAAACGAACAACACCCCACCCCAACCCACCCATCCCAACAAAACTCCCCCCTCCCTGCACCCCTGCATGAGCCCAAACAGCCCCCCCAAAGTGCAGTGTGCCTGTCGCCCCATAGATAAGAAAACTAACTAGTCCCCCAGAGGAGGAGGGAGATCCCCCAAGAGACCCCGCACGACCTCCACAGGAGGGGAACTTACACGAACAGTCAATGGTGACAATAACGTAGTCCAGAGCAAGGCCTACCATTAGTCCCTCAGTCCTGATCTGGCGGGCCCTCCCCACCAACCGCTCCCCCCCCCAACCCCCCGGCCCCGATCTCCGGGCAAAGTGTCCAACCAGTCCCCGGCCGCCTCGGGACGATCAAAAAAGTGCGTGCGGCCATCCACCTCCACCCTCAACTTAGCTGGAAAAAGCATCGCATACTTGAGGTTCAGGTCCCGTAGGCGACGTTTGACTCCGAGAAAACTCAGTCTCTGCTTTTGGACCGCCGGAGTGAAGTCAGGATAGAAATTTATATCCATGTTGTCGAGTCTGACCGGTCCTTGTAGCCTAGAAGTCTGCAGGATAGCGTCTCTGTCCCGAAAGTTGAAAATCCGGGCAATGAGAGGCCTCGGAGGGGCTCCGGCCTTAGGCCTACCTCCGGGGACCCTGTGGGCATGTTCCACCGCAAAGAATTTACTCAGCCCCCGGGGCTGGAGATGGGTGAGAATCAGGTCCTCCACAAACAGATCCGCCGCCTCTGCCTCACGTCCCTCCGGCACCCCGATAATGCGAACGTTGTTCCTCCGGGCCCGACCCTCGGAATCCTCCAGTCGACGATTCATCAGGGCGCTCGCCTGGCCAAGCCTGCGCACCTCCTGTTGGAGGGCCGCCACGTCCGCTGTGAGGCCCGAGGTAGTGTGGGCCAAAGAATCGACCCGGTCATTTGTTTTGGACAGATCGGCCCTCACCAGGCCCACATCCACGAGGACCGAGTCGATCTTCTGCGCCAGAGTGTCAAAGCGCTGGTCCACCGAGGCCTTCATCTCGGCGATGGCGCCCATGACCTCTCGGAGGGTCAGAGCAGGAGCATCAGTCGGGCCCGCAGGGGACCTACGCAGCGCCTCTGGAGATCCCTTCTGGAGGGTGTAGCGGTCCATGTTGTTGGATTGATGGGCCGCGCCACGACGGGTCGATTTTACCTTGGCCCGGTCGGCATCTTGTTTCGTGGACATTGTTTCAGTCCCCAAATCGTGTCAATATCCTCAAAAAGGGGGCCGACAATCCAGTTCAAGGGCTCCGGGGGAGAGCGATCACCGCTCCGCAGGACGGATCTCAGCCGGCGGGCCGGCAGGGCACCCCAACGAGGCCACACCACCGCACACCGCCCCGCAACCCTACCTTGCCTGGCAGCAAGGAGGGCGCAAAAGCGAAAGTGAAAGTGCGGGGTACGCGAGTCGCCCAGCCTTGCCCGCCGCTGTTGTTCACTTCGTCTCCGGATCGCCCCAAAACTCCAATCCGGGGGGCCGGTGTGGAGAAGGCCGCAAACCTCAATCGGTGCTCCCGCCGGTGTCCGAGGTCCGATTTAGAAACGGAAAACGGGTGTCACCTCAGCTCGGGCTCACAAACACAGTCCCCTCATCTAGGACAGGATTCGGTCAGGATTTATGTAGGAGGTCGCGGAGGTCCTCGGGAGCCTCGCACCTACGCGGCCATCTTGGTTGCGCGCTAGGCTCCTCCTCCTCAATGTTGCGTCTTTTGAACTACAATTAACATTGTACGTGGATAATCACTTTTAGAGATAAAATGAGATGTTTAAAGTGATTGTCAAGCTTCCAGGGGCCCTAAACACGAGATTTGAGAAATGGGTAACCGTGAATGAAAATGGCCAATTTACTCACTCTGCGGCTTTAAAAAGTGTTTCTCCTCCACGGAAAGTGAATAAAATAACATTTGGATGCCTTTATTGTTCAATCAAAAACGCCCGTTTTTTGGTGAAAAAGATAACCACCCCCCCTTACGACATGCTTCAGAAACGAAAAAAATGTTCCATTTTCAAATGTTGCGTCTTTGAACTACAATTCACATTTGTACGTGGAAAAGCACTTTTAAAGATCAAATGAGATGTTTAAAGTGATTTTCAAGCTTCCAGGGGCCCTAAACACAAGATTTGAGAAATGGGTAAAAGTGAATGAAAATGGCCAATTTACTCACTCTGAGGCCTTAAAAAGTGTTTCTCCTCCACGGGAAGTGAATTAAATACCATTTGGAGGCCTTTATTGTTCAAGCGAAAACGCCTGATTTTTGATGAAAGAGATAACCACCCCCCCTTACGACATGCTTCTGAAACTAAAAAAATGGTTCATTTTCAAATGTTGCGTCTTTTGAACTACAATTAACATTGTACGTGGATAATCACTTTTAGAGATAAAATTAGATGTTTAAAGTGATTTACAAGCTTCCAGGGGCCCTAAACACAAGATATGAGGAATGGGTAAATATGAATGAAAATGGCCAATTTATTCACTCTGAGGCCTTAAAAAGTTTTTCTCCACTCCAGAAAGTGAATTAAATAACATTTGTAGGCCTTTATTGTTCAATCAAAAACGCCCGATTTTTGACGAAAGAGATAACCACCCCCCCTTACGACATGCTTCAGAAACTAAGAAAATGGTCCGTTTTTAAATGTAGCCTCTTTGAACTACAATTCACATTTGTACGTGGAAAAGCACTTTTAAAGATCAAATGAGATGTTTAAAGTGATTTTCATGCTTCCAGGGGCCCTAAACACAAGATTTGAGGAATGGTTAAAAGTGAATGAAAATGGCCAATTTACTCACTCTGAGGCCTTAAAAGTGTTTCTCCTCCACGGGAAGTGAATTAAATAACATTTGTAGGCCTTTATTGTTCAAGCGAGAACGCCCGATTATTGACGAAAGAGATAACCACCCCCCCTTACGACATGCTTCAGAAACGTAAAAAATGGCCCGTTTTCAAATGTTGCGTCTTTGAATGACAATCCACATTTGTACGTGGATAATCACTTTTAGAGCTAAAATTAGATGTTTAAAGTGATTTTCAAGCTTCCAGGGGCCCTAAACACGAGATTTGAAAAATGGGTAACCATGAATGGAAATGGTCAATTTTTTCACTCTGCGGCCTTAAAAAGTGTTTCTGCTCCACGGAATGTGAATAAAATAACATTTGGATGCCTTTATTGTTCAATCAAAAACGCCTGTTTTTTGGTGAAAAAGATAACCACCCCCCCTTACACATGCTTCAGAAACGAAAAAAATGGTCCATTTTTAAATGTTGCGTCTTTGAACTACAATTCACATTTGTACGTAGATGATTACTTTTAGAGATAAAATTAGATGTTTAAAGTGATTTTCAAGCTTCCAGGGGCCCTAAACACAAGATTTGAGAAATGAGTAAACGTGAATGAAAATGGCCAATTTACTCACTCTGCGGCCTTAAAAAGTGTTTCTCCTCCACGGGAAGTGAATTAAATACCATTTGGAGGCCTTTATTGTTCAAGCGAAAACGCCCGATTATTGACGAAAGAGATAACCACCCCCCCTTACGACATGCTTCAGAAACGAAAAAAATGGTCCGTTTTCAAATGTTGCGTCTTTGAATGACAATCCACATTTGTACGTGGATAATCACTTTTAGAGCTAAAATTAGATGTTTAAAGTGATTTTCAAGCTTCCAGGGGCCCTAAACACAAGATTTGAGAAATGGGTAAAAGTGAATGAAAATGGCCAATTTACTCACTCTGAGGCCTTAAAAAGTGTTTCTCCTCCACGGGAAGTGAATTAAATACCATTTGGAGGCCTTTATTGTTCAAGCGAAAACGCCTGATTTTTGATGAAAGAGATAACCACCCCCCCTTACGACATGCTTCTGAAACTAAAAAAATGGTTCATTTTCAAATGTTGCGTCTTTTGAACTACAATTAACATTGTACGTGGATAATCACTTTTAGAGATAAAATTAGATGTTTAAAGTGATTTACAAGCTTCCAGGGGCCCTAAACACAAGATATGAGGAATGGGTAAATATGAATGAAAATGGCCAATTTATTCACTCTGAGGCCTTAAAAAGTTTTTCTCCACTCCAGAAAGTGAATTAAATAACATTTGTAGGCCTTTATTGTTCAATCAAAAACGCCCGATTTTTGACGAAAGAGATAACCACCCCCCCTTACGACATGCTTCAGAAACTAAAAAAATGGTCCGTTTTTAAATGTAGCCTCTTTGAACTACAATTCACATTTGTACGTGGAAAAGCACTTTTAAAGATCAAATGAGATGTTTGAAGCGATTTTCATGCTTCCAGGGGCCCTAAACACAAGATTTGAGGAATGGTTAAAAGTGAATGAAAATGGCCAATTTACTCACTCTGAGGCCTTAAAAGTGTTTCTCCTCCACGGGAAGTGAATTAAATAACATTTGTAGGCCTTTATTGTTCAAGCGAGAACGCCCGATTATTGACGAAAGAGATAACCACCCCCCCTTACGACATGCTTCAGAAACGTAAAAAATGGCCCGTTTTCAAATGTTGCGTCTTTGAATGACAATCCACATTTGTACGTGGATAATCACTTTTAGAGCTAAAATTAGATGTTTAAAGTGATTTTCAAGCTTCCAGGGGCCCTAAACACGAGATTTGAAAAATGGGTAACCATGAATGGAAATGGTCAATTTTTTCACTCTGCGGCCTTAAAAAGTGTTTCTGCTCCACGGAATGTGAATAAAATAACATTTGGATGCCTTTATTGTTCAATCAAAAACGCCTGTTTTTTGGTGAAAAAGATAACCACCCCCCCTTACACATGCTTCAGAAACGAAAAAAATGGTCCATTTTCAAATGTTGCGTCTTTGAACTACAATTCACATTTGTACGTAGATGATTACTTTTAGAGATAAAATTAGATGTTTAAAGTGATTTTCAAGCTTCCAGGGGCCCTAAACACAAGATTTGAGAAATGGGTAAAAGTGAATGAAAATGGCCAATTTACTCACTCTGAGGCCTTAAAAAGTGTTTCTCCTCCACGGGAAGTGAATTAAATACCATTTGGAGGCCTTTATTGTTCAAGCGAAAACGCCTGATTTTTGATGAAAGAGATAACCACCCCCCCTTACGACATGCTTATGAAACTAAAAAAATGGTTCATTTTCAAATGTTGCGTCTTTTGAACTACAATTAACATTGTACGTGGATAATCACTTTTAGAGATAAAATTAGATGTTTAAAGTGATTTACAAGCTTCCAGGGGCCCTAAACACAAGATATGAGGAATGGGTAAATATGAATGAAAATGGCCAATTTATTCACTCTGAGGCCTTAAAAAGTTTTTCTCCACTCCAGAAAGTGAATTAAATAACATTTGTAGACCTTTATTGTTCAATCAAAAACGCCCGATTTTTGACGAAAGAGATAACCACCCCCCCTTACGACATGCTTCAGAAACAAAAAAAATGGTTCATTTTCAAATGTAGCCTCTTTGAACTACAATTCACATTTGTACGTGGAAAAGCACTTTTAAAGATCAAATGAGATGTTTAAAGTGATTTTCATGCTTCCAGGGGCCTTAAACACAAGATTTGAGGAATGGTTAAAAGTGAATGAAAATGGCCAATTTACTCACTCTGAGGCCTTAAAAGTGTTTCTCCTCCACGGGAAGTGAATTAAATAACATTTGTAGGCCTTTATTGTTCAAGCGAGAACGCCCGATTATTGACGAAAGAGATAACCACCCCCCCCTTACGACATGCTTCAGAAACGTAAAAAATGGCCCGTTTTCAAATGTTGCGTCTTTGAATGACAATCCACATTTGTACGTGGATAATCACTTTTAGAGCTAAAATTAGATGTTTAAAGTGATTTTCAAGCTTCCAGGGGCCCTAAACACGAGATTTGAAAAATGGGTAACCGTGAATGAAAATGGTCAATTTTTTCACTCTGCGGCCTTAAAAAGTGTTTCTGCTCCACGGAATGTGAATAAAATAACATTTGGATGCCTTTATTGTTCAATCAAAAACGCCTGTTTTTTGGTGAAAAAGATAACCACCCCCCCTTACGACATGCTTCAGAAACGAAAAAAATGGTCCATTTTCAAATGTTGCTTCTTTGAACTACAATTCACATTTGTACGTGGATAATCACTTTTAGAGATAAAATTAGATGTTTAAAGTGATTTACAAGCTTCCAGGGGCCCTAAACACAAGATTTGAGAAATGGGTAAAAGTGAATGAAAATGGCCAATTTACTCACTCTGAGGCCTTAAAAAGTGTTTCTCCTCCACGGGAAGTGAATTAAATACCATTTGGAGGCCTTTATTGTTCAAGCGAAAACGCCTGATTTTTGATGAAAGAGATAACCACCCCCCTTACGACATGCTTAAGAAACTAAAAAAATGGTTCATTTTCAAATGTTGCGTCTTTTGAACTACAATTAACATTGTACGTGGATAATCACTTTTAGTGATAAAATTAGATGTTTAAAGTGATTTACAAGCTTCCAGGGGCCCTAAACACAATATATAAGGAATGGGTAAATATGAATGAAAATGGCCAATTTACTCACTCTGAGGCCTTAAAAAGTGTTTCTCCTCAATGGGAAGTGAATTAAATAACATTTGTAGGCCTTTATTGTTCAAGCGAAAACGCCCGATTATTGACGAAAGAGATAACCACCCCCCCTTACGACATGCTTCAGAAACAAAAAAAATGGTTCATTTTCAAATGTTGCATCTTTGAACGACAATCCACATTTGTACGTGGATAAACACTTTTAGAGATAAAATTAGATGTTTAAAGTGATTTTCAAGCTTCCAGGGGCCCTAAACACAAGATTTGAGAAATGGGTAAAAGTGAATGAAAATGGCCAATTTACTCACTCTGAGGCCTTAAAAAGTGTTTCTCCTCCACGGGAAGTGAATTAAATACCATTTGGAGGCCTTTATTGTTCAAGCGAAAATGCCTGATTTTTGATGAAAGAGATAACCACCCCCCCTTACGACATGCTTCTGAAACTAAAAAAATGGTTCATTTTCAAATGTTGCGTCTTTTGAACTACAATTAACATTGTACGTGGATAATCACTTTTAGAGATAAAATTAGATGTTTAAAGTGATTTACAAGCTTCCAGGGGCCCTAAACACAAGATATGAGGAATGGGTAAATATGAATGAAAATGGCCAATTTATTCACTCTGAGGCCTTAAAAAGTTTTTCTCCACTCCAGAAAGTGAATTAAATAACATTTGTAGACCTTTATTGTTCAATCAAAAACGCCCAATTTTTGACGAAAGAGATAACCACCCCCCCCCCTTACGACATGCTCCAGAAACAAAAAAAATGGTTCATTTTCAAATGTTGCATCTTTGAACGACAATCCACATTTGTACGTGGATAAACACTTTTAGAGATAAAATTAGATGTTTAAAGTGATTTTCAAGCTTCCAGGGGCCCTAAACACAAGATTTGAGAAATGGGTAAAAGTGAATGAAAATGGCCAATTTACTCACTCTGAGGCCTTAAAAAGTGTTTCTCCTCAACGGGAAGTGAATTAAATAACATTTGTAGGCCTTTATTGTTCAAGCGAAAACGCCCGATTATTGACGAAAGAGATAACCACCCCCCCTTACGACATGCTTCAGAAACTAAAAAAATGGTCCGTTTTCAAATGTTGCGTCTTTGAATGACAATCCACATTTGTATGTGGATAATCACTTTTAGAGCTAAAATTAGATGTTTAAAGTGATTTTCAAGCTTCCAGGGGCCCTAAACACAAGATTTGAGAAATGGGTAAAAGTGAATGAAAATGGCCAATTTACTCACTCTGAGGCCTTAAAAAGTGTTTCTCCTCCACGGGAAGTGAATTAAATACCATTTGGAGGCCTTTATTGTTCAAGCAAAAACGCCTGATTTTTGATGAAAGAGATAACAACCCCCCCTTACGACATGCTTCTGAAACTAAAAAAATGGTTCATTTTCAAATGTTGCGTCTTTTGAACTACAATTAACATTGTACATGGATAATCACTTTTAGAGATAAAATGAGATGTTTAAAGTGATTTTCAAGCTTCCAGGGGCCCTAAACACAAGATTTGAGAAATGGGTAAAAGTGAATGAAAATGGCCAATTTACTCACTCTGAGGCCTTAAAAAGTGTTTCTCCTCCACGGGAAGTGAATTAAATACCATTTGGAGGCCTTTATTGTTCAAGCAAAAACGCCTGATTTTTGATGAAAGAGATAACAACCCCCCCTTACGACATGCTTCTGAAACTAAAAAAATGGTTCATTTTCAAATGTTGCGTCTTTTGAACTACAATTAACATTGTACATGGATAATCACTTTTAGAGATAAAATGAGATGTTTAAAGTGATTTTCAAGCTTCCAGGGGCCCTAAACACAAGATTTGAAAAATGGGTAAAAGTGAATGAAAATGGCCAATTTACTCACTCTGAGGCCTTAAAAAGTGTTTCTCCTCCACGGGAAGTGAATTAAATACCATTTGGAGGCCTTTATTGTTCAAGCGAAAACGCCCGATTATTGACGAAAGAGATAACCACCCCCCCTTACGACATGCTTCAGAAACGAAAAAAATGGTCCGTTTTCAAATGTTGCGTCTTTGACTGACAATCCACATTTGTACGTGGATAATCACTTTTAGAGCTAAAATTAGATGTTTAAAGTGATTTTCAAGCTTCCAGGGGCCCTAAACACGAGATTGGAAAGTGGGTAACCGTGAATGAAAATGGCCAATTTTTTCACTCAGCGGCCTTAAAAAGTGTTTCTCCTCCACGGAAAGTGAATAAAATAACGTTTGGATGCCTTTATTGTTCAATCAAAAACGCCCGTTTTTTGGTGAAAAAGATAACCACCCCCCCTTACGACATGCTTCAGAAACGAAAAAAATGGTCCGTTTTCAAATGTTGCGTCTTTGAATGACAATCCACATTTGTACGTGGATAATCACTTTTAGAGCTAAAATTAGATGTTTAAAGTGATTTTCAAGCTTCCAGGGGCCCTAAACACAAGATTTGAGAAATGGGTAAAAGTGAATGAAAATGGCCAATTTACTCACTCTGAGGCCTTAAAAAGTGTTTCTCCTCCACGGGAAGTGAATTAAATACCATTTGGAGGCCTTTATTGTTCAAGCAAAAACGCCTGATTTTTGATGAAAGAGATAACCACCCCCCCTTACGACATGCTTCTGAAACTAAAAAAATGGTTCATTTTCAAATGTTGCGTCTTTTGAACTACAATTAACATTGTACATGTATAATCACTTTTAGAGAAAAAATGAGATGATTAAAGTGATTTTCAAGCTTCCAGGGGCCCTAAACACAAGATTTGAGAAATGGGTAAAAGTGAATGAAAATGGCCAATTTACTCACTCTGAGGCCTTAAAAAGTGTTTCTCCTCCACAGGAAGTGAATTAAATACCATTTGGAGGCCTTTATTGTTCAAGCGAAAACGCCTGATTTTTGATGAAAGAGATAACCACCCCCCCTTACGACATGCTTATGAAACTAAAAAAATGGTTCATTTTCAAATGTTGCGTCTTTTGAACTACAATTAACATTGTACGTGGATAATCACTTTTAGAGATAAAATTAGATGTTTAAAGTGATTTACAAGCTTCCAGGGGCCCCAAACACAAGATATGAGGAATGGGTAAATATGAATGAAAATGGCCAATTTATTCACTTTGAGGCCTTAAAAAGTTTTTCTCCACTCCAGAAAGTGAATTAAATAACATTTGTAGACCTTTATTGTTCAATCAAAAACGCCCGATTTTTGACGAAAGAGATAACCACCCCCCTTACGACATGCTTCAGAAACAAAAAAAATGGTTCATTTTCAAATGTTGCATCTTTGAACGACAATCCACATTTGTACGTGGATAAACACTTTTAGAGATAAAATTAGATGTTTAAAGTGATTTTCAAGCTTCCAGGGGCCCTAAACACAAGATTTGAGAAATGGGTAAAAGTGAATGAAAATGGCCAATTTACTCACTCTGAGGCCTTAAAAAGTGTTTCTCCTCCACGGGAAGTGAATTAAACACCATTTGGAGGCCTTTATTGTTCAAGCGAAAACGCCAGATTTTTGATGAAAGAGATAACCACCCCCCCTTACGACATGCTTCTGAAACTAAAAAAATGGTTCATTTTCAAATGTTGCGTCTTTTGAACTACAATTAACATTGTACGTGGATAATCACTTTTAGAGATAAAATGAGATGTTTAAAGTGATTTTCAAGCTTCCAGGGGCCCTAAACACGAGATTTGAAAAATGGGTAACCGTGAATGAAAATGGCCAATTTTTTCACTCTGCGGCCTTAAAAAGTGTTTCTCCTCCACGGAAAGTGAATAAAATAACATTTGGATGCCTTTATTGTTCAATCAAAAACGCCTGTTTTTTGTTGAAAAAGATAACCACCCCCCCTTACGACATGCTTCAGAAACGAAAAAAATGGTCCATTTTCAAATGTTGCCTCTTTGAACTACAAATCACATTTGTACGTAGATGATTACTTTTAGAGATAAAATTAGATGTTTAAAGTGATTTACAAGCTTTCAGGGGCCCTAAACACAAGATATGAGGAATGGGTAAATATGAATGAAAATGGCCAATTTATTCACTCTGAGGCCTTAAAGAGTTTTTCTCCACTCCAGAAAGTGAATTAAATAACATTTGTAGACCTTTATTGTTCAATCAAAAACCCCCGATTTTTGACGAAAGAGATAACCACCCCCCCTTACGACATGCTTCAGAAACAAAAAAAATGGTTCATTTTCAAATGTTGCATCTTTGAACGACAATCCACATTTGTACGTGGATAAACACTTTTAGAGATAAAATTAGATGTTTAAAGTGATTTTCAAGCTTCCAGGGGCCCTAAACACAAGATTTGAGAAATGGGTAAAAGTGAATGAAAATGGCCAATTTACTCACTCTGAGGCCTTAAAAAGTGTTTCTCCTCAACGGGAAGTGAATTAAATAACATTTGTAGGCCTTTATTGTTCAAGCAAAAACGCCCGATTATTGACGAAAGAGATAACCACCCCCCCTTACGACATGCTTCAGAAACGAAAAAAATGGTCCGTTTTCAAATGTTGCGTATTTGAATGACAATCCACATTTGTACGTGGATAATCACTTTTAGTTCTAAAATTAGATGTTTAAAGTGATTTTCAAGCTGCCAGGGGCCCTAAACACAAGATTTGAGAAATGGGTAAAAGTGAATGAAAATGGCCAATTTACTCACTCTGAGGCCTTAAAAAGTGTTTCTCCTCCACGGGAAGTGAATTAAATACCATTTGGAGGCCTTTATTGTTCACTCGAAAACGCCTGATTTTTGATGAAAGAGATAACCACCCCCCCTTACGACATGCTTCTGAAACTAAAAAAATGGTTCATTTTCAAATGTTGCGTCTTTTGAACTACAATTAACATTGTACGTGGATAATCACTTTTAGAGATAAAATTAGATGTTTAAAGTGATTTACAAGCTTCCAGGGGCCCTAAACACAAGATATGAGGAATGGGTAAATATGAATGAAAATGGCCAATTTATTCACTCTGAGGCCTTAAAAAGTTTTTCTCCACTCCAGAAAGTGAATTAAATATCATTTGTAGACCTTTATTGTTCAATCAAAAACGCCCGATTTTTGACGAAAGAGATAACCACCCCCCCTTACGACATGCTTCAGAAACTAAAAAAATGGTCCGTTTTTAAATGTAGCCTCTTTGACCTACAATTCACATTTGTACGTGGAAAAGCACTTTTAAAGATCAAATGAGATGTTTAAAGTGATTTTCATGCTTCCAGGGGCCTTAAACACAAGATTTGAGGAATGGGTAAAAGTGAATGAAAATGGCCAATTTACTCACTCTGAGGCCTTAAAAAGTGTTTCTCCTCCACGGGAAGTGAATTAAATAACATTTGTAGGCCTTTATTGTTCAAGCGAGAACGCCCGATTATTGACGAAAGAGATAACCACCCCCCCTTACGACATGCTTCAGAAACGTAAAAAATGGCCCGTTTTCAAATGTTGCGTCTTTGAATGACAATCCACATTTGTACGTGGATAATCACTTTTAGAGCTAAAATTAGATGTTTAAAGTGATTTTCAAGCTTCCAGGGGCCCTAAACACAAGATTTGAAAAATGGGTAAACGTGAATGAAAATGGCCAATTTTTTCACTCTGCGGCCTTAAAAAGTGTTTCTCCTCCACGGAAAGTGAATAAAATAACATTTGGATGCCTTTATTGTTCAATCAAAAACGCCTGTTTTTTGGTGAAAAAGATAACCACCCCCCCTTACGACATGCTTCAGAAACGAAAAAAATGGTCCATTTTCGCATGTTGCGTCTTTGAACTACAATTCACATTTGTACGTGGATGATCACTTTTAGAGATAAAATTAGATGTTTAAAGTGATTTACAAGCTTCCAGGGGCCCTAAACACAAGATATGAGGAATGGGTAAATATGAATGAAAATGGCCAATTTATTCACTCTGAGGCCTTAAAAAGTGTTTCTCCTCCACGGAAAGTGAATAAAATAACATTTGGATGCCTTTATTGTTCAATCAAAAACGCCCGTTTTTTGGTGAAAAAGATAACCACCCCCCCTTACGACATGCTTCAGAAACGGAAAAAATGGTCCATTTTCAAATGTTGCGTCTTTGAACTACAATTCACATTTGTACGTGGATGATCACTTTTAGAGATAAAATTAGATGTTTAAAGTGATTTACAAGCTTCCAGGGGCCCTAAACACAAGATATGAGGAATGGGTAAATATGAATGAAAATGGCCAATTTATTCACTCTGAGGCCTTAAAAAGTTTTTCTCCACTCCAGAAAGTGAATTAAATAACATTTGTAGACCTTTATTATTCAAGCGAAAACGCCCGATTATTGACGAAAGAGATAACCACCCCCCCTTACGACATGCTTCAGAAACGAAAAAAATGGTCCGTTTTCAAATGTTGCGTCTTTGAATGACAATCCACATTTGTACGTGGATAATCACTTTTAGAGCTAAAATTAGATGTTTAAAGTGATTTTCAAGCTTCCAGGGGCCCTAAACACGAGATTTGAGAAATGGGTAACCGTGAATGAATATGGCCAATTTACTCACTCTGCGGCCTTAAAAAGTGTTTCTCCTCCACGGAAAGTGAATAAAATAACATTTGGATGCCTTTATTGTTCAATCAAAAACGCCCGTTTTTTGGTGAAAAAGATAACCACCCCCCCTTACGACATGCTTCAGAAACGAAAAAAATGTTCCATTTTCAAATGTTGCGTCTTTGAACTACAATTCACATTTGTACGTGAATGATCACTTTTAGAGATAAAATTAGATGTTTAAAGTGATTTACGAGCTTCCAGGGGCCCTAAACACAAGATATGAGGAATGGGTAAATATGAATGAAAATGGCCAATTTATTCACTCTGATGCCTTAAAAAGTTTTTCTCCACTCCAGAAAGTGAATTAAATAACATTTTTAGGCCTTTATTGTTCAATCAAAAACGCCCGATTTTTGACGAGAGATAACCACCCCCCCTTACGACATGCTTCAGAAACTAAAAAAATGGTCCGTTTTCAAATGTTGCCTCTTTGAACTACAATTCACATTTGTACGTGGAAAAGCACTTTTAAAGATCAAATGAGATGTTTAAAGTGATTTTCATGCTTCCAGGGGCCTTAAACACAAGATTTGAGGAATGGGTAAAAGTGAATGAAAATGGCCAATTTACTCACTCTGAGGCCTTAAAAAGTGTTTCTCCTCCACGGGAAGTGAATTAAATACCATTTGGAGGTCTTTATTGTTCAAGCGAAAACGCCTGATTTTTGATGAAAGAGATAACCACCCCCCCTTACGACATGCTTCTGAAACTGAAAAAATGGTTCATTTTCAAATGTTGCGTCTTTGAACCACAATTAACATTTGTACATGGATAAACACTTTTAGAGCTAAAATTAGATGTTTAAAGTGATTTTCAAGCTTCCAGGGGCCCTAAACACGAGATTTGAAAAATGGGTAACCGTGAATGAAAATGGACAATTTTTTCACTCTGCGGCCTTAAAAAGTGTTTCTCCTCCACGGAAAGTGAATAAAATAACATTTGGATGCCTTTATTGTTCAATCAAAAACGCCCGTTTTTTGGTGAAAAAGATAACCACCCCCCCTTACGACATGCTTCAGAAACTAAAAAAATGGTCTGTTTTCAAATGTAGCCTCTTTGAACTACAATTCACATTTGTACGTGGAAAAGCACTTTTAAAGATCAAATGAGATGTTTAAAGTGATTTTCATGCTTCCAGGGGCCTTAAACACAAGATTTTAGGTATGGGTAAAAGTGAATGAAAATGGCCAATTTACTCACTCTGAGGCCTTAAAAAGTGTTTCTCCTCCACGGGAAGTGAATTAAATACCATTATGAGGCCTTTATTGTTCAAGTGAAAACGCCTGATTTTTGATGAAAGAGATAACCACCCCCCCTTACGACATGCTTCTGAAACTAAAAAAATGGTTCATTTTCAAATGTTGCGTCTTTGAACTACAATTAACATTGTACGTGGATATTCACTTTTAGAGATAAAATGAGATGTTTAAAGTGATTTTCAAGCTTCCAGGGGCCCTAAACACGAGATTTGAGAAATGGGTAAACGTGAATGAAAATGGCCAATTTACTCACTCTGCGGCCTTAAAAAGTGTTTCTCCTCCACGGAAAGTAAATAAAATACCATTTGGATGCCTTTATTGTTCAATCAAAAACGCCCGTTTTTTGGTGAAAAAGATAACCACCCCCCCTTACGACATGCTTCAGAAACGAAAAAAATGTTCCATTTTCAAATGTTGCGTCTTTGAACTACAATTCACATTTGTACGTGGATGATCACTTTTAGAGATAAAATTAGATGTTTAAAGTGATTTACAAGCTTCCAGGGGCCCTAAACACAAGATATGAGGAATGGGTAAATATGAATGAAACTGGCCAATTTATTCACTCTGAGGCCTTAAAAAGTTTTTCTCCACTCCAGAAAGTGAATTAAATAACATTTGTAGGCCTTTATTGTTCAATCAAAAACGCCCGATTTTTGACGAAAGAGATAACCCCCCCCCCTTACGACATGCTTCAGAAACAAAAAAAATGGTTCATTTTCAAATGTTGCATCTTTGAACGACAATCCACATTTGTACGTGGATAAACACTTTTAGAGATAAAATTAGATGTTTAAAGTGATTTTCAAGCTTCCAGGGGCCCTAAACACAAGATTTGAGAAATGTTTAAAAGTGAATGAAAATGGCCAATTTACTCACTCTGAGGCCTTAAAAAGTGTTTCTCCTCCACGGGAAGTGAATTAAATACCATTTGGAGGCCTTTATTGTTCAAGCGAAAACGCCTGATTTTTGATGAAAGAGATAACCACCCCCGCTTACGACATGCTTCTGAAACTAAAAAAATGGTTCATTTTCAAATGTTGCGTCTTTGAACTACAATTAACATTGTACGTGGATATTCACTTTTAGAGATAAAATGAGATGTTTAAAGTGATTTTCAAGCTTCCAGGGGCCCTAAACACGAGATTTGAGAAATGGGTAAACGAGAATGAAAATGGCCAATTTACTCACTCTGCGGCCTTAAAAAGTGTTTCTCCTCCACGGAAAGAGAATAAAATAACATTTGGATGCCTTTATTGTTCAATCAAAAACGCCCGTTTTTTGTTGAAAAAGATAACCACCCCCCCTTACGACATGCTTCAGAAACGAAAAAAAATTTCCATTTTCAAATGTTGCGTCTTTGAACTACAATTCACATTTGCACGTGGATAATCACTTTTAGAGATAAAATGAGATGTTTAAAGTGATTTTCAAGCTTCCAGGGGCCCTAAACACGAGATTTGAGAAATGGGTAAACGTGAATGAAAATGGCCAATTTACTCACTCTGCGGCCTTAAAAAGTGTTTCTCCTCCACGGAAAGTGAATAAAATAACATTTGGATGCCTTTATTGTTCAATCAAAAACGCCTGTTTTTTGGTGAAAAAGATAACCACCCCCCCTTACGACATGCTTCAGAAACA
This sequence comes from Triturus cristatus, assembly GCF_964204655.1. NCBI lineage: Eukaryota > Metazoa > Chordata > Amphibia > Caudata > Salamandridae > Triturus > Triturus cristatus. The sequence continues at coordinate 931,123,048 of NC_140587.1, read as the reverse complement.
AAAAAAATGGTCCATTTTCAAATGTTGCGTCTTTGAACTACAATTCACATTTGTACGTGGATAATCACTTTTAGAGATAAAATTAGATGTTTAAAGTGATTTACAAGCTTCCAGGGGCCCTAAACTCAAGATATGAGGAATGGGTAAATATGAATGAAAATGGCCAATTTATTCACTCTGAGGCCTTAAAAAGTTTTTCTCCACTCCAGAAAGTGAATTAAATAACATTTGTAGACCTTTATTGTTCAATCAAAAACGCCCGATTTTTGACGAAAGAGATAACCACCCCCCCTTACGACATGCTTCAGAAACAAAAAAAATGGTTCATTTTCAAATGTTGCATCTTTGAACGACAATCCACATTTGTACGTGGATAAACACTTTTAGAGATAAAATTAGATGTTTAAAGTGATTTTCAAGCTTCCAGGGGCCCTAAACACAAGATTTGAGAAATGGGTAAAAGTGAATGAAAATGGCCAATTTACTCACTCTGAGGCCTTAAAAAGTGTTTCTCCTCAACGGGAAGTGAATTAAATAACATTTGTAGGCCTTTATTGTTCAAGCGAACACGCCCGATTTTTGGTGAAAAAGATAACCACCCCCCCTTACGACATGCTTCAGAAACGAAAAAAATGGTCCATTTTCAAATGTTGCGTCTTTGAACTACAATTCACATTTGTACGTGGAAAAGCACTTTTAAAGATCAAATGAGATGTTTAAAGTGATTTTCATGCTTCCAGGGGCCTTAAACACAAGATTTGAGGAATGGGTAAAAGTGAATGAAAATGGCCAATTTACTCACTCTGAGGCCTTAAAAAGTGTTTCTCCTCCATGGGAGGTGAATTAAATAATATTTGTAGGCCTTTATTGTTCAAGCGAAAACGCCCGATTATTGACGAAAGAGATAACCACCCCCCCTTACGACATGCTTCAGAAACGAAAAAAATGGTCCGTTTTCAAATGTTGCGTCTTTGAATGACAATCCACATTTGTACGTGGATAATCACTTTTAGAGCTAAAATTAGATGTTTAAAGTGATTTTCAAGCTTCCAGGGGCCCTAAACGCAAGATTTGAGAAATGGGTAAAAGTGAATGAAAATGGCCAATTTACTCACTCTGAGGCCTTAATAAGTGTTTCTCCACCACGGGAAGTGAATTAAATACCATTTGGAGGCCTTTATTGTTCAAGCGAAAACGCCTGATTTTTGATGAAAGAGATAACCACCCCCCCTTACGACATGCTTCTGAAACTAAAAAAATGGTTCATTTTCAAATGTTGCGTCTTTTGAACTACAATTAACATTGTACGTGGATAATCACTTTTAGAGATAAAATGAGATGTTTAAAGTGATTTTCAAGCTTCCAGGGGCCCTAAACACGAGATTTGAGAAATGGGTAACCGTGAATGAAAATGGCCAATTTACTCACTCTGCGGCCTTAAAAAGTGTTTCTCCTCCACGGAAAGTGAATAAAATAACATTTGGATGCCTTTATTGTTCAATCAAAAACGCCCGTTTTTTGGTGAAAAAGATAACCACCCCCCCTTACGACATGCTTCAGAAACGAAAAAAATGTTCCATTTTCAAATGTTGCGTCTTTGAACTACAATTCACATTTGTACGTGAATGATCACTTTTAGAGATAAAATTAGATGTTTAAAGTGATTTACGAGCTTCCAGGGGCCCTAAACACAAGATATGAGGAATGGGTAAATATGAATGAAAATGGCCAATTTATTCACTCTGAGGCCTTAAAAAGTTTTTCTCCACTCCAGAAAGTGAATTAAATAACATTTTTAGGCCTTTATTGTTCAATCAAAAACGCCCGATTTTTGACGAGAGATAACCACCCCCCCTTACGACATGCTTCAGAAACTAAAAAAATGGTCCGTTTTCAAATGTTGCCTCTTTGAACTACAATTCACATTTGTACGTGGAAAAGCACTTTTAAAGATCAAATGAGATGTTTAAAGTGATTTTCATGCTTCCAGGGGCCTTAAACACAAGATTTGAGGAATGGGTAAAAGTGAATGAAAATGGCCAATTTACTCACTCTGAGGCCTTAAAAAGTGTTTCTCCTCCACGGGAAGTGAATTAAATACCATTTGGAGGTCTTTATTGTTCAAGCGAAAACACCTGATTTTTGATGAAAGAGATAACCACCCCCCCTTACGACATGCTTCTGAAACTGAAAAAATGGTTCATTTTCAAATGTTGCGTCTTTGAACCACAATTAACATTTGTACGTGGATAAACACTTTTAGAGCTAAAATTAGATGTTTAAAGTGATTTTCAAGCTTCCAGGGGCCCTAAACACGAGATTTGAGAAATGGGTAACCGTAAATGAAAATGGCCAATTTACTCACTCTGCGGCCTTAAAAAGTGTTTCTCCTCCACGGAAAGTGAATAAAATAACATTTGGATGCCTTTATTGTTCAATCAAAAACACCTGTTTTTTGGTGAAAAAGATAACCACCCCCCTTACGACATGCTTCAGAAGCAAAAAAATGTTCCATTTTCAAATGTTGCGTCTTTGAACTACAATTCACATTTGTACGTGAATGATCACTTTTCGAGATAAAATTAGATGTTTAAAGTGATTTACAAGCTTCCAGGGTCCCTAAACACAAGATATGAGGAATGGGTAAATATGAATGAAAATGGCCGATTTATTCACTCTGAGGCCTTAAAAAGTTTTTCTCCACTCCAGAAAGTGAATTAAATAACATTTGTAGGCCTTTATTGTTCAATCAAAAACGCCCGATTTTTGACGAAAGAGATAACCACCCCCCCTTACGACATGCTTCAGAAACTAAAAAAATGGTCCATTTTCAAATGTTGCCTCTTTGAACTACAATTCACATTTGTACGTGGAAAAGCACTTTTAAAGATCAAATGAGATGTTTAAAGTGATTTTCATGCTTCCAGGGGCCTTAAACACAAGATTTGAGGAATGGGTAAAAGTGAATGAAAATGGCCAATTTACTCACTCTGAGGCCTTAAAAAGTGTTTCTCCTCCACGGGAAGTGAATTAAATACCATTTGGAGGTCTTTATTGTTCAAGCGAAAACGCCTGATTTTTGATGAAAGACATAACCACCCCCCCTTACGACATGCTTCTGAAACTGAAAAAATGGTTCATTTTCAAATGTTGCGTCTTTGAACCACAATTAACATTTGTACGTGGATAAACACTTTTAGAGCTAAAATTAGATGTTTAAAGTGATTTTCAAGCTTCCAGGGGCCCTAAACACGAGATTTGAAAAATGGGTAACCGTGAATGAAAATGGCCAATTTTTTCACTCTGCGGCCTTAAAAAGTGTTTCTCCTCCACGGAAAGTGAATAAAATAACATTTGGATGCCTTTATTGTTCAATCAAAAACGCCCGTTTTTTGGTGAAAAAGATAACCACCCCCCCTTACGACATGCTTCAGAAACGAAAAAAATGGTCCATTTTCAAATGTTGCGTCTTTGAACTACAATTCACATTTGTACGTGGATGATCACTTTTAGAGATAAAATTAGATGTTTAAAGTGATTTACAAGCTTCCAGGGGCCCTAAACACAAGATATGAGGAATGGGTAAATATGAATGAAAATGGCCAATTTATTCACTCTGAGGCCTTAAAAAGTTTTTCTCCACTCCAGAAAGTGAATTAAATAACATTTGTAGGCCTTTATTGTTCAATCAAAAACGCCCGATTTTTGACGAAAGAGATAACCACCCCCCCTTACGACATGCTTCAGAAACTAAAAAACTGGTCCGTTTTTAAATGTAGCCTCTTTGAACTACAATTCACATTTGTACGTGGAAAAGCACTTTTAAAGATCAAATGAGATGTTTAAAGTGATTTTCATGCTTCCAGGGGCCTTAAACACAAGATTTGAGGAATGGGTAAAAGTGAATGAAAATGGCCAATTTACTCACTCTGAGGCCTTAAAAAGTGTTTCTCCTCCACGGGAAGTGAATTAAATACCATTTGGAGGTCTTTATTGTTCAAGCGAAAACGCCTGATTTTTGATGAAAGAGATAACCACCCCCCCTTACGACATGCTTCTGAAACTGAAAAAATGGTCCATTTTCAAATGTTGCGTCTGTGAACTACAATTCACATTTGTACGTGGATAATCACTTTTAGAGATAAAATTAGATGTTTAAAGTGATTTACAAGCTTCCAGGGGCCCTAAACACAAGATATGAGGAATGGGTAAATATGAATGAAAATGGCCAATTTATTCACTTTGAGGCCTTTAAAAGTTTTTCTCCACTCCAGAAAGTGAGTTAAATAACATTTGTAGACCTTTATTGTTCAATCAAAAACGCCCGATTTTTGACGAAAGAGATAACCACCCCCCTTACGACATGCTTCAGAAACAAAAAAAATGGTTCATTTTCAAATGTTGCATCTTTGAACGACAATCCACATTTGTACGTGGATAAACACTTTTAGAGATAAAATTAGATGTTTAAAGTGATTTTCAAGCTTCCAGGGGCCCTAAACACAAGATTTGAGAAATGGGTAAAAGTGAATGAAAATGGCCAATTTACTCACTCTGAGGCCTTAAAAAGTGTTTCTCCTGAACGGGAAGTGAATTAAATAACATTTGTAGGCCTTTATTGTTCAAGCGAAAACGCCCGATTATTGACAAAAGAGATAACCACCCCCCTTACGACATGCTTCAGAAACGAAAAAAATGGTCCGTTTTCAAATGTTGCGTCTTTTGAACTACAATTAACATTGTACGTGGATAATCACTTTTAGAGATAAAATGAGATGTTTAAAGTGATTTTCAAGCTTCCAGGGGCCCTAAACACGAGATTTGAAAAATGGGTAACCGTGAATGAAAATGGCCAATTTTTTCACTCTGCGGCCTTAAAAAGTGTTTCTCCTCCACGGAAAGTGAATAAAATAACATTTGGATGCCTTTATTGTTCAATCAAAAACGCCTGTTTTTTGGTGAAAAAGATAACCACCCCCCCTTACGACATGCTTCAGAAACGAAAAAAATGGTCCATTTTCAAATGTTGCGTCTTTGAACTACAATTCACATTTGTACGTAGATGATTACTTTTAGAGATAAAATTAGATGTTTAAAGTGATTTACAAGCTTTCAGGGGCCCTAAACACAAGATATGAGGAATGGGTAAATATGAATGAAAATGGCCAATTTATTCACTCTGAGGCCTTAAAGAGTTTTTCTCCACTCCAGAAAGTGAATTAAATAACATTTGTAGACCTTTATTGTTCAATCAAAAACGCCCGATTTTTGACGAAAGAGATAACCACCCCCCCTTACGACATGCTTCAGAAACAAAAAAAATGGTTCATTTTCAAATGTTGCATCTTTGAACGACAATCCACATTTGTACGTGGATAAACACTTTTAGAGATAAAATTAGATGTTTAAAGTGATTTTCAAGCTTCCAGGGGCCCTAAACACAAGATTTGAGAAATGGGTAAAAGTGAATGAAAATGGCCAATTTACTCACTCTGAGGCCTTAAAAAGTGTTTCTCCTCAACGGGAAGTGAATTAAATAACATTTGTAGGCCTTTATTGTTCAAGCAAAAACGCCCGATTATTGACGAAAGAGATAACCACCCCCCCTTATGACATGCTTCAGAAACGAAAAAAATGGTCCGTTTTCAAATGTTGCGTCTTTGAATGACAATCCACATTTGTACGTGGATAATCACTTTTAGAGCTAAAATTAGATGTTTAAAGTGATTTTCAAGCTTCCAGGGGCCCTAAACACAAGATTTGAGAAATGGGTAAAAGTGAACGAAAATGGCCAATTTACTCACTCTGAGGCCTTAAAAAGTGTTTCTCCTCCACGGAAAGTGAATTAAATACCATTTGGAGGCCTTTATTGTTCAAGCGAAAACGCCTGATTTTTGATGAAAGAGATAACCACCCCCTCTTACGACATGCTTCTGAAACTAAAAAAATGGTTCATTTTCAAATGTTGCGTCTTTTGAACTACAATTAACATTGTACGTGGATAATCACTTTTAGAGATAAAATTAGATGTTTAAAGTGATTTACAAGCTTCCAGGGGCCCTAAACACAAGATATGAGGAATGGGTAAATATGAATGAAAATGGCCAATTTATTCACTCTGAGGCCTTAAAAAGTTTTTCTCCACTCCAGAAAGTGAATTAAATAACATTTGTAGACCTTTATTGTTCAATCAAAAACGCCCGATTTTTGACGAAAGAGATAACCACCCCCCCTTACGACATGCTTCAGAAACAAAAAAAATGGTTCATTTTCAAATGTTGCATCTTTGAACGACAATCCACATTTGTACGTGGATAAACACTTTTAGAGATAAAATTAGATGTTTAAAGTGATTTTCAAGCTTCCAGGGGCCCTAAACACAAGATTTGAGAAATGGGTAAAAGTGAATGAAAATGGCCAATTTACTCACTCTGAGGCCTTAAAAAGTGTTTCTCCTCAACGGGAAGTGAATTAAATAACATTTGTAGGCCTTTATTGTTCAAGCGAAAACGCCCGATGATTGACGAAAGAGATAACCACCCCCCCTTACGATATGCTTCAGAAACGAAAAAAATGGTCCGTTTTCAAATGTTGCGTCTTTGAATGACAATCCACATTTGTACGTGGATAATCACTTTTAGAGCTAAAATTAGATGTTTAAAGTGATTTTCAAGCTTCCAGGGGCCCTAAACACAAGATTTGAGAAATGGGTAAAAGTGAATGAAAATGGCCAATTTACTCACCCTGAGGCCTTAAAAAGTGTTTCTCCTCCACGGGAAGTGAATTAAATACCATTTGGAGGCCTTTATTGTTCAAGCGAAAACGCCTGATTTTTGATGAAAGAGATAACCACCCCCCCTTACGACATGCTTCTGAAACTAAAAAAATGGTTCATTTTCAAATGTTGCGTCTTTTGAACTACAATTAACATTGTACATGGATAATCACTTTTAGAGATAAAATGAGATGTTTAAAGTGATTTTCAAGCTTCCAGGGGCCCTAAACACGAGATTTGAAAAATGGGTAACCGTGAATGAAAATGGCCAATTTTTTCACTCTGCGGCCTTAAAAAGTGTTTCTGCTCCACGGAATGTGAATAAAATAACATTTGGATGCCTTTATTGTTCAATCAAAAACGCCTGTTTTTTGGTGAAAAAGATAACCACCCCCCCTTACGACATGCTTCAGAAACGAAAAAAATGTTCCATTTTCAAATGTTGCGTCTTTGAACTACAATTCACATTTGTACGTGAATGATCACTTTTAGAGATAAAATTAGATGTTTAAAGTGATTTACGAGCTTCCAGGGGCCCTAAACACAAGATATGAGGAATGGGTAAATATGAATGAAAATGGCCAATTTACTCACTCTGAGGCCTTAAAAAGTGTTTCTCCTCAACGGGAAGTGAATTAAATAACATTTGTAGGCCTTTATTGTTCAAGCGAAAACGCCCGATTATTGACGAAAGAGATAACCACCCCCCCTTACGACATGCTTCAGAAACGAAAAAAATGGTCCATTTTCAAATGTTGCGTCTTTGAACTACAATTCACATTTGTACGTGGATGATCACTTTTAGAGATAAAATTAGATGTTTAAAGTGATTTACAAGCTTCCAGGGGCCCTAAACACAAGATATGAGGAATGGGTAAATATGAATGAAAATGGCCAATTTATTCACTCTGAGGCCTTAAAAAGTTTTTCTCCACTCCAGAAAGTGAATTAAATAACATTTGTAGACCTTTATTATTCAAGCGAAAACGCCCGATTATTGACGAAAGAGATAACCACCCCCCCTTACGACATGCTTCAGAAACGAAAAAAATGGTCCGTTTTCAAATGTTGCGTGTTTGAATGACAATCCACATTTGTACGTGGATAATCACTTTTAGAGCTAAAATTAGATATTTAAAGTGATTTTCAAGCTTCCAGGGGCCCTAAACACGAGATTTGAGAAATGGGTAACCGTGAATGAAAATGGCCAATTTACTCACTCTGCGGCCTTAAAAAGTGTTTCTCCTCCACGGAAAGTGAATAAAATAACATTTGGATGCCTTTATTGTTCAATCAAAAACGCCCGTTTTTTGGTGAAAAAGATAACCACCCCCCCTTACGACATGCTTCAGAAACGAAAAAAATGTTCCATTTTCAAATGTTGCGTCTTTGAACTACAATTCACATTTGTACGTGAATGATCACTTTTAGAGATAAAATTAGATGTTTAAAGTGATTTACGAGCTTCCAGGGGCCCTAAACACAAGATATGAGGAATGGGTAAATATGAATGAAAATGGCCAATTTATTCACTCTGAGGCCTTAAAAAGTTTTTCTCCACTCCAGAAAGTGAATTAAATAACATTTTTAGGCCTTTATTGTTCAATCAAAAACGCCCGATTTTTGACGAGAGATAACCACCCCCCCTTACGACATGCTTCAGAAACTAAAAAAATGGTCCGTTTTCAAATGTTGCCTCTTTGAACTACAATTCACATTTGTACGTGGAAAAGCACTTTTAAAGATCAAATGAGATGTTTAAAGTGATTTTCATGCTTCCAGGGGCCTTAAACACAAGATTTGAGGAATGGGTAAAAGTGAATGAAAATGGCCAATTTACTCACTCTGAGGCCTTAAAAAGTGTTTCTCCTCCACGGGAAGTGAATTAAATAACATTTGTAGGCCTTTATTGTTCAATCAAAAACGCCCGATTTTTGACGAAAGAGATAACCACCCCCCCTTACGACATGCTTCAGAAACTAAAAAAATGGTCCGTTTTCAAATGTTGCCTCTTTGAACTACAATTCACATTTGTACGTGGAAAAGCACTTTTAAAGATCAAATGAGATGTTTAAAGTGATTTTCATGCTTCCAGGGGCCTTAAACACAAGATTTGAGGAATGGGTAAAAGTGAATGAAAATGGCCAATTTACTCACTCTGAGGCCTTAAAAAGTGTTTCTCCTCCACGGGAAGTGAATTAAATACCATTTGGAGGTCTTTATTGTTCAAGCGAAAACGCCTGATTTTTGATGAAAGAGATAACCACCCCCCCTTACGACATGCTTCTGAAACTGAAAAAATGGTTCATTTTCAAATGTTGCGTCTTTGAACCACAATTAACATTTGTACGTGGATAAACACTTTTAGAGCTAAAATTAGATGTTTAAAGTGATTTTCAAGCTTCCAGGGGCCCTAAACACGAGATTTGAAAAATGGGTAACCGTGAATGAAAATGGACAATTTTTTCACTCTGCGGCCTTAAAAAGAGTTTCTCCTCCACGGAAAGTGAATAAAATAACATTTGGATGCCTTTATTGTTCAATCAAAAACGCCCGTTTTTTGGTGAAAAAGATAACCACCCCCCCTTACGACATGCTTCAGAAACTAAAAAAATGGTCTGTTTTCAAATGTAGCCTCTTTGAACTACAATTCACATTTGTACGTGGAAAAGCACTTTTAAAGATCAAATGAGATGTTTAAAGTGATTTTCATGCTTCCAGGGGCCTTAAACACAAGATTTGAGGTATGGGTAAAAGTGAATGAAAATGGCCAATTTACTCACTCTGAGGCCTTAAAAAGTGTTTCTCCTCCACGGGAAGTGAATTAAATACCATTATGAGGCCTTTATTGTTCAAGTGAAAACGCCTGATTTTTGATGAAAGAGATAACCACCCCCCCTTACGACATGCTTCTGAAACTAAAAAAATGGTTCATTTTCAAATGTTGCGTCTTTGAACTACAATTAACATTGTACGTGGATATTCACTTTTAGAGATAAAATGAGATGTTTAAAGTGATTTTCAAGCTTCCAGGGGCCCTAAACACGAGATTTGAGAAATGGGTAAACGTGAATGAAAATGGCCAATTTACTCACTCTGCGGCCTTAAAAAGTGTTTCTCCTCCACGGAAAGTAAATAAAATAACATTTGGATGCCTTTATTGTTCAATCAAAAACGCCCGTTTTTTGGTGAAAAAGATAACCACCCCCCTTACGACATGCTTCAGAAACGAAAAAAATGTTCCATTTTCAAATGTTGCGTCTTTGAACTACAATTCACATTTGTACGTGGATGATCACTTTTAGAGATAAAATTAGATGTTTAAAGTGATTTACAAGCTTCCAGGGGCCCTAAACACAAGATATGAGGAATGGGTAAATATGAATGAAACTGGCCAATTTATTCACTCTGAGGCCTTAAAAAGTTTTTCTCCACTCCAGAAAGTGAATTAAATAACATTTGTAGGCCTTTATTGTTCAATCAAAAACGCCCGATTTTTGACGAAAGAGATAACCACCCCCCCTTACGACATGCTTCAGAAACAAAAAAAATGGTTCATTTTCAAATGTTGCATCTTTGAACGACAATCCACATTTGTACGTGGATAAACACTTTTAGAGATAAAATTAGATGTTTAAAGTGATTTTCAAGCTTCCAGGGGCCCTAAACACAAGATTTGAGAAATGTTTAAAAGTGAATGAAAATGGCCAATTTACTCACTCTGAGGCCTTAAAAAGTGTTTCTCCTCCACGGGAAGTGAATTAAATACCATTTGGAGGCCTTTATTGTTCAAGCGAAAACGCCTGATTTTTGATGAAAGAGATAACCACCCCCGCTTACGACATGCTTCTGAAACTAAAAAAATGGTTCATTTTCAAATGTTGCGTCTTTGAACTACAATTAACATTGTACGTGGATATTCACTTTTAGAGATAAAATGAGATGTTTAAAGTGATTTTCAAGCTTCCAGGGGCCCTAAACACGAGATTTGAGAAATGGGTAAACGAGAATGAAAATGGCCAATTTACTCACTCTGCGGCCTTAAAAAGTGTTTCTCCTCCACGGAAAGAGAATAAAATAACATTTGGATGCCTTTATTGTTCAATCAAAAACGCCCGTTTTTTGTTGAAAAAGATAACCACCCCCCCTTACGACATGCTTCAGAAACGAAAAAAAATTTCCATTTTCAAATGTTGCGTCTTTGAACTACAATTCACATTTGCACGTGGATAATCACTTTTAGAGATAAAATGAGATGTTTAAAGTGATTTTCAAGCTTCCAGGGGCCCTAAACACGAGATTTGAGAAATGGGTAAACGTGAATGAAAATGGCCAATTTACTCACTCTGCGGCCTTAAAAAGTGTTTCTCCTCCACGGAAAGTGAATAAAATAACATTTGGATGCCTTTATTGTTCAATCAAAAACGCCCGTTTTTTGGTGAAAAAGATAATCACCCCCCCTTACGACATGCTTCAGAAACAAAAAAAATGGTCCATTTTCAAATGTTGCGTCTTTGAACTACAATTCACATTTGTACGTGGATAATCACTTTTAGAGATAAAATTAGATGTTTAAAGTGATTTACAAGCTTCCAGGGGCCCTAAACTCAAGATATGAGGAATGGGTAAATATGAATGAAAATGGCCAATTTATTCACTCTGAGGCCTTAAAAAGTTTTTCTCCACTCCAGAAAGTGAATTAAATAACATTTGTAGACCTTTATTGTTCAATCAAAAACGCCCGATTTTTGACGAAAGAGATAACCACCCCCCCTTACGACATGCTTCAGAAACAAAAAAAATGGTTCATTTTCAAATGTTGCATCTTTGAACGACAATCCACATTTGTACGTGGATAAACACTTTTAGAGATAAAATTAGATGTTTAAAGTGATTTTCAAGCTTCCAGGGGCCCTAAACACAAGATTTGAGAAATGGGTAAAAGTGAATGAAAATGGCCAATTTACTCACTCTGAGGCCTTAAAAAGTGTTTCTCCTCAACGGGAAGTGAATTAAATAACATTTGTAGGCCTTTATTGTTCAAGCGAACACGCCCGATTTTTGGTGAAAAAGATAACCACCCCCCCTTACGACATGCTTCAGAAACGAAAAAAATGGTCCATTTTCAAATGTTGCGTCTTTGAACTACAATTCACATTTGTACGTGGAAAAGCACTTTTAAAGATCAAATGAGATGTTTAAAGTGATTTTCATGCTTCCAGGGGCCTTAAACACAAGATTTGAGGAATGGGTAAAAGTGAATGAAAATGGCCAATTTACTCACTCTGAGGCCTTAAAAAGTGTTTCTCCTCCACGGGAGGTGAATTAAATAATATTTGTAGGCCTTTATTGTTCAAGCGAAAACGCCTGATTTTTGATGAAAGAGATAACCACCCCCCCTTACGACATGCTTCTGAAACTAAAAAAATGGTTCATTTTCAAATGTTGCGTCTTTTGAACTACAATTAACATTGTACGTGGATAATCACTTTTAGAGATAAAATGAGATGTTTAAAGTGATTTTCAAGCTTCCAGGGGCCCTAAACACGAGATTTGAGAAATGGGTAACCGTGAATGAAAATGGCCAATTTACTCACTCTGCGGCCTTAAAAAGTGTTTCTCCTCCACGGAAAGTGAATAAAATAACATTTGGATGCCTTTATTGTTCAATCAAAAACGCCCGTTTTTTGGTGAAAAAGATAACCACCCCCCCTTACGACATGCTTCAGAAACGAAAAAAATGTTCCATTTTCAAATGTTGCGTCTTTGAACTACAATTCACATTTGTACGTGAATGATCACTTTTAGAGATAAAATTAGATGTTTAAAGTGATTTACGAGCTTCCAGGGGCCCTAAACACAAGATATGAGGAATGGGTAAATATGAATGAAAATGGCCAATTTATTCACTCTGAGGCCTTAAAAAGTTTTTCTCCACTCCAGAAAGTGAATTAAATAACATTTTTAGGCCTTTATTGTTCAATCAAAAACGCCCGATTTTTGACGAGAGATAACCACCCCCCCTTACGACATGCTTCAGAAACTAAAAAAATGGTCCGTTTTCAAATGTTGCCTCTTTGAACTACAATTCACATTTGTACGTGGAAAAGCACTTTTAAAGATCAAATGAGATGTTTAAAGTGATTTTCATGCTTCCAGGGGCCTTAAACACAAGATTTGAGGAATGGGTAAAAGTGAATGAAAATGGCCAATTTACTCACTCTGAGGCCTTAAAAAGTGTTTCTCCTCCACGGGAAGTGAATTAAATACCATTTGGAGGTCTTTATTGTTCAAGCGAAAACGCCTGATTTTTGATGAAAGAGATAACCACCCCCCCTTACGACATGCTTCTGAAACTGAAAAAATGGTTCATTTTCAAATGTTGCGTCTTTGAACCACAATTAACATTTGTACGTGCATAAACACTTTTAGAGCTAAAATTAGATGTTTAAAGTGATTTTCAAGCTTCCAGGGGCCCTAAACACGAGATTTGAGAAATGGGTAACCGTAAATGAAAATGGCCAATTTACTCACTCTGCGGCCTTAAAAAGTGTTTCTCCTCCACGGAAAGTGAATAAAATAACATTTGGATGCCTTTATTGTTCAATCAAAAACACCTGTTTTTTGGTGAAAAAGATAACCACCCCCCTTACGACATGCTTCAGAAACAAAAAAATGTTCCATTTTCAAATGTTGCGTCTTTGAACTACAATTCACATTTGTACGTGAATGATCACTTTTAGAGATAAAATTAGATGTTTAAAGTGATTTACAAGCTTCCAGGGTCCCTAAACACAAGATATGAGGAATGGGTAAATATGAATGAAAATGGCCAATTTATTCACTCTGAGGCCTTAAAAAGTTTTTCTCCACTCCAGAAAGTGAATTAAATAACATTTGTAGACCTTTATTGTTCAATCAAAAACGCCCGATTTTTGACGAAAGAGATAACCACCCCCCCTTACGACATGCTTCAGAAACAAAAAAAATGGTTCATTTTCAAATGTTGCATCTTTGAACGACAATCCACATTTGTACGTGGATAAACACTTTTAGAGATAAAATTAGATGTTTAAAGTGATTTTCAAGCTTCCAGGGGCCCTAAACACAAGATTTGAGAAATGGGTAAAAGTGAATGAAAATGGCCAATTTACTCACTCTGAGGCCTTAAAAAGTGTTTCTCCTCAACGGGAAGTGAATTAAATAACATTTGTAGGCCTTTATTGTTCAAGCGAAAACGCCCGATGATTGACGAAAGAGATAACCACCCCCCCTTACGATATGCTTCAGAAACGAAAAAAATGGTCCGTTTTCAAATGTTGCGTCTTTGAATGACAATCCACATTTGTACGTGGATAATCACTTTTAGAGCTAAAATTAGATGTTTAAAGTGATTTTCAAGCTTCCAGGGGCCCTAAACACAAGATTTGAGAAATGGGTAAAAGTGAATGAAAATGGCCAATTTACTCACCCTGAGGCCTTAAAAAGTGTTTCTCCTCCACGGGAAGTGAATTAAATACCATTTGGAGGCCTTTATTGTTCAAGCGAAAACGCCTGATTTTTGATGAAAGAGATAACCACCCCCCTTACGACATGCTTCTGAAACTAAAAAAATGGTTCATTTTCAAATGTTGCGTCTTTTGAACTACAATTAACATTGTACATGGATAATCACTTTTAGAGATAAAATGAGATGTTTAAAGTGATTTTCAAGCTTCCAGGGGCCCTAAACACGAGATTTGAAAAATGGGTAACCGTGAATGAAAATGGCCAATTTTTTCACTCTGCGGCCTTAAAAAGTGTTTCTGCTCCACGGAATGTGAATAAAATAACATTTGGATGCCTTTATTGTTCAATCAAAAACGCCTGTTTTTTGGTGAGAAAGATAACCACCCCCCCTTACGACATGCTTCAGAAACGAAAAAAATGGTCCATTTTCAAATGTTGCTTCTTTGAACTACAATTCACATTTGTACGTGGATAATCACTTTTAGAGATAAAATTAGATGTTTAAAGTGATTTACAAGCTTCCAGGGGCCCTAAACACAAGATTTGAGAAATGGGTAAAAGTGAATGAAAATGGCCAATTTACTCACTCTGAGGCCTTAAAAAGTGTTTCTCCTCCACGGGAAGTGAATTAAATACCATTTGGAGGCCTTTATTGTTCAAGCGAAAACGCCTGATTTTTGATGAAAGAGATAACCACCCCCCTTACGACATGCTTATGAAACTAAAAAAATGGTTCATTTTCAAATGTTGCGTCTTTTGAACTACAATTAACATTGTACGTGGATGATCACTTTTAGTGATAAAATTAAATGTTTAAAGTGATTTACAAGCTTCCAGGGGCCCTAAACACAATATATGAGGAATGGGTAAATATGAATGAAAATGGCCAATTTACTCACTCTGAGGCCTTAAAAAGTGTTTCTCCTCAATGGGAAGTGAATTAAATAACATTTGTAGGCCTTTATTGTTCAAGCGAAAACGCCCGATTATTGACGAAAGAGATAACCACCCCCCCTTACGACATGCTTCAGAAACAAAAAAAATGGTTCATTTTCAAATGTTGCATCTTTGAACGACAATCCACATTTGTACGTGGATAAACACTTTTAGAGATAAAATTAGATGTTTAAAGTGATTTTCAAGCTTCCAGGGGCCCTAAACACAAGATTTGAGAAATGGGTAAAAGTGAATGAAAATGGCCAATTTACTCACTCTGAGGCCTTAAAAAGTGTTTCTCCTCAACGGGAAGTGAATTAAATAACATTTGTAGGCCTTTATTGTTCAAGCGAAAACGCCCGATTATTGACGAAAGAGATAACCACCCCCCCTTACGACATGCTTCAGAAACGAAAAAAATGGTCCATTTTCAAATGTTGCGTCTTTGAACTACAATTCACATTTGTACGTGGATGATCACTTTTAGAGATAAAATTAGATGTTTAAAGTGATTTACAAGCTTCCAGGGGCCCTAAACACAAGATATGAGGAATGGGTAAATATGAATGAAAATGGCCAATTTATTCACTCTGAGGCCTTAAAAAGTTTTTCTCCACTCCAGAAAGTGAATTAAATAACATTTGTAGACCTTTATTATTCAAGCGAAAACGCCCGATTATTGACGAAAGAGATAACCACCCCCCCTTACGACATGCTTCAGAAACGAAAAAAATGGTCCGTTTTCAAATGTTGCGTCTTTGAATGACAATCCACATTTGTACGTGGATAATCACTTTTAGAGCTAAAATTAGATGTTTAAAGTGATTTTCAAGCTTCCAGGGGCCCTAAACACGAGATTTGAGAAATGGGTAACCGTGAATGAAAATGGCCAATTTACTCACTCTGCGGCCTTAAAAAGTGTTTCTCCTCCACGGAAAGTGAATAAAATAACATTTGGATGCCTTTATTGTTCAATCAAAAACGCCCGTTTTTTGGTGAAAAAGATAACCACCCCCCCTTACGACATGCTTCAGAAACGAAAAAAATGTTCCATTTTCAAATGTTGCGTCTTTGAACTACAATTCACATTTGTACGTGAATGATCACTTTTAGAGATAAAATTAGATGTTTAAAGTGATTTACGAGCTTCCAGGGGCCCTAAACACAAGATATGAGGAATGGGTAAATATGAATGAAAATGGCCAATTTATTCACTCTGAGGCCTTAAAAAGTTTTTCTCCACTCCAGAAAGTGAATTAAATAACATTTTTAGGCCTTTATTGTTCAATCAAAAACGCCCGATTTTTGACGAGAGATAACCACCCCCCCTTACGACATGCTTCAGAAACTAAAAAAATGGTCCGTTTTGAAATGTTGCCTCTTTGAACTACAATTCACATTTGTACGTGGAAAAGCACTTTTAAAGATCAAATGAGATGTTTAAAGTGATTTTCATGCTTCCAGGGGCCTTAAACACAAGATTTGAGGAATGGGTAAAAGTGAATGAAAATGGCCAATTTACTCACTCTGAGGCCTTAAAAAGTGTTTCTCCTCCACGGGAAGTGAATTAAATAACATTTGTAGGCCTTTATTGTTCAAGCGAAAACGCCCGATTATTGACGAAAGAGATAACCACCCCCCCTTACGACATGCTTCAGAAACTAAAAAAATGGTTCATTTTCAAATGTTGCGTCTTTGAACCACGATTAACATTTGTACGTGGATAAACACTTTTAGAGCTAAAATTAGATGTTTAAAGTGATTTTCAAGCTTCCAGGGGCCCTAAACACGAGATTTGAGAAATGGGTAACCGTAAATGAAAATGGCCAATTTACTCACTCTGCGGCCTTAAAAAGTGTTTCTCCTCCACGGAAAGTGAATAAAATAACATTTGGATGCCTTTATTGTTCAATCAAAAACACCTGTTTTTTGGTGAAAAAGATAACCACCCCCCTTACGACATGCTTCAGAAACAAAAAAATGTTCCATTTTCAAATGTTGCGTCTTTGAACTACAATTCACATTTGTACGTCAATGATCACTTTTAGAGATAAAATTAGATGTTTAAAGTGATTTACAAGCTTCCAGGGGCCCTAAACACAAGATATGAGGAATGGGTAAATATGAATGAAACTGGCCAATTTATTCACTCTGAGGCCTTAAAAAGTTTTTCTCCACTCCAGAAAGTGAATTAAATAACATTTGTAGGCCTTTATTGTTCAATCAAAAACGCCCGATTTTTGACGAAAGAGATAACCACCCCCCCTTACGACATGCTTCAGAAACAAAAAAAATGGTTCATTTTCAAATGTTGCATCTTTGAACGACAATCCACATTTGTACGTGGATAAACACTTTTAGAGATAAAATTAGATGTTTAAAGTGATTTTCAAGCTTCCAGGGGCCCTAAACACAAGATTTGAGAAATGTTTAAAAGTGAATGAAAATGGCCAATTTACTCACTCTGAGGCCTTAAAAAGTGTTTCTCCTCCACGGGAAGTGAATTAAATACCATTTGGAGGCCTTTATTGTTCAAGCGAAAACGCCTGATTTTTGATGAAAGAGATAACCACCCCCGCTTACGACATGCTTCTGAAACTAAAAAAATGGTTCATTTTCAAATGTTGCGTCTTTGAACTACAATTAACATTGTACGTGGATATTCACTTTTAGAGATAAAATGAGATGTTTAAAGTGATTTTCAAGCTTCCAGGGGCCCTAAACACGAGATTTGAGAAATGGGTAAACGAGAATGAAAATGGCCAATTTACTCACTCTGCGGCCTTAAAAAGTGTTTCTCCTCCACGGAAAGAGAATAAAATAACATTTGGATGCCTTTATTGTTCAATCAAAAACGCCCGTTTTTTGTTGAAAAAGATAACCACCCCCCCTTACGACATGCTTCAGAAACGAAAAAAAATTTCCATTTTCAAATGTTGCGTCTTTGAACTACAATTCACATTTGCACGTGGATAATCACTTTTAGAGATAAAATGAGATGTTTAAAGTGATTTTCAAGCTTCCAGGGGCCCTAAACACGAGATTTGAGAAATGGGTAAACGTGAATGAAAATGGCCAATTTACTCACTCTGCGGCCTTAAAAAGTGTTTCTCCTCCACGGAAAGTGAATAAAATAACATTTGGATGCCTTTATTGTTCAATCAAAAACGCCCGTTTTTTGGTGAAAAAGATAATCACCCCCCCTTACGACATGCTTCAGAAACAAAAAAAATGGTCCATTTTCAAATGTTGCGTCTTTGAACTACAATTCACATTTGTACGTGGATAATCACTTTTAGAGATAAAATTAGATGTTTAAAGTGATTTACAAGCTTCCAGGGGCCCTAAACTCAAGATATGAGGAATGGGTAAATATGAATGAAAATGGCCAATTTATTCACTCTGAGGCCTTAAAAAGTTTTTCTCCACTCCAGAAAGTGAATTAAATAACATTTGTAGACCTTTATTGTTCAATCAAAAACGCCCGATTTTTGACGAAAGAGATAACCACCCCCCCTTACGACATGCTTCAGAAACAAAAAAAATGGTTCATTTTCAAATGTTGCATCTTTGAACGACAATCCACATTTGTACGTGGATAAACACTTTTAGAGATAAAATTAGATGTTTAAAGTGATTTTCAAGCTTCCAGGGGCCCTAAACACAAGATTTGAGAAATGGGTAAAAGTGAATGAAAATGGCCAATTTACTCACTCTGAGGCCTTAAAAAGTGTTTCTCCTCAACGGGAAGTGAATTAAATAACATTTGTAGGCCTTTATTGTTCAAGCGAACACGCCCGATTTTTGGTGAAAAAGATAACCACCCCCCCTTACGACATGCTTCAGAAACGAAAAAAATGGTCCATTTTCAAATGTTGCGTCTTTGAACTACAATTCACATTTGTACGTGGAAAAGCACTTTTAAAGATCAAATGAGATGTTTAAAGTGATTTTCATGCTTCCAGGGGCCTTAAACACAAGATTTGAGGAATGGGTAAAAGTGAATGAAAATGGCCAATTTACTCACTCTGAGGCCTTAAAAAGTGTTTCTCCTCCACGGGAGGTGAATTAAATAATATTTGTAGGCCTTTATTGTTCAAGCGAAAACGCCTGATTTTTGATGAAAGAGATAACCACCCCCCCTTACGACATGCTTCTGAAACAAAAAAAATGGTTCATTTTCAAATGTTGCGTCTTTTGAACTACAATTAACATTGTACGTGGATAATCACTTTTAGAGATAAAATGAGATGTTTAAAGTGATTTTCAAGCTTCCAGGGGCCCTAAACACGAGATTTGAGAAATGGGTAACCGTGAATGAAAATGGCCAATTTACTCACTCTGCGGCCTTAAAAAGTGTTTCTCCTCCACGGAAAGTGAATAAAATAACATTTGGATGCCTTTATTGTTCAATCAAAAACGCCCGTTTTTTGGTGAAAAAGATAACCACCCCCCCTTACGACATGCTTCAGAAACGAAAAAAATGTTCCATTTTCAAATGTTGCGTCTTTGAACTACAATTCACATTTGTACGTGAATGATCACTTTTAGAGATAAAATTAGATGTTTAAAGTGATTTACGAGCTTCCAGGGGCCCTAAACACAAGATATGAGGAATGGGTAAATATGAATGAAAATGGCCAATTTATTCACTCTGAGGCCTTAAAAAGTTTTTCTCCACTCCAGAAAGTGAATTAAATAACATTTTTAGGCCTTTATTGTTCAATCAAAAACGCCCGATTTTTGACGAGAGATAACCACCCCCCCTTACGACATGCTTCAGAAACTAAAAAAATGGTCCGTTTTCAAATGTTGCCTCTTTGAACTACAATTCACATTTGTACGTGGAAAAGCACTTTTAAAGATCAAATGAGATGTTTAAAGTGATTTTCATGCTTCCAGGGGCCTTAAACACAAGATTTGAGGAATGGGTAAAAGTGAATGAAAATGGCCAATTTACTCACTCTGAGGCCTTAAAAAGTGTTTCTCCTCCACGGGAAGTGAATTAAATACCATTTGGAGGTCTTTATTGTTCAAGCGAAAACGCCTGATTTTTGATGAAAGAGATAACCACCCCCCCTTACGACATGCTTCTGAAACTGAAAAAATGGTTCATTTTCAAATGTTGCGTCTTTGAACCACAATTAACATTTGTACGTGCATAAACACTTTTAGAGCTAAAATTAGATGTTTAAAGTGATTTTCAAGCTTCCAGGGGCCCTAAACACGAGATTTGAGAAATGGGTAACCGTAAATGAAAATGGCCAATTTACTCACTCTGCGGCCTTAAAAAGTGTTTCTCCTCCACGGAAAGTGAATAAAATAACATTTGGATGCCTTTATTGTTCAATCAAAAACACCTGTTTTTTGGTGAAAAAGATAACCACCCCCCTTACGACATGCTTCAGAAACAAAAAAATGTTCCATTTTCAAATGTTGCGTCTTTGAACTACAATTCACATTTGTACGTGAATGATCACTTTTAGAGATAAAATTAGATGTTTAAAGTGATTTACAAGCTTCCAGGGTCCCTAAACACAAGATATGAGGAATGGGTAAATATGAATGAAAATGGCCAATTTATTCACTCTGAGGCCTTAAAAAGTTTTTCTCCACTCCAGAAAGTGAATTAAATAACATTTGTAGACCTTTATTGTTCAATCAAAAACGCCCGATTTTTGACGAAAGAGATAACCACCCCCCCTTACGACATGCTTCAGAAACAAAAAAAATGGTTCATTTTCAAATGTTGCATCTTTGAACGACAATCCACATTTGTACGTGGATAAACACTTTTAGAGATAAAATTAGATGTTTAAAGTGATTTTCAAGCTTCCAGGGGCCCTAAACACAAGATTTGAGAAATGGGTAAAAGTGAATGAAAATGGCCAATTTACTCACTCTGAGGCCTTAAAAAGTGTTTCTCCTCAACGGGAAGTGAATTAAATAACATTTGTAGGCCTTTATTGTTCAAGCGAAAACGCCCGATGATTGACGAAAGAGATAACCACCCCCCCTTACGATATGCTTCAGAAACGAAAAAAATGGTCCGTTTTCAAATGTTGCGTCTTTGAATGACAATCCACATTTGTACGTGGATAATCACTTTTAGAGCTAAAATTAGATGTTTAAAGTGATTTTCAAGCTTCCAGGGGCCCTAAACACAAGATTTGAGAAATGGGTAAAAGTGAATGAAAATGGCCAATTTACTCACCCTGAGGCCTTAAAAAGTGTTTCTCCTCCACGGGAAGTGAATTAAATACCATTTGGAGGCCTTTATTGTTCAAGCGAAAACGCCTGATTTTTGATGAAAGAGATAACCACCCCCCTTACGACATGCTTCTGAAACTAAAAAAATGGTTCATTTTCAAATGTTGCGTCTTTTGAACTACAATTAACATTGTACATGGATAATCACTTTTAGAGATAAAATGAGATGTTTAAAGTGATTTTCAAGCTTCCAGGGGCCCTAAACACGAGATTTGAAAAATGGGTAACCGTGAATGAAAATGGCCAATTTTTTCACTCTGCGGCCTTAAAAAGTGTTTCTGCTCCACGGAATGTGAATAAAATAACATTTGGATGCCTTTATTGTTCAATCAAAAACGCCTGTTTTTTGGTGAGAAAGATAACCACCCCCCCTTACGACATGCTTCAGAAACGAAAAAAATGGTCCATTTTCAAATGTTGCTTCTTTGAACTACAATTCACATTTGTACGTGGATAATCACTTTTAGAGATAAAATTAGATGTTTAAAGTGATTTACAAGCTTCCAGGGGCCCTAAACACAAGATTTGAGAAATGGGTAAAAGTGAATGAAAATGGCCAATTTACTCACTCTGAGGCCTTAAAAAGTGTTTCTCCTCCACGGGAAGTGAATTAAATACCATTTGGAGGCCTTTATTGTTCAAGCGAAAACGCCTGATTTTTGATGAAAGAGATAACCACCCCCCTTACGACATGCTTATGAAACTAAAAAAATGGTTCATTTTCAAATGTTGCGTCTTTTGAACTACAATTAACATTGTACGTGGATGATCACTTTTAGTGATAAAATTAAATGTTTAAAGTGATTTACAAGCTTCCAGGGGCCCTAAACACAATATATGAGGAATGGGTAAATATGAATGAAAATGGCCAATTTACTCACTCTGAGGCCTTAAAAAGTGTTTCTCCTCAATGGGAAGTGAATTAAATAACATTTGTAGGCCTTTATTGTTCAAGCGAAAACGCCCGATTATTGACGAAAGAGATAACCACCCCCCCTTACGACATGCTTCAGAAACAAAAAAAATGGTTCATTTTCAAATGTTGCATCTTTGAACGACAATCCACATTTGTACGTGGATAAACACTTTTAGAGATAAAATTAGATGTTTAAAGTGATTTTCAAGCTTCCAGGGGCCCTAAACACAAGATTTGAGAAATGGGTAAAAGTGAATGAAAATGGCCAATTTACTCACTCTGAGGCCTTAAAAAGTGTTTCTCCTCAACGGGAAGTGAATTAAATAACATTTGTAGGCCTTTATTGTTCAAGCGAAAACGCCCGATTATTGACGAAAGAGATAACCACCCCCCCTTACGACATGCTTCAGAAACGAAAAAAATGGTCCATTTTCAAATGTTGCGTCTTTGAACTACAATTCACATTTGTACGTGGATGATCACTTTTAGAGATAAAATTAGATGTTTAAAGTGATTTACAAGCTTCCAGGGGCCCTAAACACAAGATATGAGGAATGGGTAAATATGAATGAAAATGGCCAATTTATTCACTCTGAGGCCTTAAAAAGTTTTTCTCCACTCCAGAAAGTGAATTAAATAACATTTGTAGACCTTTATTATTCAAGCGAAAACGCCCGATTATTGACGAAAGAGATAACCACCCCCCCTTACGACATGCTTCAGAAACGAAAAAAATGGTCCGTTTTCAAATGTTGCGTCTTTGAATGACAATCCACATTTGTACGTGGATAATCACTTTTAGAGCTAAAATTAGATGTTTAAAGTGATTTTCAAGCTTCCAGGGGCCCTAAACACGAGATTTGAGAAATGGGTAACCGTGAATGAAAATGGCCAATTTACTCACTCTGCGGCCTTAAAAAGTGTTTCTCCTCCACGGAAAGTGAATAAAATAACATTTGGATGCCTTTATTGTTCAATCAAAAACGCCCGTTTTTTGGTGAAAAAGATAACCACCCCCCCTTACGACATGCTTCAGAAACGAAAAAAATGTTCCATTTTCAAATGTTGCGTCTTTGAACTACAATTCACATTTGTACGTGAATGATCACTTTTAGAGATAAAATTAGATGTTTAAAGTGATTTACGAGCTTCCAGGGGCCCTAAACACAAGATATGAGGAATGGGTAAATATGAATGAAAATGGCCAATTTATTCACTCTGAGGCCTTAAAAAGTTTTTCTCCACTCCAGAAAGTGAATTAAATAACATTTTTAGGCCTTTATTGTTCAATCAAAAACGCCCGATTTTTGACGAGAGATAACCACCCCCCCTTACGACATGCTTCAGAAACTAAAAAAATGGTCCGTTTTGAAATGTTGCCTCTTTGAACTACAATTCACATTTGTACGTGGAAAAGCACTTTTAAAGATCAAATGAGATGTTTAAAGTGATTTTCATGCTTCCAGGGGCCTTAAACACAAGATTTGAGGAATGGGTAAAAGTGAATGAAAATGGCCAATTTA
Source organism: Triturus cristatus (assembly GCF_964204655.1). Lineage (NCBI taxonomy): Eukaryota > Metazoa > Chordata > Amphibia > Caudata > Salamandridae > Triturus > Triturus cristatus. The sequence continues at coordinate 931,099,119 of NC_140587.1, read as the reverse complement.
CTCACTCTGAGGCCTTAAAAAGTGTTTCTCCTCCACGGGAAGTGAATTAAATAACATTTGTAGGCCTTTATTGTTCAAGCGAAAACGCCCGATTATTGACGAAAGAGATAACCACCCCCCCTTACGACATGCTTCAGAAACTAAAAAAATGGTTCATTTTCAAATGTTGCGTCTTTGAACCACGATTAACATTTGTACGTGGATAAACACTTTTAGAGCTAAAATTAGATGTTTAAAGTGATTTTCAAGCTTCCAGGGGCCCTAAACACGAGATTTGAGAAATGGGTAACCGTAAATGAAAATGGCCAATTTACTCACTCTGCGGCCTTAAAAAGTGTTTCTCCTCCACGGAAAGTGAATAAAATAACATTTGGATGCCTTTATTGTTCAATCAAAAACACCTGTTTTTTGGTGAAAAAGATAACCACCCCCCTTACGACATGCTTCAGAAACAAAAAAATGTTCCATTTTCAAATGTTGCGTCTTTGAACTACAATTCACATTTGTACGTCAATGATCACTTTTAGAGATAAAATTAGATGTTTAAAGTGATTTACAAGCTTCCAGGGGCCCTAAACACAAGATATGAGGAATGGGTAAATATGAATGAAAATGGCCAATTTATTCACTCTGAGGCCTTAAAAAGTTTTTCTCCACTCCAGAAAGTGAATTAAATAACATTTGTAGGCCTTTATTGTTCAATCAAAAACGCCCGATTTTTGACGAAAGAGATAACCACCCCCCCTTACGACATGCTTCAGAAACTTAAAAAATGGTCCGTTTTCAAATGTTGCCTCTTTGAACTACAATTCACATTTGTACGTGGAAAAGCACTTTTAAAGATCAAATGAGATGTTTAAAGTGATTTTCATGCTTCCAGGGGCCTTAAACACAAGATTTGAGGAATGGGTAAAAGTGAATGAAAATGGCCAATTTACTCACTCTGAGGCCTTAAAAAGTGTTTCTCCTCCACGGGAAGTGAATTAAATACCATTTGGAGGTCTTTATTGTTCAAGCGAAAACGCCTGATTTTTGATGAAAGAGATAACCACCCCCCCTTACGACATGCTTCTGAAACTGAAAAAATGGTTCATTTTCAAATGTTGCGTCTTTGAACCACAATTAACATTTGTACGTGGATAAACACTTTTAGAGCTAAAATTAGATGTTTAAAGTGATTTTCAAGCTTCCAGGGGCCCTAAACACGAGATTTGAAAAATGGGTAACCGTGAATGAAAATGGACAATTTTTTCACTCTGCGGCCTTAAAAAGTGTTTCTCCTCCACGGAAAGTGAATAAAATAACATTTGGATGCCTTTATTGTTCAATCAAAAACGCCCGTTTTTTGGTGAAAAAGATAACCACCCCCCCTTACGACATGCTTCAGAAACTAAAAAAATGGTCTGTTTTCAAATGTAGCCTCTTTGAACTACAATTCACATTTGTACGTGGAAAAGCACTTTTAAAGATCAAATGAGATGTTTAAAGTGATTTTCATGCTTCCAGGGGCCTTAAACACAAGATTTGAGTTATGGGTAAAAGTGAATGAAAATGGCCAATTTACTCACTCTGAGGCCTTAAAAAGTGTTTCTCCTCCACGGGAAGTGAATTAAATACCATTATGAGGCCTTTATTGTTCAAGTGAAAACGCCTGATTTTTGATGAAAGAGATAACCACCACCCCTTACGACATGCTTCTGAAACTAAAAAAATGGTTCATTTTCAAATGTTGCGTCTTTGAACTACAATTAACATTGTACGTGGATATTCACTTTTAGAGATAAAATGAGATGTTTAAAGTGATTTTCAAGCTTCCAGGGGCCCTAAACACGAGATTTGAGAAATGGGTAAACGTGAATGAAAATGGCCAATTTACTCACTCTGCGGCCTTAAAAAGTGTTTCTCCTCCACGGAAAGTAAATAAAATAACATTTGGATGCCTTTATTGTTCAATCAAAAACGCCCGTTTTTTGGTGAAAAAGATAACCACCCCCCCTTACGACATGCTTCAGAAACGAAAAAAATGTTCCATTTTCAAATGTTGCGTCTTTGAACTACAATTCACATTTGTACGTGGATGATCACTTTTAGAGATAAAATTAGATGTTTAAAGTGATTTACAAGCTTCCAGGGGCCCTAAACACAAGATATGAGGAATGGGTAAATATGAATGAAACTGGCCAATTTATTCACTCTGAGGCCTTAAAAAGTTTTTCTCCACTCCAGAAAGTGAATTAAATAACATTTGTAGGCCTTTATTGTTCAATCAAAAACGCCCGATTTTTGACGAAAGAGATAACCACCCCCCTTACGACATGCTTCAGAAACAAAAAAAATGGTTCATTTTCAAATGTTGCATCTTTGAACGACAATCCACATTTGTACGTGGATAAACACTTTTAGAGATAAAATTAGATGTTTAAAGGGATTTTCAAGCTTCCAGGGGCCCTAAACACAAGATTTGAGAAATGTTTAAAAGTGAATGAAAATGGCCAATTTACTCACTCTGAGGCCTTAAAAAGTGTTTCTCCTCCACGGGAAGTGAATTAAATACCATTTGGAGGCCTTTATTGTTCAAGCGAAAACGCCTGATTTTTGATGAAAGAGATAACCACCCCCGCTTACGACATGCTTCTGAAACTAAAAAAATGGTTCATTTTCAAATGTTGCGTCTTTGAACTACAATTAACGTTGTACGTGGATATTCACTTTTAGAGATAAAATGAGATGTTTAAAGTGATTTTCAAGCTTCCAGGGGCCCTAAACACGAGATTTGAGAAATGGGTAAACGTGAATGAAAATGGCCAATTTACTCACTCTGCGGCCTTAAAAAGTGTTTCTCCTCCACGGAAAGTGAATAAAATAACATTTGGATGCCTTTATTGTTCAATCAAAAACGCCCGTTTTTTGGTGAAAAAGATAATCACCCCCCCTTACGACATGCTTCAGAAACAAAAAAAATGGTCCATTTTCAAATGTTGCGTCTTTGAACTACAATTCACATTTGTACGTGGATAATCACTTTTAGAGATACAATTAGATGTTTAAAGTGATTTACAAGCTTCCAGGGGCCCTAAACTCAAGATATGAGGAATGGGTAAATATGAATGAAAATGGCCAATTTATTCACTCTGAGGCCTTAAAAAGTTTTTCTCCACTCCAGAAAGTGAATTAAATAACATTTGTAGACCTTTATTGTTCAATCAAAAACGCCCGATTTTTGACGAAAGAGATAACCACCCCCCCTTACGACATGCTTCAGAAACAAAAAAAATGGTTCATTTTCAAATGTTGCATCTTTGAACGACAATCCACATTTGTACGTGGATAAACACTTTTAAAGATCAAATGAGATGTTTAAAGTGATTTTCATGCTTCCAGGGGCCTTAAACACAAGATTTGAGGAATGGGTAAAAGTGAATGAAAATGGCCAATTTACTCACTCTGAGGCCTTAAAAAGTGTTTCTCCTCCACGGGAGGTGAATTAAATAATATTTGTAGGCCTTTATTGTTCAAGCGAAAACGCCCGATTATTGACGAAAGAGATAACCCCCCCCCCTTACGACATGCTTCAGAAACGAAAAAAATGGTCCGTTTTCAAATGTTGCGTCTTTGAATGACAATCCACATTTGTACGTGGATAATCACTTTTAGAGATAAAATTAGATGTTTAAAGTGATTTTCAAGCTTCCAGGGGCCCTAAACACAAGATTTGAGAAATGGGTAAAAGTGAATGAAAATGGCCAATTTACTCACTCTGAGGCCTTAATAAGTGTTTCTCCACCACGGGAAGTGAATTAAATACCATTTGGAGGCCTTTATTGTTCAAGCGAAAACGCCTGATTTTTGATGAAAGAGATAACCACCCCCCCTTACGACATGCTTCTGAAACTAAAAAAATGGTTCATTTTCAAATGTTGCGTCTTTTGAACTACAATTAACATTTTACGTGGATAATCACTTTTAGAGATAAAATGAGATGTTTAAAGTGATTTTCAAGCTTCCAGGGGCCCTAAACACGAGATTTGAGAAATGGGTAACCGTGAATGAAAATGGCCAATTTACTCACTCTGCGGCCTTAAAAAGTGTTTCTCCTCCACGGAAAGTGAATAAAATAACATTTGGATGCCTTTATTGTTCAATCAAAAACGCCCGTTTTTTGGTGAAAAAGATAACCACCCCCCCTTACGACAAGCTTCAGAAACGAAAAAAATGTTCCATTTTCAAATGTTGCGTCTTTGAACTACAATTCACATTTGTACGTGAATGATCACTTTTAGAGATAAAATTAGATGTTTAAAGTGATTTACGAGCTTCCAGGGGCCCTAAACACAAGATATGAGGAATGGGTAAATATGAATGAAAATGGCCAATTTATTCACTCTGAGGCCTTAAAAAGTTTTTCTCCACTCCAGAAAGTGAATTAAATAACATTTTTAGGCCTTTATTGTTCAATCAAAAACGCCCGTTTTTTGGTGAAAAAGATAACCACCCCCCCTTACGACATGCTTCAGAAACTAAAAAAATGGTCCGTTTTCAAATGTTGCCTCTTTGAACTACAATTCACATTTGTACGTGGAAAAGCACTTTTAAAGATCAAATGAGATGTTTAAAGTGATTTTCATGCTTCCAGGGGCCTTAAACACAAGATTTGAGGAATGGGTAAAAGTGAATGAAAATGGCCAATTTACTCACTCTGAGGCCTTAAAAAGTGTTTCTCCTCCACGGGAAGTGAATTAAATACCATTTGGAGGTCTTTATTGTTCAAGCGAAAACGCCTGATTTTTGATGAAAGAGATAACCACCCCCCCTTACGACATGCTTCTGAAACTGAAAAAATGGTTCATTTTCAAATGTTGCGTCTTTGAACCACAATTAACATTTGTACGTGGATAAACACTTTTAGAGCTAAAATTAGATGTTTAAAGTGATTTTCAAGCTTCCAGGGGCCCTAAACACGAGATTTGAGAAATGGGTAACCGTAAATGAAAATGGCCAATTTACTCACTCTGCGGCCTTAAAAAGTGTTTCTCCTCCACGGAAAGTGAATAAAATAACATTTGGATGCCTTTATTGTTCAATCAAAAACACCTGTTTTTTGGTGAAAAAGATAACCACCCCCCTTACGACATGCTTCAGAAACAAAAAAATGTTCCATTTTCAAATGTTGCGTCTTTGAACTACAATTCACATTTGTACGTGAATGATCACTTTTAGAGATAAAATTAGATGTTTAAAGTGATTTACAAGCTTCCAGGGTCCCTAAACACAAGATATGAGGAATGGGTAAATATGAATGAAAATGGCCAATTTATTCACTCTGAGGCCTTAAAAAGTTTTTCTCCACTCCAGAAAGTGAATTAAATAACATTTGTAGGCCTTTATTGTTCAATCAAAAACGCCCGATTTTTGACGAAAGAGATAACCACCCCCCCTTACGACATGCTTCAGAAACTAAAAAAATGGTCCGTTTTCAAATGTTGCCTCTTTGAACTACAATTCACATTTGTACGTGGAAAAGCACTTTTAAAGATCAAATGAGATGTTTAAAGTGATTTTCATGCTTCCAGGGGCCTTAAACACAAGATTTGAGGAATGGGTAAAAGTGAATGAAAATGGCCAATTTACTCACTCTGAGGCCTTAAAAAGTGTTTCTCCTCCACGGGAAGTGAATTAAATACCATTTGGAGGTCTTTATTGTTCAAGCGAAAACGCCTGATTTTTGATGAAAGAGATAACCACCCCCCCTTACGACATGCTTCTGAAACTGAAAAAATGGTTCATTTTCAAATGTTGCGTCTTTGAACCACAATTAACATTTGTACGTGGATAAACACTTTTAGAGCTAAAATTAGATGTTTAAAGTGATTTTCAAGCTTCCAGGGGCCCTAAACACGAGATTTTAAAAATGGGTAACCGTGAATGAAAATGGCCAATTTTTTCACTCTGCGGCCTTAAAAAGTGTTTCTCCTCCACGGAAAGTGAATAAAATAACATTTGGATGCCTTTATTGTTCAATCAAAAACGCCCGTTTTTTGGTGAAAAAAAAAACCACCCCCCCTTACGACATGCTTCAGAAACGAAAAAAATGGTCCATTTTCAAATGTTGCGTCTTTGAACTACAATTCACATTTGTACGTGGATGATCACTTTTAGAGATAAAATTAGATGTTTAAAGTGATTTACAAGCTTCCAGGGGCCCTAAACACAAGATATGAGGAATGGGTAAATATGAATGAAAATGGCCAATTTATTCACTCTGAGGCCTTAAAAAGTTTTTCTCCACTCCAGAAAGTGAATTAAATAACATTTGTAGGCCTTTATTGTTCAATCAAAAATGCCCGATTTTTGACGAAAGAGATAACCACCCCCCCTTACGACATGCTTCAGAAACTAAAAAACTGGTCCGTTTTTAAATGTAGCCTCTTTGAACTACAATTCACATTTGTACGTGGAAAAGCACTTTTAAAGATCAAATGAGATGTTTAAAGTGATTTTCAAGCTTCCAGGGGCCCTAAACACGAGATTTGAAAAATGGGTAACCGTGAATGAAAATGGCCAATTTTTTCACTCTGCGGCCTTAAAAAGTGTTTCTCCTCCACGGAAAGTGAATAAAATAACATTTGGATGCCTTTATTGTTCAATCAAAAACGCCTGTTTTTTGGTGAAAAAGATAACCACCCCCCCTTACGACATGCTTCAGAAACGAAAAAAATGGTCCATTTTCAAATGTTGCGTTTTTGAACTACAATTCACATTTGTACGTAGATGATTACTTTTAGAGATAAAATTAGATGTTTAAAGTGATTTACAAGCTTTCAGGGGCCCTAAACACAAGATATGAGGAATGGGTAAATATGAATGAAAATGGCCAATTTATTCACTCTGAGGCCTTAAAGAGTTTTTCTCCACTCCAGAAAGTGAATTAAATAACATTTGTAGACCTTTATTGTTCAATCAAAAACGCCCGATTTTTGACGAAAGAGATAACCACCCCCCCTTACGACATGCTTCAGAAACAAAAAAAATGGTTCATTTTCAAATGTTGCATCTTTGAACGACAATCCACATTTGTACGTGGATAAACACTTTTAGAGATAAAATTAGATGTTTAAAGTGATTTTCAAGCTTCCAGGGGCCCTAAACACAAGATTTGAGAAATGGGTAAAAGTGAATGAAAATGGCCAATTTACTCACTCTGAGGCCTTAAAAAGTGTTTCTCCTCAACGGGAAGTGAATTAAATAACATTTGTAGGCCTTTATTGTTCAAGCAAAAACGCCCGATTATTGACGAAAGAGATAACCACCCCCCCTTATGACATGCTTCAGAAACGAAAAAAATGGTCCGTTTTCAAATGTTGCGTCTTTGAATGACAATCCACATTTGTACGTGGATAATCACTTTTAGAGCTAAAATTAGATGTTTAAAGTGATTTTCAAGCTTCCAGGGGCCCTAAACACAAGATTTGAGAAATGGGTAAAAGTGAACGAAAATGGCCAATTTACTCACTCTGAGGCCTTAAAAAGTGTTTCTCCTCCACGGAAAGTGAATTAAATACCATTTGGAGGCCTTTATTGTTCAAGCGAAAACGCCTGATTTTTGATGAAAGAGATAACCACCCCCCCTTACGACATGCTTCTGAAACTAAAAAAATGGTTCATTTTCAAATGTTGCGTCTTTTGAACTACAATTAACATTGTACATGGATAATCACTTTTAGAGATAAAATGAGATGTTTAAAGTGATTTTCAAGCTTCCAGGGGCCCTAAACACGAGATTTGAAAAATGGGTAACCGTGAATGAAAATGGCCAATTTTTTCACTCTGCGGCCTTAAAAAGTGTTTCTGCTCCACGGAATGTGAATAAAATAACATTTGGATGCCTTTATTGTTCAATCAAAAACGCCTGTTTTTTGGTGAAAAAGATAACCACCCCCCCTTACGACATGCTTCAGAAACGAAAAAAATGGTCCATTTTCAAATGTTGCTTCTTTGAACTAAAATTCACATTTGTACGTGGATAATCACTTTTAGAGATAAAATTAGATGTTTAAAGTGATTTACAAGCTTCCAGGGGCCCTAAACACAAGATTTGAGAAATGGGTAAAAGTGAATGAAAATGGCCAATTTACTCACTCTGAGGCCTTAAAAAGTGTTTCTCCTCCACGGGAAGTGAATTAAATACCATTTGGAGGCCTTTATTGTTCAAGCGAAAACGCCTGATTTTTGATGAAAGAGATAACCACCCCCCTTACGACATGCTTATGAAACTAAAAAAATGGTTCATTTTCAAATGTTGCGTCTTTTGAACTACAATTAACATTGTACGTGGATAATCACTTTTAGTGATAAAATTAGATGTTTAAAGTGATTTACAAGCTTCCAGGGGCCCTAAACACAATATATGAGGAATGGGTAAATATGAATGAAAATGGCCAATTTACTCATTCTGAGGCCTTAAAAAGTGTTTCTCCTCAATGGGAAGTGAATTAAATAACATTTGTAGGCCTTTATTGTTCAAGCGAAAACGCCCGATTATTGACGAAAGAGATGACCACCCCCCCTTACGACATGCTTCAGAAACAAAAAAAATGGTTCATTTTCAAATGTTGCATCTTTGAACGACAATCCACATTTGTACGTGGATAAACACTTTTAGAGATAAAATTAGATGTTTAAAGTGATTTTCAAGCTTCCAGGGGCCCTAAACACAAGATTTGAGAAATGGGTAAAAGTGAATGAAAATGGCCAATTTACTCACTCTGAGGCCTTAAAAAGTGTTTCTCCTCAACGGGAAGTGAATTAAATAACATTTGTAGGCCTTTATTGTTCAAGCGAAAACGCCCGATTATTGACGAAAGAGATAACCACCCCCCCTTACGACATGCTTCAGAAACGAAAAAAATGGTCCATTTTCAAATGTTGCGTCTTTGAATGACAATCCACATTTGTACGTGGATAATCACTTTTAGAGCTAAAATTAGATGTTTAAAGTGATTTTCAAGCTTCCAGGGGCCCTAAACACAAGATTTGAGAAATGGGTAAAAGTGAATGAAAATGGCCAATTTACTCACTCTGTGGCCTTAAAAAGTTTTTCTCCTCCACGGAAAGTGAATAAAATAGCATTTGGATGCCTTTATTGTTCAATCAAAAACACCCGTTTTTTGGTGAAAAAGATAACCACCCCCCCTTACGACATGCTTCAGAAACAAAAAAAATGGTCCATTTTCAAATGTTGCGTCTTTGAACTACAATTCACATTTGTACGTGGATAATCACTTTTAGAGATAAAATTAGATGTTTAAAGTGATTTACAAGCTTCCAGGGGCCCTAAACACAAGATATGAGGAATGGGTAAATATGAATGAAAATGGCCAATTTATTCACTCTGAGGCCTTAAAAAGTTTTTCTCCACTCCAGAAAGTGAATTAAATAACATTTGTAGACCTTTATTGTTCAATCAAAAACGCCCGATTTTTGACGAAAGAGATAACCACCCCCCTTACGACATGCTTCAGAAACAAAAAAAATGGTTCATTTTCAAATGTTGCATCTTTGAACGACAATCCACATTTGTACGTGGATAAACACTTTTAGAGATAAAATTAGATGTTTAAAGTGATTTTCAAGCTTACAGGGGCCCTAAACACAAGATTTGAGAAATGGGTAAAAGTGACTGAAAATGGCCAATTTACTCACTCTGAGGCCTTAAAAAGTGTTTCTCCTCAACGGGAAGTGAATTAAATAACATTTGTAGGCCTTTATTGTTCAAGCGAAAACGCCCGATTTTTGGTGAAAAAGATAACCACCCCCCCTTACGACATGCTTCAGAAACGAAAAAAATGGTCCATTTTCAAATGTTGCGTCTTTGAACTACAATTCACATTTGTACGTGGAAAAGCACTTTTAAAGATCAAATGAGATGTTTAAAGTGATTTTCATGCTTCCAGGGGCCTTAAACACAAGATTTGAGGAATGGGTAAAAGTGAATGAAAATGGCCAATTTACTCACTCTGAGGCCTTAAAAAGTGTTTCTCCTCCACGGGAAGTGAATTAAATACCATTTGGAGGCCTTTATTGTTCAAGCGAAAACGCCTGATTTTTGATGAAAGAGATAACCACCCCCCCTTACGACATGCTTCTGAAACTAAAAAAATGGTTCATTTTCAAATGTTGCGTCTTTTGAACTACAATTAACATTGTACGTGGATAATCACTTTTAGAGATAAAATGAGATGTTTAAAGTGATTTTCAAGCTTCCAGGGGCCCTAAACACAAGATATGAGGAATGGGTAAATATGAATGAAAATGGCCAATTTATTCACTCTGAGGCCTTAAAAAGTTTTTCTCCACTCCAGAAAGTGAATTAAATAACATTTTTAGGCCTTTATTGTTCAATCAAAAACGCCCGATTTTTGACGAGAGATAACCACCCCCCTTACGACATGCTTCAGAAACTAAAAAAATGGTCCGTTTTCAAATGCTGCCTCTTTGAACTACAATTCACATTTGTACGTGGAAAAGCACTTTTAAAGATTAAATGAGATGTTTAAAGTGATTTTCATGCTTCCAGGGGCCTTAAACACAAGATTTGAGGAATGGGTAAAAGTGAATGAAAATGGCCAATTTACTCACTCTGAGGCCTTAAAAAGTGTTTCTCCTCCACGGGAAGTGAATTAAATACCATTTGGAGGTCTTTATTGTTCAAGCGAAAACGCCTGATTTTTGATGAAAGAGATAACCACCCCCCCGTACGACATGCTTCTGAAACTGAAAAAATGGTTCATTTTCAAATGTTGCGTCTTTGAACCACAATTAACATTTGTACGTGGATAAACACTTTTAGAGCTAAAATTAGATGTTTAAAGTGATTTTCAAGCTTCCAGGGGCCCTAAACACGAGATTTGAGAAATGGGTAACCGTGAATGAAAATGGCCAATTTACTCGCTCTGCGGCCTTAAAAAGTGTTTCTCCTCCACGGAAAGTGAATAAAATAACATTTGGATGCCTTTATTGTTCAATCAAAAACGCCTGTTTTTTGGTGAAAAAGATAACACCCCCCCTTACGACATGCTTCAGAAACAAAAAAAATGTTCCATTTTCAAATGTTGCGTCTTTGAACTACAATTCACATTTGTACGTGAATGATCACTTTTAGAGATAAAATTAGATGTTTAAAGTGATTTACAAGCTTCCAGGGGCCCTAAACACAAGATATGAGGAATGGGTAAATATGAATGAAAATGGCCAATTTATTCACTCTGAGGCCTTAAAAAGTTTTTCTCCACTCCAGAAAGTGAATTAAATAACATTTGTAGGCCTTTATTGTTCAATCAAAAACGCCCGATTTTTAACGAAAGAGATAACCACCCCCCCTTACGACATGCTTCAGAAACTAAAAAAATGGTCCGTTTTCAAATGTTGCCTCTTTGAACTACAATTCACATTTGTACGTGGAAAAGCACTTTTAAAGATCAAATGAGATGTTTAAAGTGATTTTCATGCTTCCAGGGGCCTTAAACACAAGATTTGAGTAATGGGTAAAAGTGAATGAAAATGGCCAATTTACTCACTCTGAGGCATTAAAAAGTGTTTCTCCTCCACGGGAAGTGAATTAAATACCATTTGGAGGTCTTTATTGTTCAAGCGAAAACGCCTGATTTTTGATGAAAGAGATAACCACCCCCCCTTACGACATGCTTCTGAAACTGAAAAAATGGTTCATTTTCAAATGTTGCGTCTTTGAACCACAATTAACATTTGTACGTGAATAAACACTTTTAGAGCTAAAATTAGATGTTTAAAGTGATTTTCAAGCTTCCAGGGGCCCTAAACACGAGATTTGAAAAATGGGTAACCGTGAATGAAAATGGCCAATTTTTTCACTCTGCGGCCTTAAAAAGTGTTTCTCCTCCACGGAAAGTGAATAAAATAACATTTGGATGCCTTTATTGTTCAATCAAAAACGCCCGTTTTTTGGTGAAAAAGATAACCACCCCCCCTTACGACATGCTTCAGAAACGAAAAAAATGGTCCATTTTCAAATGTTGCGTCTTTGAACTACAATTCACATTTGTACGTGGATAATCACTTTTAGAGATAAAATTAGATGTTTAAAATGATTTACAAGCTTCCAGGGGCCCTAAACACAAGATATGAGGAATGGGTAAATATGAATGAAAATGGCCAATTTATTCACTCTGAGGCCTTAAAAAGTTTTTCTCCACTCCAGAAAGTGAATTAAATAACATTTGTAGACCTTTATTGTTCAATCAAAAATGCCCGATTTTTGACGAAAGAGATAACCACCCCCCTTACGACATGCTTCAGAAACAAAAAAAATGGTTCATTTTCAAATGTTGCATCTTTGAACGACAATCCACATTTGTACGTGGATAAACACTTTTAGAGATAAAATTAGATGTTTAAAGTGATTTTCATGCTTCCAGGGGCCTTAAACACAAGATTTGAGTAATGGGTAAAAGTGAATGAAAATGGCCAATTTACTCACTCTGAGGCATTAAAAAGTGTTTCTCCTCCACGGGAAGTGAATTAAATACCATTTGGAGGTCTTTATTGTTCAAGCGAAAACGCCTGATTTTTGATGAAAGAGATAACCACCCCCCCTTACGACATGCTTCTGAAACTGAAAAAATGGTTCATTTTCAAATGTTGCGTCTTTGAACCACAATTAACATTTGTACGTGAATAAACACTTTTAGAGCTAAAATTAGATGTTTAAAGTGATTTTCAAGCTTCCAGGGGCCCTAAACACGAGATTTGAAAAATGGGTAACCGTGAATGAAAATGGCCAATTTTTTCACTCTGCGGCCTTAAAAAGTGTTTCTCCTCCACGGAAAGTGAATAAAATAACATTTGGATGCCTTTATTGTTCAATCAAAAACGCCCGTTTTTTGGTGAAAAAGATAACCACCCCCCCTTACGACATGCGTCAGAAACGAAAAAAATGGTCCATTTTCAAATGTTGCGTCTTTGAACTACAATTCACATTTGTACGTGGATGATCACTTTTAGAGATAAAATTAGATGTTTAAAGTGATTTACAAGCTTCCAGGGGCCCTAAACACAAGATATGAGGAATGGGTAAATATGAATGAAAATGGCCAATTTATTCACTCTGAGGCCTTAAAAAGTTTTTCTCCACTCCAGAAAGTGAATTAAATAACATTTGTAGGCCTTTATTGTTCAATCAAAAACGCCCGATTTTTGACGAAAGAGATAACCACCCCCCCTTACGACATGCTTCAGAAACTAAAAAAGTGGTCCGTTTTTAAATGTAGCCTCTTTGAACTACAATTCACATTTGTACGTGGAAAAGCACTTTTAAAGATCAAATGAGATGTTTAAAGTGATTTTCATGCTTCCAGGGGCCTTAAACACAAGATTTGAGAAATGGGTAAAAGTGAATGAAAATGGCCAATTTACTCACTCTGAGGCCTTAAAAAGTGTTTCTCCTCCACGGGAAGTGAATTAAATACCATTTTTAGGTCTTTATTGTTCAAGCGAAAACGCCTGATTTTTGATGAAAGAGATAACCACCCCCCCTTACGACATGCTTCTGAAACTGAAAAAATGGTTCATTTTCAAATGTTGCGTCTTTGAACCACAATCAACATTTGTACGTGGATAAACACTTTTAGAGCTAAAATTAGATGTTTAAAGTGATTTTCAAGCTTCCAGGGGCCCTAAACACGAGATTTGAGAAATGGGTAAACGTGAATGAAAATGGCCAATTTACTCACTCTGCGGCCTTAAAAAGTGTTTCTCCTCCACGGAAAGTGAATAAAATAACATTTGGATGACTTTATTGTTCAATCAAAAACGCCCGTTTTTGGTGAAAAAGATAACCACCCCCCTTACGACATGCTTCAGAAACAAAAAAAATGGTCCATTTTCAAATGTTGCGTCTTTGAACTACAATTCACATTTGTACGTGGATAATCACTTTTAGAGATAAAATTAGATGTTTAAAGTGATTTACAAGCTTCCAGGGGCCCTAAACACAAGATATGAGGAATGGGTAAATATGAATGAAAATGGCCAATTTATTCACTTTGAGGCCTTAAAAAGTTTTTCTCCACTCCAGAAAGTGAATTAAATAACATTTGTAGACCTTTATTGTTCAATCAAAAACGCCTGATTTTTGACGAAAGAGATAACCACCCCCCCTTACGACATGCTTCCGAAACAAAAAAAATGGTTCATTTTCAAATGTTGCATCTTTGAACGACAATACACATTTGTACGTGGATAAACACTTTTAGTGATAAAATTAGATGTTTAAAGTGATTTTCAAGCTTCCAGGGGCCCTAAACACAAGATTTGAGAAATGGGTAAAAGTGAATGAAAATGGCCAATTTACTCACTCTGAGGCCTTAAAAAGTGTTTCTCCTGAACGGGAAGTGAATTAAATAACATTTGGAGGCCTTTATTGTTCAAGCGAAAACGCCCGATTATTGACGAAAGAGATAACCACCCCCCCTTACGACATGCTTCAGAAACGAAAAAAATGGTCCGTTTTCAAATGTTGCGTCTTTGAATGACAATCCACATTTGTACGTGGATAATCACTTTTAGAGCTAAAATTAGATGTTTAAAGTGATTTTCAAGCTTCCAGGGGCCCTAAACACAAGATTTGAGAAATGGGTAAAAGTGAATGAAAATGGCCAATTTACTCACTCTGAGGCCTTAAAAAGTGTTTCTCCTCCACGGGAAGTGAATTAAATACCATTTGGAGGCCTTTATTGTTCAAGCGAAAACGCCTGATTTTTGATGAAAGAGATAACCACCCCCCCTTACGACATGCTTCAGAAACAAAAAAAATGGTCCATTTTCAAATGTTGCGTCTTTGAACTACAATTCACATTTGTACATGGATAATCACTTTTAGAGATAAAATTAGATGTTTAAAGTGATTTACAAGCTTCCAGGGGCCCTAAACACAAGATATGAGGAATGGGTAAATATGAATGAAAATGGCCAATTTATTCACTCTGAGGCCTTAAAAAGTTTTTCTCCACTCCAGAAAGTGAATTAAATAACATTTGTAGACCTTTATTGTTCAATCAAAAACGCCCGATTTTTGACGAAAGAGATAACCACCCCCCCCGTACGACATGCTTCAGAAACAAAAAAAATGGTTCTTTTTCAAATGTTGCATCTTTGAACGACAATCCACATTTGTACGTGGATAAACACTTTTAGAGATAAAATGAGATGTTTAAAGTGATTTTCAAGCTTCCAGGGGCCCTAAACACAAGATTTGAGAAATGGGAAAAAGTGAATGAAAATGGCCAATTTACTCACTCTGAGGCCTTAAAAAGTGTTTCTCCTCAACAGGAAGTGAATTAAATAACATTTGTAGGCTTTTATTGTTCAAGCGAAAACGCCCGATTATTGACGAAAGAGATAACCACCCCCCCTTACGACATGCTTCAGAAACGAAAAAAATGGTCCGTTTTCAAATGTTGCGTCTTTGAATGACAATCCACATTTGTACGTGGATAATCACTTTTAGAGCTAAAATTAGATGTTTAAAGTGATTTACAAGCTTCCAGGGGCCCTAAACACAAGATATGAGGAATGGGTAAATATGAATGAAAATGGCCAATTTATTCACTCTGAGGCCTTAAAAAGTTTTTCTCCACTCCAGAAAGTGAATTAAATAACATTTTTAGGCCTTTATTGTTCAATCAAAAACGCCCGATTTTTGACGAGAGATAACCACCCCCCTTACGACATGCTTCAGAAACTAAAAAAATGGTCCGTTTTCAAATGCTGCCTCTTTGAACTACAATTCACATTTGTACGTGGAAAAGCACTTTTGAAGATTAAATGAGATGTTTAAAGTGATTTTCATGCTTCCAGGGGCCTTAAACACAAGATTTGAGGAATGGGTAAAAGTGAATGAAAATGGCCAATTTACTCACTCTGAGGCCTTAAAAAGTGTTTCTCCTCCACGGGAAGTGAATTAAATACCATTTGGAGGTCTTTATTGTTCAAGCGAAAACGCCTGATTTTTGATGAAAGAGATAACCACCCCCCCGTACGACATGCTTCTGAAACTGAAAAAATGGTTCATTTTCAAATGTTGCGTCTTTGAACCACAATTAACATTTGTACGTGGATAAACACTTTTAGAGCTAAAATTAGATGTTTAAAGTGATTTTCAAGCTTCCAGGGGCCCTAAACACGAGATTTGAGAAATGGGTAACCGTGAATGAAAATGGCCAATTTACTCGCTCTGCGGCCTTAAAAAGTGTTTCTCCTCCACGGAAAGTGAATAAAATAACATTTGGATGCCTTTATTGTTCAATCAAAAACGCCTGTTTTTTGGTGAAAAAGATAACACCCCCCCTTACGACATGCTTCAGAAACAAAAAAAATGTTCCATTTTCAAATGTTGCGTCTTTGAACTACAATTCACATTTGTACGTGAATGATCACTTTTAGAGATAAAATTAGATGTTTAAAGTGATTTACAAGCTTCCAGGGGCCCTAAACACAAGATATGAGGAATGGGTAAATATGAATGAAAATGGCCAATTTATTCACTCTGAGGCCTTAAAAAGTTTTTCTCCACTCCAGAAAGTGAATTAAATAACATTTGTAGGCCTTTATTGTTCAATCAAAAACGCCCGATTTTTAACGAAAGAGATAACCACCCCCCCTTACGACATGCTTCAGAAACTAAAAAAATGGTCCGTTTTCAAATGTTGCCTCTTTGAACTACAATTCACATTTGTACGTGGAAAAGCACTTTTAAAGATCAAATGAGATGTTTAAAGTGATTTTCATGCTTCCAGGGGCCTTAAACACAAGATTTGAGTAATGGGTAAAAGTGAATGAAAATGGCCAATTTACTCACTCTGAGGCATTAAAAAGTGTTTCTCCTCCACGGGAAGTGAATTAAATACCATTTGGAGGTCTTTATTGTTCAAGCGAAAACGCCTGATTTTTGATGAAAGAGATAACCACCCCCCCTTACGACATGCTTCTGAAACTGAAAAAATGGTTCATTTTCAAATGTTGCGTCTTTGAACCACAATTAACATTTGTACGTGAATAAACACTTTTAGAGCTAAAATTAGATGTTTAAAGTGATTTTCAAGCTTCCAGGGGCCCTAAACACGAGATTTGAAAAATGGGTAACCGTGAATGAAAATGGCCAATTTTTTCACTCTGCGGCCTTAAAAAGTGTTTCTCCTCCACGGAAAGTGAATAAAATAACATTTGGATGCCTTTATTGTTCAATCAAAAACGCCCGTTTTTTGGTGAAAAAGATAACCACCCCCCCTTACGACATGCTTCAGAAACGAAAAAAATGGTCCATTTTCAAATGTTGCGTCTTTGAACTACAATTCACATTTGTACGTGGATAATCACTTTTAGAGATAAAATTAGATGTTTAAAATGATTTACAAGCTTCCAGGGGCCCTAAACACAAGATATGAGGAATGGGTAAATATGAATGAAAATGGCCAATTTATTCACTCTGAGGCCTTAAAAAGTTTTTCTCCACTCCAGAAAGTGAATTAAATAACATTTGTAGACCTTTATTGTTCAATCAAAAATGCCCGATTTTTGACGAAAGAGATAACCACCCCCCTTACGACATGCTTCAGAAACAAAAAAAATGGTTCATTTTCAAATGTTGCATCTTTGAACGACAATCCACATTTGTACGTGGATAAACACTTTTAGAGATAAAATTAGATGTTTAAAGTGATTTTCATGCTTCCAGGGGCCTTAAACACAAGATTTGAGTAATGGGTAAAAGTGAATGAAAATGGCCAATTTACTCACTCTGAGGCATTAAAAAGTGTTTCTCCTCCACGGGAAGTGAATTAAATACCATTTGGAGGTCTTTATTGTTCAAGCGAAAACGCCTGATTTTTGATGAAAGAGATAACCACCCCCCCTTACGACATGCTTCTGAAACTGAAAAAATGGTTCATTTTCAAATGTTGCGTCTTTGAACCACAATTAACATTTGTACGTGAATAAACACTTTTAGAGCTAAAATTAGATGTTTAAAGTGATTTTCAAGCTTCCAGGGGCCCTAAACACGAGATTTGAAAAATGGGTAACCGTGAATGAAAATGGCCAATTTTTTCACTCTGCGGCCTTAAAAAGTGTTTCTCCTCCACGGAAAGTGAATAAAATAACATTTGGATGCCTTTATTGTTCAATCAAAAACGCCCGTTTTTTGGTGAAAAAGATAACCACCCCCCCTTACGACATGCGTCAGAAACGAAAAAAATGGTCCATTTTCAAATGTTGCGTCTTTGAACTACAATTCACATTTGTACGTGGATGATCACTTTTAGAGATAAAATTAGATGTTTAAAGTGATTTACAAGCTTCCAGGGGCCCTAAACACAAGATATGAGGAATGGGTAAATATGAATGAAAATGGCCAATTTATTCACTCTGAGGCCTTAAAAAGTTTTTCTCCACTCCAGAAAGTGAATTAAATAACATTTGTAGGCCTTTATTGTTCAATCAAAAACGCCCGATTTTTGACGAAAGAGATAACCACCCCCCCTTACGACATGCTTCAGAAACTAAAAAAGTGGTCCGTTTTTAAATGTAGCCTCTTTGAACTACAATTCACATTTGTACGTGGAAAAGCACTTTTAAAGATCAAATGAGATGTTTAAAGTGATTTTCATGCTTCCAGGGGCCTTAAACACAAGATTTGAGAAATGGGTAAAAGTGAATGAAAATGGCCAATTTACTCACTCTGAGGCCTTAAAAAGTGTTTCTCCTCCACGGGAAGTGAATTAAATACCATTTTTAGGTCTTTATTGTTCAAGCGAAAACGCCTGATTTTTGATGAAAGAGATAACCACCCCCCCTTACGACATGCTTCTGAAACTGAAAAAATGGTTCATTTTCAAATGTTGCGTCTTTGAACCACAATCAACATTTGTACGTGGATAAACACTTTTAGAGCTAAAATTAGATGTTTAAAGTGATTTTCAAGCTTCCAGGGGCCCTAAACACGAGATTTGAGAAATGGGTAAACGTGAATGAAAATGGCCAATTTACTCACTCTGCGGCCTTAAAAAGTGTTTCTCCTCCACGGAAAGTGAATAAAATAACATTTGGATGCCTTTATTGTTCAATCAAAAACGCCCGTTTTTGGTGAAAAAGATAACCACCCCCCTTACGACATGCTTCAGAAACAAAAAAAATGGTCCATTTTCAAATGTTGCGTCTTTGAACTACAATTCACATTTGTACGTGGATAATCACTTTTAGAGATAAAATTAGATGTTTAAAGTGATTTACAAGCTTCCAGGGGCCCTAAACACAAGATATGAGGAATGGGTAAATATGAATGAAAATGGCCAATTTATTCACTTTGAGGCCTTAAAAAGTTTTTCTCCACTCCAGAAAGTGAATTAAATAACATTTGTAGACCTTTATTGTTCAATCAAAAACGCCTGATTTTTGACGAAAGAGATAACCACCCCCCCTTACGACATGCTTCCGAAACAAAAAAAATGGTTCATTTTCAAATGTTGCATCTTTGAACGACAATACACATTTGTACGTGGATAAACACTTTTAGTGATAAAATTAGATGTTTAAAGTGATTTTCAAGCTTCCAGGGGCCCTAAACACAAGATTTGAGAAATGGGTAAAAGTGAATGAAAATGGCCAATTTACTCACTCTGAGGCCTTAAAAAGTGTTTCTCCTGAACGGGAAGTGAATTAAATAACATTTGTAGGCCTTTATTGTTCAAGCGAAAACGCCCGATTATTGACGAAAGAGATAACCACCCCCCCTTACGACATGCTTCAGAAACGAAAAAAATGGTCCGTTTTCAAATGTTGCGTCTTTGAATGACAATCCACATTTGTACGTGGATAATCACTTTTAGAGCTAAAATTAGATGTTTAAAGTGATTTTCAAGCTTCCAGGGGCCCTAAACACAAGATTTGAGAAATGGGTAAAAGTGAATGAAAATGGCCAATTTACTCACTCTGAGGCCTTAAAAAGTGTTTCTCCTCCACGGGAAGTGAATTAAATACCATTTGGAGGCCTTTATTGTTCAAGCGAAAACGCCTGATTTTTGATGAAAGAGATAACCACCCCCCCTTACGACATGCTTCAGAAACAAAAAAAATGGTCCATTTTCAAATGTTGCGTCTTTGAACTACAATTCACATTTGTACATGGATAATCACTTTTAGAGATAAAATTAGATGTTTAAAGTGATTTACAAGCTTCCAGGGGCCCTAAACACAAGATATGAGGAATGGGTAAATATGAATGAAAATGGCCAATTTATTCACTCTGAGGCCTTAAAAAGTTTTTCTCCACTCCAGAAAGTGAATTAAATAACATTTGTAGACCTTTATTGTTCAATCAAAAACGCCCGATTTTTGACGAAAGAGATAACCACCCCCCCCGTACGACATGCTTCAGAAACAAAAAAAATGGTTCTTTTTCAAATGTTGCATCTTTGAACGACAATCCACATTTGTACGTGGATAAACACTTTTAGAGATAAAATGAGATGTTTAAAGTGATTTTCAAGCTTCCAGGGGCCCTAAACACAAGATTTGAGAAATGGGAAAAAGTGAATGAAAATGGCCAATTTACTCACTCTGAGGCCTTAAAAAGTGTTTCTCCTCAACAGGAAGTGAATTAAATAACATTTGTAGGCTTTTATTGTTCAAGCGAAAACGCCCGATTATTGACGAAAGAGATAACCACCCCCCCTTACGACATGCTTCAGAAAC
Source organism: Triturus cristatus (assembly GCF_964204655.1). Lineage (NCBI taxonomy): Eukaryota > Metazoa > Chordata > Amphibia > Caudata > Salamandridae > Triturus > Triturus cristatus. Next base: position 931,078,341 of record NC_140587.1, on the reverse strand, counting down.
GAAAAAAATGGTCCGTTTTCAAATGTTGCGTCTTTGAATGACAATCCACATTTGTACGTGGATAATCACTTTTAGAGCTAAAATTAGATGTTTAAAGTGATTTACAAGCTTCCAGGGGCCCTAAACACAAGATATGAGGAATGGGTAAATATGAATGAAAATGGCCAATTTATTCACTCTGAGGCCTTAAAAAGTTTTTCTCCACTCCAGAAAGTGAATTAAATAACATTTGTAGACCTTTATTGTTCAATCAAAAACGCCCGATTTTTGACGAAAGAGATAACCACCCCCCCTTACGACATGCTTCAGAAACAAAAAAAATGGTTCATTTTCAAATGTTGCATCTTTGAACGACAATCCACATTTGTACGTGGATAAACACTTTTAGAGATAAAATTAGATGTTTAAAGTGATTTTCAAGCTTCCAGGGGCCCTAAACACAAGATTTGAGAAATGGGTAAAAGTGAATGAAAATGGCCAATTTACTCACTCTGAGGCCTTAAAAAGTGTTTCTCCTCAACGGGAAGTGAATTAAATAACATTTGTAGGCCTTTATTGTTCAAGCGAAAACGCCCGATTTTTGGTGAAAAAGATAACCACCCCCCCTTACGACATGCTTCTGAAACTAAAAAAATGGTTCATTTTCAAATGTTGCGTCTTTTGAACTACAATTAACATTGTACGTGGATAATCACTTTTAGAGATAAAATGAGATGTTTAAAGTGATTTTCAAGCTTCCAGGGGCCCTAAACACGAGATTTGAGAAATGGGTAACCGTGAATGAAAATGGCCAATTTACTCACTCTGCGGCCTTAAAAAGTGTTTCTCCTCCACGGAAAGTGAATAAAATAACATTTGGATGCCTTTATTGTTCAATCAAAAACGCCCGTTTTTTGGTGAAAAAGATAACCACCCCCCCTTACGACATGCTTCAGAAACGAAAAAAATGTTCCATTTTCAAATGTTGCGTCTTTGAACTACAATTCACATTTGTACGTGAATGATCACTTTTAGAGATAAAATTAGATGTTTAAAGTGATTTACGAGCTTCCAGGGGCCCTAAACACAAGATATGAGGAATGGGTAAATATGAATGAAAATGGCCAATTTATTCACTCTGAGGCCTTAAAAAGTTTTTCTCCACTCCAGAAAGTGAATTAAATAACATTTTTAGGCCTTTATTGTTCAATCAAAAACGCCCGATTTTTGACGAGAGATAACCACCCCCCCTTACGACATGCTTCAGAAACTAAAAAAATGGTCCGTTTTCAAATGCTGCCTCTTTGAACTACAATTCACATTTGTACGTGGAAAAGCACTTTTAAAGATCAAATGAGATGTTTAAAGTGATTTTCATGCTTCCAGGGGCCTTAAACACAAGATTTGAGGAATGGGTAAAAGTGAATGAAAATGGCCAATTTACTCACTCTGAGGCCTTAAAAAGTGTTTCTCCTCCACGGGAAGTGAATTAAATACCATTTGGAGGTCTTTATTGTTCAAGCGAAAACGCCTGATTTTTGATGAAAGAGATAACCACCCCCCCGTACGACATGCTTCTGAAACTGAAAAAATGGTTCATTTTCAAATGTTGCGTCTTTGAACCACAATTAACATTTGTACGTGGATAAACACTTTTAGAGCTAAAATTAGATGTTTAAAGTGATTTTCAAGCTTCCAGGGGCCCTAAACACGAGATTTGAGAAATGGGTAACCGTGAATGAAAATGGCCAATTTACTCGCTCTGCGGCCTTAAAAAGTGTTTCTCCTCCACGGAAAGTGAATAAAATAACATTTGGATGCCTTTATTGTTCAATCAAAAACGCCTGTTTTTTGGTGAAAAAGATAACCACCCCCCCTTACGACATGCTTCAGAAACAAAAAAAATGTTCCATTTTCAAATGTTGCGTCTTTGAACTACAATTCACATTTGTACGTGAATGATCACTTTTAGAGATAAAATTAGATGTTTAAAGTGATTTACAAGCTTCCAGGGGCCCTAAACACAAGATATGAGGAATGGGTAAATATGAATGAAAATGGCCAATTTATTCACTCTGAGGCCTTAAAAAGTTTTTCTCCACTCCAGAAAGTGAATTAAATAACATTTGTAGGCCTTTATTGTTCAATCAAAAACGCCCGATTTTTGACGAAAGAGATAACCACCCCCCCCTTACGACATGCTTCAGAAACTAAAAAAATGGTCCGTTTTCAAATGTTGCCTCTTTGAACTACAATTCACATTTGTACGTGGAAAAGCACTTTTAAAGATCAAATGAGATGTTTAAAGTGATTTTCATGCTTCCAGGGGCCTTAAACACAAGATTTGAGTAATGGGTAAAAGTGAATGAAAATGGCCAATTTACTCACTCTGAGGCATTAAAAAGTGTTTCTCCTCCACGGGAAGTGAATTAAATACCATTTGGAGGTCTTTGTTGTTCAAGCGAAAACGCCTGATTTTTGATGAAAGAGATAACCACCCCCCCTTACGACATGCTTCTGAAACTGAAAAAATGGTTCATTTTCAAATGTTGCGTCTTTGAACCACAATTAACATTTGTACGTGGATAAACACTTTTAGAGCTAAAATTAGATGTTTAAAGTGATTTTCAAGCTTCCAGGGGCCCTAAACACGAGATTTGAAAAATGGGTAACCGTGAATGAAAATGGCCAATTTTTTCACTCTGCGGCCATAAAAAGTGTTTCTCCTCCACGGAAAGTGAATAAAATAACATTTGGATGCCTTTATTGTTCAATCAAAAACGCCCGTTTTTTGGTGAAAAAGATTACCACCCCCCCTTACGACATGCTTCAGAAACGAAAAAAATGGTCCATTTTCAAATGTTGCGTCTTTGAACTACAATTCACATTTGTACGTGGATGATCACTTTTAGAGATAAAATTAGATGTTTAAAGTGATTTACAAGCTTCCAGGGGCCCTAAACACAAGATATGAGGAATGGGTAAATATGAATGAAAATGGCCAATTTATTCACTCTGAGGCCTTAAAAAGTTTTTCTCCACTCCAGAAAGTGAATTAAATAACATTTGTAGGCCTTTATTGTTCAATCAAAAACGCCCGATTTTTGACGAAAGAGATAACCACCCCCCCTTACGACATGCTTCAAAAACTAAAAAAATGGTCCGTTTTTAAATGTAGCCTCTTTGAACTACAATTCACATTTGTACGTGGAAAAGCACTTTTAAAGATCAAATGAGATGTTTAAAGTGATTTTCATGCTTCCAGGGGCCTTAAACACAAGATTTGAGGAATGGGTAAAAGTGAATGAAAATGGCCAATTTACTCACTCTGAGGCCTTAAAAAGTGTTTCTCCTCCACGGGAAGTGAATTAAATAACATTTGTAGGCCTTTATTGTTCAAGCGAGAACGGCCGATTATTGACGAAAGAGATAACCACCCCCCCTTAAGACATGCTTCAGAAACGTAAAAAATGGCCCGTTTTCAAATGTTGCGTCTTTGAATGACAATCCACATTTGTACGTGGATAATCACTTTTAGAGCTAAAATGAGATGTTTAAAGTGATTTTCAAGCTTCCAGGGGCCCTAAACACGAGATTTGAAAAATGGGTAACCGTGAATGAAAATGGCCAATTTTTTCACTCTGCGGCCTTAAAAAGTGTTTCTCCTCCACGGAAAGTGAATAAAATAACATTTGGATGCCTTTATTGTTCAATCAAAAACGCCTGTTTCTTGGTGAAAAAGATAACCACCCCCCTTACGCCATGCTTCAGAAACGAAAAAAATGGTCCATTTTCAAATGTTGCGTCTTTGAACTACAATTCACATTTGTACGTAGATGATTACTTTTAGAGATAAAATTAGATGTTTAAAGTGATTTACAAGCTTTCAGGGGCCTTAAACACAAGATTTGAGAAATGGGTAAAAGTGAATGAAAATGGCCAATTTACTCACTCTGAGGCCTTAAAAAGTGTTTCTCCTCAACGGGAAGTGAATTAAATAACATTTGTAGGCCTTTATTGTTCAAGCAAAAACGCCGATTATTGACGAAAGAGATAACCACCCCCCCTTACGACATGCTTCAGAAACGAAAAAAATGGTCCGTTTTCAAATGTTGCGTCTTTGAATGACAATCCACATTTGTACGTGGATAATCACTTTTAGAGCTAAAATTAGATGTTTAAAGTGATTTTCAAGCTTCCAGGGGCCCTAAACACAAGATTTGAGAAATGGGTAAAAGTGAATGAAAATGGCCAATTTACTCACTCTGAGGCCTTAAAAAGTGTTTCTCCTCCACGGGAAGTGAATTAAATACCATTTGGAGGCCTTTATTGTTCAAGCGAAAACGCCTGATTTTTGATGAAAGAGATAACCACCCCCCTTACGACATGCTTCTGAAACTAAAAAAATGGTTCATTTTCAAATGTTGCGTCTTTTGAACTACAATTAACATTGTACGTGGATAATCACTTTTAGAGATAAAATTAGATGTTTAAAGTGATTTACAAGCTTCCAGGGGCCCTAAACACAAGATATGAGGAATGGGTAAATATGAATGAAAATGGCCAATTTATTCACTCTGAGGCCTTAAAAAGTTTTTCTCCACTCCAGAAAGTGAATTAAATAAAATTTGTAGACCTTTATTGTTCAATCAAAAACGCCCGATTTTTGACGAAAGAGATAACCACCCCCCCTTACGACATGCTTCAGAAACAAAAAAAATGGTTCATTTTCAAATGTTGCATCTTTGAACGACAATCCACATTTGTACGTGGACAAACACTTTTAGAGATAAAATTAGATGTTTAAAGTGATTTTCAAGCTTCCAGGGGCCCTAAACACAAGATTTGAGAAATGGGTAAAAGTGAATGAAAATGGCCAATTTACTCACTCTGAGGCCTTAAAAAGTGTTTCTCCTCAACGGGAAGTGAATTAAATAACATTTGTAGGCCTTTATTGTTCAAGCGAAAACGCCCGATGATTGACGAAAGAGATAACCACCCCCCCTTACGACATGCTTCAGAAACGAAAAAAATGGTCCGTTTTCAAATGTTGCGTCTTTGAATGACAATCCACATTTGTACGTGGATAATCACTTTTAGAGCTAAAATTAGATGTTTAAAGTGATTTTCAAGCTTCCAGGGGCCCTAAACACAAGATTTGAGAAATGGGTAAAAGTGAATGAAAATGGCCAATTTACTCACTCTGAGGCCTTAAAAAGTGTTTCTCCTCCACGGGAAGTGAATTAAATACCATTTGGAGGCCTTTATTGTTCAAGCAAAAACGCCTGATTTTTGATGAAAGAGATAACCACCCCCCCTTACGACATGCTTCTGAAACTAAAAAAATGGTTCATTTTCAAATGTTGCGTCTTTTGAACTACAATTAACATTGTACATGGATAATCACGTTTAGAGATAAAATGAGATGTTTAAAGTGATTTTCAAGCTTCCAGGGGCCCTAAACACGAGATTTGAAAAATGGGTAACCGTGAATGAAAATGGCCAATTTTTTCACTCTGCGGCCTTAAAAAGTGTTTCTCCTCCACGGAAAGTGAATAAAATAACATTTGGATGCCTTTATTGTTCAATCAAAAACGCCCGTTTTTTGGTGAAAAAGATAACCACCCCCCCTTACGACATGCTTCAGAAACGAAAAAAATGGTCCATTTTCAAATGTTGCGTCTTTGAACTACAATTCACATTTGTACGTGGATAATCACTTTTAGAGATAAAATTGGATGTTTAAAGTGATTTACAAGCTTCCAGGGGCCCTAAACACAAGATATGAGGAATGGGTAAATATGAATGAAAATGGCCAATTTATTCACTCTGAGGCCTTAAAAAGTTTTTCTCCACTCCAGAAAGTGAATTAAATAACATTTGTAGGCCTTTATTGTTCAAGCGAAAACGCCCGATGATTGACGAAAGAGATAACCACCCCCCCTTATGACATGCTTCAGAAACGAAAAAAATGGTCCGTTTTCAAATGTTGCGTCTTTGAATGACAATCCACATTTGTACGTGGATAATCACTTTTAGAGCTAAAATTAGATGTTTAAAGTGATTTTCAAGCTTCCAGGGGCCCTAAACACAAGATTTGAGAAATGGGTAAAAGTGAATGAAAATGGCCAATTTACTCACTCTGAGGCCTTAAAAAGTGTTTCTCCTCCACGGGAAGTGAATTAAATACCATTTGGAGGCCTTTATTGTTCAAGCAAAAACGCCTGATTTTTGATGAAAGAGATAACCACCCCCCCTTACGACATGCTTCTGAAACTAAAAAAATGGTTCATTTTCAAATGTTGCGTCTTTTGAACTACAATTAACATTGTACATGGATAATCACGTTTAGAGATAAAATGAGATGTTTAAAGTGATTTTCAAGCTTCCAGGGGCCCTAAACATGAGATTTGAAAAATGGGTAACCGTGAATGAAAATGGCCAATTTTTTCACTCTGCGGCCTTAAAAAGTGTTTCTCCTCCACGGAAAGTGAATAAAATAACATTTGGATGCCTTTATTGTTCAATCAAAAACGCCCGTTTTTTGGTGAAAAAGATAACCACCCCCCCTTACGACATGCTTCAGAAACAAAAAAAATGGTTCATTTTCAAATGTTGCATCTTTGAACGACAATCCACATTTGTACGTGGATAAACACTTTTAGAGATAAAATTAGATGTTTAAAGTGATTTTCAAGCTTCCAGGGGCCCTAAACACAAGATTTGAGAAATGGGTAAAAGTGAATGAAAATGGCCAATTTACTCACTCTGAGGCCTTAAAAAGTGTTTCTCCTCAACGGGAAGTGAATTAAATAACATTTGTAGGCCTTTATTGTTCAAGCGAAAACGCCCGATGATTGACGAAAGAGATAACCACCCCCCCTTACGACATGCTTCAGAAACGAAAAAAATGGTCCGTTTTCAAATGTTGCGTCTTTGAATGACAATCCACATTTGTACGTGGATAATCACTTTTAGAGCTAAAATTAGATGTTTAAAGTGATTTTCAAGCTTCCAGGGGCCCTAAACACGAGATTTGAGAAATGGGTAACCGTGAATGAAAATGGCCAATTTACTCGCTCTGCGGCCTTAAAAAGTGTTTCTCCTCCACGGAAAGTGAATAAAATAACATTTGGATGCCTTTATTGTTCAATCAAAAACGCCTGTTTTTTGGTGAAAAAGATAACACCCCCCCTTACGACATGCTTCAGAAACAAAAAAAATGTTCCATTTTCAAATGTTGCGTCTTTGAACTACAATTCACATTTGTACGTGAATGATCACTTTTAGAGATAAAATTAGATGTTTAAAGTGATTTACAAGCTTCCAGGGGCCCTAAACACAAGATATGAGGAATGGGTAAATATGAATGAAAATGGCCAATTTATTCACTCTGAGGCCTTAAAAAGTTTTTCTCCACTCCAGAAAGTGAATTAAATAACATTTGTAGGCCTTTATTGTTCAATCAAAAACGCCCGATTTTTGACGAAAGAGATAACCACCCCCCTTACGACATGCTTCAGAAACTAAAAAAATGGTCCGTTTTCAAATGTTGCCTCTTTGAACTACAATTCACATTTGTACGTGGAAAAGCACTTTTAAAGATCAAATGAGATGTTTAAAGTGATTTTCATGCTTCCAGGGGCCTTAAACACAAGATTTGAGTAATGGGTAAAAGTGAATGAAAATGGCCAATTTACTCACTCTGAGGCATTAAAAAGTGTTTCTCCTCCACGGGAAGTGAATTAAATACCATTTGGAGGTCTTTATTGTTCAAGCGAAAACGCCTGATTTTTGATGAAAGAGATAACCACCCCCCCTTACGACATGCTTCTGAAACTAAAAAAATGGTTCATTTTCAAATGTTGCGTCTTTGAACCACAATTAACATTTGTACGTGAATAAACACTTTTAGAGCTAAAATTAGATGTTTAAAGTGATTTTCAAGCTTCCAGGGGCCCTAAACACGAGATTTGAAAAATGGGTAACCGTGAATGAAAATGGCCAATTTTTTCACTCTGCGGCCTTAAAAAGTGTTTCTCCTCCACGGAAAGTGAATAAAATAACATTTGGATGCCTTTATTGTTCAATCAAAAACGCCCGTTTTTTGGTGAAAAAGATAACCACCCCCCCTTACGACATGCGTCAGAAACGAAAAAAATGGTCCATTTTCAAATGTTGCGTCTTTGAACTACAATTCACATTTGTACGTGGATGATCACTTTTAGAGATAAAATTAGATGTTTAAAGTGATTTACAAGCTTCCAGGGGCCCTAAACACAAGATATGAGGAATGGGTAAATATGAATGAAAATGGCCAATTTATTCACTCTGAGGCCTTAAAAAGTTTTTCTCCACTCCAGAAAGTGAATTAAATAACATTTGTAGGCCTTTATTGTTCAATCAAAAACGCCCGATTTTTGACGAAAGAGATAACCACCCCCCCTTACGACATGCTTCAGAAACTAAAAAAGTGGTCCGTTTTTAAATGTAGCCTCTTTGAACTACAATTCACATTTGTACGTGGAAAAGCACTTTTAAAGATCAAATGAGATGTTTAAAGTGATTTTCATGCTTCCAGGGGCCTTAAACACAAGATTTGAGAAATGGGTAAAAGTGAATGAAAATGGCCAATTTACTCACTCTGAGGCCTTAAAAAGTGTTTCTCCTCCACGGGAAGTGAATTAAATACCATTTTTAGGTCTTTATTGTTCAAGCGAAAACGCCTGATTTTTGATGAAAGAGATAACCACCCCCCCTTACGACATGCTTCTGAAACTGAAAAAATGGTTCATTTTCAAATGTTGCGTCTTTGAACCACAATCAACATTTGTACGTGGATAAACACTTTTAGAGCTAAAATTAGATGTTTAAAGTGATTTTCAAGCTTCCAGGGGCCCTAAACACGAGATTTGAGAAATGGGTAAACGTGAATGAAAATGGCCAATTTACTCACTCTGCGGCCTTAAAAAGTGTTTCTCCTCCACGGAAAGTGAATAAAATAACATTTGGATGCCTTTATTGTTCAATCAAAAACGCCCGTTTTTGGTGAAAAAGATAACCACCCCCCTTACGACATGCTTCAGAAACAAAAAAAATGGTCCATTTTCAAATGTTGCGTCTTTGAACTACAATTCACATTTGTACGTGGATAATCACTTTTAGAGATAAAATTAGATGTTTAAAGTGATTTACAAGCTTCCAGGGGCCCTAAACACAAGATATGAGGAATGGGTAAATATGAATGAAAATGGCCAATTTATTCACTTTGAGGCCTTAAAAAGTTTTTCTCCACTCCAGAAAGTGAATTAAATAACATTTGTAGACCTTTATTGTTCAATCAAAAACGCCTGATTTTTGACGAAAGAGATAACCACCCCCCCTTACGACATGCTTCCGAAACAAAAAAAATGGTTCATTTTCAAATGTTGCATCTTTGAACGACAATACACATTTGTACGTGGATAAACACTTTTAGTGATAAAATTAGATGTTTAAAGTGATTTTCAAGCTTCCAGGGGCCCTAAACACAAGATTTGAGAAATGGGTAAAAGTGAATGAAAATGGCCAATTTACTCACTCTGAGGCCTTAAAAAGTGTTTCTCCTGAACGGGAAGTGAATTAAATAACATTTGTAGGCCTTTATTGTTCAAGCGAAAACGCCCGATTATTGACGAAAGAGATAACCACCCCCCCTTACGACATGCTTCAGAAACGAAAAAAATGGTCCGTTTTCAAATGTTGCGTCTTTGAATGACAATCCACATTTGTACGTGGATAATCACTTTTAGAGCTAAAATTAGATGTTTAAAGTGATTTTCAAGCTTCCAGGGGCCCTAAACACAAGATTTGAGAAATGGGTAAAAGTGAATGAAAATGGCCAATTTACTCACTCTGAGGCCTTAAAAAGTGTTTCTCCTCCACGGGAAGTGAATTAAATACCATTTGGAGGCCTTTATTGTTCAAGCGAAAACGCCTGATTTTTGATGAAAGAGATAACCACCCCCCCTTACGACATGCTTCAGAAACAAAAAAAATGGTCCATTTTCAAATGTTGCGTCTTTGAACTACAATTCACATTTGTACATGGATAATCACTTTTAGAGATAAAATTAGATGTTTAAAGTGATTTACAAGCTTCCAGGGGCCCTAAACACAAGATATGAGGAATGGGTAAATATGAATGAAAATGGCCAATTTATTCACTCTGAGGCCTTAAAAAGTTTTTCTCCACTCCAGAAAGTGAATTAAATAACATTTGTAGACCTTTATTGTTCAATCAAAAACGCCCGATTTTTGACGAAAGAGATAACCACCCCCCCCGTACGACATGCTTCAGAAACAAAAAAAATGGTTCTTTTTCAAATGTTGCATCTTTGAACGACAATCCACATTTGTACGTGGATAAACACTTTTAGAGATAAAATGAGATGTTTAAAGTGATTTTCAAGCTTCCAGGGGCCCTAAACACAAGATTTGAGAAATGGGAAAAAGTGAATGAAAATGGCCAATTTACTCACTCTGAGGCCTTAAAAAGTGTTTCTCCTCAACAGGAAGTGAATTAAATAACATTTGTAGGCTTTTATTGTTCAAGCGAAAACGCCCGATTATTGACGAAAGAGATAACCACCCCCCCTTACGACATGCTTCAGAAACGAAAAAAATGGTCCGTTTTCAAATGTTGCGTCTTTGAATGACAATCCACATTTGTACGTGGATAATCACTTTTAGAGCTAAAATTAGATGTTTAAAGTGATTTACAAGCTTCCAGGGGCCCTAAACACAAGATATGAGGAATGGGTAAATATGAATGAAAATGGCCAATTTATTCACTCTGAGGCCTTAAAAAGTTTTTCTCCACTCCAGAAAGTGAATTAAATAACATTTGTAGGCCTTTATTGTTCAATCAAAAACGCCCGATTTTTGACGAAAGAGATAACCACCCCCCCTTACGACATGCTTCAGAAACTAAAAAAGTGGTCCGTTTTTAAATGTAGCCTCTTTGAACTACAATTCACATTTGTACGTGGAAAAGCACTTTTAAAGATCAAATGAGATGTTTAAAGTGATTTTCATGCTTCCAGGGGCCTTAAACACAAGATTTGAGAAATGGGTAAAAGTGAATGAAAATGGCCAATTTACTCACTCTGAGGCCTTAAAAAGTGTTTCTCCTCCACGGGAAGTGAATTAAATACCATTTTTAGGTCTTTATTGTTCAAGCGAAAACGCCTGATTTTTGATGAAAGAGATAACCACCCCCCCTTACGACATGCTTCTGAAACTGAAAAAATGGTTCATTTTCAAATGTTGCGTCTTTGAACCACAATCAACATTTGTACGTGGATAAACACTTTTAGAGCTAAAATTAGATGTTTAAAGTGATTTTCAAGCTTCCAGGGGCCCTAAACACGAGATTTGAGAAATGGGTAAACGTGAATGAAAATGGCCAATTTACTCACTCTGCGGCCTTAAAAAGTGTTTCTCCTCCACGGAAAGTGAATAAAATAACATTTGGATGCCTTTATTGTTCAATCAAAAACGCCCGTTTTTGGTGAAAAAGATAACCACCCCCCTTACGACATGCTTCAGAAACAAAAAAAATGGTCCATTTTCAAATGTTGCGTCTTTGAACTACAATTCACATTTGTACGTGGATAATCACTTTTAGAGATAAAATTAGATGTTTAAAGTGATTTACAAGCTTCCAGGGGCCCTAAACACAAGATATGAGGAATGGGTAAATATGAATGAAAATGGCCAATTTATTCACTTTGAGGCCTTAAAAAGTTTTTCTCCACTCCAGAAAGTGAATTAAATAACATTTGTAGACCTTTATTGTTCAATCAAAAACGCCTGATTTTTGACGAAAGAGATAACCACCCCCCCTTACGACATGCTTCCGAAACAAAAAAAATGGTTCATTTTCAAATGTTGCATCTTTGAACGACAATACACATTTGTACGTGGATAAACACTTTTAGTGATAAAATTAGATGTTTAAAGTGATTTTCAAGCTTCCAGGGGCCCTAAACACAAGATTTGAGAAATGGGTAAAAGTGAATGAAAATGGCCAATTTACTCACTCTGAGGCCTTAAAAAGTGTTTCTCCTGAACGGGAAGTGAATTAAATAACATTTGTAGGCCTTTATTGTTCAAGCGAAAACGCCCGATTATTGACGAAAGAGATAACCACCCCCCCTTACGACATGCTTCAGAAACGAAAAAAATGGTCCGTTTTCAAATGTTGCGTCTTTGAATGACAATCCACATTTGTACGTGGATAATCACTTTTAGAGCTAAAATTAGATGTTTAAAGTGATTTTCAAGCTTCCAGGGGCCCTAAACACAAGATTTGAGAAATGGGTAAAAGTGAATGAAAATGGCCAATTTACTCACTCTGAGGCCTTAAAAAGTGTTTCTCCTCCACGGGAAGTGAATTAAATACCATTTGGAGGCCTTTATTGTTCAAGCGAAAACGCCTGATTTTTGATGAAAGAGATAACCACCCCCCCTTACGACATGCTTCAGAAACAAAAAAAATGGTCCATTTTCAAATGTTGCGTCTTTGAACTACAATTCACATTTGTACATGGATAATCACTTTTAGAGATAAAATTAGATGTTTAAAGTGATTTACAAGCTTCCAGGGGCCCTAAACACAAGATATGAGGAATGGGTAAATATGAATGAAAATGGCCAATTTATTCACTCTGAGGCCTTAAAAAGTTTTTCTCCACTCCAGAAAGTGAATTAAATAACATTTGTAGACCTTTATTGTTCAATCAAAAACGCCCGATTTTTGACGAAAGAGATAACCACCCCCCCCGTACGACATGCTTCAGAAACAAAAAAAATGGTTCTTTTTCAAATGTTGCATCTTTGAACGACAATCCACATTTGTACGTGGATAAACACTTTTAGAGATAAAATGAGATGTTTAAAGTGATTTTCAAGCTTCCAGGGGCCCTAAACACAAGATTTGAGAAATGGGAAAAAGTGAATGAAAATGGCCAATTTACTCACTCTGAGGCCTTAAAAAGTGTTTCTCCTCAACAGGAAGTGAATTAAATAACATTTGTAGGCTTTTATTGTTCAAGCGAAAACGCCCGATTATTGACGAAAGAGATAACCACCCCCCCTTACGACATGCTTCAGAAACGAAAAAAATGGTCCGTTTTCAAATGTTGCGTCTTTGAATGACAATCCACATTTGTACGTGGATAATCACTTTTAGAGCTAAAATTAGATGTTTAAAGTGATTTACAAGCTTCCAGGGGCCCTAAACACAAGATATGAGGAATGGGTAAATATGAATGAAAATGGCCAATTTATTCACTCTGAGGCCTTAAAAAGTTTTTCTCCACTCCAGAAAGTGAATTAAATAACATTTGTAGACCTTTATTGTTCAATCAAAAACGCCCGATTTTTGACGAAAGAGATAACCACCCCCCCTTACGACATGCTTCAGAAACAAAAAAAATGGTTCATTTTCAAATGTTGCATCTTTGAACGACAATCCACATTTGTACGTGGATAAACACTTTTAGAGATAAAATTAGATGTTTAAAGTGATTTTCAAGCTTCCAGGGGCCCTAAACACAAGATTTGAGAAATGGGTAAAAGTGAATGAAAATGGCCAATTTACTCACTCTGAGGCCTTAAAAAGTGTTTCTCCTCAACGGGAAGTGAATTAAATAACATTTGTAGGCCTTTATTGTTCAAGCGAAAACGCCCGATTTTTGGTGAAAAAGATAACCACCCCCCCTTACGACATGCTTCTGAAACTAAAAAAATGGTTCATTTTCAAATGTTGCGTCTTTTGAACTACAATTAACATTGTACGTGGATAATCACTTTTAGAGATAAAATGAGATGTTTAAAGTGATTTTCAAGCTTCCAGGGGCCCTAAACACGAGATTTGAGAAATGGGTAACCGTGAATGAAAATGGCCAATTTACTCACTCTGCGGCCTTAAAAAGTGTTTCTCCTCCACGGAAAGTGAATAAAATAACATTTGGATGCCTTTATTGTTCAATCAAAAACGCCCGTTTTTTGGTGAAAAAGATAACCACCCCCCCTTACGACATGCTTCAGAAACGAAAAAAATGTTCCATTTTCAAATGTTGCGTCTTTGAACTACAATTCACATTTGTACGTGAATGATCACTTTTAGAGATAAAATTAGATGTTTAAAGTGATTTACGAGCTTCCAGGGGCCCTAAACACAAGATATGAGGAATGGGTAAATATGAATGAAAATGGCCAATTTATTCACTCTGAGGCCTTAAAAAGTTTTTCTCCACTCCAGAAAGTGAATTAAATAACATTTTTAGGCCTTTATTGTTCAATCAAAAACGCCCGATTTTTGACGAGAGATAACCACCCCCCCTTACGACATGCTTCAGAAACTAAAAAAATGGTCCGTTTTCAAATGCTGCCTCTTTGAACTACAATTCACATTTGTACGTGGAAAAGCACTTTTAAAGATCAAATGAGATGTTTAAAGTGATTTTCATGCTTCCAGGGGCCTTAAACACAAGATTTGAGGAATGGGTAAAAGTGAATGAAAATGGCCAATTTACTCACTCTGAGGCCTTAAAAAGTGTTTCTCCTCCACGGGAAGTGAATTAAATACCATTTGGAGGTCTTTATTGTTCAAGCGAAAACGCCTGATTTTTGATGAAAGAGATAACCACCCCCCCGTACGACATGCTTCTGAAACTGAAAAAATGGTTCATTTTCAAATGTTGCGTCTTTGAACCACAATTAACATTTGTACGTGGATAAACACTTTTAGAGCTAAAATTAGATGTTTAAAGTGATTTTCAAGCTTCCAGGGGCCCTAAACACGAGATTTGAAAAATGGGTAACCGTGAATGAAAATGGCCAATTTACTCGCTCTGCGGCCTTAAAAAGTGTTTCTCCTCCACGGAAAGTGAATAAAATAACATTTGGATGCCTTTATTGTTCAATCAAAAACGCCTGTTTTTTGGTGAAAAAGATAACCACCCCCCCTTACGACATGCTTCAGAAACAAAAAAAATGTTCCATTTTCAAATGTTGCGTCTTTGAACTACAATTCACATTTGTACGTGAATGATCACTTTTAGAGATAAAATTAGATGTTTAAAGTGATTTACAAGCTTCCAGGGGCCCTAAACACAAGATATGAGGAATGGGTAAATATGAATGAAAATGGCCAATTTATTCACTCTGAGGCCTTAAAAAGTTTTTCTCCACTCCAGAAAGTGAATTAAATAACATTTGTAGGCCTTTATTGTTCAATCAAAAACGCCCGATTTTTGACGAAAGAGATAACCACCCCCCCCTTACGACATGCTTCAGAAACTAAAAAAATGGTCCGTTTTCAAATGTTGCCTCTTTGAACTACAATTCACATTTGTACGTGGAAAAGCACTTTTAAAGATCAAATGAGATGTTTAAAGTGATTTTCATGCTTCCAGGGGCCTTAAACACAAGATTTGAGTAATGGGTAAAAGTGAATGAAAATGGCCAATTTACTCACTCTGAGGCATTAAAAAGTGTTTCTCCTCCACGGGAAGTGAATTAAATACCATTTGGAGGTCTTTATTGTTCAAGCGAAAACGCCTGATTTTTGATGAAAGAGATAACCACCCCCCCTTACGACATGCTTCTGAAACTGAAAAAATGGTTCATTTTCAAATGTTGCGTCTTTGAACCACAATTAACATTTGTACGTGGATAAACACTTTTAGAGCTAAAATTAGATGTTTAAAGTGATTTTCAAGCTTCCAGGGGCCCTAAACACGAGATTTGAAAAATGGGTAACCGTGAATGAAAATGGCCAATTTTTTCACTCTGCGGCCATAAAAAGTGTTTCTCCTCCACGAAAAGTGAATAAAATAACATTTGGATGCCTTTATTGTTCAATCAAAAACGCCCGTTTTTTGGTGAAAAAGATAACCACCCCCCCTTACGACATGCTTCAGAAACGAAAAAAATGGTCCATTTTCAAATGTTGCGTCTTTGAACTACAATTCACATTTGTACGTGGATGATCACTTTTAGAGATAAAATTAGATGTTTAAAGTGATTTACAAGCTTCCAGGGGCCCTAAACACAAGATATGAGGAATGGGTAAATATGAATGAAAATGGCCAATTTATTCACTCTGAGGCCTTAAAAAGTTTTTCTCCACTCCAGAAAGTGAATTAAATAACATTTGTAGGCCTTTATTGTTCAATCAAAAACGCCCGATTTTTGACGAAAGAGATAACCACCCCCCCTTACGACATGCTTCAGAAACTAAAAAAATGGTCCGTTTTTAAATGTAGCCTCTTTGAACTACAATTCACATTTGTACGTGGAAAAGCACTTTTAAAGATCAAATGAGATGTTTAAAGTGATTTTCATGCTTCCAGGGGCCTTAAACACAAGATTTGAGGAATGGGTAAAAGTGAATGAAAATGGCCAATTTACTCACTCTGAGGCCTTAAAAAGTGTTTCTCCTCCACGGGAAGTGAATTAAATAACATTTGTAGGCCTTTATTGTTCAAGCGAGAACGGCCGATTATTGACGAAAGAGATAACCACCCCCCCTTACGACATGCTTCAGAAACGTAAAAAATGGCCCGTTTTCAAATGTTGCGTCTTTGAATGACAATCCACATTTGTACGTGGATAATCACTTTTAGAGCTAAAATTAGATGTTTAAAGTGATTTTCAAGCTTCCAGGGGCCCTAAACACGAGATTTGAAAAATGGGTAACCGTGAATGAAAATGGCCAATTTTTTCACTCTGCGGCCTTAAAAAGTGTTTCTCCTCCACGGAAAGTGAATAAAATAACATTTGGATGCCTTTATTGTTCAATCAAAAACGCCTGTTTCTTGGTGAAAAAGATAACCACCCCCCTTACGCCATGCTTCAGAAACGAAAAAAATGGTCCATTTTCAAATGTTGCGTCTTTGAACTACAATTCACATTTGTACGTAGATGATTACTTTTAGAGATAAAATTAGATGTTTAAAGTGATTTACAAGCTTTCAGGGGCCCTAAACACAAGATTTGAGAAATGGGTAAAAGTGAATGAAAATGGCCAATTTACTCACTCTGAGGCCTTAAAAAGTGTTTCTCCTCAACGGGAAGTGAATTAAATAACATTTGTAGGCCTTTATTGTTCAAGCAAAAACGCCGATTATTGACGAAAGAGATAACCACCCCCCCTTACGACATGCTTCAGAAACGAAAAAAATGGTCCGTTTTCAAATGTTGCGTCTTTGAATGACAATCCACATTTGTACGTGGATAATCACTTTTAGAGCTAAAATTAGATGTTTAAAGTGATTTTCAAGCTTCCAGGGGCCCTAAACACAAGATTTGAGAAATGGGTAAAAGTGAATGAAAATGGCCAATTTACTCACTCTGAGGCCTTAAAAAGTGTTTCTCCTCCACGGGAAGTGAATTAAATACCATTTGGAGGCCTTTATTGTTCAAGCGAAAACGCCTGATTTTTGATGAAAGAGATAACCACCCCCCTTACGACATGCTTCTGAAACTAAAAAAATGGTTCATTTTCAAATGTTGCGTCTTTTGAACTACAATTAACATTGTACGTGGATAATCACTTTTAGAGAGAAAATTAGATGTTTAAAGTGATTTACAAGCTTCCAGGGGCCCTAAACACAAGATATGAGGAATGGGTAAATATGAATGAAAATGGCCAATTTATTCACTCTGAGGCCTTAAAAAGTTTTTCTCCACTCCAGAAAGTGAATTAAATAAAATTTGTAGACCTTTATTGTTCAATCAAAAACGCCCGATTTTTGACGAAAGAGATAACCACCCCCCCTTACGACATGCTTCAGAAACAAAAAAAATGGTTCATTTTCAAATGTTGCATCTTTGAACGACAATCCACATTTGTACGTGGACAAACACTTTTAGAGATAAAATTAGATGTTTAAAGTGATTTTCAAGCTTCCAGGGGCCCTAAACACAAGATTTGAGAAATGGGTAAAAGTGAATGAAAATGGCCAATTTACTCACTCTGAGGCCTTAAAAAGTGTTTCTCCTCAACGGGAAGTGAATTAAATAACATTTGTAGGCCTTTATTGTTCAAGCGAAAACGCCCGATGATTGACGAAAGAGATAACCACCCCCCCTTACGACATGCTTCAGAAACGAAAAAAATGGTCCGTTTTCAAATGTTGCGTCTTTGAATGACAATCCACATTTGTACGTGGATAATCACTTTTAGAGCTAAAATTAGATGTTTAAAGTGATTTTCAAGCTTCCAGGGGCCCTAAACACAAGATTTGAGAAATGGGTAAAAGTGAATGAAAATGGCCAATTTACTCACTCTGAGGCCTTAAAAAGTGTTTCTCCTCCACGGGAAGTGAATTAAATACCATTTGGAGGCCTTTATTGTTCAAGCAAAAACGCCTGATTTTTGATGAAAGAGATAACCACCCCCCCTTACGACATGCTTCTGAAACTAAAAAAATGGTTCATTTTCAAATGTTGCGTCTTTTGAACTACAATTAACATTGTACATGGATAATCACGTTTAGAGATAAAATGAGATGTTTAAAGTGATTTTCAAGCTTCCAGGGGCCCTAAACACGAGATTTGAAAAATGGGTAACCGTGAATGAAAATGGCCAATTTTTTCACTCTGCGGCCTTAAAAAGTGTTTCTCCTCCACGGAAAGTGAATAAAATAACATTTGGATGCCTTTATTGTTCAATCAAAAACGCCCGTTTTTTGGTGAAAAAGATAACCACCCCCCCTTACGACATGCTTCAGAAACGAAAAAAATGGTCCATTTTCAAATGTTGCGTCTTTGAACTACAATTCACATTTGTACGTGGATAATCACTTTTAGAGATAAAATTGGATGTTTAAAGTGATTTACAAGCTTCCAGGGGCCCTAAACACAAGATATGAGGAATGGGTAAATATGAATGAAAATGGCCAATTTATTCACTCTGAGGCCTTAAAAAGTTTTTCTCCACTCCAGAAAGTGAATTAAATAACATTTGTAGGCCTTTATTGTTCAAGCGAAAACGCCCGATGATTGACGAAAGAGATAACCACCCCCCCTTATGACATGCTTCAGAAACGAAAAAAATGGTCCGTTTTCAAATGTTGCGTCTTTGAATGACAATCCACATTTGTACGTGGATAATCACTTTTAGAGCTAAAATTAGATGTTTAAAGTGATTTTCAAGCTTCCAGGGGCCCTAAACACAAGATTTGAGAAATGGGTAAAAGTGAATGAAAATGGCCAATTTACTCACTCTGAGGCCTTAAAAAGTGTTTCTCCTCCACGGGAAGTGAATTAAATACCATTTGGAGGCCTTTATTGTTCAAGCAAAAACGCCTGATTTTTGATGAAAGAGATAACCACCCCCCTTACGACATGCTTCTGAAACTAAAAAAATGGTTCATTTTCAAATGTTGCGTCTTTTGAACTACAATTAACATTGTACATGGATAATCACGTTTAGAGATAAAATGAGATGTTTAAAGTGATTTTCAAGCTTCCAGGGGCCCTAAACATGAGATTTGAAAAATGGGTAACCGTGAATGAAAATGGCCAATTTTTTCACTCTGCGGCCTTAAAAAGTGTTTCTCCTCCACGGAAAGTGAATAAAATAACATTTGGATGCCTTTATTGTTCAATCAAAAACGCCCGTTTTTTGGTGAAAAAGATAACCACCCCCCCTTACGACATGCTTCAGAAACAAAAAAAATGGTTCATTTTCAAATGTTGCATCTTTGAACGACAATCCACATTTGTACGTGGATAAACACTTTTAGAGATAAAATTAGATGTTTAAAGTGATTTTCAAGCTTCCAGGGGCCCTAAACACAAGATTTGAGAAATGGGTAAAAGTGAATGAAAATGGCCAATTTACTCACTCTGAGGCCTTAAAAAGTGTTTCTCCTCAACGGGAAGTGAATTAAATAACATTTGTAGGCCTTTATTGTTCAAGCGAAAACGCCCGATGATTGACGAAAGAGATAACCACCCCCCCTTACGACATGCTTCAGAAACGAAAAAAATGGTCCGTTTTCAAATGTTGCGTCTTTGAATGACAATCCACATTTGTACGTGGATAATCACTTTTAGAGCTAAAATTAGATGTTTAAAGTGATTTTCAAGCTTCCAGGGGCCCTAAACACAACATTTGAGAAATGGGTAAAAGTGAATGAAAATGGCCAATTTACTCACTCTGAGGCCTTAAAAAGTGTTTCTCCTCCACGGGAAGTGAATTAAATACCATTTGGAGGCCTTTATTGTTCAAGCAAAAACACCTGATTTTTGATGAAAGAGATAACCACCCCCCCTTACGACATGCTTCTGAAACTAAAAAAATGGTTCATTTTCAAATGTTGCGTCTTTTGAACTACAATTAACATTGTACATGGATAATCACGTTTAGAGATAAAATGAGATGTTTAAAGTGATTTTCAAGCTTCCAGGGGCCCTAAACACGAGATTTGAAAAATGGGTAACCGTGAATGAAAATGGCCAATTTTTTCACTCTGCGGCCTTAAAAACTGTTTCTCCTCCACGGAAAGTGAATAAAATAAAATTTGGATGCCTTTATTGTTCAATCAAAAACGCCCGTTTTTTGGTGAAAAAGATAACCACCCCCCCTTACGACATGCTTCAGAAACGAAAAAAATGGTCCATTTTCAAATGTTGCGTCTTTGAACTACAATTCACATTTGTACGTGGATGATCACTTTTAGAGATAAAATTAGATGTTTAAAGTGATTTACAAGCTTCCAGGGGCCCTAAACACAAGCTATGAGGAATGGGTAAATATGAATGAAAATGGCCAATTTATTCACTCTGAGGCCTTAAAAAGTTTTTCTCCACTCCAGAAAGTGAATTAAATAACATTTGTAGACCTTTATTGTTCAATCAAAAACGCCCGATTTTTGACGAAAGAGATAACCACCCCCCCTTACGACATGCTTCAGAAACAAAAAAGATGGTTCTTTTTCAAATGTTGCATCTTTGAACGACAATCCACATTTGTACGTGGATAAACACGTTTAGAGATAAAATGAGATGTTTAAAGTGATTTTCAAGCTTCCAGGGGCCCTAAACACAAGATTTGAGAAATGGGAAAAAGTGAATGAAAATGGCCAATTTACTCACTCTGAGGCCTTAAAAAGTGTTTCTCCTCAACGGGAAGTGAATTAAATAACATTTGTAGGCCTTTATTGTTCAAGCGAAAACGCCCGATTATTGACGAAAGAGATAACCACCCCCCCTTACGACATGCTTCAGAAACGAAAAAAATGGTCCGTTTTCAAATGTTGCGTCTTTGAATGACAATCCACCTTTGTACGTGGATAATCACTTTTAGAGCTAAAATTAGATGTTTAAAGTGATTTTCAAGCTTCCAGGGGCCCTAAACACAAGATTTGAGAAATGGGTAAAAGTGAATGAAAATGGCCAATTTACTCACTCTGGGGCCTTAATAAGTGTTTCTCCTCCACGGGAAGTGAATTAAATACCATTTGGAGGCCTTTATTGTTCAAGCGAAAACGCCTGATTTTTGATGAAAGAGATAACCACCCCCCCTTACGACATGCTTCTGAAACTAAAAAAATGGTTCATTTTCAAATGTTGCGTCTTTTGAACTACAATTAACATTGTACATGGATAATCACTTTTAGAGATAAAATGAGATGTTTAAAGTGATTTTCAAGCTTCCAGGGGCCCTAAACACGAGATTTGAAAAATGGGTAACCGTGAATGAAAATGGCCAATTTTTTCACTCTGCGGCCTTAAAAAGTGTTTCTCCTCCACGGAAAGTGAATAAAATAACATTTGGATGCCTTTATTGTTCAATCAAAAACGCCCGTTTTTTGGTGAAAAAGATAACCACCCCCCCTTACGACATGCTTCAGAAACGAAAAAAATGGTCCATTTTCAAATGTTGCGTCTTTGAACTACAATTCACATTTGTACGTGGATGATCACTTTTAGAGATAAAATTAGATGTTTAAAGTGATTTACAAGCTTCCAGGGGCCCTAAACACAAGATATGAGGAATGGGTAAATATGAATGAAAATGGCCAATTTATTCACTCTGAGGCCTTAAAAAGTTTTTCTCCACTCCAGAAAGTGAATTAAATAACATTTGTAGACCTTTATTGTTCAATCAAAAACGCCCGATTTTTGACGAAAGAGATAACCACCCCCCTTACGACATGCTTCAGAAACAAAAAAAATGGTTCTTTTTCAAATGTTGCATCTTTGAACGACAATCCACATTTGTACGTGGATAAACACTTTTAGAGATAAACTGAGATGTTTAAAGTGATTTTCAAGCTTCCAGGGGCCCTAAACACAAGATTTGAGAAATGGGAAAAAGTGAATGAAAATGGCCAATTTACTCACTCTGAGGCCTTAAAAAGAGTTTCTCCTCAACGGGAAGTGAATTAAATAACATTTGTAGGCCTTTATTGTTCAAGCGAAAACGCCCGATTATTGACGAAAGAGATAACCACCCCCCCTTACGACCTGCTTCAGAAACGAAAAAAATGGTCCGTTTTCAAATGTTGCGTCTTTGAATGACAATCCACATTTGTACGTGGATAATCACTTTTAGAGCGAAAATTAGATGTTTAAAGTGATTTTCAAGCTTCCAGGGGCCCTAAACACAAGATTTGAGAAATGGGTAAAAGTGAATGAAAATGGCCAATTTACTCACTCTGGGGCCTTAATAAGTGTTTCTCCTCCACGGGAAGTAAATTAAATACCATTTGGAGGCCTTTATTGTTCAAGCGAAAACGCCTGATTTTTGATGAAAGAGATAACCACCCCCCCTTACGACATGCTTCTGAAACTAAAAAAATGGTTCATTTTCAAATGTTGCGTCTTTTGAACTACAATTAACATTGTACGTGGATAATCACTTTTAGAGATAAAATGAGATGTTTAAAGTGATTTTCAAGCTTCCAGGGGCCCTAAACACGAGATTTGAGAAATGGGTAACCGTGAATGAAAATGGCCAATTTACTCACTCTGCGGCCTTAAAAAGTGTTTCTCCTCCACGGAAAGTGAATAAAATAACATTTGGATGCCTTTATTGTTCAATCAAAAACGCCTGTTTTTTTGGTGAAAAAGATAACCACCCCCCCTTACGACATGCTTCAGAAACGAACAAAAATGGTCCATTTTCAAATGTTGCGTCTTTGAACTACAATTCACATTTGTACGTGGATGATCACTTTTAGAGATAAAATTAGATGTTTAAAGTGATTTACAAGCTTCCAGGGGCCCTAAACACAAGCTATGAGGAATGGGTAAATATGAATGAAAATGGCCAATTTATTCACTCTGAGGCCTTAAAAAGTTTTTCTCCACTCCAGAAAGTGAATTAAATAACATTTGTAGACCTTTATTGTTCAATCAAAAACGCCCGATTTTTGACGAAAGAGATAACCATCCCCCCTTACGACATGCTTCAGAAACAAAAAAAATGGTTCTTTTTCAAATGTTGCATCTTTGAACGACAATCCACATTTGTACGTGGATAAACACTTTTAGAGATAAAATGAGATGTTTAAAGTGATTTTCAAGCTTCCAGGGGCCCTAAACACAAGATTTGAGAAATGGGAAAAAGTGAATGAAAATGGCCAATTTACTCACTCTGAGGCCTTAAAAAGTGTTTCTCCTCAACGGGAAGTGAATTAAATAACATTTGTAGGCCTTTATTGTTCAAGCGAAAACGCCCGATTATTGACGAAAGAGATAACCACCCCCCCTTACGACATGCTTCAGAAACGAAAAAAATGGTCCGTTTTCAAATGTTGCGTCTTTGAATGACAATCCACATTTGTACGTGGATAATCACTTTTAGAGCTAAAATTAGATGTTTAAAGTGATTTTCAAGCTTCCAGGGGCCCTAAACACAAGATTTGAGAAATGGGTAAAAGTGAATGAAAATGGCCAATTTACTCACTCTGGGGCCTTAATAAGTGTTTCTCCTCCACGGGAAGTGAATTAAATACCATTTGGAGGCCTTTATTGTTCAAGCGAAAACGCCTGATTTTTGATGAAAGAGATAACCACCCCCCCTTACGACATGCTTCTGAAACTAAAAAAATGGTTCATTTTCAAATGTTGCGTCTTTTGAACTACAATTAACATTGTACATGGATAATCACGTTTAGAGATAAAATGAGATGTTTAAAGTGATTTTCAAGCTTCCAGGGGCCCTAAACACGAGATTTGAAAAATGGGTAACCGTGAATGAAAATGGCCAATTTTTTCACTCTGCGGCCTTAAAAACTGTTTCTCCTCCACGGAAAGTGAATAAAATAAAATTTGGATGCCTTTATTGTTCAATCAAAAACGCCCGTTTTTTGGTGAAAAAGATAACCACCCCCCCTTACGACATGCTTCAGAAACGAAAAAAATGGTCCATTTTCAAATGTTGCGTCTTTGAACTACAATTCACATTTGTACGTGGATGATCACTTTTAGAGATAAAATTAGATGTTTAAAGTGATTTACAAGCTTCCAGGGGCCCTAAACACAAGCTATGAGGAATGGGTAAATATGAATGAAAATGGCCAATTTATTCACTCTGAGGCCTTAAAAAGTTTTTCTCCACTCCAGAAAGTGAATTAAATAACATTTGTAGACCTTTATTGTTCAATCAAAAACGCCCGATTTTTGACGAAAGAGATAACCACCCCCCCTTACGACATGCTTCAGAAACAAAAAAGATGGTTCTTTTTCAAATGTTGCATCTTTGAACGACAATCCACATTTGTACGTGGATAAACACTTTTAGAGATAAAATGAGATGTTTAAAGTGATTTTCAAGCTTCCAGGGGCCCTAAACACAAGATTTGAGAAATGGGAAAAAGTGAATGAAAATGGCCAATTTACTCACTCTGAGGCCTTAAAAAGTGTTTCTCCTCAATGGGAAGTGAATTAAATAACATTTGTAGGCCTTTATTGTTCAAGCGAAAACACCCGATTATTGACGAAAGAGATAACCACCCCCCTTACGACATGCTTCAGAAACGAAAAAAATGGTCCGTTTTCAAATGTTGCGTCTTTGAATGACAATCCACATTTGTACGTGGATAATCACTTTTAGAGCTAAAATTAGATGTTTAAAGTGATTTTCAAGCTTCCAGGGGCCCTAAACACAAGATTTGAGAAATGGGTAAAAGTGAATGAAAATGGCCAATTTACTCACTCTGGGGCCTTAATAAGTGTTTCTCCTCCACGGGAAGTGAATTAAATACCATTTGGAGGCCTTTATTGTTCAAGCGAAAACGCCTGATTTTTGATGAAAGAGATAACCACCCCCCCTTACGACATGCTTCTGAAACTAAAAAAATGGTTCATTTTCAAATGTTGCGTCTTTTGAACTACAATTAACATTGTACATGGATAATCACTTTTAGAGATAAAATGAGATGTTTAAAGTGATTTTCAAGCTTCCAGGGGCCCTAAACACGAGATTTGAAAAATGGGTAACCGTGAATGAAAATGGCCAATTTTTTCACTCTGCGGCCTTAAAAAGTGTTTCTCCTCCACGGAAAGTGAATAAAATAACATTTGGATGCCTTTATTGTTCAATCAAAAACGCCAGTTTTTTGGTGAAAAAGATAACCACCCCCCCTTACGACATGCTTCAGAAACGAAAAAAATGGTCCATTTTCAAATGTTGCGTCTTTGAACTACAATTCACATTTGTACGTGGATGATCACTTTTAGAGATAAAATTAGATGTTTAAAGTGATTTGCAAGCTTCCAGGGGCCCTAAACACAAGATATGAGGAAGGGGTAAATATGAATGAAAATGGCCAATTTATTCACTCTGAGGCCTTAAAAAGTTTTTCTCCACTCCAGAAAGTGAATTAAATAACATTTGTAGACCTTTATTGTTCAATCAAAAACGCCCGATTTTTGACGAAAGAGATAACCACCCCCCCTTACGACATGCTTCAGAAACAAAAAAAATGGTTCTTTTTCAAATGTTGCATCTTTGAACGACAATCCACATTTGTACGTGGATAATCACTTTTAGAGCGAAAATGAGATGTTTAAAGTGATTTTCAAGCTTCCGGGGGCCCTAAACACAAGATTTGAGAAATGGGTAAAAGTGAATGAAAATGGCCAATTTACTCACTCTGGGGCCTTAATAAGTGTTTCTCCTCCACGGGAAGTAAATTAAATACCATTTGGAGGCCTTTATTGTTCAAGCGAAAATGCCTGATTTTTGATGAAAGAGATAACCACCCCCCCTTACGACATGCTTCTGAAACTGAAAAAATGGTTCATTTTCAAATGTTGCGTCTTTTGAACTACAATTAACATTATACGTGGATAATCACTTTTAGAGATAAAATGAGATGTTTAAAGTGATTTTCAAGCTTCCAGGGGCCCTAAACACGAGATTTGAGAAATGGGTAACCGTGAATGAAAATGGCCAATTTACTCACTCTGCGGCCTTAAAAAGTGTTTCTCCTCCACGGAAAGTGAATAAAATAACATTTGGATGCCTTTATTGTTCAATCAAAAACGCCTGTTTTTTGGTGAAAAAGATAACCACCCCCCCTTACGACATGCTTCAGAAACGAACAAAAATGGTCCATTTTCAAATGTTGCGTCTTTGAACTACAATTCACATTTGTACGTGGATGATCACTTTTAGAGATAAAATTAGATGTTTAAAGTGATTTACAAGCTTCCAGGGGCCCTAAACACAAGCTATGAGGAATGGGTAAATATGAATGAAAATGGCCAATTTATTCACTCTGAGGCCTTAAAAAGTTTTTCTCCACTCCAGAAAGTGAATTAAATAACATTTGTAGACCTTTATTTTTCAATCAAAAACGCCCGATTTTTGACGAAAGAGATAACCATCCCCCCTTACGACATGCTTCAGAAACAAAAAAAATGGTTCTTTTTCAAATGTTGCATCTTTGAACGACAATCCACATTTGTACGTGGATAAACACTTTTAGAGATAAAATGAGATGTTTAAAGTGATTTTCAAGCTTCCAGGGGCCCTAAACACAAGATTTGAGAAATGGGAAAAAGTGAATGAAAATGGCCAATTTACTCACTCTGAGGCCTTAAAAAGTGTTTCTCCTCAACGGGAAGTGAATTAAATAACATTTGTAGGCCTTTATTGTTCAAGCGAAAACGCCCGATTATTGACGAAAGAGATAACCACCCCCCCTTACGACATGCTTCTGAAACTAAAAAAATGGTTCATTTTCAAATGTTGCGTCTTTTGAACTACAATTAACATTGTACGTGGATAATCACTTTTAGAGATAAAATGAGATGTTTAAAGTGATTTTCAAGCTTCCAGGGGCCCTAAACACGAGATTTGAGAAATGGGTAACCGTGAATGAAAATGGCCAATTTACTCACTCTGCGGCCTTAAAAAGTGTTTCTCCTCCACGGAAAGTGAATAAAATAACATTTGGATGCCTTTATTGTTCAATCAAAAACGCCTGTTTTTTGGTGAAAAAGATAACCACCCCACCTTACGACATGCTTCAGAAAGAAAAAAATGGTCCATTTTCAAATGTTGCGTCTTTGAACTACAATTCACATTTGTACGTGGATGATCACTTTTAGAGATAAAATTAGATGTTTAAAGTGATTTACAAGCTTCCAGGGGCCCTAAACACAAGATATGAGGAATGGGTAAATATGAATGAAAATGGCCAATTTATTCACTCTGAGGCCTTAAAAAGTTTTTCTCCACTCCAGAAAGTGAATTAAATAACATTTGTAGACCTTTATTGTTCAATCAAAAACGCCCGATTTTTGACGAAAGAGATAACCACCCCCCCTTACGACATGCTTCAGAAACAAAAAAAATGGTTCTTTTTCAAATGTTGCATCTTTGAACGACAATCCACATTTGTACGTGGATAAACACTTTTAGAGATAAAATGAGATGTTTAAAGTGATTTTCAAGCTTCCAGGGGCCCTAAACACAAGATTTGAGAAATGGGAAAAAGTGAATGAAAATGGCCAATTTACTCACTCTGAGGCCTTAAAAAGTGTTTCTCCTCAACGGGAAGTGAATTAAATAACATTTGTAGGCCTTTATTGTTCAAGCGAAAACGCCCGATTATTGACGAAAGAGATAACCACCCCCCCTTACGACATGCTTCAGAAACGAAAAAAATGGTCCGTTTTCAAATGTTGCGTCTTTGAATGACAATCCACATTTGTACGTGGATAATCACTTTTAGAGCTAAAATTAGATGTTTAAAGTGATTTTCAAGCTTCCAGGGGCCCTAAACACAAGATTTGAGAAATGGGTAAAAGTGAATGAAAATGGCCAATTTACTCACTCTGGGGCCTTAATAAGTGTTTCTCCTCCACGGGAAGTGAATTAAATACCATTTGGAGGCCTTTATTGTTCAAGCGAAAACGCCTGATTTTTGATGAAAGAGATAACCACCCTTGTTAAATGGTAGCGGCAGTTTCAGTCGATAACCTTTCAAGTATTGCCCGGCGGTAATCGCCTCTCATACCACTCGATAATTTACCAATGAAAGAGGCAGGCGCCGGAGACTGGAAGGCAGGAAACAAAGTTTTATTCCGTTGGAGCAGAACACATCAGATCAGACAGCAAGGTATCGTCACGAGGTGCTCTAACTGCATCTCTGAGGCCTGGCCTCTTATACACACGTTTATGATTTTATTGCAGGATTATTGTACATGGCACATTCTTGAGATCCCCTTGATGCATGAAAGAACATCCCCTGAAGCCCCGGCTCAGATCCGATCCCACACATAGCTACAGTAGAAGTTCCCACCTCACCCGCAGTAGGAGATGGCTATCACGCAGCAGGGTATTCCGCCAATTCCCGGGGATGTGTGTAACCGGCCGGGTCTCAGGGGGTAGGGGCTTTGATCTACTGTAATCCCTTTGATGTGGGGTGTTTCTCTTACAGTAGGGGCAATAAACTGCATCCGCAGGGCTAGGTGATGGCCTGGGATCAGTTCGGACAATGGGGCGCAGAGGAAGGGGGTTATCAAAGAGAGGCATGACCATGTATGGAATGTCGGTCAGGCGTGGGATGTGGTTCCGTGGCAGGGTCACGCAGAAGGAGAAGGTTTATGGCCCATGTATGAGAGAGCGGGGGTGGCCGGTGCGCGGGGGATGCTTGCAGCATCAGGGGAACGCGCTGGCGATTGACAATGAGCGGGGGAGAGAGTGGGGTGCCTAAAATGGCTGCCGTGTGCTCGCTGTGCGTGGCGCTGGGGAGAGGCAAGATGGCGCAGATAATGTTCAGTTTGCAAGCTAAATTTCCACAGTCCTCCCTTTTAACATATCTCGCCAGCTTGTCTAGTTCGGATTTATCCCCATAATACTACGGACTTCCACCTCATAAAGAGCTTTCATCCGCTCTGCTTCAAAGTTCAAAGTCTTAGGGCAGATGTAGCTCATAAAAAGCGAACATAAAGGTGGCAGACACAGAATCCCCAAGCAACATCCACATAGTACCTCAACCGGTATTAGGATAAATGAAAACAGCCTCCATCCCCAACTTTTAATAGTATCCCAAAACCAGCTCCCAAGTGACCATCCTTCCTGCTCCTGATGGACCTCTGCGGAAAGTCTGTGGAGGTGTTCAATTGCTTTGTAGACTGAGGGTGAGTTATCCGGTACGTAGGTACAACAGCTGGACCCAATGATGCGGCATGCTCCTCCACGATCAGCCAGAACCACATCTAGAACAAGGCGGTTCTGAAGAGCCACCAGGCACACGGCCTGAAGCTCGGCGGTGTTGTTGGCGAGGGTGCCAGCTGTAATGTTCATTGCTGTTTCAACTGCCTGGGTTAAGTGGCGGATGGCACGGCTGTTTACCATTGGACCCCAGAGTGGAACAAGTCCCTTTACTGCATCCAGGAACTGTGCTCCGGTGGAGTCGGCTTGTACAATGTCTTTGGCACGTTTCTGTCGGTGATGGTTTGCTGGAGCCACAAATGTCGGGGGAAGGACAAAAGCGATGTAGCAGGTGCCTCCCCAACCTTTCGGGAGCCAGGTGTAGGCCTTAGTACCACAGATGAAGTACATATTCGGGGAGGCAACAAAGGAGGGTGGATCAACTGAGTCCAATGTTCGGGTGATGAGGCAGGAGCTGTGGCCCACCAGCTGCGCCCCTAGGCCTTCAAGGCACACAAATCCAGTGATGTTGACGACGGTTAGGGCCACTGTCAGGGTGGCGGCCGTTCGTTTCCGGAGGTAAGAGAAGGTAGGTCTGGCTGGGTTGTTGAACACTTGCATTTCAACTCGTTCTTTGGCAGGGATGTCCAGGTGGAAGGAAGTGTTTGACTTCAGAGGGCAGAAGAGGGCAGAGGTTTTTCCAGTTTTGTTCAGCCAGAACCCATGGTAGAAGTGTGACACAGTTTTGCCGGAAGTGGCATTGTCCTTGTAGCTCTCCTGCAGGAGGATTAGCCAGGCGAGGCAGGAACCATGGACAGAAAAAGGTGAAGGGATGAAAGGGATTGAGTGCCCAGTGGCATGTGGTAGCAATCCACAGATCCAGCAGTTAGTGGCGTTGGAGGCAAGATTGTGTTGGTGGAGCAACTGCACAAAAGAGTTATTCCAGAACTCCTTACGTCTTTCTCGGAGTTGGGGTGAAAGTGAGATCAGATGGTGTTCTTTCATGGTGGTAGGTTGAACGGTGGTCAGCAATGTCCTATGACCAGGGGCGCTCTCCTCCATGATCCAGAAGGTGACCATGAGGAGAAGGCAAAAGAGAAGGGTAACGAAAAGTATAATAGTCTTCGAGCTGTGCATCCTGTCAGTCTTTGGGTTTTTGTAGTGGGTCTTCGGACGTCCGGTTGCTTCCATCATCTTCATGTCGGGCGCTTCCATCACCTTCAAGGAACTCGGTAGCGGGCAGAACCACAGACTTTGTTTAGTTTCTCTCCTGATGGCCTTTGAGGTGTCTAGGCAACCGCTCTGAAATTTCAACTTAGTTTGTGGTCTGCTTAGCCGAAGTTCTCTCCTTTCGTCGCAAGTTATACCCTTCCTTGGATGGCACAGTGGGATCGGGATATTCAGTCAATTCAAGTGTCTCTGTATCCGGGCAGCGGCTCAGGGATGGTCGGTCTTTGTCCAGAAGTTCCTCTTGGGCGGTGATGTTGTCCGTGGTTGTCAGGGTCGGTGATACCTTCTTGCAGTGGTGTGCATGCAGCCAATTGCGTTTCCCCTCCACTCGAAGAGCTGTTCGGGTGGTGATCAGGACTTGCAGGGGGGCCCGTCCACCGGGGCTCCAGACTCTTGGTGCGCTGGAAGTTACGCACTAAGACGAAGTCACCGGGTTGGATGTCGTGTCCGGGGCCCCTGGAAACATCGGGAATGGCGTGCAGCACCTATTGATGGATAACAGACAACGTTTTAGTTAAATTGTACAGATAGTCAGACATGAGGACGTCCGGGACGTCGTGGATGGATGTTGGTTTCGGTGCAGTCCAAAGGTTCATGGGCCGCCCGAAGACGACCTCGTAGGGGGTTAAGTGGTGTTTGGTGGGGGTGGAATGCATTGATAGCAATGCTAGCGGGAGAGCTTCTGGCCATCTTAGTCCTGTGGTGGCGACTATTTTTGCTATCTTAAGCTTCAATGTGGCATTGTGTCGCTCAACCAAGCCTGCAGATTGGGGATGGAAGACCGCATGGAATTTCTGTTTTACACCCAACCCTTTTAAGATGAGTTGGATAACTTCGGCTACGAAGTGGGGGCCGTTGTCGCTCCACAAAATTCGACAAAGGCCGTATCGGGGGAAGAATTCCTTCAGTAGTACTTTTGCGGTAGTCATAGCGGTGTTGTCATGGGTTGGGTAGGCTTCCACCCACTTGCTGAAGGCACACACAACGACAAGTACGTACTTCAAACCTTGGCACCTTTCTAACTGGACATAGTCCATTTGTAGGACTTCAAAAGGGTGATTGGGGACCCCGAACCCTCCCCGGGGTACAGCAGTTCCTTTCCCAGGGTTGTGTTGGAGGCATACTAGGCATTGTTGGACCAGACGCTTGGCTGAGTCTGGGATCTTGTCGTTGTGCCAGACTTTGGAGATGAGTTCGATCATGGGGGCAGACCCTATGTGTGCAGGGGAGTGTGCCATGGTCAGCATGGGAATCAGGTATGAGTCAGGTAGCAACCATTTGTTCGAGTCTTTAGTCCGCCAGCAACCGTCATCGTCCTTCAATCCCACCCGTGCCCATTCAGTTAACTCGTGTGGTGTGCTGGCTAATTGGATGTCCTTAATCGTTTCCCTAGCATCCTTCCATTTCTCAGCTTGTGACCTGGTCACGTACATGCGGGTCGTGGACCTATTCTCAGCTGTGGTTCGGGCGGTAATGTCAGCTAGTGCATTTCCCTGTCCTATAATGTCTGTCACCTTCTTGTGTGCCTGGCATTTGATCACAGCCAGCCGTGTGGGGAGGAGGACCGCTTCGGTCAGGGCAGAGACTAGATCTCCATGCAGGATGGGTGTGCCATGAGAGGTCAGGAATCCCCTCTCTTTCCATAAGAGCCCAAAGTGGTGAACTACCCCGAAGGCATACTGACTGTCTGTGTAAATGTTTGCGGTTGTCCCTGCTGCCAGAATGCATGCTCGTGTGAGAGCTATTAGTTCCGCCGCCTGTGCGGATCGCTGTGTGATGCGGGCTGTCTCAACAACTGTTCGGGTCGTGGTGACTGCATAGGCAGCTGAGGTGGTGCCATCGGGGAGCTTGATACATGAGCCATCCACCCACAGTTCTCCGTCAGGGTCCGGGAAGGCAGTATCTCGGAGGTCGACCCTACTCTTGGTCTGTTCGTCGGTGAGGGTCACGCAGTCATGTATAGGGGACGCATTGGGGTCAGCGTCAGGGAGAGGTAGTAGAGTAGCTGGATTCAGAGTGGTGCATCGTTTCAATGTGATGTGGGGTGCAAGCAGAGTCAGTTCGTAACCGGTCAGTCGTGCGCTAGTCAGGTGTTGAGTCTTGGTTTGGTTCAGGAGGGTGTCAACCGCATGGGGTACCAATACAGTGAGGGGGTTCGAGAGCACAATCCCCTCGCTTTGCCGGATAGAGACAGTGGCGGCGGCCACTGCTAGAAGGCAGGCAGGCAAAGCTCTGGCTACGGGGTCAAGAGTGGCAGAGAAGTAGGCACAAGGGCGTTGTTTAGGGCCTATGGACTGGGTTAGGACAGACAACGCGCATCCCTCCCTTTCGTGGGTGTAGAGGGAAAAAGGTTTAGTGTAGTCTGGGGTTCCTAGGACTGGGGCTGAGCAGAGGGCGTCTCGTAATTCTTTGAAGGAGGATTGACATTCGGGTGTCCAAGGGAGGGGGAAGGGGACATCTTTAGCCAGCAGGGAAAGCAGAGGTTTTACGATAAGACTGAAGTTTGGCAACCATTGTCGACAAAAGGAGGTGAGGCCTACTAGGGACCGCACTTGCTTCTGAGTTTTGGGAACAGGGGTTTCCAGGATGGTCTGAATTCGGTCAGGGGTAAGTTTTCTCCCGTCTTTGGATAGTATGTGGCCTAGATATGTTACTTGGGGTTGGCAGAATTGTAATTTCTTCCTGGAGACCTTGTGACCGTTCTCTGCGAGGAAGCGGAGGAGGTGAATGGTGGCTGTGACTGCAAGTGGAGTGGTGTCGGCCGCCAAAAGGATGTCATCGACGTACTGTATTAACACTACTCCATCGGGTAGTTGGACTGCATCTAGTTGTCTCTTGAGGGCTTGGCTATAAATGCTGGGACTCTCAGTGTAGCCTTAGGGTGCCCTACAGAATCTGTATGAACGGGCTTTTAGGGTGAAGCCGAAGAGGTAGCGGCTGTCTGGGTGGATGGGGATGGAAAAGAATGCGTTCTTGAGATCAATAACGGTAAAGGTAGTGGCAGTGGACGGAATCAGGGTGAGGATGGTGGTGATGTCTGAGACCACGGGGTACTGAGGTATGACTACTTTGTTAACTTCTCGTAAGTCAACAATAAAGCGGTATGCTTTCTCATCTCCCTCGCCTTGCTTCTTAACAATGGGTAGGATAGGGCTGTTGCAAACATTACTGACTACTTCTTCTACCACTCCTGCATCGACTAGGGACTCGATGATTTCCACCAACGCCTTCTCGCCTTCGGGCGATATCCGATACTGTGGAAGCTTTGGGAGCACTGCGTCCGGTCGGACGGTTATGTGTACTGGGTCGATCACCATGCGCCCTACATCTGAGTCGGTTTTAGCCCATAGATGTGAAGGTAATGTGTCGAGTAGGGACAGGTCAGCATCGGTTATAGAGAGCATACGCCGTGTGTGACAGGGTCTGGACAGATCTGGGTTATCGTGCAGGATGACCCGAACTCCGTCTGGGGAGCATCTGATGGTAGCTCGAAAATGTTTTAGTAAGTCAAGTCCCATAATAGCATCGGGGGTGTTGGAGGAGAGCAGAAAGGACGTGTCAGTGACGTTATCGTCTAAGTCAAAGGAGATTGGTGCTGATAAGGGGTTAGTGGAGGGCGTTCCATCGAAGCCTATTGAGGTTACGTGTGAGCCAGACAAGGGTGCCCTAGGAATCAGTCGTTTAGATAACGCACTACGTGTCGCCCCAGTATCTACCAGGAATGGAGATTTCTTGCCCAGGACCTTAGCGGTGACGTAAGGACCTTGCTGGTCAACACGGAGTTCGACTGGATCCCTCCCTTGCCCCTGGCGGTCCTATGCGAAGTCATGGGTGCCTTCGTAGTCGGACTGCTGACACTGGTTTTGTCGGGGGCGATCAAAGGTGTTTGGTCTGCCTGGCCTGTCGTTGATGGCGTCGTTCGTGTGCCCTCGTCCCTGTCCTCTATTTCTGGGGTCATATGCTGTGTCTCTGGGATCCCTATTTTTGTTCAGTTCCAGAAGGACCGGGCACTGGGATTTCCAGTGTCCGAACCCTCTACAGAACGCACATTGGTTCCCATCTAAGTCTCTCCGTCCGTTGTAGGGTGCAGGTGTATGGTCTCTAGGGGGTAGCTTTCTAGGGGCGGTTGGTTGGTAATTCCCTTTCGGGGGTTCCCTTCCTATGGTCACCCCTTGCAACTGGGCTATCATTACCCTCTCCTTCAGTTCCTTTTTCTTCCTCTCTGATGCCCTATCGTTCTCGTTCTTCTGGTTTTCGTAGTATTGGGCCATCTGGAGAATTGCTGCGGGTTTGGAGGCTGCCCAACTACTCTCGCTGGTCTGTAGCTTCTGGGAAACTTCTTGTGACAGACCCTTCACATAATTCTGGACAAAGAGGTGATGTCCGGTTGCGGTGGTCATGTCTTGGCCACTGTAATCGGAAAACACAGTCTCGAATCGGGATAAGTATTCAGACACATCCTCCTGGGGTTTCTGGCGACAAGCCGTCACTATCGACCAGTCTACCTTTCTTTCTGGGATTAGAGTCTTCAGCTTCTGTACAATCTTGTCTGGGAGCTCTAATATGGCTTTCGGGGGTTTCTGTCCTGGTTCTCGCTGTTTATCTATGGTATCGAGTTGTACCCAGGTATATCCGAACGGTTCAGCGTGGTCGACTTTCCAGATTTGCTTCCACACATCAGCCGGCAGACATAGCCCAAAGAACAAGTCGATATCTGCTAAAGTCATTATTGTAGAACCTAAGGCTGTACCCAGTTCAGTGTAGAAGGCAGTCGGGTTCTTTCTCAAGTCGGATAGAGTTCTTCGAAAGGTCAAAATATCTTGTCGGTCCCATGGCTGGTAGACCCAATTATATACAACCCTTCCCTTCGCATCTTGGTGGTTGATGTCGTCATGTGTTCCCTGACCTCGTGGGGGGACCCAGTAGGGGGCAGCCTCTTTGATGGGCATCATGGTATCAGCCCTTCCTTCCTGGGGCTTAGTCGCTATGGGGGTTTCTGCTTTGGTGGTCTGCCTGTGTTCTCTAAGGTGTCGATAGACCTCAAGTGTACGAGTGAAGAGGTTCGTTACATCGCCCTCTCCTTCTTCCCCAATGTCTACCTTCCTATATAGGGTCGCTAAGCCTTCGGGACCTTTATCGCGGTACCTATCCTCATATGCATTTAGGGCATGATAACAAAGTCGTACAACAAAGTGTCGTCTGCGGCTGTCCGCATACGAGTTATATACGTCTGTTATATACTCCTCACTTTCCTTATGCTCCACTAGTGTCTTTACTATTTTGTCGATTCCTGCTCGTTCGTCCTTCGTTAGTCGATTCATTCTGGTGGACTCTTTCTTTCTCATCTCAGGGTCATCTAACGTTATAGCCGACGTTGGGTTCAGTACAAGAGGCTCAGCCGGCGCGGAGGCCGGGAGGACCGAGGCCCCTGTACTGCTTTTGCTCGTGTTTGGGGGTTGTGGGTGTTGCACTACTGATTGGGAGGGTGCGTATGGAGGGGGCATGTAAATGATCGGGGGACCTAATAGTAATTCATCATTCGTTCGCTGCTTAGAGGACAACTCAGGGTAGAGCAAAGAAGGGGTCCTAACGGCGTACTGGCCTGATGTTTCAGGCTCCTGTCTTAGTTTAGTTTCCCTTCTCTCCTTTATTTCTTCTTCTAACTTTCTAGCGGCAAGGTGAGCTGCCTTTCGTAATTCCTTTTCTGCTTTTACTTCTTCCCTCTTTTTCCGTTGCGTTGCTTCTTTGCGCCACATGCCGATACTGTCAAGCATAGTAGGCGTCGTCTTATTGCTACGCAGAGCTATTTCTAGCACTTCTATCTTATGGTCGTCGAAGGATCCCATCAGTGGCCACTGACTCTCGGGGTCCTTCTTGGTATATTTATGCCACAGCTTGCTATAAGCTACGGCGACTAGTCCATATTTAGTGAACATGTCCTTATTAGGGGTGCCCTCCAGTGGAGCCGGATGGTTCACCTCTAACAAGCGGTCCGGGCAGAACCAACTACCAATCAGTGGGGAGAAGATAGGCATGACGGGTTTCAACGGGGACAAAAGTCAGCACTACCTATCTTTTCACTGCTTGCAAAGACTAGACAGAATATCTCTATTCTTCGTTATTTGTAAGCAGAGAATACCTCCAAAGAACCAATATCGAACAACTAGTGTTCGGACAATCAATCAATCAATCAATGGGGAGATAAAGATAGGCACGACGGGTTTCAACGGGGACAAAAGTCTGCGTTACCTACCCTTCACTATTTGCAAAGACTAGACAGAATATTTCTATTCTACGTTATTTGCAAACAGAGAATATCTCAAAGAGCACTATTCTTCAAAACAATCAATGTTCGGACAATCAATCAGTGGGGAGATAAAGATAGGCACGACGGGTTTCAACGGGGACAAAAGTCTGCGTTACGTACCCTTCACTATCTGCAAAGGGAGAGAGAGAGAGAGAATTTCTACTCCTCCCCGTTTGTAGACAGCGAATATCTCAAAGAGAACAATCAATGAGCAATACTAGTATTTCAAAACTTCAAACAATCAATCAATTATTTCGCAATTTGTCGTGTATCACGACCTTACCCGGACCGCGTGGACAGTTTCTCGTCTTCCGCCTCCAGCGCCCGATCGTCCTCTACTCTCCGTATTTGCCGCGGCACTCCTGATGGTTCCCAGTCAGGACCGTAGATCACTCGAGAGAGGTCTGCTCGGAACCAGTGAAGTTCGGATGATCGGCTGCCAGACGAGGGTCTATTGGGCACGAGCTCTCCCGATCGTTGCAGTCGTTCACTCTGTCGTCGGGACCTCTCCCACTGGATCCACGTGTCGCTGATGGGCCCCACGCTTGGGACGCCAATTGTTAAATGGTAGCGGCAGTTTCAGTCGATAACCTTTCAAGTATTGCCCGGCGGTAATCGCCTCTCATACCACTCGATAATTTACCAATGAAAGAGGCAGGCGCCGGAGACTGGAAGGCAGGAAACAAAGTTTTATTCCGTCGGAGCAGAACACATCAGATCAGACAGCAAGGTATCGTCACGAGGTGCTCTAACTGCATCTCTGAGGCCTGGCCTCTCATACACACGTTTATGATTTTATTGCAGGATTATTGTACATGGCACATTCTTGAGATCCCCTTGATGCATGAAAGAACATCCCCTGAAGCCCCGGCTCAGATCCGATCCCACACATAGCTACAGTAGAAGTTCCCACCTCACCCGCAGTAGGAGATGGCTATCACGCAGTAGGGTATTCCGCCAATTCCCGGGGATGTGTGCAACCGGCCGGGTCTCAGGGGGTAGGGGCTTTGATCTACTGTAATCCCTTTGATGTGGGGTGTTTCCCTTACAGTAGGGGCAATAAACTGCATCCGCAGGGCTAGGTGATGGCCTGGGATCAGTTCGGACAATGGGGCGCAGAGGAAGGGGGTTATCAAAGAGAAGCATGACCATGTATGGGATGTCGGTCAGGCATGGGATGTGGTTCCGTGGCAGGGTCACGCAGAAGGAGAAGGTTTATGGCCCATGTATGAGAGAGCGGGGGTGGCCGGTGCGCGGGGGATGCTTGCAGCATCAGGGGAACGCGCTGGCGATTGACAATGAGTGGGGGAGAGAGTGGGGTGCCTAAAATGGCTGCCGTGTGCTCGCTGTGCTTGGCGCTGGGGAGAGGCAAGATGGCGCAGATAATGTTCAGTTTGCAAGCTAAATTTCCACACCCCCCCTTACGACATGCTTCTGAAACTAAAAAAATGGTTCATTTTCAAATGTTGCGTCTTTTGAACTACAATTAACATTGTACGTGGATAATCACTTTTAGAGATAAAATGAGATGTTTAAAGTGATTTTCAAGCTTCCAGGGGCCCTAAACACGAGATTTGAGAAATGGGTAACCGTGAATGAAAATGGCCAATTTACTCACTCTGCGGCCTTAAAAAGTGTTTCTCCTCCACAGAAAGTGAATAAAATAACATTTGGATGCCTTTATTGTTCAATCAAAAACGCCCGTTTTTTGGTGAAAAAGATAACCACCCCCCCTTACGACATGCTTCAGAAACGAAAAAAATGTTCCATTTTCAAATGTTGCGTCTTTGAACTACAATTCACATTTGTACGTGGATGATCACTTTTAGAGATAAAATTAGATGTTTAAAGTGATTTACAAGCTTCCAGGGGCCCTAAACACAAGATATGAGGAATGGGTAAATATGAATGAAAATGGCCAATTTATTCACTCTGAGGCCTTAAAAAGTTTTTCTCCACTCCAGAAAGTGAATTAAATAACATTTGTAGGCCTTTATTGTTCAATCAAAAACGCCCGATTTTTGACGAAAGAGATAACCACCCCCCCTTACGACATGCTTCAGAAACTAAAAAAATGGTCCGTTTTCAAATGTTGCCTCTTTGAACTACAATTCACATTTGTACGTGGAAAAGCACTTTTAAAGATCAAATGAGATGTTTAAAGTGTTTTTCATGCTTCCAGGGGCCTTAAACACAAGATTTGAGGAATGGGTAAAAGTGAATGAAAATGGCCAATTTACTCACTCTGAGGCCTTAAAAAGTGTTTCTCCTCCACGGGAAGTGAATTAAATACCATTTGGAGGTCTTTATTGTTCAAGCGAAAACGCCTGATTTTTGATGAAAGAGATAACCACCCCCCCTTACGACATGCTTCTGAAACTGAAAAAATGGTTCATTTTCAAATGTTGCGTCTTTGAACCACAATTAACATTTGTACGTGGATAAACACTTTTAGAGCTAAAATTAGATGTTTAAAGTGATTTTCAAGCTTCCAGGGGCCCTAAACACGAGATTTGAGAAATGGGTAAACGTGAATGAAAATGGCCAATTTACTCACTCTGCGGCCTTAAAAAGTGTTTCTCCTCCACGGAAAGTGAATAAAATAACATTTGGATGCCTTTATTGTTCAATCAAAAACGCCCGTTTTTGGTGAAAAAGATAACCACCCCCCCTTTCGACATGCTTCAGAAACAAAAAAAATGGTCCATTTTCAAATGTTGCGTCTTTGAACTACAATTCACATTTGTACGTGGATAATCACTTTTAGAGATGAAATTAGATGTTTAAAGTGATTTACAAGCTTCCAGGGGCCCTAAACACAAGATATGAGGAATGGGTAAATATGAATGAAAATGGCCAATTTATTCACTCTGAGGCCTTAAAAAGATTTTCTCCACTCCAGAAAGTGAATTAAATAACATTTGTAGACCTTTATTGTTCAATCAAAAACGCCCGATTTTTGACGAAAGAGATAACCACCCCCCCTTACGACATGCTTCAGAAACAAAAAAAATGGTTCATTTTCAAATGTTGCATCTTTGAACGACAATCCACATTTGTACGTGGATAAACACTTTTAGAGATAAAATTAGATGTTTAAAGTGATTTTCAAGCTTCCAGGGGCCCTAAACACAACATTTGAGAAATGGGAAAAAGTGAATGAAAATGGCCAATTTACTCACTCTGAGGCCTTAAAAAGTGTTTCTCCTCAACGGGAAGTGAATTAAATAACATTTGTAGGCCTTTATTGTTCAAGCGAAAACGCCCGATTATTGACGAAAGAGATAACCACCCCCCCTTACGACATGCTTCAGAAACGAAAAAAATGGTCGGTTTTCAAATGTTGCGTCTTTGAATGACAATCCACATTTGTACGTGGATAATCACTTTTAGAGCTAAAATTAGATGTTTAAAGTGATTTTCAAGCTTCCAGGGGCCCTAAACACAAGATTTGAGAAATGGGTAAAAGTGAATGAAAATGGCCAATTTACTCACTCTGAGGCCTTAATAAGTGTTTCTCCTCCACGGGAAGTGAATTAAATACCATTTGGAGGCCTTTATTGTTCAAGCGAAAACGCCTGATTTTTGATGAAAGAGATAACCACCCCCCCTTACGACATGCTTCTGAAACTAAAAAAATGGTTCATTTTCAAATGTTGCGTCTTTTGAACTACAATTAACATTGTACGTGGATAATCACTTTTAGAGATAAAATGAGATGTTTAAAGTGATTTTCAAGCTTCCAGTGGCCCTAAACACGAGATTTGAGAAATGGGTAACCGTGAATGAAAATGGCCAATTTACTCACTCTGCGGCCTTAAAAAGTGTTTCTCCTCCACGGAAAGTGAATAAAATAACATTTGGATGCCTTTATTGTTCAATCAAAAACGCCTGTTTTTTGGTAAAAAAGATAACCACCCCCCCTTACGACATGCTTCAGAAACGAAAAAAATGTCCCATTTTCAAATGTTGCGTCTTTGAACTACAATTCACATTTCTACGTGGATGATCACTTTTAGAGATAAAATTAGATGTTTAAAGTGATTTACAAGCTTCCAGGGGCCCTAAACACAAGATATGAGGAATGGGTAAATATGAATGAAAATGGCCAATTTATTCACTCTGAGGCCTTAAAAAGTTTTTCTCCACTCCAGAAAGTGAATTAAATAACATTTGTAGGCCTTTATTGTTCAATCAAAAACGCCCGATTTTTGACGAAAGAGATAACCACCCTCCCTTACGACATGCTTCAGAAACAAAAAAAATGGTCCGTTTTCAAATGTTGCCTCTTTGAACTACAATTCACATTTGTACGTGGAAAAGCACTTTTAAAGATCAAATGAGATGTTTAAAGTGATTTTCATGCTTCCAGGGGCCTTAAACACAAGATTTGAGGAATGGGTAAAAGTGAATGAAAATGGCCAATTTTCTCACTCTGAGGCCTTAAAAAGTGTTTCTCCTCCACGGGAAGTGAATTAAATAACATTTGTAGGCCTTTATTGTTCAAGCGAGAACGGCCGATTATTGACGAAAGAGATAACCACCCCCCCTTACGACATGCTTCAGAAACGTAAAAAATGGCCCGTTTTCAAATGTTGCGTCTTTGAATGACAATCCACATTTGTACGTGGATAATCCCTTTTAGAGCTAAAATTAGATGTTTAAAGTGATTTTCAAGCTTCCAGGGGCCCTAAACACGAGATTTGAAAAATGGGTAACCGTGAATGAAAATGGCCAATTTTTTCACTCTGCGGCCTTAAAAAGTGTTTCTCCTCCACGGAAAGTGAATAAAATAACATTTGGATGCCTTTATTGTTCAATCAAAAACGCCTGTTTTTTGGTGAAAAAGATAACCACCCCCCCTTACGACATGCTTCAGAAACGAAAAAAATGGTCCATTTTCATATGTTGCGTCTTTGAACTACAATTCACATTTGTACGTAGATGATTACTTTTAGAGATAAAATTAGATGTTTAAAGTGATTTACAAGCTTTCAGGGGCCCTAAACACAAGATATGAGGAATGGGTAAATATGAATGAAAATGGCCAATTTATTCACTCTGAGGCCTTAAAAAGTTTTTCTCCACTCCAGAAAGTGAATTAAATAACATTTGTAGACCTTTATTGTTCAATCAAAAACGCCCGATTTTTGACGAAAGAGATAACCACCCCCCCTTACGACATGCTTCAGAAACAAAAAAAATGGTTCATTTTCAAATGTTGCATCTTTGAACGACAATCCACATTTGTACGTGGATAAACACTTTTAGAGATAAAATTAGATGTTTAAAGTGATTTTCAAGCTTCCAGGGGCCCTAAACACAAGATTTGAGAAATGGGTAAAAGTGAATGAAAATGGCCAATTTACTCACTCTGAGGCCTTAAAAAGTGTTTCTCCTCAACGGGAAGTGAATTAAATAACATTTGTAGGCCTTTATTGTTCAAGCAAAAATGCCCGATTATTGACGAAAGAGATAACCACCCCCCCTTACGACATGCTTCAGAAACGAAAAAAATGGTCCGTTTACAAATGTTGCGTCTTTGAATGACAATCCACATTTGTACGTGGATAATCATTTTAGAGCTAAAATTAGATGTTTAAAGTGATTTTCAAGCTTCCAGGGGCCCCAAACACAAGATTTGAGAAATGGGTAAAAGTGAATGAAAATGGCCAATTTACTCACTCTGAGGCCTTAAAAAGTGTTTCTCCTCAACGGGAAGTGAATTAAATAACATTTGTAGGCCTTTATTGTTCAAGCAAAACGCCCGATTATTGACGAAAGAGATAACCACCCCCCCTTACGACATGCTTCAGAAACGAAAAAAATGGTCCGTTTTCAAATGTTGCGTCTTTGAATGACAATCCACATTTGTACGTGGATAATCATTTTAGAGCTAAAATTAGATGTTTAAAGTGATTTTCAAGCTTCCAGGGGCCCTAAACACAAGATTTGAGAAATGGGTAAAAGTGAATGAAAATGGCCAATTTACTCACTCTGAGGCCTTAAAAAGTGTTTCTCCTCCACGGGAAGCGAATTAAATACCATTTGGAGGCCTTTATTGTTCAATCAAAAACGCCCGATTTTTGACGAAAGAGATAACCACCCCCCCTTACGACATGCTTCAGAAACAAAAAAAATGGTTCATTTTCAAATGTTGCATCTTTGAACGACAATCCACATTTGTACGTGGATAAACACTTTTAGAGATAAAATTAGATGTTTAAAGTGATTTTCAAGCTTCCAGGGGCCCTAAACACAAGATTTGAGAAATGGGTAAAAGTGAATGAAAATGGCCAATTTACTCACTCTGAGGCCTTAAAAAGTGTTTCTCCTCAACGGGAAGTGAATTAAATAACATTTGTAGGCCTTTATTGTTCAAGCAAAAACGCCCGATTATTGACGAAAGAGATAACCACCCCCCCTTACGACATGCTTCAGAAACGAAAAAAATGGTCCGTTTTCAAATGTTGCGTCTTTGAATGACAATCCACATTTGTACGTGGATAATCACTTTTAGAGCTAAAATTAGATGTTTAAAGTGATTTTCAAGCTTCCAGGGGCCCTAAACACAAGATTTGAGAAATGGGTAAAAGTGAATGAAAATGGCCAATTTACTCACTCTGAGGCCTTAAAAAGTGTTTCTCCTCCACGGGAAGTGAGTTAAATACCATTTGGAGGCCTTTATTGTTCAAGCAAAAACGCCTGATTTTTGATGAAAGAGATAACCACCCCCCCTTACGACATGCTTCTAAAACTAAAAAAATGGTTCATTTTCAAATGTTGCGTCTTTGAACCACAATTAACATTTGTACGTGGATAATCACTTTTAGAGATAAAATGAGATGTTTAAAGTGATTTTCAAGCTTCCAGGGGCCCTAAACACGAGATTTGAAAAATGGGTAACCGTGAATGAAAATGGCCAATTTTTTCACTCTGCGGCCTTAAAAAGTGTTTCTCCTCCACGGAAAGTGAATAAAATAACATTTGGATGCCTTTATTGTTCAATCAAAAACGCCCGTTTTTTGGTGAAAAAGATAACCACCCCCCCTTACGACATGCTTCAGAAACGA
Organism: Triturus cristatus; assembly: GCF_964204655.1. Lineage (NCBI taxonomy): Eukaryota > Metazoa > Chordata > Amphibia > Caudata > Salamandridae > Triturus > Triturus cristatus. The sequence goes on along the minus strand of NC_140587.1, from coordinate 931,034,075 downwards.
AAAAAATGGTCCATTTTCAAATGTTGCGTCTTTGAACTACAATTCACATTTGTACGTGGATGATCACTTTTAGAGATAAAATTAGATGTTTAAAGTGATTTACAAGCTTCCAGGGGCCCTAAACACAAGATATGAGGAATGGGTAAATATGAATGAAAATGGCCAATTTATTCACTGTGAGGCCTTAAAAAGATTTTCTCCACTCCAGAAAGTGAATTAAATAACATTTGTAGACCTTTATTGTTCAATCAAAAACGCCCGATTTTTGACGAAAGAGATAACCACCCCCCCTTACGACATGCTTCAGAAACAAAAAAAATGGTTCTTTTTCAAATGTTGCATCTTTGAACGACAATCCACATTTGTACGTGGATAAACACTTTTAGAGATAAAATGAGATGTTTAAAGTGATTTTCAAGCTTCCAGGGGCCCTAAACACAAGATTTGAGAAATGGGAAAAAGTGAATGAAAATGGCCAATTTACTCACTCTGAGGCCTTAAAAAGTGTTTCTCCTCAACGGGAAGTGAATTAAATAACATTTGTAGGCCTTTATTGTTCAAGCAAAAACGCCCGATTATTGACGAAAGAGATAACCACCCCCCCTTACGACATGCTTCAGAAACGAAAAAAATGGTCCGTTTTCAAATGTTGCGTCTTTGAATGACAATCCACATTTGTACGTGGATAATCACTTTTAGAGCTAAAATTAGATGTTTAAAGTGATTTTCAAGCTTCCAGGGGCCCTAAACACAAGTTTTGAGAAATGGGTAAAAGTGAATGAAAATGGCCAATTTACTCACTCTGAGGCCTTAAAAAGTGTTTCTCCTCCACGGGAAGTGAGTTAAATACCATTTGGAGGCCTTTATTGTTCAAGCGAAAACGCCTGATTTTTGAGAAAGAGATAACCACCCCCCCTTACGACATGCTTCTGAAACTAAAAAAATGGTTCATTTTCAAATGTTGCGTCTTTTGAACTACAATTAACATTGTATGTGGATAATCACTTTTAGAGATAAAATGAGATGTTTAAAGTGATTTTCAAGCTTCCAGGGGCCCTAAACACGAGATTTGAAAAATGGGTAACCGTGAATGAAAATGGCCAATTTTTTCACTCTGCGGCCTTAAAAAGTGTTTCTCCTCCACGGAAAGTGAATAAAATAACATTTGGATGCCTTTATTGTTCAATCAAAAACGCCTGTTTTTTGGTGAAAAAGATAACCACCCCCCCTTACGACATGCGTCAGAAACGAAAAAAATGGTCCATTTTCATATGTTGCGTCTTTGAACTACAATTCACATTTGTACGTAGATGATTACTTTTAGAGATAAAATTAGATGTTTAAAGTGATTTACAAGCTTTCAGGGGCCCTAAACACAAGATATGAGGAATGGGTAAATATGAATGAAAATGGCCAATTTATTCACTCTGAGGCCTTAAAAAGTTTTTCTCCACTCCAGAAAGTGAATTAAATAACATTTGTAGACCTTTATTGTTCAATCAAAAACGCCCGATTTTTGACGAAAGAGATAACCACCCCCCCTTACGACATGCTTCAGAAACAAAAAAAATGGTTCATTTTCAAATGTTGCATCTTTGAACGACAATCCACATTTGTACGTGGATAAACACTTTTAGAGATAAAATTAGATGTTTAAAGTGATTTTCAAGCTTCCAGGGGCCCTAAACACAAGATTTGAGAAATGGGTAAAAGTGAATGAAAATGGCCAATTTACTCACTCTGAGGCCTTAAAAAGTGTTTCTCCTCAACGGGAAGTGAATTAAATAACATTTGTAGGCCTTTATTGTTCAAGCAAAAATGCCCGATTATTGACGAAAGAGATAACCACCCCCCCTTACGACATGCTTCAGAAACGAAAAAAATGGTCCGTTTACAAATGTTGCGTCTTTGAATGACAATCCACATTTGTACGTGGATAATCATTTTAGAGCTAAAATTAGATGTTTAAAGTGATTTTCAAGCTTCCAGGGGCCCCAAACACAAGATTTGAGAAATGGGTAAAAGTGAATGAAAATGGCCAATTTACTCACTCTGAGGCCTTAAAAAGTGTTTCTCCTCAACGGGAAGTGAATTAAATAACATTTGTAGGCCTTTATTGTTCAAGCAAAACGCCCGATTATTGACGAAAGAGATAACCACCCCCCCTTACGACATGCTTCAGAAACGAAAAAAATGGTCCGTTTTCAAATGTTGCGTCTTTGAATGACAATCCACATTTGTACGTGGATAATCATTTTAGAGCTAAAATTAGATGTTTAAAGTGATTTTCAAGCTTCCAGGGGCCCTAAACACAAGATTTGAGAAATGGGTAAAAGTGAATGAAAATGGCCAATTTACTCACTCTGAGGCCTTAAAAAGTGTTTCTCCTCCACGGGAAGCGAATTAAATACCATTTGGAGGCCTTTATTGTTCAATCAAAAACGCCCGATTTTTGACGAAAGAGATAACCACCCCCCCTTACGACATGCTTCAGAAACAAAAAAAATGGTTCATTTTCAAATGTTGCATCTTTGAACGACAATCCACATTTGTACGTGGATAAACACTTTTAGAGATAAAATTAGATGTTTAAAGTGATTTTCAAGCTTCCAGGGGCCCTAAACACAAGATTTGAGAAATGGGTAAAAGTGAATGAAAATGGCCAATTTACTCACTCTGAGGCCTTAAAAAGTGTTTCTCCTCAACGGGAAGTGAATTAAATAACATTTGTAGGCCTTTATTGTTCAAGCAAAAACGCCCGATTATTGACGAAAGAGATAACCACCCCCCCTTACGACATGCTTCAGAAACGAAAAAAATGGTCCGTTTTCAAATGTTGCGTCTTTGAATGACAATCCACATTTGTACGTGGATAATCACTTTTAGAGCTAAAATTAGATGTTTAAAGTGATTTTCAAGCTTCCAGGGGCCCTAAACACAAGATTTGAGAAATGGGTAAAAGTGAATGAAAATGGCCAATTTACTCACTCTGAGGCCTTAAAAAGTGTTTCTCCTCCACGGGAAGTGAGTTAAATACCATTTGGAGGCCTTTATTGTTCAAGCAAAAACGCCTGATTTTTGATGAAAGAGATAACCACCCCCCCTTACGACATGCTTCTAAAACTAAAAAAATGGTTCATTTTCAAATGTTGCGTCTTTGAACCACAATTAACATTTGTACGTGGATAATCACTTTTAGAGATAAAATGAGATGTTTAAAGTGATTTTCAAGCTTCCAGGGGCCCTAAACACGAGATTTGAAAAATGGGTAACCGTGAATGAAAATGGCCAATTTTTTCACTCTGCGGCCTTAAAAAGTGTTTCTCCTCCACGGAAACTGAATAAAATAACATTTGGATGCCTTTATTGTTCAATCAAAAACGCCCGTTTTTTGGTGAAAAAGATAACCACCCCCCCTTACGACATGCTTCAGAAACGAAAAAAATGGTCCATTTTCAAATGTTGCGTCTTTGAACTACAATTCACATTTGTACGTGGATGATCACTTTTAGAGATAAAATTAGATGTTTAAAGTGATTTACAAGCTTCCAGGGGCCCTAAACACAAGATATGAGGAATGGGTAAATATGAATGAAAATGGCCAATTTATTCACTGTGAGGCCTTAAAAAGATTTTCTCCACTCCAGAAAGTGAATTAAATAACATTTGTAGACCTTTATTGTTCAATCAAAAACGCCCGATTTTTGACGAAAGAGATAACCACCCCCCCTTACGACATGCTTCAGAAACAAAAAAAATGGTTCTTTTTCAAATGTTGCATCTTTGAACGACAATCCACATTTGTACGTGGATAAACACTTTTAGAGATAAAATGAGATGTTTAAAGTGATTTTCAAGCTTCCAGGGGCCCTAAACACAAGATTTGAGAAATGGGAAAAAGTGAATGAAAATGGCCAATTTACTCACTCTGAGGCCTTAAAAAGTGTTTCTCCTCAACGGGAAGTGAATTAAATAACATTTGTAGGCCTTTATTGTTCAAGCAAAAACGCCCGATTATTGACGAAAGAGATAACCACCCCCCCTTACGACATGCTTCAGAAACGAAAAAAATGGTCCGTTTTCAAATGTTGCGTCTTTGAATGACAATCCACATTTGTACGTGGATAATCACTTTTAGAGCTAAAATTAGATGTTTAAAGTGATTTTCAAGCTTCCAGGGGCCCTAAACACAAGTTTTGAGAAATGGGTAAAAGTGAATGAAAATGGCCAATTTACTCACTCTGAGGCCTTAAAAAGTGTTTCTCCTCCACGGGAAGTGAGTTAAATACCATTTGGAGGCCTTTATTGTTCAAGCGAAAACGCCTGATTTTTGAGAAAGAGATAACCACCCCCCCTTACGACATGCTTCTGAAACTAAAAAAATGGTTCATTTTCAAATGTTGCGTCTTTTGAACTACAATTAACATTGTATGTGGATAATCACTTTTAGAGATAAAATGAGATGTTTAAAGTGATTTTCAAGCTTCCAGGGGCCCTAAACACGAGATTTGAAAAATGGGTAACCGTGAATGAAAATGGCCAATTTTTTCACTCTGCGGCCTTAAAAAGTGTTTCTCCTCCACGGAAAGTGAATAAAATAACATTTGGATGCCTTTATTGTTCAATCAAAAACGCCTGTTTTTTGGTGAAAAAGATAACCACCCCCCCTTACGACATGCTTCAGAAACGAAAAAAATGGTCCATTTTCAAATGTTGCGTCTTTGAACTACAATTCACATTTGTACGTGGATGATCACTTTTAGAGATAAAATTAGATGTTTAAAGTGATTTACAAGCTTCCAGGGGCCCTAAACACAAGATATGAGGAATGGGTAAATATGAATGAAAATGGCCAATTTATTCACTCTGAGGCCTTAAAAAGTTTTTCTCCACTCCAGAAAGTGAATTAAATAACATTTGTAGACCTTTATTGTTCAATCAAAAACGCCCGATTTTTGACGAAAGAGATAACCACCCCCCCTTACGACATGCTTCAGAAACAAAAAAAATGGTTCTTTTTCAAATGTTGCATCTTTGAACGACAATCCACATTTGTACGTGGATAAACACTTTTAGAGATAAAATGAGATGTTTAAAGTGATTTTCAAGCTTCCAGGGGCCCTAAACACAAGATTTGAGAAATGGGAAAAAGTGAATGAAAATGGCCAATTTACTCACTCTGAGGCCTTAAAAAGTGTTTCTCCTCAACGGGAAGTGAATTAAATAACATTTGTAGGCCTTTATTGTTCAAGCAAAAACGCCCGATTATTGACGAAAGAGATAACCACCCCCCCTTACGACATGCTTCAGAAACGAAAAAAATGGTCCGTTTTCAAATGTTGCGTCTTTGAATGACAATCCACATTTGTACGTGGATAATCACTTTTAGAGCTAAAATTAGATGTTTAAAGTGATTTTCAAGCTTCCAGGGGCCCTAAACACAAGATTTGAGAAATGGGTAAAAGTGAATGAAAATGGCCAATTTACTCACTCTGAGGCCTTAAAAAGTGTTTCTCCTCCACGGGAAGTGAGTTAAATACCATTTGGAGGCCTTTATTGTTCAAGCGAAAACGCCTGATTTTTGAGAAAGAGATAACCACCCCCCCTTACGACATGCTTCTGAAACTAAAAAAATGGTTCATTTTCAAATGTTGCGTCTTTTGAACTACAATTAACATTGTATGTGGATAATCACTTTTAGAGATAAAATTAGATGTTTAAAGTGATTTACAAGCTTCCAGGGGCCCTAAACACAAGATATGAGGAATGGCTAAATATGAATGAAAATGGCCAATTTATTCACTCTGAGGCCTTAAAAAGTTTTTCTCCACTCCAGAAAGTGAATTAAATAACATTTGTAGACCTTTATTGTTCAATCAAAAACGCCCGATTTTTGACGAAAGAGATAACCACCCCCCCTTACGACATGCTTCAGAAACAAAAAAAATGGTTCATTTTTAAATGTTGCATCTTTGAACGACAATCCACATTTGTACGTGGATAAACACTTTTAGAGATAAAATTAGATGTTTAAAGTGATTTTCAAGCTTCCAGGGGCCCTAAACACAAGATTTGAGAAATGGGTAAAAGTGAATGAAAATGGCCAATTTACTCACTCTGAGGCCTTAAAAAGTGTTTCTCCTCAACGGGAAGTGAATTAAATAACATTTGTAGGCCTTTATTGTTCAAGCGAAAACGCCCGATTATTGACGAAAGAGATAACCACCCCCCCTTACGACATGCTTCAGAAACGAAAAAAATGGTCGGTTTTCAAATGTTGCGTCTTTGAATGACAATCCACATTTGTACGTGGATAATCACTTTTAGAGCTAAAATTAGATGTTTAAAGTGATTTTCAAGCTTCCAGGGGCCCTAAACACAAGATTTGAGAAATGGGTAAAAGTGAATGAAAATGGCCAATTTACTCACTCTGAGGCCTTAAAAAGTGTTTCTCCTCCACGGGAAGTGAATTAAATACCATTTGGAGGCCTTTATTGTTCAAGCAAAAACGCCTGATTTTTGATGAAAGAGATAACCACCCCCCCTTACGACATGCTTCTGAAACTAAAAAAATGGTTCATTTTCAAATGTTGCGTCTTTTGAACTACAATTAACATTGTACATGGATAATCACTTTTAGAGATAAAATGAGATGTTTAAAGTGATTTTCAAGCTTCCAGGGGCCCTAAACACGAGATTTGAAAAATGGGTAACCGTGAATGAAAATGGCCAATTTTTTCACTCTGCGGCCTTAAAAAGTGTTTCTCCTCCACGGAAAGTGAATAAAATAACATTTGGATGCCTTTATTGTTCAATCAAAAACGCCTGTTTTTTGGTGAAAAAGATAACCACCCCCCCTTACGACATGCTTCAGAAACGAAAAAAATGGTCCATTTTCAAATGTTGCGTCTTTGAACTACAATTCACATTTGTACGTGGATGATCACTTTTAGAGATAAAATTAGATGTTTAAAGTGATTTAAAAGCTTCCAGGGGCCCTAAACACAAGATATGAGGAATGGGTAAATATGAATGAAAATGGCCAATTTATTCACTCTGAGGCCTTAAAAAGTTTTTCTCCACTCCAGAAAGTGAATTAAATAACATTTGTAGACCTTTATTGTTCAATCAAAAACGCCCGATTTTTGACGAAAGAGATAACCACCCCCCCTTACGACATGCTTCAGAAACAAAAAAAATGGTTCTTTTTCAAATGTTGCATCTTTGAATGACAATCCACATTTGTACGTGGATAAACACTTTTAGAGATAAAATGAGATGTTTAAAGTGATTTTCAAGCTTCCAGGGGCCCTAAACACAAGATTTGAGAAATGGGAAAAAGTGAATGAAAATGGCCAATTTACTCTCTCTGAGGCCTTAAAAAGTGTTTCTCCTCAACGGGAAGTGAATTAAATAACATTTGTAGGCCTTTATTGTTCAAGCGAAAACGCCCGATTATTGACGAAAGAGATAACCACCCCCCCTTACGACATGCTTCAGAAACGAAAAAAATGGTCCGTTTTCAAATGTTGCGTCTTTGAATGACAATCCACATTTGTACATGGATAATCACTTTTAGAGCTAAAATTAGATGTTTAAAGTGATTTTCAAGCTTCCAGGGGCCCTAAACACAAGATTTGAGAAATGGGTAAAAGTGAATGAAAATGGCCAATTTACTCACTCTGGGGCCTTAATAAGTGTTTCTCCTCCACGGGAAGTGAATTAAATACCATTTGGAGGCCTTTATTGTTCAAGCGAAAACGCCTGATTTTTGATGAAAGAGATGCTTCTGAAACTAAAAAAATGGTTCATTTTCAAATGTTGCGTCTTTTGAACTACAATTAACATTGTACGTGGATAATCACTTTTAGAGATAAAATGAGATGTTTAAAGTGATTTTCAAGCTTCCAGGGGCCCTAAACACGAGATTTGAGAAATGGGTAACCGTGAATGAAAATGGCCAATTTACTCACTCTGCGGCCTTAAAAAGTGTTTCTCCTCCACGGAAAGTGAATAAAATAACATTTGGATGCCTTTATTGTTCAATCAAAAACACCAGTTTTTTGGTGAAAAAGATAACCACCCCCCCTTACGACATGCTTCAGAAACGAAAAAAATGGTCCATTTTCAAATGTTGCGTCTTTGAACTACAATTCACATTTGTACGTAGATGATTACTTTTAGAGATAAAATTAGATGTTTAAAGTGATTTACAAGCTTTCAGGGGCCCTAAACACAAGATATGAGGAATGGGTAAATATGAATGAAAATGGCCAATTTATTCACTCTGAGGCCTTAAAAAGTTTTTCTCCACTCCAGAAAGTGAATTAAATAACATTTGTAGACCTTTATTGTTCAATCAAAAACGCCCGATTTTTGACGAAAGAGATAACCACCCCCCCTTACGACATGCTTCAGAAACAAAAAAAATGGTTCATTTTCAAATGTTGCATCTTTGAACGACAATCCACATTTGTACGTGGATAAACACTTTTAGAGATAAAATTAGATGTTTAAAGTGATTTTCAAGCTTCCAGGGGCCCTAAACACAAGATTTGAGAAATGGGTAAAAGTGAATGAAAATGGCCAATTTACTCACTCTGAGGCCTTAAAAAGTGTTTCTCCTCAACGGGAAGTGAATTAAATAACATTTGTAGGCCTTTATTGTTCAAGCAAAAACGCCCGATTATTGACGAAAGAGATAACCACCCCCCTTACGACATGCTTCAGAAACGAAAAAAATGGTCCGTTTTCAAATGTTGCGTCTTTGAATGACAATCCACATTTGTACGTGGATAATCATTTTTAGAGCTAAAATTAGATGTTTAAAGTGATTTTCAAGCTTCCAGGGGCCCTAAACACAAGATTTGAGAAATGGGTAAAAGTGAATGAAAATGGCCAATTTACTCACTCTGAGGCCTTACAAAGTGTTTCTCCTCCACGGGAAGTGAATTAAATACCATTTGGAGGCCTTTATTGTTCAAGCGAAAACGCCTGATTTTTGATGAAAGAGATAACCACCCCCCTTACGAAATGCTTCTGAAACTAAAAAAATGGTTCATTTTCAAATGTTGCGTCTTTTGAACTACAATTAACATTGTATGTGGATAATCACTTTTAGAGATAAAATTAGATGTTTAAAGTGATTTACAAGCTTCCAGGGGCCCTAAACACAAGATATGAGGAATGGATAAATATGAATGAAAATGGCCAATTTATTCACTCTGAGGACTTAAAAAGTTTTTCTCCACTCCAGAAAGTGAATTAAATAACATTTGTAGACCTTTATTGTTCAATCAAAAACGCCCGATTTTTGACGAAAGAGATAACCACCCCCCCTTACGACATGCTTCAGAAACAAAAAAAATGGTTCATTTTCAAATGTTGCATCTTTGAACGACAATCCACATTTGTACGTGGATAAACACTTTTAGAGATAAAATTAGATGTTTAAAGTGATTTTCAAGCTTCCAGGGGCCCTAAACACAAGATTTGAGAAATGGGTAAAAGTGAATGAAAATGGCCAATTTACTCACTCTGAGGCCTTAAAAAGTGTTTCTCCTCAACGGGAAGTGAATTAAATAACATTTGTAGGCCTTTATTGTTCAAGCGAAAACGCCCGATTATTGACGAAAGAGATAACCACCCCCCCTTACGACATGCTTCAGAAACGAAAAAAATGGTCGGTTTTCAAATGTTGCGTCTTTGCATGACAATCCACATTTGTACGTGGATAATCACTTTTAGAGCTAAAATTAGATGTTTAAAGTGATTTTCAAGCTTCCAGGGGCCCTAAACACAAGATTTGAGAAATGGGTAAAAGTGAATGAAAATGGCCAATTTACTCACTCTGAGGCCTTAAAAAGTGTTTCTCCTCCACGGGAAGTGAATTAAATACCATTTGGAGGCCTTTATTGTTCAAGCAAAAACGCATGATTTTTGATGAAAGAGATAACCACCCCCCCTTACGACATGCTTCTGAAACAAAAAAAATGGTTCATTTTCAAATGTTGCGTCTTTTGAACTACAATTAACATTGTACATGGATAATCACTTTTAGAGATAAAATGAGATGTTTAAAGTGATTTTCAAGCTTCCAGGGGCCCTAAACACGAGATTTGAAAAATGGGTAACCGTGAATGAAAATGGCCAATTTTTTCACTCTGCGGCCTTAAAAAGTGTTTCTCCTCCACGGAAAGTGAATAAAATAACATTTGGATGCCTTTATTGTTCAATCAAAAACGCCCGTTTTTTGGTGAAAAAGATAACCACCCCCCCTTACGACATGCTTCAGAAACAAAAAATATGTCCCATTTTCAAATGTTGCGTCTTTGAACTACAATTCACATTTCTACGTGGATGATCACTTTTAGAGATAAAATTAGATGTTTAAAGTGATTTACAAGCTTCCAGGGGCCCTAAACACAAGATATGAGGAATGGGTAAATATGAATGAAAATGGCCAATTTATTCACTCTGAGGCCTTAAAAAGTTTTTCTCCACTCCAGAAAGTGAATTAAATAACATTTGTAGACCTTTATTGTTCAATCAAAAACGCCCGATTTTTGACGAAAGAGATAACCACCCCCCCTTACGACATGCTTCAGAAACAAAAAAAATGGTTCATTTTCAAATGTAGCATCTTTGAACGACAATCCACATTTGTACGTGGATAAACACTTTTAGAGATAAAATTAGATGTTTAAAGTGATTTTCAAGCTTCCAGGGGCCCTAAACACAAGATTTGAGAAATGGGTAAAAGTGAATGAAAATGGCCAATTTACTCACTCTGAGGCCTTAAAAAGTGTTTCTCCTCAACGGGAAGTGAATTAAATAACATTTGTAGGCCTTTATTGTTCAAGCAAAAACGCCCGATTATTGACGAAAGAGATAACCACACCCCCTTACGACATGCTTCAGAAACGAAAAAAATGGTCCGTTTTCAAATGTTGCGTCTTTGAATGACAATCCACATTTGTACGTGGATAATCACTTTTAGAGCTAAAATTAGATGTTTAAAGTGATTTTCAAGCTTCCAGGGGCCCTAAACACAAGATTTGAGAAATGGGTAAAAGTGAATGAAAATGGCCAATTTACTCACTCTGAGGCCTTACAAAGTGTTTCTCCTCCACGGGAAGTGAATTAAATACCATTTGGAGGCCTTTATTGTTCAAGCGAAAATGCCTGATTTTTGATGAAAGAGATAACCACCCCCCCTTACGAAATGCTTCTGAAACTAAAAAAATGGTTCATTTTCAAATGTTGCGTCTTTTGAACTACAATTAACATTGTATGTGGATAATCACTTTTAGAGATAAAATTAGATGTTTAAAGTGATTTACAAGCTTCCAGGGGCCCTAAACACAAGATATGTGGAATGGATAAATATGAATGAAAATGGCCAATTTATTCACTCTGAGGACTTAAAAAGTTTTTCTCCACTCCAGAAAGTGAATTAAATAACATTTGTAGACCTTTATTGTTCAATCAAAAACGCCCGATTTTTGACGAAAGAGATAACCACCCCCCCTTACGACATGCTTCAGAAACAAAAAAAATGGTTCATTTTCAAATGTTGCATCTTTGAACGACAATCCACATTTGTACGTGGATAATCACTTTTAGAGATAAAATTAGATGTTTAAAGTGATTTTCAAGCTTCCAGGGGCCCTAAACACAAGATTTGAGAAATGGGTAAAAGTGAATGAAAATGGCCAATTTACTCACTCTGAGGCCTTAAAAAGTGTTTCTCCTCAACGGGAAGTGAATTAAATAACATTTGGAGGCCTTTATTGTTCAAGCGAAAACGCCCGATTATTGACGAAAGAGATAACCACCCCCCCTTACGACATGCTTCAGAAACGAAAAAAATGGTCGGTTTTCAAATGTTGCGTCTTTGCATGACAATCCACATTTGTACGTGGATAATCACTTTTAGAGCTAAAATTAGATGTTTAAAGTGATTTTCAAGCTTCCAGGGGCCCTAAACACAAGATTTGAGAAATGGGTAAAAGTGAATGAAAATGGCCAATTTACTCACTCTGAGGCCTTAAAAAGTGTTTCTCCTCCACGGGAAGTGAATTAAATACAATTTGGAGGCCTTTATTGTTCAAGCAAAAACGCCTGATTTTTGATGAAAGAGATAACCATCCCCCCTTACGACATGCTTCTGAAACAAAAAAAATGGTTCATTTTCAAATGTTGCGTCTTTTGAACTACAATTAACATTGTACATGGATAATCACTTTTAGAGATAAAATGAGATGTTTAAAGTGATTTTCAAGCTTCCAGGGGCCCTAAACACGAGATTTGAAAAATGGGTAACCGTGAATGAAAATGGCCAATTTTTTCACTCTGCGGCCTTAAAAAGTGTTTCTCCTCCACGGAAAGTGAGTAAAATAACATTTGGATGCCTTTATTGTTCAAGCAAAAACGCCTGATTTTTGATGAAAGAGATAACCATCCCCCCTTACGACATGCTTCTGAAACAAAAAAAATGGTTCATTTTCAAATGTTGCGTCTTTTGAACTACAATTAACATTGTACATGGATAATCACTTTTAGAGATAAAATGAGATGTTTAAAGTGATTTTCAAGCTTCCAGGGGCCCTAAACACGAGATTTGAAAAATGGGTAACCGTGAATGAAAATGGCCAATTTTTTCACTCTGCGGCCTTAAAAAGTTTTTCTCCTCCACGGAAAGTGAATAAAATAACATTTGGATGCCTTTATTGTTCAATCAAAAACGCCCGTTTTTTGGTGAAAAAGATAACCACCCCCCCTTACGACATGCTTCAGAAACGAAAAAAATGTCCCATTTTCAAATGTTGCGTCTTTGAACTACAATTCACATTTCTACGTGGATGATCACTTTTAGAGATAAAATTAGATGTTTAAAGTGATTTACAAGCTTCCAGGGGCCCTAAACACAAGATATGAGGAATGGGTAAATATGAATGAAAATGGCCAATTTATTCACTCTGAGGCCTTAAAAAGTTTTTCTCCACTCCAGAAAGTGAATTAAATAACATTTGTAGGCCTTTATTGTTCAATCAAAAACGCCCGATTTTTGACGAAAGAGATAACCACCCTCCCTTACGACATGCTTCAGAAACTAAAAAAATGGTCCGTTTTCAAATGTTGCCTCTTTGAACTACAATTCACATTTGTACGTGGAAAAGCACTTTTAAAGATCAAATGACATGTTTAAAGTGATTTTCATGCTTCCAGGGGCCTTAAACACAAGATTTGAGGAATGGGTAAAAGTGAATGAAAATGGCCAATTTACTCACTCTGAGGCCTTAAAAAGTGTTTCTCCTCCACGGGAAGTGAATTAAATACCATTTGGAGGTCTTTATTGTTCAAGCGAAAACGCCTGATTTTTGATGAAAGAGATAACCACCCCCCCTTACGACATGCTTCTGAAACTGAAAAAATGGTTCATTTTCAAATGTTGCGTCTTTGAACCACAATTAACATTTGTACGTGGATAAACACTTTTAGAGCTAAAATTAGATGTTTAAAGTGATTTTCAAGCTTCCAGGGGCCCTAAACACGAGATTTGAGAAATGAGTAAACGTGAATGAAAATGGCCAATTTACTCACTCTGCGGCCTTAAAAAGTGTTTCTCCTCCACGGGAAGTGAATTAAATACCATTTGGAGGTCTTTATTGTTCAAGCGAAAACGCCTGATTTTTGATGAAAAAGATAACCACCCCCCCTTACGACATGCTTCAGAAACAAAAAAAATGGTCCATTTTCAAATGTTGCGTCTTTGAACTACAATTAACATTGTATGTGGATAATCACTTTTAGAGCTAAAATTAGATGTTTAAAGTGATTTTCAAGCTTCCAGGGGCCCTAAACACAAGATTTGAGAAATGGGTAAAAGTGAATGAAAATGGCCAATTTACTCACTCTGAGGCCTTAAAAAGTGTTTCTCCTCCACGGGAAGTGAATTAAATACCATTTGGAGGCCTTTATTGTTCAAGCGAAAACGCCTGATTTTTGATGAAAGAGATAACCACCCCCCCTTATGACAGGCTTCTGAAACTAAAAAAATGGTTCATTTTCAAATGTTGCGTCTTTTGAACTACAATTAACATTGTATGTGGATAATCACTTTTAGAGATAAAATTAGATGTTTAAAGTGATTTACAAGCTTCCAGGGGCCCTAAACACAAGATATGAGGAATGGGTAAATATGAATGAAAATGGCCAATTTATTCACTCTGAGGCCTTAAAAAGTTTTTCTCCACTCCAGAAAGTGAATTAAATAACATTTGTAGACCTTTATTGTTCAATCAAAAACGCCCGATTTTTGACGAAAGAGATAACCACCCCCCCTTACGACATGCTTCAGAAACAAAAAAAATGGTTCATTTTCAAATGTTGCATTTTTGAACGACAATCCACATTTGTACGTGGATAAACACTTTTAGAGATAAAATTAGATGTTTAAAGTGATTTTCAAGCTTCTAGGGGCCCTAAACACAAGATTTGAGAAATGGGTAAAAGTGAATGAAAATGGCCAATTTACTCACTCTGAGGCCTTAAAAAGTGTTTCTCCTCAACGGGAAGTGAATTAACCCCTTCGGTGCTCATGACGGAACGGTTCCGTCATGAGCGTCGGTTGAGCTGTGCTCATGACGGAACCGTTCCGTCATGAGCCCGCCCGCGCAAGAAACGGTCAGCACCGCGGGGGAATCCGCGCCGCATCGAAGGGGTTAAATAACATTTGTAGGCCTTTATTGTTCAAGCAAAAACGCCCGATTATTGACGAAAGAGATAACCACCCCCCCCTTACGACATGCTTCAGAAACTAAAAAAATGGTCCGTTTTCAAATGTTGCGTCTTTGAACTACAATTCACATTTGTACGTGGAAAAGCACTTTTAAAGATCAAATGAGATGTTTAAAGTGATTTTCATGCTTCCAGGGGCCTTAAACACAAGATTTGAGGAATGGGTAAAAGTGAATGAAAATGGCCAATTTACTCACTCTGAGGCCTTAAAAAGTGTTTCTCCTCCACGGGAAGTGAATTAAATAACATTTGTAGGCCTTTATTGTTCAAGCGAGAACGGCCGATTATTGACGAAAGAGATAACCACCCCCCCTTACGACATGCTTCAGAAACGTAAAAAATGGCCCGTTTTCAAATGTTGCGTCTTTGAATGACAATCCACATTTGTACGTGGATAATCACTTTTAGAGCTAAAATTAGATGTTTAAAGTGATTTTCAAGCTTCCAGGGGCCCTAAACACGAGATTTGAGAAATGGGTAACCGTGAATGAAAATGGCCAATTTACTCACTCTGCGGCCTTAAAAAGTGTTTCTCCTCCACGGAAAGTGAATAAAATAACATTTGGATGCCTTTATTGTTCAATCAAATACGTCCGTTTTTTGGTGAAAAAGATAACCACCCCCCCTTACGACATGCTTCAGAAACGAAAAAAATGTTCCATTTTCAAATGTTGCGTCTTTGAACTACAATTCACATTTGTACGTGGATGATCACTTTTAGAGATAAAATTAGATGTTTAAAGTGATTTACAAGCTTCCAGGGGCCCTAAACACAAGATATGAGGAATGGGTAAATATGAATGAAAATGGCCAATTTATTCACTCTGAGGCCTTAAAAAGTTTTTCTCCACTCCAGAAAGTGAATTAAATAACATTTGTAGGCCTTTATTGTTCAATCAAAAACGCCCGATTTTTGACGAAAGAGATAACCACCCCCCCTTACGACATGCTTCAGAAACTAAAAAAATGGTCCGTTTTCAAATGTTGCCTCTTTGAACTACAATTCACATTTGTACGTGGAAAAGCACTTTTAAAGATCAAATGAGATGTTTAAAGTGATTTTCATGCTTCCAGGGGCCTTAAACACAAGATTTGAGGAATGGGTAAAAGTGAATGAAAATGGCCAATTTACTCACTCTGAGGCCTTAAAAAGTGTTTCTCCTCCACGGGAAGTGAATTAAATACCATTTGGAGGTCTTTATTGTTCAAGCGAAAACGCCTGATTTTTGATGAAAGAGATAACCACCCCCCCTTACGACATGCTTCTGAAACTGAAAAAATGGTTCATTTTCAAATGTTGCGTCTTTGAACCACAATTAATATTTGTACGTGGATAAACACTTTTAGAGCTAAAATTAGATGTTTAAAGTGATTTTCAAGCTTCCAGGGGCCCTAAACACGAGATTTGAGAAATGGGTAAACGTGAATGAAAATGGCCAATTTACTCACTCTGCGGCCTTAAAAAGTGTTTCTCCTCCACGGAAAGTGAATAAAATAACATTTGGATGCCTTTATTGTTCAATCAAAAACGCCCGTTTTTGGTGAAAAAGATAACCACCCCCCCTTACGACATGCTTCAGAAACAAAAAAAATGGTCCATTTTCAAATGTTGCGTCTTTGAACTACAATTCACATTTGTACGTGGATAATCACTTTTAGAGATAAAATTAGATGTTTAAAGTGATTTACAAGCTTCCAGGGGCCCTAAACACAAGATATGAGGAATGGGTAAATATGAATGAAAATGGCCAATTTATTCACTCTGAGGCCTTAAAAAGTTTTTCTCCACTCCAGAAAGTGAATTAAATAACATTTGTAGACCTTTATTGTTCAATCAAAAACGCCCGATTTTTGACGAAAGAGATAACCACCCCCCCTTACGACATGCTTCAGAAACAAAAAAAATGGTTCATTTTCAAATGTTGCATCTTTGAACGACAATCCACATTTGTACGTGGATAAACACTTTTAGAGATAAAATTAGATGTTTAAAGTGATTTTCCAGCTTCCAGGGGCCCTAAACACAAGATTTGAGAAATGTGAAAAAGTGAATGAAAATGGCCAATTTACTCACTCTGAGGCCTTAAAAAGTGTTTCTCCTCAACGGGAAGTGAATTAAATAACATTTGTAGGCCTTTATTGTTCAAGCGAAAACGCCCGATTATTGACGAAAGAGATAACCATCCCCCCTTAAGACATGCTTCAGAAACGAAAAAAATGGTCCGTTTTCAAATGTTGCTTCTTTGAATGACAATCCACATTTGTACGTGGATAATCACTTTTAGAGCTAAAATTAGATGTTTAAAGTGATTTTCAAGCTTCCAGGGGCCCTAAACACAAGATTTGAGAAATGGGTAAAAGTGAATGAAAAAGGCCAATTTACTCACTCTGAGGCCTTAATAAGTGTTTCTCCTCCACGGGAAGTGAATTAAATACCATTTGGAGGCCTTTATTGTTCAAGCGAAAACGCCTGATTTTTGATGAAAGAGATAACCACCCCCCTTACGACATGCTTCTGAAACTAAAAAAATGGTTCATTTTCAAATGTTGCGTCTTTTGAACTACAATTAACATTGTACGTGGATAATCACTTTTAGAGATAAAATGAGATGTTTAAAGTGATTTTCAAGCTTCCAGGGGCCCTAAACACGAGATTTGAGAAATGGGTAACCGTGAATGAAAATGGCCAATTTACTCACTCTGCGGCCTTAAAAAGTGTTTCTCCTCCACGGAAAGTGAATAAAATAACATTTGGATGCATTTATTGTTCAATCAAATACGTCCGTTTTTTGGTGAAAAAGATAACCACCCCCCCTTACGACATGCTTCAGAAACGAAAAAAATGTTCCATTTTCAAATGTTGCGTCTTTGAACTACAATTCACATTTGTACGTGGATGATCACTTTTAGAGATAAAATTAGATGTTTAAAGTGATTTACAAGCTTCCAGGGGCCCTAAACACAAGATATGAGGAATGGGTAAATATGAATGAAAATGGCCAATTTATTCACTCTGAGGCCTTAAAAAGTTTTTCTCCACTCCAGAAAGTGAATTAAATAACATTTGTAGGCCTTTATTGTTCAATCAAAAACGCCCGATTTTTGACGAAAGAGATAACCACCCCCCCTTACGACATGCTTCAGAAACTAAAAAAATGGTCCGTTTTCAAATGTTGCCTCTTTGAACTACAATTCACATTTGTACGTGGAAAAGCACTTTTAAAGATCAAATGAGATGTTTAAAGTGATTTTCATGCTTCCAGGGGCCTTAAACACAAGATTTGAGGAATGGGTAAAAGTGAATGAAAATGGCCAATTTACTCACTCTGAGGCCTTAAAAAGTGTTTCTCCTCCACGGGAAGTGAATTAAATACCATTTGGAGGTCTTTATTGTTCAAGCGAAAACGCCTGATTTTTGATGAAAGAGATAACCACCCCCCCTTACGACATGCTTCTGAAACTGAAAAAATGGTTCATTTTCAAATGTTGCGTCTTTGAACCACAATTAATATTTGTACGTGGATAAACACTTTTAGAGCTAAAATTAGATGTTTAAAGTGATTTTCAAGCTTCCAGGGGCCCTAAACACGAGATTTGAGAAATGGGTAAACGTGAATGAAAATGGCCAATTTACTCACTCTGCGGCCTTAAAAAGTGTTTCTCCTCCACGGAAAGTGAATAAAATAACATTTGGATGCCTTTATTGTTCAATCAAAAACGCCCGTTTTTGGTGAAAAAGATAACCACCCCCCCTTACGACATGCTTCAGAAACAAAAAAAATGGTCCATTTTCAAATGTTGCGTCTTTGAACTACAATTCACATTTGTACGTGGATAATCACTTTTAGAGATAAAATTAGATGTTTAAAGTGATTTACAAGCTTCCAGGGGCCCTAAACACAAGATATGAGGAATGGGTAAATATGAATGAAAATGGCCAATTTATTCACTCTGAGGCCTTAAAAAGTTTTTCTCCACTCCAGAAAGTGAATTAAATAACATTTGTAGACCTTTATTGTTCAATCAAAAACGCCCGATTTTTGACGAAAGAGATAACCACCCCCCCTTACGACATGCTTCAGAAACAAAAAAAATGGTTCATTTTCAAATGTTGCATCTTTGAACGACAATCCACATTTGTACGTGGATAAACACTTTTAGAGATAAAATTAGATGTTTAAAGTGATTTTCCAGCTTCCAGGGGCCCTAAACACAAGATTTGAGAAATGTGAAAAAGTGAATGAAAATGGCCAATTTACTCACTCTGAGGCCTTAAAAAGTGTTTCTCCTCAACGGGAAGTGAATTAAATAACATTTGTAGGCCTTTATTGTTCAAGCGAAAACGCCCGATTATTGACGAAAGAGATAACCATCCCCCCTTAAGACATGCTTCAGAAACGAAAAAAATGGTCCGTTTTCAAATGTTGCTTCTTTGAATGACAATCCACATTTGTACGTGGATAATCACTTTTAGAGCTAAAATTAGATGTTTAAAGTGATTTTCAAGCTTCCAGGGGCCCTAAACACAAGATTTGAGAAATGGGTAAAAGTGAATGAAAAAGGCCAATTTACTCACTCTGAGGCCTTAATAAGTGTTTCTCCTCCACGGGAAGTGAATTAAATACCATTTGGAGGCCTTTATTGTTCAAGCGAAAACGCCTGATTTTTGATGAAAGAGATAACCACCCCCCCTTACGACATGCTTCTGAAACTAAAAAAATGGTTCATTTTCAAATGTTGCGTCTTTTGAACTACAATTAACATTGTACGTGGATAATCACTTTTAGAGATAAAATTAGATGTTTAAAGTGATTTACAAGCTTCCAGGGGCCCTAAACACAAGATATGAGGAATGGGTAAATATGAATGAAAATGGCCAATTTATTCACTCTGAGGCCTTAAAAAGTTTTTCTCCACTCCAGAAAGTGAATTAAATAACATTTGTAGGCCTTTATTGTTCAATCAAAAACGCCCGATTTTTGACGAAAGAGATAACCACCCCCCCTTACGACATGCTTCAGAAACTAAAAAAATGGTCCGTTTTCAAATGTTGCCTCTTTGAACTACAATTCACATTTGTACGTGGAAAAGCACTTTTAAAGATCAAATGAGATGTTTAAAGTGATTTTCATGCTTCCAGGGGCCTTAAACACAAGATTTGAGGAATGGGTAAAAGTGAATGAAAATGGCCAATTTACTCACTCTGAGGCCTTAAAAAGTGTTTCTCCTCCACGGGAAGTGAATTAAATACCATTTGGAGGTCTTTATTGTTCAAGCGAAAACGCCTGATTTTTGATGAAAGAGATAACCACCCCCCCTTACGACATGCTTCTGAAACTGAAAAAATGGTTCATTTTCAAATGTTGCGTCTTTGAACCACAATTAATATTTGTACGTGGATAAACACTTTTAGAGCTAAAATTAGATGTTTAAAGTGATTTTCAAGCTTCCAGGGGCCCTAAACACGAGATTTGAGAAATGGGTAAACGTGAATGAAAATGGCCAATTTACTCACTCTGCGGCCTTAAAAAGTGTTTCTCCTCCACGGAAAGTGAATAAAATAACATTTGGATGCCTTTATTGTTCAATCAAAAACGCCCGTTTTTGGTGAAAAAGATAACCACCCCCCCTTACGACATGCTTCAGAAACAAAAAAAATGGTCCATTTTCAAATGTTGCGTCTTTGAACTACAATTCACATTTGTACGTGGATAATCACTTTTAGAGATAAAATTAGATGTTTAAAGTGATTTACAAGCTTCCAGGGGCCCTAAACACAAGATATGAGGAATGGGTAAATATGAATGAAAATGGCCAATTTATTCACTCTGAGGCCTTAAAAAGTTTTTCTCCACTCCAGAAAGTGAATTAAATAACATTTGTAGACCTTTATTGTTCAATCAAAAACGCCCGATTTTTGACGAAAGAGATAACCACCCCCCCTTACGACATGCTTCAGAAACAAAAAAAATGGTTCATTTTCAAATGTTGCATCTTTGAACGACAATCCACATTTGTACGTGGATAAACACTTTTAGAGATAAAATTAGATGTTTAAAGTGATTTTCCAGCTTCCAGGGGCCCTAAACACAAGATTTGAGAAATGTGAAAAAGTGAATGAAAATGGCCAATTTACTCACTCTGAGGCCTTAAAAAGTGTTTCTCCTCAACGGGAAGTGAATTAAATAACATTTGTAGGCCTTTATTGTTCAAGCGAAAACGCCCGATTATTGACGAAAGAGATAACCATCCCCCCTTAAGACATGCTTCAGAAACGAAAAAAATGGTCCGTTTTCAAATGTTGCTTCTTTGAATGACAATCCACATTTGTACGTGGATAATCACTTTTAGAGCTAAAATTAGATGTTTAAAGTGATTTTCAAGCTTCCAGGGGCCCTAAACACAAGATTTGAGAAATGGGTAAAAGTGAATGAAAAAGGCCAATTTACTCACTCTGAGGCCTTAATAAGTGTTTCTCCTCCACGGGAAGTGAATTAAATACCATTTGGAGGCCTTTATTGTTCAAGCGAAAACGCCTGATTTTTGATGAAAGAGATAACCACCCCCCCTTACGACATGCTTCTGAAACTAAAAAAATGGTTCATTTTCAAATGTTGCGTCTTTTGAACTACAATTAACATTGTACGTGGATAATCACTTTTAGAGATAAAATGAGATGTTTAAAGTGATTTTCAAGCTTCCAGGGGCCCTAAACACGAGATTTGAGAAATGGGTAACCGTGAATGAAAATGGCCAATTTACTCACTCTGCGGCCTTAATAAGTGTTTCTCCTCCACGGGAAGTGAATTAAATACCATTTGGAGGCCTTTATTGTTCAAGCGAAAACGCCTGATTTTTGATGAAAGAGATAACCACCCCCCCTTACGACATGCTTGTGAAACTAAAAAAATGGTTCATTTTCAAATGTTGCGTCTTTTGAACTACAATTAACATTGTACGTGGATAATCACTTTTAGAGATAAAATGAGATGTTTAAAGTGATTTTCAAGCTTCCAGGGGCCCTAAACACGAGATTTGAGAAATGGGTAACCGTGAATGAAAATGGCCAATTTACTCACTCTGCGGCCTTAAAAAGTGTTTCTCCTCCACGGAAAGTGAATAAAATAACATTTGGATGCCTTTATTGTTCAATCAAAAACGCCTGTTTTTTGGTGAAAAAGATAACCACCCCCCCTTACGACATGCTTCAGAAACGAAAAAAATGGTCCATTTTCAAATGTTGCGTCTTTGAACTACAATTCACATTTGTACGTGGATGATCACTTTTAGAGATAAAATTAGATGTTTAAAGTGATTTACAAGCTTCCAGGGGCCCTAAACACAAGATATGAGGAATGGGTAAATATGAATGAAAATGGCCAATTTATTCACTCTGAGGCCTTAAAAAGTTTTTCTCCACTCCAGAAAGTGAATTAAATAACATTTGTAGACCTTTATTGTTCAATCAAAAACGCCCGATTTTTGACGAAAGAGATAACCACCCCCCCTTACGACATGCTTCAGAAACAAAAAAAATGGTTCTTTTTCAAATGTTGCATCTTTGAACGACAATCCACATTTGTACGTGGATAAACACTTTTAGAGATAAAATGAGATGTTTAAAGTGATTTTCAAGCTTCCAGGGGCCCTAAACACAAGATTTGAGAAATGGGAAAAAGTGAATGAAAATGGCCAATTTACTCACTCTGAGGCCTTAAAAAGTGTTTCTCCTCAACGGGAAGTGAATTAAATAACATTTGTAGGCCTTTATTGTTCAAGCGAAAACGCCCGATTATTGACGAAAGAGATAACCACCCCCCCTTACGACATGCTTCTGAAACTAAAAAAATGGTTCATTTTCAAATGTTGCGTCTTTTGAACTACAATTAACATTGTACGTGGATAATCACTTTTAGAGATAAAATGAGATGTTTAAAGTGATTTTCAAGCTTCCAGGGGCCCTAAACACGAGATTTGAGAAATGGGTAACTGTGAATGAAAATGGCCAATTTACTCACTCTGCGGCCTTAAAAAGTGTTTCTCCTCCACGGAAAGTGAATAAAATAACATTTGGATGCCTTTATTGTTCAATCAAAAACGCCTGTTTTTTGGTGAAAAAGATAACCACCCCCCCTTACGACATGCTTCAGAAACGAAAAAAATGGTCCATTTTCAAATGTTGCGTCTTTGAACTACAATTCACATTTGTACGTGGATGATCACTTTTAGAGATAAAATTAGATGTTTAAAGTGATTTACAAGCTTCCAGGGGCCCTAAACACAAGATATGAGGAATGGGTAAATATGAATGAAAATGGCCAATTTATTCACTCTGAGGCCTTAAAAAGTTTTTCTCCACTCCAGAAAGTGAATTAAATAACATTTGTAGACCTTTATTGTTCAATCAAAAACGCCCGATTTTTGACGAAAGAGATAACCACCCCCCCTTACGACATGCTTCAGAAACAAAAAAAATGGTTCTTTTTCAAATGTTGCATCTTTGAACGACAATCCACATTTGTACGTGGATAAACACTTTTAGAGATAAAATGAGATGTTTAAAGTGATTTTCAAGCTTCCAGGGGCCCTAAACACAAGATTTGAGAAATGGGAAAAAGTGAATGAAAATGGCCAATTTACTCACTCTGAGGCCTTAAAAAGTGTTTCTCCTCAACGGGAAGTGAATTAAATAACATTTGTAGGCCTTTATTGTTCAAGCGAAAACGCCCGATTATTGACGAAAGAGATAACCACCCCCCCTTACGACATGCTTCAGAAACGAAAAAAATGGTCCGTTTTCAAATGTTGCGTCTTTGAATGACAATCCACATTTGTACGTGGATAATCACTTTTAGAGCTAAAATTAGATGTTTAAAGTGATTTTCAAGCTTCCAGGGGCCCTAAACACAAGATTTGAGAAATGGGTAAAAGTGAATGAAAATGGCCAATTTACTCACTCTGGGGCCTTAATAAGTGGTTCTCCTCCACGGGAAGTGAATTAAATACCATTTGGAGGCCTTTATTGTTCAAGCGAAAACGCCTGATTTTTGATGAAAGAGATAACCACCCCTGTTAAATGGTAGCGGCAGTTTCAGTCGATAACCTTTCAAGTATTGCCCGGCGGTAATCGCCTCTCATACCACTCGATAATTTACCAATGAAAGAGGCAGGCGCCGGAGACTGGAAGGCAGGAAACAAAGTTTTATTCCGTCGGAGTAGAACACATCAGATCAGACAGCAAGGTATCGTCACGAGGTGCTCTAACTGCATCTCTGAGGCCTGGCCTCTTATACACACGTTTATGATTTTATTGCAGGATTATTGTACATGGCACATTCTTGAGATCCCCTTGATGCATGAAAGAACATCCCCTGAAGCCCCGGCTCAGATCCGATCCCACACATAGCTACAGTAGAAGTTCCCACCTCACCCGCAGTAGGAGATGGCTATCACGCAGCAGGGTATTCCGCCAATTCCCGGGGATGTGTGCAACCGGCCGGGTCTCAGGGGGTAGGGGCTTTGATCTACTGTAATCCCTTTGATGTGGGGTGTTTCCCTTACAGTAGGGGCAATAAACTGCATCCGCAGGGCTAGGTGATGGCCTGGGATCAGTTCGGACAATGGGGCGCAGAGGAAGGGGGTTATCAAAGAGAGGCATGACCATGTATGGGATGTCGGTCAGGCGTGGGATGTGGTTCCGTGGCAGGGTCGCGCAGAAGGAGAAGGTTTATGGCCCATGTATGAGAGAGCGGGGGTGGCCGGTGCGCGGGGGATGCTTGCAGCGTCAGGGGAACGCGCTGGCGATTGACAATGAGCGGGGGAGAGAGTGGGGTGCCTAAAATGGCTGCCGTGTGCTCGCTGTGCGTGGCGCTGGGGAGAGGCAAGATGGCGCAGATAATGTTCAGTTTGCAAGCTAAATTTCCACAGTCCTCCCTTTTAACATATCTCGCCAGCTTGTCTAGTTCGGATTTATCCCCATAATACTACGGACTTCCACCTCATAAAGAGCTTTCATCCGCTCTGCTTCAAAGTTCAAAGTCTTAGGGCAGATGTAGCTCATAAAAAGCGAACATAAAGGTGGCAGACACTGAATCCCCAAGCAACATCCACATAGTACCACAACCGGTATTAGGATAAATGAAAACAGCCTCCATCCCCAACTTTTAATAGTATCCCAAAACCAGCTCCCAAGTGACCATCCTTCCTGCTCCTGATGGACCTCTGCGGAAAGTCTGTGGAGGTGTTCAATTGCTTTGTAGACTGAGGGTGAGTTATCCGGTACGTAGGTACAACAGCTGGACCCAATGATGCGGCATGCTCCTCCACGATCAGCCAGAACCACATCTAGAACAAGGCGGTTCTGAAGAGCCACCAGGCATACGGCCTGAAGCTCGGCGGTGTTGTTGGCGAGGGCGCCAGCTGTAATGTTCATTGCTGTTTCAACTGCCTGGGTTAAGTGGCGGATGGCACGGCTGTTTACCATTGGACCCCAGAGTGGAACAAGTCCCTTTACTGCATCCAGGAACTGTGCTCCGGTGGAGTCGGCTTGTACAATGTCTTTGGCACGTTTCTGTCGGTGATGGTTTGCTGGAGCCACAAATGTCGGGGGAAGGACAAAAGCGATGTAGCAGGTGCCTCCCCAACCTTTCGGGGGCCAGGTGTAGACCTTAGTACCACAGATGAAGTACATATTCGGGGAGGCAACAAAGGAGGGTGGATCAACTGAGTCCAATGTTCGGGTGATGAGGCAGGAGCTGTGGCCCACCAGCTGCACCCCTAGGCCTTCGAGGCACACAAATCCAGTGATGTTGACGACGGTTAGGGCCACTGTCAGGGTGGCGGCCGTTCGTTTCCGGAGGTAAGAGAAGGTAGGTCTGGCTGGGTTGTTGAACACTTGCATTTCAACTCGTTCTTTGGCAGGGATGTCCAGGTGGAAGGAAGTGTTTGACTTCAGAGGGCAGAAGAGGGCAGAGGTTTTTCCAGTTTTGTTCAGCCAGAACCCATGGTAGAAGTGTGACACAGTTTTGCCGGAAGTGGCATTGTCCTTGTAGCTCTCCTGCAGGAGGATTAGCCAGGCAAGGCAGGAACCATGGACAGAAAAAGGTGAAGGGATGAAAGGGATTGAGTGCCCAGTGGCATGTGGTAGCAATCCACAGATCCAGCAGTTAGTGGCGTTGGAGGCAAGATTGTGTTGGTGGAGCAACTGCACAAAAGAGTTATTCCAGAACTCCTTACGTCTTTCTCGGAGTTGGGGTGAAAGTGAGATCAGATGGTGTTCTTTCATGGTGGTAGGTTGAACGGTGGTCAGCAATGTCCTATGACCAGGGGCGCTCTCCTCCATGATCCAGAAGGTGACCATGAGGAGAAGGCAAAAGAGAAGGGTAATGAAAAGTATAATAGTCTTCGAGCTGTGCATCCTGTCAGTCTTTGGGTTTTTGTAGTGGGTCTTCGGACGTCCGGTTGCTTCCATCATCTTCATGTCGGGCGCTTCCATCACCTTCAAGGAACTCGGTAGCGGGCAGAACCACAGACTTTGTTTAGTTTCTCTCCTGATGGCCTTTGAGGTGTCTAGGCAACCGCTCTGAGATTTCAACTTAGTTTGTGGTCTGCTTAGCCGAAGTTCTCTCCTTTCGTCGCAAGTTATACCCTTCCTTGGATGGCACAGTGGGATCGGGATATTCAGTCAATTCAAGTGTCTCTGTATCCGGGCAGCGGCTCAGGGATGGTCGGTCTTTGTCCAGAAGTTCCTCTTGGGCGGTGATGTTGTCCGTGGTTGTCAGGGTCGGTGATACCTTCTTGCAGTGGTGTGCATGCAGCCAATTGCGTTTCCCCTCCACTCGAAGAGCTGTTCGGGTGGTGATCAGGACTTGTAGGGGGGCCCGTCCACCGGGGCTCCAGACTCTTGTTGCGCTGGAAGTTACGCACTAAGACGAAGTCACCGGGTTGGATGTCGTGTCCGGGGCCCCTGGAAACATCGGGAATGGCGTGCAGCACCTATTGATGGATAACAGACAACGTTTTAGTTAAATTGTACAGATAGTCAGACATGAGGACGTCCGGGACGTCGTGGATGGATGTTGGTTTCGGTGCAGTCCAAAGGTTCATGGGCCGCCCGAAGACGACCTCGTAGGGGGTTAAGTGGTGTTTGGTGGGGGTGGAACGCATTGATAGCAATGCTAGCGGGAGAGCGTCTGGCCATCTTAGTCCTGTGGTGGCGACTATTTTTGCTATCTTAAGCTTCAATGTGGCATTGTGTCGCTCAACCAAGCCTGCAGATTGGGGATGGAAGACCGCATGGAATTTCTGTTTTACACCCAACCCTTTTAAGATGAGTTGGATAACTTCGGCTACGAAGTGGGGGCCGTTGTCGCTCCACAAAATTCGACAAAGGCCGTATCGGGGGAAGAATTCCTTCAGTAGTACTTTTGCGGTAGTCATAGCGGTGTTGTCATGGGTTGGGTAGGCTTCCACCCACTTGCTGAAGGCACACACAACGACAAGTACGTACTTCAAACCTTGGCACCTTTCTAACTGGACATAGTCCATTTGTAGGACTTCAAAAGGGTGATTGGGGACCCCGAACCCTCCCCGGGGTACAGCAGTTCCTTTCCCAGGGTTGTGTTGGAGGCATACTAGGCATTGTTGGACCAGACGCTTGGCTGAGTCTGGGATCTTGTCGTTGTGTAAGACTTTGGAGATGAGTTCGATCATGGGGGCAGACCCTATGTGTGCAGGGGAGTGTGCCATGGTCAGCATGGGAATCAGGTATGAGTCAGGTAGCAACCATTTGTTCGAGTCTTTAGTCCGCCAGCAACCGTCATCGTCCTTCAATCCCACCCGTGCCCATTCAGTTAACTCGTGTGGTGTGCTGGCTAATTGGATGTCCTTAATCGTTTCCCTAGCATCCTTCCATTTCTCAGCTTGTGACCTGGTCACGTACATGCGGGTCGTGGACCTATTCTCAGCTGTGGTTCGGGCGGTAATGTCAGCTAGTGCATTTCCCTGTCCTATAATGTCTGTCACCTTCTTGTGTGCCTGGCATTTGATCACAGCCAGCCGTGTGGGGAGGAGGACCGCTTCGGTCAGGGCAGAGACTAGATCTCCATGCAGGATGGGTGTGCCATGAGAGGTCAGGAATCCCCTCTCTTTCCATAAGAGCCCAAAGTGGTGAACTACCCCGAAGGCATACTGACTGTCTGTGTAAATGTTTGCGGTTGTCCCTGCTGCCAGAATGCATGCTCGTGTGAGAGCTATTAGTTCCGCCGCCTGTGCGGATCGCTGTGTGATGCGGGCTGTCTCAACAACTGTTCGGGTCGTGGTGACTGCATAGGCAGCTGAGGTGGTGCCATCGGGGAGCTTGATACATGAGCCATCCACCCACAGTTCTCCGTCAGGGTCCGGGAAGGCAGTATCTCGGAGGTCGACCCTACTCTTGGTCTGTTCGTCGGTGAGGGTCACGCAGTCATGTATAGGGGACGCATTGGGGTCAGCGTCAGGGAGAGGTAGTAGAGTAGCTGGATTCAGAGTGGTGCATCGTTTCAATGTGATGTGGGGTGCAAGCAGAGTCAGTTCGTAACCGGTCAGTCGTGCGCTAGTCAGGTGTTGAGTCTTGGTTTGGTTCAGGAGGGTGTCAACCGCATGGGGTACCAATACAGTGAGGGGGTTCGAGAGCACAATCCCCTCGCTTTGCCGGATAGAGACAGCGGCAGCGGCCACTGCTCGAAGGCAGGCAGGCAAAGCTCTGGCTACGGGGTCAAGAGTGGCAGAGAAGTAGGCACAAGGGCGTTGTTTAGGGCCTATGGACTGGGTTAGGACAGACAACGCGCATCCCTCCCTTTCGTGGGTGTAGAGGGAAAAAGGTTTAGTGTAGTCTGGGGTTCCTAGGACTGGGGCTGAGCAGAGGGCGTCTCGTAATTCTTTGAAGGAGGATTGACATTCGGGTGTCCAAGGGAGGGGGAAGGGGACATCTTTAGCCAGCAGGGAAAGCAGAGGTTTTACGATAAGACTGAAGTTTGGCAACCATTGTCGACAAAAGGAGGTGAGGCCTACTAGGGACCGCACTTGCTTCTGAGTTTTGGGAACAGGGGTTTCCAGGATGGTCTGAATTCGGTCAGGGGTAAGTTTTCTCCCGTCTTTGGATAGTAGGTGGCCTAGATATGTTACTTGAGGTTGGCAGAATTGTAATTTCTTCCTGGAGACCTTGTGACCGTTCTCCGCGAGGAAGCGGAGGAGGTGAATGGTGGCTGTGACTGCAAGTGGAGTGGTGTCGGCCGCCAAAAGGATGTCATCGACGTACTGTATTAACACTACTCCATCGGGTAGTTGGACTGCATCTAGTTGTCTCTTGAGGGCTTGGCTATAAATGCTGGGACTCTCAGTGTAGCCTTAGGGTGCCCTACAGAATCTGTATGAACGGGCTTTTAGGGTGAAGCCGAAGAGGTAGCGGCTGTCTGGGTGGATGGGGATGGAAAAGAATGCGTTCTTGAGATCAATAACGGTAAAGGTAGTGGCAGTGGACGGAATCAGGGTGAGGATGGTGGTGATGTCTGAGACCACGGGGTACTGAGGTATGACTACTTTGTTAACTTCTCGTAAGTCAACAATAAAGCGGTATGCTTTCTCATCTCCCTCGCCTTGCTTCTTAACAATGGGTAGGATAGGGCTGTTGCAAACATTACTGACTACTTCTTCTACCACTCCTGCATCGACTAGGGACTCGATGATTTCCACCAACGCCTTCTCGCCTTCGGGCGATATCCGATACTGTGGAAGCTTTGGGAGCACTGCGTCCGGTCGGACGGTTATGTGTACTGGGTCGATCACCATGCGCCCTACATCTGAGTCGGTTTTAGCCCATAGATGTGAAGGTAATGTGTCGAGTAGGGACAGGTCAGCATCGGTTATAGAGAGCATACGCCGTGTGTGACAGGGTCTGGACAGATCTGGGTTATCGTGCAGGATGACCCGAACTCCGTCTGGGGAGCATCTGATGGTAGCTCGAAAATGTTTTAGTAAGTCAAGTCCCATAATAGCATCGGGGGTGTTGGAGGAGAGCAGAAAGGTCGTGTCAGTGACGTTATCGTCTAAGTCAAAGGAGATTGGTGCTGATAAGGGGTTAGTGGAGGGCGTTCCATCGAAGCCTATTGAGGTTACGTGTGAGCCAGACAAGGGTGCCCTAGGAATCAGTCGTTTAGATAACGCACTACGTGTCGCCCCAGTATCTACCAGGAATGGAGATTTCGTGCCCAGGACCTTAGCGGTGACGTAAGGACCTTGCTGGTCAACACGGAGTTCGACTGGATCCCTCCCTTGCCCCTGGCGGTCCTATGCGAAGTCATGGGTGCCTTCGTAGTCGGACTGCTGACACTGGTTTTGTCGGGGGCGATCAAAGGTGTTTGGTCTGCCTGGCCTGTCGTTGATGGCGTCGTTCGTGTGCCCTCGTCCCTGTCCTCTATTTCTGGGGTCATATGCTGTGTCTCTGGGATCCCTATTTTTGTTCAGTTCCAGAAGGACCGGGCACTGGGATTTCCAGTGTCCGAACCCTCTACAGAACGCACATTGGTTCCCATCTAAGTCTCTCCGTCCGTTGTAGGGTGCAGGTGTATGGTCTCTAGGGGGTAGCTTTCTAGGGGCGGTTGGTTGGTATTTCCCTTTCGGGGGTTCCCTTCCTATGGTCACCCCTTGCAACTGTGCTATCCTTACCCTCTCCTTCAGTTCCTTTTTCTTCCTCTCTGATGCCCTATCGTTCTCGTTCTTCTGGTTTTCGTAGTATTGGGCCATCTGGAGAATTGCTGCGGGTTTGGAGGCTGCCCAACTACTCTCGCTGGTCTGTAGCTTCTGGGAAACTTCTTGTGACAGACCCTTCACATAATTCTGGACAAAGAGGTGATGTCCGGTTGCGGTGGTCATGTCTTGGCCACTGTAATCGGAAAACACAGTCTCGAATCGGGATAAGTATTCAGACACATCCTCCTGGGGTTTCTGGCGACAAGCCGTCACTATCGACCAGTCTACCTTTCTTTCTGGGATTAGAGTCTTCAGCTTCTGTACAATCTTGTCTGGGAGCTCTAATATGGCTTTCGGGGGTTTCTGTCCTGGTTCTCGCTGTTTATCTATGGTATCGAGTTGTACCCAGGTATATCCGAACGGTTCAGCGTGGTCGACTTTCCAGATTTGCTTCCACACATCAGCCGGCAGACATAGCCCAAAGAACAAGTCGATATCTGCTAAAGTCATTATTGTAGAACCTAAGGCTGTACCCAGTTCAGTGTAGAAGGCAGTCGGGTTCTTTCTCAAGTCGGGTAGAGTTCTTCGAAAGGTCAAAATATCTTGTCGGTCCCATGGCTGGTAGACCCAATTATATACAACCCTTCCCTTCGCATCTTGGTGGTTGATGTCGTCATGTGTTCCCTGACCTCGTGGGGGGACCCAGTAGGGGGCAGCCTCTTTGATGGGCATCATGGTATCAGCCCTTCCTTCCTGGGGCTTAGTCGCTATGGGGGTTTCTGCTTTGGTGGTCTGCCTGTGTTCTCTAAGGTGTCGATAGACCTCAAGTGTACGAGTGAAGAGGTTCGTTACATCGCCCTCTCCTTCTTCCCCAATGTCTACCTTCCTATATAGGGTCGCTAAGCCTTCGGGACCTTTATCGCGGTACCTATCCTCATATGCATTTAGAGCATGATAACAAAGTCGTACAACAAAGTGTCGTCTGCGGCTGTCCGCATACGAGTTATATACGTCTGTTATATACTCCTCACTTTCCTTATGCTCCACTAGTGTCTTTACTATTTTGTCGATTCCTGCTCGTTCGTCCTTCGTTAGTCGATTCATTCTGGTGGACTCTTTCTTTCTCATCTCAGGGTCATCTAACGTTATAGCCGACGTTGGGTTCAGTACAAGAGGCTCAGCCGGCGCGGAGGCCGGGAGGACCGAGGCCCCTGTACTGCTTTCGCTCGTGTTTGGGGGTTGTGGGTGTTGCACTACTGATTGGGAGGGTGCGTATGGAGGGGGCATGTAAATGATCGGGGGACCTAATAGTAATTCATCATTCGTTCGCTGCTTAGAGGACAACTCAGGGTAGAGCAAAGAAGGGGTCCTAACGGCGTACTGGCCTGATGTTTCAGGCTCCTGTCTTAGTTTAGTTTCCCTTCTCTCCTTTATTTCTTCTTCTAACTTTCTAGCGGCAAGGTGAGCTGCCTTTCATAATTCCTTTTCTGCTTTTACTTCTTCCCTCTTTTTCCGTTGCGTTGCTTCTTTGCGCCACATGCCGATACTGTCAAGCATAGTAGGCGTCGTCTTATTGCTACGCAGAGCTATTTCTAGCACTTCTATCTTATGGTCGTCGAAGGATCCCATCAGTGGCCACTGACTCTCGGGGTCCTTCTTGGTATATTTATGCCACAGCTTGCTATAAGCTACGGCGACTAGTCCATATTTAGTGAACATGTCCTTATTAGGGGTGCCCTCCAGTGGAGCCGGATGGTTCACCTCTAACAAGCGGTCCGGGCAGAACCAACTACCAATCAGTGGGGAGAAGATAGGCATGACGGGTTTCAACGGGGACAAAAGTCAGCACTACCTATCTTTTCACTGCTTGCAAAGACTAGACAGAATATCTCTATTCTTCGTTATTTGTAAGCAGAGAATACCTCCAAAGAACCAATATCGAACAACTAGTGTTCGGACAATCAATCAATCAATCAATGGGGAGATAAAGATAGGCACGACGGGTTTCAACGGGGACAAAAGTCTGCTTTACCTACCCTTCACTATTTGCAAAGACTAGACAGAATATTTCTATTCTACGTTATTTGCAAACAGAGAATATCTCAAAGAGCACTATTCTTCAAAACAATCAATGTTCGGACAATCAATCAGTGGGGAGATAAAGATAGGCACGACGGGTTTCAACGGGGACAAAAGTCTGCGTTACGTACCCTTCACTATCTGCAAAGGGAGAGAGAGAGAGAGAATTTCTACTCCTCCCCGTTTGTAGACAGCGAATATCTCAAAGAGAACAATCAATGAGCAATACTAGTATTTCAAAACTTCAAACAATCAATCAATTATTTCGCAATTTGTCGTGTATCACGACCTTACCCGGACCGCGTGGACAGTTTCTCGTCTTCCGCCTCCAGTGCCCGATCGTCCTCTACTCTCCGTATTTGCCGCGGCACTCCTGATGGTTCCCAGTCAGGACCGTAGATCACTCGAGAGAGGTCTGCTCGGAACCAGTGAAGTTCGGATGATCGGCTGCCAGACGAGGGTCTATTGGGCAGGAGCTCTCCCGATCGTTGCAGTCGTTCACTCTGTCATTGGGACCTCTCCCACTGGATCCACGTGTCGCTGATGGGCCCCACGCTTGGGACGCCAATTGTTAAATGGTAGCGGCAGTTTCAGTCGATAACCTTTCAAGTATTGCCCGGCGGTAATCGCCTCTCATACCACTCGATAATTTACCAATGAAAGAGGCAGGCGCCGGAGACTGGAAGGCAGGAAACAAAGTTTTATTCCGTCGGAGCAGAACACATCAGATCAGACAGCAAGGTATCGTCACGAGGTGCTCTAACTGCATCTCTGAGGCCTGGCCTCTTATACACACGTTTATGATTTTATTGCAGGATTATTGTACATGGCACATTCTTGAGATCCCCTTGATGCATGAAAGAACATCCCCTGAAGCCCCGGCTCAGATCCGATCCCACACATAGCTACAGTAGAAGTTCCCACCTCAACCGCAGTAGGAGATGGCTATCACGCAGCAGGGTATTCCGCCAATTCCCGGGGATGTGTGCAACCGGCCGGGTCTCGGGGGTAGGGGCTTTGATCTACTGTAATCCCTTTGATGTGGGGTGTTTCCCTTACAGTAGGGGCAATAAACTGCATCCGCAGGGCTAGGTGACGGCCTGGGATCAGTTCGGACAATGGGGCGCAGAGGAAGGGGGTTATCAAAGAGAAGCATGGCCATGTATGGGATGTCGGTCAGGCATGGGATGTGGTTCCGTTGTGGAAATGTGGATTTTCCTGACCAGTTATGTCCCCTATCTTGGGCCCCAACGATCCCTTATACATACTACAAGTACATGTATGTTTTCTCCAGTTCCAGTTATGAACACGCAAACACATGTGCGTCCAACGTTAACATGTTCTTTTTCAGATCCGCCATGAATGGGTCGGATATTCTGTTCCTATGATGAGAGGCCACCGACTTTATGTGGTTCACTTACTCCATTTTTGCAGTTCAGGCGACTAGGCCCTGAATTCTGCCATCAAGCCTTTTCTGTTTTCTACCTCTGGCAGCCCCAGCTTGAGCTCGCTGATGTGCCCATGAACTTTGTTCTACTCCCTGCGCGGCTACCAGCTCAGCCCGGCTCAGTCCGTTGCCTGCCAAGATTCTATTCAGCCTTCGAGTTATCTGCTTTGCTCCTCATCCAATGCATTCCTGTCTAGTAGATTAAGTAAACATCCTGCCAGCTACCGAGCAAAGGCCCGGCTCCCCTGTCTTTATGTAAAGTAATTCGTAGCCCTGTCGTTATGGAAGATTTCTGCCCTTGCATTTCATGTAGACATCTAGACGCACTCACAGTCAGTATAGAATAGATTCCGTTCGAGAGACCTTCCCTTTTGGATAACATAGTTCTTTAAACATAGGATGTTAGATATGATTTGGGACTAGGTTGACTTGATCCCCAGACTTCTGTCGCCACATGTAGAGCTAAATGTCAAGTCCCCGTCACCCTTTAGTTGCACGTCAAGCACACGTCATGCTGCTGCGCGCGCATCTCTGCCAAATATTTCTGCTGACATTGCGAAATTATTCTCCAGATACGCCCATTTTGTGACATCACACCTAATGACGTTTCCTAGTTACACCCAGTTACACCCATTTCAATTACGTATGTATAGTTTATCTATCATTATCAATTGTTACGCCTCTTGCATCTGTTCCAATGAAATGTCTATTCTATAAAAGTAATTAACTATCAATAATGTATTGTACTTCACTTCCTGAACCTCCGTGGTGATGGAATATGAAGCTCCCAATTGCAATTGATTCTTTGGAATAAAGCCCGTTCCGAACCTCTAATACCACGGATTCTGCCTCTTATTTTACTGAGCTATTTTATTGATTTCCCGTATTGATTTAAGTAAAATTATTTACCACATAATTGGCGCCCGAATAGGGACACTTTCTCATCTCACGCGCCGGTGGTGCGTTGCAGGCCCGGTCTCCTGCCACAGCTGGACGGACAACTACGCGTACCAGCAGGATTTCCTGTATCTCCCTCCGGTTAAGCGGGGGCGACTGAGGCTGCGATCAACACCCAGACGAGGCGGTGAGAAGTGCGAAGTATCCCGACCAGAGCCTAGCTGAGAGAGCAAGATCCGAGGTATACAGAGTCCCGCCAGGTTCCGACGTCCTGATATCCTGAAGTCCCGCAGTTGTCGAGTCGAGTCCAGTCCGGTCTCGTTCAGTCCCAAGGCCTTCCGTTTCCGAGCTACCCGGTGAGTACCATTGCTGGGGAGGCGTTCTGACGTGCACATAGGTTGTGCCGGTCAAGACGGGTTTGGGTACACAAATCCGGTCTGCACTGTTTTAGCAGTGTATCTGTACTGTTTAGCAGTATATCTAGTATGTCAAGTATATAAAATTCAGACTAACCCAGTTAATGCGGGGTATTAACGGGGTCTAGTTCCGTAGATCATCATTATTATTATTATGTCAAGTATATAAAATTCAGATTAACCCAGCTAATGCTGAGTATTAGCGAGGTCCAGTTTCCATAGAACATCATCATTAGTGTTTACTAAATATTAAATGTTAAGATATGTTAATATGTTCTGTATATTGTGGTATGAATGACTGTTCATAGTGTTTATCGTATTAAGTGTGTCCAGGATTAAATATTAGATCAGTTCAGTTTAGGATTAAAGTATCAGATCAGTTGTCAATATGCCGCTCTTTTCGAAATTAAGACAGATCACGACTAGAAAAGGGGTACTCGAAGAAGCTGTTCCCATTCCTCCTAGGGACACTCCAGGGTACTTCATGTATCATAAACACGGCTTAGATGCTATATTGTTTCTCGATTTATGGGTAGAGTACACTAAAGAATTACCAGAAAGTCACAAGTGGCCCGCAGCGGGGACCTGGAATGCAGATTGTATTATGAAAGTCGAAGAAGAGTTGTGGAAGAGGAAAGCTAGACAGTCACAGAAAGATGCCATTGAATTATGGCGTAAAGAATCATATAGACGTACCGAGAAAGCGCTCAGACAGGAAAAGAAAAGTAAAGAAAGTTCAAGTAAAGTCCGAGAAAATCTATTAATCGAAGAAGGTACACAAGTAAAATCAGAACAAGTAAATAGACAAAGAAATGCCCTTATGAATGGTATGTATCCTCTTCTGGCCGAAGGGTTACCTAAGGCTATTCCGGAAATGCCAAAAGACTTGCCACCGCCATTGTTTCCGATAAAAGTACATCCTAAGGAACATCCCAGAACCGCAGAGGATGTTTTTCTTTCTTCGTACTTAGACGACATAGCTCCCGAATATGCTAATACCGCACCACATAGACCGCCCGCCGAGGGGGTTCAACACCAAGACCTTGTGTCTGTACCTCTGCAACAACAAACTCCGACACAAGTTCCGATAAGTACACCCGTTCCTACAGCTGCTTCTACAGCTGTACCCACGCCTCTAGTTGCTGTATCACGTTCAACGAATCCTTTTACGTTCGACACCCCAGAAGGTGCTGTCGGAGGCACACCAATTCCTTCCTTGGTTTTATCCACTCCCCCCAGAACACATAAACTTACCTTTCAGGACTCAGTACGTGAACGTACGCCTAAATTCGTAAATTCCCGCACGCTTAAGGAACTTCTGGTGGATTGTAGATATGACCCTGTGCCTGGCACAGAGAACGATATGATCCTGGCATCATTACGCATCCGACGAGCTACCATGTATTTACAGAAGCTACCAGGAATGACTACACATTTAGATGATATATATCATTTTGTCCAGTCAGGGCGAGACCCTGAATGTATTAACCGAGCTATGAAATACCAGAAAGTAGAAATACAGGGGGAATTGTTACGTTTCCTCATAAATTGTGTGATCAGAAATCAAGATCGGCCGGGGGTAAACCCGGAAGTAATGCAAATTCTTACCAAATGGAGCCAGAATATATCGGAGGGGAAACATAACAGGCAAACATGTATAGTAGTCATGTGTCGAAAGATCCGTAAAGAAATAGAACGCATACACGAAGAAAGATTAGCGGTAGACGAGTTTGAACAAAACGAGGAGGAGGAAGAATTAGGACTGCCCACGGGACAGTCAGAAACCATAGCCTATGTAGGCAGAGGAAGATCCTGTAATAATAATGGATGTTTTACTGATTCGATATGTCCGATACGTCCAGACACAATAAGAAATTTCCAAACACCTATAATACATACAAGAAAGATAAGGTCCCCCGAGCATTTGTTTCAGGCTGCTGACAAGCTACTCCGAGAGCATAGGGGCTATCATTTACTTGATTCTATGGACGAACAAGAATTAGCCAGGTCAGCCGTTCATTGGGCCGACAGTCCTGGAAAATATAGTGATGACACAGTAGCACACGCGTTTTTGAATCTCACCCCAGATGAACAGCGTTTAGCTGGGATTTACATGATTCAACAACTCCTTATATTATATAAAAGCCAACATTCTGATCCTGGTCCTCTACCAAATATATTAACTGAATTACTCACGAATAGATGGAGAAGTTCAGGTACTGAGCTAATTAGCGAAATATTAGAATACAGAAAGCAGTATTTTCTTTTTATTTGTCCAGAACATGTCCCACTGTCCATTAAGGAAAGAACGACGCATTACATAGATAGACAGAATCCTTTAAGAGAAGTGCACCCAATAAAAGGCGAAGACGATCAGTTCAAACGTGTATTTGTATATGCACCCATAACTAAAATGGAATTATTAGAAATGAAGAAGGTAGTACCCAGTCATGAAAAAGATCCAGCGGGTTTCCACCGTGACCTTAAAGACATATTACTCATGGGAGAATATACCTATCCCGACCTTATGACAATATTAAAAGTATTACTGCCTGCTGGCATTTATGAAAAACTCAAGGAAAAAGAGTGGGAGGTAGGAGATCAAAAGATAGAGTGGACAGCATTAGAAAATGAAGAAAAGGCCCGAACTGCAGGAGCAGGACTCGGGGAAAAGACTAAATTACTACCAGGTTTACTAGTACAGGTATTGCCACGTTTGTTAGCTACGAAAAAAGAAGATTGGGGTGCAATTTCAGCTTGTAAACAAAAGTCAGATGAAGATACTAGTGATTTCTATGCCCGATTCGAGAAATGTTTTGGTATAAATAGTGGAATAAAAGCAAGTAGTGAATCGTATCCACATCTGTTTGTGACTAAATTAGTTGAAAATTCCCTGCCCCAAGTTAAGAATAGAGTATTGAAATTTGAAAGTACCTGGCAAGGTAACACTCCGTCTCAAATGTTACAAATGTTACAGTACCATCACAACAGAATTAGAGAGGAACAAGAACATGAACATAGACGCATGAAAGACACGAAAATGAAGATGCTAGTTTCCCAGACAGTTCCAACAGACAGTCATAAAAAGGGTATGATACACTCCAGTGATCCAGCAAGTTCTGTGAAAGGGACATGCAACTATTGTAAACAGCCAGGTCATTATATACACGATTGTCCAGTATTAAAACGTAATATCGCCGCAGGTATAACAAAAGAGAGACCACGGCCACCTAGACAGGATCAGAACGACCATGGAACTCAGCAGCATGCACAGTCCATGCCAGCTCCACAACAGTTTGTGGCAGCTGCACCACCGTTGCCTGTTGCTGCCACACAAACAACGACACGACAAATGTACCAGACCGCACAGTACGAATATCCTGATTATCAACGATACTCATGAAACAGCCTAGAGAAGGAAGTCGGCTTACCCCTTATCGAGGTTCCTGTAGATCAAGAAGGACCTTACGTACATAGTGAACTATTAGGCCAAGATAGAAAATTTTTACTTGATACTGGGGCAAGCCGAACAACAATAAAACGTAGTGAAGTTCCAGGGGTACCCCTCTCAGGCTCACAGAATGTTTCCCTTGGTTTTTCAGGAAAACCTATTATTAATGATGTATCACAGCCTCTCCCACTTACAATAGGACCATTGACACGAACTACAGACTTATTGCTTACTAAATCATGTCCAGAAAATCTGTTAGGTATAAAAACACTGAAAGCTCTAGGAGCTATAATATGTTGTTCTCCGGAAGGAGTAAGATTGTTTTTACGTGATTTCAAAGGGCACTATGTGTCCCGAGACATGGATCACAGACTACAGACTTTACCGACACATTTGTGGGCACAAGGCCCTACTGATGTTGGTTGCATGAACATTACACCATATCGAGTCACACTCAAAGCAGGAGTGGTACTACCACGAATGCGACAATACAAGTTACCTCCAGATGCTGTAGTGGCTTTACTGCAAATCATTGATGAGCTTATTGCCCAAGGAGTGGTTGTGGAAACAGACTCCAATGTATGTAATTCCCCGATAATTCCGATTCTTAAACGAACTGATCCAAAGGCCCCGCCAGTATATCGATTAGTTATTGATCTGCGCGAATTAAATAAGTGCATTGTACCACAATACCCTGTGGTCCCAGATATTTCGTCATTATTGACAGCGATTGATTCTGAAGCGACTTTCTTTACTGTAATTGATCTCAAAAATGCTTTTTTCAGCGTCCCAATAGATCCGGCAAGCCAATACTTGTTCGGTTTTAGTTTAAATGGACGAAGCTTTAAATTCACACGCGCACCTCAAGGATTCACAGAAAGCCCCAGCATCTATAGCCAAGCACTGAAAAGAGAACTTGACAGTATCCACATGCCAGTTAACACTGCTCTGCTTCAATATGTCGATGATCTACTGATCACCGCTCGAAGCGAACCTGAATGTGAAAAAGCATCACTGACGGTTTTACAGTTTTTGGCCGACAAAGGGCACAAGGTGTCCCCTTCTAAGCTGCAATTCTGTGTACAGCGAGTTATATACCTTGGTCACTCGCTGTCCAAGGAGGGAAGGCAGCTTACACCTGATCGCATCCAGTTAATTGATAATATGCCGATACCCAAGACACAAAAGGAGGTGCGGGCTTTTATAGGCCTCACTTCATACTGTAGGCAGTGGATCCCTCAATATGCATTTCTAGCAAAACCACTCATTCAGTTGACAACACAGGAGGCAGCCACGTCGACTGTCCTCCCTTGGACCCAGGAACATACACAAGCCTTTGAAAGCTTAAAGAAAGCTTTATGTCAAGCACCTGTTTTAACAACGCCATGTTACAGTAAGCCTTTTACACTCTTTGTTACAGAGCGCGAAGGTACTGCTTTGTCAGTACTCACACAGGAACAAGCAGGATCGCATAAACCATGTGCCTATTTCTCTAGTACATTAGATCCCGTAGCTCAGGCTCTTCCTGCGTGCCTGAAATCAGTAGCAGCAACAGCTTTAGCAATAAGGCAAAGCGATGCCATAGTATTAGGACATCCATTGACAGTACAAGTACCACATGCAGTAGAGGTTCTTTTGAACCGAACGCAAACACAACATTTGACTATAGCAAGACTTACTGGTTACGAATTAACATTATTCCAGCCACACATAGAAATCAAACGCTGTAATACATTGAACCCTGCTACACTTTTGCCAGTAACTGAAACAGATCCATTAGCACATGATTGTAGTGAAGTCATTACTATTACAACGAAACCCAGACAAGACTTGACAGATGTTCCGTTGTTAGATCCAGACCTGACGTTGTATGTAGACGGTTCATGTATGAGAACAAGTGCAGGAGAATTAGTAGCTGCTTATGCAGTCACAACAGATACTGAAGTCATTGAAACAAACTGTATAAACATTTTGTCCG
This sequence comes from Triturus cristatus, assembly GCF_964204655.1. Classification (NCBI taxonomy): domain Eukaryota; kingdom Metazoa; phylum Chordata; class Amphibia; order Caudata; family Salamandridae; genus Triturus; species Triturus cristatus. The sequence goes on along the minus strand of NC_140587.1, from coordinate 930,993,279 downwards.
CTCAAGCAGCAGAGCTCGTCGCTCTGACACAAGCCTGTATTCAGGCCACAAATAAGAAAGTCAACATATACACAGATTCACGTTATGCATTCGGAGTCGTTCATGATTTCGGCGTGCTGTGGCGAGAGAGAGGTTACTTAACTTCCCATGGTGCCCACATTCAGCACGGACCCCTCATTCATGCTTTATTAGATGCAATACATCTACCTACTGCAATATCGATTATGAAATGTAAAGCTCACACGAAAATCACTGATATCATTTCTCAAGGCAATGATTTAGCTGACAGAACAGCTAAACAGACTGCTCAAACTCACACAACTGACCTGACAAAGACAATAGTTCCGATTCCAACATATTGCATGACAGTTAAGGATCCCGCTCTTGATGTAATTGACATACAGACACATGCTACTCTAGACGAGATAAAGAAATGGACTGAATTAGGAGGGATCCAAACTGATCAGGGATGGATGACGAAGGAAAAATCTGTATGGTTTCTTCCTGACTCTATGGTCCAAGTAACCATAAATACAATACATAGTCCAGCGCATCTAGGAGAGAAAGCTATGCTAGACAGTATTCAACACATTTGGTTCAACAAACATTTACGAGCAGCGGCTAAACAAAAGGTCCGTACCTGTATGATATGTTGTCAGTTTAACCCAGGTAAAGGCATTTCCGTAGAACAGGGTGGATTTCAGCCTCCTGATCACCCTTTTGAAGTCCTCCAGATGGATTATATTCAGATGGAACGATGTCGAGGATTCAAATATGTTCTCGTAGTTGTCTGTGCACTTTCCCGTTGGACCGAAGCCTACCCAGTCTCAGATTACACTGCCCCGACTACTGCCAAACAGTTAGTTCGAGAATTCTTCCCACGGTACGGTCTACCACGTGCTGTCTATTCAGATAACGGCCAGCCGTTCGCATCCGAGCTAATGAAACATGTTTCACTCCTGTTAGGATATCAGTGGAAGTTCCATTGTGTCCGACACCCCGAGGCAGCAGGTCTCGTGGAACGACACAATCAAACTTTGAAAATCAGATTGTCCAAAATATGTAGCGAGAAAGGTGTCGATTGGATAGTAGCCTTACCAGTTGCACTCTTTTACATGAGAATGGTAGCACATTCTCGAACAGGGCTATCCCCGTATGAAGTGATCTTTGGTAGACCACCAAATATGTGGGGGACGCCTATACCTCGTAAAATAACTGATGTCGACTGTAATATGCTGACAGATTACCTAGCTTCCTTGATGTCTGCACTACAATCTTGTCGTTCACAGGTAGCTGCAGCTTTTCCCGATAACACTGAAGTAAAGCCCCATGACGTGGTTCCCGGCGACCTGGTACTTATCAGAAATTTTGACCGGAAGACCCAACTGGAGCCGAGGTGGAAGTCGCCTAAGCTGGTTCTACTCACCACCCGGACTGCCGTGAAAATCGAGGGCAGGAAGGGGTGGCTGCATTCAAGTCATATCAAGAAATTTCATGGACTATCCTCAGACATAGACATTGTGCCCTGCACTACCTCACAGACTGATTCAAAACTTCCTTTGGTTGAAAAGACTAAAACCGAACTCTATAAAGTAAAATTGAGGCCTAGAACGTCAGACAATTTGATTGTTTAAGTCCTCTCCAAGGTGAAGCGGTTGAATTTGTCTCTGACATGTATCCTCTAGACCTGAATAGGGAAACCAATGGAAAAATGTTGAAAAGACATGCGTACTACAAATCACTGCGTAGTCATTGTACAGTAACATTATTGATTTTGTTTTTTCTAAGTTCTTTGATCATCATAACTAGTGTATTGCTTCATATGTATTATCCTATTTCTACACATGCTCATAATATTACTGCTGAACATTCTTTTAGTGAATTACCTCTGCAAGAGTTATCCTACAGATTTGCGCTGCGCAATAACACTTTCATTAGTATGTTACATCATTCCCATCAGACTAGTAATGCTACCAATTGTTGGATATGTGGCCGACTCCCTCCCTATCAGAATTATAAGGGAACTCTGCCTCTTTTTCCATATCCGTTCACACATAATGGCTCCTGTGGAGCATGGTTTAGTTTAATCAATTCCCTAGATTCAAATTCAGTGGGTTATCAAGACAATTGGGTATGGGGAAACCTGAACCTAGTTTTGCTTAAAGTCTGCTACCCTAACAAGGAGGGACTTCCCAAACGGACAGGAACTGATCTAGAAAATGAAGTATATGGATTAGGTAATTTTACACTTAACCTTATGATCCTGAATGTTGAATCCGAATCTGCACCAATTCTGCCCGCTATGACAGTGTTTCCAGTTAAAGGTGAATTATGTGTAAGAAAGAATGGTTCCATACATATGGGCCATAGTAGATGCACCATTGTAATAGAATTCAGTGATCAAGGCAAGTCGTCATTTAGAGCTTCTCCCCATTCCTACTTCATATGTGGTCAGACTGCATATATACGTCTGCCTCCAGATTGGGATGGTACCTGTTATATTGGATTCCTTTTGCCACCAGTTTTTCTAGCACCTCCTGATTATCATAGAAATGTTCATTTATTACACAATAGAGAACGAAGAGATCTCCCAATTGTCGATTATACTGAGACAGCATGGGAAAAGTATACAGATTTCAATAAAGGACTCTTTCCATATATAGGTACAGTCTCCAATAGTAAACTGATACGTAGATTAACTAGGACCCTTGAAGCCGTAGTGAATGAAACTATTTTCGCCTTAGGCAATTTGACAGAGGAGCAATCTGTGATGAGGATTGTTGTCCTTCAAAATCGTCTTGTCCTTGACGTCATCCTGGCCGATAGGGGCGGAGCTTGTAGGGTCATCGGGTCAAGTTGCTGCATATTCATCCCAGAAAATTCACCATCTGTATATAAAGCTATAACCCGCCTTCACAAGATCGTAAGCCAGATACACCAGAATCCAGGCACTTGGACTTGGTCCGGGTGGTTTTGGAGTGTGTTGTCAGCCTGGGGATGGAGAATTCTATCCTTCCTAGGTATTGGCTTTCTCATACTATTCAGTTGTTGCTTATGCCTGCAATGTGGTCCAGCGATTTGTGGTCTGTGTGCCACATCGTGTATTCCACATCAAGGTTTTCACTCAAGATCTCGAAAAAAGAAAGAAGAACAAATGATGCTATATGAACAGATCGATGAATTAATGAAGATTGATATTTCTTAAGGGCAAGTAGGGGACAAGGAGGGAATGTGGAAATGTGGATTTTCCTGACCAGTTATGTCCCCTATCTTGGGCCCCAACGATCCCTTATACATACTACAAGTACATGTATGTTTTCTCCAGTTCCATTTATGAACACGCAAACACATGTGCGTCCAACGTTAACATGTTCTTTTTCAGATCCGCCATGAATGGGTCGGATATTCTGTTCCTATGATGAGAGGCCACCGACTTTATGTGGTTCACTTACTCCATTTTTGCAGTTCAGGCGACTAGGCCCTGAATTCTGCCATCAAGCCTTTTCTGTTTTCTACCTCTGGCAGCCCCAGCTTGAGCTCGCTGATGTGCCCATGAACTTTGTTCTACTCCCTGCGCGGCTACCAGCTCAGCCCGGCTCAGTCCGTTGCCTGCCAAGATTCTATTCAGCCTTCGAGTTATCTGCTTTGCTCCTCATCCAATGCATTCCTGTCTAGTAGATTAAGTAAACATCCTGCCAGCTACCGAGCAAAGGCCCGGCTCCCCTGTCTTTATGTAAAGTAATTCGTAGCCCTGTCGTTATGGAAGATTTCTGCCCTTGCATTTCATGTAGACATCTAGACGCACTCACAGTCAGTATAGAATAGATTCCGTTCGAGAGACCTTCCCTTTTGGATAACATAGTTCTTTAAACATAGGATGTTAGATATGATTTGGGACTAGGTTGACTTGATCCCCAGACTTCTGTCGCCACATGTAGAGCTAAATGTCAAGTCCCCGTCACCCTTTAGTTGCACGTCAAGCACACGTCATGCTGCTGCGTGCGCATCTCTGCCAAATATTTCTGCTGACATTGCGAAATTATTCTCCAGATACGCCCATTTTGTGACATCACACCTAATGACGTTTCCTAGTTACACCCAGTTACACCCATTTCAATTACGTATGTATAGTTTATCTATCATTATCAATTGTTACGCCTCTTGCATCTGTTCCAATGAAATGTCTATTCTATAAAAGTAATTAACTATCAATAATGTATTGTACTTCACTTCCTGAACCTCCGTGGTGATGGAATATGAAGCCCCCAATTGCAATTGATTCTTTGGAATAAAGCCCGTTCCGAACCTCTAATACCACGGATTCTGCCTCTTATTTTACTGAGCTATTTTATTGATTTCCCGTATTGATTTAAGTAAAATTATTTACCACACCGTGGCAGGGTCACGCAGAAGGAGAAGGTTTATGGCCCATGTATGAGAGAGCGGGGGTGGCCGGTGCGCGGGGGATGCTTGCAGCGTCAGGGGAACGCGCTGGCGATTGACAATGAGTGGGGGAGAGAGTGGGGTGCCTAAAATGGCTGCCGTGTGCTCGCTGTGCGTGGCGCTGGGGAGAGGCAAGATGGCGCAGATAATGTTCAGTTTGCAAGCTAAATTTCCACACCCCCCCTTACGACATGCTTCTGAAACTAAAAAAATGGTTCATTTTCAAATGTTGCGTCTTTTGAACTACAATTAACATTGTACGTGGATAATCACTTTTAGGGATAAAATGAGATGTTTAAAGTGATTTTCAAGCTTCCAGGGGCCCTAAACACGAGATTTGAGAAATGGGTAACCGTGAATGAAAATGGCCAATTTACTCACTCTGCGGCCTTAAAAAGTGTTTCTCCTCCACGGAAAGTGAATAAAATAACATTTGGATGCCTTTATTGTTCAATCAAAAACGCCCGTTTTTTGGTGAAAAAGATAACCACCCCCCCTTACGACATGCTTCAGAAACGAAAAAAATGTTCCATTTTCAAATGTTGCGTCTTTGAACTACAATTCACATTTGTACGTGGATGATCACTTTTAGCGATAAAATTAGATGTTTAAAGTGATTTACAAGCTTCCAGGGGCCCTAAACACAAGATATGAGGAATGGGTAAATATGAATAAAAATGGCCAATTTATTCACTCTGAGGCCTTAAAAAGTTTTTCTCCACTCCAGAAAGTGAATTAAATAACATTTGTAGGCCTTTATTGTTCAATCAAAAACGCCCGATTTTTGACGAAAGAGATAACCACCCCCCCTTACGACATGCTTCAGAAACTAAAAAAATGGTCCGTTTTCAAATGTTGCCTCTTTGAACTACAATTCACATTTGTACGTGGAAAAGCACTTTTAAAGATCAAATGAGATGTTTAAAGTGATTTTCATGCTTCCAGGGGCCTTAAACACAAGATTTGAGGAATGGGTAAAAGTGAATGAAAATGGCCAATTTACTCACTCTGAGGCCTTAAAAAGTGTTTCTCCTCCACGGGAAGTGAATTAAATACCATTTGGAGGTCTTTATTGTTCAAGCGAAAACGCCTGATTTTTGATGAAAGAGATAACCACCCCCCCTTACGACATGCTTCTGAAACTGAAAAAATGGTTCATTTTCAAATGTTGCGTCTTTGAACCACAATTAACATTTGTACGTGGATAAACACTTTTAGAGCTAAAATTAGATGTTTAAAGTGATTTTCAAGCTTCCAGGGGCCCTAAACACGAGATTTGAGAAATGGGTAAACGTGAATGAAAATGGCCAATTTACTCACTCTGCGGCCTTAAAAAGTGTTTCTCCTCCACGGAAAGTGAATAAAATAACATTTGGATGCCTTTATTGTTCAATCAAAAACGCCCGTTTTTGGTGAAAAAGATAACCACCCCCCCTTACGACATGCTTCAGAAACAAAAAAAATGGTCCATTTTCAAATGTTGCCTCTTTGAACTACAATTCACATTTGTACGTGGAAAAGCACTTTTAAAGATCAAATGAGATGTTTAAAGTGATTTTCATGCTTCCAGGGGCCTTAAACACAAGATTTGAGGAATGGGTAAAAGTGAATGAAAATGGCCAATTTACTCACTCTGAGGCCTTAAAAAGTGTTTCTCCTCCACGGGAAGTGAATTAAATAACATTTGTAGGCCTTTATTGTTCAAGCGAGAACGGCCGATTATTGACGAAAGAGATAACCACCCCCCCTTACGACATGCTTCAGAAACGTAAAAAATGGCCCGTTTTCAAATGTTGCGTCTTTGAATGACAATCCACATTTGTACGTGGATAATCACTTTTAGAGCTAAAATTAGATGTTTAAAGTGATTTTCAAGCTTCCAGGGGCCCTAAACACGAGATTTGAAAAATGGGTAACCGTGAATGAAAATGGCCAATTTTTTCACTCTGCGGCCTTAAAAAGTGTTTCTCCTCCACGGAAAGTGAATAAAATAACATTTGGATGCCTTTATTGTTCAATCAAAAACGCCTGGTTTTTGGTGAAAAAGATAACCACCCCCCCTTACGACATGCTTCAGAAAGGAAAAAAATGGTCCATTTTCAAATGTTGGGTCTTTGAACTACAATTCACATTTGTACGTAGATGATTACTTTTAGAGATAAAATTAGATGTTTAAAGTGATTTACAAGCTTTCAGGGGCTTAAACACAAGATATGAGGAATGGGTAAATATGAATGAAAATGGCCAATTTATTCACTCTGAGGCCTTAAAAAGTTTTTCTCCACTCCAGAAAGTGAATTAAATAACATTTGTAGACCTTTATTGTTCAATCAAAAACGCCCGATTTTTGACGAAAGAGATAACCACCCCCCCTTACGACATGCTTCAGAAACAAAAAAAATGGTCCGTTTTCAAATGTTGCGTCTTTGAATGACAATCCACATTTGTACGTGGATAATCATTTTAGAGCTAAAATTAGATGTTTAAAGTGATTTTCAAGCTTCCAGGGGCCCTAAACACAAGATTTGAGAAATGGGTAAAAGTGAATGAAAATGGCCAATTTACTCACTCTGAGGCCTTAAAAAGTGTTTCTCCTCCACGGGAAGTGAATTAAATACCATTTGGAGGCCTTTATTGTTCAAGCGAAAACGCCTGATTTTTAAAGAAAGAGATAACCACCCCCCCTACGACATGCTTCAGAAACGAAAAAAATGGTCCGTTTTCAAATGTTGCGTCTTTGAATGACAATCCACATTTGTACGTGGATAATCATTTTAGAGCTAAAATTAGATGTTTAAAGTGATTTTCAAGCTTCCAGGGGCCCTAAACACAAGATTTGAGAAATGGGTAAAAGTGAATGAAAATGGCCAATTTACTCACTCTGAGGCCTTAAAAAGTGTTTCTCCTCCACGGGAAGTGAATTAAATACCATTTGGAGGCCTTTATTGTTCAATCAAAAACGCCTGGTTTTTGGTGAAAAAGATAACCACCCCCCCTTACGACATGCTTCAGAAAGGAAAAAAATGGTCCATTTTCAAATGTTGGGTCTTTGAACTACAATTCACATTTGTACGTAGATGATTACTTTTAGAGATAAAATTAGATGTTTAAAGTGATTTACAAGCTTTCAGGGGCTTAAACACAAGATATGAGGAATGGGTAAATATGAATGAAAATGGCCAATTTATTCACTCTGAGGCCTTAAAAAGTTTTTCTCCACTCCAGAAAGTGAATTAAATAACATTTGTAGACCTTTATTGTTCAATCAAAAACGCCCGATTTTTGACGAAAGAGATAACCACCCCCCCTTACGACATGCTTCAGAAACAAAAAAAATGGTCCGTTTTCAAATGTTGCGTCTTTGAATGACAATCCACATTTGTACGTGGATAATCATTTTAGAGCTAAAATTAGATGTTTAAAGTGATTTTCAAGCTTCCAGGGGCCCTAAACACAAGATTTGAGAAATGGGTAAAAGTGAATGAAAATGGCCAATTTACTCACTCTGAGGCCTTAAAAAGTGTTTCTCCTCCACGGGAAGTGAATTAAATACCATTTGGAGGCCTTTATTGTTCAAGCGAAAACGCCTGATTTTTAAAGAAAGAGATAACCACCCCCCCTTACGACATGCTTCAGAAACGAAAAAAATGGTCCGTTTTCAAATGTTGCGTCTTTGAATGACAATCCACATTTGTACGTGGATAATCATTTTAGAGCTAAAATTAGATGTTTAAAGTGATTTTCAAGCTTCCAGGGGCCCTAAACACAAGATTTGAGAAATGGGTAAAAGTGAATGAAAATGGCCAATTTACTCACTCTGAGGCCTTAAAAAGTGTTTCTCCTCCACGGGAAGTGAATTAAATACCATTTGGAGGCCTTTATTGTTCAAGCGAAAACGCCTGATTTTTGATGAAAGAGATAACCACCCCCCCTTACGACATGCTTCTGAAACTAAAAAAATGGTTCATTTTCAAATGTTGCGTCTTTTGAACTACAATTAACATTGTACGTGGATAATCACTTTTAGAGATAAAATGAGATGTTTAAAGTGATTTTCAAGCTTCCAGGGGCCCTAAACACAAGATATGAGGAATGGGTAAATATGAATGAAAATGGGCAATTTATACACTCTGAGGTCTTAAAAAGTTTTTCTCCACTCCAGAAAGTGAATTAAATAACATTTGTAGACCTTTATTGTTCAATCAAAAACGCCCGATTTTTGACGAAAGAGATAACCACCCCCCTTACGACATGCTTCAGAAACAAAAAAAATGGTTCATTTTCAAATGTTGCATCTTTGAACGACAATCCACATTTGTACGTGGATAAACACTTTTAGAGATAAAATTAGATGTTTAAAGTGATTTTCAAGCTTCCAGGGGCCCTAAACACAAGATTTGAGAAATGGGTAAAAGTGAATGAAAATGGCCAATTTACTCACTCTGAGGCCTTAAAAAGTGTTTCTCCTCAACGGGAAGTGAATTAAATAACATTTGTAGGCCTTTATTGTTCAAGCAGAAACGCCCGATTATTGACGAAAGAGATAACCACCCCCCCTTACGACATGCTTCAGAAACGAAAAAAATGGTCCGTTTTCAAATGTTGCGTCTTTGAATGACAATCCACATTTGTACGTGGATAATCACTTTTAGAGCTAAAATTAGATGTTTAAAGTGATTTTCAAGCTTCCAGGGGCCCTAAACACAAGATTTGAGAAATGGGTAAAAGTGAATGAAAATGGCCAATTTACTCACTCTGAGGCCTTAAAAAGTGTTTCTCCTCCACGGGAAGTGAGTTAAATACCATTTGGAGGCCTTTATTGTTCAAGCGAAAACGCCTGATTTTTGAGAAAGAGATAACCACCCCCCCTTACGACATGCTTCTGAAACTAAAAAAATGGTTCATTTTCAAATGTTGCGTCTTTTGAACTACAATTAACATTGTAAGTGGATAATCACTTTTAGAGATAAAATTAGATGTTTAAAGTGATTTACAAGCTTCCAGGGGCCCTAAACACAAGATATGAGGAATGGGTAAATATGAATGAAAATGGCCAATTTATTCACTCTGAGGCCTTAAAAAGTTTTTCTCCACTCCAGAAAGTGAATTAAATAACATTTGTAGGCCTTTATTGTTCAATCAAAAACGCCCGATTTTTGACGAAAGAGATAACCACCCCCCCTTACGACATGCTTCAGAAACTAAAAAAATGGTCCGTTTTCAAATGTTGCCTCTTTGAACTACAATTCACATTTGTACGTGGAAAAGCACTTTTAAAGATCAAATGAGATGTTTAAAGTGATTTTCATGCTTCCAGGGGCCTTAAACACAAGATTTGAGGAATGGGTAAAAGTGAATGAAAATGGCCAATTTACTCACTCTGAGGCCTTAAAAAGTGTTTCTCCTCCACGGGAAGTGAATTAAATACCATTTGGAGGTCTTTATTGTTCAAGCGAAAACGCCTGATTTTTGATGAAAGAGATAACCACCCCCCCTTACGACATGCTTCTGAAACTGAAAAAATGGTTCATTTTCAAATGTTGCGTCTTTGAACCACAATTAACATTTGTACGTGGATAAACACTTTTAGAGCTAAAATTAGATGTTTAAAGTGATTTTCAAGCTTCCAGGGGCCCTAAACACGAGATTTGAGAAATGGGTAAACGTGAATGAAAATGGCCAATTTACTCACTCTGCGGCCTTAAAAAGTGTTTCTCCTCCACGGAAAGTGAATAAAATAACATTTGGATGCCTTTATTGTTCAATCAAAAACGCCCGTTTTTGGTGAAAAAGATAACCACCCCCCCTTACGACATGCTTCAGAAACAAAAAAAATGGTCCATTTTCAAATGTTGCCTCTTTGAACTACAATTCACATTTGTACGTGGAAAAGCACTTTTAAAGATCAAATGAGATGTTTAAAGTGATTTTCATGCTTCCAGGGGCCTTAAACACAAGATTTGAGGAATGGGTAAAAGTGAATGAAAATGGCCAATTTACTCACTCTGAGGCCTTAAAAAGTGTTTCTCCTCCACGGGAAGTGAATTAAATAACATTTGTAGGCCTTTATTGTTCAAGCGAGAACGGCCGATTATTGACGAAAGAGATAACCACCCCCCCTTACGACATGCTTCAGAAACGTAAAAAATGGCCCGTTTTCAAATGTTGCGTCTTTGAATGACAATCCACATTTGTACGTGGATAATCACTTTTAGAGCTAAAATTAGATGTTTAAAGTGATTTTCAAGCTTCCAGGGGCCCTAAACACGAGATTTGAAATATGGGTAACCGTGAATGAAAATGGCCAATTTTTTCACTCTGCGGCCTTAAAAAGTGTTTCTCCTCCACGGAAAGTGAATAAAATAACATTTGGATGCCTTTATTGTTCAATCAAAAACGCCTGGTTTTTGGTGAAAAAGATAACCACCCCCCCTTCCGACATGCTTCAGAAAGGAAAAAAAAGGTCCATTTTCAAATGTTGGGTCTTTGAACTACAATTCACATTTGTACGTAGATGATTACTTTTAGAGATAAAATTAGATGTTTAAAGTGATTTACAAGCTTTCAGGGGCCCTAAACACAAGATATGAGGAATGGGTAAATATGAATGAAAATGGCCAATTTATTCACTCTGAGGCCTTTAAAAGTTTTTCTCCACTCCAGAAAGTGAATTAAATAACATTTGTAGACCTTTATTGTTCAATCAAAAACGCCCGATTTTTGACGAAAGAGATAACCACCCCCCCTTACGACATGCTTCAAAAACAAAAAAAATGGTCCGTTTTCAAATGTTGCGTCTTTGAATGACAATCCACATTTGTACGTGGATAATCATTTTAGAGCTAAAATTAGATGTTTAAAGTGATTTTCAAGCTTCCAGGGGCCCTAAACACAAGATTTGAGAAATGGGTAAAAGTGAATGAAAATGGCCAATTTACTCACTCTGAGGCCTTAAAAAGTGTTTCTCCTCCACGGGAAGTGAATTAAATACCATTTGGAGGCCTTTATTGTTCAAGCGAAAACGCCTGATTTTTGACGAAAGAGATAACCACCCCCCCTTACGACATGCTTCAGAAACGAAAAAAATGGTCCGTTTTCAAATGTTGCGTCTTTGAATGACAATCCACATTTGTACGTGGATAATCATTTTAGAGCTAAAATTAGATGTTTAAAGTGATTTTCAAGCTTCCAGGGGCCCTAAACACAAGATTTGAGAAATGGGTAAAAGTGAATGAAAATGGCCAATTTACTCACTCTGAGGCCTTAAAAAGTGTTTCTCCTCCACGGGAAGTGAATTAAATACCATTTGGAGGCCTTTATTGTTCAAGCGAAAACGCCTGATTTTTGACGAAAGAGATAACCACCCCCCCTTACGACATGCTTCAGAAACTAAAAAAATGGTCCGTTTTCAAATGTTGCCTCTTTGAACTACAATTCACATTTGTACGTGGAAAAGCACTTTTAAAGATCAAATGAGATGTTTAAAGTGATTTTCATGCTTCCAGGGGCCTTAAACACAAGATTTGAGGAATGGGTAAAAGTGAATGAAAATGGCCAATTTACTCACTCTGAGGCCTTAAAAAGTGTTTCTCCTCCACGGGAAGTGAATTAAATACCATTTGGAGGTCTTTATTGTTCAAGCGAAAACGCCTGATTTTTGATGAAAGAGATAACCACCCCCCCTTACGACATGCTTCTGAAACTGAAAAAATGGTTCATTTTCAAATGTTGCGTCTTTGAACCACAATTAACATTTGTACGTGGATAAACACTTTTAGAGCTAAAATTAGATGTTTAAAGTGATTTTCAAGCTTCCAGGGGCCCTAAACACGAGATTTGAGAAATGGGTAAACGTGAATGAAAATGGCCAATTTACTCACTCTGCGGCCTTAAAAAGTGTTTCTCCTCCACGGAAAGTGAATAAAATAACATTTGGATGCCTTTATTGTTCAATCAAAAACGCCCGTTTTTGGTGAAAAAGATAACCACCCCCCCTTACGACATGCTTCAGAAACAAAAAAAATGGTCCATTTTCAAATGTTGCCTCTTTGAACTACAATTCACATTTGTACGTGGAAAAGCACTTTTAAAGATCAAATGAGATGTTTAAAGTGATTTTCATGCTTCCAGGGGCCTTAAACACAAGATTTGAGGAATGGGTAAAAGTGAATGAAAATGGCCAATTTACTCACTCTGAGGCCTTAAAAAGTGTTTCTCCTCCACGGGAAGTGAATTAAATAACATTTGTAGGCCTTTATTGTTCAAGCGAGAACGGCCGATTATTGACGAAAGAGATAACCACCCCCCCTTACGACATGCTTCAGAAACGTAAAAAATGGCCCGTTTTCAAATGTTGCGTCTTTGAATGACAATCCACATTTGTACGTGGATAATCACTTTTAGGGCTAAAATTAGATGTTTAAAGTGATTTTCAAGCTTCCAGGGGCCCTAAACACGAGATTTGAAAAATGGGTAACCGTGAATGAAAATGGCCAATTTTTTCACTCTGCGGCCTTAAAAAGTGTTTCTCCTCCACGGAAAGTGAATAAAATAACATTTGGATGCCTTTATTGTTCAATCAAAAACGCCTGGTTTTTGGTGAAAAAGATAACCACCCCCCCTTACGACATGCTTCAGAAAGGAAAAAAATGGTCCATTTTCAAATGTTGGGTCTTTGAACTACAATTCACATTTGTACGTAGATGATTACTTTTAGAGATAAAATTAGATGTTTAAAGTGATTTACAAGCTTTCAGGGGCCCTAAACACAAGATATGAGGAATGGGTAAATATGAATGAAAATGGCCAATTTATTCACTCTGAGGCCTTAAAAAGTTTTTCTCCACTCCAGAAAGTGAATTAAATAACATTTGTAGACCTTTATTGTTCAATCAAAAACGCCCGATTTTTGACGAAAGAGATAACCACCCCCCCTTACGACATGCTTCAGAAACAAAAAAAATGGTCCGTTTTCAAATGTTGCGTCTTTGAATGACAATCCACATTTGTACGTGGATAATCATTTTAGAGCTAAAATTAGATGTTTAAAGTGATTTTCAAGCTTCCAGGGGCCCTAAACACAAGATTTGAGAAATGGGTAAAAGTGAATGAAAATGGCCAATTTACTCACTCTGAGGCCTTAAAAAGTGTTTCTCCTCCACGGGAAGTGAATTAAATACCATTTGGAGGCCTTTATTGTTCAAGCGAAAACGCCTGATTTTTGACGAAAGAGATAACCACCCCCCCTTACGACATGCTTCAGAAACTAAAAAAATGGTCCGTTTTCAAATGTTGCCTCTTTGAACTACAATTCACATTTGTACGTGGAAAAGCACTTTTAAAGATCAAATGAGATGTTTAAAGTGATTTTCATGCTTCCAGGGGCCTTAAACACAAGATTTGAGGAATGGGTAAAAGTGAATGAAAATGGCCAATTTACTCACTCTGAGGCCTTAAAAAGTGTTTCTCCTCCACGGGAAGTGAATTAAATACCATTTGGAGGTCTTTATTGTTCAAGCGAAAACGCCTGATTTTTGATGAAAGAGATAACCACCCCCCCTTACGACATGCTTCTGAAACTGAAAAAATGGTTCATTTTCAAATGTTGCGTCTTTGAACCACAATTAACATTTGTACGTGGATAAACACTTTTAGAGCTAAAATTAGATGTTTAAAGTGATTTTCAAGCTTCCAGGGGCCCTAAACACAAGATATGAGGAATGGGTAAATATGAATGAAAATGGCCAATTTATTCACTCTGAGGCCTTAAAAAGTTTTTCTCCACTCCAGAAAGTGAATTAAATAACATTTGTAGACCTTTATTGTTCAATCAAAAACGCCCGATTTTTGACGAAAGAGATAACCACCCCCCCTTACGACATGCTTCAGAAACGAAAAAAATGGTCCGTTTTCAAATGTTGCGTCTTTGAATGACAATCCACATTTGTACGTGGATAATCATTTTAGAGCTAAAATTAGATGTTTAAAGTGATTTTCAAGCTTCCAGGGGCCCTAAACACAAGATTTGAGAAATGGGTAAAAGTGAATGAAAATGGCCAATTTACTCACTCTGAGGCCTTAAAAAGTGTTTCTCCTCCACGGGAAGTGAATTAAATACCATTTGGAGGCCTTTATTGTTCAAGCGAAAACGCCTGATTTTTGATGAAAGAGATAACCACCCCCCCTTACGACATGCTTCTGAAACTAAAAAAATGGTTCATTTTCAAATGTTGCGTCTTTTGAACTACAATTAACATTGTACGTGGATAATCACTTTTAGAGATGAAATTAGATGTTTAAAGTGATTTTCAAGCTTCCAGGGGCCCTAAACACAAGATTTGAGAAATGGGTAAAAGTGAATGAAAATGGCCAATTTACTCACTCTGAGGCCTTAAAAAGTGTTTCTCCTCCACGGGAAGTGAATTAAATACCATTTGGAGGCTTTTATTGTTCAAGCGAAAACGCCTGATTTTTGACGAAAGAGATAACCACCCCCCCTTACGACATGCTTCAGAAACTAAAAAAATGGTCCGTTTTCAAATGTTGCCTCTTTGAACTACAATTCACATTTGTACGTGGAAAAGCACTTTTAAAGATCAAATTAGATGTTTAAAGTGATTTTCATGCTTCCAGGGGCCTTAAACACAAGATTTGAGGAATGGGTAAAAGTGAATGAAAATGGCCAATTTACTCACTCTGAGGCCTTAAAAAGTGTTTCTCCTCCACGGGAAGTGAATTAAATACCATTTGGAGGTCTTTATTGTTCAAGCGAAAACGCCTGATTTTTGATGAAAGAGATAACCACCCCCCCTTACGACATGCTTCTGAAACTGAAAAAATGGTTCATTTTCAAATGTTGCGTCTTTGAACCACAATTAACATTTGTACGTGGATAAACACTTTTAGAGCTAAAATTAGATGTTTAAAGTGATTTTCAAGCTTCCAGGGGCCCTAAACACGAGATTTGAGAAATGGGTAAACGTGAATGAAAATGGCCAATTTACTCACTCTGCGGCCTTAAAAAGTGTTTCTCCTCCACGGAAAGTGAATAAAATAACATTTGGATGCCTTTATTGTTCAATCAAAAACGCCCGTTTTTGGTGAAAAAGATAACCACCCCCCCTTACGACATGCTTCAGAAACAAAAAAAATGGTCCATTTTCAAATGTTGCCTCTTTGAACTACAATTCACATTTGTACGTGGAAAAGCACTTTTAAAGATCAAATGAGATGTTTAAAGTGATTTTCATGCTTCCAGGGGCCTTAAACACAAGATTTGAGGAATGGGTAAAAGTGAATGAAAATGGCCAATTTACTCACTCTGAGGCCTTAAAAAGTGTTTCTCCTCCACGGGAAGTGAATTAAATAACATTTGTAGGCCTTTATTGTTCAAGCGAGAACGGCCGATTATTGACGAAAGAGATAACCACCCCCCCTTACGACATGCTTCAGAAACGTAAAAAATGGCCCGTTTTCAAATGTTGCGTCTTTGAATGACAATCCACATTTGTACGTGGATAATCATTTTAGAGCTAAAATTAGATGTTTAAAGTGATTTTCAAGCTTCCAGGGGCCCTAAACACAAGATTTGAGAAATGGGTAAAAGTGAATGAAAATGGCCAATTTACTCACTCTGAGGCCTTAAAAAGTGTTTCTCCTCCACGGGAAGTGAATTAAATACCATTTGGAGGCCTTTATTGTTCAAGCGAAAACGCCTGATTTTTGATGAAAGAGATAACCACCCCCCCTTACGACATGCTTCAGAAACTAAAAAAATGGTCCGTTTTCAAATGTTGCCTCTTTGAACTACAATTCACATTTGTACGTGGAAAAGCACTTTTAAAGATCAAATGAGATGTTTAAAGTGATTTTCATGCTTCCAGGGGCCTTAAACACAAGATTTGAGGAATGGGTAAAAGTGAATGAAAATGGCCAATTTACTCACTCTGAGGCCTTAAAAAGTGTTTCTCCTCCACGGGAAGTGAATTAAATACCATTTGGAGGTCTTTATTGTTCAAGCGAAAACGCCTGATTTTTGATGAAAGAGATAACCACCCCCCCTTACGACATGCTTCTGAAACTGAAAAAATGGTTCATTTTCAAATGTTGCGTCTTTGAACCACAATTAACATTTGTACGTGGATAAACACTTTTAGAGCTAAAATTAGATGTTTAAAGTGATTTTCAAGCTTCCAGGGGCCCTAAACACAAGATATGAGGAATGGGTAAATATGAATGAAAATGGCCAATTTATTCACTCTGAGGCCTTAAAAAGTTTTTCTCCACTCCAGAAAGTGAATTAAATAACATTTGTAGACCTTTATTGTTCAATCAAAAACGCCCGATTTTTGACGAAAGAGATAACCACCCCCCCTTACGACATGCTTCAGAAACGAAAAAAATGGTCCGTTTTCAAATGTTGCGTCTTTGAATGACAATCCACATTTGTACGTGGATAATCATTTTAGAGCTAAAATTAGATGTTTAAAGTGATTTTCAAGCTTCCAGGGGCCCTAAACACAAGATTTGAGAAATGGGTAAAAGTGAATGAAAATGGCCAATTTACTCACTCTGAGGCCTTAAAAAGTGTTTCTCCTCCACGGGAAGTGAATTAAATACCATTTGGAGGCCTTTATTGTTCAAGCGAAAACGCCTGATTTTTGATGAAAGAGATAACCACCCCCCCTTACGACATGCTTCTGAAACTAAAAAAATGGTTCATTTTCAAATGTTGCGTCTTTTGAACTACAATTAACATTGGACGTGGATAATCACTTTTAGAGATGAAATTAGATGTTTAAAGTGATTTACAAGCTTCCAGGGGCCCTAAACACAAGATATGAGGAATGGGTAAATATGAATGAAAATGGGCAATTTATACACTCTGAGGCCTTAAAAAGTGTTTCTCCTCAACGGGAAGTGAATTAAATAACATTTGTAGGCCTTTATTGTTCAAGCGAAAACGCCCGATTATTGACGAAAGAGATAACCACCCCCCCTTACGACATGCTTCAGAAACGAAAAAAATGGTCCGTTTTCAAATGTTGCGTCTTTGAATGACAATCCACATTTGTACGTGGATAATCACTTTTAGAGCTAAAATTAGATGTTTAAAGTGATTTTCAAGCTTCCAGGGGCCCTAAACACAAGATTTGAGAAATGGGTAAAAGTGAATGAAAATGGCCAATTTACTCACTCTGAGGCCTTAAAAAGTGTTTCTCCTCCACGGGAAGTGAGTTAAATACCATTTGGAGGCCTTTATTGTTCAAGCGAAAACGCCTGATTTTTGAGAAAGAGATAACCACCCCCCCTTACGACATGCTTCTGAAACTAAAAAATGGTTCATTTTCAAATGTTGCGTCTTTTGAACTACAATTAACATTGTAAGTGGATAATCACTTTTAGAGATAAAATTAGATGTTTAAAGTGATTTACAAGCTTCCAGGGGCCCTAAACACAAGATATGAGGAATGGGTAAATATGAATGAAAATGGCCAATTTATTCACTCTGAGGCCTTAAAAAGTTTTTCTCCACTCCAGAAAGTGAATTAAATAACATTTGTAGACCTTTATTGTTCAATCAAAAACGCCCGATTTTTGACGAAAGAGATAACCACCCCCCCTTACGACATGCTTCAGAAACGAAAAAAATGGTCCGTTTTCAAATGTTGCGTCTTTGAATGACAATCCACATTTGTACGTGGATAATCATTTTAGAGCTAAAATTAGATGTTTAAAGTGATTTTCAAGCTTCCAGGGGCCCTAAACACAAGATTTGAGAAATGGGTAAAAGTGAATGAAAATGGCCAATTTACTCACTCTGAGGCCTTAAAAAGTGTTTCTCCTCCACGGGAAGTGAATTAAATACCATTTGGAGGCCTTTATTGTTCAATCAAAAACGCCTGGTTTTTGGTGAAAAAGATAACCACCCCCCCTTACGACATGCTTCAGAAAGGAAAAAAATGGTCCATTTTCAAATGTTGGGTCTTTGAATGACAATCCACATTTGTACGTGGATGATTACTTTTAGAGATAAAATTAGATGTTTAAAGTGATTTACAAGCTTTCAGGGGCTTAAACACAAGATATGAGGAATGGGTAAATATGAATGAAAATGGCCAATTTATTCACTCTGAGGCCTTAAAAAGTTTTTCTCCACTCCAGAAAGTGAATTAAATAACATTTGTAGACCTTTATTGTTCAATCAAAAACGCCCGATTTTTGACGAAAGAGATAACCACCCCCCCTTACGACATGCTTCAGAAACAAAAAAAATGGTCCGTTTTCAAATGTTGCGTCTTTGAATGACAATCCACATTTGTACGTGGATAATCATTTTAGAGCTAAAATTAGATGTTTAAAGTGATTTTCAAGCTTCCAGGGGCCCTAAACACAAGATTTGAGAAATGGGTAAAAGTGAATGAAAATGGCCAATTTACTCACTCTGAGGCCTTAAAAAGTGTTTCTCCTCCACGGGAAGTGAATTAAATACCATTTGGAGGCCTTTATTGTTCAAGCGAAAACGCCTGATTTTTAAAGAAAGAGATAACCACCCCCCCTTACGACATGCTTCAGAAACGAAAAAAATGGTCCGTTTTCAAATGTTGCGTCTTTGAATGACAATCCACATTTGTACGTGGATAATCATTTTAGAGCTAAAATTAGATGTTTAAAGTGATTTTCAAGCTTCCAGGGGCCCTAAACACAAGATTTGAGAAATGGGTAAAAGTGAATGAAAATGGCCAATTTACTCACTCTGAGGCCTTAAAAAGTGTTTCTCCTCCACGGGAAGTGAATTAAATACCATTTGGAGGCCTTTATTGTTCAAGCGAAAACGCCTGATTTTTGATGAAAGAGATAACCACCCCCCCTTACGACATGCTTCTGAAACTAAAAAAATGGTTCATTTTCAAATGTTGCGTCTTTTGAACTACAATTAACATTGTACGTGGATAATCACTTTTAGAGATAAAATGAGATGTTTAAAGTGATTTTCAAGCTTCCAGGGGCCCTAAACACAAGATATGAGGAATGGGTAAATATGAATGAAAATGGGCAATTTATACACTCTGAGGTCTTAAAAAGTTTTTCTCCACTCCAGAAAGTGAATTAAATAACATTTGTAGACCTTTATTGTTCAATCAAAAACGCCCGATTTTTGACGAAAGAGATAACCACCCCCCTTACGACATGCTTCAGAAACAAAAAAAATGGTTCATTTTCAAATGTTGCATCTTTGAACGACAATCCACATTTGTACGTGGATAAACACTTTTAGAGATAAAATTAGATGTTTAAAGTGATTTTCAAGCTTCCAGGGGCCCTAAACACAAGATTTGAGAAATGGGTAAAAGTGAATGAAAATGGCCAATTTACTCACTCTGAGGCCTTAAAAAGTGTTTCTCCTCAACGGGAAGTGAATTAAATAACATTTGTAGGCCTTTATTGTTCAAGCAGAAACGCCCGATTATTGACGAAAGAGATAACCACCCCCCCTTACGACATGCTTCAGAAACGAAAAAAATGGTCCGTTTTCAAATGTTGCGTCTTTGAATGACAATCCACATTTGTACGTGGATAATCACTTTTAGAGCTAAAATTAGATGTTTAAAGTGATTTTCAAGCTTCCAGGGGCCCTAAACACAAGATTTGAGAAATGGGTAAAAGTGAATGAAAATGGCCAATTTACTCACTCTGAGGCCTTAAAAAGTGTTTCTCCTCCACGGGAAGTGAGTTAAATACCATTTGGAGGCCTTTATTGTTCAAGCGAAAACGCCTGATTTTTGAGAAAGAGATAACCACCCCCCCTTACGACATGCTTCTGAAACTAAAAAAATGGTTCATTTTCAAATGTTGCGTCTTTTGAACTACAATTAACATTGTAAGTGGATAATCACTTTTAGAGATAAAATTAGATGTTTAAAGTGATTTACAAGCTTCCAGGGGCCCTAAACACAAGATATGAGGAATGGGTAAATATGAATGAAAATGGCCAATTTATTCACTCTGAGGCCTTAAAAAGTTTTTCTCCACTCCAGAAAGTGAATTAAATAACATTTGTAGGCCTTTATTGTTCAATCAAAAACGCCCGATTTTTGACGAAAGAGATAACCACCCCCCCTTACGACATGCTTCAGAAACTAAAAAAATGGTCCGTTTTCAAATGTTGCCTCTTTGAACTACAATTCACATTTGTACGTGGAAAAGCACTTTTAAAGATCAAATGAGATGTTTAAAGTGATTTTCATGCTTCCAGGGGCCTTAAACACAAGATTTGAGGAATGGGTAAAAGTGAATGAAAATGGCCAATTTACTCACTCTGAGGCCTTAAAAAGTGTTTCTCCTCCACGGGAAGTGAATTAAATACCATTTGGAGGTCTTTATTGTTCAAGCGAAAACGCCTGATTTTTGATGAAAGAGATAACCACCTCCCCTTACGACATGCTTCTGAAACTGAAAAAATGGTTCATTTTCAAATGTTGCGTCTTTGAACCACAATTAACATTTGTACGTGGATAAACACTTTTAGAGCTAAAATTAGATGTTTAAAGTGATTTTCAAGCTTCCAGGGGCCCTAAACACGAGATTTGAGAAATGGGTAAACGTGAATGAAAATGGCCAATTTACTCACTCTGCGGCCTTAAAAAGTGTTTCTCCTCCACGGAAAGTGAATAAAATAACATTTGGATGCCTTTATTGTTCAATCAAAAACGCCCGTTTTTGGTGAAAAAGATAACCACCCCCCCTTACGACATGCTTCAGAAACAAAAAAAATGGTCCATTTTCAAATGTTGCCTCTTTGAACTACAATTCACATTTGTACGTGGAAAAGCACTTTTAAAGATCAAATGAGATGTTTAAAGTGATTTTCATGCTTCCAGGGGCCTTAAACACAAGATTTGAGGAATGGGTAAAAGTGAATGAAAATGGCCAATTTACTCACTCTGAGGCCTTAAAAAGTGTTTCTCCTCCACGGGAAGTGAATTAAATAACATTTGTAGGCCTTTATTGTTCAAGCGAGAACGGCCGATTATTGACGAAAGAGATAACCACCCCCCCTTACGACATGCTTCAGAAACGTAAAAAATGGCCCGTTTTCAAATGTTGCGTCTTTGAATGACAATCCACATTTGTACGTGGATAATCACTTTTAGAGCTAAAATTAGATGTTTAAAGTGATTTTCAAGCTTCCAGGGGCCCTAAACACGAGATTTGAAAAATGGGTAACCGTGAATGAAAATGGCCAATTTTTTCACTCTGCGGCCTTAAAAAGTGTTTCTCCTCCACGGAAAGTGAATAAAATAACATTTGGATGCCTTTATTGTTCAATCAAAAACGCCTGGTTTTTGGTGAAAAAGATAACCACCCCCCCTTACGACATGCTTCAGAAAGGAAAAAAATGGTCCATTTTCAAATGTTGGGTCTTTGAACTACAATTCACATTTGTACGTAGATGATTACTTTTAGAGATAAAATTAGATGTTTAAAGTGATTTACAAGCTTTCAGGGGCCCTAAACACAAGATATGAGGAATGGGTAAATATGAATGAAAATGGCCAATTTATTCACTCTGAGGCCTTAAAAAGTTTTTCTCCACTCCAGAAAGTGAATTAAATAACATTTGTAGACCTTTATTGTTCAATCAAAAACGCCCGATTTTTGACGAAAGAGATAACCACCCCCCCTTACGACATGCTTCAAAAACAAAAAAAATGGTCCGTTTTCAAATGTTGCGTCTTTGAATGACAATCCACATTTGTACGTGGATAATCATTTTAGAGCTAAAATTAGATGTTTAAAGTGATTTTCAAGCTTCCAGGGGCCCTAAACACAAGATTTGAGAAATGGGTAAAAGTGAATGAAAATGGCCAATTTACTCACTCTGAGGCCTTAAAAAGTGTTTCTCCTCCACGGGAAGTGAATTAAATACCATTTGGAGGCCTTTATTGTTCAAGCGAAAACGCCTGATTTTTGACGAAAGAGATAACCACCCCCCCTTACGACATGCTTCAGAAACGAAAAAAATGGTCCGTTTTCAAATGTTGCGTCTTTGAATGACAATCCACATTTGTACGTGGATAATCATTTTAGAGCTAAAATTAGATGTTTAAAGTGATTTTCAAGATTCCAGGGGCCCTAAACACAAGATTTGAGAAATGGGTAAAAGTGAATGAAAATGGCCAATTTACTCACTCTGAGGCCTTAAAAAGTGTTTCTCCTCCACGGGAAGTGAATTAAATACCATTTGGAGGCCTTTATTGTTCAAGCGAAAACGCCTGATTTTTGACGAAAGAGATAACCACCCCCCCTTACGACATGCTTCAGAAACTAAAAAAATGGTCCGTTTTCAAATGTTGCCTCTTTGAACTACAATTCACATTTGTACGTGGAAAAGCACTTTTAAAGATCAAATGAGATGTTTAAAGTGATTTTCATGCTTCCAGGGGCCTTAAACACAAGATTTGAGGAATGGGTAAAAGTGAATGAAAATGGCCAATTTACTCACTCTGAGGCCTTAAAAAGTGTTTCTCCTCCACGGGAAGTGAATTAAATACCATTTGGAGGTCTTTATTGTTCAAGCGAAAACGCCTGATTTTTGATGAAAGAGATAACCACCCCCCCTTACGACATGCTTCTGAAACTAAAAAAATGGTTCATTTTCAAATGTTGCGTCTTTTGAACTACAATTAACATTGTACATGGATAATCACTTTTAGAGATAAAATGAGATGTTTAAAGTGATTTTCAAGCTTCCAGGGGCCCTAAACACGAGATTTGAAAAATGGGTAACCGTGAATGAAAATGGCCAATTTTTTCACTCTGCGGCCTTAAAAAGTGTTTCTCCTCCACGGAAAGTGAATAAAATAACATTTGGATGCCTTTATTGTTCAATCAAAAACGCCCGTTTTTTGGTGAAAAAGATAACCACCCCCCCCTTACGACATGCTTCAGAAACGAAAAAAAATGGTCCATTTTCAAATGTTGCGTCTTTGAACTACAATTCACATTTGTACGTGGATGATCACTTTTAGAGATAAAATTAGATGTTTAAAGTGATTTACAAGCTTCCAGGGGCCCTAAACACAAGATATGAGGAATGGGTAAATATGAATGAAAATGGCCAATTTATTCACTCTGAGGCCTTAAAAAGTTTTTCTCCACTCCAGAAAGTGAATTAAATAACATTTGTAGACCTTTATTGTTCAATCAAAAACGCCCGATTTTTGACGAAAGAGATAACCACCCCCCCTCACGACATGCTTCAGAAACAAAAAAAATGGTTCTTTTTCAAATGTTGCATCTTTGAATGACAATCCACATTTGTACGTGGATAAACACTTTTAGAGATAAAATGAGATGTTTAAAGTGATTTTCAAGCTTCCAGGGGCCCTAAACACAAGATTTGAGAAATGGGAAAAAGTGAATGAAAATGGCCAATTTACTCACTCTGAGGCCTTAAAAAGTGTTTCTCCTCAACGGGAAGTGAATTAAATAACATTTGTAGGCCTTTATTGTTCAAGCGAAAACGCCCGATTATTGACGAAAGAGATAACCACCCCCCCTTACGACATGCTTCAGAAACGAAAAAAATGGTCCGTTTTCAAATGTTGCGTCTTTGAATGACAATCCACATTTGTACGTGGATAATCACTTTTAGAGCTAAAATTAGATGTTTAAAGTGATTTTCAAGCTTCCAGGGGCCCTAAACACAAGATTTGAGAAATGGGTAAAAGTGAATGAAAATGGCCAATTTACTCACTCTGGGGCCTTAATAAGTGTTTCTCCTCCACGGGAAGTGAATTAAATACCATTTGGAGGCCTTTATTGTTCAAGCGAAAACGCCTGATTTTTGATGAAAGAGATAACCACCCCCCCTTACGACATGCTTCTGAAACTAAAAAAATGGTTCATTTTCAAATGATGCGTCTTTTGAACTACAATTAACATTGTACGTGGATAATCACTTTTAGAGATAAAATGAGATGTTTAAAGTGATTTTCAAGCTTCCAGGGGCCCTAAACACGAGATTTGAGAAATGGGTAACCGTGAATGAAAATGGCCAATTTACTCACTCTGCGGCCTTAAAAAGTGTTTCTCCTCCACGGAAAGTGAATAAAATAACATTTGGATGCCTTTATTGTTCAATCAAAAACGCCAGTTTTTTGGTGAAAAAGATAACCACCCCCCTTATGACATGCTTCAGAAACAAAAAAAATGGTTCATTTTCAAATGTTGCATCTTTGAACGACAATCCACATTTGTACGTGGATAAACACTTTTAGAGATAAAATGAGATGTTTAAAGTGATTTTCAAGCTTCCAGGGGCCCTAAACACAAGATTTGAGAAATGGGTAAAAGTGAATGAAAATGGCCAATTTACTCACTCTGAGGCCTTAAAAAGTGTTTCTCCTCAACGGGAAGTGAATTAAATAACATTTGTAGGCCTTTATTGTTCAAGCAAAAACGCCCGATTATTGACGAAAGAGATAACCACCCCCCCTTACGACATGCTTCAGAAACGAAAAAAATGGTCCGTTTTCAAATGTTGCGTCTTTGAATGACAATCCACATTTGTACGTGGATAATCACTTTTAGAGCTAAAATTAGATGTTTAAAGTGATTTTCAAGCTTCCAGGGGCCCTAAACACAAGATTTGAGAAATGGGTAAAAGTGAATGAAAATGGCCAATTTACTCACTCTGAGGCCTTACAAAGTGTTTCTCCTCCACGGGAAGTGAATTAAATACCATTTGGAGGCCTTTATTGTTCAAGCGAAAACGCCTGATTTTTGATGAAAGAGATAACCACCCCCCCTTACGAAATGCTTCTGAAACTAAAAAAATGGTTCATTTTCAAATGTTGCGTCTTTTGAACTACAATTAACATTGTATGTGGATAATCACTTTTAGAGATAAAATTAGATGTTTAAAGTGATTTACAAGCTTCCAGGGGCCCTAAACACAAGATATGAGGAATGGATAAATATGAATGAAAATGGCCAATTTATTCACTCTGAGGACTTAAAAAGTTTTTCTCCACTCCAGAAAGTGAATTAAATAACATTTGTAGACCTTTATTGTTCAATAAAAAACGCCCGATTTTTGACGAAAGAGATAACCACCCCCCCTTACGACATGCTTCAGAAACAAAAAAAATGGTTCATTTTCAAATGTTGCATCTTTGAACGACAATCCACATTTGTACGTGGATAAACACTTTTAGAGATCAAATTAGATGTTTAAAGTGATTTTCAAGCTTCCAGGGGCCCTAAACACAAGATTTGAGAAATGGGTAAAAGTGAATGAAAATGGCCAATTTACTCACTCTGAGGCCTTAAAAAGTGTTTCTCCTCAACGGGAAGTGAATTAAATAACATTTGTAGGCCTTTATTGTTCAAGCGAAAACGCCCGATTATTGACGAAAGAGATAACCACCCCCCCTTACGACATGCTTCAGAAACGAAAAAAATGGTCGGTTTTCAAATGTTGCGTCTTTGCATGACAATCCACATTTGTACGTGGATAATCACTTTTAGAGATAAAATGAGATGTTTAAAGTGATTTTCAAGCTTCCAGGGGCCCTAAACACGAGATTTGAAAAATGGGTAACCGTGAATGAAAATGGCCAATTTTTTCACTCTGCGGCCTTAAAAAGTGTTTCTCCTCCACGGAAAGTGAATAAAATAACATTTGGATGCCTTTATTGTTCAATCAAAAACGCCCGTTTTTTGGTGAAAAAGATAACCACCCCCCCTTACGACATGCTTCAGAAACAAAAAATATGTCCCATTTTCAAATGTTGCGTCTTTGAACTACAATTCACATTTCTACGTGGATGATCACTTTTAGAGATAAAATTAGATGTTTAAAGTGATTTACAAGCTTCCAGGGGCCCTAAACACAAGATATGAGGAATGGGTAAATATGAATGAAAATGGCCAATTTATTCACTCTGAGGCCTTAAAAAGTTTTTCTCCACTCCAGAAAGTGAATTAAATAACATTTGTAGGCCTTTATTGTTCAATCAAAAACGCCCGATTTTTGACGAAAGAGATAACCACCCCCCCTTACGACATGCTTCAGAAACAAAAAAATGGTTCTTTTTCAAATGTTGCATCTTTGAACGACAATCCACATTTGTACGTGGATAAACACTTTTAGAGATAAAATGAGATTTTAAAGTGATTTTCAAGCTTCCAGGGGCCCTAAACACAAGATTTGAGAAATGGGAAAAAGTGAATGAAAATGGCCAATTTACTCACTCTGAGGCCTTAAAAAGTGTTTCTCCTCAACGGGAAGTGAATTAAATAACATTTGTAGGCCTTTATTGTTCAAGCGAAAACGCCCGATTATTGACGAAAGAGATAACCACCCCCCCTTACGACATGCTTCAGAAACGAAAAAAATGGTCCGTTTTCAAATGTTGCGTCTTTGAATGACAATCCACATTTGTACGTGGATAAACACTTTTAGAGATAAAATGAGATGTTTAAAGTGATTTTCAAGCTTCCAGGGGCCCTAAACACAAGATTTGAGAAATGGGTAAAAGTGAATGAAAATGGCCAATTTACTCACTCTGGGGCCTTAATAAGTGTTTCTCCTCCACGGGAAGTGAATTAAATACCATTTGGAGGCCTTTATTGTTCAAGCGAAAACGCCTGATTTTTGATGAAAGAGATAACCACCCCCCCTTACGACATGCTTCTGAAACTAAAAAAATGGTTCATTTTCAAATGTTGCGTCTTTTGAACTACAATTAACATTGTACGTGGATAATCACTTTTAGAGATAAAATGAGATGTTTAAAGTGATTTTCAAGCTTCCAGGGGCCCTAAACACGAGATTTGAGAAATGGGTAACCGTGAATGAAAATGGCCAATTTACTCACTCTGCGGCCTTAAAAAGTGTTTGTCCTCCACGGAAAGTGAATAAAATAACATTTGGATGCCTTTATTGTTCAATCAAAAACGCCCGTTTTTTGGTGAAAAAGATAACCACCCCCCCTTACGACATGCTTCAGAAACGAAAAAAATGGTCCATTTTCAAATGTTGCGTCTTTGAACTACAATTCACATTTGTACGTAGATGATTACTTTTAGAGATAAAATTAGATGTTTAAAGTGATTTACAAGCTTTCAGGGGCCCTAAACACAAGATATGAGGAATGGGTAAATATGAATGAAAATGGCCAATTTATTCACTCTGAGGCCTAAAAAGTTTTTCTCCACTCCAGAAAGGGAATTAAATAACATTTGTAGACCTTTATTGTTCAATCAAAAACGCCCGATTTTTGACGAAAGAGATAACCACCCCCCCTTACGACATGCTTCAGAAACAAAAAAAATGGTTCATTTTCAAATGTTGCATCTTTGAACGACAATCCACATTTGTACGTGGATAAACACTTTTAGAGATAAAATTAGATGTTTAAAGTGATTTTCAAGCTTCCAGGGGCCCTAAACACAAGATTTGAGAAATGGGTAAAAGTGAATGAAAATGGCCAATTTACTCACTCTGAGGCCTTAAAAAGTTTTTCTCCACTCCAGAAAGTGAATTAAATAACATTTGTAGACCTTTATTGTTCAATCAAAAATGCCCGATTTTTGACGAAAGAGATAACCACCCCCCTTACGACATGCTTCAGAAACAAAAAAAATGGTTCATTTTCAAATGTTGCATCTTTGAACGACAATCCACATGTGTACGTGGATAAACACTTTTAGAGATAAAATTAGATGTTTAAAGTGATTTTCAAGCTTCCAGGGGCCCTAAACACAAGATTTGAGAAATGGGAAAAAGTGAATGAAAATGGCCAATTTACTCACTCTGAGGCCTTAAAAAGTGTTTCTCCTCAACGGGAAGTGAATTAAATAACATTTGTAGGCCTTTATTGTTCAAGCGAAAACGCCCGATTATTGACGAAAGAGATAACCACCCCCCCTTACGACATGCTTCAGAAACGAAAAAAATGGTCCGTTTTCAAATGTTGCGTCTTTGAATGACAATCCACATTTGTACGTGGATAATCACTTTTAGAGCTAAAATTAGATGTTTAAAGTGATTTTCAAGCTTCCAGGGGCCCTAAACACAAGATTTGAGAAATGGGTAAAAGTGAATGAAAATGGCCAATTTACTCACTCTGAGGCCTTACAAAGTGTTTCTCCTCCACGGGAAGTGAATTAAATACCATTTGGAGGCCTTTATTGTTCAAGCGAAAACGCCTGATTTTTGATGAAAGAGATAACCACCCCCCCTTACGAAATGCTTCTGAAACTAAAAAAATGGTTCATTTTCAAATGTTGCGTCTTTTGAACTACAATTAACATTGTATGTGGATAATCACTTTTAGAGATAAAATTAGATGTTTAAAGTGATTTACAAGCTTCCAGGGGCCCTAAACACAAGATATGAGGAATGGATAAATATGAATGAAAATGGCCAATTTATTCACTCTGAGGACTTAAAAAGTTTTTCTCCACTCCAGAAAGTGAATTAAATAACATTTGTAGACCTTTATTGTTCAATCAAAAACGCCCGATTTTTGACGAAAGAGATAACCACCCCCCCTTACGACATGCTTCAGAAACAAAAAAAATGGTTCATTTTCAAATGTTGCATCTTTGAACGACAATCCACATTTGTACGTGGATAAACACTTTTAGAGATAAAATTAGATGTTTAAAGTGATTTTCAAGCTTCCAGGGGCCCTAAACACAAGATTTGAGAAATGGGTAAAAGTGAATGAAAATGGCCAATTTACTCACTCTGAGGCCTTAAAAAGTGTTTCTCCTCAACGGGAAGTGAATTAAATAACATTTGTAGGCCTTTATTGTTCAAGCGAAAACGCCCGATTATTGACGAAAGAGATAACCACCCCCCCTTACGACATGCTTCAGAAACGAAAAAAATGGTAGGTTTTCAAATGTTGCGTCTTTGCATGACAATCCACATTTGTACGTGGATAATCACTTTTAGAGCTAAAATTAGATGTTTAAAGTGATTTTCAAGCTTCCAGGGGCCCTAAACACAAGATTTGAGAAATGGGTAAAAGTGAATGAAAATGGCCAATTTACTCACTCTGAGGCCTTAAAAAGTTATTCTCCACTCCAGAAAGTGAATTAAATAACATTTGTAGGCCTTTATTGTTCAATCAAAAACGCCCGATTTTTGACGAAAGAGATAACCACCCCCCCTTACGACATGCTTCAGAAACTAAAAAAATGGTCCGTTTTCAAATGTTGCCTCTTTGAACTACAATTCACATTTGTACGTGGAAAAGCACTTTTAAAGATCAAATGAGATGTTTAAAGTGATTTTCATGCTTTCAGGGGCCTTAAACACAAGATTTGAGGAATGGGTAAAAGTGAATGAAAATGGCCAATTTACTCACTCTGAGGCCTTAAAAAGTGTTTCTCCTCCACGGGAAGTGAATTAAATACCATTTGGAGGTCTTTATTGTTCAAGCGAAAACGCCTGATTTTTGACGAAAGAGATAACCACCCCCCCTTACGACATGCTTCAGAAACGAAAAAAATGGTCCGTTTTCAAATGTTGCGTCTTTGAATGACAATCCACATTTGTACGTGGATAATCACTTTTAGAGCTAAAATTAGATGTTTAAAGTGATTTTCAAGCTTCCAGGGGCCCTAAACACAAGATTTGAGAAATGGGTAAAAGTGAATGAAAATGGCCAATTTACTCACTCTGGGGCCTTAATAAGTGTTTCTCCTCCACGGGAAGTGAATTAAATACCATTTGGAGGCCTTTATTGTTCAAGCGAAAACGCCTGATTTTTGATGAAAGAGATAACCACCCCCCCTTACGACATGCTTCTGAAACTAAAAAAATGGTTCATTTTCAAATGATGCGTCTTTTGAACTACAATTAACATTGTACGTGGATAATCACTTTTAGAGATAAAATGAGATGTTTAAAGTGATTTTCAAGCTTCCAGGGGCCCTAAACACGAGATTTGAGAAATGGGTAACCGTGAATGAAAATGGCCAATTTACTCACTCTGCGGCCTTAAAAAGTGTTTCTCCTCCACGGAAAGTGAATAAAATAACATTTGGATGCCTTTATTGTTCAATCAAAAACGCCAGTTTTTTGGTGAAAAAGATAACCACCCCCCCTTACGACATGCTTCAGAAACGAAAAAAATGGTCTATTTTCAAATGTTGCTTCTTTGAACTACAATTCACATTTGTACGTGGATAATCACTTTTAGAGATAAAATTAGATGTTTAAAGTGATTTACAAGCTTCCAGGGGCCCTAAACACAAGATATGAGGAATGGGTAAATATGAATGAAAATGGCCAATTTATTCACTCCGAGGCCTTAAAAAGTTTTTCTCCACTCCAGAAAGTGAATTAAATAACATTTGTAGACCTTTATTGTTCAATCAAAAACGCCCGATTTTTGACGAAAGAGATAACCACCCCCCCTTACGACATGCTTCAGAAACGAAAAAAATGGTCCGTTTTCAAATGTTGCGTCTTTGAATGACAATCCACATTTGTACGTGGATAATCACTTTTAGAGCTAAAATTAGATGTTTAAAGTGATTTTCAAGCTTCCAGGGGCCCTAAACACAAGATTTGAGAAATGGGTAAAAGTGAATGAAAATGGCCAATTTACTCACTCTGAGGCCTTAAAAAGTGTTTCTCCTCAACGGGAAGTGAATTAAATAACATTTGTAGGCCTTTATTGTTCAAGCGAAAACGCCCGATTAATGACGAAAGAGATAACCACCCCCCCTTACGACGCTTCAGAAACGAAAAAAATGGTCCGTTTTCAAATGTTGCGTCTTTGAATGACAATCCACATTTGTACGTGGATAATCACTTTTAGAGCTAAAATTAGATGTTTAAAGTGATTTTCAAGCTTCCAGGGGCCCTAAACACAAGATTTGAGAAATGGGTAAAAGTGAATGAAAATGGCCAATTTACTCACTCTGAGGCCTTAAAAAGTGTTTCTCCTCAACGGGAAGTGAATTAAATAACATTTGTAGGCCTTTATTGTTCAAGCGAAAACGCCCGATTAATGACGAAAGAGATAACCACCCCCCCTTACGACGCTTCAGAAACGAAAAAAATGGTCCGTTTTCAAATGTTGCGTCTTTGAATGACAATCCACATTTGTACGTGGATAATCACTTTTAGAGCTAAAATTAGATGTTTAAAGTGATTTTCAAGCTTCCAGGGGCCCTAAACACGAGATTTGAAAAATGGGTAACCGTGAATGAAAATGGCCAATTTTTTCACTCTGCGGCCTTAAAAAGTGTTTCTCCTCCACGGAAAGTGAATAAAATAACATTTGGATGCCTTTATTGTTCAATCAAAAACGCCTGGTTTTTGGTGAAAAAGATAACCACCCCCCCTTACGACATGCTTCAGAAAGGAAAAAAATGGTCCATTTTCAAATGTTGGGTCTTTGAACTACAATTCACATTTGTACGTAGATGATTACTTTTAGAGATAAAATTAGATGTTTAAAGTGATTTACAAGCTTTCAGGGGCCCTAAACACAAGATATGAGGAATGGGTAAATATGAATGAAAATGGCCAATTTATTCACTCTGAGGCCTTAAAAAGTTTTTCTCCACTCCAGAAAGTGAATTAAATAACATTTGTAGACCTTTATTGTTCAATCAAAAACGCCCGATTTTTGACGAAAGAGATAACCACCCCCCCTTACGACATGCTTCAGAAACAAAAAAAATGGTCCGTTTTCAAATGTTGCATCTTTGAATGACAATCCACATTTGTACGTGGATAATCATTTTAGAGCTAAAATTAGATGTTTAAAGTGATTTTCAAGCTTCCAGGGGCCCTAAACACAAGATTTGAGAAATGGGTAAAAGTGAATGAAAATGGCCAATTTACTCACTCTGAGGCCTTAAAAAGTGTTTCTCCTCCACGGGAAGTGAATTAAATACCATTTGGAGGCCTTTATTGTTCAAGCGAAAACGCCTGATTTTTGACGAAAGAGATAACCACCCCCCCTTACGACATGCTTCAGAAACTAAAAAAATGGTCCGTTTTCAAATGTTGCCTCTTTGAACTACAATTCACATTTGTACGTGGAAAAGCACTTTTAAAGATCAAATGAGATGTTTAAAGTGATTTTCATGCTTCCAGGGGCCTTAAACACAAGATTTGAGGAATGGGTAAAAGTGAATGAAAATGGCCAATTTACTCACTCTGAGGCCTTAAAAAGTGTTTCTCCTCCACGGGAAGTGAATTAAATACCATTTGGAGGTCTTTATTGTTCAAGCGAAAACGCCTGATTTTTGATGAAAGAGATAACCACCCCCCCTTACGACATGCTTCTGAAACTGAAAAAATGGTTCATTTTCAAATGTTGCGTCTTTGAACCACAATTAACATTTGTACGTGGATAAACACTTTTAGAGCTAAAATTAGATGTTTAAAGTGATTTTCAAGCTTCCAGGGGCCCTAAACACAAGATATGAGGAATGGGTAAATATGAATGAAAATGGCCAATTTATTCACTCTGAGGCCTTAAAAAGTTTTTCTCCACTCCAGAAAGTGAATTAAATAACATTTGTAGACCTTTATTGTTCAATCAAAAACGCCCGATTTTTGACGAAAGAGATAACCACCCCCCCTTACGACATGCTTCAGAAACGAAAAAAATGGTCCGTTTTCAAATGTTGCGTCTTTGAATGACAATCCACATTTGTACGTGGATAATCATTTTAGAGCTAAAATTAGATGTTTAAAGTGATTTTCAAGCTTCCAGGGGCCCTAAACACAAGATTTGAGAAATGGGTAAAAGTGAATGAAAATGGCCAATTTACTCACTCTGAGGCCTTAAAAAGTGTTTCTCCTCCACGGGAAGTGAATTAAATACCATTTGGAGGCCTTTATTGTTC
Source organism: Triturus cristatus (assembly GCF_964204655.1). NCBI lineage: Eukaryota > Metazoa > Chordata > Amphibia > Caudata > Salamandridae > Triturus > Triturus cristatus. Next base: position 930,959,940 of record NC_140587.1, on the reverse strand, counting down.
AAGCGAAAACGCCTGATTTTTGATGAAAGAGATAACCACCCCCCCTTACGACATGCTTCTGAAACTAAAAAAATGGTTCATTTTCAAATGTTGCGTCTTTTGAACTACAATTAACATTGTACGTGGATAATCACTTTTAGAGATGAAATTAGATGTTTAAAGTGATTTTCAAGCTTCCAGGGGCCCTAAACACAAGATTTGAGAAATGGGTAAAAGTGAATGAAAATGGCCAATTTACTCACTCTGAGGCCTTAAAAAGTGTTTCTCCTCCACGGGAAGTGAATTAAATACCATTTGGAGGCCTTTATTGTTCAAGCGAAAACGCCTGATTTTTGACGAAAGAGATAACCACCCCCCCTTACGACATGCTTCAGAAACTAAAAAAATGGTCCGTTTTCAAATGTTGCCTCTTTGAACTACAATTCACATTTGTACGTGGAAAAGCACTTTTAAAGATCAAATTAGATGTTTAAAGTGATTTTCATGCTTCCAGGGGCCTTAAACACAAGATTTGAGGAATGGGTAAAAGTGAATGAAAATGGCCAATTTACTCACTCTGAGGCCTTAAAAAGTGTTTCTCCTCCACGGGAAGTGAATTAAATACCATTTGGAGGTCTTTATTGTTCAAGCGAAAACGCCTGATTTTTGATGAAAGAGATAACCACCCCCCCTTACGACATGCTTCTGAAACTGAAAAAATGGTTCATTTTCAAATGTTGCGTCTTTGAACCACAATTAACATTTGTACGTGGATAAACACTTTTAGAGCTAAAATTAGATGTTTAAAGTGATTTTCAAGCTTCCAGGGGCCCTAAACACGAGATTTGAGAAATGGGTAAACGTGAATGAAAATGGCCAATTTACTCACTCTGCGGCCTTAAAAAGTGTTTCTCCTCCACGGAAAGTGAATAAAATAACATTTGGATGCCTTTATTGTTCAATCAAAAACGCCCGTTTTTGGTGAAAAAGATAACCACCCCCCCTTACGACATGCTTCAGAAACAAAAAAAATGGTCCATTTTCAAATGTTGCCTCTTTGAACTACAATTCACATTTGTACGTGGAAAAGCACTTTTAAAGATCAAATGAGATGTTTAAAGTGATTTTCATGCTTCCAGGGGCCTTAAACACAAGATTTGAGGAATGGGTAAAAGTGAATGAAAATGGCCAATTTACTCACTCTGAGGCCTTAAAAAGTGTTTCTCCTCCACGGGAAGTGAATTAAATAACATTTGTAGGCCTTTATTGTTCAAGCGAGAACGGCCGATTATTGACGAAAGAGATAACCACCCCCCCTTACGACATGCTTCAGAAACGTAAAAAATGGCCCGTTTTCAAATGTTGCGTCTTTGAATGACAATCCACATTTGTACGTGGATAATCATTTTAGAGCTAAAATTAGATGTTTAAAGTGATTTTCAAGCTTCCAGGGGCCCTAAACACAAGATTTGAGAAATGGGTAAAAGTGAATGAAAATGGCCAATTTACTCACTCTGAGGCCTTAAAAAGTGTTTCTCCTCCACGGGAAGTGAATTAAATACCATTTGGAGGCCTTTATTGTTCAAGCGAAAACGCCTGATTTTTGATGAAAGAGATAACCACCCCCCCTTACGACATGCTTCAGAAACTAAAAAAATGGTCCGTTTTCAAATGTTGCCTCTTTGAACTACAATTCACATTTGTACGTGGAAAAGCACTTTTAAAGATCAAATGAGATGTTTAAAGTGATTTTCATGCTTCCAGGGGCCTTAAACACAAGATTTGAGGAATGGGTAAAAGTGAATGAAAATGGCCAATTTACTCACTCTGAGGCCTTAAAAAGTGTTTCTCCTCCACGGGAAGTGAATTAAATACCATTTGGAGGTCTTTATTGTTCAAGCGAAAACGCCTGATTTTTGATGAAAGAGATAACCACCCCCCCTTACGACATGCTTCTGAAACTGAAAAAATGGTTCATTTTCAAATGTTGCGTCTTTGAACCACAATTAACATTTGTACGTGGATAAACACTTTTAGAGCTAAAATTAGATGTTTAAAGTGATTTTCAAGCTTCCAGGGGCCCTAAACACAAGATATGAGGAATGGGTAAATATGAATGAAAATGGCCAATTTATTCACTCTGAGGCCTTAAAAAGTTTTTCTCCACTCCAGAAAGTGAATTAAATAACATTTGTAGACCTTTATTGTTCAATCAAAAACGCCCGATTTTTGACGAAAGAGATAACCACCCCCCCTTACGACATGCTTCAGAAACGAAAAAAATGGTCCGTTTTCAAATGTTGCGTCTTTGAATGACAATCCACATTTGTACGTGGATAATCATTTTAGAGCTAAAATTAGATGTTTAAAGTGATTTTCAAGCTTCCAGGGGCCCTAAACACAAGATTTGAGAAATGGGTAAAAGTGAATGAAAATGGCCAATTTACTCACTCTGAGGCCTTAAAAAGTGTTTCTCCTCCACGGGAAGTGAATTAAATACCATTTGGAGGCCTTTATTGTTCAAGCGAAAACGCCTGATTTTTGATGAAAGAGATAACCACCCCCCCTTACGACATGCTTCTGAAACTAAAAAAATGGTTCATTTTCAAATGTTGCGTCTTTTGAACTACAATTAACATTGTACGTGGATAATCACTTTTAGAGATGAAATTAGATGTTTAAAGTGATTTACAAGCTTCCAGGGGCCCTAAACACAAGATATGAGGAATGGGTAAATATGAATGAAAATGGGCAATTTATACACTCTGAGGCCTTAAAAAGTGTTTCTCCTCAACGGGAAGTGAATTAAATAACATTTGTAGGCCTTTATTGTTCAAGCGAAAACGCCCGATTATTGACGAAAGAGATAACCACCCCCCCTTACGACATGCTTCAGAAACGAAAAAAATGGTCCGTTTTCAAATGTTGCGTCTTTGAATGACAATCCACATTTGTACGTGGATAATCACTTTTAGAGCTAAAATTAGATGTTTAAAGTGATTTTCAAGCTTCCAGGGGCCCTAAACACAAGATTTGAGAAATGGGTAAAAGTGAATGAAAATGGCCAATTTACTCACTCTGAGGCCTTAAAAAGTGTTTCTCCTCCACGGGAAGTGAGTTAAATACCATTTGGAGGCCTTTATTGTTCAAGCGAAAACGCCTGATTTTTGAGAAAGAGATAACCACCCCCCCTTACGACATGCTTCTGAAACTAAAAAATGGTTCATTTTCAAATGTTGCGTCTTTTGAACTACAATTAACATTGTAAGTGGATAATCACTTTTAGAGATAAAATTAGATGTTTAAAGTGATTTACAAGCTTCCAGGGGCCCTAAACACAAGATATGAGGAATGGGTAAATATGAATGAAAATGGCCAATTTATTCACTCTGAGGCCTTAAAAAGTTTTTCTCCACTCCAGAAAGTGAATTAAATAACATTTGTAGACCTTTATTGTTCAATCAAAAACGCCCGATTTTTGACGAAAGAGATAACCACCCCCCCTTACGACATGCTTCAGAAACGAAAAAAATGGTCCGTTTTCAAATGTTGCGTCTTTGAATGACAATCCACATTTGTACGTGGATAATCATTTTAGAGCTAAAATTAGATGTTTAAAGTGATTTTCAAGCTTCCAGGGGCCCTAAACACAAGATTTGAGAAATGGGTAAAAGTGAATGAAAATGGCCAATTTACTCACTCTGAGGCCTTAAAAAGTGTTTCTCCTCCACGGGAAGTGAATTAAATACCATTTGGAGGCCTTTATTGTTCAATCAAAAACGCCTGGTTTTTGGTGAAAAAGATAACCACCCCCCCTTACGACATGCTTCAGAAAGGAAAAAAATGGTCCATTTTCAAATGTTGGGTCTTTGAACTACAATTCACATTTGTACGTAGATGATTACTTTTAGAGATAAAATTAGATGTTTAAAGTGATTTACAAGCTTTCAGGGGCTTAAACACAAGATATGAGGAATGGGTAAATATGAATGAAAATGGCCAATTTATTCACTCTGAGGCCTTAAAAAGTTTTTCTCCACTCCAGAAAGTGAATTAAATAACATTTGTAGACCTTTATTGTTCAATCAAAAACGCCCGATTTTTGACGAAAGAGATAACCACCCCCCCTTACGACATGCTTCAGAAACAAAAAAAATGGTCCGTTTTCAAATGTTGCGTCTTTGAATGACAATCCACATTTGTACGTGGATAATCATTTTAGAGCTAAAATTAGATGTTTAAAGTGATTTTCAAGCTTCCAGGGGCCCTAAACACAAGATTTGAGAAATGGGTAAAAGTGAATGAAAATGGCCAATTTACTCACTCTGAGGCCTTAAAAAGTGTTTCTCCTCCACGGGAAGTGAATTAAATACCATTTGGAGGCCTTTATTGTTCAAGCGAAAACGCCTGATTTTTAAAGAAAGAGATAACCACCCCCCCTTACGACATGCTTCAGAAACGAAAAAAATGGTCCGTTTTCAAATGTTGCGTCTTTGAATGACAATCCACATTTGTACGTGGATAATCATTTTAGAGCTAAAATTAGATGTTTAAAGTGATTTTCAAGCTTCCAGGGGCCCTAAACACAAGATTTGAGAAATGGGTAAAAGTGAATGAAAATGGCCAATTTACTCACTCTGAGGCCTTAAAAAGTGTTTCTCCTCCACGGGAAGTGAATTAAATACCATTTGGAGGCCTTTATTGTTCAAGCGAAAACGCCTGATTTTTGATGAAAGAGATAACCACCCCCCCTTACGACATGCTTCTGAAACTAAAAAAATGGTTCATTTTCAAATGTTGCGTCTTTTGAACTACAATTAACATTGTACGTGGATAATCACTTTTAGAGATAAAATGAGATGTTTAAAGTGATTTTCAAGCTTCCAGGGGCCCTAAACACAAGATATGAGGAATGGGTAAATATGAATGAAAATGGGCAATTTATACACTCTGAGGTCTTAAAAAGTTTTTCTCCACTCCAGAAAGTGAATTAAATAACATTTGTAGACCTTTATTGTTCAATCAAAAACGCCCGATTTTTGACGAAAGAGATAACCACCCCCCTTACGACATGCTTCAGAAACAAAAAAAATGGTTCATTTTCAAATGTTGCATCTTTGAACGACAATCCACATTTGTACGTGGATAAACACTTTTAGAGATAAAATTAGATGTTTAAAGTGATTTTCAAGCTTCCAGGGGCCCTAAACACAAGATTTGAGAAATGGGTAAAAGTGAATGAAAATGGCCAATTTACTCACTCTGAGGCCTTAAAAAGTGTTTCTCCTCAACGGGAAGTGAATTAAATAACATTTGTAGGCCTTTATTGTTCAAGCAGAAACGCCCGATTATTGACGAAAGAGATAACCACCCCCCCTTACGACATGCTTCAGAAACGAAAAAAATGGTCCGTTTTCAAATGTTGCGTCTTTGAATGACAATCCACATTTGTACGTGGATAATCACTTTTAGAGCTAAAATTAGATGTTTAAAGTGATTTTCAAGCTTCCAGGGGCCCTAAACACAAGATTTGAGAAATGGGTAAAAGTGAATGAAAATGGCCAATTTACTCACTCTGAGGCCTTAAAAAGTGTTTCTCCTCCACGGGAAGTGAGTTAAATACCATTTGGAGGCCTTTATTGTTCAAGCGAAAACGCCTGATTTTTGAGAAAGAGATAACCACCCCCCCTTACGACATGCTTCTGAAACTAAAAAAATGGTTCATTTTCAAATGTTGCGTCTTTTGAACTACAATTAACATTGTAAGTGGATAATCACTTTTAGAGATAAAATTAGATGTTTAAAGTGATTTACAAGCTTCCAGGGGCCCTAAACACAAGATATGAGGAATGGGTAAATATGAATGAAAATGGCCAATTTATTCACTCTGAGGCCTTAAAAAGTTTTTCTCCACTCCAGAAAGTGAATTAAATAACATTTGTAGGCCTTTATTGTTCAATCAAAAACGCCCGATTTTTGACGAAAGAGATAACCACCCCCCCTTACGACATGCTTCAGAAACTAAAAAAATGGTCCGTTTTCAAATGTTGCCTCTTTGAACTACAATTCACATTTGTACGTGGAAAAGCACTTTTAAAGATCAAATGAGATGTTTAAAGTGATTTTCATGCTTCCAGGGGCCTTAAACACAAGATTTGAGGAATGGGTAAAAGTGAATGAAAATGGCCAATTTACTCACTCTGAGGCCTTAAAAAGTGTTTCTCCTCCACGGGAAGTGAATTAAATACCATTTGGAGGTCTTTATTGTTCAAGCGAAAACGCCTGATTTTTGATGAAAGAGATAACCACCTCCCCTTACGACATGCTTCTGAAACTGAAAAAATGGTTCATTTTCAAATGTTGCGTCTTTGAACCACAATTAACATTTGTACGTGGATAAACACTTTTAGAGCTAAAATTAGATGTTTAAAGTGATTTTCAAGCTTCCAGGGGCCCTAAACACGAGATTTGAGAAATGGGTAAACGTGAATGAAAATGGCCAATTTACTCACTCTGCGGCCTTAAAAAGTGTTTCTCCTCCACGGAAAGTGAATAAAATAACATTTGGATGCCTTTATTGTTCAATCAAAAACGCCCGTTTTTGGTGAAAAAGATAACCACCCCCCCTTACGACATGCTTCAGAAACAAAAAAAATGGTCCATTTTCAAATGTTGCCTCTTTGAACTACAATTCACATTTGTACGTGGAAAAGCACTTTTAAAGATCAAATGAGATGTTTAAAGTGATTTTCATGCTTCCAGGGGCCTTAAACACAAGATTTGAGGAATGGGTAAAAGTGAATGAAAATGGCCAATTTACTCACTCTGAGGCCTTAAAAAGTGTTTCTCCTCCACGGGAAGTGAATTAAATAACATTTGTAGGCCTTTATTGTTCAAGCGAGAACGGCCGATTATTGACGAAAGAGATAACCACCCCCCCTTACGACATGCTTCAGAAACGTAAAAAATGGCCCGTTTTCAAATGTTGCGTCTTTGAATGACAATCCACATTTGTACGTGGATAATCACTTTTAGAGCTAAAATTAGATGTTTAAAGTGATTTTCAAGCTTCCAGGGGCCCTAAACACGAGATTTGAAAAATGGGTAACCGTGAATGAAAATGGCCAATTTTTTCACTCTGCGGCCTTAAAAAGTGTTTCTCCTCCACGGAAAGTGAATAAAATAACATTTGGATGCCTTTATTGTTCAATCAAAAACGCCTGGTTTTTGGTGAAAAAGATAACCACCCCCCCTTACGACATGCTTCAGAAAGGAAAAAAATGGTCCATTTTCAAATGTTGGGTCTTTGAACTACAATTCACATTTGTACGTAGATGATTACTTTTAGAGATAAAATTAGATGTTTAAAGTGATTTACAAGCTTTCAGGGGCCCTAAACACAAGATATGAGGAATGGGTAAATATGAATGAAAATGGCCAATTTATTCACTCTGAGGCCTTAAAAAGTTTTTCTCCACTCCAGAAAGTGAATTAAATAACATTTGTAGACCTTTATTGTTCAATCAAAAACGCCCGATTTTTGACGAAAGAGATAACCACCCCCCCTTACGACATGCTTCAAAAACAAAAAAAATGGTCCGTTTTCAAATGTTGCGTCTTTGAATGACAATCCACATTTGTACGTGGATAATCATTTTAGAGCTAAAATTAGATGTTTAAAGTGATTTTCAAGCTTCCAGGGGCCCTAAACACAAGATTTGAGAAATGGGTAAAAGTGAATGAAAATGGCCAATTTACTCACTCTGAGGCCTTAAAAAGTGTTTCTCCTCCACGGGAAGTGAATTAAATACCATTTGGAGGCCTTTATTGTTCAAGCGAAAACGCCTGATTTTTGACGAAAGAGATAACCACCCCCCCTTACGACATGCTTCAGAAACGAAAAAAATGGTCCGTTTTCAAATGTTGCGTCTTTGAATGACAATCCACATTTGTACGTGGATAATCATTTTAGAGCTAAAATTAGATGTTTAAAGTGATTTTCAAGCTTCCAGGGGCCCTAAACACAAGATTTGAGAAATGGGTAAAAGTGAATGAAAATGGCCAATTTACTCACTCTGAGGCCTTAAAAAGTGTTTCTCCTCCACGGGAAGTGAATTAAATACCATTTGGAGGCCTTTATTGTTCAAGCGAAAACGCCTGATTTTTGACGAAAGAGATAACCACCCCCCCTTACGACATGCTTCAGAAACTAAAAAAATGGTCCGTTTTCAAATGTTGCCTCTTTGAACTACAATTCACATTTGTACGTGGAAAAGCACTTTTAAAGATCAAATGAGATGTTTAAAGTGATTTTCATGCTTCCAGGGGCCTTAAACACAAGATTTGAGGAATGGGTAAAAGTGAATGAAAATGGCCAATTTACTCACTCTGAGGCCTTAAAAAGTGTTTCTCCTCCACGGGAAGTGAATTAAATACCATTTGGAGGTCTTTATTGTTCAAGCGAAAACGCCTGATTTTTGATGAAAGAGATAACCACCCCCCCTTACGACATGCTTCTGAAACTAAAAAAATGGTTCATTTTCAAATGTTGCGTCTTTTGAACTACAATTAACATTGTACATGGATAATCACTTTTAGAGATAAAATGAGATGTTTAAAGTGATTTTCAAGCTTCCAGGGGCCCTAAACACGAGATTTGAAAAATGGGTAACCGTGAATGAAAATGGCCAATTTTTTCACTCTGCGGCCTTAAAAAGTGTTTCTCCTCCACGGAAAGTGAATAAAATAACATTTGGATGCCTTTATTGTTCAATCAAAAACGCCCGTTTTTTGGTGAAAAAGATAACCACCCCCCCCTTACGACATGCTTCAGAAACGAAAAAAAATGGTCCATTTTCAAATGTTGCGTCTTTGAACTACAATTCACATTTGTACGTGGATGATCACTTTTAGAGATAAAATTAGATGTTTAAAGTGATTTACAAGCTTCCAGGGGCCCTAAACACAAGATATGAGGAATGGGTAAATATGAATGAAAATGGCCAATTTATTCACTCTGAGGCCTTAAAAAGTTTTTCTCCACTCCAGAAAGTGAATTAAATAACATTTGTAGACCTTTATTGTTCAATCAAAAACGCCCGATTTTTGACGAAAGAGATAACCACCCCCCCTTACGACATGCTTCAGAAACAAAAAAAATGGTTCTTTTTCAAATGTTGCATCTTTGAATGACAATCCACATTTGTACGTGGATAAACACTTTTAGAGATAAAATGAGATGTTTAAAGTGATTTTCAAGCTTCCAGGGGCCCTAAACACAAGATTTGAGAAATGGGAAAAAGTGAATGAAAATGGCCAATTTACTCACTCTGAGGCCTTAAAAAGTGTTTCTCCTCAACGGGAAGTGAATTAAATAACATTTGTAGGCCTTTATTGTTCAAGCGAAAACGCCCGATTATTGACGAAAGAGATAACCACCCCCCCTTACGACATGCTTCAGAAACGAAAAAAATGGTCCGTTTTCAAATGTTGCGTCTTTGAATGACAATCCACATTTGTACGTGGATAATCACTTTTAGAGCTAAAATTAGATGTTTAAAGTGATTTTCAAGCTTCCAGGGGCCCTAAACACAAGATTTGAGAAATGGGTAAAAGTGAATGAAAATGGCCAATTTACTCACTCTGGGGCCTTAATAAGTGTTTCTCCTCCACGGGAAGTGAATTAAATACCATTTGGAGGCCTTTATTGTTCAAGCGAAAACGCCTGATTTTTGATGAAAGAGATAACCACCCCCCCTTACGACATGCTTCTGAAACTAAAAAAATGGTTCATTTTCAAATGATGCGTCTTTTGAACTACAATTAACATTGTACGTGGATAATCACTTTTAGAGATAAAATGAGATGTTTAAAGTGATTTTCAAGCTTCCAGGGGCCCTAAACACGAGATTTGAGAAATGGGTAACCGTGAATGAAAATGGCCAATTTACTCACTCTGCGGCCTTAAAAAGTGTTTCTCCTCCACGGAAAGTGAATAAAATAACATTTGGATGCCTTTATTGTTCAATCAAAAACGCCAGTTTTTTGGTGAAAAAGATAACCACCCCCCTTATGACATGCTTCAGAAACAAAAAAAATGGTTCATTTTCAAATGTTGCATCTTTGAACGACAATCCACATTTGTACGTGGATAAACACTTTTAGAGATAAAATGAGATGTTTAAAGTGATTTTCAAGCTTCCAGGGGCCCTAAACACAAGATTTGAGAAATGGGTAAAAGTGAATGAAAATGGCCAATTTACTCACTCTGAGGCCTTAAAAAGTGTTTCTCCTCAACGGGAAGTGAATTAAATAACATTTGTAGGCCTTTATTGTTCAAGCAAAAACGCCCGATTATTGACGAAAGAGATAACCACCCCCCCTTACGACATGCTTCAGAAACGAAAAAAATGGTCCGTTTTCAAATGTTGCGTCTTTGAATGACAATCCACATTTGTACGTGGATAATCACTTTTAGAGCTAAAATTAGATGTTTAAAGTGATTTTCAAGCTTCCAGGGGCCCTAAACACAAGATTTGAGAAATGGGTAAAAGTGAATGAAAATGGCCAATTTACTCACTCTGAGGCCTTACAAAGTGTTTCTCCTCCACGGGAAGTGAATTAAATACCATTTGGAGGCCTTTATTGTTCAAGCGAAAACGCCTGATTTTTGATGAAAGAGATAACCACCCCCCCTTACGAAATGCTTCTGAAACTAAAAAAATGGTTCATTTTCAAATGTTGCGTCTTTTGAACTACAATTAACATTGTATGTGGATAATCACTTTTAGAGATAAAATTAGATGTTTAAAGTGATTTACAAGCTTCCAGGGGCCCTAAACACAAGATATGAGGAATGGATAAATATGAATGAAAATGGCCAATTTATTCACTCTGAGGACTTAAAAAGTTTTTCTCCACTCCAGAAAGTGAATTAAATAACATTTGTAGACCTTTATTGTTCAATAAAAAACGCCCGATTTTTGACGAAAGAGATAACCACCCCCCCTTACGACATGCTTCAGAAACAAAAAAAATGGTTCATTTTCAAATGTTGCATCTTTGAACGACAATCCACATTTGTACGTGGATAAACACTTTTAGAGATCAAATTAGATGTTTAAAGTGATTTTCAAGCTTCCAGGGGCCCTAAACACAAGATTTGAGAAATGGGTAAAAGTGAATGAAAATGGCCAATTTACTCACTCTGAGGCCTTAAAAAGTGTTTCTCCTCAACGGGAAGTGAATTAAATAACATTTGTAGGCCTTTATTGTTCAAGCGAAAACGCCCGATTATTGACGAAAGAGATAACCACCCCCCCTTACGACATGCTTCAGAAACGAAAAAAATGGTCGGTTTTCAAATGTTGCGTCTTTGCATGACAATCCACATTTGTACGTGGATAATCACTTTTAGAGATAAAATGAGATGTTTAAAGTGATTTTCAAGCTTCCAGGGGCCCTAAACACGAGATTTGAAAAATGGGTAACCGTGAATGAAAATGGCCAATTTTTTCACTCTGCGGCCTTAAAAAGTGTTTCTCCTCCACGGAAAGTGAATAAAATAACATTTGGATGCCTTTATTGTTCAATCAAAAACGCCCGTTTTTTGGTGAAAAAGATAACCACCCCCCCTTACGACATGCTTCAGAAACAAAAAATATGTCCCATTTTCAAATGTTGCGTCTTTGAACTACAATTCACATTTCTACGTGGATGATCACTTTTAGAGATAAAATTAGATGTTTAAAGTGATTTACAAGCTTCCAGGGGCCCTAAACACAAGATATGAGGAATGGGTAAATATGAATGAAAATGGCCAATTTATTCACTCTGAGGCCTTAAAAAGTTTTTCTCCACTCCAGAAAGTGAATTAAATAACATTTGTAGGCCTTTATTGTTCAATCAAAAACGCCCGATTTTTGACGAAAGAGATAACCACCCCCCCTTACGACATGCTTCAGAAACAAAAAAAATGGTTCTTTTTCAAATGTTGCATCTTTGAACGACAATCCACATTTGTACGTGGATAAACACTTTTAGAGATAAAATGAGATTTTAAAGTGATTTTCAAGCTTCCAGGGGCCCTAAACACAAGATTTGAGAAATGGGAAAAAGTGAATGAAAATGGCCAATTTACTCACTCTGAGGCCTTAAAAAGTGTTTCTCCTCAACGGGAAGTGAATTAAATAACATTTGTAGGCCTTTATTGTTCAAGCGAAAACGCCCGATTATTGACGAAAGAGATAACCACCCCCCCTTACGACATGCTTCAGAAACGAAAAAAATGGTCCGTTTTCAAATGTTGCGTCTTTGAATGACAATCCACATTTGTACGTGGATAAACACTTTTAGAGATAAAATGAGATGTTTAAAGTGATTTTCAAGCTTCCAGGGGCCCTAAACACAAGATTTGAGAAATGGGTAAAAGTGAATGAAAATGGCCAATTTACTCACTCTGGGGCCTTAATAAGTGTTTCTCCTCCACGGGAAGTGAATTAAATACCATTTGGAGGCCTTTATTGTTCAAGCGAAAACGCCTGATTTTTGATGAAAGAGATAACCACCCCCCCTTACGACATGCTTCTGAAACTAAAAAAATGGTTCATTTTCAAATGTTGCGTCTTTTGAACTACAATTAACATTGTACGTGGATAATCACTTTTAGAGATAAAATGAGATGTTTAAAGTGATTTTCAAGCTTCCAGGGGCCCTAAACACGAGATTTGAGAAATGGGTAACCGTGAATGAAAATGGCCAATTTACTCACTCTGCGGCCTTAAAAAGTGTTTGTCCTCCACGGAAAGTGAATAAAATAACATTTGGATGCCTTTATTGTTCAATCAAAAACGCCCGTTTTTTGGTGAAAAAGATAACCACCCCCCCTTACGACATGCTTCAGAAACGAAAAAAATGGTCCATTTTCAAATGTTGCGTCTTTGAACTACAATTCACATTTGTACGTAGATGATTACTTTTAGAGATAAAATTAGATGTTTAAAGTGATTTACAAGCTTTCAGGGGCCCTAAACACAAGATATGAGGAATGGGTAAATATGAATGAAAATGGCCAATTTATTCACTCTGAGGCCTAAAAAGTTTTTCTCCACTCCAGAAAGGGAATTAAATAACATTTGTAGACCTTTATTGTTCAATCAAAAACGCCCGATTTTTGACGAAAGAGATAACCACCCCCCCCTTACGACATGCTTCAGAAACAAAAAAAATGGTTCATTTTCAAATGTTGCATCTTTGAACGACAATCCACATTTGTACGTGGATAAACACTTTTAGAGATAAAATTAGATGTTTAAAGTGATTTTCAAGCTTCCAGGGGCCCTAAACACAAGATTTGAGAAATGGGTAAAAGTGAATGAAAATGGCCAATTTACTCACTCTGAGGCCTTAAAAAGTTTTTCTCCACTCCAGAAAGTGAATTAAATAACATTTGTAGACCTTTATTGTTCAATCAAAAATGCCCGATTTTTGACGAAAGAGATAACCACCCCCCTTACGACATGCTTCAGAAACAAAAAAAATGGTTCATTTTCAAATGTTGCATCTTTGAACGACAATCCACATGTGTACGTGGATAAACACTTTTAGAGATAAAATTAGATGTTTAAAGTGATTTTCAAGCTTCCAGGGGCCCTAAACACAAGATTTGAGAAATGGGAAAAAGTGAATGAAAATGGCCAATTTACTCACTCTGAGGCCTTAAAAAGTGTTTCTCCTCAACGGGAAGTGAATTAAATAACATTTGTAGGCCTTTATTGTTCAAGCGAAAACGCCCGATTATTGACGAAAGAGATAACCACCCCCCCTTACGACATGCTTCAGAAACGAAAAAAATGGTCCGTTTTCAAATGTTGCGTCTTTGAATGACAATCCACATTTGTACGTGGATAATCACTTTTAGAGCTAAAATTAGATGTTTAAAGTGATTTTCAAGCTTCCAGGGGCCCTAAACACAAGATTTGAGAAATGGGTAAAAGTGAATGAAAATGGCCAATTTACTCACTCTGAGGCCTTAAAAAGTGTTTCTCCTCCACGGGAAGTGAATTAAATACCATTTGGAGGCCTTTATTGTTCAAGCGAAAACGCCTGATTTTTGATGAAAGAGATAACCACCCCCCCTTACGAAATGCTTCTGAAACTAAAAAAATGGTTCATTTTCAAATGTTGCGTCTTTTGAACTACAATTAACATTGTATGTGGATAATCACTTTTAGAGATAAAATTAGATGTTTAAAGTGATTTACAAGCTTCCAGGGGCCCTAAACACAAGATATGAGGAATGGATAAATATGAATGAAAATGGCCAATTTATTCACTCTGAGGACTTAAAAAGTTTTTCTCCACTCCAGAAAGTGAATTAAATAACATTTGTAGACCTTTATTGTTCAATCAAAAACGCCCGATTTTTGACGAAAGAGATAACCACCCCCCCTTACGACATGCTTCAGAAACAAAAAAAATGGTTCATTTTCAAATGTTGCATCTTTGAACGACAATCCACATTTGTACGTGGATAAACACTTTTAGAGATAAAATTAGATGTTTAAAGTGATTTTCAAGCTTCCAGGGGCCCTAAACACAAGATTTGAGAAATGGGTAAAAGTGAATGAAAATGGCCAATTTACTCACTCTGAGGCCTTAAAAAGTGTTTCTCCTCAACGGGAAGTGAATTAAATAACATTTGTAGGCCTTTATTGTTCAAGCGAAAACGCCCGATTATTGACGAAAGAGATAACCACCCCCCCTTACGACATGCTTCAGAAACGAAAAAAATGGTAGGTTTTCAAATGTTGCGTCTTTGCATGACAATCCACATTTGTACGTGGATAATCACTTTTAGAGCTAAAATTAGATGTTTAAAGTGATTTTCAAGCTTCCAGGGGCCCTAAACACAAGATTTGAGAAATGGGTAAAAGTGAATGAAAATGGCCAATTTACTCACTCTGAGGCCTTAAAAAGTTATTCTCCACTCCAGAAAGTGAATTAAATAACATTTGTAGGCCTTTATTGTTCAATCAAAAACGCCCGATTTTTGACGAAAGAGATAACCACCCCCCCTTACGACATGCTTCAGAAACTAAAAAAATGGTCCGTTTTCAAATGTTGCCTCTTTGAACTACAATTCACATTTGTACGTGGAAAAGCACTTTTAAAGATCAAATGAGATGTTTAAAGTGATTTTCATGCTTTCAGGGGCCTTAAACACAAGATTTGAGGAATGGGTAAAAGTGAATGAAAATGGCCAATTTACTCACTCTGAGGCCTTAAAAAGTGTTTCTCCTCCACGGGAAGTGAATTAAATACCATTTGGAGGTCTTTATTGTTCAAGCGAAAACGCCTGATTTTTGACGAAAGAGATAACCACCCCCCCTTACGACATGCTTCAGAAACGAAAAAAATGGTCCGTTTTCAAATGTTGCGTCTTTGAATGACAATCCACATTTGTACGTGGATAATCACTTTTAGAGCTAAAATTAGATGTTTAAAGTGATTTTCAAGCTTCCAGGGGCCCTAAACACAAGATTTGAGAAATGGGTAAAAGTGAATGAAAATGGCCAATTTACTCACTCTGGGGCCTTAATAAGTGTTTCTCCTCCACGGGAAGTGAATTAAATACCATTTGGAGGCCTTTATTGTTCAAGCGAAAACGCCTGATTTTTGATGAAAGAGATAACCACCCCCCCTTACGACATGCTTCTGAAACTAAAAAAATGGTTCATTTTCAAATGATGCGTCTTTTGAACTACAATTAACATTGTACGTGGATAATCACTTTTAGAGATAAAATGAGATGTTTAAAGTGATTTTCAAGCTTCCAGGGGCCCTAAACACGAGATTTGAGAAATGGGTAACCGTGAATGAAAATGGCCAATTTACTCACTCTGCGGCCTTAAAAAGTGTTTCTCCTCCACGGAAAGTGAATAAAATAACATTTGGATGCCTTTATTGTTCAATCAAAAACGCCAGTTTTTTGGTGAAAAAGATAACCACCCCCCCTTACGACATGCTTCAGAAACGAAAAAAATGGTCTATTTTCAAATGTTGCTTCTTTGAACTACAATTCACATTTGTACGTGGATAATCACTTTTAGAGATAAAATTAGATGTTTAAAGTGATTTACAAGCTTCCAGGGGCCCTAAACACAAGATATGAGGAATGGGTAAATATGAATGAAAATGGCCAATTTATTCACTCCGAGGCCTTAAAAAGTTTTTCTCCACTCCAGAAAGTGAATTAAATAACATTTGTAGACCTTTATTGTTCAATCAAAAACGCCCGATTTTTGACGAAAGAGATAACCACCCCCCCTTACGACATGCTTCAGAAACGAAAAAAATGGTCCGTTTTCAAATGTTGCGTCTTTGAATGACAATCCACATTTGTACGTGGATAATCACTTTTAGAGCTAAAATTAGATGTTTAAAGTGATTTTCAAGCTTCCAGGGGCCCTAAACACAAGATTTGAGAAATGGGTAAAAGTGAATGAAAATGGCCAATTTACTCACTCTGAGGCCTTAAAAAGTGTTTCTCCTCAACGGGAAGTGAATTAAATAACATTTGTAGGCCTTTATTGTTCAAGCGAAAACGCCCGATTAATGACGAAAGAGATAACCACCCCCCCTTACGACGCTTCAGAAACGAAAAAAATGGTCCGTTTTCAAATGTTGCGTCTTTGAATGACAATCCACATTTGTACGTGGATAATCACTTTTAGAGCTAAAATTAGATGTTTAAAGTGATTTTCAAGCTTCCAGGGGCCCTAAACACAAGATTTGAGAAATGGGTAAAAGTGAATGAAAATGGCCAATTTACTCACTCTGAGGCCTTAAAAAGTTATTCTCCACTCCAGAAAGTGAATTAAATAACATTTGTAGGCCTTTATTGTTCAATCAAAAACGCCCGATTTTTGACGAAAGAGATAACCACCCCCCCTTACGACATGCTTCAGAAACTAAAAAAATGGTCCGTTTTCAAATGTTGCCTCTTTGAACTACAATTCACATTTGTACGTGGAAAAGCACTTTTAAAGATCAAATGAGATGTTTAAAGTGATTTTCATGCTTTCAGGGGCCTTAAACACAAGATTTGAGGACTGGGTAAAAGTGAATGAAAATGGCCAATTTACTCACTCTGAGGCCTTAAAAAGTGTTTCTCCTCCACGGGAAGTGAATTAAATACCATTTGGAGGTCTTTATTGTTCAAGCGAAAACGCCTGATTTTTGACGAAAGAGATAACCACCCCCCCTTACGACATGCTTCAGAAACGAAAAAAATGGTCCGTTTTCAAATGTTGCGTCTTTGAATGACAATCCACATTTGTACGTGGATAATCACTTTTAGAGCTAAAATTAGATGTTTAAAGTGATTTTCAAGCTTCCAGGGGCCCTAAACACAAGATTTGAGAAATGGGTAAAAGTGAATGAAAATGGCCAATTTACTCACTCTGGGGCCTTAATAAGTGTTTCTCCTCCACGGGAAGTGAATTAAATACCATTTGGAGGCCTTTATTGTTCAAGCGAAAACGCCTGATTTTTGATGAAAGAGATAACCACCCCCCCTTACGACATGCTTCTGAAACTAAAAAAATGGTTCATTTTCAAATGATGCGTCTTTTGAACTACAATTAACATTGTACGTGGATAATCACTTTTAGAGATAAAATGAGATGTTTAAAGTGATTTTCAAGCTTCCAGGGGCCCTAAACACGAGATTTGAGAAATGGGTAACCGTGAATGAAAATGGCCAATTTACTCACTCTGCGGCCTTAAAAAGTGTTTCTCCTCCACGGAAAGTGAATAAAATAACATTTGGATGCCTTTATTGTTCAATCAAAAACGCCAGTTTTTTGGTGAAAAAGATAACCACCCCCCCTTACGACATGCTTCAGAAACGAAAAAAATGGTCTATTTTCAAATGTTGCTTCTTTGAACTACAATTCACATTTGTACGTGGATAATCACTTTTAGAGATAAAATTAGATGTTTAAAGTGATTTACAAGCTTCCAGGGGCCCTAAACACAAGATATGAGGAATGGGTAAATATGAATGAAAATGGCCAATTTATTCACTCCGAGGCCTTAAAAAGTTTTTCTCCACTCCAGAAAGTGAATTAAATAACATTTGTAGACCTTTATTGTTCAATCAAAAACGCCCGATTTTTGACGAAAGAGATAACCACCCCCCCTTACGACATGCTTCAGAAACGAAAAAAATGGTCCGTTTTCAAATGTTGCGTCTTTGAATGACAATCCACATTTGTACGTGGATAATCACTTTTAGAGCTAAAATTAGATGTTTAAAGTGATTTTCAAGCTTCCAGGGGCCCTAAACACAAGATTTGAGAAATGGGTAAAAGTGAATGAAAATGGCCAATTTACTCACTCTGAGGCCTTAAAAAGTGTTTCTCCTCAACGGGAAGTGAATTAAATAACATTTGTAGGCCTTTATTGTTCAAGCGAAAACGCCCGATTAATGACGAAAGAGATAACCACCCCCCCTTACGACGCTTCAGAAACGAAAAAATTGGTCCGTTTTCAAATGTTGCGTCTTTGAATGACAATCCACATTTGTACGTGGATAATCACTTTTAGAGCTAAAATTAGATGTTTAAAGTGATTTTCAAGCTTCCAGGGGCCCTAAACACAAGATTTGAGAAATGGGTAAAAGTGAATGAAAATGGCCAATTTACTCACTCTGAGGCCTTAAAAAGTGTTTCTCCTCCACGGAAAGTGATAAAATAACATTTGGATGCCTTTATTGTTCAAGCGAAAACGCCCGTTTTTTGGTGAAAAAGATAACCACCCCCCCTTACGACATGCTTCAGAAACAAAATAATGGTCCATTTTCAAATGTTGCGTCTTTGAACTACAATTCACATTTGTACGTGAATGATCACTTTTAGAGATAAAATTAGATGTTTAAAGTGATTTACAAGCTTCCAGGGGCCCTAAACACAAGATATGAGGAATGGGTAAATATGAATGAAAATGGCCAATTTATTCACTCTGAGGCCTTAAAAAGTTTTTCTCCACTCCAGAAAGTGAATTAAATAACATTTGTAGACCTTTATTGTTCAATCAAAAACGCCCGATTTTTGACGAAAGAGATAACCACCCCCCCTTACGACATGCTTCAGAAACTAAAAAAATGGTCCGTTTTCAAATGTTGCCTCTTTGAACTACAATTCACATTTGTACGTGGAAAAGCACTTTTAAAGATCAAATGAGATGTTTAAAGTGATTTTCATGCTTCCAGGGGCCTTAAACACAAGATTTGAGGAATGGGTAAAAGTGAATGAAAATGGCCAATTTACTCACTCTGAGGCCTTAAACAGTGTTTCTCCTCCACGGGAAGTGAATTAAATAACATTTGTAGGCCTTTATTGTTCAAGCGAAAACGCCCGATTATTGTCGAAAGAGACAACCACCCCCCCTTACGACATGCTTCAGAAACGAAAAAAATGGTCCGTTTTCAAATGTTGCGTCTTTGAATGAAATTCCACATTTGTACGTGGGTAATCACTTTTAGAGATAAAGTGAGATGTTTAAAGTGATTTTCAAGCTTCCAGGGGCCCTAAACACAAGATTTGAGAAATGGGTAAAAGTGAATGAAAATGGCCAATTTACTCACTCTGAGGCCTTAAAAAGTGTTTCTCCTCCACGGGAAGTGAATTAAATACCATTTGGAGGCCTTTATTGTTCAAGCGAAAACGCCTGATTTTTGATGAAAGATATAACCACCCCCCCCTTACGACATGCTTCAGAAACAAAATAATGGTCCATTTTCAAATGTTGCGTCTTTGAACTACAATTCACATTTGTACGTGGATAATCACTTTTAGAGATAAAATTAGATGTTTAAAGTGATTTACAAGCTTCCAGGGGCCCTAAACACAAGATATGAGGAATGGGTAAATATGAATGAAACTGGCCAATTTATTCACTCTGAGGCCTTAAAAAGTTTTTCTCCACTCCAGAAAGTGAATTAAATAACATTTGTAGGCCTTTATTGTTCAATCAAAAACGCCCGATTTTTGACGAAAGAGATAACCACCCCCCCTTACGACATGCTTCAGAAACTAAAAAAATGGTCCGTTTTCAAATGTTGCCTCTTTGAACTACAATTCACATTTGTACGTGGAAAAGCACTTTTAAAGATCAAATGAGATGTTTAAAGTGATTTTCATGCTTCCAGGGGCCTTAAACACAAGATTTGAGGAATGGGTAAAAGTGAATGAAAATGGCCAATTTACTCACTCTGAGGCCTTAAACAGTGTTTCTCCTCCACGGGAAGTGAATTAAATAACATTTGTAGGCCTTTATTGTTCAAGCGAAAACGCCCGATTATTGTCGAAAGAGACAACCACCCCCCCTTACGACATGCTTCAGAAACGAAAAAAATGGTCCGTTTTCAAATGTTGCGTCTTTGAATGAAAATCCACATTTGTACGTGGGTAATCACTTTTAGAGATAAAGTGAGATGTTTAAAGTGATTTTCAAGCTTCCAGGGGCCCTAAACACAAGATTTGAGAAATGGGTAAAAGTGAATGAAAATGGCCAATTTACTCACTCTGAGGCCTTAAAAAGTGTTTCTCCTCCACGGGAAGTGAATTAAATACCATTTGGAGGCCTTTATTGTTCAAGCGAAAACGCCTGATTTTTGATGAAAGAGATAACCACCCCCGCTTACGACATGCTTCTGAAACTAAAAAAATGGTTCATTTTCAAATGTTGCGTCTTTGAACTACAATTAACATTGTACGTGGATAATCACTTTTAGAGATAAAATTAGATGTTTAAAGTGATTTACAAGCTTCCAGGGGCCCTAAACACAAGATATGAGGAATGGGTAAATATGAATGAAACTGGCCAATTTATTCACTCTGAGGCCTTAAAAAGTTTTTCTCCACTCCAGAAAGTGAATTAAATAACATTTGTAGGCCTTTATTGTTCAATCAAAAACGCCCGATTTTTGACGAAAGAGATAACCACCCCCCCTTACGACATGCTTCAGAAACTAAAAAAATGGTCCGTTTTCAAATGTTGCCTCTTTGAACTACAATTCACATTTGTACGTGGAAAAGCACTTTTAAAGATCAAATGAGATGTTTAAAGTGATTTTCATGCTTCCAGGGGCCTTAAACACAAGATTTGAGGAATGGGTAAAAGTGAATGAAAATGGCCAATTTACTCACTCTGAGGCCTTAAACAGTGTTTCTCCTCCACGGGAAGTGAATTAAATACCATTTGGAGGCCTTTATTGTTCAAGCGAAAACGCCTGATTTTTGATGAAAGAGATAACCACCCCCGCTTACGACATGCTTCTGAAACTAAAAAAATGGTTCATTTTCAAATGTTGCGTCTTTGAACTACAATTAACATTGTACGTGGATAATCACTTTTAGAGATAAAATGAGATGTTTAAAGTGATTTTCAAGCTTCCAGGGGCCTTAAACACGAGATTTGAGAAATGGGTAAACGTGAATGAAAATGGCCAATTTACTCACTCTGCGGCCTTAAAAAGTGTTTCTCCTCCACGGAAAGTGAATAAAATAACATTTGGATGCCTTTATTGTTCAATCAAAAACGCCCGTTTTTTGGTGAAAAAGATAACCACCCCCCCTTACGACATGCTTCAGAAACGGAAAAAATGGTCCATTTTCAAATGTTGCGTCTTTGAACTACAATTCACATTTGTATGTGGATGATCACTTTTAGAGATAAAATTAGATGTTTAAAGTGATATACAAGCTTCCAGGGGCCCTAAACACAAGATATGAGGAATGGGTAAATATGAATGAAAATGGCCAATTTATTCACTCCGAGGCCTTAAAAAGTTTTTCTCCACTCCAGAAAGTGAATTAAATAACATTTGTAGGCCTTTATTGTTCAATCAAAAACGCCCGATTTTTGACGAAAGAGATAACCACCCCCCCTTACGACATGCTTCAGAAACTAAAAAAATGGTCCGTTTTCAAATGTTGCCTCTTTGAACTACAATTCACATTTGTACGTGTAAAAGCACTTTTAAAGATCAAATGAGATGTTTAAAGTGATTTTCATGCTTCCAGGGGCCTTAAACACAAGATTTGAGGAATGGGTAAAAGTGAATGAAAATGGCCAATTTACTCACTCTGAGGCCTTAAACAGTGTTTCTACTCCACGGGAAGTGAATTAAATAACATTTGTAGGCCTTTATTGTTCAAGCGAAAACGCCCGATTATTGACGAAAGAGATAACCACCCCCCCTTACGACATGCTTCAGAAACGAAAAAAATGGTCCGTTTTCAAATGTTGCGTCTTTGAATGACAATCCACATTTGTACGTGGGTAATCACTTTTAGAGATAAAGTGAGATGTTTAAAGTGATTTTCAAGCTTCCAGGGGCCCTAAACACAAGATATGAGGAATGGGTAAATATGAATGAAAATGGCCAATTTATTCACTCTAAGGCCTTAAAAAGTTTTTCTCCACTCCAGAAAGTGAATTAAATAACATTTGTAGACCTTTATTGTTCAATCAAAAACGCCCGATTTTTGACGAAAGAGATAACCACCCCCCCTTACGACATGCTTCAGAAACAAAAAAAATGGTTCTTTTTCAAATGTTGCATCTTTGAATGACAATCCACATTTGTACGTGGATAAACACTTTTAGAGATAAAATGAGATGTTTAAAGTGATTTTCAAGCTTCCAGGGGCCCTAAACACAAGATTTGAGAAATGGGTAAAAGTGAATGAAAATGGCCAATTTACTCACTCTGAGGCCTTAAAAAGTGTTTCTCCTCAACGGGAAGTGAAATAAATAACATTTGTAGGCCTTTATTGTTCAAGCGAAAACGCCCGATTATTGACGAAAGAGATAACCACCCCCCTTACGACATGCTTCAGAAACGAAAAAAATGGTCCGTTTTCAAATGTTGCGTCTTTGAATGACAATCCACATTTGTACGTGGATAATCACTTTTAGAGCTAAAATTAGATGTTTAAAGTGATTTTCAAGCTTCCAGGGGCCCTAAACACAAGATTTGAGAAATGGGTAACCGTGAATGAAAATGGCCAATTTACTCACTCTGCGGCCTTAAAAAGTGTTTCTCCTCCACGGAAAGTGAATAAAATAACATTTGGATGCCTTTATTGTTCAATCAAAAACGCCTGTTTTTTGGTGAAAAAGATAACCACCCTCCCTTACGACATGCTTCAGAAACAAAATTTTTTTTCCATTTTCAAATGTTGCGTCTTTGAACTACAATTCACATTTGTACGTGAATGATCACTTTTAGAGATACAATTAGATGTTTAAAGTGATTTACAAGCTTCCAGGGGCCCTAAACACAAGATATGAGGAATGGGTAAATATGAATGAAAATGGCCAATTTATTCACTCTGAGGCCTTAAAAAGTTTTTCTCCACTCCAGAAAGTGAATTAAATAACATTTGTGGGCCTTTATTGTTCAATCAAAAACGCCCGATTTTTGACGAAAGAGATAACCACCCCCCCTTACGACATGCTTCAGAAACTTAAAAAATGGTCCGTTTTCAAATGTTGCCTCTTTGAACTACAATTCACATTTGTACGTGGAAAAGCACTTTTAAAGATCAAATGAGATGTTTAAAGTGATTTTCATGCTTCCAGGGGCCTTAAACACAAGATTTGAGGAATGGGTAAAAGTGAATGAAAATGGCCAATTTACTCACTCTGAGGCCTTAAAAAGTGTTTCTCCTCCACGGGAAGTGAATTAAATAACATTTGTAGGCCTTTATTGTTCAAGCGAAAACGCCTGATTTTTGATGAAAGAGATAACCACCCTCCCTTACGACATGCTTCAGAAACAAAAAAAATGGTCCATTTTCAAATGTTGCGTCTTTGAACTACAATTCACATTTGTACGTGGATAATCACTTTTAGAGATAAAATTAGATGTTTAAAGTGATTTACAAGCTTCCAGGGGCCCTAAACACAAGATATGAGGAATGGGTAAATATGAATGAAAATGGCCAATTTATTCACTCTGAGGCCTTAAAAAGTTTTTCTCCACTCCAGAAAGTGAATTAAATAACATTTGTAGACCTTTATTGTTCAATCAAAAACGCCCGATTTTTGACGAAAGAGATAACCACCCCCCCTTACGACAGGCTTCAGGAACAAAAAAAATGGTTCATTTTCAAATGTTGCATCTTTGAACGACAATCCACATTTGTACGTGGATAAACACTTTTAGAGATAAAATTAGATGTTTAAAGTGATTTTCAAGCTTCCAGGGGCCCTAAACACAAGATTTGAGAAATGGGTAAAAGTGAATGAAAATGGCCAATTTACTCACTCTGAGGCCTTAAAAAGTGTTTCTCCTCAACGGGAAGTGAAATAAATAACATTTGTAGGCCTTTATTGTTCAAGCGAAAACGCCCGATTATTGACGAAAGAGATAACCACCCCCCTTACGACATGCTTCAGAAACGAAAAAAATGGTCCGTTTTCAAATGTTGCGTCTTTGAATGACAATCCACATTTGTACGTGGATAATCACTTTTAGAGCTAAAATTAGATGTTTAAAGTGATTTTCAAGCTTCCAGGGGCCCTAAACACAAGATTTGAGAAATGGGTAAAAGTGAATGAAAATGGCCAATTTACTCACTCTGAGGCCTTAAAAAGTGTTTCTCCTCCACGGGAAGTGAATTAAATACCATTTGGAGGCCTTTATTGTTCAAGCGAAAACGCCTGATTTTTGATGAAAGAGATAACCACCCCCCCTTACGACATGCTTCCGAAACTAAAAAAATGGTTCATTTTCAAATGTTGCGTCTTTTGAACTACAATTAACATTGTACGTGGATAATCACTTTTAGAGATAAAATGAGATGTTTAAAGTGATTTTCAAGCTTCCAGGGGCCCTAAACACGAGATTTGAGAAATGGGTAAACGTGAATGAAAATGGCCAATTTACTCACTCTGCGGCCTTAAAAAGTGTTTCTCCTCCACGGAAAGTGAATAAAATAACATTTGGATGCCTTTATTGTTCAATCAAAAACGCCCGTTTTTTGGTGAAAAAGATAACCACCCCCCTTACGACATGCTTCAGAAACGAAAAAAATGGTCGATTTTCAAATGTTGCGTCTTTGAACTACAATTCACATTTGTACGTGGAAAAGCACTTTTAAAGATCAAATGAGATGTTTAAAGTGATTTTCATGCTTCCAGGGGCCTTAAACACAAGATTTGAGGAATGGGTAAAAGTGAATGAAAATGGCCAATTTACTCACTCTGAGGCCTTAAAAAGTGTTTCTCCTCCACGGGAAGTGAATTAAATAACATTTGTAGGCCTTTATTGTTCAAGCGAAAACGCCCGATTATTGACGAAAGAGATAACCACCCCCCCTTACGACATGCTTCAGAAACGAAAAAAATGGTCCGTTTTCAAATGTTGCGTCTTTGAATGACAATCCACATTTGTACGTGGATAATCACTTTTAGAGCTAAAATTAGTTGTTTAAAGTGATTTTCAAGCTTCCAGGGGCCCTAAACACAAGATTTGAGAAATGGGTAAAAGTGAATGAAAATGGCCAATTTATTCACTCTGAGGCCTTAAAAAGTTTTTCTCCACTCCAGAAAGTGAATTAAATAACATTTTTAGGCCTTTATTGTTCAATCAAAAACGCCCGATTTTTGACGAAAGAGATAACCACCCCCCCTTACAACATGCTTCAGAAACTAAAAAAATGGTTCATTTTCAAATGTTGCGTCTTTGAACCACAATTAACATTTGTACGTGGATAAACACTTTTAGAGCTAAAATTAGATGTTTAAAGTGATTTTCAAGCTTCCAGGGGCCCTAAACGCGAGATTTGAGAAATGGGTAACCGTGAATGAAAATGGCCAATTTACTCACTCTGCGGCCTTAAAAAGTGTTTCTCCTCCACGGAAAGTGAATAAAATAACATTTGGATGCCTTTATTGTTCAATCAAAAACGCCTGTTTTTTGGTGAAAAAGATAACCACCCTCCCTTACGACATGCTTCAGAAACAAAATTTTTTTTCCATTTTCAAATGTTGCGTCTTTGAACTACAATTCACATTTGTACGTGAATGATCACTTTTAGAGATAAAATTAGATGTTTAAAGTGATTTACAAGCTTCCAGGGGCCCTAAACACAAGATATGAGGAATGGGTAAATATGAATGAAAATGGCCAATTTATTCACTCTGAGGCCTTAAAAAGTTTTTCTCCACTCCAGAAAGTGAATTAAATAACATTTGTGGGCCTTTATTGTTCAATCAAAAACGCCCGATTTTTGACGAAAGAGATAACCACCCCCCCTTACGACATGCTTCAGAAACTTAAAAAATGGTCCGTTTTAAATGTTGCCTCTTTGAACTACAATTCACATTTGTACGTGGAAAAGCACTTTTAAAGATCAAATGAGATGTTTAAAGTGATTTTCATGCTTCCAGGGGCCTTAAACACAAGATTTGAGGAATGGGTAAAAGTGAATGAAAATGGCCAATTTACTCACTCTGAGGCCTTAAAAAGTGTTTCTCCTCCACGGGAAGTGAATTAAATAACATTTGTAGGCCTTTATTGTTCAAGCGAAAACGCCTGATTTTTGATGAAAGAGATAACCACCCTCCCTTACGACATGCTTCAGAAACAAAAAAAATGGTCCATTTTCAAATGTTGCGTCTTTGAACTACAATTCACATTTGTACGTGGATAATCACTTTTAGAGATAAAATTAGATGTTTAAAGTGATTTACAAGCTTCCAGGGGCCCTAAACACAAGATATGAGGAATGGGTAAATATGAATGAAAATGGCCAATTTATTCACTCTGAGGCATTAAAAAGTTTTTCTCCACTCCAGAAAGTGAATTAAATAACATTTGTAGACCTTTATTGTTCAATCAAA
The DNA here is from genome assembly GCF_964204655.1 of Triturus cristatus. Classification (NCBI taxonomy): domain Eukaryota; kingdom Metazoa; phylum Chordata; class Amphibia; order Caudata; family Salamandridae; genus Triturus; species Triturus cristatus. The sequence goes on along the minus strand of NC_140587.1, from coordinate 930,933,042 downwards.
AACGCCCGATTTTTGACGAAAGAGATAACCACCCCCCCTTACGACATGCTTCAGAAACAAAAAAAATGGTTCATTTTCAAATGTTGCATCTTTGAACGACAATCCACATTTGTACGTGGATAAACACTTTTAGAGATAAAATTAGATGTTTAAAGTGATTTTCAAGCTTCCAGGGGCCCTAAACACAAGATTTGAGAAATGGGTAAAAGTGAATGAAAATGGCCAATTTACTCACTCTGAGGCCTTAAAAAGTGTTTCTCCTCAACGGGAAGTGAAATAAATAACATTTGTAGGCCTTTATTGTTCAAGCGAAAACGCCCGATTATTGACGAAAGAGATAACCACCCCCCTTACGACATGCTTCAGAAACGAAAAAAATGGTCAGTTTTCAAATGTTGCGTCTTTGAATGACAATCCACATTTGTACGTGGATAATCACTTTTAGAGCTAAAATTAGATGTTTAAAGTGATTTTCAAGCTTCCAGGGGCCCTAAACACAAGATTTGAGAAATGGGTAAAAGTGAATGAAAATGGCCAATTTACTCAATCTGAGGCCTTAAAAAGTGTTTCTCCTCCACGGGAAGTGAATTAAATACCATTTGGAGGCCTTTATTGTTCAAGCGAAAACGCCTGATTTTTGATGAAAGAGATAACCACCCCCCCTTACGACATGCTTCCGAAACTAAAAAAATGGTTCATTTTCAAATGTTGCGTCTTTTGAACTACAATTAACATTGTACGTGGATAATCACTTTTAGAGATAAAATGAGATGTTTAAAGTGATTTTCAAGCTTCCAGGGGCCCTAAACACGAGATTTGAGAAATGGGTAAACGTGAATGAAAATGGCCAATTTACTCACTCTGCGGCCTTAAAAAGTGTTTCTCCTCCACGGAAAGTGAATAAAATAACATTTGGATGCCTTTATTGTTCAATCAAAAACGCCCGTTTTTTGGTGAAAAAGATAACCACCCCCCTTACGACATGCTTCAGAAATGAAAAAAATGGTCGATTTTCAAATGTTGCGTCTTTGAACTACAATTCACATTTGTACGTGGAAAAGCACTTTTAAAGATCAAATGAGATGTTTAAAGTGATTTTCATGCTTCCAGGGGCCTTAAACACAAGATTTGAGGAATGGGTAAAAGTGAATGAAAATGGCCAATTTACTCACTCTGAGGCCTTAAAAAGTGTTTCTCCTCCACGGGAAGTGAATTAAATAACATTTGTAGGCCTTTATTGTTCAAGCGAAAACGCCCGATTATTGACGAAAGAGATAACCACCCCCCCTTACGACATGCTTCAGAAACGAAAAAAATGGTCCGTTTTCAAATGTTGCGTCTTTGAATGACAATCCACATTTGTACGTGGATAATCACTTTTAGAGCTAAAATTAGATGTTTAAAGTGATTTTCAAGCTTCCAGGGGCCCTAAACACAAGATTTGAGAAATGGGTAAAAGTGAATGAAAATGGCCAATTTATTCACTCTGAGGCCTTAAAAAGTTTTTCTCCACTCCAGAAAGTGAATTAAATAACATTTTTAGGCCTTTATTGTTCAATCAAAAACGCCCGATTTTTGACGAAAGAGATAACCACCCCCCCTTACGACATGCTTCAGAAACTAAAAAAATGGTTCATTTTCAAATGTTGCGTCTTTGAACCACAATTAACATTTGTACGTGGATAAACACTTTTAGAGCTAAAATTAGATGTTTAAAGTGATTTTCAAGCTTCCAGGGGCCCTAAACGCGAGATTTGAGAAATGGGTAACCGTGAATGAAAATGGCCAATTTACTCACTCTGCGGCCTTAAAAAGTGTTTCTCCTCCACGGAAAGTGAATAAAATAACATTTGGATGCCTTTATTGTTCAATCAAAAACGCCTGTTTTTTGGTGAAAAAGATAACCACCCCCCCTTACGACATTCTTCAGAAACAAAATTTTTTTTCCATTTTCAAATGTTGCGTCTTTGAACTACAATTCACATTTGTACGTGAATGATCACTTTTAGAGATAAAATTAGATGTTTAAAGTGATTTACAAGCTTCCAGGGGCCCTAAACACAAGATATGAGGAATGGGTAAATATGAATGAAAATGGCCAATTTATTCACTCTGAGGCCTTAAAAAGTTTTTCTCCACTCCAGAAAGTGAATTAAATAACATTTGTGGGCCTTTATTGTTCAATCAAAAACGCCCGATTTTTGACGAAAGAGATAACCACCCCCCCTTACGACATGCTTCAGAAACTTAAAAAATGGTCCGTTTTCAAATGTTGCCTCTTTGAACTACAATTCACATTTGTACGTGGAAAAGCACTTTTAAAGATCAAATGAGATGTTTAAAGTGATTTTCATGCTTCCAGGGGCCTTAAACACAAGATTTGAGGAATGGGTAAAAGTGAATGAAAATGGCCAATTTACTCACTCTGAGGCCTTAAAAAGTGTTTCTCCTCCACGGGAAGTGAATTAAATAACATTTGTAGGCCTTTATTGTTCAAGCGAAAACGCCTGATTTTTGATGAAAGAGATAACCACCCTCCCTTACGACATGCTTCAGAAACAAAAAAAATGGTCCATTTTCAAATGTTGCGTCTTTGAACTACAATTCACATTTGTACGTGGATAATCACTTTTAGAGATAAAATTAGATGTTTAAAGTGATTTACAAGCTTCCAGGGGCCCTAAACACAAGATATGAGGAATGGGTAAATATGAATGAAAATGGCCAATTTATTCACTCTGAGGCCTTAAAAAGTTTTTCTCCACTCCAGAAAGTGAATTAAATAACATTTGTAGACCTTTATTGTTCAATCAAAAACGCCCGATTTTTGACGAAAGAGATAACCACCCCCCCTTACGACATGCTTCAGAAACAAAAAAAATGGTTCATTTTCAAATGTTGCATCTTTGAACGACAATCCACATTTGTACGTGGATAAACACTTTTAGAGATAAAATTAGATGTTTAAAGTGATTTTCAAGCTTCCAGGGGCCCTAAACACAAGATTTGAGAAATGGGTAAAAGTGAATGAAAATGGCCAATTTACTCACTCTGAGGCCTTAAAAAGTGTTTCTCCTCAACGGGAAGTGAATTAAATAACATTTGCAGGCCTTTATTGTTCAAGCGAAAACGCCCGATTATTGACGAAAGAGATAACCACCTTACGACATGCTTCAGAAACGAAAAAAATGGTCCGTTTTCAAATGTTGCGTCTTTTGAACTACAATTAACATTGTACGTGGATAATCACTTTTAGAGATAAAATGAGATGTTTAAAGTGATTTTCAAGCTTCCAGGGGCCCTAAACACGAGATTTGAGAAATGGGTAAACGTGAATGAAAATGGCCAATTTACTCACTCTGCGGCCTTAAAAAGTGTTTCTCCTCCACGGAAAGTGAATAAAATAACATTTGGATGCCTTTATTGTTCAATCAAAAACGCCCGTTTTTTGGTGAAAAAGATAACCACCCCCCTTACGACATGCTTCAGAAATGAAAAAAATGGTCGATTTTCAAATGTTGCGTCTTTGAACTACAATTCACATTTGTACGTGGAAAAGCACTTTTAAAGATCAAATGAGATGTTTAAAGTGATTTTCATGCTTCCAGGGGCCTTAAACACAAGATTTGAGGAATGGGTAAAAGTGAATGAAAATGGCCAATTTACTCACTCTGAGGCCTTAAAAAGTGTTTCTCCTCCACGGGAAGTGAATTAAATAACATTTGTAGGCCTTTATTGTTCAAGCGAAAACGCCCGATTATTGACGAAAGAGATAACCACCCCCCCTTACGACATGCTTCAGAAACGAAAAAAATGGTCCGTTTTCAAATGTTGCGTCTTTGAATGACAATCCACATTTGTACGTGGATAATCACTTTTAGAGCTAAAATTAGATGTTTAAAGTGATTTTCAAGCTTCCAGGGGCCCTAAACACAAGATTTGAGAAATGGGTAAAAGTGAATGAAAATGGCCAATTTATTCACTCTGAGGCCTTAAAAAGTTTTTCTCCACTCCAGAAAGTGAATTAAATAACATTTTTAGGCCTTTATTGTTCAATCAAAAACGCCCGATTTTTGACGAAAGAGATAACCACCCCCCCTTACGACATGCTTCAGAAACTAAAAAAATGGTTCATTTTCAAATGTTGCGTCTTTGAACCACAATTAACATTTGTACGTGGATAAACACTTTTAGAGCTAAAATCAGATGTTTAAAGTGATTTTCAAGCTTCCAGGGGCCCTAAACGCGAGATTTGAGAAATGGGTAACCGTGAATGAAAATGGCCAATTTACTCACTCTGCGGCCTTAAAAAGTGTTTCTCCTCCACGGAAAGTGAATAAAATAACATTTGGATGCCTTTATTGTTCAATCAAAAACGCCTGTTTTTTGGTGAAAAAGATAACCACCCCCCCTTACGACATTCTTCAGAAACAAAATTTTTTTTCCATTTTCAAATGTTGCGTCTTTGAACTACAATTCACATTTGTACGTGAATGATCACTTTTAGAGATAAAATTAGATGTTTAAAGTGATTTACAAGCTTCCAGGGGCCCTAAACACAAGATATGAGGAATGGGTAAATATGAATGAAAATGGCCAATTTATTCACTCTGAGGCCTTAAAAAGTTTTTCTCCACTCCAGAAAGTGAATTAAATAACATTTGTGGGCCTTTATTGTTCAATCAAAAACGCCCGATTTTTGACGAAAGAGATAACCACCCCCCCTTACGACATGCTTCAGAAACTTAAAAAATGGTCCGTTTTCAAATGTTGCCTCTTTGAACTACAATTCACATTTGTACGTGGAAAAGCACTTTTAAAGATCAAATGAGATGTTTAAAGTGATTTTCATGCTTCCAGGGGCCTTAAACACAAGATTTGAGGAATGGGTAAAAGTGAATGAAAATGGCCAATTTACTCACTCTGAGGCCTTAAAAAGTGTTTCTCCTCCACGGGAAGTGAATTAAATAACATTTGTAGGCCTTTATTGTTCAAGCGAAAACGCCTGATTTTTGATGAAAGAGATAACCACCCTCCCTTACGACATGCTTCAGAAACAAAAAAAATGGTCCATTTTCAAATGTTGCGTCTTTGAACTACAATTCACATTTGTACGTGGATAATCACTTTTAGAGATAAAATTAGATGTTTAAAGTGATTTACAAGCTTCCAGGGGCCCTAAACACAAGATATGAGGAATGGGTAAATATGAATGAAAATGGCCAATTTATTCACTCTGAGGCCTTAAAAAGTTTTTCTCCACTCCAGAAAGTGAATTAAATAACATTTGTAGACCTTTATTGTTCAATCAAAAACGCCCGATTTTTGACGAAAGAGATAACCACCCCCCCTTACGACATGCTTCAGAAACAAAAAAAATGGTTCATTTTCAAATGTTGCATCTTTGAACGACAATCCACATTTGTACGTGGATAAACACTTTTAGAGATAAAATTAGATGTTTAAAGTGATTTTCAAGCTTCCAGGGGCCCTAAACACAAGATTTGAGAAATGGGTAAAAGTGAATGAAAATGGCCAATTTACTCACTCTGAGGCCTTAAAAAGTGTTTCTCCTCAACGGGAAGTGAATTAAATAACATTTGCAGGCCTTTATTGTTCAAGCGAAAACGCCCGATTATTGACGAAAGAGATAACCACCCCCCCCCCTTACGACATGCTTCAGAAACGAAAAAAATGGTCCGTTTTCAAATGTTGCGTCTTTGAATGACAATCCACATTTGTACGTGGATAATCACTTTTAGAGCTAAAATTAGATGTTTAAAGTGATTTTCAAGCTTCCAGGGGCCCTAAACACAAGATTTGAGAAATGGGTAAAAGTGAATGAAAATGGCCAATTTACTCACTCTGAGGCCTTAAAAAGTGTTTCTCCTCAACGGGAAGTGAATTAAATACCATTTGGAGGCCTTTATTGTTCAAGCGAAAACGCCTGATTTTTGATGAAAGAGATAACCACCCCCCCTTACGACATGCTTCCGAAACTAAAAAAATGGTTCATTTTCAAATGTTGCGTCTTTTGAACTACAATTAACATTGTACGTGGATAATCACTTTTAGAGATAAAATGAGATGTTTAAAGTGATTTTCAAGCTTCCAGGGGCCCTAAACACGAGATTTGAGAAATGGGTAAACGTGAATGAAAATGGCCAATTTACTCACTCTGCGGCCTTAAAAAGTGTTTCTCCTCCACAGAAAGTGAATAAAATAACATTTGGATGCCTTTATTGTTCAATCAAAAACGCCCGTTTTTTGGTGAAAAAGATAACCACCCCCCCTTACGACATGCTTCAGAAACGAAAAAAATGGTCCATTTTCAAATGTTGCGTCTTTGAACTACAATTCACATTTGTACATGGAAAAGCACTTTTAAAGATCAAATGAGATGTTTAAAGTGATTTTCATGCTTCCAGGGGCCTTAAACACAAGATTTGAGGAATGGGTAAAAGTGAATGAAAATGGCCAATTTACTCACTCTGAGGCCTTAAAAAGTGTTTCTCCTCAACGGGAAGTGAATTAAATAACATTTGTAGGCCTTTATTGTTCAAGCGAAAACGCCCGATTATTGACGAAAGAGATAACCACCCCCCCTTACGACATGCTTCAGAAACGAAAAAAATGGTCCGTTTTCAAATGTTGCGTCTTTGAATGACAATCCACATTTGTACGTGGGTAATCACTTTTAGAGATAAAGTGAGATGTTTAAAGTGATTTTCAAGCTTCCAGGGGCCCTAAACACAAGATTTGAGGAATGGGTAAAAGTGAATGAAAATGGCCAATTTACTCACTCTGAGGCCTTAAAAAGTGTTTCTCCTCCACGGGAAGTGAATTAAATAACATTTGTAGGCCTTTATTGTTCAAGCGAAAACGCCTGATTTTTGATGAAAGAGATAACAGCCCCCCCTTACGACATGCTTCTGAAACTAAAAAAATGGTTCATTTTCAAATGTTGCGTCTTTGAACCACAATTAACATTGTACGTGGATAATCACTCTTAGAGATAAAATGAGATGTTTAAAGTGATTTTCAAGCTTCCAGGGGCCCTAAACACGAGATTTGAGAAATGGGTAAACGTGAATGAAAATGGCCAATTTACTCACTCTGCGTTCTTAAAAAGTGTTTCTCCTCCACGGAAAGTGAATAAAATAGCATTTGGATGCCTTTATTGTTCAATCAAAAACACCCGTTTTTTGGTGAAAAAGATAACCCCCCCTTACGACATGCTTCAGAAACAAAAAAAATGGTCCATTTTCAAATGTTGCGTCTTTGAACTACAATTCACATTTGTACGTGGATAATCACTTTTAGAGATAAAATTAGATGTTTAAAGTGATTTACAAGCTTCCAGGGGCCCTAAACACAAGATATGAGGAATGGGTAAATATGAATGAAAATGGCCAATTTATTCACTCTGAGGCCTTAAAAAGTTTTTCTCCACTCCAGAAAGTGAATTAAATAACATTTGTAGACCTTTATTGTTCAATCAAAAACGCCCGATTTTTGACGAAAGAGATAACCACCCCCCCTTACGACATGCTTCAGAAACAAAAAAAATGGTTCATTTTCAAATGTTGCATCTTTGAACGACAATCCACATTTGTACATGGATAAACACTTTTAGAGATAAAATTAGATGTTTAAAGTGATTTTCAAGCTTCCAGGGGCCCTAAACATAAGATTTGAGAAATGGGTAAAAGTGAATGAAAATGGCCAATTTACTCACTCTGAGGCCTTAAAAAGTGTTTCTCCTCAACGGGAAGTGAATTAAATAACATTTGTAGGCCTTTATTGTTCAAGCGAAAACGCCCGATTATTGACGAAAGAGATAACCACCCCCCTTACGACATGCTTCAGAAACGAAAAAAATGGTCCGTTTTCAAATGTTGCGTCTTTGAATGACAATCCACATTTGTACGTGGATAATCACTTTTAGAGCTAAAATTAGATGATTAAAGTGATTTTCAAGCTTCCAGGGGCCCTAAACACAAGATTTGAGAAATGGGTAAAAGTGAATGAAAATGGCCAATTTACTCACTCTGAGGCCTTAAAAAGTGTTTCTCCTCCACGGGAAGTGAATTAAATACCATTTGGAGGCCTTTATTGTTCAAGCGAAAACGCCTGATTTTTGATGAAAGAGATAACCACCCCCCCTTACGACATGCTTCCGAAACTAAAAAAATGGTTCATTTTCAAATGTTGCGTCTTTTGAACTACAATTAACATTGTACGTGGATAATCACTTTTAGAGATAAAATGAGATGTTTAAAGTGATTTTCAAGCTTCCAGGGGCCCTAAACACGAGATTTGAGAAATGGGTAAACGTGAATGAAAATGGCCAATTTACTCACTCTGCGGCCTTAAAAAGTGTTTCTCCTCCACGGAAAGTGAATAAAATAACATTTGGATGCCTTTATTGTTCAATCAAAAACGCCTGATTTTTGACGAAAGAGATAACCACCCCCCCTTACGACATGCTTCAGAAACTAAAAAAATGGTTCATTTTCAAATGTTGCGTCTTTGAACCACAATTAACATTTGTACGTGGATAAACACTTTTAGAGCTAAAATTAGATGTTTAAAGTGATTTTCAAGCTTCCAGGGGCCCTAAACGCGAGATTTAAGAAATGGGTAACCGTGAATGAAAATGGCCAATTTACTCACTCTGAGGCCTTAAAAAGTGTTTCTCCTCCACGGGAAGTGAATTAAATAACATTTGTAGGCCTTTATTGTTCAAGCGAAAACGCCCGATTATTGACGAAAGAGATAACCACCCCCCCTTACGACATGCTTCAGAAACGAAAAAAATGGTCCGTTTTCAAATGTTGCGTCTTTGAATGACAATCCACATTTGTACGTGGATAATCACTTTTAGAGCTAAAATTAGATGTTTAAAGTGATTTTCAAGCTTCCAGGGGCCCTAAACACAAGATATGAGGAATGGGTAAATATGAATGAAACTGGCCAATTTATTCACTCTGAGGCCTTAAAAAGTTTTTCTCCACTCCAGAAAGTGAATTAAATAACATTTGTAGGCCTTTATTGTTCAATCAAAAACGCCCGATTTTTGACGAAAGAGATAACCACCCCCCCTTACGACATGCTTCAGAAACTAAAAAAATGGTCCGTTTTCAAATGTTGCCTCTTTGAACTACAATTCACATTTGTACGTGGAAAAGCACTTTTAAAGATCAAATGAGATGTTTAAAGTGATTTTCATGCTTCCAGGGGCCTTAAACACAAGATTTGAGGAATGGGTAAAAGTGAATGAAAATGGCCAATTTACTCACTCTGAGGCATTAAAAAGTGTTTCTCCTCCACGGGAAGTGAATTAAATACCATTTGGAGGTCTTTATTGTTCAAGCGAAAACGCCTGATTTTTGATGAAAGAGATAACCACCCCCCCTTACGACATGCTTCTGAAACTGAAAAAATGGTTCATTTTCAAATGTTGCGTCTTTGAACCACAATTAACATTTGTACGTGGATAAACACTTTTAGAGCTAAAATTAGATGTTTAAAGTGATTTTCAAGCTTCCAGGGGCCCTAAACACGAGATTTGAGAAATGGGTAAACGTGAATGAAAATGGCCAATTTACTCACTCTGCGGCCTTAAAAAGTGTTTCTCCTCCACGGAAAGTGAATAAAATAACATTTTGATGCCTTTATTGTTCAATCAAAAACGCCCGTTTTTGGTGAAAAAGATAACCACCCCCCCTTACGACATGCTTCAGAAACGGAAAAAATGGTCCGTTTTCAAATGTTGCGTCTTTGAATGACAATCCACATTTGTACGTGGATAATCACTTTTAGAGCTAAAATTAGATGTTTAAAGTGATTTTCAAGCTTCCAGGGGCCCTAAACACAAGATTTGAGAAATGGGTAAAAGTGAATGAAAATGGCCAATTTACTCACTCTGAGGCCTTAAAAAGTGTTTCTCCTCCACGGGAAGTGAATTAAATACCATTTGGAGGCCTTTATTGTTCAAGCGAAAACGCCTGATTTTTGATGAAAGATATCCACCCCCCCTTACGACATGCTTCAGAAACTAAAAAAATGGTCTGTTTTCAAATGTTGCCTCTTTCAACTACAATTCACATTTGTACGTGGAAAAGCACTTTTAAAGATCAAATGAGATGTTTAAAGTGATTTTCATGCTTCCAGGGGCCTTAAACACAAGATTTGAGGAATGGGTAAAAGTGAATGAAAATGGCCAATTTACTCACTCTGAGGCCTTAAAAAGTGTTTCTCCTCTACGGGAAGTGAATTAAATAACATTTGTAGGCCTTTATTGTTCAAGCGAAAACGCCTGATTTTTTATGAAAGAGATAACCACCCCCCCTTACGACATGCTTCTGAAACTAAAAAAATGGTTCATTTTCAAATGTTGCGTCTTTGAACCACAATTAACATTGTACGTGGATAATCACTTTTAGAGATAAAATGAGATGTTTAAAGTGATTTTCAAGCTTCCAGGGGCCCTAAACACGAGATTTGAGAAGTGGGTAAACGTGAATGAAAATGGCCAATTTACTCACTCTGCGTTCTTAAAAAGTGTTTCTCCTCCACGGAAAGTGAATAAAATAGCATTTGGATGCCTTTATTGTTCAATCAAAAACGCCCGTTTTTTGGTGAAAAAGATAACTACCCCCCCTTACGACATGCTTCAGAAACAAAAAAAATGGTCCATTTTCAAATGTTGCGTCTTTGAACTACAATTCACATTTGTACGTGGATAATCACTTTTAGAGATAAAATTAGATGTTTAAAGTGATTTACAAGCTTCCAGGGGCCCTAAACACAAGATATGAGGAATGGGTAAATATGAATGAAAATGGCCAATTTATTCACTCTGAGGCCTTAAAAAGTTTTTCTCCACTCCAGAAAGTGAATTAAATAACATTTGTAGACCTTTATTGTTCAATCAAAAACGCCCGATTTTTGACGAAAGAGATAACCACCCCCCCTTATGACATGCTTCAGAAACAAAAAAAATGGTTCATTTTCAAATGTTGCATCTTTGAACGACAATCCACATTTGTACGTGGATAAACACTTTTAGAGATAAAATTAGATGTTTAAAGTGATTTTCAAGCTTCCAGGGGCCCTTAACACAAGATTGAGAAATGGGTAAAAGTGAATGAAAATGGCCAATTTACTCACTCTGAGGCCTTAAAAAGTGTTTCTCCTCCACGGAAAGTGAATAAAATAACATTTGGATGCCTTTATTGTTCAATCAAAAACGCCCGTTTTTTGGTGAAAAAGATAACCACCCCCCCTTACGACATGCTTCAGAAACGAAAAAAATGGTCCATTTTCAAATGTTGCGTCTTTGAACTACAATTCACATTTGTACGTGGAAAAGCACTTTTAAAGATCAAATGAGATGTTTAAAGTGATTTTCATGCTTCCAGGGGCCTTAAACACAAGATTTGAGGAATGGGTAAAAGTGAATGCAAATGGCCAATTTACTCACTCTGAGGCCTTAAAAAGTGTTTCTCCTCCACGGGAAGTGAATTAAATACCATTTGGAGGTCTTTATTGTTCAAGCGAAAACGCCTGATTTTTGATGAAAGAGATAACCACCCCCCCTTACGACATGCTTCTGAAACTGAAAAAATGGTTCATTTTCAAATGTTGCGTCTTTGAACCACAATTAACATTTGTACGTGGATAAACACTTTTAGAGCTAAAATTAGATGTTTAAAGTGATTTTCAAGCTTCCAGGGGCCCTAAACACAAGATTTGAGAAATGGGTAAAAGTGAATGAAAATGGCCAATTTACTCACTCTGAGGCCTTAAAAAGTGTTTCTCCTCCACGGGAAGAGAATTAAATACCATTTGGAGGTCTTTATTGTTCAAGCGAAAACGCCTGATTTTTGATGAAAGAGATAACCACCCCCCTTACGACATGCTTCTGAAACTGAAAAAATGGTTCATTTTCAAATGTTGCGTCTTTGAACCACAATTAACATTTGTACGTGGATAAACACTTTTAGAGCTAAAATTAGATGTTTAAAGTGATTTTCAAGCTTCCAGGGGCCCTAAACACAAGATTTGAGAAATGGGTAAAAGTGAATGAAAATGGCCAATTTACTCACTCTGAGGCCTTAAACAGTGTTTCTCCTCCACGGGAAGTGAATTAAATACCATTTGGAGGCCTTTATTGTTCAAGCGAAAACGCCTGATTTTTGATGAAAGAGATAACCACCCCCCCTTACGACATGCTTCTGAAACTAAAAAAATGGTTCATTTTCAAATGTTGCGTCTTTGAATGACAATCCACATTTGTACGTGGATAATCACTTTTAGAGCTAAAATTAGATGTTTAAAGTGATTTTCAAGCTTCCAGGGGCCCTAAACACAAGATTTGAGAAATGGGTAAAAGTGAATGAAAATGGCCAATTTACTCACTCTGAGGCCTTAAAAAGTGTTTCTCCTCCACGGGAAGTGAATTAAATACCATTTGGAGGCCTTTATTGTTCAAGCGAAAACGCCTGATTTTTGATGAAAGAGATAACCACCCCCCCTTACGACATGCTTCAGAAACTAAAAAAATGGTCTGTTTTCAAATGTAGCCTCTTTGAACTACAATTCACATTTGTACGTGGAAAAGCACTTTTAAAGATCAAATGAGATGTTTAAAGTGATTTTCATGCTTCCAGGGGCCTTAAACACAAGATTTGAGGTATGGGTAAAAGTGAATGAAAATGGCCAATTTACTCACTCTGAGGCCTTAAAAAGTGTTTCTCCTCCACGGGAAGTGAATTAAATACCATTATGAGGCCTTTATTGTTCAAGCGAAAACGCCTGATTTTTGATGAAAGAGATAACCACCCCCCCTTACGACATGCTTCAGAAACGAAAAAAATGTTCCATTTTCAAATGTAGCGTGTTTGAACTACAATTCACATTTGTACGTGGATGATCACTTTTAGAGATAAAATTAGATGTTTAAAGTGATTTACAAGCTTCCAGGGGCCCTAAACACAAGATATGAGGAATGGGTAAATATGAATGAAACTGGCCAATTTATTCACTCTGAGGCCTTAAAAAGTTTTTCTCCACTCCAGAAAGTGAATTAAAAACCATTTGTAGGCCTTTATTGTTCAATCAAAAACGCCCGATTTTTGACGAAAGAGATAACCACCCCCCCTTACGAGATGCTTCAGAAACTAAAAAAATGGTCCGTTTTCAAATGTTGCCTCTTTGAACTACAATTCACATTTGTACATGGAAAAGAGATGTTTAAAGTGATTTTCATGCTTCCAGGGGCCTTAAACACAAGATTTGAGGAATGGGTAAAAGTGAATGAAAATGGCCAATTTACTCACTCTGAGGCCTTAAACAGTGTTTCTCCTCCACGGGAAGTGAATTAAATAACATTTGTAGGCCTTTATTGTTCAAGCGAAAACGCCCGATTATTGACGAAAGAGATAACCACCCCCCCTTACGACATGCTTCAGAAACGAAAAAAATGGTCCGTTTTCAAATGTTGCATCTTTGAATGACAATCCACATTTGTACGTGGGTAATCACTTTTAGAGATAAAGTGAGATGTTTAAAGTGATTTTCAAGCTTCCAGGGGCCCTAAACACAAGATTTGAGAAATGGGTAAAAGTGAATGAAAATGGCCAATTTACTCACTCTGAGGCCTTAAAAAGTGTTTCTCCTCCACGGGAAGGGAATTAAATACCATTTGGAGGCCTTTATTGTTCAAGCGAAAACGCCTGATTTTTGATGAAAGAGATAACCACCCCCGCTTACGACATGCTTCTGAAACTAAAAAAATGGTTCATTTTCAAATGTTGCGTCTTTGAACTACAATTAACATTGTACGTGGATAATCACTTTTAGAGATAAAATGAGATGTTTAAAGTGATTTTCAAGCTTCCAGGGGCCCTAAACACGAGATTTGAGAAATGGGTAAACGTGAATGAAAATGGCCAATTTACTCACTCTGCGGCCTTAAAAAGTGTTTCTCCTCCACGGAAAGTGAATAAAATAACATTTGGATGCCTTTATTGTTCAATCAAAAACGCCCGTTTTTTGGTGAAAAAGATAACCACCCCCCCTTACGACATGCTTCAGAAACGGAAAAAATGGTCCATTTTCAAATGTTGCGTCTTTGAACTACAATTCACATTTGTACGTGGATGATCACTTTTAGAGATAAAATTAGATGTTTAAAGTGATATACAAGCTTCCAGGGGCCCTAAACACAAGATATGAGGAATGGGTAAATATGAATGAAAATGGCCAATTTATTCACTCCGAGGCCTTAAAAAGTTTTTCTCCACTCCAGAAAGTGAATTAAATAACATTTGTAGTCCTTTATTGTTCAATCAAAAACGCCCGATTTTTGACGAAAGAGATAACCACCCCCCCTTACGACATGCTTCAGAAACTAAAAAAATGGTCTGTTTTCAAATGTAGCCTCTTTGAACTACAATTCACATTTGTACGTGGAAAAGCCCTTTTAAAGATCAAATGAGACGTTTAAAGTGATTTTCATGCTTCCAGGGGCCTTAAACACAAGATTTGAGGTATGGGTAAAAGTGAATGAAAATGGCCAATTTACTCACTCTGAGGCCTTAAAAAGTGTTTCTCCTCCACGGGAAGTGAATTAAATACCATTATGAGGCCTTTATTGTTCAAGCGAAAACGCCTGATTTTTGATGAAAGAGATAACCACCCCCCCTTACGACATGCTTCTGAAACTAAAAAAATGGTTCATTTTCAAATGTTGCGTCTTTGAACTACAATTAACATTGTACGTGGATATTCACTTTTAGAGATAAAATGAGATGTTTAAAGTGATTTTCAAGCTTCCAGGGGCCCTAAACACGAGATTTGAGAAATGGGTAAACGTGAATGAAAATGGCCAATTTACTCACTCTGCGGCCTTAAAAAGTGTTTCTCCTCCACGGAAAGTAAATAAAATAACATTTGGATGCCTTTATTGTTCAATCAAAAACACCCGTTTTTTGGTGAAAAAGATAACCACCCCCCCTTACGACATGCTTCAGAAACGAAAAAAATGGTCCGTTTTCAAATGTTGCGTCTTTGAATGACAATCCACATTTGTACGTGGGTAATCACTTTGAGAGATAAAGTGAGATGTTTAAAGTGATTTTCAAGCTTCCAGGGGCCCTAAACACAAGATATGAGGAATGGGTAAATATGAATGAAACTGGCCAATTTATTCACTCTGAGGCCTTAAAAAGTTTTTCTCCACTCCAGAAAGTGAATTAAATAACATTTGTAGGCCTTTATTGTTCAATCAAAAACGCCCGATTTTTGACGAAAGAGATAACCACCCCCCCTTACGACATGCTTCAGAAACTAAAAAAATGGTCCGTTTTCAAATGTTGCCTCTTTGAACTACAATTCACATTTGTACGTGGAAAAACACTTTTAAAGATCAAATGAGATGTTTAAAGTGATTTTCATGCTTCCAGGGGCCTTAAACACAAGATTTGAGGAATGGGTAAAAGTGAATGAAAATGGCCAATTTACTCACTCTGAGGCCTTAAACAGTGTTTCTCCTCCACGGGAAGTGAATTAAATAACATTTGTAGGCCTTTATTGTTCAAGCGAATATGCCCGATTATTGACGAAAGAGATAACCACCCCCCCTTACGACATGCTTCAGAAACGAAAAAAATGGTCCGTTTTCAAATGTTGCGTCTTTGAATGACAATCCACATTTGTACGTGGGTAATCACTTTTAGAGATAAAGTGAGATGTTTAAAGTGATTTTCAAGCTTCCAGGGGCCCTAAACACAAGATTTGAGAAATGGGTAAAAGTGAATGAAAATGGCCAATTTACTCACTCTGAGGCCTTAAAAAGTGTTTCTCCTCCACGGGAAGTGAATTAAATACCATTTGGAGGCCTTTATTGTTCAAGCGAAAACGCCTGATTTTTGATGAAAGAGAAAACCACCCCCGCTTACGACATGCTTCTGAAACTAAAAAAATGGTTCATTTTCAAATGTTGCGTCTTTGAACTACAATTAACATTGTACGTGGATAATCACTTTTAGAGATAAAATGAGATGTTTAAAGTGATTTTCAAGCTTCCAGGGGCCCTAAACACGAGATTTGAGAAATGGGTAAACGTGAATGAAAATGGCCAATTTACTCACTCTGCGTTCTTAAAAAGTGTTTCTCCTCCACGGAAAGTGAATAAAATAGCATTTGGATGCCTTTATTGTTCAATCAAAAACGCCCGTTTTTTTGGTGAAAAAGATAACCACCCCCCCTTACGACATGCTTCAGAAACAAAAAAAATGGTCCATTTTCAAATGTTGCGTCTTTGAACTACAATTCACATTTGTACGTGGATAATCACTTTTAGAGATAAAATTAGATGTTTAAAGTGATTTACAAGCTTCCAGGGGCCCTAAACACAAGATATGAGGAATGGGTAAATATGAATGAAAATGGCCAATTTATTCACTCTGAGGCCTTAAAAAGTTTTTCTCCACTCCAGAAAGTGAATTAAATAACATTTGTAGACCTTTATTGTTCAATCAAAAACGCCCGATTTTTGACGAAAGAGATAACCACCCCCCCTTACGACATGCTTCAGAAACAAAAAAAAATGGTTCATTTTCAAATGTTGCATCTTTGAACGACAATCCACATTTGTACGTGGATAAACACTTTTAGAGATAAAATTAGATGTTTAAAGTGATTTTCAAGCTTCCAGGGGCCCTAAACACAAGATTTGAGAAATGGGTAAAAGTGAATGAAAATGGCCAATTTACTCACTCTGAGGCCTTAAAAAGTGTTTCTCCTCAACGTGAAGTGAATTAAGTAACATTTGTAGGCCTTTATTGTTCAAGTGAAAATGCCCGATTATTGACGAAAGAGATAACCACCCCCCCTTACGACATGCTTCAGAAACGAAAAAAATGGTCCGTTTTCAAATGTTGCGTCTTTGAATGACAATCCACATTTGTACGTGGATAATCACTTTTAGAGCTAAAATTAGATGTTTAAAGTGATTTTCAAGCTTCCAGGGGCCCTAAACACAAGATTTGAGAAATGGGTAAAAGTGAATGAAAATGGCCAATTTACTCACTCTGAGGCCTTAAAAAGTGTTTCTCCTCCACGGGAAGGGAATTAAATACCATTTGGAGGCCTTTATTGTTCAAGCGAAAACGCCTGATTTTTGATGAAAGAGATAACCACCCCCGCTTACGACATGCTTCTGAAACTAAAAAAATGGTTCATTTTCAAATGTTGCGTCTTTGAACTACAATTAACATTGTACGTGGATAATCACTTTTAGAGATAAAATGAGATGTTTAAAGTGATTTTCAAGCTTCCAGGGGCCCTAAACACAAGATTTGAGAAATGGGTAAAAGTGAATGAAAATGGCCAATTTACTCACTCTGAGGCCTTAAAAAGTGTTTCTCCTCCACGGGAAGAGAATTAAATACCATTTGGAGGTCTTTATTGTTCAAGCGAAAACGCCTGATTTTTGATGAAAGAGATAACCACCCCCCTTACGACATGCTTCTGAAACTGAAAAAATGGTTCATTTTCAAATGTTGCGTCTTTGAACCACAATTAACATTTGTACGTGGATAAACACTTTTAGAGCTAAAATTAGATGTTTAAAGTGATTTTCAAGCTTCCAGGGGCCCTAAACACAAGATTTGAGAAATGGGTAAAAGTGAATGAAAATGGCCAATTTACTCACTCTGAGGCCTTAAACAGTGTTTCTCCTCCACGGGAAGTGAATTAAATACCATTTGGAGGCCTTTATTGTTCAAGCGAAAACGCCTGATTTTTGATGAAAGAGATAACCACCCCCCCTTACGACATGCTTCTGAAACTAAAAAAATGGTTCATTTTCAAATGTTGCGTCTTTGAATGACAATCCACATTTGTACGTGGATAATCACTTTTAGAGCTAAAATTAGATGTTTAAAGTGATTTTCAAGCTTCCAGGGGCCCTAAACACAAGATTTGAGAAATGGGTAAAAGTGAATGAAAATGGCCAATTTACTCACTCTGAGGCCTTAAAAAGTGTTTCTCCTCCACGGGAAGTGAATTAAATACCATTTGGAGGCCTTTATTGTTCAAGCGAAAACGCCTGATTTTTGATGAAAGAGATAACCACCCCCCCTTACGACATGCTTCAGAAACTAAAAAAATGGTCTGTTTTCAAATGTAGCCTCTTTGAACTACAATTCACATTTGTACGTGGAAAAGCACTTTTAAAGATCAAATGAGATGTTTAAAGTGATTTTCATGCTTCCAGGGGCCTTAAACACAAGATTTGAGGTATGGGTAAAAGTGAATGAAAATGGCCAATTTACTCACTCTGAGGCCTTAAAAAGTGTTTCTCCTCCACGGGAAGTGAATTAAATACCATTATGAGGCCTTTATTGTTCAAGCGAAAACGCCTGATTTTTGATGAAAGAGATAACCACCCCCCCTTACGACATGCTTCAGAAACGAAAAAAATGTTCCATTTTCAAATGTAGCGTGTTTGAACTACAATTCACATTTGTACGTGGATGATCACTTTTAGAGATAAAATTAGATGTTTAAAGTGATTTACAAGCTTCCAGGGGCCCTAAACACAAGATATGAGGAATGGGTAAATATGAATGAAACTGGCCAATTTATTCACTCTGAGGCCTTAAAAAGTTTTTCTCCACTCCAGAAAGTGAATTAAAAACCATTTGTAGGCCTTTATTGTTCAATCAAAAACGCCCGATTTTTGACGAAAGAGATAACCACCCCCCCTTACGAGATGCTTCAGAAACTAAAAAAATGGTCCGTTTTCAAATGTTGCCTCTTTGAACTACAATTCACATTTGTACATGGAAAAGAGATGTTTAAAGTGATTTTCATGCTTCCAGGGGCCTTAAACACAAGATTTGAGGAATGGGTAAAAGTGAATGAAAATGGCCAATTTACTCACTCTGAGGCCTTAAACAGTGTTTCTCCTCCACGGGAAGTGAATTAAATAACATTTGTAGGCCTTTATTGTTCAAGCGAAAACGCCCGATTATTGACGAAAGAGATAACCACCCCCCCTTACGACATGCTTCAGAAACGAAAAAAATGGTCCGTTTTCAAATGTTGCATCTTTGAATGACAATCCACATTTGTACGTGGGTAATCACTTTTAGAGATAAAGTGAGATGTTTAAAGTGATTTTCAAGCTTCCAGGGGCCCTAAACACAAGATTTGAGAAATGGGTAAAAGTGAATGAAAATGGCCAATTTACTCACTCTGAGGCCTTAAAAAGTGTTTCTCCTCCACGGGAAGGGAATTAAATACCATTTGGAGGCCTTTATTGTTCAAGCGAAAACGCCTGATTTTTGATGAAAGAGATAACCACCCCCGCTTACGACATGCTTCTGAAACTAAAAAAATGGTTCATTTTCAAATGTTGCGTCTTTGAACTACAATTAACATTGTACGTGGATAATCACTTTTAGAGATAAAATGAGATGTTTAAAGTGATTTTCAAGCTTCCAGGGGCCCTAAACACGAGATTTGAGAAATGGGTAAACGTGAATGAAAATGGCCAATTTACTCACTCTGCGGCCTTAAAAAGTGTTTCTCCTCCACGGAAAGTGAATAAAATAACATTTGGATGCCTTTATTGTTCAATCAAAAACGCCCGTTTTTTGGTGAAAAAGATAACCACCCCCCCTTACGACATGCTTCAGAAACGGAAAAAATGGTCCATTTTCAAATGTTGCGTCTTTGAACTACAATTCACATTTGTACGTGGATGATCACTTTTAGAGATAAAATTAGATGTTTAAAGTGATATACAAGCTTCCAGGGGCCCTAAACACAAGATATGAGGAATGGGTAAATATGAATGAAAATGGCCAATTTATTCACTCCGAGGCCTTAAAAAGTTTTTCTCCACTCCAGAAAGTGAATTAAATAACATTTGTAGTCCTTTATTGTTCAATCAAAAACGCCCGATTTTTGACGAAAGAGATAACCACCCCCCCTTACGACATGCTTCAGAAACTAAAAAAATGGTCTGTTTTCAAATGTAGCCTCTTTGAACTACAATTCACATTTGTACGTGGAAAAGCCCTTTTAAAGATCAAATGAGACGTTTAAAGTGATTTTCATGCTTCCAGGGGCCTTAAACACAAGATTTGAGGTATGGGTAAAAGTGAATGAAAATGGCCAATTTACTCACTCTGAGGCCTTAAAAAGTGTTTCTCCTCCACGGGAAGTGAATTAAATACCATTATGAGGCCTTTATTGTTCAAGCGAAAACGCCTGATTTTTGATGAAAGAGATAACCACCCCCCCTTACGACATGCTTCTGAAACTAAAAAAATGGTTCATTTTCAAATGTTGCGTCTTTGAACTACAATTAACATTGTACGTGGATATTCACTTTTAGAGATAAAATGAGATGTTTAAAGTGATTTTCAAGCTTCCAGGGGCCCTAAACACGAGATTTGAGAAATGGGTAAACGTGAATGAAAATGGCCAATTTACTCACTCTGCGGCCTTAAAAAGTGTTTCTCCTCCACGGAAAGTAAATAAAATAACATTTGGATGCCTTTATTGTTCAATCAAAAACACCCGTTTTTTGGTGAAAAAGATAACCACCCCCCCTTACGACATGCTTCAGAAACGAAAAAAATGGTCCGTTTTCAAATGTTGCGTCTTTGAATGACAATCCACATTTGTACGTGGGTAATCACTTTGAGAGATAAAGTGAGATGTTTAAAGTGATTTTCAAGCTTCCAGGGGCCCTAAACACAAGATATGAGGAATGGGTAAATATGAATGAAACTGGCCAATTTATTCACTCTGAGGCCTTAAAAAGTTTTTCTCCACTCCAGAAAGTGAATTAAATAACATTTGTAGGCCTTTATTGTTCAATCAAAAACGCCCGATTTTTGACGAAAGAGATAACCACCCCCCCTTACGACATGCTTCAGAAACTAAAAAAATGGTCCGTTTTCAAATGTTGCCTCTTTGAACTACAATTCACATTTGTACGTGGAAAAACACTTTTAAAGATCAAATGAGATGTTTAAAGTGATTTTCATGCTTCCAGGGGCCTTAAACACAAGATTTGAGGAATGGGTAAAAGTGAATGAAAATGGCCAATTTACTCACTCTGAGGCCTTAAACAGTGTTTCTCCTCCACGGGAAGTGAATTAAATAACATTTGTAGGCCTTTATTGTTCAAGCGAATATGCCCGATTATTGACGAAAGAGATAACCACCCCCCCTTACGACATGCTTCAGAAACGAAAAAAATGGTCCGTTTTCAAATGTTGCGTCTTTGAATGACAATCCACATTTGTACGTGGGTAATCACTTTTAGAGATAAAGTGAGATGTTTAAAGTGATTTTCAAGCTTCCAGGGGCCCTAAACACAAGATTTGAGAAATGGGTAAAAGTGAATGAAAATGGCCAATTTACTCACTCTGAGGCCTTAAAAAGTGTTTCTCCTCCACGGGAAGTGAATTAAATACCATTTGGAGGCCTTTATTGTTCAAGCGAAAACGCCTGATTTTTGATGAAAGAGAAAACCACCCCCGCTTACGACATGCTTCTGAAACTAAAAAAATGGTTCATTTTCAAATGTTGCGTCTTTGAACTACAATTAACATTGTACGTGGATAATCACTTTTAGAGATAAAATGAGATGTTTAAAGTGATTTTCAAGCTTCCAGGGGCCCTAAACACGAGATTTGAGAAATGGGTAAACGTGAATGAAAATGGCCAATTTACTCACTCTGCGTTCTTAAAAAGTGTTTCTCCTCCACGGAAAGTGAATAAAATAGCATTTGGATGCCTTTATTGTTCAATCAAAAACGCCCGTTTTTTTGGTGAAAAAGATAACCACCCCCCCTTACGACATGCTTCAGAAACAAAAAAAATGGTCCATTTTCAAATGTTGCGTCTTTGAACTACAATTCACATTTGTACGTGGATAATCACTTTTAGAGATAAAATTAGATGTTTAAAGTGATTTACAAGCTTCCAGGGGCCCTAAACACAAGATATGAGGAATGGGTAAATATGAATGAAAATGGCCAATTTATTCACTCTGAGGCCTTAAAAAGTTTTTCTCCACTCCAGAAAGTGAATTAAATAACATTTGTAGACCTTTATTGTTCAATCAAAAACGCCCGATTTTTGACGAAAGAGATAACCACCCCCCCTTACGACATGCTTCAGAAACAAAAAAAAATGGTTCATTTTCAAATGTTGCATCTTTGAACGACAATCCACATTTGTACGTGGATAAACACTTTTAGAGATAAAATTAGATGTTTAAAGTGATTTTCAAGCTTCCAGGGGCCCTAAACACAAGATTTGAGAAATGGGTAAAAGTGAATGAAAATGGCCAATTTACTCACTCTGAGGCCTTAAAAAGTGTTTCTCCTCAACGTGAAGTGAATTAAGTAACATTTGTAGGCCTTTATTGTTCAAGTGAAAATGCCCGATTATTGACGAAAGAGATAACCACCCCCCCTTACGACATGCTTCAGAAACGAAAAAAATGGTCCGTTTTCAAATGTTGCGTCTTTGAATGACAATCCACATTTGTACGTGGATAATCACTTTTAGAGCTAAAATTAGATGTTTAAAGTGATTTTCAAGCTTCCAGGGGCCCTAAACACAAGATTTGAGAAATGGGTAAAAGTGAATGAAAATGGCCAATTTACTCACTCTGAGGCCTTAAAAAGTGTTTCTCCTCCACGGGAAGGGAATTAAATACCATTTGGAGGCCTTTATTGTTCAAGCGAAAACGCCTGATTTTTGATGAAAGAGATAACCACCCCCGCTTACGACATGCTTCTGAAACTAAAAAAATGGTTCATTTTCAAATGTTGCGTCTTTGAACTACAATTAACATTGTACGTGGATAATCACTTTTAGAGATAAAATGAGATGTTTAAAGTGATTTTCAAGCTTCCAGGGGCCCTAAACACGAGATTTGAGAAATGGGTAAACGTGAATGAAAATGGCCAATTTACTCACTCTGCGGCCTTAAAAAGTGTTTCTCCTCCACGGAAAGTGAATAAAATAACATTTGGATGCCTTTATTGTTCAATCAAAAACGCCCGTTTTTTGGTGAAAAAGATAACCACCCCCCCTTACGACATGCTTCAGAAACGGAAAAAATGGTCCATTTTCAAATGTTGCGTCTTTGAACTACAATTCACATTTGTACGTGGATGATCACTTTTAGAGATAAAATTAGATGTTTAAAGTGATATACAAGCTTCCAGGGGCCCTAAACACAAGATATGAGGAATGGGTAAATATGAATGAAACTGGCCAATTTATTCACTCTGAGGCCTTAAAAAGTTTTTCTCCACTCCAGAAAGTGAATTAAATAACATTTGTAGGCCTTTATTGTTCAATCAAAAACGCCCGATTTTTGACGAAAGAGATAACCACCCCCCCTTACGACATGCTTCAGAAACTAAAAAAATGGTCCGTTTTCAAATGTTGCCTCTTTGAACTACAATTCACATTTGTACGTGGAAAAACACTTTTAAAGATCAAATGAGATGTTTAAAGTGATTTTCATGCTTCCAGGGGCCTTAAACACAAGATTTGAGGAATGGGTAAAAGTGAATGAAAATGGCCAATTTACTCACTCTGAGGCCTTAAACAGTGTTTCTCCTCCACGGGAAGTGAATTAAATAACATTTGTAGGCCTTTATTGTTCAAGCGAAAACGCCCGATTATTGACGAAAGAGATAACCACCCCCCCTTACGACATGCTTCAGAAACGAAAAAAATGGTCCGTTTTCAGATGTTGCGTCTTTGAATGACAATCCACATTTGTACTTGGGTAATCACTTTTAGAGATAAAGTGAGATGTTTAAAGTGATTTTCAAGCTTCCAGGGGCCCTAAACACAAGATTTGAGAAATGGGTAAAAGTGAATGAAAATGGCCAATTTACTCACTCTGAGGCCTTAAAAAGTGTTTCTCCTCCACGGGAAGTGAATTAAATACCATTTGGAGGCCTTTATTGTTCAAGCGAAAACGCCTGATTTTTGATGAAAGAGAAAACCACCCCCGCTTACGACATGCTTCTGAAACTAAAAAAATGGTTCATTTTCAAATGTTGCGTCTTTGAACTACAATTAACATTGTACATGGATAATCACTTTTAGAGATTAAATGAGATGTTTAAAGTGATTTTCAAGCTTCCAGGGGCCCTAAACACGAGATTTGAGAAATGGGTAAACGTGAATGAAAATGGCCAATTTACTCACTCTGCGGCCTTAAAAAGTGTTTCTCCTCCACAGAAAGTGAATAAAATAACATTTGGATGCCTTTATTGTTCAATCAAAAACGCCCGTTTTTTGGTGAAAAAGATAACCACCCCCCCTTACGACATGCTTCAGAAACGAAAAAAATGGTCCATTTTCAAATGTTGCGTCTTTGAACTACAATTCACATTTGTACATGGAAAAGCACTTTTAAAGATCAAATGAGATGTTTAAAGTGATTTTCATGCTTCCAGGGGCCTTAAACACAAGATTTGAGGAATGGGTAAAAGTGAATGAAAATGGCCAATTTACTCACTCTGAGGCCTTAAAAAGTGTTTCTCCTCAACGGGAAGTGAATTAAATAACATTTGTAGGCCTTTATTGTTCAAGCGAAAACGCCCGATTATTGACGAAAGAGATAACCACCCCCCCTTACGACATGCTTCAGAAACGAAAAAAATGGTCCGTTTTCAAATGTTGCGTCTTTGAATGACAATCCACATTTGTACGTGGGTAATCACTTTTAGAGATAAAGTGAGATGTTTAAAGTGATTTTCAAGCTTCCAGGGGCCCTAAACACAAGATTTGAGGAATGGGTAAAAGTGAATGAAAATGGCCAATTTACTCACTCTGAGGCCTTAAAAAGTGTTTCTCCTCCACGGGAAGTGAATTAAATAACATTTGTAGGCCTTTATTGTTCAAGCGAAAACGCCTGATTTTTGATGAAAGAGATAACAGCCCCCCCTTACGACATGCTTCTGAAACTAAAAAAATGGTTCATTTTCAAATGTTGCGTCTTTGAACCACAATTAACATTGTACGTGGATAATCACTCTTAGAGATAAAATGAGATGTTTAAAGTGATTTTCAAGCTTCCAGGGGCCCTAAACACGAGATTTGAGAAATGGGTAAACGTGAATGAAAATGGCCAATTTACTCACTCTGCGTTCTTAAAAAGTGTTTCTCCTCCACGGAAAGTGAATAAAATAGCATTTGGATGCCTTTATTGTTCAATCAAAAACACCCGTTTTTTGGTGAAAAAGATAACCCCCCCTTACGACATGCTTCAGAAACAAAAAAAATGGTCCATTTTCAAATGTTGCGTCTTTGAACTACAATTCACATTTGTACGTGGATAATCACTTTTAGAGATAAAATTAGATGTTTAAAGTGATTTACAAGCTTCCAGGGGCCCTAAACACAAGATATGAGGAATGGGTAAATATGAATGAAAATGGCCAATTTATTCACTCTGAGGCCTTAAAAAGTTTTTCTCCACTCCAGAAAGTGAATTAAATAACATTTGTAGACCTTTATTGTTCAATCAAAAACGCCCGATTTTTGACGAAAGAGATAACCACCCCCCCTTACGACATGCTTCAGAAACAAAAAAAATGGTTCATTTTCAAATGTTGCATCTTTGAACGACAATCCACATTTGTACATGGATAAACACTTTTAGAGATAAAATTAGATGTTTAAAGTGATTTTCAAGCTTCCAGGGGCCCTAAACATAAGATTTGAGAAATGGGTAAAAGTGAATGAAAATGGCCAATTTACTCACTCTGAGGCCTTAAAAAGTGTTTCTCCTCAACGGGAAGTGAATTAAATAACATTTGTAGGCCTTTATTGTTCAAGCGAAAACGCCTGATTATTGACGAAAGAGATAACCACCCCCCTTACGACATGCTTCAGAAACGAAAAAAATGGTCCGTTTTCAAATGTTGCGTCTTTGAATGACAATCCACATTTGTACGTGGATAATCACTTTTAGAGCTAAAATTAGATGTTTAAAGTGATTTTCAAGCTTCCAGGGGCCCTAAACACAAGATTTGAGAAATGGGTAAAAGTGAATGAAAATGGCCAATTTACTCACTCTGAGGCCTTAAAAAGTGTTTCTCCTCCACGGGAAGTGAATTAAATACCATTTGGAGGCCTTTATTGTTCAAGCGAAAACGCCTGATTTTTGATGAAAGAGATAACCACCCCCCCTTACGACATGCTTCCGAAACTAAAAAAATGGTTCATTTTCAAATGTTGCGTCTTTTGAACTACAATTAACATTGTACGTGGATAATCACTTTTAGAGATAAAATGAGATGTTTAAAGTGATTTTCAAGCTTCCAGGGGCCCTAAACACGAGATTTGAGAAATGGGTAAACGTGAATGAAAATGGCCAATTTACTCACTCTGCGGCCTTAAAAAGTGTTTCTCCTCCACGGAAAGTGAATAAAATAACATTTGGATGCCTTTATTGTTCAATCAAAAACGCCTGATTTTTGACGAAAGAGATAACCACCCCCCCTTACGACATGCTTCAGAAACTAAAAAAATGGTTCATTTTCAAATGTTGCGTCTTTGAACCACAATTAACATTTGTACGTGGATAAACACTTTTAGAGCTAAAATTAGATGTTTAAAGTGATTTTCAAGCTTCCAGGGGCCCTAAACGCGAGATTTAAGAAATGGGTAACCGTGAATGAAAATGGCCAATTTACTCACTCTGAGGCCTTAAAAAGTGTTTCTCCTCCACGGGAAGTGAATTAAATAACATTTGTAGGCCTTTATTGTTCAAGCGAAAACGCCCGATTATTGACGAAAGAGATAACCACCCCCCCTTACGACATGCTTCAGAAACGAAAAAAATGGTCCGTTTTCAAATGTTGCGTCTTTGAATGACAATCCACATTTGTACGTGGATAATCACTTTTAGAGCTAAAATTAGATGTTTAAATTGATTTTCAAGCTTCCAGGGGCCCTAAACACAAGATATGAGGAATGGGTAAATATGAATGAAACTGGCCAATTTATTCACTCTGAGGCCTTAAAAAGTTTTTCTCCACTCCAGAAAGTGAATTAAATAACATTTGTAGGCCTTTATTGTTCAATCAAAAACGCCCGATTTTTGACGAAAGAGATAACCACCCCCCCTTACGACATGCTTCAGAAACTAAAAAAATGGTCCGTTTTCAAATGTTGCCTCTTTGAACTACAATTCACATTTGTACGTGGAAAAGCACTTTTAAAGATCAAATGAGATGTTTAAAGTGATTTTCATGCTTCCAGGGGCCTTAAACACAAGATTTGAGGAATGGGTAAAAGTGAATGAAAATGGCCAATTTACTCACTCTGAGGCCTTAAAAAGTGTTTCTCCTCCACGGGAAGTGAATTAAATACCATTTGGAGGTCTTTATTGTTCAAGCGAAAACGCCTGATTTTTGATGAAAGAGATAACCACCCCCCCTTACGACATGCTTCTGAAACTGAAAAAATGGTTCATTTTCAAATGTTGCGTCTTTGAACCACAATTAACATTTGTACGTGGATAAACACTTTTAGAGCTAAAATTAGATGTTTAAAGTGATTTTCAAGCTTCCAGGGGCCCTAAACACGAGATTTGAGAAATGGGTAAACGTGAATGAAAATGGCCAATTTACTCACTCTGCGGCCTTAAAAAGTGTTTCTCCTCCACGGAAAGTGAATAAAATAACATTTTGATGCCTTTATTGTTCAATCAAAAACGCCCGTTTTTGGTGAAAAAGATAACCACCCCCCCTTACGACATGCTTCAGAAACGGAAAAAATGGTCCGTTTTCAAATGTTGCGTCTTTGAATGACAATCCACATTTGTACGTGGATAATCACTTTTAGAGCTAAAATTAGATGTTTAAAGTGATTTTCAAGCTTCCAGGGGCCCTAAACACAAGATTTGAGAAATGGGTAAAAGTGAATGAAAATGGCCAATTTACTCACTCTGAGGCCTTAAAAAGTGTTTCTCCTCCACGGGAAGTGAATTAAATACCATTTGGAGGCCTTTATTGTTCAAGCGAAAACGCCTGATTTTTGATGAAAGATATCCACCCCCCCTTACGACATGCTTCAGAAACTAAAAAAATGGTCTGTTTTCAAATGTTGCCTCTTTCAACTACAATTCACATTTGTACGTGGAAAAGCACTTTTAAAGATCAAATGAGATGTTTAAAGTGATTTTCATGCTTCCAGGGGCCTTAAACACAAGATTTGAGGAATGGGTAAAAGTGAATGAAAATGGCCAATTTACTCACTCTGAGGCCTTAAAAAGTGTTTCTCCTCTACGGGAAGTGAATTAAATAACATTTGTAGGCCTTTATTGTTCAAGCGAAAACGCCTGATTTTTTATGAAAGAGATAACCACCCCCCTTACGACATGCTTCTGAAACTAAAAAAATGGTTCATTTTCAAATGTTGCGTCTTTGAACCACAATTAACATTGTACGTGGATAATCACTTTTAGAGATAAAATGAGATGTTTAAAGTGATTTTCAAGCTTCCAGGGGCCCTAAACACGAGATTTGAGAAGTGGGTAAACGTGAATGAAAATGGCCAATTTACTCACTCTGCGTTCTTAAAAAGTGTTTCTCCTCCACGGAAAGTGAATAAAACAGCATTTGGATGCCTTTATTGTTCAATCAAAAACGCCCGTTTTTTGGTGAAAAAGATAACTACCCCCCCTTACGACATGCTTCAGAAACAAAAAAAATGGTCCATTTTCAAATGTTGCGTCTTTGAACTACAATTCACATTTGTACGTGGATAATCACTTTTAGAGATAAAATTAGATGTTTAAAGTGATTTACAAGCTTCCAGGGGCCCTAAACACAAGATATGAGGAATGGGTAAATATGAATGAAAATGGCCAATTTATTCACTCTGAGGCCTTAAAAAGTTTTTCTCCACTCCAGAAAGTGAATTAAATAACATTTGTAGACCTTTATTGTTCAATCAAAAACGCCCGATTTTTGACGAAAGAGATAACCACCCCCCCTTATGACATGCTTCAGAAACAAAAAAAATGGTTCATTTTCAAATGTTGCATCTTTGAACGACAATCCACATTTGTACGTGGATAAACACTTTTAGAGATAAAATTAGATGTTTAAAGTGATTTTCAAGCTTCCAGGGGCCCTTAACACAAGATTGAGAAATGGGTAAAAGTGAATGAAAATGGCCAATTTACTCACTCTGGGGCCTTAAAAAGTGTTTCTCCTCCACGGAAAGTGAATAAAATAACATTTGGATGCCTTTATTGTTCAATCAAAAACGCCCGTTTTTTGGTGAAAAAGATAACCACCCCCCCTTACGACATGCTTCAGAAACGAAAAAAATGGTCCATTTTCAAATGTTGCGTCTTTGAACTACAATTCACATTTGTACGTGGAAAAGCACTTTTAAAGATCAAATGAGATGTTTAAAGTGATTTTCATGCTTCCAGGGGCCTTAAACACAAGATTTGAGGAATGGGTAAAAGTGAATGCAAATGGCCAATTTACTCACTCTGAGGCCTTAAAAAGTGTTTCTCCTCCACGGGAAGTGAATTAAATACCATTTGGAGGTCTTTATTGTTCAAGCGAAAACGCCTGATTTTTGATGAAAGAGATAACCACCCCCCCTTACGACATGCTTCTGAAACTGAAAAAATGGTTCATTTTCAAATGTTGCGTCTTTGAACCACAATTAACATTTGTACGTGGATAAACACTTTTAGAGCTAAAATTAGATGTTTAAAGTGATTTTCAAGCTTCCAGGGGCCCTAAACACAAGATTTGAGAAATGGGTAAAAGTGAATGAAAATGGCCAATTTACTCACTCTGAGGCCTTAAAAAGTGTTTCTCCTCCACGGGAAGAGAATTAAATACCATTTGGAGGTCTTTATTGTTCAAGCGAAAACGCCTGATTTTTGATGAAAGAGATAACCACCCCCCTTACGACATGCTTCTGAAACTGAAAAAATGGTTCATTTTCAAATGTTGCGTCTTTGAACCACAATTAACATTTGTACGTGGATAAACACTTTTAGAGCTAAAATTAGATGTTTAAAGTGATTTTCAAGCTTCCAGGGGCCCTAAACACAAGATTTGAGAAATGGGTAAAAGTGAATGAAAATGGCCAATTTACTCACTCTGAGGCCTTAAACAGTGTTTCTCCTCCACGGGAAGTGAATTAAATACCATTTGGAGGCCTTTATTGTTCAAGCGAAAACGCCTGATTTTTGATGAAAGAGATAACCACCCCCCCTTACGACATGCTTCTGAAACTAAAAAAATGGTTCATTTTCAAATGTTGCGTCTTTGAATGACAATCCACATTTGTACGTGGATAATCACTTTTAGAGCTAAAATTAGATGTTTAAAGTGATTTTCAAGCTTCCAGGGGCCCTAAACACAAGATTTGAGAAATGGGTAAAAGTGAATGAAAATGGCCAATTTACTCACTCTGAGGCCTTAAAAAGTGTTTCTCCTCCACGGGAAGTGAATTAAATACCATTTGGAGGCCTTTATTGTTCAAGCGAAAACGCCTGATTTTTGATGAAAGAGATAACCACCCCCCCTTACGACATGCTTCAGAAACTAAAAAAATGGTCTGTTTTCAAATGTAGCCTCTTTGAACTACAATTCACATTTGTACGTGGAAAAGCACTTTTAAAGATCAAATGAGATGTTTAAAGTGATTTTCATGCTTCCAGGGGCCTTAAACACAAGATTTGAGGTATGGGTAAAAGTGAATGAAAATGGCCAATTTACTCACTCTGAGGCCTTAAAAAGTGTTTCTCCTCCACGGGAAGTGAATTAAATACCATTATGAGGCCTTTATTGTTCAAGCGAAAACGCCTGATTTTTGATGAAAGAGATAACCACCCCCCCTTACGACATGCTTCAGAAACGAAAAAAATGTTCCATTTTCAAATGTAGCGTGTTTGAACTACAATTCACATTTGTACGTGGATGATCACTTTTAGAGATAAAATTAGATGTTTAAAGTGATTTACAAGCTTCCAGGGGCCCTAAACACAAGATATGAGGAATGGGTAAATATGAATGAAACTGGCCAATTTATTCACTCTGAGGCCTTAAAAAGTTTTTCTCCACTCCAGAAAGTGAATTAAAAACCATTTGTAGGCCTTTATTGTTCAATCAAAAACGCCCGATTTTTGACGAAAGAGATAACCACCCCCCCTTACGAGATGCTTCAGAAACTAAAAAAATGGTCCGTTTTCAAATGTTGCCTCTTTGAACTACAATTCACATTTGTACATGGAAAAGAGATGTTTAAAGTGATTTTCATGCTTCCAGGGGCCTTAAACACAAGATTTGAGGAATGGGTAAAAGTGAATGAAAATGGCCAATTTACTCACTCTGAGGCCTTAAACAGTGTTTCTCCTCCACGGGAAGTGAATTAAATAACATTTGTAGGCCTTTATTGTTCAAGCGAAAACGCCCGATTATTGACGAAAGAGATAACCACCCCCCCTTACGACATGCTTCAGAAACGAAAAAAATGGTCCGTTTTCAAATGTTGCATCTTTGAATGACAATCCACATTTGTACGTGGGTAATCACTTTTAGAGATAAAGTGAGATGTTTAAAGTGATTTTCAAGCTTCCAGGGGCCCTAAACACAAGATTTGAGAAATGGGTAAAAGTGAATGAAAATGGCCAATTTACTCACTCTGAGGCCTTAAAAAGTGTTTCTCCTCCACGGGAAGGGAATTAAATACCATTTGGAGGCCTTTATTGTTCAAGCGAAAACGCCTGATTTTTGATGAAAGAGATAACCACCCCCGCTTACGACATGCTTCTGAAACTAAAAAAATGGTTCATTTTCAAATGTTGCGTCTTTGAACTACAATTAACATTGTACGTGGATAATCACTTTTAGAGATAAAATGAGATGTTTAAAGTGATTTTCAAGCTTCCAGGGGCCCTAAACACGAGATTTGAGAAATGGGTAAACGTGAATGAAAATGGCCAATTTACTCACTCTGCGGCCTTAAAAAGTGTTTCTCCTCCACGGAAAGTGAATAAAATAACATTTGGATGCCTTTATTGTTCAATCAAAAACGCCCGTTTTTTGGTGAAAAAGATAACCACCCCCCCTTACGACATGCTTCAGAAACGGAAAAAATGGTCCATTTTCAAATGTTGCGTCTTTGAACTACAATTCACATTTGTACGTGGATGATCACTTTTAGAGATAAAATTAGATGTTTAAAGTGATATACAAGCTTCCAGGGGCCCTAAACACAAGATATGAGGAATGGGTAAATATGAATGAAAATGGCCAATTTATTCACTCCGAGGCCTTAAAAAGTTTTTCTCCACTCCAGAAAGTGAATTAAATAACATTTGTAGTCCTTTATTGTTCAATCAAAAACGCCCGATTTTTGACGAAAGAGATAACCACCCCCCCTTACGACATGCTTCAGAAACTAAAAAAATGGTCTGTTTTCAAATGTAGCCTCTTTGAACTACAATTCACATTTGTACGTGGAAAAGCCCTTTTAAAGATCAAATGAGACGTTTAAAGTGATTTTCATGCTTCCAGGGGCCTTAAACACAAGATTTGAGGTATGGGTAAAAGTGAATGAAAATGGCCAATTTACTCACTCTGAGGCCTTAAAAAGTGTTTCTCCTCCACGGGAAGTGAATTAAATACCATTATGAGGCCTTTATTGTTCAAGCGAAAACGCCTGATTTTTGATGAAAGAGATAACCACCCCCCCTTACGACATGCTTCTGAAACTAAAAAAATGGTTCATTTTCAAATGTTGCGTCTTTGAACTACAATTAACATTGTACGTGGATATTCACTTTTAGAGATAAAATGAGATGTTTAAAGTGATTTTCAAGCTTCCAGGGGCCCTAAACACGAGATTTGAGAAATGGGTAAACGTGAATGAAAATGGCCAATTTACTCACTCTGCGGCCTTAAAAAGTGTTTCTCCTCCACGGAAAGTAAATAAAATAACATTTGGATGCCTTTATTGTTCAATCAAAAACACCCGTTTTTTGGTGAAAAAGATAACCACCCCCCCTTACGACATGCTTCAGAAACGAAAAAAATGGTCCGTTTTCAAATGTTGCGTCTTTGAATGACAATCCACATTTGTACGTGGGTAATCACTTTGAGAGATAAAGTGAGATGTTTAAAGTGATTTTCAAGCTTCCAGGGGCCCTAAACACAAGATATGAGGAATGGGTAAATATGAATGAAACTGGCCAATTTATTCACTCTGAGGCCTTAAAAAGTTTTTCTCCACTCCAGAAAGTGAATTAAATAACATTTGTAGGCCTTTATTGTTCAATCAAAAACGCCCGATTTTTGACGAAAGAGATAACCACCCCCCCTTACGACATGCTTCAGAAACTAAAAAAATGGTCCGTTTTCAAATGTTGCCTCTTTGAACTACAATTCACATTTGTACGTGGAAAAACACTTTTAAAGATCAAATGAGATGTTTAAAGTGATTTTCATGCTTCCAGGGGCCTTAAACACAAGATTTGAGGAATGGG
This sequence comes from Triturus cristatus, assembly GCF_964204655.1. Classification (NCBI taxonomy): domain Eukaryota; kingdom Metazoa; phylum Chordata; class Amphibia; order Caudata; family Salamandridae; genus Triturus; species Triturus cristatus. Next base: position 930,899,441 of record NC_140587.1, on the reverse strand, counting down.
TAAAAGTGAATGAAAATGGCCAATTTACTCACTCTGAGGCCTTAAACAGTGTTTCTCCTCCACGGGAAGTGAATTAAATAACATTTGTAGGCCTTTATTGTTCAAGCGAATATGCCCGATTATTGACGAAAGAGATAACCACCCCCCCTTACGACATGCTTCAGAAACGAAAAAAATGGTCCGTTTTCAAATGTTGCGTCTTTGAATGACAATCCACATTTGTACGTGGGTAATCACTTTTAGAGATAAAGTGAGATGTTTAAAGTGATTTTCAAGCTTCCAGGGGCCCTAAACACAAGATTTGAGAAATGGGTAAAAGTGAATGAAAATGGCCAATTTACTCACTCTGAGGCCTTAAAAAGTGTTTCTCCTCCACGGGAAGTGAATTAAATACCATTTGGAGGCCTTTATTGTTCAAGCGAAAACGCCTGATTTTTGATGAAAGAGAAAACCACCCCCGCTTACGACATGCTTCTGAAACTAAAAAAATGGTTCATTTTCAAATGTTGCGTCTTTGAACTACAATTAACATTGTACGTGGATAATCACTTTTAGAGATAAAATGAGATGTTTAAAGTGATTTTCAAGCTTCCAGGGGCCCTAAACACGAGATTTGAGAAATGGGTAAACGTGAATGAAAATGGCCAATTTACTCACTCTGCGTTCTTAAAAAGTGTTTCTCCTCCACGGAAAGTGAATAAAATAGCATTTGGATGCCTTTATTGTTCAATCAAAAACGCCCGTTTTTTTGGTGAAAAAGATAACCACCCCCCCTTACGACATGCTTCAGAAACAAAAAAAATGGTCCATTTTCAAATGTTGCGTCTTTGAACTACAATTCACATTTGTACGTGGATAATCACTTTTAGAGATAAAATTAGATGTTTAAAGTGATTTACAAGCTTCCAGGGGCCCTAAACACAAGATATGAGGAATGGGTAAATATGAATGAAAATGGCCAATTTATTCACTCTGAGGCCTTAAAAAGTTTTTCTCCACTCCAGAAAGTGAATTAAATAACATTTGTAGACCTTTATTGTTCAATCAAAAACGCCCGATTTTTGACGAAAGAGATAACCACCCCCCCTTACGACATGCTTCAGAAACAAAAAAAAATGGTTCATTTTCAAATGTTGCATCTTTGAACGACAATCCACATTTGTACGTGGATAAACACTTTTAGAGATAAAATTAGATGTTTAAAGTGATTTTCAAGCTTCCAGGGGCCCTAAACACAAGATTTGAGAAATGGGTAAAAGTGAATGAAAATGGCCAATTTACTCACTCTGAGGCCTTAAAAAGTGTTTCTCCTCAACGTGAAGTGAATTAAGTAACATTTGTAGGCCTTTATTGTTCAAGTGAAAATGCCCGATTATTGACGAAAGAGATAACCACCCCCCCTTACGACATGCTTCAGAAACGAAAAAAATGGTCCGTTTTCAAATGTTGCGTCTTTGAATGACAATCCACATTTGTACGTGGATAATCACTTTTAGAGCTAAAATTAGATGTTTAAAGTGATTTTCAAGCTTCCAGGGGCCCTAAACACGAGATTTGAGAAATGGGTAAACGTGAATGAAAATGGCCAATTTACTCACTCTGCGTTCTTAAAAAGTGTTTCTCCTCCACGGAAAGTGAATAAAATAGCATTTGGATGCCTTTATTGTTCAATCAAAAACGCCCGTTTTTTTGGTGAAAAAGATAACCACCCCCCCTTACGACATGCTTCAGAAACAAAAAAAATGGTCCATTTTCAAATGTTGCGTCTTTGAACTACAATTCACATTTGTACGTGGATAATCACTTTTAGAGATAAAATTAGATGTTTAAAGTGATTTACAAGCTTCCAGGGGCCCTAAACACAAGATATGAGGAATGGGTAAATATGAATGAAAATGGCCAATTTATTCACTCTGAGGCCTTAAAAAGTTTTTCTCCACTCCAGAAAGTGAATTAAATAACATTTGTAGACCTTTATTGTTCAATCAAAAACGCCCGATTTTTGACGAAAGAGATAACCACCCCCCCTTACGACATGCTTCAGAAACAAAAAAAAATGGTTCATTTTCAAATGTTGCATCTTTGAACGACAATCCACATTTGTACGTGGATAAACACTTTTAGAGATAAAATTAGATGTTTAAAGTGATTTTCAAGCTTCCAGGGGCCCTAAACACAAGATTTGAGAAATGGGTAAAAGTGAATGAAAATGGCCAATTTACTCACTCTGAGGCCTTAAAAAGTGTTTCTCCTCAACGTGAAGTGAATTAAGTAACATTTGTAGGCCTTTATTGTTCAAGTGAAAATGCCCGATTATTGACGAAAGAGATAACCACCCCCCCTTACGACATGCTTCAGAAACGAAAAAAATGGTCCGTTTTCAAATGTTGCGTCTTTGAATGACAATCCACATTTGTACGTGGATAATCACTTTTAGAGCTAAAATTAGATGTTTAAAGTGATTTTTAAGCTTCCAGGGGCCCTAAACACAAGATTTGAGAAATGGGTAAAAGTGAATGAAAATGGCCAATTTACTCACTCTGAGGCCTTAAAAAGTGTTTCTCCTCCACGGGAAGGGAATTAAATACCATTTGGAGGCCTTTATTGTTCAAGCGAAAACGCCTGATTTTTGATGAAAGAGATAACCACCCCCGCTTACGACATGCTTCTGAAACTAAAAAAATGGTTCATTTTCAAATGTTGCGTCTTTGAACTACAATTAACATTGTACGTGGATAATCACTTTTAGAGATAAAATGAGATGTTTAAAGTGATTTTCAAGCTTCCAGGGGCCCTAAACACGAGATTTGAGAAATGGGTAAACGTGAATGAAAATGGCCAATTTACTCACTCTGCGTTCTTAAAAAGTGTTTCTCCTCCACGGAAAGTGAATAAAATAGCATTTGGATGCCTTTATTGTTCAATCAAAAACGCCCGTTTTTTTGGTGAAAAAGATAACCACCCCCCCTTACGACATGCTTCAGAAACAAAAAAAATGGTCCATTTTCAAATGTTGCGTCTTTGAACTACAATTCACATTTGTACGTGGATAATCACTTTTAGAGATAAAATTAGATGTTTAAAGTGATTTACAAGCTTCCAGGGGCCCTAAACACAAGATATGAGGAATGGGTAAATATGAATGAAAATGGCCAATTTATTCACTCTGAGGCCTTAAAAAGTTTTTCTCCACTCCAGAAAGTGAATTAAATAACATTTGTAGACCTTTATTGTTCAATCAAAAACGCCCGATTTTTGACGAAAGAGATAACCACCCCCCCTTACGACATGCTTCAGAAACAAAAAAAAATGGTTCATTTTCAAATGTTGCATCTTTGAACGACAATCCACATTTGTACGTGGATAAACACTTTTAGAGATAAAATTAGATGTTTAAAGTGATTTTCAAGCTTCCAGGGGCCCTAAACACAAGATTTGAGAAATGGGTAAAAGTGAATGAAAATGGCCAATTTACTCACTCTGAGGCCTTAAAAAGTGTTTCTCCTCAACGTGAAGTGAATTAAGTAACATTTGTAGGCCTTTATTGTTCAAGTGAAAATGCCCGATTATTGACGAAAGAGATAACCACCCCCCCTTACGACATGCTTCTGAAACTAAAAAAATGGTTCATTTTCAAATGTTGCGTCTTTGAACTACAATTAACATTGTACGTGGATAATCACTTTTAGAGATAAAATGAGATGTTTAAAGTGATTTTCAAGCTTCCAGGGGCCCTAAACACGAGATTTGAGAAATGGGTAAACGTGAATGAAAATGGCCAATTTACTCACTCTGCGGCCTTAAAAAGTGTTTCTCCTCCACGGAAAGTGAATAAAATAACATTTGGATGCCTTTATTGTTCAATCAAAAACGCCCGTTTTTTGGTGAAAAAGATAACCACCCCCCCTTACGACATGCTTCAGAAACGGAAAAAATGGTCCATTTTCAAATGTTGCGTCTTTGAACTACAATTCACATTTGTACGTGGATGATCACTTTTAGAGATAAAATTAGATGTTTAAAGTGATATACAAGCTTCCAGGGGCCCTAAACACAAGATATGAGGAATGGGTAAATATGAATGAAACTGGCCAATTTATTCACTCTGAGGCCTTAAAAAGTTTTTCTCCACTCCAGAAAGTGAATTAAATAACATTTGTAGGCCTTTAATGTTCAATCAAAAACGCCCGATTTTTGACGAAAGAGATAACCACCCCCCCTTACGACATGCTTCAGAAACTAAAAAAATGGTCCGTTTTCAAATGTTGCCTCTTTGAACTACAATTCACATTTGTACGTGGAAAAACACTTTTAAAGATCAAATGAGATGTTTAAAGTGATTTTCATGCTTCCAGGGGCCTTAAACACAAGATTTGAGGAATGGGTAAAAGTGAATGAAAATGGCCAATTTACTCACTCTGAGGCCTTAAACAGTGTTTCTCCTCCACGGGAAGTGAATTAAATAACATTTGTAGGCCTTTATTGTTCAAGCGAAAACGCCCGATTATTGACGAAAGAGATAACCACCCCCCCTTACGACATGCTTCAGAAACGAAAAAAATGGTCCGTTTTCAGATGTTGCGTCTTTGAATGACAATCCACATTTGTACTTGGGTAATCACTTTTAGAGATAAAGTGAGATGTTTAAAGTGATTTTCAAGCTTCCAGGGGCCCTAAACACAAGATTTGAGAAATGGGTAAAAGTGAATGAAAATGGCCAATTTACTCACTCTGAGGCCTTAAAAAGTGTTTCTCCTCCACGGGAAGTGAATTAAATACCATTTGGAGGCCTTTATTGTTCAAGCGAAAACGCCTGATTTTTGATGAAAGAGAAAACCACCCCCGCTTACGACATGCTTCTGAAACTAAAAAAATGGTTCATTTTCAAATGTTGCGTCTTTGAACTACAATTAACATTGTACATGGATAATCACTTTTAGAGATTAAATGAGATGTTTAAAGTGATTTTCAAGCTTCCAGGGGCCCTAAACACGAGATTTGAGAAATGGGTAAACGTGAATGAAAATGGCCAATTTACTCACTCTGCGTTCTTAAAAAGTGTTTCTCCTCCACGGAAAGTGAATAAAATAGCATTTGGATGCCTTTATTGTTCAATCAAAAACGCCCGTTTTTTGGTGAAAAAGATAACCACCCCCCCTTACGACATGCTTCAGAAACAAAAAAAATGGTCCATTTTCAAATGTTGCGTCTTTGAACTACAATTCACATTTGTACGTGGATAATCACTTTTAGAGATAAAATTAGATGTTTAAAGTGATTTACAAGCTTCCAGGGGCCCTAAACACAAGATATGAGGAATGGGTAAATATGAATGAAAATGGCCAATTTATTCACTCTGAGGCCTTAAAAAGTTTTTCTCCACTCCAGAAAGTGAATTAAATAACATTTGTAGACCTTTATTGTTCAATCAAAAACGCCCGATTTTTGACGAAAGAGATAACCACCCCCCCTTACGACATGCTTCAGAAACAAAAAAAAAATGGTTCATTTTCAAATGTTGCATCTTTGAACGACAATCCACATTTGTACGTGGATAAACACTTTTAGAGATAAAATTAGATGTTTAAAGTGATTTTCAAGCTTCCAGGGGCCCTAAACACAAGATTTGAGAAATGGGTAAAAGTGAATGAAAATGGCCAATTTACTCACTCTGAGGCCTTAAAAAGTGTTTCTCCTCAACGTGAAGTGAATTAAGTAACATTTGTAGGCCTTTATTGTTCAAGTGAAAACGCCAGATTATTGACGAAAGAGATAACCACCCCCCCTTACGACATGCTTCAGAAACGAAAAAAATGGTCCATTTTCAAATGTTGCGTCTTTGAATGACAATCCACATTTGTACGTGGATAATCACTTTTAGAGCTAAAATTAGATGTTTAAAGTGATTTTCAAGCTTCCAGGGGCCCTAAACACAAGATTTGAGAAATGGGTAAAAGTGAATGAAAATGGCCAATTTACTCACTCTGAGGCCTTAAAAAGTGTTTCTCCTCCACGGAAAGTGAATAAAATAACATTTGGATGCCTTTATTGTTCAATCAAAAACGCCCGTTTTTTGGTGAAAAAGATAACCACCCCCCCTTACGACATGCTTCAGAAACGAAAAAAATGGTCCATTTTCAAATGTTGCGTCTTTGAACTACAATTCACATTTGTACGTGGAAAAGCACTTTTAAAGATCAAATGAGATGTTTAAAGTGATTTTCATGCTTCCAGGGGCCTTAAACACAAGATTTGAGGAATGGGTAAAAGTGAATGAAAATGGCCAATTTACTCACTCTGAGGCCTTAAACAGTGTTTCTCCTCCACGGGAAGTGAATTAAATACCATTTGGAGGCCTTTATTGTTCAAGCGAAAACGCCTGATTTTTGATGAAAGAGATAACCACCCCCCCTTACGACATGCTTCTGAAACTAAAAAAATGGTTCATTTTCAAATGTTGCGTCTTTGAATGACAATCCACATTTGTACGTGGATAATCACTTTTAGAGCTAAAATTAGATGTTTAAAGTGATTTTCAAGCTTCCAGGGGCCTTAAACACAAGATTTGAGAAATGGGTAAAAGTGAATGAAAATGGCCAATTTACTCACTCTGAGGCCTTAAACAGTGTTTCTCCTCCACGGGAAGTGAATTAAATACCATTTGGAGGCCTTTATTGTTCAAGCGAAAACGCCTGATTTTTGATGAAAGAGATAACCACCCCCCCTTACGACATGCTTCTGAAACTAAAAAAATGGTTCATTTTCAAATGTTGCGTCTTTGAATGACAATCCACATTTGTACGTGGATAATCACTTTTAGAGCTAAAATTAGACGTTTAAAGTGATTTTCAAGCTTCCAGGGGCCCTAAACACAAGATTTGAGAAATGGGTAAAAGTGAATGAAAATGGCCAATTTACTCACTCTGAGGCCTTAAACAGTGTTTCTCCTCCACGGGAAGTGAATTAAATACCATTTGGAGGCCTTTATTGTTCAAGCGAAAACGCCTGATTTTTGATGAAAGAGATAACCACCCCCCCTTACGACATGCTTCTGAAACTAAAAAAATGGTTCATTTTCAAATGTTGCGTCTTTGAATGACAATCCACATTTGTACGTGGATAATCACTTTTAGAGCTAAAATTAGATGTTTAAAGTGATTTTCAAGCTTCCAGGGGCCCTAAACACAAGATTTGAGAAATGGGTAAAAGTGAATGAAAATGGCCAATTTACTCACTCTGAGGCCTTAAAAAGTGTTTCTCCTCCACGGGAAGTGAATTAAATACCATTTGGAGGCCTTTATTGTTCAAGCGAAAACGCCTGATTTTTGATGAAAGAGATAACCACCCCCCCTTACGACATGCTTCAGAAACTAAAAAAATGGTCTGTTTTCAAATGTAGCCTCTTTGAACTACAATTCACATTTGTACGTGGAAAAGCACTTTTAAAGATCAAATGAGATGTTTAAAGTGATTTTCATGCTTCCAGGGGCCTTAAACACAAGATTTGAGGTATGGGTAAAAGTGAATGAAAATGGCCAATTTACTCACTCTGAGGCCTTAAAAAGTGTTTCTCCTCCACGGGAAGTGAATTAAATACCATTATGAGGCCTTTATTGTTCAAGCGAAAACGCCTGATTTTTGATGAAAGAGATAACCACCCCCCCTTACGACATGCTTCAGAAACGAAAAAAATGTTCCATTTTCAAATGTTGCGTCTTTGAACTACAATTCACATTTGTACGTGGATGATCACTTTTAGAGATAAAATTAGATGTTTAAAGTGATTTACAAGCTTCCAGGGGCCCTAAACACAAGATATGAGGAATGGGTAAATATGAATGAAACTGGCCAATTTATTCACTCTGAGGCCTTAAAAAGTTTTTCTCCACTCCAGAAAGTGAATTAAAAACCATTTGTAGGCCTTTATTGTTCAATCAAAAACGCCCGATTTTTGACGAAAGAGATAACCACCCCCCCTTACGAGATGCTTCAGAAACTAAAAAAATGGTCCGTTTTCAAATGTTGCCTCTTTGAACTACAATTCACATTTGTACGTGGAAAAGAGATGTTTAAAGTGATTTTCATGCTTCCAGGGGCCTTAAACACAAGATTTGAGGAATGGGTAAAAGTGAATGAAAATGGCCAATTTACTCACTCTGAGGCCTTAAACAGTGTTTCTCCTCCACGGGAAGTGAATTAAATAACATTTGTAGGCCTTTATTGTTCAAGCGAAAACGCCCGATTATTGACGAAAGAGATAACCACCCCCCCTTACGACATGCTTCAGAAACGAAAAAAATGGTCCGTTTTCAAATGTTGCATCTTTGAATGACAATCCACATTTGTACGTGGGTAGTCACTTTTAGAGATAAAGTGAGATGTTTAAAGTGATTTTCAAGCTTCCAGGGGCCCTAAACACAAGATTTGAGAAATGGGTAAAAGTGAATGAAAATGGCCAATTTACTCACTCTGAGGCCTTAAAAAGTGTTTCTCCTCCACGGGAAGTGAATTAAATACCATTTGGAGGCCTTTATTGTTCAAGCGAAAACGCCTGATTTTTGATGAAAGAGATAACCACCCCCGCTTACGACATGCTTCTGAAACTAAAAAAATGGTTCATTTTCAAATGTTGCGTCTTTGAACTACAATTAACATTGTACGTGGATAATCACTTTTAGAGATAAAATGAGATGTTTAAAGTGATTTTCAAGCTTCCAGGGGCCCTAAACACGAGATTTGAGAAATGGGTAAACGTGAATGAAAATGGCCAATTTACTCACTCTGCGGCCTTAAAAAGTGTTTCTCCTCCACGGAAAGTGAATAAAATAACATTTGGATGCCTTTATTGTTCAATCAAAAATGCCCATTTTTTGGTGAAAAAGATAACCACCCCCCCTTACGACATGCTTCAGAAACGGAAAAAATGGTCCATTTTCAAATGTTGCGTCTTTGAACTACAATTCACATTTGTACGTGGATGATCACTTTTAGAGATAAAATTAGATGTTTAAAGTGATATACAAGCTTCCAGGGGCCCTAAACACAAGATATGAGGAATGGGTAAATATGAATGAAAATGGCCAATTTATTCACTCCGAGGCCTTAAAAAGTTTTTCTCCACTCCAGAAAGTGAATTAAATAACATTTGTAGTCCTTTATTGTTCAATCAAAAATGCCCGATTTTTGACGAAAGAGATAACCACCCCCCCTTACGACATGCTTCAGAAACTAAAAAAAGGGTCTGTTTTCAAATGTAGCCTCTTTGAACTACAATTCACATTTGTACGTGGAAAAGCACTTTTAAAGATCAAATGAGATGTTTAAAGTGATTTTCATGCTTCCAGGGGCCTTAAACACAAGATTTGAGGTATGGGTAAAAGTGAATGAAAATGGCCAATTTACTCACTCTGAGGCCTTAAAAAGTGTTTCTCCTCCACGGGAAGAGAATTAAATACCATTATGAGGCCTTTATTGTTCAATCAAAAACGCCCGTTTTTTGGTGAAAAAGATAACCACCCCCCCTTACGACATGCTTCAGAAACGGAAAAAATGGTCCATTTTCAAATGTTGCGTCTTTGAACTACAATTCACATTTGTACGTGGATGATCACTTTTAGAGATAAAATTAGATGTTTAAAGTGATATACAAGCTTCCAGGGGCCCTAAACACAAGATATGAGGAATGGGTAAATATGAATGAAAATGGCCAATTTATTCACTCCGAGGCCTTAAAAAGTTTTTCTCCACTCCAGAAAGTGAATTAAATAACATTTGTAGTCCTTTATTGTTCAATCAAAAACGCCCGATTTTTGACGAAAGAGATAACCACCCCCCCTTACGACATGCTTCAGAAACTAAAAAAATGGTCTGTTTTCAAATGTAGCCTCTTTGAACTACAATTCACATTTGTACGTGGAAAAGCACTTTTAAAGATCAAATGAGATGTTTAAAGTGATTTTCATGCTTCCAGGGGCCTTAAACACAAGATTTGAGGTATGGGTAAAAGTGAATGAAAATGGCCAATTTACTCACTCTGAGGCCTTAAAAAGTGTTTCTCCTCCACGGGAAGTGAATTAAATACCATTATGAGGCCTTTATTGTTCAAGCGAAAACGCCTGATTTTTGATGAAAGAGATAACCACCCCCCCTTACGACATGCTTCTGAAACTAAAAAAATGGTTCATTTTCAAATGTTGCGTCTTTGAACTACAATTAACATTGTACGTGGATATTCACTTTTAGAGATAAAATGAGATGTTTAAAGTGATTTTCAAGCTTCCAGGGGCCCTAAACACGAGATTTGAGAAATGGGTAAACGTGAATGAAAATGGCCAATTTACTCACTCTGCGGCCTTAAAAAGTGTTTCTCCTCCACGGAAAGTAAATAAAATAACATTTGGATGCCTTTATTGTTCAATCAAAAACACCCGTTTTTTGGTGAAAAAGATAACCACCCCCCCTTACGACATGCTTCAGAAACGAAAAAAATGGTCCGTTTTCAAATGTTGCGTCTTTGAATGACAATCCACATTTGTACGTGGGTAATCACTTTGAGAGATAAAGTGAGATGTTTAAAGTGATTTTCAAGCTTCCAGGGGCCCTAAACACAAGATATGAGGAATGGGTAAATATGAATGAAACTGGCCAATTTATTCACTCTGAGGCCTTAAAAAGTTTTTCTCCACTCCAGAAAGTGAATTAAATAACATTTGTAGGCCTTTATTGTTCAATCAAAAACGCCCGATTTTTGACGAAAGAGATAACCACCCCCCCTTACGACATGCTTCAGAAACTAAAAAAATGGTCCGTTTTCAAATGTTGCCTCTTTGAACTACAATTCACATTTGTACGCGGAAAAACACTTTTAAAGATCAAATGAGATGTTTAAAGTGATTTTCATGCTTCCAGGGGCCTTAAACACAAGATTTGAGGAATGGGTAAAAGTGAATGAAAATGGCCAATTTACTCACTCTGAGGCCTTAAACAGTGTTTCTCCTCCACGGGAAGTGAATTAAATAACATTTGTAGGCCTTTATTGTTCAAGCGAAAACGCCCGATTATTGACGAAAGAGATAACCACCCCCCCTTACGACATGCTTCAGAAACGAAAAAAATGGTCCGTTTTCAAATGTTGCGTCTTTGAATGACAATCCACATTTGTACGTGGGTAATCACTTTTAGAGATAAAGTGAGATGTTTAAAGTGATTTTCAAGCTTCCAGGGGCCCTAAACACAAGATTTGAGAAATGGGTAAAAGTGAATGAAAATGGCCAATTTACTCACTCTGAGGCCTTAAAAAGTGTTTCTCCTCCACGGGAAGTGAATTAAATACCATTTGGAGGCCTTTATTGTTCAAGCGAAAACGCCTGATTTTTGATGAAAGAGAAAACCACCCCCGCTTACGACATGCTTCTGAAACTAAAAAAATGGTTCATTTTCAAATGTTGCGTCTTTGAACTACAATTAACATTGTACGTGGATAATCACTTTTAGAGATAAAATGAGATGTTTAAAGTGATTTTCAAGCTTCCAGGGGCCCTAAACACGAGATTTGAGAAATGGGTAAACGTGAATGAAAAGGGCCAATTTACTCACTCTGCGTTCTTAAAAAGTGTTTCTCCTCCACGGAAAGTGAATAAAATAGCATTTGGATGCCTTTATTGTTCAATCAAAAACGCCCGTTTTTTGGTGAAAAAGATAACCACCCCCCCTTACGACATGCTTCAGAAACAAAAAAAATGGTCCATTTTCAAATGTTGCGTCTTTGAACTACAATTCACATTTGTACGTGGATAATCACTTTTAGAGATAAAATTAGATGTTTAAAGTGATTTACAAGCTTCCAGGGGCCCTAAACACAAGATATGAGGAATGGGTAAATATGAATGAAAATGGCCAATTTATTCACTCTGAGGCCTTAAAAAGTTTTTCTCCACTCCAGAAAGTGAATTAAATAACATTTGTAGACCTTTATTGTTCAATCAAAAACGCCCGATTTTTGACGAAAGAGATAACCACCCCCCCCTTACGACATGCTTCAGAAACAAAAAAAATGGTTCATTTTCAAATGTTGCATCTTTGAACGACAATCCACATTTGTACGTGGATAAACACTTTTAGAGATAAAATTAGATGTTTAAAGTGATTTTCAAGCTTCCAGGGGCCCTAAACACAAGATTTGAGAAATGGGTAAAAGTGAATGAAAATGGCCAATTTACTCACTCTGAGGCCTTAAAAAGTGTTTCTCCTCAACGGGAAGTGAATTAAATAACATTTGTAGGCCATTATTGTTCAAGCGAAAACGCCCGATTATTGACGAAAGAGATAACCACCCCCCCCTTACGACATGCTTCAGAAACGAAAAAAATGGTCCGTTTTCAAATGTTGCGTCTTTGAATGACAATCCACATTTGTACGTGGATAATCACTTTTAGAGCTAAAAATTAGATGTTTAAAGTGATTTTCAAGCTTCCAGGGGCCCTAAACACAAGATTTGAGAAATGGGTAAAAGTGAATGAAAATGGCCAATTTACTCACTCTGAGGCCTTAAAAAGTGTTTCTCCTCCACGGGAAGTGAATTAAATACCATTTGGAGGCCTTTATTGTTCAAGCGAAAACGCCTGATTTTTGATGAAAGAGATAACCACCCCCCCTTACGACATGCTTCCGAAACTAAAAAAATGGTTAATTTTCAAATGTTGCGTCTTTTGAACTACAATTAACATTGTACGTGGATAATCACTTTTAGAGATAAAATGAGATGTTTAAAGTGATATTCAAGCTTCCAGGGGCCCTAAAGACGAGATTTGAGAAATGGGTAAACGTGAATGAAAATGGCCAATTTACTCACTCTGCGGCCTTAAAAAGTGTTTCTCCTCCACGGAAAGTGAATAAAATAACATTTGGATGCCTTTATTGTTCAATCAAAAACGCCCGTTTTTTGGTGAAAAAGATAACCACCCCCCCTTACGACATGCTTCAGAAACGAAAAAAATGGTCCATTTTCAAATGTTGCGTCTTTGAACTACAATTCACATTTGTACGTGGAAATGCACTTTTAAAGATCAAATGAGATGTTTAAAGTGATTTTCATGCTTCCAGGGGCCTTAAACACAAGATTTGAGGAATGGGTAAAAGTGAATGAAAATGGCCAATTTACTCACTCTGAGGCCTTAAAAAGTGTTTCTCCTCCACGGGAAGTGAATTAAATACCATTTGGAGGTCTTTATTGTTCAAGCGAAAACGCCTGATTTTTGATGAAAGAGATAACCACCCCCCCTCACGACATGCTTCTGAAACTGAAAAAATGGTTCATTTTCAAATGTTGCGTCTTTGAACCACAATTAACATTTGTACGTGGATAAACACTTTTAGAGCTAAAATTAGATGTTTAAAGTGATTTTCAAGCTTCCAGGGGCCCTAAACACGAGATTTGAGAAATGGGTAAACGTGAATGAAAATGGCCAATTTACTCACTCTGCGGCCTTAAAAAGTGTTTCTCCTCCACGGAAAGTGAATAAAATAACATTTTGATGCCTTTATTGTTCAATCAAAAACGCCCGTTTTTGGTGAAAAACATAACCACCCCCCCTTACGACATGCTTCTGAAACTAAAAAAATGGTTCATTTTCAAATGTTGCGTCTTTTGAACTACAATTAACATTTGTACGTGGATAAACACTTTTAGAGATAAAATTAGATGTTTAAAGTGATTTTCAAGCTTCCAGGGGCCCTAAACACAAGATATAAGGAATGGGTAAATATGAATGAAACTGGCCAATTTATTCAGTCTGAGGCTTTAAAATTTTTTCTCCACTCCAGAAAGTGAATTAAATAACATTTGTAGGCCTTTATTGTTCAAGCGAAAACGCCCGATTATTGACGAAAGAGATAACCACCCCCCCTTACGACATGCTTCAGAAACGAAAAAAATGGTCCGTTTTCAAATGTTGCGTCTTTGAATGACAATCCACATTTGTACGTGGGTAATCACTTTTAGAGATAAAGTGAGATGTTTAAAGTGATTTTCAAGCTTCCAGGGGCCTTAAACACAAGATTTGAGGAATGGGTAAAAGTGAATGAAAATGGCCAATTTACTCACTCTGAGGCCTTAAAAAGTGTTTCTCCTCCACGGGAAGTGAATTAAATACCATTTGGAGGTCTTTATTGTTCAAGCGAAAACGCCTGATTTTTGATGAAAGAGATAACCACCCCCCCTCACGACATGCTTCAGAAACGAAAAAAATGGTCCATTTTCAAATGTTGCGTCTTTGAACTACAATTCACATTTGTACGTGGAAATGCACTTTTAAAGATCAAATGAGATGTTTAAAGTGATTTTCATGCTTCCAGGGGCCTTAAACACAAGATTTGAGAAATGGGTAAAAGTGAATGAAAATGGCCAATTTACTCACTCTGAGGCCTTAAAAAGTGTTTCTCCTCCACGGGAAGTGAATTAAATACCATTTGGAGGCCTTTATTGTTCAAGCGAAAACGCCTGATTTTTGATGAAAGAGAAAACCACCCCCGCTTACGACATGCTTCTGAAACTAAAAAAATGGTTCATTTTCAAATGTTGCGTCTTTGAACTACAATTAACATTGTACGTGGATAATCACTTTTAGAGATAAAATGAGATGTTTAAAGTGATTTTCAAGCTTCCAGGGGCCCTAAACACGAGATTTGAGAAATGGGTAAACGTGAATGAAAAGGGCCAATTTACTCACTCTGCGTTCTTAAAAAGTGTTTCTCCTCCACGGAAAGTGAATAAAATAGCATTTGGATGCCTTTATTGTTCAATCAAAAACGCCCGTTTTTTGGTGAAAAAGATAACCACCCCCCCTTACGACATGCTTCAGAAACAAAAAAAATGGTCCATTTTCAAATGTTGCGTCTTTGAACTACAATTCACATTTGTACGTGGATAATCACTTTTAGAGATAAAATTAGATGTTTAAAGTGATTTACAAGCTTCCAGGGGCCCTAAACACAAGATATGAGGAATGGGTAAATATGAATGAAAATGGCCAATTTATTCACTCTGAGGCCTTAAAAAGTTTTTCTCCACTCCAGAAAGTGAATTAAATAACATTTGTAGACCTTTATTGTTCAATCAAAAACGCCCGATTTTTGACGAAAGAGATAACCACCCCCCCCTTACGACATGCTTCAGAAACAAAAAAAATGGTTCATTTTCAAATGTTGCATCTTTGAACGACAATCCACATTTGTACGTGGATAAACACTTTTAGAGATAAAATTAGATGTTTAAAGTGATTTTCAAGCTTCCAGGGGCCCTAAACACAAGATTTGAGAAATGGGTAAAAGTGAATGAAAATGGCCAATTTACTCACTCTGAGGCCTTAAAAAGTGTTTCTCCTCAACGGGAAGTGAATTAAATAACATTTGTAGGCCATTATTGTTCAAGCGAAAACGCCCGATTATTGACGAAAGAGATAACCACCCCCCCCTTACGACATGCTTCAGAAACGAAAAAAATGGTCCGTTTTCAAATGTTGCGTCTTTGAATGACAATCCACATTTGTACGTGGATAATCACTTTTAGAGCTAAAAATTAGATGTTTAAAGTGATTTTCAAGCTTCCAGGGGCCCTAAACACAAGATTTGAGAAATGGGTAAAAGTGAATGAAAATGGCCAATTTATTCACTCTGAGGCCTTAAAAAGTTTTTCTCCACTCCAGAAAGTGAATTAAATAACATTTGTAGGCCTTTATTGTTCAATCAAAAACGCCCGATTTTTGACGAAAGAGATAACCACCCCCCCTTACGACATGCTTCAGAAACTAAAAAAATGGTCCGTTTTCAAATGTTGCCTCTTTGAACTACAATTCACATTTGTACGTGGAAAAGCACTTTTAAAGATCAAATGAGATGTTTAAAGTGATTTTCATGCTTCCAGGTGCCTTAAACACAAGATTTGAGGAATGGGTAAAAGTGAATGAAAATGGCCAATTTACTCACTCTGAGGCCTTAAAAAGTGTTTCTCCTCCACGGGAAGTGAATTAAATACCATTTGGAGGCCTTTATTGTTCAAGCGAAAACGCCTGATTTTTGATGAAAGAGATAACCACCCCCCCTTACGACATGCTTCCGAAACTAAAAAAATGGTTAATTTTCAAATGTTGCGTCTTTTGAACTACAATTAACATTGTACGTGGATAATCACTTTTAGAGATAAAATGAGATGTTTAAAGTGATATTCAAGCTTCCAGGGGCCCTAAAGACGAGATTTGAGAAATGGGTAAACGTGAATGAAAATGGCCAATTTACTCACTCTGCGGCCTTAAAAAGTGTTTCTCCTCCACGGAAAGTGAATAAAATAACATTTGGATGCCTTTATTGTTCAATCAAAAACGCCCGTTTTTTGGTGAAAAAGATAACCACCCCCCCTTACGACATGCTTCAGAAACGAAAAAAATGGTCCATTTTCAAATGTTGCGTCTTTGAACTACAATTCACATTTGTACGTGGAAATGCACTTTTAAAGATCAAATGAGATGTTTAAAGTGATTTTCATGCTTCCAGGGGCCTTAAACACAAGATTTGAGGAATGGGTAAAAGTGAATGAAAATGGCCAATTTACTCACTCTGAGGCCTTAAAAAGTGTTTCTCCTCCACGGGAAGTGAATTAAATACCATTTGGAGGTCTTTATTGTTCAAGCGAAAACGCCTGATTTTTGATGAAAGAGATAACCACCCCCCCTCACGACATGCTTCTGAAACTGAAAAAATGGTTCATTTTCAAATGTTGCGTCTTTGAACCACAATTAACATTTGTACGTGGATAAACACTTTTAGAGCTAAAATTAGATGTTTAAAGTGATTTTCAAGCTTCCAGGGGCCCTAAACACGAGATTTGAGAAATGGGTAAACGTGAATGAAAATGGCCAATTTACTCACTCTGCGGCCTTAAAAAGTGTTTCTCCTCCACGGAAAGTGAATAAAATAACATTTTGATGCCTTTATTGTTCAATCAAAAACGCCCGTTTTTGGTGAAAAACATAACCACCCCCCCTTACGACATGCTTCTGAAACTAAAAAAATGGTTCATTTTCAAATGTTGCGTCTTTTGAACTACAATTAACATTTGTACGTGGATAAACACTTTTAGAGATAAAATTAGATGTTTAAAGTGATTTTCAAGCTTCCAGGGGCCCTAAACACAAGATATAAGGAATGGGTAAATATGAATGAAACTGGCCAATTTATTCAGTCTGAGGCTTTAAAATTTTTTCTCCACTCCAGAAAGTGAATTAAATAACATTTGTAGGCCTTTATTGTTCAAGCGAAAACGCCCGATTATTGACGAAAGAGATAACCACCCCCCCTTACGACATGCTTCAGAAACGAAAAAAATGGTCCGTTTTCAAATGTTGCGTCTTTGAATGACAATCCACATTTGTACGTGGGTAATCACTTTTAGAGATAAAGTGAGATGTTTAAAGTGATTTTCAAGCTTCCAGGGGCCTTAAACACAAGATTTGAGGAATGGGTAAAAGTGAATGAAAATGGCCAATTTACTCACTCTGAGGCCTTAAAAAGTGTTTCTCCTCCACGGGAAGTGAATTAAATACCATTTGGAGGTCTTTATTGTTCAAGCGAAAACGCCTGATTTTTGATGAAAGAGATAACCACCCCCCCTCACGACATGCTTCAGAAACGAAAAAAATGGTCCATTTTCAAATGTTGCGTCTTTGAACTACAATTCACATTTGTACGTGGAAATGCACTTTTAAAGATCAAATGAGATGTTTAAAGTGATTTTCATGCTTCCAGGGGCCTTAAACACAAGATTTGAGGAATGGGTAAAAGTGAATGAAAATGGCCAATTTACTCACTCTGAGGCCTTAAAAAGTGTTTCTCCTCCACGGGAAGTGAATTAAATACCATTTGGAGGTCTTTATTGTTCAAGCGAAAACGCCTGATTTTTGATGAAAGAGATAACCACCCCCCCTCACGACATGCTTCTGAAACTGAAAAAATGGTTCATTTTCAAATGTTGCGTCTTTGAACCACAATTAACATTTGTACGTGGATAAACACTTTTAGAGCTAAAATTAGATGTTTAAAGTGATTTTCAAGCTTCCAGGGGCCCTAAACACGAGATTTGAGAAATGGGTAAACGTGAATGAAAATGGCCAAATTACTCACTCTGCGGCCTTAAAAAGTGTTTCTCCTCCACGGGAAAGTGAATAAAATAACATTTTGATGCCTTTATTGTTCAATCAAAAACGCCCGTTTTTGGTGAAAAAGATAACCACCCCCCCTTACGACATGCTTCTGAAACTAAAAAAATGGTTCATTTTCAAATGTTGCGTCTTTTGAACTACAATTAACATTTGTACGTGGATAAACACTTTTAGAGATAAAATTAGATGTTTAAAGTGATTTTCAAGCTTCCAGGGGCCCTAAACACAAGATATAAGGAATGGGTAAATATGAATGAAACTGGCCAATTTATTCAGTCTGAGGCTTTAAAATTTTTTCTCCACTCCAGAAAGTGAATTAAATAACATTTGTAGGCCTTTATTGTTCAAGCGAAAACGCCCGATTATTGACGAAAGAGATAACCACCCCCCCTTACGACATGCTTCAGAAACGAAAAAAATGGTCCGTTTTCAAATGTTGCGTCTTTGAATGACAATCCACATTTGTACGTGGGTAATCACTTTTAGAGATAAAGTGAGATGTTTAAAGTGATTTTCAAGCTTCCAGGGGCCCTAAACACAAAATTTGACAAATGGGTAAAAGTGAATGAAAATGGCCAATTTACTCACTCTGAGGCCTTAAAAAGTGTTTCTCCTCCACGGGAAGTGAATTAAATACCATTTGGAGGCCTTTATTGTTCAAGCGAAAACGCCTGATTTTTGATGAAAGAGATAACCACCCCCGCTTACGACATGCTTCTGAAACTAAAAAAATGGTTCATTTTCAAATGTTGCGTCTTTGAACTACAATTAACATTGTACGTGGATATTCACTTTTAGAGATAAAATGACATGTTTAAAGTGATTTTCAAGCTTCCAGGGGCCCTAAACACGAGATTCGAGAAATGGGTAAACGAGAATGAAAATGGCCAATTTACTCACTCTGCGGCCTTAAAAAGTGTTTCTCCTCCACGGAAAGTGAATAAAATAACATTTGGATGCCTTTATTGTTCAATCAAAAACGCCCGTTTTTTGTTGAAAAAGATAACCACCCCCCCTTACGACATGCTTCAGAACCGAAAAAAAATTTCCATTTTCAAATGTTGCGTCTTAGAACTACAATTCACATTTGTACGTGGATGATCACTTTTAGAGATAAAATTAGATGTTTAAAGTGATTTACAAGCTTCCAGGGGCCCTAAACACAAGATATGAGGAATGGGTAAATATGAATGAAAATGGTCAATTTATTCACTCTGAGGCCTTAAAAAGTTTTTCTCCACTCCAGAAAGTGAATTAAATAACATTTGTAGGCCTTTATTGTTCAATCAAAAACGCCCGATTTTTGACGAAAGAGATAACCACCCCCCCTTACGACATGCTTCAGAAACTAAAAAAATGGTCCGTTTTCAAATGTTGCCTCTTTGAACTACAATTCACATTTGTACGTGGAAAAGCACTTTTAAAGATCAAATGAGATGTTTAAAGTGATTTTCATGCTTCCAGGTGCCTTAAACACAAGATTTGAGGAATGGGTAAAAGTGAATGAAAATGGCCAATTTACTCACTCTGAGGCCTTAGAAAGTGTTTCTCCTCCACGGGAAGTGAATTAAATAACATTTGTAGGCCTTTATTGTTCAAGCGAAAACGCCTGATTTTTGATGAAAGAGATAACCACCCCCCCTTACGACATGCATCTGAAACTAAAAAAATGGTTCATTTTCAAATGTTGCGTCTTTGAACCACAATTAACATTGTACGTGGATAATCACTTTTAGAGATAAAATGAGATGTTTAAAGTGATTTTCAAGCTTCCAGGGGCCCTAAACACGAGATTTGAGAAATGGGTAAACGTGAATGAAAATGGCCAATTTACTCACTCTGCGTTCTTAAAAAGTGTTTCTCCTCCACGGAAAGTGAATAAAATAGCATTTGGATGCCTTTATTGTTCAATCAAAAACGCCCATTTTTTGGTGAAAAAGATAACCACCCCCCCTTACGACATGCTTCAGAAACAAAAAAAATGGTCCATTTTCAAATGTTGCGTCTTTGAACTACAATTCACATTTGTACGTGGATAATCACTTTTAGAGATAAAATTAGATGTTTAAAGTGATTTACAAGCTTCCAGGGGCCCTAAACACAAGATATGAGGAATGGGTAAATATGAATGAAAATGGCCAATTTATTCACTCTGAGGCCTTAAAAAGTTTTTCTCCACTCCAGAAAGTGAATTAAATAACATTTGTAGGCCTTTATTGTTCAATCAAAAACGCCCGATTTTTGACGAAAGAGATAACCACCCCCCCTTACGACATGCTTCAGAAACAAAAAAAATGGTTCATTTTCAAATGTTGCATCTTTGAACGACAATCCACATTTGTACGTGGATAAACACTTTTAGAGATAAAATTAGATGTTTAAAGTGATTTTCAAGCTTCCAGGGGCCCTAAACACAAGATTTGAGAAATGGGTAAAAGTGAATGAAAATGGCCAATTTACTCACTCTGAGGCCTTAAAAAGTGTTTCTCCTCAACGGGAAGTGAATTAAATAACATTTGTAGGCCTTTTTTGTTCAAGCGAAAACGCCCGATTATTGACGAAAGAGATAACCACCCCCCCTTACGACATGCTTCAGAAACGAAAAAAATGGTCCGTTTTCAAATGTTGCGTCTTTGAATGACAATCCACATTTGTACGTGGATAATCACTTTTAGAGCTAAAATTAGATGTTTAAAGTGATTTTCAAGCTTCCAGGGGCCCTAAACACAAGATTTGAGAAATGGGTAAAAGTGAATGAAAATGGCCAATTTACTCACTCTGAGGCCTTAAAAAGTGTTTCTCCTCCACGGGAAGTGAATTAAATACCATTTGGAGGCCTTTATTGTTCAAGCGAAAACGCCTGATTTTTGATGAAAGAGATAACCACCCCCCCTTACGACATGCTTCCAAAACTAAAAAAATGGTTCATTTTCAAATGTTGCGTCTTTTGAACTACAATTAACATTGTACGTGGATAATCACTTTTAGAGATAAAATGAGATGTTTAAAGTGATTTTCAAGCTTCCAGGGGCCCTAAACACGAGATTTGAGAAATGGGTAAACGTGAATGAAAATGGCCAATTTACTCACTCTGCGGCCTTAAAAAGTGTTTCTCCTCCACGGAAAGTGAATAAAATAACATTTGGATGCCTTTATTGTTCAATCAAAAACGCCCGTTTTTTGGTGAAAAAGATAACCACCCCCCCTTACGACATGCTTCAGAAACGAAAAAAATGGTCCATTTTCAAATGTTGCGTCTTTGAACTACAATTCACATTTGTACGTGGAAAAGCACTTTTAAAGATCAAATGAGATGTTTAAAGTGATTTTCATGCTTCCAGGGGCCTTAAACACAAGATTTGAGGAATGGGTAAAAGTGAATGAAAATGGCCAATTTACTCACTCTGAGGCCTTAAAAAGTGTTTCTCCTCCACGGGAAGTGAATTAAATAACATTTGTAGGCCTTTATTGTTCAAGCGAAAACGCCTGATTTTTGATGAAAGAGATAACCACCCCCCCTTACGACATGCATCTGAAACTAAAAAAATGGTTCATTTTCAAATGTTGCGTCTTTGAACCACAATTAACATTGTACGTGGATAATCACTTTTAGAGATAAAATGAGATGTTTAAAGTGATTTTCAAGCTTCCAGGGGCCCTAAACACGAGATTTGAGAAATGGGTAAACGTGAATGAAAATGGCCAATTTACTCACTCTGCGTTCTTAAAAAGTGTTTCTCCTCCACGGAAAGTGAATAAAATAGCATTTGGATGCCTTTATTGTTCAATCAAAAACGCCCATTTTTTGGTGAAAAAGATAACCACCCCCCCTTACGACATGCTTCAGAAACAAAAAAAATGGTCCATTTTCAAATGTTGCGTCTTTGAACTACAATTCACATTTGTACGTGGATAATCACTTTTAGAGATAAAATTAGATGTTTAAAGTGATTTACAAGCTTCCAGGGGCCCTAAACACAAGATATGAGGAATGGGTAAATATGAATGAAAATGGCCAATTTATTCACTCTGAGGCCTTAAAAAGTTTTTCTCCACTCCAGAAAGTGAATTAAATAACATTTGTAGGCCTTTATTGTTCAATCAAAAACGCCCTATTTTTGACGAAAGAGATAACCACCCCCCCTTACGACATGCTTCAGAAACAAAAAAAATGGTTCATTTTCAAATGTTGCATCTTTGAACGACAATCCACATTTGTACGTGGATAAACACTTTTAGAGATAAAATTAGATGTTTAAAGTGATTTTCAAGCTTCCAGGGGCCCTAAACACAAGATTTGAGAAATGGGTAAAAGTGAATGAAAATGGCCAATTTACTCACTCTGAGGCCTTAAAAAGTGTTTCTCCTCAACGGGAAGTGAATTAAATAACATTTGTAGGCCTTTTTTGTTCAAGCGAAAACGCCCGATTATTGACGAAAGAGATAACCACCCCCCCTTACGACATGCTTCCAAAACTAAAAAAATGGTTCATTTTCAAATGTTGCGTCTTTTGAACTACAATTAACATTGTACGTGGATAATCACTTTTAGAGATAAAATGAGATGTTTAAAGTGATTTTCAAGCTTCCAGGGGCCCTAAACACGAGATTTGAGAAATGGGTAAACGTGAATGAAAATGGCCAATTTACTCACTCTGCGGCCTTAAAAAGTGTTTCTCCTCCACGGAAAGTGAATAAAATAACATTTGGATGCCTTTATTGTTCAATCAAAAACGCCCGTTTTTTGGTGAAAAAGATAACCACCCCCCCTTACGACATGCTTCAGAAACGAAAAAAATGGTCCATTTTCAAATGTTGCGTCTTTGAACTACAATTCACATTTGGACGTGGAAAAGCACTTTTAAAGATCAAATGAGATGTTTAAAGTGATTTTCATGCTTCCAGGGGCCTTAAACACAAGATTTGAGGAATGGGTAAAAGTGAATGAAAATGGCCAATTTACTCACTCTGAGGCCTTAAAAAGTGTTTCTCCTCCACGGGAAGTGAATTAAATAACATTTGTAGGCCTTTATTGTTCAAGCGAAAACGCACGATTATTGACGAAAGAGATAACCACCCCCCCTTACGACATGCTTCAGAAACGAAAAAAATGGTCCGTTTTCAAATGTTGCGTCTTTGAATGACAATCCACATTTGTACGTGGGTAATCACTTTTAGAGATAAAATTAGATGTTTAAAGTGATTTACAAGCTTCCAGGGGCCCTAAACACAAGATATGAGGAATGGGTAAATATGAATGAAAATGGCCAATTTATTCACTCTGAGGCCTTAAAAAGTTTTTCTCCACTCCAGAAAGTGAATTAAATAACATTTGTAGACCTTTATTGTTCAATCAAAAACGCCCGATTTTTGACGAAAGAGATAACCACCCCCCCTTACGACATGCTTCAGAAACGAAAAAAATGGTCCGTTTTCAAATGTTGCGTCTTTGAATGACAATCCACATTTGTACGTGGGTAATCACTTTTAGAGATAAAGTGAGATGTTTAAAGTGATTTTCAAGCTTCCAGGGGCCCTAAACACAAGATTTGAGAAATGGGTAAAAGTGAATGAAAATGGCCAATTTACTCACTCTGAGGCCTTAAAAAGTGTTTCTCCTCCACGGGAAGTGAATTAAATACCATTTGGAGGCCTTTATTGTTCAAGCGAAAACGCCTGATTTTTGATGAAAGAGATAACCACCCCCGCTTACGACATGCTTCTGAAACTAAAAAAATGGTTCATTTTCAAATGTTGCGTCTTTGAACTACAATTAACATTGTACGTGGATATTCACTTTTAGAGATAAAATGAGATGTTTAAAGTGATTTTCAAGCTTCCAGGGGCCCTAAACACGAGATTTGAGAAATGGGTAAACGAGAATGAAAATGGCCAATTTACTCACTCTGCGGCCTTAAAAAGTGTTTCTCCTCCACGGAAAGTGAATAAAATAACATTTGGATGCCTTTATTGTTCAATCAAAAACGCCCGTTTTTTGTTGAAAAAGATAACCACCCCCCCTTACGACATGCTTCAGAAAAGAAAAAAAAATTCCATTTTCAAATGTTGCGTCTTTGAACTACAATTCACATTTGTACGTGGATGATCACTTTTAGAGATAAAATTAGATGTTTAAAGTGATTTACAAGCTTCCAGGGGCCCTAAAC
Organism: Triturus cristatus; assembly: GCF_964204655.1. NCBI lineage: Eukaryota > Metazoa > Chordata > Amphibia > Caudata > Salamandridae > Triturus > Triturus cristatus. The sequence goes on along the minus strand of NC_140587.1, from coordinate 930,875,065 downwards.
ACAAGATATGAGGAATGGGTAAATATGAATGAAAATGGTCAATTTATTCACTCTGAGGCCTTAAAAAGTTTTTCTCCACTCCAGAAAGTGAATTAAATAACATTTGTAGGCCTTTATTGTTCAATCAAAAACGCCCGATTTTTGACGAAAGAGATAACCACCCCCCCTTACGACATGCTTCAGAAACTAAAAAAATGGTCCGTTTTCAAATGTTGCCTCTTTGAACTACAATTCACATTTGTACGTGGAAAAGCACTTTTAAAGATCAAATGAGATGTTTAAAGTGATTTTCATGCTTCCAGGGGCCTTAAACACAAGATTTGAGGAATGGGTAAAAGTGAATGAAAATGGCCAATTTACTCACTCTGAGGCCTTAAAAAGTGTTTCTCCTCCACTGGAAGTGAATTAAATAACATTTGTAGGCCTTTATTGTTCAAGCGAAAACGCCTGATTTTTGATGAAAGAGATAACCACCCCCCCTTACGACATGCTTCTGAAACTAAAAAAATGGTTCATTTTCAAATGTTGCGTCTTTGAACCACAATTAACATTGTACGTGGATAATCACTTTTAGAGATAAAATGAGATGTTTAAAGTGATTTTCAAGCTTCCAGGGGCCCTAAACACGAGATTTGAGAAATGGGTAAACGTGAATGAAAATGGCCAATTTACTCACTCTGCGTTCTTAAAAAGTGTTTCTCCTCCACGGAAAGTGAATAAAATAGCATTTGGATGCCTTTATTGTTCAATCAAAAACGCCCGTTTTTTGGTGAAAAAGATAACCACCCCCCCTTACGACATGCTTCAGAAATAAAAAAAATGGTCCATTTTCAAATGTTGTGTCTTTGAACTACAATTCACATTTGTACGTGGATAATCACTTTTAGAGATAAAATTAGATGTTTAAAGTGATTTACAAGCTTCCAGGGGCCCTAAACACAAGATATGAGGAATGGGTAAATATGAATGAAAATGGCCAATTTATTCACTCTGAGGCCTTAAAAAGTTTTTCTCCACTCCAGAAAGTGAATTAAATAACATTTGTAGACCTTTATTGTTCAATCAAAAACGCCCGATTTTTGATGAAAGAGATAACCACCCCCCTTACGACATGCTTCAGAAACAAAAAAAATGGTTCATTTTCAAATGTTGCATCTTTGAACGACAATCCACATTTGTACGTGGATAAACACTTTTAGAGATAAAATTAGATGTTTAAAGTGATTTTCAAGCTTCCAGGGGCCCTAAACACAAGATTTGAGAAATGGGTAAAAGTGAATGAAAATGGCCAATTTACTCACTCTGAGGCCTTAAAAAGTGTTTCTCCTCCACGGGAAGTGAATTAAATACCATTTGGAGGCCTTTATTGTTCAAGCGAAAACGCCTGATTTTTGATGAAAGAGATAACCACCCCCCCTTACGACATGCTTCCGAAACTAAAAAAATGGTTCATTTTCAAATGTTGCGTCTTTTGAACTACAATTAACATTGTACGTGGATAATCACTTTTAGAGATAAAATGAGATGTTTAAAGTGATTTTCATGCTTCCAGGGGCCTTAAACACAAGATTTGAGGAATGGGTAAAAGTGAATGAAAATGGCCAATTTACTCACTCTGAGGCCTTAAAAAGTGTTTCTCCTCCACGGGAAGTGAATTAAATAACATTTGTAGGCCTTTATTGTTCAAGCGAAAACGCCCGATTATTGACGAAAGAGATAACCACCCCCCCTTACGACATGCTTCAGAAACGAAAAAAATGGTCCGTTTTCAAATGTTGCGTCTTTGAATGACAATCCACATTTGTACGTGGATAATCACTTTTAGAGCTAAAATTAGATGTTTAAAGTGATTTTCAAGCTTCCAGGGGCCCTTAACACAAGATTTGAGAAATGGGTAAAAGTGAATGAAAATGGCCAATTTACTTACTCTGAGGCCTTAATAAGTGTTTCTCCTCCACGGGAAGTGAATTAAATACCATTTGGAGGCCTTTATTGTTCAAGCGAAAACGCCTGATTTTTGATGAAAGAGATAACCACCCCCCCTTACGACATGCTTCTGAAACTAAAAAAATGGTTCATTTTCAAATGTTGCGTCTTTTGAACTACAATTAACATTGTACGTGGATAATCACTTTTAGAGCTAAAATTAGATGTTTAAAGTGATTTTCAAGCTTCCAGGGGCCCTAAACACGAGATTTGAGAAATGGGTAGCCGTGAATGAAAATGGCCAATTTACTCACTCTGCGGCCTTAAAAAGTGTTTCTCCTCCACGGAAAGTGAATAAAATAGCATTTGGATGCCTTTATTGTTCAATCAAAAACGCCCGTTTTTTGGTGAAAAAGATAACCACCCCCCCTTACGACATGCTTCAGAAACGAAAAAAATGTTCCATTTTCAAATGTTGCGTCTTTGAACTACAATTCACATTTGTACGTGAATGATCACTTTTAGAGATACAATTAGATGTTTAAAGTGATTTACAAGCTTCCAGGGGCCCTAAACACAAGATATGAGGAATGGGTAAATATGAATGAAAATGGCCAATTTATTCACTCTGAGGCCTTAAAAAGTTTTTCTCCACTCCAGAAAGTGAATTAAATAACATTTGTAGACCTTTATTGTTCAATCAAAAACGCCCGATTTTTGACGAAAGAGATAACCACCCCCCCCTTACGACATGCTTCAGAAACAAAAAAAATGGTTCATTTTCAAATGTTGCATCTTTGAACGACAATCCACATTTGTACGTGGATAAACACTTTTAGAGATAAAATTAGATGTTTAAAGTGATTTTCAAGCTTCCAGGGGCCCTAAACACAAGATTTGAGAAATGGGTAAAAGTGAATGAAAATGGCCAATTTACTCACTCTGAGGCCTTAAAAAGTGTTTCTCCTCCACGGGAAGTGAATTAAATAACATTTGTAGGCCTTTATTGTTCAAGCGAAAACGCACGATTATTGACGAAAGAGATAACCACCCCCCCTTACGACATGCTTCAGAAACGAAAAAAATGGTCCGTTTTCAAATGTTGCGTCTTTGAATGACAATCCACATTTGTACGTGGGTAATCACTTTTAGAGATAAAATTAGATGTTTAAAGTGATTTACAAGCTTCCAGGGGCCCTAAACACAAGATATGAGGAATGGGTAAATATGAATGAAAATGGCCAATTTATTCACTCTGAGGCCTTAAAAAGTTTTTCTCCACTCCAGAAAGTGAATTAAATAACATTTGTAGACCTTTATTGTTCAATCAAAAACGCCCGATTTTTGACGAAAGAGATAACCACCCCCCCTTACGACATGCTTCAGAAACGAAAAAAATGGTCCGTTTTCAAATGTTGCGTCTTTGAATGACAATCCACATTTGTACGTGGGTAATCACTTTTAGAGATAAAGTGAGATGTTTAAAGTGATTTTCAAGCTTCCAGGGGCCCTAAACACAAGATTTGAGAAATGGGTAAAAGTGAATGAAAATGGCCAATTTACTCACTCTGAGGCCTTAAAAAGTGTTTCTCCTCCACGGGAAGTGAATTAAATACCATTTGGAGGCCTTTATTGTTCAAGCGAAAACGCCTGATTTTTGATGAAAGAGATAACCACCCCCGCTTACGACATGCTTCTGAAACTAAAAAAATGGTTCATTTTCAAATGTTGCGTCTTTGAACTACAATTAACATTGTACGTGGATATTCACTTTTAGAGATAAAATGAGATGTTTAAAGTGATTTTCAAGCTTCCAGGGGCCCTAAACACGAGATTTGAGAAATGGGTAAACGAGAATGAAAATGGCCAATTTACTCACTCTGCGGCCTTAAAAAGTGTTTCTCCTCCACGGAAAGTGAATAAAATAACATTTGGATGCCTTTATTGTTCAATCAAAAACGCCCGTTTTTTGTTGAAAAAGATAACCACCCCCCCTTACGACATGCTTCAGAAAAGAAAAAAAATTTCCATTTTCAAATGTTGCGTCTTTGAACTACAATTCACATTTGTACGTGGATGATCACTTTTAGAGATAAAATTAGATGTTTAAAGTGATTTACAAGCTTCCAGGGGCCCTAAACACAAGATATGAGGAATGGGTAAATATGAATGAAAATGGTCAATTTATTCACTCTGAGGCCTTAAAAAGTTTTTCTCCACTCCAGAAAGTGAATTAAATAACATTTGTAGGCCTTTATTGTTCAATCAAAAACGCCCGATTTTTGACGAAAGAGATAACCACCCCCCCTTACGACATGCTTCAGAAACTAAAAAAATGGTCCGTTTTCAAATGTTGCCTCTTTGAACTACAATTCACATTTGTACGTGGAAAAGCACTTTTAAAGATCAAATGAGATGTTTAAAGTGATTTTCATGCTTCCAGGGGCCTTAAACACAAGATTTGAGGAATGGGTAAAAGTGAATGAAAATGGCCAATTTACTCACTCTGAGGCCTTAAAAAGTGTTTCTCCTCCACTGGAAGTGAATTAAATAACATTTGTAGGCCTTTATTGTTCAAGCGAAAACGCCTGATTTTTGATGAAAGAGATAACCACCCCCCCTTACGACATGCTTCTGAAACTAAAAAAATGGTTCATTTTCAAATGTTGCGTCTTTGAACCACAATTAACATTGTACGTGGATAATCACTTTTAGAGATAAAATGAGATGTTTAAAGTGATTTTCAAGCTTCCAGGGGCCCTAAACACGAGATTTGAGAAATGGGTAAACGTGAATGAAAATGGCCAATTTACTCACTCTGCGTTCTTAAAAAGTGTTTCTCCTCCACGGAAAGTGAATAAAATAGCATTTGGATGCCTTTATTGTTCAATCAAAAACGCCCGTTTTTTGGTGAAAAAGATAACCACCCCCCCTTACGACATGCTTCAGAAATAAAAAAAATGGTCCATTTTCAAATGTTGTGTCTTTGAACTACAATTCACATTTGTACGTGGATAATCACTTTTAGAGATAAAATTAGATGTTTAAAGTGATTTACAAGCTTCCAGGGGCCCTAAACACAAGATATGAGGAATGGGTAAATATGAATGAAAATGGCCAATTTATTCACTCTGAGGCCTTAAAAAGTTTTTCTCCACTCCAGAAAGTGAATTAAATAACATTTGTAGACCTTTATTGTTCAATCAAAAACGCCCGATTTTTGATGAAAGAGATAACCACCCCCCTTACGACATGCTTCAGAAACAAAAAAAATGGTTCATTTTCAAATGTTGCATCTTTGAACGACAATCCACATTTGTACGTGGATAAACACTTTTAGAGATAAAATTAGATGTTTAAAGTGATTTTCAAGCTTCCAGGGGCCCTAAACACAAGATTTGAGAAATGGGTAAAAGTGAATGAAAATGGCCAATTTACTCACTCTGAGGCCTTAAAAAGTGTTTCTCCTCCACGGGAAGTGAATTAAATACCATTTGGAGGCCTTTATTGTTCAAGCGAAAACGCCTGATTTTTGATGAAAGAGATAACCACCCCCGCTTACGACATGCTTCTGAAACTAAAAAAATGGTTCATTTTCAAATGTTGCGTCTTTGAACTACAATTAACATTGTACGTGGATATTCACTTTTAGAGATAAAATGACATGTTTAAAGTGATTTTCAAGCTTCCAGGGGCCCTAAACACGAGATTCGAGAAATGGGTAAACGAGAATGAAAATGGCCAATTTACTCACTCTGCGGCCTTAAAAAGTGTTTCACCTCCACGGAAAGTGAATAAAATAACATTTGGATGCCTTTATTGTTCAATCAAAAACGCCCGTTTTTTGTTGAAAAAGATAACCACCCCCCCTTACGACATGCTTCAGAAAAGAAAAAAAATTTCCATTTTCAAATGTTGCGTCTTTGAACTACAATTCACATTTGTACGTGGAAAAGCACTTTTAAAGATCAAATGAGATGTTTAAAGTGATTTTCATGCTTCCAGGGGCCTTAAACACAAGATTTGAGGAATGGGTAAAAGTGAATGAAAATGGCCAATTTACTCACTCTGAGGCCTTAAAAAGTGTTTCTCCTCCACTGGAAGTGAATTAAATAACATTTGTAGGCCTTTATTGTTGAAGCGAAAACGCCTGATTTTTGATGAAAGAGATAACCACCCCCCCTTACGACATGCTTCTGAAACTAAAAAAATGGTTCATTTTGAAATGTTGCGTCTTTGAACCACAATTAACATTGTACGTGGATAATCACTTTTAGAGATAAAATGAGATGTTTAAAGTGATTTTCAAGCTTCCAGGGGCCCTAAACACGAGATTTGAGAAATGGGTAAACGTGAATGAAAATGGCCAATTTACTCACTCTGCGTTCTTAAAAAGTGTTTCTCCTCCACGGAAAGTGAATAAAATAGCATTTGGATGCCTTTATTGTTCAATCAAAAACGCCCGTTTTTTGGTGAAAAAGATAACCACCCCCCCTTACGACATGCTTCAGAAATAAAAAAAATGGTCCATTTTCAAATGTTGTGTCTTTGAACTACAATTCACATTTGTACGTGGATAATCACTTTTAGAGATAAAATTAGATGTTTAAAGTGATTTACAAGCTTCCAGGGGCCCTAAACACAAGATATGAGGAATGGGTAAATATGAATGAAAATGGCCAATTTATTCACTCTGAGGCCTTAAAAAGTTTTTCTCCACTCCAGAAAGTGAATTAAATAACATTTGTAGACCTTTATTGTTCAATCAAAAACGCCCGATTTTTGATGAAAGAGATAACCACCCCCCTTACGACATGCTTCAGAAACAAAAAAAATGGTTCATTTTCAAATGTTGCATCTTTGAACGACAATCCACATTTGTACGTGGATAAACACTTTTAGAGATAAAATTAGATGTTTAAAGTGATTTTCAAGCTTCCAGGGGCCCTAAACACAAGATTTGAGAAATGGGTAAAAGTGAATGAAAATGGCCAATTTACTCACTCTGAGGCCTTAAAAAGTGTTTCTCCTCCACGGGAAGTGAATTAAATACCATTTGGAGGCCTTTATTGTTCAAGCGAAAACGCCTGATTTTTGATGAAAGAGATAACCACCCCCGCTTACGACATGCTTCTGAAACTAAAAAAATGGTTCATTTTCAAATGTTGCGTCTTTGAACTACAATTAACATTGTACGTGGATATTCACTTTTAGAGATAAAATGACATGTTTAAAGTGATTTTCAAGCTTCCAGGGGCCCTAAACACGAGATTCGAGAAATGGGTAAACGAGAATGAAAATGGCCAATTTACTCACTCTGCGGCCTTAAAAAGTGTTTCACCTCCACGGAAAGTGAATAAAATAACATTTGGATGCCTTTATTGTTCAATCAAAAACGCCCGTTTTTTGTTGAAAAAGATAACCACCCCCCCTTACGACATGCTTCAGAAAAGAAAAAAAATTTCCATTTTCAAATGTTGCGTCTTTGAACTACAATTCACATTTGTACGTGGATGATCACTTTTAGAGATAAAATTAGATGTTTAAAGTGATTTACAAGCTTCCAGGGGCCCTAAACACAAGATATGAGGCATGGGTAAATATGAATGAAAATGGTCAATTTATTCACTCTGAGGCCTTAAAAAGTTTTTCTCCACTCCAGAAAGTGAATTAAATAACATTTGTAGGCCTTTATTGTTCAATCAAAAACGCCCGATTTTTGACGAAAGAGATAACCACCCCCCCTTACGACATGCTTCAGAAACTAAAAAAATGGTCCGTTTTCAAATGTTGCCTCTTTGAACTACAATTCACATTTGTACGTGGAAAAGCACTTTTAAAGATCAAATGAGATGTTTAAAGTGATTTTCATGCTTCCAGGGGCCTTAAACACAAGATTTGAGGAATGGGTAAAAGTGAATGAAAATGGCCAATTTACTCACTCTGAGGCCTTAAAAAGTGTTTCTCCTCCACTGGAAGTGAATTAAATAACATTTGTAGGCCTTTATTGTTGAAGCGAAAACGCCTGATTTTTGATGAAAGAGATAACCACCCCCCCTTACGACATGCTTCTGAAACTAAAAAAATGGTTCATTTTGAAATGTTGCGTCTTTGAACCACAATTAACATTGTACGTGGATAATCACTTTTAGAGATAAAATGAGATGTTTAAAGTGATTTTCAAGCTTCCAGGGGCCCTAAACACGAGATTTGAGAAATGGGTAAACGTGAATGAAAATGGCCAATTTACTCACTCTGCGTTCTTAAAAAGTGTTTCTCCTCCACGGAAAGTGAATAAAATAGCATTTGGATGCCTTTATTGTTCAATCAAAAACGCCCGTTTTTTGGTGAAAAAGATAACCACCCCCCCTTACGACATGCTTCAGAAATAAAAAAAATGGTCCATTTTCAAATGTTGTGTCTTTGAACTACAATTCACATTTGTACGTGGATAATCACTTTTAGAGATAAAATTAGATGTTTAAAGTGATTTACAAGCTTCCAGGGGCCCTAAACACAAGATATGAGGAATGGGTAAATATGAATGAAAATGGCCAATTTATTCACTCTGAGGCCTTAAAAAGTTTTTCTCCACTCCAGAAAGTGAATTAAATAACATTTGTAGACCTTTATTGTTCAATCAAAAACGCCCGATTTTTGATGAAAGAGATAACCACCCCCCTTACGACATGCTTCAGAAACAAAAAAAATGGTTCATTTTCAAATGTTGCATCTTTGAACGACAATCCACATTTGTACGTGGATAAACACTTTTAGAGATAAAATTAGATGTTTAAAGTGATTTTCAAGCTTCCAGGGGCCCTAAACACAAGATTTGAGAAATGGGTAAAAGTGAATGAAAATGGCCAATTTACTCACTCTGAGGCCTTAAAAAGTGTTTCTCCTCCACGGGAAGTGAATTAAATACCATTTGGAGGCCTTTATTGTTCAAGCGAAAACGCCTGATTTTTGATGAAAGAGATAACCACCCCCCCCCTTACGACATGCTTCCGAAACTAAAAAAATGGTTCATTTTCAAATGTTGCGTCTTTTGAACTACAATTAACATTGTACGTGGATAATCACTTTTAGAGATAAAATGAGATGTTTAAAGTGATTTTCATGCTTCCAGGGGCCTTAAACACAAGATTTGAGGAATGGGTAAAAGTGAATGAAAATGGCCAATTTACTCACTCTGAGGCCTTAAAAAGTGTTTCTCCTCCACGGGAAGTGAATTAAATAACATTTGTAGGCCTTTATTGTTCAAGCGAAAACGCCCGATTATTGACGAAAGAGATAACCACCCCCCCTTACGACATGCTTCAGAAACGAAAAAAATGGTCCGTTTTCAAATGTTGCGTCTTTGAATGACAATCCACATTTGTACGTGGATAATCACTTTTAGAGCTAAAATTAGATGTTTAAAGTGATTTTCAAGCTTCCAGGGGCCCTTAACACAAGATTTGAGAAATGGGTAAAAGTGAATGAAAATGGCCAATTTACTTACTCTGAGGCCTTAATAAGTGTTTCTCCTCCACGGGAAGTGAATTAAATACCATTTGGAGGCCTTTATTGTTCAAGCGAAAACGCCTGATTTTTGATGAAAGAGATAACCACCCCCCCTTACGACATGCTTCTGAAACTAAAAAAATGGTTCATTTTCAAATGTTGCGTCTTTTGAACTACAATTAACATTGTACGTGGATAATCACTTTTAGAGCTAAAATTAGATGTTTAAAGTGATTTTCAAGCTTCCAGGGGCCCTAAACACGAGATTTGAGAAATGGGTAGCCGTGAATGAAAATGGCCAATTTACTCACTCTGCGGCCTTAAAAAGTGTTTCTCCTCCACGGAAAGTGAATAAAATAGCATTTGGATGCCTTTATTGTTCAATCAAAAACGCCCGTTTTTTGGTGAAAAAGATAACCACCCCCCCTTACGACATGCTTCAGAAACGAAAAAAATGTTCCATTTTCAAATGTTGCGTCTTTGAACTACAATTCACATTTGTACGTGAATGATCACTTTTAGAGATACAATTAGATGTTTAAAGTGATTTACAAGCTTCCAGGGGCCCTAAACACAAGATATGAGGAATGGGTAAATATGAATGAAAATGGCCAATTTATTCACTCTGAGGCCTTAAAAAGTTTTTCTCCACTCCAGAAAGTGAATTAAAAACCATTTGTAGGCCTTTATTGTTCAATCAAAAACGCCCGATTTTTGACGAAAGAGATAACCACCCCCCCTTACGAGATGCTTCAGAAACTAAAAAAATGGTCCGTTTTCAAATGTTGCCTCTTTGAACTACAATTCACATTTGTACGTGGAAAAGAGATGTTTAAAGTGATTTTCATGCTTCCAGGGGCCTTAAACACAAGATTTGAGGAATGGGTAAAAGTGAATGAAAATGGCCAATTTACTCACTCTGAGGCCTTAAACAGTGTTTCTCCTCCACGGGAAGTGAATTAAATAACATTTGTAGGCCTTTATTGTTCAAGCGAAAACGCCCGATTATTGACGAAAGAGATAACCACCCCCCCTTACGACATGCTTCAGAAACGAAAAAAATGGTCCGTTTTCAAATGTTGCATCTTTGAATGACAATCCACATTTGTACGTGGATAATCACTTTTAGAGCTAAAATTAGATGTTTAAAGTGATTTTCAAGCTTCCAGGGGCCCTAAACACAAGATTTGAGAAATGGGTAAAAGTGAATGAAAATGGCCAATTTACTCACTCTGAGGCCTTAATAAGTGTTTCTCCTCCACGGGAAGTGAATTAAATACCATTTGGAGGCCTTTATTGTTCAAGCGAAAACGCCTGATTTTTGATGAAAGAGATAACCACCCCCCCTTACGACATGCTTCTGAAACTAAAAAAATGGTTCATTTTCAAATGTTGCGTCTTTTGAACTACAATTAACATTGTACGTGGATAATCACTTTTAGAGATAAAATGAGATGTTTAAAGTGATTTTCAAGCTTCCAGGGGCCCTAAACACGAGATTTGAGAAATGGGTAACTGTGAATGAAAATGGCCAATTTACTCACTCTGAGGCCTTAAAAAGTTTTTCTCCACTCCAGAAAGTGAATTAAATAACATTTGTAGACCTTTATTGTTCAATCAAAAACGCCCGTTTTTGATGAAAAAGATAACCACCCCCCTTACGACATGCTTCAGAAACAAAAAAAATGTTCCATTTTCAAATGTTGCGTCTTTGAACTACAATTCACATTTGTACGTGAATGATCACTTTTAGAGATAAAATTAGATGTTTAAAGTGATTTACAAGCTTCCAGGGGCCCTAAACACAAGATATGAGGAATGGGTAAATATGAATGAAAATGGCCAATTTATTCACTCTGAGGCCTTAAAAAGTTTTTCTCCACTCCAGAAAGTGAATTAAATAACATTTGTAGGCCTTTATTGTTCAATCAAAAACGCCCGATTTTTGACGAAAGAGATAACCACCCCCCCTTACGACATGCTTCAGAAAGTAAAAAAATGGTCCGTTTTCAAATGTTGCCTCTTTGAACTACAATTCACATTTGTACGTGGAAAAGCACTTTTAAAGATCAAATGAGATGTTTAAAGTGATTTTCATGCTTCCAGGGGCCTTAAACCAAAGATTTGAGGAATGGGTAAAAGTGAATGAAAATGGCCAATTTACTCACTCTGAGGCCTTAAAAAGTGTTTCTCCTCCACGGGAAGTGAATTAAATAACATTTGTAGGCCTTTATTGTTCAAGCGAAAACGCCTGATTTTCGATGAAAGAGATAACCACCCCCCCTACGACATGCTTCTGAAACTAAAAAAATGGTTCATTTTCAAATGTTGCGTCTTTGAACCACAATTAACATTGTACGTGGATAATCACTTTTAGAGATAAAATGAGATGTTTAAAGTGATTTTCAAGCTTCCAGGGGCCGTAAACACGAGATTTGAGAAATGGGTAAACGTGAATGAAAATGGCCAATTTACTCACTCTGCGTTCTTAAAAAGTGTTTCTCCTCCACGAAAAGTGAATAAAATAGCATTTGGATGCTTTTATTGTTCAATCAAAAACGCCCGTTTTTTGGTGAAAAAGATAACCACCCCCCCTTACGACATGCTTCAGAAATAAAAAAAATGGTCCATTTTCAAATGTTGCGTCTTTGAACTACAATTCACATTTGTACGTGGATAATCACTTTTAGAGATAAAATTAGATGTTTAAAGTGATTTACAAGCATCCAGGGGCCCTAAACACAAGATATGAGGAATGGGTAAATATGAATGAAAATGGCCAATTTATTCACTCTGAGGCCTTAAAAAGTTTTTCTCCACTCCAGAAAGTGAATTAAATAACATTTGTAGACCTTTATTGTTCAATCAAAAACGCCCGATTTTTGACGAAAGAGATAACCACCCCCCCTTACGACATGCTTCAGAAACAAAAAAAATGGTTCATTTTCAAATGTTGCATCTTTGAACGACAATCCACATTTGTACGTGGATAAACACTTTTAGAGATGAAATTAGATGTTTAAAGTGATTTTCAAGCTTCCAGGGGCCCTAAACACAAGATTTGAGAAATGGGTAAAAGTGAATGAAAATGGCCAATTTACTTACTCTGAGGCCTTAATAAGTGTTTCTCCTCCACGGGAAGTGAATTAAATACCATTTGGAGGCCTTTATTGTTCAAGCGAAAACGCCTGATTTTTGATGAAAGAGATAACCACCCCCCCTTACGACATGCTTCTGAAACTAAAAAAATGGTTCATTTTCAAATGTTGCGTCTTTTGAACTACAATTAACATTGTACGTGGATAATCACTTTTAGAGATAAAATGAGATGTTTAAAGTGATTTTCAAGCTTCCAGGGGCCCTAAACACGAGATTTGAGAAATGGGTAACTGTGAATGAAAATGGCCAATTTACTCACTCTGAGGCCTTAAAAAGTTTTTCTCCACTCCAGAAAGTGAATTAAATAACATTTGTAGACCTTTATTGTTCAATCAAAAACGCCCGTTTTTGATGAAAAAGATAACCACCCCCCTTACGACATGCTTCAGAAACAAAAAAAATGTTCCATTTTCAAATGTTGCGTCTTTGAACTACAATTCACATTTGTACGTGAATGATCACTTTTAGAGATAAAATTAGATGTTTAAAGTGATTTACAAGCTTCCAGGGGCCCTAAACACAAGATATGAGGAATGGGTAAATATGAATGAAAATGGCCAATTTATTCACTCTGAGGCCTTAAAAAGTTTTTCTCCACTCCAGAAAGTGAATTAAATAACATTTGTAGGCCTTTATTGTTCAATCAAAAACGCCCGATTTTTGACGAAAGAGATAACCACCCCCCCTAACGACATGCTTCAGAAAGTAAAAAAATGGTCCGTTTTCAAATGTTGCCTCTTTGAACTACAATTCACATTTGTACGTGGAAAAGCACTTTTAAAGATCAAATGAGATGTTTAAAGTGATTTTCATGCTTCCAGGGGCCTTAAACACAAGATTTGAGGAATGGGTAAAAGTGAATGAAAATGGCCAATTTACTCACTCTGAGGCCTTAAAAAGTGTTTCTCCTCCACGGGAAGTGAATTAAATAACATTTGTAGGCCTTTATTGTTCAAGCGAAAACGCCTGATTTTCGATGAAAGAGATAACCACCCCCCCTACGACATGCTTCTGAAACTAAAAAAATGGTTCATTTTCAAATGTTGCGTCTTTGAACCACAATTAACATTGTACGTGGATAATCACTTTTAGAGATAAAATGAGATGTTTAAAGTGATTTTCAAGCTTCCAGGGGCCCTAAACACGAGATTTGAGAAATGGGTAAACGTGAATGAAAATGGCCAATTTACTCACTCTGCGTTCTTAAAAAGTGTTTCTCCTCCACGAAAAGTGAATAAAATAGCATTTGGATGCTTTTATTGTTCAATCAAAAACGCCCGTTTTTTGGTGAAAAAGATAACCACCCCCCCTTACGACATGCTTCAGAAATAAAAAAAATGGTCCATTTTCAAATGTTGCGTCTTTGAACTACAATTCACATTTGTACGTGGATAATCACTTTTAGAGATAAAATTAGATGTTTAAAGTGATTTACAAGCATCCAGGGGCCCTAAACACAAGATATGAGGAATGGGTAAATATGAATGAAAATGGCCAATTTATTCACTCTGAGGCCTTAAAAAGTTTTTCTCCACTCCAGAAAGTGAATTAAATAACATTTGTAGACCTTTATTGTTCAATCAAAAACGCCCGATTTTTGACGAAAGAGATAACCACCCCCCCTTACGACATGCTTCAGAAACAAAAAAAATGGTTCATTTTCAAATGTTGCATCTTTGAACGACAATCCACATTTGTACGTGGATAAACACTTTTAGAGATGAAATTAGATGTTTAAAGTGATTTTCAAGCTTCCAGGGGCCCTAAACACAAGATTTGAGAAATGGGTAAAAGTGAATGAAAATGGCCAATTTACTTACTCTGAGGCCTTAATAAGTGTTTCTCCTCCACGGGAAGTGAATTAAATACCATTTGGAGGCCTTTATTGTTCAAGCGAAAACGCCTGATTTTTGATGAAAGAGATAACCACCCCCCCTTACGACATGCTTCTGAAACTAAAAAAATGGTTCATTTTCAAATGTTGCGTCTTTTGAACTACAATTAACATTGTACGTGGATAATCACTTTTAGAGATAAAATGAGATGTTTAAAGTGATTTTCAAGCTTCCAGGGGCCCTAAACACGAGATTTGAGAAATGGGTAACTGTGAATGAAAATGGCCAATTTACTCACTCTGAGGCCTTAAAAAGTTTTTCTCCACTCCAGAAAGTGAATTAAATAACATTTGTAGACCTTTATTGTTCAATCAAAAACGCCCGTTTTTGATGAAAAAGATAACCACCCCCCTTACGACATGCTTCAGAAACAAAAAAAATGTTCCATTTTCAAATGTTGCGTCTTTGAACTACAATTCACATTTGTACGTGAATGATCACTTTTAGAGATAAAATTAGATGTTTAAAGTGATTTACAAGCTTCCAGGGGCCCTAAACACAAGATATGAGGAATGGGTAAATATGAATGAAAATGGCCAATTTATTCACTCTGAGGCCTTAAAAAGTTTTTCTCCACTCCAGAAAGTGAATTAAATAACATTTGTAGGCCTTTATTGTTCAATCAAAAACGCCCGATTTTTGACGAAAGAGATAACCACCCCCCCTAACGACATGCTTCAGAAAGTAAAAAAATGGTCCGTTTTCAAATGTTGCCTCTTTGAACTACAATTCACATTTGTACGTGGAAAAGCACTTTTAAAGATCAAATGAGATGTTTAAAGTGATTTTCATGCTTCCAGGGGCCTTAAACACAAGATTTGAGGAATGGGTAAAAGTGAATGAAAATGGCCAATTTACTCACTCTGAGGCCTTAAAAAGTGTTTCTCCTCCACGGGAAGTGAATTAAATAACATTTGTAGGCCTTTATTGTTCAAGCGAAAACGCCTGATTTTCGATGAAAGAGTTAACCACCCCCCCTACGACATGCTTCTGAAACTAAAAAAATGGTTCATTTTCAAATGTTGCGTCTTTGAACCACAATTAACATTGTACGTGGATAATCACTTTTAGAGATAAAATGAGATGTTTAAAGTGATTTTCAAGCTTCCAGGGGCCCTAAACACGAGATTTGAGAAATGGGTAAACGTGAATGAAAATGGCCAATTTACTCACTCTGCGTTCTTAAAAAGTGTTTCTCCTCCACGAAAAGTGAATAAAATAGCATTTGGATGCTTTTATTGTTCAATCAAAAACGCCCGTTTTTTGGTGAAAAAGATAACCACCCCCCCTTACGACATGCTTCAGAAATAAAAAAAATGGTCCATTTTCAAATGTTGCGTCTTTGAACTACAATTCACATTTGTACGTGGATAATCACTTTTAGAGATAAAATTAGATGTTTAAAGTGATTTACAAGCATCCAGGGGCCCTAAACACAAGATATGAGGAATGGGTAAATATGAATGAAAATGGCCAATTTATTCACTCTGAGGCCTTAAAAAGTTTTTCTCCACTCCAGAAAGTGAATTAAATAACATTTGTAGACCTTTATTGTTCAATCAAAAACGCCCGATTTTTGACGAAAGAGATAACCACCCCCCCTTACGACATGCTTCAGAAACAAAAAAAATGGTTCATTTTCAAATGTTGCATCTTTGAACGACAATCCACATTTGTACGTGGATAAACACTTTTAGAGATGAAATTAGATGTTTAAAGTGATTTTCAAGCTTCCAGGGGCCCTAAACACAAGATTTGAGAAATGGGTAAAAGTGAATGAAAATGGCCAATTTACTTACTCTGAGGCCTTAATAAGTGTTTCTCCTCCACGGGAAGTGAATTAAATACCATTTGGAGGCCTTTATTGTTCAAGCGAAAACGCCTGATTTTTGATGAAAGAGATAACCACCCCCCCTTACGACATGCTTCTGAAACTAAAAAAATGGTTCATTTTCAAATGTTGCGTCTTTTGAACTACAATTAACATTGTACGTGGATAATCACTTTTAGAGATAAAATGAGATGTTTAAAGTGATTTTCAAGCTTCCAGGGGCCCTAAACACGAGATTTGAGAAATGGGTAACCGTGAATGAAAATGGCCAATTTACTCACTCTGCGGCCTTAAAAAGTGTTTCTCCTCCACGGAAAGTGAATAAAATAACATTTGGATGCCTTTATTGTTCAATCAAAAACGCCCGTTTTTTCGTGAAAAAGATAACCACCCCCCCTTACGACATGCTTCAGAAACGAAAAAAATGTTCCATTTTCAAATGTTGCGTCTTTGAACTACAATTCACATTTGTACGTGAATGATCACTTTTAGAGATAAAATTAGATGTTTAAAGTGATTTACAAGCTTCCAGGGGCCCTAAACACAAGATAGGAGGAATGGGTAAATATGAATGAAAATGGCCAATTTATTCACTCTGAGGCCTTAAAAAGTTTTTCTCCACTCCAGAAAGTGAATTAAATAACATTTTTAGGCCTTTATTGTTCAATCAAAAACGCCTGATTTTTGACGAAAGAGATAACCACCCCCCCTTACGACATGCTTCAGAAACTAAAAAAATGGTCCGTTTTCAAATGTTGCCTCTTTGAACTACAATTCACATTTGTACGTGGAAAAGCACTTTTAAAGATCAAATGAGATGTTTAAAGTGATTTTCATGCTTCCAGGGGCCTTAAACACAAGATTTGAGGAATGGGTAAAAGTGAATGAAAATGGCCAATTTACTCACTCTGAGGCCTTAAAAAGTGTTTCTCCTCCACGGGAAGTGAAATAAATACCATTTGCAGGTCTTTATTGTTCAAGCGAAAACGCCTGATTTTTGATGAAAGAGATAACCACCCCCCCTTACGACATGCTTCTGAAACTGAAAAAATGGTTCATTTTCAAATGTTGCGTCTTTGAACCACAATTACTTTTGTACGTGGATAAACACTTTTAGAGCTAAAATTAGATGTTTAAAGTGATTTTCAAGCTTCCAGGGGCCCTAAACACGAGATTTGAGAAATGGGTAACCGTGAATGAAAATGGCCAATTTACTCACTCTGCGGCCTTAAAAAGTGTTTCTCCTCCACGGAAAGTGAATAAAATAACATTTGGATGCCTTTATTGTTCAATCAAAAACGCCCGTTTTTTGTTGAAAAAGATAACCACCCCCCCTTACGACATGCTTCAGAAAAGAAAAAAAATTTCCATTTTCAAATGTTGCGTCTTTGAACTACAATTCACATTTGTACGTGGATGATCACTTTTAGAGATAAAATTAGATGTTTAAAGTGATTTACAAGCTTCCAGGGGCCCTAAACACAAGATATGAGGAATGGGTAAATATGAATGAAAATGGTCAATTTATTCACTCTGAGGCCTTAAAAAGTTTTTCTCCACTCCAGAAAGTGAATTAAATAACATTTGTAGGCCTTTATTGTTCAATCAAAAACGCCCGATTTTTGACGAAAGAGATAACCACCCCCCCTTACGACATGCTTCAGAAACTAAAAAAATGGTCCGTTTTCAAATGTTGCCTCTTTGAACTACAATTCACATTTGTACGTGGAAAAGCACTTTTAAAGATCAAATGAGATGTTTAAAGTGATTTTCATGCTTCCAGGGGCCTTAAACACAAGATTTGAGGAATGGGTAAAAGTGAATGAAAATGGCCAATTTACTCACTCTGAGGCCTTAAAAAGTGTTTCTCCTCCACTGGAAGTGAATTAAATAACATTTGTAGGCCTTTATTGTTCAAGCGAAAACGCCTGATTTTTGATGAAAGAGATAACCACCCCCCCTTACGACATGCTTCTGAAACTAAAAAAATGGTTCATTTTCAAATGTTGCGTCTTTGAACCACAATTAACATTGTACGTGGATAATCACTTTTAGAGATAAAATGAGATGTTTAAAGTGATTTTCAAGCTTCCAGGGGCCCTAAACACGAGATTTGAGAAATGGGTAAACGTGAATGAAAATGGCCAATTTACTCACTCTGCGTTCTTAAAAAGTGTTTCTCCTCCACGGAAAGTGAATAAAATAGCATTTGGATGCCTTTATTGTTCAATCAAAAACGCCCGTTTTTTGGTGAAAAAGATAACCACCCCCCCTTACGACATGCTTCAGAAATAAAAAAAATGGTCCATTTTCAAATGTTGTGTCTTTGAACTACAATTCACATTTGTACGTGGATAATCACTTTTAGAGATAAAATTAGATGTTTAAAGTGATTTACAAGCTTCCAGGGGCCCTAAACACAAGATATGAGGAATGGGTAAATATGAATGAAAATGGCCAATTTATTCACTCTGAGGCCTTAAAAAGTTTTTCTCCACTCCAGAAAGTGAATTAAATAACATTTGTAGACCTTTATTGTTCAATCAAAAACGCCCGATTTTTGATGAAAGAGATAACCACCCCCCTTACGACATGCTTCAGAAACAAAAAAAATGGTTCATTTTCAAATGTTGCATCTTTGAACGACAATCCACATTTGTACGTGGATAAACACTTTTAGAGATAAAATTAGATGTTTAAAGTGATTTTCAAGCTTCCAGGGGCCCTAAACACAAGATTTGAGAAATGGGTAAAAGTGAATGAAAATGGCCAATTTACTCACTCTGAGGCCTTAAAAAGTGTTTCTCCTCCACGGGAAGTGAATTAAATACCATTTGGAGGCCTTTATTGTTCAAGCGAAAACGCCTGATTTTTGATGAAAGAGATAACCACCCCCGCTTACGACATGCTTCTGAAACTAAAAAAATGGTTCATTTTCAAATGTTGCGTCTTTGAACTACAATTAACATTGTACGTGGATATTCACTTTTAGAGATAAAATGACATGTTTAAAGTGATTTTCAAGCTTCCAGGGGCCCTAAACACGAGATTCGAGAAATGGGTAAACGAGAATGAAAATGGCCAATTTACTCACTCTGCGGCCTTAAAAAGTGTTTCACCTCCACGGAAAGTGAATAAAATAACATTTGGATGCCTTTATTGTTCAATCAAAAACGCCCGTTTTTTGTTGAAAAAGATAACCACCCCCCCTTACGACATGCTTCAGAAAAGAAAAAAAATTTCCATTTTCAAATGTTGCGTCTTTGAACTACAATTCACATTTGTACGTGGAAAAGCACTTTTAAAGATCAAATGAGATGTTTAAAGTGATTTTCATGCTTCCAGGGGCCTTAAACACAAGATTTGAGGAATGGGTAAAAGTGAATGAAAATGGCCAATTTACTCACTCTGAGGCCTTAAAAAGTGTTTCTCCTCCACTGGAAGTGAATTAAATAACATTTGTAGGCCTTTATTGTTGAAGCGAAAACGCCTGATTTTTGATGAAAGAGATAACCACCCCCCCTTACGACATGCTTCTGAAACTAAAAAAATGGTTCATTTTGAAATGTTGCGTCTTTGAACCACAATTAACATTGTACGTGGATAATCACTTTTAGAGATAAAATGAGATGTTTAAAGTGATTTTCAAGCTTCCAGGGGCCCTAAACACGAGATTTGAGAAATGGGTAAACGTGAATGAAAATGGCCAATTTACTCACTCTGCGTTCTTAAAAAGTGTTTCTCCTCCACGGAAAGTGAATAAAATAGCATTTGGATGCCTTTATTGTTCAATCAAAAACGCCCGTTTTTTGGTGAAAAAGATAACCACCCCCCCTTACGACATGCTTCAGAAATAAAAAAAATGGTCCATTTTCAAATGTTGTGTCTTTGAACTACAATTCACATTTGTACGTGGATAATCACTTTTAGAGATAAAATTAGATGTTTAAAGTGATTTACAAGCTTCCAGGGGCCCTAAACACAAGATATGAGGAATGGGTAAATATGAATGAAAATGGCCAATTTATTCACTCTGAGGCCTTAAAAAGTTTTTCTCCACTCCAGAAAGTGAATTAAATAACATTTGTAGACCTTTATTGTTCAATCAAAAACGCCCGATTTTTGATGAAAGAGATAACCACCCCCCTTACGACATGCTTCAGAAACAAAAAAAATGGTTCATTTTCAAATGTTGCATCTTTGAACGACAATCCACATTTGTACGTGGATAAACACTTTTAGAGATAAAATTAGATGTTTAAAGTGATTTTCAAGCTTCCAGGGGCCCTAAACACAAGATTTGAGAAATGGGTAAAAGTGAATGAAAATGGCCAATTTACTCACTCTGAGGCCTTAAAAAGTGTTTCTCCTCCACGGGAAGTGAATTAAATACCATTTGGAGGCCTTTATTGTTCAAGCGAAAACGCCTGATTTTTGATGAAAGAGATAACCACCCCCGCTTACGACATGCTTCTGAAACTAAAAAAATGGTTCATTTTCAAATGTTGCGTCTTTGAACTACAATTAACATTGTACGTGGATATTCACTTTTAGAGATAAAATGACATGTTTAAAGTGATTTTCAAGCTTCCAGGGGCCCTAAACACGAGATTCGAGAAATGGGTAAACGAGAATGAAAATGGCCAATTTACTCACTCTGCGGCCTTAAAAAGTGTTTCACCTCCACGGAAAGTGAATAAAATAACATTTGGATGCCTTTATTGTTCAATCAAAAACGCCCGTTTTTTGTTGAAAAAGATAACCACCCCCCCTTACGACATGCTTCAGAAAAGAAAAAAAATTTCCATTTTCAAATGTTGCGTCTTTGAACTACAATTCACATTTGTACGTGGATGATCACTTTTAGAGATAAAATTAGATGTTTAAAGTGATTTACAAGCTTCCAGGGGCCCTAAACACAAGATATGAGGCATGGGTAAATATGAATGAAAATGGTCAATTTATTCACTCTGAGGCCTTAAAAAGTTTTTCTCCACTCCAGAAAGTGAATTAAATAACATTTGTAGGCCTTTATTGTTCAATCAAAAACGCCCGATTTTTGACGAAAGAGATAACCACCCCCCCTTACGACATGCTTCAGAAACTAAAAAAATGGTCCGTTTTCAAATGTTGCCTCTTTGAACTACAATTCACATTTGTACGTGGAAAAGCACTTTTAAAGATCAAATGAGATGTTTAAAGTGATTTTCATGCTTCCAGGGGCCTTAAACACAAGATTTGAGGAATGGGTAAAAGTGAATGAAAATGGCCAATTTACTCACTCTGAGGCCTTAAAAAGTGTTTCTCCTCCACTGGAAGTGAATTAAATAACATTTGTAGGCCTTTATTGTTGAAGCGAAAACGCCTGATTTTTGATGAAAGAGATAACCACCCCCCCTTACGACATGCTTCTGAAACTAAAAAAATGGTTCATTTTGAAATGTTGCGTCTTTGAACCACAATTAACATTGTACGTGGATAATCACTTTTAGAGATAAAATGAGATGTTTAAAGTGATTTTCAAGCTTCCAGGGGCCCTAAACACGAGATTTGAGAAATGGGTAAACGTGAATGAAAATGGCCAATTTACTCACTCTGCGTTCTTAAAAAGTGTTTCTCCTCCACGGAAAGTGAATAAAATAGCATTTGGATGCCTTTATTGTTCAATCAAAAACGCCCGTTTTTTGGTGAAAAAGATAACCACCCCCCCTTACGACATGCTTCAGAAATAAAAAAAATGGTCCATTTTCAAATGTTGTGTCTTTGAACTACAATTCACATTTGTACGTGGATAATCACTTTTAGAGATAAAATTAGATGTTTAAAGTGATTTACAAGCTTCCAGGGGCCCTAAACACAAGATATGAGGAATGGGTAAATATGAATGAAAATGGCCAATTTATTCACTCTGAGGCCTTAAAAAGTTTTTCTCCACTCCAGAAAGTGAATTAAATAACATTTGTAGACCTTTATTGTTCAATCAAAAACGCCCGATTTTTGATGAAAGAGATAACCACCCCCCTTACGACATGCTTCAGAAACAAAAAAAATGGTTCATTTTCAAATGTTGCATCTTTGAACGACAATCCACATTTGTACGTGGATAAACACTTTTAGAGATAAAATTAGATGTTTAAAGTGATTTTCAAGCTTCCAGGGGCCCTAAACACAAGATTTGAGAAATGGGTAAAAGTGAATGAAAATGGCCAATTTACTCACTCTGAGGCCTTAAAAAGTGTTTCTCCTCCACGGGAAGTGAATTAAATACCATTTGGAGGCCTTTATTGTTCAAGCGAAAACGCCTGATTTTTGATGAAAGAGATAACCACCCCCCCCCTTACGACATGCTTCCGAAACTAAAAAAATGGTTCATTTTCAAATGTTGCGTCTTTTGAACTACAATTAACATTGTACGTGGATAATCACTTTTAGAGATAAAATGAGATGTTTAAAGTGATTTTCATGCTTCCAGGGGCCTTAAACACAAGATTTGAGGAATGGGTAAAAGTGAATGAAAATGGCCAATTTACTCACTCTGAGGCCTTAAAAAGTGTTTCTCCTCCACGGGAAGTGAATTAAATAACATTTGTAGGCCTTTATTGTTCAAGCGAAAACGCCCGATTATTGACGAAAGAGATAACCACCCCCCCTTACGACATGCTTCAGAAACGAAAAAAATGGTCCGTTTTCAAATGTTGCGTCTTTGAATGACAATCCACATTTGTACGTGGATAATCACTTTTAGAGCTAAAATTAGATGTTTAAAGTGATTTTCAAGCTTCCAGGGGCCCTTAACACAAGATTTGAGAAATGGGTAAAAGTGAATGAAAATGGCCAATTTACTTACTCTGAGGCCTTAATAAGTGTTTCTCCTCCACGGGAAGTGAATTAAATACCATTTGGAGGCCTTTATTGTTCAAGCGAAAACGCCTGATTTTTGATGAAAGAGATAACCACCCCCCCTTACGACATGCTTCTGAAACTAAAAAAATGGTTCATTTTCAAATGTTGCGTCTTTTGAACTACAATTAACATTGTACGTGGATAATCACTTTTAGAGCTAAAATTAGATGTTTAAAGTGATTTTCAAGCTTCCAGGGGCCCTAAACACGAGATTTGAGAAATGGGTAGCCGTGAATGAAAATGGCCAATTTACTCACTCTGCGGCCTTAAAAAGTGTTTCTCCTCCACGGAAAGTGAATAAAATAGCATTTGGATGCCTTTATTGTTCAATCAAAAACGCCCGTTTTTTGGTGAAAAAGATAACCACCCCCCCTTACGACATGCTTCAGAAACGAAAAAAATGTTCCATTTTCAAATGTTGCGTCTTTGAACTACAATTCACATTTGTACGTGAATGATCACTTTTAGAGATACAATTAGATGTTTAAAGTGATTTACAAGCTTCCAGGGGCCCTAAACACAAGATATGAGGAATGGGTAAATATGAATGAAAATGGCCAATTTATTCACTCTGAGGCCTTAAAAAGTTTTTCTCCACTCCAGAAAGTGAATTAAAAACCATTTGTAGGCCTTTATTGTTCAATCAAAAACGCCCGATTTTTGACGAAAGAGATAACCACCCCCCCTTACGAGATGCTTCAGAAACTAAAAAAATGGTCCGTTTTCAAATGTTGCCTCTTTGAACTACAATTCACATTTGTACGTGGAAAAGAGATGTTTAAAGTGATTTTCATGCTTCCAGGGGCCTTAAACACAAGATTTGAGGAATGGGTAAAAGTGAATGAAAATGGCCAATTTACTCACTCTGAGGCCTTAAACAGTGTTTCTCCTCCACGGGAAGTGAATTAAATAACATTTGTAGGCCTTTATTGTTCAAGCGAAAACGCCCGATTATTGACGAAAGAGATAACCACCCCCCCTTACGACATGCTTCAGAAACGAAAAAAATGGTCCGTTTTCAAATGTTGCATCTTTGAATGACAATCCACATTTGTACGTGGATAATCACTTTTAGAGCTAAAATTAGATGTTTAAAGTGATTTTCAAGCTTCCAGGGGCCCTAAACACAAGATTTGAGAAATGGGTAAAAGTGAATGAAAATGGCCAATTTACTCACTCTGAGGCCTTAATAAGTGTTTCTCCTCCACGGGAAGTGAATTAAATACCATTTGGAGGCCTTTATTGTTCAAGCGAAAACGCCTGATTTTTGATGAAAGAGATAACCACCCCCCCTTACGACATGCTTCTGAAACTAAAAAAATGGTTCATTTTCAAATGTTGCGTCTTTTGAACTACAATTAACATTGTACGTGGATAATCACTTTTAGAGATAAAATGAGATGTTTAAAGTGATTTTCAAGCTTCCAGGGGCCCTAAACACGAGATTTGAGAAATGGGTAACTGTGAATGAAAATGGCCAATTTACTCACTCTGAGGCCTTAAAAAGTTTTTCTCCACTCCAGAAAGTGAATTAAATAACATTTGTAGACCTTTATTGTTCAATCAAAAACGCCCGTTTTTGATGAAAAAGATAACCACCCCCCTTACGACATGCTTCAGAAACAAAAAAAATGTTCCATTTTCAAATGTTGCGTCTTTGAACTACAATTCACATTTGTACGTGAATGATCACTTTTAGAGATAAAATTAGATGTTTAAAGTGATTTACAAGCTTCCAGGGGCCCTAAACACAAGATATGAGGAATGGGTAAATATGAATGAAAATGGCCAATTTATTCACTCTGAGGCCTTAAAAAGTTTTTCTCCACTCCAGAAAGTGAATTAAATAACATTTGTAGGCCTTTATTGTTCAATCAAAAACGCCCGATTTTTGACGAAAGAGATAACCACCCCCCCTTACGACATGCTTCAGAAAGTAAAAAAATGGTCCGTTTTCAAATGTTGCCTCTTTGAACTACAATTCACATTTGTACGTGGAAAAGCACTTTTAAAGATCAAATGAGATGTTTAAAGTGATTTTCATGCTTCCAGGGGCCTTAAACCAAAGATTTGAGGAATGGGTAAAAGTGAATGAAAATGGCCAATTTACTCACTCTGAGGCCTTAAAAAGTGTTTCTCCTCCACGGGAAGTGAATTAAATAACATTTGTAGGCCTTTATTGTTCAAGCGAAAACGCCTGATTTTCGATGAAAGAGATAACCACCCCCCCTACGACATGCTTCTGAAACTAAAAAAATGGTTCATTTTCAAATGTTGCGTCTTTGAACCACAATTAACATTGTACGTGGATAATCACTTTTAGAGATAAAATGAGATGTTTAAAGTGATTTTCAAGCTTCCAGGGGCCGTAAACACGAGATTTGAGAAATGGGTAAACGTGAATGAAAATGGCCAATTTACTCACTCTGCGTTCTTAAAAAGTGTTTCTCCTCCACGAAAAGTGAATAAAATAGCATTTGGATGCTTTTATTGTTCAATCAAAAACGCCCGTTTTTTGGTGAAAAAGATAACCACCCCCCCTTACGACATGCTTCAGAAATAAAAAAAATGGTCCATTTTCAAATGTTGCGTCTTTGAACTACAATTCACATTTGTACGTGGATAATCACTTTTAGAGATAAAATTAGATGTTTAAAGTGATTTACAAGCATCCAGGGGCCCTAAACACAAGATATGAGGAATGGGTAAATATGAATGAAAATGGCCAATTTATTCACTCTGAGGCCTTAAAAAGTTTTTCTCCACTCCAGAAAGTGAATTAAATAACATTTGTAGACCTTTATTGTTCAATCAAAAACGCCCGATTTTTGACGAAAGAGATAACCACCCCCCCTTACGACATGCTTCAGAAACAAAAAAAATGGTTCATTTTCAAATGTTGCATCTTTGAACGACAATCCACATTTGTACGTGGATAAACACTTTTAGAGATGAAATTAGATGTTTAAAGTGATTTTCAAGCTTCCAGGGGCCCTAAACACAAGATTTGAGAAATGGGTAAAAGTGAATGAAAATGGCCAATTTACTTACTCTGAGGCCTTAATAAGTGTTTCTCCTCCACGGGAAGTGAATTAAATACCATTTGGAGGCCTTTATTGTTCAAGCGAAAACGCCTGATTTTTGATGAAAGAGATAACCACCCCCCCTTACGACATGCTTCTGAAACTAAAAAAATGGTTCATTTTCAAATGTTGCGTCTTTTGAACTACAATTAACATTGTACGTGGATAATCACTTTTAGAGATAAAATGAGATGTTTAAAGTGATTTTCAAGCTTCCAGGGGCCCTAAACACGAGATTTGAGAAATGGGTAACTGTGAATGAAAATGGCCAATTTACTCACTCTGAGGCCTTAAAAAGTTTTTCTCCACTCCAGAAAGTGAATTAAATAACATTTGTAGACCTTTATTGTTCAATCAAAAACGCCCGTTTTTGATGAAAAAGATAACCACCCCCCTTACGACATGCTTCAGAAACAAAAAAAATGTTCCATTTTCAAATGTTGCGTCTTTGAACTACAATTCACATTTGTACGTGAATGATCACTTTTAGAGATAAAATTAGATGTTTAAAGTGATTTACAAGCTTCCAGGGGCCCTAAACACAAGATATGAGGAATGGGTAAATATGAATGAAAATGGCCAATTTATTCACTCTGAGGCCTTAAAAAGTTTTTCTCCACTCCAGAAAGTGAATTAAATAACATTTGTAGGCCTTTATTGTTCAATCAAAAACGCCCGATTTTTGACGAAAGAGATAACCACCCCCCCTAACGACATGCTTCAGAAAGTAAAAAAATGGTCCGTTTTCAAATGTTGCCTCTTTGAACTACAATTCACATTTGTACGTGGAAAAGCACTTTTAAAGATCAAATGAGATGTTTAAAGTGATTTTCATGCTTCCAGGGGCCTTAAACACAAGATTTGAGGAATGGGTAAAAGTGAATGAAAATGGCCAATTTACTCACTCTGAGGCCTTAAAAAGTGTTTCTCCTCCACGGGAAGTGAATTAAATAACATTTGTAGGCCTTTATTGTTCAAGCGAAAACGCCTGATTTTCGATGAAAGAGATAACCACCCCCCCTACGACATGCTTCTGAAACTAAAAAAATGGTTCATTTTCAAATGTTGCGTCTTTGAACCACAATTAACATTGTACGTGGATAATCACTTTTAGAGATAAAATGAGATGTTTAAAGTGATTTTCAAGCTTCCAGGGGCCCTAAACACGAGATTTGAGAAATGGGTAAACGTGAATGAAAATGGCCAATTTACTCACTCTGCGTTCTTAAAAAGTGTTTCTCCTCCACGAAAAGTGAATAAAATAGCATTTGGATGCTTTTATTGTTCAATCAAAAACGCCCGTTTTTTGGTGAAAAAGATAACCACCCCCCCTTACGACATGCTTCAGAAATAAAAAAAATGGTCCATTTTCAAATGTTGCGTCTTTGAACTACAATTCACATTTGTACGTGGATAATCACTTTTAGAGATAAAATTAGATGTTTAAAGTGATTTACAAGCATCCAGGGGCCCTAAACACAAGATATGAGGAATGGGTAAATATGAATGAAAATGGCCAATTTATTCACTCTGAGGCCTTAAAAAGTTTTTCTCCACTCCAGAAAGTGAATTAAATAACATTTGTAGACCTTTATTGTTCAATCAAAAACGCCCGATTTTTGACGAAAGAGATAACCACCCCCCCTTACGACATGCTTCAGAAACAAAAAAAATGGTTCATTTTCAAATGTTGCATCTTTGAACGACAATCCACATTTGTACGTGGATAAACACTTTTAGAGATGAAATTAGATGTTTAAAGTGATTTTCAAGCTTCCAGGGGCCCTAAACACAAGATTTGAGAAATGGGTAAAAGTGAATGAAAATGGCCAATTTACTTACTCTGAGGCCTTAATAAGTGTTTCTCCTCCACGGGAAGTGAATTAAATACCATTTGGAGGCCTTTATTGTTCAAGCGAAAACGCCTGATTTTTGATGAAAGAGATAACCACCCCCCCTTACGACATGCTTCTGAAACTAAAAAAATGGTTCATTTTCAAATGTTGCGTCTTTTGAACTACAATTAACATTGTACGTGGATAATCACTTTTAGAGATAAAATGAGATGTTTAAAGTGATTTTCAAGCTTCCAGGGGCCCTAAACACGAGATTTGAGAAATGGGTAACTGTGAATGAAAATGGCCAATTTACTCACTCTGAGGCCTTAAAAAGTTTTTCTCCACTCCAGAAAGTGAATTAAATAACATTTGTAGACCTTTATTGTTCAATCAAAAACGCCCGTTTTTGATGAAAAAGATAACCACCCCCCTTACGACATGCTTCAGAAACAAAAAAAATGTTCCATTTTCAAATGTTGCGTCTTTGAACTACAATTCACATTTGTACGTGAATGATCACTTTTAGAGATAAAATTAGATGTTTAAAGTGATTTACAAGCTTCCAGGGGCCCTAAACACAAGATATGAGGAATGGGTAAATATGAATGAAAATGGCCAATTTATTCACTCTGAGGCCTTAAAAAGTTTTTCTCCACTCCAGAAAGTGAATTAAATAACATTTGTAGGCCTTTATTGTTCAATCAAAAACGCCCGATTTTTGACGAAAGAGATAACCACCCCCCCTAACGACATGCTTCAGAAAGTAAAAAAATGGTCCGTTTTCAAATGTTGCCTCTTTGAACTACAATTCACATTTGTACGTGGAAAAGCACTTTTAAAGATCAAATGAGATGTTTAAAGTGATTTTCATGCTTCCAGGGGCCTTAAACACAAGATTTGAGGAATGGGTAAAAGTGAATGAAAATGGCCAATTTACTCACTCTGAGGCCTTAAAAAGTGTTTCTCCTCCACGGGAAGTGAATTAAATAACATTTGTAGGCCTTTATTGTTCAAGCGAAAACGCCTGATTTTCGATGAAAGAGTTAACCACCCCCCCTACGACATGCTTCTGAAACTAAAAAAATGGTTCATTTTCAAATGTTGCGTCTTTGAACCACAATTAACATTGTACGTGGATAATCACTTTTAGAGATAAAATGAGATGTTTAAAGTGATTTTCAAGCTTCCAGGGGCCCTAAACACGAGATTTGAGAAATGGGTAAACGTGAATGAAAATGGCCAATTTACTCACTCTGCGTTCTTAAAAAGTGTTTCTCCTCCACGAAAAGTGAATAAAATAGCATTTGGATGCTTTTATTGTTCAATCAAAAACGCCCGTTTTTTGGTGAAAAAGATAACCACCCCCCCTTACGACATGCTTCAGAAATAAAAAAAATGGTCCATTTTCAAATGTTGCGTCTTTGAACTACAATTCACATTTGTACGTGGATAATCACTTTTAGAGATAAAATTAGATGTTTAAAGTGATTTACAAGCATCCAGGGGCCCTAAACACAAGATATGAGGAATGGGTAAATATGAATGAAAATGGCCAATTTATTCACTCTGAGGCCTTAAAAAGTTTTTCTCCACTCCAGAAAGTGAATTAAATAACATTTGTAGACCTTTATTGTTCAATCAAAAACGCCCGATTTTTGACGAAAGAGATAACCACCCCCCCTTACGACATGCTTCAGAAACAAAAAAAATGGTTCATTTTCAAATGTTGCATCTTTGAACGACAATCCACATTTGTACGTGGATAAACACTTTTAGAGATGAAATTAGATGTTTAAAGTGATTTTCAAGCTTCCAGGGGCCCTAAACACAAGATTTGAGAAATGGGTAAAAGTGAATGAAAATGGCCAATTTACTTACTCTGAGGCCTTAATAA
The DNA here is from genome assembly GCF_964204655.1 of Triturus cristatus. Taxonomy (NCBI): domain Eukaryota; kingdom Metazoa; phylum Chordata; class Amphibia; order Caudata; family Salamandridae; genus Triturus; species Triturus cristatus. The sequence continues at coordinate 930,845,027 of NC_140587.1, read as the reverse complement.
GTGTTTCTCCTCCACGGGAAGTGAATTAAATACCATTTGGAGGCCTTTATTGTTCAAGCGAAAACGCCTGATTTTTGATGAAAGAGATAACCACCCCCCCTTACGACATGCTTCTGAAACTAAAAAAATGGTTCATTTTCAAATGTTGCGTCTTTTGAACTACAATTAACATTGTACGTGGATAATCACTTTTAGAGATAAAATGAGATGTTTAAAGTGATTTTCAAGCTTCCAGGGGCCCTAAACACGAGATTTGAGAAATGGGTAACCGTGAATGAAAATGGCCAATTTACTCACTCTGCGGCCTTAAAAAGTGTTTCTCCTCCACGGAAAGTGAATAAAATAACATTTGGATGCCTTTATTGTTCAATCAAAAACGCCCGTTTTTTCGTGAAAAAGATAACCACCCCCCCTTACGACATGCTTCAGAAACGAAAAAAATGTTCCATTTTCAAATGTTGCGTCTTTGAACTACAATTCACATTTGTACGTGAATGATCACTTTTAGAGATAAAATTAGATGTTTAAAGTGATTTACAAGCTTCCAGGGGCCCTAAACACAAGATAGGAGGAATGGGTAAATATGAATGAAAATGGCCAATTTATTCACTCTGAGGCCTTAAAAAGTTTTTCTCCACTCCAGAAAGTGAATTAAATAACATTTTTAGGCCTTTATTGTTCAATCAAAAACGCCTGATTTTTGACGAAAGAGATAACCACCCCCCCTTACGACATGCTTCAGAAACTAAAAAAATGGTCCGTTTTCAAATGTTGCCTCTTTGAACTACAATTCACATTTGTACGTGGAAAAGCACTTTTAAAGATCAAATGAGATGTTTAAAGTGATTTTCATGCTTCCAGGGGCCTTAAACACAAGATTTGAGGAATGGGTAAAAGTGAATGAAAATGGCCAATTTACTCACTCTGAGGCCTTAAAAAGTGTTTCTCCTCCACGGGAAGTGAAATAAATACCATTTGCAGGTCTTTATTGTTCAAGCGAAAACGCCTGATTTTTGATGAAAGAGATAACCACCCCCCCTTACGACATGCTTCTGAAACTGAAAAAATGGTTCATTTTCAAATGTTGCGTCTTTGAACCACAATTACTTTTGTACGTGGATAAACACTTTTAGAGCTAAAATTAGATGTTTAAAGTGATTTTCAAGCTTCCAGGGGCCCTAAACACGAGATTTGAGAAATGGGTAACCGTGAATGAAAATGGCCAATTTACTCACTCTGCGGCCTTAAAAAGTGTTTCTCCTCCACGGAAAGTGAATAAAATAACATTTGGATGCCTTTATTGTTCAATCAAAAACGCCTGTTTTTTGGTGAAAAAGATAACCACCCCCCCTTACGACATGCTTCAGAAACAAAAAAAATGTTCCATTTTCAAATGTTGCGTCTTTGAACTACAATTCACATTTGTACGTGAATGATCACTTTTAGAGATAAAATTAGATGTTTAAAGTGATTTACGAGCTTCCAGGGGCCCTAAACACAAGATATGAGGAATGGGTAAATATGAATGAAAATGGCCAATTTATTCACTCTGAGGCCTTAAAAAGTTTTTCTCCACTCCAGAAAGTGAATTAAATAACATTTGTAGGCCTTTATTGTTCAATCAAAAACGCCCGATTTTTGACGAAAGAGATAACCACCCCCCCTTACGACATGCTTCAGAAACTAAAAAAATGGTCCGTTTTCAAATGTTGCCTCTTTGAACTACAATTCACATTTGTACGTGGAAAAGCACTTTTAAAGATCAAATGAGATGTTTAAAGTGATTTTCATGCTTCCAGGGGCCTTAAACACAAGATTTGAGGAATGGGTAAAAGTAAATGAAAATGGCCAATTTACTCACTCTGAGGCCTTAAAAAGTGTTTCTCCTCCACGGGAAGTGAATTAAATACCATTTGGAGGTCTTTATTGTTCAAGCGAAAACGCCTGATTTTTGATGAAATAGATAACCACCCCCCCTTACGACATGCTTCTGAAACTGAAAAAATGGTTCATTTTCAAATGTTGCGTCTTTGAACCACAATTAACATTTGTACGTGGATAAACACTTTTAGAGCTAAAATTAGATGTTTAAAGTGATTTTCAAGCTTCCAGGGGCCCTAAACACGAGATTTGAGAAATGGGTAAACGTGAATGAAAATGGCCAATTTACTCACTCTGCGTTCTTAAAAAGTGTTTCTCCTCCACGGAAAGTGAATAAAATAGCATTTGGATGCCTTTATTGTTCAATCAAAAACGCCCGTTTTTTGGTGAAAAAGATAACCACCCCCCCTTACGACATGCTTCAGAAATAAAAAAAATGGTCCATTTTCAAATGTTGTGTCTTTGAACTACAATTCACATTTGTACGTGGATAATCACTTTTAGAGATAAAATTAGATGTTTAAAGTGATTTACAAGCTTCCAGGGGCCCTAAACACAAGATATGAGGAATGGGTAAATATGAATGAAAATGGCCAATTTATTCACTCTGAGGCCTTAAAAAGTTTTTCTCCACTCCAGAAAGTGAATTAAATAACATTTGTAGACCTTTATTGTTCAATCAAAAACGCCCGATTTTTGATGAAAGAGATAACCACCCCCCTTACGACATGCTTCAGAAACAAAAAAAATGGTTCATTTTCAAATGTTGCATCTTTGAACGACAATCCACATTTGTACGTGGATAAACACTTTTAGAGATAAAATTAGATGTTTAAAGTGATTTTCAAGCTTCCAGGGGCCCTAAACACAAGATTTGAGAAATGGGTAAAAGTGAATGAAAATGGCCAATTTACTCACTCTGAGGCCTTAAAAAGTGTTTCTCCTCCACGGGAAGTGAATTAAATACCATTTGGAGGCCTTTATTGTTCAAGCGAAAACGCCTGATTTTTGATGAAAGAGATAACCACCCCCCCCCTTATGACATGCTTCCGAAACTAAAAAAATGGTTCATTTTCAAATGTTGCGTCTTTTGAACTACAATTAACATTGTACGTGGATAATCACTTTTAGAGATAAAATGAGATGTTTAAAGTGATTTTCATGCTTCCAGGGGCCTTAAACACAAGATTTGAGGAATGGGTAAAAGTGAATGAAAATGGCCAATTTACTCACTCTGAGGCCTTAAAAAGTGTTTCTCCTCCACGGGAAGTGAATTAAATAACATTTGTAGGCCTTTATTGTTCAAGCGAAAACGCCCGATTATTGACGAAAGAGATAACCACCCCCCCTTACGACATGCTTCAGAAACGAAAAAAATGGTCCGTTTTCAAATGTTGCGTCTTTGAATGACAATCCACATTTGTACGTGGATAATCACTTTTAGAGCTAAAATTAGATGTTTAAAGTGATTTTCAAGCTTCCAGGGGCCCTTAACACAAGATTTGAGAAATGGGTAAAAGTGAATGAAAATGGCCAATTTACTTACTCTGAGGCCTTAATAAGTGTTTCTCCTCCACGGGAAGTGAATTAAATACCATTTGGAGGCCTTTATTGTTCAAGCGAAAACGCCTGATTTTTGATGAAAGAGATAACCACCCCCCCTTACGACATGCTTCTGAAACTAAAAAAATGGTTCATTTTCAAATGTTGCGTCTTTTGAACTACAATTAACATTGTACGTGGATAATCACTTTTAGAGCTAAAATTAGATGTTTAAAGTGATTTTCAAGCTTCCAGGGGCCCTAAACACGAGATTTGAGAAATGGGTAGCCGTGAATGAAAATGGCCAATTTACTCACTCTGCGGCCTTAAAAAGTGTTTCTCCTCCACGGAAAGTGAATAAAATAGCATTTGGATGCCTTTATTGTTCAATCAAAAACGCCCGTTTTTTGGTGAAAAAGATAACCACCCCCCCTTACGACATGCTTCAGAAACGAAAAAAATGTTCCATTTTCAAATGTTGCGTCTTTGAACTACAATTCACATTTGTACGTGAATGATCACTTTTAGAGATACAATTAGATGTTTAAAGTGATTTACAAGCTTCCAGGGGCCCTAAACACAAGATATGAGGAATGGGTAAATATGAATGAAAATGGCCAATTTATTCACTCTGAGGCCTTAAAAAGTTTTTCTCCACTCCAGAAAGTGAATTAAATAACATTTGTAGACCTTTATTGTTCAATCAAAAACGCCCGATTTTTGACGAAAGAGATAACCACCCCCCCCTTACGACATGCTTCAGAAACAAAAAAAATGGTTCATTTTCAAATGTTGCATCTTTGAACGACAATCCACATTTGTACGTGGATAAACACTTTTAGAGATAAAATTAGATGTTTAAAGTGATTTTCAAGCTTCCAGGGGCCCTAAACACAAGATTTGAGAAATGGGTAAAAGTGAATGAAAATGGCCAATTTACTCACTCTGAGGCCTTAAAAAGTGTTTCTCCTCAACGGGAAGTGAATTAAATAACATTTGTAGGCCATTATTGTTCAAGCGAAAACGCCCGATTATTGACGAAAGAGATAACCACCCCCCCCTTACGACATGCTTCAGAAACGAAAAAAATGGTCCGTTTTCAAATGTTGCGTCTTTGAATGACAATCCACATTTGTACGTGTATAATCACTTTTAGAGCTAAAATTAGATGTTTAAAGTGATTTTCAAGCTTCCAGGGGCCCTAAACACAAGATTTGAGAAATGGGTAAAAGTGAATGAAAATGGCCAATTTACTCACTCTGAGGCCTTAAAAAGTGTTTCTCCTCCACGGGAAGTGAATTAAATACCATTTGGAGGCCTTTATTGTTCAAGCGAAAACGCCTGATTTTTGATGAAAGAGATAACCACCCCCCCTTACGACATGCTTCCGAAACTAAAAAAATGGTTAATTTTCAAATGTTGCGTCTTTTGAACTACAATTAACATTGTACGTGGATAATCACTTTTAGAGATAAAATGAGATGTTTAAAGTGATATTCAAGCTTCCAGGGGCCCTAAAGACGAGATTTGAGAAATGGGTAAACGTGAATGAAAATGGCCAATTTACTCACTCTGCGGCCTTAAAAAGTGTTTCTCCTCCACGGAAAGTGAATAAAATAACATTTGGATGCCTTTATTGTTCAATCAAAAACGCCCGTTTTTTGGTGAAAAAGATAACCACCCCCCCTTACGACATGCTTCAGAAACGAAAAAAATGGTCCATTTTCAAATGTTGCGTCTTTGAACTACAATTCACATTTGTACGTGGAAATGCACTTTTAAAGATCAAATGAGATGTTTAAAGTGATTTTCATGCTTCCAGGGGCCTTAAACACAAGATTTGAGGAATGGGTAAAAGTGAATGAAAATGGCCAATTTACTCACTCTGAGGCCTTAAAAAGTGTTTCTCCTCCACGGAAAGTGAATTAAATACCATTTGGAGGTCTTTATTGTTCAAGCGAAAACGCCTGATTTTTGATGAAAGAGATAACCACCCCCCCTCACGACATGCTTCTGAAACTGAAAAAATGGTTCATTTTCAAATGTTGCGTCTTTGAACCACAATAAACATTTGTACGTGGATAAACACTTTTAGAGCTAAAATTAGATGTTTAAAGTGATTTTCAAGCTTCCAGGGGCCCTAAACACGGGATTTGAGAAATGGGTAAACGTGAATGAAAATGGCCAATTTACTCACTCTGCGGCCTTAAAAAGTGTTTCTCCTCCACGGAAAGTGAATAAAATAACATTTTGATGCCTTTATTGTTCAATCAAAAACGCCCGTTTTTGGTGAAAAAGATAACCACCCCCCCTTACGACATGCTTCTGAAACTAAAAAAATGGTTCATTTTCAAATGTTGCGTCTTTTGAACTACAATTAACATTTGTACGTGGATAAACACTTTTAGAGATAAAATTAGATGTTTAAAGTGATTTTCAAGCTTCCAGGGGCCCTAAACACAAGATATAAGGAATGGGTAAATATGAATGAAACTGGCCAATTTATTCACTCTGAGGCTTTAAAATTTTTTCTCCACTCCAGAAAGTGAATTAAATAACATTTGTAGGCCTTTATTGTTCAAGCGAAAACGCCCGATTATTGACGAAAGAGATAACCACCCCCCCTTACGACATGCTTCAGAAACGAAAAAAATGGTCCGTTTTCAAATGTTGCGTCTTTGAATGACAATCCACATTTGTACGTGGGTAATCACTTTTAGAGATAAAGTGAGATGTTTAAAGTGATTTTCAAGCTTCCAGGGGCCCTAAACACAAAATTTGAGAAATGGGTAAAAGTGAATTAAAATGGCCAATTTACTCACTCTGAGGCCTTAAAAAGTGTTTCTCCTCCACGGGAAGTGAATTAAATACCATTTGGAGGCCTTTATTGTTCAAGCGAAAACGCCTGATTTTTGATGAAAGAGATAACCACCCCCGCTTATGACATGCTTCTGAAACTAAAAAAATGGTTCATTTTCAAATGTTGCGTCTTTGAACTACAATTAACATTGTACGTGGATATTCACTTTTAGAGATAAAATGACATGTTTAAAGTGATTTTCAAGCTTCCAGGGGCCCTAAACACGAGATTCGAGAAATGGGTAAACGAGAATAAAAATGGCCAATTTACTCACTCTGCGGCCTTAAAAAGTGTTTCTCCTCCACGGAAAGTGAATAAAATAACATTTGGATGCCTTTATTGTTCAATCAAAAACGCCCGTTTTTTGTTGAAAAAGATAACCACCCCCCCTTACGACATGCTTCAGAACCGAAAAAAAATTTCCATTTTCAAATGTTGCGTCTTTGAACTACAATTCACATTTGTACGTGGATGATCACTTTTAGAGATAAAATTAGATGTTTAAAGTGATTTACAAGCTTCCAGGGGCCCTAAACACAAGATATGAGGAATGGGTAAATATGAATGAAAATGGTCAATTTATTCACTCTGAGGCCTTAAAAAGTTTTTCTCCACTCCAGAAAGTGAATTAAATAACATTTGTAGGCCTTTATTGTTCAATCAAAAACGCCCGATTTTTGACGAAAGAGATAACCACCCCCCCTTACGACATGCTTCAGAAACTAAAAAAATGGTCCGTTTTCAAATGTTGCCTCTTTGAACTACAATTCACATTTGTACGTGGAAAAGCACTTTTAAAGATCAAATGAGATGTTTAAAGTGATTTTCATGCTTCCAGGTGCCTTAAACACAAGATTTGAGGAATGGGTAAAAGTGAATGAAAATGGCCAATTTACTCACTCTGAGGCCTTAAAAAGTGTTTCTCCTCCACGGGAAGTGAATTAAATAACATTTGTAGGCCTTTATTGTTCAAGCGAAAACGCCTGATTTTTGATGAAAGAGATAACCACCCCCCCTTACGACATGCATCTGAAACTAAAAAAATGGTTCATTTTCAAATGTTGCGTCTTTGAACCACAATTAACATTGTACGTGGATAATCACTTTTAGAGATAAAATGAGATGTTTAAAGTGATTTTCAAGCTTCCAGGGGCCCTAAACACGAGATTTGAGAAATGGGTAAACGTGAATGAAAATGGCCAATTTACTCACTCTGCGTTCTTAAAAAGTGTTTCTCCTCCACGGAAAGTGAATAAAATAGCATTTGGATGCCTTTATTGTTCAATCAAAAACGCCCATTTTTTGGTGAAAAAGATAACCACCCCCCCTTACGACATGCTTCAGAAACAAAAAAAATGGTCCATTTTCAAATGTTGCGTCTTTGAACTACAATTCACATTTGTACGTGGATAATCACTTTTAGAGATAAAATTAGATGTTTAAAGTGATTTACAAGCTTCCAGGGGCCCTAAACACAAGATATGAGGAATGGGTAAATATGAATGAAAATGGCCAATTTATTTACTCTGAGGCCTTAAAAAGTTTTTCTCCACTCCAGAAAGTGAATTAAATAACATTTGTAGACCTTTATTGTTCAATCAAAAACGCCCGATTTTTGACGAAAGAGATAACCACCCCCCCTTACGACATGCTTCAGAAACAAAAAAAATGGTTCATTTTCAAATGTTGCATCTTTGAACGACAATCCACATTTGTACGTGGATAAACACTTTTAGAGATAAAATTAGATGTTTAAAGTGATTTTCAAGCTTCCAGGGGCCCTAAACACAAGATTTGAGAAATGGGTAAAAGTGAATGAAAATGGCCAATTTACTCACTCTGAGGCCTTAAAAAGTGTTTCTCCTCCACGGGAAGTGAATTAAATACCATTTGGAGGCCTTTATTGTTCAAGCGAAAACGCCTGATTTTTGATGAAAGAGATAACCACCCCCCCCCTTACGACATGCTTCCGAAACTAAAAAAATGGTTCATTTTCAAATGTTGCGTCTTTTGAACTACAATTAACATTGTACGTGGATAATCACTTTTAGAGATAAAATGAGATGTTTAAAGTGATTTTCATGCTTCCAGGGGCCTTAAACACAAGATTTGAGGAATGGGTAAAAGTGAATGAAAATGGCCAATTTACTCACTCTGAGGCCTTAAAAAGTGTTTCTCCTCCACGGGAAGTGAATTAAATACCATTTGGAGGTCTTTATTGTTCAAGCGAAAACGCCTGATTTTTGATGAAAGAGATAACCACCCCCCCTCACGACATGCTTCTGAAACTGAAAAAATGGTTCATTTTCAAATGTTGCGTCTTTGAACCACAATAAACATTTGTACGTGGATAAACACTTTTAGAGCTAAAATTAGATGTTTAAAGTGATTTTCAAGCTTCCAGGGGCCCTAAACACGGGATTTGAGAAATGGGTAAACGTGAATGAAAATGGCCAATTTACTCACTCTGCGGCCTTAAAAAGTGTTTCTCCTCCACGGAAAGTGAATAAAATAACATTTTGATGCCTTTATTGTTCAATCAAAAACGCCCGTTTTTGGTGAAAAAGATAACCACCCCCCCTTACGACATGCTTCTGAAACTAAAAAAATGGTTCATTTTCAAATGTTGCGTCTTTTGAACTACAATTAACATTTGTACGTGGATAAACACTTTTAGAGATAAAATTAGATGTTTAAAGTGATTTTCAAGCTTCCAGGGGCCCTAAACACAAGATATAAGGAATGGGTAAATATGAATGAAACTGGCCAATTTATTCACTCTGAGGCTTTAAAATTTTTTCTCCACTCCAGAAAGTGAATTAAATAACATTTGTAGGCCTTTATTGTTCAAGCGAAAACGCCCGATTATTGACGAAAGAGATAACCACCCCCCCTTACGACATGCTTCAGAAACGAAAAAAATGGTCCGTTTTCAAATGTTGCGTCTTTGAATGACAATCCACATTTGTACGTGGGTAATCACTTTTAGAGATAAAGTGAGATGTTTAAAGTGATTTTCAAGCTTCCAGGGGCCCTAAACACAAAATTTGAGAAATGGGTAAAAGTGAATTAAAATGGCCAATTTACTCACTCTGAGGCCTTAAAAAGTGTTTCTCCTCCACGGGAAGTGAATTAAATACCATTTGGAGGCCTTTATTGTTCAAGCGAAAACGCCTGATTTTTGATGAAAGAGATAACCACCCCCGCTTATGACATGCTTCTGAAACTAAAAAAATGGTTCATTTTCAAATGTTGCGTCTTTGAACTACAATTAACATTGTACGTGGATATTCACTTTTAGAGATAAAATGACATGTTTAAAGTGATTTTCAAGCTTCCAGGGGCCCTAAACACGAGATTCGAGAAATGGGTAAACGAGAATGAAAATGGCCAATTTACTCACTCTGCGGCCTTAAAAAGTGTTTCTCCTCCACGGAAAGTGAATAAAATAACATTTGGATGCCTTTATTGTTCAATCAAAAACGCCCGTTTTTTGTTGAAAAAGATAACCACCCCCCTTACGACATGCTTCAGAACCGAAAAAAAATTTCCATTTTCAAATGTTGCGTCTTTGAACTACAATTCACATTTGTACGTGGATGATCACTTTTAGAGATAAAATTAGATGTTTAAAGTGATTTACAAGCTTCCAGGGGCCCTAAACACAAGATATGAGGAATGGGTAAATATGAATGAAAATGGCCAATTTACTCACTCTGCGGCCTTAAAAAGTGTTTCTCCTCCACGGAAAGTGAATAAAATAACATTTGGATGCCTTTATTGTTCAATCAAAAACGCCCGTTTTTTGTTGAAAAAGATAACCACCCCCCCTTACGACATGCTTCAGAACCGAAAAAAAAATTCCATTTTCAAATGTTGCGTCTTTGAACTACAATTCACATTTGTACGTGGATGATCACTTTTAGAGATAAAATTAGATGTTTAAAGTGATTTACAAGCTTCCAGGGGCCCTAAACACAAGATATGAGGAATGGGTAAATATGAATGAAAATGGTCAATTTATTCACTCTGAGGCCTTAAAAAGTTTTTCTCCACTCCAGAAAGTGAATTAAATAACATTTGTAGGCCTTTATTGTTCAATCAAAAACGCCCGATTTTTGACGAAAGAGATAACCACCCCCCCTTACGACATGCTTCAGAAACTAAAAAAATGGTCCGTTTTCAAATGTTGCCTCTTTGAACTACAATTCACATTTGTACGTGGAAAAGCACTTTTAAAGATCAAATGAGATGTTTAAAGTGATTTTCATGCTTCCAGGTGCCTTAAACACAAGATTTGAGGAATGGGTAAAAGTGAATGAAAATGGCCAATTTACTCACTCTGAGGCCTTAAAAAGTGTTTCTCCTCCACGGGAAGTGAATTAAATAACATTTGTAGGCCTTTATTGTTCAAGCGAAAACGCCTGATTTTTGATGAAAGAGATAACCACCCCCCCTTACGACATGCATCTGAAACTAAAAAAATGGTTCATTTTCAAATGTTGCGTCTTTGAACTACAATTAACATTGTACGTGGATATTCACTTTTAGAGATAAAATGACATGTTTAAAGTGATTTTCAAGCTTCCAGGGGCCCTAAACACGAGATTCGAGAAATGGGTAAACGAGAATGAAAATGGCCAATTTACTCACTCTGCGGCCTTAAAAAGTGTTTCTCCTCCACGGAAAGTGAATAAAATAACATTTGGATGCCTTTATTGTTCAATCAAAAACGCCCGTTTTTTGTTGAAAAAGATAACCACCCCCCTTACGACATGCTTCAGAACCGAAAAAAAATTTCCATTTTCAAATGTTGCGTCTTTGAACTACAATTCACATTTGTACGTGGATGATCACTTTTAGAGATAAAATTAGATGTTTAAAGTGATTTACAAGCTTCCAGGGGCCCTAAACACAAGATATGAGGAATGGGTAAATATGAATGAAAATGGCCAATTTACTCACTCTGCGGCCTTAAAAAGTGTTTCTCCTCCACGGAAAGTGAATAAAATAACATTTGGATGCCTTTATTGTTCAATCAAAAACGCCCGTTTTTTGTTGAAAAAGATAACCACCCCCCCTTACGACATGCTTCAGAAAAGAAAAAAAATTTCCATTTTCAAATGTTGCGTCTTTGAACTACAATTCACATTTGTACGTGGATGATCACTTTTAGAGATAAAATTAGATGTTTAAAGTGATTTACAAGCTTCCAGGGGCCCTAAACACAAGATATGAGGAATGGGTAAATATGAATGAAAATGGCCAATTTATTCACTCTGAGGCCTTAAAAAGTTTTTCTCCACTCCAGAAAGTGAATTAAATAACATTTGTAGGCCTTTATTGTTCAATCAAAAACGCCCGATTTTTGACGAAAGAGATAACCACCCCCCCTTACGACATGCTTCAGAAACTAAAAAAATGGTCCGTTTTCAAATGTTGCCTCTTTGAACTACAATTCACATTTGTACGTGGAAAAGCACTTTTAAAGATCAAATGAGATGTTTAAAGTGATTTTCATGCTTCCAGGGGCCTTAAACACAAGATTTGAGGAATGGGTAAAAGTAAATGAAAATGGCCAATTTACTCACTCTGAGGCCTTAAAAAGTGTTTCTCCTCCACGGGAAGTGAATTAAATACCATTTGGAGGTCTTTATTGTTCAAGCGAAAACGCCTGATTTTTGATGAAATAGATAACCACCCCCCCTTACGACATGCTTCAGAAACTAAAAAAATGGTCCGTTTTCAAATGTTGCCTCTTTGAACTACAATTCACATTTGTACGTGGAAAAGCACTTTTAAAGATCAAATGAGATGTTTAAAGTGATTTTCATGCTTCCAGGGGCCTTAAACACAAGATTTGAGGAATGGGTAAAAGTAAATGAAAATGGCCAATTTACTCACTCTGAGGCCTTAAAAAGTGTTTCTCCTCCACGGGAAGTGAATTAAATACCATTTGGAGGTCTTTATTGTTCAAGCGAAAACGCCTGATTTTTGATGAAATAGATAACCACCCCCCCTTACGACATGCTTCTGAAACTGAAAAAATGGTTCATTTTCAAATGTTGCGTCTTTGAACCACAATTAACATTTGTACGTGGATAAACACTTTTAGAGCTAAAATTAGATGTTTAAAGTGATTTTCAAGCTTCCAGGGGCCCTAAACACGAGATTTGAGAAATGGGTAAACGTGAATGAAAATGGCCAATTTACTCACTCTGCGTTCTTAAAAAGTGTTTCTCCTCCACGGAAAGTGAATAAAATAGCATTTGGATGCCTTTATTGTTCAATCAAAAACGCCCGTTTTTTGGTGAAAAAGATAACCACCCCCCCTTACGACATGCTTCAGAAACAAAAAAAATGGTCCATTTTCAAATGTTGCGTCTTTGAACTACAATTCACATTTGTACGTGGATAATCACTTTTAGAGATAAAATTAGATGTTTAAAGTGATTTACAAGCTTCCAGGGGCCCTAAACACAAGATATGAGGAATGGGTAAATATGAATGAAAATGGCCAATTTATTCACTCTGAGGCCTTAAAAAGTTTTTCTCCACTCCAGAAAGTGAATTAAATAACATTTGTAGACCTTTATTGTTCAATCAAAAACGCCCGATTTTTGATGAAAGAGATAACCACCCCCCTTACGACATGCTTCAGAAACAAAAAAAATGGTTCATTTTCAAATGTTGCATCTTTGAACGACAATCCACATTTGTACGTGGATAAACACTTTTAGAGATAAAATTAGATGTTTAAAGTGATTTTCAAGCTTCCAGGGGCCCTAAACACAAGATTTGAGAAATGGGTAAAAGTGAATGAAAATGGCCAATTTACTCACTCTGAGGCCTTAAAAAGTGTTTCTCCTCCACGGGAAGTGAATTAAATACCATTTGGAGGCCTTTATTGTTCAAGCGAAAACGCCTGATTTTTGATGAAAGAGATAACCACCCCCCCCCTTACGACATGCTTCCGAAACTAAAAAAATGGTTCATTTTCAAATGTTGCGTCTTTTGAACTACAATTAACATTGTACGTGGATAATCACTTTTAGAGATAAAATGAGATGTTTAAAGTGATTTTCATGCTTCCAGGGGCCTTAAACACAAGATTTGAGGAATGGGTAAAAGTGAATGAAAATGGCCAATTTACTCACTCTGAGGCCTTAAAAAGTGTTTCTCCTCCACGGGAAGTGAATTAAATACCATTTGGAGGTCTTTATTGTTCAAGCGAAAACGCCTGATTTTTGATGAAAGAGATAACCACCCCCCCTCACGACATGCTTCTGAAACTGAAAAAATGGTTCATTTTCAAATGTTGCGTCTTTGAACCACAATAAACATTTGTACGTGGATAAACACTTTTAGAGCTAAAATTAGATGTTTAAAGTGATTTTCAAGCTTCCAGGGGCCCTAAACACGGGATTTGAGAAATGGGTAAACGTGAATGAAAATGGCCAATTTACTCACTCTGCGGCCTTAAAAAGTGTTTCTCCTCCACGGAAAGTGAATAAAATAACATTTTGATGCCTTTATTGTTCAATCAAAAACGCCCGTTTTTGGTGAAAAAGATAACCACCCCCCCTTACGACATGCTTCTGAAACTAAAAAAATGGTTCATTTTCAAATGTTGCGTCTTTTGAACTACAATTAACATTTGTACGTGGATAAACACTTTTAGAGATAAAATTAGATGTTTAAAGTGATTTTCAAGCTTCCAGGGGCCCTAAACACAAGATATAAGGAATGGGTAAATATGAATGAAACTGGCCAATTTATTCACTCTGAGGCTTTAAAATTTTTTCTCCACTCCAGAAAGTGAATTAAATAACATTTGTAGGCCTTTATTGTTCAAGCGAAAACGCCCGATTATTGACGAAAGAGATAACCACCCCCCCTTACGACATGCTTCAGAAACGAAAAAAATGGTCCGTTTTCAAATGTTGCGTCTTTGAATGACAATCCACATTTGTACGTGGGTAATCACTTTTAGAGATAAAGTGAGATGTTTAAAGTGATTTTCAAGCTTCCAGGGGCCCTAAACACAAAATTTGAGAAATGGGTAAAAGTGAATTAAAATGGCCAATTTACTCACTCTGAGGCCTTAAAAAGTGTTTCTCCTCCACGGGAAGTGAATTAAATACCATTTGGAGGCCTTTATTGTTCAAGCGAAAACGCCTGATTTTTGATGAAAGAGATAACCACCCCCGCTTATGACATGCTTCTGAAACTAAAAAAATGGTTCATTTTCAAATGTTGCGTCTTTGAACTACAATTAACATTGTACGTGGATATTCACTTTTAGAGATAAAATGACATGTTTAAAGTGATTTTCAAGCTTCCAGGGGCCCTAAACACGAGATTCGAGAAATGGGTAAACGAGAATGAAAATGGCCAATTTACTCACTCTGCGGCCTTAAAAAGTGTTTCTCCTCCACGGAAAGTGAATAAAATAACATTTGGATGCCTTTATTGTTCAATCAAAAACGCCCGTTTTTTGTTGAAAAAGATAACCACCCCCCCTTACGACATGCTTCAGAACCGAAAAAAAAATTCCATTTTCAAATGTTGCGTCTTTGAACTACAATTCACATTTGTACGTGGATGATCACTTTTAGAGATAAAATTAGATGTTTAAAGTGATTTACAAGCTTCCAGGGGCCCTAAACACAAGATATGAGGAATGGGTAAATATGAATGAAAATGGTCAATTTATTCACTCTGAGGCCTTAAAAAGTTTTTCTCCACTCCAGAAAGTGAATTAAATAACATTTGTAGGCCTTTATTGTTCAATCAAAAACGCCCGATTTTTGACGAAAGAGATAACCACCCCCCCTTACGACATGCTTCAGAAACTAAAAAAATGGTCCGTTTTCAAATGTTGCCTCTTTGAACTACAATTCACATTTGTACGTGGAAAAGCACTTTTAAAGATCAAATGAGATGTTTAAAGTGATTTTCATGCTTCCAGGTGCCTTAAACACAAGATTTGAGGAATGGGTAAAAGTGAATGAAAATGGCCAATTTACTCACTCTGAGGCCTTAAAAAGTGTTTCTCCTCCACGGGAAGTGAATTAAATAACATTTGTAGGCCTTTATTGTTCAAGCGAAAACGCCTGATTTTTGATGAAAGAGATAACCACCCCCCCTTACGACATGCATCTGAAACTAAAAAAATGGTTCATTTTCAAATGTTGCGTCTTTGAACTACAATTAACATTGTACGTGGATATTCACTTTTAGAGATAAAATGACATGTTTAAAGTGATTTTCAAGCTTCCAGGGGCCCTAAACACGAGATTCGAGAAATGGGTAAACGAGAATGAAAATGGCCAATTTACTCACTCTGCGGCCTTAAAAAGTGTTTCTCCTCCACGGAAAGTGAATAAAATAACATTTGGATGCCTTTATTGTTCAATCAAAAACGCCCGTTTTTTGTTGAAAAAGATAACCACCCCCCCTTACGACATGCTTCAGAACCGAAAAAAAATTTCCATTTTCAAATGTTGCGTCTTTGAACTACAATTCACATTTGTACGTGGATGATCACTTTTAGAGATAAAATTAGATGTTTAAAGTGATTTACAAGCTTCCAGGGGCCCTAAACACAAGATATGAGGAATGGGTAAATATGAATGAAAATGGCCAATTTACTCACTCTGCGGCCTTAAAAAGTGTTTCTCCTCCACGGAAAGTGAATAAAATAACATTTGGATGCCTTTATTGTTCAATCAAAAACGCCCGTTTTTTGTTGAAAAAGATAACCACCCCCCCTTACGACATGCTTCAGAAAAGAAAAAAAATTTCCATTTTCAAATGTTGCGTCTTTGAACTACAATTCACATTTGTACGTGGATGATCACTTTTAGAGATAAAATTAGATGTTTAAAGTGATTTACAAGCTTCCAGGGGCCCTAAACACAAGATATGAGGAATGGGTAAATATGAATGAAAATGGCCAATTTATTCACTCTGAGGCCTTAAAAAGTTTTTCTCCACTCCAGAAAGTGAATTAAATAACATTTGTAGGCCTTTATTGTTCAATCAAAAACGCCCGATTTTTGACGAAAGAGATAACCACCCCCCCTTACGACATGCTTCAGAAACTAAAAAAATGGTCCGTTTTCAAATGTTGCCTCTTTGAACTACAATTCACATTTGTACGTGGAAAAGCACTTTTAAAGATCAAATGAGATGTTTAAAGTGATTTTCATGCTTCCAGGGGCCTTAAACACAAGATTTGAGGAATGGGTAAAAGTAAATGAAAATGGCCAATTTACTCACTCTGAGGCCTTAAAAAGTGTTTCTCCTCCACGGGAAGTGAATTAAATACCATTTGGAGGTCTTTATTGTTCAAGCGAAAACGCCTGATTTTTGATGAAATAGATAACCACCCCCCCTTACGACATGCTTCAGAAACTAAAAAAATGGTCCGTTTTCAAATGTTGCCTCTTTGAACTACAATTCACATTTGTACGTGGAAAAGCACTTTTAAAGATCAAATGAGATGTTTAAAGTGATTTTCATGCTTCCAGGGGCCTTAAACACAAGATTTGAGGAATGGGTAAAAGTAAATGAAAATGGCCAATTTACTCACTCTGAGGCCTTAAAAAGTGTTTCTCCTCCACGGGAAGTGAATTAAATACCATTTGGAGGTCTTTATTGTTCAAGCGAAAACGCCTGATTTTTGATGAAATAGATAACCACCCCCCCTTACGACATGCTTCTGAAACTGAAAAAATGGTTCATTTTCAAATGTTGCGTCTTTGAACCACAATTAACATTTGTACGTGGATAAACACTTTTAGAGCTAAAATTAGATGTTTAAAGTGATTTTCAAGCTTCCAGGGGCCCTAAACACGAGATTTGAGAAATGGGTAAACGTGAATGAAAATGGCCAATTTACTCACTCTGCGTTCTTAAAAAGTGTTTCTCCTCCACGGAAAGTGAATAAAATAGCATTTGGATGCCTTTATTGTTCAATCAAAAACGCCCGTTTTTTGGTGAAAAAGATAACCACCCCCCCTTACGACATGCTTCAGAAACAAAAAAAATGGTCCATTTTCAAATGTTGCGTCTTTGAACTACAATTCACATTTGTACGTGGATAATCACTTTTAGAGATAAAATTAGATGTTTAAAGTGATTTACAAGCTTCCAGGGGCCCTAAACACAAGATATGAGGAATGGGTAAATATGAATGAAAATGGCCAATTTATTCACTCTGAGGCCTTAAAAAGTTTTTCTCCACTCCAGAAAGTGAATTAAATAACATTTGTAGACCTTTATTGTTCAATCAAAAACGCCCGATTTTTGATGAAAGAGATAACCACCCCCCTTACGACATGCTTCAGAAACAAAAAAAATGGTTCATTTTCAAATGTTGCATCTTTGAACGACAATCCACATTTGTACGTGGATAAACACTTTTAGAGATAAAATTAGATGTTTAAAGTGATTTTCAAGCTTCCAGGGGCCCTAAACACAAGATTTGAGAAATGGGTAAAAGTGAATGAAAATGGCCAATTTACTCACTCTGAGGCCTTAAAAAGTGTTTCTCCTCCACGGGAAGTGAATTAAATACCATTTGGAGGCCTTTATTGTTCAAGCGAAAACGCCTGATTTTTGATGAAAGAGATAACCACCCCCCCCCTTACGACATGCTTCCGAAACTAAAAAAATGGTTCATTTTCAAATGTTGCGTCTTTTGAACTACAATTAACATTGTACGTGGATAATCACTTTTAGAGATAAAATGAGATGTTTAAAGTGATTTTCATGCTTCCAGGGGCCTTAAACACAAGATTTGAGGAATGGGTAAAAGTGAATGAAAATGGCCAATTTACTCACTCTGAGGCCTTAAAAAGTGTTTCTCCTCCACGGGAAGTGAATTAAATAACATTTGTAGGCCTTTATTGTTCAAGCGAAAACGCCCGATTATTGACGAAAGAGATAACCACCCCCCCTTACGACATGCTTCAGAAACGAAAAAAATGGTCCGTTTTCAAATGTTGCGTCTTTGAATGACAATCCACATTTGTACGTGGATAATCACTTTTAGAGCTAAAATTAGATGTTTAAAGTGATTTTCAAGCTTCCAGGGGCCCTTAACACAAGATTTGAGAAATGGGTAAAAGTGAATGAAAATGGCCAATTTACTTACTCTGAGGCCTTAATAAGTGTTTCTCCTCCACGGGAAGTGAATTAAATACCATTTGGAGGCCTTTATTGTTCAAGCGAAAACGCCTGATTTTTGATGAAAGAGATAACCACCCCCCCTTACGACATGCTTCTGAAACTAAAAAAATGGTTCATTTTCAAATGTTGCGTCTTTTGAACTACAATTAACATTGTACGTGGATAATCACTTTTAGAGCTAAAATTAGATGTTTAAAGTGATTTTCAAGCTTCCAGGGGCCCTAAACACGAGATTTGAGAAATGGGTAGCCGTGAATGAAAATGGCCAATTTACTCACTCTGCGGCCTTAAAAAGTGTTTCTCCTCCACGGAAAGTGAATAAAATAGCATTTGGATGCCTTTATTGTTCAATCAAAAACGCCCGTTTTTTGGTGAAAAAGATAACCACCCCCCCTTACGACATGCTTCAGAAACGAAAAAAATGTTCCATTTTCAAATGTTGCGTCTTTGAACTACAATTCACATTTGTACGTGAATGATCACTTTTAGAGATACAATTAGATGTTTAAAGTGATTACAAGCTTCCAGGGGCCCTAAACACAAGATATGAGGAATGGGTAAATATGAATGAAAATGGCCAATTTATTCACTCTGAGGCCTTAAAAAGTTTTTCTCCACTCCAGAAAGTGAATTAAATAACATTTGTAGACCTTTATTGTTCAATCAAAAACGCCCGATTTTTGACGAAAGAGATAACCACCCCCCCCCTTACGACATGCTTCAGAAACAAAAAAAATGGTTCATTTTCAAATGTTGCATCTTTGAACGACAATCCACATTTGTACGTGGATAAACACTTTTAGAGATAAAATTAGATGTTTAAAGTGATTTTCAAGCTTCCAGGGGCCCTAAACACAAGATTTGAGAAATGGGTAAAAGTGAATGAAAATGGCCAATTTACTCACTCTGAGGCCTTAAAAAGTGTTTCTCCTCAACGGGAAGTGAATTAAATAACATTTGTAGGCCATTATTGTTCAAGCGAAAACGCCCGATTATTGACGAAAGAGATAACCACCCCCCCCTTACGACATGCTTCAGAAACGAAAAAAATGGTCCGTTTTCAAATGTTGCGTCTTTGAATGACAATCCACATTTGTACGTGGATAATCACTTTTAGAGCTAAAATTAGATGTTTAAAGTGATTTTCAAGCTTCCAGGGGCCCTAAACACAAGATTTGAGAAATGGGTAAAAGTGAATGAAAATGGCCAATTTACTCACTCTGAGGCCTTAAAAAGTGTTTCTCCTCCACGGGAAGTGAATTAAATACCATTTGGAGGCCTTTATTGTTCAAGCGAAAACGCCTGATTTTTGATGAAAGAGATAACCACCCCCCCTTACGACATGCTTCCGAAACTAAAAAAATGGTTAATTTTCAAATGTTGCGTCTTTTGAACTACAATTAACATTGTACGTGGATAATCACTTTTAGAGATAAAATGAGATGTTTAAAGTGATATTCAAGCTTCCAGGGGCCCTAAAGACGAGATTTGAGAAATGGGTAAACGTGAATGAAAATGGCCAATTTACTCACTCTGCGGCCTTAAAAAGTGTTTCTCCTCCACGGAAAGTGAATAAAATAGCATTTGGATGCCTTTATTGTTCAATCAAAAACGCCCGTTTTTTGGTGAAAAAGATAACCACCCCCCCTTACGACATGCTTCAGAAACGAAAAAAATGTTCCATTTTCAAATGTTGCGTCTTTGAACTACAATTCACATTTGTACGTGAATGATCACTTTTAGAGATACAATTAGATGTTTAAAGTGATTTACAAGCTTCCAGGGGCCCTAAACACAAGATATGAGGAATGGGTAAATATGAATGAAAATGGCCAATTTATTCACTCTGAGGCCTTAAAAAGTTTTTCTCCACTCCAGAAAGTGAATTAAATAACATTTGTAGACCTTTATTGTTCAATCAAAAACGCCCGATTTTTGACGAAAGAGATAACCACCCCCCCCTTACGACATGCTTCAGAAACAAAAAAAATGGTTCATTTTCAAATGTTGCATCTTTGAACGACAATCCACATTTGTACGTGGATAAACACTTTTAGAGATAAAATTAGATGTTTAAAGTGATTTTCAAGCTTCCAGGGGCCCTAAACACAAGATTTGAGAAATGGGTAAAAGTGAATGAAAATGGCCAATTTACTCACTCTGAGGCCTTAAAAAGTGTTTCTCCTCAACGGGAAGTGAATTAAATAACATTTGTAGGCCATTATTGTTCAAGCGAAAACGCCCGATTATTGACGAAAGAGATAACCACCCCCCCCTTACGACATGCTTCAGAAACGAAAAAAATGGTCCGTTTTCAAATGTTGCGTCTTTGAATGACAATCCACATTTGTACGTGGATAATCACTTTTAGAGCTAAAATTAGATGTTTAAAGTGATTTTCAAGCTTCCAGGGGCCCTAAACACAAGATTTGAGAAATGGGTAAAAGTGAATGAAAATGGCCAATTTACTCACTCTGAGGCCTTAAAAAGTGTTTCTCCTCCACGGGAAGTGAATTAAATACCATTTGGAGGCCTTTATTGTTCAAGCGAAAACGCCTGATTTTTGATGAAAGAGATAACCACCCCCCCTTACGACATGCTTCCGAAACTAAAAAAATGGTTAATTTTCAAATGTTGCGTCTTTTGAACTACAATTAACATTGTACGTGGATAATCACTTTTAGAGATAAAATGAGATGTTTAAAGTGATATTCAAGCTTCCAGGGGCCCTAAAGACGAGATTTGAGAAATGGGTAAACGTGAATGAAAATGGCCAATTTACTCACTCTGCGGCCTTAAAAAGTGTTTCTCCTCCACGGAAAGTGAATAAAATAACATTTGGATGCCTTTATTGTTCAATCAAAAACGCCCGTTTTTTGGTGAAAAAGATAACCACCCCCCCTTACGACATGCTTCAGAAACGAAAAAAATGGTCCATTTTCAAATGTTGCGTCTTTGAACTACAATTCACATTTGTACGTGGAAATGCACTTTTAAAGATCAAATGAGATGTTTAAAGTGATTTTCATGCTTCCAGGGGCCTTAAACACAAGATTTGAGGAATGGGTAAAAGTGAATGAAAATGGCCAATTTACTCACTCTGAGGCCTTAAAAAGTGTTTCTCCTCCACGGAAAGTGAATTAAATACCATTTGGAGGTCTTTATTGTTCAAGCGAAAACGCCTGATTTTTGATGAAAGAGATAACCACCCCCCCTCACGACATGCTTCTGAAACTGAAAAAATGGTTCATTTTCAAATGTTGCGTCTTTGAACCACAATAAACATTTGTACGTGGATAAACACTTTTAGAGCTAAAATTAGATGTTTAAAGTGATTTTCAAGCTTCCAGGGGCCCTAAACACGGGATTTGAGAAATGGGTAAACGTGAATGAAAATGGCCAATTTACTCACTCTGCGGCCTTAAAAAGTGTTTCTCCTCCACAGAAAGTGAATAAAATAACATTTTGATGCCTTTATTGTTCAATCAAAAACGCCCGTTTTTGGTGAAAAAGATAACCACCCCCCCTTACGACATGCTTCTGAAACTAAAAAAATGGTTCATTTTCAAATGTTGCGTCTTTTGAACTACAATTAACATTTGTACGTGGATAAACACTTTTAGAGATAAAATTAGATGTTTAAAGTGATTTTCAAGCTTCCAGGGGCCCTAAACACAAGATATAAGGAATGGGTAAATATGAATGAAACTGGCCAATTTATTCACTCTGAGGCTTTAAAATTTTTTCTCCACTCCAGAAAGTGAATTAAATAACATTTGTAGGCCTTTATTGTTCAAGCGAAAACGCCCGATTATTGACGAAAGAGATAACCACCCCCCCTTACGACATGCTTCAGAAACGAAAAAAATGGTCCGTTTTCAAATGTTGCGTCTTTGAATGACAATCCACATTTGTACGTGGGTAATCACTTTTAGAGATAAAGTGAGATGTTTAAAGTGATTTTCAAGCTTCCAGGGGCCCTAAACACAAAATTTGAGAAATGGGTAAAAGTGAATTAAAATGGCCAATTTACTCACTCTGAGGCCTTAAAAAGTGTTTCTCCTCCACGGGAAGTGAATTAAATACCATTTGGAGGCCTTTATTGTTCAAGCGAAAACGCCTGATTTTTGATGAAAGAGATAACCACCCCCGCTTATGACATGCTTCTGAAACTAAAAAAATGGTTCATTTTCAAATGTTGCGTCTTTGAACTACAATTAACATTGTACGTGGATATTCACTTTTAGAGATAAAATGACATGTTTAAAGTGATTTTCAAGCTTCCAGGGGCCCTAAACACGAGATTCGAGAAATGGGTAAACGAGAATGAAAATGGCCAATTTACTCACTCTGCGGCCTTAAAAAGTGTTTCTCCTCCACGGAAAGTGAATAAAATAACATTTGGATGCCTTTATTGTTCAATCAAAAACGCCCGTTTTTTGTTGAAAAAGATAACCACCCCCCCTTACGACATGCTTCAGAACCGAAAAAAAAATTCCATTTTCAAATGTTGCGTCTTTGAACTACAATTCACATTTGTACGTGGATGATCACTTTTAGAGATAAAATTAGATGTTTAAAGTGATTTACAAGCTTCCAGGGGCCCTAAACACAAGATATGAGGAATGGGTAAATATGAATGAAAATGGTCAATTTATTCACTCTGAGGCCTTAAAAAGTTTTTCTCCACTCCAGAAAGTGAATTAAATAACATTTGTAGGCCTTTATTGTTCAATCAAAAACGCCCGATTTTTGACGAAAGAGATAACCACCCCCCCTTACGACATGCTTCAGAAACTAAAAAAATGGTCCGTTTTCAAATGTTGCCTCTTTGAACTACAATTCACATTTGTACGTGGAAAAGCACTTTTAAAGATCAAATGAGATGTTTAAAGTGATTTTCATGCTTCCAGGTGCCTTAAACACAAGATTTGAGGAATGGGTAAAAGTGAATGAAAATGGCCAATTTACTCACTCTGAGGCCTTAAAAAGTGTTTCTCCTCCACGGGAAGTGAATTAAATAACATTTGTAGGCCTTTATTGTTCAAGCGAAAACGCCTGATTTTTGATGAAAGAGATAACCACCCCCCCTTACGACATGCATCTGAAACTAAAAAAATGGTTCATTTTCAAATGTTGCGTCTTTGAACTACAATTAACATTGTACGTGGATATTCACTTTTAGAGATAAAATGACATGTTTAAAGTGATTTTCAAGCTTCCAGGGGCCCTAAACACGAGATTCGAGAAATGGGTAAACGAGAATGAAAATGGCCAATTTACTCACTCTGCGGCCTTAAAAAGTGTTTCTCCTCCACGGAAAGTGAATAAAATAACATTTGGATGCCTTTATTGTTCAATCAAAAACGCCCGTTTTTTGTTGAAAAAGATAACCACCCCCCCTTACGACATGCTTCAGAACCGAAAAAAAATTTCCATTTTCAAATGTTGCGTCTTTGAACTACAATTCACATTTGTACGTGGATGATCACTTTTAGAGATAAAATTAGATGTTTAAAGTGATTTACAAGCTTCCAGGGGCCCTAAACACAAGATATGAGGAATGGGTAAATATGAATGAAAATGGTCAATTTATTCACTCTGAGGCCTTAAAAAGTTTTTCTCCACTCCAGAAAGTGAATTAAATAACATTTGTAGACATTTATTGTTCAATCAAAAACGCCCGATTTTTGACGAAAGAGATAACCACCCCCCCTTACGACATGCTTCAGAAACAAAAAAAATGGTTCATTTTCAAATGTTGCATCTTTGAACGACAATCCACATTTGTACGTGGATAAACACTTTTAGAGATAAAATTAGATGTTTAAAGTGATTTTCAAGCTTCCAGGGGCCCTAAACACAAGATTTGAGAAATGGGTAAAAGTGAATGAAAATGGCCAATTTACTCACTCTGAGGCCTTAAAAAGTGTTTCTCCTCAACGGGAAGTGAATTAAATAACATTTGTAGGCCTTTTTTGTTCAAGCGAAAACGCCCGATTATTGACGAAAGAGATAACCACCCCCCCTTACGACATGCTTCAGAAACGAAAAAAATGGTCCGTTTTCAAATGTTGCGTCTTTGAATGACAATCCACATTTGTACGTGGATATTCACTTTTAGAGCTAAAATTAGATGTTTAAAGTGATTTTCAAGCTTCCAGGGGCCCTAAACACAAGATTTGAGAAATGGGTAAAAGTGAATGAAAATGGCCAATTTACTCACTCTGAGGCCTTAAAAAGTGTTTCTCCTCCACGGGAAGTGAATTAAATACCATTTGGAGGCCTTTATTGTTCAAGCGAAAACGCCTGATTTTTGATGAAAGAGATAACCACCCCCCCTTACGACATGCTTCCAAAACTAAAAAAATGGTTCATTTTCAAATGTTGCGTCTTTTGAACTACAATTAACATTGTACGAGGATAATCACTTTTAGAGATAAAATGAGATGTTTAAAGTGATTTTCAAGCTTCCAGGGGCCCTAAACACGAGATTTGAGAAATGGGTAAACGTGAATGAAAATGGCCAATTTACTCACTCTGCGGCCTTAAAAAGTGTTTCTCCTCCACGGAAAGTGAATAAAATAACATTTGGATGCCTTTATTGTTCAATCAAAAACGCCCGTTTTTTGGTGAAAAAGATAACCACCCCCCCTTACGACATGCTTCAGAAACGAAAAAAATGGTCCATTTTCAAATGTTGCGTCTTTGAACTACAATTCACATTTGTACGTGGAAAAGCACTTTTAAAGATCAAATGAGATGTTTAAAGTGATTTTCATGCTTCCAGGGGCCTTAAACACAAGATTTGAGGAATGGGTAAAAGTGAATGAAAATGGCCAATTTACTCACTCTGAGGCCTTAAAAAGTGTTTCTCCTCCACGGGAAGTGAATTAAATAACATTTGTAGGCCTTTATTGTTCAAGCGAAAACGCCCGATTATTGACGAAAGAGATAACCACCCCCCCTTACGACATGCTTCAGAAACGAAAAAAATGGTCCGTTTTCAAATGTTGCGTCTTTGAATGACAATCCACATTTGTACGTGGGTAATCACTTTTAGAGATAAAGTGAGATGTTTAAAGTGATTTTCAAGCTTCCAGGGGCCCTAAACACAAGATTTGAGAAATGGGTAAAAGTGAATGAAAATGGCCAATTTACTCACTCTGAGGCCTTAAAAAGTGTTTCTCCTCCACGGGAAGTGAATTAAATACCATTTGGAGGCCTTTATTGTTCAAGCGAAAACGCCTGATTTTTGATGAAAGAGATAACCACCCCCGCTTACGACATGCTTCTGAAACTAAAAAAATGGTTCATTTTCAAATGTTGCGTCTTTGAACTACAATTAACATTGTACGTGGATATTCACTTTTAGAGATAAAATGAGATGTTTAAAGTGATTTTCAAGCTTCCAGGGGCCCTAAACACGAGATTTGAGAAATGGGTAAACGAGAATGAAAATGGCCAATTTACTCACTCTGCGGCCTTAAAAAGTGTTTCTCCTCCACGGAAAGTGAATAAAATAACATTTGGATGCCTTTATTGTTCAATCAAAAACGCCCGTTTTTTGTTGAAAAAGATAACCACCCCCCCTTACGACATGCTTCAGAAAAGAAAAAAAATTTCCATTTTCAAATGTTGCGTCTTTGAACTACAATTCACATTTGTACGTGGATGATCACTTTTAGAGATAAAATTAGATGTTTAAAGTGATTTACAAGCTTCCAGGGGCCCTAAACACAAGATATGAGGTATGGGTAAATATGAATGAAAATGGTCAATTTATTCACTCTGAGGCCTTAAAAAGTTTTTCTCCACTCCAGAAAGTGAATTAAATAACATTTGTAGGCCTTTATTGTTCAATCAAAAACGCCCGATTTTTGACGAAAGAGATAACCACCCCCCCTTACGACATGCTTCAGAAACTAAAAAAATGGTCCGTTTTCAAATGTTGCCTCTTTGAACTACAATTCACATTTGTACGTGGAAAAGCACTTTTAAAGATCAAATGAGATGTTTAAAGTGATTTTCATGCTTCCAGGGGCCTTAAACACAAGATTTGAGGAATGGGTAAAAGTGAATGAAAATGGCCAATTTACTCACTCTGAGGCCTTAAAAAGTGTTTCTCCTCCACTGGAAGTGAATTAAATAACATTTGTAGGCCTTTATTGTTCAAGCGAAAACGCCTGATTTTTGATGAAAGAGATAACCACCCCCCCTTACGACATGCTTCTGAAACTAAAAAAATGGTTCATTTTCAAATGTTGCGTCTTTGAACCACAATTAACATTGTACGTGGATAATCACTTTTAGAGATAAAATGAGATGTTTAAAGTGATTTTCAAGCTTCCAGGGGCCCTAAACACGAGATTTGAGAAATGGGTAAACGTGAATGAAAATGGCCAATTTACTCACTCTGCGTTCTTAAAAAGTGTTTCTCCTCCACGGAAAGTGAATAAAATAGCATTTGGATGCCTTTATTGTTCAATCAAAAACGCCCGTTTTTTGGTGAAAAAGATAACCACCCCCCCTTACGACATGCTTCAGAAATAAAAAAAATGGTCCATTTTCAAATGTTGTGTCTTTGAACTACAATTCACATTTGTACGTGGATAATCACTTTTAGAGATAAAATTAGATGTTTAAAGTGATTTACAAGCTTCCAGGGGCCCTAAACACAAGATTTGAGAAATGGGTAAAAGTGAATGAAAATGGCCAATTTACTCACTCTGAGGCCTTAAAAAGTGTTTCTCCTCCACGGGAAGTGAATTAAATACCATTTGGAGGCCTTTATTGTTCAAGCGAAAACGCCTGATTTTTGATGAAAGAGATAACCACCCCCCCCCCTTACGACATGCTTCCGAAACTAAAAAAATGGTTCATTTTCAAATGTTGCGTCTTTTGAACTACAATTAACATTGTACGTGGATAATCACTTTTAGAGATAAAATGAGATGTTTAAAGTGATTTTCATGCTTCCAGGGGCCTTAAACACAAGATTTGAGGAATGGGTAAAAGTGAATGAAAATGGCCAATTTACTCACTCTGAGGCCTTAAAAAGTGTTTCTCCTCCACGGGAAGTGAATTAAATAACATTTGTAGGCCTTTATTGTTCAAGCGAAAACGCCCGATTATTGACGAAAGAGATAACCACCCCCCCTTACGACATGCTTCAGAAACGAAAAAAATGGTCCGTTTTCAAATGTTGCGTCTTTGAATGACAATCCACATTTGTACGTGGATAATCACTTTTAGAGCTAAAATTAGATGTTTAAAGTGATTTTCAAGCTTCCAGGGGCCCTTAACACAAGATTTGAGAAATGGGTAAAAGTGAATGAAAATGGCCAATTTACTTACTCTGAGGCCTTAATAAGTGTTTCTCCTCCACGGGAAGTGAATTAAATACCATTTGGAGGCCTTTATTGTTCAAGCGAAAACGCCTGATTTTTGATGAAAGAGATAACCACCCCCCCTTACGACATGCTTCTGAAACTAAAAAAATGGTTCATTTTCAAATGTTGCGTCTTTTGAACTACAATTAACATTGTACGTGGATAATCACTTTTAGAGCTAAAATTAGATGTTTAAAGTGATTTTCAAGCTTCCAGGGGCCCTAAACACGAGATTTGAGAAATGGGTAGCCGTGAATGAAAATGGCCAATTTACTCACTCTGCGGCCTTAAAAAGTGTTTCTCCTCCACGGAAAGTGAATAAAATAGCATTTGGATGCCTTTATTGTTCAATCAAAAACGCCCGTTTTTTGGTGAAAAAGATAACCACCCCCCCTTACGACATGCTTCAGAAACGAAAAAAATGTTCCATTTTCAAATGTTGCGTCTTTGAACTACAATTCACATTTGTACGTGAATGATCACTTTTAGAGATACAATTAGATGTTTAAAGTGATTTACAAGCTTCCAGGGGCCCTAAACACAAGATATGAGGAATGGGTAAATATGAATGAAAATGGCCAATTTATTCACTCTGAGGCCTTAAAAAGTTTTTCTCCACTCCAGAAAGTGAATTAAATAACATTTGTAGGCCTTTATTGTTCAATCAAAAACGCCCGATTTTTGACGAAAGAGATAACCACCCCCCCTTACGACATGCTTCAGAAAGTAAAAAAATGGTCCGTTTTCAAATGTTGCCTCTTTGAACTACAATTCACATTTGTACGTGGAAAAGCACTTTTAAAGATCAAATGAGATGTTTAAAGTGATTTTCATGCTTCCAGGGGCCTTAAACACAAGATTTGAGGAATGGGTAAAAGTGAATGAAAATGGCCAATTTACTCACTCTGAGGCCTTAAAAAGTGTTTCTCCTCCACGGGAAGTGAATTAAATAACATTTGTAGGCCTTTATTGTTCAAGCGAAAACGCCTGATTTTCGATGAAAGAGATAACCACCCCCCCTACGACATGCTTCTGAAACTAAAAAAATGGTTCATTTTCAAATGTTGCGTCTTTGAACCACAATTAACATTGTACGTGGATAATCACTTTTAGAGATAAAATGAGATGTTTAAAGTGATTTTCAAGCTTCCAGGGGCCCTAAACACGAGATTTGAGAAATGGGTAAACGTGAATGAAAATGGCCAATTTACTCACTCTGCGTTCTTAAAAAGTGTTTCTCCTCCACGAAAAGTGAATAAAATAGCATTTGGATGCCTTTATTGTTCAATCAAAAACGCCCGTTTTTTGGTGAAAAAGATAACCACCCCCCCCCCTTACGACATGCTTCAGAAATAAAAAAAATGGTCCATTTTCAAATGTTGCGTCTTTGAACTACAATTCACATTTGTACGTGGATAATCACTTTTAGAGATAAAATTAGATGTTTAAAGTGATTTACAAGCATCCAGGGGCCCTAAACACAAGATATGAGGAATGGGTAAATATGAATGAAAATGGCCAATTTATTCACTCTGAGGCCTTAAAAAGTTTTTCTCCACTCCAGAAAGTGAATTAAATAACATTTGTAGACCTTTATTGTTCAATCAAAAACGCCCGATTTTTGACGAAAGAGATAACCACCCCCCCTTACGACATGCTTCAGAAACAAAAAAAATGGTTCATTTTCAAATGTTGCATCTTTGAACGACAATCCACATTTGTACGTGGATAAACACTTTTAGAGATGAAATTAGATGTTTAAAGTGATTTTCAAGCTTCCAGGGGCCCTAAACACAAGATTTGAGAAATGGGTAAAAGTGAATGAAAATGGCCAATTTACTTACTCTGAGGCCTTAATAAGTGTTTCTCCTCCACGGGAAGTGAATTAAATACCATTTGGAGGCCTTTATTGTTCAAGCGAAAACGCCTGATTTTTGATGAAAGAGATAACCACCCCCCCTTACGACATGCTTCTGAAACTAAAAAAATGGTTCATTTTCAAATGTTGCGTCTTTTGAACTACAATTAACATTGTACGTGGATAATCACTTTTAGAGATAAAATGAGATGTTTAAAGTGATTTTCAAGCTTCCAGGGGCCCTAAACACGAGATTTGAGAAATGGGTAACCGTGAATGAAAATGGCCAATTTACTCACTCTGCGGCCTTAAAAAGCGTTTCTCCTCCACGGAAAGTGAATAAAATAACATTTGGATGCCTTTATTGTTCAATCAAAAACGCCCGTTTTTTCGTGAAAAAGATAACCACCCCCCCTTACGACATGCTTCAGAAACGAAAAAAATGTTCCATTTTCAAATGTTGCGTCTTTGAACTACAATTCACATTTGTACGTGAATGATCACTTTTAGAGATAAAATTAGATGTTTAAAGTGATTTACAAGCTTCCAGGGGCCCTAAACACAAGATAGGAGGAATGGGTAAATATGAATGAAAATGGCCAATTTATTCACTCTGAGGCCTTAAAAAGTTTTTCTCCACTCCAGAAAGTGAATTAAATAACATTTTTAGGCCTTTATTGTTCAATCAAAAACGCCTGATTTTTGACGAAAGAGATAACCACCCCCCCTTACGACATGCTTCAGAAACTAAAAAAATGGTCCGTTTTCAAATGTTGCCTCTTTGAACTACAATTCACATTTGTACGTGGAAAAGCACTTTTAAAGATCAAATGAGATGTTTAAAGTGATTTTCATGCTTCCAGGGGCCTTAAACACAAGATTTGAGGAATGGGTAAAAGTGAATGAAAATGGCCAATTTACTCACTCTGAGGCCTTAAAAAGTGTTTCTCCTCCACGGGAAGTGAAATAAATACCATTTGCAGGTCTTTATTGTTCAAGCGAAAACGCCTGATTTTTGATGAAAGAGATAACCACCCCCCCTTACGACATGCTTCTGAAACTGAAAAAATGGTTCATTTTCAAATGTTGCGTCTTTGAACCACAATTACTTTTGTACGTGGATAAACACTTTTAGAGCTAAAATTAGATGTTTAAAGTGATTTTCAAGCTTCCAGGGGCCCTAAACACGAGATTTGAGAAATGGGTAACCGTGAATGAAAATGGCCAATTTACTCACTCTGCGGCCTTAAAAAGTGTTTCTCCTCCACGGAAAGTGAATAAAATACCATTTGGATGCCTTTATTGTTCAATCAAAAACGCCTGTTTTTTGGTGAAAAAGATAACCACCCCCCCTTACGACATGCTTCAGAAACAAAAAAAATGTTCCATTTTCAAATGTTGCGTCTTTGAACTACAATTCACATTTGTACGTGAATGATCACTTTTAGAGATAAAATTAGATGTTTAAAGTGATTTACAAGCTTCCAGGGGCCCTAAACACAAGATATGAGGAATGGGTAAATATGAATGAAAATGGCCAATTTATTCACTCTGAGGCCTTAAAAAATTTTTCTCCACTCCAGAAAGTGAATTAAATAACATTTGTAGGCCTTTATTGTTCAATCAAAAACGCCCGATTTTTGACGAAAGAGATAACCACCCCCCCTTACGACATGCTTCAGAAACTAAAAAAATGGTCCGTTTTCAAATGTTGCCTCTTTGAACTACAATTCACATTTGTACGTGGAAAAGCACTTTTAAAGATCAAATGAGATGTTTAAAGTGATTTTCATGCTTCCAGGGGCCTTAAACACAAGATTTGAGGAATGGGTAAAAGTAAATGAAAATGGCCAATTTACTCACTCTGAGGCCTTAAAAAGTGTTTCTCCTCCACGGGAAGTGAATTAAATACCATTTGGAGGTCTTTATTGTTCAAGCGAAAACGCCTGATTTTTGATGAAATAGATAACCACCCCCCCTTACGACATGCTTCTGAAACTGAAAAAATGGTTCATTTTCAAATGTTGCGTCTTTGAACCACAATTAACATTTGTACGTGGATAAACACTTTTAGAGCTAAAATTAGATGTTTAAAGTGATTTTCAAGCTTCCAGGGGCCCTAAACACGAGATTTGAGAAATGGGTAAACGTGAATGAAAATGGCCAATTTACTCACTCTGCGGCCTTAAAAAGTGTTTCTCATCCACGGAAAGTGAATAAAATAACATTTGGATGCCTTTATTGTTCAATCAAAAACGCCCGTTTTTGATGAAAAAGATAACCACCCCCCCTTACGACATGCTTCAGAAACAAAAAAAATGGTCCATTTTCAAATGTTGCGTCTTTGAACTACAATTCACATTTGTACGTGGATAATCACTTTTAGAGATAAAATTAGATGTTTAAAGTGATTTACAAGCTTCCAGGGGCCCTAAACACAAGATATGAGGAATGGGTAAATATGAATGAAAATGGCCAATTTATTCACTCTGAGGCCTTAAAAAGTTTTTCTCCACTCCAGAAAGTGAATTAAATAACATTTGTAGGCCTTTATTGTTCAAGCGAAAACGCCCGATTATTGACGAAAGAGATAACCACCCCCCCTTACGACATGCTTCAGAAACGAAAAAAATGGTCCGTTTTCAAATGTTGCGTCTTTGAATGACAATCCACATTTGTACGTGGATAATCACTTTTAGAGCTAAAATTAGATGTTTAAAGTGATTTTCAAGCTTTCAGGGGCCCTAAACACAAGATTTGAGAAATGGGTAAAAGTGAATGAAAATGGCCAATTTACTCACTCTGAGGCCTTAAAAAGTGTTTCTCCTCCACGGGAAGTGAATTAAATACCATTTGGAGGCCTTTATTGTTCAAGCGAAAACGCCTGATTTTTGATGAAAGAGATAACCACCCCCCCTTACGACAT
The DNA here is from genome assembly GCF_964204655.1 of Triturus cristatus. Classification (NCBI taxonomy): domain Eukaryota; kingdom Metazoa; phylum Chordata; class Amphibia; order Caudata; family Salamandridae; genus Triturus; species Triturus cristatus. Next base: position 930,812,370 of record NC_140587.1, on the reverse strand, counting down.
GCTTCTGAAACTAAAAAAATGGTTCATTTTCAAATGTTGCGTCTTTGATCTACAATTAACATTGTACGTGGATATTCACTTTTAGAGATAAAATGAGATGTTTAAAGTGATTTTCAAGCTTCCAGGGGCCCTAAACACGAGATTTGAGAAATGGGTAAACGTGAATGAAAATGGCCAATTTACTCACTCTGCGGCCTTAAAAAGTGTTTCTCCTCCACGGAAAGTAAATAAAATAACATTTGGATGCCTTTATTGTTCAATCAAAAACTCCCGTTTTTTGGTGAAAAAGATAACCACCCCCCCTTACGACATGCTTCAGAAACGAAAAAAATGTTCCATTTTCAAATGTTGCGTCTTTGAACTACAATTCACATTTGTACGTGGATGATCACTTTTAGAGATAAAATTAGATGTTTAAAGTGATTTACAAGCTTCCAGGGGCCCTAAACACAAGATATGAGGAATGGGTAAATATGAATGAAACTGGCCAATTTATTCACTCTGAGGCCTTAAAAAGTTTTTCTGCACTCCAGAAAGTGAATTAAATAACATTTGTAGGCCTTTATTGTTCAATCAAAAACACCCGATTTTTGACGAAAGAGATAACCACCCCCCTTACGACATGCTTCAGAAACTAAAAAAATGGTCCGTTTTCAAATGTTGCGTCTTTGAACTACAATTCACATTTGTACGTGGAAAAGCACTTTTAAAGATCAAATGAGATGTTTAAAGTGATTTTCATGCTTCCAGGGGCCTTAAACACAAGATTTGAGGAATGGGTAAAAGTGAATGAAAATGGCCAATTTACTCACTCTGAGGCCTTAAAAAGTGTTTCTCCTCCACGGGAAGTGAATTAAATAACATTTGTAGGCCTTTATTGTTCAAGCGAAAACGCCCGATTATTGACGAAAGAGATAACCACCCCCCCTTACGACATGCTTCAGAAACGAAAAAAATGGTCCGTTTTCAAATGTTGCGTCTTTGAATGACAATCCACATTTGTACGTGGGTAATCACTTTTAGAGATAAAGTGAGATGTTTAAAGTGATTTTCAAGCTTCCAGGGGCCCTAAACACAAGATTTGAGAAATGGGTAAAAGTGAATGAAAATGGCCAATTTACTCACTCTGAGGCCTTAAAAAGTGTTTCTCCTCCACGGGAAGTGAATTAAATACCATTTGGAGGCCTTTATTGTTCAAGCGAAAACGCCTGATTTTTGATGAAAGAGATAACCACCCCCGCTTACGACATGCTTCTGAAACTAAAAAAATGGTTCATTTTCAAATGTTGCGTCTTTGAACTACAATTAACATTGTACGTGGATATTCACTTTTAGAGATAAAATGAGATGTTTAAAGTGATTTTCAAGCTTCCAGGGGCCCTAAACACGAGATTTGAGAAATGGGTAAACGAGAATGAAAATGGCCAATTTACTCACTCTGCGGCCTTAAAAAGTGTTTCTCCTCCACGGAAAGTGAATAAAATAACATTTGGATGCCTTTATTGTTCAATCAAAAACGCCCGTTTTTTGTTGAAAAAGATAACCACCCCCCCTTACGACATGCTTCAGAAAAGAAAAAAAATTTCCATTTTCAAATGTTGCGTCTTTGAACTACAATTCACATTTGTACGTGGATGATCACTTTTAGAGATAAAATTAGATGTTTAAAGTGATTTACAAGCTTCCAGGGGCCCTAAACACAAGATATGAGGTATGGGTAAATATGAATGAAAATGGTCAATTTATTCACTCTGAGGCCTTAAAAAGTTTTTCTCCACTCCAGAAAGTGAATTAAATAACATTTGTAGGCCTTTATTGTTCAATCAAAAACGCCCGATTTTTGACGAAAGAGATAACCACCCCCCCTTACGACATGCTTCAGAAACTAAAAAAATGGTCCGTTTTCAAATGTTGCCTCTTTGAACTACAATTCACATTTGTACGTGGAAAAGCACTTTTAAAGATCAAATGAGATGTTTAAAGTGATTTTCATGCTTCCAGGGGCCTTAAACACAAGATTTGAGGAATGGGTAAAAGTGAATGAAAATGGCCAATTTACTCACTCTGAGGCCTTAAAAAGTGTTTCTCCTCCACTGGAAGTGAATTAAATAACATTTGTAGGCCTTTATTGTTCAAGCGAAAACGCCTGATTTTTGATGAAAGAGATAACCACCCCCCCTTACGACATGCTTCTGAAACTAAAAAAATGGTTCATTTTCAAATGTTGCGTCTTTGAACCACAATTAACATTGTACGTGGATAATCACTTTTAGAGATAAAATGAGATGTTTAAAGTGATTTTCAAGCTTCCAGGGGCCCTAAACACGAGATTTGAGAAATGGGTAAACGTGAATGAAAATGGCCAATTTACTCACTCTGCGTTCTTAAAAAGTGTTTCTCCTCCACGGAAAGTGAATAAAATAGCATTTGGATGCCTTTATTGTTCAATCAAAAACGCCCGTTTTTTGGTGAAAAAGATAACCACCCCCCCTTACGACATGCTTCAGAAATAAAAAAAATGGTCCATTTTCAAATGTTGTGTCTTTGAACTACAATTCACATTTGTACGTGGATAATCACTTTTAGAGATAAAATTAGATGTTTAAAGTGATTTACAAGCTTCAAGGGGCCCTAAACACAAGATTTGAGAAATGGGTAAAAGTGAATGAAAATGGCCAATTTACTCACTCTGAGGCCTTAAAAAGTGTTTCTCCTCCACGGGAAGTGAATTAAATACCATTTGGAGGCCTTTATTGTTCAAGCGAAAACGCCTGATTTTTGATGAAAGAGATAACCACCCCCCCCCTTACGACATGCTTCCGAAACTAAAAAAATGGTTCATTTTCAAATGTTGCGTCTTTTGAACTACAATTAACATTGTACGTGGATAATCACTTTTAGAGATAAAATGAGATGTTTAAAGTGATTTTCATGCTTCCAGGGGCCTTAAACACAAGATTTGAGGAATGGGTAAAAGTGAATGAAAATGGCCAATTTACTCACTCTGAGGCCTTAAAAAGTGTTTCTCCTCCACGGGAAGTGAATTAAATAACATTTGTAGGCCTTTATTGTTCAAGCGAAAACGCCCGATTATTGACGAAAGAGATAACCACCCCCCCTTACGACATGCTTCAGAAACGAAAAAAATGGTCCGTTTTCAAATGTTGCGTCTTTGAATGACAATCCACATTTGTACGTGGATAATCACTTTTAGAGCTAAAATTAGATGTTTAAAGTGATTTTCAAGCTTCCAGGGGCCCTTAACACAAGATTTGAGAAATGGGTAAAAGTGAATGAAAATGGCCAATTTACTTACTCTGAGGCCTTAATAAGTGTTTCTCCTCCACGGGAAGTGAATTAAATACCATTTGGAGGCCTTTATTGTTCAAGCGAAAACGCCTGATTTTTGATGAAAGAGATAACCACCCCCCTTACGACATGCTTCTGAAACTAAAAAAATGGTTCATTTTCAAATGTTGCGTCTTTTGAACTACAATTAACATTGTACGTGGATAATCACTTTTAGAGCTAAAATTAGATGTTTAAAGTGATTTTCAAGCTTCCAGGGGCCCTAAACACGAGATTTGAGAAATGGGTAGCCGTGAATGAAAATGGCCAATTTACTCACTCTGCGGCCTTAAAAAGTGTTTCTCCTCCACGGAAAGTGAATAAAATAGCATTTGGATGCCTTTATTGTTCAATCGAAAACGCCCGTTTTTTGGTGAAAAAGATAACCACCCCCCCTTACGACATGCTTCAGAAACGAAAAAAATGTTCCATTTTCAAATGTTGCGTCTTTGAACTACAATTCACATTTGTACGTGAATGATCACTTTTAGAGATACAATTAGATGTTTAAAGTGATTTACAAGCTTCCAGGGGCCCTAAACACAAGATATGAGGAATGGGTAAATATGAATGAAAATGGCCAATTTATTCACTCTGAGGCCTTAAAAAGTTTTTCTCCACTCCAGAAAGTGAATTAAATAACATTTGTAGGCCTTTATTGTTCAATCAAAAACGCCCGATTTTTGACGAAAGAGATAACCACCCCCCCTTACGACATGCTTCAGAAAGTAAAAAAATGGTCCGTTTTCAAATGTTGCCTCTTTGAACTACAATTCACATTTGTACGTGGAAAAGCACTTTTAAAGATCAAATGAGATGTTTAAAGTGATTTTCATGCTTCCAGGGGCCTTAAACACAAGATTTGAGGAATGGGTAAAAGTGAATGAAAATGGCCAATTTACTCACTCTGAGGCCTTAAAAAGTGTTTCTCCTCCACGGGAAGTGAATTAAATAACATTTGTAGGCCTTTATTGTTCAAGCGAAAACGCCTGATTTTCGATGAAAGAGATAACCACCCCCCCTACGACATGCTTCTGAAACTAAAAAAATGGTTCATTTTCAAATGTTGCGTCTTTGAACCACAATTAACATTGTACGTGGATAATCACTTTTAGAGATAAAATGAGATGTTTAAAGTGATTTTCAAGCTTCCAGGGGCCCTAAACACGAGATTTGAGAAATGGGTAAACGTGAATGAAAATGGCCAATTTACTTACTCTGAGGCCTTAATAAGTGTTTCTCCTCCACGGGAAGTGAATTAAATACCATTTGGAGGCCTTTATTGTTCAAGCGAAAACGCCTGATTTTTGATGAAAGAGATAACCACCCCCCCTTACGACATGCTTCTGAAACTAAAAAAATGGTTCATTTTCAAATGTTGCGTCTTTTGAACTACAATTAACATTGTACGTGGATAATCACTTTTAGAGATAAAATGAGATGTTTAAAGTGATTTTCAAGCTTCCAGGGGCCCTAAACACGAGATTTGAGAAATGGGTAACCGTGAATGAAAATGGCCAATTTACTCACTCTGCGGCCTTAAAAAGTGTTTCTCCTCCACGGAAAGTGAATAAAATAACATTTGGATGCCTTTATTGTTCAATCAAAAACGCCCGTTTTTTCGTGAAAAAGATAACCACCCCCCCTTACGACATGCTTCAGAAACGAAAAAAATGTTCCATTTTCAAATGTTGCGTCTTTGAACTACAATTCACATTTGTACGTGAATGATCACTTTTAGAGATAAAATTAGATGTTTAAAGTGATTTACAAGCTTCCAGGGGCCCTAAACACAAGATAGGAGGAATGGGTAAATATGAATGAAAATGGCCAATTTATTCACTCTGAGGCCTTAAAAAGTTTTTCTCCACTCCAGAAAGTGAATTAAATAACATTTTTAGGCCTTTATTGTTCAATCAAAAACGCCTGATTTTTGACGAAAGAGATAACCACCCCCCCTTACGACATGCTTCAGAAACTAAAAAAATGGTCCGTTTTCAAATGTTGCCTCTTTGAACTACAATTCACATTTGTACGTGGAAAAGCACTTTTAAAGATCAAATGAGATGTTTAAAGTGATTTTCATGCTTCCAGGGGCCTTAAACACAAGATTTGAGGAATGGGTAAAAGTGAATGAAAATGGCCAATTTACTCACTCTGAGGCCTTAAAAAGTGTTTCTCCTCCACGGGAAGTGAAATAAATACCATTTGCAGGTCTTTATTGTTCAAGCGAAAACGCCTGATTTTTGATGAAAGAGATAACCACCCCCCCTTACGACATGCTTCTGAAACTGAAAAAATGGTTCATTTTCAAATGTTGCGTCTTTGAACCACAATTACTTTTGTACGTGGATAAACACTTTTAGAGCTAAAATTAGATGTTTAAAGTGATTTTCAAGCTTCCAGGGGCCCTAAACACGAGATTTGAGAAATGGGTAACCGTGAATGAAAATGGCCAATTTACTCACTCTGCGGCCTTAAAAAGTGTTTCTCCTCCACGGAAAGTGAATAAAATACCATTTGGATGCCTTTATTGTTCAATCAAAAACGCCTGTTTTTTGGTGAAAAAGATAACCACCCCCCCTTACGACATGCTTCAGAAACAAAAAAAATGTTCCATTTTCAAATGTTGCGTCTTTGAACTACAATTCACATTTGTACGTGAATGATCACTTTTAGAGATAAAATTAGATGTTTAAAGTGATTTACAAGCTTCCAGGGGCCCTAAACACAAGATATGAGGAATGGGTAAATATGAATGAAAATGGCCAATTTATTCACTCTGAGGCCTTAAAAAGTTTTTCTCCACTCCAGAAAGTGAATTAAATAACATTTGTAGGCCTTTATTGTTCAATCAAAAACGCCCGATTTTTGACGAAAGAGATAACCACCCCCCCTTACGACATGCTTCAGAAACTAAAAAAATGGTCCGTTTTCAAATGTTGCCTCTTTGAACTACAATTCACATTTGTACGTGGAAAAGCACTTTTAAAGATCAAATGAGATGTTTAAAGTGATTTTCATGCTTCCAGGGGCCTTAAACACAAGATTTGAGGAATGGGTAAAAGTAAATGAAAATGGCCAATTTACTCACTCTGAGGCCTTAAAAAGTGTTTCTCCTCCACGGGAAGTGAATTAAATACCATTTGGAGGTCTTTATTGTTCAAGCGAAAACGCCTGATTTTTGATGAAATAGATAACCACCCCCCCTTACGACATGCTTCTGAAACTGAAAAAATGGTTCATTTTCAAATGTTGCGTCTTTGAACCACAATTAACATTTGTACGTGGATAAACACTTTTAGAGCTAAAATTAGATGTTTAAAGTGATTTTCAAGCTTCCAGGGGCCCTAAACACGAGATTTGAGAAATGGGTAAACGTGAATGAAAATGGCCAATTTACTCACTCTGCGGCCTTAAAAAGTGTTTCTCATCCACGGAAAGTGAATAAAATAACATTTGGATGCCTTTATTGTTCAATCAAAAACGCCCGTTTTTGATGAAAAAGATAACCACCCCCCCTTACGACATGCTTCAGAAACAAAAAAAATGGTCCATTTTCAAATGTTGCGTCTTTGAACTACAATTCACATTTGTACGTGGATAATCACTTTTAGAGATAAAATTAGATGTTTAAAGTGATTTACAAGCTTCCAGGGGCCCTAAACACAAGATATGAGGAATGGGTAAATATGAATGAAAATGGCCAATTTATTCACTCTGAGGCCTTAAAAAGTTTTTCTCCACTCCAGAAAGTGAATTAAATAACATTTGTAGGCCTTTATTGTTCAAGCGAAAACGCCCGATTATTGACGAAAGAGATAACCACCCCCCCTTACGACATGCTTCAGAAACGAAAAAAATGGTCCGTTTTCAAATGTTGCGTCTTTGAATGACAATCCACATTTGTACGTGGATAATCACTTTTAGAGCTAAAATTAGATGTTTAAAGTGATTTTCAAGCTTTCAGGGGCCCTAAACACAAGATTTGAGAAATGGGTAAAAGTGAATGAAAATGGCCAATTTACTCACTCTGAGGCCTTAAAAAGTGTTTCTCCTCCACGGGAAGTGAATTAAATACCATTTGGAGGCCTTTATTGTTCAAGCGAAAACGCCTGATTTTTGATGAAAGAGATAACCACCCCCCCTTACGACATGCTTCTGAAACTAAAAAAATGGTTCATTTTCAAATGTTGCGTCTTTGATCTACAATTAACATTGTACGTGGATATTCACTTTTAGAGATAAAATGAGATGTTTAAAGTGATTTTCAAGCTTCCAGGGGCCCTAAACACGAGATTTGAGAAATGGGTAAACGTGAATGAAAATGGCCAATTTACTCACTCTGCGGCCTTAAAAAGTGTTTCTCCTCCACGGAAAGTAAATAAAATAACATTTGGATGCCTTTATTGTTCAATCAAAAACTCCCGTTTTTTGGTGAAAAAGATAACCACCCCCCCTTACGACATGCTTCAGAAACGAAAAAAATGTTCCATTTTCAAATGTTGCGTCTTTGAACTACAATTCACATTTGTACGTGGATGATCACTTTTAGAGATAAAATTAGATGTTTAAAGTGATTTACAAGCTTCCAGGGGCCCTAAACACAAGATATGAGGAATGGGTAAATATGAATGAAACTGGCCAATTTATTCACTCTGAGGCCTTAAAAAGTTTTTCTGCACTCCAGAAAGTGAATTAAATAACATTTGTAGGCCTTTATTGTTCAATCAAAAACACCCGATTTTTGACGAAAGAGATAACCACCCCCCTTACGACATGCTTCAGAAACTAAAAAAATGGTCCGTTTTCAAATGTTGCCTCTTTGAACTACAATTCACATTTGTACGTGGAAAAGCACTTTTAAAGATCAAATGAGATGTTTAAAGTGATTTTCATGCTTCCAGGGGCCTTAAACACAAGATTTGAGGAATGGGTAAAAGTGAATGAAAATGGCCAATTTACTCACTCTGAGGCCTTAAACAGTGTTTCTCCTCCACGGGAAGTGAATTAAATAACATTTGTAGGCCTTTATTGTTCAAGCGAAAACGCCCGATTATTGACGAAAGGGATAACCACCCCCCCTTACGACATGCTTCAGAAACGAAAAAAATGGTCTGTTTTCAAATGTTGCGTCTTTGAATGACAATCCACATTTGTACGTGGGTAATCACTTTTAGAGATAAAGTGAGATGTTTAAAGTGATTTTCAAGCTTCCAGGGGCCCTAAACACAAGATTTGAGAAATGGGTAAAAGTGAATGAAAATGGCCAATTTACTCACTCTGAGGCCTTAAAAAGTGTTTCTCCTCCACGGGAAGTGAATTAAATACCATTTGGAGGCCTTTATTGTTCAAGCGAAAACGCCTGATTTTTGATGAAAGAGATAACCACCCCCGCTTACGACATGCTTCTGAAACTAAAAAAATGGTTCATTTTCAAATGTTGCGTCTTCGAACTACATGTAACATTGTACGTGGATATTCACTTTTAGAGATAAAATGAGATGTTTAAAGTGATTTTCAAGCTTCCAGGGGCCCTAAACACGAGATTTGAGAAATGGGTAAACGAGAATGAAAATGGCCAATTTACTCACTCTGCGGCCTTAAAAAGTGTTTCTCCTCCACGGAAAGTGTATAAAATAACATTTGGATGCCTTTATTGTTCAATCAAAAACGCCCGTTTTTTGGTGAAAAAGATAACCACCCCCCCTTACGACATGCTTCAGAAACGAAAAAAATGGTCCATTTTCAAATGTTGCGTCTTTGAACTACAATTCACATTTGTACGTGGAAAAGCACTTTTAAAGATCAAATGAGATGTTTAAAGTGATTTTCATGCTTCCAGGGGCCTTAAACACAAGATTTGAGGAATGGGTAAAAGTGAATGAAAATGGCCAATTTACTCACTCTGAGGCCTTAAAAAGTGTTTCTCCTCCACGGGAAGTGAATTAAATAACATTTGTAGGCCTTTATTGTTCAAGCGAAAACGCCCGATTATTGATGAAAGAGATAACCACCCCCCCTTACGACATGCTTCAGAAACGAAAAAAATGGTCCGTTTTCAAATGTTGCGTCTTTGAATGACAATCCACATTTGTACGTGGGTAATCACTTTTAGAGATAAAGTGAGATGTTTAAAGTGATTTTCAAGCTTCCAGGGGCCCTAAACACAAGATTTGAGAAATGGGTAAAAGTGAATGAAAATGGCCAATTTACTCACTCTGAGGCCTTAAAAAGTGTTTCTCCTCCACGGGAAATGAATTAAATACCATTTGGAGGCCTTTATTGTTCAAGCGAAAACGCCTGATTTTTGATGAAAGAGATAACCACCCCCGCTTACGACATGCTTCTGAAACTTAAAAAACTGGTTCATTTTCAAATGTTGCGTCTTTGAACTACAATTAACATTGTACGTGGATATTCACTTTTAGAGATAAAATGAGATGTTGAAAGTGATTTTCAAGCTTCCAGGGGCCCTAAACACGAGATTTGAGAAATGGGTAAACGAGAATGAAAATGGCCAATTTACTCACTCTGCGGCCTTAAAAAGTGTTTCTCCTCCACGGAAAGTTAAAAAAATAACATTTGGATGCCTATATTGTTCAATCAAAAACGCCCGATTTTTGACGAAAGAGATAACCACCCCCCCTTACGACATGCTTCAGAAACTAAAAAAATGGTCCGTTTTCAAATCTTGCCTCTTTGAACTGCAATTCACATTTGTACGTGGAAAAGCACTTTTAAAGATCAAATGAGATGTTTAAAGTGATTTTCATGCTTCCAGGGGCCTTAAACACAAGATTTGAGGAATGGGTAAAAGTGAATGAAAATGGCCAATTTACTCACTCTGAGGCCTTAAAAAGTGTTTCTCCTCCACGGGAAGTGAATTAAATAACATTTGTAGGCCTTTATTGTTCAAGCGAAAACGCCTGATTTTTGATGAAAGAGATAACCACCCCCCCTTACGACATGCTTCTGAAACTAAAAAAATGGTTCATTTTCAAATGTTGCGTCTTTGAACCACAATTAACATTGTACGTGGTTAATCACTTTTAGAGATAAAATGAGATGTTTAAAGTGATTTTCAAGCTTCCAGGGGCCCTAAACACGAGATTTGAGAAATGGGTAAACGTGAATGAAAATGGCCAATTTACTCACTCTGCGTTCTTAAAAAGTGTTTCTCCTCCACGGAAAGTGAATAAAATAGCATTTGGATGCCTTTATTTTTCAATCAAAAACGCCCGTTTTTTGGTGAAAAAGATAACCACCCCCCCTTACGACATGCTTCAGAAACAAAAAAATGGTCCATTTTCAAATGTTGCGTCTTTGAACTACAATTCACATTTGTACGTGGAAAAGCACTTTTAAAGATCAAATGAGATGTTTAAAGTGATTTTCATGCTTCCAGGGGCCTTAAACACAAGATTTGAGGAATGGGTAAAGTGAATGAAAATGGCCAATTTACTCACTCTGAGGCCTTAAAAAGTGTTTCTCCTCAACGGGAAGTGAATTAAATAACATTTGTAGGCCTTTATTGTTCAAGCGAAAACGCCCGATTATTGACGAAAGAGATAACCACCCCCCTTACGACATGCTTCAGAAACGAAAAAAATGGTCCGTTTTCAAATGTTGCGTCTTTGAATGACAATCCACATTTGTGCGTGGATAATCACTTTTAGAGCTAAAATTAGATGTTTAAAGTGATTTTCAAGCTTCCAGGGGCCCTAAACACAAGATTTGAGAAATGGGTAAAAGTGAATGAAAATGGCCAATTTACTCACTCTGAGGCCTTAAAAAGTGTTTCTCCTCCACGGGAAGTGAATTAAATACCATTTGGAGGCCTTTATTGTTCAAGCGAAAACGCCTGATTTTTGATGAAAGAGATAACCACCCCCCCTTACGACATGCTTCTGAAACTAAAAAAATGGTTCATTTTCAAATGTTGCGTCTTTGAACTACAATTAACATTGTACGTGGATATTCACTTTTAGAGATAAAATGAGATGTTTAAAGTGATTTTCAAGCTTCCAGGGGCCCTAAACACGAGATTTGAGAAATGGGTAAACGTGAATGAAAATGGCCAATTTACTCACTCTGCGGCCTTAAAAAGTGTTTCTCCTCCACGGAAAGTAAATAAAATAACATTTGGATGCCTTTATTGTTCAATCAAAAACTCCCGTTTTTTGGTGAAAAAGATAACCACCCCCCCTTACGACATGCTTCAGAAACGAAAAAAATGTTCCATTTTCAAATGTTGCGTCTTTGAACTACAATTCACATTTGTACGTGGATGATCACTTTTAGAGATAAAATTAGATGTTTAAAGTGATTTACAAGCATCCAGGGGCCCTAAACACAAGATATGAGGAATGGGTAAATATGAATGAAACTGGCCAATTTATTCACTCTGAGGCCTTAAAAAGTTTTTCTGCACTCCAGAAAGTGAATTAAATAACATTTGTAGGCCTTTATTGTTCAATCAAAAACACCCGATTTTTGACGAAAGAGATAACCACCCCCCTTACGACATGCTTCAGAAACTAAAAAAATGGTCCGTTTTCAAATGTTGCCTCTTTGAACTACAATTCACATTTGTACGTGGAAAAGCACTTTTAAAGATCAAATGAGATGTTTAAAGTGATTTTCATGCTTCCAGGGGCCTTAAACACAAGATTTGAGGAATGGGTAAAAGTGAATGAAAATGGCCAATTTACTCACTCTGAGGCCTTAAACAGTGTTTCTCCTCCACGGGAAGTGAATTAAATAACATTTGTAGGCCTTTATTGTTCAAGCGAAAACGCCCGATTATTGACGAAAGGGATAACCACCCCCCCTTACGACATGCTTCAGAAACGAAAAAAATGGTCTGTTTTCAAATGTTGCGTCTTTGAATGACAATCCACATTTGTACGTGGGTAATCACTTTTAGAGATAAAGTGAGATGTTTAAAGTGATTTTCAAGCTTCCAGGGGCCCTAAACACAAGATTTGAGAAATGGGTAAAAGTGAATGAAAATGGCCAATTTACTCACTCTGAGGCCTTAAAAAGTGTTTCTCCTCCACGGGAAGTGAATTAAATACCATTTGGAGGCCTTTATTGTTCAAGCGAAAACGCCTGATTTTTGATGAAAGAGATAACCACCCCCGCTTATGACATGCTTCTGAAACTAAAAAAATGGTTCATTTTCAAATGTTGCGTCTTCGAACTACATGTAACATTGTACGTGGATATTCACTTTTAGAGATAAAATGAGATGTTTAAAGTGATTTTCAAGCTTCCAGGGGCCCTAAACACGAGATTTGAGAAATGGGTAAACGAGAATGAAAATGGCCAATTTACTCACTCTGCGGCCTTAAAAAGTGTTTCTCCTCCACGGAAAGTGTATAAAATAACATTTGGATGCCTTTATTGTTCAATCAAAAACGCCCGTTTTTTGGTGAAAAAGATAACCACCCCCCCTTACGACATGCTTCAGAAACGAAAAAAATGGTCCATTTTCAAATGTTGCGTCTTTGAACTACAATTCACATTTGTACGTGGAAAAGCACTTTTAAAGATCAAATGAGATGTTTAAAGTGATTTTCATGCTTCCAGGGGCCTTAAACACAAGATTTGAGGAATGGGTAAAAGTGAATGAAAATGGCCAATTTACTCACTCTGAGGCCTTAAAAAGTGTTTCTCCTCCACGGGAAGTGAATTAAATAACATTTGTAGGCCTTTATTGTTCAAGCGAAAACGCCCGATTATTGACGAAAGAGATAACCACCCCCCCTTACGACATGCTTCAGAAACGAAAAAAATGGTCCGTTTTCAAATGTTGCGTCTTTGAATGACAATCCACATTTGTACGTGGGTAATCACTTTTAGAGATAAAGTGAGATGTTTAAAGTGATTTTCAAGCTTCCAGGGGCCCTAAACACAAGATTTGAGAAATGGGTAAAAGTGAATGAAAATGGCCAATTTACTCACTCTGAGGCCTTAAAAAGTGTTTCTCCTCCACGGGAAATGAATTAAATACCATTTGGAGGCCTTTATTGTTCAAGCGAAAACGCCTGATTTTTGATGAAAGAGATAACCACCCCCGCTTACGACATGCTTCTGAAACTTAAAAAACTGGTTCATTTTCAAATGTTGCGTCTTTGAACTACAATTAACATTGTACGTGGATATTCACTTTTAGAGATAAAATGAGATGTTGAAAGTGATTTTCAAGCTTCCAGGGGCCCTAAACACGAGATTTGAGAAATGGGTAAACGAGAATGAAAATGGCCAATTTACTCACTCTGCGGCCTTAAAAAGTGTTTCTCCTCCACGGAAAGTTAAAAAAATAACATTTGGATGCCTATATTGTTCAATCAAAAACGCCCGATTTTTGACGAAAGAGATAACCACCCCCCCTTACGACATGCTTCAGAAACTAAAAAAATGGTCCGTTTTCAAATCTTGCCTCTTTGAACTGCAATTCACATTTGTACGTGGAAAAGCACTTTTAAAGATCAAATGAGATGTTTAAAGTGATTTTCATGCTTCCAGGGGCCTTAAACACAAGATTTGAGGAATGGGTAAAAGTGAATGAAAATGGCCAATTTACTCACTCTGAGGCCTTAAAAAGTGTTTCTCCTCCACGGGAAGTGAATTAAATAACATTTGTAGGCCTTTATTGTTCAAGCGAAAATGCCTGATTTTTGATGAAAGAGATAACCACCCCCCCTTACGACATGCTTCTGAAACTAAAAAAATGGTTCATTTTCAAATGTTGCGTCTTTGAACCACAATTAACATTGTACGTGGTTAATCACTTTTAGAGATAAAATGAGATGTTTAAAGTGATTTTCAAGCTTCCAGGGGCCCTAAACACGAGATTTGAGAAATGGGTAAACGTGAATGAAAATGGCCAATTTACTCACTCTGCGTTCTTAAAAAGTGTTTCTCCTCCACGGAAAGTGAATAAAATAGCATTTGGATGCCTTTATTTTTCAATCAAAAACGCCCGTTTTTTGGTGAAAAAGATAACCACCCCCCCTTACGACATGCTTCAGAAACAAAAAAAATGGTCCATTTTCAAATGTTGCGTCTTTGAACTACAATTCACATTTGTACGTGGAAAAGCACTTTTAAAGATCAAATGAGATGTTTAAAGTGATTTTCATGCTTCCAGGGGCCTTAAACACAAGATTTGAGGAATGGGTAAAGTGAATGAAAATGGCCAATTTACTCACTCTGAGGCCTTAAAAAGTGTTTCTCCTCAACGGGAAGTGAATTAAATAACATTTGTAGGCCTTTATTGTTCAAGCGAAAACGCCCGATTATTGACGAAAGAGATAACCACCCCCCTTACGACATGCTTCAGAAACGAAAAAAATGGTCCGTTTTCAAATGTTGCGTCTTTGAATGACAATCCACATTTGTGCGTGGATAATCACTTTTAGAGCTAAAATTAGATGTTTAAAGTGATTTTCAAGCTTCCAGGGGCCCTAAACACAAGATTTGAGAAATGGGTAAAAGTGAATGAAAATGGCCAATTTACTCACTCTGAGGCCTTAAAAAGTGTTTCTCCTCCACGGGAAGTGAATTTAATACCATTTGGAGGCCTTTATTGTTCAAGCGAAAACGCCTGATTTTTGATGAAAGAGATAACCACCCCCCCTTACGACATGCTTCCGAAACTAAAAAAATGGTTCATTTTCAAATGTTGCGTCTTTTGAACTACAATTAACATTGTACGTGGATAATCACTTTTAGAGATAAAATGAGATGTTTAAAGTGATTTTCAAGCTTCCAGGGGCCCTAAACACGAGATTTGAGAAATGGTTAAACGTGAATGAAAATGGCCAATTTACTCACTCTGCGGCCTTAAAAAGTGTTTCTCCTCCACGGAAAGTGAATAAAATAACATTTGGATGCCTTTATTGTTCAATCAAAAACACCCGTTTTTTGGTGAAAAAGATAACCACCCCCCCTTACGACATGCTTCAGAAACGAAAAAAATGTTCCATTTTCAAATGTTGCGTCTTTGAACTACAATTCACATTTGTACGTGAATGATCACTTTTAGAGATAAAATTAGATGTTTAAAGTGATTTACAAGCTTCCAGGGGCCCTAAACACAAGATAGGAGGAATGGGTAAATATGAATGAAAATGGCCAATTTATTCACTCTGAGGCCTTAAAAAGTTTTTCTCCACTCCAGAAAGTGAATTAAATACCATTTTTAGGCCTTTATTGTTCAATCAAAAACGCCCGATTTTTGACGAAAGAGATAACCACCCCCCCTTACGACATGCTTCAGAAACTAAAAAAATGGTTCATTTTCAAATGTTGCGTCTTTGAATGACAATTAACATTTGTACGTGGATAAACACTTTTAGAGCTAAAATTAGATGTTTAAAGTGATTTTCAAGCTTCCAGGGGCCCTAAACACGAGATTTTAGAAATGGGTAACCGTGAATGAAAATGGCCAATTTACTCACTCTGAGGCCTTAAAAAGTGTTTCTCCTCAACGGGAAGTGAATTAAATAACATTTGTAGGCCTTTATTGTTCAAGCGAAAACGCCCGATTATTGACGAAAGAGATAACCACCCCCCCTTACGACATGCTTCAGAAACGAAAAAAATGGTCGGTTTTCAAATGTTGCGTCTTTGAATGACAATCCACATTGTATGTGGATAATCACTTTTAGAGATAAAATTAGATGTTTAAAGTGATTTACAAGCTTCCAGGGGCCCTAAACACAAGATATGAGGAATGGGTAAATATGAATGAAAATGGCCAATTTATTCACTCTGAGGCCTTAAAAAGTTTTTCTCCACTCCAGAAAGTGAATTAAATACCATTTGTAGACCTTTATTGTTCAATCAAAAACGCCCGATTTTTGACGAAAGAGATAACCACCCCCCCTTACGACATGCTTCAGAAACAAAAAAAATGGTCCATTTTCAAATGTTGCGTCTTTGAACTACAATTCACATTTGTACGTGGATGATCACTTTTAGAGATAAAATTAGATGTTTAAAGTGATTTACATGCTTCCAGGGGCCTTAAACACAAGATTTGAGGAATGGGTAAAAGTTAATGAAAATGGCCAATTTACTCACTCTGAGGCCTTAAAAGGTGTTTCTCCTCCACGGGAAGTGAATTAAATAACATTTGTAGGCCTTTATTGTTCAAGCGAAAACGCCCGATTATTGACGAAAGAGATAACCACCCCCCCTTACGACATGCTTCAGAAACGAAAAAAATGGTCCGTTTTCAAATGTTGCGTCTTTGAATGACAATCCACATTTGTACGTGGATAATCACTTTTAGAGCTAAAATTAGATGTTTAAAGTGATTTTCAAGCTTCCAAGGGCCCTAAACACAAGATTTGAGAAATGGGTAAAAGTGAATGAAAATGGCCAATTTACTCACTCTGAGGCCTTAATAAGTGTTTCTCCTCCACGGGAAGTGAATTAAATACCATTTGGAGGCCTTTATTGTTCAAGCGAAAACGCCTGATTTTTTATGAAAGAGATAACCACCCCCCCTTACGACATGCTTCTGAAACTAAAAAAATGGTTCATTTTCAAATGTTGCGTCTTTTGAACTACAATTAACATTGTACGTGGATAATCACTTTTAGAGATAAAATGAGATGTTTAAAGTGATTTTCAAGCTTCCAGGGGCCCTAAACACGAGATTTGAGAAATGGGTAACCGTGAATGAAAATGGCCAATTTACTCACTCTGCGGCCTTAAAAAGTGTTTCTCCTCCACGGAAAGTGAATAAAATAACATTTGGATGCCTTTATTGTTCAATCAAAAACGCCCGTTTTTTGGTGAAAAAGATAACCACCCCCCCTTACGACATGCTTCAGAAACAAAAAAAATGGTCCATTTTCAAATGTTGCGTCTTTGAACTACAATTCACATTTGTACGTGGATAATCACTTTTAGAGATAAAATTAGATGTTTAAAGTGATTTACAATCTTCCAGGGGCCCTAAACACAAGATATGAGGAATGGGTAAATATGAATGAAAATGGCCAATTTATTCACTCTGAGGCCTTAAAAAGTTTTTCTCCACTCCAGAAAGTGAATTAAATAACATTTGTAGACCTTTATTGTTCAATCAAAAACGCCCGATTTTTGACGAAAGAGATAACCACCCCCCTTACGACATGCTTCAGAAACAAAAAAAATGGTTCATTTTCAAATGTTGCATCTTTGAACGACAATCCACATTTGTACGTGGATAAACACTTTTAGAGATAAAATTAGATGTTTAAAGTGATTTTCAAGCTTTCAGGGGCCCTAAACACAAGATTTGAGAAATGGGTAAAAGTGAATGAAAATGGCCAATTTACTCACTCTGAGGCCTTAAAAAGTGTTTCTCCTCAACGGGAAGTGAATTAAATAACATTTGTAGGCCTTTATTGTTCAAGCGAAAACGCCCGATTATTGACGAAAGAGATAACCACCCCCCCTTACGACATGCTTCAGAAACGAAAAAAATGGTCTGTTTTCAAATGTTGCGTCTTTGAATGACAATCCACATTTGTACGTGGATAATCACTTTTAGAGCTAAAATTAGATGTTTAAAGTGATTTTCAAGCTTCCAGGGGCCCTAAACACAAGATTTGAGAAATGGGTAAAAGTGAATGAAAATGGCCAATTTACTCACTCTGAGGCCTTAAAAAGTGTTTCTCCTCTACGGGAAGTGAATTAAATACCATTTGGAGGCCTTTATTGTTCAAGCGAAAACGCCTGATTTTTGATGAAAGAGATAACCACCCCCCCTTACGACATGCTTCCGAAACTAAAAAAATGGTTCATTTTCAAATGTTGCGTCTTTTGAACTTTAATTAACATTGTACGTGGATAATCACTTTTAGAGATAAAATGAGATGTTTAAAGTGATTTTCAAGCTTCCAGGGGCCTAAACACGAGATTTGAGAAATGGGTAAACGTGAATGAAAATGGCCAATTTACTCACTCTGCGGCCTTAAAAAGTGTTTCTCCTCCACGGAAAGTGAATAAAATAACATTTGGATGCCTTTATTGTTCAATCAAAATCGCCCGTTTTTTGGTGAAAAAGATAACCACCCCCCCTTACGACATGCTTCAGAAACGAAAAAAATGGTCCATTATCAAATGTTGCGTCTTTGAACTACAATTCACATTTGTACGTGGAAAAGCACTTTTAAAGATCAAATGAGATGTTTAAAGTGATTTTCATGCTTCCAGGGGCCTTAAACACAAGATTTGAGGAATGGGTAAAAGTGAATGAAAATGGCCAATTTACTCACTCTGAGGCCTTAAAAAGTGTTTCTCCTCCACGGGAAGTGAATTAAATAACATTTGTAGGCCTTTATTGTTCAAGCGAAAACGCCCGATTATTGACGAAAGAGATAACCACCCCCCCTTACGACATGCTTCAGAAACGAAAAAAATGGTCCGTTTTCAAATGTTGCGTCTTTGAATGACAATCCACATTTGTACGTGGATAATCACATTTAGAGCTAAAATTAGATGTTTAAAGTGATTTTCAAGCTTCCAGGGGCCCTAAACACAAGATTTGAGAAATGGGTAAAAGTGAATGAAAATGGCCAATTTACTCACTCTGCGGCCTTAAAAAGTGTTTCTCCTCCACGGAAAGTGAATAAAATAACATTTGGATGCCTTTATTGTTCAATCAAAAACGCCCGTTTTTGGTGAAAAAGATAACCACCCCCCCTTACGACATGCTTCAGAAACCAAAAAATGGTCCATTTTCAAATGTTGCGTCTTTGAACTACAATTCACATTTGTACGTGGATAATCACTTTTAGAGATAAAATTAGATGTTTAAAGTGATTTACAAGCTTCCAGGGGCCCTAAACACAAGATATGAGGAATGGGTAAATATGAATGAAAATGGCCAATTTATTCACTCTGAGGCCTTAAAAAGTTTTTCTCCACTCCAGAAAGTGAATTAAATAACATTTTTAGGCCTTTATTGTTCAATCAAAAACGCCCGATTTTTGACGAAAGAGATAACCACCCCCCCTTACGACATGCTTCAGAAACTAAAAAAATGGTCCGTTTTCAAATGTTGCCTCTTTGAACTACAATTCACATTTGTACGTGGAAAAGCACTTTTAAAGATCAAATGAGATGTTTAAAGTGATTTTCATGCTTCCAGGGGCCTTAAACACAAGATTTGAGGAATGGGTAAAAGTGAATGAAAATGGCCAATTTACTCACTCTGAGGCCTTAAAAAGTGTTTCTCCTCCACGGGAAGTGAATTAAATACCATTTGGAGGTCTTTATTGTTCAAGCGAAAACGCCTGATTTTTGATGAAAGAGATAACCACCCCCCCTTACGACATGCTTCTGAAACTGAAAAAATGGTTCATTTTCAAATGTTGCGTCTTTGAACCACAATTAACATTTGTACGTGGATAAACACTTTTAGAGCTAAAATTAGATGTTTAAAGTGATTTTCAAGCTTCCAGGGGCCCTAAACACGAGATTTGAGAAATGGGTAAACGTGAATGAAAATGGCCAATTTACTCACTCTGCGGCCTTAAAAAGTGTTTCTCCTCCACGGAAAGTGAATAAAATAACATTTGGATGCCTTTATTGTTCAATCAAAAACGCCCGTTTTTGGTGAAAAAGATAACCACCCCCCCTTACGACATGCTTCAGAAACAAAAAAAATGGTCCATTTTCAAATGTTGCGTCTTTGAACTAAAATTCACATTTGTACGTGGATAATCACTTTTAGAGATAAAATTAGATGTTTAAAGTGATTTACAAGCTTCCAGGGGCCCTAAACACAAGATATGAGGAATGGGTAAATATGAATGAAAATGGCCAATTTATTCACTTTGAGGCTTTAAAAAGTTTTTCTCCACTCCAGAAAGTGAATTAAATAACATTTGTAGACCTTTATTGTTCAATCAAAAACGCCCGATTTTTGACGAAAGAGATAACCACCCCCCCTTACGACATGCTTCAGAAACAAAAAAAATGGTCCATTTTCAAATGTTGCGTCTTTGAACTAAAATTCACATTTGTACGTGGATAATCACTTTTAGAGATAAAATTAGATGTTTAAAGTGATTTACAAGCTTCCAGGGGCCCTAAACACAAGATATGAGGAATGGGTAAATATGAATGAAAATGGCCAATTTACTCACTCTGAGGCCTTAAAAAGTGTTTCTCCTGAACGGGAAGTGAATTAAATAACATTTGTAGGCCTTTATTGTTCAAGCGAAAACGCCCGATTATTGACGAAAGAGATAACCACCCCCCCTTACGACATGCTTCAGAAACGAAAAAAATGGTCTGTTTTCAAATGTTGCGTCTTTGAATGACAATCCACATTTGTACGTGGATAATCACTTTTAGAGCTAAAATTAGATGTTTAAAGTGATTTTCAAGCTTCCAGGGGCCCTAAACACAAGATTTGAGAAATGGGTAAAAGTGAATGAAAATGGCCAATTTACTCACTCTGAGGCCTTAAAAAGTGTTTCTCCTCCACGGGAAGTGAATTAAATACCATTTGGAGGCCTTTATTGTTCAATCAAAAACGCCCGATTTTGACGAAAGAGATAACCACCCCCCCTTACGACATGCTTCAGAAACTAAAAAAATGGTCCGTTTTCAAATGTTGCCTCTTTGAACTACAATTCACATTTGTACGTGGAAAAGCACTTTTAAAGATCAAATGAGATGTTTAAAGTGATTTTCATGCTTCCAGGGGCCTTAAACACAAGATTTGAGGAATGGGTAAAAGTGAATGAAAATGGCCAATTTACTCACTCTGAGGCCTTAAAAAGTGTTTCTCCTCCACGGGAAGTGAATTAAATAACATTTGTAGGCCTTTATTGTTCAAGCGAAAATGCCCGATTATTGACGAAAGAGATAACCACCCCCCCTTACGACATGCTTCAGAAACCAAAAAAATGGTCCATTTTCAAATGTTGCGTCTTTGAACTACAATTCACATTTGTACGTCGATAATCACTTTTAGAGATAAAATTAGATGTTTAAAGTGATTTACAAGCTTCCAGGGGCCCTAAACACAAGATATGAGGAATGGGTAAATATGAATGAAAATGGCCAATTTGTTCACTCTGAGGCCTTAAAAAGTTTTTCTCCACTCCAGAAAGTGAATTAAATAACATTTTTAGGCCTTTATTGTTCAATCAAAAACGCCTGATTTTTGACGAAAGAGATAACCACCCCCCCTTACGACATGCTTCAGAAACTAAAAAAATGGTCCGTTTTCAAATGTTGCCTCTTTGAACTACAATTCACATTTGTACGTGGAAAAGCACTTTTAAAGATCAAATGAGATGTTTAAAGTGATTTTCATGCTTCCAGGGGCCTTAAACACAAGATTTGAGGAATGGGTAAAAGTGAATGAAAATGGCCAATTTACTCACTCTGAGGCCTTAAAAAGTGTTTCTCCTCCACGGGAAGTGAATTAAATACCATTTGGAGGTCTTTATTGTTCAAGCGAAAACGCCTGATTTTTGATGAAAGAGATAACCACCCCCCCTTACGACATGCTTCTGAAACTGAAAAAATGGTTCATTTTCAAATGTTGCGTCTTTGAACCACAATTAACATTTGTACGTGGATAAACACTTTTAGAGCTAAAATTAGATGTTTAAAGTGATTTTCAAGCTTCCAGGGGCCCTAAACACGAGATTTGAGAAATGGGTAAACGTGAATGAAAATGGCCAATTTACTCACTCTGCGGCCTTAAAAAGTGTTTCTCCTCCACGGAAAGTGAATAAAATAACATTTGGATGCCTTTATTGTTCAATCAAAAACGCCCGTTTTTGGTGAAAAAGATAACCACCCCCCCTTACGACATGCTTCAGAAACAAAAAAAATGGTCCATTTTCAAATGTTGCGTCTTTGAACTAAAATTCACATTTGTACGTGGATAATCACTTTTAGAGATAAAATTAGATGTTTAAAGTGATTTACAAGCTTCCAGGGGCCCTAAACACAAGATATGAGGAATGGGTAAATATGAATGAAAATGGCCAATTTATTCACTTTGAGGCCTTAAAAAGTTTTTCTCCACTCCAGAAAGTGAATTAAATAACATTTGTAGACCTTTATTGTTCAATCAAAAACGCCCGATTTTTGACGAAAGAGATAACCACCCCCCCTTACGACATGCTTCAGAAACAAAAAAAATGGTCCATTTTCAAATGTTGCGTCTTTGAACTAAAATTCACATTTGTACGTGGATAATCACTTTTAGAGATAAAATTAGATGTTTAAAGTGATTTACAAGCTTCCAGGGGCCCTAAACACAAGATATGAGGAATGGGTAAATATGAATGAAAATGGCCAATTTACTCACTCTGAGGCCTTAAAAAGTGTTTCTCCTGAACGGGAAGTGAATTAAATAACATTTGTAGGCCTTTATTGTTCAAGCGAAAACGCCCGATTATTGACGAAAGAGATAACCACCCCCCCTTACGACATGCTTCAGAAACGAAAAAAATGGTCTGTTTTCAAATGTTGCGTCTTTGAATGACAATCCACATTTGTACGTGGATAATCACGTTTAGAGCTAAAATTAGATGTTTAAAGTGATTTTCAAGCTTCCAGGGGCCCTAAACACAAGATTTGAGAAATGGGTAAAAGTGAATGAAAATGGCCAATTTACTCACTCTGAGGCCTTAAAAAGTGTTTCTCCTCCACGGGAAGTGAATTAAATACCATTTGGAGGCCTTTATTGTTCAATCAAAAACGCCCGATTTTGACGAAAGAGATAACCACCCCCCCTTACGACATGCTTCAGAAACTAAAAAAATGGTCCGTTTTCAAATGTTGCCTCTTTGAACTACAATTCACATTTGTACGTGGAAAAGCACTTTTAAAGATCAAATGAGATGTTTAAAGTGATTTTCATGCTTCCAGGGGCCTTAAACACAAGATTTGAGGAATGGGTAAAAGTGAATGAAAATGGCCAATTTACTCACTCTGAGGCCTTAAAAAGTGTTTCTCCTCCACGGGAAGTGAATTAAATAACATTTGTAGGCCTTTATTGTTCAAGCGAAAATGCCCGATTATTGACGAAAGAGATAACCACCCCCCCTTACGACATGCTTCAGAAACCAAAAAAATGGTCCATTTTCAAATGTTGCGTCTTTGAACTACAATTCACATTTGTACGTGGATAATCACTTTTAGAGATAAAATTAGATGTTTAAAGTGATTTACAAGCTTCCAGGGGCCCTAAACACAAGATATGAGGAATGGGTAAATATGAATGAAAATGGCCAATTTATTCACTCTGAGGCCTTAAAAAGTTTTTCTCCACTCCAGAAAGTGAATTAAATAACATTTTTAGGCCTTTATTGTTCAATCAAAAACGCCCGATTTTTGACGAAAGAGATAACCACCCCCCCTTACGACATGCTTCAGAAACTAAAAAAATGGTCCGTTTTCAAATGTTGCCTCTTTGAACTACAATTCACATTTGTACGTGGAAAAGCACTTTTAAAGATCAAATGAGATGTTTAAAGTGATTTTCATGCTTCCAGGGGCCTTAAACACAAGATTTGAGGAATGGGTAAAAGTGAATGAAAATGGCCAATTTACTCACTCTGAGGCCTTAAAAAGTGTTTCTCCTCCACGGGAAGTGAATTAAATACCATTTGGAGGTCTTTATTGTTCAAGCGAAAACGCCTGATTTTTGATGAAAGAGATAACCACCCCCCCTTACGACATGCTTCTGAAACTGAAAAAATGGTTCATTTTCAAATGTTGCGTCTTTGAACCACAATTAACATTTGTACGTGGATAAACACTTTTAGAGCTAAAATTAGATGTTTAAAGTGATTTTCAAGCTTCCAGGGGCCCTAAACACGAGATTTGAGAAATGGGTAAACGTGAATGAAAATGGCCAATTTACTCACTCTGCGGCCTTAAAAAGTGTTTCTCCTCCACGGAAAGTGAATAAAATAACATTTGGATGCCTTTATTGTTCAATCAAAAACGCCCGTTTTTGGTGAAAAAGATAACCACCCCCCCTTACGACATGCTTCAGAAACAAAAAAAATGGTCCATTTTCAAATGTTGCGTCTTTGAACTAAAATTCACATTTGTACGTGGATAATCACTTTTAGAGATAAAATTAGATGTTTAAAGTGATTTACAAGCTTCCAGGGGCCCTAAACACAAGATATGAGGAATGGGTAAATATGAATGAAAATGGCCAATTTATTCACTTTGAGGCCTTAAAAAGTTTTTCTCCACTCCAGAAAGTGAATTAAATAACATTTGTAGACCTTTATTGTTCAATCAAAAACGCCCGATTTTTGACGAAAGAGATAACCACCCCCCCTTACGACATGCTTCAGAAACAAAAAAAATGGTTCATTTTCCAATGTTGCATCTTTGAACGACAATCCACATTTGTACGTGGATAAACACTTTTAGAGATAAAATTAGATGTTTAAAGTGATTTTCAAGCTTCCAGGGGCCCTAAACACAAGATTTGAGAAATGGGTAAAAGTGAATGAAAATGGCCAATTTACTCACTCTGAGGCCTTAAAAAGTGTTTCTCCTGAACGGGAAGTGAATTAAATATCATTTGTAGGCCTTTATTGTTCAAGCGAAAACGCCCGATTATTGACGAAAGAGATAACCACCCCCCCTTACGACATGCTTCAGAAACGAAAAAAATGGTCTGTTTTCAAATGTTGCGTCTTTGAATGACAATCCACATTTGTACGTGGATAATCACTTTTAGAGCTAAAATTAGATGTTTAAAGTGATTTTCAAGCTTCCAGGGGCCCTAAACACAAGATTTGAGAAATGGGTAAAAGTGAATGAAAATGGCCAATTTACTCACTCTGAGGCCTTAAAAAGTGTTTCTCCTCCACGGGAAGTGAATTAAATACCATTTGGAGGCCTTTATTGTTCAATCAAAAACGCCCGATTTTGACGAAAGAGATAACCACCCCCCCTTACGACATGCTTCAGAAACTAAAAAAATGGTCCGTTTTCAAATGTTGCCTCTTTGAACTACAATTCACATTTGTACGTGGAAAAGCACTTTTAAAGATCAAATGAGATGTTTAAAGTGATTTTCATGCTTCCAGGGGCCTTAAACACAAGATTTGAGGAATGGGTAAAAGTGAATGAAAATGGCCAATTTACTCACTCTGAGGCCTTAAAAAGTGTTTCTCCTCCACGGGAAGTGAATTAAATAACATTTGTAGGCCTTTATTGTTCAAGCGAAAATGCCCGATTATTGACGAAAGAGATAACCACCCCCCCTTACGACATGCTTCTGAAACTAAAAAATGGTTCATTTTCAAATGTTGCGTCTTTTGAACTACAATTAACATTGTACGTGGATAATCACTTTTAGAGATAAAATGAGATGTTTAAAGTGATTTTCAAGCTTCCAGGGGCCCTAAACACGAGATTTGAGAAATGGGTAACCGTGAATGAAAATGGCCAATTTACTCACTCTGCGGCCTTAAAAAGTGTTTCTCCTCCACGGAAAGTGAATAAAATAACATTTGGATGCCTTTATTGTTCAATCAAAAACGCCCGTTCTTTGGTGAAAAAGATAACCACCCCCCCTTACGACATGCTTCAGAAACGAAAAAAATGTTCCATTTTCAAATGTTGCGTCTTTGAACTACAATTCACATTTGTACGTGAATGATCACTTTTAGAGATAAAATTAGATGTTTAAAGTGATTTACAAGCTTCCAGGGGCCCTAAACACAAGATATGAGGAATGGGTAAATATGAATGAAAATGGCCAATTTATTCACTCTGAGGCCTTAAAAAGTTTTTCTCCACTCCAGAAAGTGAATTAAATACCATTTTTAGGCCTTTATTGTTCAATCAAAAACGCCCGATTTTTGACGAAAGAGATAACCACCCCCCCTTACGACATGCTTCAGAAACTAAAAAAATGGTTCATTTTCAAATGTTGCGTCTTTGAACCACAATTAACATTTGCACGTGGATAAACACTTTTAGAGCTAAAATTAGATGTTTAAAGTGATTTTCAAGCTTCCAGGGGCCCTAAACACGAGATTTGAGAAATGGGTAACCGTGAATGAAAATGGCCAATTTACTCACTCTGAGGCCTTAAAAAGTGTTTCTCCTCAACGGGAAGTGAATTAAATAACATCTGTAGGCCTTTATTGTTCAAGCGAAAACGCCCGATTATTGACGAAAGAGATAACCACCCCCCCTTACGACATGCTTCAGAAACGGAAAAAATGGTCTGTTTTCAAATGTTGCGTCTTTGAATGACAATCCACATTTGTACGTGGATAATCACTTTTAGAGCTAAAATTAGATGTTTAAAGTGATTTTCAAGCTTCCAGGGGCCCTAAACACAAGATTTGAGAAATGGGTAAAAGTGAATGAAAATGGCCAATTTACTCACTCTGAGGCCTTAAAAAGTGTTTCTCCTCCACGGGAAGTGAATTAAATACCATTTGGAGGCCTTTATTGTTCAAGCGAAAACGCCTGATTTTTGATGAAAGAGATAACCACCCCCCCTTACGACATCCTTCCGAAACTAAAAAAATGGTTCATTTTCAAATGTTGCGTCTTTTGAACTACAATTAACATTGTACGTGGATAATCACTTTTAGAGATAAAATGAGATGTTTAAAGTGATTTTCAAGCTTCCAGGGGCCCTAAACACGAGATTTGAGAAATGGTTAAACGTGAATGAAAATGGCCAATTTACTCACTCTGAGGCCTTAAAAAGTGTTTCTCCTCCACGGGAAGTGAATTAAATAACATTTGTAGGCCTTTATTGTTCAAGCGAAAACGCCCGATTATTGACGAAAGAGATAACCACCCCCCCTTACGACATGCTTCAGAAACGAAAAAAATGGTCCGTTTTCAAATGTTGCGTCTTTGAATGACAATCCACATTTGTACGTGGATAATCACATTTAGAGCTAAAATTAGATGTTTAAAGTGATTTTCAAGCTTCCAGGGGCCCTAAACACAAGATTTGAGAAATGGGTAAAAGTGAATGAAAATGGCCAATTTACTCACTCTGCGGCCTTAAAAAGTGTTTCTCCTCCACGGAAAGTGAATAAAATAACATTTGGATGCCTTTATTGTTCAATCAAAAACGCCCGTTTTTGGTGAAAAAGATAACCACCCCCCCTTACGACATGCTTCAGAAACCAAAAAAATGGTCCATTTTCAAATGTTGCGTCTTTGAACTACAATTCACATTTGTACGTGGATAATCACTTTTAGAGATAAAATTAGATGTTTAAAGTGATTTACAAGCTTCCAGGGGCCCTAAACACAAGATATGAGGAATGGGTAAATATGAATGAAAATGGCCAATTTATTCACTCTGAGGCCTTAAAAAGTTTTTCTCCACTCCAGAAAGTGAATTAAATAACATTTTTAGGCCTTTATTGTTCAATCAAAAACGCCCGATTTTTGACGAAAGAGATAACCACCCCCCCTTACGACATGCTTCAGAAACGAAAAAAATGGTCTGTTTTCAAATGTTGCGTCTTTGAATGACAATCCACATTTGTACGTGGATAATCACTTTTAGAGCTAAAATTAGATGTTTAAAGTGATTTTCAAGCTTCCAGGGGCCCTAAACACAAGATTTGAGAAATGGGTAAAAGTGAATGAAAATGGCCAATTTACTCACTCTGAGGCCTTAAAAAGTGTTTCTCCTCCACGGGAAGTGAATTAAATACCATTTGGAGGCCTTTATTGTTCAAGCGAAAACGCCTGATTTTTGATGAAAGAGATAACCACCCCCCCTTACGACATGCTTCCGAAACTAAAAAAATGGTTCATTTTCAAATGTTGCGTCTTTTGAACTTTAATTAACATTGTACGTGGATAATCACTTTTAGAGATAAAATGAGATGTTTAAAGTGATTTTCAAGCTTCCAGGGGCCTAAACACGAGATTTGAGAAATGGGTAAACGTGAATGAAAATGGCCAATTTACTCACTCTGCGGCCTTAAAAAGTGTTTCTCCTCCACGGAAAGTGAATAAAATAACATTTGGATGCCTTTATTGTTCAATCAAAATCGCCCGTTTTTTGGTGAAAAAGATAACCACCCCCCCTTACGACATGCTTCAGAAACGAAAAAAATGGTCCATTATCAAATGTTGCGTCTTTGAACTACAATTCACATTTGTACGTGGAAAAGCACTTTTAAAGATCAAATGAGATGTTTAAAGTGATTTTCATGCTTCCAGGGGCCTTAAACACAAGATTTGAGGAATGGGTAAAAGTGAATGAAAATGGCCAATTTACTCACTCTGAGGCCTTAAAAAGTGTTTCTCCTCCACGGGAAGTGAATTAAATAACATTTGTAGGCCTTTATTGTTCAAGCGAAAACGCCCGATTATTGACGAAAGAGATAACCACCCCCCCTTACGACATGCTTCAGAAACGAAAAAAATGGTCCGTTTTCAAATGTTGCGTCTTTGAATGACAATCCACATTTGTACGTGGATAATCACATTTAGAGCTAAAATTAGATGTTTAAAGTGATTTTCAAGCTTCCAGGGGCCCTAAACACAAGATTTGAGAAATGGGTAAAAGTGAATGAAAATGGCCAATTTACTCACTCTGCGGCCTTAAAAAGTGTTTCTCCTCCACGGAAAGTGAATAAAATAACATTTGGATGCCTTTATTGTTCAATCAAAAACGCCCATTTTTGGTGAAAAAGATAACCACCCCCCCTTACGACATGCTTCAGAAACCAAAAAAATGGTCCATTTTCAAATGTTGCGTCTTTGAACTACAATTCACATTTGTACGTGGATAATCACTTTTAGAGATAAAATTAGATGTTTAAAGTGATTTACAAGCTTCCAGGGGCCCTAAACACAAGATATGAGGAATGGGTAAATATGAATGAAAATGGCCAATTTATTCACTCTGAGGCCTTAAAAAGTTTTTCTCCACTCCAGAAAGTGAATTAAATAACATTTTTAGGCCTTTATTGTTCAATCAAAAACGCCCGATTTTTGACGAAAGAGATAACCACCCCCCCTTACGACATGCTTCAGAAACTAAAAAAATGGTCCGTTTTCAAATGTTGCCTCTTTGAACTACAATTCACATTTGTACGTGGAAAAGCACTTTTAAAGATCAAATGAGATGTTTAAAGTGATTTTCATGCTTCCAGGGGCCTTAAACACAAGATTTGAGGAATGGGTAAAAGTGAATGAAAATGGCCAATTTACTCACTCTGAGGCCTTAAAAAGTGTTTCTCCTCCACGGGAAGTGAATTAAATACCATTTGGAGGTCTTTATTGTTCAAGCGAAAACGCCTGATTTTTGATGAAAGAGATAACCACCCCCCCTTACGACATGCTTCTGAAACTGAAAAAATGGTTCATTTTCAAATGTTGCGTCTTTGAACCACAATTAACATTTGTACGTGGATAAACACTTTTAGAGCTAAAATTAGATGTTTAAAGTGATTTTCAAGCTTCCAGGGGCCCTAAACACGAGATTTGAGAAATGGGTAAACGTGAATGAAAATGGCCAATTTACTCACTCTGCGGCCTTAAAAAGTGTTTCTCCTCCACGGAAAGTGAATAAAATAACATTTGGATGCCTTTATTGTTCAATCAAAAACGCCCGTTTTTGGTGAAAAAGATAACCACCCCCCCTTACGACATGCTTCAGAAACAAAAAAAATGGTCCATTTTCAAATGTTGCGTCTTTGAACTACAATTCACATTTGTACGTGGATAATCACTTTTAGAGATAAAATTAGATGTTTAAAGTGATTTACAAGCTTCCAGGGGCCCTAAACACAAGATATGAGGAATGGGTAAATATGAATGAAAATGGCCAATTTATTCACTTTGAGGCCTTAAAAAGTTTTTCTCCACTCCAGAAAGTGAATTAAATAACATTTGTAGACCTTTATTGTTCAATCAAAAACGCCCGATTTTTGACGAAAGAGATAACCACCCCCCCTTACGACATGCTTCAGAAACAAAAAAAATGGTTCATTTTCCAATGTTGCATCTTTGAACGACAATCCACATTTGTACGTGGATAAACACTTTTAGAGATAAAATTAGATGTTTAAAGTGATTTTCAAGCTTCCAGGGGCCCTAAACACAAGATTTGAGAAATGGGTAAAAGTGAATGAAAATGGCCAATTTACTCACTCTGAGGCCTTAAAAAGTGTTTCTCCTGAACGGGAAGTGAATTAAATAACATTTGTAGGCCTTTATTGTTCAAGCGAAAACGCCCGATTATTGACGAAAGAGATAACCACCCCCCCTTACGACATGCTTCAGAAACGAAAAAAATGGTCTGTTTTCAAATGTTGCGTCTTTGAATGACAATCCACATTTGTACGTGGATAATCACTTTTAGAGCTAAAATTAGATGTTTAAAGTGATTTTCAAGCTTCCAGGGGCCCTAAACACAAGATTTGAGAAATGGGTAAAAGTGAATGAAAATGGCCAATTTACTCACTCTGAGGCCTTAAAAAGTGTTTCTCCTCCACGGGAAGTGAATTAAATACCATTTGGAGGCCTTTATTGTTCAAGCGAAAACGCCTGATTTTTGATGAAAGAGATAACCACCCCCCCTTACGACATGCTTCTGAAACTAAAAAAATGGTTCATTTTCAAATGTTGCGTCTTTTGAACTACAATTAACATTGTACGTGGATAATCACTTTTAGAGATAAAATGAGATGTTTAAAGTGATTTTCAAGCTTCCAGGGGCCCTAAACACGAGATTTGAAAAATGGGTAACCGTGAATGAAAATGGCCAATTTTTTCACTCTGCGGCCTTAAAAAGTGTTTCTCCTCCACGGAAAGTGAATAAAATAACATTTGGATGCCTTTATTGTTCAATCAAAAACGCCCGATTTTTGACGAAAGAGATAACCACCCCCCCTTACGACATGCTTCAGAAACAAAAAAAATGGTTCATTTTCCAATGTTGCATCTTTGAACGACAATCCACATTTGTACGTGGATAAACACTTTTAGAGATAAAATTAGATGTTTAAAGTGATTTTCAAGCTTCCAGGGGCCCTAAACACAAGATTTGAGAAATGGGTAAAAGTGAATGAAAATGGCCAATTTACTCACTCTGAGGCCTTAAAAAGTGTTTCTCCTGAACGGGAAGTGAATTAAATAACATTTGTAGGCCTTTATTGTTCAAGCGAAAACGCCCGATTATTGACGAAAGAGATAACCACCCCCCCTTACGACATGCTTCAGAAACGAAAAAAATGGTCTGTTTTCAAATGTTGCGTCTTTGAATGACAATCCACATTTGTACGTGGATAATCACTTTTAGAGCTAAAATTAGATGTTTAAAGTGATTTTCAAGCTTCCAGGGGCCCTAAACACAAGATTTGAGAAATGGGTAAAAGTGAATGAAAATGGCCAATTTACTCACTCTGAGGCCTTAAAAAGTGTTTCTCCTCCACGGGAAGTGAATTAAATACCATTTGGAGGCCTTTATTGTTCAAGCGAAAACGCCTGATTTTTGATGAAAGAGATAACCACCCCCCCTTACGACATGCTTCTGAAACTAAAAAAATGGTTCATTTTCAAATGTTGCGTCTTTTGAACTACAATTAACATTGTACGTGGATAATCACTTTTAGAGATAAAATGAGATGTTTAAAGTGATTTTCAAGCTTCCAGGGGCCCTAAACACGAGATTTGAAAAATGGGTAACCGTGAATGAAAATGGCCAATTTTTTCACTCTGCGGCCTTAAAAAGTGTTTCTCCTCCACGGAAAGTGAATAAAATAACATTTGGATGCCTTTATTGTTCAATCAAAAACGCCTGTTTTTTGGTGAAAAAGATAACCACCCCCCCTTACGACATGCTTCAGAAACGAAAAAAATGTTCCATTTTCAAATGTTGCGTCTTTGAACTACAATTCACATTTGTACGTGAATGATCACTTTTAGAGATAGAATTAGATGTTTAAAGTGATTTACAAGCTTCCAGGGGCCCTAAACACAAGATATGAGGAATGGGTAAATATGAATGAAAATGGCCAATTTATTCACTCTGAGGCCTTAAAAAGTTTTTCTCCACTCCAGAAAGTGAATTAAATAACATTTTTAGGCCTTTATTGTTCAATCAAAAACGCCCGATTTTGACGAAAGAGATAACCACCCCCCCTTACGACATGCTTCAGAAACTAAAAAAATGGTCCGTTTTCAAATGTTGCCTCTTTGAACTACAATTCACATTTTTACGTGGAAAAGCACTTTTAAAGATCAAATGAGATGTTTAAAGTGATTTTCATGCTTCCAGGGGCCTTAAACACAAGATTTGAGGAATGGGTAAAAGTGAATGAAAATGGCCAATTTACTCACTCTGAGGCCTTAAAAAGTGTTTCTCCTCCACGGGAAGTGAATTAAATAACATTTGTAGGCCTTTATTGTTCAAGCGAAAATGCCCGATTATTGACGAAAGAGATAACCACCCCCCCTTACGACATGCTTCTGAAACTAAAAAATGGTTCATTTTCAAATGTTGCGTCTTTTGAACTACAATTAACATTGTACGTGGATAATCACTTTTAGAGATAAAATGAGATGTTTAAAGTGATTTTCAAGCTTCCAGGGGCCCTAAACACGAGATTTGAGAAATGGGTAACCGTGAATGAAAATGGCCAATTTACTCACTCTGCGGCCTTAAAAAGTGTTTCTCCTCCACGGAAAGTGAATAAAATAACATTTGGATGCCTTTATTGTTCAATCAAAAACGCCCGTTTTTTGGTGAAAAAGATAACCACCCCCCCTTACGACATGCTTCAGAAACGAAAAAAATGTTCCATTTTCAAATGTTGCGTCTTTGAACTACAATTCACATTTGTACGTGAATGATCACTTTTAGAGATAAAATTAGATGTTTAAAGTGATTTACAAGCTTCCAGGGGCCCTAAACACAAGATATGAGGAATGGGTAAATATGAATGAAAATGGCCAATTTATTCACTCTGAGGCCTTAAAAAGTTTTTCTCCACTCCAGAAAGTGAATTAAATACCATTTTTAGGCCTTTATTGTTCAATCAAAAACGCCCGATTTTTGACGAAAGAGATAACCACCCCCCCTTACGACATGCTTCAGAAACTAAAAAAATGGTTCATTTTCAAATGTTGCGTCTTTGAACCACAATTAACATTTGCACGTGGATAAACACTTTTAGAGCTAAAATTAGATGTTTAAAGTGATTTTCAAGCTTCCAGGGGCCCTAAACACGAGATTTGAGAAATGGGTAACCGTGAATGAAAATGGCCAATTTACTCACTCTGAGGCCTTAAAAAGTGTTTCTCCTCAACGGGAAGTGAATTAAATAACATTTGTAGGCCTTTATTGTTCAAGCGAAAACGCCCGATTATTGACGAAAGAGATAACCACCCCCCCTTACGACATGCTTCAGAAACGGAAAAAATGGTCTGTTTTCAAATGTTGCGTCTTTGAATGACAATCCACATTTGTACGTGGATAATCACTTTTAGAGCTAAAATTAGATGTTTAAAGTGATTTTCAAGCTTCCAGGGGCCCTAAACACAAGATTTGAGAAATGGGTAAAAGTGAATGAAAATGGCCAATTTACTCACTCTGAGGCCTTAAAAAGTGTTTCTCCTCCACGGGAAGTGAATTAAATACCATTTGGAGGCCTTTATTGTTCAAGCGAAAACGCCTGATTTTTGATGAAAGAGATAACCACCCCCCCTTACGACATCCTTCCGAAACTAAAAAAATGGTTCATTTTCAAATGTTGCGTCTTTTGAACTACAATTAACATTGTACGTGGATAATCACTTTTAGAGATAAAATGAGATGTTTAAAGTGATTTTCAAGCTTCCAGGGGCCCTAAACACGAGATTTGAGAAATGGTTAAACGTGAATGAAAATGGCCAATTTTCTCACTCTGCGGCCTTAAAAAGTGTTTCTCCTCCACGGAAAGTTAATAAATTAACATTTGGATGCCTTTATTGTTCAATCAAAAACGCCCGTTTTTTGGTGAAAAAGATAACCACCCCCCCCCCCTTACGACATGCTTCAGAAACGAAAAAAATGGTCCATTTTCAAATGTTGCGTCTTTGAACTACAATTCACATTTATACGTGGATGATCACTTTTAGAGATA
Source organism: Triturus cristatus (assembly GCF_964204655.1). Lineage (NCBI taxonomy): Eukaryota > Metazoa > Chordata > Amphibia > Caudata > Salamandridae > Triturus > Triturus cristatus. The sequence goes on along the minus strand of NC_140587.1, from coordinate 930,777,883 downwards.
AAATTAGATGTTTAAAGTGATTTACATGCTTCCAGGGGCCTTAAACACAAGATTTGAGGAATGGGTAAAAGTTAATGAAAATGGCCAATTTACTCACTCTGAGGCCTTAAAAAGTGTTTCTCCTCCACGGGAAGTGAATTAAATAACATTTGTAGGCCTTTATTGTTCAAGCGAAAATGCCCGATTATTGACGAAAGAGATAACCACCCCCCTTACGACATGCTTCAGAAACGAAAAAAATGGTCCGTTTTCAAATGTTGCGTCTTTGAATGACAATCCACATTTGTACGTGGATAATCACTTTTAGAGCTAAAATTAGATGTTTAAAGTGATTTTCAAGCTTCCAAGGGCCCTCAACACGAGATTTGAGAAATGGGTAACCGTGAATGAAAATGGCCAATTTACTCACTCTGCGGCCTTAAAAAGTGTTTCTCCTCCACGGAAAGTGAATAAAATAACATTTGGATGCCTTTATTGTTCAATCAAAAACGCCCGTTTTTTGGTGAAAAAGATAACCACCCCCCCTTACGACATGCTTCAGAAATGAAAAAAATGTTCCATTTTCAAATGTTGCGTCTTTGAACTACAATTCACATTTGTACGTGAATGATCACTTTTAGAGATAAAATTAGATGTTTAAAGTGATTTACAAGCTTCCAGGGGCCCTAAACACAAGATATGAGGAATGGGTAAATAGGAATGAAAATGGCCAATGTATTCACTCTGAGGCCTTAAAAAGTTTTTCTCCACTCCAGAAAGTGAATTAAATAACATTTTTAGGCCTTTATTGTTCAATCAAAAACACCCAATTTTTGACGAAAGAGATAACCACCCCCCCTTACGACATGCTTCAGAAACTAAAAAAATGGTTCATTTTCAAATGTTGCGTCTTTGAACCACAATTAACATTTGTACGTGGATAAACACTTTTAGAGCTAAAATTAGATGTTTAAAGTGATTTTCAAGCTTCCAGGGGCCCTAAACACGAGATTTGAGAAATGGGTAAACGTGAATGAAAATGGCCAATTTACTCACTCTGCGGCCTTAAAAAGTGTTTCTCCTCCACGGAAAGTGAATAAAATAGCATTTGGATGCCTTTATTGTTCAATCAAAAACACCCGTTTTTTGGTGAAAAAGATAACCACCCCCCCTTACGACATGCTTCAGAAACAAAAAAAATGGTCCATTTTCAAATGTTGCGTCTTTGAACTACAATTCACATTTGTACGTGGATAATCACTTTTAGAGATAAAATTAGATGTTTAAAGTGATTTACAAGCTTCCAGGGGCCCTAAACACAAGATATGAGGAATGGGTAAATATGAATGAAAATGGCCAATTTATTCACTCTGAGGCCTTAAAAAGTTTTTCTCCACTCCAGAAAGTGAATTAAATAACATTTGTAGGCCTTTATTGTTCAAGCGAAAACGCCTGATTATTGACGAAAGAGATAACCACCCCCCCTTACGACATGCTTCAGAAACGAAAAAAATGGTCCGTTTTCAAATGTTGCGTCTTTGAACCACAATTAACATTTGTACGTGGATAAACACTTTTAGAGCTAAAATTAGATGTTTAAAGTGATTTTCAAGCTTCCAGGGGCCCTAAACACGAGATTTGAGAAATGGGTAAACGTGAATGAAAATGGCCAATTTACTCACTCTGCGGCCTTAAAAAGTGTTCCTCCTCCACGGAAAGTGAATAAAATAGCATTTGGATGCCTTTATTGTTCAATCAAAAACACCCGTTTTTTGGTGAAAAAGATAACCACCCCCCCTTACGACATGCTTCAGAAACGAAAAAAATGGTCCATTTTCAAATGTTGCGTCTTTGAACTACAATTCACATTTGTACGTGGAAAAGCACTTTTAAAGATCAAATGAGATGTTTAAAGTGATTTTCATGCTTCCAGGGGCCTTAAACACAAGATTTGAGGAATGGGTAAAAGTGAATGAAAATGGCCAATTTACTCACTCTGAGGCCTTAAAAAGTGTTTCTCCTCCACGGGAAGTGAATTAAATAACATTTGTAGGCCTTTATTGTTCAAGCGAAAACGCCCGATTATTGACGAAAGAGATAACCACCCCCCCTTACGACATGCTTCAGAAACGAAAAAAATGGTCCGTTTTCAAATGTTGCTTCTTTGAATGACAATCCACATTTGTACGTGGATAATCACTTTTAGAGCTAAAATTAAATGTTTAAAGTGATTTTCAAGCTTCCAGGGGCCCTAAACACAAGATTTGAGAAATGGGTAAAAGTGAATGAAAATGGCCAATTTACTCACTCTGAGGCCTTAATAAGTGTTTCTCCTCCACGGGAAGTGAATTAAATACCATTTGGAGGCCTTTATTGTTCAAGCGAAAACGCCTGATTTTTGATGAAAGAGATAACCACCCCCCCTTACGACATGCTTCTGAAACTAAAAAATGGTTCATTTTCAAATGTTGCGTCTTTTGAACTACAATTAACATTGTACGTGGATAATCACTTTTAGAGATAAAATGAGATGTTTAAAGTGATTTTCAAGCTTCCAGGGGCCCTAAACACGAGATTTGAGAAATGGGTAACCGTGAATGAAAATGGCCAATTTACTCACTCTGCGGCCTTAAAAAGTGTTTCTCCTCCATGGAAAGTGAATAAAATAACATTTGGATGCCTTTATTGTTCAATCAAAAACGCCCGTTTTTTGGTGAAAAAGATAACCACCCCCCCTTACGACATGCTTCAGAAACGAAAAAAATTTTCCATTTTCAAATGTTGCGTCTTTGAACTACAATTCACATTTGTACGTGAATGATCACTTTTAGAGATAAAATTAGATGTTTAAAGTGATTTACAAGCTTCCAGGGGCCCTAAACACAAGATATGAGGAATGGGTAAATATGAATGAAAATGGCCAATTTATTCACTCTGAGGCCTTAAAAAGTTTTTCTCCACTCCAGAAAGTGAATTAAATACCATTTTTAGGCCTTTATTGTTCAATCAAAAACGCCCGATTTTTGACGAAAGAGATAAGCACCCCCCCTTACGACATGCTTCAGAAACTAAAAAAATGGTTCATTTTCAAATGTTGCGTCTTTGAACCACAATTAACATTTGTACGTGGATAAACACTTTTAGAGCTAAAATTAGATGTTTAAAGTGATTTTCAAGCTTCCAGGGGCCCTAAACACGAGATTTGAGAAATGGGTAACCGTGAATGAAAATGGCCAATTTACTCACTCTGCGGCCTTAAAAAGTGTTTCTCCTCCACGGAAAGTGAATAAAATAACATTTGGATGCCTTTATTGTTCAATCAAAAACGCCCGTTTTTTGGTGAAAAAGATAACCACCCCCCCTTACGACATGCTTCAGAAACTAAAAAAATGGTTCATTTTCAAATGTTGCGTCTTTGAACCACAATTAACATTTGTACGTGGATAAACACTTTTAGAGCTAAAATTAGATGTTTAAAGTGATTTTCAAGCTTCCAGGGGCCCTAAACACGAGATTTGAGAAATGGGTAAACGTGAATGAAAATGGCCAATTTACTCACTCTGCGGCCTTAAAAAGTGTTTCTCCTCCACGGAAAGTGAATAAAATAGCATTTGGATGCCTTTATTGTTCAATCAAAAACACCCGTTTTTTGGTGAAAAAGATAACCACCCCCCCTTACGACATGCTTCAGAAACAAAAAAAATGGTCCATTTTCAAATGTTGCGTCTTTGAACTACAATTCACATTTGTACGTGGATAATCACTTTTAGAGATAAAATTAGATGTTTAAAGTGATTTACAAGCTTCCAGGGGCCCTAAACACAAGATATGAGGAATGGGTAAATATGAATGAAAATGGCCAATTTATTCACTCTGAGGCCTTAAAAAGTTTTTCTCCACTCCAGAAAGTGAATTAAATAACATTTGTAGGCCTTTGTTGTTCAAGCGAAAACGCCCGATTATTGACGAAAGAGATAACCACCCCCCCTTACGACATGCTTCAGAAACGAAAAAAATGGTCCGTTTTCAAATGTTGCGTCTTTGAACCACAATTAACATTTGTACGTGGATGATCACTTTTAGAGATAAAATTAGATGTTTAAAGTGATTTACATGCTTCCAGGGGCCTTAAACACAAGATTTGAGGAAAGGGTAAAAGTGAATGAAAATGGACAATTTACTCACTCTGAGGCCTTAAAAAGTGTTTCTCCTCCACGGGAAGTGAATTAAATAACATTTGTAGGCCTTTATTGTTCAAGCGAAAACGCCCGATTATTGACGAAAGAGATAACCACCCCCCCTTACGACATGCTTCAGAAACGAAAAAAATGGTCCGTTTTCAAATGTTGCGTCTTTGAATGACAATCCACATTTGTACGTGGATAATCACTTTTAGAGCTAAAATTAGATGTTTAAAGTGATTTTCAAGATTCCAAGGGCCCTAAACACAAGATTTGAGAAATGGGTAAAAGTGAATGAAAATGGCCAATTTACTCACTCTGAGGCCTTAAAAAGTGTTTCTCCTCCACGGGAAGTGAATTAAATACCATTTGGAGGCCTTTATTGTTCAAGCGAAAACGCCTGATTTTTGATGAAAGAGATAACCACCCCCCCTTACGACATGCTTCTGAAACTAAAAAAATGGTTCATTTTTAAATGTTGCGTCTTTTGAACTACAATTAACATTGTATGTGGATAATCACTTTTAGAGATAAAATTAGATATTTAAAGTGATTTACAAGCTTCCAGGGGCCCTAAACACAAGATATGAGGCATGGGTAAATATGAATGAAAATGGCCAATTTATTCACTCTGAGGCCTTAAAAAGTTTTTCTCCACTCCAGAAAGTGAATTAAATAACATTTGTAGACCTTTATTGTTCAATCAAAAACGCCCGATTTTTGACGAAAGAGATAACCACCCCCCCTTACGACATGCTTCAGAAACAAAAAAAATGGTTCATTTTCAAATGTTGCATCTTTGAACGACAATCCACATTTGTACGTGGATAAACACTTTTAGAGATAAAATTAGATGTTTAAAGTGATTTTCAAGCTTCCAGGGGCCCTAAACACAAGATTTGAGAAATGGGTAAAAGTGAATGAAAATGGCCAATTTACTCACTCTGAGGCCTTAAAAAGTGTTTCTCCTCAACGGGAAGTGAATTAAATAACATTTGTAGGCCTTTATTGTTCAAGCGAAAACGCCCGATTATTGACGGAAGAGATAACCACCCCCCCTTACGACATGCTTCAGAAACGAAAAAAATGGTCGGTTTTCAAATGTTGCGTCTTTGAATGACAATCCACATTTGTACGTGGATAATCACTTTTAGAGCTAAAATTAGATGTTTAAAGTGATTTTCAAGCTTCCAGGGGCCCTAAACACAAGATTTGAGAAATGGGTAAAAGTGAATGAAAATGGCCAATTTACTCACTCTGAGGCCTTAAAAAGTGTTTCTCCTCCACGGGAAGTGAATTAAATACCATTTGGAGGCCTTTATTGTTCAAGCAAAAACGCCTGATTTTTGATGAAAGAGATAACCACCCCCCCTTACGACATGCTTCTGAAACTAAAAAAATGGTTCATTTTCAAATGTTGCGTCTTTTGAACTACAATTAACATTGTACATGGATAATCACTTTTAGAGATAAAATGAGATGTTTAAAGTGATTTTCAAGCTTCCAGGGGCCCTAAACACGAGATTTGAAAAATGGGTAACCGTGAATGAAAATGGCCAATTTTTTCACTCTGCGGCCTTAAAAAGTGTTTCTCCTCCACGGAAAGTGAATAAAATAACATTTGGATGCCTTTATTGTTCAATCAAAAACGCCCGTTTTTTGGTGAAAAAGATAACCACCCCTTTCTTACGACATGCTTCAGAAACGAAAAAAATGGTCCATTTTCAAATGTTGCGTCTTTGAACTACAATTCACATTTGTACGTGGATGATCACTTTTAGAGATAAAATTAGATGTTTAAAGTGATTTACAAGCTTCCAGGGGCCCTAAACACAAGATATGAGGAATGGGTAAATATGAATGAAAATGGCAAATTTATTCACTCTGAGGCCTTAAAAAGTTTTTCTCCACTCCAGAAAGTGAATTAAATAACATTTGTAGACCTTTATTGTTCAATCAAAAACGCCCGATTTTTGACGAAAGAGATAACCACCCCCCCTTACGACATGCTTCAGAAACAAAAAAAATGGTTCTTTTTCAAATGTTGCATCTTTGAACGACAATCCACATTTGTACGTGAATAAACACTTTTAGAGATAAAATGAGATGTTTAAAGTGATTTTCAAGCTTCCAGGGGCCCTAAACACAAGATTTGAGAAATGGGAAAAAGTCAATGAAAATGACCAATTTACTCACTCTGAGGCCTTAAAAAGTGTTTCTCCTCAACGGGAAGTGAATTAAATAACATTTGTAGGCCTTTATTGTTCAAGCGAAAACGCCCGATTATTGACGAAAGAGATAACCACCCCCCTTACGACATGCTTCAGAAACGAAAAAAATGGTCCGTTTTCAAATGTTGCGTCTTTGAATGACAATCCACATTTGTACGTGGATAATCACTTTTAGAGCTAAAATTAGATGTTTAAAGTGATTTTCAAGCTTCCAGGGGCCCTAAACACAAGATTTGAGAAATGGGTAAAAGTGAATGAAAATGGCCAATTTACTCACTCTGGGGCCTTAATAAGTGTTTCTCCTCCACGGGAAGTGAATTAAATACCATTTGGAGGCCTTTATTGTTCAAGCGAAAACGCCTGATTTTTGATGAAAGAGATAACCACCCCCCCTTACGACATGCTTCTGAAACTAAAAAAATGGTTCATTTTCAAATGTTGCGTCTTTTGAACTACAATTAACATTGTACGTGGATAATCACTTTTAGAGATAAAATGAGATGTTTAAAGTGATTTTCAAGCTTCCAGGGGCCCTAAACACGAGATTTGAGAAATGGGTAACCGTTAATGAAAATGGCCAATTTACTCACTCTGCGGCCTTAAAAAGTGTTTCTCCTCCACGGAAAGTGAATAAAATAACATTTGGATGCCTTTATTGTTCAATCAAAAACGCCCGTTTTTGGTGAAAAAGATAACCACCCCCCCTTACGACATGCTTCAGAAACAAAAAAAATGGTCCATTTTCAAATGTTGCGTCTTTGAACTACAATTCACATTTGTACGTGGATAATCACTTTTAGAGATAAAATTAGATGTTTAAAGTGATTTACAAGCTTCCAGGGGCCCTAAACACAAGATATGAGGAATGGGTAAATATGAATGAAAATGGCCAATTTATTCACTCTGAGGCCTTAAAAAGTTTTTCTCCACTCCAGAAAGTGAATTAAATAACATTTGTAGGCCTTTATTGTTCAATCAAAAACGCCCGATTTTTGACGAAAGAGATAACCACCCCCCCTTACGACATGCTTCAGAAACTAAAAAAATGGTCCGTTTTCAAATGTTGCCTCTTTGAACTACAATTCACATTTGTACGTGGAAAAGCACTTTTAAAGATCAAATGAGATGTTTAAAGTGATTTTCATGCTTCCAGGGGCCTTAAACACAAGATTTGAGGAATGGGTAAAAGTGAATGAAAATGGCCAATTTACTCACTCTGAGGCCTTAAAAAGTGTTTCTCCTCCACGGGAAGTGAATTAAATACCATTTGGAGGTCTTTATTGTTCAAGCGAAAACGCCTGATTTTTGATGAAAGAGATAACCACCCCCCCTTACGACATGCTTCTGAAACTGAAAAAATGGTTCATGTTCAAATGTTGCATCTTTGAACCACAATTAACATTTGTACGTGGATAAACACTTTTAGAGCTAAAATGAGATGTTTAAAGTGATTTTCAAGCTTCCAGGGGCCCTAAACACGAGATTTGAGAAATGGGTAAACGTGAATGAAAATGGCCAATTTACTCACTCTGCGGCCTTAAAATGTGTTTCTCCTCCACGGAAAGTGAATAAAATAACATTTGGATGCCTTTATTGTTCAATCAAAAACGCCCGTTTTTGGTGAAAAAGATAACCACCCCCCCTTACGACATGCTTCAGAAACAAAAAAAATGGTCCATTTTCAAATGTTGCGTCTTTGAACTACAATTCACATTTGTACGTGGATAATCACTTTTAGAGATAAAATTAGATGTTTAAAGTGATTTACAAGCTTCCAGGGGCCCTAAACACAAGATATGAGGAATGGGTAAATATGAATGAAAATGGCCAATTTATTCACTCTGAGGCCTTAAAAAGTTTTTCTCCACTCCAGAAAGTGAATTAAATAACATTTGTAGACCTTTATTGTTCAATCAAAAACGCCCGATTTTTGACGAAAGAGATAACCACCCCCCCTTACGACATGCTTCAGAAACAAAAAAAATGGTTCATTTTCAAATGTTGCATCTTTGAACGACAATCCACATTTGTACGTGGATAAACACTTTTAGAGATAAAATTAGATGTTTAAAGTGATTTTCAAGCTTCCAGGGGCCCTAAACACAAGATTTGAGAAATGGGTAAAAGTGAATGAAAATGGCCAATTTACTCACTCTGAGGCCTTAAAAAGTGTTTCTCCTCAACGGGAAGTGAATTAAATAACATTTGTAGGCCTTTATTGTTCAAGCAAAAACGCCCGATTATTGACGAAAGAGATAACCACCCCCCCTTACGACATGCTTCAGAAACGAAAAAAATGGTCCGTTTTCAAATGTTGCGTCTTTGAATGACAATCCACATTTGTACGTGGATAATCATTTTAGAGCTAAAATTAGATGTTTAAAGTGATTTTCAAGCTTCCAGGGGCCCTAAACACAAGATTTGAGAAATGGGTAAAAGTGAATGAAAATGGCCAATTTACTCACTCTGAGGCCTTAAAAAGTGTTTCTCCTCCACGGGAAGTGAATTAAATACCATTTGGAGGCCTTTATTGTTCAAGCGAAAACGCCTGATTTTTGATGAAAGAGATAACCACCCCCCCTTACGACATGCTTCTGAAACTAAAAAAATGGTTCATTTTTAAATGTTGCGTCTTTTGAACTACAATTAACATTGTATGTGGATAATCACTTTTAGAGATAAAATTAGATATTTAAAGTGATTTACAAGCTTCCAGGGGCCCTAAACACAAGATATGAGGCATGGGTAAATATGAATGAAAATGGCCAATTTATTCACTCTGAGGCCTTAAAAAGTTTTTCTCCACTCCAGAAAGTGAATTAAATAACATTTGTAGACCTTTATTGTTCAATCAAAAACGCCCGATTTTTGACGAAAGAGATAACCACCCCCCCTTACGACATGCTTCAGAAACAAAAAAAATGGTTCATTTTCAAATGTTGCATCTTTGAACGACAATCCACATTTGTACGTGGATAAACACTTTTAGAGATAAAATTAGATGTTTAAAGTGATTTTCAAGCTTCCAGGGGCCCTAAACACAAGATTTGAGAAATGGGTAAAAGTGAATGAAAATGGCCAATTTACTCACTCTGAGGCCTTAAAAAGTGTTTCTCCTCAACGGGAAGTGAATTAAATAACATTTGTAGGCCTTTATTGTTCAAGCGAAAACGCCCGATTATTGACGGAAGAGATAACCACCCCCCCTTACGACATGCTTCAGAAACGAAAAAAATGGTCGGTTTTCAAATGTTGCGTCTTTGAATGACAATCCACATTTGTACGTGGATAATCACTTTTAGAGCTAAAATTAGATGTTTAAAGTGATTTTCAAGCTTCCAGGGGCCCTAAACACAAGATTTGAGAAATGGGTAAAAGTGAATGAAAATGGCCAATTTACTCACTCTGAGGCCTTAAAAAGTGTTTCTCCTCCACGGGAAGTGAATTAAATACCATTTGGAGGCCTTTATTGTTCAAGCAAAAACGCCTGATTTTTGATGAAAGAGATAACCACCCCCCCTTACGACATGCTTCTGAAACTAAAAAAATGGTTCATTTTCAAATGTTGCGTCTTTTGAACTACAATTAACATTGTACATGGATAATCACTTTTAGAGATAAAATGAGATGTTTAAAGTGATTTTCAAGCTTCCAGGGGCCCTAAACACGAGATTTGAAAAATGGGTAACCGTGAATGAAAATGGCCAATTTTTTCACTCTGCGGCCTTAAAAAGTGTTTCTCCTCCACGGAAAGTGAATAAAATAACATTTGGATGCCTTTATTGTTCAATCAAAAACGCCCGTTTTTTGGTGAAAAAGATAACCACCCCTTTCTTACGACATGCTTCAGAAACGAAAAAAATGGTCCATTTTCAAATGTTGCGTCTTTGAACTACAATTCACATTTGTACGTGGATGATCACTTTTAGAGATAAAATTAGATGTTTAAAGTGATTTACAAGCTTCCAGGGGCCCTAAACACAAGATATGAGGAATGGGTAAATATGAATGAAAATGGCAAATTTATTCACTCTGAGGCCTTAAAAAGTTTTTCTCCACTCCAGAAAGTGAATTAAATAACATTTGTAGACCTTTATTGTTCAATCAAAAACGCCCGATTTTTGACGAAAGAGATAACCACCCCCCCTTACGACATGCTTCAGAAACAAAAAAAATGGTTCTTTTTCAAATGTTGCATCTTTGAACGACAATCCACATTTGTACGTGAATAAACACTTTTAGAGATAAAATGAGATGTTTAAAGTGATTTTCAAGCTTCCAGGGGCCCTAAACACAAGATTTGAGAAATGGGAAAAAGTCAATGAAAATGACCAATTTACTCACTCTGAGGCCTTAAAAAGTGTTTCTCCTCAACGGGAAGTGAATTAAATAACATTTGTAGGCCTTTATTGTTCAAGCGAAAACGCCCGATTATTGACGAAAGAGATAACCACCCCCCCTTACGACATGCTTCAGAAACGAAAAAAATGGTCCGTTTTCAAATGTTGCGTCTTTGAATGACAATCCACATTTGTACGTGGATAATCACTTTTAGAGCTAAAATTAGATGTTTAAAGTGATTTTCAAGCTTCCAGGGGCCCTAAACACAAGATTTGAGAAATGGGTAAAAGTGAATGAAAATGGCCAATTTACTCACTCTGGGGCCTTAATAAGTGTTTCTCCTCCACGGGAAGTGAATTAAATACCATTTGGAGGCCTTTATTGTTCAAGCGAAAACGCCTGATTTTTGATGAAAGAGATAACCACCCCCCCTTACGACATGCTTCTGAAACTAAAAAAATGGTTCATTTTCAAATGTTGCGTCTTTTGAACTACAATTAACATTGTACGTGGATAATCACTTTTAGAGATAAAATGAGATGTTTAAAGTGATTTTCAAGCTTCCAGGGGCCCTAAACACGAGATTTGAGAAATGGGTAACCGTGAATGAAAATGGCCAATTTACTCACTCTGCGGCCTTAAAAAGTGTTTATCCTCCACGGAAAGTGAATAAAATAACATTTGGATGCCTTTATTGTTCAATCAAAAACGCCCGTTTTTGGTGAAAAAGATAACCACCCCCCCTTACGACATGCTTCAGAAACAAAAAAAATGGTCCATTTTCAAATGTTGCGTCTTTGAACTACAATTCACATTTGTACGTGGATAATCACTTTTAGAGATAAAATTAGATGTTTAAAGTGATTTACAAGCTTCCAGGGGCCCTAAACACAAGATATGAGGAATGGGTAAATATGAATGAAAATGGCCAATTTATTCACTCTGAGGCCTTAAAAAGTTTTTCTCCACTCCAGAAAGTGAATTAAATAACATTTGTAGACCTTTATTGTTCAATCAAAAACGCCCGATTTTTGACGAAAAAGATAACCACCCCCCCTTACGACATGCTTCAGAAACGAAAAAAATGGTCCATTTTCAAATGTTGCGTCTTTGAACTACAATTCACATTTGTACGTAGATGATTACTTTTAGAGATAAAATTAGATGTTTAAAGTGATTTACAAGCTTTCAGGTGCCCTAAACACAAGATATGAGGAATGGGTAAATATGAATGAAAATGGCCAATTTATTCACTCTGAGGCCTTAAAAAGTTTTTCTCCACTCCAGAAAGTGAATTAAATAACATTTGTAGACCTTTATTGTTCAATCAAAAACGCCCGATTTTTGACGAAAAAGATAACCACCCCCCCTTACGACATGCTTCAGAAACAAAAAAAATGGTCCATTTTCAAATGTTGCGTCTTTGAACTACAATTCACATTTGTACGTAGATGATTACTTTTAGAGATAAAATTAGATGTTTAAAGTGATTTACAAGCTTTCAGGGGCCCTAAACACAACATATGAGGAATGGGTAAATATGAATGAAAATGGCCAATTTATTCACTCTGAGGCCTTAAAAAGTTTTTCTCCACTCCAGAAAGTGAATTAAATAACATTTGTAGACCTTTATTGTTCAATCAAAAACGCCCGATTTTTGACGAAAAAGATAACCACCCCCCCTTACGACATGCTTCAGAAACAAAAAAATGGTCCATTTTCAAATGTTGCGTCTTTGAACTACAATTCACATTTGTACGTGGATAATCACTTTTAGAGATAAAATTAGATGTTTAAAGTGATTTACAAGCTTCCAGGGGCCCTAAACACAAGATATGAGGAATGGGTAAATATGAATGAAAATGGCCAATTTATTCACTCTGAGGCCTTAAAAAGTTTTTCTCCACTCCAGAAAGTGAATTAAATAACATTTGTAGACCTATCAAAAACGCCCGATTTTTGAAGAAAGAGATAACCACCCCCCCTTACGACATGCTTCAGAAACAAAAAAATGGTTCATTTTCAAATGTTGCATCTTTGAACGACAATCCACATTTGTACGTGGATAAACACTTTTAGAGATACAATTAGATGTTTAAAGTGATTTACAAGCTTCCAGGGGCCCTAAACACAAGATATGAGGAATGGGTAAATATGAATGAAAATGGCCAATTTATTCACTCTGAGGCCTTAAAAAGTTTTTCTCCACTCCAGAAAGTGAATTAAATAACATTTGTAGGCCTTTATTGTTCAATCAAAAACGCCCGATTTTTGACGAAAGAGATAACCACCCCCCCTTACGACATGCTTCAGAAACTAAAAAAATGGTCCGTTTTCAAATGTTGCCTCTTTGAACTACAATTCACATTTGTACGTGGAAAAGCACTTTTAAAGATCAAATGAGATGTTTAAAGTGATTTTCATGCTTCCAGGGGCCTTAAACACAAGATTTGAGGAATGGGTAAAAGTGAATGAAAATGGCCAATTTACTCACTCTGAGGCCTTAAAAAGTGTTTCTCCTCCACGGGAAGTGAATTAAATACCATTTGGAGGCCTTTATTGTTCAAGCGAAAACGCCTGATTTTTGATGAAAGAGATAACCACCCCCCCTTACGACATGCTTCTGAAACTAAAAAATGGTTCATTTTCAAATGTTGCGTCTTTTGAACTACAATTAACATTGTACGTGGATAATCACTTTTAGAGATAAAATGAGATGTTTAAAGTGATTTTCAAGCTTCCAGGGGCCCTAAACACGAGATTTGAGAAATGGGTAACCGTGAATGAAAATGGCCAATTTACTCACTCTGCGGCCTTAAAAAGTGTTTCTCCTCCACGGAAAGTGAATAAAATAACATTTGGATGCCTTTATTGTTCAATCAAAAACGCCCGTTTTTTGGTGAAAAAGATAACCACCCCCCCTTACGACATGCTTCAGAAACTAAAAAAATGGTTCATTTTCAAATGTTGCGTCTTTGAACCACAATTAACATTTGTACGTGGATAAACACTTTTAGAGCTAAAATTAGATGTTTAAAGTGATTTTCAAGCTTCCAGGGGCCCTAAACACGAGATTTGAGAAATGGGTAAACGTGAATGAAAATGGCCAATTTACTCACTCTGCGGCCTTAAAAAGTGTTTCTCCTCCACGGAAAGTGAATAAAATAGCATTTGGATGCCTTTATTGTTCAATCAAAAACACCCGTTTTTTGGTGAAAAAGATAACCACCCCCCCTTACGACATGCTTCAGAAACAAAAAAAATGGTCCATTTTCAAATGTTGCGTCTTTGAACTACAATTCACATTTGTACGTGGATAATCACTTTTAGAGATAAAATTAGATGTTTAAAGTGATTTACAAGCTTCCAGGGGCCCTAAACACAAGATATGAGGAATGGGTAAATATGAATGAAAATGGCCAATTTATTCACTCTGAGGCCTTAAAAAGTTTTTCTCCACTCCAGAAAGTGAATTAAATAACATTTGTAGGCCTTTGTTGTTCAAGCGAAAACGCCCGATTATTGACGAAAGAGATAACAACCCCCCCTTACGACATGCTTCAGAAACGAAAAAAATGGTCCGTTTTCAAATGTTGCGTCTTTGAACCACAATTAACATTTGTACGTGGATGATCACTTTTAGAGATAAAATTAGATGTTTAAAGTGATTTACATGCTTCCAGGGGCCTTAAACACAAGATTTGAGGAATGGGTAAAAGTTAATGAAAATGGCCAATTTACTCACTCTGAGGCCTTAAAAAGTGTTTCTCCTCCACGGGAAGTGAATTAAATAACATTTGTAGGCCTTTATTGTTCAAGCGAAAACGCCCGATTATTGACGAAAGAGATAACCACCCCCCCTTACGACATGCTTCAGAAACGAAAAAAATGGTCCGTTTTCAAATGTTGCGTCTTTGAATGACAATCCACATTTGTACGTGGATAATCACTTTTAGAGCTAAAATTAGATGTTTAAAGTGATTTTCAACCTTCCAAGGGCCCTAAACACGAGATTTGAGAAATGGGTAACCGTGAATGAAAATGGCCAATTTACTCACTCTGCGGCCTTAAAAAGTGTTTCTCCTCCACGGAAAGTGAATAAAATAACATTTGGATGCCTTTATTGTTCAATCAAAAACGCCCGTTTTTTGGTGAAAAAGATAACCACCCCCCCTTACGACATGCTTCAGAAATGAAAAAAATGTTCCATTTTCAAATGTTGCGTCTTTGAACTACAATTCACATTTGTACGTGAATGATCACTTTTAGAGATAAAATTAGATGTTTAAAGTGATTTACAAGCTTCCAGGGGCCCTAAACACAAGATATGAGGAATGGGTAAATATGAATGAAAATGGCCAATGTATTCACTCTGAGGCCTTAAAAAGTTTTTCTCCACTCCAGAAAGTGAATTAAATAACATTTTTAGGCCTTTATTGTTCAATCAAAAACGCCCGATTTTTGACGAAAGAGATAACCACCCCCCCTTACGACATGCTTCAGAAACTAAAAAAATGGTTCATTTTCAAATGTTGCGTCTTTGAACCACAATTAACATTTGTACGTGGATAAACACTTTTAGAGCTAAAATTAGATGTTTAAAGTGATTTTCAAGCTTCCAGGGGCCCTAAACACGAGATTTGAGAAATGGGTAAACGTGAATGAAAATGGCCAATTTACTCACTCTGCGGCCTTAAAAAGTGTTTCTCCTCCACGGAAAGTGAATAAAATAGCATTTGGATGCCTTTATTGTTCAATCAAAAACACCCGTTTTTTGGTGAAAAAGATAACCACCCCCCCTTACGACATGCTTCAGAAACAAAAAAAATGGTCCATTTTCAAATGTTGCGTCTTTGAACTACAATTCACATTTGTACGTGGATAATCACTTTTAGAGATAAAATTAGATGTTTAAAGTGATTTACAAGCTTCCAGGGGCCCTAAACACAAGATATGAGGAATGGGTAAATATGAATGAAAATGGCCAATTTATTCACTCTGAGGCCTTAAAAAGTTTTTCTCCACTCCAGAAAGTGAATTAAATAACATTTGTAGGCCTTTATTGTTCAAGCGAAAACGCCTGATTATTGACGAAAGAGATAACCACCCCCCCTTACGACATGCTTCAGAAACGAAAAAAATGGTCCGTTTTCAAATGTTGCGTCTTTGAACCACAATTAACATTTGTACGTGGATAAACACTTTTAGAGCTAAAATTAGATGTTTAAAGTGATTTTCAAGCTTCCAGGGGCCCTAAACACGAGATTTGAGAAATGGGTAAACGTGAATGAAAATGGCCAATTTACTCACTCTGCGGCCTTAAAAAGTGTTCCTCCTCCACGGAAAGTGAATAAAATAGCATTTGGATGCCTTTATTTTTCAATCAAAAACACCCGTTTTTTGGTGAAAAAGATAACCACCCCCCCTTACGACATGCTTCAGAAACGAAAAAAATGGTCCATTTTCAAATGTTGCGTCTTTGAACTACAATTCACATTTGTACGTGGAAAAGCACTTTTAAAGATCAAATGAGATGTTTAAAGTAATTTTCATGCTTCCAGGGGCCTTAAACACAAGATTTGAGAAATGGGTAAAAGTGAATGAAAATGGCCAATTTACTCACTCTGAGGCCTTAATAAGTGTTTCTCCTCCACGGGAAGTGAATTAAATAACATTTGTAGGCCTTTATTGTTCAAGCGAAAACGCCCGATTATTGACGAAAGAGATAACCACCCCCCCTTACGACATGCTTCAGAAACGAAAAAAATGATCCGTTTTCAAATGTTGCTTCTTTGAATGACAATCCACATTTGTACGTGGATAATCACTTTTAGAGCTAAAATTAGATGTTTAAAGTGATTTTCAAGCTTCCAGGGGCCCTAAACACAAGATTTGAGAAATGGGTAAAAGTGAATGAAAATGGCCAATTTACTCACTCTGAGGCCTTAATAAGTGTTTCTCCTCCACAGGAAGTGAATTAAATACCATTTGGAGGCCTTTATTGTTCAAGCGAAAACGCCTGATTTTTGATGAAAGAGATAACCACCCCCCCTTACGACATGCTTCTGAAACTAAAAAATGGTTCATTTTCAAATGTTGCGTCTTTTGAACTACAATTAACATTGTACGTGGATAATCACTTTTAGAGATAAAATGAGATGTTTAAAGTGATTTTCAAGCTTCCAGGGGCCCTAAACACGAGATTTGAGAAATGGGTAACCGTGAATGAAAATGGCCAATTTACTCACTCTGCGGCCTTAAAAAGTGTTTCTCCTCCACGGAAAGTGAATAAAATAACATTTGGATGCCTTTATTGTTCAATCAAAAACGCCCGTTTTTTGGTGAAAAAGATAACCACCCCCCCTTACGACATGCTTCAGAAATGAAAAAAATGTTCCATTTTCAAATGTTGCGTCTTTGAACTACAATTCACATTTGTACGTGAATGATCACTTTTAGAGATAAAATTAGATGTTTAAAGTGATTTACAAGCTTCCAGGGGCCCTAAACACAAGATATGAGGAATGGGTAAATATGAATGAAAATGGCCAATTTATTCACTCTGAGGCCTTAAAAAGTTTTTCTCCACTCCAGAAAGTGAATTAAATACCATTTTTAGGCCTTTATTGTTCAATCAAAAACGCCCGATTTTTGACGAAAGAGATAAGCACCCCCCCTTACGACATGCTTCAGAAACTAAAAAAATGGTTCATTTTCAAATGTTGCGTCTTTGAACCACAATTAACATTTGTACGTGGATAAACACTTTTAGAGCTAAAATTAGATGTTTAAAGTGATTTTCAAGCTTCCAGGGGCCCTAAACATGAGATTTGAGAAATGGGTAAACGTGAATGAAAATGGCCAATTTACTCACTCTGCGGCCTTAAAAAGTGTTTCTCCTCCACGGAAAGTGAATAAAATAGCATTTGGATGCCTTTATTGTTCAATCAAAAACACCCGTTTTTTGGTGAAAAAGATAACCACCCCCCCTTACGACATGCTTCAAAAACAAACAAAATGGTCCATTTTCAAATGTTGCGTCTTTGAACTACAATTCACATTTGTACGTGGATAATCACTTTTAGAGATAAAATTAGATGTTTAAAGTGATTTACAAGCTTCCAGGGGCCCTAAACACAAGATATGAGGAATGGGTAAATATGAATGAAAATGGCCAATTTATTCACTCTGAGGCCTTAAAAAGTTTTTCTCCACTCCAGAAAGTGAATTAAATAACATTTGTAGGCCTTTATTGTTCAAGCGAAAACGCCCGATTATTGACGAAAGAGAAAACCACCCCCCCTTACGACATGCTTCAGAAACGAAAAAAATGGTCCGTTTTCAAATGTTGCGTCTTTGAATGACAATCCACATTTGTACGTGGATAATCACTTTTAGAGCTAAAATTAGATGTTTAAAGTGATTTTCAAGCTTCCAAGGGCCCTAAACACAAGATTTGAGAAATGGGTAAAAGTGAATGAAAATGGCCAATTTACTCACTCTGAGGCCTTAAAAAGTGTTTCTCCTCCACGGAAAGTGAATTAAATACCATTTGGAGGCCTTTATTGTTCAAGCAAAAACGCCTGATTTTTGATGAAAGAGATAACCACCCCCCCTTACGACATGCTTCTGAAACTAAAAAAATGGTTCATTTTCAAATGTTGCGTCTTTTGAACTACAATTAACATTGTACGTGGATAATCACTTTTAGAGATAAAATGAGATGTTTAAAGTGATTTTCAAGCTTCCAGGGGCCCTAAACACGAGATTTGAAAAATGGGTAACCGTGAATGAAAATGGCCAATTTTTTCACTCTGCGACCTTAAAAAGTGTTTCTCCTCCACGGAAAGTGAATAAAATAACGTTTGGATGCCTTTATTGTTCAATCAAAAACGCCCGTTTTTTGGTGAAAAAGATAACCACCCCCCCCTTACGACATGCTTCAGAAACTAAAAAAATGGTCCGTTTTTAAATGTAGCCTCTTTGAACTACAATTCACATTTGTACGTGGAAAAGCACTTTTAAAGATCAAATGAGATGTTTAAAGTGATTTTCATGCTTCCAGGGGCCTTAAACACAAGATTTGAGGAATGGGTAAAAGTGAATGAAAATGGCCAATTTACTCACTCTGAGGCCTTAAAAAGTGTTTCTCCTCCACGGGAAGTGAATTAAATAACATTTGTAGGCCTTTATTGTTCAAGCGAGAACGCCCGATTATTGACGAAAGAGATAACCACCCCCCCTTACGACATGCTTCAGAAACGTAAAAAATGGCCCGTTTTCAAATGTTGCGTCTTTGAATGACAATCCACATTTGTATGTGGATAATCACTTTTAGAGCTAAAATTAGATGTTTAAAGTGATTTTCAAGCTTCCAGGGGCCCTAAACACGAGATTTGAAAAATGGGTAAACGTGAATGAAAATGGCCAATTTACTCACTCTGCGGCCTTAAAAAGTGTTTCTCCTCCACGGAAAGTGAATAAAATAACATTTGGATGCCTTTATTGTTCAATCAAAAACGCCCGTTTTTGGTGAAAAAGATAACCACCCCCCCTTACGACATGCTTCAGAAACAAAAAAAATGGTCCATTTTCAAATGTTGCGTCTTTGAACTACAATTCACATTTGTACGTGGATAATCACTTTTAGAGATAAAATTAGATGTTTAAAGTGATTTACAAGCTTCCAGGGGCCCTAAACACAAGATATGAGGAATGGGTAAATATGAATGAAAATGGCCAATTTATTCACTCTGAGGCCTTAAAAAGTTTTTCTCCACTCCAGAAAGTGAATTAAATAACATTTGTAGACCTTTATTGTTCAATCAAAAACGCCCGATTTTTGATGAAAGAGATAACCACCCCCCCTTACGACATGCTTCAGAAACAAAAAAAATGGTTCATTTTCAAATGTTGCATCTTTGAACGACAATCCACATTTGTACGTGGATAAACACTTTTAGAGATAAAATTAGATGTTTAAAGTGATTTTCCAGCTTCCAGGGGCCCTAAACACAAGATTTGAGAAATGGGAAAAAGTGAATGAAAATGGCCAATTTACTCACTCTGAGGCCTTAAAAAGTGTTTCTCCTCAACGGGAAGTGAATTAAATAACATTTGTAGGCCTTTATTGTTCAAGCGAAAACGCCCGATTATTGACGAAAGAGATAACCACCCCCCCTTACGACATGCTTCAGAAACGAAAAAAATGGTCCGTTTTCAAATGTTGCTTCTTTGAATGACAATCCACATTTGTACGTGGATAATCACTTTTAGAGCTAAAATTAGATGTTTAAAGTGATTTTCAAGCTTCCAGGGGCCCTAAACACAAGATTTGAGAAATGGGTAAAAGTGAATGAAAAAGGCCAATTTACTCACTCTGAGGCCTTAATAAGTGTTTCTCCTCCACGGGAAGTGAATTAAATACCATTTGGAGGCCTTTATTGTTCAAGCGAAAACGCCTGATTTTTGATGAAAGAGATAACCACCCCCCCTTACGACATGCTTCTGAAACTAAAAAAATGGTTCATTTTCAAATGTTGCGTCTGTTGAACTACAATTAACATTGTACGTGGATAATCACTTTTAGAGATAAAATGAGATGTTTAAAGTGATTTTCAAGCTTCCAGGGGCCCTAAACACAAGATTTGAGAAATGGGTAAAAGTGAATGAAAATGGCCAATTTACTCACTCTGCGGCCTTAAAAAGTGTTTCTCCTCCACGGAAAGTGAATAAAATAACATTTGGATGCCTTTATTGTTCAATCAAAAACGCCCGTTTTTTGGTGAAAAAGATAACCACCCCCCCTTACGACATGCTTCAGAAACGAAAAAAATGTTCCATTTTCAAATGTTGCGTCTTTGAACTACAATTCACATTTGTACGTGGATGATCACTTTGAGAGATAAAATTAGATGTTTAAAGTGATTTACAAGCTTCCAGGGGCCCTAAACACAAGATATGAGGAATGGGTAAATATGAATGAAAATGGCCAATTTATTCACTCTGAGGCCTTAAAAAGTTTTTCTCCACTCCAGAAAGTGAATTAAATAACATTTGTAGGCCTTTATTGTTCAATCAAAAACGCCCGATTTTTGACGAAAGTGATAACCACCCCCCCTTACGACATGCTTCAGAAACTAAAAAAATGGTCCGTTTTCAAATGTTGCCTCTTTGAACTACAATTCACATTTGTACGTGGAAAAGCACTTTTAAAGATCGAATGAAATGTTTAAAGTGATTTTCATGCTTCCAGGGGCCTTAAACACAAGATTTGAGGAATGGGTAAAAGTGAATGAAAATGGCCAATTTACTCATTGTGAGGCCTTAAAAAGTGTTTCTCCTCCACGAGAAGTGAATTAAATACCATTTGGAGGTCTTTATTGTTCAAGCGAAAACGCCTGATTTTTGATGAAAGAGATAACCACCCCCCCTTACGACATGCTTCTGAAACTGAAAAAATGGTTCATTTTCAAATGTTGCGTCTTTGAACCACAATTAACATTTGTACGTGGATAAACACCTTTAGAGCTAAAATTAGATGTTTAAAGTGATTTTCAAGCTTCCAGGGGCCCTAAACACGAGATTTGAGAAATGGGTAAACGTGAATGAAAATGGCCAATTTACTCACTCTGCGGCCTTAAAAAGTGTTTCTCCTCCACGGAAAGTGAATAAAATAACATTTGGATGCCTTTATTGTTCAATCAAAAACGCCCGTTTTTGGTGAAAAAGATAACCACCCCCCCTTACGACATGCTTCAGAAACAAAAAAAATGGTCCATTTTCAAATGTTGCGTCTTTGAACTACAATTCACATTTGTACGTGGATAATCACTTTTAGAGATAAAATTAGATGTTTAAAGTGATTTACAAGCTTCCAGGGGCCCTAAACACAAGATATGAGGAATGGGTAAATGTGAATGAAAATGGCCAATTTATTCACTCTGAGGCCTTAAAAAGTTTTTCTCCACTCCAGAAAGTGAATTAAATAACATTTGTAGACCTTTATTGTTCAATCAAAAACGCCCGATTTTTGACGAAAGAGATAACCACCCCCCCTTACGACATGCTTCAGAAACAAAAAAAATGGTTCATTTTCAAATGTTGCATCTTTGAACGACAATCCACATTTGTACGTGGATAAACACTTTTAGAGATAAAATTAGATGTTTAAAGTGATTTTCAAGCTTCCAGGGGCCCTAAACACAAGATTTGAGAAATGGGTAAAAGTGAATGAAAATGGCCAATTTACTCACTCTGAGGCCTTAAAAAGTGTTTCTCCTCAACGGGAAGTGAATTAAATAACATTTGTAGGCCTTTATTGTTCAAGCGAAAACGCCCGATTATTGACGAAAGAGATAACCACTCCCCCTTACGACATGCTTCAGAAACGAAAAAAATGGTCCGTTTTCAAATGTTGCGTCTTTGAATGACAATCCACATTTGTACGTGGATAATCACTTTTAGAGCTAAAATTAGATGTTTAAAGTGATTTTCAAGCTTCCAGGGGCCCTAAACACAAGATTTGAGAAATGGGTAAAAGTGAATGAAAATGGCCAATTTACTCACTCTGAGGCCTTAAAAAGTGTTTCTCCTCCACGGGAAGTGAATTAAATACCATTTGGAGGCCTTTATTGTTCAAGCGAAAACGCCTGATTTTTGATGAAAGAGATAACCACCCCCCCTTACGACATGCTTCTGAAACTAAAAAAATGGTTCATTTTCAAATGTTGCGTCTTTTGAACTACAATTAACATTGTACGTGGATAATCACTTTTAGAGATAAAATGAGATGTTTAAAGTGATTTTCAAGCTTCCAGGGGCCCTAAACTCGAGATTTGAAAAATGGGTAACCGTGAATGAAAATGGCCAATTTTTTCACTCTGCGACCTTAAAAGTGTTTCTCCTCCACGGAAAGTGAATAAAATAACATTTGGATGCCTTTATTGTTCAATCAAAAACGCCCGTTTTTTGGTGAAAAAGATAACCACCCCCCCCCCTTACGACATGCTTCAGAAACTAAAAAAATGGTCCGTTTTTAAATGTAGCCTCTTTGAACTACAATTCACATTTGTACGTGGAAAAGCACTTTTAAAGATCAAATGAGATGTTTAAAGTGATTTTCATGCTTCCAGGGGCCTTAAACACAAGATTTGAGGAATGGGTAAAAGTGAATGAAAATGGCCAATTTACTCACTCTGAGGCCTTAAAAAGTGTTTCTCCTCCACGGGAAGTGAATTAAATAACATTTGTAGGCCTTTATTGTTCAAGCGAGAACGCCCGATTATTGACGAAAGAGATAACCACCCCCCCTTACGACATGCTTCAGAAACGTAAAAAATGGCCCGTTTTCAAATGTTGCGTCTTTGAATGACAATCCACATTTGTACGTGGATAATCACTTTTAGAGCTAAAATTAGATGTTTAAAGTGATTTTCAAGCTTCCAGGGGCCCTAAACACGAGATTTGAAAAATGGGTAACCGTGAATGAAAATGGCCAATTTTTTCACTCTGCGGCCTTAAAAAGTGTTTCTGCTCCACGGAAAGTGAATTAAATACCATTTGGAGGCCTTTATTGTTCAAGCGAAAACGCCTGATTTTTGATGAAAGAGATAACCACCCCCCCTTACGACATGCTTCTGAAACTAAAAAAATGGTTCATTTTCAAATGTTGCGTCTTTTGAACTACAATTAACATTGTACGTGGATAATCACTTTTAGAGATAAAATGAGATGTTTAAAGTGATTTTCAAGCTTCCAGGGGCCCTAAACATGAGATTTGAGAAATGGGTAAACGTGAATGAAAATGGCCAATTTACTCACTCTGCGGCCTTAAAAAGTGTTTCTCCTCCACGGAAAGTGAATAAAATAACATTTGGATGCCTTTATTGTTCAATCAAAAACGCCCCTTTTTGGTGAAAAAGATAACCACCCCCCCTTAAGACATGCTTCAGAAACAAAAAAAATGGTCCATTTTCAAATGTTGCGTCTTTGAACTACAATTCACATTTGTACGTGGATAATCACTTTTAGAGATAAAATTAGATGTTTAAAGTGATTTACAAGCTTCCAGGGGCCATAAACACAAGATATGAGGAATGGGTAAATATGAATGAAAATGGCCAATTTATTCACTCTGAGGCCTTAAAAAGTTTTTCTCCACTCCAGAAAGTGAATTAAATAACAATTGTAGACCTGTATTGTTCAATCAAAAACGCCCGATTTTTTGACGAAAGAGATAACCACCCCCCCTTACGACATGCTTCAGAAACAAAAAAAATGGTTCATTTTCAAATGTTGCATCTTTGAACGACAATCCACATTTGTACGTGGATAAACACTTTTAGAGATAAAATTAGATGTTTAAAGTGATTTTCAAGCTTCCAGGGGCCCTAAACACAAGATTTGAGAAATGTTTAAAAGTGAATGAAAATGGCCAATTTACTCACTCTGAGGCCTTAAAAAGTGTTTCTCCTCAACGGGAAGTGAATTAAATAACATTTGTAGGCCTTTATTGTTCAAGCGAAAACGCCCGATTATTGACGAAAGAGATAACCACCCCCCCTTACGACATGCTTCAGAAACGAAAAAAATGGTCCGTTTTCAAATGTTGCGTCTTTGAATGACAATCCACATTTGTACGTGGATAATCACTTTTAGAGCTAAAATTAGATGTTTAAAGTGATTTTCAAGCTTCCAGGGGCCCTAAACACAAGATTTGAGAAATGGGTAAAAGTGAATGAAAATGGCCAATTTACTCACTCTGAGGCCTTAAAAAGTGTTTCTCCTCCACGGGAAGTGAATTAAATACCATTTGGAGGCCTTTATTGTTCAAGCGAAAACGCCTGATTTTTGATGAAAGAGATAACCACCCCCCCTTACGACATGCTTCTGAAACTAAAAAAATGGTTCATTTTCAAATGTTGCGTCTTTTGAACTACAATTAACATTGTACGTGGATAATCACTTTTAGAGATAAAATGAGATGTTTAAAGTGATTTTCAAGCTTCCAGGGGCCCTAAACACGAGATTTGAAAAATGGGTAACCGTGAATGAAAATGGCCAATTTTTTCACTCTGCGGCCTTAAAAAGTGTTTCTCCTCCACGGAAAGTGAATAAAATAACATTTGGATGCCTTTATTGTTCAATCAAAAACGCCCGTTTTTTGGTGAAAAAGATAACCACCCCCCCTTACGACATGCTTCAGAAACGAAAAAAATGGTCCATTTTCAAATGTTGCGTCTTTGAACTACAATTCACATTTGTATGTGGATGATCACTTTTAGAGATAAAATTAGATGTTTAAAGTGATTTACAAGCTTCCAGGGGCCCTAAACACAAGATATGAGGAATGGGTAAATATGAATGAAAATGGCCAATTTATTCACTCTGAGGCCTTAAAAAGTTTTTCTCCACTGCAGAAAGTGAATTAAATAACATTTGTAGGCCTTTATTGTTCAATCAAAAACGCCCGATTTTTGACGAAAGAGATAACCACCCCCCCCTTACGACATGCTTCAGAAACTAAAAAAATGGTCCGTTTTTAAATGTAGCCTCTTTGAACTACAATTCACATTTGTACGTGGAAAAGCACTTTTAAAGATCAAATGAGATGTTTAAAGTGATTTTCATGCTTCCAGGGGCCTTAAACACAAGATTTGAGGAATGGGTAAAAGTGAATGAAAATGGCCAATTTACTCACTCTGAGGCCTTAAAAAGTGTTTCTCCTCCACGGGAAGTGAATTAAATAACATTTGTAGGCCTTTATTGTCCAAGCGAAAACGCCTGATTATTGACGAAAGAGATAACCACCCCCCCTTACGACGTGCTTCAGAAACGTAAAAAATGGCCCGTTTTCAAATGTTGCGTCTTTGAATGACAATCCACATTTGTACGTGGATAATCACTTTTAGAGCTAAAATTAGATGTTTAAAGTGATTTTCAAGCTTCCAGGGGCCCTAAACACAAGATTTGAGAAATGGGTAAAAGTGAATGAAAATGGCCAATTTACTCACTCTGAGGCCTTAAAAAGTGTTTCTCCTCCACGGAAAGTGAATAAAATAACATTTGGATGCCTTTATTGTTCAATCAAAAACGCCTGTTTTTTGGTGAAAAAGATAACCACCCCCCCTTACGACATGCTTCAGAAACAAAAAAAATGGTCCATTTTCAAATGTTGCGTCTTTGAACTACAATTCACATTTGTACGTGGATAATCACTTTTAGAGATAAAATTAGATGTTTAAAGTGATTTACAAGCTTCCAGGGGCCCTAAACACAAGATATGAGGAATGGGTAAATATGAATGAAAATGGCCAATTTATTCACTCTGAGGCCTTAAAAAGTTTTTCTCCACTCCAGAAAGTGAATTAAATAACATTTGTAGACCTATCAAAAACGCCCGATTTTTGACGAAAGAGATAACCACCCCCCCTTACGACATGCTTCAGAAACAAAAAAATGGTTCATTTTCAAATGTTGCATCTTTGAACGACAATCCACATTTGTACGTGGATAAACACTTTTAGAGATACAATTAGATGTTTAAAGTGATTTACAAGCTTCCAGGGGCCCTAAACACAAGATATGAGGAATGGGTAAATATGAATGAAAATGGCCAATTTATTCACTCTGAGGCCTTAAAAAGTTTTTCTCCACTCCAGAAAGTGAATTAAATAACATTTGTAGGCCTTTATTGTTCAATCAAAAACGCCCGATTTTTGACGAAAGAGATAACCACCCCCCCTTACGACATGCTTCAGAAACTAAAAAAATGGTCCGTTTTCAAATGTTGCCTCTTTGAACTACAATTCACATTTGTACGTGGAAAAGCACTTTTAAAGATCAAATGAGATGTTTAAAGTGATTTTCATGCTTCCAGGGGCCTTAAACACAAGATTTGAGGAATGGGTAAAAGTGAATGAAAATGGCCAATTTACTCACTCTGAGGCCTTAAAAAGTGTTTCTCCTCCACGGGAAGTGAATTAAATACCATTTGGAGGTCTTTATTGTTCAAGCGAAAACGCCTGATTTTTGATGAAAGAGATAACCACCCCCCCTTACGACATGCTTCTGAAACTGAAAAAATGGTTCATTTTCAAATGTTGCGTCTTTGAACCACAATTAACATTTGTACGTGGATAAACACTTTTAGAGCTAAAATTAGATGTTTAAAGTGATTTTCAAGCTTCCAGGGGCCCTAAACACGAGATTTGAGAAATGGGTAAACGTGAATGAAAATGGCCAATTTACTCACTCTGCGGCCTTAAAAAGTGTTTCTCCTCCACGGAAAGTGAATAAAATAACATTTGGATGCCTTTATTGTTCAATCAAAAACGCCCGTTTTTGGTGAAAAAGATAACCACCCCCCCTTACGACATGCTTCAGAAACAAAAAAAATGGTCCATTTTCAAATGTTGCGTCTTTGAACTACAATTCACATTTGTACGTGGATAATCACTTTTAGAGATAAAATTAGATGTTTAAAGTGATTTACAAGCTTCCAGGGGCCCTAAACACAAGATATGAGGAATGGGTAAATATGAATGAAAATGGCCAATTTATTCACTCTGAGGCCTTAAAAAGTTTTTCTCCACTCCAGAAAGTGAATTAAATAACATTTGTAGGCCTTTATTGTTCAATCAAAAATGCCCGATTTTTGACGAAAGAGATAACCACCCCCCCTTACGACATGCTTCAGAAACTAAAAAAATGGTCCGTTTTCAAATGTTGCCTCTTTGAACTACAATTCACATTTGTACGTGGAAAAGCACTTTTAAAGATCAAATGAGATGTTTAAAGTGATTTTCATGCTTCCAGGGGCCTTAAACACAAGATTTGAGGAATGGGTAAAAGTGAATGAAAATGGCCAATTTACTCACTCTGAGGCCTTAAAAAGTGTTTCTCCTCCACGGGAAGTGAATTAAATACCATTTGGAGGTCTTTATTGTTCAAGCGAAAACGCCTGATTTTTGATGAAAGAGATAACCACCCCCCCTTACGACATGCTTCTGAAACTGAAAAAATGGTTCATGTTCAAATGTTGCATCTTTGAACCACAATTAACATTTGTACGTGGATAAACACTTTTAGAGCTAAAATGAGATGTTTAAAGTGATTTTCAAGCTTCCAGGGGCCCTAAACACGAGATTTGAGAAATGGGTAAACGTGAATGAAAATGGCCAATTTACTCACTCTGCGGCCTTAAAATGTGTTTCTCCTCCACGGAAAGTGAATAAAATAACATTTGGATGCCTTTATTGTTCAATCAAAAACGCCCGTTTTTGGTGAAAAAGATAACCACCCCCCCTTACGACATGCTTCAGAAACAAAAAAAATGGTCCATTTTCAAATGTTGCGTCTTTGAACTACAATTCACATTTGTACGTGGATAATCACTTTTAGAGATAAAATTAGATGTTTAAAGTGATTTACAAGCTTCCAGGGGCCCTAAACACAAGATATGAGGAATGGGTAAATATGAATGAAAATGGCCAATTTATTCACTCTGAGGCCTTAAAAAGTTTTTCTCCACTCCAGAAAGTGAATTAAATAACATTTGTAGACCTTTATTGTTCAATCAAAAACGCCCGATTTTTGACGAAAGAGATAACCACCCCCCCTTACGACATGCTTCAGAAACAAAAAAAATGGTTCATTTTCAAATGTTGCATCTTTGAACGACAATCCACATTTGTACGTGGATAAACACTTTTAGAGATAAAATTAGATGTTTAAAGTGATTTTCAAGCTTCCAGGGGCCCTAAACACAAGATTTGAGAAATGGGTAAAAGTGAATGAAAATGGCCAATTTACTCACTCTGAGGCCTTAAAAAGTGTTTCTCCTCAACGGGAAGTGAATTAAATAACATTTGTAGGCCTTTATTGTTCAAGCAAAAACGCCCGATTATTGACGAAAGAGATAACCACCCCCCCTTACGACATGCTTCAGAAACGAAAAAAATGGTCCGTTTTCAAATGTTGCGTCTTTGAATGACAATCCACATTTGTACGTGGATAATCATTTTAGAGCTAAAATTAGATGTTTAAAGTGATTTTCAAGCTTCCAGGGGCCCTAAACACAAGATTTGAGAAATGGGTAAAAGTGAATGAAAATGGCCAATTTACTCACTCTGAGGCCTTAAAAAGTGTTTCTCCTCCACGGGAAGTGAATTAAATACCATTTGGAGGCCTTTATTGTTCAAGCGAAAACGCCTGATTTTTGATGAAAGAGATAACCACCCCCCCTTACGACATGCTTCTGAAACTAAAAAAATGGTTCATTTTTAAATGTTGCGTCTTTTGAACTACAATTAACATTGTATGTGGATAATCACTTTTAGAGATAAAATTAGATGTTTAAAGTGATTTACAAGCTTCCAGGGGCCCTAAACACAAGATATGAGGCATGGGTAAATATGAATGAAAATGGCCAATTTATTCACTCTGAGGCCTTAAAAAGTTTTTCTCCACTCCAGAAAGTGAATTAAATAACATTTGTAGACCTTTATTGTTCAATCAAAAACGCCCGATTTTTGACGAAAGAGATAACCACCCCCCCTTACGACATGCTTCAGAAACAAAAAAAATGGTTCATTTTCAAATGTTGCATCTTTGAACGACAATCCACATTTGTACGTGGATAAACACTTTTAGAGATAAAATTAGATGTTTAAAGTGATTTTCAAGCTTCCAGGGGCCCTAAACACAAGATTTGAGAAATGGGTAAAAGTGAATGAAAATGGCCAATTTACTCACTCTGAGGCCTTAAAAAGTGTTTCTCCTCAACGGGAAGTGAATTAAATAACATTTGTAGGCCTTTATTGTTCAAGCGAAAACGCCCGATTATTGACGGAAGAGATAACCACCCCCCCTTACAACATGCTTCAGAAACGAAAAAAATGGTCGGTTTTCAAATGTTGCGTCTTTGAA
The DNA here is from genome assembly GCF_964204655.1 of Triturus cristatus. Taxonomy (NCBI): domain Eukaryota; kingdom Metazoa; phylum Chordata; class Amphibia; order Caudata; family Salamandridae; genus Triturus; species Triturus cristatus. The sequence goes on along the minus strand of NC_140587.1, from coordinate 930,748,221 downwards.
TGACAATCCACATTTGTACGTGGATAATCACTTTTAGAGCTAAAATTAGATGTTTAAAGTGATTTTCAAGCTTCCAGGGGCCCTAAACACAAGATTTGAGAAATGGGTAAAAGTGAATGAAAATGGCCAATTTACTCACTCTGAGGCCTTAAAAAGTGTTTCTCCTCCACGGGAAGTGAATTAAATACCATTTGGAGGCCTTTATTGTTCAAGCAAAAACGCCTGATTTTTGATGAAAGAGATAACCACCCCCCCTTACGACATGCTTCTGAAACTGAAAAAATGGTTCATGTTCAAATGTTGCATCTTTGAACCACAATTAACATTTGTACGTGGATAAACACTTTTAGAGCTAAAATGAGATGTTTAAAGTGATTTTCAAGCTTCCAGGGGCCCTAAACACGAGATTTGAGAAATGGGTAAACGTGAATGAAAATGGCCAATTTACTCACTCTGCGGCCTTAAAATGTGTTTCTCCTCCACGGAAAGTGAATAAAATAACATTTGGATGCCTTTATTGTTCAATCAAAAACGCCCGTTTTTGGTGAAAAAGATAACCACCCCCCCTTACGACATGCTTCAGAAACAAAAAAAATGGTCCATTTTCAAATGTTGCGTCTTTGAACTACAATTCACATTTGTACGTGGATAATCACTTTTAGAGATAAAATTAGATGTTTAAAGTGATTTACAAGCTTCCAGGGGCCCTAAACACAAGATATGAGGAATGGGTAAATATGAATGAAAATGGCCAATTTATTCACTCTGAGGCCTTAAAAAGTTTTTCTCCACTCCAGAAAGTGAATTAAATAACATTTGTAGACCTTTATTGTTCAATCAAAAACGCCCGATTTTTGACGAAAGAGATAACCACCCCCCCTTACGACATGCTTCAGAAACAAAAAAAATGGTTCATTTTCAAATGTTGCATCTTTGAACGACAATCCACATTTGTACGTGGATAAACACTTTTAGAGATAAAATTAGATGTTTAAAGTGATTTTCAAGCTTCCAGGGGCCCTAAACACAAGATTTGAGAAATGGGTAAAAGTGAATGAAAATGGCCAATTTACTCACTCTGAGGCCTTAAAAAGTGTTTCTCCTCAACGGGAAGTGAATTAAATAACATTTGTAGGCCTTTATTGTTCAAGCAAAAACGCCCGATTATTGACGAAAGAGATAACCACCCCCCCTTACGACATGCTTCAGAAACGAAAAAAATGGTCCGTTTTCAAATGTTGCGTCTTTGAATGACAATCCACATTTGTACGTGGATAATCATTTTAGAGCTAAAATTAGATGTTTAAAGTGATTTTCAAGCTTCCAGGGGCCCTAAACACAAGATTTGAGAAATGGGTAAAAGTGAATGAAAATGGCCAATTTACTCACTCTGAGGCCTTAAAAAGTGTTTCTCCTCCACGGGAAGTGAATTAAATACCATTTGGAGGCCTTTATTGTTCAAGCGAAAACGCCTGATTTTTGATGAAAGAGATAACCACCCCCCCTTACGACATGCTTCTGAAACTAAAAAAATGGTTCATTTTTAAATGTTGCGTCTTTTGAACTACAATTAACATTGTATGTGGATAATCACTTTTAGAGATAAAATTAGATGTTTAAAGTGATTTACAAGCTTCCAGGGGCCCTAAACACAAGATATGAGGCATGGGTAAATATGAATGAAAATGGCCAATTTATTCACTCTGAGGCCTTAAAAAGTTTTTCTCCACTCCAGAAAGTGAATTAAATAACATTTGTAGACCTTTATTGTTCAATCAAAAACGCCCGATTTTTGACGAAAGAGATAACCACCCCCCCTTACGACATGCTTCAGAAACAAAAAAAATGGTTCATTTTCAAATGTTGCATCTTTGAACGACAATCCACATTTGTACGTGGATAAACACTTTTAGAGATAAAATTAGATGTTTAAAGTGATTTTCAAGCTTCCAGGGGCCCTAAACACAAGATTTGAGAAATGGGTAAAAGTGAATGAAAATGGCCAATTTACTCACTCTGAGGCCTTAAAAAGTGTTTCTCCTCAACGGGAAGTGAATTAAATAACATTTGTAGGCCTTTATTGTTCAAGCGAAAACGCCCGATTATTGACGGAAGAGATAACCACCCCCCCTTACGACATGCTTCAGAAACGAAAAAAATGGTCGGTTTTCAAATGTTGCGTCTTTGAATGACAATCCACATTTGTACGTGGATAATCACTTTTAGAGCTAAAATTAGATGTTTAAAGTGATTTTCAAGCTTCCAGGGGCCCTAAACACAAGATTTGAGAAATGGGTAAAAGTGAATGAAAATGGCCAATTTACTCACTCTGAGGCCTTAAAAAGTGTTTCTCCTCCACGGGAAGTGAATTAAATACCATTTGGAGGCCTTTATTGTTCAAGCAAAAACGCCTGATTTTTGATGAAAGAGATAACCACCCCCCCTTACGACATGCTTCTGAAACTAAAAAAATGGTTCATTTTCAAATGTTGCGTCTTTTGAACTACAATTAACATTGTACATGGATAATCACTTTTAGAGATAAAATGAGATGTTTAAAGTGATTTTCAAGCTTCCAGGGGCCCTAAACACGAGATTTGAAAAATGGGTAACCGTGAATGAAAATGGCCAATTTTTTCACTCTGCGGCCTTAAAAAGTGTTTCTCCTCCACGGAAAGTGAATAAAATAACATTTGGATGCCTTTATTGTTCAATCAAAAACGCCCGTTTTTTGGTGAAAAAGATAACCACCCCTTTCTTACGACATGCTTCAGAAACGAAAAAAATGGTCCATTTTCAAATGTTGCGTCTTTGAACTACAATTCACATTTGTACGTGGATGATCACTTTTAGAGATAAAATTAGATGTTTAAAGTGATTTACAAGCTTCCAGGGGCCCTAAACACAAGATATGAGGAATGGGTAAATATGAATGAAAATGGCCAATTTATTCACTCTGAGGCCTTAAAAAGTTTTTCTCCACTCCAGAAAGTGAATTAAATAACATTTGTAGACCTTTATTGTTCAATCAAAAACGCCCGATTTTTGACGAAAGAGATAACCACCCCCCCTTACGACATGCTTCAGAAACAAAAAAAATGGTTCTTTTTCAAATGTTGCATCTTTGAACGACAATCCACATTTGTACGTGAATAAACACTTTTAGAGATAAAATGAGATGTTTAAAGTGATTTTCAAGCTTCCAGGGGCCCTAAACACAAGATTTGAGAAATGGGAAAAAGTCAATGAAAATGACCAATTTACTCACTCTGAGGCCTTAAAAAGTGTTTCTCCTCAACGGGAAGTGAATTAAATAACATTTGTAGGCCTTTATTGTTCAAGCGAAAACGCCCGATTATTGACGAAAGAGATAACCACCCCCCCTTACGACATGCTTCAGAAACGAAAAAAATGGTCCGTTTTCAAATGTTGCGTCTTTGAATGACAATCCACATTTGTACGTGGATAATCACTTTTAGAGCTAAAATTAGATGTTTAAAGTGATTTTCAAGCTTCCAGGGGCCCTAAACACAAGATTTGAGAAATGGGTAAAAGTGAATGAAAATGGCCAATTTACTCACTCTGGGGCCTTAATAAGTGTTTCTCCTCCACGGGAAGTGAATTAAATACCATTTGGAGGCCTTTATTGTTCAAGCGAAAACGCCTGATTTTTGATGAAAGAGATAACCACCCCCCCTTACGACATGCTTCTGAAACTAAAAAAATGGTTCATTTTCAAATGTTGCGTCTTTTGAACTACAATTAACATTGTACGTGGATAATCACTTTTAGAGATAAAATGAGATGTTTAAAGTGATTTTCAAGCTTCCAGGGGCCCTAAACACGAGATTTGAGAAATGGGTAACCGTGAATGAAAATGGCCAATTTACTCACTCTGCGGCCTTAAAAAGTGTTTCTCCTCCACGGAAAGTGAATAAAATAACATTTGGATGCCTTTATTGTTCAATCAAAAACGCCCGTTTTTGGTGAAAAAGATAACCACCCCCCCTTACGACATGCTTCAGAAACAAAAAAAATGGTCCATTTTCAAATGTTGCGTCTTTGAACTACAATTCACATTTGTACGTGGATAATCACTTTTAGAGATAAAATTAGATGTTTAAAGTGATTTACAAGCTTCCAGGGGCCCTAAACACAAGATATGAGGAATGGGTAAATATGAATGAAAATGGCCAATTTATTCACTCTGAGGCCTTAAAAAGTTTTTCTCCACTCCAGAAAGTGAATTAAATAACATTTGTAGACCTTTATTGTTCAATCAAAAACGCCCGATTTTTGACGAAAAAGATAACCACCCCCCCTTACGACATGCTTCAGAAACGAAAAAAATGGTCCATTTTCAAATGTTGCGTCTTTGAACTACAATTCACATTTGTACGTAGATGATTACTTTTAGAGATAAAATTAGATGTTTAAAGTGATTTACAAGCTTTCAGGTGCCCTAAACACAAGATATGAGGAATGGGTAAATATGAATGAAAATGGCCAATTTATTCACTCTGAGGCCTTAAAAAGTTTTTCTCCACTCCAGAAAGTGAATTAAATAACATTTGTAGACCTTTATTGTTCAATCAAAAACGCCCGATTTTTGACGAAAAAGATAACCACCCCCCCTTACGACATGCTTCAGAAACAAAAAAAATGGTCCATTTTCAAATGTTGCGTCTTTGAACTACAATTCACATTTGTACGTAGATGATTACTTTTAGAGATAAAATTAGATGTTTAAAGTGATTTACAAGCTTTCAGGGGCCCTAAACACAAGATATGAGGAATGAGTAAATATGAATGAAAATGGCCAATTTATTCACTCTGAGGCCTTAAAAAGTTTTTCTCCACTCCAGAAAGTGAATTAAATAACATTTGTAGACCTTTATTGTTCAATCAAAAACGCCCGATTTTTGACGAAAAAGATAACCACCCCCCCTTACGACATGCTTCAGAAACAAAAAAAATGGTCCATTTTCAAATGTTGCGTCTTTGAACTACAATTCACATTTGTACGTGGATAATCACTTTTAGAGATAAAATTAGATGTTTAAAGTGATTTACAAGCTTCCAGGGGCCCTAAACACAAGATATGAGGAATGGGTAAATATGAATGAAAATGGCCAATTTATTCACTCTGAGGCCTTAAAAAGTTTTTCTCCACTCCAGAAAGTGAATTAAATAACATTTGTAGACCTATCAAAAACGCCCGATTTTTGACGAAAGAGATAACCACCCCCCCTTACGACATGCTTCAGAAACAAAAAAATGGTTCATTTTCAAATGTTGCATCTTTGAACGACAATCCACATTTGTACGTGGATAAACACTTTTAGAGATACAATTAGATGTTTAAAGTGATTTACAAGCTTCCAGGGGCCCTAAACACAAGATATGAGGAATGGGTAAAAGTGAATGAAAATGGCCAATTTACTCACTCTGAGGCCTTAAAAAGTGTTTCTCCTCCACGGGAAGTGAATTAAATACCATTTGGAGGTCTTTATTGTTCAAGCGAAAACGCCTGATTTTTGATGAAAGAGATAACCACCCCCCCTTACGACATGCTTCTGAAACTGAAAAAATGGTTCATTTTCAAATGTTGCGTCTTTGAACCACAATTAACATTTGTACGTGGATAAACACTTTTAGAGCTAAAATTAGATGTTTAAAGTGATTTTCAAGCTTCCAGGGGCCCTAAACACGAGATTTGAGAAATGGGTAAACGTGAATGAAAATGGCCAATTTACTCACTCTGCGGCCTTAAAAAGTGTTTCTCCTCCACGGAAAGTGAATAAAATAACATTTGGATGCCTTTATTGTTCAATCAAAAACGCCCGTTTTTGGTGAAAAAGATAACCACCCCCCCCTTACGACATGCTTCAGAAACAAAAAAAATGGTCCATTTTCAAATGTTGCGTCTTTGAACTACAATTCACATTTGTACGTGGATAATCACTTTTAGAGATAAAATTAGATGTTTAAAGTGATTTACAAGCTTCCAGGGGCCCTAAACACAAGATATGAGGAATGGGTAAATATGAATGAAAATGGCCAATTTATTCACTCTGAGGCCTTAAAAAGTTTTTCTCCACTCCAGAAAGTGAATTAAATAACATTTGTAGGCCTTTATTGTTCAATCAAAAACGCCCGATTTTTGACGAAAGAGATAACCACCCCCCCCTTACGACATGTTTCAGAAACTAAAAGAATGGTCCGTTTTTAAATGTAGCCTCTTTGAACTACAATTCACATTTGTACGTGGAAAAGCACTTTTAAAGATCAAATGAGATGTTAAAAGTGATTTTCATGCTTCCAGGGGCCTTAAACACAAGATTTGAGGAATGGGTAAAAGTGAATGAAAATGGCCAATTTACTCACTCTGAGGCCTTAAAAAGTGTTTCTCCTCCACGGGAAGTGAATTAAATAACATTTGTAGGCCTTTATTGTTCAAGCGAGAACGGCCGATTATTGACGAAAGAGATAACCACCCCCCCTTACGACATGCTTCAGAAATGTAAAAAATGGCCCGTTTTCAAATGTTGCGTCTTTGAATGACAATCCACATTTGTACGTGGATAATCACTTTTAGAGCTAAAATTAGATGTTTAAAGTGATTTTCAAGCTTCCAGGGGCCCTAAACACGAGATTTGAAAAATGGGTAACCGTGAATGAAAATGGCCAATTTTTTCACTCTGCGGCCTTAAAAAGTGTTTCTCCTCCACGGAAAGTGAATAAAATAACATTTGGATGCCTTTATTGTTCAATCAAAAACGCCTGTTTTTTGGTGAAAAAGATAACCACCCCCCCTTACGACATGCTTCAGAAACGAAAAAAATGGTCCATTTTCAAATGTTGCGTCTTTGAACTACAATTCACATTTGTACGTAGATGATTACTTTTAGAGATAAAATTAGATGTTTAAAGTGATTTACAAGCTTCCAGGGGCCCTAAACACAAGATATGAGGAATGGGTAAATATGAATGAAAATGGCCAATTTATTCACTCTGAGGCCTTAAAAAGTTTTTCTCCACTCCAGAAAGTGAATTACATAACATTTGTAGGCCTTTATTGTTCAATCAAAAACGCCCGATTTTTGACGAAAGAGATAACCACCCCCCCTTACGACATGCTTCAGAAACTAAAAAAATGGTCCGTTTTCAAATGTTGCCTCTTTGAACTACAATTCACATTTGTACGTGGAAAAGCACTTTTAAAGATCAAATGAGATGTTTAAAGTGATTTTCATGCTTCCAGGGGCCTTAAACACAAGATTTGAGGAATGGGTAAAAGTGAATGAAAATGGCCAATTTACTCACTCTGAGGCCTTAAAAAGTGTTTCTCCTCCACGGGAAGTGAATTAAATACCATTTGGAGGCCTTTATTGTTCAAGCGAAAACGCCTGATTTTTGATGAAAGAGATAACCACCCCCCCTTACGACATGCTTCAGAAACGAAAAAAATGGTCGGTTTTCAAATGTTGCGTCTTTGAATGACAATCCACATTTGTACGTGGATAATCACTTTTAGAGCTAAAATTAGATGTTTAAAGTGATTTTCAAGCTTCCAGGGGCCCTAAACACAAGATTTGAGAAATGGGTAAAAGTGAATGAAAATGGCCAATTTACTCACTCTGAGGCCTTAAAAAGTGTTTCTCCTCCACGGGAAGTGAATTAAATACCATTTGGAGGCCTTTATTGTTCAAGCAAAAACGCCTGATTTTTGATGAAAGAGATAACCACCCCCCCTTACGACATGCTTCTGAAACTAAAAAAATGGTTCATTTTCAAATGTTGCGTCTTTTGAACTACAATTAACATTGTATGTGGATAATCACTTTTAGAGATAAAATTAGATGTTTAAAGTGATTTACAAGCTTCCAGGGGCCCTAAACACAAGATATGAGGAATGGGTAAATATGAATGAAAATGGCCAATTTATTCACTCTGAGGCCTTAAAAAGTTTTTCTCCACTCCAGAAAGTGAATTAAATACCATTTGTAGACCTTTATTGTTCAATCAAAAACGCCCGATTTTTGACGAAAGAGATAACCACCCCCCCTTACGACATGCTTCAGAAACAAAAAAAATGGTTCATTTTCAAATGTTGCATCTTTGAACGACAATCCACATTTGTACGTGGATAAACACTTTTAGAGATAAAATTAGATGTTTAAAGTGATTTTCAAGCTTCCAGGGGCCCTAAACACAAGATTTGAGAAATGGCTAAAAGTGAATGAAAATGGCCAATTTACTCACTCTGAGGCCTTAAAAAGTGTTTCTCCTCAACGGGAAGTGAATTAAATAACATTTGTAGGCCTTTATTGTTCAAGCGAATACGCCCGATTATTGATGAAAGAGATAACCACCCCCCCTTACGACATGCTTCTGAAACAAAAAAAATGGTTCATTTTCAAATGTTGCGTCTTTTGAACTACAATTAACATTGTACATGGATAATCACTTTTAGAGATAAAATGAGATGTTTAAAGTGATTTTCAAGCTTCCAGGGGCCCTAAACACGAGATTTGAAAAATGGGTAACCGTGAATGAAAATGGCCAATTTTTTCACTCTGCGGCCTTAAAAAGTGTTTCTCCTCCACGGAAAGTGAATAAAATAACATTTGTAGACCTTTATTGTTCAATCAAAAACGCCCGATTTTTGACGAAAGAGATAACCACCCCCCCTTACGACATGCTTCAGAAACGAAAAAAATGTCCCATTTTCAAATGTTGCGTCTTTCAACTACAATTCACATTTCTACGTGGATGATCACTTTTAGAGATAAAATTAGATGTTTAAAGTGATTTACAAGCTTCCAGGGGCCCTAAACACAAGATATGAGGAATGGGTAAATATGAATGAAAATGGCCAATTTATTCACTCTGAGGCCTTAAAAAGTTTTTCTCCACTCCAGAAAGTGAATTAAATAACATTTGTAGGCCTTTATTGTTCAATCAAAAACGCCCGATTTTTGACGAAAGAGATAACCACCCCCCCTTACGACATGCTTCAGAAACTAAAAAAATAGTCCGTTTTCAAATGTTGCCTCTTTGAACTACAATTCACATTTGTATGTGGAAAAGCACTTTTAAAGATCAAATGAGATGTTTAAAGTGATTTTCATGCTTCCAGGGGCCTTAAACACAAGATTTGAGGAATGGGTAAAAGTGAATGAAAATGGCCAATTTACTCACTCTGAGGCCTTAAAAAGTGTTTCTCCTCCACGGGAAGTGAATTTAATACCATTTGGAGGTCTTTATTGTTCAAGCGAAAACGCCTGATTTTTATGAAAGAGATAACCACCCCCCCTTACGACATGCTTCTGAAACTGAAAAAATGGTTCATTTTCAAATGTTGCGTCTTTGAACCACAATTAACATTTGTACGTGGATTAACACTTTTAGAGCTAAAATTAGATGTTTAAAGTGATTTTCAAGCTTCCAGGGGCCCTAAACACGAGATTTGAGAAATGGGTAAACGTGAATGAAAATGGCCAATTTACTCACTCTGCGGCCTTAAAAAGTGTTTCTCCTCCACGGAAAGTGAATAAAATAACATTTGGATGCCTTTATTGTTCAATCAAAAACGCCCGTTTTTGGTGAAAAAGATAACCACCCCCCCTTACGACATGCTTCAGAAACAAAAAAAATGGTCCATTTTCAAATGTTGCGTCTTTGAACTACAATTCACATTTGTACGTGGATAATCACTTTTAGAGATAAAATTAGATGTTTAAAGTGATTTACAAGCTTCCAAGGGCCCTAAACACAAGATATGAGGAATGGGTAAATATGAATGAAAATGGCCAATTTATTCACTCTGAGGCCTTAAAAGGTTTTTCTCCACTCCAGAAAGTGAATTAAATAACATTTGTAGGCCTTTATTGTTCAATCAAAAACGCCCGATTTTTGACGAAAGAGATAACCACCCCCCCTTACGACATGCTTCAGAAACTAAAAAAATGGTCCGTTTTTAAATGTAGCCTCTTTGAACTACAATTCACATTTGTACGTGGAAAAGCACTTTTAAAGATCAAATGAGATGTTTAAAGTGATTTTCATGCTTCCAGGGGCCTTAAACACAAGATTTGAGGAATGGGTAAAAGTGAATGAAAATGGCCAATTTACTCACTCTGAGGCCTTAAAAAGTGTTTCTCCTCCACGGGACGTGAATTAAATAACATTTGTAGGCCTTTATTGTTCAAGCGAGAACGGCCGATTATTGACGAAAGAAATAACCACCCCCCCCTTACGACATGCTTCAGAAACGTCAAAAATGGCCCATTTTCAAATGTTGCGTCTTTGAATGACAATCCACATTTGTACGTGGATAATCACTTTTAGAGCTAAAATTAGATGTTTAAAGTGATTTTCAAGCTTCCAGGGGCCCTAAACACGAGATTTGAAAAATGGGTAACCTTGAATGAAAATGGCCAATTTTTTCACTCTGCGGCCTTAAAAAGTGTTTCTCCTCCACGGAAAGTGAATAAAATAACATTTGGATGCCTTTATTGTTCAATCAAAAACACCTGTTTTTTGGTGAAAAAGATAACCACCCCCCCTTACGACATGCTTCAGAAATGAAAAAAATGGTCCATTTTCAAATGTTGCGTGTTTGAACTACAATTCACATTTGTACGTAGATGATTACTTTTAGAGATAAAATTAGATGTTTAAAGTGATTTACAAGCTTTCAGGGGCCCTAAACACAAGATATGAGGAATGGGTAAATATGAATGAAAATGGCCAATTTATTCACTCTGAGGCCTTAAAAAGTTTTTCTCCACTCCAGAAAGTGAATTAAATAACATTTGTAGACCTTTATTGTTCAATCAAAAACGCCCGATTTTTGACGAAAGAGATAACCACCCCCCCTTACGACATGCTTCAGAAACAAAAAAAATGGTTCATTTTCAAATGTTGCATCTTTGAACGACAATCCACATTTGTACGTGGATAAACACTTTTAGAGATAAAATTAGATGTTTAAAGTGATTTTCAAGCTTCCAGGGGCCCTAAACACAAGATTTGAGAAATGGGTAAAAGTGAATGAAAATGGCCAATTTACTCACTCTGAGGCCTTAAAAAGTGTTTCTCCTCAACGGGAAGTGAATTAAATAACATTTGTAGGCCTTTATTGTTCAAGCAAAAACGCCCGATTATTGACGAAAGAGATAACCACCCCCCCTTACGACATGCTTCAGAAACGAAAAAAATGGTCCGTTTTCAAATGTTGCGTCTTTGAATGACAATCCACATTTGTACGTGGATAATCACTTTTAGAGCTAAAATTAGATGTTTAAAGTGATTTTCAAGCTTCCAAGGGCCCTAAACACAAGATTTGAGAAATGGGTAAAAGTGAATGAAAATGGCCAATTTACTCACTCTGAGGCCTTAAAAAGTGTTTCTCCTCCACGGAAAGTGAATTAAATACCATTTGGAGGCCTTTATTGTTCAAGCAAAAACGCCTGATTTTTGATGAAAGAGATAACCACCCCCCCTTACGACATGCTTCTGAAACTAAAAAAATGGTTCATTTTCAAATGTTGCGTCTTTTGAACTACAATTAACATTGTACGTGGATAATCACTTTTAGAGATAAAATGAGATGTTTAAAGTGATTTTCAAGCTTCCAGGGGCCCTAAACACGAGATTTGAAAAATGGGTAACCGTGAATGAAAATGGCCAATTTTTTCACTCTGCGACCTTAAAAAGTGTTTCTCCTCCACGGAAAGTGAATAAAATAACGTTTGGATGCCTTTATTGTTCAATCAAAAACGCCCGTTTTTTGGTGAAAAAGATAACCACCCCCCCCTTACGACATGCTTCAGAAACTAAAAAAATGGTCCGTTTTTAAATGTAGCCTCTTTGAACTACAATTCACATTTGTACGTGGAAAAGCACTTTTAAAGATCAAATGAGATGTTTAAAGTGATTTTCATGCTTCCAGGGGCCTTAAACACAAGATTTGAGGAATGGGTAAAAGTGAATGAAAATGGCCAATTTACTCACTCTGAGGCCTTAAAAAGTGTTTCTCCTCCACGGGAAGTGAATTAAATAACATTTGTAGGCCTTTATTGTTCAAGCGAGAACGCCCGATTATTGACGAAAGAGATAACCACCCCCCCTTACGACATGCTTCAGAAACGTAAAAAATGGCCCGTTTTCAAATGTTGCGTCTTTGAATGACAATCCACATTTGTATGTGGATAATCACTTTTAGAGCTAAAATTAGATGTTTAAAGTGATTTTCAAGCTTCCAGGGGCCCTAAACACGAGATTTGAAAAATGGGTAAACGTGAATGAAAATGGCCAATTTACTCACTCTGCGGCCTTAAAAAGTGTTTCTCCTCCACGGAAAGTGAATAAAATAACATTTGGATGCCTTTATTGTTCAATCAAAAACGCCCGTTTTTGGTGAAAAAGATAACCACCCCCCCTTACGACATGCTTCAGAAACAAAAAAAATGGTCCATTTTCAAATGTTGCGTCTTTGAACTACAATTCACATTTGTACGTGGATAATCACTTTTAGAGATAAAATTAGATGTTTAAAGTGATTTACAAGCTTCCAGGGGCCCTAAACACAAGATATGAGGAATGGGTAAATATGAATGAAAATGGCCAATTTATTCACTCTGAGGCCTTAAAAAGTTTTTCTCCACTCCAGAAAGTGAATTAAATAACATTTGTAGACCTTTATTGTTCAATCAAAAACGCCCGATTTTTGATGAAAGAGATAACCACCCCCCCTTACGACATGCTTCAGAAACTAAAAAAATGGTCCGTTTTCAAATGTTGCCTCTTTGAACTACAATTCACATTTGTACGTGGAAAAGCACTTTTAAAGATCAAATGACATGTTTAAAGTGATTTTCATGCTTCCAGGGGCCTTAAACACAAGATTTGAGGAATGGGTAAAAGTGAATGAAAATGGCCAATTTACTCACTCTGAGGCCTTAAAAAGTGTTTCTCCTCCACGGAAAGTGAATAAAATAACATTTGGATGCCTTTATTGTTCAATCAAAAACGCCCGTTTTTGGTGAAAAAGATAACCACCCCCCCTTACGACATGCTTCAGAAACAAAAAAAATGGTCCATTTTCAAATGTTGCGTCTTTGAACTACAATTCACATTTGTACGTGGATAATCACTTTTAGAGATAAAATTAGATGTTTAAAGTGATTTACAAGCTTCCAAGGGCCCTAAACACAAGATATGAGGAATGGGTAAATATGAATGAAAATGGCCAATTTATTCACTCTGAGGCCTTAAAAGGTTTTTCTCCACTCCAGAAAGTGAATTAAATAACATTTGTAGGCCTTTATTGTTCAATCAAAAACGCCCGATTTTTGACGAAAGAGATAACCACCCCCCCTTACGACATGCTTCAGAAACTAAAAAAATGGTCCGTTTTTAAATGTAGCCTCTTTGAACTACAATTCACATTTGTACGTGGAAAAGCACTTTTAAAGATCAAATGAGATGTTTAAAGTGATTTTCATGCTTCCAGGGGCCTTAAACACAAGATTTGAGGAATGGGTAAAAGTGAATGAAAATGGCCAATTTACTCACTCTGAGGCCTTAAAAAGTGTTTCTCCTCCACGGGACGTGAATTAAATAACATTTGTAGGTCTTTATTGTTCAAGCGAGAACGGCCGATTATTGACGAAAGAAATAACCACCCCCCCTTACGACATGCTTCAGAAACGTCAAAAATGGCCCATTTTCAAATGTTGCGTCTTTGAATGACAATCCACATTTGTACGTGGATAATCACTTTTAGAGCTAAAATTAGATGTTTAAAGTGATTTTCAAGCTTCCAGGGGCCCTAAACACGAGATTTGAAAAATGGGTAACCGTGAATGAAAATGGCCAATTTTTTCACTCTGCGGCCTTAAAAAGTGTTTCTCCTCCACGGAAAGTGAATAAAATAACATTTGGATGCCTTTATTGTTCAATCAAAAACACCTGTTTTTTGGTGAAAAAGATAACCACCCCCCTTACGACATGCTTCAGAAATGAAAAAAATGGTCCATTTTCAAATGTTGCGTGTTTGAACTACAATTCACATTTGTACGTAGATGATTACTTTTAGAGATAAAATTAGATGTTTAAAGTGATTTACAAGCTTTCAGGGGCCCTAAACACAAGATATGAGGAATGGGTAAATATGAATGAAAATGGCCAATTTATTCACTCTGAGGCCTTAAAAAGTTTTTCTCCACTCCAGAAAGTGAATTAAATAACATTTGTAGACCTTTATTGTTCAATCAAAAACGCCCGATTTTTGACGAAAGAGATAACCACCCCCCCTTACGACATGCTTCGGAAACAAAAAAAATGGTTCATTTTCAAATGTTGCATCTTTGAACGACAATCCACATTTGTACGTGGATAAACACTTTTAGAGATAAAATTAGATGTTTAAAGTGATTTTCAAGCTTCCAGGGGCCCTAAACACAAGATTTGAGAAATGGGTAAAAGTGAATGAAAATGGCCAATTTACTCACTCTGAGGCCTTAAAAAGTGTTTCTCCTCAACGGGAAGTGAATTAAATAACATTTGTAGGCCTTTATTGTTCAAGCAAAAACGCCCGATTATTGACGAAAGAGATAACCACCCCCCCTTACGACATGCTTCAGAAACGAAAAAAATGGTCGGTTTTCAAATGTTGCGTCTTTGAATGACAATCCACATTTGTACGTGGATAATCACTTTTAGAGCTAAAATTAGATGTTTAAAGTGATTTTCAAGCTTCCAGGGGCCCTAAACACAAGATTTGAGAAATTGGTAAAAGTGAATGAAAATGGCCAATTTACTCACTCTGAGGCCTTAAAAAGTGTTTCTCCTCCACGGGAAGTGAATTAAATACCATTTGGAGACCTTTATTGTTCAAGCGAAAATGCCTGATTTTTGATGAAAGAGATAACCACCGCCCCTTACGACATGCTTCTGAAACTAAAAAAATGGTCCGTTTTCAAATGTTGCCTCTTTGAACTACAATTCACATTTGTACGTGGAAAAGCACTTTTAAAGATCAAATGAGATGTTTAAAGTGATTTTCATGCTTCCAGGGGCCTTAAACACAAGATTTGAGGAATGGGTAACCGTGAATGAAAATGGCCAATTTACGCACTCTGCGGCCTTAAAAAGTGTTTCTCCTCCACGGAAAGTGAATAAAATAACATTTGGATGCCTTTATTGTTCAATCAAAAACGCCCGTTTTTTGGTGAAAAAGATAACCACCCCCCCTTACGACATGCTTCAGAAACGAAAAAAATGTTCCATTTTCAAATGTTGCGTCTTTGAATGACAATCCACATTTGTACGTGGATAATCACTTTTAGAGCTAAAATTAGATGTTTAAAGTGATTTTCAAGCTTCCAGGGGCCCTAAACACAAGATTTGAGAAATGGGTAAAAGTGAATGAAAATGGCCAATTTACTCACTCTGAGGCCTTAAAAAGTGTTTCTCCTCCACGGAAAGTGAATTAAATACCATTTGGAGGCCTTTATTGTTCAAGCAAAAACGCCTGATTTTTGATGAAAGAGATAACCACCCCCCCTTACGACATGCTTCTGAAACTAAAAAAATGGTTCATTTTCAAATGTTGCGTCTTTTGAACTACAATTAACATTGTACGTGGATAATCACTTTTAGAGATAAAATGAGATGTTTAAAGTGATTTTCAAGCTTCCAGGGGCCCTAAACACGAGATTTGAAAAATGGGTAACCGTGAATGAAAATGGCCAATTTTTTCACTCTGCGACCTTAAAAAGTGTTTCTCCTCCACGGAAAGTGAATAAAATAACGTTTGGATGCCTTTATTGTTCAATCAAAAACGCCCGTTTTTTGGTGAAAAAGATAACCACCCCCCCTTACGACATGCTTCAGAAACTAAAAAAATGGTCCGTTTTTAAATGTAGCCTCTTTGAACTACAATTCACATTTGTACGTGGAAAAGCACTTTTAAAGATCAAATGAGATGTTTAAAGTGATTTTCATGCTTCCAGGGGCCTTAAACACAAGATTTGAGGAATGGGTAAAAGTGAATGAAAATGGCCAATTTACTCACTCTGAGGCCTTAAAAAGTGTTTCTCCTCCACGGGAAGTGAATTAAATAACATTTGTAGGCCTTTATTGTTCAAGCGAGAACGCCCGATTATTGACGAAAGAGATAACCACCCCCCCTTACGACATGCTTCAGAAACGTAAAAAATGGCCCGTTTTCAAATGTTGCGTCTTTGAATGACAATCCACATTTGTATGTGGATAATCACTTTTAGAGCTAAAATTAGATGTTTAAAGTGATTTTCAAGCTTCCAGGGGCCCTAAACACGAGATTTGAAAAATGGGTAAACGTGAATGAAAATGGCCAATTTACTCACTCTGCGGCCTTAAAAAGTGTTTCTCCTCCACGGAAAGTGAATAAAATAACATTTGGATGCCTTTATTGTTCAATCAAAAACGCCCGTTTTTGGTGAAAAAGATAACCACCCCCCCTTACGACATGCTTCAGAAACAAAAAAAATGGTCCATTTTCAAATGTTGCGTCTTTGAACTACAATTCACATTTGTACGTGGATAATCACTTTTAGAGATAAAATTAGATGTTTAAAGTGATTTACAAGCTTCCAGGGGCCCTAAACACAAGATATGAGGAATGGGTAAATATGAATGAAAATGGCCAATTTATTCACTCTGAGGCCTTAAAAAGTTTTTCTCCACTCCAGAAAGTGAATTAAATAACATTTGTAGACCTTTATTGTTCAATCAAAAACGCCCGATTTTTGATGAAAGAGATAACCACCCCCCCTTACGACATGCTTCAGAAACTAAAAAAATGGTCCGTTTTCAAATGTTTCCTCTTTGAACTACAATTCACATTTGTACGTGGAAAAGCACTTTTAAAGATCAAATGACATGTTTAAAGTGATTTTCATGCTTCCAGGGGCCTTAAACACAAGATTTGAGGAATGGGTAAAAGTGAATGAAAATGGCCAATTTACTCACTCTGAGGCCTTAAAAAGTGTTTCTCCTCCACGGAAAGTGAATAAAATAACATTTGGATGCCTTTATTGTTCAATCAAAAACGCCCGTTTTTGGTGAAAAAGATAACCACCCCCCCTTACGACATGCTTCAGAAACAAAAAAAATGGTCCATTTTCAAATGTTGCGTCTTTGAACTAAAATTCACATTTGTACGTGGATAATCACTTTTAGAGATAAAATTAGATGTTTAAAGTGATTTACAAGCTTCCAAGGGCCCTAAACACAAGATATGAGGAATGGGTAAATATGAATGAAAATGGCCAATTTATTCACTCTGAGGCCTTAAAAGGTTTTTCTCCACTCCAGAAAGTGAATTAAATAACATTTGTAGGCCTTTATTGTTCAATCAAAAACGCCCGATTTTTGACGAAAGAGATAACCACCCCCCCTTACGACATGCTTCAGAAACTAAAAAAATGGTCCGTTTTTAAATGTAGCCTCTTTGAACTACAATTCACATTTGTACGTGGAAAAGCACTTTTAAAGATCAAATGAGATGTTTAAAGTGATTTTCATGCTTCCAGGGGCCTTAAACACAAGATTTGAGGAATGGGTAAAAGTGAATGAAAATGGCCAATTTACTCACTCTGAGGCCTTAAAAAGTGTTTCTCCTCCACGGGACGTGAATTAAATAACATTTGTAGGTCTTTATTGTTCAAGCGAGAACGGCCGATTATTGACGAAAGAAATAACCACCCCCCCTTACGACATGCTTCAGAAACGTCAAAAATGGCCCATTTTCAAATGTTGCGTCTTTGAATGACAATCCACATTTGTACGTGGATAATCACTTTTAGAGCTAAAATTAGATGTTTAAAGTGATTTTCAAGCTTCCAGGGGCCCTAAACACGAGATTTGAAAAATGGGTAACCGTGAATGAAAATGGCCAATTTTTTCACTCTGCGGCCTTAAAAAGTGTTTCTCCTCCACGGAAAGTGAATAAAATAACATTTGGATGCCTTTATTGTTCAATCAAAAACACCTGTTTTTTGGTGAAAAAGATAACCACCCCCCTTACGACATGCTTCAGAAATGAAAAAAATGGTCCATTTTCAAATGTTGCGTGTTTGAACTACAATTCACATTTGTACGTAGATGATTACTTTTAGAGATAAAATTAGATGTTTAAAGTGATTTACAAGCTTTCAGGGGCCCTAAACACAAGATATGAGGAATGGGTAAATATGAATGAAAATGGCCAATTTATTCACTCTGAGGCCTTAAAAAGTTTTTCTCCACTCCAGAAAGTGAATTAAATAACATTTGTAGACCTTTATTGTTCAATCAAAAACGCCCGATTTTTGACGAAAGAGATAACCACCCCCCCTTACGACATGCTTCGGAAACAAAAAAAATGGTTCATTTTCAAATGTTGCATCTTTGAACGACAATCCACATTTGTACGTGGATAAACACTTTTAGAGATACAATTAGATGTTTAAAGTGATTTTCAAGCTTCCAGGGGCCCTAAACACAAGATTTGAGAAATGGGTAAAAGTGAATGAAAATGGCCAATTTACTCACTCTGAGGCCTTAAAAAGTGTTCCTCCTCAACGGGAAGTGAATTAAATAACATTTGTAGGCCTTTATTGTTCAAGCAAAAACGCCCGATTATTGACGAAAGAGATAACCACCCCCCCTTACGACATGCTTCAGAAACGAAAAAAATGGTCGGTTTTCAAATGTTGCGTCTTTGAATGACAATCCACATTTGTACGTGGATAATCACTTTTAGAGCTAAAATTAGATGTTTAAAGTGATTTTCAAGCTTCCAGGGGCCCTAAACACAAGATTTGAGAAATTGGTAAAAGTGAATGAAAATGGCCAATTTACTCACTCTGAGGCCTTAAAAAGTGTTTCTCCTCCACGGGAAGTGAATTAAATACCATTTGGAGACCTTTATTGTTCAAGCGAAAATGCCTGATTTTTGATGAAAGAGATAACCACCGCCCCTTACGACATGCTTCTGAAACTAAAAAAATGGTCCGTTTTCAAATGTTGCCTCTTTGAACTACAATTCACATTTGTACGTGGAAAAGCACTTTTAAAGATCAAATGAGATGTTTAAAGTGATTTTCATGCTTCCAGGGGCCTTAAACACAAGATTTGAGGAATGGGTAACCGTGAATGAAAATGGCCAATTTACGCACTCTGCGGCCTTAAAAAGTGTTTCTCCTCCACGGAAAGTGAATAAAATAACATTTGGATGCCTTTATTGTTCAATCAAAAACGCCCGTTTTTTGGTGAAAAAGATAACCACCCCCCCTTACGACATGCTTCAGAAACGAAAAAAATGTTCCATTTTCAAATGTTGTGTCTTTGAACTACAATTCACATTTGTACGTGGATGATCACTTTTAGAGATACAATTAGATGTTTAAAGTGATTTACAAGCTTCCAGGGGCCCTAAACACAAGATATGAGGAATGGGTAAATATGAATGAAAATGGCCAATTTATTCACTCTGAGGCCTTAAAAAGTTTTTCTCCACTCCAGAAAGTGAATTAAATAACATTTGTAGGCCTTTATTGTTCAATCAAAAACGCCCGATTTTTGACGAAAGAGATAACCACCCCCCTTACGACATGCTTCAGAAACTAAAAAAATGGTCCGTTTTCAAATGTTGCCTCTTTGAACTACAATTCACATTTGTACGTGGAAAAGCACTTTTAAAGATCAAATGAGATGTTTAAAGTGATTTTCATGCTTCTAGGGGCCTTAAACACAAGATTTGAGGAATGGGTAACCGTGAATGAAAATGGCCAATTTACGCACTCTGCGGCCTTAAAAAGTGTTTCTCCTCCACGGAAAGTGAATAAAATAACATTTGGATGCCTTTATTGTTCAATCAAAAACGCCCGTTTTTTGGTGAAAAAGATAACCACCCCCCCTTACGACATGCTTCAGAAACGAAAAAAATGTTCCATTTTCAAATGTTGCGTCTTTGAACTACAATTCACATTTGTACGTGGATGATCACTTTTAGAGATAAAATTAGATGTTTAAAGTGATTTACAAGCTTCCAGGGGCCCTAAACACAAGATATGAGGAATGGGTAAATATGAATGAAAATGGCCAATTTATTCACTCTGAGGCCTTAAAAAGTTTTTCTCCACTCCAGAAAGTGAATTAAATAACATTTGTAGGCCTTTATTGTTCAATCAAAAACGCCCGATTTTTGACGAAAGAGATAACCACCCCCCTTACGACATGCTTCAGAAACTAAAAAAATGGTCCGTTTTCAAATGTTGCCTCTTTGAACTACAATTCACATTTGTACGTGGAAAAGCACTTTTAAAGATCAAATGAGATGTTTAAAGTGATTTTCATGCTTCCAGGGGCCTTAAACACAAGATTTGAGGAATGGGTAAAAGTGAATGAAAATGGCCAATTTACTCACTCTGAGGCCTTAAAAAGTGTTTCTCCTCCACGGGAAGTGAATTAAATACCATTTGGAGGTCTTTATTGTTCAAGCGAAAACGCCTGATTTTTGATGAAAGAGATAACCACCCCCCCTTACGACATGCTTCTGAAACTGAAAAAATGGTTCATGTTCAAATGTTGCGTCTTTGAACCACAATTAACATTTGTACGTGGATAAACACTTTTAGAGCTAAAATTAGATGTTTAAAGTGATTTTCAAGCTTCCAGGGGCCCTAAACACGAGATTTGAGAAATGGGTAAACGTGAATGAAAATGGCCAATTTACTCACTCTGCGGCCTTAAAAAGTGTTTCTCCTCCACGGAAAGTGAATAAAATAACATTTGGATGCCTTTATTGTTCAATCAAAAACGCCCGTTTTTGGTGAAAAAGATAACCACCCCCCCTTACGACATGCTTCAGAAACAAAAAAAATGGTCCATTTTCAAATGTTGCGTCTTTGAACTACAATTCACATTTGTACGTGGATAATCACTTTTAGAGATAAAATTAGATGTTTAAAGTGATTTACAAGCTTCCAGGGGCCCTAAACACAAGATATGAGGAATGGGTAAATATGAATGAAAATGGCCAATTTATTCACTCTGAGGCCTTAAAAAGTTTTTCTCCACTCCAGAAAGTGAATTAAATAACATTTGTAGACCTTTATTGTTCAATCAAAAACGCCCGATTTTTGACGAAAGAGATAACCACCCCCCCTTACGACATGCTTCAGAAACAAAAAAAATGGTTCATTTTCAAATGTTGCATCTTTGAACGACAATCCACATTTGTACGTGGATAAACACTTTTTAGAGATAAAATTAGATGTTTAAAGTGATTTTCAAGCTTCCAGGGGCCCTAAACACAAGATTTGAGAAATGGGTAAAAGTGAATGAAAAAGGCCAATTTACTCACTCTGAGGCCTTAATAAGTGTTTCTCCTCCACGGGAAGTGAATTAAATACCATTTGGAGGCCTTTATTGTTCAAGCGAAAACGCCTGATTTTTGATGAAAGAGATAACCACCCCCCCTTACGACATGCTTCTGAAACTAAAAAAATGGTTCATTTTCAAATGTTGCGTCTTTTGAACTACAATTAACATTGTACGTGGATAATCGTTTTTAGAGATAAAATGAGATGTTTAAAGTGATTTTCAAGCTTCCAGGGGCCCTAAACACGAGATTTGAGAAATGGGTAACCGTGAATGAAAATGGCCAATTTACTCACTCTGCGGCCTTAAAAAGTGTTTCTCCTCCACGGAAAGTGAATAAAATAACATTTTGATGCCTTTATTGTTCAATCAAAAACGCCCGTTTTTTGGTGAAAAAGATAACCACCCCCCCTTACGACATGCTTCAGAAACGAAAAAAATGTTCCATTTTCAAATGTTGCGTCTTTGAACTACAATTCACATTTGTACGTGGATGATCACTTTTAGAGATAAAATTAGATGTTTAAAGTGATTTACAAGCTTCCAGGGGCCCTAAACACAAGATATGAGGAATGGGTAAATATGAATGAAAATGGCCAATTTATTCACTCTGAGGCCTTAAAAAGTTTTTCTCCACTCCAGAAAGTGAATTAAATAACATTTGTAGGCCTTTATTGTTCAATCAAAAACGCCCGATTTTTGACGAAAGAGATAACCACCCCCCCTTACGACATGCTTCAGAAACTAAAAAAATGGTCCGTTTTCAAATGTTGCCTCTTTGAACTACAATTCACATTTGTACGTGGAAAAGCACTTTTAAAGATCAAATGAGATGTTTAAAGTGATTTTCATGCTTCCAGGGGCCTTAAACACAAGATTTGAGGAATGGGTAACCGTGAATGAAAATGGCCAATTTACTCACTCTGCGGCCTTAAAAAGTGTTTCTCCTCCACGGAAAGTGAATAAAATAACATTTGGATGCCTTTATTGTTCAATCAAAAACGCCCGTTTTTTGGTGAAAAAGATAACCACCCCCCCTTACGACATGCTTCAGAAACGAAAAAAATGTTCCATTTTCAAATGTTGCGTCTTTGAACTATAATTCACATTTGTACGTGGATGATCACTTTTAGAGATAAAATTAGATGTTTAAAGTGATTTACAAGCTTCCAGGGGCCCTAAACACAAGATATGAGGAATGGGTAAATATGAATGAAAATGGCCAATTTATTCACTCTGAGGCCTTAAAAAGTTTTTCTCCACTCCAGAAAGTGAATTAAATAACATTTGTAGGCCTTTATTGTTCAATCAAAAACGCCCGAATTTTGACGAAAGAGATAACCACCCCCCCTTACGACATGCTTCAGAAACTAAAAAAATGGTCCGTTTTCAAATGTTGCCTCTTTGAACTACAATTCACATTTGTACGTGGAAAAGCACTTTTAAAGATCAAATGAGATGTTTAAAGTGATTTTCATGCTTCCAGGGGCCTTAAACACAAGATTTGAGGAATGGGTAAAAGTGAATGAAAATGGCCAATTTACTCACTCTGAGGCCTTAAAAAGTGTTTCTCCTCCACGGGAAGTGAATTAAATACCATTTGGAGGTCTTTATTGTTCAAGCGAAAACGCCTGATTTTTGATGAAAGAGATAACCACCCCCCCTTACGACATGCTTCTGAAACTGAAAAAATGGTTCATTTTCAAATGTTGCGTCTTTGAACCACAATTAACATTTGTACGTGGATAAACACTTTTAGAGCTAAAATTAGATGTTTAAAGTGATTTTCAAGCTTCCAGGGGCCCTAAACACGAGATTTGAGAAATGGGTAAACGTGAATGAAAATGGCCAATTTACTCACTCTGCGGCTTTAAAAAGTGTTTCTCCTCCACGGAAAGTGAATAAAATAACATTTGGATGCCTTTATTGTTCAATCAAAAACGCCCGTTTTTGGTGAAAAAGATAACCACCCCCCCCTTACGACATGCTTCAGAAACAAAAAAAATGGTCCATTTTCAAATGTTGCATCTTTGAACTACAATTCACATTTGTACGTGGATAATCACTTTTAGGGATAAAATTAGATGTTTAAAGTGATTTACAAGCTTCCAGGGGCCCTAAACACAAGATATGAGGAATGGGTAAATATGAATGAAAATGGCCAATTTATTCACTCTGAGGCCTTAAAAAGTTTTTATCCACTCCAGAAAGTGAATTAAATAACATTTGTAGACCTTTATTGTTCAATCAAAAACGCCCGATTTTTGACGAAAGAGATAACCACCCCCCCTTACGACATGCTTCAGAAACAAAAAAAATGGTTCATTTTGAAATGTTGCATCTTTGAACGACAATCCACATTTGTACGTGGATAAACACTTTTAGAGATAAAATTAGATGTTTAAAGTGATTTTCAAGCTTCCAGGGGCCCTAAACACAAGATTTGAGAAATGGGTAAAAGTGAATGAAAATGGCCAATTTACTCACTCTGAGGCCTTAAAAAGTGTTTCTCCTCAACGGGAAGTGAATTAAATAACATTTGTAGGCCTTTATTGTTCAAGCGAAAACGCCCGATTATTGACGAAAGAGATAACCACCCCCCCTTACGACATGCTTCAGAAACGAAAAAAATGGTCCGTTTTCAAATGTTGCGTCTTTGAATGACAATCCACATTTGTACGTGGATAATCACTTTTAGAGCTAAAATTAGATGTTTAAAGTGATTTTCAAGCTTCCAGGGGCCCTAAACACAAGATTTGAGAAATGGGAAAAAGTGAATGAAAATGGCCAATTTACTCACTCTGAGGCCTTAAAAAGTGTTT
This sequence comes from Triturus cristatus, assembly GCF_964204655.1. Lineage (NCBI taxonomy): Eukaryota > Metazoa > Chordata > Amphibia > Caudata > Salamandridae > Triturus > Triturus cristatus. Next base: position 930,723,979 of record NC_140587.1, on the reverse strand, counting down.
CTCCTCAACGGGAAGTGAATTAAATAACATTTGTAGGCCTTTATTGTTCAAGCGAAAACGCCCGATTATTGACGAAAGAGATAACCACCCCCCCTTACGACATGCTTCAGAAACGAAAAAAATGGTCCGTTTTCAAATGTTGCTTCTTTGAATGACAATCCACATTTGTACGTGGATAATCACTTTTAGAGCTAAAATTAGATGTTTAAAGTGATTTTCAAGCTTCCAGGGGCCCTAAACACAAGATTTGAGAAATGGGTAAAAGTGAATGAAAAAGGCCAATTTACTCACTCTGAGGCCTTAATAAGTGTTTCTCCTCCACGGGAAGTGAATTAAATACCATTTGGAGGCCTTTATTGTTCAAGCGAAAACGCCTGATTTTTGATGAAAGAGATAACCACCCCCCCTTACGACATGCTTCTGAAACTAAAAAAATGGTTCATTTTCAAATGTTGCGTCTTTTGAACTACAATTAACATTGTACGTGGATAATCACTTTTAGAGATAAAATGAGATGTTTAAAGTGATTTTCAAGCTTCCAGGGGCCCTAAACACGAGATTTGAGAAATGGGTAACCGTGAATGAAAATGGCCAATTTACTCACTCTGCGGCCTTAAAAAGTGTTTCTCCTCCACGGAAAGTGAATAAAATAACATTTGGATGCCTTTATTGTTCAATCAAAAACGCCCGTTTTTTGGTGAAAAAGATAACCACCCCCCCTTACGACATGCTTCAGAAACGAAAAAAATGTTCCATTTTCAAATGTTGCGTCTTTGAACTACAATTCACATTTGTACGTGGATGATCACTTTTAGAGATAAAATTAGATGTTTAAAGTGATTTACAAGCTTCTAGGGGCCCTAAACACAAGATATGAGGAATGGGTAAATATGAATGAAAATGGCCAATTTATTCACTCTGAGGCCTTAAAAAGTTTTTCTCCACTCCAGAAAGTGAATTAAATAACATTTGTAGGCCTTTATTGTTCAATCAAAAATGCCCGATTTTTGACGAAAGAGATAACCACCCCCCCTTACGACATGCTTCAGAAACTAAAAAAATGGTCCGTTTTCAAATGTTGCCTCTTTGAACTACAATTCACATTTGTACGTGGAAAAGCACTTTTAAAGATCAAATGAAATGTTTAAAGTGATTTTCATGCTTCCAGGGGCCTTAAACACAAGATTTGAGGAATGGGTAAAAGTGAATGAAAATGGCCAATTTACTCACTCTGAGGCCTTAAAAAGTGTTTCTCCTCCACGGGAAGTGAATTAAATACCATTTGGAGGTCTTTATTGTTCAAGCGAAAACGCCTGATTTTTGATGAAAGAGATAACCACCCCCCCTTACGACATGCTTCTGAAACTGAAAAAATGGTTAATTTTCAAATGTTGCGTCTTTGAACCACAATTAACATTTGTACGTGGATAAACACTTTTAGAGCTAAAATTAGATGTTTAAAGTGATTTTCAAGCTTCCAGGGGCCCTAAACACGAGATTTGAGAAATGGGTAAACGTGAATGAAAATGGCCAATTTACTCACTCTGCGGCCTTAAAAAGTGTTTCTCCTCCACGGAAAGTGAATAAAATAACATTTGGATGCCTTTATTGTTCAATCAAAAACGCCCGTTTTTGGTGAAAAAGATAACCACCCCCCCTTACGACATGCTTCAGAAACAAAAAAAATGGTCCATTTTCAAATGTTGCGTCTTTGAACTACAATTCACATTTGTACGTGGATAATCACTTTTAGAGATAAAATTAGATGTTTAAAGTGATTTACAAGCTTCCAGGGGCCCTAAACACAAGATATGAGGAATGGGTAAATATGAATGAAAATGGCCAATTTATTCACTCTGAGGCCTTAAAAAGTTTTTCTCCACTCCAGAAAGTGAATTAAATAACATTTGTAGACCTTTATTGTTCAATCAAAAACGCCCGATTTTTGACGAAAGAGATAACCACCCCCCCTTACGACATGCTTCAGAAACAAAAAAAATGGTTCATTTTCAAATGTTGCATCTTTGAACGACAATCCACATTTGTACGTGGATAAACACTTTTAGAGATAAAATTAGATGTTTAAATTGATTTTCAAGCTTCCAGGGGCCCTAAACACAAGATTTGAGAAATGGGTAAAAGTGAATGAAAATGGCCAATTTACTCACTCTGAGGCCTTAAAAAGTGTTTCTCCTCAACGGGAAGTGAATTAAATAACATTTGTAGGCCTTTATTGTTCAAGCGAAAACGCCCGATTATTGACGAAAGAGATAACCACCCCCCCTTACGACATGCTTCAGAAACGAAAAAAATGGTCCGTTTTCAAATGTTGCGTCTTTGAATGACAATCCACATTTGTACGTGGATAATCAATTTTAGAGCTAAAATTAGATGTTCAAAGTGATTTTCAAGCTTCCAGGGGCCCTAAACACAAGATTTGAGAAATGGGTAAAAGTGAATGAAAATGGACAATTTACTCACTCTGAGGCCTTAAAAAGTGTTTCTCCTCCACGGGAAGTGAATTAAATACCATTTGGAGGCCTTTATTGTTCAAGCGAAAACGCCCGTTTTTTGATGAAAGAGATAACCACCCCCCCTTACGACATGCTTCTGAAACTAAAAAAATGGTTCATTTTCAAATGTTGCGTCTTTTGAACTACAATTAACATTGTACGTGGATAATCACTTTTAGAGATAAAATGAGATGTTTAAAGTGATTTTCAAGCTTCCAGGGGCCCTAAACACGAGATTTGAAAAATGGGTAACCGTGAATGAAAATGGCCAATTTTTTCACTCTGCGGCCTTAAAAAGTGTTTCTCCTCCACGGAAAGTGAATAAAATAACATTTGGATGCCTTTATTGTTCAATCAGAAACGCCCGTTTTTTGGTGAAAAAGATAACCACCCCCCCTTACGACATGCTTCAGAAACGAAAAAAATGGTCCATTTTCAAATGTTGCGTCTTTGAACTACAATTCACATTTGTACGTGGATGATCACTTTTAGAGATAAAATTAGATGTTTAAAGTGATTTACAAGCTTCCAGGGGCCCTAAACACAAGATATGAGGAATGGGTAAATATGAATGAAAATGGCCAATTTATTCACTCTGAGGCCTTAAAAAGTTTTTCTCCACTCCAGAAAGTGAATTAAATAACATTTGTAGGCCTTTATTGTTCAATCAAAAACGCCCGATTTTTGACAAAAGAGATAACCACCCCCCCCTTACGACATGCTTCAGAAACTAAAAAAATGGTCCGTTTTTAAATGTAGCCTCTTTGAACTACAATTCACATTTGTACGTGGAAAAGCACTTTTAAAGATCAAATGAGATGTTTAAAGTGATTTTCATGCTTCCAGGGGCCTTAAACACAAGATTTGAGGAATGGGTAAAAGTGAATGAAAATGGCCAATTTACTCACTCTGAGGCCTTAAAAAGTGTTTCTCCTCCACGGGAAGTGAATTAAATAACATTTGTAGGCCTTTATTGTTCAAGCGAGAACGCCCGATTATTGACGAAAGAGATAACCACCCCCCCTTACGACATGCTTCAGAAACGTAAAAAATTGCCCGTTTTCAAATGTTGCGTCTTTGAATGACAATCCACATTTGTACGTGGATAATCACTTTTAGAGCTAAAATTAGATGTTTAAAGTGATTTTCAAGCTTCCAGGGGCCCTAAACACGAGATTTGAAAAATGGGTAACCGTGAATGAAAATGGCCAATTTTTTCACTCTGCGGCCTTAAAAAGTGTTTCTGCTCCACGGAAAGTGAATAAAATAACATTTGGATGCCTTTATTGTTCAATCAAAAACGCCTGTTTTTTGGTGAAAAAGATAACCACCCCCCCTTACACATGCTTCAGAAACGAAAAAAATGGTCCATTTTCAAATGTTGCGTCTTTGAACTACAATTCACATTTGTACGTAGATGATTACTTTTAGAGATAAAATTAGATGTTTAAAGTGATTTACAAGCTTTCAGGGGCCCTAAACACAAGATATGAGGAATGGGTAAATATGAATGAAAATGGCCAATTTACTCACTCTGAGGCCTTAAAAAGTGTTTCTCCTCAACGGGAAGTGAATTAAATAACATTTGTAGGCCTTTATTGTTCAAGCAAAAACGCCCGATTTTTGACGAAAGAGATAACCACCCCCCCTTACGACATGCTTCAGAAACGAAAAAAATGGTCCATTTTCAAATGTTGCGTCTTTGAACTACAATTCACATTTGTACGTGGAAAAGCACTTTTAAAGATCAAATGAGATGTTTAAAGTGATTTTCATGCTTCCAGGGGCCTTAAACACAAGATTTGAGGAATGGGTAAAAGTGAATGAAAATGGCCAATTTACTCACTCTGAGGCCTTAAAAAGTGTTTCTCCTCCACGGGAAGTGAATTAAATAACATTTGTAGGCCTTTATTGTTCAAGCGAAAACGCCCGATTATTGACGAAAGAGATAACCACCCCCCCTTACGACATGCTTCAGAAACGAAAAAAATGGTCCGTTTTCAAATGTTGCGTCTTTGAATGACAATCCACATTTGTACGTGGATAATCACTTTTAGAGCTAAAATTAGATGTTTAAAGTGATTTTCAAGCTTCCAGGGGCCCTAAACACAAGATTTGAGAAATGGGTAAAAGTGAATGAAAATGGCCAATTTACTCACTCTGAGACCTTAAAAAGTGTTTCTCCTCCACGGGAAGTGAATTAAATACCATTTGGAGGCCTTTATTGTTCAAGCAAAAACGCCTGATTTTTGATGAAAGAGATAACCACCCCCCTTACGACATGCTTCTGAAACTAAAAAAATGGTTCATTTTCAAATGTTGCGTCTTTTGAACTACAATTAACATTGTACATGGATAATCACTTTTAGAGATAAAATGAGATGTTTAAAGTGATTTTCAAGCTTCCAGGGGCCCTAAACACGAGATTTGAAAAATGGGTAACCGTGAATGAAAATGGCCAATTTTTTCACTCTGCGGCCTTAAAAAGTGTTTCTCCTCCACGGAAAGTGAATAAAATAACATTTGGATGCCTTTATTGTTCAATCAAAAACGCCCGTTTTTTGGTGAAAAAGATAACCACCCCCCCTTACGACATGCTTCAGAAACGAAAAAAATGGTCCATTTTCAAATGTTGCGTCTTTGAACTACAATTCACATTTGTACGTGGAAAAGCACTTTTAAAGATCAAATGAGATGTTTAAAGTGATTTTCATGCTTCCAGGGGCCTTAAACACAAGATTTGAGGAATGGGTAAAAGTGAATGAAAATGGCCAATTTACTCACTCTGAGGCCTTAAAAAGTGTTTCTCCTCCACGGGAAGTGAATTAAATAACATTTGTAGGCCTTTATTGTTCAAGCGAAAACGCCCGATTATTGACGAAAGAGATAACCACCCCCCCTTACGACATGCTTCAGAAACGAAAAAAATGGTCCGTTTTCAAATGTTGCGTCTTTGAATGACAATCCACATTTGTACGTGGATAATCACTTTTAGAGCTAAAATTAGATGTTTAAAGTGATTTTCAAGCTTCCAGGGGCCCTAAACACAAGATTTGAGAAATGGGTAAAAGTGAATGAAAATGGCCAATTTACTCACTCTGAGACCTTAAAAAGTGTTTCTCCTCCACGGGAAGTGAATTAAATACCATTTGGAGGCCTTTATTGTTCAAGCAAAAACGCCTGATTTTTGATGAAAGAGATAACCACCCCCCCTTACGACATGCTTCTGAAACTAAAAAAATGGTTCATTTTCAAATGTTGCGTCTTTTGAACTACAATTAACATTGTACATGGATAATCACTTTTAGAGATAAAATGAGATGTTTAAAGTGATTTTCAAGCTTCCAGGGGCCCTAAACACGAGATTTGAAAAATGGGTAACCGTGAATGAAAATGGCAAATTTTTTCACTCTGCGGCCTTAAAAAGTGTTTCTCCTCCACGGAAAGTGAATAAAATAACATTTGGATGCCTTTATTGTTCAATCAAAAACGCCCGTTTTTTGGTGAAAAAGATAACCACCCCCCCTTACGACATGCTTCAGAAACGAAAAAAATGGTCCATTTTCAAATGTTGCGTCTTTGAACTACAATTCACATTTGTACGTGGATGATCACTTTTAGAGATAAAATTAGATGTTTAAAGGGATTTACAAGCTTCCAGGGGCCCTAAACACAAGATATGAGGAATGGGTAAATATGAATGAAAATGGCCAATTTATTCACTCTGAGGCCTTAAAAAGTTTTTCTCCACTCCAGAAAATGAATTAAATAACATTTGTAGACCTTTATTGTTCAATCAAAAACGCCCGATTTTTGACGAAAGAGATAACCACCCCCCCTTACGACATGCTTCAGAAACAAAAAAATGGTTCTTTTTCAAATGTTGCATCTTTGAACGACAATCCACATTTGTACGTGGATAAACACTTTTAGAGATAAAATGAGATGTTTAAAGTGATTTTCAAGCTTCCAGGGGCCCTAAACACAAGATTTGAGAAATGGGAAAAAGTGAATGAAAATGGCCAATTTACTCACTCTGAGGCCTTAAAAAGTGTTTCTCCTCAACGGGAAGTGAATTAAATAACATTTGTAGGCCTTTATTGTTCAAGCGAAAACGCCCGATTATTGACGAAAGAGATAACCACCCCCCCTTACGACATGCTTCAGAAACGAAAAAAATGGTCCGTTTTCAAATGTTGCGTCTTTGAATGACAATCCACATTTGTACGTGGATAATCACTTTTAGAGCTAAAATTAGATGTTTAAAGTGATTTTCAAGGTTCCAGGGGCCCTAAACACAAGATTTGAGAAATGGGTAAAAGTGAATAAAAATGGCCAATTTACTCACTCTGAGGCCTTAATAAGTGTTTCTCCTCCACGGGAAGTGAATTAAATACCATTTGGAGGCCTTTATTGTTCAAGCGAAAACGCCTGATTTTTGATGAAAGAGATAACCACCCCCCCTTACGACATGCTTCTGAAACTAAAAAAATGGTTCATTTTCAAATGTTGCGTCTTTTGAACTACAATTAACATTGTACGCGGATAATCACTTTTAGAGATAAAATGAGATGTTTAAAGTGATTTTCAAGCTTCCAGGGGCCCTAAACACGAGATTTGAGAAATGGGTAACCGTGAATGAAAATGGCCAATTTACTCACTCTGCGGCCTTAAAAAGTGTATCTCCTCCACGGAAAGTGAATAAAATAACATTTGGATGCCTTTATTGTTCAATCAAAAACGCCCGTTTTTGGTGAAAAAGATAACCACCCCCCCTTACGACATGCTTCAGAAACAAAAAAAATGGTCCATTTTCAAATGTTGCGTCTTTGAACTACAATTCACATTTGTACGTGGATAATCACTTTTAGAGATAAAATTAGATGTTTAAAGTGATTTACAAGCTTCCAAGGGCCCTAAACACAAGATATGAGGAATGGGTAAATATGAATGAAAATGGCCAATTTATTCACTCTGAGGCCTTAAAAGGTTTTTCTCCACTCCAGAAAGTGAATTAAATAACATTTGTAGGCCTTTATTGTTCAATCAAAAACGCCCGATTTTTGACGAAAGAGATAACCACCCCCCCTTACGACATGCTTCAGAAACTAAAAAAATGGTCCGTTTTTAAATGTAGCCTCTTTGAACTACAATTCACATTTGTACGTGGAAAAGCACTTTTAAAGATCAAATGAGATGTTTAAAGTGATTTTCATGCTTCCAGGGGCCTTAAACACAAGATTTGAGGAATGGGTAAAAGTGAATGAAAATGGCCAATTTACTCACTCTGAGGCCTTAAAAAGTGTTTCTCCTCCACGGGACGTGAATTAAATAACATTTGTAGGTCTTTATTGTTCAAGCGAGAACGGCCGATTATTGACGAAAGAAATAACCACCCCCCCTTACGACATGCTTCAGAAACGTCAAAAATGGCCCATTTTCAAATGTTGCGTCTTTGAATGACAATCCACATTTGTACGTGGATAATCACTTTTAGAGCTAAAATTAGATGTTTAAAGTGATTTTCAAGCTTCCAGGGGCCCTAAACACGAGATTTGAAAAATGGGTAACCGTGAATGAAAATGGCCAATTTTTTCACTCTGCGGCCTTAAAAAGTGTTTCTCCTCCACGGAAAGTGAATAAAATAACATTTGGATGCCTTTATTGTTCAATCAAAAACACCTGTTTTTTGGTGAAAAAGATAACCACCCCCCTTACGACATGCTTCAGAAATGAAAAAAATGGTCCATTTTCAAATGTTGCGTGTTTGAACTACAATTCACATTTGTACGTAGATGATTACTTTTAGAGATAAAATTAGATGTTTAAAGTGATTTACAAGCTTTCAGGGGCCCTAAACACAAGATATGAGGAATGGGTAAATATGAATGAAAATGGCCAATTTATTCACTCTGAGGCCTTAAAAAGTTTTTCTCCACTCCAGAAAGTGAATTAAATAACATTTGTAGACCTTTATTGTTCAATCAAAAACGCCCGATTTTTGACGAAAGAGATAACCACCCCCCCTTACGACATGCTTCGGAAACAAAAAAAATGGTTCATTTTCAAATGTTGCATCTTTGAACGACAATCCACATTTGTACGTGGATAAACACTTTTAGAGATACAATTAGATGTTTAAAGTGATTTTCAAGCTTCCAGGGGCCCTAAACACAAGATTTGAGAAATGGGTAAAAGTGAATGAAAATGGCCAATTTACTCACTCTGAGGCCTTAAAAAGTGTTCCTCCTCAACGGGAAGTGAATTAAATAACATTTGTAGGCCTTTATTGTTCAAGCAAAAACGCCCGATTATTGACGAAAGAGATAACCACCCCCCCTTACGACATGCTTCAGAAACGAAAAAAATGGTCGGTTTTCAAATGTTGCGTCTTTGAATGACAATCCACATTTGTACGTGGATAATCACTTTTAGAGCTAAAATTAGATGTTTAAAGTGATTTTCAAGCTTCCAGGGGCCCTAAACACAAGATTTGAGAAATTGGTAAAAGTGAATGAAAATGGCCAATTTACTCACTCTGAGGCCTTAAAAAGTGTTTCTCCTCCACGGGAAGTGAATTAAATACCATTTGGAGACCTTTATTGTTCAAGCGAAAATGCCTGATTTTTGATGAAAGAGATAACCACCGCCCCTTACGACATGCTTCTGAAACTAAAAAAATGGTCCGTTTTCAAATGTTGCCTCTTTGAACTACAATTCACATTTGTACGTGGAAAAGCACTTTTAAAGATCAAATGAGATGTTTAAAGTGATTTTCATGCTTCCAGGGGCCTTAAACACAAGATTTGAGGAATGGGTAACCGTGAATGAAAATGGCCAATTTACGCACTCTGCGGCCTTAAAAAGTGTTTCTCCTCCACGGAAAGTGAATAAAATAACATTTGGATGCCTTTATTGTTCAATCAAAAACGCCCGTTTTTTGGTGAAAAAGATAACCACCCCCCCTTACGACATGCTTCAGAAACGAAAAAAATGTTCCATTTTCAAATGTTGTGTCTTTGAACTACAATTCACATTTGTACGTGGATGATCACTTTTAGAGATACAATTAGATGTTTAAAGTGATTTACAAGCTTCCAGGGGCCCTAAACACAAGATATGAGGAATGGGTAAATATGAATGAAAATGGCCAATTTATTCACTCTGAGGCCTTAAAAAGTTTTTCTCCACTCCAGAAAGTGAATTAAATAACATTTGTAGGCCTTTATTGTTCAATCAAAAACGCCCGATTTTTGACGAAAGAGATAACCACCCCCCTTACGACATGCTTCAGAAACTAAAAAAATGGTCCGTTTTCAAATGTTGCCTCTTTGAACTACAATTCACATTTGTACGTGGAAAAGCACTTTTAAAGATCAAATGAGATGTTTAAAGTGATTTTCATGCTTCTAGGGGCCTTAAACACAAGATTTGAGGAATGGGTAACCGTGAATGAAAATGGCCAATTTACGCACTCTGCGGCCTTAAAAAGTGTTTCTCCTCCACGGAAAGTGAATAAAATAACATTTGGATGCCTTTATTGTTCAATCAAAAACGCCCGTTTTTTGGTGAAAAAGATAACCACCCCCCCTTACGACATGCTTCAGAAACGAAAAAAATGTTCCATTTTCAAATGTTGCGTCTTTGAACTACAATTCACATTTGTACGTGGATGATCACTTTTAGAGATAAAATTAGATGTTTAAAGTGATTTACAAGCTTCCAGGGGCCCTAAACACAAGATATGAGGAATGGGTAAATATGAATGAAAATGGCCAATTTATTCACTCTGAGGCCTTAAAAAGTTTTTCTCCACTCCAGAAAGTGAATTAAATAACATTTGTAGGCCTTTATTGTTCAATCAAAAACGCCCGATTTTTGACGAAAGAGATAACCACCCCCCTTACGACATGCTTCAGAAACTAAAAAAATGGTCCGTTTTCAAATGTTGCCTCTTTGAACTACAATTCACATTTGTACGTGGAAAAGCACTTTTAAAGATCAAATGAGATGTTTAAAGTGATTTTCATGCTTCCAGGGGCCTTAAACACAAGATTTGAGGAATGGGTAAAAGTGAATGAAAATGGCCAATTTACTCACTCTGAGGCCTTAAAAAGTGTTTCTCCTCCACGGGAAGTGAATTAAATACCATTTGGAGGTCTTTATTGTTCAAGCGAAAACGCCTGATTTTTGATGAAAGAGATAACCACCCCCCCTTACGACATGCTTCTGAAACTGAAAAAATGGTTCATGTTCAAATGTTGCGTCTTTGAACCACAATTAACATTTGTACGTGGATAAACACTTTTAGAGCTAAAATTAGATGTTTAAAGTGATTTTCAAGCTTCCAGGGGCCCTAAACACGAGATTTGAGAAATGGGTAAACGTGAATGAAAATGGCCAATTTACTCACTCTGCGGCCTTAAAAAGTGTTTCTCCTCCACGGAAAGTGAATAAAATAACATTTGGATGCCTTTATTGTTCAATCAAAAACGCCCGTTTTTGGTGAAAAAGATAACCACCCCCCCTTACGACATGCTTCAGAAACAAAAAAAATGGTCCATTTTCAAATGTTGCGTCTTTGAACTACAATTCACATTTGTACGTGGATAATCACTTTTAGAGATAAAATTAGATGTTTAAAGTGATTTACAAGCTTCCAGGGGCCCTAAACACAAGATATGAGGAATGGGTAAATATGAATGAAAATGGCCAATTTATTCACTCTGAGGCCTTAAAAAGTTTTTCTCCACTCCAGAAAGTGAATTAAATAACATTTGTAGACCTTTATTGTTCAATCAAAAACGCCCGATTTTTGACGAAAGAGATAACCACCCCCCCTTACGACATGCTTCAGAAACAAAAAAAATGGTTCATTTTCAAATGTTGCATCTTTGAACGACAATCCACATTTGTACGTGGATAAACACTTTTTAGAGATAAAATTAGATGTTTAAAGTGATTTTCAAGCTTCCAGGGGCCCTAAACACAAGATTTGAGAAATGGGTAAAAGTGAATGAAAAAGGCCAATTTACTCACTCTGAGGCCTTAATAAGTGTTTCTCCTCCACGGGAAGTGAATTAAATACCATTTGGAGGCCTTTATTGTTCAAGCGAAAACGCCTGATTTTTGATGAAAGAGATAACCACCCCCCCTTACGACATGCTTCTGAAACTAAAAAAATGGTTCATTTTCAAATGTTGCGTCTTTTGAACTACAATTAACATTGTACGTGGATAATCGTTTTTAGAGATAAAATGAGATGTTTAAAGTGATTTTCAAGCTTCCAGGGGCCCTAAACACGAGATTTGAGAAATGGGTAACCGTGAATGAAAATGGCCAATTTACTCACTCTGCGGCCTTAAAAAGTGTTTCTCCTCCACGGAAAGTGAATAAAATAACATTTTGATGCCTTTATTGTTCAATCAAAAACGCCCGTTTTTTGGTGAAAAAGATAACCACCCCCCCTTACGACATGCTTCAGAAACGAAAAAAATGTTCCATTTTCAAATGTTGCGTCTTTGAACTACAATTCACATTTGTACGTGGATGATCACTTTTAGAGATAAAATTAGATGTTTAAAGTGATTTACAAGCTTCCAGGGGCCCTAAACACAAGATATGAGGAATGGGTAAATATGAATGAAAATGGCCAATTTATTCACTCTGAGGCCTTAAAAAGTTTTTCTCCACTCCAGAAAGTGAATTAAATAACATTTGTAGGCCTTTATTGTTCAATCAAAAACGCCCGATTTTTGACGAAAGAGATAACCACCCCCCCTTACGACATGCTTCAGAAACTAAAAAAATGGTCCGTTTTCAAATGTTGCCTCTTTGAACTACAATTCACATTTGTACGTGGAAAAGCACTTTTAAAGATCAAATGAGATGTTTAAAGTGATTTTCATGCTTCCAGGGGCCTTAAACACAAGATTTGAGGAATGGGTAACCGTGAATGAAAATGGCCAATTTACTCACTCTGCGGCCTTAAAAAGTGTTTCTCCTCCACGGAAAGTGAATAAAATAACATTTGGATGCCTTTATTGTTCAATCAAAAACGCCCGTTTTTTGGTGAAAAAGATAACCACCCCCCCTTACGACATGCTTCAGAAACGAAAAAAATGTTCCATTTTCAAATGTTGCGTCTTTGAACTATAATTCACATTTGTACGTGGATGATCACTTTTAGAGATAAAATTAGATGTTTAAAGTGATTTACAAGCTTCCAGGGGCCCTAAACACAAGATATGAGGAATGGGTAAATATGAATGAAAATGGCCAATTTATTCACTCTGAGGCCTTAAAAAGTTTTTCTCCACTCCAGAAAGTGAATTAAATAACATTTGTAGGCCTTTATTGTTCAATCAAAAACGCCCGAATTTTGACGAAAGAGATAACCACCCCCCCTTACGACATGCTTCAGAAACTAAAAAAATGGTCCGTTTTCAAATGTTGCCTCTTTGAACTACAATTCACATTTGTACGTGGAAAAGCACTTTTAAAGATCAAATGAGATGTTTAAAGTGATTTTCATGCTTCCAGGGGCCTTAAACACAAGATTTGAGGAATGGGTAAAAGTGAATGAAAATGGCCAATTTACTCACTCTGAGGCCTTAAAAAGTGTTTCTCCTCCACGGGAAGTGAATTAAATACCATTTGGAGGTCTTTATTGTTCAAGCGAAAACGCCTGATTTTTGATGAAAGAGATAACCACCCCCCCTTACGACATGCTTCTGAAACTGAAAAAATGGTTCATTTTCAAATGTTGCGTCTTTGAACCACAATTAACATTTGTACGTGGATAAACACTTTTAGAGCTAAAATTAGATGTTTAAAGTGATTTTCAAGCTTCCAGGGGCCCTAAACACGAGATTTGAGAAATGGGTAAACGTGAATGAAAATGGCCAATTTACTCACTCTGCGGCTTTAAAAAGTGTTTCTCCTCCACGGAAAGTGAATAAAATAACATTTGGATGCCTTTATTGTTCAATCAAAAACGCCCGTTTTTGGTGAAAAAGATAACCACCCCCCCCTTACGACATGCTTCAGAAACAAAAAAAATGGTCCATTTTCAAATGTTGCATCTTTGAACTACAATTCACATTTGTACGTGGATAATCACTTTTAGGGATAAAATTAGATGTTTAAAGTGATTTACAAGCTTCCAGGGGCCCTAAACACAAGATATGAGGAATGGGTAAATATGAATGAAAATGGCCAATTTATTCACTCTGAGGCCTTAAAAAGTTTTTATCCACTCCAGAAAGTGAATTAAATAACATTTGTAGACCTTTATTGTTCAATCAAAAACGCCCGATTTTTGACGAAAGAGATAACCACCCCCCCTTACGACATGCTTCAGAAACAAAAAAAATGGTTCATTTTGAAATGTTGCATCTTTGAACGACAATCCACATTTGTACGTGGATAAACACTTTTAGAGATAAAATTAGATGTTTAAAGTGATTTTCAAGCTTCCAGGGGCCCTAAACACAAGATTTGAGAAATGGGTAAAAGTGAATGAAAATGGCCAATTTACTCACTCTGAGGCCTTAAAAAGTGTTTCTCCTCAACGGGAAGTGAATTAAATAACATTTGTAGGCCTTTATTGTTCAAGCGAAAACGCCCGATTATTGACGAAAGAGATAACCACCCCCCCTTACGACATGCTTCAGAAACGAAAAAAATGGTCCGTTTTCAAATGTTGCGTCTTTGAATGACAATCCACATTTGTACGTGGATAATCACTTTTAGAGCTAAAATTAGATGTTTAAAGTGATTTTCAAGCTTCCAGGGGCCCTAAACACAAGATTTGAGAAATGGGAAAAAGTGAATGAAAATGGCCAATTTACTCACTCTGAGGCCTTAAAAAGTGTTTCTCCTCAACGGGAAGTGAATTAAATAACATTTGTAGGCCTTTATTGTTCAAGCGAAAACGCCCGATTATTGACGAAAGAGATAACCACCCCCCCTTACGACATGCTTCAGAAACGAAAAAAATGGTCCGTTTTCAAATGTTGCTTCTTTGAATGACAATCCACATTTGTACGTGGATAATCACTTTTAGAGCTAAAATTAGATGTTTAAAGTGATTTTCAAGCTTCCAGGGGCCCTAAACACAAGATTTGAGAAATGGGTAAAAGTGAATGAAAAAGGCCAATTTACTCACTCTGAGGCCTTAATAAGTGTTTCTCCTCCACGGGAAGTGAATTAAATACCATTTGGAGGCCTTTATTGTTCAAGCGAAAACGCCTGATTTTTGATGAAAGAGATAACCACCCCCCCTTACGACATGCTTCTGAAACTAAAAAAATGGTTCATTTTCAAATGTTGCGTCTTTTGAACTACAATTAACATTGTACGTGGATAATCACTTTTAGAGATAAAATGAGATGTTTAAAGTGATTTTCAAGCTTCCAGGGGCCCTAAACACGAGATTTGAGAAATGGGTAACCGTGAATGAAAATGGCCAATTTACTCACTCTGCGGCCTTAAAAAGTGTTTCTCCTCCACGGAAAGTGAATAAAATAACATTTGGATGCCTTTATTGTTCAATCAAAAACGCCCGTTTTTTGGTGAAAAAGATAACCACCCCCCCTTACGACATGCTTCAGAAACGAAAAAAATGTTCCATTTTCAAATGTTGCGTCTTTGAACTACAATTCACATTTGTACGTGGATGATCACTTTTAGAGATAAAATTAGATGTTTAAAGTGATTTACAAGCTTCTAGGGGCCCTAAACACAAGATATGAGGAATGGGTAAATATGAATGAAAATGGCCAATTTATTCACTCTGAGGCCTTAAAAAGTTTTTCTCCACTCCAGAAAGTGAATTAAATAACATTTGTAGGCCTTTATTGTTCAATCAAAAATGCCCGATTTTTGACGAAAGAGATAACCACCCCCCCTTACGACATGCTTCAGAAACTAAAAAAATGGTCCGTTTTCAAATGTTGCCTCTTTGAACTACAATTCACATTTGTACGTGGAAAAGCACTTTTAAAGATCAAATGAAATGTTTAAAGTGATTTTCATGCTTCCAGGGGCCTTAAACACAAGATTTGAGGAATGGGTAAAAGTGAATGAAAATGGCCAATTTACTCACTCTGAGGCCTTAAAAAGTGTTTCTCCTCCACGGGAAGTGAATTAAATACCATTTGGAGGTCTTTATTGTTCAAGCGAAAACGCCTGATTTTTGATGAAAGAGATAACCACCCCCCCTTACGACATGCTTCTGAAACTGAAAAAATGGTTAATTTTCAAATGTTGCGTCTTTGAACCACAATTAACATTTGTACGTGGATAAACACTTTTAGAGCTAAAATTAGATGTTTAAAGTGATTTTCAAGCTTCCAGGGGCCCTAAACACGAGATTTGAGAAATGGGTAAACGTGAATGAAAATGGCCAATTTACTCACTCTGCGGCCTTAAAAAGTGTTTCTCCTCCACGGAAAGTGAATAAAATAACATTTGGATGCCTTTATTGTTCAATCAAAAACGCCCGTTTTTGGTGAAAAAGATAACCACCCCCCCTTACGACATGCTTCAGAAACAAAAAAAATGGTCCATTTTCAAATGTTGCGTCTTTGAACTACAATTCACATTTGTACGTGGATAATCACTTTTAGAGATAAAATTAGATGTTTAAAGTGATTTACAAGCTTCCAGGGGCCCTAAACACAAGATATGAGGAATGGGTAAATATGAATGAAAATGGCCAATTTATTCACTCTGAGGCCTTAAAAAGTTTTTCTCCACTCCAGAAAGTGAATTAAATAACATTTGTAGACCTTTATTGTTCAATCAAAAACGCCCGATTTTTGACGAAAGAGATAACCACCCCCCCTTACGACATGCTTCAGAAACAAAAAAAATGGTTCATTTTCAAATGTTGCATCTTTGAACGACAATCCACATTTGTACGTGGATAAACACTTTTAGAGATAAAATTAGATGTTTAAATTGATTTTCAAGCTTCCAGGGGCCCTAAACACAAGATTTGAGAAATGGGTAAAAGTGAATGAAAATGGCCAATTTACTCACTCTGAGGCCTTAAAAAGTGTTTCTCCTCAACGGGAAGTGAATTAAATAACATTTGTAGGCCTTTATTGTTCAAGCGAAAACGCCCGATTATTGACGAAAGAGATAACCACCCCCCCTTACGACATGCTTCAGAAACGAAAAAAATGGTCCGTTTTCAAATGTTGCGTCTTTGAATGACAATCCACATTTGTACGTGGATAATCAATTTTAGAGCTAAAATTAGATGTTCAAAGTGATTTTCAAGCTTCCAGGGGCCCTAAACACAAGATTTGAGAAATGGGTAAAAGTGAATGAAAATGGACAATTTACTCACTCTGAGGCCTTAAAAAGTGTTTCTCCTCCACGGGAAGTGAATTAAATACCATTTGGAGGCCTTTATTGTTCAAGCGAAAACGCCCGTTTTTTGATGAAAGAGATAACCACCCCCCCTTACGACATGCTTCTGAAACTAAAAAAATGGTTCATTTTCAAATGTTGCGTCTTTTGAACTACAATTAACATTGTACGTGGATAATCACTTTTAGAGATAAAATGAGATGTTTAAAGTGATTTTCAAGCTTCCAGGGGCCCTAAACACGAGATTTGAAAAATGGGTAACCGTGAATGAAAATGGCCAATTTTTTCACTCTGCGGCCTTAAAAAGTGTTTCTCCTCCACGGAAAGTGAATAAAATAACATTTGGATGCCTTTATTGTTCAATCAGAAACGCCCGTTTTTTGGTGAAAAAGATAACCACCCCCCCTTACGACATGCTTCAGAAACGAAAAAAATGGTCCATTTTCAAATGTTGCGTCTTTGAACTACAATTCACATTTGTACGTGGATGATCACTTTTAGAGATAAAATTAGATGTTTAAAGTGATTTACAAGCTTCCAGGGGCCCTAAACACAAGATATGAGGAATGGGTAAATATGAATGAAAATGGCCAATTTATTCACTCTGAGGCCTTAAAAAGTTTTTCTCCACTCCAGAAAGTGAATTAAATAACATTTGTAGGCCTTTATTGTTCAATCAAAAACGCCCGATTTTTGACAAAAGAGATAACCACCCCCCCCTTACGACATGCTTCAGAAACTAAAAAAATGGTCCGTTTTTAAATGTAGCCTCTTTGAACTACAATTCACATTTGTACGTGGAAAAGCACTTTTAAAGATCAAATGAGATGTTTAAAGTGATTTTCATGCTTCCAGGGGCCTTAAACACAAGATTTGAGGAATGGGTAAAAGTGAATGAAAATGGCCAATTTACTCACTCTGAGGCCTTAAAAAGTGTTTCTCCTCCACGGGAAGTGAATTAAATAACATTTGTAGGCCTTTATTGTTCAAGCGAGAACGCCCGATTATTGACGAAAGAGATAACCACCCCCCCTTACGACATGCTTCAGAAACGTAAAAAATTGCCCGTTTTCAAATGTTGCGTCTTTGAATGACAATCCACATTTGTACGTGGATAATCACTTTTAGAGCTAAAATTAGATGTTTAAAGTGATTTTCAAGCTTCCAGGGGCCCTAAACACGAGATTTGAAAAATGGGTAACCGTGAATGAAAATGGCCAATTTTTTCACTCTGCGGCCTTAAAAAGTGTTTCTGCTCCACGGAAAGTGAATAAAATAACATTTGGATGCCTTTATTGTTCAATCAAAAACGCCTGTTTTTTGGTGAAAAAGATAACCACCCCCCCTTACACATGCTTCAGAAACGAAAAAAATGGTCCATTTTCAAATGTTGCGTCTTTGAACTACAATTCACATTTGTACGTAGATGATTACTTTTAGAGATAAAATTAGATGTTTAAAGTGATTTACAAGCTTTCAGGGGCCCTAAACACAAGATATGAGGAATGGGTAAATATGAATGAAAATGGCCAATTTACTCACTCTGAGGCCTTAAAAAGTGTTTCTCCTCAACGGGAAGTGAATTAAATAACATTTGTAGGCCTTTATTGTTCAAGCAAAAACGCCCGATTTTTGACGAAAGAGATAACCACCCCCCCTTACGACATGCTTCAGAAACGAAAAAAATGGTCCATTTTCAAATGTTGCGTCTTTGAACTACAATTCACATTTGTACGTGGAAAAGCACTTTTAAAGATCAAATGAGATGTTTAAAGTGATTTTCATGCTTCCAGGGGCCTTAAACACAAGATTTGAGGAATGGGTAAAAGTGAATGAAAATGGCCAATTTACTCACTCTGAGGCCTTAAAAAGTGTTTCTCCTCCACGGGAAGTGAATTAAATAACATTTGTAGGCCTTTATTGTTCAAGCGAAAACGCCCGATTATTGACGAAAGAGATAACCACCCCCCCTTACGACATGCTTCAGAAACGAAAAAAATGGTCCGTTTTCAAATGTTGCGTCTTTGAATGACAATCCACATTTGTACGTGGATAATCACTTTTAGAGCTAAAATTAGATGTTTAAAGTGATTTTCAAGCTTCCAGGGGCCCTAAACACAAGATTTGAGAAATGGGTAAAAGTGAATGAAAATGGCCAATTTACTCACTCTGAGACCTTAAAAAGTGTTTCTCCTCCACGGGAAGTGAATTAAATACCATTTGGAGGCCTTTATTGTTCAAGCAAAAACGCCTGATTTTTGATGAAAGAGATAACCACCCCCCTTACGACATGCTTCTGAAACTAAAAAAATGGTTCATTTTCAAATGTTGCGTCTTTTGAACTACAATTAACATTGTACATGGATAATCACTTTTAGAGATAAAATGAGATGTTTAAAGTGATTTTCAAGCTTCCAGGGGCCCTAAACACGAGATTTGAAAAATGGGTAACCGTGAATGAAAATGGCCAATTTTTTCACTCTGCGGCCTTAAAAAGTGTTTCTCCTCCACGGAAAGTGAATAAAATAACATTTGGATGCCTTTATTGTTCAATCAAAAACGCCCGTTTTTTGGTGAAAAAGATAACCACCCCCCCTTACGACATGCTTCAGAAACGAAAAAAATGGTCCATTTTCAAATGTTGCGTCTTTGAACTACAATTCACATTTGTACGTGGAAAAGCACTTTTAAAGATCAAATGAGATGTTTAAAGTGATTTTCATGCTTCCAGGGGCCTTAAACACAAGATTTGAGGAATGGGTAAAAGTGAATGAAAATGGCCAATTTACTCACTCTGAGGCCTTAAAAAGTGTTTCTCCTCCACGGGAAGTGAATTAAATAACATTTGTAGGCCTTTATTGTTCAAGCGAAAACGCCCGATTATTGACGAAAGAGATAACCACCCCCCCTTACGACATGCTTCAGAAACGAAAAAAATGGTCCGTTTTCAAATGTTGCGTCTTTGAATGACAATCCACATTTGTACGTGGATAATCACTTTTAGAGCTAAAATTAGATGTTTAAAGTGATTTTCAAGCTTCCAGGGGCCCTAAACACAAGATTTGAGAAATGGGTAAAAGTGAATGAAAATGGCCAATTTACTCACTCTGAGACCTTAAAAAGTGTTTCTCCTCCACGGGAAGTGAATTAAATACCATTTGGAGGCCTTTATTGTTCAAGCAAAAACGCCTGATTTTTGATGAAAGAGATAACCACCCCCCCTTACGACATGCTTCTGAAACTAAAAAAATGGTTCATTTTCAAATGTTGCGTCTTTTGAACTACAATTAACATTGTACATGGATAATCACTTTTAGAGATAAAATGAGATGTTTAAAGTGATTTTCAAGCTTCCAGGGGCCCTAAACACGAGATTTGAAAAATGGGTAACCGTGAATGAAAATGGCAAATTTTTTCACTCTGCGGCCTTAAAAAGTGTTTCTCCTCCACGGAAAGTGAATAAAATAACATTTGGATGCCTTTATTGTTCAATCAAAAACGCCCGTTTTTTGGTGAAAAAGATAACCACCCCCCCTTACGACATGCTTCAGAAACGAAAAAAATGGTCCATTTTCAAATGTTGCGTCTTTGAACTACAATTCACATTTGTACGTGGATGATCACTTTTAGAGATAAAATTAGATGTTTAAAGGGATTTACAAGCTTCCAGGGGCCCTAAACACAAGATATGAGGAATGGGTAAATATGAATGAAAATGGCCAATTTATTCACTCTGAGGCCTTAAAAAGTTTTTCTCCACTCCAGAAAATGAATTAAATAACATTTGTAGACCTTTATTGTTCAATCAAAAACGCCCGATTTTTGACGAAAGAGATAACCACCCCCCCTTACGACATGCTTCAGAAACAAAAAAATGGTTCTTTTTCAAATGTTGCATCTTTGAACGACAATCCACATTTGTACGTGGATAAACACTTTTAGAGATAAAATGAGATGTTTAAAGTGATTTTCAAGCTTCCAGGGGCCCTAAACACAAGATTTGAGAAATGGGAAAAAGTGAATGAAAATGGCCAATTTACTCACTCTGAGGCCTTAAAAAGTGTTTCTCCTCAACGGGAAGTGAATTAAATAACATTTGTAGGCCTTTATTGTTCAAGCGAAAACGCCCGATTATTGACGAAAGAGATAACCACCCCCCCTTACGACATGCTTCAGAAACGAAAAAAATGGTCCGTTTTCAAATGTTGCGTCTTTGAATGACAATCCACATTTGTACGTGGATAATCACTTTTAGAGCTAAAATTAGATGTTTAAAGTGATTTTCAAGGTTCCAGGGGCCCTAAACACAAGATTTGAGAAATGGGTAAAAGTGAATAAAAATGGCCAATTTACTCACTCTGAGGCCTTAATAAGTGTTTCTCCTCCACGGGAAGTGAATTAAATACCATTTGGAGGCCTTTATTGTTCAAGCGAAAACGCCTGATTTTTGATGAAAGAGATAACCACCCCCCCTTACGACATGCTTCTGAAACTAAAAAAATGGTTCATTTTCAAATGTTGCGTCTTTTGAACTACAATTAACATTGTACGCGGATAATCACTTTTAGAGATAAAATGAGATGTTTAAAGTGATTTTCAAGCTTCCAGGGGCCCTAAACACGAGATTTGAGAAATGGGTAACCGTGAATGAAAATGGCCAATTTACTCACTCTGCGGCCTTAAAAAGTGTATCTCCTCCACGGAAAGTGAATAAAATAACATTTGGATGCCTTTATTGTTCAATCAAAAACGCCCGTTTTTTGGTGAAAAAGATAACCACCCCCCCTTACGACATGCTTCAGAAACGAAAAAAATGTTCCATTTTCAAATGTTGCGTCTTTGAACTACAATTCACATTTGTACGTGGATGATCACTTTTAGAGATAAAATTAGATGTTTAAAGTGATTTTCAAGCTTCCAGGGGCCCTAAACACAAGATATGAGGAATGGGTAAATATGAATGAAAATGGCCAATTTATTCACTCTGAGGCCTTAAAAAGTTTTTCTCCACTCCAGAAAGTGAATTAAATAACATTTGTAGGCCTTTATTGTTCAATCAAAAACGCCCGATTTTTGACGAAAGAGATAACCACCCCCCCTTACGACATGCTTCAGAAACTAAAAAAATGGTCCGTTTTCAAATGTTGCCTCTTTGAACTACAATTCACATTTTGTACGTGGAAAAGCACTTTTAAAGATCAAATGAGATGTTTAAAGTGATTTTCATGCTTCCAGGGGCCTTAAACACAAGATTTGAGGAATGGGTAAAAGTGAATGAAAATGGCCAATTTACTCACTCTGAGGCCTTAAAAAGTGTTTCTCCTCCACGGGAAGTGAATTAAATAACATTTGTAGGCCTTTATTGTTCAAGCGAGAACGCCCGATTATTGACGAAAGAGATAACCACCCCCCCTTACGACATGCTTCAGAAACGTAAAAAATTGCCCGTTTTCAAATGTTGCGTCTTTGAATGACAATCCACATTTGTACGTGGATAATCACTTTTAGAGCTAAAATTAGATGTTTAAAGTGATTTTCAAGCTTCCAGGGGCCCTAAACACAAGATTTGAGAAATGGGTAAAAGTGAATGAAAATGGCCAATTTACTCACTCTGAGACCTTAAAAAGTGTTTCTCCTCCACGGGAAGTGAATTAAATACCATTTGGAGGCCTTTATTGTTCAAGCAAAAACGCCTGATTTTTGATGAAAGAGATAACCACCCCCCCTTACGACATGCTTCTGAAACTAAAAAAATGGTTCATTTTCAAATGTTGCGTCTTTTGAACTACAATTAACATTGTACATGGATAATCACTTTTAGAGATAAAATGAGATGTTTAAAGTGATTTTCAAGCTTCCAGGGGCCCTAAACACGAGATTTGAAAAATGGGTAACCGTGAATGAAAATGGCCAATTTTTTCACTCTGCGGCCTTAAAAAGTGTTTCTCCTCCACGGAAAGTGAATAAAATAACATTTGGATGCCTTTATTGTTCAATCAAAAACGCCCGTTTTTTGGTGAAAAAGATAACCACCCCCCCTTACGACATGCTTCAGAAACGAAAAAAATGGTCCATTTTCAAATGTTGCGTCTTTGAACTACAATTCACATTTGTACGTGGATGATCACTTTTAGAGATAAAATTAGATGTTTAAAGTGATTTACAAGCTTCCAGGGGCCCTAAACACAAGATATGAGGAATGGGTAAATATGAATGAAAATGGCCAATTTATTCACTCTGAGGCCTTAAAAAGTTTTTCTCCACTCCAGAAAATGAATTAAATAACATTTGTAGACCTTTATTGTTCAATCAAAAACGCCCGATTTTTGACGAAAGAGATAACCACCCCCCTTACGACATGCTTCAGAAACAAAAAAAATGGTTCTTTTTCAAATGTTGCATCTTTGAACGACAATCCACATTTGTACGTGGATAAACACTTTTAGAGATAAAATGAGATGTTTAAAGTGATTTTCAAGCTTCCAGGGGCCCTAAACACAAGATTTGAGAAATGGGAAAAAGTGAATGAAAATGGCCAATTTACTCACTCTGAGGCCTTAAAAAGTGTTTCTCCTCAACGGGAAGTGAATTAAATAACATTTGTAGGCCTTTATTGTTCAAGCGAAAACGCCCGATTATTGACGAAAGAGATAACCACCCCCCCTTACGACATGCTTCAGAAACGAAAAAAATGGTCCGTTTTCAAATGTTGCGTCTTTGAATGACAATCCACATTTGTACGTGGATAATCACTTTTAGAGCTAAAATTAGATGTTTAAAGTGATTTTCAAGGTTCCAGGGGCCCTAAACACAAGATTTGAGAAATGGGTAAAAGTGAATAAAAATGGCCAATTTACTCACTCTGAGGCCTTAATAAGTGTTTCTACTCCACGGGAAGTGAATTAAATACCATTTGGAGGTCTTTATTGTTCAAGCGAAAACGCCTGATTTTTGATGAAAGAGATAACCACCCCCCCTTACGACATGCTTCTGAAACTGAAAAAATGGTTCATTTTCAAATGTTATGTCTTTGAACCACAATTAACATTTGTACGTGGATAAACACTTTTAGAGCTAAAATTAGATGTTTAAAGTGATTTTCAAGCTTCCAGGGGCCCTAAACACGAGATTTGAGAAATGGGTAAACGTGAATGAAAATGGCCAATTTACTCACTCTGCGGCCTTAAAAAGTGTTTCTCCTCCACAGAAAGTGAATAAAATAACATTTGGATGCCTTTATTGTTCAATCAAAAACGCCCGTTTTTGGTGAAAAAGATAACCACCCCCCCTTACGACATGCTTCAGAAACAAAAAAAATGGTCCATTTTCAAATGTTGCGTCTTTGAACTACAATTCACATTTGTACGTGGATAATCACTTTTAGAGATAAAATTAGATGTTTAAAGTGATTTACAAGCTTCCAGGGGCCATAAACACAAGATATGAGGAATGGGTAAATATGAATGAAAATGGCCAATTTATTCACTCTGAGGCCTTAAAAAGTTTTTCTCCACTCCAGAAAGTGAATTAAATAACATTTGTAGACCTGTATTGTTCAATCAAAAACGCCCGATTTTTGACGAAAGAGATAACCACCCCCCCTTACGACATGCTTCAGAAACAAAAAAAATGGTTCATTTTCAAATGTTGCATCTTTGAACGACAATCCACATTTGTACGTGGATAAACACTTTTAGAGATAAAATTAGATGTTTAAAGTGATTTTCAAGCTTCCAGGGGCCCTAAGCACAAGATTTGAGAAATGGGTAAAAGTGAATGAAAATGGCCAATTTACTCACTCTGAGGCCTTAAAAAGTGTTTCTCCTCAACGGGAAGTGAATTAAATAACATTTGTAGGCCTTTATTGTTCAAGCGAGAACGCCCGATTATTGACGAAAGAGATAACCACCCCCCCTTACGACATGCTTCAGAAACGTAAAAAATGGCCCGTTTTCAAATGTTGCGTCTTTGACTGACAATCCACATTTGTACGTGGATAATCACTTTTAGAGCTAAAATTAGATGTTTAAAGTGATTTTCAAGCTTCCAGGGGCCCTAAACACGAGATTTGAAAAATGGGTAACCGTGAATGAAAATGGCCAATTTTTTCACTCTGCGGCCTTAAAAAGTGTTTCTCCTCCACGGAAAGTGAATAAAATATCATTTGGATGCCTTTATTGTTCAATCAAAAACGCCCGTTTTTTGGTGAAAAAGATAACCCCCCCCCTTACGACATGCTTCAGAAACAAAAAAAATGTTCCATTTTCAAATGTTGCGTCTTTGAACTACAATTCACATTTGTACGTGGATGATCACTTTTAGAGATAAAATTAGATGTTTAAAGTGATGTACAAGCTTCCAGGGGCCCTAAACACAAGATATGAGGAATGGGTAAAAGTGAATGAAAATGGCCAATTTACTCACTCTGAGGCCTTAAAAAGTGTTTCTCCTCCACGGGAAGTGAATTAAATAACATTTGTAGGCCTTTATTGTCCAAGCGAAAACGCCCGATTATTGACGAAAGAGATAACCACCCCCCTTACGACGTGCTTCAGAAACGTAAAAAATGGCCCGTTTTCAAATGTTGCGTCTTTGAATGACAATCCACATTTGTACGTGGATAATCACTTTTAGAGCTAAAATTAGATGTTTAAAGTGATTTTCAAGCTTCCAGGGGCCCTAAACACAAGATTTGAGAAATGTGTAAAAGGGAATGAAAATGGCCAATTTACTCACTCTGAGGCCTTAAAAAGTGTTTCTCCTCCACGGAAAGTGAATAAAATAACATTTGGATGCCTTTATTGTTCAATCAAAAACGCCCGTTTTTTGGTGAAAAAGATAACCACCCCCCCTTACGACATGCTTCAGAAACAAAAAAAATGTTCCATTTTCAAATGTTGCGTCTTTGAATGACAATCCACATTTGTACGTGGATAATCACTTTTAGAGCTAAAATTAGATGTTTAAAGTGATTTTCAAGCTTCCAGGGGCCCTAAACACAAGATTTGAGAAATGGGTAAAAGTGAATGAAAATGGCCAATTTACTCACTCTGAGGCCTTAAAAAGTGTTTCTCCTCAACGGGAAGTGAATTAAATAACATTTGTAGGCCTTTATTGTTCAAGCGAAAACGCCCGATTATTGACGAAAGAGATAACCACCCCCCCTTACGACATGCTTGAGAAACTAAAAAAATGGTCCATTTTCAAATGTTGCGTCTTTGAATGACAATCCACATTTGTATGTGGATAATCACTTTTAGAGCTAAAATTAGATGTTTAAAGTGATTTTCAAGCTTCCAGGGGCCCTAAACACAAGATTTGAGAAATGGGTAAAAGTGAATGAAAATGGCCAATTTACTCACTCTGAGGCCTTAAAAAGTGTTTCTCCTCCACGGGAAGTGAATTAAATACCATTTGGAGGCCTTTATTGTTCAAGCAAAAACGCCTGATTTTTGATGAAAGAGATAACCACCCCCCCTTACGACATGCTTCTGAAACAAAAATGGTTCATTTTCAAATGTTGCGTCTTTTGAACTACAATTAACATTGTACATGGACAATCACTTTTAGAGATAAAATGAGATGTTTAAAGTGATTTTCAAGCTTCCAGGGGCCCTAAACACGAGATTTGAAAAATGGGTAACCGTGAATGAAAATGGCCAATTTTTTCACTCTGCGGCCTTAAAAAGTGTTTCTCCTCCACGGAAAGTGAATAAAATACCATTTGGATGCCTTTATTGTTCAATCAAAAACGCCCGTTTTTTGGTGAAAAAGATAACCACCCCCCCTTACGACATGCTTCAGAAACGAAAAAAATGGTCCATTTTCAAATGTTGCGTCTTTGAACTACAATTCACATTTGTACGTGGATGATCACTTTTAGAGATAAAATTAGATGTTTAAAGTGATTTACAAGCTTCCAGGGGCCCTAAACACAAGATATGAGGAATGGGTAAATATGAATGAAAATGGCCAATTTATTCACTCTGAGGCCTTAAAAAGTTTTTCTCCACTCCAGAAAGTGAATTAAATAACATTTGTGGGCCTTTATTGTTCAATCAAAAACGCCCGATTTTTGACGAAAGAGATAACCACCCCCCCTTACGACATGCTTCAGAAACGAAAAAAATGTTCCATTTTCAAATGTTGCGTCTTTGAACTACTATTCACATTTGTACGTGGACGATCACTTTTAGAGATAAAATTAGATGTTTAAAGTGATTTACAAGCTTCCAGGGGCCCTAAACACAAGATATGAGGAATGGGTAAATATGAATGAAAATGGCCAATTTATTCACTCTGAGGCCTTAAAAAGTTTTTCTCCACTCCAGAAAGTGAATTAAATAACATTTGTAGGCCTTTATTGTTCAATCAAAAACGCCCGATTTTTGACGAAAGAGATAACCACCCCCCCTTACGACATGCTTCAGAAACTAAAAAAATGGTCCGTTTTCAAATGTTGCCTCTTTGAACTACAATTCACATTTTGTACGTGGAAAAGCACTTTTAAAGATCAAATGAGATGTTTAAAGTGATTTTCATACTTCCAGGGGCCTTAAACACAAGATTTGAGGAATGGGTAAAAGTGAATGAAAATGGCCAATTTACTCACTCTGAGGCCTTAAAAAGTGTTTCTCCTCCACGGGAAGTGAATTAAATACCATTTGGAGGTCTTTATTGTTCAAGCGAAAACGCCTGATTTTTGATGAAAGAGATAACCACCCCCCCTTACGACATGCTTCTGAAACTGAAAAAATGGTTCATTTTCAAATGTTATGTCTTTGAACCACAATTAACATTTGTACGTGGATAAACACTTTTAGAGCTAAAATTAGATGTTTAAAGTGATTTTCAAGCTTCCAGGGGCCCTAAACACGAGATTTGAGAAATGGGTAAACGTGAATGAAAATGGCCAATTTACTCACTCTGCGGCCTTAAAAAGTGTTTCTCCTCCACAGAAAGTGAATAAAATAACATTTGGATGCCTTTATTGTTCAATCAAAAACGCCCGTTTTTGGTGAAAAAGATAACCACCCCCCCTTACGACATGCTTCAGAAACAAAAAAAATGGTCCATTTTCAAATGTTGCGTCTTTGAACTACAATTCACATTTGTACGTGGATAATCACTTTTAGAGATAAAATTAGATGTTTAAAGTGATTTACAAGCTTCCAGGGGCCATAAACACAAGATATGAGGAATGGGTAAATATGAATGAAAATGGCCAATTTATTCACTCTGAGGCCTTAAAAAGTTTTTCTCCACTCCAGAAAGTGAATTAAATAACATTTGTAGACCTGTATTGTTCAATCAAAAACGCCCGATTTTTGACGAAAGAGATAACCACCCCCCCTTACGACATGCTTCAGAAACAAAAAAAATGGTTCATTTTCAAATGTTGCATCTTTGAACGACAATCCACATTTGTACGTGGATAAACACTTTTAGAGATAAAATTAGATGTTTAAAGTGATTTTCAAGCTTCCAGGGGCCCTAAGCACAAGATTTGAGAAATGGGTAAAAGTGAATGAAAATGGCCAATTTACTCACTCTGAGGCCTTAAAAAGTGTTTCTCCTCAACGGGAAGTGAATTAAATAACATTTGTAGGCCTTTATTGTTCAAGCGAGAACGCCCGATTATTGACGAAAGAGATAACCACCCCCCCTTACGACATGCTTCAGAAACGTAAAAAATGGCCCGTTTTCAAATGTTGCGTCTTTGACTGACAATCCACATTTGTACGTGGATAATCACTTTTAGAGCTAAAATTAGATGTTTAAAGTGATTTTCAAGCTTCCAGGGGCCCTAAACACGAGATTTGAAAAATGGGTAACCGTGAATGAAAATGGCCAATTTTTTCACTCTGCGGCCTTAAAAAGTGTTTCTCCTCCACGGAAAGTGAATAAAATATCATTTGGATGCCTTTATTGTTCAATCAAAAACGCCCGTTTTTTGGTGAAAAAGATAACCCCCCCTTACGACATGCTTCAGAAACAAAAAAAATGTTCCATTTTCAAATGTTGCGTCTTTGAACTACAATTCACATTTGTACGTGGATGATCACTTTTAGAGATAAAATTAGATGTTTAAAGTGATGTACAAGCTTCCAGGGGCCCTAAACACAAGATATGAGGAATGGGTAAAAGTGAATGAAAATGGCCAATTTACTCACTCTGAGGCCTTAAAAAGTGTTTCTCCTCCACGGGAAGTGAATTAAATAACATTTGTAGGCCTTTATTGTCCAAGCGAAAACGCCCGATTATTGACGAAAGAGATAACCACCCCCCCTTACGACGTGCTTCAGAAACGTAAAAAATGGCCCGTTTTCAAATGTTGCGTCTTTGAATGACAATCCACATTTGTACGTGGATAATCACTTTTAGAGCTAAAATTAGATGTTTAAAGTGATTTTCAAGCTTCCAGGGGCCCTAAACACAAGATTTGAGAAATGTGTAAAAGTGAATGAAAATGGCCAATTTACTCACTCTGAGGCCTTAAAAAGTGTTTCTCCTCCACGGAAAGTGAATAAAATAACATTTGGATGCCTTTATTGTTCAATCAAAAACGCCCGTTTTTTGGTGAAAAAGATAACCACCCCCCCTTACGACATGCTTCAGAAACAAAAAAAATGTTCCATTTTCAAATGTTGCGTCTTTGAATGACAATCCACATTTGTACGTGGATAATCACTTTTAGAGCTAAAATTAGATGTTTAAAGTGATTTTCAAGCTTCCAGGGGCCCTAAACACAAGATTTGAGAAATGGGTAAAAGTGAATGAAAATGGCCAATTTACTCACTCTGAGGCCTTAAAAAGTGTTTCTCCTCAACGGGAAGTGAATTAAATAACATTTGTAGGCCTTTATTGTTCAAGCGAAAACGCCCGATTATTGACGAAAGAGATAACCACCCCCCCTTACGACATGCTTGAGAAACTAAAAAAATGGTCCATTTTCAAATGTTGCGTCTTTGAATGACAATCCACATTTGTATGTGGATAATCACTTTTAGAGCTAAAATTAGATGTTTAAAGTGATTTTCAAGCTTCCAGGGGCCCTAAACACAAGATTTGAGAAATGGGTAAAAGTGAATGAAAATGGCCAATTTACTCACTCTGAGGCCTTAAAAAGTGTTTCTCCTCCACGGGAAGTGAATTAAATACCATTTGGAGGCCTTTATTGTTCAAGCAAAAACGCCTGATTTTTGATGAAAGAGATAACCACCCCCCCTTACGACATGCTTCTGAAACAAAAATGGTTCATTTTCAAATGTTGCGTCTTTTGAACTACAATTAACATTGTACATGGACAATCACTTTTAGAGATAAAATGAGATGTTTAAAGTGATTTTCAAGCTTCCAGGGGCCCTAAACACGAGATTTGAAAAATGGGTAACCGTGAATGAAAATGGCCAATTTTTTCACTCTGCGGCCTTAAAAAGTGTTTCTCCTCCACGGAAAGTGAATAAAATACCATTTGGATGCCTTTATTGTTCAATCAAAAACGCCCGTTTTTTGGTGAAAAAGATAACCACCCCCCCTTACGACATGCTTCAGAAACGAAAAAAATGGTCCATTTTCAAATGTTGCGTCTTTGAACTACAATTCACATTTGTACGTGGATGATCACTTTTAGAGATAAAATTAGATGTTTAAAGTGATTTACAAGCTTCCAGGGGCCCTAAACACAAGATATGAGGAATGGGTAAATATGAATGAAAATGGCCAATTTATTCACTCTGAGGCCTTAAAAAGTTTTTCTCCACTCCAGAAAGTGAATTAAATAACATTTGTGGGCCTTTATTGTTCAATCAAAAACGCCCGATTTTTGACGAAAGAGATAACCACCCCCCCTTACGACATGCTTCAGAAACGAAAAAAATGTTCCATTTTCAAATGTTGCGTCTTTGAACTACTATTCACATTTGTACGTGGACGATCACTTTTAGAGATAAAATTAGATGTTTAAAGTGATTTACAAGCTTCCAGGGGCCCTAAACACAAGATATGAGGAATGGGTAAATATGAATGAAAATGGCCAATTTATTCACTCTGAGGCCTTAAAAAGTTTTTCTCCATTCCAGAAAGTGAATTAAATAACATTTGTAGACCTTTATTGTTCAATTAAAAACGCCCGATTTTTGACGAAAGAGATAACCACCCCCCCTTACGACATGCTTCAGAAACAAAAAAAATGGTTCTTTTTCAAATGTTGCATCTTTGAACGACAATCCACATTTGTACGTGGATAAACACTTTTAGAGATAAAATGAGATGTTTAAAGTGATTTTCAAGCTTCCAGGGGCCCTAAACACAAGATTTGAGAAATGGGAAAAAGTGAATGAAAATGGCCAATTTACTCACTCTGAGGCCTTAAAAAGTGTTTCTCCTCCACGGGAAGTGAATTAAATACCATTTGGAGGTCTTTATTGTTCAAGCGAAAACGCCTGATTTTTGATGAAAGAGATAACCACCCCCCCTTACGACATGCTTCTGAAACTGAAAAAATGGTTCATTTTCAAATGTTGCGTCTTTGAACCACAATTAACATTTGTACGTGGATAAACACTTTTAGAGCTAAAATTAGATGTTTAAAGTGATTTTCAAGCTTCCAGGGGCCCTAAACACGAGATTTTAGAAATGGGTAAACGTGAATGAAAATGGCCAATTTACTCACTCTGCGGCCTTAAAAAGTGTTTCTCCTCCACAGAAAGTGAATAAAATAACATTTGGATGCCTTTATTGTTCAATCAAAAACGCCCGTTTTTGGTGAAAAAGATAACCACCCCCCCTTACAACATGCTTCAGAAACAAAAAAAATGGTCCATTTTCAAATGTTGCGTCTTTGAACTACAATTCACATTTGTACGTGGATAATCACTTTTAGAGATAAAATTAGATGTTTAAAGTGATTTACATGCTTCCAGGGGCCATAAACACAAGATATGAGGAATGGGTAAATATGAATGAAAATGGCCAATTTATTCACTCTGAGGCCTTAAAAAGTTTTTCTCCACTCCAGAAAGTGAATTAAATAACATTTGTAGACCTGTATTGTTCAATCAAAAACGCCCGATTTTTGACGAAAGAGATAACCACCCCCCCTTACGACATGCTTCAGAAACAAAAAAAATGGTTCATTTTCAAATGTTGCATCTTTGAACGACAATCCACATTTGTACGTGGATAAACACTTTTAGAGATAAAATTAGATGTTTAAAGTGATTTTCAAGCTTCCAGGGGCCCTAAACACAAGATTTGAGAAATGTTTAAAAGTGAATGAAAATGGCCAATTTACTCACTCTGAGGCCTTAAAAAGTGTTTCTCCTCAACGGGAAGTGAATTAAATAACATTTGTAGGCCTTTATTGTTCAAGCGAGAACGCCCGATTATTGACGAAAGAGATAACCACCCCCCCTTACGACATGCTTCAGAAACGTAAAAAATGGCCCGTTTTCAAATGTTGCGTCTTTGACTGACAATCCACATTTGTACGTGGATAATCACTTTTACAGCTAAAATTAGATGTTTAAAGTGATTTTCAAGCTTCCAGGGGCCCTAAACACGAGATTTGAAAAATGGGTAACCGTGAATGAAAATGGCCAATTTTTTCACTCTGCGGCCTTAAAAAGTGTTTCTCCTCCACGGAGAGTGAATAAAATATCATTTGGATGCCTTTATTGTTCAATCAAAAACGCCCGTTTTTTGGTGAAAAAGATAACCACCCCCCCTTACGACATGCTTCAGAAACGAAAAAAATGGTCCATTTTCAAATGTTGCGTCTTTGAACTACAATTCACATTTGTACGTGGATGATCACTTTTAGAGATAAAATTAGATGTTTAAAGTGATTTACAAGCTTCCAGGGGCCCTAAACACAAGATATGAGGAATGGGTAAAAGTGAATGAAAATGGCCAATTTACTCACTCTGAGGCCTTAAAAAGTGTTTCTCCTCCACGGGAAGTGAATTAAATAACATTTGTAGGCCTTTATTGTCCAAGCGAAAACGCCCGATTATTGACGAAAGAGATAACCACCCCCCCTTACGACGTGCTTCAGAAACGTAAAAAATGGCCCGTTTTCAAATGTTGCGTCCTTGAATGACAATCCACATTTGTACGTGGATAATCACTTTTAGAGCTAAAATTAGATGTTTAAA
This sequence comes from Triturus cristatus, assembly GCF_964204655.1. Classification (NCBI taxonomy): domain Eukaryota; kingdom Metazoa; phylum Chordata; class Amphibia; order Caudata; family Salamandridae; genus Triturus; species Triturus cristatus. The sequence goes on along the minus strand of NC_140587.1, from coordinate 930,690,927 downwards.
GTGATTTTCAAGCTTCCAGGGGCCCTAAACACAAGATTTGAGAAATGTGTAAAAGTGAATGAAAATGGCCAATTTACTCACTCTGAGGCCTTAAAAAGTGTTTCTCCTCCACGGAAAGTGAATAAAATAACATTTGGATGCCTTTATTGTTCAATCAAAAACGCCCGTTTTTTGGTGAAAAAGATAACCACCCCCCCCTTACGACATGCTTCAGAAACAAAAAAAATGTTCCATTTTCAAATGTTGCGTCTTTGAATGACAATCCACATTTGTACGTGGATAATCACTTTTAGAGCTAAAATTAGATGTTTAAAGTGATTTTCAAGCTTCCAGGGGCCCTAAACACAAGATTTGAGAAATGGGTAAAAGTGAATGAAAATGGCCAATTTACTCACTCTGAGGCCTTAAAAAGTGTTTCTCCTCAACAGGAAGTGAATTAAATAACATTTGTAGGCCTTTATTGTTCAAGCGAAAACGCCCGATTATTGACGAAAGAGATAACCACCCCCCCTTACGACATGCTTGAGAAACTAAAAAAATGGTCCGTTTTCAAATGTTGCGTCTTTGAATGACAATCCACATTTGTACGTGGATAATCACTTTTAGAGCTAAAATTAGATGTTTAAAGTGATTTTCAAGCTTCCAGGGGCCCTAAACACAAGATTTGAGAAATGGGTAAAAGTGAATGAAAATGGCCAATTTACTCACTCTGAGGCCTTAAAAAGTGTTTCTCCTCCACGGGAAGTGAATTAAATACCATTTGGAGGCCTTTATTGTTCAAGCAAAAACGCCTGATTTTTGATGAAAGAGATAACCACCCCCCCTTACGACATGCTTCTGAAACAAAAATGGTTCATTTTCAAATGTTGCGTCTTTTGAACTACAATTAACATTGTACATGGATAATCACTTTTAGAGATAAAACGAGATGTTTAAAGTGATTTTCAAGCTTCCAGGGGCCCTAAACACGAGATTTGAAAAATGGGTAACCGTGAATGAAAATGGCCAATTTTTTCACTCTGCGGCCTTAAAAAGTGTTTCTCCTCCACGGAAAGTGAATAAAATACCATTTGGATGCCTTTATTGTTCAATCAAAAACGCCCGTTTTTTGGTGAAAAAGATAACCACCCCCCCTTACGACATGCTTCAGAAACGAAAAAAATGGTCCATTTTCAAATGTTGCGTCTTTGAACTACAATTCACATTTGTACGTGGATGATCACTTTTAGCGATAAAATTAGATGTTTAAAGTGATTTACAAGCTTCCAGGGGCCCTAAACACAAGGTATGAGGAATGGGTAAATATGAATGAAAATGGCCAATTTATTCACTCTGAGGCCTTAAAAAGTTTTTCTCCATTCCAGAAAGTGAATTAAATAACATTTGTAGACCTTTATTGTTCAATTAAAAACGCCCGATTTTTGACGAAAGAGATAACCACCCCCCCTTACGACATGCTTCAGAAACAAAAAAATGGTTCATTTTCAAATGTTGCATCTTTGAACGACAATCCACATTTGTACGTGGATAAACACTTTTAGAGATAAAATTAGATGTTTAAATTGATTTTCAAGCTTCCAGGGGCCCTAAACACAAGATTTGAGAAATGGGTAAAAGTGAATGAAAATGGCCAATTTACTCACTCTGAGGCCTTAAAAAGTGTTTCTCCTCAACGGGAAGTGAATTAAATAACATTTGTAGGCCTTTATTGTTCAAGCGAAAACGCCCGATTATTGACGAAAGAGATAACCACCCCCCCTTATGACATGCTTCAGAAACGAAAAAAATGGTCCGTTTTCAAATGTTGCGTCTTTGAATGACAATCCACATTTGTACGTGGATAATCACTTTTAGAGCTAAAATTAGATGTTTAAAGTGATTTTCAAGCTTCCAGGGGCCCTAAACACAAGATTTGAGAAATGGGTAAAAGTGAATGAAAATGGCCAATTTACTCACTCTGAGGCCTTAATAAGTGTTTCTCCTCCACGGGAAGTGAATTAAATACCATTTGGAGGCCTTTATTGTTCAAGCGAAAATGCCTGATTTTTGATGAAAGAGATAACCACCCCCCCTTACGACATGCTTTTGAAACTAAAAAAATGGTTCATTTTCAAATGTTGCGTCTTTTGAACTACAATTAACATTGTACGTGGATAATCACTTTTAGAGATAAAATGAGATGTTTAAAGTGATTTTCAAGCTTCCAGGGGCCCTAAACACGAGATTTGAAAAATGGGTAACCGTGAATGAAAATGGCCAATTTTTTCACTCTGCGGCCTTAAAAAGTGTTTCTCCCCCACGGAAAGTGAATAAAATACCATTTGGATGCCTTTATTGTTCAATCAAAAACGCCCGTTTTTTGGTGAAAAAGATAACCACCCCCCCTTACGACATGCTTCAGAAACGAAAAAAATGGTCCATTTTCAAATGTTGCGTCTTTGAACTACAATTCACATTTGTACGTGGATAATCACTTTTAGAGATAAAATTAGATGTTTAAAGTGATTTACAAGCTTCCAGGGGCCCTAAACACAAGATATGAGGAATGGGTAAATATGAATGAAAATGGCCAATTTATTCACTCTGAGGCCTTAAAAAGTTTTTCTCCACTCCAGAAAGTGAATTAAATAACATTTGTAGACCTTTATTGTTCAATCAAAAACGCCCGATTTTTGACGAAAGAGATAACCACCCCCCCTTACGACATGCTTCAGAAACAAAAAAATGGTTCATTTTCAAATGTTGCATCTTTGAACGACAATCCACATTTGTACGTGGATAAACACTTTTAGAGATAAAATTAGATGTTTAAATTGATTTTCAAGCTTCCAGGGGCCCTAAACACAAGATTTGAGAAATGGGTAAAAGTGAATGAAAATGGCCAATTTACTCACTCTGAGGCCTTAAAAAGTGTTTCTCCTCAACGGGAAGTGAATTAAATAACATTTGTAGGCCTTTATTGTTCAAGCGAAAACGCCCGATTATTGACGAAAGAGATAACCACCCCCCCTTACGACATGCTTCAGAAACGAAAAAAATGGTCCGTTTTCAAATGTTGCGTCTTTGAATGACAATCCACATTTGTACGTGGATAATCACTTTTAGAGCTAAAATTAGATGTTTAAAGTGATTTTCAAGCTTTCAGGGGCCCTAAACACAAGATTTGAGAAATGGGTAAAAGTGAATGAAAATGGCCAATTTACGATTCCACGATCTTTACCATCGTTCGAGAATTCATCTCCCCTCGGACTACTGCTTCGGAAGAGGGGCCCGTAGAATCTTGGGCGGCGGATCTTGCGTGTTTTTTTACAGGCAAGATCAAACTCATCCAGGACTCCTTTCTATCGAGTGAACCGGTTACATTGCCGATGCCCGAGGCGGGCTCGCCTCCCCCAGTTGCGCAGGGCGCCTTATTGGCTGAGTTTCCATCTCTGCCAGCCTCAGCTTCTCTAGCGCTTATGGGCAATTTAAAATCTGGGTCTCCGCTTGACCCCTGCCCTGCTAAGCTCCTGGGTAAACTGGCGGAGGTGGTTAATCCGCTGGCGCACCCTCTTCTCAACCTCTCGTTGAGTCTGGGAGAGGTGCCGCCAGTATGGAAGCAGGCAATGGTCATCCCGTTGCTTAAAAAGCCGGGACTTGACCCGAAAGCCCCAGCCAATTACAGGCCAATTTCGTTGCTGCCGGCTCTTGTAAAAATTCTGGAGAAGCACGTTCAGTCGGTGTTCTCCAATTTTCTGGAGTCCCATGAGATCTTACATGACTCCCAGTCGGGCTTCCGTTCACATCGCAGCACCGAGACCGCGCTCCTTGAGGTTTCTGAAACCATTAAAGGGGTGTTGGATAACGGGGGCAAAGTCATGCTGGTGTTGTTGGACTTGTCGGCGGCTTTCGACACCGTCCCCCATGAGGGCCTGCTCGCAAGACTCTTTGAGATTGGTCTGCGGGGGACGGTGCTCAAATGGTTTTCTTCCTTTTTGGCCGGCCGCCGGCAAACGATCTGGACATCATCTGACACCGCCGTAATGCCGCCTCTGGGAGTCGGGGTCCCTCAGGGCTCTATATTGAGCCCGACCCTTTTTAACATCTTTATGACCCCTTTGGCGGCGGTGGCGGAGTCATTTGGTGCCCGGATCGTGTCGTATGCCGACGACACCCAGCTTCTCTTCTCTTGCGAGAGAGGGGCTGACTTTGACGGGGAGAGTATCCAGAATTGCCTTGGGGCTGTGTTCGCATGGTTCCAACTGAACAGCCTCAAGTGCAATTCCGACAAATCGGAGGTACTCTTCTTCGGGTGCGACACGGAGCCTAGCTGGCAGGCCTGGTGGCCCATCGACATGTTCCCGCCGTCCGGCTCTTCTCCCATGGCTAAAAACTTGGGGGTTAAGATGGACAAGGGGCTGACGATGAAAGCCCAGATCTTGGGGGTAACCGGCACTTGCTTCGGCCTGTTAAAAATGCTGCGGAGGTTCTTGCCTCTCTTGTCCGAGGAGCACAGGAGGCTGACGGTGCAGGCTCTGATAGGCTCCAGGTTGGATTATGCCAACATTCTTTACCTGGGCCTGCCAGAGTATCTGCTACAAAGGCTTCAAGTTGCACAGAACGCGGCGGCCAGGGCCATCTTTGGCCTAAGTAGACGGGCCAGCGCCTCTGGGTTGTTGGTGACGTTACACTGGCTACCCATCCGCAAACGGATTGCCTTTAAGGCTCTGACCTTGGCCTACAAAGCGCTCCATGCTGTGGGAGCTAAACATCTCCAAAAGAGACTGACCTTTTACCTTCCGACTCGCTCGTTGAGGTCAGAATCTCTACTTTTGGCGGCTGTTCCGCGTGTGAAGAGGGCTAGCCTTGGGGGCCGCTCTTTCAGTCTGTTGGCCCCACCGATGTGGAATGCACTACCGCTCCCTTTGCGGGGGGCGTCTACTCTCCTTGATTTTAGAAGAGGTCTCAAAACCTGGCTGTTTTCCCAATAGGTCTGCCAGTAGTTTTGCTTTCTTTTTGTTTATCTTTTAACCTCTTTTAGTTGTGTTTTGTTATTCTGAAATCTGTTCCCCTTACCTAAAAGCGCCAGGACACTCTTTTTGAGTAACCGTTGCGCTATACAAAAGAATAAATAACATAACATAACATAACTCACTCTGAGGCCTTAAAAAGTGTTTCTCCTCCACGGGAAGTGAATTAAATACCATTTGGAGGCCTTTATTGTTCAAGCAAAAACGCCTGATTTTTGATGAAAGAGATAACCACCCCCCCTTACGACATGCTTCTGAAACTAAAAAAATGGTTCATTTTCAAATGTTGCGTCTTTTGAACTACAATTAACATTGTAAATGGATAATCACTTTTAGAGATAAAATGAGATGTTTAAAGTGATTTTCAAGCTTCCAGGGGCCCTAAACACGAGATTTGAAAAATGGGTAACCGTGAATGAAAATGGCCAATTTTTTCACTCTGCGGCCTTAAAAAGTGTTTCTCCTCCACGGAAAGTGAATAAAATACCATGTGGATGCCTTTATTGTTCAATCAAAAACGCCAGTTTTTTGGTGAAAAAGATAACCACCCCCCCTTACGACATGCTTCAGAAACGAAAAAAATGGTCCATTTTCAAATGTTGCGTCTTTGAACTACAATTCACATTTGTACGTGGATGATCACTTTTAGAGATAAAATTAGATGTTTAAAGTGATTTACAAGCTTCCAGGGGCCCTAAACACAAGATATGAGGAATGGGTAAATATGAATGAAAATGGCCAATTTATTCACTCTGAGGCCTTAAAAAGTTTTTCTCCACTCCAGAAAGTGAATTAAATAACATTTGTAGACCTTTATTGTTCAATCAAAAACGCCCGATTTTTGACGAAAGAGATAATCACCCCCCCTTACGACATGCTTCAGAAACAAAAAAAATGGTTCTTTTTCAAATGTTGCATCTTTGAACGACAATCCACATTTGTACGTGGATAAACACTTTTAGAGATAAAATGAGATGTTTAAAGTGATTTTCAAGCTTCCAGGGGCCCTAAACACAAAATTTGAGAAATGGGAAAAAGTGAATGAAAATGGCCAATTTACTCACTCTGAGGCCTTAAAAAGTGTTTCTCCTCCACGGAAAGTGAATAAAATACCATTTGGATGCCTTTATTGTTCAATCAAAAACGCCCGTTTTTTGGTGAAAAAGATAACCACCCCCCCTTACGACATGCTTCAGAAACGAAAAAAATGGTCCATTTTCAAATGTTGCGTCTTTGAACTACAATTCACATTTGTACGTGGATAATCACTTTTAGAGATAAAATTAGATGTTTAAAGTGATTTACAAGCTTCCAGGGGCCCTAAACACAAGATATGAGGAATGGGTAAAAGTGAATGAAAATGGCCAATTTACTCACTCTGAGGCCTTAATAAGTGTTTCTCCTCCACGGGAAGTGAATTAAATACCATTTGGAGGCCTTTATTGTTCAAGCGAAAACGCCTGATTTTTGATGAAAGAGATAACCACCCCCCCTTACGACATGCTTCTGAAACTAAAAAAATGGTTAATTTTCAAATGTTGCGTCTTTGAACCACAATTAACAATGTACGTGGATAATCACTTTTAGAGATAAAATGAGATGTTTAAAGTGATTTTCAAGCTTCCAGGGGCCCTAAACACGAGATTTTAGAAATGGGTAAACGTGAATGAAAATGGCCAATTTACTCACTCTGCGGCCTTAAAAAGTGTTTCTCCTCCACGGAAAGTGAATAAAATAGCATTTGGATGCCTTTATTGTTCAATCAAAAACGCCCGTTTTTTGGTGAAAAAGATAACCACCCCCCTTTACGACATGCTTCAGAAACAAAAAAAATGGTCCATTTTCAAATGTTGCGTCTTTGAACTACAATTCACATTTGTACATGGATAATCACTTTTAGAGATAAAATTAGATGTTTAAAGTGATTTACAAGCTTCCAGGGGCCCTAAACACAAGATATGAGGAATGGGTAAATATGAATGAAAATGGCCAATTTATTCACTCTGAGGCCTTAAAAAGTTTTTCTCCACTCCAGAAAGTGAATTAAATAACATTTGTAGACCTGTATTGTTCAATCAAAAACGCCCGATTTTTGACGAAAGAGATAACCACCCCCCCTTACGACATGCTTCAGAAACAAAAAAAATGGTTCTTTTTCAAATGTTGCATCTTTGAACGACAATCCACATTTGTACGTGGATAATCACTTTTAGAGCTAAAATTAGATGTTTAAAGTGATTTTCAAGCTTCCAGGGGCCCTAAACACAAGATTTGAGAAATGGGAAAAAGTGAATGAAAATGGCCAATTTACTCACTCTGAGGCCTTAAAAAGTGTTTCTCCTCAACGGGAAGTGAATTAAATAACATTTGTAGGCCTTTATTGTTCAAGCGAAAACGCCCGATTATTGACGAAAGAGATAACCACCCCCCCTTACGACATGCTTCAGAAACGAAAAAAATGGTCCGTTTTCAAATGTTGCGTCTTTGAATGACAATCCACATTTGTACGTGGATAATCACTTTTAGAGCTAAAATTAGATGTTTAAAGTGATTTTCAAGCTTCCAGGGGCCCTAAACACAAGATTTGAGAAATGGGTAAAAGTGAATAAAAATGGCCAATTTACTCACTCTGAGGCCTTAATAAGTGTTTCTCCTCCACGGGAAGTGAATTAAATACCATTTGGAGGCCTTTATTGTTCAAGCGAAAACGCCTGATTTTTGATGAAAGAGATAACCACCCCCCCTTACGACATGCTTCTGAAACTAAAAAAATGGTTCATTTTCAAATGTTGCGTCTTTTGAACTACAATTAACATTGTACGTGGATAATCACTTTTAGAGATAAAATGAGATGTTTAAAGTGATTTTCAAGCTTCCAGGGGCCCTAAACACGAGATTTGAGAAATGGGTAACCGTGAATGAAAATGGCCAATTTACTCACTCTGCGGCCCTAAAAAGTGTTTCTCCTCCACGGAAAGTGAATAAAATAACATTTGGATGCCTTTATTGTTCAATAAAAAACGCCCGTTTTTGGTGAAAAAGATAACCACCCCCCCTTACGACATGCTTCAGAAACGAAAAAAATGTTCCATTTTCAAATGTTGCGTCTTTGAACTACAATTCACATTTGTACGTGGATGATCACTTTTAGAGATAAAATTAGATGTTTAAAGTGATTTACAAGCTTCCAGGGGCCCTAAACACAAGATATGAGGAATGGGTAAATATGAATGAAAATGGCCAATTTATTCACTCTGAGGCCTTAAAAAGTTTTTCTCCACTCCAGAAAGTGAATTAAATAACATTTGTAGGCCTTTATTGTTCAATCAAAAACGCCCGTTTTTTGGTGAAAAAGATAACCACCCCCCCTTACGACATGCTTCAGAAACGAAAAAAATGGTCCATTTTCAAATGTTGCGTCTTTGAACTACAATTCACATTTGTACGTGGATGATCACTTTTAGAGATAAAATTAGATGTTTAAAGTGATTTACAAGCTTCCAGGGGCCCTAAACACAAGATATGAGGAATGGGTAAATATGAATGAAAATGGCCAATTTATTCACTCTGAGGCCTTAAAAAGTTTTTCTCCATTCCAGAAAGTGAATTAAATAACATTTGTAGACCTTTATTGTTCAATTAAAAACGCCCGATTTTTGACGAAAGAGATAACCACCCCCCCTTACGACATGCTTCAGAAACAAAAAAATGGTTCATTTTCAAATGTTGCATCTTTGAACGACAATCCACATTTGTACGTGGATAAACACTTTTAGAGATAAAATTAGATGTTTAAATTGATTTTCAAGCTTCCAGGGGCCCTAAACACAAGATTTGAGAAATGGGTAAAAGTGAATGAAAATGGCCAATTTACTCACTCTGAGGCCTTAAAAAGTGTTTCTCCTCAACGGGAAGTGAATTAAATAACATTTGTAGGCCTTTATTGTTCAAGCGAAAATGCCCGATTATTGACGAAAGAGATAACCACCCCCCCTTACGACATGCTTCAGAAACGAAAAAAATGGTCCGTTTTCAAATGTTGCGTCTTTGAATGACAATCCACATTTGTACGTGGATAATCACTTTTAGAGCTAAAATTAGATGTTTAAAGTGATTTTCAAGCTTCCAGGGGCCCTAAACACAAGATTTGAGAAATGGGTAAAAGTGAATGAAAATGGCCAATTTACTCACTCTGAGGCCTTAATAAGTGTTTCTCCTCCACGGGAAGTGAATTAAATACCATTTGGAGGCCTTTATTGTTCAAGCGAAAATGCCTGATTTTTGATGAAAGAGATAACCACCCCCCCTTACGACATGCTTTTGAAACTAAAAAAATGGTTCATTTTCAAATGTTGCGTCTTTTGAACTACAATTAACATTGTACGTGGATAATCACTTTTAGAGATAAAATGAGATGTTTAAAGTGATTTTCAAGCTTCCAGGGGCCCTAAACACGAGATTTGAAAAATGGGTAACCGTGAATGAAAATGGCCAATTTTTTCACTCTGCGGCCTTAAAAAGTGTTTCTCCCCCACGGAAAGTGAATAAAATACCATTTGGATGCCTTTATTGTTCAATCAAAAACGCCCGTTTTTTGGTGAAAAAGATAACCACCCCCCCTTACGACATGCTTCAGAAACGAAAAAAATGGTCCATTTTCAAATGTTGCGTCTTTGAACTACAATTCACATTTGTACGTGGATAATCACTTTTAGAGATAAAATTAGATGTTTAAAGTGATTTACAAGCTTCCAGGGGCCCTAAACACAAGATATGAGGAATGGGTAAATATGAATGAAAATGGCCAATTTATTCACTCTGAGGCCTTAAAAAGTTTTTCTCCACTCCAGAAAGTGAATTAAATAACATTTGTAGGCCTTTATTGTTCAATCAAAAACGCCCGTTTTTTGGTGAAAAAGATAACCACCCCCCCTTACGACATGCTTCAGAAACGAAAAAAATGGTCCATTTTCAAATGTTGCGTCTTTGAACTACAATTCACATTTGTACGTGGATGATCACTTTTAGAGATAAAATTAGATGTTTAAAGTGATTTACAAGCTTCCAGGGGCCCTAAACACAAGATATGAGGAATGGGTAAATATGAATGAAAATGGCCAATTTATTCACTCTGAGGCCTTAAAAAGTTTTTCTCCATTCCAGAAAGTGAATTAAATAACATTTGTAGACCTTTATTGTTCAATTAAAAACGCCCGATTTTTGACGAAAGAGATAACCACCCCCCCTTACGACATGCTTCAGAAACAAAAAAATGGTTCATTTTCAAATGTTGCATCTTTGAACGACAATCCACATTTGTACGTGGATAAACACTTTTAGAGATAAAATTAGATGTTTAAATTGATTTTCAAGCTTCCAGGGGCCCTAAACACAAGATTTGAGAAATGGGTAAAAGTGAATGAAAATGGCCAATTTACTCACTCTGAGGCCTTAAAAAGTGTTTCTCCTCAACGGGAAGTGAATTAAATAACATTTGTAGGCCTTTATTGTTCAAGCGAAAATGCCCGATTATTGACGAAAGAGATAACCACCCCCCCTTACGACATGCTTCAGAAACGAAAAAAATGGTCCGTTTTCAAATGTTGCGTCTTTGAATGACAATCCACATTTGTACGTGGATAATCACTTTTAGAGCTAAAATTAGATGTTTAAAGTGATTTTCAAGCTTCCAGGGGCCCTAAACACAAGATTTGAGAAATGGGTAAAAGTGAATGAAAATGGCCAATTTACTCACTCTGAGGCCTTAATAAGTGTTTCTCCTCCACGGGAAGTGAATTAAATACCATTTGGAGGCCTTTATTGTTCAAGCGAAAATGCCTGATTTTTGATGAAAGAGATAACCACCCCCCCTTACGACATGCTTTTGAAACTAAAAAAATGGTTCATTTTCAAATGTTGCGTCTTTTGAACTACAATTAACATTGTACGTGGATAATCACTTTTAGAGATAAAATGAGATGTTTAAAGTGATTTTCAAGCTTCCAGGGGCCCTAAACACGAGATTTGAAAAATGGGTAACCGTGAATGAAAATGGCCAATTTTTTCACTCTGCGGCCTTAAAAAGTGTTTCTCCCCCACGGAAAGTGAATAAAATACCATTTGGATGCCTTTATTGTTCAATCAAAAACGCCCGTTTTTTGGTGAAAAAGATAACCACCCCCCCTTACGACATGCTTCAGAAACGAAAAAAATGGTCCATTTTCAAATGTTGCGTCTTTGAACTACAATTCACATTTGTACGTGGATAATCACTTTTAGAGATAAAATTAGATGTTTAAAGTGATTTACAAGCTTCCAGGGGCCCTAAACACAAGATATGAGGAATGGGTAAATATGAATGAAAATGGCCAATTTATTCACTCTGAGGCCTTAAAAAGTTTTTCTCCACTCCAGAAAGTGAATTAAATAACATTTGTAGACCTTTATTGTTCAATCAAAAACGCCCGATTTTTGACGAAAGAGATAACCACCCCCCCTTACGACATGCTTCAGAAACAAAAAAATGGTTCATTTTCAAATGTTGCATCTTTGAACGACAATCCACATTTGTACGTGGATAAACACTTTTAGAGATAAAATTAGATGTTTAAATTGATTTTCAAGCTTCCAGGGGCCCTAAACACAAGATTTGAGAAATGGGTAAAAGTGAATGAAAATGGCCAATTTACTCACTCTGAGGCCTTAAAAAGTGTTTCTCCTCAACGGGAAGTGAATTAAATAACATTTGTAGGCCTTTATTGTTCAAGCGAAAACGCCCGATTATTGACGAAAGAGATAACCACCCCCCCTTACGACATGCTTCAGAAACGAAAAAAATGGTCCGTTTTCAAATGTTGCGTCTTTGAATGACAATCCACATTTGTACGTGGATAATCACTTTTAGAGCTAAAATTAGATGTTTAAAGTGATTTTCAAGCTTACAGGGGCCCTAAACACAAGATTTGAGAAATGGGTAAAAGTGAATGAAAATGGCCAATTTACGATTCCACGATCTTTACCATCGTTCGAGAATTCATCTCCCCTCGGACTACTGCTTCGGAAGAGGGGCCCGTAGAATCTTGGGCGGCGGATCTTGCGTGTTTTTTTACAGGCAAGATCAAACTCATCCAGGACTCCTTTCTATCGAGTGAACCGGTTACATTGCCGATGCCCGAGGCGGGCTCGCCTCCCCCAGTTGCGCAGGGCGCCTTATTGGCTGAGTTTCCATCTCTGCCAGCCTCAGCTTCTCTAGCGCTTATGGGCAATTTAAAATCTGGGTCTCCGCTTGACCCCTGCCCTGCTAAGCTCCTGGGTAAACTGGCGGAGGTGGTTAATCCGCTGGCGCACCCTCTTCTCAACCTCTCGTTGAGTCTGGGAGAGGTGCCGCCAGTATGGAAGCAGGCAATGGTCATCCCGTTGCTTAAAAAGCCGGGACTTGACCCGAAAGCCCCAGCCAATTACAGGCCAATTTCGTTGCTGCCGGCTCTTGTAAAAATTCTGGAGAAGCACGTTCAGTCGGTGTTCTCCAATTTTCTGGAGTCCCATGAGATCTTACATGACTCCCAGTCGGGCTTCCGTTCACATCGCAGCACCGAGACCGCGCTCCTTGAGGTTTCTGAAACCATTAAAGGGGTGTTGGATAACGGGGGCAAAGTCATGCTGGTGTTGTTGGACTTGTCGGCGGCTTTCGACACCGTCCCCCATGAGGGCCTGCTCGCAAGACTCTTTGAGATTGGTCTGCGGGGGACGGTGCTCAAATGGTTTTCTTCCTTTTTGGCCGGCCGCCGGCAAACGATCTGGACATCATCTGACACCGCCGTAATGCCGCCTCTGGGAGTCGGGGTCCCTCAGGGCTCTATATTGAGCCCGACCCTTTTTAACATCTTTATGACCCCTTTGGCGGCGGTGGCGGAGTCATTTGGTGCCCGGATCGTGTCGTATGCCGACGACACCCAGCTTCTCTTCTCTTGCAAGAGAGGGGCTGACTTTGACGGGGAGAGTATCCAGAATTGCCTTGGGGCTGTGTTCGCATGGTTCCAACTGAACAGCCTCAAGTGCAATTCCGACAAATCGGAGGTACTCTTCTTCGGGTGCGACACGGAGCCTAGCTGGCAGGCCTGGTGGCCCATCGACATGTTCCCGCCGTCCGGCTCTTCTCCCATGGCTAAAAACTTGGGGGTTAAGATGGACAAGGGGCTGACGATGAAAGCCCAGATCTTGGGGGTAACCGGCACTTGCTTCGGCCTGTTAAAAATGCTGCGGAGGTTCTTGCCTCTCTTTTCCGAGGAGCACAGGAGGCTGACGGTGCAGGCTCTGATAGGCTCCAGGTTGGATTATGCCAACATTCTTTACCTGGGCCTGCCAGAGTATCTGCTACAAAGGCTTCAAGTTGCACAGAACGCGGCGGCCAGGGCCATCTTTGGCCTAAGTAGACGGGCCAGCGCCTCTGGGTTGTTGGTGACGTTACACTGGCTACCCATCCGCAAACGGATTGCCTTTAAGGCTCTGACCTTGGCCTACAAAGCGCTCCATGCTGTGGGAGCTAAACATCTCCAAAAGAGACTGACCTTTTACCTTCCGACTCGCTCGTTGAGGTCAGAATCTCTACTTTTGGCGGCTGTTCCGCGTGTGAAGAGGGCTAGCCTTGGGGGCCGCTCTTTCAGTCTGTTGGCCCCACCGATGTGGAATGCACTACCGCTCCCTTTGCGGGGGGCGTCTACTCTCCTTGATTTTAGAAGAGGTCTCAAAACCTGGCTGTTTTCCCAATAGGTCTGCCAGTAGTTTTGCTTTCTTTTTGTTTATCTTTTAACCTCTTTTAGTTGTGTTTTGTTATTCTGAAATCTGTTCCCCTTACCTAAAAGCGCCAGGACACTCTTTTTGAGTAACCGTTGCGCTATACAAAAGAATAAATAACATAACATAACATAACTCACTCTGAGGCCTTAAAAAGTGTTTCTCCTCCACGGGAAGTGAATTAAATACCATTTGGAGGCCTTTATTGTTCAAGCAAAAACGCCTGATTTTTGATGAAAGAGATAACCACCCCCCCTTACGACATGCTTCTGAAACTAAAAAAATGGTTCATTTTCAAATGTTGCGTCTTTTGAACTACAATTAACATTGTACATGGATAATCACTTTTAGAGATAAAATGAGATGTTTAAAGTGATTTTCAAGCTTCCAGGGGCCCTAAACACGAGATTTGAAAAATGGGTAACCGTGAATGAAAATGGCCAATTTTTTCACTCTGCGGCCTTAAAAAGTGTTTCTCCTCCACGGAAAGTGAATAAAATACCATTTGGATGCCTTTATTGTTCAATCAAAAACGCCAGTTTTTTGGTGAAAAAGATAACCACCCCCCCTTACGACATGCTTCAGAAACGAAAAAAATGGTCCATTTTCAAATGTTGCGTCTTTGAACTACAATTCACATTTGTACGTGGATGATCACTTTTAGAGATAAAATTAGATGTTTAAAGTGATTTACAAGCTTCCAGGGGCCCTAAACACAAGATATGAGGAATGGGTAAATATGAATGAAAATGGCCAATTTATTCACTCTGAGGCCTTAAAAAGTTTTTCTCCACTCCAGAAAGTGAATTAAATAACATTTGTAGACCTTTATTGTTCAATCAAAAACGCCCGATTTTTGACGAAAGAGATAATCACCCCCCCTTACGACATGCTTCAGAAACAAAAAAAATGGTTCTTTTTCAAATGTTGCATCTTTGAACGACAATCCACATTTGTACGTGGATAAACACTTTTAGAGATAAAATGAGATGTTTAAAGTGATTTTCAAGCTTCCAGGGGCCCTAAACACAAAATTTGAGAAATGGGAAAAAGTGAATGAAAATGGCCAATTTACTCACTCTGAGGCCTTAAAAAGTGTTTCTCCTCCACGGAAAGTGAATAAAATAACATTTGGATGCCTTTATTGTTCAATCAAAAACGCCCGTTTTTTGGTGAAAAAGATAACCACCCCCCCTTACGACATGCTTCAGAAACGAAAAAAATGGTCCATTTTCAAATGTTGCGTCTTTGAACTACAATTCACATTTGTACGTGGATGATCACTTTTAGAGATAAAATTAGATGTTTAAAGTGATTTACAAGCTTCCAGGGGCCCTAAACACAAGATATGAGGAATGGGTAAATATGAATGAAAATGGCCAATTTATTCACTCTGAGGCCTTAAAAAGTTTTTCTCCACTCCAGAAAGTGAATTAAATAACATTTGTAGACCTGTATTGTTCAATCAAAAACGCCCGATTTTTGACGAAAGAGATAACCACCCCCCCTTACGACATGCTTCAGAAACAAAAAAAATGGTTCTTTTTCAAATGTTGCATCTTTGAACGACAATCCACATTTGTACGTGGATAATCACTTTTAGAGCTAAAATTAGATGTTTAAAGTGATTTTCAAGCTTCCAGGGGCCCTAAACACAAGATTTGAGAAATGGGAAAAAGTGAATGAAAATGGCCAATTTACTCACTCTGAGGCCTTAAAAAGTGTTTCTCCTCAACGGGAAGTGAATTAAATAACATTTGTAGGCCTTTATTGTTCAAGCGAAAACGCCCGATTATTGACGAAAGAGATAACCACCCCCCCTTACGACATGCTTCAGAAACGAAAAAAATGGTCCGTTTTCAAATGTTGCGTCTTTGAATGACAATCCACATTTGTACGTGGATAATCACTTTTAGAGCTAAAATTAGATGTTTAAAGTGATTTTCAAGCTTCCAGGGGCCCTAAACACAAGATTTGAGAAATGGGTAAAAGTGAATAAAAATGGCCAATTTACTCACTCTGAGGCCTTAATAAGTGTTTCTCCTCCACGGGAAGTGAATTAAATACCATTTGGAGGCCTTTATTGTTCAAGCGAAAACGCCTGATTTTTGATGAAAGAGATAACCACCCCCCCTTACGACATGCTTCTGAAACTAAAAAAATGGTTCATTTTCAAATGTTGCGTCTTTTGAACTACAATTAACATTGTACGTGGATAATCACTTTTAGAGATAAAATGAGATGTTTAAAGTGATTTTCAAGCTTCCAGGGGCCCTAAACACGAGATTTGAGAAATGGGTAACCGTGAATGAAAATGGCCAATTTACTCACTCTGCGGCCTTAAAAAGTGTTTCTCCTCCACGGAAAGTGAATAAAATAACATTTGGATGCCTTTATTGTTCAATCAAAAACGCCCGTTTTTGGTGAAAAAGATAACCCCCCCCCCCTTACGACATGCTTCAGAAACGAAAAAAATGTTCCATTTTCAAATGTTGCGTCTTTGAACTACAATTCACATTTGTACGTGGATGATCACTTTTAGAGACAAAATTAGATGTTTAAAGTGATTTACAAGCTTCCAGGGGCCCTAAACACAAGATATGAGGAATGGGTAAATATGAATGAAAATGGCCAATTTATTCACTCTGAGGCCTTAAAAAGTTTTTCTCCACTCCAGAAAGTGAATTAAATAACATTTGTAGGCCTTTATTGTTCAATCAAAAACGCCCGTTTTTTGGTGAAAAAGATAACCACCCCCCCTTACGACATGCTTCAGAAGCGAAAAAAATGGTCCATTTTCAAATGTTGCGTCTTTGAACTACAATTCACATTTGTACGTGGATGATCACTTTTAGAGATAAAATTAGACGTTTAAAGTGATTTACAAGCTTCCAGGGGCCCTAAACACAAGATATGAGGAATGGGTAAATATGAATGAAAATGGCCAATTTATTCACTCTGAGGCCTTAAAAAGTTTTTCTCCATTCCAGAAAGTGAATTAAATAACATTTGTAGACCTTTATTGTTCAATTAAAAACGCCCGATTTTTGACGAAAGAGATAACCACCCCCCCTTACGACATGCTTCAGAAACAAAAAAATGGTTCATTTTCAAATGTTGCATCTTTGAACGACAATCCACATTTGTACGTGGATAAACACTTTTAGAGATAAAATTAGATGTTTAAATTGATTTTCAAGCTTCCAGGGGCCCTAAACACAGGATTTGAGAAATGGTAAAAGTGAATGAAAATGGCCAATTTACTCACTCTGAGGCCTTAAAAAGTGTTTCTCCTCAACGGGAAGTGAATTAAATAACATTTGTAGGCCTTTATTGTTCAAGCGAAAACGCCCGATTATTGACGAAAGAGATAACCACCCCCCCTTACGACATGCTTCTGAAACTAAAAAAATGGTTCATTTTCAAATGTTGCGTCTTTTGAACTACAATTAACATTGTATGTGGATAATCACTTTTAGAGATAAAATTAGATGTTTAAAGTGATTTTCAAGCTTCCAGGGGCCCTAAACACAAGATTTGAGAAATGGGTAAAAGTGAATGAAAATGGCCAATTTACTCACTCTGAGGCCTTAAAAAGTGTTTCTCCTCCACGGGAAGTGAATTAAATACCATTTGGAGGCCTTTATTGTTCAAGCGAAAACGCCTGATTTTTGATGAAAGAGATAACCACCCCCCCTTACGACATGCTTCAGAAACAAAAAAAATGGTTCTTTTTCAAATGTTGCATCTTTGAACGACAATCCACATTTGTACGTGGATAAACACTTTTAGAGATAAAATGGGATGTTTAAAGTGATTTTCAAGCTTCCAGGGGCCCTAAACACAAGATTTGAGAAATGGGTAAAAGTGAATGAAAATGGCCAATTTACTCACTCTGAGGCCTTAAAAAGTGTTTCTCCTCAACGGGAAGTGAATTAAATACCATTTGTAGGCCTTTATTGTTCAAGCGAAAACGCCCGATTATTGACGAAAGAGATAACCACCCCCCCTTACGACATGCTTCAGAAACGAAAAAAATGTTCCATTTTCAAATGTTGCGTCTTTGAACTACAATTCACATTTGTACGTGGATGATCACTTTTAGAGATAAAATTAGATGTTTAAAGTGATTTACAAGCTTCCAGGGGCCCTAAACACAAGATATGAGGAATGGGTAAATATGAATGAAAATGGCCAATTTATTCACTCTGAGGCCTTAAAAAGTTTTTCTCCACTCCAGAAAGTGAATTAAATAACATTTGTAGGCCTTTATTGTTCAATCAAAAACGCCCGATTTTTGACGAAAGAGATAACCACCCCCCCTTACGACATGCTTCAGAAACTAAAAAAATGGTCCGTTTTCAAATGTTGCCTCTTTGAACTACAATTCACATTTGTACGTGGAAAAGCACTTTTAAAGCTCAAATGAGATGTTTAAAGTGATTTTCATACTTCCAGGGGCCTTAAACACAAGATTTGAGGAATGGGTAAAAGTGAATGAAAATGGCCAATTTACTCACTCTGAGGCCTTAAAAAGTGTTTCTCCTCCACGGGAAGTGAATTAAATACCATTTGGAGGTCTTTATTGTTCAAGCGAAAACGCCTGATTTTTGATGAAAGAGATAACCACCCCCCCTTACGACATGCTTCTGAAACTGAAAAAATGGTTCATTTTCAAATGTTGCGTCTTTGAACCACAATTAACATTTGTACGTGGATAAACACTTTTAGAGCTAAAATTAGATGTTTAAAGTGATTTTCAAGCTTCCAGGGGCCCTAAACACAAGATTTGAGAAATGTTTAAAAGTGAATGAAAATGGCCAATTTACTCACTCTGAGGCCTTAAAAAGTGTTTCTCCTCAACGGGAAGTGAATTAAATAACATTTGTAGGCCTTTATTGTTCAAGCGAAAACGCCCGATTATTGACGAAAGAGATAACCACCCCCCCCCCTTACGACATGCTTCAGAAACGAAAAAAATGATCCGTTTTCAAATGTTGCGTCTTTGAATGACAATCCACATTTGTACGTGGATAATCACTTTTAGAGCTAAAATTAGATGTTTAAAGTGATTTTCAAGCTTCCAGGGGCCCTAAACACAGGATTTGAGAAATGGTAAAAGTGAATGAAAATGGCCAATTTACTCACTCCGAGGCCTTAATAAGTGTTTCTCCTCCACGGGAAGTGAATTAAATACCATTTGGAGGCCTTTATTGTTCAAGCGAAAACGCCTGATTTTTGATGAAAGAGATAACCACCCCCACTTACGACATGCTTCTGAAACTAAAAAAATGGTTCATTTTCAAATGTTGCGTCTTTTGAACTACAATTAACATTGTACGTGGATAATCACTTTTAGAGATAAAATGAGATGTTTAAAGTGATTTTCAAGCTTCCAGGGGCCCTAAACACGAGATTTGAGAAATGGGTAACCGTGAATGAAAATGGCCAATTTACTCACTCTGCGGCCTTAAAAAGTGTTTCTCCTCCACGGAAAGTGAATAAAATAACATTTGGATGCCTTTATTGTTCAATCAAAAACGCCCGTTTTTTGGTGAAAAAGATAACCACCCTCCCTTACGACATGCTTCAGAAACGAAAAAAATGGTCCATTTTCAAACGTTGCGTCTTTGAACTACAATTCACATTTGTACGTGGATGATCACTTTTAGAGATAAAATTAGATGTTTAAAGTGATTTACAAGCTTCCAGGGGCCCTAAACACAAGATATGAGGAATGGGTCAATATGAATGAAAATGGCCAATTTATTCACTCTGAGGCCTTAAAAAGTTTTTCTCCACTCCAGAAAGTGAATTAAATAACATTTGTAGGCCTTTATTGTTCAATCAAAAACGCCCGATTTTTGACGAAAGAGATAACCACCCCCCCTTACGACATGCTTCAGAAACAAAAAAAATGGTTCATTTTCAAATGTTGCATCTTTGAACGACAATCCACATTTGTACGTGGATAAACACTTTTAGAGATAAAATTAGATGTTTAAAGTGATTTTCAAGCTTCCAGGGGCCCTAAACACAAGATTTGAGAAATGTTTAAAAGTGAATGAAAATGGCCAATTTACTCACTCTGAGGCCTTAAAAAGTGTTTCTCCTCAACGGGAAGTGAATTAAATAACATTTGTAGGCCTTTATTGTTCAAGCGAAAACGCCCGATTATTGACGAAAGAGATAACCACCCCCCTTACGACATGCTTCAGAAACTAAAAAAATGGTCCGTTTTCAAATGTTGCCTCTTTGAACTACAATTCACATTTGTACGTGGAAAAGCACTTTTAAAGATCAAATGAGATGTTTAAAGTGATTTTCATGCTTCCAGGGGCCTTAAACACAAGATTTGAGGAATGGGTAAAAGTGAATGAAAATGGCCAATTTACTCACTCTGAGGCCTTAAAAAGTGTTTCTCCTCCACGGGAAGTGAATTAAATAACATTTGTAGGCCTTTATTGTTCAAGCGAGAACGCCCGATTATTGACGAAAGAGATAACCACCCCCCCTTACGACATGCTTCAGAAACGTAAAAAATGGCCCGTTTTCAAATGTTGCGTCTTTGACTGACAATCCACATTTGTACGTGGATAATCACTTTTAGAGCTAAAATTAGATGTTTAAAGTGATTTTCAAGCTTCCAGGGGCCCTAAACACGAGATTTGAAAAATGGGTAACCGTGAATGAAAATGGCCAATTTTTTCACTCTGCGGCCTTAAAAAGTGTTTCTCCTCCACGGAAAGTGAATAAAATATCATTTGGATGCCTTTATTGTTCAATCAAAAACGCCCGTTTTTTGGTGAAAAAGATAACCACCCCCCCTTACGACATGCTTCAGAAACGAAAAAAATGGTCCATTTTCAAATGTTGCGTCTTTGAACTACAATTCACATTTGTACGTGGATGATCACTTTTAGAGATAAAATTAGATGTTTAAAGTGATTTACAAGCTTCCAGGGGCCCTAAACACAAGATATGAGAAATGGGTAAATATGAATGAAAATGGCCAATTTATTCACTCTGAGGCCTTAAAAAGTTTTTCTCCACTCCAGAAAGTGAATTAAATAACATTTGTAGGCCTTTATTGGTCAATCAAAAACGCCCGATTTTTGACGAAAGAGATAACCACCCCCCCCTTACGACATGCTTCAGAAACTAAAAAAATGGTCCGTTTTTAAATGTAGCCTCTTTGAACTACAATTCACATTTGTACGTGGAAAAGCACTTTTAAAGATCAAATGAGATGTTTAAAGTGATTTTCATGCTTCCAGGGGCCTTAAACACAAGATTTGAGGAATGGGTAAAAGTGAATGAAAATGGCCAATTTACTCACTCTGAGGCCTTAAAAAGTGTTTCTCCTCCACGGGAAGTGAATTAAATACCATTTGGAGGCCTTTATTGTTCAAGCGAAAACGCCTGATTTTTGATGAAAGAGATAACCACCCCCCCTTACGACATGCTTCAGAAACAAAAAAAATGGTTCTTTTTCAAATGTTGCATCTTTGAACGACAATCCACATTTGTACGTGGATAAACACTTTTAGAGATAAAATGGGATGTTTAAAGTGATTTTCAAGCTTCCAGGGGCCCTAAACACAAGATTTGAGAAATGGGTAAAAGTGAATGAAAATGGCCAATTTACTCACTCTGAGGCCTTAAAAAGTGTTTCTCCTCAACGGGAAGTGAATTAAATACCATTTGTAGGCCTTTATTGTTCAAGCGAAAACGCCCGATTATTGACGAAAGAGATAACCACCCCCCCTTACGACATGCTTCAGAAACGAAAAAAATGTTCCATTTTCAAATGTTGCGTCTTTGAACTACAATTCACATTTGTACGTGGATGATCACTTTTAGAGATAAAATTAGATGTTTAAAGTGATTTACAAGCTTCCAGGGGCCCTAAACACAAGATATGAGGAATGGGTAAATATGAATGAAAATGGCCAATTTATTCACTCTGAGGCCTTAAAAAGTTTTTCTCCACTCCAGAAAGTGAATTAAATAACATTTGTAGGCCTTTATTGTTCAATCAAAAACGCCCGATTTTTGACGAAAGAGATAACCACCCCCCCTTACGACATGCTTCAGAAACTAAAAAAATGGTCCGTTTTCAAATGTTGCCTCTTTGAACTACAATTCACATTTGTACGTGGAAAAGCACTTTTAAAGCTCAAATGAGATGTTTAAAGTGATTTTCATACTTCCAGGGGCCTTAAACACAAGATTTGAGGAATGGGTAAAAGTGAATGAAAATGGCCAATTTACTCACTCTGAGGCCTTAAAAAGTGTTTCTCCTCCACGGGAAGTGAATTAAATACCATTTGGAGGTCTTTATTGTTCAAGCGAAAACGCCTGATTTTTGATGAAAGAGATAACCACCCCCCCTTACGACATGCTTCTGAAACTGAAAAAATGGTTCATTTTCAAATGTTGCGTCTTTGAACCACAATTAACATTTGTACGTGGATAAACACTTTTAGAGCTAAAATTAGATGTTTAAAGTGATTTTCAAGCTTCCAGGGGCCCTAAACACAAGATTTGAGAAATGTTTAAAAGTGAATGAAAATGGCCAATTTACTCACTCTGAGGCCTTAAAAAGTGTTTCTCCTCAACGGGAAGTGAATTAAATAACATTTGTAGGCCTTTATTGTTCAAGCGAAAACGCCCGATTATTGATGAAAGAGATAACCACCCCCCCCCCCTTACGACATGCTTCAGAAACGAAAAAAATGATCCGTTTTCAAATGTTGCGTCTTTGAATGACAATCCACATTTGTACGTGGATAATCACTTTTAGAGCTAAAATTAGATGTTTAAAGTGATTTTCAAGCTTCCAGGGGCCCTAAACACAGGATTTGAGAAATGGTAAAAGTGAATGAAAATGGCCAATTTACTCACTCTGAGGCCTTAATAAGTGTTTCTCCTCCACGGGAAGTGAATTAAATACCATTTGGAGGCCTTTATTGTTCAAGCGAAAACGCCTGATTTTTGATGAAAGAGATAACCACCCCCACTTACGACATGCTTCTGAAACTAAAAAAATGGTTCATTTTCAAATGTTGCGTCTTTTGAACTACAATTAACATTGTACGTGGATAATCACTTTTAGAGATAAAATGAGATGTTTAAAGTGATTTTCAAGCTTCCAGGGGCCCTAAACACGAGATTTGAGAAATGGGTAACCGTGAATGAAAATGGCCAATTTACTCACTCTGCGGCCTTAAAAAGTGTTTCTCCTCCACGGAAAGTGAATAAAATAACATTTGGATGCCTTTATTGTTCAATCAAAAACGCCCGTTTTTTGGTGAAAAAGATAACCACCCCCCCTTACGACATGCTTCAGAAACGAAAAAAATGGTCCATTTTCAAACGTTGCGTCTTTGAACTACAATTCACATTTGTACGTGGATGATCACTTTTAGAGATAAAATTAGATGTTTAAAGTGATTTACAAGCTTCCAGGGGCCCTAAACACAAGATATGAGGAATGGGTCAATATGAATGAAAATGGCCAATTTATTCACTCTGAGGCCTTAAAAAGTTTTTCTCCACTCCAGAAAGTGAATTAAATAACATTTGTAGGCCTTTATTGTTCAATCAAAAACGCCCGATTTTTGACGAAAGAGATAACCACCCCCCCTTACGACATGCTTCAGAAACAAAAAAAATGGTTCATTTTCAAATGTTGCATCTTTGAACGACAATCCACATTTGTACGTGGATAAACACTTTTAGAGATAAAATTAGATGTTTAAAGTGATTTTCAAGCTTCCAGGGGCCCTAAACACAAGATTTGAGAAATGTTTAAAAGTGAATGAAAATGGCCAATTTACTCACTCTGAGGCCTTAAAAAGTGTTTCTCCTCAACGGGAAGTGAATTAAATAACATTTGTAGGCCTTTATTGTTCAAGCGAAAACGCCCGATTATTGACGAAAGAGATAACCACCCCCCTTACGACATGCTTCAGAAACTAAAAAAATGGTCCGTTTTCAAATGTTGCCTCTTTGAACTACAATTCACATTTGTACGTGGAAAAGCACTTTTAAAGATCAAATGAGATGTTTAAAGTGATTTTCATGCTTCCAGGGGCCTTAAACACAAGATTTGAGGAATGGGTAAAAGTGAATGAAAATGGCCAATTTACTCACTCTGAGGCCTTAAAAAGTGTTTCTCCTCCACGGGAAGTGAATTAAATAACATTTGTAGGCCTTTATTGTTCAAGCGAGAACGCCCGATTATTGACGAAAGAGATAACCACCCCCCCTTACGACATGCTTCAGAAACGTAAAAAATGGCCCGTTTTCAAATGTTGCGTCTTTGACTGACAATCCACATTTGTACGTGGATAATCACTTTTAGAGCTAAAATTAGATGTTTAAAGTGATTTTCAAGCTTCCAGGGGCCCTAAACACGAGATTTGAAAAATGGGTAACCGTGAATGAAAATGGCCAATTTTTTCACTCTGCGGCCTTAAAAAGTGTTTCTCCTCCACGGAAAGTGAATAAAATATCATTTGGATGCCTTTATTGTTCAATCAAAAACGCCCGTTTTTTGGTGAAAAAGATAACCACCCCCCCTTACGACATGCTTCAGAAACGAAAAAAATGGTCCATTTTCAAATGTTGCGTCTTTGAACTACAATTCACATTTGTACGTGGATGATCACTTTTAGAGATAAAATTAGATGTTTAAAGTGATTTACAAGCTTCCAGGGGCCCTAAACACAAGATATGAGAAATGGGTAAATATGAATGAAAATGGCCAATTTATTCACTCTGAGGCCTTAAAAAGTTTTTCTCCACTCCAGAAAGTGAATTAAATAACATTTGTAGGCCTTTATTGGTCAATCAAAAACGCCCGATTTTTGACGAAAGAGATAACCACCCCCCCCTTACGACATGCTTCAGAAACTAAAAAAATGGTCCGTTTTTAAATGTAGCCTCTTTGAACTACAATTCACATTTGTACGTGGAAAAGCACTTTTAAAGATCAAATGAGATGTTTAAAGTGATTTTCATGCTTCCAGGGGCCTTAAACACAAGATTTGAGGAATGGGTAAAAGTGAATGAAAATGGCCAATTTACTCACTCTGAGGCCTTAAAAAGTGTTTCTCCTCCACGGGAAGTGAATTAAATAACATTTGTAGGCCTTTATTGTCCAAGCAAAAACGCCCGATTATTGACGAAAGAGATAACCAACCCCCTTACGACGTGCTTCAGAAACGTAAAAAATGGCCCGTTTTCAAATGTTGCGTCTTTGAATGACAATCCACATTTGTACGTGGATAATCACTTTTAGAGCTAAAATTAGATGTTTAAAGTGATTTTCAAGCTTCCAGGGGCCCTAAACACAAGATTTGAGAAATGGGTAAAAGTGAATGAAAATGGCCAATTTACTCACTCTGAGGCCTTAAAAAGTGTTTCTCCTCAACGGGAAGTGAATTAAATACCATTTGTAGGCCTTTATTGTTCAAGCGAAAACGCCCGATTATTGACGAAAGAGATAACCACCCCCCCTTACGACATGCTTCAGAAACGAAAAAAATGGTCCGTTTTCAAATGTTGCGTCTTTGAATGACAATCCACATTTGTACGTGGATAATCACTTTTAGAGCTAAAATTAGATGTTTAAAGTGATTTTCAAGCTTCCAGGGGCCCTAAACACAAGATTTGAGACATGGGTAAAAGTGAATAAAAATGGCCAATTTACTCACTCTGAGGCCTTAAAAAGTGTTTCTCCTCCACGGGAAGTGAATTAAATACCATTTGGAGGCCTTTATTGTTCAAGCAAAAACGCCTAATTTTTGATGAAAGAGATAACCACCCCCCCTTACGACATGCTTCTGAAACTAAAAAAATGGTTCATTTTCAAATGTTGCGTCTTTTGAACTACAATTAACATTGTATGTGGATAATCACTTTTAGAGATAAAATTAGATGTTTAAAGTGATTTACAAGCTTCCAGGGGCCCTAAACACAAGATATGAGGAATGGGTAAATATGAATGAAAATGGCCAATTTATTCACTCTGAGGCCTTAAAAAGTTTTTCTCCACTCCAGAAAGTGAATTAAATAACATTTGTAGACCTTTATTGTTCAATCAAAAACGCCCGATTTTTGACGAAAGAGATAACCACCCCCCCTTACGACATGCTTCAGAAACAAAAAAAATGGTTCTTTTTCAAATGTTGCATCTTTGAACGACAATCCACATTTGTACGTGGATAAACACTTTTAGAGATAAAATGAGATGTTTAAAGTGATTTTCAAGCTTCCAGGGGCCCTAAACACAAGATTTGAGAAATGGGAAAAAGTGAATGAAAATGGCCAATTTACTCACTCTGAGGCCTTAAAAAGTGTTTCTCCTCAACGGGAAGTGAATTAAATAACATTTGTAGGCCTTTATTGTTCAAGCGAAAACGCCCGATTATTGACGAGTGAGATAACCACCCCCCCTTACGACATGCTTCAGAAACGAAAAAAATGGTCCGTTTTCAAATGTTGCGTCTTTGAATGACAATCCAGATTTGTACGTGGATAATCACTTTTAGAGCTAAAATTAGATGTTTAAAGTGATTTTCAAGCTTCCAGGGGCCCTAAACACAAGATTTGAGAAATGGGTAAAAGTGAATGAAAATGGCCAATTTACTCACTCTGAGGCCTTAATAAGTGTTTCTCCTCCACGGGAAGTGAATTAAATACCATTTGGAGGCCTTTATTGTTCAAGCGAAAACGCCCGATTATTGACGAAAGAGATAACCACCCCCCCCCCTTACGACATGCTTCAGAAACGAAAAAAATGATCCGTTTTCAAATGTTGCGTCTTTGAATGACAATCTACATTTGTACGTGGATAATCACTTTTAGAGCTAAAATTAGATGTTTAAAGTGATTTTCAAGCTTCCAGGGGCCCTAAACACAGGATTTGAGAAATGGTAAAAGTGAATGAAAATGGCCAATTTACTCACTCTGCGGCCTTAATAAGTGTTTCTCCTCCACGGGAAGTGAATTAAATACCATTTGGAGGCCTTTATTGTTCAAGTGAAAACGCCTGATTTTTGATGAAAGAGATAACCACCCCCACTTACGACATGCTTCTGAAACTAAAAAAATGGTTCATTTTCAAATGTTGCGTCTTTTGAACTACAATTAACATTGTACGTGGATAATCACTTTTAGAGATAAAATGAGATGTTTAAAGTGATTTTCAAGCTTCCAGGGGCCCTAAACACGAGATTTGAGAAATGGGTAACCGTGAATGAAAATGGCCAATTTACTCACTCTGCGGCCTTAAAAAGTGTTTCTCCTCCACGGAAAGTGAATAAAATAACATTTGGATGCCTTTATTGTTCAATCAAAAACGCCCGTTTTTTGGTGAAAAAGATAACCACCCCCCCTTACGACATGCTTCAGAAACGAAAAAAATGGTCCATTTTCAAACGTTGCGTCTTTGAACTACAATTCACATTTGTACGTGGATGATCACTTTTAGAGATAAAATTAGATGTTTAAAGTGATTTACAAGCTTCCAGGGGCCCTAAACACAAGATATGAGGAATGGGTCAATATGAATGAAAATGGCCAATTTATTCACTCTGAGGCCTTAAAAAGTTTTTCTCCACTCCAGAAAGTGAATTAAATAACATTTGTAGGCCTTTATTGTTCAATCAAAAACGCCCGATTTTTGACGAAAGAGATAGCCACCCCCCCTTACGACATGCTTCAGAAACTAAAAAAATGGTCCGTTTTCAAATGTTGCCTCTTTGAACTACAATTCACATTTGTACGTGGAAAAGCACTTTTAAAGATCAAATGAGATGTTTAAAGTGATTTTCATGCTTCCAGGGGCCTTAAACACAAGATTTGAGGAATGGGTGAAAGTGAATGAAAATGGCCAATTTACTCACTCTGAGGCCTTAAAAAGTGTTTCTCCTCCACGGGAAGTGAATTAAATACCATTTGGAGGCCTTTATTGTTCAAGCGAAAACGCCTGATTTTTGATGAAAGAGATAACCACCCCCCCTTACGACATGCTTCTGAAACTAAAAAAATGGTTCATTTTCAAATGTTGCGTCTTTTGAACTACAATTAACATTGTACGTGGATAATCACTTTTAGAGATAAAATGAGATGTTTAAAGTGATTTTCAAGCTTCCAGGGGCCCTAAACACGAGATTTGAAAAATGGGTAACCGTGAATGAAAATGGCCAATTTTTTCACTCTGCGGCCTTAAAAAGTGTTTCTCCTCCACGGAAAGTGAATAAAATAACATTTGGATGCCTTTATTGTTCAATCAAAAACGCCCGTTTTTTGGTGAAAAAGATAACCACCCCCCCTTACGACATGCTTCAGAAACGAAAAAAATGGTCCATTTTCAAATGTTGCGTCTTTGAACTACAATTCACATTTGTACGTGGATGATCACTTTTAGAGATAAAATTAGATGTTTAAAGTGATTTACAAGCTTCCAGGGGCCCTAAACACAAGATATGAGGAATGGGTAAATATGAATGAAAATGGCCAATTTATTCACTCCGAGGCCTTAAAAAGTTTTTTTCCACTCCAGAAAGTGAATTAAATAACATTTGTAGGCCTTTATTGTTCAATCAAAAACGCCCGATTTTTGACGAAAGAGATAACCACCCCCCCTTACGACATGCTTCAGAAACTAAAAAAATGGTCCGTTTTCAAATGTTGCCTCTTTGAACTACAATTCACATTTGTACGTGGAAAAGCACTTTTAAAGATCAAATGAGATGTTTAAAGTGATTTTCATGCTTCCAGGGGCCTTAAACACAAGATTTGAGGAATGGGTAAAAGTGAATGAAAATGGCCAATTTACTCACTCTGAGGCCTTAAACAGTGTTTCTCCTCCACGGGAAGTGAATTAAATAACATTTGTAGGCCTTTATTGTTCAAGCGAAAACGCCCGATTATTGACGAAAGAGATAACCACCCCCCCTTACGACATGCTTCAGAAATGAAAAAAATGGTCCGTTTTCAAATGTTGTGTCTTTGAATGACAATCCACATTTGTACGTGGGTAATCACTTTTAGAGATAAAGTGAGATGTTTAAAGTGATTTTCAAGCTTCCAGGGGCCCTAAACAAGAGATTTGAGAAATGGGTAAACGAGAATGAAAATGGCCAATTTACTCACTCTGCGGCCTTAAAAAGTGTTTCTCCTCCACGGAAAGTGAATAAAATAACATTTGGATGCCTTTATTGTTCAATCAAAAACGCCCGTTTTTTGGTGAAAAAGATAACCACCCCCCCTTACGACATGCTTCAGAAACGAAAAAAATGTTCCATTTTCAAATGTTGCGTCTTTGAACTACTATTCACATTTGTACGTGGACGATCACTTTTAGAGATAAAATTAGATGTTTAAAGTGATTTACAAGCTTCCAGGGGCCCTAAACACAAGATATGAGAAATGGGTAAATATGAATGAAAATGGCCAATTTATTCACTCTGAGGCCTTAAAAAGTTTTTCTCCACTCCAGAAAGTGAATTAAATAACATTTGCAGGCCTTTATTGTTCAATCAAAAACGCCCGATTTTTGACGAAAGAGATAACCACCCCCCCTTACGACATGCTTCAGAAACTAAAAAAATGGTCCGTTTTCAAATGTTGCCTCTTTGAACTACAATTCACATTTGTACGTGGAAAAGCACTTTTAAAGATCAAATGAGATGTTTAAAGTGATTTTCATGCTTTCAGGGGCCTTAAACACAAGATCTGAGGAATGGGTAAAAGTGAATGAAAATGGCCAATTGACTCACTCTGAGGCCTTAAAAAGTGTTTCTCCTCCACGGGAAGTGAATTAAATAACATTTGTAGGCCTTTATTGTTCAAGCGAAAATGCCCGATTATTGACGAAAGAGATAACCACCGCCCCTTACGACATGCTTCAGAAACGAAAAAAATGGTCCGTTTTCAAATGTTGCGTCTTTGAACGACAATCCACATTTGTACGTGGATAAACACTTTTAGAGCTAAAATTAGATGTTTAAAGTGATTTTCAAGCTTCCAGGGGCCCTAAACACAAGATTTGAGAAATGGGTAAAAGTGAATGAAAATGGCCAATTTACTCACTCTGAGGCCTTAAAAAGTGTTTCTCCTCCACGGGAAGTGAATTAAATACCATTTGGAGGCCTTTATTGTTCAAGCGAAAACGCCTGATTTTTGATGAAAGAGATAACCACCCCCCCTTACGACATGCTTCTGAAACTAAAAAAATGGTTCATTTTCAAATGTTGCGTCTTTGAACTACAATTAACATTGTACGTGGATAATCACTTTTAGAGATAAAATGAGATGTTTAAAGTGATTTTCAAGCTTCCAGGGGCCCTAAACACGAGATTTGAGAAATGGGTAAATATGAATGAAAATGGCCAATTTATTCACTCCGAGGCCTTAAAAAGTTTTTCTCCACTCCAGAAAGTGAATTAAATAACATTTGGATGCCTTATTGTTCAATCAAAAACGCCCGTTTTTTGGTGAAAAAGATAACCACCCCCCCTTACGACATGCTTCAGAAACTAAAAAAATGGTCTGTTTTCAAATGTAGCCTCTTTGAACTACAATTCACATTTGTACGTGGAAAAGCACTTTTAAAGATCAAATGAGATGTTTAAAGTGATTTTTATGCTTCCAGGGGCCTTAAACACAAGATTTGAGGAATGGGTAAAAGTGAATGAAAATGGCCAATTTACTCACTCTGAGGCCTTAAAAAGTGTTTCTCCTCCACGGGAAGTGAATTAAATACCATTATGAGGCCTTTATTGTTCAAGCGAAAACGCCTGATTTTTGATGAAAGAGATAACCACCCCCCCTTACGACATGCTTCTGAAACTAAAAAAATTGTTCATTTTCAAATGTTGCGTCTTTGAACTACAATTAACATTGTACGTGGATATTCACTTTTAGAGATAAAATGAGATGTTTAAAGTGATTTTCAAGCTTCCAGGGGCCCTAAACACGAGATTTGAGAAATGGGTAAACGTGAATGAAAATGGCCAATTTACTCACTCTGCGGCCTTAAAAAGTGTTTCTCCTCCACGGAAAGTAAATAAAATACCATTTGGATGCCTTTATTGTTCAATCAAAAACTCCCGTTTTTTGGTGAAAAAGATAACCACCCCCCCTTACGACATGCTTCAGAAACGAAAAAAATGATCCATTTTCAAATGTTGCGTCTTTGAACTACAATTCACATTTGTACGTGGATGATCACTTTTAGAGATAAAATTAGATGTTTAAAGTGATTTACAAGCTTCCAGGGGCCCTAAACACAAGATATGAGGAATGGGTAAATATGAATGAAACTGGCCAATTTATTCACTCTGAGGCCTTAAAAAGTTTTTCTCCACTCCAGAAAGTGAATTAAATAACATTTGTAGGCCTTTATTGTTCAATCAAAAATGCCCGATTTTTGACGAAAGAGATAACCACCCCCCCTTACGACATGCTTCAGAAACTAAAAAAATGGTCCGTTTTCAAATGTTGCCTCTTTGAACTACAATTCACATTTGTACGTGGAAAAGCACTTTTAAAGATCAAATGAGATATTTAAAGTGATTTTCATGCTTCCATGTGTCTTAAACACAAGATTTGAGGAATTCGTAAAAGTGAATGAAAATGCCCAATTTACTCACTCTGAGGCCTTAAAAAGTGTTTCTCCTCCACGGAAAGTGAATTAAATAACATTTGTAGGCCTTTATTGTTCACGCGAAAACGCCTGATTTTTGATGAAAGAGATAACCACCCCCTCTTACGACATGCTTCTGAAACTAAAAAAATGGTTAATTTTCAAATGTTGCGTCTTTGAACCACAATTAACAATGTACGTGGATAATCACTTTTAGAGATAAAATGAGATGTTTAAAGTGATTTTCAAGCTTCCAGGGGCCCTAAACACAAGATTTGAGAAATGGGTAAAAGTGAACGAAAATGGCCAATTTACTCACTCTGAGGCCTTAAAAAGTGTTTCTCCTCAACGGGAAGTGAATTAAATAACATTTGTAGTCCTTTATTGTTCAAGCGAAAACGCCCGATTATTGACGAAAGAGATAACCACCCCCCCTTACGACATGCTTCAGAAACGAAAAAAATGGTCCGTTTTCAAATGTTGCGTCTTTGAATGACAATCCACATTTGTACGTGGATAATCACTTTTAGAGCTAAAATTAGATGTTTAAAGTGATTTTCAAGCTTCCAGGGGCCCTAAACACAAGATTTGAGAAATGGGTAAAAGTGAATGAAAATGGCCAATTTACTCACTCTGAGGCCTTAAAAAGTGTTTCTCCTCCACGGGAAGTGAATTAAATACCATTTGGAGGCCTTTATTGTTCAAGCGAAAACGCCTGATTTTTGATGAAAGAGATAACCACCCCCCCTTACGACATGCTTCCGAAACTAAAAAAATGGTTCATTTTCAAATGTTGCGTCTTTTGAACTACAATTAACATTGTACGTGGATAATCACTTTTAGAGATAAAATGAGATGTTTAAAGTGATTTTCAAGCTTCCAGGGGCCCTAAACACGAGATTTGAGAAATGGGTAAACGTGAATGAAAATGGCCAATTTACTCACTCTGCGGCCTTAAAAAGTGTTTCTCCTCCACGGAAAGTGAATAAAATAACATTTGGATGCCTTTATTGTTCAATCAAAAACGCCCGTTTTTTGGTGAAAAAGATAACCACCCCCCCTTACGACATGCTTCAGAAACGAAAAAAATGGTCCATTTTCAAATGTTGCGTCTTTGAACTACAATTCACATTTGTACGTGGATGATCACTTTTAGAGATAAAATTAGATGTTTAAAGTGATTTACAAGCTTCCATGTGTCTTAAACACAAGATTTGAGGAATTCGTAAAAGTGAATGAAAATGCCCAATTTACTCACTCTGAGGCCTTAAAAAGTGTTTCTCCTCCACGGAAAGTGAATTAAATAACATTTGTAGGCCTTTATTGTTCACGCGAAAACGCCTGATTTTTGATGAAAGAGATAACCACCCCCCCTTACGACATGCTTCTGAAACTAAAAAAATGGTTAATTTTCAAATGTTGCGTCTTTGAACCACAATTAACAATGTACGTGGATAATCACTTTTAGAGATAAAATGAGATGTTTAAAGTGATTTTCAAGCTTCCAGGGGCCCTAAACACAAGATTTGAGAAATGGGTAAAAGTGAACGAAAATGGCCAATTTACTCACTCTGAGGCCTTAAAAAGTGTTTCTCCTCAACGGGAAGTGAATTAAATAACATTTGTAGTCCTTTATTGTTCAAGCGAAAACGCCCGATTATTGACGAAAGAGATAACCACCCCCCCTTACGACATGCTTCAGAAACGAAAAAAATGGTCCGTTTTCAAATGTTGCGTCTTTGAATGACAATCCACATTTGTACGTGGATAATCACTTTTAGAGCTAAAATTAGATGTTTAAAGTGATTTTCAAGCTTCCAGGGGCCCTAAACACAAGATTTGAGAAATGGGTAAAAGTGAATGAAAATGGCCAATTTACTCACTCTGAGGCCTTAAAAAGTGTTTCTCCTCCACGGGAAGTGAATTAAATACCATTTGGAGGCCTTTATTGTTCAAGCGAAAACGCCTGATTTTTGATGAAAGAGATAACCACCCCCCCTTACGACATGCTTCCGGAACTAAAAAAATGGTTCATTTTCAAATGTTGCGTCTTTTGAACTACAATTAACATTGTACGTGGATAATGACTTTTAGAGATAAAATGAGATGTTTAAAGTGATTTTCAAGCTTCCAGGGGCCCTAAACACGAGATTTGAGAAATGGGTAAACGTGAATGAAAATGGCCAATTTACTCACTCTGCGGCCTTAAAAAGTGTTTCTCCTCCACGGAAAGTGAATAAAATAACATTTGGATGCCTTTATTGTTCAATCAAAAACGCCCGTTTTTTGGTGAAAAAGATAACCACCCCCCCTTACGACATGCTTAAGAAACGAAAAAAATGGTCCATTTTCAAATGTTGCGTCTTTGAACTACAATTCACATTTGTACGTGGATGATCACTTTTAGAGATAAAATTAGATGTTTAAAGTGATTTACAAGCTTCCAGGGGCCCTAAACACAAGATATGAGGAATGGGTAAATATGAATGAAACTGGCCAATTTATTCACTCTGAGGCCTTAAAAAGTTTTTCTCCACTCCAGAAAGTGAATTAAATAACATTTGTAGGCCTTTATTGTTCAATCAAAAACGCCCGATTTTTGACGAAAGAGATACCCACCCCCCCTTACGACATGCTTCAGAAACTAAAAAAATGGTCCGTTTTCAAATGTTGCCTCTTTGAACCACAATTCACATTTGTACGTGGAAAAGCACTTTTAAAGATCAAATGAGATGTTTAAAGTGATTTTCATGCTTCCAGGGGCCTTAACCCCTTCCATGCTGCGCAAATTCCGCCGCTGTGCTGACGGAATCTTGCGCGGGCGTGGTCATGACGGAACGGTTCCGTCATGAGCACAGCTCAACCGTGGCTCATGACGGAACCGTTCCGTCATGAGCACCGAAGGGGTTAAACGCAAGATTTGAGGAATGGGTAAAAGTGAATGAAAATGGCCAATTTACTCACTCTGAGGCCTTAAAAAGTGTTTCTCCTCCACGGGAAGTGAATTAAATAACATTTGTAGGCCCTATATTGTTCAAGCGAAAACGCCTGAATTTTGATGAAAGAGATAACCACCCCCCCTTACGACATGCTTCTGAAACTAAAAAAATGGTTCATTTTCAAATGTTGCGTCTTTGAACCACAATTAACATTGCACGTGGATAATCACTTTTAGAGATAAAATGAGATGTTTAAAGTGATTTTCAAGCTTCCAGGGGCCCTAAACACGAGATTTGAAAAATGGGTAACCGTGAATGAAAATGGCCAATTTTTTCACTCTGCGGCCTTAAAAAGTGTTTCTCCTCCACGGAAAGTGAATAAAATACCATTTGGATGCCTTTATTGTTCAATCATAAACGCCCGTTTTTTGGTGAAAAAGATAACCACCCCCCCTTACGACATGCTTCAGAAACGAAAAAAATGGTCCATTTTCAAATGTTGCGTCTTTGAACTACAATTCACATTTGTACGTGGATGATCACTTTTAGAGATAAAATTAGATGTTTAAAGTGATTTACAAGCTTCCAGGGGCCCTAAATACAAGATATGAGGAAGGGGTAAATATGAATGAAAATGGCCAATTTATTCACTCTGAGGCCTTAAAAAGTTTTTCTCCACTCCAGAAAGTGAATTAAATAACATTTGTAGACCTTTATTGTTCAATCAAAAACGCCCGATTTTTGACGAAAGAGATAACCACCCCCCTTACGACATGCTTCAGAAACAAAAAAAATGGTTCTTTTTCAAATGTTGCATCTTTGAACGACAATCCACATTTGTACGTGGATAAACACTTTTAGAGATAAAATGAGATGTTTAAAGTGATTTTCAAGCTTCCAGGGGCCCTAAACACAAGATTTGAGAAATGGGAAAAAGTGAATGAAAATGGCCAATTTACTCACTCTGAGGCCTTAAAAAGTGTTTCTCCTCAACGGGAAGTGAATTAAATAACATTTGTAGGCCTTTATTGTTCAAGCGAAAACGCCCGATTATTGACGAGTGAGATAACCACCCCCCCTTACGACATGCTTCAGAAACGAAAAAAATGGTCCGTTTTCAAATGTTGCGTCTTTGAATGACAATCCACATTTGTACGTGGATAATCACTTTTAGAGCTAAAATTAGATGTTTAAAGTGATTTTCAAGCTTCCAGGGGCCCTAAACACAAGATTTGAGAAATGGGTAAAAGTGAATGAAAATGGCCAATTTACTCACTCTGAGGCCTTAATAAGTGTTTCTCCTCCACGGGAAGTGAATTAAATACCATTTGGAGGCCTTTATTGTTCAAGCGAAAACGCCCGATTATTGACGAAAGAGATAACCACCCCCCCCCCTTACGACATGCTTAAGAAACGAAAAAAATGATCCGTTTTCAAATGTTGCGTCTTTGAATGACAATCCACATTTGTACGTGGATAATCACTTTTAGAGCTAAAATTAGATGTTTAAAGTGATTTTCAAGCTTCCAGGGGCCCTAAACACAAGATTTGAGAAATGGGTAAAAGTGAATGAAAATGGCCAATTTACTCACTCTGAGGCCTTAATAAGTGTTTCTCCTCCACGGGAAGTGAATTAAATACCATTTGGAGGCCTTTAATGTTCAAGCGAAAACGCCTGATTTTTGATGAAAGAGATAACCACCCCCACTTACGACATGCTTCTGAAACTAAAAAAATGGTTCATTTTCAAATGTTGCGTCTTTTGAACTACAATTAACATTGTACGTGGATAATCACTTTTAGAGATAAAATGAGATGTTTAAAGTGATTTTCAAGCTTCCAGGGGCCCTAAACACGAGATTTGAAAAATGGGTAACCGTGAATGAAAATGGCCAATTTTTTCACTCTGCGGCCTTAAAAAGTGTTTCTCCTCCACGGAAAGTGAATAAAATACCATTTGGATGCCTTTATTGTTCAATCATAAACGCCCGTTTTTTGGTGAAAAAGATAACCACCCCCCCTTACGACATGCTTCAGAAACGAAAAAAATGGTCCATTTTCAAATGTTGCGTCTTTGAACTACAATTCACATTTGTACGTGGATGATCACTTTTAGAGATAAAATTAGATGTTTAAAGTGATTTACAAGCTTCCAGGGGCCCTAAATACAAGATATGAGGAATGGGTAAATATGAATGAAAATGGCCAATTTATTCACTCTGAGGCCTTAAAAAGTTTTTCTCCACTCCAGAAAGTGAATTAAATAACATTTGTAGACCTTTATTGTTCAATCAAAAACGCCCGATTTTTGACGAAAGAGATAACCACCCCCCTTACGACATGCTTCAGAAACAAAAAAAATGGTTATTTTTCAAATGTTGCATCTTTGAACGACAATCCACATTTGTACGTGGATAAACACTTTTAGAGATAAAATGAGATGTTTAAAGTGATTTTCAAGCTTCCAGGGGCCCTAAACACAAGATTTGAGAAATGGGAAAAAGTGAATGAAAATGGCCAATTTACTCACTCTGAGGCCTTAAAAAGTGTTTCTCCTCAACGGGAAGTGAATTAAATAACATTTGTAGGCCTTTATTGTTCAAGCGAAAACACCCGATTATTGACGAGTGAGATAACCACCCCCCCTTACGACATGCTTCTGAAACTAAAAAAATGGTTCATTTTCAAATGTTGCGTCTTTTGAACTA
The DNA here is from genome assembly GCF_964204655.1 of Triturus cristatus. NCBI lineage: Eukaryota > Metazoa > Chordata > Amphibia > Caudata > Salamandridae > Triturus > Triturus cristatus. Next base: position 930,653,816 of record NC_140587.1, on the reverse strand, counting down.
CAATTAACATTGTACGTGGATAATCACTTTTAGAGATAAAATGAGATGTTTAAAGTGATTTTCAAGCTTCCAGGGGCCCTAAACACGAGATTTGAGAAATGGGTAACCGTGAATGAAAATGGCCAATTTACTCACTCTGCGGCCTTAAAAAGTGTTTCTCCTCCACGGAAAGTGAATAAAATAACATTTGGATGCCTTTATTGTTCAATCAAAAACGCCCGTTTTTTGGTGAAAAAGATAACCACCCCCCCCTTACGACATGCTTCAGAAACGAAAAAAATGGTCCATTTTCAAATGTTGCGTCTTTGAACTACAATTCACATTTGTACGTGGATGATCACTTTTAGAGATAAAATTAGATGTTTAAAGTGATTTACAAGCTTCCAGGGGCCCTAAACACAAGATATGAGGAATGGGTAAATATGAATGAAAATGGCCAATTTATTCACTCCGAGGCCTTAAAAAGTTTTTTTCCACTCCAGAAAGTGAATTAAATAACATTTGTAGGCCTTTATTGTTCAATCAAAAAAGCCCGATTTTTGACGAAAGAGATAACCACCCCCCCTTACGACATGCTTCAGAAACTAAAAAAATGGTCCGTTTTCAAATGTTGCCTCTTTGAACTACAATTCACATTTGTACGTGGAAAAGCACTTTTAAAGATCAAATGAGATGTTTAAAGTGATTTTCATGCTTCCAGGGGCCTTAAACACAAGATTTGAGGAATGGGTAAAAGTGAATGAAAATGGCCAATTTACTCACTCTGAGGCCTTAAACAGTGTTTCTCCTCCACGGGAAGTGAATTAAATAACATTTGTAGGCCTTTATTGTTCAAGCGAAAATGCCCGATTATTGACGAAAGAGATAACCACCCCCCCTTACGACATGCTTCAGAAATGAAAAAAATGGTCCGTTTTCAAATGTTGTGTCTTTGAATGACAATCCACATTTGTACGTGGGTAATCACTTTTAGAGATAAAGTGAGATGTTTAAAGTGATTTTCAAGCTTCCAGGGGCCCTAAACACGAGATTTGAGAAATGGGTAAACGAGAATGAAAATGGCCAATTTACTCACTCTGCGGCCTTAAAAAGTGTTTCTCCTCCACGGAAAGTGAATAAAATAACATTTGGATGCCTTTATTGTTCAATCAAAAACGCCCGTTTTTTGGTGAAAAAGATAACCACCCCCCCTTACGACATGCTTCAGAAACGAAAAAAATGGTCCATTTTCAAATGTTGCGTCTTTGAACTACAATTCACATTTGTACGTGGATGATCACTTTTAGAGATAAAATTAGATGTTTATAGTGATTTACAAGCTTCCAGGGGCCCTAAACACAAGATATGAGGAATGGGTAAATATGAATGAAACTGGCCAATTTATTCACTCTGAGGCCTTAAAAAGTTTTTCTCCACTCCAGAAAGTGAATTAAATAACATTTGTAGGCCTTTATTGTTCAATCAAAAACGCCCGATTTTTGACGAAAGAGATACCCACCCCCCCTTACGACATGCTTCAGAAACTAAAAAAATGGTCCGTTTTCAAATGTTGCCTCTTTGAACCACAATTCACATTTGTACGTGGAAAAGCACTTTTAAAGATCAAATGAGATGTTTAAAGTGATTTTCATGCTTCCAGGGGCCTTAACCCCTTCCATGCTGCGCAAATTCCGCCGCTGTGCTGACGGAATCTTGCGCGGGCGTGGTCATGACGGAACGGTTCCGTCATGAGCACAGCTCAACCGTGGCTCATGACGGAACCGTTCCGTCATGAGCACCGAAGGGGTTAAACGCAAGATTTGAGGAATGGGTAAAAGTGAATGAAAATGGCCAATTTACTCACTCTGAGGCCTTAAAAAGTGTTTCTCCTCCACGGGAAGTGAATTAAATAACATTTGTAGGCCCTATATTGTTCAAGCGAAAACGCCTGAATTTTGATGAAAGAGATAACCACCCCCCCTTACGACATGCTTCTGAAACTAAAAAAATGGTTCATTTTCAAATGTTGCGTCTTTGAACCACAATTAACATTGCACGTGGATAATCACTTTTAGAGATAAAATGAGATGTTTAAAGTGATTTTCAAGCTTCCAGGGGCCCTAAACACGAGATTTGAAAAATGGGTAACCGTGAATGAAAATGGCCAATTTTTTCACTCTGCGGCCTTAAAAAGTGTTTCTCCTCCACGGAAAGTGAATAAAATACCATTTGGATGCCTTTATTGTTCAATCATAAACGCCCGTTTTTTGGTGAAAAAGATAACCACCCCCCCTTACGACATGCTTCAGAAACGAAAAAAATGGTCCATTTTCAAATGTTGCGTCTTTGAACTACAATTCACATTTGTACGTGGATGATCACTTTTAGAGATAAAATTAGATGTTTAAAGTGATTTACAAGCTTCCAGGGGCCCTAAATACAAGACATGAGGAAGGGGTAAATATGAATGAAAATGGCCAATTTATTCACTCTGAGGCCTTAAAAAGTTTTTCTCCACTCCAGAAAGTGAATTAAATAACATTTGTAGACCTTTATTGTTCAATCAAAAACGCCCGATTTTTGACGAAAGAGATAACCACCCCCCTTACGACATGCTTCAGAAACAAAAAAAATGGTTCTTTTTCAAATGTTGCATCTTTGAACGACAATCCACATTTGTACGTGGATAAACACTTTTAGAGATAAAATGAGATGTTTAAAGTGATTTTCAAGCTTCCAGGGGCCCTAAACACAAGATTTGAGAAATGGGAAAAAGTGAATGAAAATGGCCAATTTACTCACTCTGAGGCCTTAAAAAGTGTTTCTCCTCCACGGGAAGTGAATTAAATAACATTTGTAGGCCTTTATTGTTCAAGCGAAAACGCCCGATTATTGACGAGTGAGATAACCACCCCCCCCCCTTACGACATGCTTAAGAAACGAAAAAAATGATCCGTTTTCAAATGTTGCGTCTTTGAATGACAATCCACATTTGTACGTGGATAATCACTTTTAGAGCTAAAATTAGATGTTTAAAGTGATTTTCAAGCTTCCAGGGGCCCTAAACACAAGATTTGAGAAATGGGTAAAAGTGAATGAAAATGGCCAATTTACTCACTCTGAGGCCTTAATAAGTGTTTCTCCTCCACGGGAAGTGAATTAAATACCATTTGGAGGCCTTTAATGTTCAAGCGAAAACGCCTGATTTTTGATGAAAGAGATAACCACCCCCACTTACGACATGCTTCTGAAACTAAAAAAATGGTTCATTTTCAAATGTTGCGTCTTTTGAACTACAATTAACATTGTACGTGGATAATCACTTTTAGAGATAAAATGAGATGTTTAAAGTGATTTTCAAGCTTCCAGGGGCCCTAAACACGAGATTTGAAAAATGGGTAACCGTGAATGAAAATGGCCAATTTTTTCACTCTGCGGCCTTAAAAAGTGTTTCTCCTCCACGGAAAGTGAATAAAATACCATTTGGATGCCTTTATTGTTCAATCATAAACGCCCGTTTTTTGGTGAAAAAGATAACCACCCCCCCTTACGACATGCTTCAGAAACGAAAAAAATGGTCCATTTTCAAATGTTGCGTCTTTGAACTACAATTCACATTTGTACGTGGATGATCACTTTTAGAGATAAAATTAGATGTTTAAAGTGATTTACAAGCTTCCAGGGGCCCTAAATACAAGATATGAGGAATGGGTAAATATGAATGAAAATGGCCAATTTATTCACTCTGAGGCCTTAAAAAGTTTTTCTCCACTCCAGAAAGTGAATTAAATAACATTTGTAGACCTTTATTGTTCAATCAAAAACGCCCGATTTTTGACGAAAGAGATAACCACCCCCCTTACGACATGCTTCAGAAACAAAAAAAATGGTTATTTTTCAAATGTTGCATCTTTGAACGACAATCCACATTTGTACGTGGATAAACACTTTTAGAGATAAAATGAGATGTTTAAAGTGATTTTCAAGCTTCCAGGGGCCCTAAACACAAGATTTGAGAAATGGGAAAAAGTGAATGAAAATGGCCAATTTACTCACTCTGAGGCCTTAAAAAGTGTTTCTCCTCAACGGGAAGTGAATTAAATAACATTTGTAGGCCTTTATTGTTCAAGCGAAAACACCCGATTATTGACGAGTGAGATAACCACCCCCCCTTACGACATGCTTCTGAAACTAAAAAAATGGTTCATTTTCAAATGTTGCGTCTTTTGAACTACAATTAACATTGTACGTGGATAATCACTTTTAGAGATAAAATGAGATGTTTAAAGTGATTTTCAAGCTTCCAGGGGCCCTAAACACGAGATTTGAGAAATGGGTAACCGTGAATGAAAATGGCCAATTTACTCACTCTGCGGCCTTAAAAAGTGTTTCTCCTCCACGGAAAGTGAATAAAATAACATTTGGATGCCTTTATTGTTCAATCAAAAACGCCCGTTTTTTGGTGAAAAAGATAACCACCCCCCCCTTACGACATGCTTCAGAAACGAAAAAAATGGTCCATTTTCAAATGTTGCGTCTTTGAACTACAATTCACATTTGTACGTGGATGATCACTTTTAGAGATAAAATTAGATGTTTAAAGTGATTTACAAGCTTCCAGGGGCCCTAAACACAAGATATGAGGAATGGGTAAATATGAATGAAAATGGCCAATTTATTCACTCCGAGGCCTTAAAAAGTTTTTTTCCACTCCAGAAAGTGAATTAAATAACATTTGTAGGCCTTTATTGTTCAATCAAAAAAGCCCGATTTTTGACGAAAGAGATAACCACCCCCCCTTACGACATGCTTCAGAAACTAAAAAAATGGTCCGTTTTCAAATGTTGCCTCTTTGAACTACAATTCACATTTGTACGTGGAAAAGCACTTTTAAAGATCAAATGAGATGTTTAAAGTGATTTTCATGCTTCCAGGGGCCTTAAACACAAGATTTGAGGAATGGGTAAAAGTGAATGAAAATGGCCAATTTACTCACTCTGAGGCCTTAAACAGTGTTTCTCCTCCACGGGAAGTGAATTAAATAACATTTGTAGGCCTTTATTGTTCAAGCGAAAATGCCCGATTATTGACGAAAGAGATAACCACCCCCCCTTACGACATGCTTCAGAAATGAAAAAAATGGTCCGTTTTCAAATGTTGTGTCTTTGAATGACAATCCACATTTGTACGTGGGTAATCACTTTTAGAGATAAAGTGAGATGTTTAAAGTGATTTTCAAGCTTCCAGGGGCCCTAAACACGAGATTTGAGAAATGGGTAAACGAGAATGAAAATGGCCAATTTACTCACTCTGCGGCCTTAAAAAGTGTTTCTCCTCCACGGAAAGTGAATAAAATAACATTTGGATGCCTTTATTGTTCAATCAAAAACGCCCGTTTTTTGGTGAAAAAGATAACCACCCCCCCTTACGACATGCTTCAGAAACGAAAAAAATGGTCCATTTTCAAATGTTGCGTCTTTGAACTACAATTCACATTTGTACGTGGATGATCACTTTTAGAGATAAAATTAGATGTTTATAGTGATTTACAAGCTTCCAGGGGCCCTAAACACAAGATATGAGGAATGGGTAAATATGAATGAAACTGGCCAATTTATTCACTCTGAGGCCTTAAAAAGTTTTTCTCCACTCCAGAAAGTGAATTAAATAACATTTGTAGGCCTTTATTGTTCAATCAAAAACGCCCGATTTTTGACGAAAGAGATACCCACCCCCCCTTACGACATGCTTCAGAAACTAAAAAAATGGTCCGTTTTCAAATGTTGCCTCTTTGAACCACAATTCACATTTGTACGTGGAAAAGCACTTTTAAAGATCAAATGAGATGTTTAAAGTGATTTTCATGCTTCCAGGGGCCTTAACCCCTTCCATGCTGCGCAAATTCCGCCGCTGTGCTGACGGAATCTTGCGCGGGCGTGGTCATGACGGAACGGTTCCGTCATGAGCACAGCTCAACCGTGGCTCATGACGGAACCGTTCCGTCATGAGCACCGAAGGGGTTAAACGCAAGATTTGAGGAATGGGTAAAAGTGAATGAAAATGGCCAATTTACTCACTCTGAGGCCTTAAAAAGTGTTTCTCCTCCACGGGAAGTGAATTAAATAACATTTGTAGGCCCTATATTGTTCAAGCGAAAACGCCTGAATTTTGATGAAAGAGATAACCACCCCCCCTTACGACATGCTTCTGAAACTAAAAAAATGGTTCATTTTCAAATGTTGCGTCTTTGAACCACAATTAACATTGCACGTGGATAATCACTTTTAGAGATAAAATGAGATGTTTAAAGTGATTTTCAAGCTTCCAGGGGCCCTAAACACGAGATTTGAAAAATGGGTAACCGTGAATGAAAATGGCCAATTTTTTCACTCTGCGGCCTTAAAAAGTGTTTCTCCTCCACGGAAAGTGAATAAAATACCATTTGGATGCCTTTATTGTTCAATCATAAACGCCCGTTTTTTGGTGAAAAAGATAACCACCCCCCCTTACGACATGCTTCAGAAACGAAAAAAATGGTCCATTTTCAAATGTTGCGTCTTTGAACTACAATTCACATTTGTACGTGGATGATCACTTTTAGAGATAAAATTAGATGTTTAAAGTGATTTACAAGCTTCCAGGGGCCCTAAATACAAGACATGAGGAAGGGGTAAATATGAATGAAAATGGCCAATTTATTCACTCTGAGGCCTTAAAAAGTTTTTCTCCACTCCAGAAAGTGAATTAAATAACATTTGTAGACCTTTATTGTTCAATCAAAAACGCCCGATTTTTGACGAAAGAGATAACCACCCCCCTTACGACATGCTTCAGAAACAAAAAAAATGGTTCTTTTTCAAATGTTGCATCTTTGAACGACAATCCACATTTGTACGTGGATAAACACTTTTAGAGATAAAATGAGATGTTTAAAGTGATTTTCAAGCTTCCAGGGGCCCTAAACACAAGATTTGAGAAATGGGAAAAAGTGAATGAAAATGGCCAATTTACTCACTCTGAGGCCTTAAAAAGTGTTTCTCCTCAACGGGAAGTGAATTAAATAACATTTGTAGGCCTTTATTGTTCAAGCGAAAACGCCCGATTATTGACGAGTGAGATAACCACCCCCCCTTACGACATGCTTCAGAAACGAAAAAAATGGTCCGTTTTCAAATGTTGCGTCTTTGAATGACAATCCACATTTGTACGTGGATAATCACTTTTAGAGCTAAAATTAGATGTTTAAAGTGATTTTCAAGCTTCCAGGGGCCCTAAACACAAGATTTGAGAAATGGGTAAAAGTGAATGAAAATGGCCAATTTACTCACTCTGAGGCCTTAATAAGTGTTTCTCCTCCACGGGAAGTGAATTAAATACCATTTGGAGGCCTTTATTGTTCAAGCGAAAACGCCTGATTTTTGATGAAAGAGATAACCACCCCCACTTACGACATGCTTCTGAAACTAAAAAAATGGTTCATTTTCAAATGTTGCGTCTTTTGAACTACAATTAACATTGTACGTGGATAATCACTTTTAGAGATAAAATGAGATGTTTAAAGTGATTTTCAAGCTTCCAGGGGCCCTAAACACGAGATTTGAAAAATGGGTAACCGTGAATGAAAATGGCCAATTTTTTCACTCTGCGGCCTTAAAAAGTGTTTCTCCTCCACGGAAAGTGAATAAAATACCATTTGGATGCCTTTATTGTTCAATCATAAACGCCCGTTTTTTGGTGAAAAAGATAACCACCCCCCCTTACGACATGCTTCAGAAACGAAAAAAATGGTCCATTTTCAAATGTTGCGTCTTTGAACTACAATTCACATTTGTACGTGGATGATCACTTTTAGAGATAAAATTAGATGTTTAAAGTGATTTACAAGCTTCCAGGGGCCCTAAATACAAGATATGAGGAATGGGTAAATATGAATGAAAATGGCCAATTTATTCACTCTGAGGCCTTAAAAAGTTTTTCTCCACTCCAGAAAGTGAATTAAATAACATTTGTAGACCTTTATTGTTCAATCAAAAACGCCCGATTTTTGACGAAAGAGATAACCACCCCCCTTACGACATGCTTCAGAAACAAAAAAAATGGTTCTTTTTCAAATGTTGCATCTTTGAACGACAATCCACATTTGTACGTGGATAAACACTTTTAGAGATAAAATGAGATGTTTAAAGTGATTTTCAAGCTTCCAGGGGCCCTAAACACAAGATTTGAGAAATGGGAAAAAGTGAATGAAAATGGCCAATTTACTCACTCTGAGGCCTTAAAAAGTGTTTCTCCTCAACGGGAAGTGAATTAAATAACATTTGTAGGCCTTTATTGTTCAAGCGAAAACACCCGATTATTGACGAGTGAGATAACCACCCCCCCTTACGACATGCTTCAGAAACGAAAAAAATGGTCCGTTTTCAAATGTTGCGTCTTTGAATGACAATCCACATTTGTACGTGGATAATCACTTTTAGAGCTAAAATTAGATGTTTAAAGTGATTTTCAAGCTTCCAGGGGCCCTAAACACAAGATTTGAGAAATGGGTAAAAGTGAATGAAAATGGCCAATTTACTCACTCTGAGGCCTTAATAAGTGTTTCTCCTCCACGGGAAGTGAATTAAATACCATTTGGAGGCCTTTATTGTTCAAGCGAAAACGCCCGATTATTGACGAAAGAGATAACCACCCCCCCCCCTTACGACATGCTTAAGAAACGAAAAAAATGATCCGTTTTCAAATGTTGCGTCTTTGAATGACAATCCACATTTGTACGTGGATAATCACTTTTAGAGCTAAAATTAGATGTTTAAAGTGATTTTCAAGCTTCCAGGGGCCCTAAACACGAGATTTGAGAAATGGGTAAATATGAATGAAAATGGCCAATTTATTCACTCCGAGGCCTTAAAAAGTTTTTCTCCACTCCAGAAAGTGAATTAAATAACATTTGGATGCCTTTATTGTTCAATCAAAAACGCCCGTTTTTTGGTGAAAAAGATAACCACCCCCCCTTACGACATGCTTCAGAAACTAAAAAAATGGTCTGTTTTCAAATGTAGCCTCTTTGAACTACAATTCACATTTGTACGTGGAAAAGCACTTTTAAAGATCAAATGAGATATTTAAAGTGATTTTCATGCTTCCATGTGTCTTAAACACAAGATTTGAGGAATTCGTAAAAGTGAATGAAAATGCCCAATTTACTCACTCTGAGGCCTTAAAAAGTGTTTCTCCTCCACGGAAAGTGAATTAAATAACATTTGTAGGCCTTTATTGTTCACGCGAAAACGCCTGATTTTTGATGAAAGAGATAACCACCCCCCCTTACGACATGCTTCTGAAACTAAAAAAATTGTTAATTTTCAAATGTTGCGTCTTTGAACCACAATTAACAATGTACGTGGATAATCACTTTTAGAGATAAAATGAGATGTTTAAAGTGATTTTCAAGCTTCCAGGGGCCCTAAACACGAGATTTGAGAAATGGGTAAATGTGAATGAAAATGGCCAATTTACTCACTCTGCGGCCTTAAAAAGTGTTTCTCCTCCATGGAAAGTGAATAAAATAGCATTTGGATGCCTTTATTGTTCAATCAAAAACGCCCGTTTTTTGGTGAAAAAGATAACCACCCCCCTTTACGACATGCTTCAGAAACAAAAAAAATGGTCCATTTTCAAATGTTGCGTCTTTGAACTACAATTCACATTTGTACATGGATAATCACTTTTAGAGATAAAATTAGATGTTTAAAGTGATTTACAAGCTTCCAGGGGCCCTAAACACAAGATATGAGGAATGGGTAAATATGAATGAAAATGGCCAATTTATTCACTCTGAGGCCTTACAAAGTTTTTCTCCACTCCAGAAAGTGAATTAAATAACATTTGTAGACCTTTATTGTTCAATCAAAAACGCCCGATTTTTGACGAAAGAGATAACCACCCCCCCTTACGACATGCTTCAGAAACAAAAAAAATGGTTCATTTTCAAATGTTGCATCTTTGAACGACAATCCACATTTGTACGTGGATAAACACTTTTAGAGATAAAATGAGATGTTTAAAGTGATTTTCAAGCTTCCAGGGGCCCTAAACACAAGATTTGAGAAATGGGAAAAAGTGAATGAAAATGGCCAATTTACTCACTCTGAGGCCTTAAAAAGTGTTTCTCCTCAACGGGAAGTGAATTAAATAACATTTGTAGGCCTTTATTGTTCAAGCGAAAACGCCCGATTATTGACGAGTGAGATAACCACCCCCCCTTACGACATGCTTCAGAAACGAAAAAAATGGTCCGTTTTCAAATGTTGCGTCTTTGAATGACAATCCACATTTGTACGTGGATAATCACTTTTAGAGCTAAAATTAGATGTTTAAAGTGATTTTCAAGCTTCCAGGGGCCCTAAACACAAGATTTGAGAAATGGGTAAAAGTGAATAAAAATGGCCAATTTACTCACTCTGAGGCCTTAATAAGTGTTTCTCCTCCACGGGAAGTGAATTAAATACCATTTGGAGGCCTTTATTGTTCAAGCGAAAACGCCTGATTATTGACGAAAGAGATAACCACCCCCCCCCCTTACGACATGCTTAAGAAACGAAAAAAATGATCCGTTTTCAAATGTTGCGTCTTTGAATGACAATCCACATTTGTACGTGGATAATCACTTTTAGAGCTAAAATTAGATGTTTAAAGTGATTTTCAAGCTTCCAGGGGCCCTAAACACAAGATTTGAGAAATGGGTAAAAGTGAATGAAAATGGCCAATTTACTCACTCTGAGGCCTTAATAAGTGTTTCTCCTCCACGGGAAGTGAATTAAATACCATTTGGAGGCCTTTATTGTTCAAGCGAAAACGCCTGATTTTTGATGAAAGAGATAACCACCCCCACTTACGACATGCTTCTGAAACTAAAAAAATGGTTCATTTTCAAATGTTGCATCTTTTGAACTACAATTAACATTGTACGTGGATAATCACTTTTAGAGATAAAATGAGATGTTTAAAGTGATTTTCAAGCTTCCAGGGGCCCTAAACACGAGATTTGAAAAATGGGTAACCGTGAATGAAAATGGCCAATTTTTTCACTCTGCGGCCTTAAAAAGTGTTTCTCCTCCACGGAAAGTGAATAAAATACCATTTGGATGCCTTTATTGTTCAATCATAAACGCCCGTTTTTTGGTGAAAAAGATAACCACCCCCCCTTACGACATGCTTCAGAAACGAAAAAAATGGTCCATTTTCAAATGTTGCGTCTTTGAACTACAATTCACATTTGTACGTGGATGATCACTTTTAGAGATAAAATTAGATGTTTAAAGTGATTTACAAGCTTCCAGGGGCCCTAAATACAAGATATGAGGAATGGGTAAATATGAATGAAAATGGCCAATTTATTCACTCTGAGGCCTTAAAAAGTTTTTCTCCACTCCAGAAAGTGAATTAAATAACATTTGTAGACCTTTATTGTTCAATCAAAAACGCCCGATTTTTGACGAAAGAGATAACCACCCCCCTTACGACATGCTTCAGAAACAAAAAAAATGGTTCTTTTTCAAATGTTGCATCTTTGAACGACAATCCACATTTGTACGTGGATAAACACTTTTAGAGATAAAATGAGATGTTTAAAGTGATTTTCAAGCTTCCAGGGGCCCTAAACACAAGATTTGAGAAATGGGAAAAAGTGAATGAAAATGGTCAATTTACTCACTCTGAGGCCTTAAAAAGTGTTTCTCCTCAACGGGAAGTGAATTAAATAACATTTGTAGGCCTTTATTGTTCAAGCGAAAACACCCGATTATTGACGAGTGAGATAACCACCCCCCCTTACGACATGCTTCAGAAACGAAAAAAATGGTCCGTTTTCAAATGTTGCGTCTTTGAATGACAATCCACATTTGTACGTGGATAATCACTTTTAGAGCTAAAATTAGATGTTTAAAGTGATTTTCAAGCTTCCAGGGGCCCTAAACACAAGATTTGAGAAATGGGTAAAAGTGAATGAAAATGGCCAATTTACTCACTCTGAGGCCTTAATAAGTGTTTCTCCTCCACGGGAAGTGAATTAAATACCATTTGGAGGCCTTTATTGTTCAAGCGAAAACGCCCGATTATTGACGAAAGAGATAACCACCCCCCCCCCTTACGACATGCTTAAGAAACGAAAAAAATGATCCGTTTTCAAATGTTGCGTCTTTGAATGACAATCCACATTTGTACGTGGATAATCACTTTTAGAGCTAAAATTAGATGTTTAAAGTGATTTTCAAGCTTCCAGGGGCCCTAAACACGAGATTTGAGAAATGGGTAAATATGAATGAAAATGGCCAATTTATTCACTCCGAGGCCTTAAAAAGTTTTTCTCCACTCCAGAAAGTGAATTAAATAACATTTGGATGCCTTTATTGTTCAATCAAAAACGCCCGTTTTTTGGTGAAAAAGATAACCACCCCCCCTTACGACATGCTTCAGAAACTAAAAAAATGGTCTGTTTTCAAATGTAGCCTCTTTGAACTACAATTCACATTTGTACGTGGAAAAGCACTTTTAAAGATCAAATGAGATATTTAAAGTGATTTTCATGCTTCCATGTGTCTTAAACACAAGATTTGAGGAATTCGTAAAAGTGAATGAAAATGCCCAATTTACTCACTCTGAGGCCTTAAAAAGTGTTTCTCCTCCACGGAAAGTGAATTAAATAACATTTGTAGGCCTTTATTGTTCACGCGAAAACGCCTGATTTTTGATGAAAGAGATAACCACCCCCCCTTACGACATGCTTCTGAAACTAAAAAAATGGTTAATTTTCAAATGTTGCGTCTTTGAACCACAATTAACAATGTACGTGGATAATCACTTTTAGAGATAAAATGAGATGTTTAAAGTGATTTTCAAGCTTCCAGGGGCCCTAAACACGAGATTTGAGAAATGGGTAAACGTGAATGAAAATGGCCAATTTACTCACTCTGCGGCCTTAAAAAGTGTTTCTCCTCCATGGAAAGTGAATAAAATAGCATTTGGATGCCTTTATTGTTCAATCAAAAACGCCCGTTTTTTGGTGAAAAAGATAACCACCCCCCTTTACGACATGCTTCAGAAACAAAAAAAATGGTCCATTTTCAAATGTTGCGTCTTTGAACTACAATTCACATTTGTACATGGATAATCACTTTTAGAGATAAAATTAGATGTTTAAAGTGATTTACAAGCTTCCAGGGGCCCTAAACACAAGATATGAGGAATGGGTAAATATGAATGAAAATGGCCAATTTATTCACTCTGAGGCCTTACAAAGTTTTTCTCCACTCCAGAAAGTGAATTAAATAACATTTGTAGACCTTTATTGTTCAATCAAAAACGCCCGATTTTTGACGAAAGAGATAACCACCCCCCCTTACGACATGCTTCAGAAACAAAAAAAATGGTTCATTTTCAAATGTTGCATCTTTGAACGACAATCCACATTTGTACGTGGATAAACACTTTTAGAGATAAAATTAGATGTTTAAAGTGATTTTCAAGCTTCCAGGGGCCCTAAACACAAGATTTGAGAAATGGGTAAAAGGGAACGAAAATGGCCAATTTACTCACTCTGAGGCCTTAAAAAGTGTTTCTCCTCAACGGGAAGTGAATTAAATAACATTTGTAGTCCTTTATTGTTCAAGCGAAAACGTCCGATTATTGACGAAAGAGATAACCACCCCCCCTTACGACATGCTTCAGAAACGAAAAAAATGGTCCGTTTTCAAATGTTGCGTCTTTGAATGACAATCCACATTTGTACGTGGATAATCACTTTTAGAGCTAAAATTAGATGTTTAAAGTGATTTTCAAGCTTCCAGGGGCCCTAAACACAAGATTTGAGAAATGGGTAAAAGTGAATGAAAATGGCCAATTTACTCACTCTGAGGCCTTAAAAAGTGTTTCTCCTCCACGGGAAGTGAATTAAATACCATTTGGAGGCCTTTATTGTTCAAGCGAAAACGCCTGATTTTTGATGAAAGAGATAACCACCCCCCCTTACGACATGCTTCAGAAACGAAAAAAATGGTCCATTTTCAAATGTTGCGTCTTTGAACTACAATTCACATTTGTACGTGGATGATCACTTTTAGAGATAAAATTAGATGTTTAAAGTGATTTACAAGCTTCCAGGGGCCCTAAACACAAGATATGAGGAATGGGTAAATATGAATGAAACTGGCCAATTTATTCACTCTGAGGCCTTAAAAAGTTTTTCTCCACTCCAGAAAGTGAATTAAATAACATTTGTAGGCCTTTATTGTTCAATCAAAAACGCCCGATTTTTGACGAAAGAGATACCCACCCCCCCTTACGACATGCTTCAGAAACTAAAAAAATGGTCCGTTTTCAAATGTTGCCTCTTTGAACCACAATTCACATTTGTACGTGGAAAAGCACTTTTAAAGATCAAATGAGATGTTTAAAGTGATTTTCATGCTTCCAGGGGCCTTAAACGCAAGATTTGAGGAATGGGTAAAAGTGAATGAAAATGGCCAATTTACTCACTCTGAGGCCTTAAAAAGTGTTTCTCCTCCACGGGAAGTGAATTAAATAACATTTTTAGGCCCTATATTGTTCAAGCGAAAACGCCTGATTTTTGATGAAAGAGATAACCACCCCCCCTTACGACATGCTTCTGAAACTAAAAAAATGGTTCATTTTCAAATGTTGCGTCTTTGAACCACAATTAACATTGCACGTGGATAATCACTTTTAGAGATAAAATGAGATGTTTAAAGTGATTTTCAAGCTTCCAGGGGCCCTAAACACGAGATTTGAGAAATGGGTAAACGTGAATGAAAATGGCCAATTTACTCACTCTGCGGCCTTAAAAAGTGTTTCTCCTCCACGGAAAGTGAATAAAATAGCATTTGGATGCCTTTATTGTTCAATCAAAAACGCCCGTTTTTTGGTGAAAAAGATAACCACCCCCCCTTACGACATGCTTCAGAAACAAGAAAAAATGGTTCATTTTCAAATGTTGCATCTTTGAACGACAATCCACATTTGTACGTGGATAAACACTTTTAGATATAAAATTAGATGTTTAAAGTGATTTTCAAGCTTCCAGGGGCCCTAAACACAAGATTTGAGAAATGGGTAAAAGTGAATAAAAATGGCCAATTTACTCACTCTGAGGCCTTAAAAAGTGTTTCTCCTCCACAGGAAGTGAATTAAATACCATTTGGAGGCCTTTATTGTTCAAGCAAAAACGCCTGATTTTTGATGAAAGAGATAACCACCCCCCCTTACGACATGCTTCTGAAACTAAAAAAATGGTTCATTTTCAAATGTTGCGTCTTTTGAACTACAATTAACATTGTACATGGATAATCCCTTTTAGAGATAAAATGAGATGTTTAAAGTGATTTTCAAGCTTCCAGGGGCCCTAAACACGAAATTTGAAAAATGGGTAACCGTGAATGAAAATGGCCAATTTTTTCACTCTGCGGCCTTAAAAAGTGTTTCTCCTCCACGGAAAGTGAATAAAATACCATTTGGATGCCTTTATTGTTCAATCATAAACGCCCGTTTTTTGGTGAAAAAGATAACCACCCCCCCTTACGACATGCTTCAGAAACAAAAAAAATGGTCCATTTTCAAATGTTGCGTCTTTGAACTACAATTCACATTTGTACGTGGATGATCACTTTTAGAGATAAAATTAGATGTTTAAAGTGATTTACAAGCTTCCAGGGGCCCTAAATACAAGATATGAGGAATGGGTAAATATGAATGAAAATGGCCAATTTATTCACTCTGAGGCCTTAAAAAGTTTTTCTCCACTCCAGAAAGTGAATTAAATAACATTTGTAGACCTTTATTGTTCAATCAAAAACGCCCGATTTTTGACGAAAGAGATAACCACCCCCCCTTACGACATGCTTCAGAAACAAAAAAAATGGTTCTTTTACAAATGTTGCATCTTTGAACGACAATCCACATTTGTACGTGGATAAACACTTTTAGAGATAAAATGAGATGTTTAAAGTGATTTTCAAGCTTCCAGGGGCCCTAAACACAAGATTTGAGAAATGGGAAAAAGTGAATGAAAATGGCCAATTTACTCACTCTGAGGCCTTAAAAAGTGTTTCTCCTCAACGGGAACTGAATTAAATAACATTTGTAGGCCTTTATTGTTCAAGCGAAAACGCCCGATTATTGACGAGTGAGATAACCACCCCCCCTTACGACATGCTTCAGAAACGAAAAAAATGGTCCGTTTTCAAATGTTGCGTCTTTGAATGACAATCCACATTTGTACGTGGATAATCACTTTTAGAGCTAAAATTAGATGTTTAAAGTGATTTTCAAGCTTCCAGGGGCCCTAAACACAAGATTTGAGAAATGGGTAAAAGTGAATGAAAATGGCCAATTTACTCACTCTGAGGCCTTAATAAGTGTTTCTCCTCCACGGGAAGTGAATTAAATACCATTTGGAGGCCTTTATTGTTCAAGCGAAAACGCCCGATTATTGACGAAAGAGATAACCACCCCCCCTTACGACATGCTTCAGAAACGAAAAAAATGGTCCGTTTTCAAATGTTGCGTCTTTGAATGACAATCCACATTTGTACGTGGATAATCACTTTTAGAGCTAAAATTAGATGTTTGAAGTGATTTTCAAGCTTCCAGGGGCCCTAAACACAAGATTTGAGAAATGGGTAAAAGTGAATGAAAATGGCCAATTTACTCACTCTGAGGCCTTAATAAGTGTTTCTCCTCCACGGGAAGTGAATTAAATACCATTTGGAGGCCTTTATTGTTCAAGCGAAAACGCCTGATTTTTGATGAAAGAGATAACCACCCCCACTTACGACATGCTTCTGACACTAAAAAAATGGTTCATTTTCAAATGTTGCGTCTTTTGAACTACAATTAACATTGTACGTGGATAATCACTTTTAGAGATAAAATGAGATGTTTAAAGTGATTTTCAAGCTTCCAGGGGCCCTAAACACGAGATTTGAGAAATGGGTAACCGTGAATGAAAATGGCCAATTTACTCACTCTGCTGCCTTAAAAAGTGTTTCTCCTCCACGGAAAGTGAATAAAATAACATTTGGATGCCTTTATTGTTCAATCAAAAACGCCCGTTTTTTGGTGAAAAAGATAACCACCCCCCCTTACGACATGCTTCAGAAACGAAAAAAATGTTCCATTTTCAAATGTTGCGTCTTTGAACTACAATTCACATTTGTACGTGGATGATCACTTTTAGAGATAAAATTAGATGTTTAAAGTGATTTACAAGCTTCCAGGGGCCCTAAACACAAGATATGAGGAATGGGTAAATATGAATGAAAATGGCCAATTTATTCACTCTGAGGCCTTAAAAAGTTTTTCTCCACTCCAGAAAGTGAATTAAATAACATTTGTAGGCCTTTATTGTTCAATCAAAAACGCCCGATTTTTGACGAAAGAGATAACCACCCCCCCTTACGACATGCTTCAGAAACTAAAAAAATGGTCCGTTTTCAAATGTTGCCTCTTTGAACTACAATTCACATTTGCACGTGGAAAAGCACTTTTAAAGATCAAATGAGATGTTTAAAGTGATTTTCATGCTTCCAGGGGCCTTAAACACAAGATTTGAGGAATGGGTGAAAGTGAATGAAAATGGCCAATTTACTCACTCTGAGGCCTTAAAAAGTGTTTCTCCTCCACGGGAAGTGAATTAAATACCATTTGGAGGCCTTTATTGTTCAAGCGAAAACGCCTGATTTTTGATGAAAGAGATAACCACCCCCCCTTACGACATGCTTCTGAAACTAAAAAAATGGTTCATTTTCAAATGTTGCGTCTTTTGAACTACAATTAACATTGTACGTGGATAATCACTTTTAGAGATAAAATGAGATGTTTAAAGTGATTTTCAAGCTTCCAGGGGCCCTAAACACGAGATTTGAAAAATGGGTAACCGTGAATGAAAATGGCCAATTTTTTCACTCTGCGGCCTTAAAAAGTGTTTCTCCTCCACGGAAAGTGAATAAAATAACATTTGGATGCCTTTATTGTTCAATCAAAAACGCCCGTTTTTTGGTGAAAAAGATAACCACCCCCCCTTACGACATGCTTCAGAAACGAAAAAAATGGTCCATTTTCAAATGTTGCGTCTTTGAACTACAATTCACATTTGTACGTGGATGATCACTTTTAGAGATAAAATTAGATGTTTAAAGTGATTTACAAGCTTCCAGGGGCCCTAAACACAAGATATGAGGAATGGGTAAATATGAATGAAAATGGCCAATTTATTCACTCCGAGGCCTTAAAAAGTTTTTTTCCACTCCAGAAAGTGAATTAAATAACATTTGTAGGCCTTTATTGTTCAATCAAAAACGCCCGATTTTTGACGAAAGAGATAACCACCCCCCCTTACGACATGCTTCAGAAACTAAAAAAATGGTCCGTTTTCAAATGTTGCCTCTTTGAACTACAATTCACATTTGTACGTGGAAAAGCACTTTTAAAGATCAAATGAGATGTTTAAAGTGATTTTCATGCTTCCAGGGGCCTTAAACACAAGATTTGAGGAATGGGTAAAAGTGAATGAAAATGGCCAATTTACTCACTCTGAGGCCTTAAACAGTGTTTCTCCTCCACGGGAAGTGAATTAAATAACATTTGTAGGCCTTTATTGTTCAAGCGAAAACGCCCGATTATTGACGAAAGAGATAACCACCCCCCCTTACGACATGCTTCAGAAATGAAAAAAATGGTCCGTTTTCAAATGTTGTGTCTTTGAATGACAATCCACATGTGTACGTGGGTAATCACTTTTAGAGATAAAGTGAGATGTTTAAAGTGATTTTCAAGCTTCCAGGGGCCCTAAACACGAGATTTGAGAAATGGGTAAACGAGAATGAAAATGGCCAATTTACTCACTCTGCGGCCTTAAAAAGTGTTTCTCCTCCACGGAAAGTGAATAAAATAACATTTGGATGCCTTTATTGTTCAATCAAAAACGCCCGTTTTTTGGTGAAAAAGATAACCACCCCCCCTTACGACATGCTTCAGAAACGAAAAAAATGTTCCATTTTCAAATGTTGCATCTTTGAACTACTATTCACATTTGTACGTGGACGATCACTTTTAGAGATAAAATTAGATGTTTAAAGTGATTTACAAGCTTCCAGGGGCCCTAAACACAAGATATGAGAAATGGGTAAATATGAATGAAAATGGCCAATTTATTCACTCTGAGGCCTTAAAAAGTTTTTCTCCACTCCAGAAAGTGAATTAAATAACATTTGTAGGCCTTTATTGTTCAATCAAAAACGCCCGATTTTTGACGAAAGAGATAACCACCCCCCCTTACGACATGCTTCAGAAACTAAAAAAATGGTCCGTTTTCAAATGTTGCCTCTTTGAACTACAATTCACATTTGTACGTGGAAAAGCACTTTTAAAGATCAAATGAGATGTTTAAAGTGATTTTCATGCTTTCAGGGGCCTTAAACACAAGATCTGAGGAATGGGTAAAAGTGAATGAAAATGGCCAATTGACTCACTCTGAGGCCTTAAAAAGTGTTTCTCCTCCACGGGAAGTGAATTAAATAACATTTGTAGGCCTTTATTGTTCAAGCGAAAATGCCCGATTATTGACGAAAGAGATAACCACCGCCCCTTACGACATGCTTCAGAAACGAAAAAAATGGTCCGTTTTTAAATGTTGCGTCTTTGAACGACAATCCACATTTGTACGTGGATAAACACTTTTAGAGCTAAAATTAGATGTTTAAAGTGATTTTCAAGCTTCCAGGGGCCCTAAACACAAGATTTGAGAAATGGGTAAAAGTGAATGAAAATGGCCAATTTACTCACTCTGAGGCCTTAAAAAGTGTTTCTCCTCCACGGGAAGTGAATTAAATACCATTTGGAGGCCTTTATTGTTCAAGCGAAAACGCCTGATTTTTGATGAAAGAGATAACCACCCCCCCTTACGACATGCTTCTGAAACTAAAAAAATGGTTCATTTTCAAATGTTGCGTCTTTTGAACTACAATTAACATTGTACGTGGATAATCACTTTTAGAGATAAAATGAGATGTTTAAAGTGATTTTCAAGCTTCCAGGGGCCCTAAACACGAGATTTGAAAAATGGGTAACCGTGAATGAAAATGGCCAATTTATTCACTCCGAGGCCTTAAAAAGTTTTTCTCCACTCCAGAAAGTGAATTAAAAAACATTTGGATGCCTTTATTGTTCAATCAAAAACGCCCGTTTTTTGGTGAAAAAGATAACCACCCCCCCTTACGACATGCTTCAGAAACTAAAAAAATGGTCTGTTTTCAAATGTAGCCTCTTTGAACTACAATTCACATTTGTACATTGAAAAGCACTTTTAAAGATCAAATGAGATGTTTAAAGTGATTTTCATGCTTCCAGGGGCCTTAAACACAAGATTTGAGGAATGGGTAAAAGTGAATGAAAATGGCCAATTTACTCACTCTGAGGCGATAAAAAGTGTTTCTCCTCCACGGGAAGTGAATTAAATACCATTATGAGGCCTTTATTGTTCAAGCGAAAACGCCTGATTTTTGATGAAAGAGATAACCACCCCCCCTTACGACATGCTTCTGAAACTAAAAAAATTGTTCATTTTCAAATGTTGCGTCTTTGAACTACAATTAACATTGTACGTGGATATTCACTTTTAGAGATAAAATGAGATGTTTAAAGTGATTTTCAAGCTTCCAGGGGCCCTAAACACGAGATTTGAGAAATGGGTAAACGTGAATGAAAATGGCCAATTTACTCACTCTGCGGCCTTAAAAAGTGTTTCTCCCTACGGAAAGTAAATAAAATACCATTTGGATGCCTTTATTGTTCAATCAAAAACTCCCGTTTTTTGGTGAAAAAGATAACCACCCCCCCTTACGACATGCTTCAGAAACGAAAAAAATGATCCATTTTCAAATGTTGCGTCTTTGAACTACAATTCACATTTGTACGTGGATGATCACTTTTAGAGATAAAATTAGATGTTTAAAGTGATTTACAAGCTTCCAGGGGCCCTAAACACAAGATATGAGGAATGGGTAAATATGAATGAAACTGGCCAATGTATTCACTCTGAGGCCTTAAAAAGTTTTTCTCCACTCCAGAAAGTGAATTAAATAACATTTGTAGGCCTTTATTTTTCAATCAAAAATGCCCGATTTTTGACGAAAGAGATAACCACCCCCCCTTACGACATGCTTCAGAAACTAAAAAAATGGTCCGTTTTCAAATGTTGCCTCTTTGAACTACAATTCACATTTGTACGTGGAAAAGCACTTTTAAAGATCAAATGAGATATTTAAAGTGATTTTCATGCTTCCATGTGTCTTAAACACAAGATTTGAGGAATTCGTAAAAGTGAATGAAAATGCCCAATTTACTCACTCTGAGGCCTTAAAAAGTGTTTCTCCTCCACGGAAAGTGAATTAAATAACATTTGTAGGCCTTTATTGTTCACGCGAAAACGCCTGATTTTTGATGAAAGAGATAACCACCCCCCCTTACGACATGCTTCTGAAACTAAAAAAATGGTTAATTTTCTAATGTTGCGTCTTTGAACCACAATTAACAATGTACGTGGATAATCACTTTTAGAGATAAAATGAGATGTTTAAAGTGATTTTCAAGCTTCCAGGGGCCCTAAACACGAGATTTTAGAAATGGGTAAACGTGAATGAAAATGGCCAATTTACTCACTCTGCGGCCTTAAAAAGTGTTTCTCCTCCACGGAAAGTGAATAAAATAGCATTTGGATGCCTTTATTGTTCAATCAAAAACGCCCGTTTTTTGGTGAAAAAGATAACCACCCCCCTTTACGACATGCTTCAGAAACAAAAAAAATGGTCCATTTTCAAATGTTGCGTCTTTGAACTACAATTCACATTTGTACATGGATAATCACTTTTAGAGATAAAATTAGATGTTTAAAGTGATTTACAAGCTTCCAGGGGCCCTAAACACAAGATATGAGGAATGGGTAAATATGAATGAAAATGGCCAATTTATTCACTCTGAGGCCTTAAAAAGTTTTTCTCCACTCCAGAAAGTGAATTAAATAACATTTGTGGACCTTTATTGTTCAATCAAAAACGCCCGATTTTTGACGAAAGAGATAACCACCCCCCCTTACGACATGCTTCAGAAACAAAAAAAATGGTTCATTTTCAAATGTTGCATCTTTGAACGACAATCCACATTTGTACGTGGATAAACACTTTTAGAGATAAAATTAGATGTTTAAAGTGATTTTCAAGCTTCCAGGGGCCCTAAACACAAGATTTGAGAAATGGGTAAAAGTGAACGAAAATGGCCAATTTACTCACTCTGAGGCCTTAAAAAGTGTTCCTCCTCAACGGGAAGTGAATTAAATAACATTTGTAGTCCTTTATTGTTCAAGCGAAAACGCCCGATTATTGACGAAAGAGATAACCACCCCCCCTTACGACATGCTTCAGAAACGAAAAAAATGGTCCGTTTTCAAATGTTGCGTCTTTGAATGACAATCCACATTTGTACGTGGATAATCACTTTTAGAGCTAAAATTAGATGTTTAAAGTGATTTTCAAGCTTCCAGGGGCCCTAAACACAAGATTTGAGAAATGGGTAAAAGTGAATGAAAATGGCCAATTTACTCACTCTGAGGCCTTAAAAAGTGTTTCTCCTCCACGGGAAGTGAATTAAATACCATTTGGAGGCCTTTATTGTTCAAGCGAAAACGCCTGATTTTTGATGAAAGAGATAACCACCCCCCCTTACGACATGCTTCAGAAACTAAAAAAATGGTCCGTTTTCAAATGTTGCCTCTTTGAACTACAATTCACATTTGTACGTGGAAAAGCACTTTTAAAGATCAAATGAGATGTTTAAAGTGATTTTCATGCTTCCAGGGGCCTTAAACACAAGATTTGAGGAATGGGTGAAAGTGAATGAAAATGGCCAATTTACTCACTCTGAGGCCTTAAAAAGTGTTTCTCCTCCACGGGAAGTGAATTAAATACCATTTGGAGGCCTTTATTGTTCAAGCAAAAACGCCTGATTTTTGATGAAAGAGATAACCACCCCCCCTTACGACATGCTTCTGAAACTAAAAAAATGGTTCATTTTCAAATGTTGCATCTTTTGAACTATAATTAACATTGTACGTGGATAATCACTTTTAGAGATAAAATGAGATGTTTAAAGTGATTTTCAAGCTTCCAGGGGCCCTAAACACGAGATTTGAAAAATGGGTAACCGTGAATGAAAATGGCCAATTTTTTCACTCTGCGGCCTTAAAAAGTGTTTCTCCTCCACGGAAAGTGAATAAAATAACATTTGGATGCCTTTATTGTTCAATCAAAAACGCCCGTTTTTTGGTGAAAAAGATAACCACCCCCCCTTACGACATGCTTCAGAAACGAAAAAAATGGTCCATTTTCAAATGTTGCGTCTTTGAACTACAATTCACATTTGTACGTGGATGATCACTTTTAGAGATAAAATTAGATGTTTAAAGTGATTTACAAGCTTCCAGGGGCCCTAAACACAAGATATGAGGAATGGGTAAATATGAATGAAAATGGCCAATTTATTCACTCCGAGGCCTTAAAAAGTTTTTTTCCACTCCAGAAAGTGAATTAAATAACATTTGTAGGCCTTTATTGTTCAATCAAAAAAGCCCGATTTTTGACGAAAGAGATAACCTTACGACATGCTTCAGAAACTAAAAAAATGGTCCGTTTTCAAATGTTGCCTCTTTGAACTACAATTCACATTTGTACGTGGAAAAGCACTTTTAAAGATCAAATGAGATGTTTAAAGTGATTTTCATGCTTCCAGGGGCCTTAAACACAAGATTTGAGGAATGGGTAAAAGTGAATGAAAATGGCCAATTTACTCACTCTGAGGCCTTAAACAGTGTTTCTCCTCCACGGGAAGTGAATTAAATAACATTTGTAGGCCTTTATTGTTCAAGCGAAAACGCCCGATTATTGACGAAAGAGATAACCACCCCCCCTTACGACATGCTTCAGAAATGAAAAAAATGGTCCGTTTTCAAATGTTGTGTCTTTAAATGACAATCCACATTTGTACGTGGGTAATCACTTTTAGAGATAAAGTGAGATGTTTAAAGTGATTTTCAAGCTTCCAGGGGCCCTAAACACGAGATTTGAGAAATGGGTAAACGAGAATGAAAATGGCCAATTTACTCACTCTGCGGCCTTAAAAAGTGTTTCTCCTCCACGGAAAGTGAATAAAATAACATTTGGATGCCTTTATTGTTCAATCAAAAACGCCCGTTTTTTTGTGAAAAAGATAACCACCCCCCCTTACGACATGCTTCAGAAACGAAAAAAATGTTCCATTTTCAAATGTTGCGTCTTTGAACTACTATTCACATTTGTACGTGGACGATCACTTTTAGAGATAAAATTAGATGTTTAAAATGATTTACAAGCTTCCAGGGGCCCTAAACACAAGATATGAGAAATGGGTAAATATGAATGAAAATGGCCAATTTATTCACTCTGAGGCCTTAAAAAGTTTTTCTCCACTCCAGAAAGTGAATTAAATAACATTTGTAGGCCTTTATTGTTCAATCAAAAACGCCCGATTTTTGACGAAAGAGATAACCACCCCCCCTTACGACATGCTTCAGAAACTAAAAAAATGGTCCGTTTTCAAATGTTGCCTCTTTGAACTACAATTCACATTTGTACGTGGAAAAGCACTTTTAAAGATCAAATGAGATGTTTAAAGTGATTTTCATGCTTTCAGGGGCCTTAAACACAAGATCTGAGGAATGGGTAAAAGTGAATGAAAATGGCCAATTGACTCACTCTGAGGCCTTAAAAAGTGTTTCTCCTCCACGGGAAGTGAATTAAATAACATTTGTAGGCCTTTATTTTTCAAGCGAAAATGCCCGATTATTGACGAAAGAGATAACCACCGCCCCTTACGACATGCTTCAGAAACGAAAAAAATGGTCAGTTTTCAAATGTTGCGTCTTTGAATGACAATCCACATTTGTACGTGGATAAACACTTTTAGAGCTAAAATTAGATGTTTAAAGTGATTTTCAAGCTTCCAGGGGCCCTAAACACAAGATTTGAGAAATGGGTAAAAGTGAATGAAAATGGCCAATTTACTCACTCTGAGGCCTTAAAAAGTGTTTCTCCTCCACGGGAAGTGAATTAAATACCATTTGGAGGCCTTTATTGTTCAAGCGAAAACGCCTGATTTTTGATGAAAGAGATAACCACCCCCCCTTACGACATGCTTCTGAAACTAAAAAAATGGTTCATTTTCAAATGTTGCGTCTTTGAACTACAATTAACATTGTACGTGGATAATCACTTTTAGAGATAAAATGAGATGTTTAAAGTGATTTTCAAGCTTCCAGGGGCCCTAAACACGAGATTTGAGAAATGGGTAAATATGAATGAAAATGGCCAATTTATTCACTCCGAGGCCTTAAAAAGTTTTTCTCCACTCCAGAAAGTGAATTAAATAACATTTGGATGCCTTTATTGTTCAATCAAAAACGCCCGTTTTTTGGTGAAAAAGATAACCACCCCCCCTTACGACATGCTTCAGAAACTAAAAAAATGGTCTGTTTTCAAATGTAGCCTCTTTGAACTACAATTCACATTTGTACGTGGAAAAGCACTTTTAAAGATCAAATGAGATGTTTAAAGTGATTTTCATGCTTCCAGGGGCCTTAAACACAAGATTTGAGGAATGGGTAAAAGTGAATGAAAATGGCCAATTTACTCACTCTGAGGCCTTAAAAAGTGTTTCTCCTCCACGGGAAGTGAATTAAATACCATTATGAGGCCTTTATTGTTCAAGCGAAAACGCCTGATTTTTGATGAAAGAGATAACCACCCCCCCTTACGACATGCTTCTGAAACTAAAAAAATTGTTCATTTTCAAATGTTGCGTCTTTGAACTACAATTAACATTGTACGTGGATATTCACTTTTAGAGATAAAATGAGATGTTTAAAGTGATTTTCAAGCTTCCAGGGGCCCTAAACACGAGATTTGAGAAATGGGTAAACGTGAATGAAAATGGCCAATTTACTCACTCTGCGGCCTTAAAAAGTGTTTCTCCTCCACGGAAAGTAAATAAAATACCATTTGGATGCCTTTATTGTTCAATCAAAAACTCCCGTTTTTTGGTGAAAAAGATAACCACCCCCCCTTACGACATGCTTCAGAAACGAAAAAAGTGATCCATTTTCAAATGTTGCGTCTTTGAACTACAATTCACATTTGTACGTGGATGATCACTTTTAGAGATAAAATTAGATGTTTAAAGTGATTTACAAGCTTCCAGGGGCCCTAAACACAAGATATGAGGAATGGGTAAATATGAATGAAACTGGCCAATTTATTCACTCTGAGGCCTTAAAAAGTTTTTCTCCACTCCAGAAAGTGAATTAAATAACATTTGTAGGCCTTTATTGTTCAATCAAAAATGCCCGATTTTTGACGAAAGAGATAACCACCCCCCCTTACGACATGCTTCAGAAACTAAAAAAATGGTCCGTTTTCAAATGTTGCCTCTTTGAACTACAATTCACATTTGTACGTGGAAAAGCACTTTTAAAGATCAAATGAGATATTTAAAGTGATTTTCATGCTTCCATGTGTCTTAAACACAAGATTTGAGGAATTCGTAAAAGTGAATGAAAATGCCCAATTTACTCACTCTGAGGCCTTAAAAAGTGTTTCTCCTCCACGGAAAGTGAATTAAATAACTTTTGTAGGCCTTTATTGTTCACGCGAAAACGCCTGATTTTTGATGAAAGAGATAACCACCCCCCCTTACGACATGCTTCTGAAACTAAAAAAATGGTTAATTTTCAAATGTTGCGTCTTTGAACCACAATTAACAATGTACGTGGATAATCACTTTTAGAGATAAAATGAGATGTTTAAAGTGATTTTCAAGCTTCCAGGGGCCCTAAACACGAGATTTGAGAAATGGGTAAACGTGAATGAAAATGGCCAATTTACTCACTCTGCGGCCTTAAAAAGTGTTTCTCCTCCATGGAAAGTGAATAAAATAGCATTTGGATGCCTTTATTGTTCAATCAAAAATGCCCGTTTTTTGGTGAAAAAGATAACCACCCCCCTTTACGACATGCTTCAGAAACAAAAAAAATGGTCCATTTTCAAATGTTGCGTCTTTGAACTACAATTCACATTTGTACATGGATAATCACTTTTAGAGATAAAATTAGATGTTTAAAGTGATTTACAAGCTTCCAGGGGCCCTAAACACAAGATATGAGGAATGGGTAAATATGAATGAAAATGGCCAATTTATTCACTCTGAGGCCTTACAAAGTTTTTCTCCACTCCAGAAAGTGAATTAAATAACATTTGTAGACCTTTATTGTTCAATCAAAAACGCCCGATTTTTGACGAAAGAGATAACCACCCCCCCTTACGACATGCTTCAGAAACAAAAAAAATGGTTCATTTTCAAATGTTGCATCTTTGAACGACAATCCACATTTGTACGTGGATAAACACTTTTAGAGATAAAATTAGATGTTTAAAGTGATTTTCAAGCTTCCAGGGGCCCTAAACACAATATTTGAGAAATGGGTAAAAGTGAACGAAAATGGCCAATTTACTCACTCTGAGGCCTTAAAAAGTGTTTCTCCTCAACGGGAAGTGAATTAAATAACATTTGTAGTCCTTTATTGTTCAAGCGAAAACGTCCGATTATTGACGAAAGAGATAACCACCCCCCCTTACGACATGCTTCAGAAACGAAAAAAATGGTCCGTTTTCAAATGTTGCGTCTTTGAATGACAATCCACATTTGTACGTGGATAATCACTTTTAGAGCTAAAATTAGATGTTTAAAGTGATTTTCAAGCTTCCAGGGGCCCTAAACACAAGATTTGAGAAATGGGTAAAAGTGAATGAAAATGGCCAATTTACTCACTCTGAGGCCTTAAAAAGTGTTTCTCCTCCACGGGAAGTGAATTAAATACCATTTGGAGGCCTTTATTGTTCAAGCGAAAACGCCTGATTTTTGATGAAAGAGATAACCACCCCCCCTTACGACCTGCTTCCGAAACTAAAAAAATGGTTCATTTTCAAATGTTGCGTCTTTTGAACTACAATTAACATTGTACGTGGATAATCACTTTTAGAGATAAAATGAGATGTTTAAAGTGATTTTCAAGCTTCCAGGGGCCCTAAACACGAGATTTGAGAAATGGGTAAACGTGAATGAAAATGGCCAATTTACTCACTCTGCGGCCTTAAAAAGTGTTTCTCCTCCACGGAAAGTGAATAAAATACCATTTGGATGCCTTTATTGTTCAATCATAAACGCCCGTTTTTTGGTGAAAAAGATAACCACCCCCCCTTACGACATGCTTCAGAAACGAAAAAAATGGTCCATTTTCAAATGTTGCGTCTTTGAACTACAATTCACATTTGTACGTGGATGATCACTTTTAGAGATAAAATTAGATGTTTAAAGTGATTTACAAGCTTCCAGGGGCCCTAAATACAAGATATGAGGAATGGGTAAATATGAATGAAAATGGCCAATTTATTCACTCTGAGGCCTTAAAAAGTTTTTCTCCACTCCAGAAAGTGAATTAAATAACATTTGTAGACCTTTATTGTTCAATCAAAAACGCCCGATTTTTGACGAAAGAGATAACCACCCCCCTTACGACATGCTTCAGAAACAAAAAAAATGGTTCTTTTTCAAATGTTGCATCTTTGAACGACAATCCACATTTGTACGTGGATAAACACTTTTAGAGATAAAATGAGATGTTTAAAGTGATTTTCAAGTTTCCAGGGGCCCTAAACACAAGATTTGAGAAATGGGAAAAAGTGAATGAAAATGGCCAATTTACTCACTCTGAGGCCTTAAAAAGTGTTTCTCCTCAACGGGAACTGAATTAAATAACATTTGTAGGCCTTTATTGTTCAAGCGAAAACGCCCGATTATTGACGAGTGAGATAACCACCCCCCCTTACGACATGCTTCAGAAACGAAAAAAATGGTCCGTTTTCAAATGTTGCGTCTTTGAATGACAATCCACATTTGTACGTGGATAATCACTTTTAGAGCTAAAATTAGATGTTTAAAGTGATTTTCAAGCTTCCAGGGGCCCTAAACACAAGATTTGAAAAATGGGTAAAAGTGAATGAAAATGGCCAATTTACTCACTCTGAGGCCTTAATAAGTGTTTCTCCTCCACGGGAAGTGAATTAAATACCATTTGGAGGCCTTTATTGTTCAAGCGAAAACGCCCGATTATTGACGAAAGAGATAACCACCCCCCCTTACGACATGCTTCAGAAACGAAAAAAATGGTCCGTTTTCAAATGTTGCGTCTTTGAATGACAATCCACATTTGTACGTGGATAATCACTTTTAGAGCTAAAATTAGATGTTTGAAGTGATTTTCAAGCTTCCAGGGGCCCTAAACACAAGATTTGAGAAATGGGTAAAAGTGAATGAAAATGGCCAATTTACTCACTCTGAGGCCTTAATAAGTGTTTCTCCTCCACGGGAAGTGAATTAAATAACATTTTTAGGCCCTATATTGTTCAAGCGAAAACGCCTGATTTTTGATGAAAGAGATAACCACCCCCCCTTACGACATGCTTCTGAAACTAAAAAAATGGTTCATTTTCAAATGTTGCGTCTTTGAACCACAATTAACATTGCACGTGGATAATCACTTTTAGAGATAAAATGAGATGTTTAAAGTGATTTTCAAGCTTCCAGGGGCCCTAAACACGAGATTTGAGAAATGGGTAAACGTGAATGAAAATGGCCAATTTACTCACTCTGCGGCCTTAAAAAGTGTTTCTCCTCCACGGAAAGTGAATAAAATAGCATTTGGATGCCTTTATTGTTCAATCAAAAACGCCCGTTTTTTGGTGAAAAAGATAACCACCCCCCCTTACGACATGCTTCAGAAACAAGAAAAAATGGTTCATTTTCAAATGTTGCATCTTTGAACGACAATCCACATTTGTACGTGGATAAACACTTTTAGATATAAAATTAGATGTTTAAAGTGATTTTCAAGCTTCCAGGGGCCCTAAACACAAGATTTGAGAAATGGGTAAAAGTGAATAAAAATGGCCAATTTACTCACTCTGAGGCCTTAAAAAGTGTTTCTCCTCCACAGGAAGTGAATTAAATACCATTTGGAGGCCTTTATTGTTCAAGCAAAAACGCCTGATTTTTGATGAAAGAGATAACCACCCCCCCTTACGACATGCTTCTGAAACTAAAAAAATGGTTCATTTTCAAATGTTGCGTCTTTTGAACTACAATTAACATTGTACATGGATAATCCCTTTTAGAGATAAAATGAGATGTTTAAAGTGATTTTCAAGCTTCCAGGGGCCCTAAACACGAGATTTGAAAAATGGGTAACCGTGAATGAAAATGGCCAATTTTTTCACTCTGCGGCCTTAAAAAGTGTTTCTCCTCCACGGAAAGTGAATAAAATACCATTTGGATGCCTTTATTGTTCAATCATAAACGCCCGTTTTTTGGTGAAAAAGATAACCACCCCCCCTTACGACATGCTTCAGAAACGAAAAAAATGGTCCATTTTCAAATGTTGCGTCTTTGAACTACAATTCACATTTGTACGTGGATGATCACTTTTAGAGATAAAATTAGATGTTTAAAGTGATTTACAAGCTTCCAGGGGCCCTAAATACAAGATATGAGGAATGGGTAAATATGAATGAAAATGGCCAATTTATTCACTCTGAGGCCTTAAAAAGTTTTTCTCCACTCCAGAAAGTGAATTAAATAACATTTGTAGACCTTTATTGTTCAATCAAAAACGCCCGATTTTTGACGAAAGAGATAACCACCCCCCCTTACGACATGCTTCAGAAACAAAAAAAATGGTTCTTTTTCAAATGTTGCATCTTTGAACGACAATCCACATTTGTACGTGGATAAACACTTTTAGAGATAAAATGAGATGTTTAAAGTGATTTTCAAGTTTCCAGGGGCCCTAAACACAAGATTTGAGAAATGGGAAAAAGTGAATGAAAATGGCCAATTTACTCACTCTGAGGCCTTAAAAAGTGTTTCTCCTCAACGGGAACTGAATTAAATAACATTTGTAGGCCTTTATTGTTCAAGCGAAAACGCCCGATTATTGACGAGTGAGATAACCACCCCCCCTTACGACATGCTTCAGAAACGAAAAAAATGGTCCGTTTTCAAATGTTGCGTCTTTGAATGACAATCCACATTTGTACGTGGATAATCACTTTTAGAGCTAAAATTAGATGTTTAAAGTGATTTTCAAGCTTCCAGGGGCCCTAAACACAAGATTTGAGAAATGGGTAAAAGTGAATGAAAATGGCCAATTTACTCACTCTGAGGCCTTAATAAGTGTTTCTCCTCCACGGGAAGTGAATTAAATACCATTTGGAGGCCTTTATTGTTCAAGCGAAAACGCCCGATTATTGACGAAAGAGATAACCACCCCCCCTTACGACATGCTTCAGAAACGAAAAAAATGGTCCGTTTTCAAATGTTGCGTCTTTGAATGACAATCCACATTTGTACGTGGATAATCACTTTTAGAGCTAAAATTAGATGTTTGAAGTGATTTTCAAGCTTCCAGGGGCCCTAAACACAAGATTTGAGAAATGGGTAAAAGTGAATGAAAATGGCCAATTTACTCACTCTGAGGCCTTAATAAGTGTTTCTCCTCCACGGGAAGTGAATTAAATACCATTTGGAGGCCTTTATTGTTCAAGCGAAAACGCCTGATTTTTGATGAAAGAGATAACCACCCCCACTTACGACATGCTTCTGACACTAAAAAAATGGTTCATTTTCAAATGTTGCGTCTTTTGAACTACAATTAACATTGTACGTGGATAATCACTTTTAGAGATAAAATGAGATGTTTAAAGTGATTTTCAAGCTTCCAGGGGCCCTAAACACGAGATTTGAGAAATGGGTAACCGTGAATGAAAATGGCCAATTTACTCACTCTGCTGCCTTAAAAAGTGTTTCTCCTCCACGGAAAGTGAATAAAATAACATTTGGATGCCTTTATTGTTCAATCAAAAACGCCCGTTTTTTGGTGAAAAAGATAACCACCCCCCCTTACGACATGCTTCAGAAACGAAAAAAATGTTCCATTTTCAAATGTTGCGTCTTTGAACTACAATTCACATTTGTACGTGGATGATCACTTTTAGAGATAAAATTAGATGTTTAAAGTGATTTACAAGCTTCCAGGGGCCCTAAACACAAGATATGAGGAATGGGTAAATATGAATGAAAATGGCCAATTTATTCACTCTGAGGCCTTAAAAAGTTTTTCTCCACTCCAGAAAGTGAATTAAATAACATTTGTAGGCCTTTATTGTTCAATCAAAAACGCCCGATTTTTGACGAAAGAGATAACCACCCCCCCTTACGACATGCTTCAGAAACTAAAAAAATGGTCCGTTTTCAAATGTTGCCTCTTTGAACTACAATTCACATTTGCACGTGGAAAAGCACTTTTAAAGATCAAATGAGATGTTTAAAGTGATTTTCATGCTTCCAGGGGCCTTAAACACAAGATTTGAGGAATGGGTGAAAGTGAATGAAAATGGCCAATTTACTCACTCTGAGGCCTTAAAAAGTGTTTCTCCTCCACGGGAAGTGAATTAAATACCATTTGGAGGCCTTTATTGTTCAAGCGAAAACGCCTGATTTTTGATGAAAGAGATAACCACCCCCCCTTACGACATGCTTCTGAAACTAAAAAAATGGTTCATTTTCAAATGTTGCGTCTTTTGAACTACAATTAACATTGTACGTGGATAATCACTTTTAGAGATAAAATGAGATGTTTAAAGTGATTTTCAAGCTTCCAGGGGCCCTAAACACGAGATTTGAAAAATGGGTAACCGTGAATGAAAATGGCCAATTTTTTCACTCTGCGGCCTTAAAAAGTGTTTCTCCTCCACGGAAAGTGAATAAAATAACATTTGGATGCCTTTATTGTTCAATCAAAAACGCCCGTTTTTTGGTGAAAAAGATAACCACCCCCCCTTACGACATGCTTCAGAAACGAAAAAAATGGTCCATTTTCAAATGTTGCGTCTTTGAACTACAATTCACATTTGTACGTGGATGATCACTTTTAGAGATAAAATTAGATGTTTAAAGTGATTTACAAGCTTCCAGGGGCCCTAAACACAAGATATGAGGAATGGGTAAATATGAATGAAAATGGCCAATTTATTCACTCCGAGGCCTTAAAAAGTTTTTTTCCACTCCAGAAAGTGAATTAAATAACATTTGTAGGCCTTTATTGTTCAATCAAAAACGCCCGATTTTTGACGAAAGAGATAACCACCCCCCCTTACGACATGCTTCAGAAACTAAAAAAATGGTCCGTTTTCAAATGTTGCCTCTTTGAACTACAATTCACATTTGTACGTGGAAAAGCACTTTTAAAGATCAAATGAGATGTTTAAAGTGATTTTCATGCTTCCAGGGGCCTTAAACACAAGATTTGAGGAATGGGTAAAAGTGAATGAAAATGGCCAATTTACTCACTCTGAGGCCTTAAACAGTGTTTCTCCTCCACGGGAAGTGAATTAAATAACATTTGTAGGCCTTTATTGTTCAAGCGAAAACGCCCGATTATTGACGAAAGAGATAACCACCCCCCCTTACGACATGCTTCAGAAATGAAAAAAATGGTCCGTTTTCAAATGTTGTGTCTTTGAATGACAATCCACATGTGTACGTGGGTAATCACTTTTAGAGATAAAGTGAGATGTTTAAAGTGATTTTCAAGCTTCCAGGGGCCCTAAACACGAGATTTGAGAAATGGGTAAACGAGAATGAAAATGGCCAATTTACTCACTCTGCGGCCTTAAAAAGTGTTTCTCCTCCACGGAAAGTGAATAAAATAACATTTGGATGCCTTTATTGTTCAATCAAAAACGCCCGTTTTTTGGTGAAAAAGATAACCACCCCCCCTTACGACATGCTTCAGAAACGAAAAAAATGTTCCATTTTCAAATGTTGCGTCTTTGAACTACTATTCACATTTGTACGTGGACGATCACTTTTAGAGATAAAATTAGATGTTTAAAGTGATTTACAAGCTTCCAGGGGCCCTAAACACAAGATATGAGAAATGGGTAAATATGAATGAAAATGGCCAATTTATTCACTCTGAGGCCTTAAAAAGTTTTTCTCCACTCCAGAAAGTGAATTGAATAACATTTGTAGGCCTTTATTGTTCAATCAAAAACGCCCGATTTTTGACGAAAGAGATAACCACCCCCCCTTACGACATGCTTCAGAAACTAAAAAAATGGTCCGTTTTCAAATGTTGCCTCTTTGAACTACAATTCACATTTGTACGTGGAAAAGCACTTTTAAAGATCAAATGAGATGTTTAAAGTGATTTTCATGCTTTCAGGGGCCTTAAACACAAGATCTGAGGAATGGGTAAAAGTGAATGAAAATGGCCAATTGACTCACTCTGAGGCCTTAAAAAGTGTTTCTCCTCCACGGGAAGTGAATTAAATAACATTTGTAGGCCTTTATTGTTCAAGCGAAAATGCCCGATTATTGACGAAAGAGATAACCACCGCCCCTTACGACATGCTTCAGAAACGAAAAAAATGGTCCGTTTTCAAATGTTGCGTCTTTGAACGACAATCCACATTTGTACATGGATAAACACTTTTAGAGCTAAAATTAGATGTTTAAAGTGATTTTCAAGCTTCCAGGGGCCCTAAACACAAGATTTGAGAAATGGGTAAAAGTGAATGAAAATGGCCAATTTACTCACTCTGAGGCCTTAAAAAGTGTTTCTCCTCCACGGGAAGTGAATTAAATACCATTTGGAGGCCTTTATTGTTCAAGCGAAAACGCCTGATTTTTGATGAAAGAGATAACCACCCCCCCTTACGACATGCTTCTGAAACTAAAAAAATGGTTCATTTTCAAATGTTGCGTCTTTGAACTACAATTAACATTGTACGTGGATAATCACTTTTAGAGATAAAATGAGATGTTTAAAGTGATTTTCAAGCTTCCAGGGGCCCTAAACACGAGATTTGAGAAATGGGTAAATATGAATGAAAATGGCCAATTTATTCACTCCGAGGCCTTAAAAAGTTTTTCTCCACTCCAGAAAGTGAATTAAAAAACATTTGGATGCCTTTATTGTTCAATCAAAAACGCCCGTTTTTTGGTGAAAAAGATAACCACCCCCCCTTACGACATGCTTCAGAAACTAAAAAAATGGTCTGTTTTCAAATGTAGCCTCTTTGAACTACAATTCACATTTGTACGTGGAAAAGCACTTTTAAAGATCAAATGAGATGTTTAAAGTGATTTTCATGCTTCCAGGGGCCTTAAACACAAGATTTGAGGAATGGGTGAAAGTGAATGAAAATGGCCAATTTACTCACTCTGAGGCGATAAAAAGTGTTTCTCCTCCACTGGAAGTGAATTAAATACCATTATGAGGCCTTTATTGTTCAAGCGAAAACGCCTGATTTTTGATGAAAGAGATAACCACCCCCCCTTACGACATGCTTCTGAAACTAAAAAAATTGTTCATTTTCAAATGTTGCGTCTTTGAACTACAATTAACATTGTACGTGGATATTCACTTTTAGAGATAAAATGAGATGTTTAAAGTGATTTTCAAGCTTCCAGGGGCCCTAAACACGAGATTTGAGAAATGGGTAAACGTGAATGAAAATGGCCAATTTACTCACTCTGCGGCCTTAAAAAGTGTTTCTCCTCCACGGAAAGTAAATAAAATACCATTTGGATGCCTTTATTGTTCAATCAAAAACTCCCGTTTTTAGGTGAAAAAGATAACCACCCCCCCTTACGACATGCTTCAGAAACGAAAAAAATGATCCATTTTCAAATGTTGCGTCTTTGAACTACAATTCACATTTGTACGTGGATGATCACTTTTAGAGATAAAATTAGATGTTTAAAGTGATTTACAAGCTTCCAGGGGCCCTAAACACAAGATATGAGGAATGGGTAAATATGAATGAAACTGGCCAATTTATTCACTCTGAGGCCTTAAAAAGTTTTTCTCCACTCCAGAAAGTGAATTAAATAACATTTGTAGGCCTTTATTGTTCAATCAAAAATGCCCGATTTTTGACGAAAGAGATAACCACCCCCCCTTACGACATGCTTCAGAAACTAAAAAAATGGTCCGTTTTCAAATGTTGCCTCTTTGAACTACAATTCACATTTGTACGTGGAAAAGCACTTTTAAAGATCAAATGAGATATTTAAAGTGATTTTCATGCTTCCATGTGTCTTAAACACAAGATTTGAGGAATTCGTAAAAGTGAATGAAAATGCCCAATTTACTCACTCTGAGGCCTTAAAAAGTGTTTCTCCTCCACGGAAAGTGAATTAAATAACATTTGTAGGCCTTTATTGTTCACGCGAAAACGCCTGATTTTTGATGAAAGAGATAACCACCCCCCCTTACGACATGCTTCTGAAACTAAAAAAATGGTTAATTTTCAAATGTTGCGTCTTTGAACCACAATTAACAATGTACGTGGATAATCACTTTTAGAGATAAAATGAGATGTTTAAAGTGATTTTCAAGCTTCCAGGGGCCCTAAACACGAGATTTTAGAAATGGGTAAACGTGAATGAAAATGGCCAATTTACTCACTCTGCGGCCTTAAAAAGTGTTTCTCCTCCACGGAAAGTGAATAAAATAGCATTTGGATGCCTTTATTGTTCAATCAAAAACGCCCGTTTTTTGGTGAAAAAGATAACCACCCCCCTTTACGACATGCTTCAGAAACAAAAAAAATGGTCCATTTTCAAATGTTGCGTCTTTGAACTACAATTCACATTTGTACATGGATAATCACTTTTAGAGATAAAATTAGATGTTTAAAGTGATTTACAAGCTTCCAGGGGCCCTAAACACAAGATATGAGGAATGGGTAAATATGAATGAAAATGGCCAATTTATTCACTCTGAGGCCTTAAAAAGTTTTTCTCCACTCCAGAAAGTGAATTAAATAACATTTGTGGACCTTTATTGTTCAATCAAAAACGCCCGATTTTTGACGAAAGAGATAACCACCCCCCCTTACGACATGCTTCAGAAACAAAAAAAATGGTTCATTTTCAAATGTTGCATCTTTGAACGACAATCCACATTTGTACGTGGATAAACACTTTTAGAGATAAAATTAGATGTTTAAAGTGATTTTCAAGCTTCCAGGGGCCCTAAACACAAGATTTGAGAAATGGGTAAAAGTGAACGAAAATGGCCAATTTACTCACTCTGAGGCCTTAAAAAGTGTTCCTCCTCAACGGGAAGTGAATTAAATAACATTTGTAGTCCTTTATTGTTCAAGCGAAAACGCCCGATTATTGACGAAAGAGATAACCACCCCCCCTTACGACATGCTTCAGAAACGAAAAAAATGGTCCGTTTTCAAATGTTGCGTCTTTGAATGACAATCCACATTTGTACGTGGATAATCACTTTTAGAGCTAAAATTAGATGTTTAAAGTGATTTTCAAGCTTCCAGGGGCCCTAAACACAAGATTTGAGAAATGGGTAAAAGTGAATGAAAATGGCCAATTTACTCACTCTGAGGCCTTAAAAAGTGTTTCTCCTCCACGGGAAGTGAATTAAATACCATTTGGAGGCCTTTATTGTTCAAGCGAAAACGCCTGATTTTTGATGAAAGAGATAACCACCCCCCCTTACGACATGCTTCCGAAACTAAAAAAATGGTTCATTTTCAAATGTTGCGTCTTTTGAACTACAATTAACATTGTACGTGGAAAAGCACTTTTAAAGATCAAATGAGATGTTTAAAGTGATTTTCATGCTTCCAGGGGCCTTAAACGCAAGATTTGAGGAATGGGTAAAAGTGAATGAAAATGGCCAATTTACTCACTCTGAGGCCTTAAAAAGTGTTTCTCCTCCACGGGAAGTGAATTAAATAACATTTTTAGGCCCTATATTGTTCAAGCGAAAACGCCTGATTTTTGATGAAAGAGATAACCACCCCCCCTTACGACATGCTTCTGAAACTAAAAAAATGGTTCATTTTCAAATGTTGCGTCTTTGAACCACAATTAACATTGCACGTGGATAATCACTTTTAGAGATAAAATGAGATGTTTAAAGTGATTTTCAAGCTTCCAGGGGCCCTAAACACGAGATTTGAGAAATGGGTAAACGTGAATGAAAATGGCCAATTTACTCACTCTGCGGCCTTAAAAAGTGTTTCTCCTCCACGGAAAGTGAATAAAATAGCATTTGGATGCCTTTATTGTTCAATCAAAAACGCCCGTTTTTTGGTGAAAAAGATAACCACCCCCCCTTACGACATGCTTCAGAAACAAGAAAAAATGGTTCATTTTCAAATGTTGCATCTTTGAACGACAATCCACATTTGTACGTGGATAAACACTTTTAGAGATAAAATGAGATGTTTAAAGTGATTTTCAAGCTTCCAGGGGCCCTAAACACGAGATTTGAGAAATGGGTAAACGTGAATGAAAATGGCCAATTTACTCACTCTGAGGCCTTAAAAAGTGTTTCTCCTCCACAGGAAGTGAATTAAATACCATTTGGAGGCCTTTATTGTTCAAGCAAAAACGCCTGATTTTTGATGAAAGAGATAACCACCCCCCCTTACGACATGCTTCTGAAACTAAAAAAATGGTTCATTTTCAAATGTTGCGTCTTTTGAACTACAATTAACATTGTACATGGATAATCCCTTTTAGAGATAAAATGAGATGTTTAAAGTGATTTTCAAGCTTCCAGGGGCCCTAAACACGAGATTTGAAAAATGGGTAACCGTGAATGAAAATGGCCAATTTTTTCACTCTGCGGCCTTAAAAAGTGTTTCTCCTCCACGGAAAGTGAATAAAATACCATTTGGATGCCTTTATTGTTCAATAATAAACGCCCGTTTTTTGGTGAAAAAGATAACCACCCCCCCTTACGACATGCTTCAGAAACGAAAAAAATGGTCCATTTTCAAATGTTGCGTCTTTGAACTACAATTCACATTTGTACGTGGATGATCACTTTTAGAGATAAAATTAGATGTTTAAAGTGATTTACAAGCTTCCAGGGGCCCTAAATACAAGATATGAGGAATGGGTAAATATGAATGAAAATGGCCAATTTATTCACTCTGAGGCCTTAAAAAGTTTTTCTCCACTCCAGAAAGTGAATTAAATAACATTTGTAGACCTTTATTGTTCAATCAAAAACGCCCGATTTTTGACGAAAGAGATAACCACCCCCCCTTACGACATGCTTCAGAAACAAAAAAAATGGTTCTTTTTCAAATGTTGCATCTTTGAACGACAATCCACATTTGTACGTGGATAAACACTTTTAGAGATAAAATGAGATGTTTAAAGTGATTTTCAAGCTTCCAGGGGCCCTAAACACAAGATTTGAGAAATGGGAAAAAGTGAATGAAAATGGCCAATTTACTCACTCTGAGGCCTTAAAAAGTGTTTCTCCTCAACGGGAAGTGAATTAAATAACATTTGTAGGCCTTTATTGTTCAAGCGAAAACGCCCGATTATTGACGAGTGAGATAACCACCCCCCCTTACGACATGCTTCAGAAACGAAAAAAATGTTCCATTTTCAAATGTTGCGTCTTTGAACTACAATTCACATTTGTACGTGGATGATCACTTTTAGAGATAAAATTAGATGTTTAAAGTGATTTACAAGCTTCCAGGGGCCCTAAACACAAGATATGAGGAATGGGTAAATATGAATGAAAATGGCCAATTTATTCACTCTGAGGCCTTAAAAAGTTTTTCTCCACTCCAGAAAGTGAATTAAATAACATTTGTAGGCCTTTATTGTTCAATCAAAAACGCCCGATTTTTGACGAAAGAGATAACCACCCCCCCTTACGACATGCTTCAGAAACTAAAAAAATGGTCCGTTTTCAAATGTTGCCTCTTTGAACTACAATTCACATTTGTACGTGGAAAAGCACTTTTAAAGATCAAATGAGATGTTTAAAGTGATTTTCATGCTTCCAGGGGCCTTAAACACAAGATTTGAGGAATGGGTGAAAGTGAATGAAAATGGCCAATTTACTCACTCTGAGGCCTTAAAAAGTGTTTGTCCTCCACGGGAAGTGAATTAAATACCATTTGGAGGCCTTTATTGTTCAAGCGAAAACGCCCGATTATTGACGAGTGAGATAACCACCCCCCCTTACGACATGCTTCAGAAACGAAAAAAATGGTCCGTTTTCAAATGTTGCGTCTTTGAATGACAATCCACATTTGTACGTGGATAATCACTTTTAGAGCTAAAATTAGATGTTTAAAGTGATTTTCAAGCTTCCAGGGGCCCTAAACACAAGATTTGAGAAATGGGTAAAAGTGAATGAAAATGGCCAATTTACTCACTCTGAGGCCTTAATAAGTGTTTCTCCTCCACGGGAAGTGAATTAAATACCATTTGGAGGCCTTTATTGTTCAAGCGAAAACGCCCAATTATTGACGAAAGAGATAACCACCCCCCCTTACGACATGCTTCAGAAACGAAAAAAATGGTCCGTTTTCAAATGTTGCGTCTTTGAATGACAATCCACATTTGTACGTGGATAATCACTTTTAGAGCTAAAATTAGATGTTTAAAGTGATTTTCAAGCTTCCAGGGGCCCTAAACACAAGATTTGAGAAATGGGTAAAAGTGAATGAAAATGGCCAATTTACTCACTCTGAGGCCTTAATAAGTGTTTCTCCTCCACGGGAAGTGAATTAAATACCATTTGGAGGCCTTTATTGTTCAAGCGAAAACGCCTGATTTTTGATGAAAGAGATAACCACCCCCACTTACGACATGCTTCTGACACTAAAAAAATGGTTCATTTTCAAATGTTGCGTCTTTTGAACTACAATTAACATTGTACGTGGATAATCACTTTTAGAGATAAAATGAGATGTTTAAAGTGATTTTCAAGCTTCCAGGGGCCCTAAACACGAGATTTGAAAAATGGGTAACCGTGAATGAAAATGGCCAATTTTTTCACTCTGCGGCCTTAAAAAGTGTTTCTCCTCCACGGAAAGTGAATAAAATAACATTTGGATGCCTTTATTGTTCAATCAAAAACGCCCGTTTTTTGGTGAAAAAGATAACCACCCCCCCTTACGACATGCTTCAGAAACGAAAAAAATGGTCCATTTTCAAATGTTGCGTCTTTGAACTACAATTCACATTTGTACGTGGATTATCACTTTTAGAGATAAAATTAGATGTTTAAAGTGATTTACAAGCTTCCAGGGGCCCTAAACACAAGATATGAGGAATGGGTAAATATGAATGAAAATGGCCAATTTATTCACTCTGAGGCCTTAAAAAGTTTTTCTCCACTCCAGAAAGTGAATTAAATAACATTTGTAGGCCTTTATTGTTCAATCAAAAACGCCCGATTTTTGACGAAAGAGATAACCACCCCCCCCTTACGACATGCTTCAGAAACTAAAAAAATGGTCCGTTTTTAAATGTAGCCTCTTTGAACTACAATTCACATTTGTACATGGAAAAGCACTTTTAAAGATCTAATGAGATGTTTAAAGTGATTTTCATGCTTCCAGGGGCCTTAAACACAAGATTTGAGGAATGGGTAAAAGTGAATGAAAATGGCCAATTTACTCACTCTGAGGCCTTAAAAAGTGTTTCTCCTCCACGGGAAGTGAATTAAATAACATTTGTAGGCCTTTATTGTTCAAGCTTGAACGGCCTATTATTGACGAAAGAGATAACCACCCCCCCTTACGACATGCTTCAGAAACGTAAAAAATGGCCCGTTTTCAAATGTTGCGTCTTTGACTGACAATCCACATTTGTACGTGGATAATCACTTTTAGAGCTAAAATTAGATGTTTAAAGTGATTTTCAAGCTTCCAGGGGCCCTAAACACGAGATTTGAAAAATGGGTAACCGTGAATGAAAATGGCCAATTTTTTCACTCTGCGGCCTTAAAAAGTGTTTCTCCTCCACGGAAAGTGAATAAAATAACATTTGGATGCCTTTATTGTTCAATCAAAAACGCCCGTTTTTTGGTGAAAAAGATAACCACCCCCCCTTACGACATGCTTCAGAAACGAAAAAAATGGTCCATTTTCAAATGTTGCGTCTTTGAACTACAATTCACATTTGTACGTGGATGATCACTTTTAGAGATAAAATTAGATGTTTAAAGTGATTTACAAGCTTCCAGGGGCCCTAAACACAAGATATGAGGAATGGGTAAATATGAATGAAAATGGCCAATTTATTCACTCCGAGGCCTTAAAAAGTTTTTTTCCACTCCAGAAAGTGAATTAAATAACATTTGTAGGCCTTTATTGTTCAA
This sequence comes from Triturus cristatus, assembly GCF_964204655.1. Classification (NCBI taxonomy): domain Eukaryota; kingdom Metazoa; phylum Chordata; class Amphibia; order Caudata; family Salamandridae; genus Triturus; species Triturus cristatus. The sequence continues at coordinate 930,611,389 of NC_140587.1, read as the reverse complement.
TCAAAAACGCCCGATTTTTGACGAAAGAGATAACCACCCCCCCTTACGACATGCTTCAGAAACTAAAAAAATGGTCCGTTTTCAAATGTTGCCTCTTTGAACTACAATTCACATTTGTACGTGGAAAAGCACTTTTAAAGATCAAATGAGATGTTTAAAGTGATTTTCATGCTTCCAGGGGCCTTAAACACAAGATTTGAGGAATGGGTAAAAGTGAATGAAAATGGCCAATTTACTCACTCTGAGGCCTTAAACAGTGTTTCTCCTCCACGGGAAGTGAATTAAATAACATTTGTAGGCCTTTATTGTTCAAGCGAAAACGCCCGATTATTGACGAAAGAGATAACCACCCCCCTTACGACATGCTTCAGAAACGAAAAAAATGGTCCGTTTTCAAATGTTGTGTCTTTGAATGACAATCCACATTTGTACGTGGATAATCACTTTTAGAGATAAAGTGAGATGTTTAAAGTGATTTTCAAGCTTCCAGGGGCCCTAAACACGAGATTTGAGAAATGGGTAACCGAGAATGAAAATGGCCAATTTACTCACTCTGCGGCCTTAAAAAGTGTTTCTCCTCCACGGAAAGTGAATAAAATAACATTTGGATGCCTTTATTGTTCAATCAAAAACGCCCGTTTTTTGGTGAAAAAGATAACCACCCCCCCTTACGACATGCTTCAGAAACGAAAAAAATGTTCCATTTTCAAATGTTGCGTCTTTGAACTACTATTCACATTTGTACGTGGACGATCACTTTTAGAGATAAAATTAGATGTTTAAAGTGATTTACAAGCTTCCAGGGGCCCTAAACACAAGATATGAGGAATGGGTAAATATGAATGAAAATGGCCAATTTATTCACTCTGAGGCCTTAAAAAGTTTTTCTCCACTCCAGAAAATGAATTAAATAACATTTGTAGACCTTTATTGTTCAATCAAAAACGCCCGATTTTTGACGAAAGAGATAACCACCCCCCCTTACGACATGCTTCAGAAACAAAAAAAATGGTTCTTTTTCAAATGTTGCATCTTTGAACGACAATCCACATTTGTACGTGGATAAACACTTTTAGAGATAAAATGAGATGTTTAAAGTGATTTTCAAGCTTCCAGGGGCCCTAAACACAAGATTTGAGAAATGGGAAAAAGTGAATGAAAATGGCCAATTTACTCACTCTGAGGCCTTAAAAAGTGTTTCTCCTCAACGGGAAGTGAATTAAATAACATTTGTAGGCCTTTATTGTTCAAGCGAAAACGCCCGATTATTGACGAAAGAGATAACCACCCCCCCTTACGACATGCTTCAGAAACGAAAAAAATGGTCCGTTTTCAAATGTTGCGTCTTTGAATGACAATCCACATTTGTACGTGGATAATCACTTTTAGAGCTAAAATTAGATGTTTAAAGTGATTTTCAAGCTTCCAGGGGCCCTAAACACAAGATTTGAGAAATGGGTAAAAGTGAATAAAAATGGCCAATTTACTCACTCTGAGGCCTTAATAAGTATTTCTCCTCCACGGGAAGTGAATTAAATACCATTTGGAGGCCTTTATTGTTCAAGCGAAAACGCCTGATTTTTGATGAAAGAGATAACCACCCCCCCTTACGACATGCTTCTGAAACTAAAAAAATGGTTCATTTTCAAATGTTGCGTCTTTTGAACTACAATTAACATTGTACGTGGATAATCACTTTTAGAGATAAAATGAGATGTTTAAAGTGATTTTCAAGCTTCCAGGGGCCCTAAACACGAGATTTGAGAAATGGGTAACCGTGAATGAAAATGGCCAATTTACTCACTCTGCGGCCTTAAAAAGTGTTTCTCCTCCACGGAAAGTGAATAAAATAACATTTGGATGCCTTTATTGTTCAATCAAAAACGCCCGTTTTTTGGTGAAAAAGATAACCACCCCCCCCCTTACGACATGCTTCAGAAACGAAAAAAATGTTCCATTTTCAAATGTTGCGTCTTTGAACTACAATTCACATTTGTACGTGGATGATCACTTTTAGAGATCAAATTAGATGTTTAAAGTGATTTACAAGCTTCCAGGGGCCCTAAACACAAGATATGAGGAATGGGTAAATATGAATGAAAATGGCCAATTTATTCACTCTGAGGCCTTAAAAAGTTTTTCTCCACTCCAGAAAGTGAATTAAATAACATTTGTAGGCCTTTATTGTTCAATCAAAAACGCCCGATTTTTGACGAAAGAGATAACCACCCCCCCTTACGACATGCTTCAGAAACTAAAAAAATGGTCCGTTTTCAAATGTTGCCTCTTTGAACTACAATTCACATTTGTACGTGGAAAAGCACTTTTAAAGATCAAATGAGATGTTTAAAGTGATTTTCATACTTCCAGGGGCCTTAAACACAAGATTTGAGGAATGGGTAAAAGTGAATGAAAATGGCCAATTTACTCACTCTGAGGCCTTAAAAAGTGTTTCTCCTCCACGGGAAGTGAATTAAATACCATTTGGAGGTCTTTATTGTTCAAGCGAAAACGCCTGATTTTTGATGAAAGAGATAACCACCCCCCCTTACGACATGCTTCTGAAACTGAAAAAATGGTTCATTTTCAAATGTTGCGTCTTTGAACCACAATTAACATTTGTACGTGGATAAACACTTTTAGAGCTAAAATTAGATGTTTAAAGTGATTTTCAAGCTTCCAGGGGCCCTAAACACGAGATTTGAGAAATGGGTAACCGTGAATGAAAATGGCCAATTTACTCACTCTGCGGCCTTAAAAAGTGTTTCTCCTCCACGGAAAGTGAATAAAATAACATTTGGATGCCTTTATTGTTCAATCAAAAACGCCTGTTTTTTTGTGAAAAAGATAACCACCCCCCCTTACGACATGCTTCAGAAACAAAAAAAATGTTCCATTTTCAAATGTTGCGTCTTTGAACTACAATTCACATTTGTACGTGAATGATCACTTTTAGAGATAAAATTAGATGTTTAAAGTGATTTACAAGCTTCCAGGGGCCCTAAACACAAAATATGAGGAATGGGTAAATATGAATGAAAATGGCCAATTTATTCACTCTGAGGCCTTAAAAAGTTTTTCTCCACTCCAGAAAGTGAATTAAATAACATTTGTAGGCCTTTATTGTTCAATCAAAAACGCCCGATTTTTGACGAAAGAGATAACCACCCCCCCTTACGACATGCTTCAGAAACAAAAAAAATGGTTCATTTTCAAATGTTGCATCTTTGAACGACAATCCACATTTGTACGTGGATAAACACTTTTAGAGATAAAATTAGATGTTTAAAGTGATTTTCAAGCTTCCAGGGGCCCTAAACACAAGATTTGAGAAATGTTTAAAAGTGAATGAAAATGGCCAATTTACTCACTCTAAGGCCTTAAAAAGTGTTTCTCCTCAACGGGAAGTGAATTAAATAACATTTGTAGGCCTTTATTGTTCAAGCGAAAACGCCCGATTATTGACGAAAGAGATAACCACCCCCCCTTACGACATGCTTCAGAAACGAAAAAAATGGTCCGTTTTCAAATGTTGCGTCTTTGAATGACAATCCACATTTGTACGTGGATAATCACTTTTAGAGCTAAAATTAGATGTTTAAAGTGATTTTCAAGCTTCCAGGGGCCCTAAACACAAGATTTGAGAAATGGGTAAAAGTGAATGAAAATGGCCAATTTACTCACTCTGAGGCCTTAAAAAGTGTTTCTCCTCCACGGGAAGTGAATTAAATACCATTTGGAGGCCTTTATTGTTCAAGCGAAAACGCCTGATTTTTGATGAAAGAGATAACCACCCCCCCTTACGACATGCTTCTGAAACTAAAAAAATGGTTCATTTTCAAATGTTGCGTCTTTTGAACTACAATTAACATTGTATGTGGATAATCACTTTTAGAGATAAAATTAGATGTTTAAAGTGATTTACAAGCTTCCAGGGGCCCTAAACACAAGATATGAGGAATGGGTAAATATGAATGAAAATGGCCAATTTATTCACTCTGAGGCCTTAAAAAGTTTTTCTCCACTCCAGAAAGTGAATTAAATAACATTTGTAGACCTTTATTGTTCAATCAAAAATGCCCGATTTTTGAGGAAAGAGATAACCACCCCCCCTTACGACATGCTTCAGAAACAAAAAAAATGGTTCTTTTTCAAATGTTGCATCTTTGAACGACAATCCACATTTGTACGTGGATAAACACTTTTAGAGATAAAATGAGATGTTTAAAGTGATTTTCAAGCTTCCAGGGGCCCTAAACACAAGATTTGAGAAATGGGTAAAAGTGAATGAAAATGGCCAATTTACTCACTCTGAGGCCTTAAAAAGTGTTTCTCCTCAATGGGAAGTGAATTAAATACCATTTGTAGGCCTTTATTGTTCAAGCGAAAACGCCCGATTATTGACGAAAGAGATAACCACCCCCCCTTACGACATGCTTCAGAAACGAAAAAAATGTTCCATTTTCAAATGTTGCGTCTTTGAACTACAATTCACATTTGTACGTGGATGATCACTTTTAGAGATAAAATTAGATGTTTAAAGTGATTTACAAGCTTCCAGGGGCCCTAAACACAAGATATGAGGAATGGGTAAATATGAATGAAAATGGCCAATTTATTCACTCTGAGGCCTTAAAAAGTTTTTCTCCACTCCAGAAAGTGAATTAAATAACATTTGTAGGCCTTTATTGTTCAATCAAAAACGCCCGATTTTTGACGAAAGAGATAACCACCCCCCCTTACGACATGCTTCAGAAACTAAAAAAATGGTCCGTTTTCAAATGTTGCCTCTTTGAACTACAATTCACATTTGTACGTGGAAAAGCACTTTTAAAGATCAAATGAGATGTTTAAAGTGATTTTCATACTTCCAGGGGCCTTAAACACAAGATTTGAGGAATGGGTAAAAGTGAATGAAAATGGCCAATTTACTCACTCTGAGGCCTTAAAAAGTGTTTCTCCTCCACGGGAAGTGAATTAAATACCATTTGGAGGTCTTTCTTGTTCAAGCGAAAACGCCTGATTTTTGATGAAAGAGATAACCACCCCCCCTTACGACATGCTTCTGAAACTGAAAAAATGGTTCATTTTCAAATGTTGCGTCTTTGAACCACAATTAACATTTGTACGTGGATAAACACTTTTAGAGCTAAAATTAGATGTTTAAAGTGATTTTCAAGCTTCCAGGGGCCCTAAACACGAGATGTGAGAAATGGGTAAACGTGAATGAAAATGGCCAATTTACTCACTCTGCGGCCTTAAAAAGTGTTTCTCCTCCACGGAAAGTGAATAAAATAACATTTGGATGCCTTTATTGTTCAATCAAAAACGCCCGTTTTTGGTGAAAAAGATAACCACCCCCCCTTACGACATGCTTCAGAAACAAAAAAAATGGTCCATTTTCAAATGTTGCGTCTTTGAACTACAATTCACATTTGTACGTGGATAATCACTTTTAGAGATAAAATTAGATGTTTAAAGTGATTTACAAGCTTCCAGGGGCCATAAACACAAGATATGAGGAATGGGTAAATATGAATGAAAATGGCCAATTTATTCACTCTGAGGCCTTAAAAAGTTTTTCTCCACTCCAGAAAGTGAATTAAATAACATTTGTAGACCTGTATTGTTCAATCAAAAACGCCCGATTTTTGACGAAAGAGATAACCACCCCCCCTTACGACATGCTTCAGAAACAAAAAAAATGGTTCATTTTCAAATGTTGCATCTTTGAACGACAATCCACATTTGTACGTGGATAAACACTTTTAGAGATAAAATTAGATGTTTAAAGTGATTTTCAAGCTTCCAGGGGCCCTAAACACAAGATTTGAGAAATGTTTAAAAGTGAATGAAAATGGCCAATTTACTCACTCTGAGGCCTTAAAAAGTGTTTCTCCTCAACCGGAAGTGAATTAAATAACATTTGTAGGCCTTTATTGTTCAAGCGAAAACGCCCGATTATTGACGAAAGAGATAACCACCCCCCCTTACGACATGCTTCAGAAACGAAAAAAATGGTCCGTTTTCAAATGTTGCGTCTTTGAATGACAATCCACATTTGTACGTGGATAATCACTTTTAGAGCTAAAATTAGATGTTTAAAGTGATTTTCAAGCTTCCAGGGGCCCTAAACACAAGATTTGAGAAATGGGTAAAAGAGAATGAAAATGGCCAATTTACTCACTCTGAGGCCTCAAAAAGTGTTTCTCCTCCACGGGAAGTGAATTAAATACCATTTGGAGGCCTTTATTGTTCAAGCGAAAACGCCTGATTTTTGATGAAAGAGATAACCACCCCCCCTTACGACATTCTTCTGAAACTAAAAAAATGGTTCATTTTCAAATGTTGCGTCTTTTGAACTACAATTAACATTGTATGTGGATAATCACTTTTAGAGATAAAATTAGATGTTTAAAGTGATTTACAAGCTTCCAGGGGCCCTAAACACAAGATATGAGGAATGGGTAAATATGAATGAAAATGGCCAATTTATTCACTCTGAGGCCTTAAAAAGTTTTTCTCCACTCCAGAAAGTGAATTAAATAACATTTGTAGACCTTTATTGTTCAATCAAAAACGCCCGATTTTTGACGAAAGAGATAACCACCCCCCCTTACGACATGCTTCAGAAACAAAAAAAAATGGTTCTTTTTCAAATGTTGCATCTTTGAACGACAATCCACATTTGTACGTGGATAAACACTTTTAGAGATAAAATGAGATGTTTAAAGTGATTTTCAAGCTTCCAGGGGCCCTAAACACAAGATTTGAGAAATGGGTAAAAGTGAATGAAAATGGCCAATTTACTCACTCTGAGGCCTTAAAAAGTGTTTCTCCTCAACGGGAAGTGAATTAAATACCATTTGTAGGCCTTTATTGTTCAAGCGAAAACGCCCGATTATTGACAAAAGAGATAACCACCCCCCCTTACGACATGCTTCAGAAACGAAAAAAATGTTCCTTTTTCAAATGTTGCGTCTTTGAGCTACAATTCACATTTGTACGTGGATGATCACTTTTAGAGATAAAATTAGATGTTTAAAGTGATTTACAAGCTTCCAGGGGCCCTAAACACAAGATATGAGGAATGGGTAAATATGAATGAAAATGGCCAATTTATTCACTCTGAGGCCTTAAAAAGTTTTTCTCCACTCCAGAAAGTGAATTAAATAACATTTGTAGACCTTTATTGTTCAATCAAAAACGCCCGATTTTTGACGAAAGAGATAACCACCCCCCCCTTACGACATGCTTCAGAAACAAAAAAAATGGTTCTTTTTCAAATGTTGCATCTTTGAACGACAATCCACATTTGTACGTGGATAAACACTTTTAGAGATAAAATGAGATGTTTAAAGTGATTTTCAAGCTTCCAGGGGCCCTAAACACAAGATTTGAGAAATGGGAAAAAGTGAATGAAAATGGCCAATTTGCTCACTCTGAGGCCTTAATAAGTGTTTCTCCTCCACGGGAAGTGAATTAAATACCATTTGGAGGCCTGTATTGTTCAAGCGAAAACGCCTGATTTTTGATGAAAGAGATAACCACCCCCCCTTACGACATGCTTCTGAAACTAAAAAAATGGTTCATTTTCAAATGTTGCGTCTTTTGAACTACAATTAACATTGTACGTGGATAATCACTTTTAGAGATAAAATGAGATGTTTAAAGTGATTTTCAAGCTTCCAGGGGCCCTAAACACGAGATTTGAGAAATGGGTAACCGTGAATGAAAATGGCCAATTTACTCACTCTGCGGCCTTAAAAAGTGTTTCTCCTCCACGGAAAGTGAATAAAATAACATTTGGATGCCTTTATTGTTCAATCAAAAACGCCCGTTTTTTGACGAAAGAGATAACCACCCCCCCTTACGACATGCTTCAGAAACGAAAAAAATGGTCCGTTTTCAAATGTTGCGTCTTTGAATGGCAATCCACATTTGTACGTGGATAATCACTTTTAGAGCTAAAATTAGATGTTTAACGTGATTTTCAAGCTTCCAGGGGCCCTAAACACAAGATTTGAGAAATGGGTAAAAGTGAATGAATATGGCCAATTTACTCACTCTGAGGCCTTAAAAAGTGTTTCTCCTCCACGGGAAGTGAATTAAATACCATTTGGAGGCCTTTATTGTTCAAGCGAAAACGCCTGATTTTTGATGAAAGAGATAACCACCCCCCCTTACGACATGCTTCAGAAACAAAAAAAATGGTTCTTTTTCAAATGTTGCATCTTTGAACGACAATCCACATTTGTACGTGGATAAACACTTTTAGAGATAAAATGAGATGTTTAAAGTGATTTTCAAGCTTCCAGGGGCCCTAAACACAAGATTTGAGAAATGGGAAAAAGTGAATGAAAATGGCCAATTTACTCACTCTGAGGCCTTAAAAAGTGTTTCTCCTCAACGGGAAGTGAATTAAATAACATTTGTAGGCCTTTATTGTTCAAGCGACAACGCCCGATTATTGACGAAAGAGATAACCACCCCCCCTTACGACATGCTTCAGAAACGAAAAAAATGGCCCGTTTTCAAATGTTGCGTCTTTGAATGACAATCCACATTTGTACGTGGATAATCACTTTTAGAGCTAAAATTAGATGTTTAAAGTGATTTTCAAGCTTCCAGGGGCCCTAAACACAAGATTTGAGAAATGGGTAAAAGTGAATGAAAATGGCCAATTTACTCACTCTGAGGCCTTAATAAGTGTTTCTCCTCCACGGGAAGTGAATTAAATACCATTTGGAGGCCTTTATTGTTCAAGCTTGAACGGCCTATTATTGACGAAAGAGATAACCACCCCCCCTTACGACATGCTTCAGAAACGTAAAAAATGGCCCGTTTTCAAATGTTGCGTCTTTGACTGACAATCCACATTTGTACGTGGATAATCACTTTTAGAGCTAAAATTAGATGTTTAAAGTGATTTTCAAGCTTCCAGGGGCCCTAAACACGAGATTTGAAAAATGGGTAACCGTGAATGAAAATGGCCAATTTTTTCACTCTGCGGCCTTAAAAAGTGTTTCTCCTCCACGGAAAGTGAATAAAATAACATTTGGATGCCTTTATTGTTCAATCAAAAAGGCCCGTTTTTTGGTGAAAAAGATAACCACCCCCCCTTACGACATGCTTCAGAAACAAAAAAAATGGTCCATTTTCAAATGTTGCGTCTTTGAACTACAATTCACATTTGTACGTGGATGATCACTTTTAGAGATAAAATTAGATGTTTAAAGTGATTTACAAGCTTCCAGGGGCCCTAAACACAAGATATGAGGAATGGGTAAATATGAATGATAATGGCTAATTTATTCACTCCGAGGCCTTAAAAAGTTTTTTTCCACTCCAGAAAGTGAATTAAATAACATTTGTAGGCCTTTATTGTTCAATCAAAAACGCCCGATTTTTGACGAAAGAGATAACCACCCCCCCTTACGACATGCTTCAGAAACTAAAAATATGGTCCGTTTTCAAATGTTGCCTCTTTGAACTACAATTCACATTTGTACGTGGAAAAGCACTTTTAAAGATCAAATGAGATGTTTAAAGTGATTTTCATGCTTCCAGGGGCCTTAAACACAAAATTTGAGGAATGGGTAAAAGTGAATGAAAATGGCCAATTTACTCACTCTGAGGCCTTAAACAGTGTTTCTCCTCCACGGGAAGTGAATTAAATAACATTTGTAGGCCTTTATTGTTCAAGCGAAAACGCCCGATTATTGACGAAAGAGATAACCACCCCCCCTTACGACATGCTTCAGAAACGAAAAAAATGGTCCGTTTTCAAATGTTGTGTCTTTGAATGACAATCCACATTTGTACGTGGGTAATCACTTTTAGAGATAAAGTGAGATGTTTAAAGTGATTTTCAAGCTTCCAGGGGCCCTAAACACGAGATTTGAGAAATGGGTAAACGAGAATGAAAATGGCCAATTTACTCACTCTGCGGCCTTAAAAAGTGTTTCTCCTCCACGGAAAGTGAATAAAATAACATTTGGATGCCTTTATTGTTCAATCAAAAACGCCCGTTTTTTGATGAAAAAGATAACCACCCCCCCTTACGACATGCTTCAGAAACGAAAAAAATGTTCCATTTTCAAATGTTGCGTCTTTGAACTACTATTCACATTTGTACGTGGACGATCACTTTTAGAGATAAAATTAGATGTTTAAAGTGATTTACAAGCTTCCAGGGGCCCTAAACACAAGATATGAGGAATGGGTAAATATGAATGAAAATGGCCAATTTATTCACTCTGAGGCCTTAAAAAGTTTTTCTCCACTCCAGAAAATGAATTAAATAACATTTGTAGACCTTTATTGTTCAATCAAAAACGCCCGATTTTTGACGAAAGAGATAACCACCCCCCCTTACGACATGCTTCAGAAACAAAAAAAATGGTTCTTTTTCAAATGTTGCATCTTTGAACGACAATCCACATTTGTACGTGGATAAACACTTTTAGAGATAAAATGAGATGTTTAAAGTGATTTTCAAGCTTCCAGGGGCCCTAAACACAAGATTTGAGAAATGGGAAAAAGTGAATGAAAATGGCCAATTTACTCACTCTGAGGCCTTAAAAAGTGTTTCTCCTCAACGGGAAGTGAATTAAATAACATTTGTAGGCCTTTATTGTTCAAGCGAAAACGCCCGATTATTGACGAAAGAGATAACCACCCCCCCTTACGACATGCTTCAGAAACGAAAAAAATGGTCCGTTTTCAAATGTTGCGTCTTTGAATGACAATCCACATTTGTACGTGGATAATCACTTTTAGAGCTAAAATTAGATGTTTAAAGTGATTTTCAAGCTTCCAGGGGCCCTAAACACAAGATTTGAGAAATGGGTAAAAGTGAATAAAAATGGCCAATTTACTCACTCTGAGGCCTTAATAAGTATTTCTCCTCCACGGGAAGTGAATTAAATACCATTTGGAGGCCTTTATTGTTCAAGCGAAAACGCCTGATTTTTGATGAAAGAGATAACCACCCCCCCTTACGACATGCTTCTGAAACTAAAAAAATGGTTCATTTTCAAATGTTGCGTCTTTTGAACTACAATTAACATTGTACGTGGATAATCACTTTTAGAGATAAAATGAGATGTTTAAAGTGATTTTCAAGCTTCCAGGGGCCCTAAACACGAGATTTGAGAAATGGGTAACCGTGAATGAAAATGGCCAATTTACTCACTCTGCGGCCTTAAAAAGTGTTTCTCCTCCACGGAGAGTGAATAAAATAACATTTGGATGCCTTTATTGTTCAATCAAAAACGCCCGTTTTTTGGTGAAAAAGATAACCACCCCCCCCTTACGACATGCTTCAGAAACGAAAAAAATGTTCCATTTTCAAATGTTGCGTCTTTGAACTACAATTCACATTTGTACGTGGATGATCACTTTTAGAGATCAAATTAGATGTTTAAAGTGATTTACAAGCTTCCAGGGGCCCTAAACACAAGATATGAGGAATGGGTAAATATGAATGAAAATGGCCAATTTATTCACTCTGAGGCCTTAAAAAGTTTTTCTCCACTCCAGAAAGTGAATTAAATAACATTTGTAGGCCTTTATTGTTCAATCAAAAACGCCCGATTTTTGACGAAAGAGATAACCACCCCCCCTTACGACATGCTTCAGAAACTAAAAAAATGGTCTGTTTTCAAATGTTGCCTCTTTGAACTACAATTCACATTTGTACGTGGAAAAGCACTTTTAAAGATCAAATGAGATGTTTAAAGTGATTTTCATACTTCCAGGGGCCTTAAACACAAGATTTGAGGAATGGGTAAAAGTGAATGAAAATGGCCAATTTACTCACTCTGAGGCCTTAAAAAGTGTTTCTCCTCCACGGGAAGTGAATTAAATACCATTTGGAGGTCTTTATTGTTCAAGCGAAAACGCCTGATTTTTGATGAAAGAGATAACCACCCCCCCTTACGACATGCTTCTGAAACTGAAAAAATGATTCATTTTCAAATGTTGCGTCTTTGAACCACAATTAACATTTGTACGTGGATAAACACTTTTAGAGCTAAAATTAGATGTTTAAAGTGATTTTCAAGCTTCCAGGGGCCCTAAACACGAGATTTGAGAAATGGGTAACCGTGAATGAAAATGGCCAATTTACTCACTCTGCGGCCTTAAAAAGTGTTTCTCCTCCACGGAAAGTGAATAAAATAACATTTGGATGCCTTTATTGTTCAATCAAAAACGCCTGTTTTTTTGTGAAAAAGATAACCACCCCCCCTTACGACATGCTTCAGAAACAAAAAAAATGTTCCATTTTCAAATGTTGCGTCTTTGAACTACAATTCACATTTGTACGTGAATGATCACTTTTAGAGATAAAATTAGATGTTTAAAGTGATTTACAAGCTTCCAGGGGCCCTAAACACAAAATATGAGGAATGGGTAAATATGAATGAAAATGGCCAATTTATTCACTCTGAGGCCTTAAAAAGTTTTTCTCCACTCCAGAAAGTGAATTAAATACCATTTGTAGGCCTTTATTGTTCAATCAAAAATGCCCGATTTTTGACGAAAGAGATAACCACCCCCCCTTACGACATGCTTCAGAAACAAAAAAAATGGTTCATTTTCAAATGTTGCATCTTTGAACGACAATCCACATTTGTAGGTGGATAAACACTTTTAGAGATAAAATTAGATGTTTAAAGTGATTTTCAAGCTTCCAGGGGCCCTAAACACAAGATTTGAGAAATGTTTAAAAGTGAATGAAAATGGCCAATTTACTCACTCTGAGGCCTTAAAAAGTGTTTCTTCTCAACGGGAAGTGAATTAAATAACATTTGTAGGCCTTTATTGTTCAAGCGAAAACGCCCGATTATTGACGAAAGAGATAACCACCCCCCCTTACGACATGCTTCAGAAACGAAAAAAATGGTCCGTTTTCAAATGTTGCGTCTTTGAATGACAATCCACATTTGTACGTGGATAATCACTTTTAGAGCTAAAATTAGATGTTTAAAGTGATTTTCAAGCTTCCAGGGGCCCTAAACACAAGATTTGAGAAATGGGTAAAAGTGAATGAAAATGGCCAATTTACTCACTCTGAGGCCTTAAAAAGTGTTTCTCCTCCACGGGAAGTGAATTAAATACCATTTGGAGGCCTTTATTGTTCAAGCGAAAACGCCTGATTTTTGATGAAAGAGATAACCACCCCCCCTTACGACATGCTTCTGAAACTAAAAAAATGGTTCATTTTCAAATGTTGCGTCTTTTGAACTACAATTAACATTGTATGTGGATAATCACTTTTAGAGATAAAATTAGATGTTTAAAGTGATTTACAAGCTTCCAGGGGCCCTAAACACAAGATATGAGGAATGGGTAAATATGAATGAAAATGGCCAATTTATTCACTCTGAGGCCTTAAAAAGTTTTTCTCCACTCCAGAAAGTGAATTAAATAACATTTGTAGACCTTTATTGTTCAATCAAAAACGCCCGATTTTTGAGGAAAGAGATAACCACCCCCCCTTACGACATGCTTCAGAAACAAAAAAAATGGTTCTTTTTCAAATGTTGCATCTTTGAACGACAATCCACATTTGTACGTGGATAAACACTTTTAGAGATAAAATGAGATGTTTAAAGTGATTTTCAAGCTTCCAGGGGCCCTAAACACAAGATTTGAGAAATGGGTAAAAGTGAATGAAAATGGCCAATTTACTCACTCTGAGGCCTTAAAAAGTGTTTCTCCTCAACGGGAAGTGAATTAAATACCATTTGTAGGCCTTTATTGTTCAAGCGAAAACGCCCGATTATTGACGAAAGAGATAACCACCCCCCCTTACGACATGCTTCAGAAACGAAAAAAATGTTCCATTTTCAAATGTTGCGTCTTTGAACTACAATTCACATTTGTACGTGGATGATCACTTTTAGAGATAAAATTAGATGTTTAAAGTGATTTACAAGCTTCCAGGGGCCCTAAACACAAGATATGAGGAATGGGTAAATATGAATGAAAATGGCCAATTTATTCACTCTGAGGCCTTAAAAAGTTTTTCTCCACTCCAGAAAGTGAATTAAATAACATTTGTAGGCCTTTATTGTTCAATCAAAAACGCCCGATTTTTGACGAAAGAGATAACCACCCCCCCTTACGACATGCTTCAGAAACTAAAAAAATGGTCCGTTTTCAAATGTTGCCTCTTTGAACTACAATTCACATTTGTACGTGGAAAAGCACTTTTAAAGATCAAATGAGATGTTTAAAGTGATTTTCATACTTCCAGGGGCCTTAAACACAAGATTTGAGGAATGGGTAAAAGTGAATGAAAATGGCCAATTTACTCACTCTGAGGCCTTAAAAAGTGTTTCTCCTCCACGGGAAGTGAATTAAATACCATTTGGAGGTCTTTATTGTTCAAGCGAAAACGCCTGATTTTTGATGAAAGAGATAACCACCCCCCCTTACGACATGCTTCTGAAACTGAAAAAATGGTTCATTTTCAAATGTTGCGTCTTTGAACCACAATTAACATTTGTACGTGGATAAACACTTTTAGAGCTAAAATTAGATGTTTAAAGTGATTTTCAAGCTTCCAGGGGCCCTAAACACGAGATTTGAGAAATGGGTAAACGTGAATGAAAATGGCCAATTTACTCACTCTGCGGCCTTAAAAAGTGTTTCTCCTCCACGGAAAGTGAATAAAATAACATTTGGATGCCTTTATTGTTCAATCAAAAACGCCCGTTTTTGGTGAAAAAGATAGCCACCCCCCCTTACGACATGCTTCAGAAACAAAAAAAATGGTCCATTTTCAAATGTTGCGTCTTTGAACTACAATTCACATTTGTACGTGGATAATCACTTTTAGAGATAAAATTAGATGTTTAAAGTGATTTACAAGCTTCCAGGGGCCATAAACACAAGATATGAGGAATGGGTAAATATGAATGAAAATGGCCAATTTATTCACTCTGAGGCCTTAAAAAGTTTTTCTCCACTCCAGAAAGTGAATTAAATAACATTTGTAGACCTGTATTGTTCAATCAAAAACGCCCGATTTTTGATGAAAGAGATAACCACCCCCCCTTACGACATGCTTCAGAAACAAAAAAAATGGTTCATTTTCAAATGTTGCATCTTTGAACGACAATCCACATTTGTACGTGGATAAACACTTTTAGAGATAAAATTAGATGTTTAAAGTGATTTTCAAGCTTCCAGGGGCCCTAAACACAAGATTTGAGAAATGTTTAAAAGTGAATGAAAATGGCCAATTTACTCACTCTGAGGCCTTAAAAAGTGTTTCTCCTCAACGGGAAGTGAATTAAATAACATTTGTAGGCCTTTATTGTTCAAGCGAAAACGCCCGATTATTGACGAAAGAGATAACCACCCCCCTTACGACATGCTTCAGAAACGAAAAAAATGGTCCGTTTTCAAATGTTGCGTCTTTGAATGACAATCCACATTTGTACGTGGATAATCACTTTTAGAGCTAAAATTAGATGTTTAAAGTGATTTTCAAGCTTCCAGGGGCCCTAAACACAAGATTTGAGAAATGGGTAAAAGTGAATGAAAATGGCCAATTTACTCACTCTGAGGCCTCAAAAAGTGTTTCTCCTCCACGGGAAGTGAATTAAATACCATTTGGAGGCCTTTATTGTTCAAGCGAAAACGCCTGATTTTTGATGAAAGAGATAACCACCCCCCCTTACGACATGCTTCTGAAACTAAAAAAATGGTTCATTTTCAAATGTTGCGTCTTTTGAACTACAATTAACATTGTACGTGGATAATCACTTTTAGAGATAAAATGAGATGTTTAAAGTGATTTTCAAGCTTCCAGGGGCCCTAAACACGAGATTTGAGAAATGGGTAACCGTGAATGAAAATGGCCAATTTACTCACTCTGCGGCCTTAAAAAGTGTTTCTCCTCCACGGAAAGTGAATAAAATAACATTTGGATGCCTTTATTGTTCAATCAAAAACGCCCGTTTTTTGGTGAAAAAGATAACCACCCCCTCTTACGACATGCTTCAGAAACGAAAAAAATGTTCCATTTTCAAATGTTGCGTCTTTGAATGACAATCCACATTTGTACGTGGATAATCACTTTTAGAGCTAAAATTAGATGTTTAAAGTGATTTTCAAGCTTCCAGGGGCCCTAAACACAAGATTTGAGAAATGGGTAAAAGTGAATGAAAATGGCCAATTTACTCACTCTGAGGCCTTAAAAAGTGTTTCTCCTCCACGGGAAGTGAATTAAATACCATTTGGAGGCCTTTATTGTTCAAGCGAAAACGCCTGATTTTTGATGAAAGAGATAACCACCCCCCCTTACGACATGCTTCTGAAACTAAAAAAATGGTTCATTTTCAAATGTTGCGTCTTTGAACTACAATTCACATTTGTACGTGGATGATCACTTTTAGAGATAAAATTAGATGTTTAAAGTGATTTACAAGCTTCCAGGGGACCTAAACACAAGATATGAGGAATGGGTAAATATGAATGAAAATGGCCAATTTATTCACTCTGAGGCCTTAAAAAGTTTTTCTCCACTCCAGAAAGTGAATTAAATAACATTTGTCGGCCTTTATTGTTCAATCAAAAACGCCCGATTTTTGACGAAAGAGATAACCACCCCCCCTTACGACATGCTTCAGAAACAAAAAAAATGGTCCGTTTTCAAATGTTGCCTCTTTGAACTACAATTCACATTTGTACGTGGAAAAGCACTTTTAAAGATCAAATGAGATGTTTAAAGTGATTTTCATACTTCCAGGGGCCTTAAACACAAGATTTGAGGAATGGGTAAAAGTGAATGAAAATGGCCAATTTACTCACTCTGAGGCCTTAAAAAGTGTTTCTCCTCCACGGGAAGTGAATTAAATACCATTTGGAGGTCTTTATTGTTCAAGCGAAAACGCCTGATTTTTGATGAAAGAGATAACCACCCCCCCTTACGACATGCTTCTGAAACTGAAAAAATGGTTCATTTTCAAATGTTGCGTCTTTGAACCACAATTAACATTTGTACGTGGATAAACACTTTTAGAGCTAAAATTAGATGTTTAAAGTGATTTTCAAGCTTCCAGGGGCCCTAAACACGAGATTTGAGAAATGGGTAACCGTGAATGAAAATGGCCAATTTACTCACTCTGCGGCCTTAAAAAGTGTTTCTCCTCCACGGAAAGTGAATAAAATAACATTTGGATGCCTTTATTGTTCAATCAAAAACGCCTGTTTTTTGGTGAAAAAGATAACCACCCCCCCTTACGACATGCTTCAGAAACAAAAAAAATGTTCCATTTTCAAATGTTGCGTCTTTGAACTACAATTCACATTTGTACGTGAATGATCACTTTTAGAGATAAAATGAGATGTTTAAAGTGATTTTCAAGCTTCCAGGGGCCCTAAACACGAGATTTGAAAAATGGGTAACCGTGAATGAAAATGGCCAATTTTTTCACTCTGAGGCCTTAAAAAGTTTTTCTCCACTCCAGAAAATGAATTAAATAACATTTGTAGACCTTTATTGTTCAATCAAAAACGCCCGATTTTTGACGAAAGAGATAACCACCCCCCCTTACGACATGCTTCAGAAACAAAAAAAATGGTTCTTTTTCAAATGTTGCATCTTTGAACGACAATCCACATTTGTACGTGGATAAACACTTTTAGAGATAAAATGAGATGTTTAAAGTGATTTTCAAGCTTCCAGGGGCCCTAAACACAAGATTTGAGAAATGGGAAAAAGTGAATGAAAATGGCCAATTTACTCACTCTGAGGCCTTAAAAAGTGTTTCTCCTCAACGGGAAGTGAATTAAATAACATTTGTAGGCCTTTATTGTTCAAGCGAAAACGCCCGATTATTGACGAAAGAGATAACCACCCCCCCTTACGACATGCTTCAGAAAAGAAAAAAATGGTCCGTTTTCAAATGTTGCGTCTTTGAATGACAATCCACATTTGTACGTGGATAATCACTTTTAGAGCTAAAATTAGATGTTTAAAGTGATTTTCAAGCTTCCAGGGGCCCTAAACACAAGATTTGAGAAATGGGTAAAAGTGAATAAAAATGGCCAATTTACTCACTCTGAGGCCTTAATAAGTGTTTCTCCTCCACGGGAAGTGAATTAAATACAATTTGGAGGCCTTTATTGTTCAAGCGAAAACGCCCGATTATTGACAAAAGAGATAACCACCCCCCCTTACGACATGCTTCAGAAACGAAAAAAATGTTCCTTTTTCAAATGTTGCGTCTTTGAGCTACAATTCACATTTGTACGTGGATGATCACTTTTAGAGATAAAATTAGATGTTTAAAGTGATTTACAAGCTTCCAGGGGCCCTAAACACAAGATATGAGGAATGGGTAAATATGAATGAAAATGGCCAATTTATTCACTCTGAGGCCTTAAAAAGTTTTTCTCCACTCCAGAAAGTGAATTAAATAACATTTGTAGACCTTTATTGTTCAATCAAAAACGCCCGATTTTTGACGAAAGAGATAACCACCCCCCCCTTACGACATGCTTCAGAAACAAAAAAAATGGTTCTTTTTCAAATGTTGCATCTTTGAACGACAATCCACATTTGTACGTGGATAAACACTTTTAGAGATAAAATGAGATGTTTAAAGTGATTTTCAAGCTTCCAGGGGCCCTAAACACAAGATTTGAGAAATGGGAAAAAGTGAATGAAAATGGCCAATTTGCTCACTCTGAGGCCTTAATAAGTGTTTCTCCTCCACGGGAAGTGAATTAAATACCATTTGGAGGCCTGTATTGTTCAAGCGAAAACGCCTGATTTTTGATGAAAGAGATAACCACCCCCCCTTACGACATGCTTCTGAAACTAAAAAAATGGTTCATTTTCAAATGTTGCGTCTTTTGAACTACAATTAACATTGTACGTGGATAATCACTTTTAGAGATAAAATGAGATGTTTAAAGTGATTTTCAAGCTTCCAGGGGCCCTAAACACGAGATTTGAGAAATGGGTAACCGTGAATGAAAATGGCCAATTTACTCACTCTGCGGCCTTAAAAAGTGTTTCTCCTCCACGGAAAGTGAATAAAATAACATTTGGATGCCTTTATTGTTCAATCAAAAACGCCCGTTTTTTGACGAAAGAGATAACCACCCCCCCTTACGACATGCTTCAGAAACGAAAAAAATGGTCCGTTTTCAAATGTTGCGTCTTTGAATGGCAATCCACATTTGTACGTGGATAATCACTTTTAGAGCTAAAATTAGATGTTTAACGTGATTTTCAAGCTTCCAGGGGCCCTAAACACAAGATTTGAGAAATGGGTAAAAGTGAATGAATATGGCCAATTTACTCACTCTGAGGCCTTAAAAAGTGTTTCTCCTCCACGGGAAGTGAATTAAATACCATTTGGAGGCCTTTATTGTTCAAGCGAAAACGCCTGATTTTTGATGAAAGAGATAACCACCCCCCCTTACGACATGCTTCAGAAACAAAAAAAATGGTTCTTTTTCAAATGTTGCATCTTTGAACGACAATCCACATTTGTACGTGGATAAACACTTTTAGAGATAAAATGAGATGTTTAAAGTGATTTTCAAGCTTCCAGGGGCCCTAAACACAAGATTTGAGAAATGGGAAAAAGTGAATGAAAATGGCCAATTTACTCACTCTGAGGCCTTAAAAAGTGTTTCTCCTCAACGGGAAGTGAATTAAATAACATTTGTAGGCCTTTATTGTTCAAGCGACAACGCCCGATTATTGACGAAAGAGATAACCACCCCCCCTTACGACATGCTTCAGAAACGAAAAAAATGGCCCGTTTTCAAATGTTGCGTCTTTGAATGACAATCCACATTTGTACGTGGATAATCACTTTTAGAGCTAAAATTAGATGTTTAAAGTGATTTTCAAGCTTCCAGGGGCCCTAAACACAAGATTTGAGAAATGGGTAAAAGTGAATGAAAATGGCCAATTTACTCACTCTGAGGCCTTAATAAGTGTTTCTCCTCCACGGGAAGTGAATTAAATACCATTTGGAGGCCTTTATTGTTCAAGCTTGAACGGCCTATTATTGACGAAAGAGATAACCACCCCCCCTTACGACATGCTTCAGAAACGTAAAAAATGGCCCGTTTTCAAATGTTGCGTCTTTGACTGACAATCCACATTTGTACGTGGATAATCACTTTTAGAGCTAAAATTAGATGTTTAAAGTGATTTTCAAGCTTCCAGGGGCCCTAAACACGAGATTTGAAAAATGGGTAACCGTGAATGAAAATGGCCAATTTTTTCACTCTGCGGCCTTAAAAAGTGTTTCTCCTCCACGGAAAGTGAATAAAATAACATTTGGATGCCTTTATTGTTCAATCAAAAACGCCCGTTTTTTGGTGAAAAAGATAACCACCCCCCCTTACGACATGCTTCAGAAACAAAAAAAATGGTCCATTTTCAAATGTTGCGTCTTTGAACTACAATTCACATTTGTACGTGGATGATCACTTTTAGAGATAAAATTAGATGTTTAAAGTGATTTACAAGCTTCCAGGGGCCCTAAACACAAGATATGAGGAATGGGTAAATATGAATGATAATGGCTAATTTATTCACTCCGAGGCCTTAAAAAGTTTTTTTCCACTCCAGAAAGTGAATTAAATAACATTTGTAGGCCTTTATTGTTCAATCAAAAACGCCCGATTTTTGACGAAAGAGATAACCACCCCCCCTTACGACATGCTTCAGAAACTAAAAATATGGTCCGTTTTCAAATGTTGCCTCTTTGAACTACAATTCACATTTGTACGTGGAAAAGCACTTTTAAAGATCAAATGAGATGTTTAAAGTGATTTTCATGCTTCCAGGGGCCTTAAACACAAAATTTGAGGAATGGGTAAAAGTGAATGAAAATGGCCAATTTACTCACTCTGAGGCCTTAAACAGTGTTTCTCCTCCACGGGAAGTGAATTAAATAACATTTGTAGGCCTTTATTGTTCAAGCGAAAACGCCCGATTATTGACGAAAGAGATAACCACCCCCCCTTACGACATGCTTCAGAAACGAAAAAAATGGTCCGTTTTCAAATGTTGTGTCTTTGAATGACAATCCACATTTGTACGTGGGTAATCACTTTTAGAGATAAAGTGAGATGTTTAAAGTGATTTTCAAGCTTCCAGGGGCCCTAAACACGAGATTTGAGAAATGGGTAAACGAGAATGAAAATGGCCAATTTACTCACTCTGCGGCCTTAAAAAGTGTTTCTCCTCCACGGAAAGTGAATAAAATAACATTTGGATGCCTTTATTGTTCAATCAAAAACGCCCGTTTTTTGATGAAAAAGATAACCACCCCCCCTTACGACATGCTTCAGAAACGAAAAAAATGTTCCATTTTCAAATGTTGCGTCTTTGAACTACTATTCACATTTGTACGTGGACGATCACTTTTAGAGATAAAATTAGATGTTTAAAGTGATTTACAAGCTTCCAGGGGCCCTAAACACAAGATTTGAGAAATGGGTAAAAGTGAATAAAAATGGCCAATTTACTCACTCTGAGGCCTTAAAAAGTGTTTCTCCTCAACGGGAAGTGAATTAAATAACATTTGTAGGCCTTTATTGTTCAAGCGACAACGCCCGATTATTGACGAAAGAGATAACCACCCCCCCTTACGACATGCTTCAGAAACGAAAAAAATGGCCCGTTTTCAAATGTTGCGTCTTTGAATGACAATCCACATTTGTACGTGGATAATCACTTTTAGAGCTAAAATTAGATGTTTAAAGTGATTTTCAAGCTTCCAGGGGCCCTAAACACAAGATTTGAGAAATGGGTAAAAGTGAATGAAAATGGCCAATTTACTCACTCTGAGGCCTTAATAAGTGTTTCTCCTCCACGGGAAGTGAATTAAATACCATTTGGAGGCCTTTATTGTTCAAGCTTGAACGGCCTATTATTGACGAAAGAGATAACCACCCCCCCTTACGACATGCTTCAGAAACGTAAAAAATGGCCCGTTTTCAAATGTTGCGTCTTTGACTGACAATCCACATTTGTACGTGGATAATCACTTTTAGAGCTAAAATTAGATGTTTAAAGTGATTTTCAAGCTTCCAGGGGCCCTAAACACGAGATTTGAAAAATGGGTAACCGTGAATGAAAATGGCCAATTTTTTCACTCTGCGGCCTTAAAAAGTGTTTCTCCTCCACGGAAAGTGAATAAAATAACATTTGGATGCCTTTATTGTTCAATCAAAAACGCCCGTTTTTTGGTGAAAAAGATAACCACCCCCCCTTACGACATGCTTCAGAAACAAAAAAAATGGTCCATTTTCAAATGTTGCGTCTTTGAACTACAATTCACATTTGTACGTGGATGATCACTTTTAGAGATAAAATTAGATGTTTAAAGTGATTTACAAGCTTCCAGGGGCCCTAAACACAAGATATGAGGAATGGGTAAATATGAATGATAATGGCTAATTTATTCACTCCGAGGCCTTAAAAAGTTTTTTTCCACTCCAGAAAGTGAATTAAATAACATTTGTAGGCCTTTATTGTTCAATCAAAAACGCCCGATTTTTGACGAAAGAGATAACCACCCCCCCTTACGACATGCTTCAGAAACTAAAAATATGGTCCGTTTTCAAATGTTGCCTCTTTGAACTACAATTCACATTTGTACGTGGAAAAGCACTTTTAAAGATCAAATGAGATGTTTAAAGTGATTTTCATGCTTCCAGGGGCCTTAAACACAAAATTTGAGGAATGGGTAAAAGTGAATGAAAATGGCCAATTTACTCACTCTGAGGCCTTAAACAGTGTTTCTCCTCCACGGGAAGTGAATTAAATAACATTTGTAGGCCTTTATTGTTCAAGCGAAAACGCCCGATTATTGACGAAAGAGATAACCACCCCCCCTTACGACATGCTTCAGAAACGAAAAAAATGGTCCGTTTTCAAATGTTGTGTCTTTGAATGACAATCCACATTTGTACGTGGGTAATCACTTTTAGAGATAAAGTGAGATGTTTAAAGTGATTTTCAAGCTTCCAGGGGCCCTAAACACGAGATTTGAGAAATGGGTAAACGAGAATGAAAATGGCCAATTTACTCACTCTGCGGCCTTAAAAAGTGTTTCTCCTCCACGGAAAGTGAATAAAATAACATTTGGATGCCTTTATTGTTCAATCAAAAACGCCCGTTTTTTGATGAAAAAGATAACCACCCCCCCTTACGACATGCTTCAGAAACGAAAAAAATGTTCCATTTTCAAATGTTGCGTCTTTGAACTACTATTCACATTTGTACGTGGACGATCACTTTTAGAGATAAAATTAGATGTTTAAAGTGATTTACAAGCTTCCAGGGGCCCTAAACACAAGATATGAGGAATGGGTAAATATGAATGAAAATGGCCAATTTATTCACTCTGAGGCCTTAAAAAGTTTTTCTCCACTCCAGAAAATGAATTAAATAACATTTGTAGACCTTTATTGTTCAATCAAAAACGCCCGATTTTTGACGAAAGAGATAACCACCCCCCCTTACGACATGCTTCAGAAACAAAAAAAATGGTTCTTTTTCAAATGTTGCATCTTTGAACGACAATCCACATTTGTACGTGGATAAACACTTTTAGAGATAAAATGAGATGTTTAAAGTGATTTTCAAGCTTCCAGGGGCCCTAAACACAAGATTTGAGAAATGGGAAAAAGTGAATGAAAATGGCCAATTTACTCACTCTGAGGCCTTAAAAAGTGTTTCTCCTCAACGGGAAGTGAATTAAATAACATTTGTAGGCCTTTATTGTTCAAGCGAAAACGCCCGATTATTGACGAAAGAGATAACCACCCCCCCTTACGACATGCTTCAGAAACGAAAAAAATGGTCCGTTTTCAAATGTTGCGTCTTTGAATGACAATCCACATTTGTACGTGGATAATCACTTTTAGAGCTAAAATTAGATGTTTAAAGTGATTTTCAAGCTTCCAGGGGCCCTAAACACAAGATTTGAGAAATGGGTAAAAGTGAATAAAAATGGCCAATTTACTCACTCTGAGGCCTTAATAAGTATTTCTCCTCCACGGGAAGTGAATTAAATACCATTTGGAGGCCTTTATTGTTCAAGCGAAAACGCCTGATTTTTGATGAAAGAGATAACCACCCCCCCTTACGACATGCTTCTGAAACTAAAAAAATGGTTCATTTTCAAATGTTGCGTCTTTTGAACTACAATTAACATTGTACGTGGATAATCACTTTTAGAGATAAAATGAGATGTTTAAAGTGATTTTCAAGCTTCCAGGGGCCCTAAACACGAGATTTGAGAAATGGGTAACCGTGAATGAAAATGGCCAATTTACTCACTCTGCGGCCTTAAAAAGTGTTTCTCCTCCACGGAGAGTGAATAAAATAACATTTGGATGCCTTTATTGTTCAATCAAAAACGCCCGTTTTTTGGTGAAAAAGATAACCACCCCCCCCTTACGACATGCTTCAGAAACGAAAAAAATGTTCCATTTTCAAATGTTGCGTCTTTGAACTACAATTCACATTTGTACGTGGATGATCACTTTTAGAGATCAAATTAGATGTTTAAAGTGATTTACAAGCTTCCAGGGGCCCTAAACACAAGATATGAGGAATGGGTAAATATGAATGAAAATGGCCAATTTATTCACTCTGAGGCCTTAAAAAGTTTTTCTCCACTCCAGAAAGTGAATTAAATAACATTTGTAGGCCTTTATTGTTCAATCAAAAACGCCCGATTTTTGACGAAAGAGATAACCACCCCCCCTTACGACATGCTTCAGAAACTAAAAAAATGGTCTGTTTTCAAATGTTGCCTCTTTGAACTACAATTCACATTTGTACGTGGAAAAGCACTTTTAAAGATCAAATGAGATGTTTAAAGTGATTTTCATACTTCCAGGGGCCTTAAACACAAGATTTGAGGAATGGGTAAAAGTGAATGAAAATGGCCAATTTACTCACTCTGAGGCCTTAAAAAGTGTTTCTCCTCCACGGGAAGTGAATTAAATACCATTTGGAGGTCTTTATTGTTCAAGCGAAAACGCCTGATTTTTGATGAAAGAGATAACCACCCCCCCTTACGACATGCTTCTGAAACTGAAAAAATGATTCATTTTCAAATGTTGCGTCTTTGAACCACAATTAACATTTGTACGTGGATAAACACTTTTAGAGCTAAAATTAGATGTTTAAAGTGATTTTCAAGCTTCCAGGGGCCCTAAACACGAGATTTGAGAAATGGGTAACCGTGAATGAAAATGGCCAATTTACTCACTCTGCGGCCTTAAAAAGTGTTTCTCCTCCACGGAAAGTGAATAAAATAACATTTGGATGCCTTTATTGTTCAATCAAAAACGCCTGTTTTTTTGTGAAAAAGATAACCACCCCCCCTTACGACATGCTTCAGAAACAAAAAAAATGTTCCATTTTCAAATGTTGCGTCTTTGAACTACAATTCACATTTGTACGTGAATGATCACTTTTAGAGATAAAATTAGATGTTTAAAGTGATTTACAAGCTTCCAGGGGCCCTAAACACAAAATATGAGGAATGGGTAAATATGAATGAAAATGGCCAATTTATTCACTCTGAGGCCTTAAAAAGTTTTTCTCCACTCCAGAAAGTGAATTAAATACCATTTGTAGGCCTTTATTGTTCAATCAAAAATGCCCGATTTTTGACGAAAGAGATAACCACCCCCCCTTACGACATGCTTCAGAAACAAAAAAAATGGTTCATTTTCAAATGTTGCATCTTTGAACGACAATCCACATTTGTAGGTGGATAAACACTTTTAGAGATAAAATTAGATGTTTAAAGTGATTTTCAAGCTTCCAGGGGCCCTAAACACAAGATTTGAGAAATGTTTAAAAGTGAATGAAAATGGCCAATTTACTCACTCTGAGGCCTTAAAAAGTGTTTCTTCTCAACGGGAAGTGAATTAAATAACATTTGTAGGCCTTTATTGTTCAAGCGAAAACGCCCGATTATTGACGAAAGAGATAACCACCCCCCCTTACGACATGCTTCAGAAACGAAAAAAATGGTCCGTTTTCAAATGTTGCGTCTTTGAATGACAATCCACATTTGTACGTGGATAATCACTTTTAGAGCTAAAATTAGATGTTTAAAGTGATTTTCAAGCTTCCAGGGGCCCTAAACACAAGATTTGAGAAATGGGTAAAAGTGAATGAAAATGGCCAATTTACTCACTCTGAGGCCTTAAAAAGTGTTTCTCCTCCACGGGAAGTGAATTAAATACCATTTGGAGGCCTTTATTGTTCAAGCGAAAACGCCTGATTTTTGATGAAAGAGATAACCACCCCCCCTACGACATGCTTCTGAAACTAAAAAAATGGTTCATTTTCAAATGTTGCGTCTTTTGAACTACAATTAACATTGTATGTGGATAATCACTTTTAGAGATAAAATTAGATGTTTAAAGTGATTTACAAGCTTCCAGGGGCCCTAAACACAAGATATGAGGAATGGGTAAATATGAATGAAAATGGCCAATTTATTCACTCTGAGGCCTTAAAAAGTTTTTCTCCACTCCAGAAAGTGAATTAAATAACATTTGTAGACCTTTATTGTTCAATCAAAAACGCCCGATTTTTGAGGAAAGAGATAACCACCCCCCCTTACGACATGCTTCAGAAACAAAAAAAATGGTTCTTTTTCAAATGTTGCATCTTTGAACGACAATCCACATTTGTACGTGGATAAACACTTTTAGAGATAAAATGAGATGTTTAAAGTGATTTTCAAGCTTCCAGGGGCCCTAAACACAAGATTTGAGAAATGGGTAAAAGTGAATGAAAATGGCCAATTTACTCACTCTGAGGCCTTAAAAAGTGTTTCTCCTCAACGGGAAGTGAATTAAATACCATTTGTAGGCCTTTATTGTTCAAGCGAAAACGCCCGATTATTGACGAAAGAGATAACCACCCCCCCTTACGACATGCTTCAGAAACGAAAAAAATGTTCCATTTTCAAATGTTGCGTCTTTGAACTACAATTCACATTTGTACGTGGATGATCACTTTTAGAGATAAAATTAGATGTTTAAAGTGATTTACAAGCTTCCAGGGGCCCTAAACACAAGATATGAGGAATGGGTAAATATGAATGAAAATGGCCAATTTATTCACTCTGAGGCCTTAAAAAGTTTTTCTCCACTCCAGAAAGTGAATTAAATAACATTTGTAGGCCTTTATTGTTCAATCAAAAACGCCCGATTTTTGACGAAAGAGATAACCACCCCCCCTTACGACATGCTTCAGAAACTAAAAAAATGGTCCGTTTTCAAATGTTGCCTCTTTGAACTACAATTCACATTTGTACGTGGAAAAGCACTTTTAAAGATCAAATGAGATGTTTAAAGTGATTTTCATACTTCCAGGGGCCTTAAACACAAGATTTGAGGAATGGGTAAAAGTGAATGAAAATGGCCAATTTACTCACTCTGAGGCCTTAAAAAGTGTTTCTCCTCCACGGGAAGTGAATTAAATACCATTTGGAGGTCTTTATTGTTCAAGCGAAAACGCCTGATTTTTGATGAAAGAGATAACCACCCCCCCTTACGACATGCTTCTGAAACTGAAAAAATGGTTCATTTTCAAATGTTGCGTCTTTGAACCACAATTAACATTTGTACGTGGATAAACACTTTTAGAGCTAAAATTAGATGTTTAAAGTGATTTTCAAGCTTCCAGGGGCCCTAAACACGAGATTTGAGAAATGGGTAAACGTGAATGAAAATGGCCAATTTACTCACTCTGCGGCCTTAAAAAGTGTTTCTCCTCCACGGAAAGTGAATAAAATAACATTTGGATGCCTTTATTGTTCAATCAAAAACGCCCGTTTTTGGTGAAAAAGATAGCCACCCCCCCTTACGACATGCTTCAGAAACAAAAAAAATGGTCCATTTTCAAATGTTGCGTCTTTGAACTACAATTCACATTTGTACGTGGATAATCACTTTTAGAGATAAAATTAGATGTTTAAAGTGATTTACAAGCTTCCAGGGGCCATAAACACAAGATATGAGGAATGGGTAAATATGAATGAAAATGGCCAATTTATTCACTCTGAGGCCTTAAAAAGTTTTTCTCCACTCCAGAAAGTGAATTAAATAACATTTGTAGACCTGTATTGTTCAATCAAAAACGCCCGATTTTTGATGAAAGAGATAACCACCCCCCCTTACGACATGCTTCAGAAACAAAAAAAATGGTTCATTTTCAAATGTTGCATCTTTGAACGACAATCCACATTTGTACGTGGATAAACACTTTTAGAGATAAAATTAGATGTTTAAAGTGATTTTCAAGCTTCCAGGGGCCCTAAACACAAGATTTGAGAAATGTTTAAAAGTGAATGAAAATGGCCAATTTACTCACTCTGAGGCCTTAAAAAGTGTTTCTCCTCAACGGGAAGTGAATTAAATAACATTTGTAGGCCTTTATTGTTCAAGCGAAAACGCCCGATTATTGACGAAAGAGATAACCACCCCCCCTTACGACATGCTTCAGAAACGAAAAAAATGGTCCGTTTTCAAATGTTGCGTCTTTGAATGACAATCCACATTTGTACGTGGATAATCACTTTTAGAGCTAAAATTAGATGTTTAAAGTGATTTTCAAGCTTCCAGGGGCCCTAAACACAAGATTTGAGAAATGGGTAAAAGTGAATGAAAATGGCCAATTTACTCACTCTGAGGCCTCAAAAAGTGTTTCTCCTCCACGGGAAGTGAATTAAATACCATTTGGAGGCCTTTATTGTTCAAGCGAAAACGCCTGATTTTTGATGAAAGAGATAACCACCCCCCCTTACGACATGCTTCTGAAACTAAAAAAATGGTTCATTTTCAAATGTTGCGTCTTTTGAACTACAATTAACATTGTACGTGGATAATCACTTTTAGAGATAAAATGAGATGTTTAAAGTGATTTTCAAGCTTCCAGGGGCCCTAAACACGAGATTTGAGAAATGGGTAACCGTGAATGAAAATGGCCAATTTACTCACTCTGCGGCCTTAAAAAGTGTTTCTCCTCCACGGAAAGTGAATAAAATAACATTTGGATGCCTTTATTGTTCAATCAAAAACGCCCGTTTTTTGGTGAAAAAGATAACCACCCCCTCTTACGACATGCTTCAGAAACGAAAAAAATGTTCCATTTTCAAATGTTGCGTCTTTGAATGACAATCCACATTTGTACGTGGATAATCACTTTTAGAGCTAAAATTAGATGTTTAAAGTGATTTTCAAGCTTCCAGGGGCCCTAAACACAAGATTTGAGAAATGGGTAAAAGTGAATGAAAATGGCCAATTTACTCACTCTGAGGCCTTAAAAAGTGTTTCTCCTCCACGGGAAGTGAATTAAATACCATTTGGAGGCCTTTATTGTTCAAGCGAAAACGCCTGATTTTTGATGAAAGAGATAACCACCCCCCCTTACGACATGCTTCTGAAACTAAAAAAATGGTTCATTTTCAAATGTTGCGTCTTTGAACTACAATTCACATTTGTACGTGGATGATCACTTTTAGAGATAAAATTAGATGTTTAAAGTGATTTACAAGCTTCCAGGGGACCTAAACACAAGATATGAGGAATGGGTAAATATGAATGAAAATGGCCAATTTATTCACTCTGAGGCCTTAAAAAGTTTTTCTCCACTCCAGAAAGTGAATTAAATAACATTTGTCGGCCTTTATTGTTCAATCAAAAACGCCCGATTTTTGACGAAAGAGATAACCACCCCCCCTTACGACATGCTTCAGAAACAAAAAAAATGGTCCGTTTTCAAATGTTGCCTCTTTGAACTACAATTCACATTTGTACGTGGAAAAGCACTTTTAAAGATCAAATGAGATGTTTAAAGTGATTTTCATACTTCCAGGGGCCTTAAACACAAGATTTGAGGAATGGGTAAAAGTGAATGAAAATGGCCAATTTACTCACTCTGAGGCCTTAAAAAGTGTTTCTCCTCCACGGGAAGTGAATTAAATACCATTTGGAGGTCTTTATTGTTCAAGCGAAAACGCCTGATTTTTGATGAAAGAGATAACCACCCCCCCTTACGACATGCTTCTGAAACTGAAAAAATGGTTCATTTTCAAATGTTGCGTCTTTGAACCACAATTAACATTTGTACGTGGATAAACACTTTTAGAGCTAAAATTAGATGTTTAAAGTGATTTTCAAGCTTCCAGGGGCCCTAAACACAAGATTTGAGAAATGGGTAAAAGTGAATGAAAATGGCCAATTTACTCACTCTGAGGCCTTAATAAGTGTTTCTCCTCCACGGAAAGTGAATAAAATAACATTTGGATGCCTTTATTGTTCAATCAAAAACGCCTGTTTTTTGGTGAAAAAGATAACCACCCCCCCTTACGACATGCTTCAGAAACAAAAAAAATGTTCCATTTTCAAATGTTGCGTCTTTGAACTACAATTCACATTTGTACGTGAATGATCACTTTTAGAGATAAAATGAGATGTTTAAAGTGATTTTCAAGCTTCCAGGGGCCCTAAACACGAGATTTGAAAAATGGGTAACCGTGAATGAAAATGGCCAATTTTTTCACTCTGAGGCCTTAAAAAGTTTTTCTCCACTCCAGAAAATGAATTAAATAACATTTGTAGACCTTTATTGTTCAATCAAAAACGCCCGATTTTTGACGAAAGAGATAACCACCCCCCCTTACGACATGCTTCAGAAACAAAAAAAATGGTTCTTTTTCAAATGTTGCATCTTTGAACGACAATCCACATTTGTACGTGGATAAACACTTTTAGAGATAAAATGAGATGTTTAAAGTGATTTTCAAGCTTCCAGGGGCCCTAAACACAAGATTTGAGAAATGGGAAAAAGTGAATGAAAATGGCCAATTTACTCACTCTGAGGCCTTAAAAAGTGTTTCTCCTCAACGGGAAGTGAATTAAATAACATTTGTAGGCCTTTATTGTTCAAGCGAAAACGCCCGATTATTGACGAAAGAGATAACCACCCCCCCTTACGACATGCTTCAGAAAAGAAAAAAATGGTCCGTTTTCAAATGTTGCGTCTTTGAATGACAATCCACATTTGTACGTGGATAATCACTTTTAGAGCTAAAATTAGATGTTTAAAGTGATTTTCAAGCTTCCAGGGGCCCTAAACACAAGATTTGAGAAATGGGTAAAAGTGAATAAAAATGGCCAATTTACTCACTCTGAGGCCTTAATAAGTGTTTCTCCTCCACGGGAAGTGAATTAAATACAATTTGGAGGCCTTTATTGTTCAAGCGAAAACGCCTGATTTTTGATGAAAGAGATAACCACCCCCCCTTACGACATGCTTCTGAAACTATAAAAATGGTTCATTTTCAAATGTTGCGTCTTTTGAACTACAATTAACATTGTACGTGGATAATCACTTTTAGAGATAAAATGAGATGTTTAAAGTGATTTTCAAGCTTCCAGGGGCCCTAAACACGAGATTTGAGAAATGGGTAACCGTGAATGAAAATGGCCAATTTACTC
This sequence comes from Triturus cristatus, assembly GCF_964204655.1. Taxonomy (NCBI): domain Eukaryota; kingdom Metazoa; phylum Chordata; class Amphibia; order Caudata; family Salamandridae; genus Triturus; species Triturus cristatus. The sequence continues at coordinate 930,579,850 of NC_140587.1, read as the reverse complement.
ACTCTGCGGCCTTAAAAAGTGTTTCTCCTCCACGGAAAGTGAATAAAATAACATTTGGATGCCTTTATTGTTCAATCAAAAACGCCCGTTTTTTTGGTGAAAAAGATAACCACCCCCCCTTACGACATGCTTTAGAAACGAAAAAATGTTCCATTTTCAAATGTTGCGTCTTTGAACTACAATTCACATTTGTACGTGGATGATCACTTTTAGAGATAAAATTAGATGTTTAAAGTGATTTACAAGCTTCCAGGGGCCCTAAACACAAGATATGAGTAATGGGTAAATATGAATGAAAATGGCCAATTTATTCACTCTGAGGCCTTAAAAAGTTTTTCTCCACTCCAGAAAGTGAATTAAATAACATTTGTAGGCCTTTATTGTTCAATCAAAAACGCCCGATTTTTGACGAAAGAGATAACCACCCCCCCTTACGACATGCTTCAGAAACAAAAAAAATGGTTCTTTTTCAAATGTTGCCTCTTTGAACTACAATTCACATTTGTACGTGGAAAAGCACTTTTAAAGATCAAATGAGATGTTTAAAGTGATTTTCATGCTTCCAGGGGCCTTAAACACAAGATTTGAGGAATGGGTGAAAGTGAATGAAAATGGCCAATTTACTCACTCTGAGGCCTTAAAAAGTGTTTCTCCTCCACGGGAAGTGAATTAAATACCATTTGGAGGCCTTTATTGTTCAAGCGAAAACGCCTGATTTTTGATGAAAGAGATAACCACCCCCCTTACGACATGCTTCTGAAACTAAAAAAATGGTTCATTTTCAAATGTTGCGTCTTTTGAACTACAATTAACATTGTACGTGGATAATCACTTTCAGAGATAAAATGAGATGTTTAAAGTGATTTTCAAGCTTCCAGGGGCTCTAAACACGAGATTTGAAAAATGGGTAACCGTGAATGAAAATGGCCAATTTTTTCACTCTGCGGCCTTAAAAAGTGTTTCTCCTCCACGGAAAGTGAATAAAATAACATTTGGATGCCTTTATTGTTCAATCAAAAACGCCCGTTTTTTGGTGAAAAAGATAACCACCCCCCCTTACGACATGCTTCAGAAACGAAAAAAATGGTCCATTTTCAAATGTTGCGTCTTTGAACTACAATTCACATTTGTACGTGGATGATCACTTTTAGAGATAAAATTAGATGTTTAAAGTGATTTACAAGCTTCCAGGGGCCCTAAACACAAGATATGAGGAATGGGTAAATATGAATGAAAATGGCCAATTTATTCACTCTGAGGCCTTAAAAAGTTTTTCTCCACTCCAGAAAGTGAATTAAATAACATTTGTAGGCCTTTATTGTTCAATCAAAAACGCCCGATTTTTGACGAAAGAGATAACCACCCCCCCTTACGACATGCTTCAGAAACTAAAAAAATGGTCCGTTTTTAAATGTAGCCTCTTTGAACTACAATTCACATTTGTACGTGGAAAAGCACTTTTAAAGATCAAATGAGATGTTTAAAGTGATTTTCATGCTTCCAGGGGCCTTAAACACAAGATTTGAGGAATGGGTAAAAGTGAATGAAAATGGCCAATTTACTCACTCTGAGGCCTTAAAAAGTGTTTCTCCTCAACGGGAAGTGAATTAAATACCATTTGTAGGCCTTTATTGTTCAAGCGAAAACGCCCGATTATTGACGAAAGAGATAACCACCCCCCCTTACGACGTGCTTCAGAAACGTAAAAAATGGCCCGTTTTCAAATGTTGCGTCTTTGAATGACAATCCACATTTGTACGTGGATAATCACTTTTAGAGCTAAAATTAGATGTTTAAAGTGATTTTCAAGCTTCCAGGGGCCCTAAACACAAGATTTGAGAAATGGGTAAAAGTGAATGAAAATGGCCAATTTACTCACTCTGAGGCCTTAAAAAGTGTTTCTCCTCAACGGGAAGTGAATTAAATACCATTTGTAGGCCTTTATTGTTCAAGCGAAAACGCCCGATTATTGACGAAAGAGATAACCACCCCCCCTTACGACATGCTTCAGAAACGAAAAAAATGGTCCGTTTTCAAATGTTGCGTCTTTGAATGACAATCCACATTTGTACGTGGATAATCACTTTTAGAGCTAAAATTAGATGTTTAAAGTGATTTTCAAGCTTCCAGGGGCCCTAAACACAAGATTTGAGAAATGGGTAAAAGTGAATGAAAATGGCCAATTTACTCACTCTGAGGCCTTAAAAAGTGTTTCTCCTCCACGGGAAGTGAATTAAATACCATTTGGAGGCCTTTATTGTTCAATCAAAAACGCCCGATTTTTGATGAAAGAGATAACCACCCCCCCTTACGACATGCTTCTGAAACTAAAAAAATGGTTCATTTTCAAATGTTGCGTCTTTTGAACTACAATTAACATTGTACGTGGATAATCACTTTTAGAGATAAAATGAGATGTTTAAAGTGATTTTCAAGCTTCCAGGGGCCCTAAACACGAGATTTGAGAAATGGGTAACCGGGAATGAAAATGGCCAATTTACTCACTCTGCGGCCTTAAAAAGTGTTTCTCCTCCACGGAAAGTGAATAAAATAACATTTGGATGCCTTTATTGTTCAATCAAAAACGCCCGTTTTTTGGTGAAAAAGATAACCACCCCCCCTTACGACATGCTTCAGAAACGAAAAAAATGTTCCATTTTCAAATGTTGCGTCTTTGAACTACTATTCACATTTGTACGTGGACGATCACTTTTAGAGATAAAATTAGATGTTTAAAGTGATTTACAAGCTTCCAGGGGCCCTAAACACAAGATATGAGGAATGGGTAAATATGAATGAAAATGGCCAATTTATTCACTCTGAGGCCTTAAAAAGTTTTTCTCCACTCCAGAAAGTGAATTAAATAACATTTGTAGGCCTTTATTGTTCAATCAAAAACGCCCGATTTTTGACGAAAGAGATAACCACCCCCCCTTACGACATGCTTCAGAAACTAAAAAAATGGTCCGTTTTCAAATGTTGCCTCTTTGAACTACAATTCACATTTGTACGTGGAAAAGCACTTTTAAAGATCAAATGAGATGTTTAAAGTGATTTTCATGCTTCCAGGGGCCTTAAACACAAGATTTGAGGAATGGGTGAAAGTGAATGAAAATGGCCAATTTACTCACTCTGATGCCTTAAAAAGTGTTTCTCCTCCACGGGAAGTGAATTAAATACCATTTGGAGGCCTTTATTGTTCAAGCGAAAACGCCTGATTTTTGATGAAAGAGATAACCACCCCCCCTTACGACATGCTTCTGAAACTAAAAAAATGGTTCATTTTCAAATGTTGCGTCTTTTGAACTACAATTAACATTGTACGTGGATAATCACTTTTAGAGATAAAATGAGATGTTTAAAGTGATTTTCAAGCTTCCAGGGGCCCTAAACACGAGATTTGAGAAATGGGTAACCGTGAATGAAAATGGCCAATTTACTCACTCTGCGGCCTTAAAAAGTGTTTCTCCTCCACGGAAAGTGAATAAAATAACATTTGGATGCCTTTATTGTTCAATCAAAAACGCCCGTTTTTTTGGTGAAAAAGATAACCACCCCCCCCTTACGACATGCTTTAGAAACGAAAAAATGTTCCATTTTCAAATGTTGCGTCTTTGAACTACAATTCACATTTGTACGTGGATGATCACTTTTAGAGATAAAATTAGATGTTTAAAGTGATTTACAAGCTTCCAGGGGCCCTAAACACAAGATATGAGTAATGGGTAAATATGAATGAAAATGGCCAATTTATTCACTCTGAGGCCTTAAAAAGTTTTTCTCCACTCCAGAAAGTGAATTAAATAACATTTGTAGGCCTTTATTGTTCAATCAAAAACGCCCGATTTTTGACGAAAGAGATAACCACCCCCCCTTACGACATGCTTCAGAAACAAAAAAAATGGTTCTTTTTCAAATGTTGCATCTTTGAACGACAATCCACATTTGTACGTGGATAAACACTTTTAGAGATAAAATGAGATGTTTAAAGTGATTTTCAAGCTTCCAGGGGCCCTAAACACAAGATTTGAGAAATGGGAAAAAGTGAATGAAAATGGCCAATTTACTCACTCTGAGGCCTTAAAAAGTGTTTCTCCTCAACGGGAAGTGAATTAAATAACATTTGTAGGCCTTTATTGTTCAAGCGAAAACGCCCGATTATTGACGAAAGAGATAACAACCCCCCCTTACGACATGCTTCAGAAAAGAAAAAAATGGTCCGTTTTCAAATGTTGCGTCTTTGAATGACAATCCACATTTGTACGAGGATAATCACTTTTAGAGCTAAAATTAGATGTTTAAAGTGATTTTCAAGCTTCCAGGGGCCCTAAACACAAGATTTGAGAAATGGGTAAAAGTGAATAAAAATGGCCAATTTACTCACTCTGAGGCCTTAATAAGTGTTTCTCCTCCACGGGAAGTGAATTAAATACAATTTGGAGGCCTTTATTGTTCAAGCGAAAACGCCTGATTTTTGATGAAAGAGATAACCACCCCCCCTTACGACATGCTTCTGAAACTATAAAAATGGTTCATTTTCAAATGTTGCGTCTTTTGAACTACAATTAACATTGTACGTGGATAATCACTTTTAGAGATAAAATGAGATGTTTAAAGTGATTTTCAAGCTTCCAGGGGCCCTAAACACGAGATTTGAGAAATGGGTAACCGTGAATGAAAATGGCCAATTTACTCACTCTGCGGCCTTAAAAAGTGTTTCTCCTCCACGGAAAGTGAATAAAATAACATTTGGATGCCTTTATTGTTCAATCAAAAACGCCCGTTTTTTTGGTGAAAAAGATAACCACCCCCCCCTTACGACATGCTTTAGAAACGAAAAAAATGTTCCATTTTCAAATGTTGCGTCTTTGAACTACAATTCACATTTGTACGTGGATGATCACTTTTAGAGATAAAATTAGATGTTTAAAGTGATTTACAAGCTTCCAGGGGCCCTAAACACAAGATATGAGTAATGGGTAAATATGAATGAAAATGGCCAATTTATTCACTCTGAGGCCTTAAAAAGTTTTTCTCCACTCCAGAAAGTGAATTAAATAACATTTGTAGGCCTTTATTGTTCAATCAAAAACGCTCGATTTTTGACGAAAGAGATAACCACCCCCCCTTACGACATGCTTCAGAAACTAAAAAAATGGTCCGTTTTCAAATGTTGCCTCTTTGAACTACAATTCACATTTGTACGTGGAAAAGCACTTTTAAAGATCAAATGAGATGTTTAAAGTGATTTTCATACTTCCAGGGGCCTTAAACACAAGATTTGAGGAATGGGTAAAAGTGAATTAAAATGGCCAATTTACTCACTCTGAGGCCTTAAAAAGTGTTTCTCCTCCACGGGAAGTGAATTAAATACCATTTGGAGGTCTTTATTGTTCAAGCGAAAACGCCTGATTTTTGATGAAAGAGATAACCACCCCCCCTTACGACATGCTTCTGAAACTGAAAAAATGGTTCATTTTCAAATGTTGCGTCTTTGAACCACAATTAACATTTGTACGTGGATAAACACTTTTAGAGATAAAATTAGATGTTTAAAGTGATTTTCAAGCTTCCAGGGGCCCTAAACACGAGATTTGAGAAATGGGTAAACGTGAATGAAAATGGCCAATTTACTCACTCTGCGGCCTTAAAAAGTGTTTCTCCTCCACGGAAAGTGAATAAAATAACATTTGGATGCCTTTATTGTTCAATCAAAAACGCCCGTTTTTGGTGAAAAAGATAACCACCCCCCCTTACGACATGCTTCAGAAACAAAAAAAATGGTCCATTTTCAAATGTTGCGTCTTTGAACTACAATTCACATTTGTACGTGGATAATCACTTTTAGAGATAAAATTAGATGTTTAAAGTGATTTACAAGCTTCCAGGGGCCCTAAACACAAGATATGAGGAATGGGTAAATATGAATGAAAATGGCCAATTTATTCACTCTGAGGCCTTAAAAAGTTTTTCTCCACTCCAGAAAGTGAATTAAATAACATTTGTAGGCCTTTATTGTTCAATCAAAAACGCCCGATTTTTGACGAAAGAGATAACCACCCCCCCTTACGACATGCTTCAGAAACTAAAAAAATGGTCCGTTTTCAAATGTTGCCTCTTTGAACTACAATTCACATTTGTACGTGGAAAAGCACTTTTAAAGATCAAATGAGATGTTTAAAGTGATTTTCATGCTTCCAGGGGCCTTAAACACAAGATTTGAGGAATGGGTGAAAGTGAATGAAAATGGCCAATTTACTCACTCTGAGGCCTTAAAAAGTGTTTCTCCTCCACGGGAAGTGAATTAAATACCATTTGGAGGCCTTTATTGTTCAAGCGAAAACGCCTGATTTTTGATGAAAGAGATAACCACCCCCCCTTACGACATGCTTCTGAAACTAAAAAAATGGTTCATTTTCAAATGTTGCGTCTTTTGAACTACAATTAACATTGTACGTGGATAATCACTTTCCGAGATAAAATGAGATGTTTAAAGTGATTTTCAAGCTTCCAGGGGCTCTAAACACGAGATTTGAAAAATGGGTAACCGTGAATGAAAATGGCCAATTTTTTCACTCTGCGGCCTTAAAAAGTGTTTCTCCTCCACGGAAAGTGAATAAAATAACATTTGGATGCCTTTATTGTTCAATCAAAAACGCCCGTTTTTTGGTGAAAAAGATAACCACCCCCCCTTACGACATGCTTCAGAAACGAAAAAAATGGTCCATTTTCAAATGTTGCGTCTTTGAACTACAATTCACATTTGTACGTGGATGATCACTTTTAGAGATAAAATTAGATGTTTAAAGTGATTTACAAGCTTCCAGGGGCCCTAAACACAAGATATGAGGAATGGGTAAATATGAATGAAAATGGCCAATTTATTCACTCTGAGGCCTTAAAAAGTTTTTCTCCACTCCAGAAAGTGAATTAAATAACATTTGTAGGCCTTTATTGTTCAATCAAAAACGCCCGATTTTTGACGAAAGAGATAACCACCCCCCCCTTACGACATGCTTCAGAAACTAAAAAAATGGTCCGTTTTTAAATGTAGCCTCTTTGAACTACAATTCACATTTGTACGTGGAAAAGCACTTTTAAAGATCAAATGAGATGTTTAAAGTGATTTTCATGCTTCCAGGGGCCTTAAACACAAGATTTGAGGAATGGGTAAAAGTGAATGAAAATGGCCAATTTACTCACTCTGAGGCCTTAAAAAGTGTTTCTCCTCAACGGGAAGTGAATTAAATACCATTTGTAGGCCTTTATTGTTCAAGCGAAAACGCCCGATTATTGACGAAAGAGATAACCACCCCCCCTTACGACGTGCTTCAGAAACGTAAAAAATGGCCCGTTTTCAAATGTTGCGTCTTTGAATGACAATCCACATTTGTACGTGGATAATCACTTTTAGAGCTAAAATTAGATGTTTAAAGTGATTTTCAAGCTTCCAGGGGCCCTAAACACAAGATTTGAGAAATGGGTAAAAGTGAATGAAAATGGCCAATTTACTCACTCTGAGGCCTTAAAAAGTGTTTCTCCTCAACGGGAAGTGAATTAAATACCATTTGTAGGCCTTTATTGTTCAAGCGAAAACGCCCGATTATTGACGAAAGAGATAACCACCCCCCCTTACGACATGCTTCAGAAACGAAAAAAATGGTCCGTTTTCAAATGTTGCGTCTTTGAATGACAATCCACATTTGTACGTGGATAATCACTTTTAGAGCTAAAATTAGATGTTTAAAGTGATTTTCAAGCTTCCAGGGGCCCTAAACACAAGATTTGAGAAATGGGTAAAAGTGAATGAAAATGGCCAATTTACTCACTCTGAGGCCTTAAAAAGTGTTTCTCCTCCACGGGAAGTGAATTAAATACCATTTGGAGGCCTTTATTGTTCAATCAAAAACGCCCGATTTTTGATGAAAGAGATAACCACCCCCCCTTACGACATGCTTCTGAAACTAAAAAAATGGTTCATTTTCAAATGTTGCGTCTTTTGAACTACAATTAACATTGTACGTGGATAATCACTTTTAGAGATAAAATGAGATGTTTAAAGTGATTTTCAAGCTTCCAGGGGCCCTAAACACGAGATTTGAAAAATGGGTAACCGTGAATGAAAATGGCCAATTTTTTCACTCTGCGGCCTTAAAAAGTGTTTCTCCTCCACGGAAAGTGAATAAAATAACATTTAGATGCCTTTATTGTTCAATCAAAAACGCCCGTTTTTTGATGAAAAAGATAACCACCCCCCCTTACGACATGCTTCAGAAACGAAAAAAATGGTCCATTTTCAAATGTTGCGTCTTTGAACTACAATTCACATTTGTACGTGGATGATCACTTTTAGAGATAAAATTAGATGTTTAAAGTGATTTACAAGCTTCCAGGGGCCCTAAACACAAGATATGAGGAATGGGTAAATATGAATGAAAATGGCCAATTTATTCACTCTGAGGCCTTAAAAAGTTTTTCTCCACTCCAGAAAGTGAATTAAATAACATTTGTAGGCCTTTATTGTTCAATCAAAAACGCCCGATTTTTGACGAGAGATAACCACCCCCCCTTACGACATGCTTCAGAAACTAAAAAAATGGTCCGTTTTCAAATGTTGCCTCTTTGAACTACAATTCACATTTGTACGTGGAAAAGCACTTTTAAAGATCAAATGAGATGTTTAAAGTGATTTTCATGCTTCCAGGGGCCTTAAACACAAGATTTGAGGAATGGGTAAAAGTGAATGAAAATGGCCAATTTACTCACTCTGAGGCCTTAAACAGTGTTTCTCCTCCACGGGAAGTGAATTAAATAACATTTGTAGGCCTTTATTGTTCAAGCGAAAACGCCCGATTATTGACGAAAGAGATAACCACCCCCCCTTACGACATGCTTCAGAAACGAAAAAAATGGTCCGTTTTCAAATGTTGTGTCTTTGAATGACAATCCACATTTGTACGTGGGTAATCACTTTTAGAGATAAAGTGAGATGTTTAAAGTGATTTTCAAGCTTCCAGGGGCCCTAAACACGAGATTTGAGAAATGGGTAAACGAGAATGAAAATGGCCAATTTACTCACTCTGCGGCCTTAAAAAGTGTTTCTCCTCCACGGAAAGTGAATAAAATAACATTTGGATGCCTTTATTGTTCAATCAAAAACGCCCGTTTTTTGGTGAAAAAGATAACCACCCCCCCTTACGACACGCTTCAGAAACGAAAAAAATGTTCCATTTTCAAATGTTGCGTCTTTGAACTACTATTCACATTTGTACGTGGACGATCACTTTTAGAGATAAAATTAGATGTTTAAAGTGATTTACAAGCTTCCAGGGGCCCTAAACACAAGATATGAGGAATGGGTAAATATGAATGAAAATGGCCAATTTATTCACTCTGAGGCCTTAAAAAGTTTTTCTCCACTCCAGAAAGTGAATTAAATAACATTTGTAGGCCTTTATTGTTCAATCAAAAACGCCCGATTTTTGACGAAAGAGATAACCACCCCCCCTTACGACATGCTTCAGAAACTAAAAAAATGGTCCGTTTTCAAATGTTGCCTCTTTGAACTACAATTCACATTTGTACGTGGAAAAGCACTTTTAAAGATCAAATGAGATGTTTAAAGTGATTTTCATGCTTCCAGGGGCCTTAAACACAAGATTTGAGGAATGGGTGAAAGTGAATGAAAATGGCCAATTTACTCACTCTGAGGCCTTAAAAAGTGTTTCTCCTCCACGGGAAGTGAATTAAATACCATTTGAAGGCCTTTATTGTTCAAGCGAAAACGCCTGATTTTTGATGAAAGAGATAACCACCCCCCCTTACGACATGCTTCTGAAACTAAAAAAATGGTTCATTTTCAAATGTTGCGTCTTTTGAACTACAATTAACATTGTACGTGGATAATCACTTTTAGAGATAAAATGAGATGTTTAAAGTGATTTTCAAGCTTCCAGGGGCCCTAAACACGAGATTTGAAAAATGGGTAACCGTGAATGAAAATGGCCAATTTTTTCACTCTGCGGCCTTAAAAAGTGTTTCTCCTCCACGGAAAGTGAATAAAATAACATTTGGATGCCTTTATTGTTCAATCAAAAACGCCCGTTTTTTGATGAAAAAGATAACCACCCCCCCTTACGACATGCTTCAGAAACGAAAAAAATGGTCCATTTTCAAATGTTGCGTCTTTGAACTACAATTCACATTTGTACGTGGATGATCACTTTTAGAGATAAAATTAGATGTTTAAAGTGATTTACAAGCTTCCAGGGGCCCTAAACACAAGATATGAGGAATGGGTAAATATGAATGAAAATGGCCAATTTATTCACTCTGAGGCCTTAAAAAGTTTTTCTCCACTCCAGAAAGTGAATTAAATAACATTTGTAGGCCTTTATTGTTCAATCAAAAACGCCCGATTTTTGACGAAAGAGATAACCACCCCCCCTTACGACATGCTTCAGAAACTAAAAAAATGGTCCGTTTTTAAATGTAGCCTCTTTGAACTACAATTCACATTTGTACGTGGAAAAGCACTTTTAAAGATCAAATGAGATGTTTAAAGTGATTTTCATGCTTCCAGGGGCCTTAAACACAAGATTTGAGGAATGGGTAAAAGTGAATGAAAATGGCCAATTTACTCACTCTGAGGCCTTAAAAAGTGTTTCTCCTCCACGGGAAGTGAATTAAATAACATTTGTAGGCCTTTATTGTTCAAGCTTGAACGGCCTATTATTGACGAAAGAGATAACCACCCCCCCTTACGACATGCTTCAGAAACGTAAAAAATGGCCCGTTTTCAAATGTTGCGTCTTTGACTGACAATCCACATTTGTACGTGGATAATCACTTTTAGAGCTAACATTAGATGTTTAAAGTGATTTTCAAGCTTCCAGGGGCCCTAAACACGAGATTTGAAAAATGGGTAACCGTGAATGAAAATGGCCAATTTTTTCACTCTGCGGCCTTAAAAAGTGTTTCTCCTCCACGGAAAGTGAATAAAATAACATTTGGATGCCTTTATTGTTCAATCAAAAACGCCCGTTTTTTGGTGAAAAAGATAACCACCCCCCCTTACGACATGCTTCAGAAACGAAAAAAATGGTCCATTTTCAAATGTTGCGTCTTTGAACTACAATTCACATTTGTACGTGGATGATCACTTTTAGAGATAAAATTAGATGTTTAAAGTGATTTACAAGCTTCCAGGGGCCCTAAACACAAGATATGAGGAATGGGTAAATATGAATGAAAATGGCCAATTTATTCACTCCGAGGCCTTAAAAAGTTTTTTTCCACTCCAGAAAGTGAATTAAATAACATTTGTAGGCCTTTATTGTTCAATCAAAAACGCCCGATTTTTGATGAAAGAGATAACCACCCCCCCTTACGACATGCTTCAGAAACTAAAAAAATGGTCCGTTTTCAAATGTTGCCTCTTTGAACTACAATTCACATTTGTACGTGGAAAAGCACTTTTAAAGATCAAATGAGGTGATTTTCATGCTTCCAGGGGCCTTAAACACAAGATTTGAGGAATGGGTAAAAGTGAATGAAAATGGCCAATTTACTCACTCTGAGGCCTTAAACAGTGTTTCTCCTCCACGGGAAGTGAATTAAATAACATTTGTAGGCCTTTATTGTTCAAGCGAAAACGCCCAATTATTGACGAAAGAGATAACCACCCCCCCTTACGACATGCTTCAGAAACGAAAAAAATGGTCCGTTTTCAAATGTTGTGTCTTTGAATGACTATCCACATTTGTACGTGGGTAATCACTTTTAGAGATAAAGTGAGATGTTTAAAGTGATTTTCAAGCTTCCAGGGGCCCTAAACACGAGATTTGAGAAATGGGTAAACGAGAATGAAAATGGCCAATTTACTCACTCTGCGGCCTTAAAAAGTGTTTCTCCTCCACGGAAAGTGAATAAAATAACATTTGGATGCCGTTATTGTTCAATCAAAAACGCCCGTTTTTTGGTGAAAAAGATAACCACCCCCCCTTACGACATGCTTCAGAAACGAAAAAAATGTTCCATTTTCAAATGTTGCGTCTTTGAACTGCTATTCACATTTGTACGTGGACGATCACTTTTAGAGATAAAATTAGATGTTTAAAGTGATTTACAAGCTTCCAGGGGCCCTAAACACAAGATATGAGGAATGGGTAAATATGAATGAAAATGGCCAATTTATTCACTCTGAGGCCTTAAAAAGTATTTCTCCACTCCAGAAAGTGAATTAAATAACATTTGTAGGCCTTTATTGTTCAATCAAAAACGCCCGATTTTTGACGAAAGAGATAACCACCCCCCCCTTACGACATGCTTCAGAAACTAAAAAAATGGTCCGTTTTTAAATGTAGCCTCTTTGAACTACAATTCACATTTGTACGTGGAAAAGCACTTTTAAAGATCAAATGAGATGTTTAAAGTGATTTTCATGCTTCCAGGGGCCTTAAACACAAGATTTGAGGAATGGGTAAAAGTGAATGAAAATGGCCAATTTACTCACTCTGAGGCCTTAAAAAGTGTTTCTCCTCCACGGGAAGTGAATTAAATAACATTTGTAGGCCTTTATTGTTCAAGCTTGAACGGCCTATTATTGACGAAAGAGATAACCACCCCTTACGACATGCTTCAGAAACGTAAAAAATGGCCCGTTTTCAAATGTTGCGTCTTTGACTGACAATCCACATTTGTACGTGGATAATCACTTTTAGAGCTAACATTAGATGTTTAAAGTGATTTTCAAGCTTCCAGGGGCCCTAAACACGAGATTTGAAAAATGGGTAACCGTGAATGAAAATGGCCAATTTTTTCACTCTGCGGCCTTAAAAAGTGTTTCTCCTCCACGGAAAGTGAATAAAATAACATTTGGATGCCTTTATTGTTCAATCAAAAACGCCCGTTTTTTGGTGAAAAAGATAACCACCCCCCCTTACGACATGCTTCAGAAACGAAAAAAATGGTCCATTTTCAAATGTTGCGTCTTTGAACTACAATTCACATTTGTACGTGGATGATCACTTTTAGAGATAAAATTAGATGTTTAAAGTGATTTACAAGCTTCCAGGGGCCCTGAACACAAGATATGAGGAATGGGTAAATATGAATGAAAATGGCCAATTTATTCACTCCGAGGCCTTAAAAAGTTTTTTTCCACTCCAGAAAGTGAATTAAATAACATTTGTAGGCCTTTATTGTTCAATCAAAAACGCCCGATTTTTGACGAAAGAGATAACCACCCCCCCTTACGACATGCTTCAGAAACTAAAAAAATGGTCCGTTTTCAAATGTTGCCTCTTTGAACTACAATTCACATTTGTACGTGGAAAAGCACTTTTAAAGATCAAATGAGGTGATTTTCATGCTTCCAGGGGCCTTAAACACAAGATTTGAGGAATGGGTAAAAGTGAATGAAAATGGCCAATTTACTCACTCTGAGGCCTTAAACAGTGTTTCTCCTCCACGGGAAGTGAATTAAATAACATTTGTAGGCCTTTATTGTTCAAGCGAAAACGCCCAATTATTGACGAAAGAGATAACCACCCCCCCTTACGACATGCTTCAGAAACGAAAAAAATGGTCCGTTTTCAAATGTTGTGTCTTTGAATGACAATCCACATTTGTACGTGGGTAATCACTTTTAGAGATAAAGTGAGATGTTTAAAGTGATTTTCAAGCTTCCAGGGGCCCTAAACACGAGATTTGAGAAATGGGTAAACGAGAATGAAAATGGCCAATTTACTCACTCTGCGGCCTTAAAAAGTGTTTCTCCTCCACGGAAAGTGAATAAAATAACATTTGGATGCCGTTATTGTTCAATCAAAAACGCCCGTTTTTTGGTGAAAAAGATAACCACCCCCCCTTACGACATGCTTCAGAAACGAAAAAAATGTTCCATTTTCAAATGTTGCGTCTTTGAACTGCTATTCACATTTGTACGTGGACGATCACTTTTAGAGATAAAATTAGATGTTTAAAGTGATTTACAAGCTTCCAGGGGCCCTAAACACAAGATATGAGGAATGGGTAAATATGAATGAAAATGGCCAATTTATTCACTCTGAGGCCTTAAAAAGTTTTTCTCCACTCCAGAAAGTGAATTAAATAACATTTGTAGGCCTTTATTGTTCAATCAAAAACGCCCGATTTTTGACGAAAGAGATAACCACCCCCCCCTTACGACATGCTTCAGAAACTAAAAAAATGGTCCGTTTTTAAATGTAGCCTCTTTGAACTACAATTCACATTTGTACGTGGAAAAGCACTTTTAAAGATCAAATGAGATGTTTAAAGTGATTTTCATGCTTCCAGGGGCCTTAAACACAAGATTTGAGGAATGGGTAAAAGTGAATGAAAATGGCCAATTTACTCACTCTGAGGCCTTAAAAAGTGTTTCTCCTCCACGGGAAGTGAATTAAATAACATTTGTAGGCCTTTATTGTTCAAGCTTGAACGGCCTATTATTGACGAAAGAGATAACCACCCCCCCTTACGACATGCTTCAGAAACGTAAAAAATGGCCCGTTTTCAAATGTTGCGTCTTTGACTGACAATCCACATTTGTACGTGGATAATCACTTTTAGAGCTAAAATTAGATGTTTAAAGTGATTTTCAAGCTTCCAGGGGCCCTAAACACGAGATTTGAAAAATGGGTAACCGTGAATGAAAATGGCCAATTTTTTCACTCTGCGGCCTTAAAAAGTGTTTCTCCTCCACGGAAAGTGAATAAAATAACATTTGGATGCCTTTATTGTTCAATCAAAAACGCCCGTTTTTTGGTGAAAAAGATAACCACCCCCCCTTACGACATGCTTCAGAAACGAAAAAAATGGTCCATTTTCAAATGTTGCGTCTTTGAACTACAATTCACATTTGTACGTGGATGATCACTTTTAGAGATAAAATTAGATGTTTAAAGTGATTTACAAGCTTCCAGGGGCCCTAAACACAAGATATGAGGAATGGGTAAATATGAATGAAAATGGCCAATTTACTCACTCTGAGGCCTTAAAAAGTGTTTCTCCTCCACGGGAAGTGAATTAAATAACATTTGTAGGCCTTTATTGTCCAAGCGAAAACGCCCGATTATTGACGAAAGAGATAACCACCCCCCCTTACGACGTGCTTCAGAAACGTAAAAAATGGCCCGTTTTCAAATGTTGCGTCTTTGAATGACAATCCACATTTGTACGTGGATAATCACTTTTAGATCTAAAATTAGATGTTTAAAGTGATTTTCAAGCTTCCAGGGGCCCTAAACACAAGATTTGAGAAATGGGTAAAAGTGAATGAAAATGGCCAATTTACTCACTCTGAGGCCTTAAAAAGTGTTTCTCCTCAACGGGAAGTGAATTAAATACCATTTGTAGGCCTTTATTGTTCAAGCGAAAACGCCCGATTATTGACGAAAGAGATAACCACCCCCCCTTACGACATGCTTCAGAAACGAAAAAAATGGTCCGTTTTCAAATGTTGCATCTTTGAACGACAATCCACATTTGTACGTGGATAAACACTTTTAGAGATAAAATGAGATGTTTAAAGTGATTTTCAAGCTTCCAGGGGCCCTAAACACAAGATTTGAGAAATGGGAAAAAGTGAATGAAAATGGCCAATTTACTCACTCTGAGGCCTTAAAAAGTGTTTCTCCTCAACGGGAAGTGAATTAAATAACATTTGTAGGCCTTTATTGTTCAAGCGAAAACGCCCGATTATTGACGAGTGAGATAACCACCCCCCCTTACGACATGCTTCAGAAACGAAAAAAATGGTCCGTTTTCAAATGTTGCGTCTTTGAATGACAATCCACATTTGTACGTGGATAATCACTTTTAGAGCTAAAATTAGATGTTTAAAGTGATTTTCAAGCTTCCAGGGGCCATAAACACAAGATATGAGGAATGGGTAAATATGAATGAAAATGGCCAATTTATTCACTCTGAGGCCTTAAAAAGTTTTTCTCCACTCCAGAAAGTGAATTAAATAACATTTGTAGACCTGTATTGTTCAATCAAAAACGCCCGATTTTTGACGAAAGAGATAACCACCCCCCCTTACGACATGCTTCAGAAACAAAAAAAATGGTTCATTTTCAAATGTTGCATCTTTGAATGACAATCCACATTTGTACGTGGATAAACACTTTTAGAGATAAAATTAGATGTTTAAAGTGATTTTCAAGCTTCCAGGGGCCCTAAACACAAGATTTGAGAAATGTTTAAAAGTGAATGAAAATGGCCAATTTACTCACTCTGAGGCCTTAAAAAGTGTTTCTCCTCAACGGGAAGTGAATTAAATAACATTTGTAGGCCTTTATTGTTCAAGCGAAAACGCCTGATTATTGACCAAAGAGATAACCACCCCCCCTTACGACATGCTTCAGAAACTAAAAAAATGGTCCGTTTTCAAATGTTGCCTCTTTGAACTACAATTCACATTTGTACGTGGAAAAGCACTTTTAAAGATCAAATGAGATGTTTAAAGTGATTTTCATGCTTCCAGGGGCCTTAAACACAAGATTTGAGGAATGGGTAAAAGTGAATGAAAATGGCCAATTTACTCACTCTGCGGCCTTAAAAAGTGTTTCTCCTCCACGGAAAGTGAATAAAATATCATTTGGATGCCTTTATTGTTCAATCAAAAACGCCCGTTTTTTGGTGAAAAAGATAACCACCCCCCCTTACGACATGCTTCAGAAACGAAAAAAATGGTCCATTTTCAAATGTTGCGTCTTTGAACTACAATTCACATTTGTACGTGGATGATCACTTTTAGAGATAAAATTAGATGTTTAAAGTGATTTACAAGCTTCCAGGGGCCCTAAACACAAGATATGAGGAATGGGTAAATATGAATGAAAATGGCCAATTTATTCACTCTGAGGCCTTAAAAAGTTTTTCTCCACTCCAGAAAGTGAATTAAATAACATTTGTAGGCCTTTATTGTTCAATCAAAAACGCCCGATTTTTGACGAAAGAGATAACCACCCCCCCCTTACGACATGCTTCAGAAACTAAAAAAATGGTCCGTTTTTAAATGTAGCCTCTTTGAACTACAATTCACATTTGTACGTGGAAAAGCACTTTTAAAGATCAAATGAGATGTTTAAAGTGATTTTCATGCTTCCAGGGGCCTTAAACACAAGATTTGAGGAATGGGTAAAAGTGAATGAAAATGGCCAATTTACTCACTCTGAGGCCTTAAAAAGTGTTTCTCCTCCACGGGAAGTGAATTAAATAACATTTGTAGGCCTTTATTGTCCAAGCGAAAACGCCCGATTATTGACGAAAGAGATAACCACCCCCCCTTACGACGTGCTTCAGAAACGTAAAAAATGGCCCGTTTTCAAATGTTGCGTCTTTGAATGACAATCCACATTTGTACGTGGATAATCACTTTTAGAGCTAAAATTAGATGTTTAAAGTGATTTTCAAGCTTCCAGGGGCCCTAAACACAAGATTTGAGAAATGGGTAAAAGTGAATGAAAATGGCCAATTTACTCACTCTGAGGCCTTAAAAAGTGTTTCTCCTCAACGGGAAGTGAATTAAATACCATTTGTAGGCCTTTATTGTTCAAGCGAAAACGCCCGATTATTGACGAAAGAGATAACCACCCCCCCTTACGACATGCTTCAGAAACGAAAAAAATGGTCCGTTTTCAAATGTTGCGTCTTTGAATGACAATCCACATTTGTACGTGGATAATCACTTTTAGAGCTAAAATTAGATGTTTAAAGTGATTTTCAAGCTTCCAGGGGCCCTAAACACAAGATTTGAGAAATGGGTAAAAGTGAATGAAAATGGCCAATTTACTCACTCTGAGGCCTTAAAAAGTGTTTCTCCTCCACGGGAAGTGAATTAAATACCATTTGGAGGCCTTTATTGTTCAATCAAAAACGCCCAATTTTTGATGAAAGAGATAACCACCCCCCCTTACGACATGCTTCTGAAACTAAAAAAATGGTTCATTTTCAAATGTTGCGTCTTTTGAACTACAATTAACATTGTACGTGGATAATCACTTTTAGAGATAAAATGAGATGTTTAAAGTGATTTTCAAGCTTCCAGGGGCCCTAAACACGAGATTTGAGAAATGGGTAACCGTGAATGAAAATGGCCAATTTACTCACTCTGCGGCCTTAAAAAGTGTTTCTCCTCCACGGAAAGTGAATAAAATAACATTTGGATGCCTTTATTGTTCAATCAAAAACGCCCGTTTTTTGGTGAAAAAGATAACCACCCCCCTTACGACATGCTTCAGAAACTAAAAAAATGGTCCGTTTTGAAATGTTGCCTCTTTGAACTACAATTCACATTTGTACGTGGAAAAGCACTTTTAAAGATCAAATGAGATGTTTAAAGTGATTTTCATGCTTCCAGGGGCCTTAAACACAAGATTTGAGGAATGGGTAAAAGTGAATGAAAATGGCCAATTTACTCACTCTGAGGCCTTAAACAGTGTTTCTCCTCCACGGGAAGTGAATTAAATAACATTTGTAGGCCTTTATTGTTCAAGCGAAAACGCCCGATTATTGACGAAAGAGATAACCACCCCCCCTTACGACATGCTTCAGAAACGAAAAAAATGGTCCGTTTTCAAATGTTGTGTCTTTGAATGACAATCCACATTTGTACGTGGGTAATCACTTTTAGAGATAAAGTGAGATGTTTAAAGTGATTTTCAAGCTTCCAGGGGCCCTAAACACGAGATTTGAGAAATGGGTAAACGAGAATGAAAATGGCCAATTTACTCACTCTGCGGCCTTAAAAAGTGTTTCTCCTCCACGGAAAGTGAATAAAATAACATTTGGATGCCTTTATTGTTCAATCAAAAACGCCCGTTTTTTGGTGAAAAAGATAACCACCCCCCCTTACGACATGCTTCAGAAACGAAAAAAATGTTCCATTTTCAAATGTTGCGTCTTTGAACTACTATTCACATTTGTACGTGGACGATCACTTTTAGAGATAAAATTAGATGTTTAAAGTGATTTACAAGCTTCCAGGGGCCCTAAACACAAGATATGAGGAATGGGTAAATATGAATGAAAATGGCCAATTTATTCACTCTGAGGCCTTAAAAAGTTTTTCTCCACTCCAGAAAGTGAATTAAATAACATTTGTAGGCCTTTATTGTTCAATCAAAAACGCCCGATTTTTGACGAAAGAGATAACCACCCCCCCTTACGACATGCTTCAGAAACTAAAAAAATGGTCCGTTTTCAAATGTTGCCTCTTTGAACTACAATTCACATTTGTACGTGGAAAAGCACTTTTAAAGATCAAATGAGATGTTTAAAGTGATTTTCATGCTTCCAGGGGCCTTAAACACAAGATTTGAGGAATGGGTGAAAGTGAATGAAAATGGCCAATTTACTCACTCTGAGGCCTTAAAAAGTGTTTCTCCTCCACGGGAAGTGAATTAAATACCATTTGGAGGCCTTTATTGTTCAAGCGAAAACGCCTGATTTTTGATGAAAGAGATAACCACCCCCCCTTACGACATGCTTCTGAAACTAAAAAAATGGTTCATTTTCAAATGTTGCGTCTTTTGAACTACAATTAACATTGTACGTGGATAATCACTTTTAGAGATAAAATGAGATGTTTAAAGTGATTTTCAAGCTTCCAGGGGCCCTAAACACGAGATTTGAAAAATGGGTAACCGTGAATGAAAATGGCCAATTTTTTCACTCTGCGGCCTTAAAAAGTGTTTCTCCTCCACGGAAAGTGAATAAAATAACATTTAGATGCCTTTATTGTTCAATCAAAAACGCCCGTTTTTTGATGAAAAAGATAACCACCCCCCCTTACGACATGCTTCAGAAACGAAAAAAATGGTCCATTTTCAAATGTTGCGTCTTTGAACTACAATTCACATTTGTACGTGGATGATCACTTTTAGAGATAAAATTAGATGTTTAAAGTGATTTACAAGCTTCCAGGGGCCCTAAACACAAGATATGAGGAATGGGTAAATATGAATGAAAATGGCCAATTTATTCACTCTGAGGCCTTAACCCCTTCCCTGCTCATGACGGAACCGTTCCGTCATGAGCCACGGTTGCCGTGTGCTCATGACGGAACGGTTCCGTCATGACAATCCTGTCGGCGGCCGCTCCGCCTGCGCGGCGCTGTTTCCCCGCCTGTGCGGGGCGACAACGCAAATGGGCGGAGTCATGACGGAACCGTTCCGTCATGAGCACAGCTCAACTGTGGCTCATGACGGATTGGCTCCGTCATGAGCACAGGCCCGCCGCGCTGCCCCCCCGCCCCCCCCAGCGCTGCAGCGGAATGTCCGCAGCAGCGAAGGGGTTAAAAAGTTTTTCTCCACTCCAGAAAGTGAATTAAATAACATTTGTAGGCCTTTATTGTTCAATCAAAAACGCCCGATTTTTGACGAAAGAGATAACCACCCCCCCTTACGACATGCTTCAGAAACTAAAAAAATGGTCCGTTTTCAAATGTTGCCTCTTTGAACTACAATTCACATTTGTACGTGGAAAAGCACTTTTAAAGATCAAATGAGATGTTTAAAGTGATTTTCATGCTTCCAGGGGCCTTAAACACAAGATTTGAGGAATGGGTAAAAGTGAATGAAAATGGCCAATTTACTCACTCTGAGGCCTTAAACAGTGTTTCTCCTCCACGGGAAGTGAATTAAATAACATTTGTAGGCCTTTATTGTTCAAGCGAAAACGCCCGATTATTGACGAAAGAGATAACCACCCCCCCTTACGACATGCTTCAGAAACGAAAAAAATGGTCCGTTTTCAAATGTTGTGTCTTTGAATGACAATCCACATTTGTACGTGGGTAATCACTTTTAGAGATAAAGTGAGATGTTTAAAGTGATTTTCAAGCTTCCAGGGGCCCTAAACACGAGATTTGAGAAATGGGTAAACGAGAATGAAAATGGCCAATTTACTCACTCTGCGGCCTTAAAAAGTGTTTCTCCTCCACGGAAAGTGAATAAAATAACATTTGGATGCCGTTATTGTTCAATCAAAAACGCCCGTTTTTTGGTGAAAAAGATAACCACCCCCCCTTACGACATGCTTCAGAAACGAAAAAAATGTTCCATTTTCAAATGTTGCGTCTTTGAACTGCTATTCACATTTGTACGTGGACGATCACTTTTAGAGATAAAATTAGATGTTTAAAGTGATTTACAAGCTTCCAGGGGCCCTAAACACAAGATATGAGGAATGGGTAAATATGAATGAAAATGGCCAATTTATTCACTCTGAGGCCTTAAAAAGTTTTTCTCCACTCCAGAAAGTGAATTAAATAACATTTGTAGGCCTTTATTGTTCAATCAAAAACGCCCGATTTTTGACGAAAGAGATAACCACCCCCCCTTACGACATGCTTCAGAAACTAAAAAAATGGTCCGTTTTTAAATGTAGCCTCTTTGAACTACAATTCACATTTGTACGTGAAAAGCACTTTTAAAGATCAAATGAGATGTTTAAAGTGATTTTCATGCTTCCAGGGGCCTTAAACACAAGATTTGAGGAATGGGTAAAAGTGAATGAAAATGGCCAATTTACTCACTCTGAGGCCTTAAAAAGTGTTTCTCCTCCACGGGAAGTGAATTAAATAACATTTGTAGGCCTTTATTGTTCAAGCTTGAACGGCCTATTATTGACGAAAGAGATAACCACCCCCCCTTACGACATGCTTCAGAAACGTAAAAAATGGCCCGTTTTCAAATGTTGCGTCTTTGACTGACAATCCACATTTGTACGTGGATAATCACTTTTAGAGCTAAAATTAGATGTTTAAAGTGATTTTCAAGCTTCCAGGGGCCCTAAACACGAGATTTGAAAAATGGGTAACCGTGAATGAAAATGGCCAATTTTTTCACTCTGCGGCCTTAAAAAGTGTTTCTCCTCCACGGAAAGTGAATAAAATAACATTTGGATGCCTTTATTGTTCAATCAAAAACGCCCGTTTTTTGGTGAAAAAGATAACCACCCCCCCTTACGACATGCTTCAGAAACGAAAAAAATGGTCCATTTTCAAATGTTGCGTCTTTGAACTACAATTCACATTTGTACGTGGATGATCACTTTTAGAGATAAAATTAGATGTTTAAAGTGATTTACAAGCTTCCAGGGGCCCTAAACACAAGATATGAGGAATGGGTAAATATGAATGAAAATGGCCAATTTACTCACTCTGAGGCCTTAAAAAGTGTTTCTCCTCCACGGGAAGTGAATTAAATAACATTTGTAGGCCTTTATTGTCCAAGCGAAAACGCCCGATTATTGACGAAAGAGATAACCACCCCCCCTTACGACGTGCTTCAGAAACGTAAAAAATGGCCCGTTTTCAAATGTTGCGTCTTTGAATGACAATCCACATTTGTACGTGGATAATCACTTTTAGAGCTAAAATTAGATGTTTAAAGTGATTTTCAAGCTTCCAGGGGCCCTAAACACAAGATTTGAGAAATGGGTAAAAGTGAATGAAAATGGCCAATTTACTCACTCTGAGGCCTTAAAAAGTGTTTCTCCTCAACGGGAAGTGAATTAAATACCATTTGTAGGCCTTTATTGTTCAAGCGAAAACGCCCGATTATTGACGAAAGAGATAACCACCCCCCCTTACGACATGCTTCAGAAACGAAAAAAATGGTCCGTTTTCAAATGTTGCATCTTTGAACGACAATCCACATTTGTACGTGGATAAACACTTTTAGAGATAAAATGAGATGTTTAAAGTGATTTTCAAGCTTCCAGGGGCCCTAAACACAAGATTTGAGAAATGGGAAAAAGTGAATGAAAATGGCCAATTTGCTCACTCTGAGGCCTTAAAAAGTGTTTCTCCTCAACGGGAAGTGAATTAAATAACATTTGTAGGCCTTTATTGTTCAAGCGAAAACGCCCGATTATTGACGAGTGAGATAACCACCCCCCCTTACGACATGCTTCAGAAACGAAAAAAATGGTCCGTTTTCAAATGTTGCGTCTTTGAATGACAATCCACATTTGTACGTGGATAATCACTTTTAGAGCTAAAATTAGATGTTTAAAGTGATTTTCAAGCTTCCAGGGGCCATAAACACAAGATATGAGGAATGGGTAAATATGAATGAAAATGGCCAATTTATTCACTCTGAGGCCTTAAAAAGTTTTTCTCCACTCCAGAAAGTAAATTAAATAACATTTGTAGACCTGTATTGTTCAATCAAAAACGCCCGATTTTTGACGAAAGAGATAACCACCCCCCCTTACGACATGCTTCAGAAACAAAAAAAATGGTTCATTTTCAAATGTTGCATCTTTGAATGACAATCCACATTTGTACGTGGATAAACACTTTTAGAGATAAAATTAGATGTTTAAAGTGATTTTCAAGCTTCCAGGGGCCCTAAACACAAGATTTGAGAAATGTTTAAAAGTGAATGAAAATGGCCAATTTACTCACTCTGAGGCCTTAAAAAGTGTTTCTCCTCAACGGGAAGTGAATTAAATAACATTTGTAGGCCTTTATTGTTCAAGCGAAAACGCCTGATTATTGACCAAAGAGATAACCACCCCCCCTTACGACATGCTTCAGAAACTAAAAAAATGGTCCGTTTTCAAATGTTGCCTCTTTGAACTACAATTCACATTTGTACGTGGAAAAGCACTTTTAAAGATCAAATGAGATGTTTAAAGTGATTTTCATGCTTCCAGGGGCCTTAAACACAAGATTTGAGGAATGGGTAAAAGTGAATGAAAATGGCCAATTTTTTCACTCTGCGGCCTTAAAAAGTGTTTCTCCTCCACGGAAAGTGAATAAAATATCATTTGGATGCCTTTATTGTTCAATCAAAAACGCCCGTTTTTTGGTGAAAAAGATAACCACCCCCCCTTACGACATGCTTCAGAAACGAAAAAAATGGTCCATTTTCAAATGTTGCGTCTTTGAACTACAATTCACATTTGTACGTGGATGATCACTTTTAGAGATAAAATTAGATGTTTAAAGTGATTTACAAGCTTCCAGGGGCCCTAAACACAAGATATGAGGAATGGGTAAATATGAATGAAAATGGCCAATTTATTCA
Organism: Triturus cristatus; assembly: GCF_964204655.1. Lineage (NCBI taxonomy): Eukaryota > Metazoa > Chordata > Amphibia > Caudata > Salamandridae > Triturus > Triturus cristatus. Next base: position 930,555,782 of record NC_140587.1, on the reverse strand, counting down.
CTCTGAGGCCTTAAAAAGTTTTTCTCCACTCCAGAAAGTGAATTAAATAACATTTGTAGGCCTTTATTGTTCAATCAAAAACGCCCGATTTTTGACGAAAGAGATAACCACCCCCCCCTTACGACATGCTTCAGAAACTAAAAAAATGGTCCGTTTTTAAATGTAGCCTCTTTGAACTACAATTCACATTTGTACGTGGAAAAGCACTTTTAAAGATCAAATGAGATGTTTAAAGTGATTTTCATGCTTCCAGGGGCCTTAAACACAAGATTTGAGGAATGGGTAAAAGTGAATGAAAATGGCCAATTTACTCACTCTGAGGCCTTAAAAAGTGTTTCTCCTCCACGGGAAGTGAATTAAATAACATTTGTAGGCCTTTATTGTCCAAGAGAAAACGCCCGATTATTGACGAAAGAGATAACCACCCCCCCTTACGACGTGCTTCAGAAACGTAAAAAATGGCCCGTTTTCAAATGTTGCGTCTTTGAATGACAATCCACATTTGTACGTGGATAATCACTTTTAGAGCTAAAATTAGATGTTTAAAGTGATTTTCAAGCTTCCAGGGGCCCTAAACACAAGATTTGAGAAATGGGTAAAAGTGAATGAAAATGGCCAATTTACTCACTCTGAGGCCTTAAAAAGTGTTTCTCCTCAACGGGAAGTGAATTAAATACCATTTGTAGGCCTTTATTGTTCAAGCGAAAACGCCCGATTATTGACGAAAGAGATAACCACCCCCCCTTACGACATGCTTCAGAAACGAAAAAAATGGTCCGTTTTCAAATGTTGCGTCTTTGAATGACAATCCACATTTGTACGTGGATAATCACTTTTAGAGCTAAAATTAGATGTTTAAAGTGATTTTCAAGCTTCCAGGGGCCCTAAACACAAGATTTGAGAAATGGGTAAAAGTGAATGAAAATGGCCAATTTACTCACTCTGAGGCCTTAAAAAGTGTTTCTCCTCCACGGGAAGTGAATTAAATACCATTTGGAGGCCTTTATTGTTCAATCAAAAACGCCCAATTTTTGATGAAAGAGATAACCACCCCCCCTTACGACATGCTTCTGAAACTAAAAAAATGGTTCATTTTCAAATGTTGCGTCTTTTGAACTACAATTAACATTGTACGTGGATAATCACTTTTAGAGATAAAATGAGATGTTTAAAGTGATTTTCAAGCTTCCAGGGGCCCTAAACACGAGATTTGAGAAATGGGTAACCGTGAATGAAAATGGCCAATTTACTCACTCTGCGGCCTTAAAAAGTGTTTCTCCTCCACGGAAAGTGAATAAAATAACATTTGGTTGCCTTTATTGTTCAATCAAAAACGCCCGTTTTTTGGTGAAAAAGATAACCACCCCCCCTTACGACATGCTTCAGAAACTAAAAAAATGGTCCGTTTTCAAATGTTGCCTCTTTGAACTACAATTCACATTTGAACGTGGAAAAGCACTTTTAAAGATCAAATGAGATGTTTAAAGTGATTTTCATGCTTCCAGGGGCCTTAAACACAAGATTTGAGGAATGGGTAAAAGTGAATGAAAATGGCCAATTTACTCACTCTGAGGCCTTAAACAGTGTTTCTCCTCCACGGGAAGTGAATTAAATAACATTTGTAGGCCTTTATTGTTCAAGCGAAAACGCCCGATTATTGACGAAAAAGATAACCACCCCCCCTTACGACATGCTTCAGAAACGAAAAAAATGGTCCGTTTTCAAATGTTGCGTCTTTGAATGACAATCCACATTTGTACGTGGATAATCACTTTTAGAGCTAAAATTAGATGTTTAAAGTGATTTTCAAGCTTCCAGGGGCCCTAAACACAAGATTTGAGAAATGGGTAAAAGTGAATGAAAATGGCCAATTTACTCACTCTGAGGCCTTAAAAAGTTTTTCTCCACTCCAGAAAGTGAATTAAATAACATTTGTAGGCCTTTATTGTTCAATCAAAAATGCCCGATTTTTGACGAAAGAGATAACCACCCCCCCTTACGACATGCTTCAGAAACTAAAAAAATGGTCCGTTTTCAAATGTTGCCTCTTTGAACTACAATTCACATTTGTACGTGGAAAAGCACTTTTAAAGATCAAATGAGATGTTTAAAGTGATTTTCATGCTTCCAGGGGCCTTAAACACAAGATTTGAGGAATGGGTAAAAGTGAATGAAAATGGCCAATTTACTCACTCTGAGGCCTTAAACAGTGTTTCTCCTCCACGGAAAGTGAATAAAATAGCATTTGGATGCCTTTATTGTTCAATCAAAAACGCCCGTTTTTTGGTGAAAAAGATAACCACCCCCCCTTACGACATGCTTCAGAAACAAAAAAAATGGTCCATTTTCAAATGTTGCGTCTTTGAACTACAATTCACATTTGTACATGGATAATCACTTTTAGAGATAAAATTAGATGTTTAAAGTGATTTACAAGCTTCCAGGGGCCCTAAACACAAGATATGAGGAATGGGTAAATATGAATGAAAATGGCCAATTTATTCACTCTGAGGCCTTAAAAAGTTTTTCTCCACTCCAGAAAGTGAATTAAATAACATTTGTAGACCTTTATTGTTCAATCAAAAACGCCCGATTTTTGACGAAAGAGATAACCACCCCCCCTTACGACATGCTTCAGAAACAAAAAAAATGGTTCATTTTCAAATGTTGCTTCTTTGAACGACAATCCACATTTGTACGTGGATAAACACTTTTAGAGATAAACTTAGATGTTTAAAGTGATTTTCAAGCTTCCAGGGGCCCTAAACACAAGATTTGAGAAATGGGTAAAAGTGAACGAAAATGGCCAATTTACTCACTCTGAGGCCTTAAAAAGTGTTTCTCCTCAACGGGAAGTGAATTAAATAACATTTGTAGTCCTTTATTGTTCAAGCGAAAACGCCCGATTATTGACGAAAGAGATAACCACCCCCCCTTACGACATGCTTCAGAAACTAAAAAAATGGTCCGTTTTCAAATGTTGCGTCTTTGAATGACAATCCACATTTGTACGTGGATAATCACTTTTAGAGCTAAAATTAGATGTTTAAAGTGATTTTCAAGCTTCCAGGGGCCCTAAACACGAGATTTGAGAAATGGGTAAACGTGAATGAAAATGGCCAATTTACTCACTCTGCGGCCTTAAAAAGTGTTTCTCCTCCACGGAAAGTGAATAAAATAACATTTGGATGCCTTTATTGTTCAATCAAAAACGCCCGTTTTTTGGTGAAAAAGATAACCACCCCCCCTTACGACATGCTTCAGAAACGAAAAAAATGGTCCATTTTCAAATGTTGCGTCTTTGAACTACAATTCACATTTGTACGTGGATGATCACTTTTAGAGATAAAATTAGATGTTTAAAGTGATTTACAAGCTTCCAGGGGCCCTAAACACAAGATATGAGGAATGGGTAAATATGAATGAAAATGGCCAATTTATTCACTCTGAGGCCTTAAAAAGTTTTTCTCCACTCCAGAAAGTGAATTAAATAACATTTGTAGGCCTTTATTGTTCAATCAAAAACGCCCGATTTTTGACGAAAGAGATAACCACCCCCCCCTTACGACATGCTTCAGAAACTAAAAAAATGGTCCGTTTTTAAATGTAGCCTCTTTGAACTACAATTCACATTTGTACGTGGAAAAGCACTTTTAAAGATCAAATGAGATGTTTAAAGTGATTTTCATGCTTCCAGGGGCCTTAAACACAAGATTTGAGGAATGGGTAAAAGTGAATGAAAATGGCCAATTTACTCACTCTGAGGCCTTAAACAGTGTTTCTCCTCCACGGGAAGTGAATTAAATAACATTTGTAGGCCTTTATTGTTCAAGCGAAAACGCCCGATTATTGACGAAAGAGATAACCACCCCCCCTTACGACATGCTTCAGAAACGAAAAAAATGGTCCGTTTTCAAATGTTGTGTCTTTGAATGACAATCCACATTTGTACGTGGGTAATCACTTTTAGAGATAAAGTGAGATGTTTAAAGTGATTTTCAAGCTTCCAGGGGCCCTAAACACGAGATTTGAGAAATGGGTAAACGAGAATGAAAATGGCCAATTTACTCACTCTGCGGCCTTAAAAAGTGTTTCTCCTCCACGGAAAGTGAATAAAATAACATTTGGATGCCTTTATTGTTCAATCAAAAACGCCTGTTTTTTGGTGAAAAAGATAACCACCCCCCCTTACGACATGCTTCAGAAACGAAAAAAATGTTCCATTTTCAAATGTTGCGTCTTTGAACTACTATTCACATTTGTACGTGGACGATCACTTTTAGAGATAAAATTAGATGTTTAAAGTGATTTACAAGCTTCCAGGGGCCCTAAACACAAGATATGAGGAATGGGTAAATATGAATGAAAATGGCCAATTTATTCACTCTGAGGCCTTAAAAAGTTTTTCTCCACTCCAGAAAGTGAATTAAATAACATTTGTAGGCCTTTATTGTTCAATCAAAAACGCCCGATTTTTGACGAAAGAGATAACCACCCCCCCTTACGACATGCTTCAGAAACTAAAAAAATGGTCCGTTTTCAAATGTTGCCTCTTTGAACTACAATTCACATTTGTACGTGGAAAAGCACTTTTAAAGATCAAATGAGATGTTTAAAGTGATTTTCATGCTTCCAGGGGCCTTAAACACAAGATTTGAGGAATGGGTGAAAGTGAATGAAAATGGCCAATTTACTCACTCTGAGGCCTTAAAAAGTGTTTCTCCTCCACGGGAAGTGAATTAAATACCATTTGGAGGCCTTTATTGTTCAAGCGAAAACGCCTGATTTTTGATGAAAGAGATAACCACCCCCCTTACGACATGCTTCTGAAACTAAAAAAATGGTTCATTTTCAAATGTTGCGTCTTTTGAACTACAATTAACATTGTACGTGGATAATCACTTTTAGAGATAAAATGAGATGTTTAAAGTGATTTTCAAGCTTCCAGGGGCCCTAAACACGAGATTTGAAAAATGGGTAACCGTGAATGAAAATGGCCAATTTTTTCACTCTGAGGCCTTAAAAAGTGTTTCTCCTCCACGGAAAGTGAATAAAATAACATTTGGATGCCTTTATTGTTCAATCAAAAACGCCCGTTTTTTGGTGAAAAAGATAACCACCCCCCCTTACGACATGCTTCAGAAACGTAAAAAATGGCCCGTTTTCAAATGTTGCGTCTTTGACTGACAATCCACATTTGTACGTGGATAATCACTTTTAGAGCTAAAATTAGATGTTTAAAGTGATTTTCAAGCTTCCAGGGGCCCTAAACACGAGATTTGAAAAATGGGTAACCGTGAATGAAAATGGCCAATTTTTTCACTCTGCGGCCTTAAAAAGTGTTTCTCCTCCACGGAAAGTGAATAAAATAACATTTGGATGCCTTTATTGTTCAATCAAAAACGCCCGTTTTTTGGTGAAAAAGATAACCACCCCCCCTTACGACATGCTTCAGAAACGAAAAAAATGGTCCATTTTCAAATGTTGCGTCTTTGAACTACAATTCACATTTGTACGTGGATGATCACTTTTAGAGATAAAATTAGATGTTTAAAGTGATTTACAAGCTTCCAGGGGCCCTAAACACAAGATATGAGGAATGGGTAAATATGAATGAAAATGGCCAATTTATTCACTCCGAGGCCTTAAAAAGTTTTTTCCACTCCAGAAAGTGAATTAAATAACATTTGTAGGCCTTTATTGTTCAATCAAAAACGCCCGATTTTTGACGAAAGAGATAACCACCCCCCCTTACGACATGCTTCAGAAACTAAAAAAATGGTCCGTTTTCAAATGTTGCCTCTTTGAACTACAATTCACATTTGTACGTGGAAAAGCACTTTTAAAGATCAAATGAGATGTTTAAAGTGATTTTCATGCTTCCAGGGGCCTTAAACACAAGATTTGAGGAATGGGTAAAAGTGAATGAAAATGGCCAATTTACTCACTCTGAGGCCTTAAACAGTGTTTCTCCTCCACGGGAAGTGAATTAAATAACATTTGTAGGCCTTTATTGTTCAAGCGAAAACGCCCGATTATTGACGAAAGAGATAACCACCCCCCCTTACGACATGCTTCAGAAACGAAAAAAATGGTCCGTTTTCAAATGTTGTGTCTTTGAATGACAATCCACATTTGTACGTGGGTAATCACTTTTAGAGATAAAGTGAGATGTTTAAAGTGATTTTCAAGCTTCCAGGGGCCCTAAACACGAGATTTGAGAAATGGGTAAACGAGAATGAAAATGGCCAATTTACTCACTCTGCGGCCTTAAAAAGTGTTTCTCCTCCACGGAAAGTGAATAAAATAACATTTGGATGCCTTTATTGTTCAATCAAAAACGCCCGTTTTTTGGTGAAAAAGATAACCACCCCCCCTTACGACATGCTTCAGAAACGAAAAAAATGTTCCATTTTCAAATGTTGCGTCTTTGAACTACTATTCACATTTGTACGTGGACGATCACTTTTAGAGATAAAATTAGATGTTTAAAGTGATTTACAAGCTTCCAGGGGCCCTAAACACAAGATATGAGGAATGGGTAAATATGAATGAAAATGGCCAATTTATTCACTCTGAGGCCTTAAAAAGTTTTTCTCCACTCCAGAAAGTGAATTAAATAACATTTGTAGGCCTTTATTGTTCAATCAAAAACGCCCGATTTTTGACGAAAGAGATAACCACCCCCCCTTACGACATGCTTCAGAAACTAAAAAAATGGTCCGTTTTCAAATGTTGCCTCTTTGAACTACAATTCACATTTGTACGTGGAAAAGCACTTTTAAAGATCAAATGAGATGTTTAAAGTGATTTTCATGCTTCCAGGGGCCTTAAACACAAGATCTGAGGAATGGGTAAAAGTGAATGAAAATGGCCAATTGACTCACTCTGAGGCCTTAAAAAGTGTTTCTCCTCCACGGGAAGTGAATTAAATAACATTTGTAGGCCTTTATTGTTCAAGCGAAAACGCCCGATTATTGACGAAAGAGATAACCACCGCCCCTGACGACATGCTTCAGAAACAAAAAAAATGGTCCGTTTTCAAATGTTGCGTCTTTGAACGACAATCCACATTTGTACGTGGATAAACACTTTTAGAGCTAAAATTAGATGTTTAAAGTGATTTTCAAGCTTCCAGGGGCCCTAAACACAAGATTTGAGAAATGGGTAAAAGTGAATGAAAATGGCCAATTTACTCACTCTGAGGCCTTAAAAAGTGTTTCTCCTCCACGGGAAATGAATTAAATACCATTTGGAGGCCTTTATTGTTCAAGCGAAAACGCCTGATTTTTGATGAAAGAGATAACCACCCCCCCTTACGACATGCTTCTGAAACTAAAAAAATGGTTCATTTTCAAATGTTGCGTCTTTGAACTACAATTAACATTGTACGTAGATAATCACTTTTAGAGATAAAATGAGATGTTTAAAGTGATTTTCAAGCTTCCAGGGGCCCTAAACACGAGATTTGAGAAATGGGTAAATATGAATGAAAATGGCCAATTTATTCACTCCGAGGCCTTAAAAAGTTTTTCTCCACTCCAGAAAGTGAATTAAATAACATTTGGATGCCTTTATTGTTCAATCAAAAACGCCCGTTTTTTGGTGAAAAAGATAACCACCCCCCCTTACGACATGCTTCAGAAACTAAAAAAATGGTCTGTTTTCAAATGTAGCCTCTTTGAACTACAATTCACATTTGTACGTGGAAAAGCACTTTTAAAGATCAAATGAGATGTTTAAAGTGATTTTCATGCTTCCAGGGGCCCTAAACACAAGATATGAGGAATGGGTAAATATGAATGAAACTGGCCAATTTATTCACTCTGAGGCCTTAAAAAGTTTTTCTCCACTCCAGAAAGTGAATTAAATAACATTTGTAGGCCTTTATTGTTCAATCAAAAATGCCCGATTTTTGACGAAAGAGATAACCACCCCCCCTTACGACATGCTTCAGAAACTAAAAAAATGGTCCGTTTTCAAATGTTGCCTCTTTGAACTACAATTCACATTTGTACGTGGAAAAGCACTTTTAAAGATCAAATGAGATATTTAAAGTGATTTTCATGCTTCCATGTGTCTTCAACACAAGATTTGAGGAATTCGTAAAAGTGAATGAAAATGCCCAATTTACTCACTCTGAGGCCTTAAAAAGTGTTTCTCCTCCACGGAAAGTGAATTAAATAACATTTGTAGGCCTTTATTGTTCACGCGAAAACGCCTGATTTTTGATGAAAGAGATAACCACCCCCCCTTACGACATGCTTCTGAAACTAAAAAAATGGTTAATTTTCAAATGTTGCGTCTTTGAACCACAATTAACAATGTACGTGGATAATCACTTTTAGAGATAAAATGAGATGTTTAAAGTGATTTTCAAGCTTCCAGGGGCCCTAAACACGAGATTTGAGAAGTGGGTAAACGTGAATGAAAATGGCCAATTTACTCACTCTGCGGCCTTAAAAAGTGTTTCTCCTCCACGGAAAGTGAATAAAATAGCATTTGGATGCCTTTATTGTTCAATCAAAAACGCCCGTTTTTTGGTGAAAAAGATAACCACCCCCCCTTACGACATGCTTCAGAAACAAAAAAAATGGTCCATTTTCAAATGTTGCGTCTTTGAACTACAATTCACATTTGTACGTGGATGATCACTTTTAGAGATAAAATTAGATGTTTAAAGTGACTTACAAGCTTCCAGGGGCCCTAAACACAAGATATGAGGAATGGGTAAATATGAATGAAAATGGCCAATATATTCACTCTGAGGCCTTAAAAAGTTTTTCTCCACTCCAGAAAGTGAATTAAATAACATTTGTAGACCTTTATTGTTCAATCAAAAACGCCCGATTTTTGACGAAAGAGATAACCACCCCCCCTTACGACATGCTTCAGAAACAAAAAAAATGGTTCATTTTCAAATGTTGCTTCTTTGAACGACAATCCACATTTGTACGTGGATAAACACTTTTAGAGATAAACTTAGATGTTTAAAGTGATTTTCAAGCTTCCAGGGGCCCTAAACACAAGATTTGAGAAATGGGTAAAAGTGAACGAAAATGGCCAATTTACTCACTCTGAGGCCTTAAAAAGTGTTTCTCCTCAACGGGAAGTGAATTAAATAACATTTGTAGTCCTTTATTGTTCAAGCGAAAACGCCCGATTATTGACGAAAGAGATAACCACCCCCCCTTACGACATGCTTCAGAAACTAAAAAAATGGTCCGTTTTCAAATGTTGCGTCTTTGAATGACAATCCACATTTGTACGTGGATAATCACTTTTAGAGCTAAAATTAGATGTTTAAAGTGATTTTCAAGCTTCCAGGGGCCCTAAACACAAGATTTGAGGAATGGGTAAAAGTGAATGAAAATGGCCAATTTACTCACTCTGAGGCCTTAAAAAGTGTTTCTCCTCCACGGGAAGTGAATTAAATACCATTTGGAGGCCTTTATTGTTCAAGCGAAAACGCCTGATTTTTGATGAAAGAGATAACCACCCCCCCTTACGACATGCTTCCGAAACTAAAAAAATGGTTCATTTTCAAATGTTGCGTCTTTTGAACTACAATTAACATTGTACGTGGATAATCACTTTTAGAGATAAAATGAGATGTTTAAAGTGATTTTCAAGCTTCCAGGGGCCCTAAACACGAGATTTGAGAAATGGGTAAACGTAAATGAAAATGGCCAATTTACTCACTCTGCGGCCTTAAAAAGTGTTTCTCCTCCACGGAAAGTGAATAAAATAACATTTGGATGCCTTTATTGTTCAATCAAAAACGCCCGTTTTTTGGTGAAAAAGATAACCACCCCCCCTTACGACATGCTTCAGAAACGAAAAAAATGGTCCATTTTCAAATGTTGCGTCTTTGAACTACAATTCACATTTGTACGTGGATGATCACTTTTAGAGATAAAATTAGATGTTTAAAGTGATTTACAAGCTTCCAGGGGCCCTAAACACAAGATATGAGGAATGGGTAAATATGAATGAAAATGGCCAATTTATTCACTCTGAGGCCTTAAAAAGTTTTTCTCCACTCCAGAAAGTGAATTAAATAACATTTGTAGGCCTTTATTGTTCAATCAAAAACGCCCGATTTTTGACGAAAGAGATAACCACCCCCCCCCTTACGACATGCTTCAGAAACTAAAAAATGGTCCGTTTTTAAATGTAGCCTCTTTGAACTACAATTCACATTTGTACGTGGAAAAGCACTTTTAAAGATCAAATGAGATGTTTAAAGTGATTTTCATGCTTCCAGGGGCCTTAAACACAAGATTTGAGGAATGGGTAAAAGTGAATGAAAATGGCCAATTTACTCACTCTGAGGCCTTAAAAAGTGTTTCTCCTCCACGGGAAGTGAATTAAATACCATTTGGAGGCCTTTATTGTTCAAGCGAAAACGCCTGATTTTTGATGAAAGAGATAACCACCCCCCCTTACGACATGCTTCTGAAACTAAAAAAATGGTTCATTTTCAAATGTTGCGTCTTTTGAACTACAATTAACATTGTACGTGGATAATCACTTTTAGAGATAAAATGAGATGTTTAAAGTGATTTTCAAGCTTCCAGGGGCCCTAAACACGAGATTTGAAAAATGGGTAACCGTGAATGAAAATGGCCAATTTTTTCACTCTGCGGCCTTAAAAAGTGTTTCTCCTCCACGGAAAGTGAATAAAATAACATTTGGATGCCTTTATTGTTCAATCAAAAACGCCCGTTTTTTGGTGAAAAAGATAACCACCCCCCCTTACGACATGCTTCAGAAACGAAAAAAATGGTCCATTTTCAAATGTTGCGTCTTTGAACTACAATTCACATTTGTACGTGGATAATCACTTTTAGAGATAAAATTAGATGTTTAAAGTGATTTACAAGCTTCCAGGGGCCCTAAACACAAGATATGAGGAATGGGTAAATATGAATGAAAATGGCCAATTTATTCACTCCGAGGCCTTAAAAAGTTTTTCTCCACTCCAGAAAGTGAATTAAATAACATTTGTAGGCCTTTATTGTTCAATCAAAAACGCCCGATTTTTGACGAAAGAGATAACCACCCCCCTTACGACATGCTTCAGAAACTAAAAAAATGGTCCGTTTTCAAATGTTGCCTCTTTGAACTACAATTCACATTTGTACGTGGAAAAGCACTTTTAAAGATCAAATGAGATGTTTAAAGTGATTTTCATGCTTCCAGGGGCCTTAAACACAAGATTTGAGGAATGGGTAAAAGTGAATGAAAATGGCCAATTTACTCACTCTGAGGCCTTAAAAAGTGTTTCTCCTCCACGGGAAGTGAATTAAATAACATTTGTAGGCCTTTATTGTTCAAGCTTGAACGGCCTATTATTGACGAAAGAGATAACCACCCCCCCTTACGACATGCTTCAGAAACGTAAAAAATGGCCCGTTTTCAAATGTTGCGTCTTTGACTGACAATCCACATTTGTACGTGGATAATCACTTTTAGAGCTAAAATTAGATGTTTAAAGTGATTTTCAAGCTTCCAGGGGCCCTAAACACGAGATTTGAAAAATGGGTAACCGTGAATGAAAATGGCCAATTTTTTCACTCTGCGGCCTTAAAAAGTGTTTCTCCTCCACGGAAAGTGAATAAAATAACATTTGGATGCCTTTATTGTTCAATCAAAAACGCCCGTTTTTTGGTGAAAAAGATAACCACCCCCCCTTACGACATGCTTCAGAAACGAAAAAAATGGTCCATTTTCAAATGTTGCGTCTTTGAACTACAATTCACATTTGTACGTGGATGATCACTTTTAGAGATAAAATTAGATGTTTAAAGTGATTTACAAGCTTCCAGGGGCCCTAAACACAAGATATGAGGAATGGGTAAATATGAATGAAAATGGCCAATTTATTCACTCCGAGGCCTTAAAAAGTTTTTTTCCACTCCAGAAAGTGAATTAAGTAACATTTGTAGGCCTTTATTGTTCAATCAAAAACGCCCGATTTTTGACGAAAGAGATAACCACACCCCCTTACGACATGCTTCAGAAACTAAAAAAATGGTCCGTTTTCAAATGTTGCCTCTTTGAACTACAATTCACATTTGTACGTGGAAAAGCACTTTTAAAGATCAAATGAGATGTTTAAAGTGATTTTCATGCTTCCAGGGGCCTTAAACACAAGATTTGAGGAATGGGTAAAAGTGAATGAAAATGGCCAATTTACTCACTCTGAGGCCTTAAACAGTGTTTCTCCTCCACGGGAAGTGAATTAAATAACATTTGTAGGCCTTTATTGTTCAAGCGAAAACGCCCGATTATTGACGAAAGAGATAACCACCCCCCCTTACGACATGCTTCAGAAACGAAAAAAATGGTCCGTTTTCAAATGTTGTGTCTTTGAATGACAATCCACATTTGTACGTGGGTAATCACTTTTAGAGATAAAGTGAGATGTTTAAAGTGATTTTCAAGCTTCCAGGGGCCCTAAACACGAGATTTGAGAAATGGGTAAACGAGAATGAAAATGGCCAATTTACTCACTCTGCGGCCTTAAAAAGTGTTTCTCCTCCACGGAAAGTGAATAAAATAACATTTGGATGCCTTTATTGTTCAATCAAAAACGCCTGTTTTTTGGTGAAAAAGATAACCACCCCCCCTTACGACATGCTTCAGAAACGAAAAAAATGTTCCATTTTCAAATGTTGCGTCTTTGAACTACTATTCACATTTGTACGTGGACGATCACTTTTAGAGATAAAATTAGATGTTTAAAGTGATTTACAAGCTTCCAGGGGCCCTAAACACAAGATATGAGGAATGGGTAAATATGAATGAAAATGGCCAATTTATTCACTCTGAGGCCTTAAAAAGTTTTTCTCCACTCCAGAAAGTGAATTAAATAACATTTGTAGGCCTTTATTGTTCAATCAAAAACGCCCGATTTTTGATGAAAGAGATAACCACCCCCCCTTACGACATGCTTCAGAAACTAAAAAAATGGTCCGTTTTCAAATGTTGCCTCTTTGAACTACAATTCACATTTGTACGTGGAAAAGCACTTTTAAAGATCAAATGAGATGTTTAAAGTGATTTTCATGCTTCCAGGGGCCTTAAACACAAGATCTGAGGAATGGGTAAAAGTGAATGAAAATGGCCAATTGACTCACTCTGAGGCCTTAAAAAGTGTTTCTCCTCCACGGGAAGTGAATTAAATAACATTTGTAGGCCTTTATTGTTCAAGCGAAAACGCCCGATTATTGACGAAAGAGATAACCACCGCCCCTTACGACATGCTTCAGAAACGAAAAAAATGGTCCGTTTTCAAATGTTGCGTCTTTGAACGACAATCCACATTTGTACGTGGATAAACACTTTTAGAGCTACAATTAGATGTTTAAAGTGATTTTCAAGCTTCCAGGGGCCCTAAACACAAGATTTGAGAAATGGGTAAAAGTGAATGAAAATGGCCAATTTACTCACTCTGAGGCCTTAAAAAGTGTTTCTCCTCCACGGGAAGTGAATTAAATACCATTTGGAGGCCTTTATTGTTCAAGCGAAAACGCCTGATTTTTGATGAAAGAGATAACCACCCCCCCTTACGACATGCTTCAGAAACGAAAAAAATGGTCCATTTTCAAATGTTGCGTCTTTGAACTACAATTCACATTTGTACGTGGATGATCACTTTTAGAGATAAAATTAGATGTTTAAAGTGATTTACAAGCTTCCAGGGGCCCTAAACACAAGATATGAGGAATGGGTAAATATGAATGAAAATGGCCAATTTATTCACTCCGAGGCCTTAAAAAGTTTTTTTCCACTCCAGAAAGTGAATTAAATAACATTTGTAGGCCTTTATTGTTCAATCAAAAACGCCCGATTTTTGATGAAAGAGATAACCACCCCCCCTTACGACATGCTTCTGAAACTAAAAAAATGGTTCATTTTCAAATGTTGCGTCTTTTGAACTACAATTAACATTGTACATGGATAATCACTTTTAGAGATAAAATGAGATGTTTAAAGTGATTTTCAAGCTTCCAGGGGCCCTAAACACGAGATTTGAAAAATGGGTAACCGTGAATGAAAATGGCCAATTTTTTCACTCTGCGGCCTTAAAAAGTGTTTCTCCTCCACGGAAAGTGAATAAAATACCATTTGGATGCCTTCATTGTTCAATCATAAACGCCCGTTTTTTGGTGAAAAAGATAACCAACCCCCCTTACGACATGCTTCAGAAACGAAAAAAATGGTCCATTTTCAAATGTTGCGTCTTTGAACTACAATTCACATTTGTACGTGGATGATCACTTTTAGAGATAAAATTAGATGTTTAAAGTGATTTACAAGCTTCCAGGGGCCCTAAACACAAGATATGAGGAATGGGTAAATATGAATGAAACTAGCCAATTTATTCACTCTGAGGCCTTAAAAAGTTTTTCTCCACTCCAGAAAGTGAATTAAATAACATTTGTAGGCCTTTATTGTTCAATCAAAAATGCCCGATTTTTGACGAAAGAGATAACCACCCCCCCTTACGACATGCTTCAGAAACTAAAAAAATGGTCCGTTTTCAAATGTTGCCTCTTTGAACTACAATTCACATTTGTACGTGGAAAAGCACTTTTAAAGATCAAATGAGATATTTAAAGTGATTTTCATGCTTCCATGTGTCTTAAACACAAGATTTGAGGAATTCGTAAAAGTGAATGAAAATGCCCAATTTACTCACTCTGAGGCCTTAAAAAGTGTTTCTCCTCCACGGAAAGTGAATTAAATAACATTTGTAGGCCTTTATTGTTCACGCGAAAACGCCTGATTTTTGATGAAAGAGATAACCACCCCCCCTTACGACATGCTTCAGAAACAAAAAAAATGGTCCATTTTCAAATGTTGCGTCTTTGAACTACAATTCACATTTGTACATGGATAATCACTTTTAGAGATAAAATTAGATGTTTAAAGTGATTTACAAGCTTCCAGGGGCCCTAAACACAAGATATGAGGAATGGGTAAATATGAATGAAAATGGCCAATTTATTCACTCTGAGGCCTTAAAAAGTTTTTCTCCACTCCAGAAAGTGAATTAAATAACATTTGTAGACCTTTATTGTTCAATCAAAAACGCCCGATTTTTGACGAAAGAGATAACCACCCCCCCTTACGACATGCTTCAGAAACAAAAAAAATGGTTCATTTTCAAATGTTGCATCTTTGAACGACAATCCACATTTGTACGTGGATAAACACTTTTAGAGATAAAATTAGATGTTTAAAGTGATTTTCAAGCTTCCAGGGGCCCTAAACACAAGATTTGAGAAATGGGTAAAAGTGAACGAAAATAGCCAATTTACTCACTCTGAGGCCTTAAAAAGTGTTTCTCCTCAACGGGAAGTGAATTAAATAACATTTGTAGTCCTTTATTGTTCAAGCGAAAACGCCCGATTATTGACGAAAGGGATAACCACCCCCCCTTACGACATGCTTCAGAAACGAAAAAAATGGTCCGTTTTCAAATGTTGCGTCTTTGAATGACAATCCACATTTGTACGTGGATAATCACTTTTAGAGCTAAAATTAGATGTTTAAAGTGATTTTCAAGCTTCCAGGGGCCCTAAACACAAGATTTGAGAAATGGGTAAAAGTGAATGAAAATGGCCAATTTACTCACTCTGAGGCCTAAAAAAGTGTTTCTCCTCCACGGAAAGTGAATAAAATAACATTTGGATGATTTATTGTTCAATCAAAAACGCCCGTTTTTTGGTGAAAAAGATAACCACCCCCCCTTACGACATGCTTCAGAAACGAAAAAAATGGTCCATTTTCAAATGTTGCGTCTTTGAACTACAATTCACATTTGTACGTGGATGATCACTTTTAGAGATAAAATTAGATGTTTAAAGTGATTTACAAGCTTCCAGGGGCCCTAAACACAAGATATGAGGAATGGGTAAATATGAATGAAAATGGCCAATTTATTCACTCCGAGGCCTTAAAAAGTTTTTTTCCACTCCAGAAAGTGAATTAAATAACATTTGTAGGCCTTTATTGTTCATTCAAAAACGCCCGATTTTTGATGAAAGAGATAACCACCCCCCCTTACGACATGCTTCTGAAACTAAAAAAATGGTTCATTTTCAAATGTTGCGTCTTTTGAACTACAATTAACATTGTACATGGATAATCACTTTTAGAGATAAAATGAGATGTTTAAAGTGATTTTCAAGCTTCCAGGGGCCCTAAACACGAGATTTGAAAAATGGGTAACCGTGAATGAAAATGGCCAATTTTTTCACTCTGCGGCCTTAAAAAGTGTTTCTCCTCCACGGAAAGTGAATAAAATACCATTTGGATGCCTTTATTGTTCAATCATAAACGCCCGTTTTTTGGTGAAAAAGATAACCACCCCCCCTTACGACATGCTTCAGAAACGAAAAAAATGGTCCATTTTCAAATGTTGCGTCTTTGAACTACAATTCACATTTGTACGTGGATGATCACTTTTAGAGATAAAATTAGATGTTTAAAGTGATTTACAAGCTTCCAGGGGCCCTAAATACAAGATATGAGGAATGGGTAAATATGAATGAAAATGGCCAATTTATTCACTCTGAGGCCTTAAAAAGTTTTTCTCCACTCCAGAAAGTGAATTAAATAACATTTGTAGACCTTTATTGTTCAATCAAAAACGCCCGATTTTTGACGAAAGAGATAACCACCCCCCCTTACGACATGCTTCAGAAACAAAAAAAATGGTTCTTTTTCAAAGGTTGCATCTTTGAACGACAATCCACATTTGTACGTGGAGAAACACTTTTAGAGATAAAATGAGATGTTTAAAGTGATTTTCAAGCTTCCAGGGGCCCTAAACACAAGATTTGAGAAATGGGAAAAAGTGAATGAAAATGGCCAATTTACTCACTCTGAGGCCTTAAAAAGTGTTTCTCCTCAACGGGAAGTGAATTAAATAACATTTGTAGGCCTTTATTGTTCAAGCGAAAACGCCCGATTATTGACGAGTGAGATAACCACCCCCCCTTACGACATGCTTCAGAAACGAAAAAAATGGTCCGTTTTCAAATGTTGCGTCTTTGAATGACAATCCACATTTGTACGTGGATAATCACTTTTAGAGCTAAAATTAGATGTTTAAAGTGATTTTCAAGCTTCCAGGGGCCCTAAACACAAGATTTGAGAAATGGGTAAAAGTGAATGAAAATGGCCAATTTACTCACTCTGAGGCCTTAATAAGTGTTTCTCCTCCACGGGAAGTGAATTAAATACAATTTGGAGGCCTTTATTGTTCAAGCGAAAACGCCCGATTATTGACGAAAGAGATAACCACCCCCCCTTACGACATGCTTCAGAAACGAAAAAAATGGTCCGTTTTCAAATGTTGCGTCTTTGAATGACAATCCACATTTGTACGTGGATAATCACTTTTAGAGCTAAAATTAGATGTTTAAAGTGATTTTCAAGCTTCCAGGGGCCCTAAACACAAGATTTGAGAAATGGGTAAAAGTGAATGAAAATGGCCAATTTACTCACTCTGAGGCCTTAATAAGTGTTTCTCCTCCACGGGAAGTGAATTAAATACCATTTGGAGGCCTTTATTGCTAAAGCGAAAACGCCTGATTTTTGATGAAAGAGATAACCACCCCCACTTACGACATGCTTCTGAAACTAAAAAAATGGTTCATTTTCAAATGTTGCGTCTTTTGAACTACAATTAACATTGTACGTGGATAATCACTTTTAGAGATAAAATGAGATGTTTAAAGTGATTTTCAAGCTTCCAGGGGCCCTAAACACGAGATTTGAGAAATGGGTAACCGTGAATGAAAATGGCCAATTTACTCACTCTGCGGCCTTAAAAAGTGTTTCTCCTCCACGGA
This sequence comes from Triturus cristatus, assembly GCF_964204655.1. NCBI lineage: Eukaryota > Metazoa > Chordata > Amphibia > Caudata > Salamandridae > Triturus > Triturus cristatus. Next base: position 930,537,909 of record NC_140587.1, on the reverse strand, counting down.
AAGTGAATAAAATAACATTTGGATGCCTTTATTGTTCAATCGAAAAAGCCCGTTTTTTGGTGAAAAAGATAACCACCCCCCCTTACGACATGCTTCAGAAACGAAAAAAATGGTCCATTTTCAAATGTTGCGTCTTTGAACTACAATTCACATTTGTACGTGGATGATCACTTTTAGAGATAAAATTAGATGTTTAAAGTGATTTACAAGCTTCCAGGGGCCCTAAACACAAGATATGAGGAATGGGTAAATATGAATGAAAATGGCCAATTTATTCACTCTGAGGCCTTAAAAAGTTTTTCTCCACTCCAGAAAGTGAATTAAATAACATTTGTAGGCCTTTATTGTTCAATCAAAAACGCCCGATTTTTGACGAAAGAGATAACCACCCCCCCTTACGACATGCTTCAGAAACTAAAAAAATGGTCCGTTTTCAAATGTTGCCTCTTTGAACTACAATTCACATTTGTACGTGGAAAAGCACTTTTAAAGATCAAATGAGATGTTTAAAGTGATTTTCATGCTTCCAGGGGCCTTAAACACAAGATTTGAGGAATGGGTGAAAGTGAATGAAAATGGCCAATTTACTCACTCTGAGGCCTTAAAAAGTGTTTCTCCTCCACGGGAAGTGAATTAAATACCATTTGGAGGCCTTTATTGTTCAAGCGAAAACGCCTGATTTTTGATGAAAGAGATAACCACCCCCCCTTACGACATGCTTCTGAAACTAAAAAAATGGTTCATTTTCAAATGTTGCGTCTTTTGAACTACAATTAACATTGTACGTGGATAATCACTTTTAGAGATAAAATGAGATGTTTAAAGTGATTTTCAAGCTTCCAGGGGCCCTAAACACGAGATTTGAAAAATGTGTAACCGTGAATGAAAATGGCCAATTTTTTCACTCTGCGGCCTTAAAAAGTGTTTCTCCTCCACGGAAAGTGAATAAAATAACATTTGGATGCCTTTATTGTTCAATCAAAAACGCCCGTTTTTTGGTGAAAAAGATAACCACCCCCCCTTACGACATGCTTCAGAAACGAAAAAAATGGTCCATTTTCAAATGTTGCGTCTTTGAACTACAATTCACATTTGTACGTGGATGATCACTTTTAGAGATAAAATTAGATGTTTAAAGTGATTTACAAGCTTCCAGGGGCCCTAAACACAAGATATGAGGAATGGGTAAATATGAATGAAAATGGCCAATTTATTCACTCCGAGGCCTTAAAAAGTTTTTTTCCACTCCAGAAAGTGAATTAAATAACATTTGTAGGCCTTTATTGTTCAATCAAAAACGCCCGATTTTTGACGAAAGAGATAACCACCCCCCCTTACGACATGCTTCAGAAACTAAAAAAATGGTCCGTTTTCAAATGTTGCCTCTTTGAACTACAATTCACATTTGTACGTGGAAAAGCACTTTTAAAGATCAAATGAGATGTTTAAAGTGATTTTCATGCTTCCAGGGGCCTTAAACACAAGATTTGAGGAATGGGTAAAAGTGAATGAAAATGGCCAATTTACTCACTCTGAGGCCTTAAACAGTGTTTCTCCTCCACGGGAAGTGAATTAAATAACATTTGTAGGCCTTTATTGTTCAAGCGAAAACGCCCGATTATTGACGAAAGAGATAACCACCCCCCCTTACGACATGCTTCAGAAACGAAAAAAATGGTCCGTTTTCAAATGTTGTGTCTTTGAATGACAATCCACATTTGTACGTGGGTAATCACTTTTAGAGATAAAGTGAGATGTTTAAAGTGATTTTCAAGCTTCCAGGGGCCCTAAACACGAGATTTGAGAAATGGGTAAACGAGAATGAAAATGGCCAATTTACTCACTCTGCGGCCTTAAAAAGTGTTTCTCCTCCACGGAAAGTGAATAAAATAACATTTGGATGCCTTTATTGTTCAATCAAAAACGCCCGTTTTTTGGTGAAAAAGATAACCACCCCCCCTTACGACATGCTTCAGAAACGAAAAAAATGTTCCATTTTCAAATGTTGCGTCTTTGAACTACTATTCACATTTGTACATGGACGATCACTTTTAGAGATAAAATTTGATGTTTAAAGTGATTTACAAGCTTCCAGGGGCCCTAAACACAAGATATGAGGAATGGGTAAATATGAATGAAAATGGCCAATTTATTCACTCTGAGGCCTTAAAAAGTTTTTCTCCACTCCAGAAAGTGAATTAAATAACATTTGTAGGCCTTTATTGTTCAATCAAAAACGCCCGATTTTTGACGAAAGAGATAACCACCCCCCCTTACGACATGCTTCAGAAACTAAAAAAATGGTCCGTTTTCAAATGTTGCCTCTTTGAACTACAATTCACATTTGTACGTGGAAAAGCACTTTTAAAGATCAAATGAGATGTTTAAAGTGATTTTCATGCTTCCAGGGGCCTTAAACACAAGATTTGAGGAATGGGTGAAAGTGAATGAAAATGGCCAATTTACTCACTCTGAGGCCTTAAAAAGTGTTTCTCCTCCACGGGAAGTGAATTAAATACCATTTGGAGGCCTTTATTGTTCAAGCGAAAACGCCTGATTTTTGATGAAAGAGATAACCACCCCCCCTTACGACATGCTTCTGAAACTAAAAAAATGGTTCATTTTCAAATGTTGCGTCTTTTGAACTACAATTAACATTGTACGTGGATAATCACTTTTAGAGATAAAATGAGATGTTTAAAGTGATTTTCAAGCTTCCAGGGGCCCTAAACACGAGATTTGAAAAATGGGTAACCGTGAATGAAAATGGCCAATTTTTTCACTCTGCGGCCTTAAAAAGTGTTTCTCCTCCACGGAAAGTGAATAAAATAACATTTGGATGCCTTTATTGTTCAATCAAAAACGCCCGTTTTTTGGTGAAAAAGATAACCACCCCCCCTTACGACATGCTTCAGAAACTAAAAAAATGGTCTGTTTTCAAATGTAGCCTCTTTGAACTACAATTCACATTTGTACGTGGAAAAGCACTTTTAAAGATCAAATGAGATGTTTAAAGTGATTTTCATGCTTCCAGGGGCCTTAAACACAAGATTTGAGGAATGGGTAAAAGTGAATGAAAATGGCCAATTTACTCACTCTGAGGCCTTAAAAAGTGTTTCTCCTCCACGGGAAGTGAATTAAATACCATTATGAGGCCTTTATTGTTCAAGCGAAAACGCCTGATTTTTGATGAAAGAGATAACCACCCCCCTTACGACATGCTTCTGAAACTAAAAAAATTGTTCATTTTCAAATGTTGCGTCTTTGAACTACAATTAACATTGTACATGGATATTCACTTTTAGAGATAAAATGAGATGTTTAAAGTGATTTTCAAGCTTCCAGGGGCCCTAAACACGAGATTTGAGAAATGGGTAAACGTGAATGAAAATGGCCAATTTACTCACTCTGCGGCCTTAAAAAGTGTTTCTCCTCCACGGAAAGTGAATAAAATAACATTTGGATGCCTTTATTGTTCAATCAAAAACGCCCGTTTTTTGGTGAAAAAGATAACCACCCCCCCTTACGACATGCTTCAGAAACGAAAAAAATGTTCCATTTTCAAATGTTGCGTCTTTGAACTACTATTCACATTTGTACATGGACGATCACTTTTAGAGATAAAATTTGATGTTTAAAGTGATTTACAAGCTTCCAGGGGCCCTAAACACAAGATATGAGGAATGGGTAAATATGAATGAAAATGGCCAATTTATTCACTCTGAGGCCTTAAAAAGTTTTTCTCCACTCCAGAAAGTGAATTAAATAACATTTGTAGGCCTTTATTGTTCAATCAAAAACGCCCGATTTTTGACGAAAGAGATAACCACCCCCCCTTACGACATGCTTCAGAAACTAAAAAAATGGTCCGTTTTCAAATGTTGCCTCTTTGAACTACAATTCACATTTGTACGTGGAAAAGCACTTTTAAAGATCAAATGAGATGTTTAAAGTGATTTTCATGCTTCCAGGGGCCTTAAACACAAGATTTGAGGAATGGGTGAAAGTGAATGAAAATGGCCAATTTACTCACTCTGAGGCCTTAAAAAGTGTTTCTCCTCCACGGGAAGTGAATTAAATACCATTTGGAGGCCTTTATTGTTCAAGCGAAAACGCCTGATTTTTGATGAAAGAGATAACCACCCCCCCTTACGACATGCTTCTGAAACTAAAAAAATGGTTCATTTTCAAATGTTGCGTCTTTTGAACTACAATTAACATTGTACGTGGATAATCACTTTTAGAGATAAAATGAGATGTTTAAAGTGATTTTCAAGCTTCCAGGGGCCCTAAACACGAGATTTGAAAAATGGGTAACCGTGAATGAAAATGGCCAATTTTTTCACTCTGCGGCCTTAAAAAGTGTTTCTCCTCCACGGAAAGTGAATAAAATAACATTTGGATGCCTTTATTGTTCAATCAAAAACGCCCGTTTTTTGGTGAAAAAGATAACCACCCCCCCTTACGACATGCTTCAGAAACTAAAAAAATGGTCTGTTTTCAAATGTAGCCTCTTTGAACTACAATTCACATTTGTACGTGGAAAAGCACTTTTAAAGATCAAATGAGATGTTTAAAGTGATTTTCATGCTTCCAGGGGCCTTAAACACAAGATTTGAGGAATGGGTAAAAGTGAATGAAAATGGCCAATTTACTCACTCTGAGGCCTTAAAAAGTGTTTCTCCTCCACGGGAAGTGAATTAAATACCATTATGAGGCCTTTATTGTTCAAGCGAAAACGCCTGATTTTTGATGAAAGAGATAACCACCCCCCTTACGACATGCTTCTGAAACTAAAAAAATTGTTCATTTTCAAATGTTGCGTCTTTGAACTACAATTAACATTGTACATGGATATTCACTTTTAGAGATAAAATGAGATGTTTAAAGTGATTTTCAAGCTTCCAGGGGCCCTAAACACGAGATTTGAGAAATGGGTAAACGTGAATGAAAATGGCCAATTTACTCACTCTGCGGCCTTAAAAAGTGTTTCTCCTCCACGGAAAGTAAATAAAATACCATTTGGATGCCTTTATTGTTCAATCAAAAACTCCCGTTTTTTGGTGAAAAAGATAACCACCCCCCCTTACGACATGCTTCAGAAACGAAAAAAATGATCCATTTTCAAATGTTGCGTCTTTGAACTACAATTCACATTTGTACGTGGATGATCACTTTTAGAGATAAAATTAGATGTTTAAAGTGATTTACAAGCTTCCAGGGGCCCTAAACACAAGATATGAGGAATGGGTAAATATGAATGAAACTGGCCAATTTATTCACTCTGAGGCCTTAAAAAGTTTTTCTCCACTCCAGAAAGTGAATTAAATAACATTTGTAGGCCTTTATTGTTCAATCAAAAATGCCCGATTTTTGACGAAAGAGATAACCACCCCCCCTTACGACATGCTTCAGAAACTAAAAAAATGGTCCGTTTTCAAATGTTGCCTCTTTGAACTACAATTCACATTTGTACGTGGAAAAGCACTTTTAAAGATCAAATGAGATATTTAAAGTGATTTTCATGCTTCCATGTGTCTTAAACACCAGATTTGAGGAATTCGTAAAAGTGAATGAAAATGCCCAATTTACTCACTCTGAGGCCTTAAAAAGTGTTTCTCCTCCACGGAAAGTGAATTAAATAACATTTGTAGGCCTTTATTGTTCACGCGAAAACGCCTGATTTTTGATGAAAGAGATAACCACCCCCCTTACGACATGCTTCTGAAACTAAAAAAATGGTTAATTTTCAAATGTTGCGTCTTTGAACCACAATTAACAATGTACGTGGATAATTACTTTTAGAGATAAAATGAGATGTTTAAAGTGATTTTCAAGCTTCCAGGGGCCCTAAACACGAGATTTGAGAAATGGGTAAACGTGAATGAAAATGGCCAATTTACTCACTCTGCGGCCTTAAAAAGTGTTTCTCCTCCACGGAAAGTGAATAAAATAGCATTTGGATGCCTTTATTGTTCAATCAAAAACGCCCGTTTTTTGGTGAAAAAGATAACCACCCCCCCTTACGACATGCTTCAGAAACAAAAAAAATGGTCCATTTTCAAATGTTGCGTCTTTGAACTACAATTCACATTTGTACATGGATAATCACTTTTAGAGATAAAATTAGATGTTTAAAGTGATTTACAAGCTTCCAGGGGCCCTAAACACAAGATATGAGGAATGGGTAAATATGAATGAAAATGGCCAATTTATTCACTCTGAGGCCTTAAAAAGTTTTTCCCCACTCCAGAAAGTGAATTAAATAACATTTGTAGACCTTTATTGTTCAATCAAAAACGCCCGATTTTTGACGAAAGAGATAACCACCCCCCCTTACGACATGCTTCAGAAACAAAAAAAATGGTTCATTTTCAAATGTTGCATCTTTGAACGACAATCCACATTTGTACGTGGATAAACACTTTTAGAGATAAAATTAGATGTTTAAAGTGATTTTCAAGCTTCCAGGGGCCCCAAACACAAGATTTGAGAAATGGGTAAAAGTGAACGAAAATGGCCAATTTACTCACTCTGAGGCCTTAAAAAGTGTTTCTCCTCAACGGGAAGTGAATTAAATAACATTTGTAGTCCTTTATTGTTCAAGCGAAAACGCCCGATTATTGACGAAAGGGATAACCACCCCCCTTACGACATGCTTCAGAAACGAAAAAAATGGTCCGTTTTCAAATGTTGCGTCTTTGAATGACAATCCACATTTGTACGTGGATAATCACTTTTAGAGCTAAAATTAGATGTTTAAAGTGATTTTCAAGCTTCCAGGGGCCCTAAACACAAGATTTGAGAAATGGGTAAAAGTGAATGAAAATGGCCAATTTACTCACTCTGAGGCCTTAAAAAGTGTTTCTCCTCCACGGGAAGTGAATTAAATATCATTTGGAGGCCTTTATTGTTCAAGCGAAAATGCCTGATTTTTGATGAAAGAGATAACCACCCCCCCTTACGACATGCTTCTGAAACTAAAAAAATGGTTTATTTTCAAATGTTGCGTCTTTTGAACTACAATTAACATTGTACATGGATAATCACTTTTAGAGATAAAATGAGATGTTTAAAGTGATTTTCAAGCTTCCAGGGGCCCTAAACACGAGATTTGAAAAATGGGTAACCGTGAATGAAAATGGCCAATTTTTTCACTCTGCGGCCTTAAAAAGTGTTTCTCCTCCACGGAAAGTGAATAAAATACCATTTGGATGCCTTTATTGTTCAATCATAAACGCCCGTTTTTTGGTGAAAAAGATAACCACCCCCCCTTACGACATGCTTCAGAAACGAAAAAAATGGTCCATTTTCAAATGTTGCGTCTTTGAACTACAATTCACATTTGTACGTGGATGATCACTTTTAGAGATAAAATTAGATGTTTAAAGTGATTTACAAGCTTCCAGGGGCCCTAAATACAAGATATGAGGAATGGGTAAATATGAATGAAAATGGCCGATTTATTCACTCTGAGGCCTTAAAAAGTTTTTCTCCACTCCAGAAAGTGAATTAAATAACATTTGTAGACCTTTATTGTTCAATCAAAAACGCCCGATTTTTGACGAAAGAGATAACCACCCCCCCTTACGACATGCTTCAGAAACAAAAAAAATGGTTCTTTTTCAAAGGTTGCATCTTTGAACGACAATCCACATTTGTACGTGGAGAAACACTTTTAGAGATAAAATGAGATGTTTAAAGTGATTTTCAAGCTTCCAGGGGCCCTAAACACAAGATTTGAGAAATGGGAAAAAGTGAATGAAAATGGCCAATTTACTCACTCTGAGGCCTTAAAAAGTGTTTCTCCTCAACGGGAAGTGAATTAAATAACATTTGTAGGCCTTTATTGTTCAAGCGAAAACGCCCGATTATTGACGAGTGAGATAACCACCCCCCCTTACGACATGCTTCAGAAACGAAAAAAATGGTCCGTTTTCAAATGTTGCGTCTTTGAATGACAATCCACATTTGTACGTGGATAATCACTTTTAGAGCTAAAATTAGATGTTTAAAGTGATTTTCAAGCTTCCAGGGGCCCTAAACACAAGATTTGAGAAATGGGTAAAAGTGAATGAAAATGGCCAATTTACTCACTCTGAGGCCTTAATAAGTGTTTCTCCTCCACGGGAAGTGAATTAAATACAATTTGGAGGCCTTTATTGTTCAAGCGAAAACGCCCGATTATTGACGAAAGAGATAACCACCCCCCCTTACGACATGCTTCAGAAACGAAAAAAATGGTCCGTTTTCAAATGTTGCGTCTTTGAATGACAATCCACATTTGTACGTGGATAATCACTTTTAGAGCTAAAATTAGATGTTTAAAGTGATTTTCAAGCTTCCAGGGGCCCTAAACACAAGATTTGAGAAATGGGTAAAAGTGAATGAAAATGGCCAATTTACTCACTCTGAGGCCTTAATAAGTGTTTCTCCTCCACGGGAAGTGAATTAAATACCATTTGGAGGCCTTTATTGCTAAAGCGAAAACGCCTGATTTTTGATGAAAGAGATAACCACCCCCACTTACGACATGCTTCTGAAACTAAAAAAATGGTTCATTTTCAAATGTTGCGTCTTTTGAACTACAATTAACATTGTACGTGGATAATCACTTTTAGAGATAAAATGAGATGTTTAAAGTGATTTTCAAGCTTCCAGGGGCCCTAAACACGAGATTTGAGAAATGGGTAACCGTGAATGAAAATGGCCAATTTACTCACTCTGCGGCCTTAAAAAGTGTTTCTCCTCCACGGAAAGTGAATAAAATAACATTTGGATGCCTTTATTGTTCAATCGAAAAAGCCCGTTTTTTGGTGAAAAAGATAACCACCCCCCCTTACGACATGCTTCAGAAACGAAAAAAATGGTCCATTTTCAAATGTTGCGTCTTTGAACTACAATTCACATTTGTACGTGGATGATCACTTTTAGAGATAAAATTAGATGTTTAAAGTGATTTACAAGCTTCCAGGGGCCCTAAACACAAGATATGAGGAATGGGTAAATATGAATGAAAATGGCCAATTTATTCACTCTGAGGCCTTAAAAAGTTTTTCTCCACTCCAGAAAGTGAATTAAATAACATTTGTAGGCCTTTATTGTTCAATCAAAAACGCCCGATTTTTGACGAAAGAGATAACCACCCCCCCTTACGACATGCTTCAGAAACTAAAAAAATGGTCCGTTTTCAAATGTTGCCTCTTTGAACTACAATTCACATTTGTACGTGGAAAAACACTTTTAAAGATCAAATGAGATGTTTAAAGTGATTTTCATGCTTCCAGGGGCCTTAAACACAAGATTTGAGGAATGGGTGAAAGTGAATGAAAATGGCCAATTTACTCACTCTGAGGCCTTAAAAAGTGTTTCTCCTCCACGGGAAGTGAATTAAATACCATTTGGAGGCCTTTATTGTTCAAGCGAAAACGCCTGATTTTTGATGAAAGAGATAACCACCCCCCCTTACGACATGCTTCTGAAACTAAAAAAATGGTTCATTTTCAAATGTTGCGTCTTTTGAACTACAATTAACATTGTACGTGGATAATCACTTTTAGAGATAAAATGAGATGTTTAAAGTGATTTTCAAGCTTCCAGGGGCCCTAAACACGAGATTTGAAAAATGTGTAACCGTGAATGAAAATGGCCAATTTTTTCACTCTGCGGCCTTAAAAAGTGTTTCTCCTCCACGGAAAGTGAATAAAATAACATTTGGATGCCTTTATTGTTCAATCAAAAACGCCCGTTTTTTGGTGAAAAAGATAACCACCCCCCCTTACGACATGCTTCAGAAACGAAAAAAATGGTCCATTTTCAAATGTTGCGTCTTTGAACTACAATTCACATTTGTACGTGGATGATCACTTTTAGAGATAAAATTAGATGTTTAAAGTGATTTACAAGCTTCCAGGGGCCCTAAACACAAGATATGAGGAATGGGTAAATATGAATGAAAATGGCCAATTTATTCACTCCGAGGCCTTAAAAAGTTTTTTTCCACTCCAGAAAGTGAATTAAATAACATTTGTAGGCCTTTATTGTTCAATCAAAAACGCCCGATTTTTGACGAAAGAGATAACCACCCCCCCTTACGACATGCTTCAGAAACTAAAAAAATGGTCCGTTTTCAAATGTTGCCTCTTTGAACTACAATTCACATTTGTACGTGGAAAAGCACTTTTAAAGATCAAATGAGATGTTTAAAGTGATTTTCATGCTTCCAGGGGCCTTAAACACAAGATTTGAGGAATGGGTAAAAGTGAATGAAAATGGCCAATTTACTCACTCTGAGGCCTTAAACAGTGTTTCTCCTCCACGGGAAGTGAATTAAATAACATTTGTAGGCCTTTATTGTTCAAGCGAAAACGCCCGATTATTGACGAAAGAGATAACCACCCCCCCTTACGACATGCTTCAGAAACGAAAAAAATGGTCCGTTTTCAAATGTTGTGTCTTTGAATGACAATCCACATTTGTACGTGGGTAATCACTTTTAGAGATAAAGTGAGATGTTTAAAGTGATTTTCAAGCTTCCAGGGGCCCTAAACACGAGATTTGAGAAATGGGTAAACGAGAATGAAAATGGCCAATTTACTCACTCTGCGGCCTTAAAAAGTGTTTCTCCTCCACGGAAAGTGAATAAAATAACATTTGGATGCCTTTATTGTTCAATCAAAAACGCCCGTTTTTTGGTGAAAAAGATAACCACCCCCCCTTACGACATGCTTCAGAAACGAAAAAAATGTTCCATTTTCAAATGTTGCGTCTTTGAACTACTATTCACATTTGTACATGGACGATCACTTTTAGAGATAAAATTAGATGTTTAAAGTGATTTACAAGCTTCCAGGGGCCCTAAACACAAGATATGAGGAATGGGTAAATATGAATGAAAATGGCCAATTTATTCACTCTGAGGCCTTAAAAAGTTTTTCTCCACTCCAGAAAGTGAATTAAATAACATTTGTAGGCCTTTATTGTTCAATCAAAAACGCCCGATTTTTGACGAAAGAGATAACCACCCCCCCTTACGACATGCTTCAGAAACTAAAAAAATGGTCCGTTTTCAAATGTTGCCTCTTTGAACTACAATTCACATTTGTACGTGGAAAAGCACTTTTAAAGATCAAATGAGATGTTTAAAGTGATTTTCATGCTTCCAGGGGCCTTAAACACAAGATTTGAGGAATGGGTGAAAGTGAATGAAAATGGCCAATTTACTCACTCTGAGGCCTTAAAAAGTGTTTCTCCTCCACGGGAAGTGAATTAAATACCATTTGGAGGCCTTTATTGTTCAAGCGAAAACGCCTGATTTTTGATGAAAGAGATAACCACCCCCCCTTACGACATGCTTCTGAAACTAAAAAAATGGTTCATTTTCAAATGTTGCGTCTTTTGAACTACAATTAACATTGTACGTGGATAATCACTTTTAGAGATAAAATGAGATGTTTAAAGTGATTTTCAAGCTTCCAGGGGCCCTAAACACGAGATTTGAAAAATGGGTAACCGTGAATGAAAATGGCCAATTTTTTCACTCTGCGGCCTTAAAAAGTGTTTCTCCTCCACGGAAAGTGAATAAAATAACATTTGGATGCCTTTATTGTTCAATCAAAAACGCCCGTTTTTTGGTGAAAAAGATAACCACCCCCCCTTACGACATGCTTCAGAAACAAAAAAAATGGTCCATTTTCAAATGTTGCGTCTTTGAACTACAATTCACATTTGTACATGGATAATCACTTTTAGAGATAAAATTAGATGTTTAAAGTGATTTACAAGCTTCCAGGGGCCCTAAACACAAGATATGAGGAATGGGTAAATATGAATGAAAATGGCCAATTTATTCACTCTGAGGCCTTAAAAAGTTTTTCCCCACTCCAGAAAGTGAATTAAATAACATTTGTAGACCTTTATTGTTCAATCAAAAACGCCCGATTTTTGACGAAAGAGATAACCACCCCCCCTTACGACATGCTTCAGAAACAAAAAAAATGGTTCATTTTCAAATGTTGCATCTTTGAACGACAATCCACATTTGTACGTGGATAAACACTTTTAGAGATAAAATTAGATGTTTAAAGTGATTTTCAAGCTTCCAGGGGCCCCAAACACAAGATTTGAGAAATGGGTAAAAGTGAACGAAAATGGCCAATTTACTCACTCTGAGGCCTTAAAAAGTGTTTCTCCTCAACGGGAAGTGAATTAAATAACATTTGTAGTCCTTTATTGTTCAAGCGAAAACGCCCGATTATTGACGAAAGGGATAACCACCCCCCTTACGACATGCTTCAGAAACGAAAAAAATGGTCCGTTTTCAAATGTTGCGTCTTTGAATGACAATCCACATTTGTACGTGGATAATCACTTTTAGAGCTAAAATTAGATGTTTAAAGTGATTTTCAAGCTTCCAGGGGCCCTAAACACAAGATTTGAGAAATGGGTAAAAGTGAATGAAAATGGCCAATTTACTCACTCTGAGGCCTTAAAAAGTGTTTCTCCTCCACGGGAAGTGAATTAAATATCATTTGGAGGCCTTTATTGTTCAAGCGAAAATGCCTGATTTTTGATGAAAGAGATAACCACCCCCCCTTACGACATGCTTCTGAAACTAAAAAAATGGTTCATTTTCAAATGTTGCGTCTTTTGAACTACAATTAACATTGTACATGGATAATCACTTTTAGAGATAAAATGAGATGTTTAAAGTGATTTTCAAGCTTCCAGGGGCCCTAAACACGAGATTTGAAAAATGGGTAACCGTGAATGAAAATGGCCAATTTTTTCACTCTGCGGCCTTAAAAAGTGTTTCTCCTCCACGGAAAGTGAATAAAATACCATTTGGATGCCTTCATTGTTCAATCATAAACGCCCGTTTTTTGGTGAAAAAGATAACCACCCCCCCTTACGACATGCTTCAGAAACGAAAAAAATGGTCCATTTTCAAATGTTGCGTCTTTGAACTACAATTCACATTTGTACGTGGATGATCACTTTTAGAGATAAAAATAGATGTTTAAAGTGATTTACAAGCTTCCAGGGGCCCTAAATACAAGATATGAGGAATGGGTAAATATGAATGAAAATGGCCAATTTATTCACTCTGAGGCCTTAAAAAGTTTTTCTCCACTCCAGAAAGTGAATTAAATAACATTTGGATGCCTTTATTGTTCAATCAAAAACGCCCGTTTTTTGGTGAAAAAGATAACCACCCCCCCTTACGACATGCTTCAGAAACTAAAAAAATGGTCCGTTTTCAAATGTAGCCTCTTTGAACTACAATTCACATTTGTACGTGGAAAAGCACTTTTAAAGATCAAATGATATGTTTAAAGTGATTTTCATGCTTCCAGGGGCCTTAAACACAAGATTTGAGGAATGGGTAAAAGTGAATGAAAATGGCCAATTTACTCACTCTGAGGCCTTAAAAAGTGTTTCTCCTCCACGGGAAGTGAATTAAATACCATTATGAGGCCTTTATTGTTCAAGCGAAAACGCCTGATTTTTGATGAAAGAGATAACCACCCCCCCTTACGACATGCTTCTGAAACTAAAAAAATTGTTCATTTTCAAATGTTGCGTCTTTGAACTACAATTAACATTGTACGTGGATATTCACTTTTAGAGATAAAATTAGATGTTTAAAGTGATTTTCAAGCTTCCAGGGGCCCTAAACACGAGATTTGAGAAATGGGTAAACGTGAATGAAAATGGCCAATTTACTCACTCTGCGGCCTTAAAAAGTGTTTCTCCTCCACAGAAAGTAAATAAAATACCATTTGGATGCCTTTATTGTTCAATCAAAAACTCCCGTTTTTTGGTGAAAAAGATAACCACCCCCCCTTACGACATGCTTCAGAAACGAAAAAAATGATCCATTTTCAAATGTTGCGTCTTTGAACTACAATTCACATTTGTACGTGGATGATCACTTTTAGAGATAAAATTAGATGTTTAAAGTGATTTACAAGCTTCCAGGGGCCCTAAACACAAGATATGAGGAATGGGTAAATATGAATGAAACTGGCCAATTTATTCACTCTGAGGCCTTAAAAAGTTTTTCTCCACTCCAGAAAGTGAATTAAATAACATTTGTAGGCCTTTATTGTTCAATCAAAAATGCCCGATTTTTGACGAAAGAGATAACCACCCCCCCTTACGACATGCTTCAGAAACTAAAAAAATGGTCCGTTTTCAAATGTTGCCTCTTTGAACTACAATTCACATTTGTACGTGGAAAAGCACTTTTAAAGATCAAATGAGATATTTAAAGTGATTTTCATGCTTCCATGTGTCTTAAACACAAGATTTGAGGAATTCGTAAAAGTGAATGAAAATGCCCAATTTACTCACTCTGAGGCCTTAAAAAGTGTTTCTCCTCCACGGAAAGTGAATTAAATAACATTTGTAGGCCTTTATTGTTCACGCGAAAACGCCTGATTTTTGATGAAAGAGATAACCACCCCCCCTTACGACATGCTTCTGAAACTAAAAAAATGGTTAATTTTCAAATGTTGCGTCTTTGAACCACAATTAACAATGTACGTGGATAATCACTTTTAGAGATAAAATGAGATGTTTAAAGTGATTTTCAAGCTTCCAGGGGCCCTAAACACGAGATTTGAGAAATGGGTAAACGTGAATGAAAATGGCCAATTTACTCACTCTGCGGCCTTAAAAAGTGTTTCTCCTCCACGGAAAGTGAATAAAATAGCATTTGGATGCCTTTATTGTTCAATCAAAAACGCCCGTTTTTTGGTGAAAAAGATAACCACCCCCCCTTACGACATGCTTCAGAAACAAAAAAAATGGTCCATTTTCAAATGTTGCGTCTTTGAACTACAATTCACATTTGTACATGGATAATCACTTTTAGAGATAAAATTAGATGTTTAAAGTGATTTACAAGCTTCCAGGGGCCCTAAACACAAGATATGAGGAATGGGTAAATATGAATGAAAATGGCCAATTTATTCACTCTGAGGCCTTAAAAAGTTTTTCTCCACTCCAGAAAGTGAATTAAATAACATTTGTAGACCTTTATTGTTCAATCAAAAACGCCCGATTTTTGACGAAAGAGATAACCACCCCCCCTTACGACATGCTTCAGAAACAAAAAAAATGGTTCATTTTCAAATGTTGCATCTTTGAACGACAATCCACATTTGTATGTGGATAAACACTTTTAGAGATAAAATTAGATGTTTAAAGTGATTTTCAAGCTTCCAGGGGCCCTAAACACAAGATTTGAGAAATGGGTAAAAGTGAACGAAAATGGCCAATTTACTCACTCTGAGGCCTTAAAAAGTGTTTCTCCTCAACGGGAAGTGAATTAAATAACATTTGTAGTCCTTTATTGTTCAAGCGAAAACGCCCGATTATTGACGAAAGGGATAACCACCCCCCCTTACGACATGCTTCAGAAACGAAAAAAATGGTCCGTTTTCAAATGTTGCGTCTTTGAATGACAATCCACATTTGTACGTGGATAATCACTTTTAGAGCTAAAATTAGATGTGTAAAGTGATTTTCAAGCTTCCAGGGGCCCTAAACACAAGATTTGAGAAATGGGTAAAAGTGAATGAAAATGGCCAATTTACTCACTCTGAGGCCTTAAAAAGTGTTTCTCCTCCACGGGAAGTGAATTAAATACCATTTGGAGGCCTTTATTGTTCAAGCGAAAACGCCTGATTTTTGATGAAAGAGATAACCACCCCCCCTTACGACATGCTTCCGAAACTAAAAAAATGGTTCATTTTCAAATGTTGCGTCTTTGAACCACAATTAACATTGTACGTGGATAATCACTTTTAGAGATAAAATGAGATGTTTAAAGTGATTTTCAAGCTTCCAGGGGCCCTAAACACGAGATTTGAGAAATGGGTAAACGTGAATGAAAATGGCCAATTTACTCACTCTGCGGCCTTAAAAAGTGTTTCTCCTCCACGGAAAGTGAATAAAATAACATTTGGATGCCTTTATTGTTCAATCAAAAACGCCCGTTTTTTGGTGAAAAAGATAACCACCCCCCCTTACGACATGCTTCAGAAACGAAAAAAATGGTCCATTTTCAAATGTTGCGTCTTTGAACTACAATTCACATTTGTACGTGGATGATCACTTTTAGAGATAAAATTAGATGTTTAAAGTGATTTACAAGCTTCCAGGGGCCCTAAACACAAGATATGAGGAATGGGTAAATATGAATGAAAATGGCCAATTTATTCACTCCGAGGCCTTAAAAAGTTTTTTTCCACTCCAGAAAGTGAATTAAATAACATTTGTAGGCCTTTATTGTTCAATCAAAAACGCCCGATTTTTGATGAAAGAGATAACCACCCCCCCTTACGACATGCTTCTGTAACTAAAAAAATGGTTCATTTTCAAATGTTGCGTCTTTTGAACTACAATTAACATTGTACATGGATAATCACTTTTAGAGATAAAATGAGATGTTTAAAGTGATTTTCAAGCTTCCAGGGGCCCTAAACACGAGATTTGAAAAATGGGTAACCGTGAATGAAAATGGCCAATTTTTTCACTCTGCGGCCTTAAAAAGTGTTTCTCCTCCACGGAAAGTGAATAAAATACCATTTGGATGCCTTTATTGTTCAATCATAAACGCCCGTTTTTTGGTGAAAAAGATAACCACCCCCCCTTACGACATGCTTCAGAAACGAAAAAAATGGTCCATTTTCAAATGTTGCGTCTTTGAACTACAATTCACATTTGTACGTGGATGATCACTTTTAGAGATAAAATTAGATGTTTAAAGTGATTTACAAGCTTCCAGGGGCCCTAAATACAAGATATGAGGAATGGGTAAATATGAATGAAAATGGCCAATTTATTCACTCTGAGGCCTTAAAAAGTTTTTCTCCACTCCAGAAAGTGAATTAAATAACATTTGTAGACCTTTATTGTTCAATCAAAAACGCCCGATTTTTGACGAAAGAGATAACCACCCCCCCTTACGACATGCTTCAGAAACAAAAAAAATGGTTCTTTTTCAAATGTTGCATCTTTGAACGACAATCCACATTTGTACGTGGAGAAACACTTTTAGAGATAAAATGAGATGTTTAAAGTGATTTTCAAGCTTCCAGGGGCCCTAAACACAAGATTTGAGAAATGGGAAAAAGTGAATGAAAATGGCCAATTTACTCACTCTGAGGCCTTAAAAAGTGTTTCTCCTCAACGGGAAGTGAATTAAATAACATTTGTAGGCCTTTATTGTTCAAGCGAAAACGCCCGATTATTGACGAGTGAGATAACCACCCCCCCTTACGACATGCTTCAGAAACGAAAAAAGTGGTCCGTTTTCAAATGTTGCGTCTTTGAATGACAATCCACATTTGTACGTGGATAATCACTTTTAGAGCTAAAATTAGATGTTTAAAGTGATTTTCAAGCTTCCAGGGGCCCTAAACACAAGATTTGAGAAATGGGTAAAAGTGAATGAAAATGGCCAATTTACTCACTCTGAGGCCTTAATAAGTGTTTCTCCTCCACGGGAAGTGAATTAAATACCATTTGGAGGCCTTTATTGTTAAAGCGAAAACACCTGATTTTTGATGAAAGAGATAACCACCCCCACTTACGACATGCTTCTGAAACTAAAAAAATGGTTCATTTTCAAATGTTGCGTCTTTTGAACTACAATTAACATTGTACGTGGATAATCACTTTTAGAGATAAAATGAGATGTTTAAAGTGATTTTCAAGCTTCCAGGGGCCCTAAACACGAGATTTGAGAAATGGGTAACCGTGAATGAAAATGGCCAATTTACTCACTCTGCGGCCTTAAAAAGTGTTTCTCCTCCACGGAAAGTGAATAAAATAACATTTGGATGCCTTTATTGTTCAATCGAAAAAGCCCGTTTTTTGGTGAAAAAGATAACCACCCCCCCTTACGACATGCTTCAGAAACGAAAAAAATGGTCCATTTTCAAATGTTGCGTCTTTGAACTACAATTAACATTTGTACGTGGATGATCACTTTTAGAGATAAAATTAGATGTTTAAAGTGATTTACAAGCTTCCAGGGGCCCTAAACACAAGATATGAGGAATGGGTAAATATGAATGAAAATGGCCAATTTATTCACTCTGAGGCCTTAAAAAGTTTTTCTCCACTCCAGAAAGTGAATTAAATAACATTTGTAGGCCTTTATTGTTCAATCAAAAACGCCCGATTTTTGACGAAAGAGATAACCACCCCCCCTTACGACATGCTTCAGAAACTAAAAAAATGGTCCGTTTTCAAATGTTGCCTCTTTGAACTACAATTCACATTTGTACGTGGAAAAGCACTTTTAGAGATAAAATTAGATGTTTAAAGTGATTTTCAAGCTTCCAGGGGCCCTAAACACAAGATTTGAGAAATGGGTAAAAGTGAATGAAAATGGCCAATTTACTCACTCTGCGGCCTTAAAAAGTGTTTCTCCTCCACGGAAAGTGAATAAAATAGCATTTGGATGCCTTTATTGTTCAATCAAAAACGCCCGTTTTTTGGTGAAAAAGATAACCACCCCCCCTTACGACATGCTTCAGAAACTAAAAAAATGGTCCGTTTTCAAATGTAGCCTCTTTGAACTACAATTCACATTTGTACGTGGAAAAGCACTTTTAAAGATCAAATGAGATGTTTAAAGTGATTTTCATGCTTCCAGGGGCCTTAAACACAAGATTTGAGGAATGGGTAAAAGTGAATGAAAATGGCCAATTTACTCACTCTGAGGCCTTAAAAAGTGTTTCTCCTCCACGGGAAGTGAATTAAATACCATTATGAGGACTTTATTGTTCAAGCGAAAACGCCTGATTTTTGATGAAAGAGATAACCACCCCCCCTTACGACATGCTTCTGAAACTAAAAAAATTGTTCATTTTCAAATGTTGCGTCTTTGAACTACAATTAACATTGTACGTGGATATTCACTTTTAGAGATAAAATGAGATGTTTAAAGTGATTTTCAAGCTTCCAGGGGCCCTAAACACGAGATTTGAGAAATGGGTAAACGTGAATGAAAATGGCCAATTTACTCACTCTGCGGCCTTAAAAAGTGTTTCTCCTCCACAGAAAGTAAATAAAATACCATTTGGATGCCTTTATTGTTCAATCAAAAACTCCCGTTTTTTGGTGAAAAAGATAACCACCCCCCCTTACGACATGCTTCAGAAACGAAAAAAATGATCCATTTTCAAATGTTGCGTCTTTGAACTACAATTCACATTTGTACGTGGATGATCACTTTTAGAGATAAAATTAGATGTTTAAAGTGATTTACAAGCTTCCAGGGGCCCTAAACACAAGATATGAGGAATGGGTAAATATGAATGAAACTGGCCAATTTATTCACTCTGAGGCCTTAAAAAGTTTTTCTCCACTCCAGAAAGTGAATTAAATAACATTTGTAGGCCTTTATTGTTCAATCAAAAATGCCCGATTTTTGACGAAAGAGATAACCACCCCCCCTTACGACATGCTTCAGAAACTAAAAAAATGGTCCGTTTTCAAATGTTGCCTCTTTGAACTACAATTCACATTTGTACGTGGAAAAGCACTTTTAAAGATCAAATGAGATATTTAAAGTGATTTTCATGCTTCCATGTGTCTTAAACACAAGATTTGAGGAATTCGTAAAAGTGAATGAAAATGCCCAATTTACTCACTCTGAGGCCTTAAAAAGTGTTTCTCCTCCACGGAAAGTGAATTAAATAACATTTGTAGGCCTTTATTGTTCACACGAAAACGCCTGATTTTTGATGAAAGAGATAACCACCCCCCCTTACGACATGCTTCTGAAACTAAAAAAATGGTTAATTTTCAAATGTTGCGTCTTTGAACCACAATTAACAATGTACGTGGATAATCACTTTTAGAGATAAAATGAGATGTTTAAAGTGATTTTCAAGCTTCCAGGGGCCCTAAACACGAGATTTGAGAAATGGGTAAACGTGAATGAAAATGGCCAATTTACTCACTCTGCGGCCTTAAAAAGTGTTTCTCCTCCACGGAAAGTGAATAAAATAGCATTTGGATGCCTTTATTGTTCAATCAAAAACGCCCGTTTTTTGGTGAAAAAGATAACCACCCCCCCTTACGACATGCTTCAGAAACAAAAAAAATGGTCCATTTTCAAATGTTGCGTCTTTGAACTACAATTCACATTTGTACATGGATAATCACTTTTAGAGATAAAATTAGATGTTTAAAGTGATTTACAAGCTTCCAGGGGCCCTAAACACAAGATATGAGGAATGGGTAAATATGAATGAAAATGGCCAATTTATTCACTCTGAGGCCTTAAAAAGTTTTTCTCCACTCCAGAAAGTGAATTAAATAACATTTGTAGACCTTTATTGTTCAATCAAAAACGCCCGATTTTTGACGAAAGAGATAACCACCCCCCCTTACGACATGCTTCAGAAACAAAAAAAATGGTTCATTTTCAAATGTTGCATCTTTGAACGACAATCCACATTTGTATGTGGATAAACACTTTTAGAGATAAAATTAGATGTTTAAAGTGATTTTCAAGCTTCCAGGGGCCCTAAACACAAGATTTGAGAAATGGGTAAAAGTGAACGAAAATGGCCAATTTACTCACTCTGAGGCCTTAAAAAGTGTTTCTCCTCAACGGGAAGTGAATTAAATAACATTTGTAGTCCTTTATTGTTCAAGCGAAAACGCCCGATTATTGACGAAAGGGATAACCACCCCCCCTTACGACATGCTTCAGAAACGAAAAAAATGGTCCGTTTTCAAATGTTGCGTCTTTGAATGACAATCCACATTTGTACGTGGATAATCACTTTTAGAGCTAAAATTAGATGTGTAAAGTGATTTTCAAGCTTCCAGGGGCCCTAAACACAAGATTTGAGAAATGGGTAAAAGTGAATGAAAATGGCCAATTTACTCACTCTGAGGCCTTAAAAAGTGTTTCTCCTCCACGGGAAGTGAATTAAATACCATTTGGAGGCCTTTATTGTTCAAGCGAAAACGCCTGATTTTTGATGAAAGAGATAACCACCCCCCCTTACGACATGCTTCCGAAACTAAAAAAATGGTTCATTTTCAAATGTTGCGTCTTTGAACCACAATTAACATTGTACGTGGATAATCACTTTTAGAGATAAAATGAGATGTTTAAAGTGATTTTCAAGCTTCCAGGGGCCCTAAACACGAGATTTGAGAAATGGGTAAACGTGAATGAAAATGGCCAATTTACTCACTCTGCGGCCTTAAAAAGTGTTTCTCCTCCACGGAAAGTGAATAAAATAACATTTGGATGCCTTTATTGTTCAATCAAAAACGCCCGTTTTTTGGTGAAAAAGATAACCACCCCCCCTTACGACATGCTTCAGAAACGAAAAAAATGGTCCATTTTCAAATGTTGCGTCTTTGAACTACAATTCACATTTGTACGTGGATGATCACTTTTAGAGATAAAATTTGATGTTTAAAGTGATTTACAAGCTTCCAGGGGCCCTAAACACAAGATATGAGGAATGGGTAAATATGAATGAAAATGGCCAATTTATTCACTCCGAGGCCTTAAAAAGTTTTTTTCCACTCCAGAAAGTGAATTAAATAACATTTGTAGGCCTTTATTGTTCAATCAAAAACGCCCGATTTTTGATGAAAGAGATAACCACCCCCCCTTACGACATGCTTCTGTAACTAAAAAAATGGTTCATTTTCAAATGTTGCGTCTTTTGAACTACAATTAACATTGTACATGGATAATCACTTTTAGAGATAAAATGAGATGTTTAAAGTGATTTTCAAGCTTCCAGGGGCCCTAAACACGAGATTTGAAAAATGGGTAACCGTGAATGAAAATGGCCAATTTTTTCACTCTGCGGCCTTAAAAAGTGTTTCTCCTCCACGGAAAGTGAATAAAATACCATTTGGATGCCTTTATTGTTCAATCATAAACGCCCGTTTTTTGGTGAAAAAGATAACCACCCCCCCTTACGACATGCTTCAGAAACGAAAAAAATGGTCCATTTTCAAATGTTGCGTCTTTGAACTACAATTCACATTTGTACGTGGATGATCACTTTTAGAGATAAAATTAGATGTTTAAAGTGATTTACAAGCTTCCAGGGGCCCTAAATACAAGATATGAGGAATGGGTAAATATGAATGAAAATGGCCAATTTATTCACTCTGAGGCCTTAAAAAGTTTTTCTCCACTCCAGAAAGTGAATTAAATAACATTTGTAGACCTTTATTGTTCAATCAAAAACGCCCGATTTTTGACGAAAGAGATAACCACCCCCCCTTACGACATGCTTCAGAAACAAAAAAAATGGTTCTTTTTCAAATGTTGCATCTTTGAACGACAATCCACATTTGTACGTGGAGAAACACTTTTAGAGATAAAATGAGATGTTTAAAGTGATTTTCAAGCTTCCAGGGGCCCTAAACACAAGATTTGAGAAATGGGAAAAAGTGAATGAAAATGGCCAATTTACTCACTCTGAGGCCTTAAAAAGTGTTTCTCCTCAACGGGAAGTGAATTAAATAACATTTGTAGGCCTTTATTGTTCAAGCGAAAACGCCCGATTATTGACGAGTGAGATAACCACCCCCCCTTACGACATGCTTCAGAAACGAAAAAAGTGGTCCGTTTTCAAATGTTGCGTCTTTGAATGACAATCCACATTTGTACGTGGATAATCACTTTTAGAGCTAAAATTAGATGTTTAAAGTGATTTTCAAGCTTCCAGGGGCCCTAAACACAAGATTTGAGAAATGGGTAAAAGTGAATGAAAATGGCCAATTTACTCACTCTGAGGCCTTAATAAGTGTTTCTCCTCCACGGGAAGTGAATTAAATACCATTTGGAGGCCTTTATTGTTCAAGCGAAAACGCCCGATTATTGACGAAAGAGATAACCACCCCCCCTTACGACATGCTTCAGAAACGAAAAAAATGGTCCGTTTTCAAATGTTGCGTCTTTGAATGACAATCCACATTTGTACGTGGATAATCACTTTTAGAGCTAAAATTAGATGTTTAAAGTGATTTTCAAGCTTCCAGGGGCCCTAAACACAAGATTTGAGAAATGGGTAAAAGTGAATGAAAATGGCCAATTTACTCACTCTGAGGCCTTAATAAGTGTTTCTCCTCCACGGGAAGTGAATTAAATACCATTTGGAGGCCTTTATTGTTAAAGCGAAAACACCTGATTTTTGATGAAAGAGATAACCACCCCCACTTACGACATGCTTCTGAAACTAAAAAAATGGTTCATTTTCAAATGTTGCTTCTTTTGAACTACAATTAACATTGTACGTGGATAATCACTTTTAGAGATAAAATGAGATGTTTAAAGTGATTTTCAAGCTTCCAGGGGCCCTAAACACGAGATTTGAGAAATGGGTAACCGTGAATGAAAATGGCCAATTTACTCACTCTGCGGCCTTAAAAAGTGTTTCTCCTCCACGGAAAGTGAATAAAATAACATTTGGATGCCTTTATTGTTCAATCGAAAAAGCCCGTTTTTTGGTGAAAAAGATAACCACCCCCCCTTACGACATGCTTCAGAAACGAAAAAAATGGTCCATTTTCAAATGTTGCGTCTTTGAACTACAATTCACATTTGTACGTGGATGATCACTTTTAGAGATAAAATTAGATGTTTAAAGTGATTTACAAGCTTCCAGGGGCCCTAAACACAAGATATGAGGAATGGGTAAATATGAATGAAAATGGCCAATTTATTCACTCTGAGGCCTTAAAAAGTTTTTCTCCACTCCAGAAAGTGAATTAAATAACATTTGTAGGCCTTTATTGTTCAATCAAAAACGCCCGATTTTTGACGAAAGAGATAACCACCCCCCCTTACGACATGCTTCAGAAACTAAAAAAATGGTCCGTTTTCAAATGTTGCCTCTTTGAACTACAATTCACATTTGTACGTGGAAAAGCACTTTTAAAGATCAAATGAGATGTTTAAAGTGATTTTCATGCTTCCAGGGGCCTTAAACACAAGATTTGAGGAATGGGTGAAAGTGAATGAAAATGGCCAATTTACTCACTCTGAGGCCTTAAAAAGTGTTTCTCCTCCACGGGAAGTGAATTAAATACCATTTGGAGGCCTTTATTGTTCAAGCGAAAACGCCTGATTTTTGATGAAAGAGATAACCACCCCCCCTTACGACATGCTTCTGAAACTAAAAAAATGGTTAATTTTCAAATGTTGCGTCTTTGAACCACAATTAACAATGTACGTGGATAATCACTTTTAGAGATAAAATGAGATGTTTAAAGTGATTTTCAAGCTTCCAGGGGCCCTAAACACGAGATTTGAGAAATGGGTAAACGTGAATGAAAATGGCCAATTTACTCACTCTGCGGCCTTAAAAAGTGTTTCTCCTCCACGGAAAGTGAATAAAATAGCATTTGGATGCCTTTATTGTTCAATCAAAAACGCCCGTTTTTTGGTGAAAAAGATAACCACCCCCCCTTACGACATGCTTCAGAAACAAAAAAAATGGTCCATTTTCAAATGTTGCGTCTTTGAACTACAATTCACATTTGTACATGGATAATCACTTTTAGAGATAAAATTAGATGTTTAAAGTGATTTACAAGCTTCCAGGGGCCCTAAACACAAGATATGAGGAATGGGTAAATATGAATGAAAATGGCCAATTTATTCACTCTGAGGCCTTAAAAAGTTTTTCTCCACTCCAGAAAGTGAATTAAATAACATTTGTAGACCTTTATTGTTCAATCAAAAACGCCCGATTTTTGACGAAAGAGATAACCACCCCCCCTTACGACATGCTTCAGAAACAAAAAAAATGGTTCATTTTCAAATGTTGCATCTTTGAACGACAATCCACATTTGTACGTGGATAAATACTTTTAGAGATAAAATTAGATGTTTAAAGTGATTTTCAAGCTTCCAGGGGCCCTAAACACAAGATTTGAGAAATGGGTAAAAGTGAACGAAAATGGCCAATTTACTCACTCTGAGGCCTTAAAAAGTGTTTCTCCTCAACGGGAAGTGAATTAAATAACATTTGTAGTCCTTTATTGTTCAAGCGAAAACGCCCGATTATTGACGAAAGGGATAACCACCCCCCCTTACGACATGCTTCAGAAACGAAAAAAATGGTCCGTTTTCAAATGTTGCGTCTTTGAATGACAATCCACATTTGTACGTGGATAATCACTTTTAGAGCTAAAATTAGATGTGTAAAGTGATTTTCAAGCTTCCAGGGGCCCTAAACACAAGATTTGAGAAATGGGTAAAAGTGAATGAAAATGGCCAATTTACTCACTCTGAGGCCTTAAAAAGTGTTTCTCCTCCACGGGAAGTGAATTAAATACCATTTGGAGGCCTTTATTGTTCAAGCGAAAACGCCTGATTTTTGATGAAAGAGATAACCACCCCCCCTTACGACATGCTTCCGAAACTAAAAAAATGGTTCATTTTCAAATGTTGCGTCTTTGAACCACAATTAACATTGTACGTGGATAATCACTTTTAGAGATAAAATGAGATGTTTAAAGTGATTTTCAAGCTTCCAGGGGCCCTAAACACGAGATTTGAGAAATGGGTAAACGTGAATGAAAATGGCCAATTTACTCACTCTGCGGCCTTAAAAAGTGTTTCTCCTCCACGGAAAGTGAATAAAATAACATTTGGATGCCTTTATTGTTCAATCAAAAACGCCCGTTTTTTGGTGAAAAAGATAACCACCCCCCCTTACGACATGCTTCAGAAACGAAAAAAATGGTCCATTTTCAAATGTTGCGACTTTGAACTACAATTCACATTTGTACGTGGATGATCACTTTTAGAGATAAAATTAGATGTTTAAAGTGATTTACAAGTTTCCAGGGGCCCTAAACACAAGATATGAGGAATGGGTAAATATGAATGAAAATGGCCAATTTATTCACTCCGAGGCCTTAAAAAGTTTTTTTCCACTCCAGAAAGTGAATTAAATAACATTTGTAGGCCTTTATTGTTCAATCAAAAACGCCCGATTTTTGATGAAAGATAACCACCCCCCCTTACGACATGCTTCTGAAACTAAAAAAATGGTTCATTTTCAAATGTTGCGTCTTTTGAACTACAATTAACATTGTACATGGATAATCACTTTTAGAGATAAAATGAGATGTTTAAAGTGATTTTCAAGCTTCCAGGGGCCCTAAACACGAGATTTGAAAAATGGGTAACCGTGAATGAAAATGGCCAATTTTTTCACTCTGCGGCCTTAAAAAGTGTTTCTCCTCCACGGAAAGTGAATAAAATACCATTTGGATGCCTTTATTGTTCAATCATAAACGCCCGTTTTTTGGTGAAAAAGATAACCACCCCCCCTTACGACATGCTTCAGAAACGAAAAAAATGGTCCATTTTCAAATGTTGCGTCTTTGAACTACAATTCACATTTGTACGTGGATGATCACTTTTAGAGATAAAATTAGATGTTTAAAGTGATTTACAAGCTTCCAGGGGCCCTAAATACAAGATATGAGGAATGGGTAAATATGAATGAAAATGGCCAATTTATTCACTCTGAGGCCTTAAAAAGTTTTTCTCCACTCCAGAAAGTGAATTAAATAACATTTGTAGACCTTTATTGTTCAATCAAAAACGCCCGATTTTTGACGAAAGAGATAACCACCCCCCCCTTACGACATGCTTCAGAAACAAAAAAAATGGTTCTTTTTCAAATGTTGCATCTTTGAACGACAATCCACATTTGTACGTGGAGAAACACTTTTAGAGATAAAATGAGATGTTTAAAGTGATTTTCAAGCTTCCAGGGGCCCTAAACACAAGATTTGAGAAATGGGAAAAAGTGAATGAAAATGGCCAATTTACTCACTCTGAGGCCTTAAAAAGTGTTTCTCCTCAACGGGAAGTGAATTAAATAACATTTGTAGGCCTTTATTGTTCAAGCGAAAACGCCCGATTATTGACGAGTGAGATAACCACCCCCCCTTACGACATGCTTCAGAAACGAAAAAAGTGGTCCGTTTTCAAATGTTGCGTCTTTGAATGACAATCCACATTTGTACGTGGATAATCACTTTTAGAGCTAAAATTAGATGTTTAAAGTGATTTTCAAGCTTCCAGGGGCCCTAAACACAAGATTTGAGAAATGGGTAAAAGTGAATGAAAATGGCCAATTTACTCACTCTGAGGCCTTAATAAGTGTTTCTCCTCCACGGGAAGTGAATTAAATACCATTTGGAGGCCTTTATTGTTCAAGCGAAAACGCCCGATTATTGACGAAAGAGATAACCACCCCCCCTTACGACATGCTTCAGAAACGAAAAAAATGGTCCGTTTTCAAATGTTGCGTCTTTGAATGACAATCCACATTTGTACGTGGATAATCACTTTTAGAGCTAAAATTAGATGTTTAAAGTGATTTTCAAGCTTCCAGGGGCCCTAAACACAAGATTTGAGAAATGGGTAAAAGTGAATGAAAATGGCCAATTTACTCACTCTGAGGCCTTAATAAGTGTTTCTCCTCCACGGGAAGTGAATTAAATACCATTTGGAGGCCTTTATTGTTAAAGCGAAAACACCTGATTTTTGATGAAAGAGATAACCACCCCCACTTACGACATGCTTCTGAAACTAAAAAAATGGTTCATTTTCAAATGTTGCGTCTTTTGAACTACAATTAACATTGTACGTGGATAATCACTTTTAGAGATAAAATGAGATGTTTAAAGTGATTTTCAAGCTTCCAGGGGCCCTAAACACGAGATTTGAGAAATGGGTAACCGTGAATGAAAATGGCCAATTTACTCACTCTGCGGCCTTAAAAAGTGTTTCTCCTCCACGGAAAGTGAATAAAATAACATTTGGATGCCTTTATTGTTCAATCGAAAAAGCCCGTTTTTTGGTGAAAAAGATAACCACCCCCCCTTACGACATGCTTCAGAAACGAAAAAAATGGTCCATTTTCAAATGTTGCGTCTTTGAACTACAATTCACATTTGTACGTGGATGATCACTTTTAGAGATAAAATTAGATGTTTAAAGTGATTTACAAGCTTCCAGGGGCCCTAAACACAAGATATGAGGAATGGGTAAATATGAATGAAAATGGCCAATTTATTCACTCTGAGGCCTTAAAAAGTTTTTCTCCACTCCAGAAAGTGAATTAAATAACATTTGTAGGCCTTTATTGTTCAATCAAAAACGCCCGATTTTTGACGAAAGAGATAACCACCCCCCTTACGACATGCTTCAGAAACTAAAAAAATGGTCCGTTTTCAAATGTTGCCTCTTTGAACTACAATTCACATTTGTACGTGGAAAAGCACTTTTAAAGATCAAATGAGATGTTTAAAGTGATTTTCATGCTTCCAGGGGCCTTAAACACAAGATTTGAGGAATGGGTGAAAGTGAATGAAAATGCCCAATTTACTCACTCTGAGGCCTTAAAAAGTGTTTCTCCTCCACGGAAAGTGAATTAAATAACATTTGTAGGCCTTTATTGTTCACGCGAAAACGCCTGATTTTTGATGAAAGAGATAACCACCCCCCCTTACGACATGCTTCAGAAACAAAAAAAATGGTCCATTTTCAAATGTTGCGTCTTTGAACTACAATTCACATTTGTACATGGATAATCACTTTTAGAGATAAAATTAGATGTTTAAAGTGATTTACAAGCTTCCAGGGGCCCTAAACACAAGATATGAGGAATGGGTAAATATGAATGAAAATGGCCAATTTATTCACTCTGAGGCCTTAAAAAGTTTTTCTCCACTCCAGAAAGTGAATTAAATAACATTTGTAGACCTTTATTGTTCAATCAAAAACGCCCGATTTTTGACGAAAGAGATAACCACCCCCCCTTACGACATGCTTCAGAAACAAAAAAAATGGTTCATTTTCAAATGTTGCATCTTTGAACGACAATCCACATTTGTACGTGGATAAACACTTTTAGAGATAAAATTAGATGTTTAAAGTGATTTTCAAGCTTCCAGGGGCCCTAAACACAAGATTTGAGAAATGGGTAAAAGTGAACGAAAATGGCCAATTTACTCACTCTGAGGCCTTAAAAAGTGTTTCTCCTCCACGGGAAGTGAATTAAATACCATTTGGAGGCCTTTATTGTTCAAGCGAAAACGCCTGATTTTTGATGAAAGAGATAACCACCCCCCCTTACGACATGCTTCCGAAACTAAAAAAATGGTTCATTTTCAAATGTTGCGTCTTTGAACCACAATTAACATTGTACGTGGATAATCACTTTTAGAGATAAAATGAGATGTTTAAAGTGATTTTCAAGCTTCCAGGGGCCTTAAACACGAGATTTGAGAAATGGGTAAACGTGAATGAAAATGGCCAATTTACTCACTCTGCGGCCTTAAAAAGTGTTTCTCCTCCACGGAAAGTGAATAAAATAACATTTGGATGCCTTTATTGTTCAATCAAAAACGCCCGTTTTTTGGTGAAAAAGATAACCACCCCCCCTTACGACATGCTTCAGAAACGAAAAAAATGGTCCATTTTCAAATGTTGCGTCTTTGAACTACAATTCACATTTGTACGTGGATGATCACTTTTAGAGATAAAATTAGATGTTTAAAGTGATTTACAAGCTTCCAGGGGCCCTAAACACAAGATATGAGGAATGGGTAAATATGAATGAAAATGGCCAATTTATTCACTCCGAGGCCTTAAAAAGTTTTTTTCCACTCCAGAAAGTGAATTAAATAACATTTGTAGGCCTTTATTGTTCAATCAAAAACGCCCGATTTTTGATGAAAGAGATAACCACCCCCCCTTACGACATGCTTCTGAAACTAAAAAAATGGTTCATTTTCAAATGTTGCGTCTTTTGAACTACAATTAACATTGTACATGGATAATCACTTTTAGAGATAAAATGAGATGTTTAAAGTGATTTTCAAGCTTCCAGGGGCCCTAAACACGAGATTTGAAAAATGGGTAACCGTGAATGAAAATGGCCAATTTTTTCACTCTGCGGCCTTAAAAAGTGTTTCTCCTCCACGGAAAGTGAATAAAATACCATTTGGATGCCTTTATTGTTCAATCATAAACGCCCGTTTTTTGGTGAAAAAGATAACCACCCCCCCTTACGACATGCTTCAGAAACGAAAAAAATGGTCCATTTTCAAATGTTGCGTCTTTGAACTACAATTCACATTTGTACGTGGATGATCACTTTTAGAGATAAAATTAGATGTTTAAAGTGATTTACAAGCTTCCAGGGGCCCTAAATACAAGATATGAGGAATGGGTAAATATGAATGAAAATGGCCAATTTATTCACTCTGAGGCCTTAAAAAGTTTTTCTCCACTCCAGAAAGTGAATTAAATAACATTTGTAGACCTTTATTGTTCAATCAAAAACGCCCGATTTTTGACGAAAGAGATAACCACCCCCCCCTTACGACATGCTTCAGAAACAAAAAAAATGGTTCTTTTTCAAATGTTGCATCTTTGAACGACAATCCACATTTGTACGTGGAGAAACACTTTTAGAGATAAAATGAGATGTTTAAAGTGATTTTCAAGCTTCCAGGGGCCCTAAACACAAGATTTGAGAAATGGGAAAAAGTGAATGAAAATGGCCAATTTACTCACTCTGAGGCCTTAAAAAGTGTTTCTCCTCAACGGGAAGTGAATTAAATAACATTTGTAGGCCTTTATTGTTCAAGCGAAAACGCCCGATTATTGACGAGTGAGATAACCACCCCCCCTTACGACATGCTTCAGAAACGAAAAAAGTGGTCCGTTTTCAAATGTTGCGTCTTTGAATGACAATCCACATTTGTACGTGGATAATCACTTTTAGAGCTAAAATTAGATGTTTAAAGTGATTTTCAAGCTTCCAGGGGCCCTAAACACAAGATTTGAGAAATGGGTAAAAGTGAATGAAAATGGCCAATTTACTCACTCTGAGGCCTTAATAAGTGTTTCTCCTCCACGGGAAGTGAATTAAATACCATTTGGAGGCCTTTATTGTTCAAGCGAAAACGCCCGATTATTGACGAAAGAGATAACCACCCCCCCTTACGACATGCTTCAGAAACGAAAAAAATGGTCCGTTTTCAAATGTTGCGTCTTTGAATGACAATCCACATTTGTACGTGGATAATCACTTTTAGAGCTAAAATTAGATGTTTAAAGTGATTTTCAAGCTTCCAGGGGCCCTAAACACAAGATTTGAGAAATGGGTAAAAGTGAATGAAAATGGCCAATTTACTCACTCTGAGGCCTTAATAAGTGTTACTCCTCCACGGGAAGTGAATTAAATACCATTTGGAGGCCTTTATTGTTAAAGCGAAAACACCTGATTTTTGATGAAAGAGATAACCACCCCCACTTACGACATGCTTCTGAAACTAAAAAAATGGTTCATTTTCAAATGTTGCGTCTTTTGAACTACAATTAACATTGTACGTGGATAATCACTTTTAGAGATAAAATGAGATGTTTAAAGTGATTTTCAAGCTTCCAGGGGCCCTAAACACGAGATTTGAGAAATGGGTAACCGTGAATGAAAATGGCCAATTTACTCACTCTGCGGCCTTAAAAAGTGTTTCTCCTCCACGGAAAGTGAATAAAATAACATTTGGATGCCTTTATTGTTCAATCGAAAAAGCCCGTTTTTTGGTGAAAAAGATAACCACCCCCCCTTACGACATGCTTCAGAAACGAAAAAAATGGTCCATTTTCAAATGTTGCGTCTTTGAACTACAATTCACATTTGTACGTGGATGATCACTTTTAGAGATAAAATTAGATGTTTAAAGTGATTTACAAGCTTCCAGGGGCCCTAAACACAAGATATGAGGAATGGGTAAATATGAATGAAAATGGCCAATTTATTCACTCTGAGGCCTTAAAAAGTTTTTCTCCACTCCAGAAAGTGAATTAAATAACATTTGTAGGCCTTTATTGTTCAATCAAAAACGCCCGATTTTTGACGAAAGAGATAACCACCCCCCCTTACGACATGCTTCAGAAACTAAAAAAATGGTCCGTTTTCAAATGTTGCCTCTTTGAACTACAATTCACATTTGTACGTGGAAAAGCACTTTTAAAGATCAAATGAGATGTTTAAAGTGATTTTCATGCTTCCAGGGGCCTTAAACACAAGATTTGAGGAATGGGTGAAAGTGAATGAAAATGGCCCATTTACTCACTCTGCGGCCTTAAAAAGTGTTTCTCCTCCACGGAAAGTGAATAAAATAACATTTGGATGCCTTTATTGTTCAATCAAAAACGCCCGTTTTTTGGTGAAAAAGATAACCACCCCCCCTTACGACATGCTTCAGAAACGAAAAAAATGGTCCATTTTCAAATGTTGCGTCTTTGAACTACAATTCACATTTGTACGTGGATGATCACTTTTAGAGATAAAATTAGATGTTTAAAGTGATTTACAAGCTTCCAGGGGCCCTAAACACAAGATATGAGGAAAGGGTAAATATGATTGAAAATGGCCAATTTATTCACTCCGAGGCCTTAAAAAGTTTTTTTCCACTCCAGAAAGTGAATTAAATAACATTTGTAGGCCTTTATTGTTCAATCAAAAACGCCCGATTTTTGACGAAAGAGATAACCACCCCCCCTTACGACATGCTTCAGAAACTAAAACAATGGTCCGTTTTCAAATGTTGCCTCTTTGAACTACAATTCACATTTGTATGTGGAAAAGCACTTTTAAAGATCAAATGAGATGTTTAAAGTGATTTTCATGCTTCCAGGGGCCTTAAACACAAGATTTGAGGAATGGGTAAAAGTAAATGAAAATGGCCAATTTACTCACTCTGAGGCCTTAAACAGTGTTTCTCCTCCACGGGAAGTGAATTAAATAACATTTGTAGGCCTTTATTGTTCAAGCGAAAACGCCCGATTATTGACGAAAGAGATAACCACCCCCCCTTACGACATGCTTCAGAAACGAAAAAAATGGTCCGTTTTCAAATGTTGTGTCTTTGAATGACAATCCACATTTGTACGTGGGTAATCACTTTTAGAGATAAAGTGAGATGTTTAAAGTGATTTTCAAGCTTCCAGGGGCCCTAAACACGAGATTTGAGAAATGGGTAAACGAGAATGAAAATGGCCAATTTACTCACTCTGCGGCCTTAAAAAGTGTTTCTCCTCCACGGAAAGTGAATAAAATAACATTTGGATGCCTTTATTGTTCAATCAAAAACGCCCGTTTTTTGGTGAAAAAGATAACCACCCCCCCTTACGACATGCTTCAGAAACGAAAAAAATGTTCCATTTTCAAATGTTGCGTCTTTGAACTACTATTCACATTTGTACGTGGACGATCACTTTTAGAGATAAAATTAGATGTTTAAAGTGATTTACAAGCTTCCAGGGGCCCTAAACACAAGATATGAGGAATGGGTAAATATGAATGAAAATGGCCAATTTATTCACTCTGAGGCCTTAAAAAGTTTTTCTCCACTCCAGAAAGTGAATTAAATAACATTTGTAGGCCTTTATTGTTCAATCAAAAACGCCCGATTTTTGACGAAAGAGATAACCACCCCCCCTTACGACATGCTTCAGAAACTAAAAAAATGGTCCGTTTTCAAATGTTGCCTCTTTGAACTCCAATTCACATTTGTACGTGGAAAAGCACTTTTAAAGATCAAATGAGATGTTTAAAGTGATTTTCATGCTTCCAGGGGCCTTAAACACAAGATCTGAGGAATGGGTAAAAGTGAATGAAAATGGCCAATTTACTCACTCTGAGGCCTTAAAAAGTGTTTCTCCTCCACGGGAAGTGAATTAAATACCATTTGGAGGCCTTTATTGTTCAAGCGAAAACGCCTGATTTTTGATGAAAGAGATAACCACCCCCCCTTACGACATGCTTCCGAAACTAAAAAAATGGTTCATTTTCAAATGTTGCGTCTTTGAACCACAATTAACATTGTACGTGGATAATCACTTTTAGAGATAAAATGAGATGTTTAAAGTGATTTTCAAGCTTCCAGGGGCCCTAAACACGAGATTTGAGAAATGGGTAAACGTGAATGAAAATGGCCAATTTACTCACTCTGCGGCCTTAAAAAGTGTTTCTCCTCCACGGAAAGTGAATAAAATAAC
Organism: Triturus cristatus; assembly: GCF_964204655.1. Lineage (NCBI taxonomy): Eukaryota > Metazoa > Chordata > Amphibia > Caudata > Salamandridae > Triturus > Triturus cristatus. Next base: position 930,503,795 of record NC_140587.1, on the reverse strand, counting down.
ATTTGGATGCCTTTATTGTTCAATCAAAAACGCCCGTTTTTTGGTGAAAAAGATAACCACCCCCCCTTACGACATGCTTCAGAAACGAAAAAAATGGTCCATTTTCAAATGTTGCGTCTTTGAACTACAATTCACATTTGTACGTGGATGATCACTTTTAGAGATAAAATTAGATGTTTAAAGTGATTTACAAGCTTCCAGGGGCCCTAAACACAAGATATGAGGAATGGGTAAATATGAATGAAAATGGCCAATTTATTCACTCCGAGGCCTTAAAAAGTTTTTTTCCACTCCAGAAAGTGAATTAAATAACATTTGTAGGCCTTTATTGTTCAATCAAAAACGCCCGATTTTTGATGAAAGAGATAACCACCCCCCCTTACGACATGCTTCTGTAACTAAAAAAATGGTTCATTTTCAAATGTTGCGTCTTTTGAACTACAATTAACATTGTACATGGATAATCACTTTTAGAGATAAAATGAGATGTTTAAAGTGATTTTCAAGCTTCCAGGGGCCCTAAACACGAGATTTGAAAAATGGGTAACCGTGAATGAAAATGGCCAATTTTTTCACTCTGCGGCCTTAAAAAGTGTTTCTCCTCCACGGAAAGTGAATAAAATACCATTTGGATGCCTTTATTGTTCAATCATAAACGCCCGTTTTTTGGTGAAAAAGATAACCACCCCCCCTTACGACATGCTTCAGAAACGAAAAAAATGGTCCATTTTCAAATGTTGCGTCTTTGAACTACAATTCACATTTGTACGTGGATGATCACTTTTAGAGATAAAATTAGATGTTTAAAGTGATTTACAAGCTTCCAGGGGCCCTAAATACAAGATATGAGGAATGGGTAAATATGAATGAAAATGGCCAATTTATTCACTCTGAGGCCTTAAAAAGTTTTTCTCCACTCCAGAAAGTGAATTAAATAACATTTGTAGACCTTTATTGTTCAATCAAAAACGCCCGATTTTTGACGAAAGAGATAACCACCCCCCCTTACGACATGCTTCAGAAACAAAAAAAATGGTTCTTTTTCAAAGGTTGCATCTTTGAACGACAATCCACATTTGTACGTGGAGAAACACTTTTAGAGATAAAATGAGATGTTTAAAGTGATTTTCAAGCTTCCAGGGGCCCTAAACACAAGATTTGAGAAATGGGAAAAAGTGAATGAAAATGGCCAATTTACTCACTCTGAGGCCTTAAAAAGTGTTTCTCCTCAACGGGAAGTGAATTAAATAACATTTGTAGGCCTTTATTGTTCAAGCGAAAACGCCCGATTATTGACGAGTGAGATAACCACCCCCCCTTACGACATGCTTCAGAAACGAAAAAAGTGGTCCGTTTTCAAATGTTGCGTCTTTGAATGACAATCCACATTTGTACGTGGATAATCACTTTTAGAGCTAAAATTAGATGTTTAAAGTGATTTTCAAGCTTCCAGGGGCCCTAAACACAAGATTTGAGAAATGGGTAAAAGTGAATGAAAATGGCCAATTTACTCACTCTGAGGCCTTAATAAGTGTTTCTCCTCCACGGGAAGTGAATTAAATACCATTTGGAGGCCTTTATTGTTCAAGCGAAAACGCCCGATTATTGACGAAAGAGATAACCACCCCCCCTTACGACATGCTTCAGAAACGAAAAAAATGGTCCGTTTTCAAATGTTGCGTCTTTGAATGACAATCCACATTTGTACGTGGATAATCACTTTTAGAGCTAAAATTAGATGTTTAAAGTGATTTTCAAGCTTCCAGGGGCCCTAAACACAAGATTTGAGAAATGGGTAAAAGTGAATGAAAATGGCCAATTTACTCACTCTGAGGCCTTAATAAGTGTTTCTCCTCCACGGGAAGTGAATTAAATACCATTTGGAGGCCTTTATTGTTAAAGCGAAAACACCTGATTTTTGATGAAAGAGATAACCACCCCCACTTACGACATGCTTCTGAAACTAAAAAAATGGTTCATTTTCAAATGTTGCGTCTTTTGAACTACAATTAACATTGTACGTGGATAATCACTTTTAGAGATAAAATGAGATGTTTAAAGTGATTTTCAAGCTTCCAGGGGCCCTAAACACGAGATTTGAGAAATGGGTAACCGTGAATGAAAATGGCCAATTTACTCACTCTGCGGCCTTAAAAAGTGTTTCTCCTCCACGGAAAGTGAATAAAATAACATTTGGATGCCTTTATTGTTCAATCGAAAAAGCCCGTTTTTTGGTGAAAAAGATAACCACCCCCCCTTACGACATGCTTCAGAAACGAAAAAAATGGTCCATTTTCAAATGTTGCGTCTTTGAACTACAATTCACATTTGTACGTGGATGATCACTTTTAGAGATAAAATTAGATGTTTAAAGTGATTTACAAGCTTCCAGGGGCCCTAAACACAAGATATGAGGAATGGGTAAATATGAATGAAAATGGCCAATTTATTCACTCTGAGGCCTTAAAAAGTTTTTCTCCACTCCAGAAAGTGAATTAAATAACATTTGTAGGCCTTTATTGTTCAATCAAAAACGCCCGATTTTTGACGAAAGAGATAACCACCCCCCCTTACGACATGCTTCAGAAACTAAAAAAATGGTCCGTTTTCAAATGTTGCCTCTTTGAACTACAATTCACATTTGTACGTGGAAAAGCACTTTTAAAGATCAAATGAGATGTTTAAAGTGATTTTCATGCTTCCAGGGGCCTTAAACACAAGATTTGAGGAATGGGTGAAAGTGAATGAAAATGGCCAATTTACTCACTCTGAGGCCTTAAAAAGTGTTTCTCCTCCACGGGAAGTGAATTAAATACCATTTGGAGGCCTTTATTGTTCAAGCGAAAACGCCTGATTTTTGATGAAAGAGATAACCACCCCCCCTTACGACATGCTTCCGAAACTAAAAAAATGGTTCATTTTCAAATGTTGCGTCTTTGAACCACAATTAACATTGTACGTGGATAATCACTTTTAGAGATAAAATGAGATGTTTAAAGTGATTTTCAAGCTTCCAGGGGCCCTAAACACGAGATTTGAGAAATGGGTAAACGTGAATGAAAATGGCCAATTTACTCACTCTGCGGCCTTAAAAAGTGTTTCTCCTCCACGGAAAGTGAATAAAATAACATTTGGATGCCTTTATTGTTCAATCAAAAACGCCCGTTTTTTGGTGAAAAAGATAACCACCCCCCTTACGACATGCTTCAGAAACGGAATAAATGTTCCATTTTCAAATGTTGCGTCTTTGAACTACAATTCACATTTGTACGTGGATGATCACTTTTAGAGATAAAATTAGATGTTTAAAGTGATTTACAAGCTTCCAGGGGCCCTAAACACAAGATATGAGGAATGGGTAAATATGAATGAAACTGGCCAATTTATTCACTCTGAGGCCTTAAAAAGTTTTTCTCCACTCCAGAATGTGAATTAAATAACATTTGTAGGCCTTTATTGGTCAATCAAAAACGCCCGATTTTTGACGAAAGAGATAACCACCCCCCCTTACGACATGCTTCAGAAACTAAAAAAATGGTCCGTTTTCAAATGTTGCCTCTTTGAACTACAATTCACATTTGTACGTGGAAAAGCACTTTTAAAGATCAAATGAGATGTTTAAAGTGATTTTCATGCTTCCAGGGGCCTTAAACACAAGATTTGAGGAATGGGTAAAAGTGAATGAAAATGGCCAATTTACTCACTCTGAGGCCTTAAACAGTGTTTCTCCTCCACGGGAAGTGAATAACATTTGTAGGCCTTTATTGTTCAAGCGAAAACGCCCGATTATTGACGAAAGAGATAACCACCCCCCTTACGACATGCTTCAGAAACTAAAAAAATGGTCCGTTTTCAAATGTTGCGTCTTTGAATGACAATCCACATTTGTACGTGGGTAATCACTTTTAGAGATAAAGTGAGATGTTTAAAGTGATTTTCAAGCTTCCAGGGGCCCTAAACACGAGATTTGAGAAATGGGTAAACGAGAATAAAAATGGCCAATTTACTCACTCTGCGGCCTTAAAAAGTGTTTCTCCTCCACGGAAAGTGAATAAAATAACATTTGGATGCCTTTATTGTTCAATCAAAAACGCCAGTTTTTTGGTGAAAAAGATAACCACCCCCCCTTACGACATGCTTCAGAAACGAAAAAAATGTTCCATTTTCAAATGTTGCGTCTTTGAACTACTATTCACATTTGTACGTGGATGTTCAATTTTAGAGATAAAATCAGATGTTTAAAGTGATTTACAAGCTTCCAGGGGCCCTAAACACAAGATATGAGGAATGGGTAAATATGAATGAAAATGGCCAATTTATTCACTCTGAGGCCTTAAAAAGTTTTCTCCACTCCAGAAAGTGAATTAAATAACATTTGTAGGCCTTTATTGTTCAATCAAAAACGCCCGATTTTTGACGAAAGAGATAACCACCCCCCCTTACGACATGCTTCTGAATCTAAAAAAATGGTTCATTTTCAAATGTTGCGTCTTTTGAACTACAATTAACATTGTACGTGGATAATCACTTTTAGAGATAAAATTAGATGTTTAAAGTGATTTACAAGCTTCCAGGGGCCCTAAACACAAGATATGAGGAATGGGTAAATATGAATGAAAATGGCCAATTTATTCACTCTGAGGCCTTAAAAAGTTTTTCTCCACTCCAGAAAGTGAATTAAATAACATTTGTAGACCTTTATTGTTCAATCAAAAATGCCCGATTTTTGACGAAAGAGATAACCACCCCCCCTTACGACATGCTTCAGAAACAAAAAAAATGGTTCATTTTCAATTGTTGCATCTTTGAACGACAATCCACATTTGTACGTGGATAAACACTTTTAGAGATAAAATTAGATGTTTAAAGTGATTTTCAAGCTTCCAGGGGCCCTAAACACAAGATTGGAGAAATGGGTAAAAGTGAATGAAAATGGCCAATTTACTCACTCTGAGGCCTTAAAAAGTGTTTCTCCTCAACGGGAAGTGAATTAAATAACATTTGTAGGCCTTTATTGTTCAAGCAAAAACGCCCGATTATTGACGAAAGAGATAACCACCCCCCCTTACGACATGCTTCAGAAACTAAAAAAATGGTCCGTTTTCAAATGTTGCGTCTTTGAATGACAATCCACATTTGTACGTGGATAATCACTTTTAGAGCTAAAATTAGATGTTTAAAGTGATTTTCAAGCTTCCAGGGGCCCTAAACACAAGATTTCAGAAATGGGTAAAAGTGAATGAAAATGGCCAATTTACTCACTCTGAGGCCTTAAAAAGTGTTTCTCCTCCACGGGAATTGAATTAAATACCATTTGGAGGCCTTTATTGTTCAAGCGAAAACGCCTGATTTTTGATGAAAGAGATAACCACCCCCCCTTACGACATGCTTCTGAAACTAAAAAAATGGTTCATTTTCAAATGTTGCGTCTTTTGAACTACAATTAACATTGTACGTGGATAATCACTTTTAGAGATAAAATTAGATGTTTAAAGTGATTTACAAGCTTCCAGGGGCCCTAAACACAAGATATGAGGAATGGGTAAATATGAATGAAAATGGCCAATTTATTCACTCTGAGGCCTTAAAAAGTTTTTCTCCACTCCAGAAAGTGAATTAAATAACATTTGTAGACCTTTATTGTTCAATCAAAAATGCCCGATTTTTGACGAAAGAGATAACCACCCCCCCTTACGACATGCTTCAGAAACAAAAAAAATGGTTCATTTTCAATTGTTGCATCTTTGAACGACAATCCACATTTGTACGTGGATAAACACTTTTAGAGATAAAATTAGATGTTTAAAGTGATTTTCAAGCTTCCAGGGGCCCTAAACACAAGATTTGAGAAATGGGTAAAAGTGAATGAAAATGGCCAATTTACTCACTCTGAGGCCTTAAAAAGTGTTTCTCCTCAACGGGAAGTGAATTAAATAACATTTGTAGGCCTTTATTGTTCAAGCGAAAACGCCCGATTATTGACGAAAGAGATAACCACCCCCCCTTACGACATGCTTCAGAAACGAAAAAAATGGTCCGTTTTCAAATGTTGCGTCTTTGAATGACAATCCACATTTGTACGTGGATAATCACTTTTAGAGCTAAAATTAGATGTTTAAAGTGATTTTCAAGCTTCCAGGGGCCCTAAACACAAGATTTGAGAAATGGGTAAAAGTGAATGAAAATGGCCAATTTACTCACTCTGAGGCCTTAAAAAGTGTTTCTCCTCCACGGGAAGTGAATTAAATACCATTTGGAGGCCTTTATTGTTCAAGCGAAAACGCCTGATTTTTGATGAAAGAGATAACCACCCCCCCTTACGACATGCTTCTGAAACTAAAAAAATGGTTCATTTTCAAATGTTGCGTCTTTTGAACTACAATTAACATTGTACGTGGATAATCACTTTTAGAGATAAAATTAGATGTTTAAAGTGATTTACAAGCTTCCAGGGGCCCTAAACACAAGATATGAGGAATGGGTAAATATGAATGAAAATGGCCAATTTATTCACTCTGAGGCCTTAAAAAGTTTTTCTCCACTCCAGAAAGTGAATTAAATAACATTTGTAGACCTTTATTGTTCAATCAAAAATGACCGATTTTTGACGAAAGAGATAACCACCCCCCCTTACGACATGCTTCAGAAACAAAAAAAAATGGTTCATTTTCAATTGTTGCATCTTTAAACGACAATCCACATTTGTACGTGGATAAACACTTTTAGAGATAAAATTAGATGTTTAAAGTGATTTTCAAGCTTCCAGGGGCCCTAAACACAAGATTTGAGAAATGGGTAAAAGTGAATGAAAATGGCCAATTTACTCACTCTGAGGCCTTAAAAAGTGTTTCTCCTCAACGGGAAGTGAATTAAATAACATTTGTAGGCCTTTATTGTTCAAGCGAAAACGCCCGATTATTGACGAAAGAGATAACCACCCCCCCTTACGACATGCTTCAGAAACGAAAAAAATGGTCCGTTTTCAAATGTTGCGTCTTTGAATGACAATCCACATTTGTACATGGATAATCACTTTTAGAGCTAAAATTAGATGTTTAAAGTGATTTTCAAGCTTCCAGGGGCCCTAAACACAAGATTTGAGAAATGGGTAAAAGTGAATGAAAATGGCCAATTTACTCACTCTGAGGCCTTAAAAAATGTTTCTCCTCCACGGAAAGTGAATAAAATAACATTTGGATGCCTTTATTGTTCAATCAAAAACGCCCGTTTTTTGGTGAAAAAGATAACCACCCCCCTTACGACATGCTTCAGAAACGAAAAAAATGGTCCATTTTCAAATGTTGCGTCTTTGAACTACAATTCACATTTGTACGTGGATGATCACTTTTAGAGATAAAATTAGATGTTTAAAGTGATTTACAAGCTTCCAGGGGCCCTAAACACAAGATATGAGGAATTGGTAAATGTGAATGAAAATGGCCAATTTATTCACTCCGAGGCCTTAAAAAGTTTTTTTCCACTCCAGAAAGTGAATTAAATAACATTTGTAGGCCTGTATTGTTCAATCAAAAACGCCCGATTTTTGACGAAAGAGATAACCACCCCCCCTTACGACATGCTTCAGAAACTAAAAAAATGGTCCGTTTTCAAATGTTGCCTCTTTGAACTACAATTCACATTTGTACGTGGAAAAGCACTTTTAAAGATCAAATTAGATGTTTAAAGTGATTTTCATGCTTCCAGGGGCCTTAAACACAAGATTTGAGGAATGGGTAAAAGTGAATGAAAATGGCCAATTTACTCACTCTGAGGCCTTAAACAGTGTTTCTCCTCCACGGGAAGTGAATTAAATAACATTTGTAGGCCTTTATTGTTCAAGCGAAAACGCCCGATTATTGACGAAAGAGATAACCACCCCCCCTTACGACATGCTTCAGAAACGAAAAAAATAGTCCGTTTTCAAATGTTGCGTCTTTGAATGACAATCCACATTTGTACGTGGGTAATCACTTTTAGAGATAAAGTGAGATGTTTAAAGTGATTTTCAAGCTTCCAGGGGCCCTAAACACAAGATTTGAGAAATGGGTAAAAGTGAATGAAAATGGCCAATTTACTCACTCTGAGGCCTTAAAAAGTGTTTCTCCTCCACGGGAAGTGAATTAAATACCACTTGGAGGCCTTTATTGTTCAAGCGAAAACTTCTGATTTTTGATGAAAGAGATAACCACCCCCGCTTACGACATGCTTCTGAAACTAAAAAAATGGTTCATTTTCAAATGTTGCGTCTTTGAACTACAATTAACATTGTACGTGGATATTCACTTTTAGAGATCAAATGAGATGTTTAAAGCGATTTTCAAGCTTCCAGAGGCCCTAAACACGAGATTTGAGAAATGGGTAAACGTGAATGAAAATGGCCAATTTACTCACTCTGCGGCCTTAAAAAGTGTTTCTCCTCCACGGAAAGTGAATAAAATAGCATTTGGATGCCTTTATTGTTCAATCAAAAACGCCAGTTTTTTGGTGAAAAAGATAACCACCCCCCTTACGACATGCTTCAGAAACAAAAAAAATGGTTCATTTTCAAATGTTGCATCTTTGAACGACAATCCACATTTGTACGTGGATAAACACTTTTAGAGATAAAATTAGATGTTTAAAGTGATTTTCAAGCTTCCAGGGGCCCTAAACACAAGATTTGAGAAATGGGTAAAAGTGAATGAAAATGGCCAATTTACTCACTCTGAGGCCTTAAAAAGTGTTTCTCCTCAACGGGAAGTGAATTAAATAACATTTGTAGGCCTTTATTGTTCAAGCGAAAACGCCCGTTTTTTGGTGAAAAAGATAACCACCCCCCCTTACGACATGCTTCAGAAACGAAAAAAATGTTCCATTTTCAAATGTTGCGTCTTTGAACTACTATTCACATTTGTACGTGGATGTTCACTTTTAGAGATAAAATTAGATGTTTAAAGTGATTTACAAGCTTCCAGGGGCCCTAAACACAAGATATGAGGAATGGGTAAATATGAATGAAAATGGCCAATTTATTCACGCTGAGGCCTTAAAAAGTTTTTCTCCACTCCAGAAAGTGAATGAAATAACATTTGTAGACCTTTATTGTTCAATCAAAAACGCCCGATTTTTGACGAAAGAGATAACCACCCCCCCTTACGACATGCTTCAGAAACAAAAAATATGGTTCATTTTCAAATGTTGCATCTTTGAACGACAATCCACATTTGTACGTGGATAAACACTTTTAGAGATAAAATTAGATGTTTAAAGTGATTTTCAAGCTTCCAGGGGCCCTAAACACAAGATTTGAGAAATGGGTAAAAGTGAATTAAAATGGCCAATTTACTCACTCTGAGGCCTTAAAAAGTGTTTCTCCTCCACGGGAAGTGAATTAAATACCATTTGGAGGCCTTTATTGTTCAAGCGAAAACGCCTGATTTTTGATGAAAGAGATAACCACCCCCCTTACGACATGCTTCCGAAACTAAAAAAATGGTTCATTTTCAAATGTTGCGTCTTTTGAACTACAATTAACATTGTACGTGGATAATCACTTTTAGAGATAAAATGAGATGTTTAAAGTGATTTTCAAGCTTCCAGGGGCCCTAAACACGAGATTAGAGAAATGGGTAAACGTGAATGAAAATGGCCAATTTACTCACTCTGCGGCCTTAAAAAGTGTTTCTCCTCCACGGAAAGTGAATAAAATAACATTTGGATGCCTTTATTGTTCAATCAAAAACGCCCGTTTTTTGGTGAAAAAGATAACCACCCCCCTTACGACATGCTTCAGAAACGGAATAAATGTTCCATTTTCAAATGTTGCGTCTTTGAACTACAATTCACATTTGTACGTGGATGATCACTTTTAGAGATAAAATTAGATGTTTAAAGTGATTTACAAGCTTCCAGGGGCCCTAAACACAAGATATGAGGAATGGGTAAATATGAATGAAACTGGCCAATTTATTCACTCTGAGGCCTAAAAAGTTTTTCTCCACTCCAGAATGTGAATTAAATAACATTTGTAGGCCTTTATTGGTCAATCAAAAACGCCCGATTTTTGACGAAAGAGATAACCACCCCCCCTTACGACATGCTTCAGAAACTAAAAAAATGGTCCGTTTTCAAATGTTGCCTCTTTGAACTACAATTCACATTTGTACGTGGAAAAGCACTTTTAAAGATCAAATGAGATGTTTAAAGTGATTTTCATGCTTCCAGGGGCCTTAAACACAAGATTTGAGGAATGGGTAAAAGTGAATGAAAATGGCCAATTTACTCACTCTGAGGCCTTAAACAGTGTTTCTCCTCCACGGGAAGTGAATAACATTTGTAGGCCTTTATTGTTCAAGCGAAAACGCCCGATTATTGACGAAAGAGATAACCACCCCCCCTTACGACATGCTTCAGAAACTAAAAAAATGGTCCGTTTTCAAATGTTGCGTCTTTGAATGACAATCCACATTTGTACGTGGGTAATCACTTTTAGAGATAAAGTGAGATGTTTAAAGTGATTTTCAAGCTTCCAGGGGCCCTAAACACAAGATTTGAGAAATGGGTAAAAGTGAATGAAAATGGCCAATTTACTCACTCTGAGGCCTTAAAAAGTGTTTCTCCTCCACGGGAAGTGAATTAAATACCATTTGGAGGCCTTTATTGTTCAAGCGAAAACGCCTGATTTTTGATGAAAGAGATAACCACCCCCGCTTACGACATGCTTCTGAAACTAAAAAAATGGTTCATTTTCAAATGTTGCGTCTTTGAACTACAATTAACATTGTACGTGGATATTCACTTTTAGAGATAAAATGAGATGTTTAAAGTGATTTTCAAGCTTCCAGGGGCCCTAAACACGAGATTTGAGAAATGGGTAAACGAGAATAAAAATGGCCAATTTACTCACTCTGCGGCCTTAAAAAGTGTTTCTCCTCCACGGAAAGTGAATAAAATAACATTTGGATGCCTTTATTGTTCAATCAAAAACGCCAGTTTTTTGGTGAAAAAGATAACCACCCCCCCTTACGACATGCTTCAGAAACGAAAAAAATGTTCCATTTTCAAATGTTGCGTCTTTGAACTACTATTCACATTTGTACGTGGATGTTCAATTTTAGAGATAAAATCAGATGTTTAAAGTGATTTACAAGCTTCCAGGGGCCCTAAACACAAGATATGAGGAATGGGTAAATATGAATGAAAATGGCCAATTTATTCACTCTGAGGCCTTAAAAAGTTTTCTCCACTCCAGAAAGTGAATTAAATAACATTTGTAGGCCTTTATTGTTCAATCAAAAACGCCCGATTTTTGACGAAAGAGATAACCACCCCCCCTTACGACATGCTTCAGAAACTAAAAAAATGGTCCGTTTTCAAATGTTGCCTCTTTGAACTACAATTCACATTTGTACGTGGAAAAGCACTTTTAAAGATCAAATGAGATGTTTAAAGTGATTTTCATGCTTCCAGGGGCCTTAAACACAAGATTTGAGGAATGGGTAAAAGTGAATGAAAATGGCCAATTTACTCACTCTGGGGCCTTAAAAAGTGTTTCTCCTCCACGGGAAGTGAATTAAGTAACATTTGTAGGCCTTTATTGTTCAAGCGAAAACGCCTGATTTTTGATGAAAGAGATAACCACCCCCCCTTACGACATGCTTATGAAACTAAAAAAATGGTTCATTTTCAAATGTTGCGTCTTTGAACCACAATTAACATTGTACGTGGATAATCACTTTTAGAGATAAAATGAGATGTTTAAAGTGATTTTCAAGCTTCCAGGGGCCCTAAACACGAGATTTGAGAAATGGGTAAACGTGAATGAAAATGGCCAATTTACTCACTCTGCGGCCTTAAAAAGTGTTTCTCCTCCACGGAAAGTGAATAAAATAACATTTGGATGCCTTTATTGTTCAATCAAAAACGCCCGTTTTTTGGTGAAAAAGATAACCACCCCCCCTTTCGACATGCTTCAGAAACTAAAAAAATGGTCCATTTTCAAATGTTGCGTCTTTGAACTACAATTCACATTTGTACGTGGATGATCACTTTTAGAGATAAAATTAGATGTTTAAAGTGATTTACAAGCTTCCAGGGGCCCTAAACACAAGATATGAGGAATGGGTAAATATGAATGAAACTGGCCAATTTATTCACTCTGAGGCCTTAAAAAGTTTTTCTCCACTCCAGAAAGTGAATTAAATAACATTTGTAGGCCTTTATTGTTCAATCAAAAACGCCCGATTTTTAACGAAAGAGATAACCACCCCCCCTTACGACATGATTCAGAAACTAAAAAAATGGTCCGTTTTTAAATGTAGCCTCTTTGAACTACAATTCACATTTGTACGTGGAAAAGCACTTTTAAAGATCAAATGAGATGTTTAAAGTGATTTTCATGCTTCCAGGGGCCTTAAACACAAGATTTGAGGAATGGGTAAAAGTGAATGAAAATGGCCAATTTACTCACTCTGAGGCCTTAAACAGTGTTTCTCCTCCACGGGAAGTGACTAACATTTGTAGGCCTTTATTGTTCAAGCGAAAACGCCCGATTATTGACGAAAGAGATAACCACCCCCCCTTACGACATGCTTCAGAAACTAAAAAAATGGTCCGTTTTCAAATGTTGCGTCTTTGAATGACAATCCACATTTGTACGTGGGTAATCACTTTTAGAGCTAAAATTAGATGTTTAAAGTGATTTTCAAGCTTCCAGGGGCCCTAAACACAAGATTTGAGAAATGGGTAAAAGTGAATGAAAATGGCCAATTTACTCACTCTGAGGCCTTAAAAAGTGTTTCTCCTCCACGGAAAGTGAATAAAATAACATTTGGATGCCTTTATTGTTCAATCAAAAACGCCCGTTTTTTGGTGAAAAAGATAACCACCCCCCCTTACGACATGCTTCAGAAACGAAAAAAATGGTCCATTTTCAAATGTTGCGTCTTTGAACTACTATTCACATTTGTACGTGGATGTTCACTTTTAGAGATAAAATTAGATGTTTAAAGTGATTTACAAGCTTCCAGGGGCCCTAAACACAAGATATGAGGAATGGGTAAATATGAATGAAAATGGCCAATTTATTCACTCTGAGGCCTTAAAAAGTTTTTCTCCACTCCAGAAAGTGAATTAAATAACATTTGTAGACCTTTATTGTTCAATCAAAAACGCCCGATTTTTGACGAAAGAGATAACCACCCCCCCTTACGAAATGCTTCAGAAACAAAAAAAATGGTTCATTTTCAAATGTTGCATCTTTGAACGACAATCCACATTTGTACGTGGATAAACACTTTTAGAGATAAAATTAGATGTTTAAAGTGATTTTCAAGCTTCCAGGGGCCCTAAACACAAGATTTGAGAAATGGGTAAAAGTGAATGAAAATGGCCAATTTACTCACTCTGAGGCCTTAAAAAGTGTTTCTCCTCCACGGGAAGTGAATTAAATACCATTTGGAGGCCTTTATTGTTCAAGCAAAAACGCCTGATTTTTGATGAAAGAGATAACCACCCCCGCTTACGACATGCTTCTGAAACTAAAAAAATGGTTCATTTTCAAATGTTGCGTCTTTGAACTACAATTAACATTGTACGTGGATATTCACTTTTAGAGATAAAATGAGATGTTTAAAGTGATTTTCAAGCTTCCAGGGGCCCTAAACACGAGATTTGAGAAATGGGTAAACGAGAATAAAAATGGCCAATTTACTCACTCTGCGGCCTTAAAAAGTGTTTCTCCTCCACGGAAAGTGAATAAAATAACATTTGGATGCCTTTATTGTTCAATCAAAAACGCCAGTTTTTTGGTGAAAAAGATAACCACCCCCCCTTACGACATGCTTCAGAAACGAAAAAAATGTTCCATTTTCAAATGTTGCGTCTTTGAACTACTATTCACATTTGTACGTGGATGTTCACTTTTAGAGATAAAATTAGATGTTTAAAGTGATTTACAAGCTTCCAGGGGCCCTAAACACAAGATATGAGGAATGGGTAAATATGAATGAAAATGGCCAATTTATTCACTCTGAGGCCTTAAAAAGTTTTCTCCACTCCAGAAAGTGAATTAAATAACATTTGTAGGCCTTTATTGTTCAATCAAAAACGCCCGATTTTTGACGAAAGAGATAACCACCCCCCCTTACGACATGCTTCAGAAACTAAAAAAATGGTCCGTTTTCAAATGTTGCCTCTTTGAACTACAATTCACATTTGTACGTGGAAAAGCACTTTTAAAGATCAAATGAGATGTTTAAAGTGATTTTCATGCTTCCAGGGGCCTTAAACACAAGATTTGAGGAATGGGTAAAAGTGAATGAAAATGGCCAATTTACTCACTCTGAGGCCTTAAAAAGTGTTTCTCCTCCACGGGAAGTGAATTAAATAACATTTGTAGGCCTTTATTGTTCAAGCGAAAACGCCTGATTTTTGATGAAAGAGATAACCACCCCCCCTTACGACATGCTTATGAAACTAAAAAAATGGCTAATTTTCAAATGTTGCGTCTTTGAACCACAATTAACATTGTACGTGGATAATCACTTTTAGAGATAAAATGAGATGTTTAAAGTGATTTTCAAGCTTCCAGGGGCCCTAAACACGAGATTTGAGAAATGGGTAAACGTGAATGAAAATGGCCAATTTACTCACTCTGCGGCCTTAAAAAGTGTTTCTCCTCCACGGAAAGTGAATAAAATAACATTTGGATGCCTTTATTGTTCAATCAAAAACGCCCGTTTTTTGGTGAAAAAGATAACCACCCCCCTTACGACATGCTTCAGAAACAAAAAAAATGGTCCATTTTCAAATGTTGCGTCTTTGAACTACAATTCACATTTGTACGTGGATAATCACTTTTAGAGATAAAATTAGATGTTTAAAGTGATTTACAAGCTTCCAGGGGCCCTAAACACAAGATATGAGGAATGGGTAAATATGAATGAAAATGGCCAATTTATTCACTCTGAGGCCTTAAAAAGTTTTTCTCCACTCCAGAAAGTGAATTAAATAACATTTGTAGACCTTTATTGTTCAATCAAAAACGCCCGATTTTTGACGAAAGAGATAACCACCCCCCCTTACGACATGCTTCAGAAACAAAATAAATGGTTCATTTTCAAATGTTGCATCTTTGAACGACAATCCACATTTGTACGTGGATAAACACTTTTAGAGATAAAATTAGATGTTTAAAGTGATTTTCAAGCTTCCAGGGGCCCTAAACACAAGATTTGAGAAATGGGTAAAAGTGAATGAAAATGGCCAATTTACTCACTCTGAGGCCTTAAAAAGTGTTTCTCCTCAACGGGAAGTGAATTAAATAACATTTGTAGGCCTTTATTGTTCAAGCGAAAACGCCCGATTATTGACGAAAGAGATAACCACCCCCCCTTACGACATGCTTCAGAAACGAAAAAAATGGTCCATTTTCAAATGTTGCGTCTTTGAATGACAATCCACATTTGTACGTGGATAATCACTTTTAGAGCTAAAATTAGATGTTTAAAGTGATTTTCAAGCTTCCAGGGGCCCTAAACACAAGATTTGAGAAATGGGTAAAAGTGAATGAAAATGGCCAATTTACTCACTCTGAGGTCTTAAAAAGTGTTTCTCCTCCACGGGAAGTGAATTAAATACCATTTGGAGGCCTTTATTGTTCAAGCGAAAACGCCTGATTTTTGATGAAAGAGATAACCACCCCCCCTTACGACATGCTTCTGAAACTAAAAAAATGGTTCATTTTCAAATGTTGCGTCTTTTGAACTACAATTAACATTGTACGTGGATAATCACTTTTAGAGATAAAATGAGATGTTTAAAGTGATTTTCAAGCTTCCAGGGGCCCTAAACACGAGATTTGAGAAATGGGTAAACGTGAATGAAAATGGCCAATTTACTCACTCTGCGGCCTTAAAAAGTGTTTCTCCTCCACGGAAAGTGAATAAAATAACATTTGGATGCCTTTATTGTTCAATCAAAAACGCCCGTTTTTTGGTGAAAAAGATAACCACCCCCCCTTTCGACATGCTTCCGAAACTAAAAAAATGGTCCATTTTCAAATGTTGCGTCTTTGAACTACAATTCACATTTGTACGTGGATGATCACTTTTAGAGATAAAATTAGATGTTTAAAGTGATTTACAAGCTTCCAGGGGCCCTAAACACAAGATATGAGGAATGGGTAAATATGAATGAAACTGGCCAATTTATTCACTCTGAGGCCTTAAAAAGTTTTCTCCACTCCAGAAAGTGAATTAAATAACATTTGTAGGCCTTTATTGTTCAACCAAAAACGCCCGATTTTTGACGAAAGAGATAACCACCCCCCCTTACGACATGATTCAGAAACTAAAAAAATGGTCCGTTTTTAAATGTAGCCTCTTTGAACTACAATTCACATTTGTACGTGGAAAAGCACTTTTAAAGATCAAATGAGATGTTTAAAGTGATTTTCATGCTTCCAGGGGCCTTAAACACAAGATTTGAGGAATGGGTAAAAGTGAATGAAAATGGCCAATTTACTCACTCTGAGGCCTTAAAAAGTGTTTCTCCTCCACGGAAAGTGAATTAAATAACATTTGTAGGCCTTTATTGTTCAAGCGAGAACGCCCGATTATTGACGAAAGAGATAACCACCCCCCCTTACGACATGCTTCAGAAACGTAAAAAATGGCCCGTTTTCAAATGTTGCGTCTTTGAATGACAATCCACATTTGTACGTGGATAATCACTTTTAGAGCTAAAATTAGATGTTTAAAGTGATTTTCAAGCTTCCAGGGGCCCTAAACACGAGATTTGAAAAATGGGTAACCGTGAATGAAAATGGCCAATTTTTTCACTCTGCGGCCTTAAAAAGTGTTTCTCCTCCACGGAAAGTGAATAAAATAACATTTGGATGCCTTTATTGTTCAATCAAAAACGCCAGTTTTTTGGTGAAAAAGATAACCACCCCCCCTTACGACATGCTTCAGAAACGAAAAAAATGGTCCATTTTCAAATGTTGCGTCTTTGAACTACTATTCACATTTGTACGTGGATGTTCACTTTTAGAGATAAAATTAGATGTTTAAAGTGATTTACAAGCTTCCAGGGGCCCTAAACACAAGATATGAGGAATGGGTAAATATGAATGAAAATGGCCAATTTATTCACTCTGAGGCCTTAAAAAGTTTTCTCCACTCCAGAAAGTGAATTAAATAACATTTGTAGGCCTTTACTGTTCAATCAAAAACGCCCGATTTTTGACGAAAGAGATAACCACCCCCCCTTACGAAATGCTTCAGAAACTAAAAAAATGGTCCGTTTTCAAATGTTGCCTCTTTGAACTACAATTCACATTTGTACGTGGAAAAGCACTTTTAAAGATCAAATGAGATGTTTAAAGTGATTTTCATGCTTCCAGGGGCCTTAAACACAAGATTTGAGGAATGGGTAAAAGTGAATGAAAATGGCCAATTTACTCACTCTGAGGCCTTAAAAAGTGTTTCTCTTCCACGGGAAGTGAATTAAATAACATTTGTAGGCCTTTATTGTTCAAGCGAAAACACCTGATTTTTGATGAAAGAGATAACCACCCCCCCTTACGACATGCTTATGAAACTAAAAAAATGGTTCATTTTCAAATGTTGCGTCTTTGAACCACAATTAACATTGTACGTGGATAATCACTTTTAGAGATAAAATGAGATGTTTAAAGTGATTTTCAAGCTTCCAGGGGCCCTAAACACGAGATTTGAGAAATGGGTAAACGTGAATGAAAATGGCCAATTTACTCACTCTGCGGCCTTAAAAAGTGTTTCTCCTCCACGGAAAGTGAATAAAATAACATTTGGATGCCTTTATTGTTCAATCAAAAACGCCCGTTTTTTGGTGAAAAAGATAACCACCCCCCCTTACGACATGCTTCAGAAACAAAAAAAATGGTCCATTTTCAAATGTTGTGTCTTTGAACTACAATTCACATTTGTACGTGGATAATCACTTTTAGAGATAAAATTAGATGTTTAAAGTGATTTACAAGCTTCCAGGGGCCCTAAACACAAGATATGAGGAATGGGTAAATATGAATGAAAATGGCCAATTTATTCACTCTGAGGCCTTAAAAAGTTTTTCTCCACTCCAGAAAGTGAATTAAATAACATTTGTAGACCTTTATTGTTCAATCAAAAACGCCCGATTTTTGACGAAAGAGATAACCACCCCCCCTTACGACATGCTTCAGAAACAAAAAAAATGGTTCATTTTCAAATGTTGCATCTTTGAACGACAATCCACATTTGTACGTGGATAAACACTTTTAGAGATAAAATTAGATGTTTAAAGTGATTTTCAAGCTTCCAGGGGCCCTAAACACAAGATTTGAGAAATGGGTAAAAGTGAATGAAAATGGCCAATTTACTCACTCTGAGGCCTTAAAAAGTGTTTCTCCTCCACGGGAAGTGAATTAAATACCATTTGGAGGCCTTTATTGTTCAAGCGAAAACGCCTGATTTTTGATGAAAGAGATAACCACCCCCGCTTACGACATGCTTCTGAAACTAAAAAAAATGGTTCATTTTCAAATGTTGCGTCTTTGAACTACAATTAACATTGTACGTGGATATTCACTTTTAGAGATAAAATGAGATGTTTAAAGTGATTTTCAAGCTTCCAGGGGCCCTAAACACGAGATTTGAGAAATGGGTAAACGAGAATAAAAATGGCCAATTTACTCACTCTGCGGCCTTAAAAAGTGTTTCTCCTCCACGGAAAGTGAATAAAATAACATTTGGATGCCTTTATTGTTCAATCAAAAACGCCAGTTTTTTGGTTAAAAAGATAACCACCCCCCCTTACGACATGCTTCAGAAACGAAAAAAATGTTCCATTTTCAAATGTTGCGTCTTTGAACTACTATTCACATTTGTACGTGGATGTTCACTTTTAGAGATAAAATTAGATGTTTAAAGTGATTTACAAGCTTCCAGGGGCCCTAAACACAAGATATGAGGAATGGGTAAATATGAATGAAAATGGCCAATTTATTCACTCTGAGGCCTCAAAAAGTTTTCTCCACTCCAGAAAGTGAATTAAATAACATTTGTAGGCCTTTATTGTTCAATCAAAAACGCCCGATTTTTGACGAAAGAGATAACCACCCCCCCTTACGACATGCTTCAGAAACTAAAAAAATGGTCCGTTTTCAAATGTTGCCTCTTTGAACTACAATTCACATTTGTACGTGGAAAAGCACTTTTAGAGATCAAATGAGATGTTTAAAGTGATTTTCATGCTTCCAGGGGCCTTAAACACAAGATTTGAGGAATGGGTAAAAGTGAATGAAAATGGCCAATTTACTCACTCTGAGGCCTTAAAAAGTGTTTCTCCTCCACGGGAAGTGAATTAAATACCATTTGGAGGTCTTTATTGTTCAAGCGAAAACGCCTGATTTTTGATGAAAGAGATAACCACCCCCGCTTATGACATGCTTCTGAAACTAAAAAAATGGTTCATTTTCAAATGTTACGTCTTTGAACTACAATTAACATTGTACGTAGATATTCACTTTTAGAGATAAAATGAGATGTTTAAAGTGATTTTCAAGCTTCCAGGGGCCCTAAACACGAGATTTGAGAAATGGGTAAACGAGAATAAAAATGGCCAATTTACTCACTCTGCGGCCTTAAAAAGTGTTTCTCCTCCACGGAAAGTGAATAAAATAACATTTGGATGCCTTTATTGTTCAATCAAAAACGCCAGTTTTTTGGTGAAAAAGATAACCACCCCCCCTTACGACATGCTTCAGAAACGAAAAAAATGGTCCATTTTCAAATGTTGCGTCTTTGAACTACTATTCACATTTGTACGTGGATGTTCACTTTTAGAGATAAAATTAGATGTTTAAAGTGATTTACAAGCTTCCAGGGGCCCTAAACACAAGATATGAGGAATGGGTAAATATGAATGAAAATGGCCAATTTATTCACTCTGAGGCCTTAAAAAGTTTTCTCCACTCCAGAAAGTGAATTAAATAACATTTGTAGGCCTTTATTTTTCAATCAAAAACGCCCGATTTTTGACGAAAGAGATAACCACCCCCCCTTACGACATGCTTCAGAAACGAAAAAAATGGTCCATTTTCAAATGTTGCGTCTTTGAACTACTATTCACATTTGTACGTGGATGTTCACTTTTAGAGATAAAATTAGATGTTTAAAGTGATTTACAAGCTTCCAGGGGCCCTAAACACAAGATATGAGGAATGGGTAAATATGAATGAAAATGGCCAATTTATTCACTCTGAGGCCTTAAAAAGTTTTCTCCACTCCAGAAAGTGAATTAAATAACATTTGTAGGCCTTTACTGTTCAATCAAAAACGCCCGATTTTTGACGAAAGAGATAACCACCCCCCCTTACGACATGCTTCAGAAACTAAAAAAATGGTCCGTTTTCAAATGTTGCCTCTTTGAACTACAATTCACATTTGTACGTGGAAAAGCACTTTTAAAGATCAAATGAGATGTTTAAAGTGATTTTCATGCTTCCAGGGGCCTTAAACACAAGATTTGAGGAATGGGTAAAAGTGAATGAAAATGGCCAATTTACTCACTCTGAGGCCTTAAAAAGTGTTTCTCCTCCACGGGAAGTGAATTAAATAACATTTGTAGGCCTTTATTGTTCAAGCGAAAACACCTGATTTTTGATGAAAGAGATAACCACCCCCCCTTACGACATGCTTATGAAACTAAAAAAATGGTTCATTTTCAAATGTTGCGTCTTTGAACCACAATTAACATTGTACGTGGATAATCACTTTTAGAGATAAAATGAGATGTTTAAAGTGATTTTCAAGCTTCCAGGGGCCCTAAACACGAGATTTGAGAAATGGGTAAACGTGAATGAAAATGGCCAATTTACTCACTCTGCGGCCTTAAAAAGTGTTTCTCCTCCACGGAAAGTGAATAAAATAACATTTGGATGCCTTTATTGTTCAATCAAAAACGCCCGTTTTTTGGTGAAAAAGATAACCACCCCCCCTTACGACATGCTTCAGAAACAAAAAAAATGGTCCATTTTCAAATGTTGTGTCTTTGAACTACAATTCACATTTGTACGTGGATAATCACTTTTAGAGATAAAATTAGATGTTTAAAGTGATTTACAAGCTTCCAGGGGCCCTAAACACAAGATATGAGGAATGGGTAAATATGAATGAAAATGGCCAATTTATTCACTCTGAGGCCTTAAAAAGTTTTTCTCCACTCCAGAAAGTGAATTAAATAACATTTGTAGACCTTTATTGTTCAATCAAAAACGCCCGATTTTTGACGAAAGAGATAACCACCCCCCCTTACGACATGCTTCAGAAACAAAAAAAATGGTTCATTTTCAAATGTTGCATCTTTGAACGACAATCCACATTTGTACGTGGATAAACACTTTTAGAGATAAAATTAGATGTTTAAAGTGATTTTCAAGCTTCCAGGGGCCCTAAACACAAGATTTGAGAAATGGGTAAAAGTGAATGAAAATGGCCAATTTACTCACTCTGAGGCCTTAAAAAGTGTTTCTCCTCCACGGGAAGTGAATTAAATACCATTTGGAGGCCTTTATTGTTCAAGCGAAAACGCCTGATTTTTGATGAAAGAGATAACCACCCCCGCTTACGACATGCTTCTGAAACTAAAAAAATGGTTCATTTTCAAATGTTGCGTCTTTGAACTACAATTAACATTGTACGTGGATATTCACTTTTAGAGATAAAATGAGATGTTTAAAGTGATTTTCAAGCTTCCAGGGGCCCTAAACACGAGATTTGAGAAATGGGTAAACGAGAATAAAAATGGCCAATTTACTCACTCTGCGGCCTTAAAAAGTGTTTCTCCTCCACGGAAAGTGAATAAAATAACATTTGGATGCCTTTATTGTTCAATCAAAAACGCCAGTTTTTTGGTGAAAAAGATAACCACCCCCCCTTACGACATGCTTCAGAAACGAAAAAAATGTTCCATTTTCAAATGTTGCGTCTTTGAACTACTATTCACATTTGTACGTGGATGTTCAATTTTAGAGATAAAATCAGATGTTTAAAGTGATTTACAAGCTTCCAGGGGCCCTAAACACAAGATATGAGGAATGGGTAAATATGAATGAAAATGGCCAATTTATTCACTCTGAGGCCTTAAAAAGTTTTCTCCACTCCAGAAAGTGAATTAAATAACATTTGTAGGCCTTTATTGTTCAATCAAAAACGCCCGATTTTTGACGAAAGAGATAACCACCCCCCCTTACGACATGCTTCAGAAACTAAAAAAATGGTCCGTTTTCAAATGTTGCCTCTTTGAACTACAATTCACATTTGTACATGGAAAAGCACTTTTAAAGATCAAATGAGATGTTTAAAGTGATTTTCATGCTTCCAGGGGCCTTAAACACAAGATTTGAGGAATGGGTAAAAGTGAATGAAAATGGCCAATTTACTCACTCTGGGGCCTTAAAAAGTGTTTCTCCTCCACGGGAAGTGAATTAAATAACATTTGTAGGCCTTTATTGTTCAAGCGAAAACGCCTGATTTTTGATGAAAGAGATAACCACCCCCCCTTACGACATGCTTATGAAACTAAAAAAATGGTTCATTTTCAAATGTTGCGTCTTTGAACCACAATTAACATTGTACGTGGATAATCACTTTTAGAGATAAAATGAGATGTGTAAAGTGATTTTCAAGCTTCCAGGGGCCCTAAACACGAGATTTGAGAAATGGGTAAACGTGAATGAAAATGGCCAATTTACTCACTCTGCGGCCTTAAAAAGTGTTTCTCCTCCACGGAAAGTGAATAAAATAACATTTGGATGCCTTTATTGTTCAATCAAAAACGCCCGTTTTTTGGTGAAAAAGATAACCACCCCCCCTTTCGACATGCTTCAGAAACTAAAAAAATGGTCCATTTTCAAATGTTGCGTCTTTGAACTACAATTCACATTTGTACGTGGATGATCACTTTTAGAGATAAAATTAGATGTTTAAAGTGATTTACAAGCTTCCAGGGGCCCTAAACACAAGATATGAGGAATGGGTAAATATGAATGAAACTGGCCAATTTATTCACTCTGAGGCCTTAAAAAGTTTTTCTCCACTCCAGAAAGTGAATTAAATAACATTTGTAGGCCTTTATTGTTCAATCAAAAACGCCCGATTTTTGACGAAAGAGATAACCACCCCCCCTTACGACATGATTCAGAAACTAAAAAAATGGTCCGTTTTTAAATGTAGCCTCTTTGAACTACAATTCACATTTGTACGTGGAAAAGCACTTTTAAAGATCAAATGAGATGTTTAAAGTGATTTTCATGCTTCCAGGGGCCTTAAACACAAGATTTGAGGAATGGGTAAAAGTGAATGAAAATGGCCAATTTACTCACTCTGAGGCCTTAAAAAGTGTTTCTCCTCCACGGAAAGTGAATTAAATAACATTTGTAGGCCTTTATTGTTCAAGCGAGAACGCCCGATTATTGACGAAAGAGATAACCACCCCCCCTTACGACATGCTTCAGAAACGTAAAAAATGGCCCGTTTTCGAATGTTGCGTCTTTGAATGACAATCCACATTTGTACGTGGATAATCACTTTTAGAGCTAAAATTAGATGTTTAAAGTGATTTTCAAGCTTCCAGGGGCCCTAAACACAAGATTTGAGAAATGGGTAAAAGTGAATGAAAATGGCCAATTTACTCACTCTGAGGCCTTAAAAAGTGTTTCTCCTCCACGGAAAGTGAATAAAATAACATTTGAATGCCTTTATTGTTCAATCAAAAACGCCCGTTTTTTGGTGAAAAAGATAACCACCCCCCCTTACGACATGCTTCAGAAACGAAAAAAATGGTCCATTTTCAAATGTTGCGTCTTTGAACTACTATTCACATTTGTACGTGGATGTTCACTTTTAGAGATAAAATTAGATGTTTAAAGTGATTTACAAGCTTCCAGGGGCCCTAAACACAAGATATGAGGAATGGGTAAATATGAATGAAAATGGCCAATTCATTCACTCTGAGGCCTTAAAAAGTTTTCTCCACTCCAGAAAGTGAATTAAATAACATTTGTAGGCCTTTATTGTTCAATCAAAAACGCCCGATTTTTGACGAAAGAGATAACCACCCCCCCTTACGACATGCTTCAGAAACTAAAAAAATGGTCCGTTTTCAAATGTTGCCTCTTTGAACTACAATTCACATTTGTACGTGGAAAAGCACTTTTAAAGATCAAATGAGATGTTTAAAGTGATTTTCATGCTTCCAGGGGCCTTAAACACAAGATTTGAGGAATGGGTAAAAGTGAATGAAAATGGCCAATTTACTCACTCTGAGGCCTTAAAAAGTGTTTCTCCTCCACGGGAAGTGAATTAAATAACATTTGTAGGCCTTTATTGTTCAAGCGAAAACACCTGATTTTTGATGAAAGAGATAACCACCCCCCCTTACGACATGCTTATGAAACTAAAAAAATGGTTCATTTTCAAATGTTGCGTCTTTGAACCACAATTAACATTGTACGTGGATAATCACTTTTAGAGATAAAATGAGATGTTTAAAGTGATTTTCAAGCTTCCAGGGGCCCTAAACACGAGATTTGAGAAATGGGTAAACGTGAATGAAAATGGCCAATTTACTAACTCTGCGGCCTTAAAAAGTGTTTCTCCTCCACGGAAAGTGAATAAAATAACATTTGGATGCCTTTATTGTTCAATCAAAAACGCCCGTTTTTTGGTGAAAAAGATAACCACCCCCCCTTACGACATGCTTCAGAAACAAAAAAAATGGTCCATTTTCAAATGTTGTGTCTTTGAACTACAATTCACATTTGTACGTGGATAATCACTTTTAGAGATAAAATTAGATGTTTAAAGTGATTTACAAGCTTCCAGGGGCCCTAAACACAAGATATGAGGAATGGGTAAATATGAATGAAAATGGCCAATTTATTCACTCTGAGGCCTTAAAAAGTTTTTCTCCACTCCAGAAAGTGAATTAAATAACATTTGTAGACCTTTATTGTTCAATCAAAAACGCCCGATTTTTGACGAAAGAGATAACCACCCCCCCTTACGACATGCTTCAGAAACAAAAAAAATGGTTCATTTTCAAATGTTGCATCTTTGAACGACAATCCACATTTGTACGTGGATAAACACTTTTAGAGATAAAATTAGATGTTTAAAGTGATTTTCAAGCTTCCAGGGGCCCTAAACACAAGATTTGAGAAATGGGTAAAAGTGAATGAAAATGGCCAATTTACTCACTCTGAGGCCTTAAAAAGTGTTTCTCCTCCACGGGAAGTGAATTAAATACCATTTGGAGGCCTTTATTGTTCAAGCAAAAACGCCTGATTTTTGATGAAAGAGATAACCACCCCCGCTTACGACATGCTTCTGAAACTAAAAAAATGGTTCATTTTCAAATGTTGCGTCTTTGAACTACAATTAACATTGTACGTGGATATTCACTTTTAGAGATAAAATGAGATGTTTAAAGTGATTTTCAAGCTTCCAGGGGCCCTAAACACGAGATTTGAGAAATGGGTAAACGAGAATAAAAATGGCCAATTTACTCACTCTGCGGCCTTAAAAAGTGTTTCTCCTCCACGGAAAGTGAATAAAATAACATTTGGATGCCTTTATTGTTCAATCAAAAACGCCAGTTTTTTGGTGAAAAAGATAACCACCCCCCCTTACGACATGCTTCAGAAACGAAAAAAATGTTCCATTTTCAAATGTTGCGTCTTTGAACTACTATTCACATTTGTACGTGGATGTTCACTTTTAGAGATAAAATTAGATGTTTAAAGTGATTTACAAGCTTCCAGGGGCCCTAAACACAAGATATGAGGAATGGGTAAATATGAATTAAAATGGCCAATTTATTCACTCTGAGGCCTTAAAAAGTTTTCTCCACTCCAGAAAGTGAATTAAATAACATTTGTAGGCCTTTATTGTTCAATCAAAAACGCCCGATTTTTGACGAAAGAGATAACCACCCCCCCTTACGACATGCTTCAGAAACTAAAAAAATGGTCCGTTTTCAAATGTTGCCTCTTTGAACTACAATTCACATTTGTACGTGGAAAAGCACTTTTAAAGATCAAATGAGATGTTTAAAGTGATTTTCATGCTTCCAGGGGCCTTAAACACAAGATTTGAGGAATGGGTAAAAGTGAATGAAAATGGCCAATTTACTCACTCTGAGGCCTTAAAAAGTGTTTCTCCTCCACGGGAAGTGAATTAAATAACATTTGTAGGCCTTTATTGTTCAAGCGAAAACGCCTGATTTTTGATGAAAGAGATAACCACCCCCCCTTACGACATGCTTATGAAACTAAAAAAATGGCTAATTTTCAAATGTTGCGTCTTTGAACCACAATTAACATTGTACGTGGATAATCACTTTTAGAGATAAAATGAGATGTTTAAAGTGATTTTCAAGCTTCCAGGGGCCCTAAACACGAGATTTGAGAAATGGGTAAACGTGAATGAAAATGGCCAATTTACTCACTCTGCGGCCTTAAAAAGTGTTTCTCCTCCACGGAAAGTGAATAAAATAACATTTGGATGCCTTTATTGTTCAATCAAAAACGCCCGTTTTTTGGTGAAAAAGATAACCACCCCCCTTACGACATGCTTCAGAAACAAAAAAAATGGTCCATTTTCAAATGTTGCGTCTTTGAACTACAATTCACATTTGTACGTGGATAATCACT
Organism: Triturus cristatus; assembly: GCF_964204655.1. Taxonomy (NCBI): domain Eukaryota; kingdom Metazoa; phylum Chordata; class Amphibia; order Caudata; family Salamandridae; genus Triturus; species Triturus cristatus. Next base: position 930,477,082 of record NC_140587.1, on the reverse strand, counting down.
TTTAGAGATAAAATTAGATGTTTAAAGTGATTTACAAGCTTCCAGGGGCCCTAAACACAAGATATGAGGAATGGGTAAATATGAATGAAAATGGCCAATTTATTCACTCTGAGGCCTTAAAAAGTTTTTCTCCACTCCAGAAAGTGAATTAAATAACATTTGTAGACCTTTATTGTTCAATCAAAAACGCCCGATTTTTGACGAAAGAGATAACCACCCCCCCTTACGACATGCTTCAGAAACAAAATAAATGGTTCATTTTCAAATGTTGCATCTTTGAACGACAATCCACATTTGTACGTGGATAAACACTTTTAGAGATAAAATTAGATGTTTAAAGTGATTTTCAAGCTTCCAGGGGCCCTAAACACAAGATTTGAGAAATGGGTAAAAGTGAATGAAAATGGCCAATTTACTCACTCTGAGGCCTTAAAAAGTGTTTCTCCTCAACGGGAAGTGAATTAAATAACATTTGTAGGCCTTTATTGTTCAAGCGAAAACGCCCGATTATTGACGAAAGAGATAACCACCCCCCCTTACGACATGCTTCAGAAACGAAAAAAATGGTCCATTTTCAAATGTTGCGTCTTTGAATGACAATCCACATTTGTACGTGGATAATCACTTTTAGAGCTAAAATTAGATGTTTAAAGTGATTTTCAAGCTTCCAGGGGCCCTAAACACAAGATTTGAGAAATGGGTAAAAGTGAATGAAAATGGCCAATTTACTCACTCTGAGGCCTTAAAAAGTGTTTCTCCTCCACGGGAAGTGAATTAAATACCATTTGGAGGCCTTTATTGTTCAAGCGAAAACGCCTGATTTTTGATGAAAGAGATAACCACCCCCCCTTACGACATGCTTCTGAAACTAAAAAAATGGTTCATTTTCAAATGTTGCGTCTTTTGAACTACAATTAACATTGTACGTGGATAATCACTTTTAGAGATAAAATGAGATGTTTAAAGTGATTTTCAAGCTTCCAGGGGCCCTAAACACGAGATTTGAGAAATGGGTAAACGTGAATGAAAATGGCCAATTTACTCACTCTGCGGCCTTAAAAAGTGTTTCTCCTCCACGGAAAGTGAATAAAATAACATTTGGATGCCTTTATTGTTCAATCAAAAACGCCCGTTTTTTGGTGAAAAAGATAACCACCCCCCCTTTCGACATGCTTCCGAAACTAAAAAAATGGTCCATTTTCAAATGTTGCGTCTTTGAACTACAATTCACATTTGTACGTGGATGATCACTTTTAGAGATAAAATTAGATGTTTAAAGTGATTTACAAGCTTCCAGGGGCCCTAAACACAAGATATGAGGAATGGGTAAATATGAATGAAACTGGCCAATTTATTCACTCTGAGGCCTTAAAAAGTTTTCTCCACTCCAGAAAGTGAATTAAATAACATTTGTAGGCCTTTATTGTTCAATCAAAAACGCCCGATTTTTGACGAAAGAGATAACCACCCCCCCTTACGACATGATTCAGAAACTAAAAAAATGGTCCGTTTTTAAATGTAGCCTCTTTGAACTACAATTCACATTTGTACGTGGAAAAGCACTTTTAAAGATCAAATGAGATGTTTAAAGTGATTTTCATGCTTCCAGGGGCCTTAAACACAAGATTTGAGGAATGGGTAAAAGTGAATGAAAATGGCCAATTTACTCACTCTGAGGCCTTAAAAAGTGTTTCTCCTCCACGGAAAGTGAATTAAATAACATTTGTAGGCCTTTATTGTTCAAGCGAGAACGCCCGATTATTGACGAAAGAGATAACCACCCCCCCTTACGACATGCTTCAGAAACGTAAAAAATGGCCCGTTTTCAAATGTTGCGTCTTTGAATGACAAACCACATTTGCACGTGGATAATCACTTTTAGAGCTAAAATTAGATGTTTAAAGTGATTTTCAAGCTTCCAGGGGCCCTAAACACGAGATTTGAAAAATGGGTAACCGTGAATGAAAATGGCCAATTTTTTCACTCTGCGGCCTTAAAAAGTGTTTCTCCTCCACGGAAAGTGAATAAAATAACATTTGGATGCCTTTATTGTTCAATCAAAAACGCCAGTTTTTTGGTGAAAAAGATAACCACCCCCCCTTACGACATGCTTCAGAAACGAAAAAAATGGTCCATTTTCAAATGTTGCGTCTTTGAACTACTATTCACATTTGTACGTGGATGTTCACTTTTAGAGATAAAATTAGATGTTTAAAGTGATTTACAAGCTTCCAGGGGCCCTAAACACAAGATATGAGGAATGGGTAAATATGAATGAAAATGGCCAATTTATTCACTCTGAGGCCTTAAAAAGTTTACTCCACTCCAGAAAGTGAATTAAATAACATTTGTAGGCCTTTACTGTTCAATCAAAAACGCCCGATTTTTGACGAAAGAGATAACCACCCCCCCTTACGACATGCTTCAGAAACTAAAAAAATGGTCCGTTTTCAAATGTTGCCTCTTTGAACTACAATTCACATTTGTACGTGGAAAAGCACTTTTAAAGATCAAATGAGATGTTTAAAGTGATTTTCATGCTTCCAGGGGCCTTAAACACAAGATTTGAGGAATGGGTAAAAGTGAATGAAAATGGCCAATTTACTCACTCTGAGGCCTTAAAAAGTGTTTCTCCTCCACGGGAAGTGAATTAAATAACATTTGTAGGCCTTTATTGTTCAAGCGAAAACACCTGATTTTTGATGAAAGAGATAACCACCCCCCCTTACGACATGCTTATGAAACTAAAAAAATGGTTCATTTTCAAATGTTGCGTCTTTGAACCACAATTAACATTGTACGTGGATAATCACTTTTAGAGATAAAATGAGATGTTTAAAGTGATTTTCAAGCTTCCAGGGGCCCTAAACACGAGATTTGAGAAATGGGTAAACGTGAATGAAAATGGCCAATTTACTCACTCTGCGGCCTTAAAAAGTGTTTCTCCTCCACGGAAAGTGAATAAAATAACATTTGGATGCCTTTATTGTTCAATCAAAAACGCCCGTTTTTTGGTGAAAAAGATAACCACCCCCCCTTACGACATGCTTCAGAAACAAAAAAAATGGTCCATTTTCAAATGTTGTGTCTTTGAACTACAATTCACATTTGTACGTGGATAATCACTTTTAGAGATAAAATTAGATGTTTAAAGTGATTTACAAGCTTCCAGGGGCCCTAAACACAAGATATGAGGAATGGGTAAATATGAATGAAAATGGCCAATTTATTCACTCTGAGGCCTTAAAAAGTTTTTCTCCACTCCAGAAAGTGAATTAAATAACATTTGTAGACCTTTATTGTTTAATCAAAAACGCCCGATTTTTGACGAAAGAGATAACCACCCCCCCTTACGACATGCTTCAGAAACAAAAAAAATGGTTCATTTTCAAATGTTGCATCTTTGAACGACAATCCACATTTGTACGTGGATAAACACTTTTAGAGATAAAATTAGATGTTTAAAGTGATTTTCAAGCTTCCAGGGGCCCTAAACACAAGATTTGAGAAATGGGTAAAAGTGAATGAAAATGGCCAATTTACTCACTCTGAGGCCTTAAAAAGTGTTTCTCCTCCACGGGAAGTGAATTAAATACCATTTGGAGGCCTTTATTGTTCAAGCGAAAACGCCTGATTTTTGATGAAAGAGATAACCACCCCCGCTTACGACATGCTTTTGAAACTAAAAAAATGGTTCATTTTCAAATGTTGCGTCTTTGAACTACAATTAACATTGTACGTGGATATTCACTTTTAGAGATAAAATGAGATGTTTAAAGTGATTTTCAAGCTTCCAGGGGCCCTAAACACGAGATTTGAGAAATGGGTAAACGAGAATAAAAATGGCCAATTTACTCACTCTGTGGCCTTAAAAAGTGTTTCTCCTCCACGGAAAGTGAATAAAATAACATTTGGATGCCTTTATTGTTCAATCAAAAACGCCAGTTTTTTGGTTAAAAAGATAACCACCCCCCCTTACGACATGCTTCAGAAACGAAAAAAATGTTCCATTTTCAAATGTTGCGTCTTTGAACTACTATTCACATTTGTACGTGGATGTTCACTTTTAGAGATAAAATTAGATGTTTAAAGTGATTTACAAGCTTCCAGGGGCCCTAAACACAAGATATGAGGAATGGGTAAATATGAATGAAAATGGGCAATTTATTCACTCTGAGGCCTCAAAAAGTTTTCTCCACTCCAGAAAGTGAATTAAATAACATTTGTAGGCCTTTATTGTTCAATCAAAAACGCCCGATTTTTGACGAAAGAGATAACCACCCCCCCTTACGACATGCTTCAGAAACTAAAAAAATGGTCCGTTTTCAAATGTTGCCTCTTTGAACTACAATTCACATTGGTACGTGGAAAAGCACTTTTAGAGATCAAATGAGATGTTTAAAGTGATTTTCATGCTTCCAGGGGCCTTAAACACAAGATTTGAGGAATGGGTAAAAGTGAATGAAAATGGCCAATTTACTCACTCTGAGGCCTTAAAAAGTGTTTCTCCTCCACGGGAAGTGAATTAAATACCATTTGGAGGTCTTTATTGTTCAAGCGAAAACGCCTGATTTTTGATGAAAGAGATAACCACCCCCGCTTACGACATGCTTCTGAAACTAAAAAAATGGTTCATTTTCAAATGTTACGTCTTTGAACTACAATTAACATTGTACGTAGATATTCACTTTTAGAGATAAAATGAGATGTTTAAAGTGATTTTCAAGCTTCCAGGGGCCCTAAACACGAGATTTGAGAAATGGGTAAACGAGAATAAAAATGGCCAATTTACTCACTCTGCGGCCTTAAAAAGTGTTTCTCCTCCACGGAAAGTGAATAAAATAACATTTGGATGCCTTTATTGTTCAATCAAAAACGCCAGTTTTTTGGTGAAAAAGATAACCACCCCCCCTTACGACATGCTTCAGAAACGAAAAAAATGGTCCATTTTCAAATGTTGCGTCTTTGAACTACTATTCACATTTGTACGTGGATGTTCACTTTTAGAGATAAAATTAGATGTTTAAAGTGATTTACAAGCTTCCAGGGGCCCTAAACACAAGATATGAGGAATGGGTAAATATGAATGAAAATGGCCAATTTATTCACTCTGAGGCCTTAAAAAGTTTTCTCCACTCCAGAAAGTGAATTAAATAACATTTGTAGGCCTTTATTTTTCAATCAAAAACGCCCGATTTTTGACGAAAGAGATAACCACCCCCCCTTACGACATGCTTCAGAAACGAAAAAAATGGTCCATTTTCAAATGTTGCGTCTTTGAACTACTATTCACATTTGTACGTGGATGTTCACTTTTAGAGATAAAATTAGATGTTTAAAGTGATTTACAAGCTTCCAGGGGCCCTAAACACAAGATATGAGGAATGGGTAAATATGAATGAAAATGGCCAATTTATTCACTCTGAGGCCTTAAAAAGTTTTCTCCACTCCAGAAAGTGAATTAAATAACATTTGTAGGCCTTTACTGTTCAATCAAAAACGCCCGATTTTTGACGAAAGAGATAACCACCCCCCCTTACGACATGCTTCAGAAACTAAAAAAATGGTCCGTTTTCAAATGTTGCCTCTTTGAACTACAATTCACATTTGTACGTGGAAAAGCACTTTTAAAGATCAAATGAGATGTTTAAAGTGATTTTCATGCTTCCAGGGGCCTTAAACACAAGATTTGAGGAATGGGTAAAAGTGAATGAAAATGGCCAATTTACTCACTCTGAGGCCTTAAAAAGTGTTTCTCCTCCACGGGAAGTGAATTAAATAACATTTGTAGGCCTTTATTGTTCAAGCGAAAACACCTGATTTTTGATGAAAGAGATAACCACCCCCCCTTAAGACATGCTTATGAAACTAAAAAAATGGTTCATTTTCAAATGTTGCGTCTTTGAACCACAATTAACATTGTACGTGGATAATCACTTTTAGAGATAAAATGAGATGTTTAAAGTGATTTTCAAGCTTCCAGGGGCCCTAAACACGAGATTTGAGAAATGGGTAAACGTGAATGAAAATGGCCAATTTACTCACTCTGCGGCCTTAAAAAGTGTTTCTCCTCCACGGAAAGTGAATAAAATAACATTTGGATGCCTTTATTGTTCAATCAAAAACGCCCGTTTTTTGGTGAAAAAGATAACCACCCCCCCTTACGACATGCTTCAGAAACAAAAAAAATGGTCCATTTTCAAATGTTGTGTCTTTGAACTACAATTCACATTTGTACGTGGATAATCACTTTTAGAGATAAAATTAGATGTTTAAAGTGATTTACAAGCTTCCAGGGGCCCTAAACACAAGATATGAGGAATGGGTAAATATGAATGAAAATGGCCAATTTATTCACTCTGAGGCCTTAAAAAGTTTTTCTCCACTCCAGAAAGTGAATTAAATAACATTTGTAGACCTTTATTGTTCAATCAAAAACGCCCGATTTTTGACGAAAGAGATAACCACCCCCCCTTACGACATGCTTCAGAAACAAAAAAAATGGTTCATTTTCAAATGTTGCATCTTTGAACGACAATCCACATTTGTACGTGGATAAACACTTTTAGAGATAAAATTAGATGTTTAAAGTGATTTTCAAGCTTCCAGGGGCCCTAAACACAAGATTTGAGAAATGGGTAAAAGTGAATGAAAATGGCCAATTTACTCACTCTGAGGCCTTAAAAAGTGTTTCTCCTCCACGGGAAGTGAATTAAATACCATTTGGAGGCCTTTATTGTTCAAGCGAAAACGCCTGATTTTTGATGAAAGAGATAACCACCCCCGCTTACGACATGCTTCTGAAACTAAAAAAATGGTTCATTTTCAAATGTTGCGTCTTTGAACTACAATTAACATTGTACGTGGATATTCACTTTTAGAGATAAAATGAGATGTTTAAAGTGATTTTCAAGCTTCCAGGGGCCCTAAACACGAGATTTGAGAAATGGGTAAACGAGAATAAAAATGGCCAATTTACTCACTCTGCGGCCTTAAAAAGTGTTTCTCCTCCACGGAAAGTGAATAAAATAACATTTGGATGCCTTTATTGTTCAATCAAAAACGCCAGTTTTTTGGTTAAAAAGATAACCACCCCCCCTTACGACATGCTTCAGAAACGAAAAAAATGTTCCATTTTCAAATGTTGCGTCTTTGAACTACTATTCACATTTGTACGTGGATGTTCACTTTTAGAGATAAAATTAGATGTTTAAAGTGATTTACAAGCTTCCAGGGGCCCTAAACACAAGATATGAGGAATGGGTAAATATGAATGAAAATGGCCAATTTATTCACTCTGAGGCCTCAAAAAGTTTTCTCCACTCCAGAAAGTGAATTAAATAACATTTGTAGGCCTTTATTGTTCAATCAAAAACGCCCGATTTTTGACGAAAGAGATAACCACCCCCCCTTACGACATGCTTCAGAAACTAAAAAAATGGTCCGTTTTCAAATGTTGCCTCTTTGAACTACAATTCACATTTGTACGTGGAAAAGCACTTTTAAAGATCAAATGAGATGTTTAAAGTGATTTTCATGCTTCCAGGGGCCTTAAACACAAGATTTGAGGAATGGGTAAAAGTGAATGAAAATGGCCAATTTACTCACTCTGAGGCCTTAAAAAGTGTTTCTCCTCCACGGGAAGTGAATTAAATACCATTTGGAGGTCTTTATTGTTCAAGCGAAAACGCCTGATTTTTGATGAAAGAGATAACCACCCCCGCTTACGACATGCTTCTGAAACTAAAAAAATGGTTCATTTTCAAATGTTACGTCTTTGAACTACAATTAACATTGTACGTAGATATTCACTTTTAGAGATAAAATGAGATGTTTAAAGTGATTTTCAAGCTTCCAGGGGCCCTAAACACGAGATTTGAGAAATGGGTAAACGAGAATAAAAATGGCCAATTTACTCACTCTGCGGCCTTAAAAAGTGTTTCTCCTCCACGGAAAGTGAATAAAATAACATTTGGATGCCTTTATTGTTCAATCAAAAACGCCAGTTTTTTGGTGAAAAAGATAACCACCCCCCCTTACGACATGCTTCAGAAACGAAAAAAATGGTCCATTTTCAAATGTTGCGTCTTTGAACTACTATTCACATTTGTACGTGGATGTTCACTTTTAGAGATAAAATTAGATGTTTAAAGTGATTTACAAGCTTCCAGGGGCCCTAAACACAAGATATGAGGAATGGGTAAATATGAATAAAAATGGCCAATTTATTCACTCTGAGGCCTTAAAAAGTTTTCTCCACTCCAGAAAGTGAATTAAATAACATTTGTAGGCCTTTATTTTTCAATCAAAAACGCCCGATTTTTGACGAAAGAGATAACCACCCCCCCTTACGACATGCTTCAGAAACTAAAAAAATGGTCCGTTTTCAAATGTTGCCTCTTTGAACTACAATTCACATTTGTACGTGGAAAAGCACTTTTAAAGATCAAATGAGATGTTTAAAGTGATTTTCATGCTTCCAGGGGCCTTAAACACAAGATTTGAGGAATGGGTAAAAGTGAATGAAAATGGCCAATTTACTCACTCTGAGGCCTTAAAAAGTGTTTCTCCTCCACGGGAAGTGAATTAAATAACATTTGTAGGCCTTTATTGTTCAAGCGAAAACACCTGATTTTTGATGAAAGAGATAACCACCCCCCCTTACGACATGCTTATGAAACTAAAAAAATGGTTCATTTTCAAATGTTGCGTCTTTGAACCACAATTAACATTGTACGTGGATAATCACTTTTAGAGATAAAATGAGATGTTTAAAGTGATTTTCAAGCTTCCAGGGGCCCTAAACACGAGATTTGAGTAATGGGTAAACGTGAATGAAAATGGCCAATTTACTCACTCTGCGGCCTTAAAAAGTGTTTCTCCTCCACGGAAAGTGAATAAAATAACATTTGGATGCCTTTATTGTTCAATCAAAAACGCCCGTTTTTTGGTGAAAAAGATAACCACCCCCCCTTACGACATGCTTCAGAAACAAAAAAAATGGTCCATTTTCAAATGTTGTGTCTTTGAACTACAATTCACATTTGTACGTGGATAATCACTTTTAGAGATAAAATTAGATGTTTAAAGTGATTTACAAGCTTCCAGGGGCCCTAAACACAAGATATGAGGAATGGGTAAATATGAATGAAAATGGCCAGTTTATTCACTCTGAGGCCTTAAAAAGTTTTTCTCCACTCCAGAAAGTGAATTAAATAACATTTGTAGACCTTTATTGTTCAATCAAAAACGCCCGATTTTTGACGAAAGAGATAACCACCCCCCCTTACGACATGCTTCAGAAACAAAAAAAATGGTTCATTTTCAAATGTTGCATCTTTGAACGACAATCCACATTTGTACGTGGATAAACACTTTTAGAGATAAAATTAGATGTTTAAAGTGATTTTCAAGCTTCCAGGGGCCCTAAACACAAGATTTGAGAAATGGGTAAAAGTGAATGAAAATGGCCAATTTACTCACTCTGAGGCCTTAAAAAGTGTTTCTCCTCCACGGGAAGTGAATTAAATACCATTTGGAGGCCTTTATTGTTCAAGCGAAAACGCCTGATTTTTGATGAAAGAGATAACCACTCCCGCTTACGACATGCTTCTGAAACTAAAAAAATGGTTCATTTTCAAATGTTGCGTCTTTGAACTACAATTAACATTGTACGTGGATATTCACTTTTAGAGATAAAATGAGATGTTTAAAGTGATTTTCAAGCTTCCAGGGGCCCTAAACACGAGATTTGAGAAATGGGTAAACGAGAATAAAAATGGCCAATTTACTCACTCTGCGGCCTTAAAAAGTGTTTCTCCTCCACGGAAAGTGAATAAAATAACATTTGGATGCCTTTATTGTTCAATCAAAAACGCCAGTTTTTTGGTTAAAAAGATAACCACCCCCCCTTACGACATGCTTCAGAAACGAAAAAAATGTTCCATTTTCAAATGTTGCGTCTTTGAACTACTATTCACATTTGTACGTGGATGTTCACTTTTAGAGATAAAATTAGATGTTTAAAGTGATTTACAAGCTTCCAGGGGCCCTAAACACAAGATATGAGGAATGGGTAAATATGAATGAAAATGGCCAATTTATTCACTCTGAGGCCTCAAAAAGTTTTCTCCACTCCAGAAAGTGAATTAAATAACATTTGTAGGCCTTTATTGTTCAATCAAAAACGCCCGATTTTTTACGAAAGAGATAACCACCCCCCCTTACGACATGCTTCAGAAACTAAAAAAATGGTCCGTTTTCAAATGTTGCCTCTTTGAACTACAATTCACATTTGTACGTGGAAAAGCACTTTTAAAGATCAAATGAGATGTTTAAAGTGATTTTCATGCTTCCAGGGGCCTTAAACACAAGATTTGAGGAATGGGTAAAAGTGAATGAAAATGGCCAATTTACTCACTCTGAGGCCTTAAAAAGTGTTTCTCCTCCACGGGAAGTGAATTAAATACCATTTGGAGGTCTTTATTGTTCAAGCGAAAACGCCTGATTTTTGATGAAAGAGATAACCACCCCCGCTTACGACATGCTTCTGAAACTAAAAAAATGGTTCATTTTCAAATGTTGCGTCTTTGAACTACAATTAACATTGTACGTAGATATTCACTTTTAGAGATAAAATGAGATGTTTAAAGTGATTTTCAAGCTTCCAGGGGCCCTAAACACGAGATTTGAGAAATGGGTAAACGAGAATAAAAATGGCCAATTTACTCACTCTGCGGCCTTAAAAAGTGTTTCTCCTCCACGGAAAGTGAATAAAATAACATTTGGATGCCTTTATTGTTCAATCAAAAACGCCAGTTTTTTGGTGAAAAAGATAACCACCCCCCCTTACGACATGCTTCAGAAACGAAAAAAATGTTCCATTTTCAAATGTTGCGTCTTTGAACTACTATTCACATTTGTACGTGGATGTTCACTTTTAGAGATAAAATTAGATGTTTAAAGTGATTTACAAGCTTCCAGGGGCCCTAAACACAAGATATGAGGAATGGGTAAATATGAATGAAAATGGCCAATTTATTCACTCTGAGGCCTTAAAAAGTTTTCTCCACTCCAGAAAGTGAATTAAATAACATTTGTAGGCCTTTATTGTTCAATCAAAAACGCCCGATTTTTGACGAAAGAGATAACCACCCCCCCTTACGACATGCTTCAGAAACTAAAAAAATGGTCCGTTTTCAAATGTTGCCTCTTTGAACTACAATTCACATTTGTACGTGGAAAAGCACTTTTAAAGATCAAATGAGATGTTTAAAGTGATTTTCATGCTTCCAGGGGCCTTAAACACAAGATTTGAGGAATGGGTAAAAGTGAATGAAAATGGCCAGTTTACTCACTCTGAGGCCTTAAAAAGTGTTTCTCCTCCACGGGAAGTGAATTAAATAACATTTGTAGGCCTTTATTGTTCAAGCGAAAACGCCTGATTTTTGATGAAAGAGATAACCACCCCCCCTTACGACATGCTTATGAAACTAAAAAAATGGTTCATTTTCAAATGTTGCGTCTTTGAACCACAATTAACATTGTACGTGGATAATCACTTTTAGAGATAAAATGAGATGTTTAAAGTGATTTTCAAGCTTCCAGGGGCCCTAAACACGAGATTTGAGAAATGGGTAAACGTGAATGAAAATGGCCAATTTACTCACTCTGCGGCCTTAAAAAGTGTTTCTCCTCCACGGAAAGTGAATAAAATAACATTTGGATGCCTTTATTGTTCAATCAAAAACGCCCGTTTTTTGGTGAAAAAGATAACCACCCCCCTTACGACATGCTTCAGAAACAAAAAAAATGGTCCATTTTCAAATGTTGCGTCTTTGAACTACAATTCACATTTGTACGTGGATAATCACTTTTAGAGATAAAATTAGATGTTTAAAGTGATTTACAAGCTTCCAGGGGCCCTAAACACAAGATATGAGGAATGGGTAAATATGAATGAAAATGGCCAATTTATTCACTCTGAGGCCTTAAAAAGTTTTTCTCCACTCCAGAAAGTGAATTACATAACATTTGTAGACCTTTATTGTTCAATCAAAAACGCCCGATTTTTGACGAAAGAGATAACCACCCCCCCCCTTACGACATGCTTCAGAAACAAAAAAAATGGTTCATTTTCAAATGTTGCATCTTTGAACGACAATCCACATTTGTACGTGGATAAACACTTTTAGAGATAAAATGAGATGTTTAAAGTGATTTTCAAGCTTCCAGGGGCCCTAAACACGAGATTTGAGAAATGGGTAAACGAGAATAAAAATGGCCAATTTACTCACTCTGCGGCCTTAAAAAGTGTTTCTCCTCCACGGAAAGTGAATAAAATAACATTTGGATGCCTTTATTGTTCAATCAAAAACGCCAGTTTTTTGGTGAAAAAGATAACCACCCCCCCTTACGACATGCTTCAGAAACGAAAAAAATGTTCCATTTTCAAATGTTGCGTCTTTGAACTACTATTCACATTTGTACGTGGATGTTCACTTTTAGAGATAAAATTAGATGTTTAAAGTGATTTACAAGCTTCCAGGGGCCCTAAACACAAGATATGAGGAATGGGTAAATATGAATGAAAATGGCCAATTTATTCACTCTGAGGCCTTAAAAAGTTTTCTCCACTCCAGAAAGTGAATTAAATAACATTTGTAGGCCTTTATTGTTCAATCAAAAACGCCCGATTTTTGACGAAAGAGATAACCACCCCCCCTTACGACATGCTTCAGAAACTAAAAAAATGGTCCGTTTTCAAATGTTGCCTCTTTGAACTACAATTCACATTTGTACGTGGAAAAGCACTTTTAAAGATCAAATGAGATGTTTAAAGTGATTTTCATGCTTCCAGGGGCCTTAAACACAAGATTTGAGGAATGGGTAAAAGTGAATGAAAATGGCCAGTTTACTCACTCTGAGGCCTTAAAAAGTGTTTCTCCTCCACGGGAAGTGAATTAAATAACATTTGTAGGCCTTTATTGTTCAAGCGAAAACGCCTGATTTTTGATGAAAGAGATAACCACCCCCCCTTACGACATGCTTATGAAACTAAAAAAATGGTTCATTTTCAAATGTTGCGTCTTTGAACCACAATTAACATTGTACGTGGATAATCACTTTTAGAGATAAAATGAGATGTTTAAAGTGATTTTCAAGCTTCCAGGGGCCCTAAACACGAGATTTGAGAAATGGGTAAACGTGAATGAAAATGGCCAATTTACTCACTCTGCGGCCTTAAAAAGTGTTTCTCCTCCACGGAAAGTGAATAAAATAACATTTGGATGCCTTTATTGTTCAATCAAAAACGCCCGTTTTTTGGTGAAAAAGATAACCACCCCCCTTACGACATGCTTCAGAAACAAAAAAAATGGTCCATTTTCAAATGTTGCGTCTTTGAACTACAATTCACATTTGTACGAGGATAATCACTTTTAGAGATAAAATTAGATGTTTAAAGTGATTTACAAGCTTCCAGGGGCCCTAAACACAAGATATGAGGAATGGGTAAATATGAATGAAAATGGCCAATTTATTCACTCTGAGGCCTTAAAAAGTTTTTCTCCACTCCAGAAAGTGAATTACATAACATTTGTAGACCTTTATTGTTCAATCAAAAACGCCCGATTTTTGACGAAAGAGATAACCCCCCCCCTTACGACATGCTTCAGAAACAAAAAAAATGGTTCATTTTCAAATGTTGCATCTTTGAACGACAATCCACATTTGTACGTGGATAAACACTTTTAGAGATAAAATTAGATGTTTAAAGTGATTTTCAAGCTTCCAGGGGCCCTAAACACAAGATTTGAGAAATGGGTAAAAGTGAACGAAAATGGCCAATTTACTCACTCTGAGGCCTTAAAAAGTGTTTCTCCTCAACGGGAAGTGAATTAAATAACATTTGTAGTCCTTTATTGTTCAAGCGAAAACGCCCGATTATTGACGAAAGAGATAACCACCCCCCCTTACGACATGCTTCAGAAACGAAAAAAATGGTCCGTTTTCAAATGTTGCGTCTTTGAATGACAATCCACATTTGTACGTGGATAATCACTTTTAGAGCTAAAATTAGATGTTTAAAGTGATTTTCAAGCTTCCAGGGGCCCTAAACACAAGATTTGAGAAATGGGTAAAAGTGAATGAAAATGGCCAATTTACTCACTCTGAGGCCTTAAAAAGTGTTTCTCCTCCACGGGAAGTGAATTAAATACCATTTGGAGGCCTTTATTGTTCAAGCGAAAACGCCTGATTTTTGATGAAAGAGATAACCACCCCCCCTTACGACATGCTTCCGAAACTAAAAAAATGGTTCATTTTCAAATGTTGCGTCTTTTGAACTACAATTAACATTGTACGTGGATAATCACTTTTAGAGATATTATGAGATGTTTAAAGTGATTTTCAAGCTTCCAGGGGCCCTAAACACGAGATTTGATAAATGGGTAAAAGTGAATGAAAATGGCCAATTTACTCACTCTGAGGCCTTAAAAAGTGTTTCTCCTCCACGGGAAGTGAATTAAATACCATTTGGAGGCCTTTATTGTTCAAGCGAAAACGCCTGATTTTTGATGAAAGAGATAACCACCCCCCCTTACGACATGCTTCAGAAACGAAAAAAATGGTCCATTTTCAAATGTTGCGTCTTTGAACTACAATTCACATTTGTACGTGGATGATCACTTTTAGAGATCAAATTAGATGTTTAAAGTGATTTACAAGCTTCCAGGGGCCCTAAACACAAGATATGAGGAATGGGTAAATATGAATGAAACTGGCCAATTTATTCACTCTGAGGCCTTAAAAAGTTTTTCTCCACTCCAGAAAGTGAATTAAATAACATTTGTAGGCCTTTATTGTTCAATCAAAAACGCCCGATTTTTGACGAAAGAGATACCCACCCCCCCTTACGACATGCTTCAGAAACTAAAAAAATGGTCCGTTTTCAAATGTTGCCTCTTTGAACCACAATTCACATTTGTACGTGGAAAAGCACTTTTAAAGATCAAATGAGATGTTTAAAGTGATTTTCATGCTTCCAGGGGCCTTAAACGCAAGATTTGAGGAATGGGTAAAAGTGAATGAAAATGGCCAATTTACTCACTCTGAGGCCTTAAAAAGTGTTTCTCCTCCACGGGAAGTGAATTAAATAACATTTGTAGGCCCTATATTGTTCAAGCGAAAACGCCTGATTTTTGATGAAAGAGATAACCACCCCCCCTTACGACATGCTTCTGAAACTAAAAAAATGGTTCATTTTCAAATGTTGCGTCTTTGAACCACAATTAACATTGTACGTGGATAATCACTTTTAGAGATAAAATGAGATGTTTAAAGTGATTTTCAAGCTTCCAGGGGCCCTAAACACGAGATTTGAGAAATGGGTAAACGTGAATAAAAATGGCCAATTTACTCACTCTGCGGCCTTAAAAAGTGTTTCTCCTCCACGGAAAGTGAACAAAATAGCATTTGGATGCCTTTATTGTTCAATCAAAAACGCCCGTTTTTTGGTGAAAAAGATAACCACCCCCCTTACGACATGCTTCAGAAACAAGAAAAAATGGTTCATTTTCAAATGTTGCATCTTTGAACGACAATCCACATTTGTACGTGGATAAACACTTTTAGAGATAAAATTAGATGTTTAAAGTGATTTTCAAGCTTCCAGGGGCCCTAAACACAAGATTTGAGAAATGGGTAAAAGTGAATGAAAATGGCCAATTTACTCACTCTGAGGCCTTAAAAAGTGTTTCTCCTCAACGGGAAGTGAATTAAATAACATTTGTAGGCCTTTATAGTTCAAGTGAAAACGCCCGATTATTGACGAAAGAGATAACCACCCCCCTTACGACATGCTTCAGAAACGAAAAAAATGGTCCGTTTTCAAATGTTGCGTCTTTGAATGACAATCCACATTTGTACGTGGATAATCACTTTTAGATCTAAAATTAGATGTTTAAAGTGATTTTCAAGCTTCCAGGGGCCCTAAACACAAGATTTGAGAAATGGGTAAAAGTGAATGAAAATGGCCAATTTACTTACTCTGAGGCCTTAAAAAGTGTTTCTCCTCCACGGGAAGTGAATTAAATACCATTTGGAGGCCTTTATTGTTCAAGCGAAAACGCCTGATTTTTGATGAAAGAGATAACCACCCCCCCTTACGACATGCTTCCGAAACTAAAAAAATGGTTCATTTTCAAATGTTGCGTCTTTTGAACTACAATTAACATTGTACGTGGATAATCACTTTTAGAGATAAAATGAGATGTTTAAAGTGATTTTCAAGCTTCCAGGGGCCCTAAACACGAGATTTGAGAAATGGGTAAACGTGAATGAAAATGGCCAATTTACTCACTCTGCGGCCTTAAAAAGTGTTTCTCCTCCACGGAAAGTGAATAAAATAACACTTGGATGCCTTTATTGTTCAATCAAAAACGCCCGTTTTTTGGTGAAAAAGATAACCACCCCCCCTTACGACATGCTTCAGAAACGAAAAAAATGGTCCATTTTCAAATGTTGCGTCTTT
This sequence comes from Triturus cristatus, assembly GCF_964204655.1. Taxonomy (NCBI): domain Eukaryota; kingdom Metazoa; phylum Chordata; class Amphibia; order Caudata; family Salamandridae; genus Triturus; species Triturus cristatus. The sequence continues at coordinate 930,460,551 of NC_140587.1, read as the reverse complement.
GAACTACAATTCACATTTGTACGTGGATGATCACTTTTAGAGATAAAATTAGATGTTTAAAGTGATTTACAAGCTTCCAGGGGCCCTAAACACAAGATATGAGGAATGGGTAAATATGAATGAAACTGGCCAATTTATTCACTCTGAGGCCTTAAAAAGTTTTTCTCCACTCCAGAAAGTGAATTAAATAACATGTGTAGGCCTTTATTGTTCAATCAAAAACGCCCGATTTTTGACGAAAGAGATACCCACCCCCCTTACGACATGCTTCAGAAACAAGAAAAAATGGTTCATTTTCAAATGTTGCATCTTTGAACGACAATCCACATTTGTACGTGGATAAACACTTTTAGAGATAAAATTAGATGTTTAAAGTGATTTTCAAGCTTCCAGGGGCCCTAAACACAAGATTTGAGAAATGGGTAAAAGTGAATGAAAATGGCCAATTTACTCACTCTGCGGCCTTAAAAAGTGTTTCTCCTCCACGGAAAGTGAATAAAATAACATTTGGATGCCTTTATTGTTCAATCAAAAACGCCAGTTTTTTGGTGAAAAAGATAACCACCCCCCCTTACGACATGCTTCAGAAACGAAAAAAATGTTCCATTTTCAAATGTTGCGTCTTTGAACTACTATTCACATTTGTACGTGGATGTTCACTTTTAGAGATAAAATTAGATGTTTAAAGTGATTTACAAGCTTCCAGGGGCCCTAAACACAAGATATGAGGAATGGGTAAATATGAATGAAAATGGCCAATTTATTCACTCTGAGGCCTTAAAAAGTTTTCTCCACTCCAGAAAGTGAATTAAATAACATTTGTAGGCCTTTATTGTTCAATCAAAAACGCCCGATTTTTGACGAAAGAGATAACCACCCCCCCTTACGACATGCTTCAGAAACTAAAAAAATGGTCCGTTTTCAAATGTTGCCTCTTTGAACTACAATTCACATTTGTACGTGGAAAAGCACTTTTAAAGATCAAATGAGATGTTTAAAGTGATTTTCATGCTTCCAGGGGCCTTAAACACAAGATTTGAGGAATGGGTAAAAGTGAATGAAAATGGCCAGTTTACTCACTCTGAGGCCTTAAAAAGTGTTTCTCCTCCACGGGAAGTGAATTAAATAACATTTGTAGGCCTTTATTGTTCAAGCGAAAACGCCTGATTTTTGATGAAAGAGATAACCACCCCCCCTTACGACATGCTTATGAAACTAAAAAAATGGTTCATTTTCAAATGTTGCGTCTTTGAACCACAATTAACATTGTACGTGGATAATCACTTTTAGAGATAAAATGAGATGTTTAAAGTGATTTTCAAGCTTCCAGGGGCCCTAAACACGAGATTTGAGAAATGGGTAAACGTGAATGAAAATGGCCAATTTACTCACTCTGCGGCCTTAAAAAGTGTTTCTCCTCCACGGAAAGTGAATAAAATAACATTTGGATGCCTTTATTGTTCAATCAAAAACGCCCGTTTTTTGGTGAAAAAGATAACCACCCCCCTTACGACATGCTTCAGAAACAAAAAAAATGGTCCATTTTCAAATGTTGCGTCTTTGAACTACAATTCACATTTGTACGTGGATAATCACTTTTAGAGATAAAATTAGATGTTTAAAGTGATTTACAAGCTTCCAGGACCCTAAACACAAGATATGAGGAATGGGTAAATATGAATGAAAATGGCCAATTTATTCACTCTGAGGCCTTAAAAAGTTTTTCTCCACTCCAGAAAGTGAATTACATAACATTTGTAGACCTTTATTGTTCAATCAAAAACGCCCGATTTTTGACGAAAGAGATAACCACCCCCCCCTTACGACATGCTTCAGAAACAAAAAAAATGGTTCATTTTCAAATGTTGCATCTTTGAACGACAATCCACATTTGTACGTGGATAAACACTTTTAGAGATAAAATTAGATGTTTAAAGTGATTTTCAAGCTTCCAGGGGCCCTAAACACAAGATTTGAGAAATGGGTAAAAGTGAACGAAAATGGCCAATTTACTCACTCTGAGGCCTTAAAAAGTGTTTCTCCTCAACGGGAAGTGAATTAAATAACATTTGTAGTCCTTTATTGTTCAAGCGAAAACGCCCGATTATTGACGAAAGAGATAACCACCCCCCCTTACGACATGCTTCAGAAACGAAAAAAATGGTCCGTTTTCAAATGTTGCGTCTTTGAATGACAATCCACATTTGTACGTGGATAATCACTTTTAGAGCTAAAATTAGATGTTTAAAGTGATTTTCAAGCTTCCAGGGGCCCTAAACACAAGATTTGAGAAATGGGTAAAAGTGAATGAAAATGGCCAATTTACTCACTCTGAGGCCTTAAAAAGTGTTTCTCCTCCACGGGAAGTGAATTAAATACCATTTGGAGGCCTTTATTGTTCAAGCGAAAACGCCTGATTTTTGATGAAAGAGATAACCACCCCCCCTTACGACATGCTTCCGAAACTAAAAAAATGGTTCATTTTCAAATGTTGCGTCTTTTGAACTACAATTAACATTGTACGTGGATAATCACTTTTAGAGATATTATGAGATGTTTAAAGTGATTTTCAAGCTTCCAGGGGCCCTAAACACGAGATTTGATAAATGGGTAAAAGTGAATGAAAATGGCCAATTTACTCACTCTGAGGCCTTAAAAAGTGTTTCTCCTCCACGGGAAGTGAATTAAATACCATTTGGAGGCCTTTATTGTTCAAGCGAAAACGCCTGATTTTTGATGAAAGAGATAACCACCCCCCCTTACGACATGCTTCAGAAACGAAAAAAATGGTCCATTTTCAAATGTTGCGTCTTTGAACTACAATTCACATTTGTACGTGGATGATCACTTTTAGAGATCAAATTAGATGTTTAAAGTGATTTACAAGCTTCCAGGGGCCCTAAACACAAGATATGAGGAATGGGTAAATATGAATGAAACTGGCCAATTTATTCACTCTGAGGCCTTAAAAAGTTTTTCTCCACTCCAGAAAGTGAATTAAATAACATTTGTAGGCCTTTATTGTTCAATCAAAAACGCCCGATTTTTGACGAAAGAGATACCCACCCCCCCTTACGACATGCTTCAGAAACTAAAAAAATGGTCCGTTTTCAAATGTTGCCTCTTTGAACCACAATTCACATTTGTACGTGGAAAAGCACTTTTAAAGATCAAATGAGATGTTTAAAGTGATTTTCATGCTTCCAGGGGCCTTAAACGCAAGATTTGAGGAATGGGTAAAAGTGAATGAAAATGGCCAATTTACTCACTCTGAGGCCTTAAAAAGTGTTTCTCCTCCACGGGAAGTGAATTAAATAACATTTGTAGGCCCTATATTGTTCAAGCGAAAACGCCTGATTTTTGATGAAAGAGATAACCACCCCCCCTTACGACATGCTTCTGAAACTAAAAAAATGGTTCATTTTCAAATGTTGCGTCTTTGAACCACAATTAACATTGTACGTGGATAATCACTTTTAGAGATAAAATGAGATGTTTAAAGTGATTTTCAAGCTTCCAGGGGCCCTAAACACGAGATTTGAGAAATGGGTAAACGTGAATAAAAATGGCCAATTTACTCACTCTGCGGCCTTAAAAAGTGTTTCTCCTCCACGGAAAGTGAACAAAATAGCATTTGGATGCCTTTATTGTTCAATCAAAAACGCCCGTTTTTTGGTGAAAAAGATAACCACCCCCCTTACGACATGCTTCAGAAACAAGAAAAAATGGTTCATTTTCAAATGTTGCATCTTTGAACGACAATCCACATTTGTACGTGGATAAACACTTTTAGAGATAAAATTAGATGTTTAAAGTGATTTTCAAGCTTCCAGGGGCCCTAAACACAAGATTTGAGAAATGGGTAAAAGTGAATGAAAATGGCCAATTTACTCACTCTGAGGCCTTAAAAAGTGTTTCTCCTCAACGGGAAGTGAATTAAATAACATTTGTAGGCCTTTATAGTTCAAGTGAAAACGCCCGATTATTGACGAAAGAGATAACCACCCCCCTTACGACATGCTTCAGAAACGAAAAAAATGGTCCGTTTTCAAATGTTGCGTCTTTGAATGACAATCCACATTTGTACGTGGATAATCACTTTTAGATCTAAAATTAGATGTTTAAAGTGATTTTCAAGCTTCCAGGGGCCCTAAACACAAGATTTGAGAAATGGGTAAAAGTGAATGAAAATGGCCAATTTACTTACTCTGAGGCCTTAAAAAGTGTTTCTCCTCCACGGGAAGTGAATTAAATACCATTTGGAGGCCTTTATTGTTCAAGCGAAAACGCCTGATTTTTGATGAAAGAGATAACCACCCCCCCTTACGACATGCTTCCGAAACTAAAAAAATGGTTCATTTTCAAATGTTGCGTCTTTTGAACTACAATTAACATTGTACGTGGATAATCACTTTTAGAGATAAAATGAGATGTTTAAAGTGATTTTCAAGCTTCCAGGGGCCCTAAACACGAGATTTGAGAAATGGGTAAACGTGAATGAAAATGGCCAATTTACTCACTCTGCGGCCTTAAAAAGTGTTTCTCCTCCACGGAAAGTGAATAAAATAACACTTGGATGCCTTTATTGTTCAATCAAAAACGCCCGTTTTTTGGTGAAAAAGATAACCACCCCCCCTTACGACATGCTTCAGAAACGAAAAAAATGGTCCATTTTCAAATGTTGCGTCTTTGAACTACAATTCACATTTGTACGTGGATGATCACTTTTAGAGATAAAATTAGATGTTTAAAGTGATTTACAAGCTTCCAGGGGCCCTAAACACAAGATATGAGGAATGGGTAAATATGAATGAAACTGGCCAATTTATTCACTCTGAGGCCTTAAAAAGTTTTTCTCCACTCCAGAAAGTGAATTAAATAACATTTGTAGGCCTTTATTGTTCAATCAAAAACGCCCGATTTTTGACGAAAGAGATACCCACCCCCCTTACGACATGCTTCAGAAACTAAAAAAATGGTCCGTTTTCAAATGTTGCCTCTTTGAACCACAATTCACATTTGTACGTGGAAAAGCACTTTTAAAGATCAAATGAGATGTTTAAAGTGATTTTCATGCTTCCAGGGGCCTTAAACACAAGATTTGAGGAATGGGTAAAAGTGAATGAAAATGGCCAATTTACTCACTCTGAGGCCTTAAAAAGTGTTTCTCCTCCACGGGAAGTGAATTAAATAACATTTGTAGGCCTTTATTGTTCAAGCGAAAACGCCCGATTATTGACGAAAGAGATAACCACCGCCCCTTACGACATGCTTCAGAAACGAAAAAAATGGTCAGTTTTCAAATGTTGCGTCTTTGAACGACAATCCACATTTGTATGTGGGTAAACACTTTTAGAGCTACAATTAGATGTTTAAAGTGATTTTCAAGCTTCCAGGGGCCCTAAACACAAGATTTGAGAAATGGGTAAAAGTGAATGAAAATGGCCAATTTACTCACTCTGAGGCCTTAAAAAGTGTTTCTCCTCCACGGGAAGTGAATTAAATACCATTTGGAGGTCTTTATTGTTCAAGCGAAAACGCCTGATATTTGATGAAAGAGATAACCACCCCCCTTACGACATGCTTCTGAAACTGAAAAAATGGTTCATTTTCAAATGTTGCGTCTTTGAACCACAATTAACATTTGTACGTGGATAAACACTTTTAGAGCTAAAATTAGATGTTTAAAGTGATTTTCAAGCTTCCAGGGGCCCTAAACACGAGATTTGAGAAATGGGTAAATGTGAATGAAAATGGCCAATTTACTCACTCTGCGGCCTTAAAAAGTGTTTCTCCTCCACGGAAAGTGAATAAAATAACATTTGGATGCCTTTATTGTTCAATCAAAAACGCCCGTTTTTGGTGAAAACGATAACCACCCCCCCTTACGACATGCTTCAGAAACAAAAAAAATGGTCCATTTTCAAATGTTGCGTCTTTGAACTACAATTCACATTTGTACGTGGATAATCACTTTTAGAGATAAAATTAGATGTTTAAAGTGATTTACAAGCTTCCAGGGGCCCTAAACACAAGATATGAGGAATGGGTAAATATGAATAAAAATGGCCAATTTATTCACTCTGAGGCCTTAAAAAGTTTTTCTCCACTCCAGAAAGTGAATTAAATAACATTTGTAGGCCTGTATTGTTCAATCAAAAACGCCCGATTTTTGACGAAAGAGATAACCACCCCCCCTTACGACATGCTTCAGAAACTAAAAAAATGGTCCGTTTTCAAATGTTGCCTCTTTGAACTACAATTCACATTTGTACGTGGAAAAGCACTTTTAAAGATCAAATTAGATGTTTAAAGTGATTTTCATGCTTCCAGGGGCCTTAAACACAAGATTTGAGGAATGGGTAAAAGTGAATGAAAATGGCCAATTTACTCACTCTGAGGCCTTAAACAGTGTTTCTCCTCCACGGGAAGTGAATTAAATAACATTTGTAGGCCTTTATTGTTCAAGCGAAAACGCCCGATTATTGACGAAAGAGATAACCACCCCCCCTTACGACATGCTTCAGAAACGAAAAAAATAGTCCGTTTTCAAATGTTGCGTCTTTGAATGACAATCCACATTTGTACGTGGGTAATCACTTTTAGAGATAAAGTGAGATGTTTAAAGTGATTTTCAAGCTTCCAGGGGCCCTAAACACAAGATTTGAGAAATGGGTAAAAGTGAATGAAAATGGCCAATTTACTCACTCTGAGGCCTTAAAAAGTGTTTCTCCTCCACGGGAAGTGAATTAAATACCACTTGGAGGCCTTTATTGTTCAAGCGAAAACTTCTGATTTTTGATGAAAGAGATAACCACCCCCGCTTACGACATGCTTCTGAAACTAAAAAAATGGTTCATTTTCAAATGTTGCTTCTTTGAACTACAATTAACATTGTACGTGGATATTCACTTTTAGAGATCAAATGAGATGTTTAAAGTGATTTTCAAGCTTCCAGGGGCCCTAAACACGAGATTTGAGAAATGGGTAAACGTGAATGAAAATGGCCAATTTACTCACTCTGCGGCCTTAAAAAGTGTTTCTCCTCCACGGAAAGTGAATAAAATAGCATTTGGATGCCTTTATTGTTCAATCAAAAACGCCCGTTTTTTGGTGAAAAAGATAACCACCCCCCCTTACGACATGCTTCAGAAACAAAAAAAATGGTTCATTTTCAAATGTTGCATCTTTGAACGACAATCCACATTTGTACGTGGATAAACACTTTTAGAGATAAAATTAGATGTTTAAAGTGATTTTCAAGCTTCCAGGGGCCCTAAACACAAGATTTGAGAAATGGGTAAAAGTGAATGAAAATGGCCAATTTACTCACTCTGAGGCCTTAAAAAGTGTTTCTCCTCAACGGGAAGTGAATTAAATAACATTTGTAGGCCTTTATTGTTCAAGCGAAAACGCCCGTTTTTTGGTGAAAAAGATAACCACCCCCCCTTACGACATGCTTCAGAAACGAAAAAAATGTTCCATTTTCAAATGTTGCGTCTTTGAACTACTATTCACATTTGTACGTGGATGTTCACTTTTAGAGATAAAATTAGATGTTTAAAGTGATTTACAAGCTTCCAGGGGCCCTAAACACAAGATATGAGGAATGGGTAAATATGAATGAAAATGGCCAATTTATTCACGCTGAGGCCTTAAAAAGTTTTTCTCCACTCCAGAAAGTGAATTAAATAACATTTGTAGACCTTTATTGTTCAATCAAAAACGCCCGATTTTTGACGAAAGAGATAACCACCCCCCCTTACGACATGCTTCAGAAACAAAAAAAATGGTTCATTTTCAAATGTTGCATCTTTGAACGACAATCCACATTTGTACGTGGATAAAAACTTTTAGAGATAAAATTAGATGTTTAAAGTGATTTTCAAGCTTCCAGGGGCCCTAAACACAAGATTTGAGAAATGGGTAAAAGTGAATGAAAATGGCCAATTTACTCACTCTGAGGCCTTAAAAAGTGTTTCTCCTCAACGGGAAGTGAATTAAATAACATTTGTAGGCCTTTATTGTTCAAGCGAAAACGCCCGATTATTGACGAAAGAGATAACCACCCCCCTTACGACATGCTTCAGAAACTAAAAAAATGGTCCGTTTTTAAATATAGCCTCTTTGAACTACAATTCACATTTGTACGTGGAAAAGCACTTTTAAAGATCAAATGGGATGTTTAAAGTGATTTTCATGCTTCCAGGGGCCTTAAACACAAGATTTGAGGAATGGGTAAAAGTGAATGAAAATGGCCAATTTACTCACTCTGAGGCCTTAAAAAGTGTTTCTCCTCCACGGGAAGTGAATTAAATAACATTTGTAGGCCTTTATTGTTCAAGCGAGAACGCCCGATTATTGACGAAAGAGATAACCACCCCCCCTTACGACATGCTTCAGAAACGTAAAAAATGGCCCGTTTTCAAATGTTGCGTCTTTGAATGACAATCCACATTTGTACGTGGATAATCACTTTTAGAGCTAAAATTAGATGTTTAAAGTGATTTTCAAGCTTCCAGGGGCCCTAAACACGAGATTTGAAAAATGGGTAACCGTGAATGAAAATGGCCAATTTACTCACTCTGCGGCCTTAAAAAGTGTTTCTCCTCCACGGAAAGTGAATAAAATAACATTTGGATGCCTTTATTGTTCAATCAAAAACGCCTGTTTTTTGGTGAAAAAGATAACCACCCCCCCTTACGACATGCTTCAGAAACGAAAAAAATGGTCCATTTTCAAATGTTGCGTCTTTGAACTACAATTCACATTTGTACGTGGATGATCACTTTTAGAGATACAATTAGATGTTTAAAGTGATTTACAAGCTTTCAGGGGCCCTAAACACAAGATATGAGGAATGGGTAAATATGAATGAAAATGGCCAATTTATTCACTCTGAGGCCTTAAAAAGTTTTTCTCCACTCCAGAAAGTGAATTAAATAGCATTTGTAGACCTTTATTGTTCAATCAAAACCGCCCGATTTTTGACGAAAGAGATAACCACCCCCCCTTACGACATGCTTCAGAAACAAAAAAAATGGTTCATTTTCAAATGTTGCATCTTTGAACGACAATCCACATTTGTACGTGGATAAACACTTTTAGAGATAAAATTAGATGTTTAAAGTGATTTTCAAGCTTCCAGGGGCCCTAACCACAAGATTGGAGAAATGGGTAAAAGTGAATGAAAATGGCCAATTTACTCACTCTGAGGCCTTAAAAAGTGTTTCTCCTCAACGGGAAGTGAATTAAATAACATTTGTAGGCCTTTATTGTTCAAGCAAAAACGCCCGATTATTGACGAAAGAGATAACCACCCCCCCTTACGACATGCTTCAGAAACTAAAAAAATGGTCCGTTTTCAAATGTTGCGTCTTTGAATGACAATCCACATTTGTACGTGGATAATCACTTTTAGAGCTAAAATTAGATGTTTAAAGTGATTTTCAAGCTTCCAGGGGCCCTAAACACAAGATTTTAGAAATGGGTAAAAGTGAATGAAAATGGCCAATTTACTCACTCTGAGGCCTTAAAAAGTGTTTCTCCTCCACGGGAATTGAATTAAATACCATTTGGAGGCCTTTATTGTTCAAGCGAAAACGCCTGATTTTTGATGAAAGAGATAACCACCCCCCCTTACGACATGCTTCTGAAACTAAAAAAATGGTTCATTTTCAAATGTTGCGTCTTTTGAACTACAATTAACATTGTACGTGGATAATCACTTTTAGAGATAAAATTAGATGTTTAAAGTGATTTACAAGCTTCCAGGGGCCCTAAACACAAGATATGAGGAATGGGTAAATATGAATGAAAATGGCCAATTTATTCACTCTGAGGCCTTAAAAAGTTTTTCTCCACTCCAGAAAGTGAATTAAATAACATTTGTAGACCTTTATTGTTCAATCAAAAATGCCTGATTTTTGACGAAAGAGATAACCACCCCCCCTTACGACATGCTTCAGAAACAAAAAAAATGGTTCATTTTCAATTGTTGCATCTTTGAACGACAATCCACATTTGTACGTGGATAAACACTTTTAGAGATAAAATTAGATGTTTAAAGTGATTTTCAAGCTTCCAGGGGCCCTAAACACAAGATTTGAGAAATGGGTAAAAGTGAATGAAAATGGCCAATTTACTCACTCTGAGGCCTTAAAAAGTGTTTCTCCTCAACGGGAAGTGAATTAAATAACATTTGTAGGCCTTTATTGTTCAAGCGAAAACGCCCGATTATTGACGAAAGAGATAACCACCCCCCCTTACGACATGCTTCAGAAACGAAAAAAATGGTCCGTTTTCAAATGTTGCGTCTTTGAATGACAATCCACATTTGTACGTGGATAATCACTTTTAGAGCTAAAATTAGATGTTTAAAGTGATTTTCAAGCTTCCAGGGGCCCTAAACAAAAGATTTGAGAAATGGGTAAAAGTGAATGAAAATGGCCAATTTACTCACTCTGAGGCCTTAAAAAGTGTTTCTCCTCCACGGGAAGTGAATTAAATACCATTTGGAGGCCTTTATTGTTCAAGCGAAAACGCCTGATTTTTGATGAAAGAGATAACCACCCCCCCTTACGACATGCTTCTGAAACTAAAAAAATGGTTCATTTTCAAATGTTGCGTCTTTTGAACTACAATTAACATTGTACGTGGATAATCACTTTTAGAGATAAAATTAGATGTTTAAAGTGATTTACAAGCTTCCAGGGGCCCTAAACACAAGATATGAGGAATGGGTAAATATGAATGAAAATGGCCAATTTATTCACTCCGAGGCCTTAAAAAGTTTTTCTCCACTCCAGAAAGTGAATTAAATAACATTTGTAGGCCTGTATTGTTCAATCAAAAACGCCCGATTTTTGACGAAAGAGATAACCACCCCCCCTTACGACATGCTTCAGAAACTAAAAAAATGGTCCGTTTTCAAATGTTGCCTCTTTGAACTACAATTCACATTTGTACGTGGAAAAGCACTTTTAAAGATCAAATTAGATGTTTAAAGTGATTTTCATGCTTCCAGGGGCCTTAAACACAAGATTTGAGGAATGGGTAAAAGTGAATGAAAATGGCCAATTTACTCACTCTGAGGCCTTAAACAGTGTTTCTCCTCCACGGGAAGTGAATTAAATAACATTTGTAGGCCTTTATTGTTCAAGCGAAAACGCCCGATTATTGACGAAAGAGATAACCACCCCCCCTTACGACATGCTTCAGAAACGAAAAAAATAGTCCGTTTTCAAATGTTGCGTCTTTGAATGACAATCCACATTTGTACGTGGGTAATCACTTTTAGAGATAAAGTGAGATGTTTAAAGTGATTTTCAAGCTTCCAGGGGCCCTAAACACAAGATTTGAGAAATGGGTAAAAGTGAATGAAAATGGCCAATTTACTCACTCTGAGGCCTTAAAAAGTGTTTCTCCTCCACGGGAAGTGAATTAAATACCACTTGGAGGCCTTTATTGTTCAAGCGAAAACTTCTGATTTTTGATGAAAGAGATAACCACCCCCGCTTACGACATGCTTCTGAAACTAAAAAAATGGTTCATTTTCAAATGTTGCGTCTTTGAACTACAATTAACATTGTACGTGGATATTCACTTTTAGAGATCAAATGAGATGTTTAAAGTGATTTTCAAGCTTCCAGGGGCCCTAAACACGAGATTTGAGAAATGGGTAAACGTGAATGAAAATGGCCAATTTACTCACTCTGCGGCCTTAAAAAGTGTTTCTCCTCCACGGAAAGTGAATAAAATAGCATTTGGATGCCTTTATTGTTCAATCAAAAACGCCCGTTTTTTGGTGAAAAAGATAACCACCCCCCCTTACGACATGCTTCAGAAACAAAAAAAATGGTTCATTTTCAAATGTTGCATCTTTGAACGACAATCCACATTTGTACGTGGATAAACACTTTTAGAGATAAAATTAGATGTTTAAAGTGATTTTCAAGCTTCCAGGGGCCCTAAACACAAGATTTGAGAAATGGGTAAAAGTGAATGAAAATGGCCAATTTACTCACTCTGAGGCCTTAAAAAGTGTTTCTCCTCAACGGGAAGTGAATTAAATAACATTTGTAGGCCTTTATTGTTCAAGCGAAAACGCCCGTTTTTTGGTGAAAAAGATAACCACCCCCCCTTACAACATGCTTCAGAAACGAAAAAAATGTTCCATTTTCAAATGTTGCGTCTTTGAACTACTATTCACATTTGTACGTGGATGTTCACTTTTAGAGATAAAATTAGATGTTTAAAGTGATTTACAAGCTTCCAGGGGCCCTAAACACAAGATATGAGGAATGGGTAAATATGAATGAAAATGGCCAATTTATTCACGCTGAGGCCTTAAAAAGTTTTTCTCCACTCCAGAAAGTGAATTAAATAACATTTGTAGACCTTTATTGTTCAATCAAAAACGCCCGATTTTTGACGAAAGAGATAACCACCCCCCCTTACGACATGCTTCAGAAACAAAAAAAATGGTTCATTTTCAAATGTTGCATCTTTGAACGACAATCCACATTTGTACGTGGATAAACACTTTTAGAGATAAAATTAGATGTTTAAAGTGATTTTCAAGCTTCCAGGGGCCCTAAACACAAGATTTGAGAAATGGGTAAAAGTGAATTAAAATGGCCAATTTACTCACTCTGAGGCCTTAAAAAGTGTTTCTCCTCCACGGGAAGTGAATTAAATACCATTTGGAGGCCTTTATTGTTCAAGCGAAAACGCCTGATTTTTGATGAAAGAGATAACCACCCCCCTTACGACATGCTTCCGAAACTAAAAAAATGGTTCATTTTCAAATGTTGCATCTTTGAACGACAATCCACATTTGTACGTGGATAAACACTTTTAGAGATAAAATTAGATGTTTAAAGTGATTTTCAAGCTTCCAGGGGCCCTAAACACAAGATTTGAGAAATGGGTAAAAGTGAATGAAAATGGCCAATTTACTCACTCTGAGGCCTTAAAAAGTGTTTCTCCTCCACGGGAAGTGAATTAAATAACATTTGTAGGCCTTTATTGTTCAAGCGAAAACGCCTGATTTTTGATGAAAGAGATAACCACCCCCCCTTACGACATGCTTATGAAACTAAAAAAATGGTTCATTTTCAAATGTTGCGTCTTTGAACCACAATTAACATTGTACGTGGATAATCACTTTTAGAGCTAAAATGAGATGTTTAAAGTGATTTTCAAGCTTCCAGGGGCCCTAAACACGAGATTTGAGAAATGGGTAAACGTGAATGAAAATGGCCAATTTACTCACTCTGCGGCCTTAAAAAGTGTTTCTCCTCCACGGAAAGTGAATAAAATAAAATTTGGATGCCTTTATTGTTCAATCAAAAACGCCCGTTTTTTGGTGAAAAAGATAACCACCCCCCCTTACGACATGCTTCAGAAACGAAAAAAATGGTCCATTTTCAAATGTTGCGTCTTTGAACTACAATTCACATTTGTACGTGGATAATCACTTTTAGAGATAAAATTAGATGTTTAAAGTGATTTACAAGCTTCCAGGGGCCCTAAACACAAGATATGAGGAATGGGTAAATATGAATGAAAATGGCCAATTTATTCACTCTGAGGCCTTAAAAAGTTTTTCTCCACTCCAGAAAGTGAATTAAATAACATTTGTAGGCCTTTATTGTTCAATCAAAAACGCCCGATTTTTGACGAAAGAGATAACCACCCCCCCTTACGACATGCTTCAGAAACTAAAAAAATGGTCCGTTTTCAAATGTTGCCTCTTTGAACTACAATTCACATTTGTACGTGGAAAAGCACTTTTAAAGATCAAATGAGATGTTTAAAGTGATTTTCATGCTTCCAGGGGCCTTAAACACAAGATTTGAGGAATGGGTAAAAGTGAATGAAAATGGCCAATTTACTCACTCTGAGGCCTTAAAAAGTGTTTCTCCTCCACGGGAAGTGAATTAAATAACATTTGTAGGCCTTTATTGTTCAAGCGAAAACACCTGATTTTTGATGAAAGAGATAACCACCCCCCCTTACGACATGCTTATGAAACTAAAAAAATGGTTCATTTTCAAATGTTGCGTCTTTGAACCATAATTAACATTGTACGTGGATAATCACTTTTAGAGATAAAATGAGATGTTTAAAGTGATTTTCAAGCTTCCAGGGGCCCTAAACACGAGATTTGAGAAATGGGTAAACGTGAATGAAAATGGCCAATTTACTCACTCTGCGGCCTTAAAAAGTGTTTCTCCTCCACGGAAAGTGAATAAAATAACATTTGGATGCCTTTATTGTTCAATCAAAAACGCCCGTTTTTTGGTGAAAAAGATAACCACCCCCCCTTACGACATGCTTCAGAAACAAAAAAAATGGTCCATTTTCAAATGTTGTGTCTTTGAACTACAATTCACATTTGTACGTGGATAATCACTTTTAGAGATAAAATTAGATGTTTAAAGTGATTTACAAGCTTCCAGGGGCCCTAAACACAAGATATGAGGAATGGGTAAATATGAATGAAAATGGCCAATTTATTCACTCTGAGGCCTTAAAAAGTTTTTCTCCACTCCAGAAAGTGAATTAAATAACATTTGTAGACCTTTATTGTTCAATCAAAAACGCCCGATTTTTGACGAAAGAGATAACCACCCCCCCTTACGACATGCTTCAGAAACAAAAAAAATGGTTCATTTTCAAATGTTGCATCTTTGAACGACAATCCACATTTGTACGTGGATAAACACTTTTAGAGATAAAATTAGATGTTTAAAGTGATTTTCAAGCTTCCAGGGGCCCTAAACACAAGATTTGAGAAATGGGTAAAAGTGAATGAAAATGGCCAATTTACTCACTCTGAGGCCTTAAAAAGTGTTTCTCCTCCACGGGAATTGAATTAAATACCATTTGGAGGCCTTTATTGTTCAAGCAAAAACGCCTGATTTTTGATGAAAGAGATAACCACCCCCGCTTACGACATGCTTCTGAAACTAAAAAAATGGTTCATTTTCAAATGTTGCGTCTTTGAACTACAATTAACATTGTACGTGGATATTCACTTTTAGAGATAAAATGAGATGTTTAAAGTGATTTTCAAGCTTCCAGGGGCCCTAAACACGAGATTTGAGAAATGGGTAAACGAGAATAATAATGGCCAATTTACTCACTCTGCGGCCTTAAAAAGTGTTTCTCCTCCACGGAAAGTGAATAAAATAACATTTGGATGCCTTTATTGTTCAATCAAAAACGCCAGTTTTTTGGTGAAAAAGATAACCACCCCCCCTTACGACATGCTTCAGAAACGAAAAAAATGTTCCATTTTCAAATGTTGCGTCTTTGAACTACTATTCACATTTGTACGTGGATGTTCACTTTTAGAGATAAAATTAGATGTTTAAAGTGATTTACAAGCTTCCAGGGTTCCTAAACACAAGATATGAGGAATGGGTAAATATGAATGAAAATGGCCAATTTATTCACTCTGAGGCCTTAAAAAGTTTTCTCCACTCCAGAAAGTGAATTAAATAACATTTGTAGGCCTTTATTGTTCAATCAAAAACGCCCGATTTTTGACGAAAGAGATAACCACCCCCCCTTACGACATGCTTCAGAAACTAAAAAAATGGTCCGTTTTCAAATGTTGCCTCTTTGAACTACAATTCACATTTGTACGTGGAAAAGCACTTTTAAAGATCAAATGAGATGTTTAAAGTGATTTTCATGCTTCCAGGGGCCTTAAACACAAGATTTGAGGAATGGGTAAAAGTGAATGAAAATGGCCAATTTACTCACTCTGAGGCCTTAAAAAGTGTTTCTCCTCCACGGGAAGTGAATTAAATAACATTTGTAGGCCTTTATTGTTCAAGCGAAAACGCCTGATTTTTGATGAAAGAGATAACCACCCCCCCTTACGACATGCTTATGAAACTAAAAAAATGGCTAATTTTCAAATGTTGCGTCTTTGAACCACAATTAACATTGTACGTGGATAATCCCTTTTAGAGATAAAATGAGATGTTTAAAGTGATTTTCAAGCTTCCAGGGGCCCTAAACACGAGATTTGAGAAATGGGTAAACGTGAATGAAAATGGCCAATTTACTCACTCTGCGGCCTTAAAAAGTGTTTCTCCTCCACGGAAAGTGAATAAAATAACATTTGGATGCCTTTATTGTTCAATCAAAAACGCCCGTTTTTTGGTGAAAAAGATAACCACCCCCCTTACGACATGCTTCAGAAACAAAAAAAATGGTCCATTTTCAAATGTTGCGTCTTTGAACTACAATTCACATTTGTACGTGGATAATCACTTTTAGAGATAAAATTAGATGTTTAAAGTGATTTACAAGCTTCCAGGGGCCCTAAACACAAGATATGAGGAATGGGTAAATATGAATGAAAATGGCCAATTTATTCACTCTGAGGCCTTAAAAAGTTTTTCTCCACTCCAGAAAGTGAATTAAATAACATTTGTAGACCTTTATTGTTCAATCAAAAACGCCCGATTTTTGACGAAAGAGATAACCACCCCCCCTTACGACATGCTTCAGAAACAAAAAAAATGGTTCATTTTCAAATGTTGCATCTTTGAACGACAATCCACATTTGTACGTGGATAAACACTTTTAGAGATAAAATTAGATGTTTAAAGTGATTTTCAAGCTTCCAGGGGCCCTAAACACAAGATTTGAGAAATGGGTAAAAGTGAATGAAAATGGCCAATTTACTCACTCTGAGGCCTTAAAAAGTGTTTCTCCTCAACGGGAAGTGAATTAAATAACATTTGTAGGCCTTTATTGTTCAAGCGAAAACGCCCGATTATTGACGAAAGAGATAACCACCCCCCCTTACGACATGCTTCAGAAACGAAAAAAATGGTCCATTTTCAAATGTTGCGTCTTTGAATGACAATCCACATTTGTACGTGGATAATCACTTTTAGAGCTAAAATTAGATGTTTAAAGTGATTTTCAAGCTTCCAGGGGCCCTAAACACAAGATTTGAGAAATGGGTAAAAGTGAATGAAAATGGCCAATTTACTCACTCTGAGGCCTTAAAAAGTGTTTCTCCTCCACGGGAAGTGAATTAAATACCATTTGGAGGCCTTTATTGTTCAAGCGAAAACGCCTGATTTTTGATGAAAGAGATAACCACCCCCCCTTACGACATGCTTCTGAAACTAAAAAAATGGTTCATTTTCAAATGTTGCGTCTTTTGAACTACAATTAACATTGTACGTGGATAATCACTTTTAGAGATAAAATGAGATGTTTAAAGTGATTTTCAAGCTTCCAGGGGCCCTAAACACGAGATTTGAGAAATGGGTAAACGTGAATGAAAATGGCCAATTTACTCACTCTGCGGCCTTAAAAAGTGTTTCTCCTCCACGGAAAGTGAATAAAATAACATTTGGATGCCTTTATTGTTCAATCAAAAACGCCCGTTTTTTGGTGAAAAAGATAACCACCCCCCCTTTCGACATGCTTCCGAAACTAAAAAAATGGTCCATTTTCAAATGTTGCGTCTTTGAACTACAATTCACATTTGTACGTGGATGATCACTTTTAGAGATAAAATTAGATGTTTAAAGTGATTTACAAGCTTCCAGGGGCCCTAAACACAAGATATGAGGAATGGGTAAATATGAATGAAACTGACCAATTTATTCACTCTGAGGCCTTAAAAAGTTTTTCTCCACTCCAGAAAGTGAATTAAATAACATTTGTAGGCCTTTATTGTTCAATCAAAAACGCCCGATTTTTGACGAAAGAGATAACCACCCCCCCTTACGACATGATTCAGAAACTAAAAAAATGGTCCGTTTTTAAATGTAGCCTCTTTGAACTACAATTCACATTTGTACGTGGAAAAGCACTTTTAAAGATCAAATGAGATGTTTAAAGTGATTTTCATGCTTCCAGGGGCCTTAAACACAAGATTTGAGGAATGGGTAAAAGTGAATGAAAATGGCCAATTTACTCACTCTGAGGCCTTAAAAAGTGTTTCTCCTCCACGGAAAGTGAATTAAATAACATTTGTAGGCCTTTATTGTTCAAGCGAGAACGCCCGATTATTGACGAAAGAGATAACCACCCCCCCTTACGACATGCTTCAGAAACGTAAAAAATGGCCCGTTTTCAAATGTTGCGTCTTTGAATGACAATCCACATTTGTACGTGGATAATCACTTTTAGAGCTAAAATTAGATGTTTAAAGTGATTTTCAAGCTTCCAGGGGCCCTAAACACGAGATTTGAAAAATGGGTAACCGTGAATGAAAATGGCCAATTTTTTCACTCTGCGGCCTTAAAAAGTGTTTCTCCTCCACGGAAAGTGAATAAAATAACATTTGGATGCCTTTATTGTTCAATCAAAAACGCCAGTTTTTTGGTGAAAAAGATAACCACCCCCCCTTACGACATGCTTCAGAAACGAAAAAAATGGTCCATTTTCAAATGTTGCGTCTTTGAACTACTATTCACATTTGTACGTGGATGTTCACTTTTAGAGATAAAATTAGATGTTTAAAGTGATTTACAAGCTTCCAGGGGCCCTAAACACAAGATATGAGGAATGGGTAAATATGAATGAAAATGGCCAATTTATTCACTCTGAGGCCTTAAAAAGTTTTCTCCACTCCAGAAAGTGAATTAAATACCATTTGTAGGCCTTTATTGTTCAATCAAAAACGCCCGATTTTTGACGAAAGAGATAACCACCCCCCTTACGACATGCTTCAGAAACTAAAAAAATGGTCCGTTTTCAAATGTTGCCTCTTTGAACTACAATTCACATTTGTACGTGGAAAAGCACTTTTAAAGATCAAATGAGATGTTTAAGGTGATTTTCATGCTTCCAGGGGCCTTAAACACAAGATTTGAGGAATGGGTAAAAGTGAATGAAAATGGCCAATTTACTCCCTCTGAGGCCTTAAAAAGTGTTTCTCCTCCACGGGAAGTGAATTAAATAACATTTGTAGGCCTTTATTGTTCAAGCGAAAACACCTGATTTTTGATGAAAGAGATAACCACCCCCCCTTACGACATGCTTATGAAACTAAAAAAATGGTTCATTTTCAAATGTTGCGTCTTTGAACCACAATTAACATTGTACGTGGATAATCACTTTTAGAGATAAAATGAGATGTTTAAAGTGATTTTCAAGCTTCCAGGGGCCCTAAACACGAGATTTGAGAAATGGGTAAACGTGAATGAAAATGGCCAATTTACTCACTCTGCGGCCTTAAAAAGTGTTTCTCCTCCACGGAAAGTGAATAAAATAACATTTGGATGCCTTTATTGTTCAATCAAAAACGCCCGTTTTTTGGTGAAAAAGATAACCACCCCCCCTTACGACATGCTTCAGAAACAAAAAAAATGGTCCATTTTCAAATGTTGTGTCTTTGAACTACAATTCACATTTGTACGTGGATAATCACTTTTAGAGATAAAATTAGATGTTTAAAGTGATTTACAAGCTTCCAGGGGCCCTAAACACAAGATATGAGGAATGGGTAAATATGAATGAAAATGGCCAATTTATTCACTCTGAGGCCTTAAAAAGTTTTTCTCCACTCCAGAAAGTGAATTAAATAACATTTGTAGACCTTTATTGTTCAATCAAAAACGCCCGATTTTTGACGAAAGAGATAACCACCCCCCCTTACGACATGCTTCAGAAACCAAAAAAATGGTTCATTTTCAAATGTTGCATCTTTGAACGACAATCCACATTTGTACGTGGATAAACACTTTTAGAGATAAAATTAGATGTTTAAAGTGATTTTCAAGCTTCCAGGGGCCCTAAACACAAGATTTGAGAAATGGGTAAAAGTGAATGAAAATGGCCAATTTACTCACTCTGGGGCCTTAAAAAGTGTTTCTCCTCCACGGGAAGTGAATTAAATACCATTTGGAGGCCTTTATTGTTCAAGCGAAAACGCCTGATTTTTGATGAAAGAGATAACCACCCCCGCTTACGACATGCTTCTGAAACTAAAAAAATGGTTCATTTTCAAATGTTGCGTCTTTGAACTACAATTAACATTGTACGTGGATATTCACTTTTAGAGATAAAATGAGATGTTTAAAGTGATTTTCAAGCTTCCAGGGGCCCTAAACACGAGATTTGAGAAATGGGTAAACGAGAATAAAAATGTCCAATTTACTCACTCTGCGGCCTTAAAAAGTGTTTCTCCTCCACGGAAAGTGAATAAAATAACATTTGGATGCCTTTATTGTTCAATCAAAAACGCCAGTTTTTTGGTTAAAAAGATAACCACCCCCCCTTACGACATGCTTCAGAAACGAAAAAAATGTTCCATTTTCAAATGTTGCGTCTTTGAACTACTATTCACATTTGTACGTAGATGTTCACTTTTAGAGATAAAATTAGATGTTTAAAGTGATTTACAAGCTTCCAGGGGCCCTAAACACAAGATATGAGGAATGGGTAAATATGAATGAAAATGGCCAATTTATTCACTCTGAGGCCTCAAAAAGTTTTCTCCACTCCAGAAAGTGAATTAAATAACATTTGTAGGCCTTTATTGTTCAATCAAAAACGCCCGATTTTTGACGAAAGAGATAACCACCCCCCCTTACGACATGCTTCAGAAACTAAAAAAATGGTCCGTTTTCAAATGTTGCCTCTTTGAACTACAATTCACATTTGTACGTGGAAAAGCACTTTTAAAGATCAAATGAGATGTTTAAAGTGATTTTCATGCTTCCAGGGGCCTTAAACACAAGATTTGAGGAATGGGTAAAAGTGAATGAAAATGGCCAATTTACTCACTCTGAGGCCTTAAAAAGTGTTTCTCCTCCACGGGAAGTGAATTAAATACCATTTGGAGGTCTTTATTGTTCAAGCGAAAACGCCTGATTTTTGATGAAAGAGATAACCAACCCCGCTTACGACATGCTTCTGAAACTAAAAAAATGGTTCATTTTCAAATGTTGCGTCTTTGAACTACAATTAACATTGTACGTAGATATTCACTTTTAGAGATAAAATGAGATGTTTAAAGTGATTTTCAAGCTTCCAGGGGCCCTAAACACGAGATTTGAGAAATGGGTAAACGAGAATAAAAATGGCCAATTTACTCACTCTGCGGCCTTAAAAAGTGTTTCTCCTCCACGGAAAGTGAATAAAATAACATTTGGATGCCTTTATTGTTCAATCAAAAACGCCAGTTTTTTGGTGAAAAAGATAACCACCCCCCCTTACGACATGCTTCAGAAACGAAAAAAATGGTCCATTTTCAAATGTTGCGTCTTTGAACTACTATTCACATTTGTACGTGGATGTTCACTTTTAGAGATAAAATTAGATGTTTAAAGTGATTTACAAGCTTCCAGGGGCCCTAAACACAAGATATGAGGAATGGGTAAATATGAATGAAAATGGCCAATTTATTCACTCTGAGGCCTTAAAAAGTTTTCTCCACTCCAGAAAGTGAATTAAATAACATTTGTAGGCCTTTATTGTGCAATCAAAAACGCCCGATTTTTGACGAAAGAGATAACCACCCCCCCTTACGACATGCTTCAGAAACTAAAAAAATGGTCCGTTTTCAAATGTTGCCTCTTTGAACTACAATTCACATTTGTACGTGGAAAAGCACTTTTAAAGATCAAATGAGATGTTTAAAGTGATTTTCATGCTTCCAGGGGCCTTAAACACAAGATTTGAGGAATGGGTAAAAGTGAATGAAAATGGCCAATTTACTCACTCTGAGGCCTTAAAAAGTGTTTCTCCTCCACGGGAAGTGAATTAAATAACATTTGTAGGCCTTTATTGTTCAAGCGAAAACACCTGATTTTTGATGAAAGAGATAACCACCCCCCCTTACGACATGCTTATGAAACTAAAAAAATGGTTCATTTTCAAATGTTGCGTCTTTGAACCACAATTAACATTGTACGTGGATAATCACTTTTAGAGATAAAATGAGATGTTTAAAGTGATTTTCAAGCTTCCAGGGGCCCTAAACACGAGATTTGAGAAATGGGTAAACGTGAATGAAAATGGCCAATTTACTCACTCTGCGGCCTTAAAAAGTGTTTCTCCTCCACGGAAAGTGAATAAAATAACATTTGGATGCCTTTATTGTTCAATCAAAAACGCCCGTTTTTTGGTGAAAAAGATAACCACCCCCCCTTACGACATGCTTCAGAAACAAAAAAAATGGTCCATTTTCAAATGTTGTGTCTTTGAACTACAATTCACATTTGTACGTGGATAATCACTTTTAGAGATAAAATTAGATGTTTAAAGTGATTTACAAGCTTCCAGGGGCCCTAAACACAAGATATGAGGAATGGGTAAATATGAATGAAAATGGCCAGTTTATTCACTCTGAGGCCTTAAAAAGTTTTTCTCCACTCCAGAAAGTGAATTAAATAACATTTGTAGACCTTTATTGTTCAATCAAAAACGCCCGATTTTTGACGAAAGATATAACCACCCCCCCTTACGACATGCTTCAGAAACAAAAAAAATGGTTCATTTTCAAATGTTGCATCTTTGAACGACAATTCACATTTGTACGTGGATAAACACTTTTAGAGATAAAATTAGATGTTTAAAGTGATTTTCAAGCTTCCAGGGGCCCTAAACACAAGATTTGAGAAATGGGTAAAAGTGAATGAAAATGGCCAATTTACTCACTCTGAGGCCTTAAAAAGTGTTTCTCCTCCACGGGAAGTGAATTAAATACCATTTGGAGGCCTTTATTGTTCAAGCGAAAACGCCTGATTTTTGATGAAAGAGATAACCACTCCCGCTTACGACATACTTCTGAAACTAAAAAAATGGTTCATTTTCAAATGTTGCGTCTTTGAACTACAATTAACATTGTACGTGGATATTCACTTTTAGAGATAAAATGAGATGTTTAAAGTGATTTTCAAGCTTCCAGGGGCCCTAAACACGAGATTTGAGAAATGGGTAAACGAGAATAAAAATGGCCAATTTACTCACTCTGCGGCCTTAAAAAGTGTTTCTCCTCCACGGAAAGTGAATAAAATAACATTTGGATGCCTTTATGGTTCAATCAAAAACGCCAGTTTTTTGGTTAAAAAGATAACCACCCCCCCTTACGACATGCTTCAGAAACGAAAAAAATGTTCCATTTTCAAATGTTGCGTCTTTGAACTACTATTCACATTTGTACGTGGATGTTCACTTTTAGAGATAAAATTAGATGTTTAAAGTGATTTACAAGCTTCCAGGGGCCCTAAACACAAGATATGAGGAATGGGTAAATATGAATGAAAATGGCCAATTTATTCACTCTGAGGCCTCAAAAAGTTTTCTCCACTCCAGAAAGTGAATTAAATAACATTTGTAGGCCTTTATTGTTCAATCAAAAACGCCCGATTTTTGACGAAAGAGATAACCACCCCCCCTTACGACATGCTTCAGAAACTAAAAAAATGGTCCGTTTTCAAATGTTGCCTCTTTGAACTACAATTCACATTTGTACGTGGAAAAGCACTTTTAAAGATCAAATGAGATGTTTAAAGTGATTTTCATGCTTCCAGGGGCCTTAAACACAAGATTTGAGGAATGGGTAAAAGTGAATGAAAATGGCCAATTTACTCACTCTGAGGCCTTAAAAAGTGTTTCTCCTCCACGGGAAGTGAATTAAATACCATTTGGAGGTCTTTATTGTTCAAGCGAAAACGCCTGATTTTTGATGAAAGAGATAACCACCCCCGCTTACGACATGCTTCTGAAACTAAAAAAATGGTTCATTTTCAAATGTTGCGTCTTTGAACTACAATTAACATTGTACGTAGATGTTCACTTTTAGAGATAAAATGAGATGTTTAAAGTGATTTTCAAGCTTCCAGGGGCCCTAAAGACGAGATTTGAGAAATGGGTAAACGAGAATAAAAATGGCCAATTTACTCACTCTGCGGCCTTAAAAAGTGTTTCTCCTCCACGGAAAGTGAATAAAATAACATTTGGATGCCTTTATTGTTCAGTCAAAAACGCCAGTTTTTTGGTGAAAAAGATAACCACCCCCCCTTACGACATGCTTCAGAAACGAAAAAAATGTTCCATTTTCAAATGTTGCGAATTTGAAGTACTATTCACATTTGTACGTGGATGTTCACTTTTAGAGATAAAATTAGATGTTTAAAGTGATTTACAAGCTTCCAGGGGCCCTAAACACAAGATATGAGGAATGGGTAAATATGAATGAAAATGGCCAATTTATTCACTCTGAGGCCTTAAAAAGTTTTCTCCACTCCAGAAAGTGAATTAAATAACATTTGTAGGCCTTTATTGTTCAATCAAAAACACCCGATTTTTGACGAAAGAGATAACCACCCCCCCTTACGACATGCTTCAGAAACTAAAAAAATGGTCCGTTTTCAAATGTTGCCTCTTTGAACTACAATTCACATTTGTACGTGGAAAAGCACTTTTAAAGATCAAATGAGATGTTTAAAGTGATTTTCATGCTTCCAGGGGCCTTAAACACAAGATTTGAGGAATGGGTAAAAGTGAATGAAAATGGCCAATTTACTCACTCTGAGGCCTTAAAAAGTGTTTCTCCTCCACGGGAAGTGAATTAAATAACATTTGTAGGCCTTTATTGTTCAAGCGAAAACGCCTGATTTTTGATGAAAGAGATAACCACCCCCCCTTACGACATGCTTATGAAACTAAAAAAATGGTTCATTTTCAAATGTTGCGTCTTTGAACCACAATTAACATTGTACGTGGATAATCACTTTTAGAGATAAAATGAGATGTTTAAAGTGATTTTCAAGCTTCCAGGGGCCCTAAACACGAGATTTGAGAAATGGGTAAACGTGAATGAAAATGGCCAATTTACTCACTCTGCGGCCTTAAAAAGTGTTTCTCCTCCACGGAAAGTGAATAAAATAACATTTGGATGCCTTTATTGTTCAATCAAAAACGCCCGTTTTTGGGTGAAAAAGATAACCACCCCCCTTACGACATGCTTCAGAAACAAAAAAAATGGTCCATTTTCAAATGTTGCGTCTTTGAACTACAATTCACATTTGTACGTGGATAATCACTTTTAGAGATAAAATTAGATGTTTAAAGTGATTTACAAGCTTCCAGGGGCCCTAAACACAAGATATGAGGAATGGGTAAATATGAATGAAAATGGCCAATTTATTCACTCTGAGGCCTTAAAAAGTTTTTCTCCACTCCAGAAAGTGAATTACATAACATTTGTAGACCTTTATTGTTCAATCAAAAACGCCCGATTTTTGACGAAAGAGATAACCACCCCCCCTTACGACATGCTTCAGAAACAAAAAAAATGGTTCATTTTCAAATGTTGCATCTTTGAACGACAATCCACATTTGTACGTGGATAAACACTTTTAGAGATAAAATTAGATGTTTAAAGTGATTTTCAAGCTTCCAGGGGCCCTAAACACAAGATTTGAGAAATGGGTAAAAGTGAACGAAAATGGCCAATTTACTCACTCTGAGGCCTTAAAAAGTGTTTCTCCTCAACGGGAAGTGAATTAAATAACATTTGTAGTCCTTTATTGTTCAAGCGAAAACGCCCGATTATTGACGAAAGAGATAACCACCCCCCCTTACGACATGCTTCAGAAACGAAAAAAATGGTCCGTTTTCAAATGTTGCGTCTTTGAATGACAATCCACATTTGTACGTAGATAATCACTTTTAGAGCTAAAATTAGATGTTTAAAGTGATTTTCAAGCTTCCAGGGGCCCTAAACACAAGATATGAGGAATGGGTAAATATGAATGAAACTGGCCAATTTATTCACTCTGAGGCCTTAAAAAGTTTTTCTCCACTCCAGAAAGTGAATTAAATAACATTTGTAGGCCTTTATTGTTCAATCAAAAACGCCCGATTTTTGACGAAAGAGATACCCACCCCCCCTTACGACATGCTTCAGAAACTAAAAAAATGGTCCGTTTTCAAATGTTGCCTCTTTGAACCACAATTCACATTGTACGTGGATAATCACTTTTAGAGATAAAATGAGATGTTTAAAGTGATTTTCAAGCTTCCAGGGGCCCTAAACACGAGATTTGAGAAATGGGTAAACGTGAATGAAAATGGCCAATTTACTCACTCTGCGGCCTTAAAAAGTGTTTCTCCTCCACGGAAAGTGAACAAAATAGCATTTGGATGCCTTTATTGTTCAATCAAAAACGCCCGTTTTTTGGTGAAAAAGATAACCACCCCCCTTACGACATGCTTCAGAAACAAGAAAAAATGGTTCATTTTCAAATGTTGCATCTTTGAACGACAATCCACATTTGTACGTGGATAAACACTTTTAGAGATAAAATTAGATGTTTAAAGTGATTTTCAAGCTTCCAGGGGCCCTAAACACAAGATTTGAGAAATGGGTAAAAGTGAATGAAAATGGCCAATTTACTCACTCTGAGGCCTTAAAAAGTGTTTCTCCTCAACGGGAAGTGAATTAAATAACATTTGTAGGCCTTTATAGTTCAAGCGAAAACGCCCGATTATTGACGAAAGAGATAACCACCCCCCTTACGACATGCTTCAGAAACGAAAAAAATGGTCCGTTTTCAAATGTTGCGTCTTTGAATGACAATCCACATTTGTACGTGGATAATCACTTTTAGATCTAAAATTAGATGTTTAAAGTGATTTTCAAGCTTCCAGGGGCCCTAAACACAAGATTTGAGAAATGGGTAAAAGTGAATGAAAATGGCCAATTTACTTACTCTGAGGCCTTAAAAAGTGTTTCTCCTCCACGGGAAGTGAATTAAATACCATTTGGAGGCCTTTATTGTTCAAGCGAAAACGCCTGATTTTTGATGAAAGAGATAACCACCCCCCCTTACGACATGCTTCCGAAACTAAAAAAATGGTTCATTTTCAAATGTTGCGTCTTTTGAACTACAATTAACATTGTACGTGGATAATCACTTTTAGAGATAAAATGAGATGTTTAAAGTGATTTTCAAGCTTCCAGGGGCCCTAAACACGAGATTTGAGAAATGGGTAAACGTGAATGAAAATGGCCAATTTACTCACTCTGCGGCCTTAAAAAGTGTTTCTCCTCCACGGAAAGTGAATAAAATAACACTTGGATGCCTTTATTGTTCAATCAAAAACGCCCGTTTTTTGGTGAAAAAGATAACCACCCCCCCTTACGACATGCTTCAGAAACGAAAAAAATGGTCCATTTTCAAATGTTGCGTCTTTGAACTACAATTCACATTTGTACGTGGATGATCACTTTTAGAGATAAAATTAGATGTTTAAAGTGATTTACAAGCTTCCAGGGGCCCTAAACACAAGATATGAGGAATGGGTAAATATGAATGAAACTGGCCAATTTATTCACTCTGAGGCCTTAAAAAGTTTTTCTCCACTCCAGAAAGTGAATTAAATAACATGTGTAGGCCTTTATTGTTCAATCAAAAACGCCCGATTTTTGACGAAAGAGATACCCACCCCCCTTACGACATGCTTCAGAAACAAGAAAAAATGGTTCATTTTCAAATGTTGCATCTTTGAACGACAATCCACATTTGTACGTGGATAAACACTTTTAGAGATAAAATTAGATGTTTAAAGTGATTTTCAAGCTTCCAGGGGCCCTAAACACAAGATTTGAGAAATGGGTAAAAGTGAATGAAAATGGCCAATTTACTCACTCTGAGGCCTTAAAAAGTGTTTCTCCTCAACGGGAAGTGAATTAAATAACATTTGTAGGCCTTTATTGTTCAAGCGAAAACGCCCGATTATTGACGAAAGAGATAACCACCCCCCTTACGACATGCTTCAGAAACGAAAAAAATGGTCCGTTTTCAAATGTTGCGTCTTTGAATGACAATCCACATTTGTACGTGGATAATCACTTTTAGAGCTAAAATTAGATGTTTAAAGTGATTTTCAAGCTTCCAGGGGCCCTAAACACAAGATTTGAGAAATGGGTAAAAGTGAATGAAAATGGCCAATTTACTCACTCTGAGGCCTTAAAAAGTGTTTCTCCTCCACGGGAAGTGAATTAAATACCATTTGGAGGCCTTTATTGTTCAAGCGAAAACGCCTGATTTTTGATGAAAGAGATAACCACCCCCCCTTACGACATGCTTCCGAAACTAAAAAAATGGTTCATTTTCAAATGTTGCGTCTTTTGAACTACAATTAACATTGTACGTGGATAATCACTTTTAGAGATAAAATGAGATGTTTAAAGTGATTTTCAAGCTTCCAGGGGCCCTAAACACGAGATTTGAGAAATGGGTAAACGTGAATGAAAATGGCCAATTTACTCACTCTGCGGCCTTAAAAAGTGTTTCTCCTCCACGGAAAGTGAATAAAATAACACTTGGATGCCTTTATTGTTCAATCAAAAACGCCCGTTTTTTGGTGAAAAAGATAACCACCCCCCCTTAAGACATGCTTCAGAAACGAAAAAAATGGTCCATTTTCAAATGTTGCGTCTTTGAACTACAATTCACATTTGTACGTGGATGATCACTTTTAGAGATAAAATTAGATGTTTAAAGTGATTTACAAGCTTCCAGGGGCCCTAAACACAAGATATGAGGAATGGGTAAATATGAATGAAACTGGCCAATTTATTCACTCTGAGGCCTTAAAAAGTTTTTCTCCACTCCAGAAAGTGAATTAAATAACATGTGTAGGCCTTTATTGTTCAATCAAAAACGCCCGATTTTTGACGAAAGAGATACCCACCCCCCTTACGACATGCTTCAGAAACAAGAAAAAATGGTTCATTTTCAAATGTTGCATCTTTGAACGACAATCCACATTTGTACGTGGATAAACACTTTTAGAGATAAAATTAGATGTTTAAAGTGATTTTCAAGCTTCCAGGGGCCCTAAACACAAGATTTGAGAAATGGGTAAAAGTGAATGAAAATGGCCAATTTACTCACTCTGAGGCCTTAAAAAGTGTTTCTCCTCAACGGGAAGTGAATTAAATAACATTTGTAGGCCTTTATTGTTCAAGCGAAAACGCCCGATTATTGACGAAAGAGATAACCACCCCCCTTATGACATGCTTCAGAAACGAAAAAAATGGTCCGTTTTCAAATGTTGCGTCTTTGAATGACAATCCACATTTGTACGTGGATAATCACTTTTAGAGCTAAAATTAGATGTTTAAAGTGATTTTCAAGCTTCCAGGGGCCCTAAACACAAGATTTGAGAAATGGGTAAAAGTGAATGAAAATGGCCAATTTACTCACTCTGAGGCCTTAAAAAGTGTTTCTCCTCCACGGGAAGTGAATTAAATATCATTTGGAGGCCTTTATTGTTCAAGCGAAAAAGCCTGATTTTTGATGAAAGAGATAACCACCCCCCCTTACGACATGCTTCCGAAACTAAAAAAATGGTTCATTTTCAAATGTTGCGTCTTTTGAACTACAATTAACATTGTACGTGGATAATCACTTTTAGAGATAAAATGAGATGTTTAAAGTGATTTTCAAGCTTCCAGGGGCCCTAAACACGAGATTTGAGAAATGGGTAAACGTGAATGAAAATGGCCAATTTACTCACTCTGCGGCCTTAAAAAGTGTTTCTCCTCCACGGAAAGTGAATAAAATAACACTTGGATGCCTTTATTGTTCAATCAAAAACGCCCGTTTTTTGGTGAAAAAGATAACCACCCCCCCTTACGACATGCTTCAGAAACGAAAAAAATGTTCCATTTTCAAATGTTGCGTCTTTGAACTACAATTAAAATTTGTACGTGGATGATCACTTTTAGAGATAAAATTAGATGTTTAAAGTGATTTACAAGCTTCCAGGGGCCCTAAACACAAGATATGAGGAATGGGTAAATATGAATGAAACTGGCCAATTTATTCACTCTGAGGCCCTAAAAAGTTTTTCTCCACTCCAGAAAGTGAATTAAATAACATTTGTAGGCCTTTATTGTTCAATCGAAAACGCCCGATTATTGACGAAAGAGATAACCACCGCCCCTTACGACATGCTTCAGAAACGAAAAAAATGGTCAGTTTTCAAATGTTGCGTCTTTGAACGACAATCCACATTTGTATGTGGGTAAACACTTTTAGAGCTACAATTAGATGTTTAAAGTGATTTTCAAGCTTCCAGGGGCCCTAAACACAAGATTTGAGAAATGGGTAAAAGTGAATGAAAATGGCCAATTTACTCACTCTGAGGCCTTAAAAAGTGTTTCTCCTCCACGGGAAGTGAATTAAATACCATTTGGAGGTCTTTATTGTTCAAGCGAAAACGCCTGATTTTTGATGAAAGAGATAACCACCCCCCTTACGACATGCTTCTGAAACTGAAAAAATGGTTTATTTTCAAATGTTGCGTCTTTGAACCACAATTAACATTTGTACGTGGATAAACACTTTTAGAGCTAAAATTAGATGTTTAAAGTGATTTTCAAGCTTCCAGGGGCCCTAAACACGAGATTTGAGAAATGGGTAAATGTGAATGAAAATGGCCAATTTACTCACTCTGCGGCCTTAAAAAGTGTTTCTCCTCCACGGAAAGTGAATAAAATAACATTTGGATGCCTTTATTGTTCAATCAAAAACGCCCGTTTTTGGTGAAAACGATAACCACCCCCCCTTACGACATGCTTCAGAAACAAAAAAAAAGGTCCATTTTCAAATGTTGCGTCTTTGAACTACAATTCACATTTGTACGTGGATAATCACTTTTAGAGATAAAATTAGATGTTTAAAGTGATTTACAAGCTTCCAGGGGCCCTAAACACAAGATATGAGGAATGGGTAAATATGAATAAAAATGGCCAATTTATTCACTCTGAGGCCTTAAAAAGTTTTTCTCCACTCCAGAAAGTGAATTAAATAACATTTGTAGACCTTTATTGTTCAATCAAAAACGCCCGATTTTTGACGAAAGAGATAACCACCCCCCCACATGCTTCAGAAACAAAAAAAATGGTTCATTTTCAAATGTTGCATCTTTGAACGACAATCCACATTTGTACGTGGATAAAAACTTTTAGAGATAAAATTAGATGTTTAAAGTGATTTTCAAGCTTCCAGGGGCCCTAAACACAAGATTTGAGAAATGGGTAAAAGTGAATGAAAATGGCCAATTTACTCACTCTGAGGCCTTAAAAAGTGTTTCTCCTCAACGGGAAGTGAATTAAATAACATTTGTAGGCCTTTATAGTTCAAGCGAAAACGCCCGATTATTGACGAAAGAGATAACCACCCCCCTTACGACATGCTTCAGAAACGAAAAAAATGGTCCGTTTTCAAATGTTGCGTCTTTGAATGACAATCCACATTTGTACGTGGATAATCACTTTTAGATCTAAAATTAGATGTTTAAAGTGATTTTCAAGCTTCCAGGGGCCCTAAACACAAGATTTGAGAAATGGGTAAAAGTGAATGAAAATGGCCAATTTACTTACTCTGAGGCCTTAAAAAGTGTTTCTCCTCCACGGGAAGTGAATTAAATACCATTTGGAGGCCTTTATTGTTCAAGCGAAAACGCCTGATTTTTGATGAAAGAGATAACCACCCCCCCTTACGACATGCTTCCGAAACTAAAAAAATGGTTCATTTTCAAATGTTGCGTCTTTTGAACTACAATTAACATTGTACGTGGATAATCACTTTTAGAGATAAAATGAGATGTTTAAAGTGATTTTCAAGCTTCCAGGGGCCCTAAACACGAGATTTGAGAAATGGGTAAACGTGAATGAAAATGGCCAATTTACTCACTCTGCGGCCTTAAAAAGTGTTTCTCCTCCACGGAAAGTGAATAAAATAACACTTGGATGCCTTTATTGTTCAATCAAAAACGCCCGTTGTTTGGTGAAAAAGATAACCACCCCCCCTTACGACATGCTTCAGAAACGAAAAAAATGGTCCATTTTCAAATGTTGCGTCTTTGAACTACAATTCACATTTGTACGTGGATGATCACTTTTAGAGATAAAATTAGATGTTTAAAGTGATTTACAAGCTTCCAGGGGCCCTAAACACAAGATATGAGGAATGGGTAAATATGAATGAAACTGGCCAATTTATTCACTCTGAGGCCTTAAAAAGTTTTTCTCCACTCCAGAAAGTGAATTAAATAACATGTGTAGGCCTTTATTGTTCAATCAAAAACGCCCGATTTTTGACGAAAGAGATACCCACCCCCCTTACGACATGCTTCAGAAACAAGAAAAAATGGTTCATTTTCAAATGTTGCATCTTTGAACGACAATCCACATTTGTACGTGGATAAACACTTTTAGAGATAAAATTAGATGTTTAAAGTGATTTTCAAGCTTCCAGGGGCCCTAAACACAAGATTTGAGAAATGGGTAAAAGTGAATGAAAATGGCCAATTTACTCACTCTGAGGCCTTAAAAAGTGTTTCTCCTCAACGGGAAGTGAATTAAATAACATTTGTAGGCCTTTATTGTTCAAGCGAAAACGCCCGATTATTGACGAAAGAGATAACCACCCCCCTTACGACATGCTTCAGAAACGAAAAAAATGGTCCGTTTTCAAATGTTGCGTCTTTGAATGACAATCCACATTTGTACGTGGATAATCACTTTTAGAGCTAAAATTAGATGTTTAAA
The DNA here is from genome assembly GCF_964204655.1 of Triturus cristatus. NCBI lineage: Eukaryota > Metazoa > Chordata > Amphibia > Caudata > Salamandridae > Triturus > Triturus cristatus. Next base: position 930,427,982 of record NC_140587.1, on the reverse strand, counting down.
GTGATTTTCAAGCTTCCAGGGGCCCTAAACACAAGATTTGAGAAATGGGTAAAAGTGAATGAAAATGGCCAACTTACTCACTCTGAGGCCTTAAAAAGTGTTTCTCCTCCACGGGAAGTGAATTAAATACCATTTGGAGGCCTTTATTGTTCAAGCGAAAACGCCTGATTTTTGATGAAAGAGATAACCACCCCCCCTTACGACATGCTTCCGAAACTAAAAAAATGGTTCATTTTCAAATGTTGCGTCTTTTGAACTACAATTAACATTGTACGTGGATAATCACTTTTAGAGATAAAATGAGATGTTTAAAGTGATTTTCAAGCTTCCAGGGGCCCTAAACACGAGATTTGAGAAATGGGTAAACGTGAATGAAAATGGCCAATTTACTCACTCTGCGGCCTTAAAAAGTGTTTCTCCTCCACGGAAAGTGAATAAAATAACACTTGGATGCCTTTATTGTTCAATCAAAAACGCCCGTTTTTTGGTGAAAAAGATAACCACCCCCCCTTACGACATGCTTCAGAAACGAAAAAAATGTTCCATTTTCAAATGTTGCGTCTTTGAACTACAATTAAAATTTGTACGTGGATGATCACTTTTAGAGATAAAATTAGATGTTTAAAGTGATTTACAAGCTTCCAGGGGCCCTAAACACAAGATATGAGGAATGGGTAAATATGAATGAAACTGGACAATTTATTCACTCTGAGGCCTTAAAAAGTTTTTCTCCACTCCAGAAAGTGAATTAAATAACATTTGTAGGCCTTTATTGTTCAATCGAAAACGCCCGATTATTGACGAAAGAGATAACCACCGCCCCTTACGACATGCTTCAGAAACGAAAAAAATGGTCAGTTTTCAAATGTTGCGTCTTTGAACGACAATCCACATTTGTATGTGGGTAAACACTTTTAGAGCTACAATTAGATGTTTAAAGTGATTTTCAAGCTTCCAGGGGCCCTAAACACAAGATTTGAGAAATGGGTAAAAGTGAATGAAAATGGCCAATTTACTCACTCTGAGGCCTTAAAAAGTGTTTCTCCTCCACGGGAAGTGAATTAAATACCATTTGGAGGTCTTTATTGTTCAAGCGAAAACGCCTGATTTTTGATGAAAGAGATAACCACCCCCCTTACGACATGCTTCTGAAACTGAAAAAATGGTTTATTTTCAAATGTTGCGTCTTTGAACCACAATTAACATTTGTACGTGGATAAACACTTTTAGAGCTAAAATTAGATGTTTAAAGTGATTTTCAAGCTTCCAGGGGCCCTAAACACGAGATTTGAGAAATGGGTAAATGTGAATGAAAATGGCCAATTTACTCACTCTGCGGCCTTAAAAAGTGTTTCTCCTCCACGGAAAGTGAATAAAATAACATTTGGATGCCTTTATTGTTCAATCAAAAACGCCCGTTTTTGGTGAAAACGATAACCACCCCCCCTTACGACATGCTTCAGAAACAAAAAAAAAGGTCCATTTTCAAATGTTGCGTCTTTGAACTACAATTCACATTTGTACGTGGATAATCACTTTTAGAGATAAAATTAGATGTTTAAAGTGATTTACAAGCTTCCAGGGGCCCTAAACACAAGATATGAGGAATGGGTAAATATGAATAAAAATGGCCAATTTATTCACTCTGAGGCCTTAAAAAGTTTTTCTCCACTCCAGAAAGTGAATTAAATAACATTTGTAGACCTTTATTGTTCAATCAAAAACGCCCGATTTTTGACGAAAGAGATAACCACCCCCCCTTACGACATGCTTCAGAAACAAAAAAAATGGTTCATTTTCAAATGTTGCATCTTTGAACGACAATCCACATTTGTACGTGGATAAAAACTTTTAGAGATAAAATTAGATGTTTAAAGTGATTTTCAAGCTTCCAGGGGCCCTAAACACAAGATTTGAGAAATGGGTAAAAGTGAATGAAAATGGCCAATTTACTCACTCTGAGGCCTTAAAAAGTGTTTCTCCTCAACGGGAAGTGAATTAAATAACATTTGTAGGCCTTTATTGTTCAAGCGAAAACGCCCGATTATTGACGAAAGAGATAACCACCCCCCCTTACGACATGCTTCAGAAACTAAAAAAATGGTCCGTTTTTAAATGTAGCCTCTTTGAACTACAATTCACATTTGTACGTGGAAAAGCACTTTTAAAGATCAAATGGGATGTTTAAAGTGATTTTCATGCTTCCAGGGGCCTTAAACACAAGATTTGAGGAATGGGTAAAAGTGAATGAAAATGGCCAATTTACTCACTCTGAGGCCTTAAAAAGTGTTTCTCCTCCACGGGAAGTGAATTAAATAACATTTGTAGGCCTTTATTGTTCAAGCGAGAACGCCCGATTATTGACGAAAGAGATAACCACCCCCCCTTACGACATGCTTCAGAAACGTAAAAAATGGCCCGTTTTCAAATGTTGCGTCTTTGAATGACAATCCACATTTGTACGTGGATAATCACTTTTAGAGCTAAAATTAGATGTTTAAAGTGATTTTCAAGCTTCCAGGGGCCCTAAACACGAGATTTGAAAAATGGGTAACCGTGAATGAAAATGGCCAATTTACTCACTCTGCGGCCTTAAAAAGTGTTTCTCCTCCACGGAAAGTGAATAAAATAACATTTGGATGCCTTTATTGTTCAATCAAAAACGCCTGTTTTTGGTGAAAAAGATAACCACCCCCCCTTACGACATGCTTCAGAAACGAAAAAAATGGTCCATTTTCAAATGTTGCGTCTTTGAACTACAATTCACATTTGTACGTGGATGATCACTTTTAGAGATACAATTAGATGTTTAAAGTGATTTACAAGCTTTCAGGGGCCCTAAACACAAGATATGAGGAATGGGTAAATATGAATGAAAATGGCCAATTTATTCACTCTGAGGCCTTAAAAAGTTTTTCTCCACTCCAGAAAGTGAATTAAATAACATTTGTAGACCTTTATTGTTCAATCAAAACCGCCCGATTTTTGACGAAAGAGATAACCACCCCCCCTTACGACATGCTTCAGAAACAAAAAAAATGGTTCATTTTCAAATGTTGCATCTTTGAACGACAATCCACATTTGTACGTGGATAAACACTTTTAGAGATAAAATTAGATGTTTAAAGTGATTTTCAAGCTTCCAGGGGCCCTAAACACAAGATTGGAGAAATGGGTAAAAGTGAATGAAAATGGCCAATTTACTCACTCTGAGGCCTTAAAAAGTGTTTCTCCTCAACGGGAAGTGAATTAAATAACATTTGTAGGCCTTTATTGTTCAAGCAAAAACGCCCGATTAGTGACGAAAGAGATAACCACCCCCCCTTACGACATGCTTCAGAAACTAAAAAAATGGTCCGTTTTCAAATGTTGCGTCTTTGAATGACAATCCACATTTGTACGTGGATAATCACTTTTAGAGCTAAAATTAGATGTTTAAAGTGATTTTCAAGCTTCCAGGGGCCCTAAACACAAGATTTCAGAAATGGGTAAAAGTGAATGAAAATGGCCAATTTACTCACTCTGAGGCCTTAAAAAGTGTTTCTCCTCCACGGGAATTGAATTAAATACCATTTGGAGGCCTTTATTGTTCAAGCGAAAACGCCTGATTTTTGATGAAAGAGATAACCACCCCCCCTTACGACATGCTTCTGAAACTAAAAAAATGGTTCATTTTCAAATGTTGCGTCTTTTGAACTACAATTAACATTGTACGTGGATAATCACTTTTAGAGATAAAATTAGATGTTTAAAGTGATTTACAAGCTTCCAGGGGCCCTAAACACAAGATATGAGGAATGGGTAAATATGAATGAAAATGGCCAATTTATTCACTCTGAGGCCTTAAAAAGTTTTTCTCCACTCCAGAAAGTGAATTAAATAACATTTGTAGACCTTTATTGTTCAATCAAAAATGCCCGATTTTTGACGAAAGAGATAACCACCCCCCCTTACGACATGCTTCAGAAACAAAAAAATGGTTCATTTTCAATTGTTGCATCTTTGAACGACAATCCACATTTATACGTGGATAAACACTTTTAGAGATAAAATTAGATGTTTAAAGTGATTTTCAAGCTTCCAGGGGCCCTAAACACAAGATTTGAGAAATGGGTAAAAGTGAATGAAAATGGCCAATTTACTCACTCTGAGGCCTTAAAAAGTGTTTCTCCTCAACGGGAAGTGAATTAAATAACATTTGTAGGCCTTTATTGTTCAAGCGAAAACGCCCGATTATTGACGAAAGAGATAACCACCCCCCCTTACGACATGCTTCAGAAACAAAAAAAATGGTCCGTTTTCAAATGTTGCGTCTTTGAATGACAATCCACATTTGTACGTGGATAATCACTTTTAGAGCTAAAATTAGATGTTTAAAGTGATTTTCAAGCTTCCAGGGGCCCTAAACACAAGATTTGAGAAATGGGTAAAAGTGAATGAAAATGGCCAATTTACTCACTCTGAGGCCTTAAAAAGTGTTTCTCCTCCACGGGAAGTGAATTAAATACCATTTGGAGGCCTTTATTGTTCAAGCGAAAACGCCTGATTTTTGATGAAAGAGATAACCACCCCCCCTTACGACATGCTTCTGAAACTAAAAAAATGGTTCATTTTCAAATGTTGCGTCTTTTGAACTACAATTAACATTGTACGTGGATAATCACTTTTAGAGATAAAATTAGATGTTTAAAGTGATTTACAAGCTTCCAGGGGCCCTAAACACAAGATATGAGGAATGGGTAAATATGAATGAAAATGGCCAATTTATTCACTCTGAGGCCTTAAAAAGTTTTTCTCCACTCCAGAAAGTGAATTAAATAACATTTGTAGACCTTTATTGTTCAATCAAAAATGCCCGATTTTTGACGAAAGAGATAACCACCCCCCCTTACGACATGCTTCAGAAACAAAAAAAATGGTTCATTTTCAATTGTTGCATCTTTGAACGACAATCCACATTTGTACGTGGATAAACACTTTTAGAGATAAAATTAGATGTTTAAAGTGATTTTCAAGCTTCCAGGGGCCCTAAACACAAGATTTGAGAAATGGGTAAAAGTGAATGAAAATGGCCAATTTACTCACTCTGAGGCCTTAAAAAGTGTTTCTCCTCAACGGGAAGTGAATTAAATAACATTTGTAGGCCTTTATTGTTCAAGCGAAAACGCCCGATTATTGACGAAAGAGATAACCACCCCCCCTTACGACATGCTTCAGAAACGAAAAAAATGGTCCGTTTTCAAATGTTGCGTCTTTGAATGACAATCCACATTTGTACGTGGATAATCACTTTTAGAGCTAAAATTAGATGTTTAAAGTGATTTTCAAGCTTCCAGGGGCCCTAAACACAAGATTTGAGAAATGGGTAAAAGTGAATGAAAATGGCCAATTTACTCACTCTGAGGCCTTAAAAAATGTTTCTCCTCCACGGAAAGTGAATAAAATAACATTTGGATGCCTTTATTGTTCAATCAAAAACGCCCGTTTTTTGGTGAAAAAGATAACCACCCCCCCTTACGACATGCTTCAGAAACGAAAAAAATGGTCCATTTTCAAATGTTGCGTCTTTGAACTACAATTCACATTTGTACGTGGATGATCACTTTTAGAGATAAAATTAGATGTTTAAAGTTATTTACAAGCTTCCAGGGGCCCTAAACACAAGATATGAGGAATTGGTAAATGTGAATGTAAATGGCCAATTTATTCACTCCGAGGCCTTAAAAAGTTTTTTTCCACTCCAGAAAGTGAATTAAATAACATTTGTAGGCCTGTATTGTTCAATCAAAAACGCCCGATTTTTGACGAAAGAGATAACCACCCCCCCTTACGACATGCTTCAGAAACTAAAAAAATGGTCCGTTTTCAAATGTTGCCTCTTTGAACTACAATTCACATTTGTACGTGGAAAAGCACTTTTAAAGATCAAATTAGATGTTTAAAGTGATTTTCATGCTTCCAGGGGCCTTAAACACAAGATTTGAGGAATGGGTAAAAGTGAATGAAAATGGCCAATTTACTCACTCTGAGGCCTTAAACAGTGTTTCTCCTCCACGGGAAGTGAATTAAATAACATTTGTAGGCCTTTATTGTTCAAGCGAAAACGCCCGATTATTGACGAAAGAGATAACCACCCCCCCTTACGACATGCTTCAGAAACAAAAAAAATGGTTCATTTTCAAATGTTGCATCTTTGAACGACAATCCACATTTGTACGTGGATAAACACTTTTAGAGATAAAATTAGATGTTTAAAGTGATTTTCAAGCTTCCAGGGGCCCTAAACACAAGATTTGAGAAATGGGTAAAAGTGAATGAAAATGGCCAATTTACTCACTCTGAGGCCTTAAAAAGTGTTTCTCCTCCACGGGAAGTGAATTAAATACCACTTGGAGGCCTTTATTGTTCAAGCGAAAACTTCTGATTTTTGATGAAAGAGATAACCACCCCCGCTTACGACATGCTTCTGAAACTAAAAAAATGGTTCATTTTCAAATGTTGCGTCTTTGAACTACAATTAACATTGTACGTGGATATTCACTTTTAGAGATCAAATGAGATGTTTAAAGTGATTTTCAAGCTTCCAGGGGCCCTAAACATGAGATTTGAGAAATGGGTAAACGTGAATGAAAATGGCCAATTTACTCACTCTGCGGCCTTAAAAAGTGTTTCTCCTCCACGGAAAGTGAATAAAATAGCATTTGGATGCCTTTATTGTTCAATCAAAAACGCCCGTTTTTTGGTGAAAAAGATAACCACCCCCCCTTACGACATGCTTCAGAAACAAAAAAAATGGTTCATTTTCAAATGTTGCATCTTTGAACGCCAATCCACATTTGTACGTGGATAAACACTTTTAGAGATAAAATTAGATGTTTAAAGTGATTTTCAAGCTTCCAGGGGCCCTAAACACAAGATTTGAGAAATGGGTAAAAGTGAATGAAAATGGCCAATTTACTCACTCTGAGGCCTTAAAAAGTGTTTCTCCTCAACGGGAAGTGAATTAAATAACTTTTGTAGGCCTTTATTGTTCAAGCGAAAACGCCCGTTTTTTGGTGAAAAAGATAACCACCCCCCCTTACGACATGCTTCAGAAACGAAAAAAATGTTCCATTTTCAAATGTTGCGTCTTTGAACTACTATTCACATTTGTACGTGGATGTTCACTTTTAGAGATAAAATTAGATGTTTAAAGTGATTTACAAGCTTCCAGGGGCCCTAAACACAAGATATGAGGAATGGGTAAATATGAATGAAAATGGCCAATTTATTCACGCTGAGGCCTTAAAAAGTTTTTCTCCACTCCAGAAAGTGAATTAAATAACATTTGTAGACCTTTATTGTTCAATCAAAAACGCCCGATTTTTGACGAAAGAGATAACCACCCCCCCTTACGACATGCTTCAGAAACAAAAAAAATGGTTCATTTTCAAATGTTGCATCTTTGAACGACAATCCACATTTGTACGTGGATAAACACTTTTAGAGATAAAATTAGATGTTTAAAGTGATTTTCAAGCTTCCAGGGGCCCTAAACACAAGATTTGAGAAATGGGTAAAAGTGAATTAAAATGGCCAATTTACTCACTCTGAGGCCTTAAAAAGTGTTTCTCCTCCACGGGAAGTGAATTAAATACCATTTGGAGGCCTTTATTGTTCAAGCGAAAACGCCTGATTTTTGATGAAAGAGATAACCACCCCCCTTACGACATGCTTCCGAAACTAAAAAAATGGTTCATTTTCAAATGTTGCGTCTTTTGAACTACAATTAACATTGTACGTGGATAATCACTTTTAGAGATAAAATGAGATGTTTAAAGTGATTTTCAAGCTTCCAGGGGCCCTAAACACGAGATTAGAGAAATGGGTAAACGTGAATGAAAATGGCCAATTTACTCACTCTGCGGCCTTAAAAAGTGTTTCTCCTCCACGGAAAGTGAATAAAATAACATTTGGATGCCTTTATTGTTCAATCAAAAACGCCCGTTTTTTGGTGAAAAAGATAACCACCCCCCTTACGACATGCTTCAGAAACGGAATAAATGTTCCATTTTCAAATGTTGGGTCTTTGAACTACAATTCACATTTGTACGTGGATGATCACTTTTAGAGATAAAATTAGATGTTTAAAGTGATTTACAAGCTTCCAGGGGCCCTAAACACAAGATATGAGGAATGGGTAAATATGAATGAAACTGGCCAATTTATTCACTCTGAGGCCTTAAAAAGTTTTTCTCCACTCCAGAATGTGAATTAAATAACATTTGTAGGCCTTTATTGGTCAATCAAAAACGCCCGATTTTTGACGAAAGAGATAACCACCCCCCCTTACGACATGCTTCAGAAACTAAAAAAATGGTCCGTTTTCAAATGTTGCCTCTTTGAACTACAATTCACATTTGTACGTGGAAAAGCACTTTTAAAGATCAAATGAGATGTTTAAAGTGATTTTCATGCTTCCAGGGGCCTTAAACACAAGATTTGAGGAATGGGTAAAAGTGAATGAAAATGGCCAATTTACTCACTCTGAGGCCTTAAACAGTGTTTCTCCTCCACGGGAAGTGAATAACATTTGTAGGCCTTTATTGTTCAAGCGAAAACGCCCGATTATTGACGAAAGAGATAACCACCCCCCCTTACGACATGCTTCAGAAACTAAAAAAATGGTCCGTTTTCAAATGTTGCGTCTTTGAATGACAATCCACATTTGTACGTGGGTAATCACTTTTAGAGATAAAGTGAGATGTTTAAAGTGATTTTCAAGCTTCCAGGGGCCCTAAACACAAGATTTGAGAAATGGGTAAAAGTGAATGAAAATGGCCAATTTACTCACTCTGCGGCCTTAAAAAGTGTTTCTCCTCCACGGAAAGTGAATAAAATAACATTTGGATGCCTTTATTGTTCAATCAAAAACGCCAGTTTTTTGGTGAAAAAGATAACCACCCCCCCTTACGACATGCTTCAGAAACGAAAAAAATGTTCCATTTTCAAATGTTGCGTCTTTGAACTACTATTCACATTTGTACGTGGATGTTCAATTTTAGAGATAAAATCAGATGTTTAAAGTGATTTACAAGCTTCCAGGGGCCCTAAACACAAGATATGAGGAATGGGTAAATATGAATGAAAATGGCCAATTTATTCACTCTGAGGCCTTAAAAAGTTTTCTCCACTCCAGAAAGTGAATTAAATAACATTTGTAGGCCTTTATTGTTCAATCAAAAACGCCCGATTTTTGACGAAAGAGATAACCACCCCCCCTTACGACATGCTTCAGAAACTAAAAAAATGGTCCGTTTTCAAATGTTGCCTCTTTGAACTACAATTCACATTTGTACGTGGAAAAGCACTTTTAAAGATCAAATGAGATGTTTAAAGTGATTTTCATGCTTCCAGGGGCCTTAAACACAAGATTTGAGGAATGGGTAAAAGTGAATGAAAATGGCCAATTTACTCACTCTGGGGCCTTAAAAAGTGTTTCTCCTCCACGGGAAGTGAATTAAATAACATTTGTAGGCCTTTATTGTTCAAGCGAAAACGCCTGATTTTTGATGAAAGAGATAACCACCCCCCCTTACGACATGCTTATGAAACTAAAAAAATGGTTCATTTTCAAATGTTGCGTCTTTGAACCACAATTAACATTGTACGTGGATAATCACTTTTAGAGATAAAATGAGATGTTTAAAGTGATTTTCAAGCTTCCAGGGGCCCTAAACACGAGATTTGAGAAATGGGTAAACGTGAATGAAAATGGCCAATTTACTCACTCTGCGGCCTTAAAAAGTGTTTCTCCTCCACGGAAAGTGAATAAAATAACATTTGGATGCCTTTATTGTTCAATCAAAAACGCCCGTTTTTTGGTGAAAAAGATAACCACCCCCCCTTTCGACATGCTTCAGAAACTAAAAAAATGGTCCATTTTCAAATGTTGCGTCTTTGAACTACAATTCACATTTGTACGTGGATGATCACTTTTAGAGATAAAATTAGATATTTAAAGTGATTTACAAGCTTCCAGGGGCCCTAAACACAAGATATGAGGAATGGGTAAATATGAATGAAACTGGCCAATTTATTCACTCTGAGGCCTTAAAAAGTTTTTCTCCACTCCAGAAAGTGAATTAAATAACATTTGTAGGCCTTTATTGTTCAATCAAAAACGCCCGATTTTTGACGAAAGAGATAACCACCCCCCCTTACGACATGATTCAGAAACTAAAAAAATGGTCCGTTTTTAAATGTAGCCTCTTTGAACTACAATTCACATTTGTACGTGGAAAAGCACTTTTAAAGATCAAATGAGATGTTTAAAGTGATTTTCATGCTTCCAGGGGCCTTAAACACAAGATTTGACGAATGGGTAAAAGTGAATGAAAATGGCCAATTTACTCACTCTGAGGCCTTAAACAGTGTTTCTCCTCCACGGGAAGTGAATAACATTTGTAGGCCTTTATTGTTCAAGCGAAAACGCCCGATTATTGACGAAAGAGATAACCACCCCCCCTTACGACATGCTTCAGAAACTAAAAAAATGGTCCGTTTTCAAATGTTGCGTCTTTGAATGACAATCCACATTTGTACGTGGGTAATCACTTTTAGAGATAAAGTGAGATGTTTAAAGTGATTTTCAAGCTTCCAGGGGCCCTAAACACAAGATTTGAGAAATGGGTAAAAGTGAATGAAAATGGCCAATTTACTCACTCTGAGGCCTTAAAAAGTGTTTCTCCTCCACGGGAAGTGAATTAAATACCATTTGGAGGCCTTTATTGTTCAAGCGAAAACGCCTGATTTTTGATGAAAGAGATAACCTCCCCCGCTTACGACATGCTTCTGAAACTAAAAAAATGGTTCATTTTCAAATGTTGCGTCTTTGAACTACAATTAACATTGTACGTGGATATTCACTTTTAGAGATAAAATGAGATGTTTAAAGTGATTTTCAAGCTTCCAGGGGCCCTAAACACGAGATTTGAGAAATGGGTAAACGAGAATAAAAATGGCCAATTTACTCACTCTGCGGCCTTAAAAAGTGTTTCTCCTCCACGGAAAGTGAATAAAATAACATTTGGATGCCTTTATTGTTCAATCAAAAACGCCAGTTTTTTGGTGAAAAAGATAACCACCCCCCCTTACGACATGCTTCAGAAACGAAAAAAATGTTCCATTTTCAAATGTTGCGTCTTTGAACTACTATTCACATTTGTACGTGGATGTTCAATTTTAGAGATAAAATCAGATGTTTAAAGTGATTTACAAGCTTCCAGGGGCCCTAAACACAAGATATGAGGAATGGGTAAATATGAATGAAAATGGCCAATTTATTCACTCTGAGGCCTTAAAAAGTTTTCTCCACTCCAGAAAGTGAATTAAATAACATTTGTAGGCCTTTATTGTTCAATCAAAAACGCCCGATTTTTGACGAAAGAGATAACCACCCCCCCTTACGACATGCTTCAGAAACTAAAAAAATGGTCCGTTTTCAAATGTTGCCTCTTTGAACTACAATTCACATTTGTACGTGGAAAAGCACTTTTAAAGATCAAATGAGATGTTTAAAGTGATTTTCATGCTTCCAGGGGCCTTAAACACAAGATTTGAGGAATGGGTAAAAGTGAATGAAAATGGCCAATTTACTCACTCTGGGGCCTTAAAAAGTGTTTCTCCTCCACGGGAAGTGAATTAAATAACATTTGTAGGCCTTTATTGTTCAAGCGAAAACGCCTGATTTTTGATGAAAGAGATAACCACCCCCCCTTACGACATGCTTATGAAACTAAAAAAATGGTTCATTTTCAAATGTTGCGTCTTTGAACCACAATTAACATTGTACGTGGATAATCACTTTTAGAGATAAAATGAGATGTTTAAAGTGATTTTCAAGCTTCCAGGGGCCCTAAACACGAGATTTGAGAAATGGGTAAACGTGAATGAAAATGGCCAATTTACTCACTCTGCGGCCTTAAAAAGTGTTTCTCCTCCACGGAAAGTGAATAAAATAACATTTGGATGCCTTTATTGTTCAATCAAAAACGCCCGTTTTTTGGTGAAAAAGATAACCACCCCCCCTTTCGACATGCTTCAGAAACTAAAAAAATGGTCCATTTTCAAATGTTGCGTCTTTGAACTACAATTCACATTTGTACGTGGATGATCACTTTTAGAGATAAAATTAGATGTTTAAAGTGATTTACAAGCTTCCAGGGGCCCTAAACACAAGATATAAGGAATGGGTAAATATGAATGAAACTGGCCAATTTATTCACTCTGAGGCCTTAAAAAGTTTTTCTCCACTCCAGAAAGTGAATTAAATAACATTTGTAGGCCTTTATTGTTCAATCAAAAACGCCCGATTTTTGACGAAAGAGATAACCACCCCCCCTTACGACATGATTCAGAAACTAAAAAAATGGTCCGTTTTTAAATGTAGCCTCTTTGAACTACAATTCACATTTGTACGTGGAAAAGCACTTTTAAAGATCAAATGAGATGTTTAAAGTGATTTTCATGCTTCCAGGGGCCTTAAACACAAGATTTGAGGAATGGGTAAAAGTGAATGAAAATGGCCAATTTACTCACTCTGAGGCCTTAAAAAGTGTTTCTCCTCCACGGAAAGTGAATTAAATAACATTTGTAGGCCTTTATTGTTCAAGCGAGAACGCCCGATTATTGACGAAAGAGATAACCACCCCCCCTTACGACATGCTTCAGAAACGTAAAAAATGGCCCGTTTTCGAATGTTGCGTCTTTGAATGACAATCCACATTTGTACGTGGATAATCACTTTTAGAGCTAAAATTAGATGTTTAAAGTGATTTTCAAGCTTCCAGGGGCCCTAAACACGAGATTTGAAAAATGGGTAACCGTGAATGAAAATGGCCAATTTTTTCACTCTGCGGCCTTAAAAAGTGTTTCTCCTCCACGGAAAGTGAATAAAATAACATTTGGATGCCTTTATTGTTCAATCAAAAACGCCAGTTTTTTGGTGAAAAAGATAACCACCCCCCATTACGACATGCTTCAGAAACGAAAAAAAAGGACCATTTTCAAATGTTGCGTCTTTGAACTACTATTCACATTTGTACGTGGATGTTCACTTTTAGAGATAAAATTAGATGTTTAAAGTGATTTACAAGCTTCCAGGGGCCCTAAACACAAGATATGAGGAATGGGTAAATATGAATGAAAATGGCCAATTTATTCACTCTGAGGCCTTAAAAAGTTTTTCTCCACTCCAGAAAGTGAATTAAATAACATTTGTAGACCTTTATTGTTCAATCAAAAACGCCTGATTTTTGATGAAAGAGATAACCACCCCCGCTTACGACATGCTTCTGAAACTAAAAAAATGGTTCATTTTCAAATGTTGCGTCTTTGAACTACAATTAACATTGTACGTGGATATTCACTTTTAGAGATAAAATGAGATGTTTAAAGTGATTTTCAAGCTTCCAGGGGCCCTAAACACGAGATTTGAGAAATGGGTAATCGAGAATAAAAATGGCCAATTTACTCACTCTGCGGCCTTAAAAAGTGTTTCTCCTCCACGGAAAGTGAATAAAATAACATTTGGATGCCTTTATTGTTCAATCAAAAACGCCAGTTTTTTGGTGAAAAAGATAACCACCCCCCCTTACGACATGCTTCAGAAACGAAAAAAATGTTCCATTTTCAAATGTTGCGTCTTTGAACTACTATTCACATTTGTACGTGGATGTTCACTTTTAGAGATAAAATTAGATGTTTAAAGTGATTTACAAGCTTCCAGGGGCCCTAAACACAAGATATGAGGAATGGGTAAATATGAATGAAAATGGCCAATTTATTCACTCTGAGGCCTTAAAAAGTTTTCTCCACTCCAGAAAGTGAATTAAATAACATTTGTAGGCCTTTATTGTTCAATCAAAAACGCCCGATTTTTGACGAAAGAGATAACCACCCCCCCTTACGACATGCTTCAGAAACTAAAAAAATGGTCCGTTTTCAAATGTTGCCTCTTTGAACTACAATTCACATTTGTACGTGGAAAAGCACTTTTAAAGATCAAATGAGATGTTTAAAGTGATTTTCATGCTTCCAGGGGCCTTAAACACAAGATTTGAGGAATGGGTAAAAGTGAATGAAAATGGCCAATTTACTCACTCTGAGGCCTTAAAAAGTGTTTCTCCTCCACGGGAAGTGAATTAAATAACATTTGTAGGCCTTTATTGTTCAAGCGAAAACGCCTGATTTTTGATGAAAGAGATAACCACCCCCCCTTACGACATGCTTATGAAACTAAAAAAATGGCTAATTTTCAAATGTTGCGTCTTTGAACCACAATTAACATTGTACGTGGATAATCACTTTTAGAGATAAAATGAGATGTTTAAAGTGATTTTCAAGCTTCCAGGGGCCCTAAACACGAGATTTGAGGAATGGGTAAACGTGAATGAAAATGGCCAACTTACTCACTCTGCGGCCTTAAAAAGTGTTTCTCCTCCACGGAAAGTGAATAAAATAACATTTGGATGCCTTTATTGTTCAATCAAAAACGCCCGTTTTTTGGTGAAAAAGATAACCACCCCCCCTTTCGACATGCTTCAGAAACTAAAAAAATGGTCCATTTTCAAATGTTGCGTCTTTGAACTACAATTCACATTTGTACGTGGATGTTCACTTTTAGAGATAAAATTAGATGTTTAAAGTGATTTACAAGCTTCCAGGGGCCCTAAACACAAGATATGAGGAATGGGTAAATATGAATGAAAATGGCCAATTTATTCACTCTGAGGCCTTAAAAAGTTTTTCTCCACTCCAGAAAGTGAATTAAATAACATTTGTAGACCTTTATTGTTCAATCAAAAACGCCCGATTTTTGACGAAAGAGATAACCACCCCCCCTTACGACATGCTTCAGAAACAAAAAAAATGGTTCATTTTCAAATGTTGCATCTTTGAACGACAATCCACATTTGTACGTGGATAAACACTTTTAGAGATAAAATTAGATGTTTAAAGTGATTTTCAAGCTTCCAGGGGCCCTAAACACAAGATTTGAGAAATGGGTAAAAGTGAATGAAAATGGCCAATTTACTCACTCTGAGGCCTTAAAAAGTGTTTCTCCTCCACGGAAAGTGAATAAAATAACATTTGGATGCCTTTATTGTTCAATCAAAAACGCCCGTTTTTTGGTGAAAGAGATAACCACCCCCCCTTACGACATGATTCAGAAACTAAAAAAATGGTCCGTTTTTAAATGTAGCCTCTTTGAACTACAATCCACATTTGTACGTGGAAAAGCACTTTTAAAGATCAAATGAGATGTTTAAAGTGATTTTCATGCTTCCAGGGGCCTTAAACACAAGATTTGAGGAATGGGTAAAAGTGAATGAAAATGGCCAATTTACTCACTCTGAGGCCTTAAAAAGTGTTTCTCCTCCACGGAAAGTGAATTAAATAACATTTGTAGGCCTTTATTGTTCAAGCGAGAACGCCCGATTATTGACGAAAGAGATAACCACCCCCCCTTACGACATGCTTCAGAAACGTAAAAAATGGCCCGTTTTCGAATGTTGCGTCTTTGAATGACAATCCACATTTGTACGTGGATAATCACTTTTAGAGCTAAAATTAGATGTTTAAAGTGATTTTCAAGCTTCCAGGGGCCCTAAACACGAGATTTGAAAAATGGGTAACCGTGAATGAAAATGGCCAATTTTTTCACTCTGCGGCCTTAAAAAGTGTTTCTCCTCCACGGAAAGTGAATAAAATAACATTTGGATGCCTTTATTGTTCAATCAAAAACGCCAGTTTTTTGGTGAAACAGATAACCACCCCCCCTTACGACATGCTTCAGAAACGAAAAAAATGGACCACTTTCAAATGTTGCGTCTTTGAACTACTATTCACATTTGTACGTGGATGTTCACTTTTAGAGATAAAATTAGATGTTTAAAGTGATTTACAAGCTTCCAGGGGCCCTAAACACAAGATATGAGGAATGGGTAAATATGAATGAAAATGGCCAATTTATTCACTCTGAGGCCTTAAAAAGTTTTTCTCCACTCCAGAAAGTGAATTAAATAACATTTGTAGACCTTTATTGTTCAATCAAAAACGCCTGATTTTTGATGAAAGAGATAACCACCCCCGCTTACGACATGCTTCTGAAACTAAAAAAATGGTTCATTTTCAAATGTTGCGTCTTTGAACTACAATTAACATTGTACGTGGATATTCACTTTTAGAGATAAAATGAGATGTTTAAAGTGATTTTCAAACTTCCAGGGGCCCTAAACACGAGATTTGAGAAATGGGTAAACGAGAATAAAAATGGCCAATTTACTCACTCTGCGGCCTTAAAAAGTGTTTCTCCTCCACGGAAAGTGAATAAAATAACATTTGGATGCCTTTATTGTTCAATCAAAAACGCCAGTTTTTTGGTGAAAAAGATAACCACCCCCCCTTACGACATGCTTCAGAAACGAAAAAAATGTTCCATTTTCAAATGTTGCGTCTTTGAACTACTATTCACATTTGTACGTGGATGTTCACTTTTAGAGATAAAATTAGATGTTTAAAGTGATTTACAAGCTTCCAGGGGCCCTAAACACAAGATATGAGGAATGGGTAAATATGAATGAAAATGGCCAATTTATTCACTCTGAGGCCTTAAAAAGTTTTCTCCACTCCAGAAAGTGAATTAAATAACATTTGTAGGCCTTTATTGTTCAATCAAAAACGCCCGATTTTTGACGAAAGAGATAACCACCCCCCCTTACGACATGCTTCAGAAACTAAAAAAATGGTCCGTTTTCAAATGTTGCCTCTTTGAACTACAATTCACATTTGTACGTGGAAAAGCACTTTTAAAGATCAAATGAGATGTTTAAAGTGATTTTCATGCTTCCAGGGGCCTTAAACACAAGATTTGAGGAATGGGTAAAAGTGAATGAAAATGGCCAATTTACTCACTCTGAGGCCTTAAAAAGTGTTTCTCCTCCACGGGAAGTGAATTAAATAACATTTGTAGGCCTTTATTGTTCAAGCGAAAACACCTGATTTTTGATGAAAGAGATAACCACCCCCCCTTACGACATGCTTATGAAACTAAAAAAATGGTTCATTTTCAAATGTTGCGTCTTTGAACCACAATTAACATTGTACGTGGATAATCACTTTTAGAGATAAAATGAGATGTTTAAAGTGATTTTCAAGCTTCCAGGGGCCCTAAACACGAGATTTGAGAAATGGGTAAACGTGAATGAAAATGGCCAATTTACTCACTCTGCGGCCTTAAAAAGTGTTTCTCCTCCACGGAAAGTGAATAAAATAACATTTGGATGCCTTTATTGTTCAATCAAAAACGCCCGTTTTTTGGTGAAAAAGATAACCACCCCCCCTTACGACATGCTTCAGAAACAAAAAAAATGGTCCATTTTCAAATGTTGTGTCTTTGAACTACAATTCACATTTGTACGTGGATAATCACTTTTAGAGATAAAATTAGATGTTTAAAGTGATTTACAAGCTTTCAGGGGCCCTAAACACAAGATATGAGGAATGGGTAAATATGAATGAAAATGGCCAATTTATTCACGCTGAGGCCTTAAAAAGTTTTTCTCCACTCCAGAAAGTGAATTAAATAACATTTGTAGACCTTTATTGTTCAATCAAAAACGCCCGATTTTTGACGAAAGAGATAACCACCCCCCCTTACGACATGCTTCAGAAACAAAAAAAATGGTTCATTTTCAAATGTTGCATCTTTGAACGACAATCCACATTTGTACGTGGATAAACACTTTTAGAGATAAAATTAGATGTTTAAAGTGATTTTCAAGCTTCCAGGGGCCCTAAACACAAGATTTGAGAAATGGGTAAAAGTGAATTAAAATGGCCAATTTACTCACTCTGAGGCCTTAAAAAGTGTTTCTCCTCCACGGGAAGTGAATTAAATACCATTTGGAGGCCTTTATTGTTCAAGCGAAAACGCCTGATTTTTGATGAAAGAGATAACCACCCCCCTTACGACATGCTTCCGAAACTAAAAAAATGGTTCATTTTCAAATGTTGCGTCTTTTGAACTACAATTAACATTGTACGTGGATAATCACTTTTAGAGATAAAATGAGATGTTTAAAGTGATTTTCAAGCTTCCAGGGGCCCTAAACACGAGATTAGAGAAATGGGTAAACGTGAATGAAAATGGCCAATTTACTCACTCTGCGGCCTTAAAAAGTGTTTCTCCTCCACGGAAAGTGAATAAAATAACATTTGGATGCCTTTATTGTTCAATCAAAAACGCCCGTTTTTTGGTGAAAAAGATAACCACCCCCCTTACGACATGCTTCAGAAACGGAATAAATGTTCCATTTTCAAATGTTGCGTCTTTGAACTACAATTCACATTTGTACGTGGATGATCACTTTTAGAGATAAAATTAGATGTTTAAAGTGATTTACAAGCTTCCAGGGGCCCTAAACACAAGATATGAGGAATGGGTAAATATGAATGAAACTGGCCAATTTATTCACTCTGAGGCCTTAAAAAGTTTTTCTCCACTCCAGAATGTGAATTAAATAACATTTGTAGGCCTTTATTGGTCAATCAAAAACGCCCGATTTTTGACGAAAGAGATAACCACCCCCCCTTACGACATGCTTCAGAAACTAAAAAAATGGTCCGTTTTCAAATGTTGCCTCTTTGAACTACAATTCACATTTGTACGTGGAAAAGCACTTTTAAAGATCAAATGAGATGTTTAAAGTGATTTTCATGCTTCCAGGGGCCTTAAACACAAGATTTGAGGAATGGGTAAAAGTGAATGAAAATGGCCAATTTACTCACTCTGAGGCCTTAAACAGTGTTTCTCCTCCACGGGAAGTGAATAACATTTGTAGGCCTTTATTGTTCAAGCGAAAACGCCCGATTATTGACGAAAGAGATAACCACCCCCCCTTACGACATGCTTCAGAAACTAAAAAAATGGTCCGTTTTCAAATGTTGCGTCTTTGAATGACAATCCACATTTGTACGTGGGTAATCACTTTTAGAGATAAAGTGAGATGTTTAAAGTGATTTTCAAGCTTCCAGGGGCCCTAAACACAAGATTTGAGAAATGGGTAAAAGTGAATGAAAATGGCCAATTTACTCACTCTGAGGCCTTAAAAAGTGTTTCTCCTCCACGGGAAGTGAATTAAATACCATTTGGAGGCCTTTATTGTTCAAGCGAAAACGCCTGATTTTTGATGAAAGAGATAACCACCCCCGCTTACGACATGCTTCTGAAACTAAAAAAATGGTTCATTTTCAAATGTTGCGTCTTTGAACTACAATTAACATTGTACGTGGATATTCACTTTTAGAGATAAAATGAGATGTTTAAAGTGATTTTCAAGCTTCCAGGGGCCCTAAACACGAGATTTGAGAAATGGGTAAACGAGAATAAAAATGGCCAATTTACTCACTCTGCGGCCTTAAAAAGTGTTTCTCCTCCACGGAAAGTGAATAAAATAACATTTGGATGCCTTTATTGTTCAATCAAAAACGCCAGTTTTTTGGTGAAAAAGATAACCACCCCCCCTTATGACATGCTTCAGAAACGAAAAAAATGTTCCATTTTCAAATGTTGCGTCTTTGAACTACTATTCACATTTGTACGTGGATGTTCAATTTTAGAGATAAAATCAGATGTTTAAAGTGATTTACAAGCTTCCAGGGGCCCTAAACACAAGATATGAGGAACGGGTAAATATGAATGAAAATGGCCAATTTATTCACTCTGAGGCCTTAAAAAGTTTTCTCCACTCCAGAAAGTGAATTAAATAACATTTGTAGGCCTTTATTGTTCAATCAAAAACGCCCGATTTTTGACGAAAGAGATAACCACCCCCCCTTACGACATGCTTCAGAAACTAAAAAAATGGTCCGTTTTCAAATGTTGCCTCTTTGAACTACAATTCACATTTGTACGTGGAAAAGCACTTTTAAAGATCAAATGAGATGTTTAAAGTGATTTTCATGCTTCCAGGGGCCTTAAACACAAGATTTGAGGAATGGGTAAAAGTGAATGAAAATGGCCAATTTACTCACTCTGGGGCCTTAAAAAGTGTTTCTCCTCCATGGGAAGTGAATTAAATAACATTTGTAGGCCTTTATTGTTCAAGCGAAAACGCCTGATTTTTGATGAAAGAGATAACCACCCCCCCTTACGACATGCTTATGAAACTAAAAAAATGGTTCATTTTCAAATGTTGCGTCTTTGAACCACAATTAACATTGTACGTGGATAATCACTTTTAGAGATAAAATGAGATGTTTAAAGTGATTTTCAAGCTTCCAGGGGCCCTAAACACGAGATTTGAGAAATGGGTAAACGTGAATGAAAATGGCCAATTTACTCACTCTGCGGCCTTAAAAAGTGTTTCTCCTCCACGGAAAGTGAATAAAATACCATTTGGATGCCTTTATTGTTCAATCAAAAACGCCCGTTTTTTGGTGAAAAAGATAACCACCCCCCCTTTCGACATGCTTCAGAAACTAAAAAAATGGTCCATTTTCAAATGTTGCGTCTTTGAACTACTATTCACATTTGTACGTGGATGTTCACTTTTAGAGATAAAATTAGATGTTTAAAGTGATTTACAAGCTTCCAGGGGCCCTAAACACAAGATATGAGGAATGGGTAAATATGAATGAAAATGGCCAATTTATTCACTCTGAGGCCTTAAAAAGTTTTCTCCACTCCAGAAAGTGAATTAAATAACATTTGTAGGCCTTTATTGTTCAATCAAAAACGCCCGATTTTTGACGAAAGAGATAACCACCCCCCCTTACGACATGCTTCAGAAACTAAAAAAATGGTCCGTTTTCAAATGTTGCCTCTTTGAACTACAATTCACATTTGTACGTGGAAAAGCACTTTTAAAGATCAAATGAGATGTTTAAAGTGATTTTCATGCTTCCAGGGGCCTTAAACACAAGATTTGAGGAATGGGTAAAAGTGAATGAAAATGGCCAATTTACTCACTCTGAGGCCTTAAAAAGTGTTTCTCCTCCACGGGAAGTGAATTAAATAACATTTGTAGGCCTTTATTGTTCAAGCGAAAACACCTGATTTTTGATGAAAGAGATAACCACCCCCCCTTACGACATGCTTATGAAACTAAAAAAATGGTTCATTTTCAAATGTTGCGTCTTTGAACCACAATTAACATTGTACGTGGATAATCACTTTTAGAGATAAAATGAGATGTTTAAAGTGATTTTCAAACTTCCAGGGGCCCTAAACACGAGATTTGAGAAATGGGTAAACGTGAATGAAAATGGCCAATTTACTCACTCTGCGGCCTTAAAAAGTGTTTCTCCTCCACGGAAAGTGAATAAAATAACATTTGGATGCCTTTATTGTTCAATCAAAAACGCCCGTTTTTTGGTGAAAAAGATAACCACCCCCCCTTACGACATGCTTCAGAAACAAAAAAAATGGTCCATTTTCAAATGTTGTGTCTTTGAACTACAATTCACATTTGTACGTGGATAATCACTTTTAGAGATAAAATTAGATGTTTAAAGTGATTTACAAGCTTCCAGGGGCCCTAAACACAAGATATGAGGAATGGGTAAATATGAATGAAAATGGCCAATTTATTCACTCTGAGGCCTCAAAAAGTTTTCTCCACTCCAGAAAGTGAATTAAATAACATTTGTAGGCCTTTATTGTTCAATCAAAAACGCCCGATTTTTGACGAAAGAGATAACCACCCCCCCTTACGACATGCTTCAGAAACTAAAAAAATGGTCCGTTTTCAAATGTTGCCTCTTTGAACTACAATTCACATTTGTACGTGGAAAAGCACTTTTAAAGATCAAATGAGATGTTTAAAGTGATTTTCATGCTTCCAGGGGCCTTAAACACAAGATTTGAGGAATGGGTAAAAGTGAATGAAAATGGCCAATTTACTCACTCTGAGGCCTTAAAAAGTGTTTCTCCTCCACGGGAAGTGAATTAAATACCATTTGGAGGTCTTTATTGTTCAAGCGAAAACGCCTGATTTTTGATGAAAGAGATAACCACCCCCGCTTACGACATGCTTCTGAAACTAAAAAAATGGTTCATTTTCAAATGTTGCGTCTTTGAACATTGTACGTAGATATTCACTTTTAGAGATAAAATGAGATGTTTAAAGTGATTTTCAAGCTTCCAGGGGCCCTAAACACGAGATTTGAGAAATGGGTAAACGAGAATAAAAATGGCCAATTTACTCACTCTGCGGCCTTAAAAAGTGTTTCTCCTCCACGAAAAGTGAATAAAATAACATTTGGATGCCTTTATTGTTCAATCAAAAACGCCAGTTTTTTGGTGAAAAAGATAACCACCCCCCCTTACGACATGCTTCAGAAACGAAAAAAATGTTCCATTTTCAAATGTTGCGTCTTTGAACTACTATTCACATTTGTACGTGGATGTTCACTTTTAGAGATAAAATTAGATTTTTAAAGTGATTTACAAGCTTCCAGGGGCCCTAAACACAAGATATGAGGAATGGGTAAATATGAATGAAAATGGCCAATTTATTCACTCTGAGGCCTTAAAAAGTTTTCTCCACTCCAGAAAGTGAATTAAATAACATTTGTAGGCCTTTATTGTTCAATCAAAAACGCCCGATTTTTGACGAAAGAGATAACCACCCCCCCTTACGACATGCTTCAGAAACTAAAAAAATGGTCCGTTTTCAAATGTTGCCTCTTTGAACTACAATTCACATTTGTACGTGGAAAAGCACTTTTAAAGATCAAATGAGATGTTTAAAGTGATTTTCATGCTTCCAGGGGCCTTAAACACAAGATTTGAGGAATGGGTAAAAGTGAATGAAAATGGCCAATTTACTCACTCTGAGGCCTTAAAAAGTGTTTCTCCTCCACGGGAAGTGAATTAAATAACATTTGTAGGCCTTTATTGTTCAAGCGAAAACGCCTGATTTTTGATGAAAGAGATAACCACCCCCCCTTACGACATGCTTATGAAACTAAAAAAATGGTTCATTTTCAAATGTTGCGTCTTTGAACCACAATTAACATTGTACGTGGATAATCACTTTTAGAGATAAAATGAGATGTTTAAAGTGATTTTCAAGCTTCCAGGGGCCCTAAACACGAGATTTGAGAAATGGGTAAACGTGAATGAAAATGGCCAATTTACTCACTCTGCGGCCTTAAAAAGTGTTTCTCCTCCACGGAAAGTGAATAAAATAACATTTGGATGCCTTTATTGTTCAATCAAAAACGCCCGTTTTTTGGTGAAAAAGATAACCACCCCCCTTACGACATGCTTCAGAAACAAAAAAATGGTCCATTTTCAAATGTTGCGTCTTTGAACTACAATTCACATTTGTACGTGGATAATCACTTTTAGAGATAAAATTAGATGTTTAAAGTGATTTACAAGCTTCCAGGGGCCCTAAACACAAGATATGAGGAATGGGTAAATATGAATGAAAATGGCCAATTTATTCACTCTGAGGCCTTAAAAAGTTTTTCTCCACTCCAGAAAGTGAATTAAATAACATTTGTAGACCTTTATTGTTCAATCAAAAACGCCCGATTTTTGACGAAAGAGATAACCACCCCCCCTTACGACATGCTTCAGAAACAAAAAAAATGGTTCATTTTCAAATGTTGCATCTTTGAACGACAATCCACATTTGTACGTGGATAAACACTTTTAGAGATAAAATTAGATGTTTAAAGTGATTTTCAAGCTTCCAGGGGCCCTAAACACAAGATTTGAGAAATGGGTAAAAGTGAATGAAAATGGCCAATTTACTCACTCTGAGGCCTTAAAAAGTGTTTCTCCTCCACGGGAAGTGAATTAAATACCATTTGGAGGCCTTTATTGTTCAAGCGAAAACGCCTGATTTTTGATGAAAGAGATAACCACCCCCGCTTACGACATGCTTCTGAAACTAAAAAAATGGTTCATTTTCAAATGTTGCGTCTTTGAACTACAATTAACATTGTACGTGGATATTCACTTTTAGAGATAAAATGAGATGTTTAAAGTGATTTTCAAGCTTCCAGGTGCCCTAAACACGAGATTTGAGAAATGGGTAAACGAGAATAAAAATGGCCAATTTACTCACTCTGCGGCCTTAAAAAGTGTTTCTCCTCCACGGAAAGTGAATAAAATAACATTTGGATGCCTTTATTGTTCAATCAAAAACGCCAGTTTTTTGGTTAAAAAGATAACCACCCCCCCCTTACGACATGCTTCAGAAACGAAAAAAATGTTCCATTTTCAAATGTTGCGTCTTTGAACTACTATTCACATTTGTACGTGGATGTTCACTTTTAGAGATAAAATTAGATGTTTAAAGTGATTTACAAGCTTCCAGGGGCCCTAATTACAAGATATGAGGAATGGGTAAATATGAATGAAAATGGCCAATTTATTCACTCTGAGGCCTCAAAAAGTTTTCTCCACTCCAGAAAGTGAATTAAATAACATTTGTAGGCCTTTATTGTTCAATCAAAAACGCCCGATTTTTGACGAAAGAGATAACCACCCCCCCTTACGACATGCTTCAGAAACTAAAAAAATGGTCCGTTTTCAAATGTTGCCTCTTTGAACTACAATTCACATTTGTACGTGGAAAAGCACTTTTAAAGATCAAATGAGATGTTTAACGTGATTTTCATGCTTCCAGGGGCCTTAAACACAAGATTTGAGGAATGGGTAAAAGTGAATGAAAATGGCCAATTTACTCACTCTGAGGCCTTAAAAAGTGTTTCTCCTCCACGGGAAGTGAATTAAATAACATTTGTAGGCCTTTATTGTTCAAGCGAAAACGCCTGATTTTTGATGAAAGAGATAACCACCCCCCCTTACGACATGCTTATGAAACTAAAAAAATGGTTCATTTTCAAATGTTGCGTCTTTGAACCACAATTAACATTGTACGTGGATAATCACTTTTAGAGATAAAATGAGATGTTTAAAGTGATTTTCAAGCTTCCAGGGGCCCTAAACACGAGATTTGAGAAATGGGTAAACGTGAATGAAAATGGCCAATTTACTCACTCTGCGGCCTTAAAAAGTGTTTCTCCTCCACGGAAAGTGAATAAAATAACATTTGGATGCCTTTATTGTTCAATCAAAAACGCCCGTTTTTTGGTGAAAAAGATAACCACCCCCCTTACGACATGCTTCAGAAACAAAAAAAATGGTCCATTTTCAAATGTTGCGTCTTTGAACTACAATTCACATTTGTACGTGGATGATCACTTTTAGAGATAAAATTAGATGTTTAAAGTGATTTACAAGCTTCCAGGGGCCCTAAACACAAGATATGAGGAGGGGTAAATATGAATGAAAATGGCCAATTTATTCACTCTGAGGCCTTAAAAAGTTTTTCTCCACTCCAGAAAGTGAATTAAATAACATTTGTAGGCCTTTATTGTTCAATCAAAAACGCCCGATTTTTGACGAAAGAGATAACCACCCCTCCTTACGACATGCTTCAGAAACTAAAAAAATGGTCCGTTTTCAAATGTTGCCTCTTTGAACTACAATTCACATTTGTACGTGGAAAAGCACTTTTAAAGATCAAATGAGATGTTTAAAGTGATTTTCATGCTTCCAGGGGCCTTAAACACAAGATTTGAGGAATGGGTAAAAGTGAATGAAAATGGCCAATTTACTCACTCTGAGGCCTTAAAAAGTGTTTCTCCTCCACGGGAAGTGAATTAAATAACATTTGTAGGCCTTTATTGTTCAAGCGAAAACGCCTGATTTTTGATGAAAGAGATAACCACCCCCCCTTACGACATGCTTCTGAAACTAAAAAAATGGTCCGTTTTCAAATGTTGCCTCTTTGAACTACAATTCACATTTGTACGTGGATGATCACTTTTAGAGATAAAATTAGATGTTTAAAGTGATTTACAAGCTTCCAGGATCCCTAAACACAAGATATGAGGAATGGGTAAATATGAATGAAACTGGCCAATTCATTCACTCTGAGGCCTTAAAAAGTTTTTCTCCACTCCAGAAAGTGAATTAAATAACATTTGTAGGCCTTTATTGTTCAATCAAAAACGCCCGATTTTTGACGAAAGAGATAACCACCCCCCCTTATGACATGCTTCAGAAACTAAAAAAATGGTCCGTTTTCAAATGTTGCCTCTTTGAACTACAATTCACATTTATACGTGGAAAAGCACTTTTAAAGATCAAATGAGATGTTTAAAGTGATTTTCATGCTTCCAGGGGCCTTAAACACAAGATTTGAGGAATGGGTAAAAGTGAATGAAAATGGCCAATTTACTCACTCTGAGGCCTTAAAAAGTGTTTCTCCTCCACGGGAAGTGAATTAAATAACATTTGTTGGCCTTTATTGTTCAAGCGAAAACACCTGATTTTTGATGAAAGAGATAACCACCCCCCCTTACGACATGCTTATGAAACTAAAAAAATGGTTCATTTTCAAATGTTGCGTCTTTGAACCACAATTAACATTGTACGTGGATAATCACTTTTAGAGATAAAATGAGATGTTTAAAGTGATTTTCAAGCTTCCAGGGGCCCTAAACACGAGATTTGAGAAATGGGTAAAAGTGAATGAAAATGGCCAATTTACTCACTCTGAGGCCTTAAAAAGTTTTTCTCCACTCCAGAAAGTGAATTAAATAACATTTGTAGGCCTTTATTGTTCAAGCGAAAACGCCCGATTATTGACGAAAGAGATAACCACCCCCCCTTACGACATGCTTCAGAAACGTAAAAAATGGCCCGTTTTCAAATGTTGCGTCTTTGAATGACAATCCACATTTGTACGTGGATAATCACTTTTAGAGCTAAAATTAGATGTTTAAAGTGATTTTCAAGCTTCCAGGGGCCCTAAACACAAGATTTGAGAAATGGGTAAAAGTGAATGAAAATGGCCAATTTACTCACTCTGAGGCCTTAAAAAGTGTTTCTCCTCAACGGGAAGTGAATTAAATAACATTTGTAGGCCTTTATTGTTCAAGCGAAAACGCCCGATTATTGACGAAAGAGATAACCACCACCCCTTACGACATGCTTCAGAAACGAAAAAAATGGTCCATTTTCAAATGTTGCGTCTTTGAATGACAATCCACATTTGTACGTGGATAATCACTTTTAGAGCTAAAATTAGATGTTTAAAGTGATTTTCAAGCTTCCAGGGGCCCTAAACACAAGATTTGAGAAATGGGTAAAAGTGAATGAAAATGGCCAATTTACTCACTCTGAGGCCTTAAAAAGTGTTTCTCCTCCACGGGAAGTGAATTAAATACCATTTGGAGGCCTTTATTGTTCAAGCGAAAACGCCTGATTTTTGATGAAAGAGATAACCACCCCCCCTTACGACATGCTTCTGAAACTAAAAAAATGGTTCATTTTCAAATGTTGCGTCTTTTGAACTACAATTAACATTGTATGTGGATAATCACTTTTAGAGATAAAATGAGATGTTTAAAGTGATTTTCAAGCTTCCAGGGGCCCTAAACACGAGATTTGAGAAATGGGTAAACGTGAATAAAAATGGCCAATTTACTCACTCTGCGGCCTTAAAAAGTGTTTCTCCACCACGGAAAGTGAATAAAATAACATTTGGATGCCTTTATTGTTCAATCAAAAACGCCCGTTTTTTGGTGAAAAAGATAACCACCCCCCCTTTCGACATGCTTCAGAAACTAAAAAAATGGTCCATTTTCAAATGTTGCGTCTTTGAACTACAATTCACATTTGTACGTGGATGATCACTTTTAGAGATAAAATTAGATGTTTAAAGTGATTTACAAGCTTCCAGGGGCCCTAAACACAAGATATGAGGAGGGGTAAATATGAATGAAAATGGCCAATTTATTCACTCTGAGGCCTTAAAAAGTTTTTCTCCACTCCAGAAAGTGAATTAAATAACATTTGTAGGCCTTTATTGTTCAATCAAAAACGCCCGATTTTTGACGAAAGAGATAACCACCCCTCCTTACGACATGCTATAGAAACTAAAAAAATGTTCCGTTTTCAAATGTTGCCTCTTTGAACTACAATTCACATTTGTACGTGGAAAAGCACTTTTAAAGATCAAATGAGATGTTTAAAGTGATTTTCATGCTTCCAGGGGCCTTAAACACAAGATTTGAGGAATGGGTAAAAGTGAATGAAAATGGCCAATTTACTCACTCTGAGGCCTTAAAAAGTGTTTCTCCTCCACGGGAAGTGAATTAAATAACATTTGTAGGCCTTTATTGTTCAAGCGAAAACGCCTGATTTTTGATGAAAGAGATAACCACCCCCCCTTACGACATGCTTCTGAAACTAAAAAAATGGTCCGTTTTCAAATGTTGCCTCTTTGAACTACAATTCACATTTGTACGTGGATGATCACTTTTAGAGATAAAATTAGATGTTTAAAGTGATTTACAAGCTTCCAGGGGCCCTAAACACAAGATTTGAGAAATGGGTAAAAGTGAATGAAAATGGCCAATTTACTCACTCTGAGGCCTTAAAAAGTGTTTCTCCTCAAGGGGAAGTGAATTAAATAACATTTGTAGGCCTTTATTGTTCAAGCGAAAACGCCCGATTATTGACGAAAGAGATAACCACCACCCCTTACGACATGCTTCAGAAACGAAAAAAATGGTCCGTTTTCAAATGTTGCGTCTTTGAATGACAATCCACATTTGTACGTGGATAATCACTTTTAGAGCTAAAATTAGATGTTTAAAGTGATTTTCAAGCTTCCAGGGGCCCTAAACACAAGATTTGAGAAATGGGTAAAAGTGAATGAAAATGGCCAATTTACTCACTCTGAGGCCTTAAAAAGTGTTTCTCCTCCACGGGAAGTGAATTAAATACCATTTGGAGGCCTTTATTGTTCAAGCGAAAACGCCTGATTTTTGATGAAAGAGATAACCACCCCCCCTTACGACATGCTTCCGAAACTAAAAAAATGGTTCATTTTCAAATGTTGCGTCTTTTGAACTACAATTAACATTGTACGTGGATAATCACTTTTAGAGATAAAATGAGATGTTTAAAGTGATTTTCATGCTTCCAGGGGCCTTAAACACAAGATTTGAGGAATGGGTAAAAGTGAATGAAAATGGCCAATTTACTCACTCTGCGGCCTTAAAAAGTGTTTCTCCTCCACGGGAAGTGAATTAAATAACATTTGTAGGCCTTTATTGTTCAAGCGAAAACGCACGATTATTGACGAAAGAGATAACCACCCCCCTTACGACATGCTTCAGAAACTAAAAAAATGGTCCGTTTTCAAATGTTGCCTCTTTGAACCACAATTCACATTTGTACGTGGAAAAGCACTTTTAAAGATCAAATGAGATGTTTAAAGTGATTTTCATGCTTCCAGGGGCCTTAAACACAAGATTTGAGGAATGGGTAAAAGTGAATGAAAATGGCCAATTTACTCACTCTGCGGCCTTAAAAAGTGTTTCTCCTCCACGGGAAGTGAATTAAATAACATTTGTAGGCCTTTATTGTTCAAGCGAAAACGCACGATTATTGACGAAAGAGATAACCACCGCCCCTTACGACATGCTTCAGAAACGAAAAAAATGGTCCGTTTTCAAATGTTGCGTCTTTGAACGACAATCCACATTTGTACGTGGATAAACACTTTTAGAGCTAAAATTAGATGTTTAAAGTGATTTTCAAGCTTCCAGGGGCCTTAAACACAAGATTTGAGAAATGGGTAAAAGTGAATGAAAATGGCCAATTTACTCACTCTGAGGCCTTAAAAAGTGTTTCTCCTCCACGGAAAGTGAATTAAATACCATTTGGAGGTCTTTATTGTTCAAGCGAAAACGCCTGATTTTTGATGAAAGAGATAACCACCCCCCCTTACGACATGCTTCTGAAACTAAAAAAATGGTTCATTTTCAAATGTTGCGTCTTTGAACCACAATTAACATTGTACGTGGATAATCACTTTTAGAGATAAAATGAGATGTTTAAAGTGATTTTCAAGCTTCCAGGGGCCCTAAACACGAGATTTGAGAAATGGGTAAACATGAATGAAAATGGCCAAATTACTCACTCTGCGGCCTTAAAAAGTGTTTCTCCTCCACGGAAAGTGAATAAAATAACATTTGGATGCCTTTATTGTTCAACCAAAAACGCCCGTTTTTTGGTGAAAAAGATAACCACCCCCCCTTACGACATGCTTCAGAAACAAAAAAAATGGTCCATTTTCAAATGTTGCGTCTTTGAACTACAATTCACATTTGTACGTGGATAATCACTTTTAGAGATAAAATTAGATGTTTAAAGTGATTTACAAGCTTCCAGGGGCCCTAAACACAAGATATGAGGAATGGGTAAATGTGAATGAAAATGGCCAATTTATTCACGCTGAGGCCTTAAAAAGTTTTTCTCCACTCCAGAAAGTGAATTAAATAACATTTGTAGACCTTTATTGTTCAATCAAAAACGCCCGATTTTTGACGAAAGAGATAACCACCCCCCTTACGACATGCTTCAGAAACAAAAAAAATGGTTCATTTTCAAATGTTGCATCTTTGAACGACAATCCACATTTGTACGTGGATAAACACTTTTAGAGATAAAATTAGATGTTTAAAGTGATTTTCAAGCTTCCAGGGGCCCTAACCACAAGATTT
Source organism: Triturus cristatus (assembly GCF_964204655.1). Classification (NCBI taxonomy): domain Eukaryota; kingdom Metazoa; phylum Chordata; class Amphibia; order Caudata; family Salamandridae; genus Triturus; species Triturus cristatus. The sequence continues at coordinate 930,397,334 of NC_140587.1, read as the reverse complement.
GAGAAATGGGTAAAAGTGAATGAAAATGGCCAATTTACTCACTCTGAGGCCTTAAAAAGTGTTTCTCCTCAACGGGAAGTGAATTAAATAACATTTGTAGGCCTTTATTGTTCAAGCAAAAACGCCCGATTATTGACGAAAGAGATAACCACCCCCCCTTACCACATGCTTCAGAAACGAAAAAAATGGTCCGTTTTCAAATGTTGCGTCTTTGAATGACAATCCACATTTGTACGTGGATAATCACTTTTAGAGCTAAAATTAGATGTTTAAAGTGATTTTCAAGCTTCCAGGGGCCCTAAACACAAGATTTGAGAAATGGGTAAAAGTGAATGAAAATGGCCAATTTACTCACTCTGAGGCCTTAAAAAGTGTTTCTCCTCCACGGGAAGTGAATTAAATACCATTTGGAGGCCTTTATTGTTCAAGCGAAAACGCCTGATTTTTGATGAAAGAGATAACCACCCCCCCTTACGACATGCTTCCGAAACTAAAAAAATGGTTCATTTTCAAATGTTGCGTCTTTGAACCACAATTAACATTGTACGTGGATAATCACTTTTAGAGATAAAATGAGATGTTTAAAGTGATTTTCAAGCTTCCAGGGGCCCTAAACACGAGATTTGAGAAATGGGTAAACATGAATGAAAATGGCCAAATTACTCACTCTGCGGCCTTAAAAAGTGTTTCTCCTCCACGGAAAGTGAATAAAATAACATTTGGATGCCTTTATTGTTCAATCAAAAACGCCCGTTTTTTGGTGAAAAAGATAACCACCCCCCCTTACGACATGCTTCAGAAACAAAAAAAATGGTCCATTTTCAAATGTTGCGTCTTTGAACTACAATTCACATTTGTACGTGGATAATCACTTTTAGAGATAAAATTAGATGTTTAAAGTGATTTACAAGCTTCCAGGGGCCCTAAACACAAGATATGAGGAATGGGTAAATGTGAATGAAAATGGCCAATTTATTCACGCTGAGGCCTTAAAAAGTTTTTCTCCACTTCAGAAAGTGAATTAAATAACATTTGTAGACCTTTATTGTTCAATCAAAAACGCCCGATTTTTGACGAAAGAGATAACCACCCCCCCTTACGACATGCTTCAGAAACAAAAAAAATGGTTCATTTTCAAATGTTGCATCTTTGAACGACAATCCACATTTGTACGTGGATAAACACTTTTAGAGATAAAATTAGATGTTTAAAGTGATTTTCAAGCTTCCAGGGGCCCTAACCACAAGATTTGAGAAATGGGTAAAAGTGAATGAAAATGGCCAATTTACTCACTCTGAGGCCTTAAAAAGTGTTTCTCCTCAACGGGAAGTGAATTAAATAACATTTGTAGGCCTTTATTGTTCAAGCAAAAACGCCCGATTATTGACGAAAGAGATAACCACCCCCCCTTACCACATGCTTCAGAAACGAAAAAAATGGTCCGTTTTCAAATGTTGCGTCTTTGAATGACAATCCACATTTGTACGTGGATAATCACTTTTAGAGCTAAAATTAGATGTTTAAAGTGATTTTCAAGCTTCCAGGGGCCCTAAACACAAGATTTGAGAAATGGGTAAAAGTGAATGAAAATGGCCAATTTACTCACTCTGAGGCCTTAAAAAGTGTTTCTCCTCCACGGGAAGTGAATTAAATACCATTTGGAGGCCTTTATTGTTCAAGCGAAAACGCCTGATTTTTGATGAAAGAGATAACCACCCCCCCTTACGACATGCTTCCGAAACTAAAAAAATGGTTCATTTTCAAATGTTGCGTCTTTTGAACTACAATTAACATTGTACGTGGATAATCACTTTTAGAGATAAAATGAGATGTTTAAAGTGATTTTCAAGCTTCCAGGGGCCCTAAACACGAGATTTGAGAAATGGGTAAACGTGAATGAAAATGGCCAATTTACTCACTCTGCGGCCTTAAAAAGTGTTTCTCCTCCACGGAAAGTGAATAAAATAACATTTGGATGCCTTTATTGTTCAATCAAAAACGCCCGTTTTTTGGTGAAAAAGATAACCACCCCCCCTTACGACATGCTTCAGAAACGGAAAAAATGTTCCATTTTCAAATGTTGCGTCTTTAAACTACAATTCACATTTGTACGTGGATGATCACTTTTAGAGATAAAATTAGATGTTTAAAGTGATTTACAAGCTTCCAGGGGCCCTAAACACAAGATATGAGGAATGGGTAAATATGAATGAAACTGGACAATTTATTCACTCTGAGGCCTTAAAAAGTGTTTCTCCACTCCAGAATGTGAATTAAATAACATTTGTAGGCCTTTATTGGTCAATCAAAAACGCCCGATTTTTGACGAAAGAGATAACCACCCCCCCTTACGACATGCTTCAGAAACTAAAAAAATGGTCCGTTTTCAAATGTTGCCTCTTTGAACTACAATTCACATTTGTACGTGGAAAAGCACTTTTAAAGATCAAATGAGATGTTTAAAGTGATTTTCATGCTTCCAGGGGCCTTAAACACAAGATTTGAGGAATGGGTAAAAGTGAATGAAAATGGCCAATTTACTCACTCTGAGGCCTTAAACAGTGTTTCTCCTCCACGGGAAGTGAATAACATTTGTAGGTCTTTATTGTTCAAGCGAAAACGCCCGATTATTGACGAAAGAGATAACCACCCCCCCTTACGACATGCTTCAGAAACGAAAAAAATGGTCCGTTTTCAAATGTTGCGTCTTTGAATGACAATCCACATTTGTACGTGGGTAATCACTTTTAGAGATAAAGTGAGATGTTTAAAGTGATTTTCATGCTTCCAGGGGCCCTAAACACAAGATTTGAGAAATGGGTAAAAGTGAATGAAAATGGCCAATTTACTCACTCTGAGGCCTTAAAAAGTGTTTCTCCTCCACGGGAAGTGAATTAAATACCATTTGGAGGCCTTTATTGTTCAAGCGAAAACGCCTGATTTTTGATGAAAGAGATAACCACCCCCGCTTACGACATGCTTCTGAAACTAAAAAAATGGTTCATTTTCAAATGTTGCGTCTTTGAACTACAATTAACATTGTACGTGGATATTCACTTTTAGAGATAAAATGAGATGTTTAAAGTGATTTTCCAGCTTCCAGGTGCCCTAAACACGAGATTTGAGAAATGGGTAAACGAGAATAAAAATGGCCAATTTACTCACTCTGCGGCCTTAAAAAGTGTTTCTCCTCCACGGAAAGTGAATAAAATAACATTTGGATGCCTTTATTGTTCAATCAAAAACGCCAGTTTTTTGGTTAAAAAGATAACCACCCCCCCTTACGACATGCTTCAGAAACGAAAAAAATGTCCCATTTTCAAATGTTGCGTCTTTGAACTACTATTCACATTTGTACGTGGATGCTCACTTTTAGAGATAAAATTAGATGTTTAAAGTGATTTACAAGCTTCCAGGGGCCCTAAACACAAGATATGAGGAATGGGTAAATATGAATGAAAATGGCCAATTTATTCACTCTGAGGCCTCAAAAAGTTTTCTCCACTCCAGAAAGTGAATTAAATAACATTTGTAGGCCTTTATTGTTCAATCAAAAACGCCCGATTTTTGACGAAAGAGATAACCACCCCCCCTTACGACATGCTTCAGAAACTAAAAAAATGGTCCGTTTTCAAATGTTGCCTCTTTGAACTACAATTCACATTTGTACGTGGAAAAGCACTTTTAAAGATGAAATGAGATGTTTAAAGTGATTTTCATGCTTCCAGGGGCCTTAAACACAAGATTTGAGGAATGGGTAAAAGTGAATGAAAATGGCCAATTTACTCACTCTGAGGCCTTAAAAAGTGTTTCTCCTCCACGGGAAGTGAATTAAATACCATTTGGAGGTCTTTATTGTTCAAGCGAAAACGCCTGATTTTTGATGAAAGAGATAACCACCCCCGCTTACGACATGCTTCTGAAACTAAAAAAATGGTTCATTTTCAAATGTTGCGTCTTTGAACTACAATTAACATTGTACGTGGATATTCACTTTTAGAGATAAAATGAGATGTTTAAAGTGATTTTCAAGCTTCCAGGGGCCCTAAACACGAGATTTGAGAAATGGGTAAACGAGAATAAAAATGGCCAATTTACTCACTCTGCGGCCTTAAAAAGTGTTTCTCCTCCACGGAAAGTGAATAAAATAACATTTGGATGCCTTTATTGTTCAATCAAAAACGCCAGTTTTTTGGTGAAAAAGATAACCACCCCCCTTACGACATGCTTCAGAAACGAAAAAAATGTTCCATTTTCAAATGTTGCGTCTTTGAACTACTATTCACATTTGTACGTGGATGTTCACTTTTAGAGATAAAATTAGATGTTTAAAGTGATTTACAAGCTTCCAGGGGCCCTAAACACAAGATATGAGGAATGGGTAAATATGAATGAAAATGGCCAATTTATTCACTCTGAGGCCTTAAAAAGTTTTCTCCACTCCAGAAAGTGAATTAAATAACATTTGTAGGCCTTTATTGTTCAATCAAAAACGCCCGATTTTTGACGAAAGAGATAACCACCCCCCCTTACGACATGCTTCAGAAACTAAAAAAATGGTCCGTTTTCAAATGTTGCCTCTTTGAACTACAATTCACATTTGTACGTGGAAAAGCACTTTTAAAGATCAAATGAGATGTTTAAAGTGATTTTCATGCTTCCAGGGGCCTTAAACACAAGATTTGAGGAATGGGTAAAAGTGAATGAAAATGGCCAATTTACTCACTCTGAGGCCTTAAAAAGTGTTTCTCCTCCACGGGAAGTGAATTAAATAACATTTGTAGGCCTTTATTGTTCAAGCGAAAACGCCTGATTTTTGATGAAAGAGATAACCACCCCCCCTTACGACATGCTTATGAAACTAAAAAAATGGTTCATTTTCAAATGTTGCGTCTTTGAACCACAATTAACATTGTACGTGGATAATCACTTTTAGAGATAAAATGAGATGTTTAAAGTGATTTTCAAGCTTCCAGGGGCCCTAAACACGAGATTTGAGAAATGGGTAAACGTGAATGAAAATGGCCAATTTACTCACTCTGCGGCCTTAAAAAGTGTTTCTCCTCCACGGAAAGTGAATAAAATAACATTTGGATGCCTTTATTGTTCAATCAAAAACGCCCGTTTTTTGGTGAAAAAGATAACCACCCCCCTTACGACATGCTTCAGAAACAAAAAAAATGGTCCATTTTCAAATGTTGCGTCTTTGAACTACAATTCACATTTGTACGTGGATAATCACTTTTAGAGATAAAATTAGATGTTTAAAGTGATTTACAAGCTTCCAGGGGCCCTAAACACAAGATATGAGGAATGGGTAAATATGAATGAAAATGGCCAATTTATTCACTCTGAGGCCTTAAAAAGTTTTTCTCCACTCCAGAAAGTGAATTAAATAACATTTGTAGACCTGTATTGTTCAATCAAAAACGCCCGATTTTTGACGAAAGAGATAACCACCCCACCTTACGACATGCTTCAGAAACAAAAAAAATGGTTCATTTTCAAATGTTGCATCTTTGAACGACAATCCACATTTGTACGTGGATAAACACTTTTAGAGATAAAATTAGATGTTTAAAGTGATTTTCAAGCTTCCAGGGGCCCTAAACACAAGATTTGAGAAATGGGTAAAAGTGAATGAAAATGGCCAATTTACTCACTCTGAGGCCTTAAAAAGTGTTTCTCCTCAACGGGAAGTGAATTAAATAACATTTGTAGGCCTTTATTGTTCAAGCGAAAACGCCCGATTATTGACGAAAGAGATAACCACCACCCCTTACGACATGCTTCAGAAACGAAAAAAATGGTCCATTTTCAAATGTTGCGTCTTTGAATGACAATCCACATTTGTACGTGGATAATCACTTTTAGAGCTAAAATTAGATGTTTAAAGTGATTTTCAAGCTTCCAGGGGCCCTAAACACAAGATTTGAGAAATGGGTAAAAGTGAATGAAAATGGCCAATTTACTCACTCTGAGGCCTTAAAAAGTGTTTCTCCTCCACGGGAAGTGAATTAAATACCATTTGGAGGCCTTTATTGTTCAAGCGAAAACGCCTGATTTTTGATGAAAGAGATAACCACCCCCCCTTACGACATGCTTCTGAAACTAAAAAAATGGTTCATTTTCAAATGTTGCGTCTTTTGAACTACAATTAACATTGTATGTGGATAATCACTTTTAGAGATAAAATGAGATGTTTAAAGTGATTTTCAAGCTTCCAGGGGCCCTAAACACGAGATTTGAGAAATGGGTAAACGTGAATGAAAATGGCCAATTTACTCACTCTGCGGCCTTAAAAAGTGTTTCTCCACCACGGAAAGTGAATAAAATAACATTTGGATGCCTTTATTGTTCAATCAAAAACGCCCGTTTTTTGGTGAAAAAGATAACCACCCCCCCTTTCGACATGCTTCAGAAACTAAAAAAATGGTCCATTTTCAAATGTTGCGTCTTTGAACTACAATTCACATTTGTACGTGGATGATCACTTTTAGAGATAAAATTAGATGTTTAAAGTGATTTACAAGCTTCCAGGGGCCCTAAACACAAGATATGAGGAATGGGTAAATATGAATGAAACTGGCCAATTTATTCACTCTGAGGCCTTTAAAAGTTTTTCTCCACTCCAGAAAGTGAATTAAATAACATTTGTAGGCCTTTATTGTTCAATCAAAAACGCCCGATTTTTGACGAAAGAGATAACCACCCCCCCTTACGACATGCTTCAGAAACTAAAAAAATGGTCCGTTTTTAAATGTAGCCTCTTTGAACTACAATTCACATTTGTACGTGGAAAAGCACTTTTAAAGATCAAATGAGATGTTTAAAGTGATTTTCATGCTTCCAGGGGCCTTAAACACAAGATTTGAGGAATGGGTAAAAGTGAATGAAAATGGCCAATTTACTCACTCTGAGGCCTTAAAAAGTGTTTCTCCTCCACGGGAAGTGAATTAAATACCATTTGGAGGCCTTTATTGTTCAAGCGAAAACGCCTGATTTTTGATGAAAGAGATAACCACCCCCGCTTACGACATGCTTCTGAAACTAAAAAAATGGTTCATTTTCAAATGTTGCGTCTTTGAACTACAATTAACATTGTACGTGGATATTCACTTTTAGAGATCAAATGAGATGTTTAAAGTGATTTTCAAGCTTCCAGGGGCCCTAAACACGAGATTTGAGAAATGGGTAAACGAGAATGAAAATGGCCAATTTACTCACTCTGCGGCCTTAAAAAGTGTTTCTCCTCCACGGAAAGTGAATAAAATAACATTTGGATGCCTTTATTGTTCAATCAAAAACGCCCGTTTTTTGGTGAAAAAGATAACCACCCCCCCTTACGACATGCTTCAGAAACGAAAAAAATGTTCCATTTTCAAATGTTGCGTCTTTGAACTACTATTCACATTTGTACGTGGATGATCACTTTTAGAGATAAAATTAGATGTTTAAAGTGATTTACAAGCTTCCAGGGGCCCTAAACACAAGATATGAGGAGGGGTAAATATGAATGAAAATGGCCAATTTATTCACTCTGAGGCCTTAAAAAGTTTTTCTCCACTCCAGAAAGTGAATTAAATAACATTTGTAGGCCTTTATTGTTCAATCAAAAACGCCCGATTTTTGACGAAAGAGATAACCACCCCTCCTTACGACATGCTATAGAAACTAAAAAAATGGTCCGTTTTCAAATGTTGCCTCTTTGAACTACAATTCACATTTGTACGTGGAAAAGCACTTTTAAAGATCAAATGAGATGTTTAAAGTGATTTTCATGCTTCCAGGGGCCTTAAACACAAGATTTGAGGAATGGGTAAAAGTGAATGAAAATGGCCAATTTACTCACTCTGAGGCCTTAAAAAGTGTTTCTCCTCCACGGGAAGTGAATTAAATAACATTTGTAGGCCTTTATTGTTCAAGCGAAAACGCCTGATTTTTGATGAAAGAGATAACCACCCCCCCTTACGACATGCTTCTGAAACTAAAAAAATGGGCCGTTTTCAAATGTTGCCTCTTTGAACTACAATTCACATTTGTACGTGGATGATCACTTTTAGAGATAAAATTAGATGTTTAAAGTGATTTACAAGCTTCCAGGGGCCCTAAACACAAGATTTGAGAAATGGGTAAAAGTGAATGAAAATGGCCAATTTACTCACTCTGAGACCTTAAAAAGTGTTTCTCCTCAAGGGGAAGTGAATTAAATAACATTTGTAGGCCTTTATTGTTCAAGCGAAAACGCCCGATTATTGACGAAAGAGATAACCACCACCCCTTACGACATGCTTCAGAAACGAAAAAAATGGTCCGTTTTCAAATGTTGCGTCTTTGAATGACAATCCACATTTGTACGTGGATAATCACTTTTAGAGCTAAAATTAGATGTTTAAAGTGATTTTCAAGCTTCCAGGGGCCCTAAACACAAGATTTGAGAAATGGGTAAAAGTGAATGAAAATGGCCAATTTACTCACTCTGAGGCCTTAAAAAGTGTTTCTCCTCCACGGGAAGTGAATTAAATACCATTTGGAGGCCTTTATTGTTCAAGCGAAAACGCCTGATTTTTGATGAAAGAGATAACCACCCCCCCTTACGACATGCTTCCGAAACTAAAAAAATGGTTCATTTTCAAATGTTGCGTCTTTTGAACTACAATTAACATTGTACGTGGATAATCACTTTTAGAGATAAAATGAGATGTTTAAAGTGATTTTCAAGCTTCCAGGGGCCCTAAACACGAGATTTGAGAAATGGGTAAACGTGAATGAAAATGGCCAATTTACTCACTCTGCGGCCTTAAAAAGTGTTTCTCCTCCACGGAAAGTGAATAAAATAACATTTGGATGCCTTTATTGTTCAATCAAAAACGCCCGTTTTTTGGTGAAAAAGATAACCACCCCCCTTACGACATGCTTCAGAAACAAAAAAAATGGTCCATTTTCAAATGTTGCGTCTTTGAACTACAATTCACATTTGTACGTGGATAATCACTTTTAGAGATAAAATTAGATGTTTAAAGTGATTTACAAGCTTCCAGGGGCCCTAAACACAAGATATGAGGAATGGGTAAATATGAATGAAAATGGCCAATTTATTCACTCTGAGGCCTTAAAAAGTTTTTCTCCACTCCAGAAAGTGAATTAAATAACATTTGTAGACCTGTATTGTTCAATCAAAAACGCCCGATTTTTGACGAAAGAGATAACCACCCCACCTTACGACATGCTTCAGAAACAAAAAAAATGGTTCATTTTCAAATGTTGCATCTTTGAACGACAATCCACATTTGTACGTGGATAAACACTTTTAGAGATAAAATTAGATGTTTAAAGTGATTTTCAAGCTTCCAGGGGCCCTAAACACAAGATTTGAGAAATGGGTAAAAGTGAATGAAAATGGCCAATTTACTCACTCTGAGGCCTTAAAAAGTGTTTCTCCTCAACGGGAAGTGAATTAAATAACATTTGTAGGCCTTTATTGTTCAAGCGAAAACGCCCGATTATTGACGAAAGAGATAACCACCACCCCTTACGACATGCTTCAGAAACGAAAAAAATGGTCCATTTTCAAATGTTGCGTCTTTGAATGACAATCCACATTTGTACGTGGATAATCACTTTTAGAGCTAAAATTAGATGTTTAAAGTGATTTTCAAGCTTCCAGGGGCCCTAAACACAAGATTTGAGAAATGGGTAAAAGTGAATGAAAATGGCCAATTTACTCACTCTGAGGCCTTAAAAAGTGTTTCTCCTCCACGGGAAGTGAATTAAATACCATTTGGAGGCCTTTATTGTTCAAGCGAAAACGCCTGATTTTTGATGAAAGAGATAACCACCCCCCCTTACGACATGCTTCTGAAACTAAAAAAATGGTTCATTTTCAAATGTTGCGTCTTTTGAACTACAATTAACATTGTATGTGGATAATCACTTTTAGAGATAAAATGAGATGTTTAAAGTGATTTTCAAGCTTCCAGGGGCCCTAAACACGAGATTTGAGAAATGGGTAAACGTGAATGAAAATGGCCAATTTACTCACTCTGCGGCCTTAAAAAGTGTTTCTCCACCACGGAAAGTGAATAAAATAACATTTGGATGCCTTTATTGTTCAATCAAAAACGCCCGTTTTTTGGTGAAAAAGATAACCACCCCCCCTTTCGACATGCTTCAGAAACTAAAAAAATGGTCCATTTTCAAATGTTGCGTCTTTGAACTACAATTCACATTTGTACGTGGATGATCACTTTTAGAGATAAAATTAGATGTTTAAAGTGATTTACAAGCTTCCAGGGGCCCTAAACACAAGATATGAGGAATGGGTAAATATGAATGAAACTGGCCAATTTATTCACTCTGAGGCCTTTAAAAGTTTTTCTCCACTCCAGAAAGTGAATTAAATAACATTTGTAGGCCTTTATTGTTCAATCAAAAACGCCCGATTTTTGACGAAAGAGATAACCACCCCCCCTTACGACATGCTTCAGAAACTAAAAAAATGGTCCGTTTTTAAATGTAGCCTCTTTGAACTACAATTCACATTTGTACGTGGAAAAGCACTTTTAAAGATCAAATGAGATGTTTAAAGTGATTTTCATGCTTCCAGGGGCCTTAAACACAAGATTTGAGGAATGGGTAAAAGTGAATGAAAATGGCCAATTTACTCACTCTGAGGCCTTAAAAAGTGTTTCTCCTCCACGGGAAGTGAATTAAATACCATTTGGAGGCCTTTATTGTTCAAGCGAAAACGCCTGATTTTTGATGAAAGAGATAACCACCCCCGCTTACGACATGCTTCTGAAACTAAAAAAATGGTTCATTTTCAAATGTTGCGTCTTTGAACTACAATTAACATTGTACGTGGATATTCACTTTTAGAGATCAAATGAGATGTTTAAAGTGATTTTCAAGCTTCCAGGGGCCCTAAACACGAGATTTGAGAAATGGGTAAACGAGAATGAAAATGGCCAATTTACTCACTCTGCGGCCTTAAAAAGTGTTTCTCCTCCACGGAAAGTGAATAAAATAACATTTGGATGCCTTTATTGTTCAATCAAAAACGCCCGTTTTTTGGTGAAAAAGATAACCACCCCCCCTTACGACATGCTTCAGAAACGAAAAAAATGTTCCATTTTCAAATGTTGCGTCTTTGAACTACTATTCACATTTGTACGTGGATGATCACTTTTAGAGATAAAATTAGATGTTTAAAGTGATTTACAAGCTTCCAGGGGCCCTAAACACAAGATATGAGGAGGGGTAAATATGAATGAAAATGGCCAATTTATTCACTCTGAGGCCTTAAAAAGTTTTTCTCCACTCCAGAAAGTGAATTAAATAACATTTGTAGGCCTTTATTGTTCAATCAAAAACGCCCGATTTTTGACGAAAGAGATAACCACCCCTCCTTACGACATGCTATAGAAACTAAAAAAATGGTCCGTTTTCAAATGTTGCCTCTTTGAACTACAATTCACATTTGTACGTGGAAAAGCACTTTTAAAGATCAAATGAGATGTTTAAAGTGATTTTCATGCTTCCAGGGGCCTTAAACACAAGATTTGAGGAATGGGTAAAAGTGAATGAAAATGGCCAATTTACTCACTCTGAGGCCTTAAAAAGTGTTTCTCCTCCACGGGAAGTGAATTAAATAACATTTGTAGGCCTTTATTGTTCAAGCGAAAACGCCTGATTTTTGATGAAAGAGATAACCACCCCCCCTTACGACATGCTTCTGAAACTAAAAAAATGGGCCGTTTTCAAATGTTGCCTCTTTGAACTACAATTCACATTTGTACGTGGATGATCACTTTTAGAGATAAAATTAGATGTTTAAAGTGATTTACAAGCTTCCAGGGGCCCTAAACACAAGATTTGAGAAATGGGTAAAAGTGAATGAAAATGGCCAATTTACTCACTCTGAGACCTTAAAAAGTGTTTCTCCTCAAGGGGAAGTGAATTAAATAACATTTGTAGGCCTTTATTGTTCAAGCGAAAACGCCCGATTATTGACGAAAGAGATAACCACCACCCCTTACGACATGCTTCAGAAACGAAAAAAATGGTCCGTTTTCAAATGTTGCGTCTTTGAATGACAATCCACATTTGTACGTGGATAATCACTTTTAGAGCTAAAATTAGATGTTTAAAGTGATTTTCAAGCTTCCAGGGGCCCTAAACACAAGATTTGAGAAATGGGTAAAAGTGAATGAAAATGGCCAATTTACTCACTCTGAGGCCTTAAAAAGTGTTTCTCCTCCACGGGAAGTGAATTAAATACCATTTGGAGGCCTTTATTGTTCAAGCGAAAACGCCTGATTTTTGATGAAAGAGATAACCACCCCCCCTTACGACATGCTTCCGAAACTAAAAAAATGGTTCATTTTCAAATGTTGCGTCTTTTGAACTACAATTAACATTGTACGTGGATAATCACTTTTAGAGATAAAATGAGATGTTTAAAGTGATTTTCATGCTTCCAGGGGCCTTAAACACAAGATTTGAGGAATGGGTAAAAGTGAATGAAAATGGCCAATTTACTCACTCTGCGGCCTTAAAAAGTGTTTCTCCTCCACGGGAAGTGAATTAAATAACATTTGTAGGCCTTTATTGTTCAAGCGAAAACGCACGATTATTGACGAAAGAGATAACCACCCCCCTTACGACATGCTTCAGAAACTAAAAAAATGGTCCGTTTTCAAATGTTGCCTCTTTGAACCACAATTCACATTTGTACGTGGAAAAGCACTTTTAAAGATCAAATGAGATGTTTAAAGTGATTTTCATGCTTCCAGGGGCCTTAAACACAAGATTTGAGGAATGGGTAAAAGTGAATGAAAATGGCCAATTTACTCACTCTGCGGCCTTAAAAAGTGTTTCTCCTCCACGGGAAGTGAATTAAATAACATTTGTAGGCCTTTATTGTTCAAGCGAAAACGCACGATTATTGACGAAAGAGATAACCACCGCCCCTTACGACATGCTTCAGAAACGAAAAAAATGGTCCGTTTTCAAATGTTGCGTCTTTGAACGACAATCCACATTTGTACGTGGATAAACACTTTTAGAGCTAAAATTAGATGTTTAAAGTGATTTTCAAGCTTCCAGGGGCCCTAAACACAAGATTTGAGAAATGGGTAAAAGTGAATGAAAATGGCCAATTTACTCACTCTGAGGCCTTAAAAAGTGTTTCTCCTCCACGGAAAGTGAATTAAATACCATTTGGAGGTCTTTATTGTTCAAGCGAAAACGCCTGATTTTTGATGAAAGAGATAACCACCCCCCCTTACGACATGCTTCTGAAACTAAAAAAATGGTTCATTTTCAAATGTTGCGTCTTTGAACCACAATTAACATTGTACGTGGATAATCACTTTTAGAGATAAAATGAGATGTTTAAAGTGATTTTCAAGCTTCCAGGGGCCCTAAACACGAGATTTGAGAAATGGGTAAACATGAATGAAAATGGCCAAATTACTCACTCTGCGGCCTTAAAAAGTGTTTCTCCTCCACGGAAAGTGAATAAAATAACATTTGGATGCCTTTATTGTTCAACCAAAAACGCCCGTTTTTTGGTGAAAAAGATAACCACCCCCCCTTACGACATGCTTCAGAAACAAAAAAAATGGTCCATTTTCAAATGTTGCGTCTTTGAACTACAATTCACATTTGTACGTGGATAATCACTTTTAGAGATAAAATTAGATGTTTAAAGTGATTTACAAGCTTCCAGGGGCCCTAAACACAAGATATGAGGAATGGGTAAATGTGAATGAAAATGGCCAATTTATTCACGCTGAGGCCTTAAAAAGTTTTTCTCCACTCCAGAAAGTGAATTAAATAACATTTGTAGACCTTTATTGTTCAATCAAAAACGCCCGATTTTTGACGAAAGAGATAACCACCCCCCCTTACGACATGCTTCAGAAACAAAAAAAATGGTTCATTTTCAAATGTTGCATCTTTGAACGACAATCCACATTTGTACGTGGATAAACACTTTTAGAGATAAAATTAGATGTTTAAAGTGATTTTCAAGCTTCCAGGGGCCCTAACCACAAGATTTGAGAAATGGGTAAAAGTGAATGAAAATGGCCAATTTACTCACTCTGAGGCCTTAAAAAGTGTTTCTCCTCAACGGGAAGTGAATTAAATAACATTTGTAGGCCTTTATTGTTCAAGCAAAAACGCCCGATTATTGACGAAAGAGATAACCACCCCCCCTTACCACATGCTTCAGAAACGAAAAAAATGGTCCGTTTTCAAATGTTGCGTCTTTGAATGACAATCCACATTTGTACGTGGATAATCACTTTTAGAGCTAAAATTAGATGTTTAAAGTGATTTTCAAGCTTCCAGGGGCCCTAAACACAAGATTTGAGAAATGGGTAAAAGTGAATGAAAATGGCCAATTTACTCACTCTGAGGCCTTAAAAAGTGTTTCTCCTCCACGGGAAGTGAATTAAATACCATTTGGAGGCCTTTATTGTTCAAGCGAAAACGCCTGATTTTTGATGAAAGAGATAACCACCCCCCCTTACGACATGCTTCCGAAACTAAAAAAATGGTTCATTTTCAAATGTTGCGTCTTTGAACCACAATTAACATTGTACGTGGATAATCACTTTTAGAGATAAAATGAGATGTTTAAAGTGATTTTCAAGCTTCCAGGGGCCCTAAACACGAGATTTGAGAAATGGGTAAACATGAATGAAAATGGCCAAATTACTCACTCTGCGGCCTTAAAAAGTGTTTCTCCTCCACGGAAAGTGAATAAAATAACATTTGGATGCCTTTATTGTTCAATCAAAAACGCCCGTTTTTTGGTGAAAAAGATAACCACCCCCCCTTACGACATGCTTCAGAAACAAAAAAAATGGTCCATTTTCAAATGTTGCGTCTTTGAACTACAATTCACATTTGTACGTGGATAATCACTTTTAGAGATAAAATTAGATGTTTAAAGTGATTTACAAGCTTCCAGGGGCCCTAAACACAAGATATGAGGAATGGGTAAATGTGAATGAAAATGGCCAATTTATTCACGCTGAGGCCTTAAAAAGTTTTTCTCCACTTCAGAAAGTGAATTAAATAACATTTGTAGACCTTTATTGTTCAATCAAAAACGCCCGATTTTTGACGAAAGAGATAACCACCCCCCCTTACGACATGCTTCAGAAACAAAAAAAATGGTTCATTTTCAAATGTTGCATCTTTGAACGACAATCCACATTTGTACGTGGATAAACACTTTTAGAGATAAAATTAGATGTTTAAAGTGATTTTCAAGCTTCCAGGGGCCCTAAACACAAGATTTGAGAAATGGGTAAAAGTGAATGAAAATGGCCAATTTACTCACTCTGAGGCCTTAAAAAGTGTTTCTCCTCAACGGGAAGTGAATTAAATAACATTTGTAGGCCTTTATTGTTCAAGCGAAAACGCCCGATTATTGACGAAAGAGATAACCACCACCCCTTACGACATGCTTCAGAAACGAAAAAAATGGTCCATTTTCAAATGTTGCGTCTTTGAATGACAATCCACATTTGTACGTGGATAATCACTTTTAGAGCTAAAATTAGATGTTTAAAGTGATTTTCAAGCTTCCAGGGGCCCTAAACACAAGATTTGAGAAATGGGTAAAAGTGAATGAAAATGGCCAATTTACTCACTCTGAGGCCTTAAAAAGTGTTTCTCCTCCACGGGAAGTGAATTAAATACCATTTGGAGGCCTTTATTGTTCAAGCGAAAACGCCTGATTTTTGATGAAAGAGATAACCACCCCCCCTTACGACATGCTTCTGAAACTAAAAAAATGGTTCATTTTCAAATGTTGCGTCTTTTGAACTACAATTAACATTGTATGTGGATAATCACTTTTAGAGATAAAATGAGATGTTTAAAGTGATTTTCAAGCTTCCAGGGGCCCTAAACACGAGATTTGAGAAATGGGTAAACGTGAATGAAAATGGCCAATTTACTCACTCTGCGGCCTTAAAAAGTGTTTCTCCACCACGGAAAGTGAATAAAATAACATTTGGATGCCTTTATTGTTCAATCAAAAACGCCCGTTTTTTGGTGAAAAAGATAACCACCCCCCCTTTCGACATGCTTCAGAAACTAAAAAAATGGTCCATTTTCAAATGTTGCGTCTTTGAACTACAATTCACATTTGTACGTGGATGATCACTTTTAGAGATAAAATTAGATGTTTAAAGTGATTTACAAGCTTCCAGGGGCCCTAAACACAAGATATGAGGAATGGGTAAATATGAATGAAACTGGCCAATTTATTCACTCTGAGGCCTTTAAAAGTTTTTCTCCACTCCAGAAAGTGAATTAAATAACATTTGTAGGCCTTTATTGTTCAATCAAAAACGCCCGATTTTTGACGAAAGAGATAACCACCCCCCCTTACGACATGCTTCAGAAACTAAAAAAATGGTCCGTTTTTAAATGTAGCCTCTTTGAACTACAATTCACATTTGTACGTGGAAAAGCACTTTTAAAGATCAAATGAGATGTTTAAAGTGATTTTCATGCTTCCAGGGGCCTTAAACACAAGATTTGAGGAATGGGTAAAAGTGAATGAAAATGGCCAATTTACTCACTCTGAGGCCTTAAAAAGTGTTTCTCCTCCACGGGAAGTGAATTAAATACCATTTGGAGGCCTTTATTGTTCAAGCGAAAACGCCTGATTTTTGATGAAAGAGATAACCACCCCCGCTTACGACATGCTTCTGAAACTAAAAAAATGGTTCATTTTCAAATGTTGCGTCTTTGAACTACAATTAACATTGTACGTGGATATTCACTTTTAGAGATCAAATGAGATGTTTAAAGTGATTTTCAAGCTTCCAGGGGCCCTAAACACGAGATTTGAGAAATGGGTAAACGAGAATGAAAATGGCCAATTTACTCACTCTGCGGCCTTAAAAAGTGTTTCTCCTCCACGGAAAGTGAATAAAATAACATTTGGATGCCTTTATTGTTCAATCAAAAACGCCCGTTTTTTGGTGAAAAAGATAACCACCCCCCCTTACGACATGCTTCAGAAACGAAAAAAATGTTCCATTTTCAAATGTTGCATCTTTGAACTACTATTCACATTTGTACGTGGATGATCACTTTTAGAGATAAAATTAGATGTTTAAAGTGATTTACAAGCTTCCAGGGGCCCTAAACACAAGATATGAGGAGGGGTAAATATGAATGAAAATGGCCAATTTATTCACTCTGAGGCCTTAAAAAGTTTTTCTCCACTCCAGAAAGTGAATTAAATAACATTTGTAGGCCTTTATTGTTCAATCAAAAACGCCCGATTTTTGACGAAAGAGATAACCACCCCTCCTTACGACATGCTATAGAAACTAAAAAAATGGTCCGTTTTCAAATGTTGCCTCTTTGAACTACAATTCACATTTGTACGTGGAAAAGCACTTTTAAAGATCAAATGAGATGTTTAAAGTGATTTTCATGCTTCCAGGGGCCTTAAACACAAGATTTGAGGAATGGGTAAAAGTGAATGAAAATGGCCAATTTACTCACTCTGAGGCCTTAAAAAGTGTTTCTCCTCCACGGGAAGTGAATTAAATAACATTTGTAGGCCTTTATTGTTCAATCAAAAACGCCTGATTTTTGACGAAAGAGATAACCACCCCCCCCCCCTTACGACATGCTTCAGAAACTAAAAAAATGGTCCGTTTTTAAATGTAGCCTCTTTGAACTACAATTCACATTTGTACGTGGAAAAGCACTTTTAAAGATCAAATGAGATGTTTAAAGTGATTTTCATGCTTCCAGGGGCCTTAAACACAAGATTTGAGGAATGGGTAAAAGTGAATGAAAATGGCCAATTTACTCACTCTGAGGCCTTAAAAAGTGTTTCTCCTCCACGGGAAGTGAATTAAATAACATTTGTAGGCCTTTATTGTTCAAGCGAGAACGCCCGATTATTGACGAAAGAGATAACCACCCCCCCTTACGACATGCTTCAGAAACGTAAAAAATGGCCCGTTTTCAAATGTTGCGTCTTTGAATGACAATCCACATTTGTACGTGGATAATCACTTTTAGAGCTAAAATTAGATGTTTAAAGTGATTTTCAAGCTTCCAGGGGCCCTAAACACGAGATTTGAAAAATGGGTAACCGTGAATGAAAATGGCCAATTTTTTCACTCTGCGGCCTTAAAAAGTGTTTCTCCTCCACGGAAAGTGAATAAAATAACATTTGGATGCCTTTATTGTTCAATCAAAAACGCCCGTTTTTTGGTGAAAAAGATAACCACCCCCCCTTACGACATGCTTCAGAAACGAAAAAAATGGTCCATTTTCAAATGTTGCGTCTTTGAACTACAATTCACATTTGTACGTGGATGATCACTTTTAGAGATAAAATTAGATGTTTAAAGTGATTTACAAGCTTCCAGGGGCCCTAAACACAAGATATGAGGAATGGGTAAATATGAATGAAAATGGCCAATTTATTCACTCCGAGGCCTTAAAAAGTTTTTCTCCACTCCAGAAAGTGAATTAAATAACATTTGTAGGCCTTTATTGTTCAATCAAAAACGCCCGATTTTTGACGAAAGAGATAACCACCCCCCTTACGACATGCTTCAGAAACTAAAAAAATGGTCCGTTTTCAAATGTTGCCTCTTTGAACTACAATTCACATTTGTACGTGGAAAAGCACTTTTAAAGATCAAATGAGATGTTTAAAGTGATTTTCATGCTTCCAGGGGCCTTAAACACAAGATTTGAGGAATGGGTAAAAGTGAATGAAAATGGCCAATTTACTCACTCTGAGGCCTTAAAAAGTGTTTCTCCTCCACGGGAAGTGAATTAAATAACATTTGTAGGCCTTTATTGTTCAAGCGAAAACGCCTGATTTTTGATGAAAGAGATAACCACCCCCCCTTACGACATGCTTCTGAAACTAAAAAAATGGTTCATTTTCAAATGTTGCGTCTTTGAACCACAATTAACATTGTACGTGGATAATCACTTTTAGAGATAAAATGAGATGTTTAAAGTGATTTTCAAGCTTCCAGGGGCCCTAAACACGAGATTTGAGAAATGGGTAAACGTGAATGAAAATGGCCAATTTACTCACTCTGCGGCCTTAAAAAGTGTTTCTCCTCCACGGAAAGTGAATAAAATAGCATTTGGATGCCTTTATTGTTCAATCAAAAACGCCCGTTTTTTGGTGAAAATGATAACCACCCCCCCTTACGACATGCTTCAGAAACAAAAAAAATGGTCCATTTTCAAATGTTGCGTCTTTGAACTACAATTCACATTTGTACGTGGATAATCACTTTTAGAGATAAAATTAGATGTTTAAAGTGATTTACAAGCTTCCAGGGGCCCTAAACACAAGATATGAGGAATGGGTAAATGTGAATGAAAATGGCCAATTTATTCACGCTGAGGCCTTAAAAAGTTTTTCTCCACTCCAGAAAGTGAATTAAATAACATTTGTAGACCTTTATTGTTCAATCAAAAACGCCCGATTTTTGACGAAAGAGATAACCACCCCCCCTTACGACATGCTTCAGAAACAAAAAAAATGGTTTATTTTCAAATGTTGCATCTTTGAACGACAATCCACATTTGTACGTGGATAAACACTTTTAGAGATAAAATTAGATGTTTAAAGTGATTTTCAAGCTTCCAGGGGCCCAAACCACAAGATTTGATAAATGGGTAAAAGTGAATGAAAATGGCCAATTTACTCACTCTGAGGCCTTAAAAAGTGTTTCTCCTCAACGGGAAGTGAATTAAATAACATTTGTAGGCCTTTATTGTTCAAGCGAAAACGCCCGATTATTGACGAAAGAGATAACCACCCCCCCTTACGACATGCTTCAGAAACGAAAAAAATGGTCCGTTTTCAAATGTTGCGTCTTTGAATGACAATCCACATTTGTACGTGGATAATCACTTTTAGAGCTAAAATTAGATGTTTAAAGTGATTTTCAAGCTTCCAGGGGCCCTAAACACAAGATTTGAGAAATGGGTAAAAGTGAATGAAAATGGCCAATTTACTCACTCTGAGGCCTTAAAAAGTGTTTCTCCTCCACGGGAAGTGAATTAAATACCATTTGGAGGCCTTTATTAATCAAGCGAAAACGCCTGATTTTTGATGAAAGAGATAACCACCCCCGCTTACGACATGCTTCTGAAACTAAAAAAATGGTTCATTTTCAAATGTTGCGTCTTTGAACTACAATTAACATTGTACGTGGATATTCACTTTTAGAGATCAAATGAGATGTTTAAAGTGATTTTCAAGCTTCCAGGGGCCCTAAACACGAGATTTGAGAAATGGGTAAACGAGAATGAAAATGCCCAATTTACTCACTCTGCGGCCTTAAAAAGTGTTTCTCCTCCACGGAAAGTGAATAAAATAACATTTGGATGCCTTTATGTTTCAATCAAAAACGCCCGTTTTTTGGTGAAAAAGATAACCACCCCCCCTTACGACATGCTTCAGAAACGAAAAAAATGTTCCATTTTCAAATGTTGCGTCTTTGAACTACTATTCACATTTGTACGTGGATGATCACTTTTAGAGATAAAATTAGATGTTTAAAGTGATTTACAAGCTTCCAGGGGCCCTAAACACAAGATATGAGGAATGGGTAAATGTGAATGAAAATGGGCAATTTATTCACGCTGAGGCCTTAAAAAGTTTTTCTCCACTCCAGAAAGTGAATTAAATAACATTTGTAGACCTTTATTGTTCAATCAAAAACGCCCGATTTTTGACGAAAGAGATAACCACCCCCCCTTACGACATGCTTCTGAAACTAAAAAAATGGTTCATTTTCAAATGTTGCGTCTTTGAACCACAATTAACATTGTACGTGGATAATCACTTTTAGAGATAAAATGAGATGTTTAAAGTGATTTTCAAGCTTCCAGGGGCCCTAAACACGAGATTTGAGAAATGGGTAAAAGTGAATGAAAATGGCCAATTTACTCACTCTGAGGCCTTAAAAAGTGTTTCTCCTCAACGGGAAGTGAATTAAATAACATTTGTAGGCCTTTATTGTTCAAGCAAAAACCCCCGATTATTGACGAAAGAGATAACCACCCCCCCTTACGACATGCTTCAGAAACTAAAAAAATTGTCCGTTTTCAAATGTTGCCTCTTTGAACTACAATCCACATTTGTACGTGGATAAACACTTTTAGAGCTAAAATTAGATGTTTAAAGTGATTTTCAAGCTTCCAGGGGCCCTAAACACAAGATTTGAGAAATGGGTAAAAGTGAATGAAAATGGCCAATTTACTCACTCTGAGGCCTTAAAAAGTGTTTCTCCTCCACGGGAAGTGAATTAAATACCATTTGGAGGTCTTTATTGTTCAAGCGAAAACGCCTGATTTTTGATGAAAGAGATAACCACCCCCCTTACGACATGCTTCTGAAACTAAAAAAATGGTTCATTTTCAAATGTTGCGTCTTTGAACCACAATTAACATTGTACGTGGATAATCACTTTTAGAGATAAAATGAGATGTTTAAAGTGATTTTCAAGCTTCCAGGGGCCCTAAACACGAGATTTGAGAAATGGGTAAACGTGAATGAAAATGGCCAATTTACTCACTCTGCGGCCTTAAAAAGTGTTTCTCCTCCACGGAAAGTGAATAAAATAACATTTGGATGCCTTTATTGTTCAATCAAAAACGCCCGTTTTTTGGTGAAAAAGATAACCACCCCCCCTTACGACATGCTTCAGAAACAAAAAAAATGGTCCATTTTCAAATGTTGCGTCTTTGAACTACAATTCACATTTGTACGTGGATAATCACTTTTAGAGATAAAATTAGATGTTTAAAGTCATTTACAAGCTTCCAGGGGCCCTAAACACAAGATATGAGGAATGGGTAAATGTGAATGAAAATGGGCAATTTATTCACGCTGAGGCCTTAAAAAGTTTTTCTCCACTCCAGAAAGTGAATTAAATAACATTTGTAGACCTTTATTGTTCAATCAAAAACGCCCGATTTTTGACGAAAGAGATAACCACCCCCCCTTACGACATGCTTCTGAAACTAAAAAAATGGTTCATTTTCAAATGTTGCGTCTTTGAACCACAATTAACATTGTACGTGGATAATCACTTTTAGAGATAAAATGAGATGTTTAAAGTGATTTTCAAGCTTCCAGGGGCCCTAAACACGAGATTTGAGAAATGGGTAAAAGTGAATGAAAATGGCCAATTTACTCACTCTGAGGCCTTAAAAAGTGTTTCTCCTCAACGGGAAGTGAATTAAATAACATTTGTAGGCCTTTATTGTTCAAGCAAAAACCCCCGATTATTGACGAAAGAGATAACCACCCCCCCTTACGACATGCTTCAGAAACTAAAAAAATTGTCCGTTTTCAAATGTTGCCTCTTTGAACTACAATCCACATTTGTACGTGGATAAACACTTTTAGAGCTAAAATTAGATGTTTAAAGTGATTTTCAAGCTTCCAGGGGCCCTAAACACAAGATTTGAGAAATGGGTAAAAGTGAATGAAAATGGCCAATTTACTCACTCTGAGGCCTTAAAAAGTGTTTCTCCTCCACGGAAAGTGAATAAAATAACATTTGGATGCCTTTATTGTTCAATCAAAAACGCCCGTTTTTTGGTGAAAAAGATAACCACCCCCCCTTACGACATGCTTCAGAAACAAAAAAAATGGTCCATTTTCAAATGTTGCGTCTTTGAACTACAATTCACATTTGTACGTGGATAATCACTTTTAGAGATAAAATTAGATGTTTAAAGTCATTTACAAGCTTCCAGGGGCCCTAAACACAAGATATGAGGAATGGGTAAATGTGAATGAAAATGGGCAATTTATTCACGCTGAGGCCTTAAAAAGTTTTTCTCCACTCCAGAAAGTGAATTAAATAACATTTGTAGACCTTTATTGTTCAATCAAAAACGCCCGATTTTTGACGAAAGAGATAACCACCCCCCCTTACGACATGCTTCTGAAACTAAAAAAATGGTTCATTTTCAAATGTTGCGTCTTTGAACCACAATTAACATTGTACGTGGATAATCACTTTTAGAGATAAAATGAGATGTTTAAAGTGATTTTCAAGCTTCCAGGGGCCCTAAAAACGAGATTTGAGAAATGGGTAAACGTGAATGAAAATGGCCAATTTACTCACTCTGCGGCCTTAAAAAGTGTTTCTCCTCCACGGAAAGTGAATAAAATAACATTTGGATGCCTTTATTGTTCAATCAAAAACGCCCGTTTTTTGGTGAAAAAGATAACCACCCCCCCTTACGACATGCTTCAGAAACAAAATAATGGTCCATTTTCAAATGTTGCGTCTTTGAACTACAATTCACATTTGTACGTGGATAATCACTTTTAGAGATAAAATTAGATGTTTAAAGTGATTTACAAGCTTCCAGGGGCCCTAAACACAAGATTTGAGAAATGGGTAAAAGTGAATGAAAATGGCCAATTTACTCACTCTGAGGCCTTAAAAAGTGTTTCTCCTCCACGGGAAGTGAATTAAATACCATTTGGAGGTCTTTATTGTTCAAGCGAAAACGTCTGATTTTTGATGAAAGAGATAAACACCCCCCCTTACGACATGCTTCTGAAACTAAAAAAATGGTTCATTTTCAAATGTTGCGTCTTTGAACCACAATTAACATTGTACGTGGATAATCACTTTTAGAGATAAAATGAGATGTTTAAAGTGATTTTCAAGCTTCCAGGGGCCCTAAACACGAGATTTGAGAAATGGGTAAACGTGAATGAAAATGGCCAATTTACTCACTCTGCGGCCTTAAAAAGTGTTTCTCCTCCACGGAAAGTGAATAAAATAACATTTGGATGCCTTTATTGTTCAATCAAAAACGCCCGTTTTTTGGTGAAAAAGATAACCACCCCCCCTTACGACATGCTTCAGAAACAAAAAAAATGGTCCATTTTCAAATGTTGCGTCTTTGAACTACAATTCACATTTGTACGTGGATAATCACTTTTAGAGATAAAATTAGATGTTTAAAGTGATTTACAAGCTTCCAGGGGCCCTAAACACAAGATATGAGGAATGGGTAAATGTGAATGAAAATGGCCAATTTATTCACGCTGAGGCCTTAAAAAGTTTTTCTCCACTCCAGAAAGTGAATTAAATAACATTTGTAGACCTTTATTGTTCAATCAAAAACGCCCGATTTTTGACGAAAGAGATAACCACCCCCCCTTACGACATGCTTCAGAAACAAAAAAAATGGTTCATTTTCAAATGTTGCATCTTTGAACGACAATCCACATTTGTACGTGGATAAACACTTTTAGAGATAAAATTAGATGTTTAAAGTGATTTTCAAGCTTCCAGGGGCCCTAACCACAAGATTTGATAAATGGGTAAAAGTGAATGAAAATGGCCAATTTACTCACTCTGAGGCCTTAAAAAGTGTTTCTCCTCAACGGGAAGTAAATTAAATAACATTTGTAGGCCTTTATTGTTCAAGCGAAAACGCCCGATTATTGACGAAAGAGATAACCACCCCCCCTTACGACATGCTTCAGAAACGAAAAAAATGTTCCATTTTCAAATGTTGCGTCTTTGAACTACTATTCACATTTGTACGTGGATGATCACTTTTAGAGATAAAATTAGATGTTTAAAGTGATTTACAAGCTTCCAGGGGCCCTAAACACAAGATATGAGGAGGGGTAAATATGAATGAAAATGGCCAATTTATTCACTCTGAGGCCTTAAAAAGTTTTTCTCAACTCCAGAAAGTGAATTAAATAACATTTGTAGGCCTTTATTGTTCAATCAAAAACACCCGATTTTTGACGAAAGAGATAACCACCCCCCCTTACGACATGCTTCAGAAACTAAAAAAATGGTCCGTTTTCAAATGTTGCCTCTTTGAACTACAATCCACATTTGTACGTGGATAAACACTTTTAGAGCTAAAATTAGATGTTTAAAGTGATTTTCAAGCTTCCAGGGGCCCTAAACACAAGATTTGAGAAATGGGTAAAAGTGAATGAAAATGGCCAATTTACTCACTCTGAGGCCTTAAAAAGTGTTTCTCCTCCACGGGAAGTGAATTAAATACCATTTGGAGGTCTTTATTGTTCAAGCGAAAACGCCTGATTTTTGATGAAAGAGATAACCACCTTCCCTTACGACATGCTTCTGAAACTAAAAAAATGGTTCATTTTCAAATGTTGCGTCTTTGAACCACAATTAACATTGTACGTGGATAATCACTTTTAGAGATAAAATGAGATGTTTAAAGTGATTTTCAAGCTTCCAGGGGCCCTAAACACGAGATTTGAGAAATGGGTAAACGTGAATGAAAATGGCCAATTTACTCACTCTGCGGCCTTAAAAAGTGTTTCTCCTCCACGGAAAGTGAATAAAATAACATTTGGATGCCTTTATTGTTCAATCAAAAACGCCCGTTTTTTGGTGAAAAAGATAACCACCCCCCCTTACGACATGCTTCAGAAACAAAAAAAATGGTCCATTTTCAAATGTTGCGTCTTTGAACTACAATTCACATTTGTACGTGGATAATCACTTTTAGAGATAAAATTAGATGTTTAAAGTCATTTACAAGCTTCCAGGGGCCCTAAACACAAGATATGAGGAATGGGTAAATGTGAATGAAAATGGCCAATTTATTCACGCTGAGGCCTTAAAAAGTTTTTCTCCACTCCAGAAAGTGAATTAAATAACATTTGTAGACCTTTATTGTTCAATCAAAAACGCCCGATTTTTGACGAAAGAGATAACCACCCCCCCTTACGACATGCTTCAGAAACAAAAAAAATGGTTCATTTTCAAATGTTGCATCTTTGAACGACAATCCACATTTGTACGTGGATAAACACTTTTAGAGATAAAATTAGATGTTTAAAGTGATTTTCAAGCTTCCAGGGGCCCTAACCACAAGATTTGAGAAATGGGTAAAAGTGAATGAAAATGGCCAATTTACTCACTCTGAGGCCTTAAAAAGTGTTTCTCCTCAACGGGAAGTGAATTAAATAACATTTGTAGGCCTTTATTGTTCAAGCAAAAACGCCTGATTATTGACGAAAGAGATAACCACCCCCCCTTACCACATGCTTCAGAAACGAAAAAAATGGTCTGTTTTCAAATGTTGCGTCTTTGAATGACAATCCACATTTGTACGTGGATAATCACTTTTAGAGCTAAAATTAGATGTTTAAAGTGATTTTCAAGCTTCCAGGGGCCCTAAACACAAGATTTGAGAAATGGGTAAAAGTGAATGAAAATGGCCAATTTACTCACTCTGAGGCCTTAAAAAGTGTTTCTCCTCCACGGGAAGTGAATTAAATACCATTTGGAGGCCTTTATTGTTCAATCAAAAACGCCCGATTTTTGACGAAAGAGATAACCACCCCCCCTTACGACATGCTTCTGAAACTAAAAAAATGGTTCATTTTCAAATGTTGCGTCTTTGAACCACAATTAACATTGTACGTGGATAATCACTTTTAGAGATAAAATGAGATGTTTAAAGTGATTTTCAAGCTTCCAGGGGCCCTAAACACGAGATTTGAGAAATGGGTAAAAGTGAATGAAAATGGCCAATTTACTCACTCTGAGGCCTTAAAAAGTGTTTCTCCTCAACGGGAAGTGAATTAAATAACATTTGTAGGCCTTTATTGTTCAAGCAAAAACCCCCGATTATTGACGAAAGAGATAACCACCCCCCCTTACGACATGCTTCAGAAACTAAAAAAATTGTCCGTTTTCAAATGTTGCCTCTTTGAACTACAATCCACATTTGTACGTGGATAAACACTTTTAGAGCTAAAATTAGATGTTTAAAGTGATTTTCAAGCTTCCAGGGGCCCTAAACACAAGATTTGAGAAATGGGTAAAAGTGAATGAAAATGGCCAATTTACTCACTCTGAGGCCTTAAAAAGTGTTTCTCCTCCACGGGAAGTGAATTAAATACCATTTGGAGGTCTTTATTGTTCAAGCGAAAACGCCTGATTTTTGATGAAAGAGATAACCACCCCCCTTACGACATGCTTCTGAAACTAAAAAAATGGTTCATTTTCAAATGTTGCGTCTTTGAACCACAATTAACATTGTACGTGGATAATCACTTTTAGAGATAAAATGAGATGTTTAAAGTGATTTTCAAGCTTCCAGGGGCCCTAAACACGAGATTTGAGAAATGGGTAAACGTGAATGAAAATGGCCAATTTACTCACTCTGCGGCCTTAAAAAGTGTTTCTCCTCCACGGAAAGTGAATAAAATAACATTTGGATGCCTTTATTGTTCAATCAAAAACGCCCGTTTTTTGGTGAAAAAGATAACCACCCCCCCTTACGACATGCTTCAGAAACAAAAAAAATGGTCCATTTTCAAATGTTGCGTCTTTGAACTACAATTCACATTTGTACGTGGATAATCACTTTTAGAGATAAAATTAGATGTTTAAAGTCATTTACAAGCTTCCAGGGGCCCTAAACACAAGATATGAGGAATGGGTAAATGTGAATGAAAATGGGCAATTTATTCACGCTGAGGCCTTAAAAAGTTTTTCTCCACTCCAGAAAGTGAATTAAATAACATTTGTAGACCTTTATTGTTCAATCAAAAACGCCCGATTTTTGACGAAAGAGATAACCACCCCCCCTTACGACATGCTTCTGAAACTAAAAAAATGGTTCATTTTCAAATGTTGCGTCTTTGAACCACAATTAACATTGTACGTGGATAATCACTTTTAGAGATAAAATGAGATGTTTAAAGTGATTTTCAAGCTTCCAGGGGCCCTAAACACGAGATTTGAGAAATGGGTAAAAGTGAATGAAAATGGCCAATTTACTCACTCTGAGGCCTTAAAAAGTGTTTCTCCTCAACGGGAAGTGAATTAAATAACATTTGTAGGCCTTTATTGTTCAAGCAAAAACCCCCGATTATTGACGAAAGAGATAACCACCCCCCCTTACGACATGCTTCAGAAACTAAAAAAATTGTCCGTTTTCAAATGTTGCCTCTTTGAACTACAATCCACATTTGTACGTGGATAAACACTTTTAGAGCTAAAATTAGATGTTTAAAGTGATTTTCAAGCTTCCAGGGGCCCTAAACACAAGATTTGAGAAATGGGTAAAAGTGAATGAAAATGGCCAATTTACTCACTCTGAGGCCTTAAAAAGTGTTTCTCCTCCACGGGAAGTGAATTAAATACCATTTGGAGGTCTTTATTGTTCAAGCGAAAACGCCTGATTTTTGATGAAAGAGATAACCACCCCCCCTTACGACATGCTTCTGAAACTAAAAAAATGGTTCATTTTCAAATGTTGCGTCTTTGAACCACAATTAACATTGTACGTGGATAATCACTTTTAGAGATAAAATGAGATGTTTAAAGTGATTTTCAAGCTTCCAGGGGCCCTAAACACGAGATTTGAGAAATGGGTAAACGTGAATGAAAATGGCCAATTTACTCACTCTGCGGCCTTAAAAAGTGTTTCTCCTCCACGGAAAGTGAATAAAATAACATTTGGATGCCTTTATTGTTCAATCAAAAACGCCCGTTTTTTGGTGAAAAAGATAACCACCCCCCCTTACGACATGCTTCAGAAACAAAAAAAATGGTCCATTTTCAAATGTTGCGTCTTTGAACTACAATTCACATTTGTACGTGGATAATCACTTTTAGAGATAAAATTAGATGTTTAAAGTCATTTACAAGCTTCCAGGGGCCCTAAACACAAGATATGAGGAATGGGTAAATGTGAATGAAAATGGGCAATTTATTCACGCTGAGGCCTTAAAAAGTTTTTCTCCACTCCAGAAAGTGAATTAAATAACATTTGTAGACCTTTATTGTTCAATCAAAAACGCCCGATTTTTGACGAAAGAGATAACCACCCCCCCTTACGACATGCTTCTGAAACTAAAAAAATGGTTCATTTTCAAATGTTGCGTCTTTGAACCACAATTAACATTGTACGTGGATAATCACTTTTAGAGATAAAATGAGATGTTTAAAGTGATTTTCAAGCTTCCAGGGGCCCTAAAAACGAGATTTGAGAAATGGGTAAACGTGAATGAAAATGGCCAATTTACTCACTCTGCGGCCTTAAAAAGTGTTTCTTCTCCACGGAAAGTGAATAAAATAACATTTGGATGCCTTTATTGTTCAATCAAAAACGCCCGTTTTTTGGTGAAAAAGATAACCACCCCCCCTTACGACATGCTTCAGAAACAAAATAATGGTCCATTTTCAAATGTTGCGTCTTTGAACTACAATTCACATTTGTACGTGGATAATCACTTTTAGAGATAAAATTAGATGTTTAAAGTGATTTACAAGCTTCCAGGGGCCCTAAACACAAGATTTGAGAAATGGGTAAAAGTGAATGAAAATGGCCAATTTACTCACTCTGAGGCCTTAAAAAGTGTTTCTCCTCCACGGGAAGTGAATTAAATACCATTTGGAGGTCTTTATTGTTCAAGCGAAAACGTCTGATTTTTGATGAAAGAGATAAACACCCCCCCTTACGACATGCTTCTGAAACTAAAAAAATGGTTCATTTTCAAATGTTGCGTCTTTGAACCACAATTAACATTGTACGTGGATAATCACTTTTAGAGATAAAATGAGATGTTTAAAGTGATTTTCAAGCTTCCAGGGGCCCTAAACACGAGATTTGAGAAATGGGTAAACGTGAATGAAAATGGCCAATTTACTCACTCTGCGGCCTTAAAAAGTGTTTCTCCTCCACGGAAAGTGAATAAAATAACATTTGGATGCCTTTATTGTTCAATCAAAAACGCCCGTTTTTTGGTGAAAAAGATAACCACCCCCCCTTACGACATGCTTCAGAAACAAAAAAAATGGTCCATTTTCAAATGTTGCGTCTTTGAACTACAATTCACATTTGTACGTGGATAATCACTTTTAGAGATAAAATTAGATGTTTAAAGTGATTTACAAGCTTCCAGGGGCCCTAAACACAAGATATGAGGAATGGGTAAATGTGAATGAAAATGGCCAATTTATTCACGCTGAGGCCTTAAAAAGTTTTTCTCCACTCCAGAAAGTGAATTAAATAACATTTGTAGACCTTTATTGTTCAATCAAAAACGCCCGATTTTTGACGAAAGAGATAACCACCCCCCCTTACGACATGCTTCAGAAACAAAAAAAATGGTTCATTTTCAAATGTTGCATCTTTGAACGACAATCCACATTTGTACGTGGATAAACACTTTTAGAGATAAAATTAGATGTTTAAAGTGATTTTCAAGCTTCCAGGGGCCCTAACCACAAGATTTGATAAATGGGTAAAAGTGAATGAAAATGGCCAATTTACTCACTCTGAGGCCTTAAAAAGTGTTTCTCCTCAACGGGAAGTAAATTAAATAACATTTGTAGGCCTTTATTGTTCAAGCGAAAACGCCCGATTATTGACGAAAGAGATAACCACCCCCCCTTACGACATGCTTCAGAAACGAAAAAAATGTTCCATTTTCAAATGTTGCGTCTTTGAACTACTATTCACATTTGTACGTGGATGATCACTTTTAGAGATAAAATTAGATGTTTAAAGTGATTTACAAGCTTCCAGGGGCCCTAAACACAAGATATGAGGAGGGGTAAATATGAATGAAAATGGCCAATTTATTCACTCTGAGGCCTTAAAAAGTTTTTCTCAACTCCAGAAAGTGAATTAAATAACATTTGTAGGCCTTTATTGTTCAATCAAAAACACCCGATTTTTGACGAAAGAGATAACCACCCCCCCTTACGACATGCTTCAGAAACTAAAAAAATGGTCCGTTTTCAAATGTTGCCTCTTTGAACTACAATCCACATTTGTACGTGGATAAACACTTTTAGAGCTAAAATTAGATGTTTAAAGTGATTTTCAAGCTTCCAGGGGCCCTAAACACAAGATTTGAGAAATGGGTAAAAGTGAATG
This sequence comes from Triturus cristatus, assembly GCF_964204655.1. Lineage (NCBI taxonomy): Eukaryota > Metazoa > Chordata > Amphibia > Caudata > Salamandridae > Triturus > Triturus cristatus. Next base: position 930,366,365 of record NC_140587.1, on the reverse strand, counting down.
AAAATGGCCAATTTACTCACTCTGAGGCCTTAAAAAGTGTTTCTCCTCCACGGGAAGTGAATTAAATACCATTTGGAGGTCTTTATTGTTCAAGCGAAAACGCCTGATTTTTGATGAAAGAGATAACCACCTTCCCTTACGACATGCTTCTGAAACTAAAAAAATGGTTCATTTTCAAATGTTGCGTCTTTGAACCACAATTAACATTGTACGTGGATAATCACTTTTAGAGATAAAATGAGATGTTTAAAGTGATTTTCAAGCTTCCAGGGGCCCTAAACACGAGATTTGAGAAATGGGTAAACGTGAATGAAAATGGCCAATTTACTCACTCTGCGGCCTTAAAAAGTGTTTCTCCTCCACGGAAAGTGAATAAAATAACATTTGGATGCCTTTATTGTTCAATCAAAAACGCCCGTTTTTTGGTGAAAAAGATAACCACCCCCCCTTACGACATGCTTCAGAAACAAAAAAAATGGTCCATTTTCAAATGTTGCGTCTTTGAACTACAATTCACATTTGTACGTGGATAATCACTTTTAGAGATAAAATTAGATGTTTAAAGTCATTTACAAGCTTCCAGGGGCCCTAAACACAAGATATGAGGAATGGGTAAATGTGAATGAAAATGGCCAATTTATTCACGCTGAGGCCTTAAAAAGTTTTTCTCCACTCCAGAAAGTGAATTAAATAACATTTGTAGACCTTTATTGTTCAATCAAAAACGCCCGATTTTTGACGAAAGAGATAACCACCCCCCCTTACGACATGCTTCAGAAACAAAAAAAATGGTTCATTTTCAAATGTTGCATCTTTGAACGACAATCCACATTTGTACGTGGATAAACACTTTTAGAGATAAAATTAGATGTTTAAAGTGATTTTCAAGCTTCCAGGGGCCCTAACCACAAGATTTGAGAAATGGGTAAAAGTGAATGAAAATGGCCAATTTACTCACTCTGAGGCCTTAAAAAGTGTTTCTCCTCAACGGGAAGTGAATTAAATAACATTTGTAGGCCTTTATTGTTCAAGCAAAAACGCCTGATTATTGACGAAAGAGATAACCACCCCCCCTTACCACATGCTTCAGAAACGAAAAAAATGGTCTGTTTTCAAATGTTGCGTCTTTGAATGACAATCCACATTTGTACGTGGATAATCACTTTTAGAGCTAAAATTAGATGTTTAAAGTGATTTTCAAGCTTCCAGGGGCCCTAAACACAAGATTTGAGAAATGGGTAAAAGTGAATGAAAATGGCCAATTTACTCACTCTGAGGCCTTAAAAAGTGTTTCTCCTCCACGGGAAGTGAATTAAATACCATTTGGAGGCCTTTATTGTTCAAGCGAAAACGCCTGATTTTTGATGAAAGAGATAACCACCCCCCCTTACGACATGCTTCCGAAACTAAAAAAATGGTTCATTTTCAAATGTTGCGTCTTTTGAACTACAATTAACATTGTACGTGGATAATCACTTTTAGAGATAAAATAAGATGTTTAAAGTGATTTTCAAGCTTCCAGGGGCCCTAAACACGAGATTTGAGAAATGGGTAAACGTGAATGAAAATGGCCAATTTACTCACTCTGCGGCCTTAAAAAGTGTTTCTCCTCCACGGAAAGTGAATAAAATAACATTTGGATGCCTTTATTGTTCAATCAAAAACGCCCGTTTTTTGGTGAAAAAGATAACCACCCCCCCTTACGACATGCTTCAGAAACGGAAAAAATGTTCCATTTTCAAATGTTGCGTCTTTGAACTACAATTCACATTTGTACGTGGATGTAATTTTAGAGATAAAATTAGATGTTTAAAGTGATTTACAAGCTTCCAGGGGCCCTAAACACAAGATATGAGGAATGGGTAAATATGAATGAAACTGGCCAATTTATTCACTCTGAGGCCTTAAAAAGTTTTTCTCCACTCCAGAATGTGAATTAAATAACATTTGTAGGCCTTTATTGGTCAATCAAAAACGCCCGATTTTTGACGAAAGAGATAACCACCCCCCCTTACGACATGCTTCAGAAACTAAAAAAATGGTCCGTTTTCAAATGTTGCCTCTTTGAACTACAATTCACATTTGTACGTGGAAAAGCACTTTTAAAGATCAAATGAGATGTTTAAAGTGATTTTCATGCTTCCAGGGGCCTTAAACACAAGATTTGAGGAATGGGTAAAAGTGAATGAAAATGGCCAATTTACTCACTCTGAGGCCTTAAACAGTGTTTCTCCTCCACGGGAAGTGAATAACATTTGTAGGCCTTTATTGTTCAAGCGAAAACGCCCGATTATTGACGAAAGAGATAACCACCCCCCCTTACGACATGCTTCAGAAACGAAAAAAATGGTCCGTTTTCAAATGTTGCGTCTTTGAATGACAATCCACATTTGTACGTGGGTAATCACTTTTAGAGATAAAGTGAGATGTTTAAAGTGATTTTCAAGCTTCCAGGGGCCCTAAACACAAGATTTGAGAAATGGGTAAAAGTGAATGAAAATGGCCAATTTACTCACTCTGAGGCCTTAAAATGTGTTTCTCCTCCACGGGAAGTGAATTAAATACCATTTGGAGGCCTTTATTGTTCAAGCGAAAACACCTGAGTTTTGATGAAAGAGATAACCACCCCCACTTACGACATGCTTCTGAAACTAAAAAAATGGTTCATTTTCAAATGTTGCGTCTTTGAACTACAATTAACATTGTACGTGGATATTCACTTTTAGAGATAAAATGAGATGTTTAAAGTGATTTTCAAGCTTCCAGGGGCCCTAAACACGAGATTTGAGAAATGGGTAAACAAGAATAAAAATGGCCAATTTACTCACTCTGCGGCCTTAAAAAGTGTTTCTCCTCCACGGAAAGTGAATAAAATAACATTTGGATGCCTTTATTGTTCAATCAAAAACGCCAGTTTTTTGGTGAAAAAGATAACCACCCCCCCTTACGACATGCTTCAGAAACGAAAAAAATGTTCCATTTTCAAATGTTGCGTCTTTGAACTACTATTCACATTTGTACGTGGATGTTCACTTTTAGAGATAAAATTAGATGTTTAAAGTGATTTACAAGCTTCCAGGGGCCCTAAACACAAGATATGAGGAATGGGTAAATATGAATGAAAATGGCCAATTTATTCACGCTGAGGCCTTAAAAAGATTTTCTCCACTCCAGAAAGTGAATTAAATAACATTTGTAGGCCTTTATTGTTCAATCAAAAACGCCCGATTTTTGACGAAAGAGATAACCACCCCCCCCCCTTACGACATGCTTCAGAAACTAAAAAAATGGTCCGTTTTTAAATGTAGCCTCTTTGAACTACAATTCACATTTGTACGTGGAAAAGCACTTTTAAAGATCAAATGAGATGTTTAAAGTGATTTTCATGCTTCCAGGGGCCTTAAACACAAGATTTGAGGAATGGGTAAAAGTGAATGAAAATGGCCAATTTACTCACTCTGAGGCCTTAAAAAGTGTTTCTCCTCCACGGGAAGTGAATTAAATAACATTTGTAGGCCTTTATTGTTCAAGCGAGAACGCCCGATTATTGACGAAAGAGATAACCACCCCCCCTTACGACATGCTTCAGAAACGTAAAAAATGGCCCATTTTCAAATGTTGCGTCTTTGAATGACAATCCACATTTGTACGTGGATAATCACTTTTAGAGCTAAAATTAGATGTTTAAAGTGATTTTCAAGCTTCCAGGGGCCCTAAACACGAGATTTGAAAAATGGGTAACCGTGAATGAAAATGGCCAATTTTTTTACTCTGCGGCCTTAAAAAGTGTTTCTCCTCCACGGAAAGTGAATAAAATAACATTTGGATGCCTTTATTGTTCAATCAAAAACGCCCGTTTTTTGGTGAAAAAGATAACCACCCCCCCTTACGACATGCTTCAGAAACGAAAAAAATGGTCCATTTTCAAATGTTGCGTCTTTGAACTACAATTCACATTTGTACGTGGATGATCACTTTTAGAGATAAAATTAGATGTTTAAAGTGATTTACAAGCTTCCAGGGGCCCTAAACACAAGATATGAGGAATGGGTAAATATGAATAAAAATGGCCAATTTATTCACTCCGAGGCCTTAAAAAGTTTTTCTCCACTCCAGAAAGTGAATTAAATAACATTTGTAGGCCTTTATTGTTCAATCAAAAACGCCCGATTTTTGACGAAAGAGATAACCACCCCCCTTACGACATGCTTCAGAAACTAAAAAAATGGTCCGTTTTCAAATGTTGCCTCTTTGAACTACAATTCACATTTGTACGTGGAAAAGCACTTTTAAAGATCAAATGAGATGTTTAAAGTGATTTTCATGCTTCCAGGGGCCTTAAACACAAGATTTGAGGAATGGGTAAAAGTGAATGAAAATGGCCAATTTACTCACTCTGAGGCCTTAAAAAGTGTTTCTCCTCCACGGGAAGTGAATTAAATAACATTTGTAGGCCTTTATTGTTCAAGCGAAAACGCCTGATTTTCGATGAAAGAGATAACCACCCCCCCTTACGACATGCTTCTGAAACTAAAAAAATGGTTCATTTTCAAATGTTGCGTCTTTGAACCACAATTAACATTGTACGTGGATAATCACTTTTAGAGATAAAATGAGATGTTTAAAGTGATTTTCAAGCTTCCAGGGGCCCTAAACACGAGATTTCAGAAATGGGTAAACGTGAATGAAAATGGCCAATTTACTCACTCTGCGGCCTTAAAAAGTGTTTCTCCTCCACGGAAAGTGAATAAAATAGCATTTGGATGCCTTTATTGTTCAATCAAAAACGCCCGTTTTTTGGTGAAAATGATAACCACCCCCCCTTACGACATGCTTCAGAAACAAAAAAAATGGTCCATTTTGAAATGTTGCGTCTTTGAACTTCAATTCACATTTGTACGTGGATAATCACTTTTAGAGATAAAATTAGATGTTTAAAGTGATTTACAAGCTTCCAGTGGCCCTAAACACAAGATATGAGGAATGGGTAAATATGAATGAAAATGGCCAATTTATTCACTCTGAGGCCTTAAAAAGTTTCTCTCCACTCCAGAAAGTGAATTAAATAACATTTGTAGACCTTTATTGTTCAATCAAAAACGCCCGATTTTTGACGAAAGAGATAACCACCCCCCCCTTACGACATGCTTCAGAAACAAAAAAAATGGTTCATTTTCAAATGTTGCATCTTTGAACGACAATCCACATTTGTACGTGGATAAACACTTTTAGAGATAAAATTAGATGTTTAAAGTGATTTTCAAGCTTCCAGGGGCCCTAAACACAAGATTTGAGAAATGGGTAAAAGTGAATGAAAATGGCCAATTTACTCACTCTGAGGCCTTAAAAAGTGTTTCTCCTCAACGGGAAGTGAATTAAATAACATTTGTAGGCCTTTATTGTTCAAGCGAAAACGCCCGATTATTGACGAAAGAGATACCCACCCCCCTTACGACATGCTTCAGAAACTAAAAAAATGGTCCGTTTTCAAATGTTGCCTCTTTGAACCACAATTCACATTTGTACGTGGAAAAGCACTTTTAAAGATCAAATGAGATGTTTAAAGTGATTTTCATGCTTCCAGGGGCCTTAAACACAAGATTTGAGGAATGGGTAAAAGTGAATGAAAATGGCCAATTTACTCACTCTGAGGCCTTAAAAAGTGTTTCTCCTCCACGGGAAGTGAATTAAATAACATTTGTAGGCCTTTATTGTTCAAGCGAAAACGCACGATTATTGACGAAAGAGATAACCACCGCCCCTTACGACATGCTTCAGAAACGAAAAAAATGGTCCGTTTTCAAATGTTGCGTCTTTGAACTACAATTCACATTTGTACGTGGATAATCACTTTTAGAGATAAAATTAGATGTTTAAAGTGATTTACAAGCTTCCAGGGGCCCTAAACACAAGATATGAGGAATGGGTAAATGTGAATGAAAATGGCCAGTTTATTCACGCTGAGGCCTTAAAAAGTTTTTCTCCACTCCAGAAAGTGAATTAAATAACACTTGTAGACCTTTATTGTTCAATCAAAAACGCCCGATTTTTGACGAAAGAGATAACCACCCCCCCTTACGACATGCTTCAGAAACAAAAAAAATGTTTCATTTTCAAATGTTGCATCTTTGAACGACAATCCACATTTGTACGTGGATAAACACTTTTAGAGATAAAATTAGATGTTTAAAGTGATTTTCAAGCTTCCAGGGGCCCTAACCACAAGATTTGAGAAATGGGTAAAAGTGAATGAAAATGGCCAATTTACTCACTCTGAGGCCTTAAAAAGTGTTTCTCCTCAACGGGAAGTGAATTAAATAACATTTGTAGGCCTTTATTGTTCAAGCGAAAACGCCCGATTATTGACGAAAGAGATAACCACCCCCCCTTACGACATGCTTCAGAAACGAAAAAAATGGTCCGTTTTCAAATGTTGCGTCTTTGAATGACAATCCACATTTGTACGTGGATAATCACTTTTAGAGCTAAAATTAGATGTTTAAAGTGATTTTCAAGCTTCCAGGGGCCCTAAACACAAGATTTGAGAAATGGGTAAAAGTGAATGAAAATGGCCAATTTACTCACTCTGAGGCCTTAAAAAGTGTTTCTCCTCCACGGGAAGTGAATTAAATACCATTTGGAGGCCTTTATTGTTCAAGCGAAAATGCCTGATTTTTGATGAAAGAGATAACCACCCCCGCTTACGACATGCTTCTGAAACTAAAAAAATGGTTCATTTTCAAATGTTGCGTCTTTGAACTACAATTAACATTGTACGTGGATATTCACTTTTAGAGATCAAATGAGATGTTTAAAGTGATTTTCAAGCTTCCAGGGGCCCTAAACACGAGATTTGAGAAATGGGTAAACGAGAATGAAAATGGCCAATTTACTCACTCTGCGGCCTTAAAAAGTGTTTCTCCTCCACGGAAAGTGAATAAAATAACATTTGGATGCCTTTATTGTTCAATCAAAAACGCCCGTTTTTTGGTGAAAAAGATAACCACCCCCCCTTACGACATTATCAGAAACAAAAAAAATGGTCCATTTTCAAATGTTGCGTCTTTGAACTACAATTCACATTTGTACGTGGATAATCACTTTTAGAGATAAAATTAGATGTTTAAAGTCATTTACAAGCTTCCAGGGGCCCTAAACACAAGATATGAGGAATGGGTAAATGTGAATGAAAATGGGCAATTTATTCACGCTGAGGCCTTAAAAAGTTTTTCTCCACTCCAGAAAGTGAATTAAATAACATTTGTAGACCTTTATTGTTCAATCAAAAACGCCCGATTTTTGACGAAAGAGATAACCACCCCCCCTTACGACATGCTTCTGAAACTAAAAAAATGGTTCATTTTCAAATGTTGCGTCTTTGAACCACAATTAACATTGTACGTGGATAATCACTTTTAGAGATAAAATGAGATGTTTAAAGTGATTTTCAAGCTTCCAGGGGCCCTAAACACGAGATTTGAGAAATGGGTAAAAGTGAATGAAAATGGCCAATTTACTCACTCTGAGGCCTTAAAAAGTGTTTCTCCTCAACGGGAAGTGAATTAAATAACATTTGTAGGCCTTTATTGTTCAAGCAAAAACGCCCGATTATTGACGAAAGAGATAACCACCCCCCCTTACGACATGCTTCTGAAACTAAAAAAATGGTTCATTTTCAAATGTTGCGTCTTTGAATCACAATTAACATTGTTCGTGGATAATCACTTTTAGAGATAAAATGAGATGTTTAAAGTGATTTTCAAGCTTCCAGGGGCCCTAAACACGAGATTTGAGAAATGGGTAAACGTGAATGAAAATGGCCAATTTACTCACTCTGCGGCCTTAAAAAGTGTTTCTCCTCCACGGAAAGTGAATAAAATAGCATTTGGATGCCTTTATTGTTCAATCAAAAACGCCCGTTTTTTGGTGAAAAAGATAACCACCCCCCCTTACGACATGCTTCAGAAACGAAAAAAATGGTCCATTTTCAAATGTTGCGTCTTTGAACTACAATTCACATTTGTACGTGGATGATCACTTTTAGAGATAAAATTAGATGTTTAAAGTGATTTACAAGCTTCCAGGGGCCCTAAACACAAGATATGAGGAATGGGTAAATATGAATGAAACTGGCCAATTTATTCACTCTGAGGCCTTTAAAAGTTTTTCTCCACTCCAGAAAGTGAATTAAATAACATTTGTAGGCCTTTATTGTTCAATCAAAAACGCCGGATTTTTGACGAAAGAGATACCCACCCCCCTTACGACATGCTTCAGAAACTAAAAAAATGGTCCGTTTTCAAATGTTGCCTCTTTGAACCACAATTCACATTTGTACGTGGAAAAGCACTTTTAAAGATCAAATGAGATGTTTAAAGTGATTTTCATGCTTCCAGGGCCTTAAACACAAGATTTGAGGAATGGGTAAAAGTGAATGAAAATGGCCAATTTACTCACTCTGAGGCCTTAAAAAGTGTTTCTCCTCCACGGGAAGTGAATTAAATACCATTTGTAGGCCTTTATTGTTCAAGCGAAAACGCACGATTATTGACGAAAGAGATAACCACCGCCCCTTACGACATGCTTCAGAAACGAAAAAAATGGTCCGTTTTCAAATGTTGCGTCTTTGAACGACAATCCACATTTGTACGTGGATAAACACTTTTAGAGCTAAAATTAGATGTTTAAAGTGATTTTCAAGCTTCCAGGGGCCCTAAACACAAGATTTGAGAAATGGGTAAAAGTGAATGAAAATGGCCAATTTACTCACTCTGAGGCCTTAAAAAGTGTTTCTCCTCCACGGGAAGTGAATTAAATACCATTTGGAGGTCTTTATTGTTCAAGCGAAAACGCCTGATTTTTGATGAAAGAGATAACCACCCCCCCTTACGACATGCTTCTGAAACTAAAAAAATGGTTCATTTTCAAATGTTGCGTCTTTGAACCACAATTAACATTGTTCGTGGATAATCACTTTTAGAGATAAAATGAGATGTTTAAAGTGATTTTCAAGCTTCCAGGGGCCCTAAACACGAGATTTGAGAAATGGGTAAACGAGAATGAAAATGGCCAATTTACTCACTCTGCGGCCTTAAAAAGTGTTTCTCCTCCACGGAAAGTGAATAAAATAACATTTGGATGCCTTTATTGTTCAATCAAAAACGCCCGTTTTTTGGTGAAAAAGATAACCACCCCCCCTTACGACATGCTTCAGAAACAAAAAAAATGGTCCATTTTCAAATGTTGCGTCTTTGAACTACAATTCACATTTGTACGTGGATAATCACTTTTAGAGATAAAATTAGATGTTTAAAGTCATTTACAAGCTTCCAGGGGCCCTAAACACAAGATATGAGGAATGGGTAAATGTGAATGAAAATGGGCAATTTATTCACGCTGAGGCCTTAAAAAGTTTTTCTCCACTCCAGAAAGTGAATTAAATAACATTTGTAGACCTTTATTGTTCAATCAAAAACGCCCGATTTTTGACGATAGAGATAACCACCCCCCCTTACGACATGCTTCTGAAACTAAAAAAATGGTTCATTTTCAAATGTTGCGTCTTTGAACCACAATTAACATTGTACGTGGATAATCACTTTTAGAGATAAAATGAGATGTTTAAAGTGATTTTCAAGCTTCCAGGGGCCCTAAACACGAGATTTGAGAAATGGGTAAAAGTGAATGAAAATGGCCAATTTACTCACTCTGAGGCCTTAAAAAGTGTTTCTCCTCAACGGGAAGTGAATTAAATAACATTTGTAGGCCTTTATTGTTCAAGCAAAAACGCCCGATTATTGACGAAAGAGATAACCACCCCCCCTTACGACATGCTTCTGAAACTAAAAAAATGGTTCATTTTCAAATGTTGCGTCTTTGAATCACAATTAACATTGTTCGTGGATAATCACTTTTAGAGATAAAATGAGATGTTTAAAGTGATTTTCAAGCTTCCAGGGGCCCTAAACACGAGATTTGAGAAATGGGTAAACGTGAATGAAAATGGCCAATTTACTCACTCTGCGGCCTTAAAAAGTGTTTCTCCTCTACGGAAAGTGAATAAAATAGCATTTGGATGCCTTTATTGTTCAATCAAAAACGCCCGTTTTTTGGTGAAAAAGATAACCACCCCCCCTTACGACATGCTTCAGAAACGAAAAAAATGGTCCATTTTCAAATGTTGCGTCTTTGAACTACAATTCACATTTGTACGTGGATGATCACTTTTAGAGATAAAATTAGATGTTTAAAGTGGTTTACAAGCTTCCAGGGGCCCTAAACACAAGATATGAGGAATGGGTAAATATGAATGAAACTGGCCAATTTATTCACTCTGAGGCCTTTAAAAGTTTTTCTCCACTCCAGAAAGTGAATTAAATAACATTTGTAGGCCTTTATTGTTCAATCAAAAACGCCCGATTTTTGACGAAAGAGATACCCACCCCCCTTACGACATGCTTCAGAAACTAAAAAAATGGTCCGTTTTCAAATGTTGCCTCTTTGAACCACAATTCACATTTGTACGTGGAAAAGCACTTTTAAAGATCAAATGAGATGTTTAAAGTGATTTTCATGCTTCCAGGGGCCTTAAACACAAGATTTGAGGAATGGGTAAAAGTGAATGAAAATGGCCAATTTACTCACTCTGAGGCCTTAAAAAGTGTTTCTCCTCCACGGGAAGTGAATTAAATAACATTTGTAGGCCTTTATTGTTCAAGCGAAAACGCACGATTATTGACGAAAGAGATAACCACCCCCCCTTACGACATGCTTCAGAAACGTAAAAAATGACCCGTTTTCAAATGTTGCGTCTTTGACTGACAATCCACATTTGTACGTGGATAATCACTTTTAGAGCTAAAATTAGATGTTTAAAGTGATTTTCAAGCTTCCAGGGGCCCTAAACACGAGATTTGAAAAATGGGTAACCGTGAATGAAAATGGCCAATTTTTTCACTCTGCGGCCTTAAAAAGTGTTTCTCCTCCACGGAAAGTGAATAAAATAACATTTGGATGCCTTTATTGTTCAATCAAAAACGCCCGTTTTTTGGTGAAAAAGATAACCACCCCCCCTTACGACATGCTTCAGAAACGAAAAAAATGGTCCATTTTCAAATGTTGCGTCTTTGAACTACAATTCACATTTGTACGTGGATGATCACTTTTAGAGATAAAATTAGATGTTTAAAGTGATTTTCAAGCTTCCAGGGGCCCTAAACACAAGATTTGAGAAATGGGTAAAAGTGAATGAAAATGGCCAATTTACTCACTCTGAGGCCTTAAAAAGTGTTTCTCCTCCACGGGAAGTGAATTAAATAACATTTGTAGGCCTTTATTGTTCAAGCGAAAACGCCTGATTTTTGATGAAAGAGATAACCACCCCCCCTTACGACATGCTTCTGAAACTAAAAAAATGGTTCATTTTCAAATGTTGCGTCTTTGAACCACAATTAACATTGTACGTGGAAAAGCACTTTTAAAGATCAAATGAGATGTTTAAAGTGATTTTCATGCTTCCAGGGGCCTTAAACACAAGATTTGAGGAATGGGTAAAAGTGAATGAAAATGGCCAATTTACTCACTCTGAGGCCTTAAACAGTGTTTCTCCTCCACGGGAAGTGAATAACATTTGTAGGCCTTTATTGTTCAAGCGAAAACGCCCGATTATTGACGAAAGAGATAACCACCCCCCCTTACGACATGCTTCAGAAACGAAAAAAATGGTCCGTTTTCAAATGTTGCGTCTTTGAATGACAATCCACATTTGTACGTGGGTAATCACTTTTAGAGATAAAGTGAGATGTTTAAAGTGATTTTCAAGCTTCCAGGGGCCCTAAACACAAGATTTGAGAAATGGGTAAAAGTGAATGAAAATGGCCAATTTACTCACTCTGAGGCCTTAAAAAGTGTTTCTCCTCCACGGGAAGTGAATTAAATACCATTTGGAGGCCTTTATTGTTCAAGCGAAAACACCTGAGTTTTGATGAAAGAGATAACCACCCCCACTTACGACATGCTTCTGAAACTAAAAAAATGGTTCATTTTCAAATGTTGCGTCTTTGAACTACAATTAACATTGTACGTGGATATTCACTTTTAGAGATAAAATGAGATGTTTAAAGTGATTTTCAAGCTTCCAGGGGCCCTAAACACGAGATTTGAGAAATGGGTAAACGAGAATAAAAATGGCCAATTTACTCACTCTGCGGCCTTAAAAAGTTTTTCTCCTCCACGGGAAGTGAATTAAATAACATTTGTAGGCCTTTATTGTTCAAGCGAGAATGCCCGATTATTGACGAAAGAGATAACCACCCCCCCTTACGACATGCTTCAGAAACGTAAAAAATGGCCCATTTTCAAATGTTGCGTCTTTGAATGACAATCCACATTTGTACGTGGATAATCACTTTTAGAGCTAAAATTAGATGTTTAAAGTGATTTTCAAGCTTCCAGGGGCCCTAAACACGAGATTTGAAAAATGGGTAACCGTGAATGAAAATGGCCAATTTTTTCACTCTGCGGCCTTAAAAAGTGTTTCTCCTCCACGGAAAGTGAATAAAATAACATTTGGATGCCTTTATTGTTCAATCAAAAACGCCCGTTTTTTGGTGAAAAAGATAACCACCCCCCCCTTACGACATGCTTCAGAAATGAAAAAAATGGTCCATTTTCAAATGTTGCGTCTTTGAACTACAATTCACATTTGTACGTGGATGATCACTTTTAGAGATAAAATTAGATGTTTAAAGTGATTTACAAGCTTCCAGGGGCCCTAAACACAAGATATGAGGAATGGGTAAATATGAATAAAAATGGCCAATTTATTCACTCCGAGGCCTTAAAAAGTTTTTCTCCACTCCAGAAAGTGAATTAAATAACATTTGTAGGCCTTTATTGTTCAATCAAAAACGCCCGATTTTTGACGAAAGAGATAACCACCCCCCTTACGACATGCTTCAGAAACTAAAAAAATGGTCCGTTTTCAAATGTTGCCTCTTTGAACTACAATTCACATTTGTACGTGGAAAAGCACTTTTAAAGATCAAATGAGATGTTTAAAGTGATTTTCATGCTTCCAGGGGCCTTAAACACAAGATTTGAGGAATGGGTAAAAGTGAATGAAAATGGCCAATTTACTCACTCTGAGGCCTTAAAAAGTGTTTCTCCTCCACGGGAAGTGAATTAAATAACATTTGTAGGCCTTTATTGTTCAAGCAAAAACGCCTGATTTTTGATGAAAGAGATAACCACCCCCCCTTACGACATGCTTCTGAAACTAAAAAAATGGTTCATTTTCAAATGTTGCGTCTTTGAACCACAATTAACATTGTACGTGGATAATCACTTTTAGAGATAAAATGAGATGTTTAAAGTGATTTTCAAGCTTCCAGGGGCCCTAAACACGAGATTTGAGAAATGGGTAAACGTGAATGAAAATGGCCAATTTACTCACTCTGCGGCCTTAAAAAGTGTTTCTCCTCCACGGAAAGTGAATAAAATAGCATTTGGATGCCTTTATTGTTCAATCAAAAACGCCCGTTTTTTGGTGAAAAAGATAACCACCCCCCCTTACGACATGCTTCAGAAACAAAAAAAATGGTCCATTTTGAAATGTTGCGTCTTTGAACTTCAATTCACATTTGTACGTGGATAATCACTTTTAGAGATAAAATTAGATGTTTAAAGTGATTTACAAGCTTCCAGTGGCCCTAAACACAAGATATGAGGAATGGGTAAATATGAATGAAAATGGCCAATTTATTCACTCTGAGGCCTTAAAAAGTTTCTCTCCACTCCAGAAAGTGAATTAAATAACATTTGTAGACCTTTATTGTTCAATCAAAAACGCCCGATTTTTGACGAAAGAGATAACCACCCCCCCCTTACGACCTGCTTCAGAAACAAAAAAAATGGTTCATTTTCAAATGTTGCATCTTTGAACGACAATCCACATTTGTACGTGGATAAACACTTTTAGAGATAAAATTAGATGTTTAAAGTGATTTTCAAGCTTCCAGGGGCCCTAAACACAAGATTTGAGAAATGGGTAAAAGTGAATGAAAATGGCCAATTTACTCACTCTGAGGCCTTAAAAAGTGTTTCTCCTCAACGGGAAGTGAATTAAATAACATTTGTAGGCCTTTATTGTTCAAGCGAAAACGCCTGATTTTTGATGAAAGAGATAACCACCCCCCCTTACGACATGCTTCTGAAACTAAAAAAATGGTTCATTTTCAAATGTTGCGTCTTTGAACCACAATTAACATTGTACGTGGATAATCACTTTTAGAGATAAAATGAGATGTTTAAAGTGATTTTCAAGCTTCCAGGGGCCCTAAACACGAGATTTGAGAAATGGGTAAACGTGAATGAAAATGGCCAATTTACTCACTCTGCGGCCTTAAAAAGTGTTTCTCCTCCACGGAAAGTGAATAAAATAGCATTTGGATGCCTTTATTGTTCAATCAAAAACGCCCGTTTTTTGGTGAAAAAGATAACCACCCCCCCTTACGACATGCTTCAGAAACAAAAAAAATGGTCCATTTTGAAATGTTGCGTCTTTGAACTTCAATTCACATTTGTACGTGGATAATCACTTTTAGAGATAAAATTAGATGTTTAAAGTGATTTACAAGCTTCCAGTGGCCCTAAACACAAGATATGAGGAATGGGTAAATATGAATGAAAATGGCCAATTTATTCACTCTGAGGCCTTAAAAAGTTTCTCTCCACTCCAGAAAGTGAATTAAATAACATTTGTAGACCTTTATTGTTCAATCAAAAACGCCCGATTTTTGACGAAAGAGATAACCACCCCCCCCTTACGACATGCTTCAGAAACAAAAAAAATGGTTCATTTTCAAATGTTGCATCTTTGAACGACAATCCACATTTGTACGTGGATAAACACTTTTAGAGATAAAATTAGATGTTTAAAGTGATTTTCAAGCTTCCAGGGGCCCTAAACACAAGATTTGAGAAATGGGTAAAAGTGAATGAAAATGGCCAATTTACTCACTCTGAGGCCTTAAAAAGTGTTTCTCCTCAACGGGAAGTGAATTAAATAACATTTGTAGGCCTTTATTGTTCAAGCGAAAACGCCCGATTATTGACGAAAGAGATAACCACCCCCCCTTACGACATGCTTCAGAAACGAAAAAAATGGTCCGTTTTCAAATGTTGCGTCTTTGAATGACAATCCACATTTGTACGTGGATAATCACTTTTAGAGCTAAAATTAGATGTTTAAAGTGATTTCCAAGCTTCCAGGGGCCCTAAACACAAGATTTGAGAAATGGGTAAAAGTGAATGAAAATGGCCAATTTACTCACTCTGAGGCCTTAAAAAGTGTTTCTCCTCCACGGGAAGTGAATTAAATACCATTTGGAGGCCTTTATTGTTCAAGCGAAAACACCTGATTTTTGATGAAAGAGATAACCACCCCCGCTTACGACATGCTTCTGAAACTAAAAAAATGGTTCATTTTCAAATGTTGCGTCTTTGAACTACAATTCACATTTGTACGTGGATAATCACTTTTAGAGATAAAATTAGATGTTTAAAGTCATTTACAAGCTTCCAGGGGCCCTAAACACAAGATATGAGGAATGGGTAAATGTGAATGAAAATGGGCAATTTATTCACGCTGAGGCCTTAAAAAGTTTTTCTCCACTCCAGAAAGTGAATTAAATAACATTTGTAGACCTTTATTGTTCAATCAAAAACGCCCGATTTTTGACGAAAGAGATAACCACCCCCCCTTACGACATGCTTCTGAAACTAAAAAAATGGTTCATTTTCAAATGTTGCGTCTTTGAACCACAATTAACATTGTACGTGGATAATCACTTTTAGAGATAAAATGAGATGTTTAAAGTGATTTTCAAGCTTCCAGGGGCCCTAAACACGAGATTTGAGAAATGGGTAAAAGTGAATGAAAATGGCCAATTTACTCACTCTGAGGCCTTAAAAAGTGTTTCTCCTCAACGGGAAGTGAATTAAATAACATTTGTAGGCCTTTATTGTTCAAGCAAAAACGCCCGATTATTGACGAAAGAGATAACCACCCCCCCTTACGACATGCTTCAGAAACGAAAAAAATGGTCCATTTTCAAATGTTGCGTCTTTGAACTACAATTCACATTTGTACGTGGATGATCACTTTTAGAGATAAAATTAGATGTTTAAAGTGATTTACAAGCTTCCAGGGGCCCTAAACACAAGATATGAGGAATGGGTAAATATGAATGAAAATGGCCAATTTATTCACTCTGAGGCCTTAAAAAGTTTTTCTCCACTCCAGAAAGTGAATTAAATAACATTTGTAGGCCTTTATTGTTCAATCAAAAACGCCCGATTTTTGACGAAAGAGATACCCACCCCCCTTACGACATGCTTCAGAAACTAAAAAAATGGTCCGTTTTCAAATGTTGCCTCTTTGAACCACAATTCACATTTGTACGTGGAAAAGCACTTTTAAAGATCAAATGAGATGTTTAAAGGGATTTTCATGCTTCCAGGGGCCTTAAACACAAGATTTGAGGAATGGGTAAAAGTGAATGAAAATGGCCAATTTACTCACTCTGAGGCCTTAAAAAGTGTTTCTCCTCCACGGGAAGTGAATTAAATACCATTTGTAGGCCTTTATTGTTCAAGCGAAAACGCACGATTATTGACGAAAGAGATAACCACCGCCCCTTACGACATGCTTCAGAAACGAAAAAAATGGTCCGTTTTCAAATGTTGCGTCTTTGAACGACAATCCACATTTGCACGTGGATAAACACTTTTAGAGCTAAAATTAGATGTTTAAAGTGATTTTCAAGCTTCCAGGGGCCCTAAACACAAGATTTGAGAAATGGGTAAAAGTGAATGAAAATGGCCAATTTACTCACTCTGAGGCCTTAAAAAGTGTTTCTCCTCCACGGGAAGTGAATTAAATACCATTTGGAGGTCTTTATTGTTCAAGCGAAAACGCCTGATTTTTGATGAAAGAGATAACCACCCCCCCTTACGACATGCTTCTGAAACTAAAAAAATGGTTCATTTTCAAATGTTGCGTCTTTGAACCACAATTAACATTGTTCGTGGATAATCACTTTTAGAGATAAAATGAGATGTTTAAAGTGATTTTCAAGCTTCCAGGGGCCCTAAACACGAGATTTGAGAAATGGGTAAACGTGAATGAAAATGGCCAATTTACTCACTCTGCGGCCTTAAAAAGTGTTTCTCCTCCACGGAAAGTGAATAAAATAACATTTGGATGCCTTTATTGTTCAATCAAAAACGCCCGTTTTTTGGTGAAAAAGATAACCACCCCCCCTTACGACATGCTTCAGAAACAAAAAAAATGGTCCGTTTTCAAATGTTGCGTCTTTGAATGACAATCCACATTTGTACGTGGATAATCACTTTTAGAGCTAAAATTAGATGTTTAAAGTGATTTTCAAGCTTCCAGGGGCCCTAAACACAAGATTTGAGAAATGGGTAAAAGTGAATGAAAATGGCCAATTTACTCACTCTGAGGCCTTAAAAAGTGTTTCTCCTCCACGGGAAGTGAATTAAATAACATTTGTAGGCCTTTATTGTTCAAGCGAAAACGCCCGATTATTGACGAAAGAGATAACCACCGCCACTTACGACATGCTTCAGAAACGAAAAAAATGGTCCATTTTCAAATGTTGCGTCTTTGAACTACAATTCACATTTGTACGTGGATGATCACTTTTAGAGATAAAATTAGATGTTTAAAGTGATTTACAAGCTTCCAGGGGCCCTAAACACAAGATATGAGGAATGGGTAAATATGAATGAAACTGGCCAATTTATTCACTCTGAGGCCTTAAAAAGTTTTTCTCCACTCCAGAAAGTGAATTAAATAACATTTGTAGGCCTTTATTGTTCAATCAAAAACGCCCGATTTTTGACGAAAGAGATACCCACCCCCCTTACGACATGCTTCAGAAACTAAAAAAATGGTCCGTTTTCAAATGTTGCCTCTTTGAACCACAATTCACATTTGTACGTGGAAAAGCACTTTTAAAGATCAAATGAGATGTTTAAAGTGATTTTCATGCTTCCAGGGGCCTTAAACACAAGATTTGAGGAATGGGTAAAAGTGAATGAAAATGGCCAATTTACTCACTCTGAGGCCTTAAAAAGTGTTTCTCCTCCACGGGAAGTGAATTAAATAACATTTGTAGGCCTTTATTGTTCAAGCGAAAACGCACGATTATTGACGAAAGAGATAACCACCGCCCCTTACGACATGCTTCAGAAACGAAAAAAATGGTCCGTTTTCAAATGTTGCGTCTTTGAACTACAATTCACATTTGTACGTGGATAATCACTTTTAGAGATAAAATTAGATGTTTAAAGTGATTTACAAGCTTCCAGGGGCCCTAAACACAAGATATGAGGAATGGGTAAATGTGAATGAAAATGGCCAGTTTATTCACGCTGAGGCCTTAAAAAGTTTTTCTCCACTCCAGAAAGTGAATTAAATAACACTTGTAGACCTTTATTGTTCAATCAAAAACGCCCGATTTTTGACGAAAGAGATAACCACCCCCCCTTACGACATGCTTCAGAAACAAAAAAAATGGTTCATTTTCAAATGTTGCATCTTTGAACGACAATCCACATTTGTACGTGGATAAACACTTTTAGAGATAAAATTAGATGTTTAAAGTGATTTTCAAGCTTCCAGGGGCCCTAACCACAAGATTTGAGAAATGGGTAAAAGTGAATGAAAATGGCCAATTTACTCACTCTGAGGCCTTAAAAAGTGTTTCTCCTCAACGGGAAGTGAATTAAATAACATTTGTAGGCCTTTATTGTTCAAGCGAAAACGCCCGATTATTGACGAAAGAGATAACCACCCCCCCTTACGACATGCTTCAGAAACAAAAAAAATGGTCCATTTTCAAATGTTGCGTCTTTGAATGACAATCCACATTTGTACGTGGACAATCACTTTTAGAGCTAAAATTAGATGTTTAAAGTGATTTTCAAGCTTCCAGGGGCCCTAAACACAAGATTTGAGAAATGGGTAAAAGTGAATGAAAATGGCCAATTTACTCACTCTGAGGCCTTAAAAAGTGTTTCTCCTCCACGGGAAGTGAATTAAATACCATTTGGAGGCCTTTATTGTTCAAGCGAAAACGCCTGATTTTTGATGAAAGAGATAACCACCCCCCCTTACGACATGCTTCCGAAACTAAAAAAATGGTTCATTTTCAAATGTTGCGTCTTTTGAACTACAATTAACATTGTACGTGGATAATCACTTTTAGAGATAAAATGAGATGTTTAAAGTGATTTTCAAGCTTCCAGGGGCCCTAAACACGAGATTTGAGAAATGGGTAAACGTGAATGAAAATGGCCAATCTACTCACTCTGCGGCCTTAAAAAGTGTTTCTCCTCCACGGAAAGTGAATAAAATAACATTTGGATGCCTTTATTGTTCAATCAAAAACGCCCGTTTTTTAGTGAAAAAGATAACCACCCCCCCTTACGACATGCTTCAGAAACGAAAAAAATGGTCCATTTTCAAATGTTGCGTCTTTGAACTACAATTCACATTTGTACGTGGATGATCACTTTTAGAGATAAAATTAGATGTTTAAAGTGATTTACAAGCTTCCAGGGGCCCTAAACACAAGATATGAGGAATGGGTAAATGTGAATGAAAATGGCCAATTTATTCACGCTGAGGCCTTAAAAAGTTTTTCTCCACTCCAGAAAGTGAATTAAATAACATTTGTAGACCTTTATTGTTCAATCAAAAACGCCCGATTTTTGACGAAAGAGATAACCACCCCCCCTTACGACATGCTTCAGAAACAAAAAAAATGGTTCATTTTCAAATGTTGCATCTTTGAACGACAATCCACATTTGTACGTGGATAAACACTTTTAGAGATAAAATTAGATGTTTAAAGTGATTTTCAAGCTTCCAGGGGCCCTAACCACAAGATTTGAGAAATGGGTAAAAGTGAATGAAAATGGCCAATTTACTCACTCTGAGGCCTTAAAAAGTGTTTCTCCTCAACGGGAAGTGAATTAAATAACATTTGTAGGCCTTTATTGTTCAAGCAAAAACGCCCGATTATTGACGAAAGAGATAACCACCCCCCCTTACCACATGCTTCAGAAACGAAAAAAATGGTCTGTTTTCAAATGTTGCGTCTTTGAATGACAATCCACATTTGTACGTGGATAATCACTTTTAGAGCTAAAATTAGATGTTTAAAGTGATTTTCAAGCTTCCAGGGGCCCTAAACACAAGATTTGAGAAATGGGTAAAAGTGAATGAAAATGGCCAATTTACTCACTCTGAGGCCTTAAAAAGTGTTTCTCCTCCACGGGAAGTGAATTAAATACCATTTGGAGGCCTTTATTGTTCAAGCGAAAACGCCTGATTTTTGATGAAAGAGATAACCACCCCCCCTTACGACATGCTTCCGAAACTAAAAAAATGGTTCATTTTCAAATGTTGCGTCTTTTGAACTACAATTAACATTGTACGTGGATAATCACTTTTAGAGATAAAATAAGATGTTTTAAGTGATTTTCAAGCTTCCAGGGGCCCTAAACACGAGATTTGAGAAATGGGTAAACGTGAATGAAAATGGCCAATTTACTCACTCTGCGGCCTTAAAAAGTGTTTCTCCTCCACGGAAAGTGAATAAAATAACATTTGGATGCCTTTATTGTTCAATCAAAAACGCCCGTTTTTTGGTGAAAAAGATACCCCCCCTTACGACATGCTTCAGAAACGGAAAAAATGTTCCATTTTCAAATGTTGCGTCTTTGAACTACAATTCACATTTGTACGTGGATGATCACTTTTAGAGATAAAATTAGATGTTTAAAGTGATTTACAAGCTTCCAGGGGCCCTAAACACAAGATATGAGGAATGGGTAAATATGAATGAAACTGGCCAATTTATTCACTCTGAGGCCTTAAAAAGTTTTTCTCCACTCCAGAATGTGAATTAAATAACATTTGTAGGCCTTTATTGGTCAATCAAAAACGCCCGATTTTTGACGAAAGAGATAACCACCCCCCCTTACGACATGCTACAGAAACTAAAAAAATGGTCCGTTTTCAAATGTTGCCTCTTTGAACTACAATTCACATTTGTACGTGGAAAAGCACTTTTAAAGATCAAATGAGATGTTTAAAGTGATTTTCATGCTTCCAGGGGCCTTAAACACAAGATTTGAGGAATGGGTAAAAGTGAATGAAAATGGCCAATTTACTCACTCTGAGGCCTTAAACAGTGTTTCTCCTCCACGGGAAGTGAATAACATTTGTAGGCCTTTATTGTTCAAGCGAAAACGCCCGATTATTGACGAAAGAGATAACCACCCCCCCTTACGACATGCTTCAGAAACGAAAAAAATGGTCCGTTTTCAAATGTTGCGTCTTTGAATGACAATCCACATTTGTACGTGGGTAATCACTTTTAGAGATAAAGTGAGATGTTTAAAGTGATTTTCAAGCTTCCAGGGGCCCTAAACACAAGATTTGAGAAATGGGTAAAAGTGAATGAAAATGGCCAATTTACTCACTCTGAGGCCTTAAAAAGTGTTTCTCCTCCACGGGAAGTGAATTAAATACCATTTGGAGGCCTTTATTGTTCAAGCGAAAACACCTGAGTTTTGATGAAAGAGATAACCACCCCCACTTACGACATGCTTCTGAAACTAAAAAAATTGGTTCATTTTCAAATGTTGCGTCTTTGAACTACAATTAACATTGTACGTGGATATTCACTTTTAGAGATAAAATGAGATGTTTAAAGTGATTTTCAAGCTTCCAGGGGCCCTAAACACGAGATTTGAGAAATGGGTAAACGAGAATAAAAATGGCCAATTTACTCACTCTGCGGCCTTAAAAAGTGTTTCTCCTCCACGGAAAGTGAATAAAATAACATTTGGATGCCTTTATTGTTCAATCAAAAACGCCAGTTTTTTGGTGAAAAAGATAACCACCCCCCCTTACGACATGCTTCAGAAACGAAAAAAATGTTCCATTTTCAAATGTTGCGTCTTTGAACTACTATTCACATTTGTACGTGGATGTTCACTTTTAGAGATAAAATTAGATGTTTAAAGTGATTTACAAGCTTCCAGGGGCCCTAAACACAAGATATGAGCAATGGGTAAATATGAATGAAAATGGCCAATTTATTCACTCCGAGGCCTTAAAAAGATTTTCTCCACTCCAGAAAGTGAATTAAATAACATTTGTAGGCCTTTATTGTTCAATCAAAAACGCCCGATTTTTGACGAAAGAGATAACCACCCCCCCCCTTACGACATGCTTCAGAAACTAAAAAAATGGTCCGTTTTTAAATGTAGCCTCTTTGAACTACAATTCACATTTGTACTTGGAAAAGCACTTTTAAAGATCAAATGAGATGTTTAAAGTGATTTTCATGCTTCCAGGGGCCTTAAACACAAGATTTGAGGAATGGGTAAAAGTGAATGAAAATGGCCAATTTACTCACTCTGAGGCCTTAAAAAGTGTTTCTCCTCCACGGGAAGTGAATTAAATAACATTTGTAGGCCTTTATTGTTCAAGCGAGAACGCCCGATTATTGACGAAAGAGATAACCACCCCCCCTTACGACATGCTTCAGAAACGTAAAAAATGGCCCATTTTCAAATGTTGCGTCTTTGAATGACAATCCACATTTGTACGTGGATAATCACTTTTAGAGCTAAAATTAGATGTTTAAAGTGATTTTCAAGCTTCCAGGGGCCCTAAACACGAGATTTGAAAAATGGGTAACCGTGAATGAAAATGGCCAATTTTTTCACTCTGCGGCCTTAAAAAGTGTTTCTCCTCCACGGAAAGTGAATAAAATAACATTTGGATGCCTTTATTGTTCAATCAAAAACGCCCGTTTTTTGGTGAAAAAGATAACCACCCCCCCCTTACGACATGCTTCAGAAACGAAAAAAATGGTCCATTTTCAAATGTTGCGTCTTTGAACTACAATTCACATTTGTACGTGGATGATCACTTTTAGAGATAAAATTAGATGTTTAAAGTGATTTACAAGCTTCCAGGGGCCCTAAACACAAGATATGAGGAATGGGTAAATATGAATAAAAATGGCCAATTTATTCACTCCGAGGCCTTAAAAAGTTTTTCTCCACTCCAGAAAGTGAATTAAATAACATTTGTAGGCCTTTATTGTTCAATCAAAAACGCCCGATTTTTGACGAAAGAGATAACCACCCCCCTTACGACATGCTTCAGAAACTAAAAAAATGGTCCGTTTTCAAATGTTGCCTCTTTGAACTACAATTCACATTTGTACGTGGAAAAGCACTTTTAAAGATCAAATGAGATGTTTAAAGTGATTTTCATGCTTCCAGGGGCCTTAAACACAAGATTTGAGGAATGGGTAAAAGTGAATGAAAATGGCCAATTTACTCACTCTGAGGCCTTAAAAAGTGTTTCTCCTCCACGGGAAGTGAATTAAATAACATTTGTAGGCCTTTATTGTTCAAGCGAAAACGCCTGATTTTTGATGAAAGAGATAACCACCCCCCCTTACGACATGCTTCTGAAACTAAAAAAATGGTTCATTTTCAAATGTTGCGTCTTTGAACCACAATTAACATTGTACGTGGATAATCACTTTTAGAGATAAAATGAGATGTTTAAAGTGATTTTCAAGCTTCCAGGGGCCCTAAACACGAGATTTGAGAAATGGGTAAACGTGAATGAAAATGGCCAATTTACTCACTCTGCGGCCTTAAAAAGTGTTTCTCCTCCACGGAAAGTGAATAAAATAGCATTTGGATGCCTTTATTGTTCAATCAAAAACGCCCGTTTTTTGGTGAAAAAGATAACCACCCCCCCTTACGACATGCTTCAGAAACAAAAAAAATGGTCCATTTTGAAATGTTGCGTCTTTGAACTTCAATTCACATTTGTACGTGGATAATCACTTTTAGAGATAAAATTAGATGTTTAAAGTGATTTACAAGCTTCCAGTGGCCCTAAACACAAGATATGAGGAATGGGTAAATATGAATGAAAATGGCCAATTTATTCACTCTGAGGCCTTAAAAAGTTTCTCTCCACTCCAGAAAGTGAATTAAATAACATTTGTAGACCTTTATTGTTCAATCAAAAACGCCCGATTTTTGACGAAAGAGATAACCACCCCCCCCTTACGACATGCTTCAGAAACAAAAAAAATGGTTCATTTTCAAATGTTGCATCTTTGAACGACAATCCACATTTGTACGTGGATAAACACTTTTATAGATAAAATTAGATGTTTAAAGTGATTTTCAAGCTTCCAGGGGCCCTAAACACAAGATTTGAGAAATGGGTAAAAGTGAATGAAAATGGCCAATTTACTCACTCTGAGGCCTTAAAAAGTGTTTCTCCTCAACGGGAAGTGAATTAAATAACATTTGTAGGCCTTTATTGTTCAAGCGAAAACGCCCGATTATTGACGAAAGAGATAACCACCCCCCCTTACGACATGCTTCAGAAACGAAAAAAATGGTCCGTTTTCAAATGTTGCGTCTTTGAATGACAATCCACATTTGTACGTGGATAATCACTTTTAGAGCTAAAATTAGATGTTTAAAGTGATTTTCAAGCTTCCAGGGGCCCTAAACACAAGATTTGAGAAATGGGTAAAAGTGAATGAAAATGGCCAATTTACTCACTCTGAGGCCTTAAAAAGTGTTTCTCCTCCACGGGAAGTGAATTAAATACCATTTGGAGGCCTTTATTGTTCAAGCGAAAACGCCTGATTTTTGATGAAAGAGATAACCACCCCCGCTTACGACATGCTTCTGAAACTAAAAAAATGGTTCATTTTCAAATGTTGCGTCTTTGAACTACAATTAACATTGTACGTGGATATTCACTTTTAGAGATCAAATGAGATGTTTAAAGTGATTTTCAAGCTTCCAGGGGCCCTAAACACGAGATTTGAGAAATGGGTAAACGAGAATGAAAATGGCCAATTTACTCACTCTGCGGCCTTAAAAAGTGTTTCTCCTCCACGGAAAGTGAATAAAATAACATTTGGATGCCTTTATTGTTCAATCAAAAACGCCCGTTTTTTGGTGAAAAAGATAACCACCCCCCCTTACGACATGCTTCAGAAACAAAAAAAATGGTCCATTTTCAAATGTTGCGTCTTTGAACTACAATTCACATTTGTACGTGGATAATCACTTTTAGAGATAAAATTAGATGTTTAAAGTCATTTACAAGCTTCCAGGGGCCCTAAACACAAGATATGAGGAATGGGTAAATGTGAATGAAAATGGGCAATTTATTCACGCTGAGGCCTTAAAAAGTTTTTCTCCACTCCAGAAAGTGAATTAAATAACATTTGTAGACCTTTATTGTTCAATCAAAAACGCCCGATTTTTGACGAAAGAGATAACCACCCCCCCTTACGACATGCTTCTGAAACTAAAAAAATGGTTCATTTTCAAATGTTGCGTCTTTGAACCACAATTAACATTGTACGTGGATAATCACTTTTAGAGATAAAATGAGATGTTTAAAGTGATTTTCAAGCTTCCAGGGGCCCTAAACACGAGATTTGAGAAATGGGTAAAAGTGAATGAAAATGGCCAATTTACTCACTCTGAGGCCTTAAAAAGTGTTTCTCCTCAACGGGAAGTGAATTAAATAACATTTGTAGGCCTTTATTGTTCAAGCAAAAACGCCCGATTATTGACGAAAGAGATAACCACCCCCCCTTACGACATGCTTCTGAAACTAAAAAAATGGTTCATTTTCAAATGTTGCGTCTTTGAATCACAATTAACATTGTTCGTGGATAATCACTTTTAGAGATAAAATGAGATGTTTAAAGTGATTTTCAAGCTTCCAGGGGCCCTAAACACGAGATTTGAGAAATGGGTAAACGTGAATGAAAATGGCCAATTTACTCACTCTGCGGCCTTAAAAAGTGTTTCTCCTCCACGGAAAGTGAATAAAATAGCATTTGGATGCCTTTATTGTTCAATCAAAAACGCCCGTTTTTTGGTGAAAAAGATAACCACCCCCCCTTACGACATGCTTCAGAAACTAAAAAAATGGTCCATTTTCAAATGTTGCGTCTTTGAACTACAATTCACATTTGTACGTGGATGATCACTTTTAGAGATAAAATTAGATGTTTAAAGTGATTTACAAGCTTCCAGGGGCCCTAAACACAAGATATGAGGAATGGGTAAATATGAATGAAACTGGCCAATTTATTCACTCTGAGGCCTTTAAAAGTTTTTCTCCACTCCAGAAAGTGAATTAAATAACATTTGTAGGCCTTTATTGTTCAATCAAAAACGCCGGATTTTTGACGAAAGAGATACCCACCCCCCTTACGACATACTTCAGAAACTAAAAAAATGGTCCGTTTTCAAATGTTGCCTCTTTGAACCACAATTCACATTTGTACGTGGAAAAGCACTTTTAAAGATCAAATGAGATGTTTAAAGTGATTTTCATGCTTCCAGGGGCCTTAAACACAAGATTTGAGGAATGGGTAAAAGTGAATGAAAATGGCCAATTTACTCACTCTAAGGCCTTAAAAAGTGTTTCTCCTCCACGGGAAGTGAATTAAATACCATTTGTAGGCCTTTATTGTTCAAGCGAAAACGCACGATTATTGACGAAAGAGATAACCACCGCCCCTTACGACATGCTTCAGAAACGAAAAAAATGGTCCGTTTTCAAATGTTGCGTCTTTGAACGACAATCCACATTTGTACGTGGATAAACACTTTTAGAGCTAAAATTAGATGTTTAAAGTGATTTTCAAGCTTCCAGGGGCCCTAAACACAAGATTTGAGAAATGGGTAAAAGTGAATGAAAATGGCCAATTTACTCACTCTGAGGCCTTAAAAAGTGTTTCTCCTCCACGGGAAGTGAATTAAATACCATTTGGAGGTCTTTATTGTTCAAGCGAAAACGCCTGATTTTTGATGAAAGAGATAACCACCCCCCCTTACGACATGCTTCTGAAACTAAAAAAATGGTTCATTTTCAAATGTTGCGTCTTTGAACCACAATTAACATTGTTCGTGGATAATCACTTTTAGAGATAAAATGAGATGTTTAAAGTGATTTTCAAGCTTCCAGGGGCCCTAAACACGAGATTTGAGAAATGGGTAAACGTGAATGAAAATGGCCAATTTACTCACTCTGCGGCCTTAAAAAGTGTTTCTCCTCCACGGAAAGTGAATAAAATAACATTTGGATGCCTTTATTGTTCAATCAAAAACGCCCGTTTTTTGGTGAAAAAGATAACCACCCCCCCTTACGACATGCTTCAGAAACAAAAAAAATGGTCCGTTTTCAAATGTTGCGTCTTTGAATGACAATCCACATTTGTACGTGGATAATCACTTTTAGAGCTAAAATTAGATGTTTAAAGTGATTTTCAAGCTTCCAGGGGCCCTAAACACAAGATTTGAGAAATGGGTAAAAGTGAATGAAAATGGCCAATTTACTCACTCTGAGGCCTTAAAAAGTGTTTCTCCTCCACGGGAAGTGAATTAAATAACATTTGTAGGCCTTTATTGTTCAAGCGAAAACGCCCGATTATTGACGAAAGAGATAACCACCGCCCCTTACGACATGCTTCAGAAACGAAAAAAATGGTCCATTTTCAAATGTTGCGTCTTTGAACTACAATTCACATTTGTACGTGGATGATCACTTTTAGAGATAAAATTAGATGTTTAAAGTGATTTACAAGCTTCCAGGGGCCCTAAACACAAGATATGAGGAATGGGTAAATATGAATGAAACTGGCCAATTTATTCACTCTGAGGCCTTAAAAAGTTTTTCTCCACTCCAGAAAGTGAATTAAATAACATTTGTAGGTCTTTATTGTTCAATCAAAAACGCCCGATTTTTGACGAAAGAGATACCCACCCCCCTTACGACATGCTTCAGAAACTAAAAAAATGGTCCGTTTTCAAATGTTGCCTCTTTGAACCACAATTCACATTTGTACGTGGAAAAGCACTTTTAAAGATCAAATGAGATGTTTAAAGTGATTTTCATGCTTCCAGGGGCCTTAAACACAAGATTTGAGGAATGGGTAAAAGTGAATGAAAATGGCCAATTTACTCACTCTGAGGCCTTAAAAAGTGTTTCTCCTCCACGGGAAGTGAATTAAATAACATTTGTAGGCCTTTATTGTTCAAGCGAAAACGCACGATTATTGACGAAAGAGATAACCACCGCCCCTTACGACATGCTTCAGAAACGAAAAAAATGGTACGTTTTCAAATGTTGCGTCTTTGAACGACAATCCACATTTGTACGTGGATAAACACTTTTAGAGCTAAAATTAGATGTTTAAAGTGATTTTCAAGCTTCCAGGGGCCCTAAACACAAGATTTGAGAAATGGGTAAAAGTGAATGAAAATGGCCAATTTACTCACTCTGAGGCCTTAAAAAGTGTTTCTCCTCCACGGGAAGTGAATTAAATACCATTTGGAGGTCTTTATTGTTCAAGCGAAAACGCCTGATTTTTGATGAAAGAGATAACCACCCCCCCTTACGACATGCTTCTGAAACTAAAAAAATGGTTCATTTTCAAATGTTGCGTCTTTGAACCACAATTAACATTGTTCGTGGATAATCACTTTTAGAGATAAAATGAGATGTTTAAAGTGATTTTCAAGCTTCCAGGGGCCCTAAACACGAGATTTGAGAAATGGGTAAACGTGAATGAAAATGGCCAATTTACTCACTCTGCGGCCTTAAAAAGTGTTTCTCCTCCACGGAAAGTGAATAAAATAACATTTGGATGCCTTTATTGTTCAATCAAAAACGCCCGTTTTTTGGTGAAAAAGATAACCACCCCCCCTTACGACATGCTTCAGAAACAAAAAAAATGGTCCGTTTTCAAATGTTGCGTCTTTGAATGACAATCCACATTTGTACGTGGATAATCACTTTTAGAGCTAAAATTAGATGTTTAAAGTGATTTTCAAGCTTCCAGGGGCCCTAAACACAAGATTTGAGAAATGGGTAAAAGTGAATGAAAATGGCCAATTTACTCACTCTGAGGCCTTAAAAAGTGTTTCTCCTCCACGGGAAGTGAATTAAATAACATTTGTAGGCCTTTATTGTTCAAGCGAAAACGCCCGATTATTGACGAAAGAGATAACCACCGCCCCTTACGACATGCTTCAGAAACGAAAAAAATGGTCCATTTTCAAATGTTGCGTCTTTGAACTACAATTCACATTTGTACGTGGATGATCACTTTTAGAGATAAAATTAGATGTTTAAAGTGATTTACAAGCTTCCAGGGGCCCTAAACACAAGATATGAGGAATGGGTAAATATGAATGAAACTGGCCAATTTATTCACTCTGAGGCCTTAAAAAGTTTTTCTCCACTCCAGAAAGTGAATTAAATAACATTTGTAGGCCTTTATTGTTCAATCAAAAACGCCCGATTTTTGACGAAAGAGATACCCACCCCCCTTACGACATGCTTCAGAAACTAAAAAAATGGTCCGTTTTCAAATGTTGCCTCTTTGAACCACAATTCACATTTGTACGTGGAAAAGCACTTTTAAAGATCAAATGAGATGTTTAAAGTGATTTTCATGCTTCCAGGGGCCTTAAACACAAGATTTGAGGAATGGGTAAAAGTGAATGAAAATGGCCAATTTACTCACTCTGAGGCCTTAAAAAGTGTTTCTCCTCCACGGGAAGTGAATTAAATAACATTTGTAGGCCTTTATTGTTCAAGCGAAAACGCACGATTATTGACGAAAGAGATAACCACCGCCCCTTACGACATGCTTCAGAAACGAAAAAAATGGTCCGTTTTCAAATGTTGCGTCTTTGAACTACAATTCACATTTGTACGTGGATAATCACTTTTAGAGATAAAATTAGATGTTTAAAGTGATTTTCAAGCTTCCAGGGGCCCTAAACACGAGATTTGAGAAATGGGTAAACGTGAATGAAAATGGCCAATTTACTCACTCTGCGGCCTTAAAAAGTGTTTCTCCTCCACGGAAAGTGAATAAAATAACATTTGGATGCCTTTATTGTTCAATCAAAAACGCCCGTTTTTTGGTGAAAAAGATAACCACCCCCCTTACGACATGCTTCAGAAACAAAAAAAATGGTCCATTTTCAAATGTTGCGTCTTTGAACTACAATTCACATTTGTACGTGGATAATCACTTTTAGAGATAAAATTAGATGTTTAAAGTGATTTACAAGCTTCCAGGGGCCCTAAACACAAGATATGAGGAATGGGTAAATGTGAATGAAAATGGCCAGTTTATTCACGCTGAGGCCTTAAAAAGTTTTTCTCCACTCCAGAAAGTGAATTAAATAACACTTGTAGACCTTTATTGTTCAATCAAAAACGCCCGATTTTTGACGAAAGAGATAACCACCCCCCCTTACGACATGCTTCAGAAACAAAAAAAATGGTTCATTTTCAAATGTTGCATCTTTGAACGACAATCCACATTTGTACGTGGATAAACACTTTTAGAGATAAAATTAGATGTTTAATGTGATTTTCAAGCTTCCAGGGGCCCTAACCACAAGATTTGAGAAATGGGTAAAAGTGAATGAAAATGGCCAATTTACTCACTCTGAGGCCTTAAAAAGTGTTTCTCCTCCACGGGAAGTGAATTAAATACCATTTGGAGGCCTTTATTGTTCAAGCAAAAACGCCTGATTTTTGATGAAAGAGATAACCACCCCCGCTTACGACATGCTTCTGAAACTAAAAAAATGGTTCATTTTCAAATGTTGCGTCTTTGAACTACAATTAACATTGTACGTGGATATTCACTTTTAGAGATCAAATGAGATGTTTAAAGTGATTTTCAAGCTTCCAGGGGCCCTAAACACATGATTTGAGAAATGGGTAAACGAGAATGAAAATGGCCAATTTACTCACTCTGCGGCCTTAAAAAGTGTTTCTCCTCCACGGAAAGTGAATAAAATAACATTTGGATGCCTTTATTGTTCAATCAAAAACGCCCGTTTTTTGGTGAAAAAGATAACCACCCCCCCTTACGACATGCTTCAGAAACGAAAAAAATGTTCCATTTTCAAATGTTGCGTCTTTGAACTACTATTCACATTTGTACGTGGATGATCACTTTTAGAGATAAAATTAGATGTTTAAAGTGATTTACAAGCTTCCAGGGGCCCGAAACACAAGATATGAGGAGGGGTAAATATGAATGAAAATGGCCAATTTATTCACTCTGAGGCCTTAAAAAGTTTTTCTCCACTCCAGAAAGTGAATTAAATAACATTTGTAGGCCTTTATTGTTCAATCAAAAACGCCCGATTTTTGACGAAAGAGATAACCACCCCCCCTTACGACATGCTTCAGAAACTAAAAAAATGGTCCGTTTTCAAATGTTGCCTCTTTGAACTACAATCCACATTTGTACGTGGATAAACACTTTTAGAGCTAAAATTAGATGTTTAAAGGGATTTTCAAGCTTCCAGGGGCCCTAAACACAAGATTTGAGAAATGAGTAAAAGTGAATGAAAATGGCCAATTTACTCACTCTGAGGCCTTAAAAAGTGTTTCTCCTCCACGGGAAGTGAATTAAATACCATTTGGAGGCCTTTATTGTTCAAGCGAAAACGCCTGATTTTTGATGAAAGAGATAACCACCCCTCCTTACGACATGCTTCCGAAACTAAAAAAATGGTTCATTTTCAAATGTTGCGTCTTTTGAACTACAATTAACATTGTACGTGGATAATCACTTTTAGAGATAAAATGAGATGTTTAAAGTGATTTTCAAGCTTCCAGGGGCCCTAAAAACGAGATTTGAGAAATGGGTAAACGTGAATGAAAATGGCCAATTTACTCACTCTGCGGCCTTAAAAAAGTGTTTCTCCTCCACGGAAAGTGAATAAAATAGCATTTGGATGCCTTTATTGTTCAATCAAAAACGCCCGTTTTTTGGTGAAAAAGATAACCACCCCCCCTTACGACATGCTTCAGAAACGAAAAAAATGGTCCATTTTCAAATGTTGCGTCTTTGAACTACAATTCACATTTGTACGTGGATGATCACTTTTAGAGATAAAATTAGATGTTTAAAGTGATTTACAAGCTTCCAGGGGCCCTAAACACAAGATATGAGGAATGGGTAAATATGAATGAAACTGGCCAATTTATTCACTCTGAGGGCTTAAAAAGTTTTTCTCCACTCCAGAAAGTGAATTAAATAACATTTGTAGGCCTTTATTGTTCAATCAAAAACGCCCGATTTTTGACGAAAGAGATACCCACCCCCCTTACGACATGCTTCAGAAACTAAAAAAATGGTCCGTTTTCAAATGTTGCCTCTTTGAACCACAATTCACATTTGTACGTGGAAAAGCACTTTTAAAGATCAAATGAGATGTTTAAAGTGATTTTCATGCTTTCAGGGGCCTTAAACACAAGATTTGAGGAATGGGTAAAAGTGAATGAAAATGGCCAATTTACTCACTCTGAGGCCTTAAAAAGTGTTTCTCCTCCACGGGAAGTGAATTAAATAACATTTGTAGGCCTTTATTGTTCAAGCGAAAACGCACGATTATTGACGAAAGAGATAACCACCGCCCCTTACGACATGCTTCAGAAAAGAAAAAAATGGTCCGTTTTCAAATGTTGCGTCTTTGAACGACAATCCACATTTGTACGTGGATAAACACTTTTAGAGCTAAAATTAGATGTTTAAAGTGATTTTCAAGCTTCCAGGGGCCCTAAACACAAGATTTGAGAAATGGGTAAAAGTGAATGAAAATGGCCAATTTACTCACTCTAAGGCCTTAAAAAGTGTTTCTCCTCCACGGGAAGTGAATTAAATACCATTTGGAGGTCTTTATTGTTCAAGCGAAAACGCCTGATTTTTGATGAAAGAGATAACCACCCCCCTTACGACATGCTTCCGAAACTAAAAAAATGGTTCATTTTCAAATGTTGCGTCTTTTGAACTACAATTAACATTGTACGTGGATAATCACTTTTAGAGATAAAATGAGATGTTTAAAGTGATTTTCAAGCTTCCAGGGGCCCTAAACATGAGATTTGAGAAATGGGTAAACGTGAATGAAAATGGCCAATTTACTCACTCTGCGGCCTTAAAAAGTGTTTCTCCTCCACGGAAAGTGAATAAAATAACATTTGGATGCCTTTATTGTTCAATCAAAAACGCCCGTTTTTTGGTGAAAAAGATAACCACCCCCCCTTACGACATGCTTCAGAAACGGAAAAAATGTTCCATTTTCAAATGTTGCGTCTTTGAACTACAATTCACATTTGTACGTGGATGATCACTTTTAGAGATAAAATTAGATGTTTAAAGTGATTTACAAGCTTCCAGGGGCCCTAAACACAAGATATGAGGAATGGGTAAATATGAATGAAACTGGCCAATTTATTCACTCTGAGGCCTTAAAAAGTTTTTCTCCACTCCAGAATGTGAATTAAATAACATTTGTAGGCCTTTATTGGTCAATCAAAAACGCCCGATTTTTGACGAAAGAGATAACCACCCCCCTTACGACATGCTTCAGAAACTAAAAAAATGGTCCGTTTTCAAATGTTGCCTCTTTGAACTACAATTCACATTTGTACGTGGAAAAGCACTTTTAAAGATCAAATGAGATGTTTAAAGTGATTTTCATGCTTCCAGGGGCCTTAAACACAAGATTTGAGGAATGGGTAAAAGTGAATGAAAATGGCCAATTTACTCACTCTGAGGCTTTAAAAAGTGTTCCTCCTCCACGGGAAGTGAATTAAATAACATTTGTAGGCCTTTATTGTTCAAGCGAAAACGCCTGATTTTTGATGAAAGAGATAACCACCCCCCCTTACGACATGCTTATGAAACTAAAAAAATGGTTCATTTTCAAATGTTGCGTCTTTGAACCACAATTAACATTGTACGTGGATAATCACTTTTAGAGATAAAATGAGATGTTTAAAGTGATTTTCAAGCTTCCAGGGGCCCTAAACACGAGATTTGAGAAATGGGTAAACGTGAATGAAAATGGCCAATTTACTCACTCTGCGGCCTTAAAAAGTGTTTCTCCTCCACGGAAAGTGAATAAAATAACATTTGGATGCCTTTATTGTTCAATCAAAAACGCCCGATTTTTGACGAAAGAGATAACCACCCCCCCTTACGACATGCTTCAGAAACAAAAAAAATGGTTCATTTTCAAATGTTGCATCTTTGAACGACAATCCACATTTGTACGTGGATAAACACTTTTAGAGATAAAATTAGATGTTTAAAGTGATTTTCAAGCTTCCAGGGGCCCTAAACACAAGATTTGAGAAATGGGTAAAAGTGAATGAAAATGGCCAATTTACTCACTCTGAGGCCTTAAAAAGTGTTTCTCCTCAACGGGAAGTGAATTAAATAACATTTGTAGGCCTTTATTGTTCAAGCGAAAACGCCCGATTATTGACGAAAGAGATAACCACCCCCCCTTACGACATGCTTCAGAAACGAAAAAAATGGTCCATTTTCAAATGTTGCGTCTTTGAATGACAATCCACATTTGTACGTGGATAATCACTTTTAGAGCTAAAATTAGATGTTTAAAGTGATTTTCAAGCTTCCAGGGGCCCTAAACACAAGATTTGAGAAATGGGTAAAAGTGAATGAAAATGGCCAATTTACTCACTCTGAGGCCTTAAAAAGTGTTTCTCCTCCACGGGAAGTGAATTAAATACCATTTGGAGGCCTTTATTGTTCAAGCGAAAACGCCTGATTTTTGATGAAAGAGATAACCACCCCCCCTTACGACATGCTTCTGAAACTAAAAAAATGGTTCATTTTCAAATGTTGCGTCTTTTGAACTACAATTAACATTGTACGTGGATAATCACTTTTAGAGATAAAATGAGATGTTTAAAGTGATTTTCAAGCTTCCAGGGGCCCTAAACACGAGATTTGAGAAATGGGTAAACGTGAATGAAAATGGCCAATTTACTCACTCTGCGGCCTTAAAAAGTGATTCTCCTCCACGGAAAGTGAATAAAATAACATTTGGATGCCTTTATTGTTCAATCAAAAACGCCCGTTTTTTGGTGAAAAAGATAACCACCCCCCCTTTCGACATGCTTCAGAAACTAAAAAAATGGTCCATTTTCAAATGTTGCGTCTTTGAACTACAATTCACATTTGTACGTGGATGATCACTTTTAGAGATAAAATTAGATGTTTAAAGTGATTTACAAGCTTCCAGGGGCCCTAAACACAAGATATGAGGAATGGGTAAATATGAATGAAACTGGCAAATTTATTCACTCTGTGGCCTTAAAAAGTTTTTCTCCACTCCAGAAAGTGAATTAAATAACATTTGTAGGCCTTTATTGTTCAATCAAAAACGCCCGATTTTTGACGAAAGAGATAACCACCCCCCCCTTACGACATGCTTCAGAAACTAAAAAAATGGTCCGTTTTTAAATGTAGCCTCTTTGAACTACAATTCACATTTGTACGTGGAAAAGCACTTTTAAAGATCAAATGAGATGTTTAAAGGGATTTTCATGCTTCCAGGGGCCTTAAACACAAGATTTGAGGAATGGGTAAAAGTGAATGAAAATGGCCAATTTACTCACTCTGAGGCCTTAAAAAGTGTTTCTCCTCCACGGGAGGTGAATTAAATAACATTTGTAGGCCTTTATTGTTCAAGCGAGAACGCCCGATTATTGACGAAAGAGATAACCACCCCCCCTTACGACATGCTTCAGAAACGTAAAAAATGGCCCGTTTTCAAATGTTGCGTCTTTGAAGGACAATCCACATTTGTACGTGGATAATCACTTTTAGAGCTAAAATTAGATGTTTAAAGTGATTTTCAAGCTTCCAGGGGCCCTAAACACGAGATTTGAAAAATGGGTAACCGTGAATGAAAATGGCCAATTTTTTCACTCTGCGGCCTTAAAAAGTGTTTCTCCTCCACGGAAAGTGAATAAAATAACATTTGGATGCCTTTATTGTTCAATCAAAAACGCCAGTTTTTTGGTGAAAAAGATAACCACCCCCCCTTTCGACATGCTTCAGAAACTAAAAAAATGGTCCATTTTCAAATGTTGCGTCTTTGAACTACAATTCACATTTGTACGTGGATGATCACTTTTAGAGATAAAATTAGATGTTTAAAGTGATTTACAAGCTTCCAGGGGCCCTAAACACAAGATATGAGGAATGGGTAAATATGAATGAAACTGGCAAATTTATTCACTCTGTGGCCTTAAAAAGTTTTTCTCCACTCCAGAAAGTGAATTAAATAACATTTGTAGGCCTTTATTGTTCAATCAAAAACGCCCGATTTTTGACGAAAGAGATAACCACCCCCCCCTTACGACATGCTTCAGAAACTAAAAAAATGGTCCGTTTTTAAATGTAGCCTCTTTGAACTACAATTCACATTTGTACGTGGAAAAGCACTTTTAAAGATCAAATGAGATGTTTAAAGGGATTTTCATGCTTCCAGGGGCCTTAAACACAAGATTTGAGGAATGGGTAAAAGTGAATGAAAATGGCCAATTTACTCACTCTGAGGCCTTAAAAAGTGTTTCTCCTCCACGGGAGGTGAATTAAATAACATTTGTAGGCCTTTATTGTTCAAGCGAGAACGCCCGATTATTGACGAAAGAGATAACCACCCCCCCTTACGACATGCTTCAGAAACGTAAAAAATGGCCCGTTTTCAAATGTTGCGTCTTTGAAGGACAATCCACATTTGTACGTGGATAATCACTTTTAGAGCTAAAATTAGATGTTTAAAGTGATTTTCAAGCTTCCAGGGGCCCTAAACACGAGATTTGAAAAATGGGTAACCGTGAATGAAAATGGCCAATTTTTTCACTCTGCGGCCTTAAAAAGTGTTTCTCCTCCACGGAAAGTGAATAAAATAACATTTGGATGCCTTTATTGTTCAATCAAAAACGCCCGTTTTTTGGTGAAAAAGATAACCACCCCCCCTTACGACATGCTTCAGAAACGAAAAAAATGGTCCATTTTCAAATGTTGCGTCTTTGAACTACAATTCACATTTGTACGTGGATGATCACTTTTAGAGATAAAATGAGATGTTTAAAGTGATTTTCATGCTTCCAGGGGCCTTAAACACAAGATTTGAGGAATGGGTAAAAGTGAATGAAAATGGCCAATTTACTCACTCTGAGGCCTTAAAAAGTGTTTCTCCTCCACGGGAAGTGAATTAAATAACATTTGTAGGCCTTTATTGTTCAAGCGAAAACGCCTGATTTTTGATGAAAGAGATAACCACCCCCCCTTACGACATGCTTCTGAAACTAAAAAAATGGTTCATTTTCAAATGTTGCGTCTTTGAACCACAATTAACATTGTACGTGGATAATCACTTTTAGAGATAAAATGAGATGTTTAAAGTGATTTTCAAGCTTCCAGGGGCCCTAAACACGAGATTTGAGAAATGGGTAAACGTGAATGAAAATGGCCAATTTACTCACTCTGCGGCCTTAAAAAGTGTTTCTCCTCCACGGAAAGTGAATAAAATAGCATTTGGATGCCTTTATTGTTCAATCAAAAACGCCCGTTTTTTGGTGAAAAAGATAACCACCCCCCCTTACGACATGCTTCAGAAACAAAAAAAATGGTCCATTTTGAAATGTTGCGTCTTTGAACTACAATTCACATTTGTACGTGGATAATCACTTTTAGAGATAAAATTAGATGTTTAAAGTGATTTACAAGCTTCCAGTGGCCCTAAACACAAGATATGAGGAATGGGTAAATATGAATGAAAATGGCCAATTTATTCACTCTGAGGCCTTAAAAAGTTTTTTTCCACTCCAGAAAGTGAATTAAATAACATTTGAAGACCTTTATTGTTCAATCAAAAACGCCCGATTTTTTACGAAAGAGATAACCACCCCCCCTTACGACATGCTTCAGAAACAAAAAAAATGGTTCATTTTCAAATGTTGCATCTTTGAACGACAATCCACATTTGTACGTGGATAAACACTTTTAGAGATAAAATTAGATGTTTAAAGTGATTTTCAAGCTTCCAGGGGCCCTAAACACAAGATTTGAGAAATGGGTAAAAGTGAAAGAAAATGGCCAATTTACTCACTCTGAGGCCTTAAAAAGTGTTTCTCCTCAACGGGAAGTGAATTAAATAACATTTGTAGGCCTTTATTGTTCAAGCGAAAACGCCCGATTATTGACGAAAGAGATAACCACCCGCCCTTACGACATGCTTCAGAAACGAAAAAAATGGTCCGTTTTCAAATGTTGCGTCTTTGAATGACAATCCACATTTGTACGTGGATGATCACTTTTAGAGATAAAATTAGATGTTTAAAGTGATTTACAAGCTTCCAGGGGCCCTAAACACAAGATATGAGGAATGGGTAAATATGAATGAAAATGGCCAATTTATTCACTCCGAGGCCTTAAAAAGTTTTTCTCCACTCCAGAAAGTGAATTAAATAACATTTGTAGACCTTTATTGTTCAATCAAAAACGCCCGATTTTTGACGAAAGAGATAACCACCCCCCCTTACGACATGCTTCAGAAACGAAAAAAATGGTCCGTTTTCAAATGTTGCGTCTTTGAACTACAATTCACATTTGTACGTGGAAAAGCAATTTTAAAGATCAAATGAGATGTTTAAAGTGATTTTCATGCTTCCAGGGGCCTTAAACACAAGATTTGAGGAATGGGTAAAAGTGAATGAAAATGGCCAATTTACTCACTCTGAGGCCTTAAAAAGTGTTTCTCAACCACGGGAAGTGAATTAAATACCATTTGGAGGTCTTTATTGTTCAAGCGAAAACGCCTGATTTTTGATGAAAGAGATAACCACCCCCCCTTACGACATGCTTATGAAACTAAAAAAATGGTTCATTTTCAAATGTTGCGTCTTTGAACCACAATTAACATTGTACGTGGATAATCACTTTTAGAGATAAAATGAGATGTTTAAAGTGATTTTCAAGCTTCCAGGGGCCCTAAACACGAGATTTGAGAAATGGGTAAACGTGAATGAAAATGGCCAATCTACTCACTCTGCGGCCTTAAAAAGAGTTTCTCCTCCACGGAAAGTGAATAAAATAACATTTGGATGCCTTTATTGTTCAATCAAAAACGCCCGTTTTTTAGTGAAAAAGATAACCACCCCCCCTTACGACATGCTTCAGAAACGAAAAAAATGGTCCATTTTCAAATGTTGCGTCTTTGAACTACAATTCACATTTGTACGTGGATGATCACTTTTAGAGATAAAATTAGATGTTTAAAGTGATTTACAAGCTTCCAGGGGCCCTAAACACAAGATATGAGGAATGGGTAAATATGAATGAAAATGGCCAATTTATTCACTCTGAGGCCTTAAAAAGTTTTCTCCACTCCAGAAAGTGAATTAAATAACATTTGTAGGCCTTTATTGTTCAATCAAAAACGCCCGATTTTTGACTAAAGAGATAACCACCCCCCCTTACGACATGCTTCAGAAACTAAAAAAATGGTCCATTTTCAAATGTTGCCTCTTTGAACTACAATTCACATTTGTACGTGAAAAGCACTTTTAAAGATCAAATGAGATGTTTAAAGTGATTTTCATGCTTCCAGGGGCCTTAAACACAAGATTTGAGGAATGGGTAAAAGTGAATGAAAATGGCCAATTTACTCACTCTGAGGCCTTAAAAAGTGTTTCTCCTCCACGGGAAGTGAATTAAATAACATTTGTAGGCCTTTATTGTTCAAGCGAAAACGCCTGATTTTTGATGAAAGAGATAACCACCCCCCCTTACGACATGCTTCTGAAACTAAAAAAATGGTTCATTTTCAAATGTTGCGTCTTTGAACCACAATTAACATTGTACGTGGATAATCACTTTTAGAGATAAAATGAGATGTTTAAAGTGATTTTCAAGCTTCCAGGGGCCCTAAACACGAGATTTGAGAAATGGGTAAACGTGAATGAAAATGGCCAATTTACTCACTCTGCGGCCTTAAAAAGTGTTTCTCCTCCACGGAAAGTGAATAAAATAACATTTGGATGCCTTTATTGTTCAATCAAAAACGCCCGTTTTTTGGTGAAATAGATAACCACCCCCCCTTACGACATGCTTCAGAAACAAAAAAAATGGTCCATTTTCAAATGTTGCGTCTTTTAACTACAATTCACATTTGTACGTGGATAATCACTTTTAGAGATAAAATTAGATGTTTAAAGTGATTTACAAGCTTCCAGGGGCCCTAAACACAAGATATGAGGAATGGGTAAACATGAATGAAAATGGCCAATTTATTCACTCTGAGGCCTTAAAAAGTTTTTCTCCACTCCAGAAAGTGAGTTAAATAACATTTGTAGACCTTTATTGTTCAATCAAAAACGCCCGATTTTTGACGAAAGAGATAACCACCCCCCCTTACGACATGCTTCAGAAACAAAAAAAATGGTTCATTTTCAAATGTTGCATCTTTGAACGACAATCCACATTTGTACGTGGATAAACACTTTTAGAGATAAAATTAGATGTTTAAAGTGATTTTCAAGCTTCCAGGGGCCCTAAACACAAGATTTGAGAAATGGGTAAAAGTGAATGAAAATGGCCAATTTACTCACTCTGAGGCCTTAAAAAGTGTTTCTCCTCAACGGGAAGTGAATTAAATAACATTTGTAGGCCTTTATTGTTCAAGCGAAAACGCCCGATTATTGACGAAAGAGATAACCACCCCCCCTTACGACATGCTTCAGAAACAAAAAAAATGGTCCATTTTCAAATGTTGCGTCTTTGAATGACAATCCACATTTGTACGTGGACAATCACTTTTAGAGCTAAAATTAGATGTTTAAAGTGATTTTCAAGCTTCCAGGGGCCCTAAACACAAGATTTGAGAAATGGGTAAAAGTGAATGAAAATGGCCAATTTACTCACTCTGAGGCCTTAAAAAGTGTTTCTCCTCCACGGGAAGTGAATTAAATACCATTTGGAGGCCTTTATTGTTCAAGCGAAAACGCCTGATTTTTGATGAAAGAGATAACCACCCCCCCTTACGACATGCTTCCGAAACTAAAAAAATGGTTCATTTTCAAATGTTGCGTCTTTTGAACTACAATTAACATTGTACGTGGATAATCACTTTTAGAGATAAAATGAGATGTTTAAAGTGATTTTCAAGCTTCCAGGGGCCCTAAACACGAGATTTGAGAAATGGGTAAACGTGAATGAAAATGGCCAATCTACTCACTCTGCGGCCTTAAAAAGTGTTTCTCCTCCACGGAAAGTGAATAAAATAACATTTGGATGCCTTTATTGTTCAATCAAAAACGCCCGTTTTTTAGTGAAAAAGATAACCACCCCCCCTTACGACATGCTTCAGAAACGAAAAAAATGGTCCATTTTCAAATGTTGCGTCTTTGAACTACAATTCACATTTGTACGTGGATGATCACTTTTAGAGATAAAATTAGATGTTTAAAGTGATTTACAAGCTTCCAGGGGCCCTAAACACAAGATATGAGGAATGGGTAAATATGAATGAAAATGGCCAATTTATTCACTCTGAGGCCTTAAAAAGTTTTCTCCACTCCAGAAAGTGAATTAAATAACATTTGTAGGCCTTTATTGTTCAATCAAAAACGCCCGATTTTTGACTAAAGAGATAACCACCCCCCCTTACGACATGCTTCAGAAACTAAAAAAATGGTCCGTTTTCAAATGTTGCCTCTTTGAACTACAATTCACATTTGTACGTGGAAAAGCACTTTTAAAGATCAAATGAGATGTTTAAAGTGATTTTCATGCTTCCAGGGGCCTTAAACACAAGATTTGAGGAATGGGTAAAAGTGAATGAAAATGGCCAATTTACTCACTCTGAGGCCTTAAAAAGTGTTTCTCCTCCACGGGAAGTGAATTAAATAACATTTGGAGGTCTTTATTGTTCAAGCAAAAACGCCTGATTTTTGATGAAAGAGATAACCACCCCCCCTTACGACATGCTTATGAAACTAAAAAAATGGTTCATTTTCAAATGTTGCGTCTTTGAACCACAATTAACATTGTACGTGGATAATCACTTTTAGAGATAAAATGAGATGTTTAAAGTGATTTTCAAGCTTCCAGGGGCCCTAAACACGAGATTTGAGAAATGGGTAAACGTGAATGAAAATGGCCAATTTACTCACTCTGCGGCCTTAAAAAGTGTTTCTCCTC
Organism: Triturus cristatus; assembly: GCF_964204655.1. NCBI lineage: Eukaryota > Metazoa > Chordata > Amphibia > Caudata > Salamandridae > Triturus > Triturus cristatus. Next base: position 930,324,117 of record NC_140587.1, on the reverse strand, counting down.
CACGGAAAGTGAATAAAATAACATTTGGATGCCTTTATTGTTCAATCAAAAACGCCCGTTTTTTGGTGAAAAAGATAACCACCCCCCCTTACGACATGCTTCAAAAACAAAAAAAATGGTCCATTTTCAAATGTTGCGTCTTTGAACTACAATTCACATTTGTACGTGGATAATCACTTTTAGAGATAAAATTAGATGTTTAAAGTGATTTACAAGCTTCCAGGGGCCCTAAACACAAGATATGAGGAATGGGTAAATATGAATGAAAATGACCAATTTATTCACTCTGCGGCCTTAAAAAGTTTTTCTCCACTCCAGAAAGTGAATTAAATAACATTTGTAGACCTTAATTGTTCAATCAAAAATGCCCGATTTTTGACGAAAGAGATAACCACCCCCCCTTACGACATGCTTCAGAAACGAAAAAAATGGTCCATTTTCAAATGTTGCGTCTTTGAATGACAATCCACATTTGTACGTGGATAATCACTTTTAGAGCTAAAATTAGATGTTTAAAGTGATTTTCAAGCTTCCAGGGGCCCTAAACACAAGATTTGAGAAATGGGTAAAAGTGAATGAAAATGGCCAATTTACTCACTCTGAGGCCTTAAAAAGTGTTTCTCCTCCACGGGAAGTGAATTAAATACCATTTGGAGGCCTTTATTGTTCAAGCGAAAACGCCTGATTTTTGATGAAAGAGATAACCACCCCCCCTTACGACATGCTTCAGAAACTAAAAAAATGGTCCATTTTCAAATGTTGCGTCTTTGAACTACAATTCACATTTGTACGTGGATGATCACTTTTAGAGATAAAATTAGATGTTTAAAGTGATTTACAAGCTTCCAGGGGCCCTAAACACAAGATATGAGGAATGGGTAAATATGAATGAAAGTGGCCAATTTATTCACTCTGAGGCCTTAAAAAGTTTTTCTCCACTCCAGAAAGTGAATTAAATAACATTTGTAGGCCTTTATTGTTCAATCAAAAACGCCCGATTTTTGACGAAAGAGATAACCACCCCCCCTTACGACATGCTTCAGAAACTAAAAAAATGGTCCGTTTTTAAATGTAGCCTCTTTGAACTACAATTCACATTTGTACGTGGAAAAGCACTTTTAAAGATCAAATGAGATGTTTAAAGTGATTTTCATGCTTCCAGGGGCCTTAAACACAAGATTTGAGGAATGGGTAAAAGTGAATGAAAATGGCCAATTTACTCACTCTGAGGCCTTAAAAAGTGTTTCTCCTCCACGGGAAGTGAATTAAATAACATTTGTAGGCCTTTATTGTTCAAGCGAGAACGCCCGATTATTGACGAAAGAGATAACCACCCCCCCTTACGACATGCTTCAGAAACGTAAAAAATGGCCCGTTTTCAAATGTTGCGTCTTTGAATGACAATCCACATTTGTACGTGGATAATCACTTTTAGAGCTAAAATTAGATGTTTAAAGTGATTTTCAAGCTTCCAGGGGCCCTAAACACGAGATTTGAAAAATGGGTAACCGTGAATGAAAATGGCCAATTTTTTCACTCTGCGGCCTTAAAAAGTGTTTCTCCTCCACGGAAAGTGAATAAAATAACATTTGGATGCCTTTATTGTTCAATCAAAAATGCCCGTTTTTTGGTGAAAAAGATAACCACCCCCCCTTACGACATGCTTCAGAAACGAAAAAAATGGTCCATTTTCAAATGTTGCGTCTTTGAACTACAATTCACATTTGTACGTGGATGATCACTTTTAGAGATAAAATTAGATGTTTAAAGTGATTTACAAGCTTCCATGGGCCCTAAACACAAGATATGAGGAATGGGTAAATATGAATGAAAATGGCCAATTTATTCACTCCGAGGCCTTAAAAAGTTTTTCTCCACTCCAGAAAGTGAATTAAATAACATTTGTAGGCCTTTATTGTTCAATCAAAAACGCCCGATTTTTGACGAAAGAGATAACCACCCCCCTTACGACATGCTTCAGAAACTAAAAAAATGGTCCGTTTTCAAATGTTGCCTCTTTGAACTACAATTCACATTTGTACGTGGAAAAGCACTTTTAAAGATCAAATGAGATGTTTAAAGTGATTTTCATGCTTCCAGGGGCCTTAAACACAAGATTTGAGGAATGGGTAAAAGTGAATGAAAATGGCCAATTTACTCACTCTGAGGCCTTAAAAAGTGTTTCTCCTCCACGGGAAGTGAATTAAATAACATTTGTAGGCCTTTATTGTTCAAGCGAAAACGCCTGATTTTTGATGAAAGAGATAACCACCCCCCCTTACGACATGCTTCTGAAACTAAAAAAATGGTTCATTTTCAAATGTTGCGTCTTTGAACCACAATTAACATTGTGCGTGGATAATCACTTTTAGAGATAAAATGAGATGTTTTAAGTGATTTTCAAGCTTCCAGGGGCCCTAAACACGAGATTTGAGAAATGGGTAAACGTGAATGAAAATGGCCAATTTACTCACTCTGCGGCCTTAAAAAGTGTTTCTCCTCCACGGAAAGTGAATAAAATAGCATTTGGATGCCTTTATTGTTCAATCAAAAACGCCCGTTTTTTGGTGAAAAAGATAACCACCCCCCCTTACGACATGCTTCAGAAACAAAAAAAATGGTCCATTTTGAAATGTTGCGTCTTTGAACTACAATTCACATTTGTACGTGGATAATCACTTTTAGAGATAAAATTAGCTGTTTAAAGTGATTTACAAGCTTCCAGGGGCCCTAAACACAAGATATGAGGAATGGGTAAATATGAATGAAAATGGCCAATTTATTCACTCTGAGGCCTTAAAAAGTTTTTCTCCACTCCAGAAAGTGAATTAAATAACATTTGTAGACCTTTATTGTTCAATCAAAAACGCCCGATTTTTGACGAAAGAGATAACCACCCCCCCTTACGACATGCTTCAGAAACAAAAAAAATGGTTCATTTTCAAATGTTGCATCTTTGAACGACAATCCACATTTGTACGTGGATAAACACTTTTAGAGATAAAATTAGATGTTTAAAGTGATTTTCAAGCTTCCAGGGGCCCTAAACACAAGATTTGAGAAATGGGTAAAAGTGAATGAAAATGGCCAATTTACTCACTCTGAGGCCTTAAAAAGTGTTTCTCCTCAACGGGAAGTGAATTAAATAACATTTGTAGGCCTTTATTGTTCAAGCGAAAACGCCCGATTAATGACGAAAGAGATAACCACCCCCCCCTTACGACATGCTTCAGAAACGAAAAAAATGGTCCGTTTTCAAATGTTGCGTCTTTGAATGACAATCCACATTTGTACGTGGATAATCACTTTTAGAGCTAAAATTAGATGTTTAAAGTGATTTTCAAGCTTCCAGGGGCCCTAAACACGAGATTTGAGAAATGGGTAAAAGTGAATGAAAATGGCCAATTTACTCACTCTGAGGCCTTAAAAAGTGTTTCTCCTCCACGGGAAGTGAATTAAATAACATTTGTAGGCCTTTATTGTTCAAGCGAAAACGCCCGATTATTGACGAAAGAGATAACCACCGCCCCTTACGACATGCTTCAGAAACGAAAAAAATGGTCCGTTTTCAAATGTTGCGTCTTTGAACGACAATCCACATTTGTACGTGGATAAACACTTTTAGAGCTAAAATTAGATGTTTAAAGTGATTTTCAAGCTTCCAGGGGCCCTAAACACAAGATTTGAGAAATGGGTAAAAGTGAATGAAAATGGCCAATTTACTCACTCTGAGGCCTTAAAAAGTGTTTCTCCTCCACGGGAAGTGAATTAAATACCATTTGGAGGTCTTTATTGTTCAAGCGAAAACGCCTGATTTTTGATGAAAGAGATAACCACCCCCCCTTACGACATGCTTCTGAAACTAAAAAAATGGTTCATTTTCAAATGTTGCGTCTTTGAACCACAATTAACATTGTACGTGGATAATCACTTTTAGAGATAAAATGAGATGTTTAAAGTGATTTTCAAGCTTCCAGGGGCCCTAAACACGAGATTTGAGAAATGGGTAAACGTGAATGAAAATGGCCAATTTATTCACTCTGAGGCCTTAAAAAGTTTTTCTCCACTCCAGAAAGTGAATTAAATAACATTTGTAGGCCTTTATTGTTCAATCAAAAACGCCCGATTTTTGACGAAAGAGATAACCAATGAAAATGGCCAATTTACTCACTCTGCGGCCTTAAAAAGTGTTTCTCCTCCACGGAAAGTGTATAAAATAACATTTGGATGCCTTTATTGTTCAATCAAAAACGCCCGTTTTTTAGTGAAAAAGATAACCACCCCCCCTTACGACATGCTTCAGAAACGAAAAAAATGGTCCATTTTCAAATGTTGCGTCTTTGAACTACAATTCACATTTGTACGTGGATGATCACTTTTAGAGATAAAATTAGATGTTTAAAGTGATTTACAAGCTTCCAGGGGCCCTAAACACAAGATATGAGGAATGGGTAAATATGAATGAAAATGGCCAATTTATTCACTCTGAGGCCTTAAAAAGTTTTCTCCACTCCAGAAAGTGAATTAAATAACATTTGTAGGCCTTTATTGTTCAATCAAAAACGCCCGATTTTTGACTAAAGAGATAACCACCCCCCCTTACGACATGCTTCAGAAACTAAAAAAATGGTCCGTTTTCAAATGTTGCCTCTTTGAACTACAATTCACATTTGTACGTGGAAAAGCACTTTTAAAGATCAAATGAGATGTTTAAAGTGATTTTCATGCTTCCAGGGGCCTTAAACACAAGATTTGAGGAATGGGTAAAAGTGAATGAAAATGGCCAATTTACTCACTCTGAGGCCTTAAAAAGTGTTTCTCCTCCACGGGAAGTGAATTAAATAACATTTGTAGGCCTTTATTGTTCAAGCGAAAACGCCTGATTTTTGATGAAAGAGATAACCACCCCCCCTTACGACATGCTTATGAAACTAAAAAAATGGTTCATTTTCAAATGTTGCGTCTTTGAACCACAATTAACATTGTACATGGATAATCACTTTTAGAGATAAAATGAGATGTTTAAAGTGATTTTCAAGCTTCCAGGGGCCCTAAACACGAGATTTGAGAAATGGGTAAACGTGAATGAAAATGGCCAATTTACTCACTCTGCGGCCTTAAAAAGTGTTTCTCCTCCACGGAAAGTGAATAAAATAACATTTGGATGCCTTTATTGTTCAATCAAAAACGCCCGTTTTTTGGTGAAAAAGATAACCACCCCCCCTTACGACATGCTTCAGAAACAAAAAAAATGGTCCATTTTCAAATGTTGCGTCTTTGAACTACAATTCACATTTGTACGTGGATGATCACTTTTAGAGATAAAATTAGATGTTTAAAGTGATTTACAAGCTTCCAGGGGCCCTAAACACAAGATATGAGGAATGGGTAAATATGAATGAAAATGGCCAATTTATTCACTCTGAGGCCTTAAAAAGTTTTCTCCACTCCAGAAAGTGAATTAAATAACATTTGTAGGCCTTTATTGTTCAATCAAAAACGCCCGATTTTTGACTAAAGAGATAACCACCCCCCCTTACGACATGCTTCAGAAACTAAAAAAATGGTCCGTTTTCAAATGTTGCCTCTTTGAACTACAATTCACATTTGTACGTGGAAAAGCACTTTTAAAGATCAAATGAGATGTTTAAAGTGATTTTCATGCTTCCAGGGGCCTTAAACACAAGATTTGAGGAATGGGTAAAAGTGAATGAAAATGGCCAATTTAGTCACTCTGAGGCCTTAAAAAGTGTTTCTCCTCCACGGGAAGTGAATTAAATAACATTTGTAGGCCTTTATTGTTCAAGCGAAAACGCCTGATTTTTGATGAAAGAGATAACCACCCCCCCTTACGACATGCTTATGAAACTAAAAAAATGGTTCATTTTCAAATGTTGCGTCTTTGAACCACAATTAACATTGTACGTGGATAATCACTTTTAGAGATAAAATGAGATGTTTAAAGTGATTTTCAAGCTTCCAGGGGCCCTAAACACGAGATTTGAGAAATGGGTAAACGTGAATGAAAATGGCCAATTTACTCACTCTGCGGCCTTAAAAAGTGTTTCTCCTCCACGGAAAGTGAATAAAATAACATTTGGATGCCTTTATTGTTCAATCAAAAACGCCCGTTTTTTGGTGAAAAAGATAACCACCCCCCCTTACGACATGCTTCAGAAACAAAAAAAATGGTCCATTTTCAAATGTTGCGTCTTTGAACTACAATTCACATTTGTACGTGGATAATCACTTTTAGAGATAAAATTAGATGTTTAAAGTGATTTACAAGCGCCAGGGGCCCTAAACACAAGATATGAGGAATGGGTAAATATGAATGAAAATGGCCAATTTATTCACTCTGAGGCCTTAAAAAGTTTTTCTCCACTCCAGAAAGTGAATTAAATAACATTTGTAGACCTTAATTGTTCAATCAAAAATGCCCGATTTTTGACAAAAGAGATAACCACCCCCCCTTACGACATGCTTCAGAAACAAAAAAAATGGTTCATTTTCAAATGTTGCATCTTTGAACGACAATCCACATTTGTACGTGGATAATCACTTTTAGAGATAAAATTAGATGTTTAAAGTGATTTACAAGCTTCCAGGGGCCCTAAACACAAGATATGAGGAATGGGTAAATATGAATGAAAATGGCCAATTTATTCACTCTGAGGCCTTAAAAAGTTTTTCTCCACTTCAGAAAGTGAATTAAATAACATTTGTAGACCTTAATTGTTCAATCAAAAATGCCCGATTTTTGACGAAAGAGATAACCACCCCCCCTTACGACATGCTTCAGAAACAAAAAAAATGGTTCATTTTCAAATGTTGCATCTTTGAACGACAATCCACATTTGTACGTGGATGAACACTTTTAGAGATAAAATTAGATGTTTAAAGTGATTTTCAAGCTTCCAGGGGCCCTAAACACAAGATTTGAGAAATGGGTAAAAGTGAATGAAAATGGCCAATTTACTCACTCTGAGGCCTTAAAAAGTGTTTCTCCTCAACGGGAAGTGAATTAAATAACATTTGTAGGCCTTTATTGTTCAAGCGAAAACGCCCGATTATTGACGAAAGAGATAACCACCCCCCCTTACGACATGCTTCAGAAACGAAAAAAATGGTCCATTTTCAAATGTTGCGTCTTTGAACTACAATTCACATTTGTACGTGGAAAAGCACTTTTAAAGATCAAATGAGATGTTTAAAGTGATTTTCATGCTTCCAGGGGCCTTAAACACAAGATTTGAGGAATGGGTAAAAGTGAATGAAAATGGCCAATTTACTCACTCTGAGGCCTTAAAAAGTGTTTCTCCTCCACGGGAAGTGAATTAAATAACATTTGTAGGCCTTTATTGTTCGAGCGAAAACGCCTGATTTTTGATGAAAGAGATAACCACCCCCCCTTACGACATGCTTATGAAACTAAAAAAATGGTTCATTTTCAAATGTTGCGTCTTTGAACCACAATTAACATTGTACGTGGATAATCACTTTTAGAGATAAAATGAGATGTTTAAAGTGATTTTCAAGCTTCCAGGGGCCCTAAACACGAGATTTGAGAAATGGGTAAACGTGAATGAAAATGGCCAATTTATTCACTCTGAGGCCTTAAAAAGTTTTTCTCCACTCCAGAAAGTGAATTAAATAACATTTGTAGGCCTTTATTGTTCAATCAAAAACGCCCGATTTTTGACGAAAGAGATAACCAATGAAAATGGCCAATTTACTCACTCTGCGGCCTTAAAAAGTGTTTCTCCTCCACGGAAAGTGTATAAAATAACATTTGGATGCCTTTATTGTTCAATCAAAAACGCCCGTTTTTTAGTGAAAAAGATAACCACCCCCCCTTACGACATGCTTCAGAAACGAAAAAAATGGTCCATTTTCAAATGTTGCGTCTTTGAACTACAATTCACATTTGTACGTGGATGATCACTTTTAGAGATAAAATTAGATGTTTAAAGTGATTTACAAGCTTCCAGGGGCCCTAAACACAAGATATGAGGAATGGGTAAATATGAATGAAAATGGCCAATTTATTCACTCTGAGGCCTTAAAAAGTTTTCTCCACTCCAGAAAGTGAATTAAATAACATTTGTAGGCCTTTATTGTTCAATCAAAAACGCCCGATTTTTGACTAAAGAGATAACCACCCCCCCTTACGACATGCTTCAGAAACTAAAAAAATGGTCCGTTTTCAAATGTTGCCTCTTTGAACTACAATTCACATTTGTACGTGGAAAAGCACTTTTAAAGATCAAATGAGATGTTTAAAGTGATTTTCATGCTTCCAGGGGCCTTAAACACAAGATTTGAGGAATGGGTAAAAGTGAATGAAAATGGCCAATTTACTCACTCTGAGGCCTTAAAAAGTGTTTCTCCTCCACGGGAAGTGAATTAAATAACATTTGTAGGCCTTTATTGTTCAAGCGAAAACGCCTGATTTTTGATGAAAGAGATAACCACCCCCCCTTACGACATGCTTATGAAACTAAAAAAATGGTTCATTTTCAAATGTTGCGTCTTTGAACCACAATTAACATTGTACGTGGATAATCACTTTTAGAGATAAAATGAGATGTTTAAAGTGATTTTCAAGCTTCCAGGGGCCCTAAACACGAGATTTGAGAAATGGGTAAACGTGAATGAAAATGGCCAATTTACTCACTCTGCGGCCTTAAAAAGTGTTTCTCCTCCACGGAAAGTGAATAAAATAACATTTGGATGCCTTTATTGTTCAATCAAAAACGCCCGTTTTTTGGTGAAAAAGATAACCACCCCCCCTTACGACATGCTTCAGAAACAAAAAAAATGGTCCATTTTCAAATGTTGCGTCTTTGAACTACAATTCACATTTGTACGTGGATGATCACTTTTAGAGATAAAATTAGATGTTTAAAGTGATTTACAAGCTTCCAGGGGCCCTAAACACAAGATATGAGGAATGGGTAAATATGAATGAAAATGGCCAATTTATTCACTCTGAGGCCTTAAAAAGTTTTCTCCACTCCAGAAAGTGAATTAAATAACATTTGTAGGCCTTTATTGTTCAATCAAAAACGCCCGATTTTTGACTAAAGAGATAACCACCCCCCCTTACGACATGCTTCAGAAACTAAAAAAATGGTCCGTTTTCAAATGTTGCCTCTTTGAACTACAATTCACATTTGTACGTGGAAAAGCACTTTTAAAGATCAAATGAGATGTTTAAAGTGATTTTCATGCTTCCAGGGGCCTTAAACACAAGATTTGAGGAATGGGTAAAAGTGAATGAAAATGGCCAATTTACTCACTCTGAGGCCTTAAAAAGTGTTTCTCCTCCACGGGAAGTGAATTAAATAACATTTGTAGGCCTTTATTGTTCAAGCGAAAACGCCTGATTTTTGATGAAAGAGATAACCACCCCCCCTTACGACATGCTTATGAAACTAAAAAAATGGTTCATTTTCAAATGTTGCGTCTTTGAACCACAATTAACATTGTACGTGGATAATCACTTTTAGAGATAAAATGAGATGTTTAAAGTGATTTTCAAGCTTCCAGGGGCCCTAAACACGAGATTTGAGAAATGGGTAAATGTGAATGAAAATGGCCAATTTATTCACTCTGAGGCCTTAAAAAGTTTTTCTCCACTCCAGAAAGTGAATTAAATAACATTTGTAGGCCTTTATTGTTCAATCAAAAACGCCCGATTTTTGACGAAAGAGATAACCAATGAAAATGGCCAATTTACTCACTCTGCGGCCTTAAAAAGTGTTTCTCCTCCACGGAAAGTGTATAAAATAACATTTGGATGCCTTTATTGTTCAATCAAAAACGCCCGTTTTTTAGTGAAAAAGATAACCACCCCCCCTTACGACATGCTTCAGAAACGAAAAAAATGGTCCATTTTCAAATGTTGCGTCTTTGAACTACAATTCACATTTGTACGTGGATGATCACTTTTAGAGATAAAATTAGATGTTTAAAGTGATTTACAAGCTTCCAGGGGCCCTAAACACAAGATATGAGGAATGGGTAAATATGAATGAAAATGGCCAATTTATTCACTCTGAGGCCTTAAAAAGTTTTCTCCACTCCAGAAAGTGAATTAAATAACATTTGTAGGCCTTTATTGTTCAATCAAAAACGCCCGATTTTTGACTAAAGAGATAACCACCCCCCCTTACGACATGCTTCAGAAACTAAAAAAATGGTCCGTTTTCAAATGTTGCCTCTTTGAACTACAATTCACATTTGTACGTGGAAAAGCACTTTTAAAGATCAAATGAGATGTTTAAAGTGATTTTCATGCTTCCAGGGGCCTTAAACACAAGATTTGAGGAATGGGTAAAAGTGAATGAAAATGGCCAATTTAGTCACTCTGAGGCCTTAAAAAGTGTTTCTCCTCCACGGGAAGTGAATTAAATAACATTTGTAGGCCTTTATTGTTCAAGCGAAAACGCCTGATTTTTGATGAAAGAGATAACCACCCCCCCTTACGACATGCTTATGAAACTAAAAAAATGGTTCATTTTCAAATGTTGCGTCTTTGAACCACAATTAACATTGTACGTGGATAATCACTTTTAGAGATAAAATGAGATGTTTAAAGTGATTTTCAAGCTTCCAGGGGCCCTAAACACGAGATTTGAGAAATGGGTAAACGTGAATGAAAATGGCCAATTTACTCACTCTGCGGCCTTAAAAAGTGTTTCTCCTCCACGGAAAGTGAATAAAATAACATTTGGATGCCTTTATTGTTCAATCAAAAACGCCCGTTTTTTGGTGAAAAAGATAACCACCCCCCCTTACGACATGCTTCAGAAACAAAAAAAATGGTCCATTTTCAAATGTTGCGTCTTTGAACTACAATTCACATTTGTACGTGGATAATCACTTTTAGAGATAAAATTAGATGTTTAAAGTGATTTACAAGCGCCAGGGGCCCTAAACACAAGATATGAGGAATGGGTAAATATGAATGAAAATGGCCAATTTATTCACTCTGAGGCCTTAAAAAGTTTTTCTCCACTCCAGAAAGTGAATTAAATAACATTTGTAGACCTTAATTGTTCAATCAAAAATGCCCGATTTTTGACAAAAGAGATAACCACCCCCCCTTACGACATGCTTCAGAAACAAAAAAAATGGTTCATTTTCAAATGTTGCATCTTTGAACGACAATCCACATTTGTACGTGGATAATCACTTTTAGAGATAAAATTAGATGTTTAAAGTGATTTACAAGCTTCCAGGGGCCCTAAACACAAGATATGAGGAATGGGTAAATATGAATGAAAATGGCCAATTTATTCACTCTGAGGCCTTAAAAAGTTTTTCTCCACTTCAGAAAGTGAATTAAATAACATTTGTAGACCTTAATTGTTCAATCAAAAATGCCCGATTTTTGACGAAAGAGATAACCACCCCCCCTTACGACATGCTTCAGAAACAAAAAAAATGGTTCATTTTCAAATGTTGCATCTTTGAACGACAATCCACATTTGTACGTGGATGAACACTTTTAGAGATAAAATTAGATGTTTAAAGTGATTTTCAAGCTTCCAGGGGCCCTAAACACAAGATTTGAGAAATGGGTAAAAGTGAATGAAAATGGCCAATTTACTCACTCTGAGGCCTTAAAAAGTGTTTCTCCTCAACGGGAAGTGAATTAAATAACATTTGTAGGCCTTTATTGTTCAAGCGAAAACGCCCGATTATTGACGAAAGAGATAACCACCCCCCCTTACGACATGCTTCAGAAACGAAAAAAATGGTCCATTTTCAAATGTTGCGTCTTTGAACTACAATTCACATTTGTACGTGGAAAAGCACTTTTAAAGATCAAATGAGATGTTTAAAGTGATTTTCATGCTTCCAGGGGCCTTAAACACAAGATTTGAGGAATGGGTAAAAGTGAATGAAAATGGCCAATTTACTCACTCTGAGGCCTTAAAAAGTGTTTCTCCTCCACGGGAAGTGAATTAAATAACATTTGTAGGCCTTTATTGTTCGAGCGAAAACGCCTGATTTTTGATGAAAGAGATAACCACCCCCCCTTACGACATGCTTATGAAACTAAAAAAATGGTTCATTTTCAAATGTTGCGTCTTTGAACCACAATTAACATTGTACGTGGATAATCACTTTTAGAGATAAAATGAGATGTTTAAAGTGATTTTCAAGCTTCCAGGGGCCCTAAACACGAGATTTGAGAAATGGGTAAACGTGAATGAAAATGGCCAATTTATTCACTCTGAGGCCTTAAAAAGTTTTTCTCCACTCCAGAAAGTGAATTAAATAACATTTGTAGGCCTTTATTGTTCAATCAAAAACGCCCGATTTTTGACGAAAGAGATAACCAATGAAAATGGCCAATTTACTCACTCTGCGGCCTTAAAAAGTGTTTCTCCTCCACGGAAAGTGTATAAAATAACATTTGGATGCCTTTATTGTTCAATCAAAAACGCCCGTTTTTTAGTGAAAAAGATAACCACCCCCCCTTACGACATGCTTCAGAAACGAAAAAAATGGTCCATTTTCAAATGTTGCGTCTTTGAACTACAATTCACATTTGTACGTGGATGATCACTTTTAGAGATAAAATTAGATGTTTAAAGTGATTTACAAGCTTCCAGGGGCCCTAAACACAAGATATGAGGAATGGGTAAATATGAATGAAAATGGCCAATTTATTCACTCTGAGGCCTTAAAAAGTTTTCTCCACTCCAGAAAGTGAATTAAATAACATTTGTAGGCCTTTATTGTTCAATCAAAAACGCCCGATTTTTGACTAAAGAGATAACCACCCCCCCTTACGACATGCTTCAGAAACTAAAAAAATGGTCCGTTTTCAAATGTTGCCTCTTTGAACTACAATTCACATTTGTACGTGGAAAAGCACTTTTAAAGATCAAATGAGATGTTTAAAGTGATTTTCATGCTTCCAGGGGCCTTAAACACAAGATTTGAGGAATGGGTAAAAGTGAATGAAAATGGCCAATTTACTCACTCTGAGGCCTTAAAAAGTGTTTCTCCTCCACGGGAAGTGAATTAAATAACATTTGTAGGCCTTTATTGTTCAAGCGAAAACGCCTGATTTTTGATGAAAGAGATAACCACCCCCCCTTACGACATGCTTATGAAACTAAAAAAATGGTTCATTTTCAAATGTTGCGTCTTTGAACCACAATTAACATTGTACGTGGATAATCACTTTTAGAGATAAAATGAGATGTTTAAAGTGATTTTCAAGCTTCCAGGGGCCCTAAACACGAGATTTGAGAAATGGGTAAACGTGAATGAAAATGGCCAATTTACTCACTCTGCGGCCTTAAAAAGTGTTTCTCCTCCACGGAAAGTGAATAAAATAACATTTGGATGCCTTTATTGTTCAATCAAAAACGCCCGTTTTTTGGTGAAAAAGATAACCACCCCCCCTTACGACATGCTTCAGAAACAAAAAAAATGGTCCATTTTCAAATGTTGCGTCTTTGAACTACAATTCACATTTGTACGTGGATGATCACTTTTAGAGATAAAATTAGATGTTTAAAGTGATTTACAAGCTTCCAGGGGCCCTAAACACAAGATATGAGGAATGGGTAAATATGAATGAAAATGGCCAATTTATTCACTCTGAGGCCTTAAAAAGTTTTCTCCACTCCAGAAAGTGAATTAAATAACATTTGTAGGCCTTTATTGTTCAATCAAAAACGCCCGATTTTTGACTAAAGAGATAACCACCCCCCCTTACGACATGCTTCAGAAACTAAAAAAATGGTCCGTTTTCAAATGTTGCCTCTTTGAACTACAATTCACATTTGTACGTGGAAAAGCACTTTTAAAGATCAAATGAGATGTTTAAAGTGATTTTCATGCTTCCAGGGGCCTTAAACACAAGATTTGAGGAATGGGTAAAAGTGAATGAAAATGGCCAATTTACTCACTCTGAGGCCTTAAAAAGTGTTTCTCCTCCACGGGAAGTGAATTAAATAACATTTGTAGGCCTTTATTGTTCAAGCGAAAACGCCTGATTTTTGATGAAAGAGATAACCACCCCCCCTTACGACATGCTTATGAAACTAAAAAAATGGTTCATTTTCAAATGTTGCGTCTTTGAACCACAATTAACATTGTACGTGGATAATCACTTTTAGAGATAAAATGAGATGTTTAAAGTGATTTTCAAGCTTCCAGGGGCCCTAAACACGAGATTTGAGAAATGGGTAAATGTGAATGAAAATGGCCAATTTATTCACTCTGAGGCCTTAAAAAGTTTTTCTCCACTCCAGAAAGTGAATTAAATAACATTTGTAGGCCTTTATTGTTCAATCAAAAACGCCCGATTTTTGACGAAAGAGATAACCAATGAAAATGGCCAATTTACTCACTCTGCGGCCTTAAAAAGTGTTTCTCCTCCACGGAAAGTGTATAAAATAACATTTGGATGCCTTTATTGTTCAATCAAAAACGCCCGTTTTTTAGTGAAAAAGATAACCACCCCCCCTTACGACATGCTTCAGAAACGAAAAAAATGGTCCATTTTCAAATGTTGCGTCTTTGAACTACAATTCACATTTGTACGTGGATGATCACTTTTAGAGATAAAATTAGATGTTTAAAGTGATTTACAAGCTTCCAGGGGCCCTAAACACAAGATATGAGGAATGGGTAAATATGAATGAAAATGGCCAATTTATTCACTCTGAGGCCTTAAAAAGTTTTCTCCACTCCAGAAAGTGAATTAAATAACATTTGTAGGCCTTTATTGTTCAATCAAAAACGCCCGATTTTTGACTAAAGAGATAACCACCCCCCCTTACGACATGCTTCAGAAACTAAAAAAATGGTCCGTTTTCAAATGTTGCCTCTTTGAACTACAATTCACATTTGTACGTGGAAAAGCACTTTTAAAGATCAAATGAGATGTTTAAAGTGATTTTCATGCTTCCAGGGGCCTTAAACACAAGATTTGAGGAATGGGTAAAAGTGAATGAAAATGGCCAATTTACTCACTCTGAGGCCTTAAAAAGTGTTTCTCCTCCACGGGAAGTGAATTAAATAACATTTGTAGGCCTTTATTGTTCAAGCGAAAACGCCTGATTTTTGATGAAAGAGATAACCACCCCCCCTTACGACATGCTTATGAAACTAAAAAAATGGTTCATTTTCAAATGTTGCGTCTTTGAACCACAATTAACATTGTACGTGGATAATCACTTTTAGAGATAAAATGAGATGTTTAAAGTGATTTTCAAGCTTCCAGGGGCCCTAAACACGAGATTTGAGAAATGGGTAAACGTGAATGAAAATGGCCAATTTACTCACTCTGCGGCCTTAAAAAGTGTTTCTCCTCCACGGAAAGTGAATAAAATAACATTTGGATGCCTTTATTGTTCAATCAAAAACGCCCGTTTTTTGGTGAAAAAGATAACCACCCCCCCTTACGACATGCTTCAGAAACAAAAAAAATGGTCCATTTTCAAATGTTGCGTCTTTGAACTACAATTCACATTTGTACGTGGATGATCACTTTTAGAGATAAAATTAGATGTTTAAAGTGATTTACAAGCTTCCAGGGGCCCTAAACACAAGATATGAGGAATGGGTAAATATGAATGAAAATGGCCAATTTATTCACTCTGAGGCCTTAAAAAGTTTTCTCCACTCCAGAAAGTGAATTAAATAACATTTGTAGGCCTTTATTGTTCAATCAAAAACGCCCGATTTTTGACTAAAGAGATAACCACCCCCCCTTACGACATGCTTCAGAAACTAAAAAAATGGTCCGTTTTCAAATGTTGCCTCTTTGAACTACAATTCACATTTGTACGTGGAAAAGCACTTTTAAAGATCAAATGAGATGTTTAAAGTGATTTTCATGCTTCCAGGGGCCTTAAACACAAGATTTGAGGAATGGGTAAAAGTGAATGAAAATGGCCAATTTACTCACTCTGAGGCCTTAAAAAGTGTTTCTCCTCCACGGGAAGTGAATTAAATAACATTTGTAGGCCTTTATTGTTCAAGCGAAAACGCCTGATTTTTGATGAAAGAGATAACCACCCCCCCTTACGACATGCTTATGAAACTAAAAAAATGGTTCATTTTCAAATGTTGCGTCTTTGAACCACAATTAACATTGTACGTGGATAATCACTTTTAGAGATAAAATGAGATGTTTAAAGTGATTTTCAAGCTTCCAGGGGCCCTAAACACGAGATTTGAGAAATGGGTAAACGTGAATGAAAATGGCCAATTTACTCACTCTGCGGCCTTAAAAAGTGTTTCTCCTCCACGGAAAGTGAATAAAATAACATTTGGATGCCTTTATTGTTCAATCAAAAACGCCCGTTTTTTGGTGAAAAAGATAACCACCCCCCCTTACGACATGCTTCAGAAACAAAAAAAATGGTCCATTTTCAAATGTTGCGTCTTTCAACTACAATTCACATTTGTACGTGGATGATCACTTTTAGAGATAAAATTAGATGTTTAAAGTGATTTACAAGCTTCCAGGGGCCCTAAACACAAGATATGA
The DNA here is from genome assembly GCF_964204655.1 of Triturus cristatus. Taxonomy (NCBI): domain Eukaryota; kingdom Metazoa; phylum Chordata; class Amphibia; order Caudata; family Salamandridae; genus Triturus; species Triturus cristatus. Next base: position 930,307,586 of record NC_140587.1, on the reverse strand, counting down.
GGAATGGGTAAATATGAATGAAAATGGCCAATTTATTCACTCTGAGGCCTTAAAAAGTTTTCTCCACTCCAGAAAGTGAATTAAATAACATTTGTAGGCCTTTATTGTTCAATCAAAAACGCCCGATTTTTGACTAAAGAGATAACCACCCCCCCTTACGACATGCTTCAGAAACTAAAAAAATGGTCCGTTTTCAAATGTTGCCTCTTTGAACTACAATTCACATTTGTACGTGGAAAAGCACTTTTAAAGATCAAATGAGATGTTTAAAGTGATTTTCATGCTTCCAGGGGCCTTAAACACAAGATTTGAGGAATGGGTAAAAGTGAATGAAAATGGCCAATTTACTCACTCTGAGGCCTTAAAAAGTGTTTCTCCTCCACGGGAAGTGAATTAAATAACATTTGTAGGCCTTTATTGTTCAAGCGAAAACGCCTGATTTTTGATGAAAGAGATAACCACCCCCCTTACGACATGCTTATGAAACTAAAAAAATGGTTCATTTTCAAATGTTGCGTCTTTGAACCACAATTAACATTGTACGTGGATAATCACTTTTAGAGATAAAATGAGATGTTTAAAGTGATTTTCAAGCTTCCAGGGGCCCTAAACACGAGATTTGAGAAATGGGTAAACGTGAATGAAAATGGCCAATTTACTCACTCTGCGGCCTTAAAAAGTGTTTCTCCTCCACGGAAAGTGAATAAAATAACATTTGGATGCCTTTATTGTTCAATCAAAAACGCCCGTTTTTTGGTGAAAAAGATAACCACCCCCCCTTACGACATGCTTCAGAAACAAAAAAAATGGTCCATTTTCAAATGTTGCGTCTTTGAACTACAATTCACATTTGTACGTGGATAATCACTTTTAGAGATAAAATTAGATGTTTAAAGTGATTTACAAGCGCCAGGGGCCCTAAACACAAGATATGAGGAATGGGTAAATATGAATGAAAATGGCCAATTTATTCACTCTGAGGCCTTAAAAAGTTTTTCTCCACTCCAGAAAGTGAATTAAATAACATTTGTAGACCTTAATTGTTCAATCAAAAATGCCCGATTTTTGACAAAAGAGATAACCACCCCCCCTTACGACATGCTTCAGAAACAAAAAAAATGGTTCATTTTCAAATGTTGCATCTTTGAACGACAATCCACATTTGTACGTGGATAATCACTTTTAGAGATAAAATTAGATGTTTAAAGTGATTTACAAGCTTCCAGGGGCCCTAAACACAAGATATGAGGAATGGGTAAATATGAATGAAAATGGCCAATTTATTCACTCTGAGGCCTTAAAAAGTTTTTCTCCACTTCAGAAAGTGAATTAAATAACATTTGTAGACCTTAATTGTTCAATCAAAAATGCCCGATTTTTGACGAAAGAGATAACCACCCCCCCTTACGACATGCTTCAGAAACAAAAAAAATGGTTCATTTTCAAATGTTGCATCTTTGAACGACAATCCACATTTGTACGTGGATGAACACTTTTAGAGATAAAATTAGATGTTTAAAGTGATTTTCAAGCTTCCAGGGGCCCTAAACACAAGATTTGAGAAATGGGTAAAAGTGAATGAAAATGGCCAATTTACTCACTCTGAGGCCTTAAAAAGTGTTTCTCCTCAACGGGAAGTGAATTAAATAACATTTGTAGGCCTTTATTGTTCAAGCAAAAACGCCCGATTATTGACGAAAGAGATAACCACCCCCCCTTACGACATGCTTCAGAAACGAAAAAAATGGTCCATTTTCAAATGTTGCGTCTTTGAACTACAATTCACATTTGTACGTGGAAAAGCACTTTTAAAGATCAAATGAGATGTTTAAAGTGATTTTCATGCTTCCAGGGGCCTTAAACACAAGATTTGAGGAATGGGTAAAAGTGAATGAAAATGGCCAATTTACTCACTCTGAGGCCTTAAAAAGTGTTTCTCCTCCACGGGAAGTGAATTAAATAACATTTGTAGGCCTTTATTGTTCAAGCGAAAACGCCTGATTTTTGATGAAAGAGATAACCACCCCCCCTTACGACATGCTTATGAAACTAAAAAAATGGTTCATTTTCAAATGTTGCGTCTTTGAACCACAATTAACATTGTACGTGGATAATCACTTTTAGAGATAAAATGAGATGTTTAAAGTGATTTTCAAGCTTCCAGGGGCCCTAAACACGAGATTTGAGAAATGGGTAAACGTGAATGAAAATGGCCAATTTATTCACTCTGAGGCCTTAAAAAGTTTTTCTCCACTCCAGAAAGTGAATTAAATAACATTTGTAGGCCTTTATTGTTCAATCAAAAACGCCCGATTTTTGACGAAAGAGATAACCAATGAAAATGGCCAATTTACTCACTCTGCGGCCTTAAAAAGTGTTTCTCCTCCACGGAAAGTGTATAAAATAACATTTGGATGCCTTTATTGTTCAATCAAAAACGCCCGTTTTTTAGTGAAAAAGATAACCACCCCCCCTTACGACATGCTTCAGAAACGAAAAAAATGGTCCATTTTCAAATGTTGCGTCTTTGAACTACAATTCACATTTGTACGTGGATGATCACTTTTAGAGATAAAATTAGATGTTTAAAGTGATTTAAAAGCTTCCAGGGGCCCTAAACACAAGATATGAGGAATGGGTAAATATGAATGAAAATGGCCAATTTATTCACTCTGAGGCCTTAAAAAGTTTTCTCCACTCCAGAAAGTGAATTAAATAACATTTGTAGGCCTTTATTGTTCAATCAAAAACGCCCGATTTTTGACTAAAGAGATAACCACCCCCCCTTACGACATGCTTCAGAAACTAAAAAAAAGGTCCGTTTTCAAATGTTGCCTCTTTGAACTACAATTCACATTTGTACGTGGAAAAGCACTTTTAAAGATCAAATGAGATGTTTAAAGTGATTTTCATGCTTCCAGGGGCCTTAAACACAAGATTTGAGGAATGGGTAAAAGTGAATGAAAATGGCCAATTTACTCACTCTGAGGCCTTAAAAAGTGTTTCTCCTCCACGGGAAGTGAATTAAATAACATTTGTAGGCCTTTATTGTTCAAGCGAAAACGCCTGATTTTTGATGAAAGAGATAACCACCCCCCCTTACGACATGCTTATGAAACTAAAAAAATGGTTCATTTTCAAATGTTGCGTCTTTGAACCACAATTAACATTGTACGTGGATAATCACTTTTAGAGATAAAATGAGATGTTTAAAGTGATTTTCAAGCTTCCAGGGGCCCTAAACACGAGATTTGAGAAATGGGTAAACGTGAATGAAAATGGCCAATTTACTCACTCTGCGGCCTTAAAAAGTGTTTCTCCTCCACGGAAAGTGAATAAAATAACATTTGGATGCCTTTATTGTTCAATCAAAAACGCCCGTTTTTTGGTGAAAAAGATAACCACCCCCCCTTACGACATGCTTCAGAAACAAAAAAAATGGTCCATTTTCAAATGTTGCGTCTTTGAACTACAATTCACATTTGTACGTGGATGATCACTTTTAGAGATAAAATTAGATGTTTAAAGTGATTTACAAGCTTCCAGGGGCCCTAAACACAAGATATGAGGAATGGGTAAATATGAATGAAAATGGCCAATTTATTCACTCTGAGGCCTTAAAAAGTTTTCTCCACTCCAGAAAGTGAATTAAATAACATTTGTAGGCCTTTATTGTTCAATCAAAAACGCCCGATTTTTGACTAAAGAGATAACCACCCCCCCTTACGACATGCTTCAGAAACTAAAAAAATGGTCCGTTTTCAAATGTTGCCTCTTTGAACTACAATTCACATTTGTACGTGGAAAAGCACTTTTAAAGATCAAATGAGATGTTTAAAGTGATTTTCATGCTTCCAGGGGCCTTAAACACAAGATTTGAGGAATGGGTAAAAGTGAATGAAAATGGCCAATTTACTCACTCTGAGGCCTTAAAAAGTGTTTCTCCTCCACGGGAAGTGAATTAAATAACATTTGTAGGCCTTTATTGTTCAAGCGAAAACGCCTGATTTTTGATGAAAGAGATAACCACCCCCCCTTACGACATGCTTATGAAACTAAAAAAATGGTTCATTTTCAAATGTTGCGTCTTTGAACCACAATTAACATTGTACGTGGATAATCACTTTTAGAGATAAAATGAGATGTTTAAAGTGATTTTCAAGCTTCCAGGGGCCCTAAACACGAGATTTGAGAAATGGGTAAACGTGAATGAAAATGGCCAATTTACTCACTCTGCGGCCTTAAAAAGTGTTTCTCCTCCACGGAAAGTGAATAAAATAACATTTGGATGCCTTTATTGTTCAATCAAAAACGCCCGTTTTTTGGTGAAAAAGATAACCACCCCCCCTTACGACATGCTTCAGAAACAAAAAAAATGGTCCATTTTCAAATGTTGCGTCTTTGAACTACAATTCACATTTGTACGTGGATGATCACTTTTAGAGATAAAATTAGATGTTTAAAGTGATTTACAAGCTTCCAGGGGCCCTAAACACAAGATATGAGGAATGGGTAAATATGAATGAAAATGGCCAATTTATTCACTCTGAGGCCTTAAAAAGTTTTCTCCACTCCAGAAAGTGAATTAAATAACATTTGTAGGCCTTTATTGTTCAATCAAAAACGCCCGATTTTTGACTAAAGAGATAACCACCCCCCCTTACGACATGCTTCAGAAACTAAAAAAATGGTCCGTTTTCAAATGTTGCCTCTTTGAACTACAATTCACATTTGTACGTGGAAAAGCACTTTTAAAGATCAAATGAGATGTTTAAAGTGATTTTCATGCTTCCAGGGGCCTTAAACACAAGATTTGAGGAATGGGTAAAAGTGAATGAAAATGGCCAATTTACTCACTCTGAGGCCTTAAAAAGTGTTTCTCCTCCACGGGAAGTGAATTAAATAACATTTGTAGGCCTTTATTGTTCAAGCGAAAACGCCTGATTTTTGATGAAAGAGATAACCACCCCCCCTTACGACATGCTTATGAAACTAAAAAAATGGTTCATTTTCAAATGTTGCGTCTTTGAACCACAATTAACATTGTACGTGGATAATCACTTTTAGAGATAAAATGAGATGTTTAAAGTGATTTTCAAGCTTCCAGGGGCCCTAAACACGAGATTTGAGAAATGGGTAAACGTGAATGAAAATGGCCAATTTACTCACTCTGCGGCCTTAAAAAGTGTTTCTCCTCCACGGAAAGTGAATAAAATAACATTTGGATGCCTTTATTGTTCAATCAAAAACGCCCGTTTTTTGGTGAAAAAGATAACCACCCCCCCTTACGACATGCTTCAGAAACAAAAAAAATGGTCCATTTTCAAATGTTGCGTCTTTGAACTACAATTCACATTTGTACGTGGATAATCACTTTTAGAGATAAAATTAGATGTTTAAAGTGATTTACAAGCGCCAGGGGCCCTAAACACAAGATATGAGGAATGGGTAAATATGAATGAAAATGGCCAATTTATTCACTCTGAGGCCTTAAAAAGTTTTTCTCCACTCCAGAAAGTGAATTAAATAACATTTGTAGACCTTAATTGTTCAATCAAAAATGCCCGATTTTTGACAAAAGAGATAACCACCCCCCCTTACGACATGCTTCAGAAACAAAAAAAATGGTTCATTTTCAAATGTTGCATCTTTGAACGACAATCCACATTTGTACGTGGATAATCACTTTTAGAGATAAAATTAGATGTTTAAAGTGATTTACAAGCTTCCAGGGGCCCTAAACACAAGATATGAGGAATGGGTAAATATGAATGAAAATGGCCAATTTATTCACTCTGAGGCCTTAAAAAGTTTTTCTCCACTTCAGAAAGTGAATTAAATAACATTTGTAGACCTTAATTGTTCAATCAAAAATGCCCGATTTTTGACGAAAGAGATAACCACCCCCCCTTACGACATGCTTCAGAAACAAAAAAAATGGTTCATTTTCAAATGTTGCATCTTTGAACGACAATCCACATTTGTACGTGGATGAACACTTTTAGAGATAAAATTAGATGTTTAAAGTGATTTTCAAGCTTCCAGGGGCCCTAAACACAAGATTTGAGAAATGGGTAAAAGTGAATGAAAATGGCCAATTTACTCACTCTGAGGCCTTAAAAAGTGTTTCTCCTCAACGGGAAGTGAATTAAATAACATTTGTAGGCCTTTATTGTTCAAGCGAAAACGCCCGATTATTGACGAAAGAGATAACCACCCCCCCTTACGACATGCTTCAGAAACTAAAAAAATGGTCCATTTTCAAATGTTGCGTCTTTGAACTACAATTCACATTTGTACGTGGAAAAGCACTTTTAAAGATCAAATGAGATGTTTAAAGTGATTTTCATGCTTCCAGGGGCCTTAAACACAAGATTTGAGGAATGGGTAAAAGTGAATGAAAATGGCCAATTTACTCACTCTGAGGCCTTAAAAAGTGTTTCTCCTCCACGGGAAGTGAATTAAATAACATTTGTAGGCCTTTATTGTTCAAGCGAAAACGCCTGATTTTTGATGAAAGAGATAACCACCCCCCCTTACGACATGCTTATGAAACTAAAAAAATGGTTCATTTTCAAATGTTGCGTCTTTGAACCACAATTAACAATGTACGTGGATAATCACTTTTAGAGATAAAATGAGATGTTTAAAGTGATTTTCAAGCTTCCAGGGGCCCTAAACACGAGATTTGAGAAATGGGTAAACGTGAATGAAAATGGCCAATTTACTCACTCTGCGGCCTTAAAAAGTGTTTCTCCTCCACGGAAAGTGAATAAAATAACATTTGGATGCCTTTATTGTTCAATCAAAAACGCCCGTTTTTTGGTGAAAAAGATAACCACCCCCCCTTACGACATGCTTCAGAAACAAAAAAAATGGTCCATTTTCAAATGTTGCGTCTTTGAACTACAATTCACATTTGTACGTGGATAATCACTTTTAGAGATAAAATTAGATGTTTAAAGTGATTTACAAGCGCCAGGGGCACTAAACACAAGATATGAGGAATGGGTAAATATGAATGAAAATGGCCAATTTATTCACTCTGAGGCCTTAAAAAGTTTTTCTCCACTCCAGAAAGTGAATTAAATAACATTTGTAGACCTTAATTGTTCAATCAACAATGCCCGATTTTTGACAAAAGAGATAACCACCCCCCCTTACGACATGCTTCAGAAACAAAAAAAATGGTTCATTTTCAAATGTTGCATCTTTGAACGACAATCCACATTTGTACGTGGATAAACACTTTTAGAGCTAAAATTAGATGTTTAAAGTGATTTTCAAGCTTCCAGGGGCCCTAAACACAAGATTTGAGGAATGGGTAAAAGTGAATGAAAATGGCCAATTTACTCACTCTGAGGCCTTAAAAAGTGTTTCTCCTCCACGGGAAGTGAATTAAATACCATTTGGAGGTCTTTATTGTTCAAGCGAAAACGCCTGATTTTTGATGAAAGAGATAACCACCCCCCCTTACGACATGCTTCTGAAACTAAAAAAATGGTTCATTTTCAAATGTTGCGTCTTTGAACCACAATTAACATTGTACGTGGATAATCACTTTTAGAGATAAAATGAGATGTTTAAAGTGATTTTCAAGCTTCCAGGGGCCCTAAACACGAGATTTGAGAAATGGGTAAACGTGAATGAAAATGGCCAATTTATTCACTCTGAGGCCTTAAAAAGTTTTTCTCCACTCCAGAAAGTGAATTAAATAACATTTGTAGACCTTTATTGTTCAATCAAAAACGCCCGATTTTTGACGAAAGAGATAACCAATGAAAATGGCCAATTTACTCACTCTGCGGCCTTAAAAAGTGTTTCTCCTCCACGGAAAGTGTATAAAATAACATTTGGATGCCTTTATTGTTCAATCAAAAACGCCTGTTTTTTAGTGAAAAAGATAACCACCCCCCCTTACGACATGCTTCAGAAACGAAAAAAATGGTCCATTTTCAAATGTTGCGTCTTTGAACTACAATTCACATTTGTACGTGGATGATCACTTTTAGAGATAAAATTAGATGTTTAAAGTGATTTACAAGCTTCCAGGGGCCCTAAACACAAGATATGAGGAATGGGTAAATATGAATGAAAATGGCCAATTTATTCACTCTGAGACCTTAAAAAGTTTTCTCCACTCCAGAAAGTGAATTAAATAACATTTGTAGGCCTTTATTGTTCAATCAAAAACGCCCGATTTTTGACTAAAGAGATAACCACCCCCCCTTACGACATGCTTCAGAAACTAAAAAAATGGTCCGTTTTCAAATGTTGCCTCTTTGAACTACAATTCACATTTGTACGTGGAAAAGCACTTTTAAAGATCAAATGAGATGTTTAAAGTGATTTTCATGCTTCCAGGGGCCTTAAACACAAGATTTGAGGAATGGGTAAAAGTGAATGAAAATGGCCAATTTACTCACTCTGAGGCCTTAAAAAGTGTTTCTCCTCCACGGAAAGTGAATAAAATAACATTTGGATGCCTTTATTGTTCAATCAAAAACGCCCGTTTTTTGGTGAAAAAGATAACCACCCCCCCTTACGACATGCTTCAGAAACAAAAAAAATGGTCCATTTTCAAATGTTGCGTCTTTGAACTACAATTCACATTTGTACGTGGATGATCACTTTTAGAGATAAAATTAGATGTTTAAAGTGATTTACAAGCTTCCAGGGGCCCTAAACACAAGATATGAGGAATGGGTAAATATGAATGAAAATGGCCAATTTATTCACTCTGAGGCCTTAAAAAGTTTTCTCCACTCCAGAAAGTGAATTAAATAACATTTGTAGGCCTTTATTGTTCAATCAAAAACGCCCGATTTTTGACTAAAGAGATAACCACCCCCCCTTACGACATGCTTCAGAAACTAAAAAAATGGTCCGTTTTCAAATGTTGCCTCTTTGAACTACAATCCACATTTGTATGTGGATAATCACTTTTAGAGCTAAAATTAGATGTTTAAAGTGATTTTCAAGCTTCCAGGGGCCCTAAACACAAGATTTGAGAAATGGGTAAAAGTGAATGAAAATGGCCAATTTACTCATTCTGAGGCCTTAAAAAGTGTTTCTCCTCCACGGGAAGTGAATTAAATAACATTTGTAGACCTTAATTGTTCAATCAAAAATGCCCGATTTTTGACAAAAGAGATAACCACCCCCCCTTACGACATGCTTCAGAAACAAAAAAAATGGTTCATTTTCAAATGTTGCATCTTTGAACGACAATCCACATTTGTACGTGGATAATCACTTTTAGAGATAAAATTAGATGTTTAAAGTGATTTACAAGCTTCCAGGGGCCCTAAACACAAGATATGAGGAATGGGTAAATATGAATGAAAATGGCCAATTTATTCACTCTGAGGCCTTAAAAAGTTTTTCTCCACTTCAGAAAGTGAATTAAATAACATTTGTAGACCTTAATTGTTCAATCAAAAATGCCCGATTTTTGACGAAAGAGATAACCACCCCCCCTTACGACATGCTTCAGAAACAAAAAAAATGGTTCATTTTCAAATGTTGCATCTTTGAACGACAATCCACATTTGTACGTGGAAAAGCACTTTTAAAGATCAAATGAGATGTTTAAAGTGATTTTCATGCTTCCAGGGGCCTTAAACACAAGATTTGAGGAATGGGTAAAAGTGAATGAAAATGGACAATTTACTCACTCTGAGGCCTTAAAAAGGGTTTCTCCTCCACGGGAAGTGAATTAAATAACATTTGGAGGCCTTTATTGTTCAAGCGAAAACGCCCGATTATTGACGAAAGAGATAACCACTCCCCTTACGACATGCTTCAGAAACGAAAAAAATGGTCCGTTTTCAAATGTTGCGTCTTTGAATGACAATCCACATTTGTACGTGGATAATCACTTTTAGAGCTAAAATTAGATGTTTAAAGTGATTTTCAAGCTTCCAGGGGCCCTAAACACAAGATTTGAGAAATGGGTAAAAGTGAATGAAAATGGCCAATTTACTCACTCTGAGGCCTTAAAAAGTGTTTCTCCTCCACGGGAAGTGAATTAAATACCATTTGGAGGTCTTTATTGTTCAAGCGAAAACGCCTGATTTTTGATGAAAGAGATAACCACCCCCCCTTACGACATGCTTCTGAAACTAAAAACAATGGTTCATTTTCAAATGTTGCGTCTTTGAACCACAATTAACATTGTACGTGGATAATCACTTTTAGAGATAAAATGAGATGTTTAAAGTGATTTTCAAGCTTCCAGGGGCCCTAAACACAAGATTTGAGAAATGGGTAAACGTGAATGAAAATGGCCAATTTACTCACTCTGCGGCCTTAAAAAGTGTTTCTCCTCCACGGAAAGTGAATAAAATAACATTTGGATGCCTTTATTGTGTAATCAAAAACGCCCGTTATTTGGTGAAAAAGATAACCACCCCGACATGCTTCAGAAACGAAAAAAATGGTCCATTTTCAAATGTTGCGTCTTTGAACTACAATTCACATTTGTACGTGGATGATCACTTTTAGAGATAAAATTAGATGTTTAAAGTGATTTACAAGCTTCCAGGGGCCCTAAACACAAGATATGAGGAATGGGTAAATATGAATGAAAATGGCCAATTTATTCACTCTGAGGCCTTAAAAAGTTTTTCTCCACTCCAGAAAGTGAATTAAATAACATTTGTAGGCCTTTATTGTTCAATCAAAAACGCCCGATTTTTGACGAAAGAGATAACCAACCCCCCTTACGACATGCTTCAGAAACTAAAAAAATTGTCCGTTTTCAAATGTTGCCTCTTTGAACTACAATTCACATTTGTACGTGGAAAAGCACTTTTAAAGATCAAATGAGATGTTTAAAGTGATTTTCATGCTTCCAGGGGCCTTAAACACAAGATTTGAGGAATGGGTAAAAGTGAATGAAAATGGACAATTTACTCACTCTGAGGCCTTAAAAAGTGTTTCTCCTCCACGGGAAGTGAATTAAATAACATTTGGAGGCCTTTATTGTTCAAGCGAAAACGCCCGATTATTGACGAAAGAGATAACCAGCCCCCTTACGACATGCTTCAGAAACGAAAAAAATGGTCCGTTTTCAAATGTTGCGTCTTTGAATGACAATCCACATTTGTACGTGGATAATCACTTTTAGAGCTAAAATTAGATGTTTAAAGTGATTTTCAAGCTTCCAGGGGCCCTAAACACAAGATTTGAGAAATGGGTAAAAGTGAATGAAAATGGCCAATTTACTCACTCTGAGGCCTTAAAAAGTGTTTCTCCTCCACGGGAAGTGAATTAAATACCATTTGGAGGCCTTTATTGTTCAAGCGAAAACACCTGATTTTTGATGAAAGAGATAACCACCCCCCCTTACGACATGCTTCTGAAACTAAAAAAATGGTTCATTTTCAAATGTTGCGTCTTTGAACTACAATTAACATTGTACATGGATATTCACTTTTAGAGATAAAATGAGATGTTTAAAGTGATTTTCAAGCTTCCAGGGGCCCTAAACACGAGATTTGAGAAATGGGTAAACGTGAATGAAAATGGCCAATTTACTCACTCTGCGGCCTTAAAAAGTGTTTCTCCTCCACGGAAAGTGAATAAAATAACATTTGGATGCCTTTATTGTTCAATCAAAAACGCCCGTTTTTTGGTGAAAAAGATAACCACCCCCCCCTTACGACATGCTTCAGAAACGAAAAAAATGGTCCATTTTCAAATGTTGCGTCTTTGAACTACAATTCACATTTGTACGTGGATGATCACTTTTAGAGATAAAATTAGATGCTTAAAGTGATATACAAGCTTCCAGGGGCCCTAAACACGAGATTTGAGAAATGGGTAAACGTGAATGAAAATGGCCAATTTACTCACTCTGCGGCCTTAAAAAGTGTTTCTCCTCCACGGAAAGTGAATAAAATACCATTTGTAGGCCTTTATTGTTCAATCAAAAACGCCCGATTTTTGACGAAAGAGATAACCACCCCCCCTTACGACATGCTTCAGAAACTTAAAAAAATGGTCCGTTTTCAAATGTTGCCTCTTTGAACTATAATTCACATTTGTACGTGGAAAAGCACTTTTAAAGATCAAATGAGATGTTTAAAGTGATTTTCATGCTTCCAGGGGCCTTAAACACAAGATTTGAGGTATGGGTAAAAGTGAATGAAAATGGCCAATTTACTCACTCTGAGGCCTTAAAAAGTGTTTCTCCTCCACGGGAAGTGAATTAAATACCATTATGAGGCCTTTATTGTTCAAGCGAAAACGCCTGATTTTTGATGAAAGAGATAACCACCCCCCCTTACGACATGCTTCTGAAACTAAAAAAATGGTTCATTTTCAAATGTTGCGTCTTTGAACTACAATTAACATTGTACGTGGATAATCACTTTTAGAGATAAAATGAGATGTTTAAAGTGATTTTCAAGCTTCCAGGGGCCCTAAACACAAGATTTGAGAAATGGGTAAAAGTGAATGAAAATGGCCAATTTACTCACTCTGAGGCCTTAAAAAGTGTTTCTCCTCCACGGGAAGTGAATTAAATACCATTTGGAGGTCTTTATTGTTCAAGCGAAAACGCCTGATTTTTGATGAAAGAGATAACCACCCCCCCTTACGACATGCTTCTGAAACTAAAAAAATGGTTCATTTTCAAATGTTGCGTCTTTGAACTACAATTAACATTGTACGTGGATAATCACTTTTAGAGATAAAATTAGATGTTTAAAGTGATTTACAAGCTTCCAGGGGCCCTAAACACAAGATATGAGGAATGGGTAAATATGAATGAAAATGGCCAATTTATTCACTCTGAGGCCTTAAAAAGATTTTCTCCACTCCAGAAAGTGAATTAAATAACATTTGTAGGCCTTTATTGTTCAATCAAAAACGCCCGATTTTTGACGAAAGAGATAACCACCCCCCCTTACGACATGCTTCAGAAACTAAAAAAATGGTCCGTTTTCAAATGTTGCCTCTTTGAACTACAATTCACATTTGTATGTGGAAAAGCACTTTTAAAGATCAAATGAGATGTTTAACGTGATTTTCATGCTTCCAGGGGCCTTAAACACAAGATTTGAGTAATGGGTAAAAGTGAATGAAAATGGCCAATTTACTCACTCTTAGGCCTTAAAAAGTGTTTCTCCTCCACGGGAAGTGAATTAAATACCATTTGGAGGTCTTTATTGTTCAAGCGAAAACGCCTGATTTTTGATGAAAGAGATAACCACCCCCCCTTACGACATGCTTCTGAAACTAAAAAAATGGTTCATTTTCAAATGTTGCATCTTTGAACGACAATCCACATTTGTACGTGGATAAACACTTTTAGAGATAAAATTAGATGTTTAAAGTGATTTTCAAGCTTCCAGGGGCCCTAAACACAAGATTTGAGAAATGGGTAAAAGTGAATGAAAATGGCCAATTTACTCACTCTGAGGCCTTAAAAAGTGTTTCTCCTCAACGAGAAGTGAATTATATAACATTTGTAGGCCTTTATTGTTCAAGCGAAAACGCCCGATTATTGACGAAAGAGATAACCACCCCCCCTTACGACATGCTTCAGAAACGAAAAAAATGGTCCGTTTTCAAATGTTGCGTCTTTGAATGACAATCCACATTTGTACGTGGATAATCACTTTTAGAGCTAAAATTAGATGTTTAAAGTGATTTTCAAGCTTCCAGGGGCCCTAAACACAAGATTTGAGAAATGGGTAAAAGTGAATGAAAATGGCCAATTTACTCACTCTGAGGCCTTAAAAAGTGTTTTTCCTCCACGGGAAGTGAATTAAATACTATTTGGAGGCCTTTATTGTTCAAGCGAAAACACCTGATTTTTGATGAAAGAGATAACCACCCCCCCTTACGACATGCTTCTGAAACTAAAAAAATGGTTCATTTTCAAATGTTGCGTCTTTGAACTACAATTAACATTGTACATGGATATTCACTTTTAGAGATAAAATGAGATGTTTAAAGTGATTTTCAAGCTTCCAGGGGCCCTAAACACGAGATTTGAGAAATGGGTAAACGTGAATGAAAATGGCCAATTTACTCACTCTGCGTCCTTAAAAAGTGTTTCTCCTCCACGGAAAGTGAATAAAATAACATTTGGATGCCTTTATTGTTCAATCAAAAACGCCCGTTTTTTGGTGAAAAAGATAACCACCCCCCCTTACGACATGCTTCAGAAACGAAAAAAATGGTCCATTTTCAAATGTTGCGTCTTTGAACTACAATTCACATTTGTACGTGGATGATCACTTTTAGAGATAAAATTAGATGTTTAAAGTGATTTACAAGCTTCCAGGGGCCCTAACCACAAGATATGAGGAATGGGTAAATATGAATGAAAATGGCCAATTTATTCACTCTGAGGCCTTAAAAAGTTTTTCTCCACTCCAGAAAGTGAATTAAATAACATTTGTAGGCCTTTATTGTTCAATCAAAAACTCCCGATTTTTGACGAAAGAGATAACCACCCCCCCTTACGACATGCTTAAGAAACTAAAAAATGGTCCGTTTTCAAATGTTGCCTCTTTGAACTACAATTCACATTTGTACGTGGAAAAGCACTTTTAAAGACCAAATGAGATGTTTAACGTGATTTTCATGCTTCCAGGGGCCTTAAACACAAGATTTGAGGAATGGGTAAAAGTGAATGAAAATGGCCAATTTACTCACTCTGAGGCCTTAAAAAGTGTTTCTCCTCCACGGGAAGTGAATTAAATAACATTTGTAGGCCTTTATTGTTCAAGCGAAAACGCCCGATTATTGACGAAAGAGATAACCACCCCCCCTTACGACATGCTTCAGAAACAAAAAAAATGGTTCATTTTCAAATGTTGCATCTTTGAACGACAATCCACATTTGTACGTGGATAAACACTTTTAGAGATAAAATTAGATGTTTAAAGTGATTTTCAAGCTTCCAGGGGCCCTAAACACAAGATTTGAGAAATGGGTAAAAGTGAATGAAAATGGCCAATTTACTCACTCTGAGGCCTTAAAAAGTGTTTCTCCTCCACGGGAAGTGAATTAAATACCATTTGGAGGCCTTTATTGTTCAAGCGAAAACGCCTGATTTTTGATGACAGAAATAACCACCCCCCCTTACGACATGCTTCTGAAACTAAAAAAATGGTTCATTTTCAAATGTTGCGTCTTTGAACTACAATTAACATTGTACGTGGATAATCACTTTTAGAGATAAAATGAGATGTTTAAAGTGATTTTCAAGCTTCCAGGGGCCCTAAACACGAGATTTGAGAAATGGGTAAACGTGAATGAAAATGGCCAATTTACTCACTCTGCGGCCTTAAAAAGTGTTTCTCCTCCACGGAAAGTGAATAAAATAACATTTGGATGCCTTTATTGTTCAATCAAAAACGCCCGTTTTTTGGTGAAAAAGATAACCACCCCCCTTACGACATGCTTCAGAAACGAAAAAAATGGTCCATTTTCAAATGTTGCGTCTTTGAACTACAATTCACATTTGTACGTGGATGATCACTTTTAGAGATAAAATTAGATGTTTAAAGTGATATACAAGCTTCCAGGGGCCCTAAACACAAGATATGAGGAATGGGTAAATATGAATGAAAATGGCCAATTTATTCACTCCGAGGCCTTAAAAAGTTTTTCTCCACTCCAGAAAGTGAATTAAATAACATTTGTAGGCCTTTATTGTTCAATCAAAAATGCCCGATTTTTGCCGAAAGAGATAATCACCCCCCCTTACGACATTGCTTCAGAAACTAAAAAAATTGTCCGTTTTCAAATGTTGCCTCTTTGAACTACAATTCACATTTGTACGTGGAAAAGCACTTTTAAAGATCAAATGAGATGTTTAAAGTGATTTTCATGCTTCCAGGGGCCTTAAACACAAGATTTGAGGTATGGGTAAAAGTGAAAGAAAATGGCCAATTTACTCACTCTGAGGCCTTAAAAAGTGTTTCTCCTCCAGGGGAAGTGAATTAAATACCATTTGGAGGCCTTTATTGTTCAAGCGAAAACGCCTGATTTTTGATGAAAGAGATAACCACCCCCCCTTACGACATGCTTCTGAAACTAAAAAAATAGTTCATTTTCAAATGTTGCGTCTTTGAACTACAATTAACATTGTACGTGGATAATCACTTTTAGAGATAAAATGAGATGTTTAAAGTGATTTTCAAGCTTCCAGGGGCCCTAAACACGAGATTTGAGAAATGGGTAAACGTGAATGAAAATGGCCAATTTACTCTCTCTGCGGCCTTAATAAGTGTTTCTCCTCCACGGAAA
The DNA here is from genome assembly GCF_964204655.1 of Triturus cristatus. Taxonomy (NCBI): domain Eukaryota; kingdom Metazoa; phylum Chordata; class Amphibia; order Caudata; family Salamandridae; genus Triturus; species Triturus cristatus. The sequence continues at coordinate 930,291,314 of NC_140587.1, read as the reverse complement.
GTTAAAAAAATAACATTTGGATGCCTTTATTGTTCAATCAAAAACGCCCGATTTTTGACGAAAGAGATAACCACCCCCCCTTACGACATGCTTCAGAAACAAAAAAAATGGTCCGTTTTCAAATGTTGCGTCTTTGAATGACAATCCACATTTGTACGTGGTTAATCACTTTTAGAGCTAAAATTAGATGTTTAAAGTGATTTTCAAGCTTCCAGGGGCCCTAAACACAAGATTTGAGAAATGGGTAAAAGTGAATGAAAATGGCCAATTTACTCACTCTGAGGCCTTAAAAAGTGTTTCTCCTCCACAGGAAGTGAATTAAATACCATGTGGAGGCCTTTATTGTTCAAGCGAAAACGCCTGATTTTTGATGAAAGAGATAACCACCCCCCCTTACGACATGCTTCTGAAACTAAAAAAATGGTTCATTTTCAAATGTTGCGTCTTTTGAACTACAATTAACATTGTACGTGGATAATCACTTTTAGAGATAAAATGAGATGTTTAAAGTGATTTTCAAGCTTCCAGGGGCCCTAAACACGAGATTTGACAAATGGGTAAACATGAATGAAAATGGCCAATTTACTCACTCTGCGGCCTTAAAAAGTGTTTCTCCTCCACGGAAAGTGAATAAAATAACATTTGGATGCCTTTATTGTTCAATCAAAAACGCCCGTTTTTTGGTGAAAAAGATAACCACCCCCCCCTTACGACATGCTTCAGAAACGAAAAAAATGGTCCATTTTCAAATGTTGCGTCTTTGAACTACAATTCACATTTGTACGTGGATGATCACTTTTAGAGATAAAATTAGATGTTTAAAGTGATTTACAAGCTTCCAGGGGCCCTAAACACAAGATATGAGGAATGGGTAAATATGAATGAAACTGGCCAATTTATTCACTCTGAGGCCTTAAAAAGTTTTTCTCCACTCCAGAAAGTGAATTAAATAACATTTGTAGGCCTTTATTTTTCAATCAAAAACGCCCGATTTTTGACGAAAGAGATAACCACCCCCCCTTACGACATGCTTCAGAAACTAAAAAAATGGTCCGTTTTCAAATGTTGCCTCTTTGAACTACAATTCACATTTGTATGTGGAAAAGCACTTTTAAAGATCAAATGAGATGTTTAAAGTGATTTTCATGCTTCCAGGGGCCTTAAACACAAGATTTGAGGAATGGGTAAAAGTGAATGAAAATGGCCAATTTACTCACTCTGAGGCCTTAAAAAGTGTTTCTCCTCCACGGGAAGTGAATTAAATAACATTTGTAGGCCTTTATTGTTCAAGCGAAAACGCCCGATTATTGACGAAAGAGATAACCATCCCCCCTTACGACATGCTTCACAAACGAAAAAAATGGTCCGTTTTCAAATGTTGCGTCTTTGAACGACAATCCACATTTGTACGTGGATAAACACTTTTAGAGCTAAAATTAGATGTTTAAAGTGATTTTCAAGCTTCCAGGGGCCCTAAACACAAGATTTGAGAAATGGGTAAAAGTGAATGAAAATGGCCAATTTACTCACTCTGAGGCCTTAAAAAGTGTTTCTCCTCCAGGGGAAGTGAATTAAATACCATTTGGAGGCCTTTATTGTTCAAGCGAAAACGCCTGATTTTTGATGAAAGAGATAACCACCCCCCCTTACGACATGCTTCTGAAACTAAAAAAATAGTTCATTTTCAAATGTTGCGTCTTTGAACTACAATTAACATTGTACGTGGATAATCACTTTTAGAGATAAAATGAGATGTTTAAAGTGATTTTCAAGCTTCCAGGGGCCCTAAACACGAGATTTGAGAAATGGGTAAACGTGAATGAAAATGGCCAATTTACTCACTCTGCGGCCTTAATAAGTGTTTCTCCTCCACGGAAAGTTAAAAAAATAACATTTGGATGCCTTTATTGTTCAATCAAAAACGCCCGATTTTTGACGAAAGAGATAACCACCCCCCCTTACGACATGCTTCAGAAACAAAAAAAATGGTCCGTTTTCAAATGTTGCGTCTTTGAATGACAATCCACATTTGTACGTGGTTAATCACTTTTAGAGCTAAAATTAGATGTTTAAAGTGATTTTCAAGCTTCCAGGGGCCCTAAACACAAGATTTGAGAAATGGGTAAAAGTGAATGAAAATGGCCAATTTACTCACTCTGAGGCCTTAAAAAGTGTTTTTCCTCCACGGGAAGTGAATTAAATACTATTTGGAGGCCTTTATTGTTCAAGCGAAAACACCTGATTTTTGATGAAAGAGATAACCACCCCCCCTTACGACATGCTTCTGAAACTAAAAAAATGGTTCATTTTCAAATGTTGCGTCTTTGAACTACAATTAACATTGTACATGGATATTCACTTTTAGAGATAAAATGAGATGTTTAAAGTGATTTTCAAGCTTCCAGGGGCCCTAAACACGAGATTTGAGAAATGGGTAAACGTGAATGAAAATGGCCAATTTACTCACTCTGCGTCCTTAAAAAGTGTTTCTCCTCCACGGAAAGTGAATAAAATAACATTTGGATGCCTTTATTGTTCAATCAAAAACGCCCGTTTTTTGGTGAAAAAGATAACCACCCCCCCTTACGACATGCTTCAGAAACGAAAAAAATGGTCCATTTTCAAATGTTGCGTCTTTGAACTACAATTCACATTTGTACGTGGATGATCACTTTTAGAGATAAAATTAGATGTTTAAAGTGATTTACAAGCTTCCAGGGGCCCTAACCACAAGATATGAGGAATGGGTAAATATGAATGAAAATGGCCAATTTATTCACTCTGAGGCCTTAAAAAGTTTTTCTCCACTCCAGAAAGTGAATTAAATAACATTTGTAGGCCTTTATTGTTCAATCAAAAACTCCCGATTTTTGACGAAAGAGATAACCACCCCCCCTTACGACATGCTTAAGAAACTAAAAAATGGTCCGTTTTCAAATGTTGCCTCTTTGAACTACAATTCACATTTGTACGTGGAAAAGCACTTTTAAAGACCAAATGAGATGTTTAACGTGATTTTCATGCTTCCAGGGGCCTTAAACACAAGATTTGAGGAATGGGTAAAAGTGAATGAAAATGGCCAATTTACTCACTCTGAGGCCTTAAAAAGTGTTTCTCCTCCACGGGAAGTGAATTAAATAACATTTGTAGGCCTTTATTGTTCAAGCGAAAACGCCCGATTATTGACGAAAGAGATAACCACCCCCCCTTACGACATGCTTCAGAAACAAAAAAAATGGTTCATTTTCAAATGTTGCATCTTTGAACGACAATCCACATTTGTACGTGGATAAACACTTTTAGAGATAAAATTAGATGTTTAAAGTGATTTTCAAGCTTCCAGGGGCCCTAAACACAAGATTTGAGAAATGGGTAAAAGTGAATGAAAATGGCCAATTTACTCACTCTGAGGCCTTAAAAAGTGTTTCTCCTCCACGGGAAGTGAATTAAATACCATTTGGAGGCCTTTATTGTTCAAGCGAAAACGCCTGATTTTTGATGACAGAAATAACCACCCCCCCTTACGACATGCTTCTGAAACTAAAAAAATGGTTCATTTTCAAATGTTGCGTCTTTGAACTACAATTAACATTGTACGTGGATAATCACTTTTAGAGATAAAATGAGATGTTTAAAGTGATTTTCAAGCTTCCAGGGGCCCTAAACACGAGATTTGAGAAATGGGTAAACGTGAATGAAAATGGCCAATTTACTCACTCTGCGGCCTTAAAAAGTGTTTCTCCTCCACGGAAAGTGAATAAAATAACATTTGGATGCCTTTATTGTTCAATCAAAAACGCCCGTTTTTTGGTGAAAAAGATAACCACCCCCCTTACGACATGCTTCAGAAACGAAAAAAATGGTCCATTTTCAAATGTTGCGTCTTTGAACTACAATTCACATTTGTACGTGGATGATCACTTTTAGAGATAAAATTAGATGTTTAAAGTGATATACAAGCTTCCAGGGGCCCTAAACACAAGATATGAGGAATGGGTAAATATGAATGAAAATGGCCAATTTATTCACTCCGAGGCCTTAAAAAGTTTTTCTCCACTCCAGAAAGTGAATTAAATAACATTTGTAGGCCTTTATTGTTCAATCAAAAATGCCCGATTTTTGCCGAAAGAGATAATCACCCCCCCTTACGACATTGCTTCAGAAACTAAAAAAATTGTCCGTTTTCAAATGTTGCCTCTTTGAACTACAATTCACATTTGTACGTGGAAAAGCACTTTTAAAGATCAAATGAGATGTTTAAAGTGATTTTCATGCTTCCAGGGGCCTTAAACACAAGATTTGAGGTATGGGTAAAAGTGAAAGAAAATGGCCAATTTACTCACTCTGAGGCCTTAAAAAGTGTTTCTCCTCCAGGGGAAGTGAATTAAATACCATTTGGAGGCCTTTATTGTTCAAGCGAAAACGCCTGATTTTTGATGAAAGAGATAACCACCCCCCCTTACGACATGCTTCTGAAACTAAAAAAATAGTTCATTTTCAAATGTTGCGTCTTTGAACTACAATTAACATTGTACGTGGATAATCACTTTTAGAGATAAAATGAGATGTTTAAAGTGATTTTCAAGCTTCCAGGGGCCCTAAACACGAGATTTGAGAAATGGGTAAACGTGAATGAAAATGGCCAATTTACTCTCTCTGCGGCCTTAATAAGTGTTTCTCCTCCACGGAAAGTTAAAAAAATAACATTTGGATGCCTTTATTGTTCAATCAAAAACGCCCGATTTTTGACGAAAGAGATAACCACCCCCCCTTACGACATGCTTCAGAAACAAAAAAAATGGTCCGTTTTCAAATGTTGCGTCTTTGAATGACAATCCACATTTGTACGTGGTTAATCACTTTTAGAGCTAAAATTAGATGTTTAAAGTGATTTTCAAGCTTCCAGGGGCCCTAAACACAAGATTTGAGAAATGGGTAAAAGTGAATGAAAATGGCCAATTTACTCACTCTGAGGCCTTAAAAAGTGTTTCTCCTCCACAGGAAGTGAATTAAATACCATGTGGAGGCCTTTATTGTTCAAGCGAAAACGCCTGATTTTTGATGAAAGAGATAACCACCCCCCCTTACGACATGCTTCTGAAACTAAAAAAATGGTTCATTTTCAAATGTTGCGTCTTTTGAACTACAATTAACATTGTACGTGGATAATCACTTTTAGAGATAAAATGAGATGTTTAAAGTGATTTTCAAGCTTCCAGGGGCCCTAAACACGAGATTTGACAAATGGGTAAACATGAATGAAAATGGCCAATTTACTCACTCTGCGGCCTTAAAAAGTGTTTCTCCTCCACGGAAAGTGAATAAAATAACATTTGGATGCATTTATTGTTCAATCAAAAACGCCCGTTTTTTGGTGAAAAAGATAACCACCCCCCCTTACGACATGCTTCAGAAACGAAAAAAATTGGTCCATTTTCAAATGTTGCGTCTTTGAACTACAATTCACATTTGTACGTGGATGATCACTTTTAGAGATAAAATTAGATGTTTAAAGTGATTTACAAGCTTCCAGGGGCCCTAAACACAAGATATGAGGAATGGGTAAATATGAATGAAACTGGCCAATTTATTCACTCTGAGGCCTTAAAAAGTTTTTCTCCACTCCAGAAAGTGAATTAAATAACATTTGTAGGCCTTTATTTTTCAATCAAAAACGCCCGATTTTTGACGAAAGAGATAACCACCCCCCCTTACGACATGCTTCAGAAACTAAAAAAATGGTCCGTTTTCAAATGTTGCCTCTTTGAACTACAATTCACATTTGTATGTGGAAAAGCACTTTTAAAGATCAAATGAGATGTTTAAAGTGATTTTCATGCTTCCAGGGGCCTTAAACACAAGATTTGAGGAATGGGTAAAAGTGAATGAAAATGGCCAATTTACTCACTCTGAGGCCTTAAAAAGTGTTTCTCCTCCACGGGAAGTGAATTAAATAACATTTGTAGGCCTTTATTGTTCAAGCGAAAACGCCCGATTATTGACGAAAGAGATAACCATCCCCCCTTACGACATGCTTCACAAACGAAAAAAATGGTCCGTTTTCAAATGTTGCGTCTTTGAACGACAATCCACATTTGTACGTGGATAAACACTTTTAGAGCTAAAATTAGATGTTTAAAGTGATTTTCAAGCTTCCAGGGGCCCTAAACACAAGATTTGAGAAATGGGTAAAAGTGAATGAAAATGGCCAATTTACTCACTCTGAGGCCTTAAAAAGTGTTTCTCCTCCAGGGGAAGTGAATTAAATACCATTTGGAGGCCTTTATTGTTCAAGCGAAAACGCCTGATTTTTGATGAAAGAGATAACCACCCCCCCTTACGACATGCTTCTGAAACTAAAAAAATAGTTCATTTTCAAATGTTGCGTCTTTGAACTACAATTAACATTGTACGTGGATAATCACTTTTAGAGATAAAATGAGATGTTTAAAGTGATTTTCAAGCTTCCAGGGGCCCTAAACACGAGATTTGAGAAATGGGTAAACGTGAATGAAAATGGCCAATTTACTCACTCTGCGGCCTTAATAAGTGTTTCTCCTCCACGGAAAGTTAAAAAAATAACATTTGGATGCCTTTATTGTTCAATCAAAAACGCCCGATTTTTGACGAAAGAGATAACCACCCCCCCTTACGACATGCTTCAGAAACAAAAAAAATGGTCCGTTTTCAAATGTTGCGTCTTTGAATGACAATCCACATTTGTACGTGGTTAATCACTTTTAGAGCTAAAATTAGATGTTTAAAGTGATTTTCAAGCTTCCAGGGGCCCTAAACACAAGATTTGAGAAATGGGTAAAAGTGAATGAAAATGGCCAATTTACTCACTCTGAGGCCTTAAAAAGTGTTTCTCCTCCACAGGAAGTGAATTAAATACCATGTGGAGGCCTTTATTGTTCAAGCGAAAACGCCTGATTTTTGATGAAAGAGATAACCACGCCCCCTTACGACATGCTTCTGAAACTAAAAAAATGGTTCATTTTCAAATGTTGCGTCTTTTGAACTACAATTAACATTGTACGTGGATAATCACTTTTAGAGATAAAATGAGATGTTTAAAGTGATTTTCAAGCTTCCAGGGGCCCTAAACACGAGATTTGACAAATGGGTAAACATGAATGAAAATGGCCAATTTACTCACTCTGCGGCCTTAAAAAGTGTTTCTCCTCCACGGAAAGTGAATAAAATAACATTTGGATGCATTTATTGTTCAATCAAAAACGCCCGTTTTTTGGTGAAAAAGATAACCACCCCCCCTTACGACATGCTTCAGAAACGAAAAAAATTGGTCCATTTTCAAATGTTGCGTCTTTGAACTACAATTCACATTTGTACGTGGATGATCACTTTTAGAGATAAAATTAGATGTTTAAAGTGATTTACAAGCTTCCAGGGGCCCTAAACACAAGATATGAGGAATGGGTAAATATGAATGAAACTGGCCAATTTATTCACTCTGAGGCCTTAAAAAGTTTTTCTCCACTCCAGAAAGTGAATTAAATAACATTTGTAGGCCTTTATTTTTCAATCAAAAACGCCCGATTTTTGACGAAAGAGATAACCACCCCCCCTTACGACATGCTTCAGAAACTAAAAAAATGGTCCGTTTTCAAATGTTGCCTCTTTGAACTACAATTCACATTTGTATGTGGAAAAGCACTTTTAAAGATCAAATGAGATGTTTAAAGTGATTTTCATGCTTCCAGGGGCCTTAAACACAAGATTTGAGGAATGGGTAAAAGTGAATGAAAATGGCCAATTTACTCACTCTGAGGCCTTAAAAAGTGTTTCTCCTCCACGGGAAGTGAATTAAATACCATTTGGAGGCCTTTATTGTTCAAGCGAAAACGCCCGATTATTGACGAAAGAGATAACCACCCCCCCTTACGACATGCTTCAGAAACGAAAAAAATGGTCCATTTTCAAATGTTGCGTCTTTGAACTACAATTCACATTTGTACGTGGATAATCACTTTTAGAGATAAAATTACATGTTTAAAGTGATTTACAAGCTTCCAGGGGCCCTAAACACAAGATTTGAGAAATGGGTAAAAGTGAATGAAAATGGCCAATTTACTCACTCTGAGGCCTTAAAAAGTGTTTCTCCTCCACGGGAAGTGAATTAAATACCATTTGGAGGCCTTTATTGTTCAAGCGAAAACACCTGATTTTTGATGAAAGAGATAACCACCCCCCCTTACGACATCCTTCTGAAACTAAAAAAATGGTTCATTTTCAAATGTTGCGTCTTTGAACTACAATTAACATTGTACGTGGATATTCACTTTTAGAGATAAAATGAGATGTTTAAAGTGATTTTCAAGCTTCCAGGGGCCCTAAACACGAGATTTGAGAAATGGGTAAACGTGAATGAAAATGGCCAATTTACTCACTCTGCGGCCTTAAAAAGTGTTTCTCCTCCACGGAAAGTGAATAAAATAACATTTGGATGCCTTTATTGTTCAATCAAAAACGCCCGTTTTTTGGTGAAAAAGATAACCACCCCCCCTTACGACATGCTTCAGAAATGAAAAAAATGGTCCATTTTCAAATGTTGCGTCTTTGAACTACAATTCACATTTGTACGTGGATGATCACTTTTAGAGATAAAATTAGATGCTTAAAGTGATATACAAGCTTCCAGGGGCCCTAAACACAAGATATGAGGAATGGGTAAATATGAATGAAAATGGCCAATTTATTCACTCCGAGGCCTTAAAAAGTTTTTTTCCACTCCAGAAAGTGAATTAAATAACATTTGTAGGCCTTTATTGTTCAATCAAAAACGCCCGATTTTTGACGAAAGAGATAACCACCCCCCCTTACGACATGCTTCAGAAACTAAAAAAATGGTCTGTTTTCAAATGTTGCCTCTTTGAACTACAATTCACATTTGTACGTGGAAAAGCACTTTTAAAGATCAAATGAGATGTTTAAAGTGATTTTCATGCTTCCAGGGGCCTTAAACACAAGATTTGAGGTATGGGTAAAAGTGAATGAAAATGGCCAATTTACTCACTCTGAGGCCTTAAAAAGTGTTTCTCCTCCACGGGAAGTGAATTAAATACCATTATGAGGCCTTTATTGTTCAAGCGAAAACGCCTGATTTTTGATGAAAGAGATAACCACCCCCCCTTACGACATGCTTCTGAAACTAAAAAAATGGTTCATTTTCAAATGTTGAGTCTTTGAACTACAATTAACATTGTACGTGGATAATCACTTTTAGAGATAAAATGAGATGTTTAAAGTGATTTTCAAGCTTCCAGGGGCCCTAAACACAAGATTTGAGAAATGGGTAAAAGTGAATGAAAATGGCCAATTTACTCACTCTGAGGCCTTAAAAAGTTTTTCTCCTCCACGGGAAGTGAATTAAATACCATTTAGAGGCCTTTATTGTTCAAGCGAAAACGCCAGATTTTTGATGAAAGAGATAATCACCCCCCCTTACGACATGCTTCTGAAACGAAAAAAATGGTCCATTTTCAAATGTTGCGTCTTTGAACTACAATTCACATTTGTACGTGGATAATAATTTTTAGAGATAAAATTAGATGTTTAAAGTGATTTACAAGCTTCCAGGGGCCCTAAACACAAGATATGAGGAATGGGTAAAAGTGAATGAAAATGGCCAATTTACTCACTCTGAGGCCTTAAAAAGTGTTTCTCCTCCACGGGAAGTGAATTAAATTACATTTGGAGGCCTTTATTGTTCAAGCGAAAACGCCTGATTTTTGATGAAAGAGATAACCACCCCCCTTATGACATGCTTCTGAAACCAAAAAAATGGTTCATTTTCAAATGTTGCGTCTTTGAACTACAATTAACATTGTATGTGGATATTCACTTTTAGAGATAAAATGAGATGTTTAAAGTGATTTTCAAGCTTCCAGGGGCCCTAAACACGAGATTTGAGAAATGAGTAAACGTGAATGAAAATGGCCAATTTACTCACTCTGCGGCCTTAAAAAGTGTTTCTCCTCCACGGAAAGTGAATAAAATAACATTTGGATGCCTTTATTGTTCACTCAAAAACGCCCGTTTTTTGGTGAAAAAGATAACCACCCCCCCTTACGACATGCTTCAGAAACGAAAAAAATGTTCCATTTTCAAATGTTGCGTCTTTGAACTACAATTCACATTTGTACGTGGATGATCACTTTTAGAGATAAAATTAGATGTTTAAAGTGATTTACAAGCTTCCAGGGGCCTTAAACACAAGATATGAGGAATGGGTAAATATGAATGAAAATGGCCAATTTATTCACTCTGTGGCCTTAAAAAGTTTTTCTCCACTCCAGAAAGTGAATTAAATAACATTTGTAGGCCTTTATTGTTCAATCAAAAACGCCCGATTTTTGATGAAAGAGATAACCACCCCCCTTACGACATGCTTCAGAAACTAAAAAAATGGTCCGTTTTCAAATGTTGCCTCTTTGAACTACAATTCACATTTGTACGTGGAAAAGCACTTTTAAAGATCAAATGAGATGTTTAAAGTGATTTTCTTGCTTCCAGGGGCCTTAAACACAAGATTTGAGGAATGGGTAAAAGTGAATGAAAATGGCCAATTTACTCACTCTGAGGCCTTAAAAAGTGTTTCTCCTCCACGGGAAGTGAATTAAATACCATTATGAGGCCTTTATTGTTCAAGCGAAAACGCCTGATTTTTGATGAAAGAGATAACCACCCCCCCTTACGACATGCTTCTGAAACTAAAAACAATGGTTCATTTTCAAATGTTGCGTCTTTGAACTACAATTAACATTGTACGTGGATAATCACTTTTAGAGATAAAATGAGATCTTTAAAGTGATTTTCAAGCTTCCAGGGGCCCTAAACACGAGATTTGAGAAATGGGTAAACGTGAATGAAAATGGCCAATTTACTCACTCTGAGCCTTAAAAAGTGTTTCTCCTCCACGGAAAGTAAATAAAATAACATTTGGATGCCTTTATTGTTCAATCAAAAACGCCCGTTTTTTGGTGAAAAAGATAACCACCCCCCCTTACGACATGCTTCAGAAACGAAAAAAATGTTCCATTTTCAAATGTTGTGTCTTTGAACTACAAGTAACATTGTACGTGGATAATCACTTTTAGAGATAAAATGAGATGTTTAAAGTGATTTTCAAGCTTCCAAGGGCCCTAAACACGAGATTTGAGAAATGGGTAAACGTGAATGAAAATGGCCAATTTACTCACTCTGCGGCCTTAAAAAGTGTTTCTCCTTCACGGAAAGTGAATAAAATAACATTTGGATGCCTTTATTGTTCAATCAAAAACGCCCGTTTTTTGGTGAAAAAGATAACCACCCCCCCTTACGACATGCTTCAGAAACGAAAAAAATGGTCCATTTTCAAATGTTGTGTCTTTGAACTACAATTCACATTTGTACGTGGATAATCACTTTTAGAGATAAAATTAGATGTTTAAAGTGATTTACAAGCTTCCAGGGGCCCTAAACACAAGATATGAGGAATGGGTAAATATGAATGAAAATGGCCAATTTATTCACTCTGAGGCCTTAAAAAGATTTTCTCCACTCCAGAAAGTGAATTAAATAACATTTGTAGGCCTTTATTGTTCAATCAAAAATGCCCGATTTTTGACGAAAGAGATAACCACCCCCCTTACGACATGCTTCAGAAAATAAAAAAATTGTCCGTTTTCAAATGTTGCCTCTTTGAACTACAATTCACATTTGTACGTGGAAAAGCACTTTTAAAGATCAAATGAGATGTTTAAAGTGATTTTCATGCTTCCAGGGGCCTTAAACACAAGATTTGAGGAATGGGTAAAAGTGAATGAAAATGGACAATTTACTCACTCTGAGGCCTTAAAAAGGGTTTCTCCTCCACGGGAAGTGAATTAAATAACATTTGGAGGCCTTTATTGTTCAAGCGAAAACGCCCGATTATTGACGAAAGAGATAACCACTCCCCTTACGACATGCTTCAGAAACGAAAAAAAGGGTCCGTTTTCAAATGTTGCGTCTTTGAATGACAATCCACATTTGTACGTGGATAATCACTTTTAGAGCTAAAATTAGATGTTTAAAGTGATTTTCAAGCTTCCAGGGGCCCTAAACACAAGATATGAGGAATGGGTAAATATGAATGAAAATGGCCAATTTATTCACTCTGAGGCCTTAAAAAGTTTTTCTCCACTCCCGAAAGTGAATTAAATAACATTTGTAGACCTTTATTGTTCAATCAAAAACGCCCGATTTTTGACGAAATGAATAACCACCCCCCCTTACGACATGCTTCAGAAACAAAAAAAATGGTTCATTTTCAAATGTTGCATCTTTGAACGACAATCCACATTTGTACGTGGATAAACACTTTTAGAGATAAAATTAGATGTTTAAAGTGATTTTCAAGCTTCCAGGGGCCCTAAACACAAGATTTGAGAAATGGGTAAAAGTGAATGAAAATGGCCAATTTACTCACTCTGAGGCCTTAAAAAGTGTTTCTCCTCAACGGGAAGTGAATTATATAACATTTGGAGGCCTTTATTGTTCAAGCGAAAACGCCCGATTATTGACGAAAGAGATAACCACCCCCCCTTACGACATGTTTCAGAAACAAAAAAAATGGTCCGTTTTCAAATGTTGCGTCTTTGAATGACAATCCACATTTGTACGTGGATAATCACTTTTAGAGCTAAAATTAGATGTTTAAAGTGATTTTCAAGCTTCCAGGGGCCCTAAACACAAGATTTGAGAAATGGGTAAAAGTGAATGAAAATGGCCAATTTACTCACTCTGCGGCCTTAAAAAGTGTTTCTCCTCCACGGAAAGGGAATAAAATAACATTTGGATGCCTTTATTGTTCAATCAAAAACGCCCGTTTTTTGGTGAAAAAGATAACCACCCCGACATGCTTCAGAAACGAAAAAAATGGTCCATTTTCAAATGTTGCGTCTTTGAACTACAATTCACATTTGTACGTGGATGATCACTTTTAGAGATAAAATTAGATGTTTAAAGTGACTTACAAGCTTCCAGGGGCCCTAAACACAAGATATGAGGAATGGGTAAATATGAATGAAAATGGCCAATTTATTCACTCTGAGGCCTTAAAAAGTTTTTCTCCACTCCAGAAAGTGAATTAAATAACATTTGTAGGCCTTTATTGTTCAATCAAAAACGCCCGATTTTTGACGAAAGAGATAACCAACCCCCCTTACGACATGCTTCAGAAACTAAAAAAATGGTCCGTTTTCAAATGTTGCCTATTTGAACTACAATTCACATTTGTACGTGGATAATCACTTTTAGAGCTAAAATTAGATGTTTAAAGTGATTTTCAAGCTTCCAGGGGCCCTAAACACAAGATTTGAGAAATGGGTAAAAGTGAATGAAAATGGCCAATTTACTCACTCTGAGGCCTTAAAAAGTGTTTCTCCTCCACGGGAAGTGAATTAAATACCATTTGGAGGCCTTTATTGTTCAAGCGAAAACACCTGATTTTTGATGAAAGAGATAACTACCCCCCCTTACGACATGCTTCTGAAACTAAAAAAATGGTTCATTTTCAAATGTTGCGTCTTTGAACTACAATTAACATTGTACATGGATATTCACTTTTAGAGATAAAATGAGATGTTTAAAGTGATTTTCAAGCTTCCAGGGGCCCTAAACACGAGATTTGAGAAATGGGTAAACGTGAATGAAAATGGCCAATTTACTCACTCTGAGGCCTTAAAAAGTGTTTCTCCTTCACGGAAAGTGAATAAAATAACATTTGGATGCCTTTATTGTTCAATCAAAAACGTCCGTTTTTTGGTGAAAAAGATAACCACCCCCCCTTACGACATGCTTCAGAAACGAAAAAAATGGTCCATTTTCAAATGTTGCGTCTTTGAACTACAATTCACATTTGTACGTGGATAATCACTTTTAGAGATAAAATTACATGTTTAAAGTGATTTACAAGCTTCCAGGGGCCCTAAACACAAGATATGAGGAATGGGTAAATATGAATGAAAATGGCCAATTTATTCACTCTGAGGCCTTAAAAAGATTTTCTCCACTCCAGAAAGTGAATTAAATAACATTTGTAGGCCTTTATTGTTCAATCAAAAACGCCCGATTTTTGACGAAAGAGATAACCACCCCCCCTTACGACATGCTCAGAAACAAAAAAAATGGTCCGTTTTCAAATGTTGCCTCTTTGAACTACAATTCACATTTGTACGTGGAAAAGCACTTTTAAAGATCAAATGAGATGTTTAAAGTGATTTTCATGCTTCCAGGGGCCTTAAACACAAGATTTGAGGAATGGGTAAAAGTGAATGAAAATGGCCAATTTACTCACTCTGAGGCCTTAAAAAGTGTTTCTCCTCCACGGGAAGTGAATTAAATACCATTTGGAGGCCTTTATTGTTCAAGCGAAAACACCTGATTTTTGATGAAAGAGATAACCACCCCCCCTTACGACATGCTTCTGAAACTAAAAAAATGGTTCATTTTCAAATGTTGCGTCTTTGAACTACAATTAACATTGTACGTGGATATTCACTTTTAGAGATAAAATTACATGTTTAAAGTGATTTACAAGCTTCCAGGGGCCCTAAACACAAGATTTGAGAAATGGGTAAAAGTGAATGAAAATGGCCAATTTACTCACTCTGAGGCCTTAAAAAGTGTTTCTCCTCCACGGGAAGTGAATTAAATACCATTTGGAGGCCTTTATTGTTCAAGCGAAAACACCTGATTTTTGATGAAAGAGATAACCACCCCCCCTTACGACATGCTTCTGAAACTAAAAAAATGGTTCATTTTCAAATGTTGCGTCTTTGAACTACAATTAACATTGTACGTGGATATTCACTTTTAGAGATAAAATGAGATGTTTAAAGTGATTTTCAAGCTTCCAGGGGCCCTAAACACGAGATTTGAGAAATGGGTAAACGTGAATGAAAATGGCCAATTTACTCACTCTGCGGCCTTAAAAAGTGTTTCTCCTCCACGGAAAGTGAATAAAATAACATTTGGATGCCTTTATTGTTCAATCAAAAACGCCCGTTTTTTGGTGAAAAAGATAACCACCCCCCCTTACGACATGCTTCAGAAATGAAAAAAATGGTCCATTTTCAAATGTTGCATCTTTGAACGACAATCCACATTTGCACGTGGATAAACACTTTTAGAGATAAAATTAGATGTTTAAAGTGATTTTCAAGCTTCCAGGGGCCCTAAACACAAGATTTGAGAAATGGGTAAAAGTGAATGAAAATGGCCAATTTACTCACTCTGAGGCCTTAAAAAGTGTTTCTCCTCAACGGGAAGTGAATTATATAACATTTGTAGGCCTTTATTGTTCAAGCGAAAACGCCCGATTATTGACGAAAGAGATAACCACCCCCCCTTACGACATGTTTCAGAAACAAAAAAAATGGTCCGTTTTCAAATGTTGCGTCTTTGAATGACAATCCACATTTGTACGTGGATAATCACTTTTAGAGCTAAAATTAGATGTTTAAAGTGATTTTCAAGCTTCCAGGGGCCCTAAACACAAGATTTGAGAAATGGGTAAAAGTGAATGAAAATGGCCAATTTACTCACTCTGAGGCCTTAAAAAGTGTTTCTCCTCCACGGGAAGTGAATTAAATACCATTTGGAGGCCTTTATTGTTCAAGCGAAAACGCCTGATTTTTGATGAAAGAGATAACCACCCCCCCTTACGACATGCTTCTGAAACTAAAAAAATGGTTCATTTTCAAATGTTGCGTCTTAGAACTACAATTAACATTGTACGTGGATAATCACTTTTAGAGATAAAATGAGATGTTTAAAGTGATTTTCAAGCTTCCAGGGGCCCTAAACACGAGATTTGAGAAATGAGTAAACGTGAATGAAAATGGCCAATTTACTCACTCTGCGGCCTTAAAAAGTGTTTCTCCTCCACGGAAAGGGAATAAAATAACATTTGGATGCCTTTATTGTTCAATCAAAAACGCCCGTTTTTTGGTGAAAAAGATAACCACCCCGACATGCTTCAGAAACGAAAAAAATGGTCCATTTTCAAATGTTGCGTCTTTGAACTACAATTCACATTTGTACGTGGATGATCACTTTTAGAGATAAAATTAGATGTTTAAAGTGATTTACAAGCTTCCAGGGGCCCTAAACACAAAATATGAGGAATGGGTAAATATGAATGAAAATGGCCAATTTATTCACTCTGAGGCCTTAAAAAGTTTTTCTCCACTCCAGAAAGTGAATTAAATAACATTTGTAGGCCTTTATTGTTCAATCAAAAACGCCCGATTTTTGACGAAAGAGATAACCAACCCCCCTTACGACATGCTTCAGAAACTAAAAAAATGGTCCGTTTTCAAATGTTGCCTATTTGAACTACAATTCACATTTGTACGTGGATAATCACTTTTAGAGCTAAAATTAGATGTTTAAAGTGATTTTCAAGCTTCCAGGGGCCCTAAACACAAGATTTGAGAAATGGGTAAAAATGAATGAAAATGGCCAATTTACTCACTCTGAGGCCTTAAAAAGTGTTTCTCCTCCACGGGAAGTGAATTAAATACCATTTGGAGGCCTTTATTGTTCAAGCGAAAACACCTGATTTTTGATGAAAGAGATAACCACCCCCCCTTACGACATGCTTCTGAAACTAAAAAAATGGTTCATTTTCAAATGTTGCGTCTTTGAACTACAATTAACATTGTACATGGATATTCACTTTTAGAGATAAAATTAGATGTTTAAAGTGATTTTCAAGCTTCCAGGGGCCCTAAACACGAGATTTGAGAAATGGGTAAACGTGAATGAAAATGGCCAATTTACTCACTCTGAGGCCTTAAAAAGTGTTTCTCCTTCACGGAAAGTGAATAAAATAACATTTGGATGCCTTTATTGTTCAATCAAAAACGTCCGTTTTTTGGTGAAAAAGATAACCACCCCCCCTTACGACATGCTTCAGAAACGAAAAAAATGGTCCATTTTCAAATGTTGCGTCTTTGAACTACAATTCACATTTGTACGTGGATAATCACTTTTAGAGATAAAATTACATGTTTAAAGTGATTTACAAGCTTCCAGGGGCCCTAAACACAAGATATGAGGAATGGGTAAATATGAATGAAAATGGCCAATTTATTCACTCTGAGGCCTTAAAAAGATTTTCTCCACTCCAGAAAGTGAATTAAATAACATTTGTAGGCCTTTATTGTTCAATCAAAAACGCCCGATTTTTGACGAAAGAGATAACCACCCCCCCTTACGACATGCTCAGAAACAAAAAAAATGGTCCGTTTTCAAATGTTGCCTCTTTGAACTACAATTCACATTTGTACGTGGAAAAGCACTTTTAAAGATCAAATGAGATGTTTAAAGTGATTTTCATGCTTCCAGGGGCCTTAAACACAAGATTTGAGGAATGGGTAAAAGTGAATGAAAATGGCCAATTTACTCACTCTGAGGCCTTAAAAAGTGTTTCTCCTCCACGGGAAGTGAATTAAATACCATTTGGAGGCCTTTATTGTTCAAGCGAAAACACCTGATTTTTGATGAAAGAGATAACCACCCCCCCTTACGACATGCTTCTGAAACTAAAAAAATGGTTCATTTTCAAATGTTGCGTCTTTGAACTACAATTAACATTGTACGTGGATATTCACTTTTAGAGATAAAATTACATGTTTAAAGTGATTTACAAGCTTCCAGGGGCCCTAAACACAAGATTTGAGAAATGGGTAAAAGTGAATGAAAATGGCCAATTTACTCACTCTGAGGCCTTAAAAAGTGTTTCTCCTCCACGGGAAGTGAATTAAATACCATTTGGAGGCCTTTATTGTTCAAGCGAAAACACCTGATTTTTGATGAAAGAGATAACCACCCCCCCTTACGACATGCTTCTGAAACTAAAAAAATGGTTCATTTTCAAATGTTGCGTCTTTGAACTACAATTAACATTGTACGTGGATATTCACTTTTAGAGATAAAATGAGATGTTTAAAGTGATTTTCAAGCTTCCAGGGGCCCTAAACACGAGATTTGAGAAATGGGTAAACGTGAATGAAAATGGCCAATTTACTCACTCTGCGGCCTTAAAAAGTGTTTCTCCTCCACGGAAAGTGAATAAAATAACATTTGGATGCCTTTATTGTTCAATCAAAAACGCCCGTTTTTTGGTGAAAAAGATAACCACCCCCCCTTACGACATGCTTCAGAAATGAAAAAAATGGTCCATTTTCAAATGTTGCGTCTTTGAACTACAATTCACATTTGTACGTGGATGATCACTTTTAGAGATAAAATTAGATGCTTAAAGTGATATACAAGCTTCCAGGGGCCCTAAACACAAGATATGAGGAATGGGTAAATATGAATGAAAATGGCCAATTTATTCACTCCGAGGCCTTAAAAAGTTTTTCTCCACTCCAGAAAGTGAATTAAATAACATTTGTAGGCCTTTATTGTTCAATCAAAAACGCCCGATTTTTGACGAAAGAGATAACCACCCCCCCTTACGACATGCTTCAGAAACTAAAAAAATGGTCTGTTTTCAAATGTTGCCTCTTTGAACTACAATTCTCATTTGTACGTGGAAAAGCACTTTTAAAGATCAAATGAGATGTTTAAAGTGATTTTCATGCTTCCAGGGGCCTTAAACACAAGATTTGAGGTATGGGTAAAAGTGAATGAAAATGGCCAATTTACTCACTCTGAGGCCTTAAAAAGTGTTTCTCCTCCACGGGAAGTGAATTAAATACCATTTAGAGGTCTTTATTGTTCAAGCGAAAACGCCTGATTTTTGATGAAAGAGATAACCACCCCCCCTTACGACATGCTTCTGAAACTAAAAAAATGGTTCATTTTCAAATGTTGCTTCTTTGAACTTCAATTAACATTTTACGTGGGTAATCACTTTTAGAGATAAAGTGAGATGTTTAAAGTGATTTTCAAGCTTCCAGGGGCCCTAAACACAAGATTTGAGAAATGGGTAAAAGTGAATGAAAATGGCCAATTTACTCACTCTGAGGCCTTAAAAAGTGTTTCTCCTCCACGAGAAGTGAATTAAATACCATTTGGAGGCCTTTATTGTTCAAGCGAAAACGCCAGATTTTTGATGAAAGAGATAACCACCCCCCCCTTACGACATGCTTCTGAAACTAAAAAAATGGTTCATTTTCAAATGTTGCGTCTTTTGAACTACAATTAACATTGTACGTGGATAATCACTTGTAGAGATAAAATGAGATGTTTAAAGTGATTTTCAAGCTTCCAGGGGCCCTAAACACGAGATTTGAGAAATGGGTAAACGTGAATGAAAATGGCCAATTTACTCACTCTGCGGCCTTAAAAAGTGTTTCTCCTTCATGGAAAGTGAATAAAATAACATTTGAATGCCTTTATTGTTCAAGCGAAAACGCCTGATTTTTGATGAAAGAGATAACCAACCCCCCTTACGACATGCTTCTGAAACTAAAAAAATGGTTTATTTTCAAATGTTGCCTCTTTGAACTACAATTAACATTTTACGTGGGTAATCACTTTTAGAGATAAAGTGAGATGTTTAAAGTGATTTTCAAGCTTCCAGGGGCCCTAAACACAAGATTTGAGAAATGGGTAAAAGTTAATGAAAATGGCCAATTTACTCACTCTGAGGCCTTAAAAAGTGTTTCTCCTCCACGGGAAGTGAATTAAATACCATTTGGAGGCCTTTATTGTTCAAGCAAAAACACCTGATTTTTGATGAAAGAGATAACCACCCCCCCCTTACGACATGCTTCTGAAACTAAAAAAATGGTTCATTTTCAAATGTTGCATCTTTGAACTACAATTAACATTGTACGTGGATATTCACTTTTAGAGATAAAATGAGATGTTTAAAGTGATTTTCAAGCTTCCAGGGGCCCTAAACACGAGATTTGAGAAATGAGTAAACGTGAATGAAAATGGCCAATTTACTCACTCTGCGGCCTTAAAAAGTGTTTCTCCTCCACGGAAAGTGAATAAAATAACATTTGGATGCCTTTATTGTTCAATCAAAAACGCCCGTTTTTTGGTGAAAAAGATAACCACCCCCCCTTACGACATGCTTCAGAAACGAAAAAAATGGTCCATTTTCAAATGTTGTGTCTTTGAACTACAATTCACATTTGTACGTGGATAATCACTTTTAGAGATAAAATTAGATGTTTAAAGTGATTTACAAGCTTCCAGGGGCCCTAAACACAAGATATGAGGAATGGGTAAATATGAATGAAAATGGCCAATTTATTCACTCTGAGGCCTTAAAAAGATTTTCTCCACTCCAGAAAGTGAATTAAATAACATTTGTAGGCCTTTATTGTTCAATCAAAAATGCCCGATTTTTGACGAAAGAGATAACCACCCCCCTTACGACATGCTTCAGAAACTAAAAAAATTGTCCGTTTTCAAATGTTGCCTCTTTGAACTACAATTCACATTTGTACGTGGAAAAGCACTTTTAAAGATCAAATGAGATGTTTAAAGTGATTTTCATGCTTCCAGGGGCCTTAAACACAAGATTTGAGGAATGGGTAAAAGTGAATGAAAATGGACAATTTACTCACTCTGAGGCCTTAAAAAGGGTTTCTCCTCCACGGGAAGTGAATTAAATAACATTTGGAGGCCTTTATTGTTCAAGCGAAAACGCCCGATTATTGACGAAAGAGATAACCACTCCCCTTACGACATGCTTCAGAAACGAAAAAAATGGTCCGTTTTCAAATGTTGCGTCTTTGAATGACAATCCACATTTGTACGTGGATAATCCCTTTTAGAGCTAATATTAGATGTTTAAAGTGATTTTCAAGCTTCCAGGGGCCCTAAACACAAGATTTGAGAAATGGGTAAAAGTGAATGAAAATGGCCAATTTACTCACTCTGAGGCCTTAAAAAGTGTTTCTCCTCCACGGGAAGTGAATTAAATACCATTTGGAGGTCTTTATTGTTCAAGCGAAAACGCCTGATTTTTGATGAAAGAGATAACCACCCCCCCTTACGACATGCTTCTGAAACTAAAAACAATGGTTCATTTTCAAATGTTGCGTCTTTGAACCACAATTAACATTGTACGTGGATAATCACTTTTAGAGATAAAATGAGATGTTTAAAGTGATTTTCAAGCTTCCAGGGGCCCTAAACACAAGATTTGAGAAATGGGTAAACGTGAATGAAAATGGCCAATTTACTCACTCTGCGGCCTTAAAAAGTGTTTCTCCTCCACGGAAAGTGAATAAAATAACATTTGGATGCCTTTATTGTTTAATCAAAAACACCAGTTTTTTGGTGAAAAAGATAACCACCCCCCCTTACGACATGCTTCAGAAACCAAAAAAATGGTCCATTTTCAAATGTTGCGTCTTTGAACTACAATTCACATTTGTACGTGGATAATCACTTTTAGAGATAAAATTAGATGTTTAAAGTGATTTACAAGCTTCCAGGGGTCCTAAACACAAGATATGAGGAATGGGTAAATATGAATGAAAATGGCCAATTTATTCACTCTGAGGCCTTAAAAAGTTTTTCTCCACTCCCGAAAGTGAATTAAATAACATTTGTAGACCTTTATTGTTCAATCAAAAACGCCCGATTTTTGACGAAAGAAATAACCACCCCCCCTTACGACATGCTTCAGAAACAAAAAAAATGGTTCATTTTCAAATGTTGCATCTTTGAACGACAATCCACATTTGTACGTGGATAAACACTTTTAGAGATAAAATTAGATGTTTAAAGTGATTTTCAAGCTTCCAGGGGCCCTAAACACAAGATTTGAGAAATGGGTAAAAGTGAATGAAAATGGCCAATTTACTCACTCTGAGGCCTTAAAAAGTGTTTCTCCTCAACGGGAAGTGAATTATATAACATTTGTAGGCCTTTATTGTTCAAGCGAAAACGCCCGATTATTGACGAAAGAGATAACCACCCCCCCTTACGACATGTTTCAGAAACGAAAAAAATGGTCCGTTTTCAAATGTTGCGTCTTTGAATGACAATCCACATTTGTACGTGGATAATCACTTTTAGAGCTAAAATTAGATGTTTAAAGTGATTTTCAAGCTTCCAGGGGCCCTAAACACAAGATTTGAGAAATGGGTAAAAGTGAATGAAAATGGCCAATTTACTCACTCTGAGGCCTTAAAAAGTGTTTCTCCTCCACGGGAAGTGAATTAAATACCATTTGGAGGCCTTTATTGTTCAAGCGAAAACGCCTGATTTTTGATGAAAGAGATAACCACCCCCCCTTACGACATGCTTCTGAAACTAAAAAAATGGTTCCTTTTCAAATGTTGCGTCTTTGAACTACAATTACCATTGTACGTGGATAATCACTTTTAGAGATAAAATGAGATGTTTAAAGTGATTTTCAAGCTTCCAGGGGCCCTAAACACGAGATTTGAGAAATGAGTAAACGTGAATGAAAATGGCCAATTTACTCACTCTGCGGCCTTAAAAAGTGTTTCTCCTCCACGGAAAGGGAATAAAATAACATTTGGATGCCTTTATTGTTCAATCAAAAACGCCCGTTTTTTGGTGAAAAAGATAACCACCCCGACATGCTTCAGAAACGAAAAAAATGGTCCATTTTCAAATGTTGCGTCTTTGAACTACAATTCACATTTGTACGTGGATGATCACTTTTAGAGATAAAATTAGATGTTTAAAGTGATTTACAAGCTTCCAGGGGCCCTAAACACAAGATATGAGGAATGGGTAAATATGAATGAAAATGGCCAATTTATTCACTCTGAGGCCTTAAAAAGTTTTTCTCCACTCCAGAAAGTGAATTAAATAACATTTGTAGGCCTTTATTGTTCAATCAAAAAAGCCCGATTTTTGACGAAAGAGATAACCAACCCCCCTTACGACATGCTTCAGAAACTAAAAAAATTGTCCGTTTTCAAATGTTGCCTCTTTGAACTACAATTCACATTTGTACGTGGAAAAGCACTTTTAAAGATCAAATGAGATGTTTAAAGTGATTTTCATGCTTCCAGGGGCCTTAAACACAAGATTTGAGGAATGGGTAAAAGTGAATGAAAATGGACAATTTACTCACTCTGAGGCCTTAAAAAGTGTTTCTCCTCCACAGGAAGTGAATTAAATAACATTTGGAGGCCTTTATTGTTCAAGCGAAAACGCCCGATTATTGACGAAAGAGATAACCACCCCCCTTACGACATGCTTCAGAAACGAAAAAAATGGTCCGTTTTCAAATGTTGCGTCTTTGAATGACAATCCACATTTGTACGTGGATAATCACTTTTAGAGCTAAAATTAGATGTTTAAAGTGATTTTCAAGCTTCCAGGGGCCCTAAACACAAGATTTGAGAAATGGGTAAAAGTGAATGAAAATGGCCAATTTACTCACTCTGAGGCCTTAAAAAGTGTTTCTCCTCCACGGGAAGTGAATTAAATACCATTTGGAGGCCTTTATTGTTCAAGCGAAAACACCTGATTTTTAATGAAAGAGATAACCACCCCCCCTTACGACATGCTTCTGAAACTAAAAAAAATGGTTCATTTTCAAATGTTGCGTCTTTGAACTACAATTAACATTGTACATGGATATTCACTTTTAGAGATAAAATGAGATGTTTAAAGTGATTTTCAAGCTTCCAGGGGCCCTAAACACGAGATTTGAGAAATGGGTAAACGTGATTGAAAATGGCCAATTTACTCACTCTGCGGCCTTAAAAAGTGTTTCTCCTCCACGGAAAGTGAATAAAATAACATTTGGATGCCTTTATTGTTCAATCAAAAACGCCCGTTTTTTGGTGAAAAAGATAACCACCCCCCCCTTACGACATGCTTCAGAAACGAAAAAAATGGTCCATTTTCAAATGTTGCGTCTTTGAACTACAATTCACATTTGTACGTGGATGATCACTTTTAGAGATAAAATTAGATGCTTAAAGTGATATACAAGCTTCCAGGGGCCCTAAACACGAGATTTGAGAAATGGGTAAACGTGAATGAAAATGGCCAATTTACTCACTCTGCGGCCTTAAAAAGTGTTTCTCCTCCACGGAAAGTGAATAAAATAACATTTGTAGGCCTTTATTGTTCAATCAAAAACGCCCGATTTTTGACGAAAGAGATAACCACCCCCCCTTACGACATGCTTCAGAAACTAAAAAAATGGTCTGTTTTGAAATGTTGCCTCTTTGAACTACAATTCACATTTGTACGTGGAAAAGCACTTTTAAAGATCAAATGAGATGTTTAAAGTGATTTTCATGCTTCCAGGGGCCTTAAACACAAGATTTGAGGTATGGGTAAAAGTGAATGAAAATGGACAATTTACTCACTCTGAGGCCTTAAAAAGTGTTTCTCCTCCACGGGAAGTGAATTAAATACCATTTGGAGGTCTTTATTGTTCAAGCGAAAACGCCTGATTTTTGATGAAAGAGATAACCACCCCCCCTTACGACATGCTTCTGAAACTAAAAAAATGGTTCATTTTCAAATGTTGCGTCTTTGAACTACAATTAACATTGTACGTGGATAATCACTTTTAGAGATAAAATTAGATGTTTAAAGTGATTTACAAGCTTCCAGGGGCCCTAAACACAAGATATGAGGAATGGGTAAATATGAATGAAAATGGCCAATTTATTCACTCTGAGGCCTTAAAAAGATTTTCTCCACTCCAGAAAGTGAATTAAATAACATTTGTAGGCCTTTATTGTTCAATCAAAAACGCCCGATTTTTGACGAAAGAGATAACCACCCCCCCTTACGACATGCTTCAGAAACTAAAAAAATGGTCCGTTTTCAAATGTTGCCTCTTTGAACTACAATTCACATTTGTATGTGGAAAAGCACTTTTAAAGATCAAATGAGATGTTTAAAGTGATTTTCATGCTTCCAGGGGCCTTAAACACAAGATTTGAGTAATGGGTAAAAGTGAATGAAAATGGCCAATTTACTCACTCTTAGGCCTTAAAAAGTGTTTCTCCTCCACGGGAAGTGAATTAAATACCATTTGGATGCCTTTATTGTTCAATCAAAAACGCCCGTTTTTTGGTGAAAAAGATAACCACCCCCCCTTACGACATGCTTCTGAAACTAAAAAAATGGTTCATTTTCAAATGTTGCGTCTTTGAACTACAATTAACATTGTACATGGATATTCACTTTTAGAGATAAAATGAGATGTTTAAAGTGATTTTCAAGCTTCCAGGGGCCCTAAACACGAGATTTGAGAAATGGGTAAACGTGAATGAAAATGGCCAATTTACTCACTCTGCGGCCTTAAAAAGTGTTTCTCCTCCACGGAAAGTGAATAAAATAACATTTGGATGCCTTTATTGTTCAATCAAAAACGCCCGTTTTTTGGTGAAAAAGATAACCACCCCCCCTTACGACATGCTTCAGAAACGAAAAAAATGGTCCATTTTCAAATGTTGCGTCTTTGAACTACAATTCACATTTGTACGTGGATGATCACTTTTAGAGATAAAATTAGATGTTTAAAGTGATTTACAAGCTTCCAGGGGCCCTAACCACAAGATATGAGGAATGGGTAAATATGAATGAAAATGGCCAATTTATTCACTCTGAGGCCTTAAAAAGTTTTTCTCCACTCCAGAAAGTGAATTAAATAACATTTGTAGGCCTTTATTGTTCAATCAAAAACTCCCGATTTTTGACGAAAGAGATAACCACCCCCCCTTACGACATGCTTAAGAAACTAAAAAATGGTCCGTTTTCAAATGTTGCCTCTTTGAACTACAATTCACATTTGTACGTGGAAAAGCACTTTTAAAGACCAAAATTAGATGTTTAACGTGATTTTCATGCTTCCAGGGGCCCTAAACACAAGATATGAGGAATGGGTAAATATGAATGAAAATGGCCAATTTATTCACTCCGAGGCCTTAAAAAGTTTTTCTCCACTCCAGAAAGTGAATTAAATAACATTTGTAGGCCTTTATTGTTCAATCAAAAATGCCCGATTTTCCCGAAAGAGATAATCACCCCCCCTTACGACATTGCTTCAGAAACTAAAAAAATGGTCCGTTTTCAAATGTTGCCTCTTTGAACTACAATTCACATTTGTACGTGGAAAAGCACTTTTAAAGATCAAATGAGATGTTTAAAGTGATTTTCATGCTTCCAGGGGCCTTAAACACAAGATTTGAGGTATGGGTAAAAGTGAAAGAAAATGGCCAATTTACTCACTCTGAGGCCTTAAAAAGTGTTTCTCCTCCAGGGGAAGTGAATTAAATACCATTTGGAGGCCTTTATTGTTCAAGCGAAAACGCCCGATTATTGACGAAAGAGATAACCATCCCCCCTTACGACATGCTTCAGAAACGAAAAAAATGGTCCGTTTTCAAATGTTGCGTCTTTGAACGACAATCCACATTTGTACGTGGATAAACACTTTTAGAGCTAAAATTAGATGTTTAAAGTGATTTTCAAGCTTCCAGGGGCCCTAAACACAAGATTTGAGAAATGGGTAAAAGTGAATGAAAATGGCCAATTTACTCACTCTGAGGCCTTAAAAAGTGTTTCTCCTCCACGGGAAGTGAATTAAATACCATTTGGAGGCCTTTATTGTTCAAGCGAAAACGCCTGATTTTTGATGAAAGAGATAACCACCCCCCCTTACGACATGCTTCTGAAACTAAAAAAATGGTTCATTTTCAAATGTTGCGTCTTTGAACTACAATTAACATTGTACGTGGATAATCACTTTTAGAGATAAAATGAGATGTTTAAAGTGATTTTCAAGCTTCCAGGGGCCCTAAACACGAGATTTGAGAAATGGGTAAACGTGAATGAAAATGGCCAATTTACTCACTCTGCGGCCTTAAAAAGTGTTTCTCCTCCACGGAAAGTGAATAAAATAACATTTGGATGCCTTTATTGTTCAATCAAAAACGCCCGATTTTTGACGAAAGAGATAACCACCCCCCCTTACGGCATGCTTCAGAAACTAAAAAAATGGTCCGTTTTCAAATGTTGCCTCTTTGAACTACAATTCACATTTGTACGTGGAAAAGCACTTTTAAAGATCAAATGAGATGTTTAAAGTGATTTTCATGCTTCCAGGGGCCTTAAACACAAGATTTGAGGAATGGGTAAAAGTGAATGAAAATGGCCAATTTACTCACTCTGAGGCCTTAGAAAGTGTTTCTCCTCAACGGGAAGTGAATTAAATAACATTTGTAGGCCTTTATTGTTCAAGCGAAAACGCCCGATTATTGACGAAAGAGATAACCCCCCCCTTACGACATGCTTCAGAAACGAAAAAAATGGTCCGTTTTCAAATGTTGCGTCTTTGAACGACAATCCACATTTGTACGTGGCTAATCACTTTTAGAGCTAAAATTAGATGTTTAAAGTGATTTTCAAGCTTCTAGGGGCCCTAAATACAAGATTTGAGAAATGGGTAAAAGTGAATGAAAATGGCCAATTTACTCACTCTGAGGCCTTAAAAAGTGTTTCTCCTCCACGGGAAGTGAATTAAATAACATTTGGAGGCCTTTATTGTTCAAGCGAAAACGCCTGATTTTTGATGAAAGAGATAACCACCCCCCCTTACGACATGCTTCAGAAACGAAAAAAATGGTCCATTTTCAAATGTTGCGTCTTTGAACTACAATTCACATTTGTACGTGGATAATCACTTTTAGAGATAAAATTAGATGTTTAAAGTGATTTACAAGCTTCCAGGGGCCCTAAACACAAGATATGAGGAACGGGTAAATATGAATGAAAATGGCCAATTTATTCACTCTGAGGCCTTAAAAAGTTTTTCTCCACTCCAGAAAGTGAATTAAATAACATTTGTAGACCTTTATTGTTCAATCAAAAACGCCCGATATTTGACGAAAGAGATAACCACCCCCCTTACGACATGCTTCAGAAACAAAAAAAATGGTTCATTTTCAAATGTTGCATCTTTGAACGACAATCCACATTTGTACGTGGATAAACACTTTTAGAGATAAAATTAGATGTTTAAAGTGATTTTCAAGCTTCCAGGGGCCCTAAACACAAGATTTGAGAAATGGGTAAAAGTGAATGAAAATGGCCAATTTACTCACTCTGCGGCCTTAAAAAGTGTTTCTCCTCCACGGAAAGTGAATAAAATAACATTTGGATGCCTTTATTGTTCAATCAAAAACGCCCGTTTTTTGGTGAAAAAGATAACCACCCCCCCTTACGACATGCTTCAGAAATGAAAAAAATGGTCCATTTTCAAATGTTGCATCTTTGAACGACAATCCACATTTGCACGTGGATAAACACTTTTAGAGATAAAATTAGATGTTTAAAGTGATTTTCAAGCTTCCAGGGGCCCTAAACACAAGATTTGAGAAATGGGTAAAAGTGAATGAAAATGGCCAATTTACTCACTCTGAGGCCTTAAAAAGTGTTTCTCCTCAACAGGAAGTGAATTAAATAACATTTGTAGGCCTTTATTGTTCAAGCGAAAACGCCCGATATTTGACGAAAGAGATAACCACCCCCCCTTACGACATGCTTCAGAAACAAAAAAAATGGTTCATTTTCAAATGTTGCATCTTTGAACGACAATCCACATTTGTACGTGGATAAACACTTTTAGAGATAAAATTAGATGTTTAAAGTGATTTTCAAGCTTCCAGGGGCCCTAAACACAAGATTTGAGAAATGGGTAAAAGTGAATGAAAATGGCGAATTTACTCACTCTGAGGCCTTAAAAAGTGTTTCTCCTCCACGGGAAGTGAATTAAATACCATTTGGAGGCCTTTATTGTTCAAGCGAAAACGCCTGATTTTTGATGAAAGAGATAACCACCCCCCCTTACGGCATGCTTCTGAAACTAAAAAAATGGTTCATTTTCAAATGTTGCGTCTTTGAACTACAATTAACATTGTACGTGGATAATCACTTTTAGAGATAAAATGAGATGTTTAAAGTGATTTTCAAGCTTCCAGGGGCCCTAAACACGAGATTTGAGAAATGGGTAAACGTGAATGAAAATGGCCAATTTACTCACTCTGCGGTCTTAAAAAGTGTTTCTCCTCCACGGAAAGTGAATAAAATAACATTTGGATGCCTTTATTGTTCAATCAAAAACACCCGTTTTTTGGTGAAAAAGATAACCACCCCCCCTTACGACATGCTTCAGAAACGAAAAAAATGGTCCATTTTCAAATGTTGCGTCTTTGAACTACAATTCACATTTGTACGTGGATGATCACTTTTAGAGATAAAATTAGATGTTTAAAGTGATATACAAGCTTCCAGGGGCCCTAAACACAAGATATGAGGAATGGGTAAATATGAATGAAAATGGCCAATTTATTCACTCCGAGGCCTTAAAAAGTTTTTCTCCACTCCAGAAAGTGAATTAAATAACATTTGTAGGCCTTTATTGTTCAATCAAAAACGCCCGATTTTTGCCGAAAGAGATAACCACACCCCCTTACGACATGCTTCAGAAACTAAAAAAATGGTCCGTTTTCAAATGTTGCCTCTTTGAACTACAATTCACATTTGTACGTGGAAAAGCACTTTTAAAGATCAAATGAGATGTTTAAAGTGGTTTCATGCTTCCAGGGGCCTTAAACACAAGATTTGAGGTATGGGTAAAAGTGAATGAAAATCGCCAATTTACTCACTCTGAGGCCTTAAAAAGTGTTTCTCCTCCACCGGAAGTGAATTAAATACCATTTGGAGGCCTTTATTGTTCAAGCGAAAACGCCTGATTTTTGATGAAAGAGATAACCACCCCCCCTTACGACAAGCTTCTGAAACTAAAAAAATAGTTCATTTTCAAATGTTGCGTCTTTGAACTACAATTAACATTGTACGTGGATAATCACTTTTAGAGATAAAATGAGATGTTTAAAGTGATTTTCAAGCTTCCAGGGGCCCTAAACACGAGATTTGAGGAATGGGTAAATATGAATGAAAATGGCCAATTTATTCACTCTGAGGCCTTAAAAAGATTTTCTCCACTCCAGAAAGTGAATTAAATAACATTTGTATGCCTTTATTGTTCAATCAAAAACGCCCGATTTTTGACGAAAGAGATAACCACCCCCACTTACGACATGCTTCAGAAACTAAAAAAATGGTCCGTTTTCAAATGTTGCCTCTTTGAACTACAATTCACATTTGTACGTGGAAAAGCACTTTTAAAGATCAAATGAGATGTTTAAAGTGATTTTCATGCTTCCAGGGGCCTTAAACACAAGATTTGAGGAATGGGTAAAAGTGAATGAAAATGGCCAATTTACTCACTCTGAGGCCTTAAAATGTGTTTCTCCTCCACGGGAAGTGAATTAAATAACATTTGGAGTCCTTTATTGTTCAAGCGAAAACGCCTGATTTTTGATGAAAGACATAACCACCCCCCCTTACGACATGCTTCTGAAACTTAAAAAATGGTTCATTTTCAAATGTTGCGTCTTTGAACTACAATTAACATTGTACGTGGATATTCACTTTTAGAGATAAAATGAGATGTTTAAAGTGATTTTCAAGCTTCCAGGGGCCCTAAACACGAGATTTGAGAAATGGGTAAACGTGAATGAAAATGGCCAATTTATTCACTCTGCGGCCTTAATAAGTGTTTCTCCTCCACGGAAAGTTAATAAAATAACATTTGGATGCCTTTATTGTTCAATCAAAAACGCCCGATTTTTGACGAAAGAGATAACCACCCCCCCTTACGACATGCTTCAGAAACAAAAAAAATGGTCCGTTTTGAAATGTTGCGTCTTTGAATGACAATCCACATTTGTACGTGGTTAATCACTTTTAGAGCTAAAATTAGATGTTTAAAGTGATTTTCAAGCTTCCAGGGGCCCTAAACACAAGATTTGAGAAATGGGTAAAAGTGAATGAAAATGGCCAATTTACTCACTCTGAGGCCTTAAAAAGTGTTTCTCCTCCACAGGAAGTGAATTAAATACCATTTGGAGGCCTTTATTGTTCAAGCGAAAACGCCTGATTTTTGATGAAAGAGATAACCACCCCCCCTTACGACATGCTTCTGAAACTAAAAAAAAGGTTCATTTTCAAATGTTGCGTCTTTTGAACTACAATTAACATTGTACGTGGATAATCACTTTTAGAGATAAAATGAGATGTTTAAAGTGATTTTCAAGCTTCCAGGGGCCCTAAACACGAGATTTGAGAAATGGGTAAACATGAATGAAAATGGCCAATTTACCCACTCTGCGGCCTTAAAAAGTGTTTCTCCTCCACGGAAAGTGAATAAAATAACATTTGGATGCCTTTATTGTTCAATCAAAAACGCCCGTTTTTTGGTGAAAAAGATAACCACCCCCCCTTACGACATGCTTCAGAAACGAAAAAAATGGTCCATTTTCAAATGTTGCGTCTTTGAACTACAATTCACATTTGTACGTGGATGATCACTTTTAGAGATAAAATTAGATGTTTAAAGTGATTTACAAGCTTCCAGGGGCCCTAAACACAAGATATGAGGAATGGGTAAATATTAATGAAACTGGCCAATTTATTCACTCTGAGGCCTTAAAAAGTTTTTCTCCACTCCAGAAAGTGAATTAAATAACATTTGTAGGCCTTTATTTTTCAATCAAAAACGCCCGATTTTTGACGAAAGAGATAACCACCCCCCCTTACGACATGCTTCAGAAACTAAAAAAATGGTCCGTTTTCAAATGTTGCGTCTTTGAACGACAATCCACATTTGTACGTGGATAAACACTTTTAGAGCTAAAATTAGATGTTTAAAGTGATTTTCAAGCTTCCAGGGGCCCTAAACAGAAGATTTGAGAAATGGGTAAAAGTGAATGAAAATGGCCAATTTACTCACTCTGAGGCCTTAAAAAGTGTTTCTCCTCCACGGGAAGTGAATTAAATACCATTTGGAGGCCTTTATTGTTCAAGCGAAAACGCCTGATTTTTGATGAAAGAGATAACCACCCCCCCTTACGACATGCTTCTGAAACTAAAAAAATGGTTCATTTTCAAATGTTGCGTCTTTGAACTACAATTAACATTGTACGTGGATAATCACTTTTAGAGATAAAATGAGATGTTTAAAGTGATTTTCAAGCTTCCAGGGGCCCTAAACACGAGATTTGAGAAATGGGTAAACGTGAATGGAAATGGCCAATTTACTCACTCTGCGGCCTTAAAAAGTGTTTCTCCTCCACGGAAAGTGAATAAAATAACATTTGGATGCCTTTATTGTTCAATCAAAAACGCCTGATTTTTGATGAAAGAGATAACCACCCCCCCTTACGACATGCTTCTGAAACTAAAAAAATAGTTCATTTTCAAATGTTGCGTCTTTGAACTACAATTAACATTGTACGTGGATAATCACTTTTAGAGATAAAATGAGATGTTTAAAGTGATTTTCAAGCTTCCAGGGGCCCTAAACACGAGATTTGAGAAATGGGTAAACGTGAATGAAAATGGCCAATTTACTCACTCTGCGGCCTGAAAAAGTGTTTCTCCTTCACGGAAAGTGAATAAAATAACATTTGGATGCCTTTATTGTTCAATCAAAAACGCCCGTTTTTTGGTGAAAAAGATAACCACCCCCCCTTACGACATGCTTCAGAAACGAAAAAAATGGTCCATTTTCAAATGTTGCGTCTTTGAACTACAATTCACATTTGTACGTGGATAATCACTTTTAGAGATAAAATTAGATGTTTAAAGTGATTTACAAGCTTCCAGGGGCCCTAAACACAAGATATGAGGAATGGGTAAATATGAATGAAAATGGCCAATTTATTCACTCTGAGGCCTTAAAAAGTTTTTCTCCACTCCAGAAAGTGAATTAAATAACATTTGTAGGCCTTTATTGTTCAATCAAAAACGCCCGATTTTTGACGAAAGAGATAACCACCCCCCCTTACGACATGCTTCAGAAACTAAAAAAATGGTCCGTTTTCAAATGTTGCCTCTTTGAACTACAATTCACATTTGTACGTGGAAAAGCACTTTTAAAGATCAAATGAGATGTTTAAAGTGATTTTCATGCTTCCAGGGGCCTTAAACACAAGATTTGAGGAATGGGTAAAAGTGAATGAAAATGGCCAATTTACTCACTCTGAGGCCTTAGAAAGTGTTTCTCCTCAACGGGAAGTGAATTAAATAACATTTGTAGGCCTTTATTGTTCAAGCGAAAACGCCCGATTATTGACGAAAGAGATAACACCCCCCCCTTACGACATGCTTCAGAAACGAAAAAAATGGTCCGTTTTCAAATGTTGCGTCTTTGAACGACAATCCACATTTGTACGTGGCTAATCACTTTTAGAGCTAAAATTAGATGTTTAAAGTGATTTTCAAGCTTGCAGGGGCCCTAAATACAAGATTTGAGAAATGGGTAAAAGTGAATGAAAATGGCCAATTTACTCACTCTGAGGCCTTAAAAAGTGTTTCTCCTCCACGGGAAGTGAATTAAATACCATTATGAGGCCTTTATTGTTCAAGCGAAAATGCCTGATTTTTGATGAAAGAGATAACCACCCCCCCTTACGACATGCTTCAGAAACGAAAAAAATGGTCCATTTTCAAATGTTGCGTCTTTGAACCACAATTAACATTGTACGTGGATAATCACTTTTAGAGATAAAATGAGATGTTTAAAGTGATTTTCAAGCTTCCAGGGGCCCTAAACACGAGATTTGAGAAATGGGTAAACGTGAATGAAAATGGCCAATTTACTCACTCTGCGGCCTTAAAAAGTGTTTCTCCTCCACGGAAAGTGAATAAAATAACATTTGGATGCCTTCATTGTTCAATCAAAAACGCCCGTTTTTTGGTGAAAAAGATAACCATCCCCCCTTACGACATGCTTCAGAAACGAAAAAAATGGTCCATTTTCAAATGTTGCGTCTTTGAACTACAATTCACATTTGTACGTGGATAATCACTTTTAGAGATAAAATTAGATGTTTAAAGTGATTTACAAGCTTCCAGGGGCCCTAAACACAAGATATGAGGAACGGGTAAATATGAATGAAAATGGCCAATTTATTCACTCTGAGGCCTTAAAAAGTTTTTCTCCACTCCAGAAAGTGAATTAAATAACATTTGTAGACCTTTATTGTTCAATCAAAAACGCCCGATATTTGACGAAAGAGATAACCACCCCCCCTTACGACATGCTTCAGAAACAAAAAAAATGGTTCATTTTCAAATGTTGCATCTTTGAACGACAATCCACATTTGTACGTGGATAAACACTTTTAGAGATAAAATTAGATGTTTAAAGTGATTTTCAAGCTTCCAGGGGCCCTAAACACAAGATTTGAGAAATGGGTAAAAGTGAATGAAAATGGCCAATTTACTCACTCTGAGGCCTTAAAAAGTGTTTCTCCTCAACAGGAAGTGAATTAAATAACATTTGTAGGCCTTTATTGTTCAAGCGAAAACGCCCGATTATTGACGAAAGAGATAACCACCCCCCCTTACGACATGCTTCAGAAACGAAAAAAATGGTCCGTTTTCAAATGTTGCGTCTTTAAATGACAATCCACATTTGTACGTGGATAATCACTTTTAGAGCTAAAATTAGATGTTTAAAGTGATTTTCAAGCTTCCAGGGGCCCTAAACACAAGATTTGAGAAATGGGTAAAAGTGAATGAAAATGGCCAATTTACTCACTCTGAGGCCTTAAAAAGTGTTTCTCCTCCACGGGAAGTGAATTAAATACCATTTGGAGGCCTTTATTGTTCAAGCGAAAACGCCTGATTTTTGATGAAAGAGATAACCACCCCCCCTTACGACATGCTTCTGAAACTAAAAAAATGGTTCATTTTCAAATGTTGCGTCTTTGAACTACAATTAACATTGTACGTGGATAATCACTTTTAGAGATAAAATGAGATGTTTAAAGTGATTTTCAAGCTTCCAGGGGCCCTAAACACGAGATTTGAGAAATGGGTAAACGTGAATGAAAATGGCTAATTTACTCACTCTGCGGCCTTAAAAAGTGTTTCTCCTCCACGGAAAGTGAATAAAATAACATTTGGATGCCTTTATTGTTCAATCAAAAACGCCCGTTTTTTGGTGAAAAAGATAACCACCCCCCCTTACGACATGCTTCAGAAACAAAAAAAATGGTCCATTTTCAAATGTTGCGTCTTTGAACTACAATTCACATTTGTACGTGGATGATCACTTTTAGAGATAAAATTAGATGTTTAAAGTGATATACAAGCTTCCAGGGGCCCTAAACACAACATATGAGGAATGGGTAAATATGAATGAAAATGGCCAATTTATTCACTCCGAGGCCTTAAAAAGTTTTTCTCCACTCCAGAAAGTGAATTAAATAACATTTGTAGGCCTTTATTGTTCAATCAAAAACGCCCGATTTTTGACGAAAGAGATAACCACCCCCCCTTACGACATGCTTCAGAAACTAAAAAAATGGTCCGTTTTCAAATGTTGCCTCTTTGAACTACAATTCACATTTGTATGTGGAAAAGCACTTTTAAAGATCAAATGAGATGTTTAAAGTGATTTTCATGCTTCCAGGGGCCTTAAACACAAGATTTGAGGAATGGGTAAAAGTGAATGAAAATGGCCAATTTACTCACTCTGAGGCCTTAAAAAGTGTTTCTCCTCCACGGGAAGTGAATTAAATAACATTTGTAGGCCTTTATTGTTCAAGCGAAAACGCCCGATTATTGACGAAAGAGATAATCATCCCCCCTTACGACATGCTTCAGAAACGAAAAAAATGGTCCGTTTTCAAATGTTGCGTATTTGAACTACAATTCACATTTGTACGTGGAAAAGCACTTTTAAAGATCAAATGAGATGTTTAAAGTGATTTTCATGCTTCCAGGGGCCTTAAACACAAGATTTGAGGAATGGGTAAAAGTGAATGAAAATGGCCAATTTACTCACTCTGAGGCCTTAGAAAGTGTTTCTCCTCAACGGGAAGTGAATTAAATAACATTTGTAGGCCTTTATTGTTCAAGCGAAAACGCCCGATTATTGACGAAAGAGATAACCCCCCCCTTACGACATGCTTCAGAAACGAAAAAAATGGTCCGTTTTCAAATGTTGCGTCTTTGAACGACAATCCACATTTGTACGTGGCTAAACACTTTTAGAGCTAAAATTAGATGTTTAAAGTGATTTTCAAGCTTCCAGGGGCCCTAAATACAAGATTTGAGAAATGGGTAAAAGTGAATGAAAATGGCCAATTTACTCACTCTGAGGCCTTAAAAAGTGTTTCTCCTCCACGGGAAGTGAATTAAATAACATTTGGAGGCCTTTATTGTTCAAGCGAAAACGCCTGATTTTTGATGAAAGAGATAACCACCCCCCCTTACTACATGCTTCAGAAACGAAAAAAATGGTCCGTTTTCAAATGTTGCCTCTTTGAACTACAATTCACATTTGTACGTGGAAAAGCACTTTTAAAGATCAAATGAGATGTTTAAAGTGATTTTCATGCTTCCAGGGGCCTTAAACACAAGATTTGAGGTATGGGTAAAAGTGAATGAAAATGGCCAATTTACTCACTCTGAGGCCTTAAAAAGTGTTTCTCCTCCACGGGAAGTGAATTAAATACCATTATGAGGCCTTTATTGTTCAAGCGAAAATGCCTGATTTTTGATGAAAGAGATAACCACCCCCCCTTACGACATGCTTCAGAAACGAAAAAAATGGTCCATTTTCAAATGTTGCGTCTTTGAACCACAATTAACATTGTACGTGGATAATCACTTTTAGAGATAAAATGAGATGTTTAAAGTGATTTTCAAGCTTCCAGGGGCCCTAAACACGAGATTTGAGAAATGGGTAAACGTGAATGAAAATGGCCAATTTACTCACTCTGCGGCCTTAAAAAGTGTTTCTCCTCCACGGAAAGTGAATAAAATAACATTTGGATGCCTTCATTGTTCAATCAAAAACGCCCGTTTTTTGGTGAAAAAGATAACCATCCCCCCTTACGACATGCTTCAGAAACGAAAAAAATGGTCCATTTTCAAATGTTGCGTCTTTGAACTACAATTCACATTTGTACGTGGATAATCACTTTTAGAGATAAAATTAGATGTTTAAAGTGATTTACAAGCTTCCAGGGGCCCTAAACACAAGATATGAGGAACGGGTAAATATGAATGAAAATGGCCAATTTATTCACTCTGAGGCCTTAAAAAGTTTTTCTCCACTCCAGAAAGTGAATTAAATAACATTTGTAGACCTTTATTGTTCAATCAAAAACGCCCGATATTTGACGAAAGAGATAACCACCCCCCCTTACGACATGCTTCAGAAACAAAAAAAATGGTTCATTTTCAAATGTTGCATCTTTGAACGACAATCCACATTTGTACGTGGATAAACACTTTTAGAGATAAAATTAGATGTTTAAAGTGATTTTCAAGCTTCCAGGGGCCCTAAACACAAGATTTGAGAAATGGGTAAAAGTGAATGAAAATGGCCAATTTACTCACTCTGAGGCCTTAAAAAGTGTTTCTCCTCAACAGGAAGTGAATTAAATAACATTTGTAGGCCTTTATTGTTCAAGCGAAAACGCCCGATTATTGACGAAAGAGATAACCACCCCCCCTTACGACATGCTTCAGAAATGAAAAAAATGGTCCGTTTTCAAATGTTGCGTCTTTAAATGACAATCCACATTTGTACGTGGATAATCACTTTTAGAGCTAAAATTAGATGTTTAAAGTGATTTTCAAGCTTCCAGGGGCCCTAAACACAAGATTTGAGAAATGGGTAAAAGTGAATGAAAATGGCCAATTTACTCACTCTGAGGCCTTAAAAAGTGTTTCTCCTCCACGGGAAGTGAATTAAATACCATTTGGAGGCCTTTATTGTTCAAGCGAAAACGCCTGATTTTTGATGAAAGAGATAACCACCCCCCCTTACGACATGCTTCTGAAACTAAAAAAATGGTTCATTTTCAAATGTTGCGTCTATGAACTACAATTAACATTGTACGTGGATAATCACTTTTAGAGATAAAATGAGATGTTTAAAGTGATTTTCAAGCTTCCAGGGGCCCTAAACACGAGATTTGAGAAATGGGTAAACGTGAATGAAAATGGCTAATTTACTCACTCTGCGGCCTTAAAAAGTGTTTCTCCTCCACGGAAAGTGAATAAAATAACATTTGGATGCCTTTATTGTTCAATCAAAAACGCCCGTTTTTTGGTGAAAAAGATAACCACCCCCCCTTACGACATGCTTCAGAAACAAAAAAAATGGTCCATTTTCAAATGTTGCGTCTTTGAACTACAATTCACATTTGTACGTGGATGATCACTTTTAGAGATAAAATTAGATGTTTAAAGTGATATACAAGCTTCCAGGGGCCCTAAACACAACATATGAGGAATGGGTAAATATGAATGAAAATGGCCAATTTATTCACTCCGAGGCCTTAAAAAGTTTTTCTCCACTCCAGAAAGTGAATTAAATAACATTTGTAGGCCTTTATTGTTCAATCAAAAACGCCCGATTTTTGACGAAAGAGATAACCACCCCCCCTTACGACATGCTTCAGAAACTAAAAAAATGGTCCGTTTTCAAATGTTGCCTCTTTGAACTACAATTCACATTTGTATGTGGAAAAGCACTTTTAAAGATCAAATGAGATGTTTAAAGTGATTTTCATGCTTCCAGGGGCCTTAAACACAAGATTTGAGGAATGGGTAAAAGTGAATGAAAATGGCCAATTTACTCACTCTGAGGCCTTAAAAAGTGTTTCTCCTCCACGGGAAGTGAATTAAATAACATTTGTAGGCCTTTATTGTTCAAGCGAAAACGCCCGATTATTGACGAAAGAGATAATCATCCCCCCTTACGACATGCTTCAGAAACGAAAAAAATGGTCCGTTTTCAAATGTTGCGTATTTGAACTACAATTCACATTTGTACGTGGAAAAGCACTTTTAAAGATCAAATGAGATGTTTAAAGTGATTTTCATGCTTCCAGGGGCCTTAAACACAAGATTTGAGGAATGGGTAAAAGTGAATGAAAATGGCCAATTTACTCACTCTGAGGCCTTAGAAAGTGTTTCTCCTCAACGGGAAGTGAATTAAATAACATTTGTAGGCCTTTATTGTTCAAGCGAAAACGCCCGATTATTGACGAAAGAGATAACCCCCCCCTTACGACATGCTTCAGAAACGAAAAAAATGGTCCGTTTTCAAATGTTGCGTCTTTGAACGACAATCCACATTTGTACGTGGCTAAACACTTTTAGAGCTAAAATTAGATGTTTAAAGTGATTTTCAAGCTTCCAGGGGCCCTAAATACAAGATTTGAGAAATGGGTAAAAGTGAATGAAAATGGCCAATTTACTCACTCTGAGGCCTTAAAAAGTGTTTCTCCTCCACGGGAAGTGAATTAAATAACATTTGGAGGCCTTTATTGTTCAAGCGAAAACGCCTGATTTTTGATGAAAGAGATAACCACCCCCCCTTACTACATGCTTCAGAAACGAAAAAAATGGTCCGTTTTCAAATGTTGCCTCTTTGAACTACAATTCACATTTGTACGTGGAAAAGCACTTTTAAAGATCAAATGAGATGTTTAAAGTGATTTTCATGCTTCCAGGGGCCTTAAACACAAGATTTGAGGTATGGGTAAAAGTGAATGAAAATGGCCAATTTACTCACTCTGAGGCCTTAAAAAGTGTTTCTCCTCCACGGGAAGTGAATTAAATACCATTTGGAGGCCTTTATTGTTCAAGCGAAAACGCCTGATTTTTGATGAAAGAGATAACCCCCCCCACTTACGACATGCTTCTGAAACTAAAAAAATGGTTCATTTTCAAATGTTGCGTCTTTGAACTAAAATTAACATTGTACGTGGATAATCACTTTTAGAGATAAAATGAGATGTTTAAAGTGATTTTCAAGCTTCCAGGGGCCCTAAACACGAGATTTGAGAAATGGGTAAACGTGAATGAAAATGGCTAATTTACTCACTCTGCGGCCTTAAAAAGTGTTTCTCCTCCACGGAAAGTGAATAAAATAACATTTGGATGCCTTTATTGTTCAATCAAAAACGCCCGTTTTTTGGTGAAAAAGATAACCACCCCCCCTTACGACATGCTTCAGAAACAAAAAAAATGGTCCATTTTCAAATGTTGCGTCTTTGAACTACAATTCACATTTGTACGTGGATGATCACTTTTAGAGATAAAATTAGATGTTTAAAGTGATATACAAGCTTCCAGGGGCCCTAAACACAAGATATGAGGAATGGGTAAATATGAATGAAAATGGCCAATTTATTCACTCCGAGGCCTTAAAAAGTTTTTCTCCACTCCAGAAAGTGAATTAAATAACATTTGTAGGCCTTTATTGTTCAATCAAAAACGCCCGATTTTTGACGAAAGAGATAACCACCCCCCCTTACGACATGCTTCAGAAACTAAAAAAATGGTCCGTTTTCAAATGTTGCCTCTTTGAACTACAATTCACATTTGTATGTGGAAAAGCACTTTTAAAGATCAAATGAGATGTTTAAAGTGATTTTCATGCTTCCAGGGGCCTTAAACACAAGATTTGAGGAATGGGTAAAAGTGAATGAAAATGGCCAATTTACTCACTCTGAGGCCTTAAAAAGTGTTTCTCCTCCACGGGAAGTGAATTAAATAACATTTGTAGGCCTTTATTGTTCAAGCGAAAACGCCCGATTATTGACGAAAGAGATAATCATCCCCCCTTACGACATGCTTCAGAAACGAAAAAAATGGTCCGTTTTCAAATGTTGCGTCTTTGAACTACAATTCACATTTGTACGTGGAAAAGCACTTTTAAAGATCAAATGAGATGTTTAAAGTGATTTTCATGCTTCCAGGGGCCTTAAACACAAGACTTGAGGAATGGGTAAAAGTGAATGAAAATGGCCAATTTACTCACTCTGAGGCCTTAGAAAGTGTTTCTCCTCAACGGGAAGTGAATTAAATAACATTTGGATGCCTTCATTGTTCAATCAAAAACGCCCGTTTTTTGGTGAAAAAGATAACCATCCCCCCTTACGACATGCTTCAGAAACAAAAAAAATGGTTCATTTTCAAATGTTGCATCTTTGAACGACAATCCACATTTGTACGTGGATAAACACTTTTAGAGATAAAATTAGATGTTTAAAGTGATTTTCAAGCTTCCAGGGGCCCTAAACACAAGATTTGAGAAATGGGTAAAAGTGAATGAAAATGGCCAATTTACTCACTCTGAGGCCTTAAAAAGTGTTTCTCCTCAACAGGAAGTAAATTAAATAACATTTGTAGGCCTTTATTGTTCAAGCGAAAACGCCCGATTATTGACGAAAGAGATAACCACCCCCCCTTACGACATGCTTCAGAAACGAAAAAAATGGTCCGTTTTCAAATGTTGCGTCTTTAAATGACAATCCACATTTGTACGTGGATAATCACTTTTAGAGCTAAAATTAGATGTTTAAAGTGATTTTCAAGCTTCCAGGGGCCCTAAACACAAGATTTGAGAAATGGGTAAAAGTGAATGAAAATGGCCAATTTACTCACTCTGAGGCCTTAAAAAGTGTTTCTCCTCCACGGGAAGTGAATTAAATACCATTTGGAGGCCTTTATTGTTCAAGCGAAAACGCCTGATTTTTGATGAAAGAGATAACCACCCCCCCTTACGACATGCTTCTGAAACTAAAAAAATAGTTCATTTTCAAATGTTGCGTCTTTGAACTACAATTAACATTGTACGTGGATAATCACTTTTAGAGATAAAATTAGATGTTTAAAGTGATTTACAAGCTTCCAGGGGCCCTAAACACAAGATATGAGGAATGGGTAAATATGAATGAAAATGGCCAATTTATTCACTCTGAGGCCTTAAAAAGTTTTTCTCCACTCCAGAAAGTGAATTAAATAACATTTGTAGGCCTTTATTGTTCAATCAAAAACGCCCGATTTTTGACGAAAGAGATAACCACCCCCCCTTACGACATGCTTCAGAAACTAAAAAAATGGTCCGTTTTCAAATGTTGCCTCTTTGAACTACAATTCACATTTGTACGTGGAAAAGCACTTTTAAAGATCAAATGAGATGTTTAAAGTGATTTTCATGCTTCCAGGGGCCTTAAACCCAAGATTTGAGGAATGGGTAAAAGTGAATGAAAATGGCCAATTTACTCACTCTGAGGCCTTAGAAAGTGTTTCTCCTCAACGGGAAGTGAATTAAATAACATTTGTAGGCCTTTATTGTTCAAGCGAAAACGCCCGATTATTGACGAAAGAGATAACCCCCCCCCTTACGACATGCTTCAGAAACGAAAAAAATGGTCCGTTTTCAAATGTTGCGTCTTTGAACGACAATCCACATTTGTACGTGGCTAAACACTTTTAGAGCTAAAATTAGATGTTTAAAGTGATTTTCAAGCTTCCAGGGGCCCTAAATACAAGATTTGAGAAATGGGTAAAAGTGAATGAAAATGGCCAATTTACTCACTCTGAGGCCTTAAAAAGTGTTTCTCCTCCACGGGAAGTGAATTAAATAACATTTGGAGGCCTTTATTGTTCAAGCGAAAACGCCTGATTTTTGATGAAAGAGATAACCACCCCCCCTTACGACATGCTTCAGAAACGAAAAAAATGGTCCATTTTCAAATGTTGCGTCTTTGAACCACAATTAACATTGTACGTGGATAATCACTTTTAGAGATAAAATGAGATGTTTAAAGTGATTTTCAAGCTTCCAGGGGCCCTAAACACGAGATTTGAGAAATGGGTAAACGTGAATGAAAATGGCCAATTTACTCACTCTGCGGCCTTAAAAAGTGTTTCTCCTCCACGGAAAGTGAATAAAATAACATTTGGATGCCTTCATTGTTCAATCAAAAACGCCCGTTTTTTGGTGAAAAAGATAACCATCCCCCCTTACGACATGCTTCAGAAACGAAAAAAATGGTCCATTTTCAAATGTTGCGTCTTTGAACTACAATTCACATTTGTACGTGGATAATCACTTTTAGAGATAAAATTAGATGTTTAAAGTGATTTACAAGCTTCCAGGGGCCCTAAACACAAGATATGAGGAATGGGTAAATATGAATGAAAATGGCCAATTTATTCACTCTGAGGCCTTAAAAAGTTTTTCTCCACTCCAGAAAGTGAATTAAATAACATTTGTAGGCCTTTATTGTTCAATCAAAAACGCCCGATTTTTGACGAAAGAGATAACCACCCCCCCTTACGACATGCTTCAGAAACTAAAAAAATGGTCCGTTTTCAAATGTTGCCTCTTTGAACTACAATTCACATTTGTACGTGGAAAAGCACTTTTAAAGATCAAATGAGATGTTTAAAGTGATTTTCATGCTTCCAGGGGCCTTAAACACAAGATTTGAGGAATGGGTAAAAGTGAATGAAAATGGCCAATTTACTCACTCTGAGGCCTTAAAAAGTGTTTCTCCTCCACGGGAAGTGAATTAAATAACATTTGGAGGCCTTTATTGTTCAAGCGAAAACGCCTGATTTTTGATGAAAGAGATAACCCCCCCCCTTACGACATGCTTCAGAAACGAAAAAAATGGTCCGTTTTCAAATGTTGCTTCTTTGAACGACAATCCACATTTGTACGTGGCTAATCACTTTTAGAGCTAAAATTAGATGTTTAAAGTGATTTTCAAGCTTCCAGGGGCCCTAAATACAAGATTTGAGAAATGGGTAAAAGTGAATGAAAATGGCCAATTTACTCACTCTGAGGCCTTAAAAAGTGTTTCTCCTCCACGGGAAGTGAATTAAATAACATTTGGAGGCCTTTATTGTTCAAGCGAAAACGCCTGATTTTTGATGAAAGAGATAACCACCCCCCCTTACGACATGCTTCAGAAACGAAAAAAATGGTCCATTTTCAAATGTTGCGTCTTTGAACTACAATTAACATTGTACGTGGATAATCACTTTTAGAGATAAAATGAGATGTTTAAAGTGATTTTCAAGCTTCCAGGGGCCCTAAACACGAGATTTGAGAAATGGGTAAACGTGAATGAAAATGGCCAATTTACTCACTCTGCGGCCTTAAAAAGTGTTTCTCCTCCACGGAAAGTGAATAAAATAACATTTGGATGCCTTCATTGTTCAATCAAAAACGTCCGTTTTTTGGTGAAAAAGATAACCACCCCCCCTTACGACATGGTTCAGAAACGAAAAAAATGGTCCATTTTCAAATGTTGCGTCTTTGAACTACAATTCACATTTGTACGTGGATAATCACTTTTAGAGATAAAATTAGATGTTTAAAGTGATTTACAAGCTTCCAGGGGCCCTAAACACAAGATATGAGGAACGGGTAAATATGAATGAAAATGGCCAATTTATTCACTCTGAGGCCTTAAAAAGTTTTTCTCCACTCCAGAAAGTGAATTAAATAACATTTGTAGACCTTTATTGTTCAATCAAAAACGCCCGATTTTTGACAAAAGAGATAACCAGCCACCCTTACGACATGCTTCAGAAACAAAAAAAATGGTTCATTTTCAAATGTTGCATCTTTGAACGACAATCCACATTTGTACGTGGATAAACACTTTTAGAGATAAAATTAGATGTTTAAAGTGATTTT
The DNA here is from genome assembly GCF_964204655.1 of Triturus cristatus. Taxonomy (NCBI): domain Eukaryota; kingdom Metazoa; phylum Chordata; class Amphibia; order Caudata; family Salamandridae; genus Triturus; species Triturus cristatus. Next base: position 930,246,736 of record NC_140587.1, on the reverse strand, counting down.
CAAGCTTCCAGGGGCCCTAAACACAAGATTTGAGAAATGGGTAAAAGTGAATGAAAATGGCCAATTTACTCACTCTGAGGCCTTAAAAAGTGTTTCTCCTCAACAGGAAGTGAATTAAATAACATTTGTAGGCCTTTATTGTTCAAGCGAAAACGCCCGATTATTGACAAAAGAGATAACCACCCCCCCTTACGACATGCTTCAGAAACGAAAAAAATGGTCCGTTTTCAAATGTTGCGTCTTTAAATGACAATCCACATTTGTACGTGGATAATCACTTTTAGAGCTAAAATTAGATGTTTAAAGTGATTTTCAAGCTTCCAGGGGCCCTAAACACAAGATTTGAGAAATGGGTAAAAGTGAATGAAAATGGCCAATTTACTCACTCTGAGGCCTTAAAAAGTGTTTCTCCTCCACGGGAAGTGAATTAAATACCATTTGGAGGCCTTTATTGTTCAAGGGAAAACGCCTGATTTTTGATGAAAGAGATAACCACCCCCCCTTACGACATGCTTCTGAAACTAAAAAAATGGTTCATTTTCAAATGTTGCGTCTTTTGAACTACAATTAACATTGTACGTGGATAATCACTTTTAGAGATAAAATGAGACGTTTAAAGTGATTTTCAAGCTTCCAGGGGCCCTAAACACGAGATTTGAGAAATGGGTAAACGTGAATGAAAATGGCCAATTTACTCACTCTGCGGCCTTAAAAAGTGTTTCTCCTCCACGGAAAGTGAATAAAATAACATTTGGATGCCTTTATTGTTCAATCAAAAACGCCAGTTTTTTGGTGAAAAAGATAACCACCCCCCCTTACGACATGCTTCAGAAACGAAAAAAATGGTCCATTTTCAAATGTTGCGTCTTTGAACTACAATTCACATTTGTACGTGGATGATCACTTTTAGAGATAAAATTAGATGTTTAAAGTGATATACAAGCTTCCAGGGGCCCTAAACACAAGATATGAGGAATGGGTAAATATGAATGAAAATGGCCAATGTATTCACTCCGAGGCCTTAAAAAGTTTTTCTCCACTCCAGAAAGTGAATTAAATAACATTTGTAGGCCTTTATTGTTCAATCAAAAACGCCCGATTTTTGCCGAAAGAGATAACCACACCCCCTTACGACATGCTTCAGAAACTAAAAAAATGGTCCGTTTTCAAATGTTGCCTCTTTGAACTACAATTCACATTTGTACGTGGAAAAGCACTTTTAAAGATCAAATGAGATGTTTAAAGTGATTTTCATGCTTCCAGGGGCCTTAAACACAAGATTTGAGGTATGGGTAAAAGTGAATGAAAATCGCCAATTTACTCACTCTGAGGCCTTAAAAAGTGTTTCTCCTTCACGGGAAGTGAATTAAATACCATTTGGAGGCCTTTATTGTTCAAGCGAAAACGCCTGATTTTTGATGAAAGAGATAACCACCCCCCCTTACGACATGCTTCAGAAACGAAAAAAATGGTCCATTTTCAAATGTTGCGTCTTTGAACTACAATTCACATTTGTACGTGGATAATCACTTTTAGAGATAAAATTAGATGTTTAAAGTGATTTACAAGCTTCCAGGGGCCCTAAACACAAGATATGAGGAATGGGTAAATATGAATGAAAATGGCCAATTTATTCACTCTGAGGCCTTAAAAAGATTTTCTCCACTCCAGAAAGTGAATTAAATAACATTTGTATGCCTTTATTGTTCAATCAAAAACGCCCGATTTTTGACGAAAGAGATAACCACCCCCCCTTACGACATGCTTCAGAAACTAAAAAAATGGTCCGTTTTCAAATGTTGCCTCTTTAAACTACAATTCACATTTGTACGTGGAAAAGCACTTTTAAAGATCAAATGAGATGTTTAAAGTGATTTTCATGCTTCCAGGGGCCTTAAACACAAGATTTGAGGAATGGGTAAAAGTGAATGAAAATGGCCAATTTACTCACTCTGAGGCCTTAAAATGTGTTTCTCCTCCACGGGAAGTGAATTAAATAACATTTGGAGGCCTTTATTGTTCAAGCGAAAACGCCTGATTTTTGATGAAAGAGATAACCACCCCCCCTTACGACATGCTTCTGAAACTTAAAAAATGGTTCATTTTCAAATGTTGCGTCTTTGAACTACAATTAACATTGTACGTGGATATTCACTTTTAGAGATAAAATGAGATGTTTAAAGTGATTTTCAAGCTTCCAGGGGCCCTAAACACGAGATTTGAGAAATGGGTAAACGTGAATGAAAATGGCCAATTTACTCACTCTGCGGCCTTAATAAGTGTTTCTCCTCCACGGAAAGTTAATAAAATAACATTTGGATGCCTTTATTGTTCAATCAAAATCGCCCGATTTTTGACGAAAGAGATAACCACCCTCCCTTACGACATGCTTCAGAAACAAAAAAAATGGTCCGTTTTCAAATGTTGCGTCTTTGAATGACAATCCACATTTGTACGTGGTTAATCACTTTTAGAGCTAAAATTAGATGTTTAAAGTGATTTTCAAGCTTCCAGGGGCCCTAAACACGAGATTTGAGAAATGGGTAAACATGAATGAAAATGGCCAATTTACTCACTCTGCGGCCTTAAAAAGTGTTTCTCCTCCACGGAAAGTGAATAAAATAACATTTGGATGCCTTTATTGTTCAATCAAAAACGCCCGTTTTTTGGTGAAAAAGATAACCACCCCCCCTTACGACATGCTTCAGAAACGAAAAAAATGGTCCATTTTCAAATGTTGCGTCTTTGAACTACAATTCACATTTGTACGTGGATGATCACTTTTAGAGATAAAATTAGATGTTTAAAGTGATTTACAAGCTTCCAGGGGCCTTCAAAACAAGATTTGAGGAATGGGTAAAAGTGAATGAAAATGGCCAATTTACTCACTCTGAGGCCTTAAAAAGTGTTTCTCCTCCACGGGAAGTGAATTAAATAACATTTGTAGGCCTTTATTGTTCAAGCGAAAACGCCCGATTATTGACGAAAGAGATAACCATCCCCCCTTACGACATGCTTCAGAAACGAAAAAAATGGTCCGTTTTCAAATGTTGCGTCTTTGAACGACAATCCACATTTGTACGTGGATAAACACTTTCAGAGCTAAAATTAGATGTTTAAAGTGATTTTCAAGCTTCCAGGGGCCCTAAACACAAGATTTGAGAAATGGGTAAAAGTGAATGAAAATGGCCAATTTACTCACTCTGAGGCCTTAAAAAGTGTTTCTCCTCCACGGGAAGTGAATTAAATACCATTTGGAGGTCTTTATTGTTCAAGCGAAAACGCCTGATTTTTGATTGAAGAGATAACCACCCCCCCTTACGACATGCTTCTGAAACTAAAAAAATGGTTCATTTTTAAATGTTGCCTCTTTGAACTACAATTCACATTTGTACGTGGAAAAGCACTTTTAAAGATCAAATGAGATGTTTAAAGTGATTTTCATGCTTCCAGTGGCCTTAAACACAAGATTTGAGGTATGGGTAAAAGTGAATGAAAATGGCCAATTTACTCACTCTGAGGCCTTAAAAATTGTTTCTCCTCCACGGGAAGTGAATTAAATACCATTATGAGGCCTTTATTGTTCAAGCGAAAACGCCTGATTTTTGATGAAAGAGATAACCACCCCCCCTTACGACATGCTTCTGAAACTAAAAAAATGGTTCATTTTCAAATGTTGCGTCTTTGAACTACAATTAACATTGTACGTGGATATTCACTTTTAGAGATAAAATTAGATGTTTAAAGTGATTTTCAAGCTTCCAGGGGCCCTAAAAACGAGATTTGAGAAATGGGTAAACGTGAATGAAAATGGCCAATTTACTCACTCTGCGGCCTTAAAAAGTGTTTCTCCTCCACGGAAAGTAAAAAAATAACATTTGGATGCCTTTATTGTTCAATCAAAAACGCCCGTTTTTTGGTGAAAAAGATAACCACCCCCCCTTACGACATGCTTCAGAAACGAAAAAAATGTTCCATTTTCAAATGTTGCGTCTTTGAACTACAATTCACATTTGTACGTGGATGATCACTTTTAGAGATAAAATTAGATGTTTAAAGTGATTTACAAGCTTCCAGGGGCCCTAAACACAAGATATGAGGAATGGGTAAATATGAATGAAACTGGCCAATTTATTCACTCTGAGGCCTTAAAAAGCTTTTCTCCACTCCAGAAAGTGAATTAAATAACATTTGTAGGCCTTTATTGTTCAATCAAAAACGCCCGATTTTTGACGAAAGAGATAACCACCCCCCCTTAGGACATGCTTCAGAAACTAAAAAAATGGTCCGTTTTCAAATGTTGCCTCTTTGAACTACAATTCACATTTGTACGTGGAAAAGCACTTTTAAAGATCAAATGAGATGTTTAAAGTGATTTTCATGCTTCCAGGGGACTTAAACACAAGATTTGAGGAATGGGTAAAAGTGAATGAAAATGGCCAATTTACTCACTCTGAGGCCTTAAAAAGTTTTTCTCCTCCACGGAAAGTAAAAAAATAACATTTGGATGCCTTTATTGTTCAATCAAAAACGCCCGTTTTTTGGTGAAAAAGATAACCACCCCCCCTTACGACATGCTTCAGAAACGAAAAAAATGTTCCATTTTCAAATGTTGCGTCTTTGAACTCCAATTCACATTTGTACGTGGATGATCACTTTTAGAGATAAAATTAGATGTTTAAAGTGATTTACAAGCTTCCAGGGGCCCTAAACACAAGATATGAGGAATGGGTAAATATGAATGAAACTGGCCAATTTATTCACTCTGAGGCCTTAAAAAGTTTTTCTCCACTCCAGAAAGTGAATTAAATAACATTTGTAGGCCTTTATTGTTCAATCAAAAACGCCCGATTTTTGACGAAAGAGATAACCACCCCCCCTTACGACATGCTTCAGAAACTAAAAAAATGGTCCATTTTCAAATGTTGCCTCTTTGAACTACAATTCACATTTGTACGTGGAAAAGCACTTTTAAAGATCAAATGAGATGTTTAAAGTGATTTTCATGCTTCCAGGGGACTTAAACACAAGATTTGAGGAATGGGTAAAAGTGAATGAAAATGGCCAATTTACTCACTCTGAGGCCTTAAACAGTGTTTCTCTTCCACGGGAAGTGAATTAAATAACATTTGTAGGCCTTTATTGTTCAAGCGAAAACGCCCGATTATTGACGAAAGAGATAACCACCCCCCCTTACGACATGCTTCAGAAACGAAAAAAATGGTCCGTTTTCAAATGTTGCGTCTTTGAATGACAATCCACATTTGTACGTGGGTAATCACTTTTAGAGATAAAGTGAGATGTTTAAAGTTATTTTCAAGCTTCCAGGGGCCCTAAACACAAGATTTGAGAAATGGGTAAAAGTGAATGAAAATGGCCAATTTACTCACTCTGAGGCCTTTAAAAGTGTTTCTCCTCCACAGGAAGTGAATTAAATACCATTTGGAGGCCTTTATTGTTCAAGCGAAAACGCCTGATTTTTGATGAAAGAGATAACCACCCCCGCTTACGACATGCTTCTGAAACAAAAAAAATGGTTCATTTTCAAATGTTGCGTCTTTGAACTACAATTAACATTGTACGTGGATATTCACTTTTAGAGATAAAATGAGATGTTTAAAGTGATTTTCAAGCTTCCAGGGGCCCTAAACACGAGATTTGAGAAATGGGTAAACGAGAATGAAAATGGCCAATTTACTCACTCTGCGGCCTTAAAAAGTGTTTCTCCTCCACGGAAAGTGAATAAAATAACATTTGGATGCCTTTATTTTTCAATCAAAAACGCCCGTTTTTTGGTGAAAAAGATAACCACCCCCCCTTACGACATGCTTCAGAAACGAAAAAAATGTTCCATTTTCAAATGTTTCGTCTTTGAACTACCATTCACATTTGTACGTGGATGATCACTTTTAGAGATAAAATTAGATGTTTAAAGTGATTTACAAGCTTCCAGGGGCCCTAAACACAAGATATGAGGAATGGGTAAATATGAATGAAAATGGCCAATTTATTCACTCTGAGGCCTTAAAAAGTTTTTCTCCACTCCAGAAAGTGAATTAAATAACATTTTTAGGCCTTTATTGTTCAATCAAAAGCGCCCGATTTTTGACGAAAGAGATAACCACCCCCCCTTACGACATGCTTCAGAAACTAAAAAAATGGTCCGTTTTCAAATGTTGCCTCTTTGAACTACAATTCACATTTGTACGTGGAAAAGCACTTTTAAAGATCAAATGAGATGTTTAAAGTGATTTTCATGCTTCCAGGGGCCTTAAACACAAGATTTGAGGAATGGGTAAAAGTGAATGAAAATGGCCAATTTACTCACTCTGAGGCCTTAAAAAGTGTTTATCCTCCACGGGAAGTGAATTAAATAACATTTGTAGGCCTTTATTGTTCAAGCAAAAACGCCTGATTTTTGATGAAAGAGATAACCACCCCCCCCTACGACATGCTTCTGAAACTAAAAAAATGGTTCATTTTCAAATGTTGCGTCTTTGAACCACAATTAACATTGTACGTGGATAATCACTTTTAGAGATAAAATGAGATGTTTAAAGTGATTTTCAAGCTTCCAGGGGCCCTAAACACGAGATTTGAGAAATGGGTAAACGTCAATGAAAATGGCCAATTTACTCACTCTGCGGCCTTAAAAAGTGTTTCTCCTCCACGGAAAGTGAATAAAATAACATTTGGATGCCTTTATTGTTCAATCAAAAACGCCCGTTTTTTGGGGAAAAAGATAACCACCCCCCCCTTACGACATGCTTCAGAAACGAAAAAAATGGTCCGTTTTCAAATGTTGCGTCTTTGAATGACAATCCACATTAGTACGTGGATAATCACTTTTAGAGCTAAAATTAGATGTTTAAAGTGATTTTCAAGCTTCCAGGGGCCCTAAACACGAGATTTGAAAAATGGGTAACCGTGAATGAAATTGGCCAATTTTTTCACTCTGCGGCCTAAAAAGTGTTTCTCCTCCACGGAAAGTGAATAAAATAACATTTGGATGCCTTTTATTCTTCAATCAAAAACGCCCGTTTTTTGGTGAAAAAGATAACCACCCCCCCTTACGACATGCTTCAGAAACGAAAAAAATGGTCCATTTTCAAATGTTGCGTCTTTGAACTACAATTCACATTTGTACGTGGATGATCACTTTTAGAGATAAAATTAGATGTTTAAAGTGATTTACAAGCTTCCAGGGGCCCTAAACACAAGGTATGAGGAATGGGTAAATATGAATGAAAATGGCCAAGTTATTCACTCTGAGGCCTTAAAAAGTTTTTCTCCACTCCAGAAAGTGAATTAAATAACATTTGTAGACCTTTATTGTTCAATCAAAAACGCCCGATTATTGACGAAAGAGATAACCACCCCCCCTTACAACATGCTTCAGAAACAAAAAAAATGGTTCATTTTCAAATGTTGCATCTTTGAACGACAATCCACATTTGTACGTGGATAAACACTTTTAGAGATAAAATTAGATCTTTAAAGTGATTTTCAAGTTTCCAGGGGCCCTAAACACAAGATTTGAGAAATGGGTAAAAGTGAATGAAAATGGCCAATTTACTCACTCTGAGGCCTTAAAAAGTGTTTCTCCTCAACGGGAAGTGAATTAAATAACATTTGTAGGCCTTTATTGTTCAAGCGAAAACGCCCGATTATTGACGAAAGAGATAACCACCCCCCCTTACGACATGCTTCAGAAACGAAAAAAATGGTCCGTTTTCAAATGTTGCGTCTTTGAATGACAATTAACATTGTACGTGGATAATCACTTTTAGAGATAAAATGAGACGTTTAAAGTGATTTTCAAGCTTCCAGGGGCCCTAAACACGAGATTTGAGAAATGGGTAAACGTGAATGAAAATGGCCAATTTACTCACTCTGCGGCCTTAAAAAGTGTTTCTCCTCCACGGAAAGTGAATAAAATAACATTTGTATGCCTTTATTGTTCAATCAAAAACGCCCGTTTTTTGGTGAAAAAGATAACCACCCCCCCTTACGACATGCTTCAGAAACGGAAAAAATGGTCCATTTTCAAATGTTGCGTCTTTGAACTACAATTCACATTTGTACGTGGATGATCACTTTTAGAGATAAAATTAGATGTTTAAAGTGATATACAAGCTTCCAGGGGCCCTAAACACAAGATATGAGGAATGGGTAAATATGAATGAAAATGGCCAATTTATTCACTCCGAGGCCTTAAAAAGTTTTTCTCCACTCCAGAAAGTGAATTAAATAATATTTGTAGTCCTTTATTGTTCAATCAAAAACGCCCGATTTTTGACGAAAGAGATAACCACCCCCCTTACGACATGCTTCAGAAACTAAAAAAATGGTCTGTTTTCAAATGTAGCCTCTTTGAACTACAATTCACATTTGTAAGTGGAAAAGCACTTTTAAAGATCAAATGAGATGTTTAAAGTGATTTTCATGCTTCCAGGGGCCTTAAACACAAGATTTGAGGTATGGGTAAAAGTGAATGAAAATGGCCAATTTACTCACTCTGAGGCCTTAAAAATTGTTTCTCCTCCACAGGAAGTGAATTAAATACCATTATGAGGCCTTTATTGTTCAAGCGAAAACGCCTGATTTTTGATGAAAGAGATAACCACCCCCGCTTACGACATGCTTCTGAAACTAAAAAAATGGTTCATTTTCAAATGTTGCGTCTTTGAACTACAATTAACATTGTACGTGGATATTCACTTTTAGAGATAAAATGAGATGTTTAAAGTGATTTTCAAGCTTCCAGGGGCCCTAAACACGAGATTTGAGAAATGGGTAAACGAGAATGAAAATGGCCAATTTACTCACTCTGCGGCCTTAAAAAGTGTTTCTCCTCCACGGAAAGTGAATAAAATAACATTTGGATGCCTTTATTTTTCAATCAAAAACGCCCGTTTTTTGGTGAAAAAGATAACCACCCCCCCTTACGACATGCTTCAGAAACGAAAAAAATGGTCCATTTTCAAATGTTGCGTCTTTGAACTACTATTCACATTTGTACGTGGATGATCACTTTTAGAGATAAAATTAGATGTTTAAAGTGATTTACAAGCTTCCAGGGGCCCTAAACACAAGGTATGAGGAATGGGTAAATATGAATGAAAATGGCCAAGTTATTCACTCTGAGGCCTTAAAAAGTTTTTCTCCACTCCAGAAAGTGAATTAAATAACATTTGTAGACCTTTATTGTTCAATCAAAAACGCCCGATTATTGACGAAAGAGATAACCACCCCCCCTTACAACATGCTTCAGAAACAAAAAAAATGGTTCATTTTCAAATGTTGCATCTTTGAACGACAATCCACATTTGTACGTGGATAAACACTTTTAGAGATAAAATTAGATCTTTAAAGTGATTTTCAAGTTTCCAGGGGCCCTAAACACAAGATTTGAGAAATGGGTAAAAGTGAATGAAAATGGCCAATTTACTCACTCTGAGGCCTTAAAAAGTGTTTCTCCTCAACGGGAAGTGAATTAAATAACATTTGTAGGCCTTTATTGTTCAAGCGAAAACGCCCGATTATTGACGAAAGAGATAACCACCCCCCCTTACGACATGCTTCAGAAACGAAAAAAATGGTCCGTTTTCAAATGTTGCGTCTTTGAATGACAATTAACATTGTACGTGGATAATCACTTTTAGAGATAAAATGAGACGTTTAAAGTGATTTTCAAGCTTCCAGGGGCCCTAAACACGAGATTTGAGAAATGGGTAAACGTGAATGAAAATGGCCAATTTACTCACTCTGCGGCCTTAAAAAGTGTTTCTCCTCCACGGAAAGTGAATAAAATAACATTTGTATGCCTTTATTGTTCAATCAAAAACGCCCGTTTTTTGGTGAAAAAGATAACCACCCCCCCTTACGACATGCTTCAGAAACGGAAAAAATGGTCCATTTTCAAATGTTGCGTCTTTGAACTACAATTCACATTTGTACGTGGATGATCACTTTTAGAGATAAAATTAGATGTTTAAAGTGATATACAAGCTTCCCGGGGCCCTAAACACAAGATATGAGGAATGGGTAAATATGAATGAAAATGGCCAATTTATTCACTCCGAGGCCTTAAAAAGTTTTTCTCCACTCCAGAAAGTGAATTAAATAATATTTGTAGTCCTTTATTGTTCAATCAAAAACGCCCGATTTTTGACGAAAGAGATAACCACCCCCCTTACGACATGCTTCAGAAACTAAAAAAATGGTCTGTTTTCAAATGTAGCCTCTTTGAACTACAATTCACATTTGTAAGTGGAAAAGCACTTTTAAAGATCAAATGAGATGTTTAAAGTGATTTTCATGCTTCCAGGGGCCTTAAACACAAGATTTGAGGTATGGGTAAAAGTGAATGAAAATGGCCAATTTACTCACTCTGAGGCCTTAAAAATTGTTTCTCCTCCACAGGAAGTGAATTAAATACCATTATGAGGCCTTTATTGTTCAAGCGAAAACACCTGATTTTTGATGAAAGAGATAACCACCCCCCCTTACGACATGCTTCTGAAACTAAAAAAATGGTTCATTTTCAAATGTTGCGTCTTTGAACTACAATCAACATTGTACGTGGATATTCACTTTTAGAGATAAAATGAGATGTTTAAAGTGATTTTCAAGCTTCCAGGGGCCCTAAAAACTAGATTTGAGAAATGGGTAAACGTGAATGAAAATGGCCAATTTACTAACTCTGCGGCCTTAAAAAGTGTTTCTCCTCCACGGAAAGTAAAAAAATAACATTTGGATGCCTTTATTGTTCAATCAAAAACGCCCGTTTTTTGGTGAAAAAGATAACCACCCCCCCTTACGACATGCTTCAGAAACGAAAAAAATGTTCCATTTTCAAATGTTGCGTCTTTGAACTACAATTCACATTTGTACGTGGATGATCACTTTTAGAGATAAAATTAGATGTTTAAAGTGATTTACAAGCTTCCAGGGGCCCTAAACACAAGATATGAGGAATGGGTAAATATGAATGAAACTGGTAAATTATTCACTCTGAGGCCTTAAAAAGTTTTTCTCCACTCCAGAAAGTGAATTAAATAACATTTGTAGGCCTTTATTGTTCAATCAAAAACGCCCGATTTTTGACAAAAGAGATAACCACCCCCCCTTACGACATGCTTCAGAAACTTAAAAAAATGGTCCGTTTTCAAATGTTGCCTCTTTGAACTACAATTCACATTTGTACGTGGAAAAGCACTTTTAAAGATCAAATGAGATGTTTAAAGTGATTTTCATGCTTCCAGGGGCCTTAAACACAAGATTTGAGGTATGGGTAAAAGTGAATGAAAATGGCCAATTTACTCACTCTGAGGCCTTAAAAATTGTTTCTCCTCCACAGGAAGTGAATTAAATACCATTATGAGGCCTTTATTGTTCAAGCGAAAACACCTGATTTTTGATGAAAGAGATAACCACCCCCCCTTACGACATGCTTCTGAAACTAAAAAAATGGTTCATTTTCAAATGTTGCGTCTTTGAACTACAATCAACATTGTACGTGGATATTCACTTTTAGAGATAAAATGAGATGTTTAAAGTGATTTTCAAGCTTCCAGGGGCCCTAAAAACTAGATTTGAGAAATGGGTAAACGTGAATGAAAATGGCCAATTTACTAACTCTGCGGCCTTAAAAAGTGTTTCTCCTCCACGGAAAGTAAAAAAATAACATTTGGATGCCTTTATTGTTCAATCAAAAACGCCCGTTTTTTGGTGAAAAAGATAACCACCCCCCCTTACGACATGCTTCAGAAACGAAAAAAATGTTCCATTTTCAAATGTTGCGTCTTTGAACTACAATTCACATTTGTACGTGGATGATCACTTTTAGAGATAAAATTAGATGTTTAAAGTGATTTACAAGCTTCCAGGGGCCCTAAACACAAGATATGAGGAATGGGTAAATATGAATGAAACTGGTAAATTATTCACTCTGAGGCCTTAAAAAGTTTTTCTCCACTCCAGAAAGTGAATTAAATAACATTTGTAGGCCTTTATTGTTCAATCAAAAACGCCCGATTTTTGACAAAAGAGATAACCACCCCCCCTTACGACATGCTTCAGAAACTTAAAAAAATGGTCCGTTTTCAAATGTTGCCTCTTTGAACTACAATTCACATTTGTACGTGGAAAAGCACTTTTAAAGATCAAATGAGATGTTTAAAGTGATTTTCATGCTTCCAGGGGACTTAAACACAAGATTTGAGGAATGGGTAAAAGTGAATGAAAATGGCCAATTTACTCACTCTGAGGCCTTAAACAGTGTTTCTCTTCCACGGGAAGTGAATTAAATAACATTTGTAGGCCTTTATTGTTCAAGCGAAAACGCCCGATTATTGACGAAAGAGATAACCACCCCCCCTTACGACATGCTTCAGAAACGAAAAAAATGGTCCGTTTTCAAATGTTGCGTCTTTGAATGACAATCCACATTTGTACGTGGGTAATCACTTTTAGAGATAAAGTGAGATGTTTAAAGTGATTTTCAAGCTTCCAGGGGCCCTAAACACAAGATTTGAGAAATGGGTAAAAGTGAATGAAAATGGCCAATTTACTCACTCTGAGGCCTTTAAAAGTGTTTCTCCTCCACGGGAAGTGAATTAAATACCATTTGGAGGCCTTTATTGTTCAAGCGAAAACGCCTGATTTTTGATGAAAAAGATAACCACCCCCCCTTACGACATGCTTCAGAAACGAAAAAAATGGTCCATTTTCAAATGTTGCGTCTTTGAACTACTATTCACATTTGTACGTGGATGATCACTTTTAGAGATAAAATTAGATGTTTAAAGTGATTTACAAGCTTCCAGGGGCCCTAAACACAAGATATGAGGAATGGGTAAATATGAATGCAAATGGCCAATTTATTCACTCTGAGGCCTTAAAAAGTTTTTCTCCACTCCAGAAAGTGAATTAAATAACATTTGTAGACCTTTATTGTTCAATCAAAAACGCCCGATTTTTGACGAAGAGATAACCACCCCCCCTTACGACATGCTTCAGAAACAAAAAAAATGGTTCATTTTCAAATGTTGCATCTTTGAACGACAATCCACATTTGTACGTGGATAAACACTTTTAGAGATAAAATTAGATGTTTAAAGTGATTTTCAAGCTTCCAGGGGCCCTAAACACAAGATTTGAGAAATGGGTAAAAGTGAATGAAAATGGCCAATTTACTCACTCTGAGGCCTTAAAAAGTGTTTCTCCTCAACGGGAAGTGAATTAAATAACATTTGTAGGCCTTTATTGTTCAAGCGAAAACGCCCGATTATTGACGAAAGAGATAACCACCCCCCCTTACGACATGCTTCAGAAACGAAAAAAATGGTCCGTTTTCAAATGTTGCGTCTTTGAATGACAATCCACATTTGTACGTGGATAATCACTTTTAGAGCTAAAATTAGATGTTTAAAGTGATTTTCAAGCTTCCAGGGGCCCTAAACACAAGATTTGAGAAATGGGTAAAAGTGAACGAAAATGGCCAATTTACTCACTCTGAGGCCTTAAAAAGTGTTTCTCCTCCACGGGAAGTGAATTAAATACCATTTGGAGGCCTTTATTGTTCAAGCGAAAACGCCTGATTTTTGATGAAAGAGATAACCACCCCCCCCCTTACGACATGCTCCTGAAACTAAAAAAATTGTTCATTTTCAAATGTTGCGTTTACGACATGCTTCAGAAACGAAAAAAATGGTCCATTTTCAAATGTTGCGTCTTTGAACTACAATTCACATTTGTACGTGGATGATCACTTTTAGAGATACATTTAGATGTTTAAAGTGATTTACAAGCTTCCAGGGGCCCTAAACACAAGATATGAGGAATGGGTAAATATGAATGAAACTGGCCAATTTATTCACTCTGAGGCCTTAAAAAGTTTTTCTCCACTCCAGAAAGTGAATTAAATAACATTTGTAGGCCTTTATTGTTCAATCAAAAACGCCCGATTTTTGACGAAAGAGATAACCACCCCCCCTTACGACATGCTTCAGAAACTAAAAAAATGGTCCGTTTTCAAATGTTGCCTCTTTGAACTACAATTCACATTTGTACGTGGAAAAGCACTTTTAAAGATCAAATGAGATGTTTAAAGTGATTTTCATGCTTCCAGGGGCCTTAAACACAAGATTTGAGGAATGGGTAAAAGTGAATGAAAATGGCCAATTAACTCACTCTGAGGCCTTAAAAAGTGTTTCTCCTCCACGGGAAGTGAATTAAATAACATTTGTAGGCCTTTATTGTTCAAGCTAAAACGCCTGATTTTTGATGAAAAAGATAACCACCCCCCCTTACGACATGCTTCTGAAACTAAAAAAATGGTTCATTTTCAAATGTTGCGTCTTTGAACCACAATTAACATTGTACGTGGATAATCACTTTTAGAGATAAAATGAGATGTTTAAAGTGATTTTCAAGCTTCCAGGGGCCCTAAACACGAGATTTGAGAAATGGGTAAACATGAATGAAAATGGCCAATTTACTCACTCTGCTGCCTTAAAAAGTGTTTCTCCTCCACGGAAAGTGAATAAAATAACATTTGGATGCCTTTATTGTTCAATCAAAAACGCCCGTTTTTTGGTGAAAAAGATAACCACCCCCCCTTACGACATGCTTCAGAAACAAAAAAAATGGTCCATTTTCAAATGTTGCGTCTTTGAACTACAATTCACATTTGTACGTGGATAATCACTTTTAGAGATAAAATTAGATGTTTAAAGTGATTTACAAGCTTCCAGGGGCCCTAAACACAAGATATGAGGAATGGGTAAATATGAATGAAAATGGCCAATTTATTCACTCTGAGGCCTTAAAAAGTTTTTCTCCACTCCAGAAAGTGAATTAAATAACATTTGTAGACCTTTATTGTTCAATCAAAAACGCCCGATTATTGACGAAAGAGATAACCACCCCCCCTTACGACATGCTTCAGAAACGAAAAAAATGGTCCGTTTTCAAATGTTGCGTCTTTGAATGACAATCCACATTTGTACGTGGGTAATCACTTTTAGAGATAAAGTGAGATGTTTAAAGTGATTTTCAAGCTTCCAGGGGCCCTAAACACAAGATTTGAGAAATGGGTAAAAGTGAATGAAAATGGCCAATTTACTCACTCTGAGGCCTTTAAAAGTGTTTCTCCTCCACGGGAAGTGAATTAAATACCATTTGGAGGCCTTTATTGTTCAAGCGAAAACGCCTGATTTTTGATGAAAGAGATAACCACCCCCGCTTACGACATGCTTCTAAAACTAAAAAAATGGTTCATTTTCAAATGTTGCGTCTTTGAACTACAATTAACATTGTACGTGGATATTCACTTTTAGAGATAAAATGAGATGTTTAAAGTGATTTTCAAGCTTCCAGGGGCCCTAAACACGAGATTTGAGAAATGGGTAAACGAGAATGAAAATGGCCAATTTACTCACTCTGCGGCCTTAAAAAGTGTTTCTCCTCCACGGAAAGTGAATAAAATAACATTTGGATGCCTTTATTTTTCAATCAAAAACGCCCGTTTTTTGGTGAAAAAGATAACCACCCCCCCTTACGACATGCTTCAGAAACGAAAAAAATGTTCCATTTTCAAATGTTGCGTCTTTGAACTACTATTCACATTTGTACGTGGATGATCACTTTTAGAGATAAAATTAGATGTTTAAAGTGATTTACAAGCTTCCAGGGGCCCTAAACACAAGATATGAGGAATGGGTAAATATGAATGAAAATGGCCAATTTATTCACTCTGAGGCCTTAAAAAGTTTTTCTCCACTCCAGAAAGTGAATTAAATAACATTTGTAGACCTTTATTGTTCAATCAAAAACGCCCGATTTTTGACGAAGAGATAACCACCCCCCCTTACGACATGCTTCAGAAACAAAAAAAATGGTTCATTTTCAAATGTTGCATCTTTGAACGACAATCCACATTTGTACGTGGATAAACACTTTTAGAGATAAAATTAGATGTTTAAAGTGATTTTCAAGCTTCCAGGGGCCCTAAACACAAGATTTGAGAAATGGGTAAAAGTGAATGAAAATGGCCAATTTACTCACTCTGAGGCCTTAAAAAGTGTTTCTCCTCAACGGGAAGTGAATTAAATAACATTTGTAGGCCTTTATTGTTCAAGCGAAAACGCCCGATTATTGACGAAAGAGATAACCACCCCCCCTTACGACATGCTTCAGAAACGAAAAAAATGGTCCGTTTTCAAATGTTGCGTCTTTGAATGACAATCCACATTTGTACGTGGATAATCACTTTTAGAGCTAAAATTAGATGTTTAAAGTGATTTTCAAGCTTCCAGGGGCCCTAAACACAAGATTTGAGAAATGGGTAAAAGTGAATGTAAATGGCCAATTTACTCACTCTGAGGCCTTAAAAAGTGTTTCTCCTCCACGGGAAGTGAATTAAATACCATTTGGAGGCCTTTATTGTTCAAGCGAAAACGCCTGATTTTTGATGAAAGAGATAACCACCCCCCCTTACGACATGCTTCTGAAACTAAAAAAATGGTTCATTTTCAAATGTTGCGTCTTTGAACTACAATTAACATTGTACGTGGATAATCACTTTTAGAGATAAAATGAGACGTTTAAAGTGATTTTCAAGCTTCCAGGGGCCCTAAACACGAGATTTGAGAAATGGGTAAACGTGAATGAAAATGGCCAATTTACTCACTCTGCGGCCTTAAAAAGTGTTTCTCCTCCACGGAAAGTGAATAAAATAACATTTGAATGCCTTTATTGTTCAATCAAAAACGCCCGTTTTTTGGTGAAAAAGATAACCACCCCCCCTTACGACATGCTTCAGAAACGGAAAAAATGGTCCATTTTCAAATGTTGCGTCTTTGAACTACAATTCACATTTGTACGTGGATGATCACTTTTAGAGATAAAATTAGATGTTTAAAGTGATATACAAGCTTCCAGGGGCCCTAAACACAAGATATGAGGAATGGGTAAATATGAATGAAAATGGCCAATTTATTCACTCCGAGGCCTTAAAAAGTTTTTCTCCACTCCAGAAAGTGAATTAAATAATATTTGTAGTCCTTTATTGTTCAATCAAAAACGCCCGATTTTTGACGAAAGAGATAACCACCCCCCTTACGACATGCTTCAGAAACTAAAAAAATGGTCTGTTTTCAAATGTAGCCTCTTTGAACTACAATTCACATTTGTACATGGAAAAGCACTTTTAAAGATCAAATGAGATGTTTAAAGTGATTTTCATGCTTCCAGGGGCCTTAAACACAAGATTTGAGGTATGGGTAAAAGTGAATGAAAATGGCCAATTTACTCACTCTGAGGCCTTAAAAATTGTTTCTCCTCCACAGGAAGTGAATTAAATACCATTATGAGGCCTTTATTGTTCAAGCAAAAACGCCTGATTTTTGATGAAAGAGATAACCACCCCCCCTTACGACATGCTTCTGAAACTAAAAAAATGGTTCATTTTCAAATGTTGCGTCTTTGAACTACAATTAACATTGTACGTGGATATTCACTTTTAGAGATAAAATGAGATGTTTAAAGTGATTTTCAAGCTTCCAGGGGCCCTAAAAACGAGATTTGAGAAATGGGTAAACGTGAATGAAAATGGCCAATTTACTAACTCTGCGGCCTTAAAAAGTGTTTCTCCTCCACGGAAAGTAAAAAAATAACATTTGGATGCCTTTATTGTTCAATCAAAAACGCCCGTTGTTTGGTGAAAAAGATAACCACCCCCCCTTACGACATGCTTCAGAAACGAAAAAAATGTTCCATTTTCAAATGTTGCGTCTTTGAAATACAATTCACATTTGTACGTGGATGATCACTTTTAGATATAAAATTAGATGTTTAAAGTGATTTACAAGCTTCCAGGGGCCCTAAACACAAGATATGAGGAATGGGTAAATATGAATGAAACTGGCCAATTATTCACTCTGAGGCCTTAAAAAGTTTTTCTCCACTCCAGAAAGTGAATTAAATAACATTTGTAGGCCTTTATTGTTCAATCAAAAACGCCCGATTTTTGACGAAAGAGATAACCACCCCCCCTTACGACATGCTTCAGAAACTTAAAAAAATGGTCCGTTTTCAAATGTTGCCTCTTTGAACTACAATTCACATTTGTACGTGGAAAAGCACTTTTAAAGATCAAATGAGATGTTTAAAGTGATTTTCATGCTTCCAGGGGACTTAAACACAAGATTTGAGGAATGGGTAAAAGTGAATGAAAATGGCCAATTTACTCACTCTGAGGCCTTAAAAAGTGTTTCTCCTCCACGGGAAGTGAATTAAATAACATTTGTAGGCCTTTATTGTTCAAGCGAAAACGCCCGATTATTGACGAAAGAGATAACCACCCCCCCCTTACGACATGCTTCAGAAACGAAAAAAATGGTCCGTTTTCAAATGTTGCGTCTTTGAATGACAATCCACATTTGTACGTGGGTAATCACTTTTAGAGATAAAGTGAGATGTTTAAAGTGATTTTCAAGCTTCCAGGGGCCCTAAACACAAGATTTGAGAAATGGGTAAAAGTGAATGAAAATGGCCAATTTACTCACTCTGAGGCCTTTAAAAGTGTTTCTCCTCCACGGGAAGTGAATTAAATACCATTTGGAGGCCTTTATTGTTCAAGCGAAAACGCCAGATTTTTGATGAAAGAGATAACCACCCCCCTTACGACATGCTTCTGAAACTAAAAAAATGGTTCATTTTCAAATGTTGCGTCTTTGAACCACAATTAACATTGTACGTGGATAATCACTTTTAGAGATAAAATGAGATGTTTAAAGTGATTTTCAAGCTTCCAGGGGCCCTAAACACGAGATTTGAGAAATGGGTAAACGAGAATGAAAATGGCCAATTTACTCACTCTGCGGCCTTAAAAAGTGTTTCTCCTCCACGGAAAGTGAATAAAATAACATTTGGATGCCTTTATTTTTCAATCAAAAACGCCCGTTTTTTGGTGAAAAAGATAACCACCCCCCCTTACGACATGCTTCAGAAACGAAAAAAATGTTCCATTTTCAAATGTTGCGTCTTTGAACTACTATTCACATTTGTACGTGGATGATCACTTGTAGAGATAAAATTAGATGTTTAAAGTGATTTACAAGCTTCCAGGGGCCCTAAACACAAGATATGAGGAATGGGTAAATATGAATGAAAATGGCCAATTTATTCACTCTGAGGCCTTAAAAAGTTTTTCTCCACTCCAGAAAGTGAATTAAATAACATTTGTAGACCTTTATTGTTCAATCAAAAACGCCCGATTTTTGACGAAGAGATAACCACCCCCCCTTACGACATGCTTCAGAAACAAAAAAAATGGTTCATTTTCAAATGTTGCATCTTTGAACGACAATCCACATTTGTACGTGGATAAACACTTTTAGAGATAAAATTAGATGTTTAAAGTGATTTTCAAGCTTCCAGGGGCCCTAAACACAAGATTTGAGAAATGGGTAAAAGTGAATGAAAATGGCCAATTTACTCACTCTGAGGCCTTAAAAAGTGTTTCTCCTCCACGGGAAGTGAATTAAATACCATTTGGAGGCCTTTATTGTTCAAGCGAAATCGCCTGATTTTTGATGAAAGAGATAACCACCCCCCCTTACGACATGCTTCTGAAACTAAAAAAATGGTTCATTTTCAAATGTTGTGTCTTTTGAACTACAATTAACATTGTACGTGGATAATCACTTTTAGAGATAAAATGAGATGTTTAAAGTGATTTTCAAGCTTCCAGGGGCCCTAAACATGAGATTTGAGAAATGGGTAAACATGAATGAAAATGGCCAATTTACTCACTCTGCGGCCTTAAAAAGTGTTTCTCCTCCACGGAAAGTGAATAAAATAACATTCAGATGCCTTTATTGTTCAATCAAAAATGCCAGTTTTTTGGTGAAAAAGATAACCACCCCCCCTTACGACATGCTTCAGAAACGAAAAAAAGGGTCCATTTTCAAATGTTGCGTCTTTGAACTACAATTCACATTTGTACGTGGATGATCACTTTTAGAGATACATTTAGATGTTTAAAGTGATTTACAAGCTTCCAGGGGCCCTAAACACAAGATATGAGGAATGGGTAAATATGAATGAAACTGGCCAATTTATTCACTCTGAGGCCTTAAAAAGTTTTTCTCCACTCCAGAAAGTGAATTAAATAACATTTGTAGGCCTTTATTGTTCAATCAAAAACGCCCGATTTTTGACGAAAGAGATAACCACCCCCCCTTACGACATGCTTCAGAAACTAAAAAAATGGTCCGTTTTCAAATGTTGCCTCTTTGAACTACAATTCACATTTGTACGTGGAAAAGCACTTTTAAAGATCAAATGAGATGTTTAAAGTGATTTTCATGCTTCCAGGGGCCTTAAACACAAGATTTGAGGAATGGGTAAAAGTGAATGAAAATGGCCAATTTACTCACTCTGAGGCCTTAAAAAGTGTTTCTCCTCCACGGGAAGTGAATAAATAACATTTGTAGGCCTTTATTGTTCAAACGAAAACGCCTGATTTTTGATGAAAGAGATAACCACCCCCCCTTACGACATGCTTCTGAAACTAAAAAAATGGTTCATTTTCAAATGTTGCGTCTTTGAACCACAATTAACATTGTACGTGGATAATCAGTTTTAGAGATAAAATGAGATGTTTAAAGTGATTTTCAAGCTTCCAGGGGCCCTAAACACGAGATTTGAGAAATGGGTAAACGTGAATGAAAATGGCCAATTTACTCACTCTGCGGCCTTAAAAAGTGTTTCTCCTCCACGGAAAGTGAATAAAATAGCATTTGGATGCCTTTATTGTTCAATCAAAAACGCCCGTTTTTTGGTGAAAAAGATAACCACCCCCCCTTACGACATGCTTCAGAAACAAAAAAATGGTCCATTTTCAAATGTTGCGTCTTTGAACTACAATTCACATTTGTACGTGGATAATCACTTTTAGAGATAAAATTAGATGTTTAAAGTGATTTACAAGCTTCCAGGGGCCCTAAACACAAGATATGAGGAATGGGTAAATATGAATGAAAATGGCCAATTTATTCACTCTGAGGCCTTAAAAAGTTTTTCTCCACTCCAGAAAGTGAATTAAATAACATTTGTAGACCTTTATTGTTCAATCAAAAACGCCCGATTTTTGACGAAAGAGATAACCACCCCACCTTACGACATGCTTCAGAAACAAAAAAAATGGTTCATTTTCAAATGTTGCGTCTTTGAATGACAATCCACATTTGTACGTGGATAATCACTTTCAGAGCTAAAATTAGATGTTTAAAGTGATTTTCAAGCTTCCAGGGGCCCTAAACACAAGATTTGAGAAATGGGTAAAAGTGAATGAAAATGGCCAATTTACTCACTCTGAGGCCTTAAAAAGTGTTTCTCCTCCACGGGAAGTGAATTAAATACCATTTGGAGGCCTTTATTGTTCAAGCGAAATCGCCTGATTTTTGATGAAAGAGATAACCACCCCCCCTTACGACATGCTTCTGAAACTAAAAAAATGGTTCATTTTCAAATGTTGTGTCTTTTGATCTACAATTAACATTGTACGTGGATAATCACTTTTAGAGATAAAATGAGATGTTTAAAGTGATTTTCAAGCTTCCAGGGGCCCTAAACACGAGATTTGAGAAATGGGTAAACGTGAATGAAAATGGCCAATTTACTCACTCTGCGGCCTTAAAAAGTGTTTCTCCTCCACGGAAAGTGAATAAAATAACATTTGGATGCCTTTATTGTTCAATCAAAAACGCCCGTTTTTTGGTGAAAAAGATAACCACCCCCCCTTATGACATGCTTCAGAAACGAAAAAAATGGTCCATTTTCAAATGTTGCGTCTTTGAACTACAATTCACATTTGTACGTGGATGATCACTTTTAGAGATAAAATTAGATGTTTAAAGTGATTTACAAGCTTCCAGGGGCCCTAAACACAAGATATGAGGAATGGGTAAATATGAATGAAAATGGCCAATTTATTCACTCTGAGGCCTTAAAAAGTTTTTCTCCACTCCAGAAAGTGAATTAAATAACATTTGTAGGCCTTTATTGTTCAAGCGAAAACGCCCGATTATTGACGAAAGAGATATCCACCCCCCCCTTACGACATGCTTCAGAAACGAAAAAAATGGTCCATTTTCAAATGTTGTGTCTTTGAACTACAATTCACATTTGTACATGGATGATCACTTTTAGAGATAAAATTAGATGTTTAAAGTGATTTACAAGCTTCCAGGGGCCCTAAACACAAGATATGAGGAATGGGTAAATATGAATGAAAATTGCCAATTTATTCACTCTGAGGCCTTAAAAAGTTTTTCTCCACTCCAGAAAGTGAATTAAATAACATTTGTAGACCTTTATTGTTCAATCAAAAACGCCCGATTTTTGACGAAGAGATAACCACCCCCCCTTACGACATGCTTCAGAAACAAAAAAAATGGTTCATTTTCAAATGTTGCATCTTTGAACGACAATCCACATTTGTACGTGGATAAACACTTTTAGAGATAAAATTAGATGTTTAAAGTGATTTTCAAGCTTCCAGGGGCCCTAAACACAAGATTTGAGAAATGGGTAAAAGTGAATGAAAATGGCCAATTTACTCACTCTGAGGCCTTAAAAAGTGTTTCTCCTCCACGGGAAGTGAATTAAATACCATTTGGAGGCCTTTATTGTTCAAGCGAAAACGCCTGATTTTTGATGAAAGAGATAACCACCCCCCTTACAACATGCTTCTGAAACTAAAAAAATGGTTCATTTTCAAATGTTGCGTCTTTTGAACTACAATTAACATTGTACGTGGATAATCACTTTTAGAGATAAAATGAGATGTTTAAAGTGATTTTCAAGCTTCCAGGGGCCTAAACATGAGATTTGAGAAATGGGTAAATATGAATGAAACTGGCCAATTTATTCACTCTGAGGCCTTAAAAAGTTTTACTCCACTCCAGAAAGTGAATTAAATAACATTTGTAGGCCTTTATTGTTCAATCAAAAACGCCCGATTTTTGACGAAAGAGATAACCACCCCCCCTTACGACATGCTTCAGAAACTAAAAAAATGGTCCGTTTTCAAATGTTGCCTCTTTCAACTACAATTCACATTTGTACGTGGAAAAGCACTTTTAAATATCAAATGAGATGTTTAAAGTGATTTTCATGCTTCCAGGGGCCTTAAACACAAGATTTGAGGAATGGGTAAAAGTGAATGAAAATGGCCAATTTACTCACTCTGAGGCCTTAAAAAGTGTTTCTCCTCCACGGGAAGTGAATTAAATAACATTTGTAGACCTTTATTGTTCAATCAAAAACGCCCGATTTTTGACGAAGAGATAACCACCCCCCCTTACGACATGCTTCAGAAACAAAAAAAATGGTTCATTTTCAAATGTTGCATCTTTGAACGACAATCCACATTTGTACGTGGATAAACACTTTTAGAGATAAAATTAGATGTTTAAAGTGATTTTCAAGCTTCCAGGGGCCCTAAACACGAGATTTGAGAAATGGGTAAACGTGAATGAAAATGGCCAATTTACTCACTCTGCGGCCTTAAAAAGTGTTTCTCCTCCACGGAAAGTGAATAAAATAACATTTGGATGCCTTTATTGTTCAATCAAAAACGCCCGTTTTTTGGTGAAAAAGATAACCACCCCCCCTTACGACATGCTTCAGAAACAAAAAAAATGGTCCATTTTCAAATGTTGCGTCTTTGAACTACAATTCACATTTGTACGTGGATAATCACTTTTAGAGATAAAATTAGATGTTTAAAGTGATTTACAAGCTTCCAAGGCCCTAAACACAAGATATGAGGAATGGGTAAATATGAATGAAAATGGCCAATTTATTCACTCTGAGGCCTTAAAAAGTTTTTCTCCACTCTCGAAAGTGAATTAAATAACATTTGTAGACCTTTATTGTTCAATCAAAAATGCCCGATTTTTGACGAAAGAGATAACCACCCCCCCTTACGACATGCTTCAGAAACAAAAAAAATGGTTCATTTTCAAATGTTGCATCTTTGAACGACAATCCACATTTGTACGTGGATAAACACTTTTAGAGATAAAATTAGATGTTTAAAGTGATTTTCAAGCTTCCAGGGGCCCTAAACACAAGATTTGAGAAATGGGTAAAAGTGAATGAAAATGGCCAATTTACTCACTCTGAGGCCTTAAAAAGTGTTTCTCCTCAACGGGAAGTGAATTAAATAACATTTGTAGGCCTTTATTGTTCAAGCGAAAACGCCCGATTATTGACAAAAGAGATAACCACCCCCCCTTACGACATGCTTCAGAAACGAAAAAAATGGTCCGTTTTCAAATGTTGCGTCTTTGAATGACAATCCACATTTGTACGTGGATAATCACTTTTAGAGCTAAAATTAGATGTTTAAAGTGATTTTCAAGCTTCCAGGGGCCCTAAACACAAGATTTGAGAAATGGGTAAAAGTGAATGAAAATGGCCAATTTACTCACTCTGAGGCCTTAAAAAGTGTTTCTCCTCCACGGGAAGTGAATTAAATAACATTTGTAGGCCTTTATTGTTCAAGCGAAAACGCCTGATTTTTGATGAAAGAGATAACCACCCCCCTTACGACATGCTTCTGAAACTAAAAAAATGGTTCATTTTCAAATGTTGCGTCTTTGAACCACAATTAACATTGTACGTGGATAATCACTTTTAGAGATAAAATGAGATGTTTAAAGTGATTTTCAAGCTTCCAGGGGCCCTAAACACGAGATTTGAGAAATGGGTAAACGTGAATGAAAATGGCCAATTTATTCACTCTGAGGCCTTAAAAAGTTTTTCTCCACTCCAGAAAGTGAATTAAATAACATTTGTAGGCCTTTATTGTTCAATCAAAAACGCCCGATTTTTGACGAAAGAGATAACCACCCCCCCTTACGACATGCTTCAGAAACGAAAAAAATGGTCCGTTTTCAAATGTTGCCTCTTTGAACTACAATTCACATTTGTACGTGGAAAAGCACTTTTAAAGATCAAATGAGATGTTTAAAGTGATTTTCATGCTTCCAGGGGCCTTAAACACAAGATTTGAGGAATGGGTAAAAGTGAATGAAAATGGCCAATTTACTCACTCTGGGGCCTTAAAAAGTGTTTCTCCTCAACGGGAAGTGAATTAAATAACATTTGTAGGCCTTTATTGTTCAAGCGAAAACGCCCGATTATTGACAAAAGAGATAACCACCCCCCCTTACGACATGCTTCAGAAACGAAAAAAATGGTCCGTTTTCAAATGTTGCGTCTTTGAATGACAATCCACATTTGTACGTGGATAATCACTTTTAGAGCTAAAATTAGATGTTTAAAGTGATTTTCAAGCTTCCAGGGGCCCTAAACACAAGATTTGAGAAATGGGTAAAAGTGAATGAAAATGGCCAATTTACTCACTCTGAGGCCTTAAAAAGTGTTTCTCCTCCACGGGAAGTGAATTAAATAACATTTGTAGGCCTTTATTGTTCAAGTGAAAACGCCTGATTTTTGATGAAAGAGATAACCACCCCCCTTACGACATGCTTCTGAAACTAAAAAAATGGTTCATTTTCAAATGTTGCGTCTTTGAACCACAATTAACATTGTACGTGGATAATCACTTTTAGAGATAAAATGAGATGTTTAAAGTGATTTTCAAGCTTCCAGGGGCCCTAAACACGAGATTTGAGAAATGGGTAAACGTGAATGAAAATGGCCAATTTACTCACTCTGCGGCCTTAAAAAGTGTTTCTCCTCCACGGAAAGTGAATAAAATAACATTTGGATGCCTTTATTGTTCAATCAAAAACGCCCGTTTTTTGGTGAAAAAGATAACCACCCCCCCTTACGACATGCTTCAGAAACAAAAAAAATGGTTCATTTTCAAATGTTGCATCTTTGAACGACAATCCACATTTGTACGTGGATAAACACTTTTAGAGATAAAATTAGATGTTTAAAGTGATTTTCAAGCTTCCAGGGGCCCTAAACACAAGATTTGAGAAATGGGTAAAAGTGAATGAAAATGGCCAATTTACTCACTCTGAGGCCTTAAAAAGTGTTTCTCCTCAACGGGAAGTGAATTAAATAACATTTGTAGGCCTTTATTGTTCAAGCGAAAACGCCCGATTATTGACAAAAGAGATAACCACCCCCCCTTACGACATGCTTCAGAAACGAAAAAAATGGTCCGTTTTCAAATGTTGCGTCTTTGAATGACAATCCACATTTGTACGTGGATAATCACTTTTAGAGCTAAAATTAGATGTTTAAAGTGATTTTCAAGCTTCCAGGGGCCCTAAACACAAGATTTGAGAAATGGGTAAAAGTGAATGAAAATGGCCAATTTACTCACTCTGAGGCCTTAAAAAGTGTTTCTCCTCCACGGGAAGTGAATTAAATAACATTTGTAGGCCTTTATTGTTCAAGCGAAAACGCCTGATTTTTGATGAAAGAGATAACCACCCCCCTTACGACATGCTTCTGAAACTAAAAAAATGGTTCATTTTCAAATGTTGCGTCTTTGAACCACAATTAACATTGTACGTGGATAATCACTTTTAGAGATAAAATGAGATGTTTAAAGTGATTTTCAAGCTTCCAGGGGCCCTAAACACGAGATTTGAGAAATGGGTAAACGTGAATGAAAATGGCCAATTTACTCACTCTGCGGCCTTAAAAAGTGTTTCTCCTCCACGGAAAGTGAATAAAATAACATTTGGATGCCTTTATTGTTCAATCAAAAACGCCCGTTTTTTGGTGAAAAAGATAACCACCCCCCCTTACGACATGCTTCAGAAACAAAAAAAATGGTCCATTTTCAAATGTTGCGTCTTTGAACTACAATTCACATTTGTACGTGGATAATCACTTTTAGAGATAAAATTAGATGTTTAAAGTGATTTACAAGCTTCCAGGGGCCCTAAACACAAGATATGAGGAATGGGTAAATATGAATGAAAATGGCCAATTTATTCACTCTGAGGCCTTAAAAAGTTTTTCTCCACTCTCGAAAGTGAATTAAATAACATTTGTAGACCTTTATTGTTCAATCAAAAACGCCCGATTTTTGACGAAAGAGATAACCACCCCCCCTTACGACATGCTTCAGAAACAAAAAAATGGTTCATTTTCAAATGTTGCATCTTTGAATGACAATCCACATTTGTACGTGGATAATCACTTTTAGAGCTAAAATTAGATGTTTAAAGTGATTTTCAAGCTTCCAGGGGCCCTAAACACAAGATTTGAGAAATGGGTAAAAGTGAATGAAAATGGCCAATTTACTCACTCTGAGGCCTTAAAAAGTGTTTCTCCTCCACGGGAAGTGAATTAAATAACATTTGTAGGCCTTTATTGTTCAAGCGAAAACGCCTGATTTTTGATGAAAGAGATAACCACCCCCCCTTACGACATGCTTCTGAAACTAAAAAAATGGTTCATTTTCAAATGTTGCGTCTTTGAACCACAATTAACATTGTACGTGGATAATCACTTGTAGAGATAAAATGAGATGTTTAAAGTGATTTTCAAGCTTCCAGGGGCCCTAAACACGAGATTTGAGAAATGGGTAAACGTGAATGAAAATGGCCAATTTACTCACTCTGCGGCCTTAAAAAGTGTTTCTCCTCCACGGAAAGTGAATAAAATAACATTTGGATGCCTTTATTGTTCAATCAAAAACGCCCTTTTTTTGGTGAAAAAGATAACCACCCCCCCTTATGACATGCTTCAGAAACGAAAAAAATGGTCCATTTTCAAATGTTGCGTCTTTGAACTACAATTCACATTTGTACGTGGATGATCACTTTTAGAGATAAAATTAGATGTTTAAAGTGATTTACAAGCTTCCAGGGGCCCTAAACACAAGATATGAGGAATGGGTAAATATGAATGAAAATGGCCAATTTATTCACTCTGAGGCCTTAAAAAGTTTTTCTCCACTCCAGAAAGTGAATTAAATAACATTTGTAGGCCTTTATTGTTCAAGCGAAAACGCCCGATTATTGACGAAAGAGATATCCACCCCCCCCTTACGACATGCTTCAGAAACGTAAAAAATGGCCCGTTTTCAAATGTTGCGTCTTTGAATGACAATCCACATTTGTACGTGGATAATCACTTTTAGAGCTAAAATTAGATGTTTAAAGTGATTTTCAAGCTTCCAGGGGCCCTAAACACAAGATTTGAGAAATGGGTAAAAGTGAATGAAAATGGCCAATTTACTCACTCTGCGGCCTTAAAAAGTGTTTCTCCTCCACGGAAAGTGAATAAAATAACATTCGGATGCCTTTATTGTTCAATCAAAAACGCCTGTTTTTTGGTGAAAAAGATAACCACCCCCCTTATGACATGCTTCAGAAACGAAAAAAATGGTCCATTTTCAAATGTTGTGTCTTTGAACTACAATTCACATTTGTACGTGGATGATCACTTTTAGAGATAAATTTAGATGTTTAAAGTGATTTACAAGCTTCCAGGGGCCCTAAACACAAGATATGAGGAATGGGTAAATATGAATGAAACTGGCCAATTTATTCACTCTGAGGCCTTAAAAAGTTTTTCTCCACTCCAGAAAGTGAATTAAATAACATTTGTAAGCCTTTATTGTTCAATCAAAAACGCCCGATTTTTGACGAAAGAGATAACCACCCCCCCTTACGACATGCTTCAGAAACTAAAAAAATGGTCCGTTTTCAAATGTTGCCTCTTTGAACTACAATTCACATTTGTACGTGGAAAAGCACTTTTAAAGATCAAATGAGATGTTTAAAGTGATTTTCATGCTTCCAGGGGCCTTAAACACAAGATTTGAGGAATGGGTAAAAGTGAATGAAAATGGCCAATTTACTCACTCTGAGGCCTTAAAAAGTGTTTCTCCTCCACGGGAAGTGAATTAAATAACATTTGTAGGCCTTTATTGTTCAAGCGAAAACGCCCGATTATTGACGAAAGATATAACCACCCCCCCTTACGACTTGCTTCAGAAACAAAAAAAATGGTTCATTTTCAAATGTTGCATCTTTGAACGACAATCCACATTTGTACGTGGATAAACACTTTTAGAGATAAAATGAGATGTTTAAAGTGATTTTCAAGCTTCCAGGGGCCCTAAACACGAGATTTGAGAAATGGGTAAACGTGAATGAAAATGGCCAATTTACTCACTCTGCGACCTTAAAAAGTGTTTCTCCTCCACGGAAAGTGAATAAAATAACATTTGGATGCCTTTATTGTTCAATCAAAAACGCCCGTTTTTTGGTGAAAAAGGTAACCACCCCCCCTTACGACATGCTTCAGAAACAAAAAAAATGGTCCATTTTCAAATGTTGCGTCTTTGAACTACAATTCACATTTGTACGTGGATAATCACTTTTAGAGATAAAATTAGATGTTTAAAGTGATTTACAAGCTTCCAGGGGCCCTAAACACAAGATATGAGGAATGGGTAAATATGAATGAAAATGGCCAATTTATTCACTCTGAGGCCTTAAAAAGTTTTTCTCCACTCCAGAAAGTGAATTAAATAACATTTGTAGACCTGTATTGTTCAATCAAAAACGCCCGATTTTTGACGAAAGAGATAACCACCCCACCTTACGACATGCTTCAGAAACAAAAAAAATGGTTCATTTTCAAATGTTGCATCTTTGAATGACAATCCACATTTGTACGTGGATAAACACTTTTAGAGATAAAATTAGATGTTTAAAGTGATTTTCAAGCTTCCAGGGGCCCTAAACACAAGTTTTGAGAAACGGGTAAAAGTGAATGAAAATGGCCAATTTACTCACTCTGAGGCCTTAAAAAGTGTTTCTCCTCCACGGGAAGTGAATTAAATACCATTTGGAGGCCTTTATTGTTCAAGCGAAAATGCCTGATTTTTGATGAAAGAGATAACCACCCCCCCTTACGACATGCTTCTGAAACTAAAAAAATGGTTCATTTTCAAAAGTTGCGTCTTTTGAACTGCAATTAACATTGTACGTGGATAATCTCTTTTAGAGATAAAATTAGATGTTTAAAGTGATTTTCAAGCTTCCAGGGGCCCTAAACACAAGATTTGAGAAATGGGTAAAAGTGAATGAAAATGGCCAATTTACTCACTCTGAGGCCTTAAAAAGTGTTTCTCCTCAACGGGAAGTGAATTAAATAACATTTGTAGGCCTTTATTGTTCAAGCGAAAACGCCCGATTATTGACGAAAGAGATAACCACCCCCCCTTACGACATGCTTCAGAAACGAAAAAAATGGTCCGTTTTCAAATGTTGCGTCTTTGAATGACAATCCACATTTGTACGTGGATAATCACTTTTAGAGCTAAAATTAGATGTTTAAAGTGATTTTCAAGCTTCCAGGGGCCCTAAACACAAGATTTGAGAAATGGGTAAAAGTGAATGAAAATGGCCAATTTACTCACTCTGAGGCCTTAAAAAGTGTTTCTCCTCCACGGGAAGTGAATTAAATACCATTTGGAGGCCTTTATTGTTCAAGCGAAAACGCCTGATTTTTGATGAAAGAGATAACCACCCCCCCCCTTACGACATGCTTCTGAAACTAAAAAAATGGTTCATTTTCAAATGTTGCGTCTTTTGAACTACAATTAACATTGTACGTGGATAATCACTTTTAGAGATAAAATTAGATGTTTAAAGTGATTTACAAGCTTCCAGGGGCCCTAAACACAAGATATGAGGAATGGGTAAATATGAATGAAAATGGCCAATTTATTCACTCTGAGGCCTTAAAAAGTTTTTCTCCACTCCAGAAAGTGAATTAAATAACATTTGTAGACCTTTATTGTTCAATCAAAAACGCCCGATTTTTGACGAAAGAGATAACCACCCCACCTTACGACATGCTTCAGAAACAAAAAAAATGGTTCATTTTCAAATGTTGCATCTTTGAACGACAATCCACATTTGTACGTGGATAAACACTTTTAGAGATAAAATTAGATGTTTAAAGTGATTTTCAAGCTTCCAGAGGCCCTAAACACAAGATTTGAGAAATGGGTAATAGTGAATGAAAATGGCCAATTTACTCACTCTGAGGCCTTAAAAAGTGTTTCTCCTCAACGGGAAGTGAATTAAATAACATTTGTAGGCCTTTATTGTTCAAGCGAAAACGCCCGATTATTGACGAAAGAGATAACCACCCCCCCTTAGGACATGCTTCAGAAACGAAAAAAATGGTCCGTTTTCAAATGTTGCGTCTTTGAATGACAATCCACATTTGTACGTGGATAATCACTTTTAGAGCTAAAATTAGATGTTTAAAGTGATTTTCAAGCTTCCAGGGGCCCTAAACACAAGATTTGAGAAATGGGTAAAAGTGAATGAAAATGGCCAATTTACTCACTCTGAGGCCTTAAAAAGTGTTTCTCCTCCACGGGAAGTGAATTAAATACCATTTGGAGGCCTTTATTGTTCAAGCGAAAACGCCTGATTTTTGATGAAAGAGATAACCACCCCCCTTACGACATGCTTCTGAAACTAAAAAAATGGTTCATTTTCAAATGTTGCGTCTTTTGAACTACAATTAACATTGTACGTGGATAATCACTTTTAGCGATAAAATGAGATGTTTAAAGTGATTTTCAAGCTTCCAGGGGCCCTAAACACGAGATTTAAGAAATGGGTAAACGTGAATGAAAATGGCCAATTTACTCACTCTGCGGCCTTAAAAAGTGTTTCTCCTCCACGGAAAGTGAATAAAATAACATTTGGATGCCTTTATTGTTCACTCAAAAACGCCAGTTTTTTGGTGAAAAAGATAACCACCCCCCCTTACGACATGCTTCAGAAACGAAAAAATGGTCCATTTTCAAATGTTGCGTCTTTGAACTACAATTCACAAATTTGTACATGGATGATCACCTTTAGAGATAAAATTAGATGTTTAAAGTGATTTACAAGCTTCCAGGGGCCCTAAACACAAGATATGAGGAATGGGTAAATATGAATGAAAATTCCCAATTTATTCACTCTGAGGCCTTAAAAAGTTTTTCTCCACTCCAGAAAGGGAATTAAATAACATTTGTAGACCTTTATTGTTCAATCAAAAACGCCCGATTTTTGACGAAGAGATAACCACCTCCCCTTACGACATGCTTCAGAAACAAAAAAAATGGTTCATTTTCAAATGTTGCATCTTTGAACGACAATCCACATTTGTACGTGGATAAACACTTTTAGAGATAAAATTAGATGTTTAAAGTGATTTTCAAGCTTCCAGGGGCCCTAAACACAAGATTTGAGAAATGGGTAAAAGTGAATGAAAATGGCCAATTTACTCACTCTGAGGCCTTAAAAAGTGTTTCTCCTCAACGGAAAGTGAATAAAATAACATTTGGATGCCTTTATTGTTCACTCAAAAACGCCAGTTTTTTTGGTGAAAAAGATAACCACCCCCCCTTACGACATGCTTCAGAAACGAAAAAATGGTCCATTTTCAAATGTTGCGTCTTTGAACTACAATTCACAAATTTGTACATGGATGATCACCTTTAGAGATAAAATTAGATGTTTAAAGTGATTTACAAGCTTCCAGGGGCCCTAAACACAAGATATGAGGAATGGGTAAATATGAATGAAAATTCCCAATTTATTCACTCTGAGGCCTTAAAAAGTTTTTCTCCACTCCAGAAAGGGAATTAAATAACATTTGTAGACCTTTATTGTTCAATCAAAAACGCCCGATTTTTGACGAAGAGATAACCACCTCCCCTTACGACATGCTTCAGAAACAAAAAAAATGGTTCATTTTCAAATGTTGCATCTTTGAACGACAATCCACATTTGTACGTGGATAAACACTTTTAGAGATAAAATTAGATGTTTAAAGTGATTTTCAAGCTTCCAGGGGCCCTAAACACAAGATTTGAGAAATGGGTAAAAGTGAATGAAAATGGCCAATTTACTCACTCTGAGGCCTTAAAAAGTGTTTCTCCTCAACGGGAAGTGAATTAAATAACATTTGTAGGCCTTTATTGTTCAAGCGAAAACGCCCGATTATTGACGAAAGATATAACCACCCCCCCTTACGACTTGCTTCAGAAACAAAAAAAATGGTTCATTTTCAAATGTTGCATCTTTGAACGACAATCCACATTTGTACGTGGATAAACACTTTTAGAGATAAAATTAGATGTTTAAAGCGATTTTCAAGCTTCCAGGGGCCCTAAACACAAGATTTGAGAAATGGGTAAAAGTGAATGAAAATGGCCAATTTACTCACTCTGAGGCCTTAAAAAGTGTTTTTCCTCAACGGGAAGTGAATTAAATAACATTTGTAGGCCTTTATTGTTCAAGCGAAAACGCCCGATTATTGACGAAAGAGATAACCACCCCCCCTTACGACATGCTTCAGAAACGAAAAAAATGGTCCGTTTTCAAATGTTGCGTCTGTGAATGACAATCCACATTTGCACGTGGATAATCACTTTTAGAGCTAAAATTAGATGTTTAAAGTGATTTTCAAGCTTCAAGGGCCCTAAACACAAGATTTGAGAAATGGGTAAAAGTGAATGAAAATGGCCAATTTACTCACTCTGAGGCCTTAAAAAGTGTTTCTCCTCCACGGGAAGTGAATTAAATACCATTTGGAGGCCTTTATTGTTCAAGCGAAAACGCCTGATTTTTGATGAAAGAGATAACCACCCCCCCTTACGACATGCTTCTGAAACTAAAAAAATGGTTCATTTTCAAATGTTGCGTCTTTGAACCACAATTAACATTGTACGTGGATAATCACTTTTAGAGATAAAATGAGATGTTTAAAGTGATTTTCAAGCTTCCAGGGGCCCTAAACACGAGATTTGAGAAATGGGTAAACGTGAATGAAAATGGCCAATTTACTCACTCTGCGGCCTTAAAAAGTGTTTCTCCTCCACGGAAAGTGAATAAAATAACATTTGGATGCCTTTATTGTTCAATCAAAAACGCCCGTTTTTTGGTGAAAAAGATAACCACCCCCCCTTACGACATGCTTCAGAAACAAAAAAAATGGTCCATTTTCAAATGTTGCGTCTTTGAACTACAATTCACATTTGTACGTGGATAATCACTTTTAGAGATAAAATTAGATGTTTAAAGTGATTTACAAGCTTCCAGGGGCCCTAAACACAAGATATGAGGAATGGGTAAATATGAATGAAAATGGCCAATTTATTCACTCTGAGGCCTTAAAAAGTTTTTCTCCACTCTCGAAAGTGAATTAAATAACATTTGTAGACCTTTATTGTTCAATCAAAAACGCCCGATTTTTGACGAAAGAGATAACCACCCCCCCTTACGACATGCTTCAGAAACAAAAAAAATGGTTCATTTTCAAATGTTGCATCTTTGAACGACAGTCCACATTTGTACGTGGATAAACACTTTTAGAGATAAAATTAGATGTTTAAAGTGATTTTCAAGCTTCCAGGGGCCCTAAACACAAGATTTGGGAAATGGGTAAAAGTGAATGAAAATGGCCAATTTACTCACTCTGAGGCCTTAAAAAGTGTTTCTCCTCAATGGGAAGTGAATTAAATAACATTTTTAGGCCTTTATTGTTCAAGCGAAAACGCCCGATTATTGACGAAAGAGATAACCACCCCCCCTTACGACATGCTTCAGAAACGAAAAAAATGGTCCGTTTTCAAATGTTGCGTCTTTGAATGACAATCCACATTTGTACGTGGATAATCACTTTTAGAGCTAAAATTAGATGTTTAAAGTGATTTTCAAGCTTCCAGGGGCCCTAAACACAAGATTTGAGAAATGGGTAAAAGTGAATGAAAATGGCCAATTTACTCACTCTGAGGCCTTAAAAAGTGTTTCTCCTCCACGGGAAGTGAATTAAATAACATTTGTAGGCCTTTATTGTTCAAGCGAAAACGCCTGATTTTTGATGAAAGAGATAACCACCCCCCCTTACGACATGCTTCTGAAACTAAAAAAATGGTTCATTTTCAAATGTTGCGTCTTTGAACCACAATTAACATTGTACGTGGATAATCACTTTTAGAGATAAAATGAGATGTTTAAAGTGATTTTCAAGCTTCCAGGGGCCCTAAACACGAGATTTGAGAAATGGGTAAACGTGAATGAAAATGGCCAATTTACTCACTCTGCGGCCTTAAAAAGTGTTTCTCCTCCACGGAAAGTGAATAAAATAACATTTGGATGCCTTTATTGTTCAATCAAAAACGCCCGTTTTTTGGTGAAAAAGATAACCACCCCCCCTTACGACATGCTTCAGAAACAAAAAAAATGGTTCATTTTCAAATGTTGCATCTTTGAACGACAATCCACATTTGTACGTGGATAAACACTTTTAGAGATAAAATTAGATGTTTAAAGTGATTTTCAAGCTTCCAGGGGCCCTAAACACAAGATTTGAGAAATGGGTAAAAGTGAATGAAAATGGCCAATTTACTCACTCTGAGGCCTTAAAAAGTGTTTCTCCTCAACGGGAAGTGAATTAAATAACATTTGTAGGCCTTTATTGTTCAAGCGAAAACGCCCGATTATTGACAAAAGAGATAACCACCCCCCCTTACGACATGCTTCAGAAACGAAAAAAATGGTCCGTTTTCAAATGTTGCGTCTTTGAATGACAATCCACATTTGTACGTGGATAATCACTTTTAGAGCTAAAATTAGATGTTTAAAGTGATTTTCAAGCTTCCAGGGGCCCTAAACACAAGATTTGAGAAATGGGTAAAAGTGAATGAAAATGGCCAATTTACTCACTCTGAGGCCTTAAAAAGTGTTTCTCCTCCACGGGAAGTGAATTAAATAACATTTGTAGGCCTTTATTGTTCAAGCGAAAACGCCTGATTTTTGATGAAAGAGATAACCACCCCCCTTACGACATGCTTCTGAAACTAAAAAAATGGTTCATTTTCAAATGTTGCGTCTTTGAACCACAATTAACATTGTACGTGGATAATCACTTTTAGAGATAAAATGAGATGTTTAAAGTGATTTTCAAGCTTCCAGGGGCCCTAAACACGAGATTTGAGAAATGGGTAAACGTGAATGAAAATGGCCAATTTATTCACTCTGAGGCCTTAAAAAGTTTTTCTCCACTCCAGAAAGTGAATTAAATAACATTTGTAGGCCTTTATTGTTCAATCAAAAACGCCCGTTTTTTGACGAAAGAGATAACCACCCCCCCTTACGACATGCTTCAGAAACGAAAAAAATGGTCCGTTTTCAAATGTTGCCTCTTTGAACTACAATTCACATTTGTACGTGGAAAAGCACTTTTAAAGATCAAATGAGATGTTTAAAGTGATTTTCATGCTTCCAGGGGCCTTAAACACAAGATTTGAGGAATGGGTAAAAGTGAATGAAAATGGCCAATTTACTCACTCTGGGGCCTTAAAAAGTGTTTCTCCTCAACGGGAAGTGAATTAAATAACATTTGTAGGCCTTTATTGTTCAAGCGAAAACGCCCGATTATTGACAAAAGAGATAACCACCCCCCCTTACGACATGCTTCAGAAACGAAAAAAATGGTCCGTTTTCAAATGTTGCGTCTTTGAATGACAATCCACATTTGTACGTGGATAATCACTTTTAGAGCTAAAATTAGATGTTTAAAGTGATTTTCAAGCTTCCAGGGGCCCTAAACACAAGATTTGAGAAATGGGTAAAAGTGAATGAAAATGGCCAATTTACTCACTCTGAGGCCTTAAAAAGTGTTTCTCCTCCACGGGAAGTGAATTAAATAACATTTGTAGGCCTTTATTGTTCAAGTGAAAACGCCTGATTTTTGATGAAAGAGATAACCACCCCCCTTACGACATGCTTCTGAAACTAAAAAAATGGTTCATTTTCAAATGTTGCGTCTTTGAACCACAATTAACATTGTACGTGGATAATCACTTTTAGAGATAAAATGAGATGTTTAAAGTGATTTTCAAGCTTCCAGGGGCCCTAAACACGAGATTTGAGAAATGGGTAAACGTGAATGAAAATGGCCAATTTACTCACTCTGCGGCCTTAAAAAGTGTTTCTCCTCCACGGAAAGTGAATAAAATAACATTTGGATGCCTTTATTGTTCAATCAAAAACGCCCGTTTTTTGGTGAAAAAGATAACCACCCCCCCTTACGACATGCTTCAGAAACAAAAAAAATGGTTCATTTTCAAATGTTGCATCTTTGAACGACAATCCACATTTGTACGTGGATAAACACTTTTAGAGATAAAATTAGATGTTTAAAGTGATTTTCAAGCTTCCAGGGGCCCTAAACACAAGATTTGAGAAATGGGTAAAAGTGAATGAAAATGGCCAATTTACTCACTCTGAGGCCTTAAAAAGTGTTTCTCCTCAACGGGAAGTGAATTAAATAACATTTGTAGGCCTTTATTGTTCAAGCGAAAACGCCCGATTATTGACAAAAGAGATAACCACCCCCCCTTACGACATGCTTCAGAAACGAAAAAAATGGTCCGTTTTCAAATGTTGCGTCTTTGAATGACAATCCACATTTGTACGTGGATAATCACTTTTAGAGCTAAAATTAGATGTTTAAAGTGATTTTCAAGCTTCCAGGGGCCCTAAACACAAGATTTGAGAAATGGGTAAAAGTGAATGAAAATGGCCAATTTACTCACTCTGAGGCCTTAAAAAGTGTTTCTCCTCCACGGGAAGTGAATTAAATAACATTTGTAGGCCTTTATTGTTCAAGCGAAAACGCCTGATTTTTGATGAAAGAGATAACCACCCCCCTTACGACATGCTTCTGAAACTAAAAAAATGGTTCATTTTCAAATGTTGCGTCTTTGAACCACAATTAACATTGTACGTGGATAATCACTTTTAGAGATAAAATGAGATGTTTAAAGTGATTTTCAAGCTTCCAGGGGCCCTAAACACGAGATTTGAGAAATGGGTAAACGTGAATGAAAATGGCCAATTTACTCACTCTGCGGCCTTAAAAAGTGTTTCTCCTCCACGGAAAGTGAATAAAATAACATTTGGATGCCTTTATTGTTCAATCAAAAACGCCCGTTTTTTGGTGAAAAAGATAACCACCCCCCCTTACGACATGCTTCAGAAACAAAAAAAATGGTCCATTTTCAAATGTTGCGTCTTTGAACTACAATTCACATTTGTACGTGGATAATCACTTTTAGAGATAAAATTAGATGTTTAAAGTGATTTACAAGCTTCCAGGGGCCCTAAACACAAGATATGAGGAATGGGTAAATATGAATGAAAATGGCCAATTTATTCACTCTGAGGCCTTAAAAAGTTTTTCTCCACTCTCGAAAGTGAATTAAATAACATTTGTAGACCTTTATTGTTCAATCAAAAACGCCCGATTTTTGACGAAAGAGATAACCACCCCCCCTTACGACATGCTTCAGAAACAAAAAAATGGTTCATTTTCAAATGTTGCATCTTTGAATGACAATCCACATTTGTACGTGGATAATCACTTTTAGAGCTAAAATTAGATGTTTAAAGTGATTTTCAAGCTTCCAGGGGCCCTAAACACAAGATTTGAGAAATGGGTAAAAGTGAATGAAAATGGCCAATTTACTCACTCTGAGGCCTTAAAAAGTGTTTCTCCTCCACGGGAAGTGAATTAAATAACATTTGTAGGCCTTTATTGTTCAAGCGAAAACGCCTGATTTTTGATGAAAGAGATAACCACCCCCCCTTACGACATGCTTCTGAAACTAAAAAAATGGTTCATTTTCAAATGTTGCGTCTTTGAACCACAATTAACATTGTACGTGGATAATCACTTGTAGAGATAAAATGAGATGTTTAAAGTGATTTTCAAGCTTCCAGGGGCCCTAAACACGAGATTTGAGAAATGGGTAAACGTGAATGAAAATGGCCAATTTACTCACTCTGCGGCCTTAAAAAGTGTTTCTCCTCCACGGAAAGTGAATAAAATAACATTTGGATGCCTTTATTGTTCAATCAAAAACGCCCTTTTTTTGGTGAAAAAGATAACCACCCCCCCTTATGACATGCTTCAGAAACGAAAAAAATGGTCCATTTTCAAATGTTGCGTCTTTGAACTACAATTCACATTTGTACGTGGATGATCACTTTTAGAGATAAAATTAGATGTTTAAAGTGATTTACAAGCTTCCAGGGGCCCTAAACACAAGATATGAGGAATGGGTAAATATGAATGAAAATGGCCAATTTATTCACTCTGAGGCCTTAAAAAGTTTTTCTCCACTCCAGAAAGTGAATTAAATAACATTTGTAGGCCTTTATTGTTCAAGCGAAAACGCCCGATTATTGACGAAAGAGATATCCACCCCCCCCTTACGACATGCTTCAGAAACGTAAAAAATGGCCCGTTTTCAAATGTTGCGTCTTTGAATGACAATCCACATTTGTACGTGGATAATCACTTTTAGAGCTAAAATTAGATGTTTAAAGTGATTTTCAAGCTTCCAGGGGCCCTAAACACAAGATTTGAGAAATGGGTAAAAGTGAATGAAAATGGCCAATTTACTCACTCTGCGGCCTTAAAAAGTGTTTCTCCTCCACGGAAAGTGAATAAAATAACATTCGGATGCCTTTATTGTTCAATCAAAAACGCCTGTTTTTTGGTGAAAAAGATAACCACCCCCCTTATGACATGCTTCAGAAACGAAAAAAATGGTCCATTTTCAAATGTTGTGTCTTTGAACTACAATTCACATTTGTACGTGGATGATCACTTTTAGAGATAAATTTAGATGTTTAAAGTGATTTACAAGCTTCCAGGGGCCCTAAACACAAGATATGAGGAATGGGTAAATATGAATGAAACTGGCCAATTTATTCACTCTGAGGCCTTAAAAAGTTTTTCTCCACTCCAGAAAGTGAATTAAATAACATTTGTAAGCCTTTATTGTTCAATCAAAAACGCCCGATTTTTGACGAAAGAGATAACCACCCCCCCTTACGACATGCTTCAGAAACTAAAAAAATGGTCCGTTTTCAAATGTTGCCTCTTTGAACTACAATTCACATTTGTACGTGGAAAAGCACTTTTAAAGATCAAATGAGATGTTCAAAGTGATTTTCATGCTTCCAGGGGCCTTAAACACAAGATTTGAGTAATGGGTAAAAGTGAATGAAAATGGCCAATTTACTCACTCTGAGGCCTTAAAAAGTGTTTCTCCTCCACGGGAAGTGAATTAAATAACATTTGTAGGCCTTTATTGTTCAAGCGAAAACGCCCGATTATTGACGAAAGATATAACCACCCCCCCTTACGACTTGCTTCAGAAACAAAAAAAATGGTTCATTTTCAAATGTTGCATCTTTGAACGACAATCCACATTTGTACGTGGATAAACACTTTTAGAGATAAAATGAGATGTTTAAAGTGATTTTCAAGCTTCCAGGGGCCCTAAACACGAGATTTGAGAAATGGGTAAACGTGAATGAAAATGGCCAATTTACTCACTCTGCGACCTTAAAAAGTGTTTCTCCTCCACGGAAAGTGAATAAAATAACATTTGGATGCCTTTATTGTTCAATCAAAAACGCCCGTTTTTTGGTGAAAAAGGTAACCACCCCCCCTTACGACATGCTTCAGAAACAAAAAAAATGGTCCATTTTCAAATGTTGCGTCTTTGAACTACAATTCACATTTGTACGTGGATAATCACTTTTAGAGATAAAATTAGATGTTTAAAGTGATTTACAAGCTTCCAGGGGCCCTAAACACAAGATATGAGGAATGGGTAAATATGAATGAAAATGGCCAATTTATTCACTCTGAGGCCTTAAAAAGTTTTTCTCCACTCCAGAAAGTGAATTAAATAACATTTGTAGACCTGTATTGTTCAATCAAAAACGCCCGATTTTTGACGAAAGAGATAACCACCCCACCTTACGACATGCTTCAGAAACAAAAAAAATGGTTCATTTTCAAATGTTGCATCTTTGAATGACAATCCACATTTGTACGTGGATAAACACTTTTAGAGATAAAATTAGATGTTTAAAGTGATTTTCAAGCTTCCAGGGGCCCTAAACACAAGTTTTGAGAAACGGGTAAAAGTGAATGAAAATGGCCAATTTACTCACTCTGAGGCCTTAAAAAGTGTTTCTCCTCCACGGGAAGTGAATTAAATACCATTTGGAGGCCTTTATTGTTCAAGCGAAAATGCCTGATTTTTGATGAAAGAGATAACCACCCCCCCTTACGACATGCTTCTGAAACTAAAAAAATGGTTCATTTTCAAAAGTTGCGTCTTTTGAACTGCAATTAACATTGTACGTGGATAATCTCTTTTAGAGATAAAATTAGATGTTTAAAGTGATTTTCAAGCTTCCAGGGGCCCTAAACACAAGATTTGAGAAATGGGTAAAAGTGAATGAAAATGGC
The DNA here is from genome assembly GCF_964204655.1 of Triturus cristatus. NCBI lineage: Eukaryota > Metazoa > Chordata > Amphibia > Caudata > Salamandridae > Triturus > Triturus cristatus. Next base: position 930,205,354 of record NC_140587.1, on the reverse strand, counting down.
CAATTTACTCACTCTGAGGCCTTAAAAAGTGTTTCTCCTCAACGGGAAGTGAATTAAATAACATTTGTAGGCCTTTATTGTTCAAGCGAAAACGCCCGATTATTGACGAAAGAGATAACCACCCCCCCTTACGACATGCTTCAGAAACGAAAAAAATGGTCCGTTTTCAAATGTTGCGTCTTTGAATGACAATCCACATTTGTACGTGGATAATCACTTTTAGAGCTAAAATTAGATGTTTAAAGTGATTTTCAAGCTTCCAGGGGCCATTAACACAAGATTTGAGAAATGGGTAAAAGTGAATGAAAATGGCCAATTTACTCACTCTGAGGCCTTAAAAAGTGTTTCTCCTCCACGGGAAGTGAATTAAATACCATTTGGAGGCCTTTATTGTTCAAGCGAAAACGCCTGATTTTTGATGAAAGAGATAACCACCCCCCCCTTACGACATGCTTCTGAAACTAAAAAAATGGTTCATTTTCAAATGTTGCGTCTTTTGAACTACAATTAACATTGTACGTGGATAATCACTTTTAGAGATAAAATTAGATGTTTAAAGTGATTTACAAGCTTCCAGGGGCCCTAAACACAAGATATGAGGAATGGGTAAATATGAATGAAAATGGCCAATTTATTCACTCTGAGGCCTTAAAAAGTTTTTCTCCACTCCAGAAAGTGAATTAAATAACATTTGTAGACCTTTATTGTTCAATCAAAAACGCCCGATTTTTGACGAAAGAGATAACCACCCCACCTTACGACATGCTTCAGAAACAAAAAAAATGGTTCATTTTCAAATGTTGCATCTTTGAACGACAATCCACATTTGTACGTGGATAAACACTTTTAGAGATAAAATTAGATGTTTAAAGTGATTTTCAAGCTTCCAGAGGCCCTAAACACAAGATTTGAGAAATGGGTAATAGTGAATGAAAATGGCCAATTTACTCACTCTGAGGCCTTAAAAAGTGTTTCTCCTCAACGGGAAGTGAATTAAATAACATTTGTAGGCCTTTATTGTTCAAGCGAAAACGCCCGATTATTGACGAAAGAGATAACCACCCCCCCTTAGGACATGCTTCAGAAACGAAAAAAATGGTCCGTTTTCAAATGTTGCGTCTTTGAATGACAATCCACATTTGTACGTGGATAATCACTTTTAGAGCTAAAATTAGATGTTTAAAGTGATTTTCAAGCTTCCAGGGGCCCTAAACACAAGATTTGAGAAATGGGTAAAAGTGAATGAAAATGGCCAATTTACTCACTCTGAGGCCTTAAAAAGTGTTTCTCCTCCACGGGAAGTGAATTAAATACCATTTGGAGGCCTTTATTGTTCAAGCGAAAACGCCTGATTTTTGATGAAAGAGATAACCACCCCCCTTACGACATGCTTCTGAAACTAAAAAAATGGTTCATTTTCAAATGTTGCGTCTTTTGAACTACAATTAACATTGTACGTGGATAATCACTTTTAGCGATAAAATGAGATGTTTAAAGTGATTTTCAAGCTTCCAGGGGCCCTAAACACGAGATTTAAGAAATGGGTAAACGTGAATGAAAATGGCCAATTTACTCACTCTGCGGCCTTAAAAAGTGTTTCTCCTCCACGGAAAGTGAATAAAATAACATTTGGATGCCTTTATTGTTCACTCAAAAACGCCAGTTTTTTGGTGAAAAAGATAACCACCCCCCCTTACGACATGCTTCAGAAACGAAAAAATGGTCCATTTTCAAATGTTGCGTCTTTGAACTACAATTCACAAATTTGTACATGGATGATCACCTTTAGAGATAAAATTAGATGTTTAAAGTGATTTACAAGCTTCCAGGGGCCCTAAACACAAGATATGAGGAATGGGTAAATATGAATGAAAATTCCCAATTTATTCACTCTGAGGCCTTAAAAAGTTTTTCTCCACTCCAGAAAGGGAATTAAATAACATTTGTAGACCTTTATTGTTCAATCAAAAACGCCCGATTTTTGACGAAGAGATAACCACCTCCCCTTACGACATGCTTCAGAAACAAAAAAAATGGTTCATTTTCAAATGTTGCATCTTTGAACGACAATCCACATTTGTACGTGGATAAACACTTTTAGAGATAAAATTAGATGTTTAAAGTGATTTTCAAGCTTCCAGGGGCCCTAAACACAAGATTTGAGAAATGGGTAAAAGTGAATGAAAATGGCCAATTTACTCACTCTGAGGCCTTAAAAAGTGTTTCTCCTCAACGGAAAGTGAATAAAATAACATTTGGATGCCTTTATTGTTCACTCAAAAACGCCAGTTTTTTTGGTGAAAAAGATAACCACCCCCCCTTACGACATGCTTCAGAAACGAAAAAATGGTCCATTTTCAAATGTTGCGTCTTTGAACTACAATTCACAAATTTGTACATGGATGATCACCTTTAGAGATAAAATTAGATGTTTAAAGTGATTTACAAGCTTCCAGGGGCCCTAAACACAAGATATGAGGAATGGGTAAATATGAATGAAAATTCCCAATTTATTCACTCTGAGGCCTTAAAAAGTTTTTCTCCACTCCAGAAAGGGAATTAAATAACATTTGTAGACCTTTATTGTTCAATCAAAAACGCCCGATTTTTGACGAAGAGATAACCACCTCCCCTTACGACATGCTTCAGAAACAAAAAAAATGGTTCATTTTCAAATGTTGCATCTTTGAACGACAATCCACATTTGTACGTGGATAAACACTTTTAGAGATAAAATTAGATGTTTAAAGTGATTTTCAAGCTTCCAGGGGCCCTAAACACAAGATTTGAGAAATGGGTAAAAGTGAATGAAAATGGCCAATTTACTCACTCTGAGGCCTTAAAAAGTGTTTCTCCTCAACGGGAAGTGAATTAAATAACATTTGTAGGCCTTTATTGTTCAAGCGAAAACGCCCGATTATTGACGAAAGATATAACCACCCCCCCTTACGACTTGCTTCAGAAACAAAAAAAATGGTTCATTTTCAAATGTTGCATCTTTGAACGACAATCCACATTTGTACGTGGATAAACACTTTTAGAGATAAAATTAGATGTTTAAAGCGATTTTCAAGCTTCCAGGGGCCCTAAACACAAGATTTGAGAAATGGGTAAAAGTGAATGAAAATGGCCAATTTACTCACTCTGAGGCCTTAAAAAGTGTTTTTCCTCAACGGGAAGTGAATTAAATAACATTTGTAGGCCTTTATTGTTCAAGCGAAAACGCCCGATTATTGACGAAAGAGATAACCACCCCCCCTTACGACATGCTTCAGAAACGAAAAAAATGGTCCGTTTTCAAATGTTGCGTCTGTGAATGACAATCCACATTTGCACGTGGATAATCACTTTTAGAGCTAAAATTAGATGTTTAAAGTGATTTTCAAGCTTCAAGGGCCCTAAACACAAGATTTGAGAAATGGGTAAAAGTGAATGAAAATGGCCAATTTACTCACTCTGAGGCCTTAAAAAGTGTTTCTCCTCCACGGGAAGTGAATTAAATACCATTTGGAGGCCTTTATTGTTCAAGCGAAAACGCCTGATTTTTGATGAAAGAGATAACCACCCCCCCTTACGACATGCTTCTGAAACTAAAAAAATGGTTCATTTTCAAATGTTGCGTCTTTGAACCACAATTAACATTGTACGTGGATAATCACTTTTAGAGATAAAATGAGATGTTTAAAGTGATTTTCAAGCTTCCAGGGGCCCTAAACACGAGATTTGAGAAATGGGTAAACGTGAATGAAAATGGCCAATTTACTCACTCTGCGGCCTTAAAAAGTGTTTCTCCTCCACGGAAAGTGAATAAAATAACATTTGGATGCCTTTATTGTTCAATCAAAAACGCCCGTTTTTTGGTGAAAAAGATAACCACCCCCCCTTACGACATGCTTCAGAAACAAAAAAAATGGTCCATTTTCAAATGTTGCGTCTTTGAACTACAATTCACATTTGTACGTGGATAATCACTTTTAGAGATAAAATTAGATGTTTAAAGTGATTTACAAGCTTCCAGGGGCCCTAAACACAAGATATGAGGAATGGGTAAATATGAATGAAAATGGCCAATTTATTCACTCTGAGGCCTTAAAAAGTTTTTCTCCACTCTCGAAAGTGAATTAAATAACATTTGTAGACCTTTATTGTTCAATCAAAAACGCCCGATTTTTGACGAAAGAGATAACCACCCCCCCTTACGACATGCTTCAGAAACAAAAAAAATGGTTCATTTTCAAATGTTGCATCTTTGAACGACAGTCCACATTTGTACGTGGATAAACACTTTTAGAGATAAAATTAGATGTTTAAAGTGATTTTCAAGCTTCCAGGGGCCCTAAACACAAGATTTGGGAAATGGGTAAAAGTGAATGAAAATGGCCAATTTACTCACTCTGAGGCCTTAAAAAGTGTTTCTCCTCAATGGGAAGTGAATTAAATAACATTTTTAGGCCTTTATTGTTCAAGCGAAAACGCCCGATTATTGACGAAAGAGATAACCACCCCCCCTTACGACATGCTTCAGAAACGAAAAAAATGGTCCGTTTTCAAATGTTGCGTCTTTGAATGACAATCCACATTTGTACGTGGATAATCACTTTTAGAGCTAAAATTAGATGTTTAAAGTGATTTTCAAGCTTCCAGGGGCCCTAAACACAAGATTTGAGAAATGGGTAAAAGTGAATGAAAATGGCCAATTTACTCACTCTGAGGCCTTAAAAAGTGTTTCTCCTCCACGGGAAGTGAATTAAATAACATTTGTAGGCCTTTATTGTTCAAGCGAAAACGCCTGATTTTTGATGAAAGAGATAACCACCCCCCCTTACGACATGCTTCTGAAACTAAAAAAATGGTTCATTTTCAAATGTTGCGTCTTTGAACCACAATTAACATTGTACGTGGATAATCACTTGTAGAGATAAAATGAGATGTTTAAAGTGATTTTCAAGCTTCCAGGGGCCCTAAACACGAGATTTGAGAAATGGGTAAACGTGAATGAAAATGGCCAATTTACTCACTCTGCGGCCTTAAAAAGTGTTTCTCCTCCACGGAAAGTGAATAAAATAACATTTGGAGGCCTTTATTGTTCAATCAAAAACGCCCTTTTTTTGGTGAAAAAGATAACCACCCCCCTTACGACATGCTTCAGAAACGAAAAAAATGGTCCATTTTCAAATGTTGCGTCTTTGAACTACAATTCACATTTGTACGTGGATGATCACTTTTAGAGATAAAATTAGATGTTTAAAGTGATTTACAAGCTTCCAGGGGCCCTAAACACAAGATATGAGGAATGGGTAAATATGAATGAAAATGGCCAATTTATTCACTCTGAGGCCTTAAAAAGTTTTTCTCCACTCCAGAAAGTGAATTAAATAACATTTGTAGGCCTTTATTGTTCAAGCGAAAACGCCCGATTATTGACGAAAGAGATATCCACCCCCCCTTACGACATGCTTCAGAAACGTAAAAAATGGCCCGTTTTCAAATGTTGCGTCTTTGAATGACAATCCACATTTGTAAGTGGATAATCACTTTTAGAGCTAAAATTAGATGTTTAAAGTGATTTTCAAGCTTCCAGGGGCCCTAAACACAAGATTTGAGAAATGGGTAAAAGTGAATGAAAATGGCCAATTTACTCACTCTGCGGCCTTAAAAAGTGTTTCTCCTCCACGGAAAGTGAATAAAATAACATTTGGATGCCTTTATTGTTCAATCAAAAACGCCTGTTTTTTGGTGAAAAAGATAACCACCCCCCTTATGACATGCTTCAGAAACGAAAAAAATGGTCCATTTTCAAATGTTGCGTCTTTGAACTACAATTCACATTTGTACGTGGATGATCACTTTTAGAGATAAATTTAGATGTTTAAAGTGATTTACAAGCTTCCAGGGGCCCTAAACACAAGATATGAGGAATGGGTAAATATGAATGAAACTGGCCAATTTATTCACTCTGAGGCCTTAAAAAGTTTTTCTCCACTCCAGAAAGTGAATTAAATAACATTTGTAAGCCTTTATTGTTCAATCAAAAACGCCCGATTTTTGACGAAAGAGATAACCACCCCCCCTTACGACATGCTTCAGAAACTAAAAAAATGGTCCGTTTTCAAATGTTGCCTCTTTGAACTACAATTCACATTTGTACGTGGAAAAGCACTTTTAAAGATCAAATGAGATGTTTAAAGTGATTTTCATGCTTCCAGGGGCCTTAAACACAAGATTTGAGGAATGGGTAAAAGTGAATGAAAATGGCCAATTTACTCACTCTGAGGCCTTAAAAAGTGTTTCTCCTCCACGGGAAGTGAATTAAATAACATTTGTAGGCCTTTATTGTTCAAGCGAAAACGCCTGATTTTTGATGAAAGAGATAACCCTTACGACATGCTTCTGAAACTAAAAAAATTGTTAATTTTCAAAGGTTGCGTCTTTGAACCACAATTAACATTGTACGTGGATAATCACTTTTAGAGATAAAATGAGATGTTTAAAGTGATTTTCAAGCTTCCAGGGGCCCTAAACACGAGATTTGAGAAATGGGTAAACGTGAATGAAAATGGCCAATTTACTCACTCTGCGACCTTAAAAAGTGTTTCTCCTCCACGGAAAGTGAATAAAATAACATTTGGATGCCTTTATTGTTCAATCAAAAACGCCCGTTTTTTGGTGAAAAAGGTAACCACCCCCCCTTACGACATGCTTCAGAAACAAAAAAAATGGTCCATTTTCAAATGTTGCGTCTTTGAACTACAATTCACATTTGTACGTGGATAATCACTTTTAGAGATAAAATTAGATGTTTAAAGTGATTTACAAGCTTCCAGGGGCCCTAAACACAAGATATGAGGAATGGGTAAATATGAATGAAAATGGCCAATTTATTCACTCTGAGGCCTTAAAAAGTTTTTCTCCACTCCAGAAAGTGAATTAAATAACATTTGTAGACCTGTATTGTTCAATCAAAAACGCCCGATTTTTGACGAAAGAGATAACCACCCCACCTTACGACATGCTTCAGAAACAAAAAAAATGGTCCGTTTTCAAATGTTGCGTCTTTGAATGACAATCCACATTTGTACGTGGATAATCACTTTTAGAGCTAAAATTAGATGTTTAAAGTGATTTTCAAGCTTCCAGGGGCCCTAAACACAAGATTTGAGAAATGGGTAAAAGTGAATGAAAATGGCCAATTTACTCACTCTGAGGCCTTAAAAAGTGTTTCTCCTCCACGGGAAGTGAATTAAATACCATTTGGAGGCCTTTATTGTTCAAGCGAAAACGCCTGATTTTTGATGAAAGAGATAACCACCCCCCTTACGACATGCTTCTGAAACTAAAAAAATGGTTCATTTTCAAATGTTGCGTCTTTTGAACTACAATTAACATTGTACGTGGATAATCACTTTTAGAGATAAAATGAGATGTTTAAAGTGATTTTCAAGCTTCCAGGGGCCCTAAACACGAGATTTAAGAAATGGGTAAACGTGAATGAAAATGGCCAATTTACTCACTCTGCGGCCTTAAAAAGTGTTTCTCCTCCACGGAAAGTGAATAAAATAACATTTGGATGCCTTTATTGTTCACTCAAAAACGCCAGTTTTTTGGTGAAAAAGATAACCACCCCCCTTACGACATGCTTCAGAAACGAAAAAATGGTCCATTTTCAAATGTTGCGTCTTTGAACTACAATTCACAAATTTGTACATGGATGATCACCTTTAGAGATAAAATTAGATGTTTAAAGTGATTTACAAGCTTCCAGGGGCCCTAAACACAAGATATGAGGAATGGGTAAATATGAATGAAAATTCCCAATTTATTCACTCTGAGGCCTTAAAAAGTTTTTCTCCACTCCAGAAAGGGAATTAAATAACATTTGTAGACCTTTATTGTTCAATCAAAAACGCCCGATTTTTGACGAAGAGATAACCACCTCCCCTTACGACATGCTTCAGAAACAAAAAAAATGGTTCATTTTCAAATGTTGCATCTTTGAACGACAATCCACATTTGTACGTGGATAAACACTTTTAGAGATAAAATTAGATGTTTAAAGTGATTTTCAAGCTTCCAGGGGCCCTAAACACAAGATTTGAGAAATGGGTAAAAGTGAATGAAAATGGCCAATTTACTCACTCTGAGGCCTTAAAAAGTGTTTCTCCTCAACGGGAAGTGAATTAAATAACATTTGTAGGCCTTTATTGTTCAAGCGAAAATGCCCGATTATTGACGAAAGATATAACCACCCCCCCTTACGACTTGCTTCAGAAACAAAAAAAATGGTTCATTTTCAAATGTTGCATCTTTGAACGACAATCCACATTTGTACGTGGATAAACACTTTTAGAGATAAAATTAGATGTTTAAAGCGATTTTCAAGCTTCCAGGGGCCCTAAACACAAGATTTGAGAAATGGGTAAAAGTGAATGAAAATGGCCAATTTACTCACTCTGAGGCCTTAAAAAGTGTTTTTCCTCAACGGGAAGTGAATTAAATAACATTTGTAGGCCTTTATTGTTCAAGCGAAAACGCCCGATTATTGACGAAAGAGATAACCACCCCCCCTTACGACATGCTTCAGAAACGAAAAAAATGGTCCGTTTTCAAATGTTGCGTCTGTGAATGACAATCCACATTTGCACGTGGATAATCACTTTTAGAGCTAAAATTAGATGTTTAAAGTGATTTTCAAGCTTCAAGGGCCCTAAACACAAGATTTGAGAAATGGGTAAAAGTGAATGAAAATGGCCAATTTACTCACTCTGAGGCCTTAAAAAGTGTTTCTCCTCCACGGGAAGTGAATTAAATACCATTTGGAGGCCTTTATTGTTCAAGCGAAAACGCCTGATTTTTGATGAAAGAGATAACCACCCCCCCTTACGACATGCTTCTGAAACTAAAAAAATGGTTCATTTTCAAATGTTGCGTCTTTTAAACTACAATTAACATTGTACGTGGATAATCACTTTTAGAGATAAAATGAGATGTTTAAAGTGATTTTCAAGCTTCCAGGGGCCCTAAACACGAGATTTGAGAAATGGGTAAACGTGAATGAAAATGGCCAATTTACTCACTCTGCGGCCTTAAAAAGTGTTTCTCCTCCACGGAAAGTAAAAAAATAACATTTGGATGCCTTTATTGTTCAATCAAAAACGCCCGTTTTTTGGTGAAAAAGATAACCACCCCCCCTTACGACATGCTTCAGAAACAAAAAAAATGGTCCATTTTCAAATGTTGCGTCTTTGAACTACAATTCACATTTGTACGTGGATAATCACTTTTAGAGATAAAATTAGATGTTTAAAGTGATTTACAAGCTTCCAGGGGCCCTAAACACAAGATATGAGGAATGGGTAAATATGAATGAAAATGGCCAATTTATTCACTCTGAGGCCTTAAAAAGTTTTTCTCCACTCTCGAAAGTGAATTAAATAACATTTGTAGACCTTTATTGTTCAATCAAAAACGCCCGATTTTTGACGAAAGAGATAACCACCCCCCCTTACGACATGCTTCAGAAACAAAAAAAATGGTTCATTTTCAAATGTTGCATCTTTGAACGACAGTCCACATTTGTACGTGGATAAACACTTTTAGAGATAAAATTAGATGTTTAAAGTGATTTTCAAGCTTCCAGGGGCCCTAAACACAAGATTTGGGAAATGGGTAAAAGTGAATGAAAATGGCCAATTTACTCACTCTGAGGCCTTAAAAAGTGTTTCTCCTCAATGGGAAGTGAATTAAATAACATTTTTAGGCCTTTATTGTTCAAGCGAAAACGCCCGATTATTGACGAAAGAGATAACCACCCCCCCTTACGACATGCTTCAGAAACGAAAAAAATGGTCCGTTTTCAAATGTTGCGTCTTTGAATGACAATCCACATTTGTACGTGGATAATCACTTTTAGAGCTAAAATTAGATGTTTAAAGTGATTTTCAAGCTTCCAGGGGCCCTAAACACAAGATTTGAGAAATGGGTAAAAGTGAATGAAAATGGCCAATTTACTCACTCTGAGGCCTTAAAAAGTGTTTCTCCTCCACGGGAAGTGAATTAAATAACATTTGTAGGCCTTTATTGTTCAAGCGAAAACGCCTGATTTTTGATGAAAGAGATAACCACCCCCCCTTACGACATGCTTCTGAAACTAAAAAAATGGTTCATTTTCAAATGTTGCGTCTTTGAACCACAATTAACATTGTACGTGGATAATCACTTGTAGAGATAAAATGAGATGTTTAAAGTGATTTTCAAGCTTCCAGGGGCCCTAAACACGAGATTTGAGAAATGGGTAAACGTGAATGAAAATGGCCAATTTACTCACTCTGCGGCCTTAAAAAGTGTTTCTCCTCCACGGAAAGTGAATAAAATAACATTTGGAGGCCTTTATTGTTCAATCAAAAACGCCCTTTTTTTGGTGAAAAAGATAACCACCCCCCTTACGACATGCTTCAGAAACGAAAAAAATGGTCCATTTTCAAATGTTGCGTCTTTGAACTACAATTCACATTTGTACGTGGATGATCACTTTTAGAGATAAAATTAGATGTTTAAAGTGATTTACAAGCTTCCAGGGGCCCTAAACACAAGATATGAGGAATGGGTAAATATGAATGAAAATGGCCAATTTATTCACTCTGAGGCCTTAAAAAGTTTTTCTCCACTCCAGAAAGTGAATTAAATAACATTTGTAGGCCTTTATTGTTCAAGCGAAAACGCCCGATTATTGACGAAAGAGATATCCACCCCCCCTTACGACATGCTTCAGAAACGTAAAAAATGGCCCGTTTTCAAATGTTGCGTCTTTGAATGACAATCCACATTTGTAAGTGGATAATCACTTTTAGAGCTAAAATTAGATGTTTAAAGTGATTTTCAAGCTTCCAGGGGCCCTAAACACAAGATTTGAGAAATGGGTAAAAGTGAATGAAAATGGCCAATTTACTCACTCTGCGGCCTTAAAAAGTGTTTCTCCTCCACGGAAAGTGAATAAAATAACATTTGGATGCCTTTATTGTTCAATCAAAAACGCCTGTTTTTTGGTGAAAAAGATAACCACCCCCCTTATGACATGCTTCAGAAACGAAAAAAATGGTCCATTTTCAAATGTTGCGTCTTTGAACTACAATTCACATTTGTACGTGGATGATCACTTTTAGAGATAAATTTAGATGTTTAAAGTGATTTACAAGCTTCCAGGGGCCCTAAACACAAGATATGAGGAATGGGTAAATATGAATGAAACTGGCCAATTTATTCACTCTGAGGCCTTAAAAAGTTTTTCTCCACTCCAGAAAGTGAATTAAATAACATTTGTAAGCCTTTATTGTTCAATCAAAAACGCCCGATTTTTGACGAAAGAGATAACCACCCCCCCTTACGACATGCTTCAGAAACTAAAAAAATGGTCCGTTTTCAAATGTTGCCTCTTTGAACTACAATTCACATTTGTACGTGGAAAAGCACTTTTAAAGATCAAATGAGATGTTTAAAGTGATTTTCATGCTTCCAGGGGCCTTAAACACAAGATTTGAGGAATGGGTAAAAGTGAATGAAAATGGCCAATTTACTCACTCTGAGGCCTTAAAAAGTGTTTCTCCTCCACGGGAAGTGAATTAAATAACATTTGTAGGCCTTTATTGTTCAAGCGAAAACGCCTGATTTTTGATGAAAGAGATAACCCTTACGACATGCTTCTGAAACTAAAAAAATTGTTAATTTTCAAAGGTTGCGTCTTTGAACCACAATTAACATTGTACGTGGATAATCACTTTTAGAGATAAAATGAGATGTTTAAAGTGATTTTCAAGCTTCCAGGGGCCCTAAACACGAGATTTGAGAAATGGGTAAACGTGAATGAAAATGGCCAATTTACTCACTCTGCGACCTTAAAAAGTGTTTCTCCTCCACGGAAAGTGAATAAAATAACATTTGGATGCCTTTATTGTTCAATCAAAAACGCCCGTTTTTTGGTGAAAAAGGTAACCACCCCCCCTTACGACATGCTTCAGAAACAAAAAAAATGGTCCATTTTCAAATGTTGCGTCTTTGAACTACAATTCACATTTGTACGTGGATAATCACTTTTAGAGATAAAATTAGATGTTTAAAGTGATTTACAAGCTTCCAGGGGCCCTAAACACAAGATATGAGGAATGGGTAAATATGAATGAAAATGGCCAATTTATTCACTCTGAGGCCTTAAAAAGTTTTTCTCCACTCCAGAAAGTGAATTAAATAACATTTGTAGACCTGTATTGTTCAATCAAAAACGCCCGATTTTTGACGAAAGAGATAACCACCCCACCTTACGACATGCTTCAGAAACAAAAAAAATGGTCCGTTTTCAAATGTTGCGTCTTTGAATGACAATCCACATTTGTACGTGGATAATCACTTTTAGAGCTAAAATTAGATGTTTAAAGTGATTTTCAAGCTTCCAGGGGCCCTAAACACAAGATTTGAGAAATGGGTAAAAGTGAATGAAAATGGCCAATTTACTCACTCTGAGGCCTTAAAAAGTGTTTCTCCTCCACGGGAAGTGAATTAAATACCATTTGGAGGCCTTTATTGTTCAAGCGAAAACGCCTGATTTTTGATGAAAGAGATAACCACCCCCCTTACGACATGCTTCTGAAACTAAAAAAATGGTTCATTTTCAAATGTTGCGTCTTTTGAACTACAATTAACATTGTACGTGGATAATCACTTTTAGAGATAAAATGAGATGTTTAAAGTGATTTTCAAGCTTCCAGGGGCCCTAAACACGAGATTTAAGAAATGGGTAAACGTGAATGAAAATGGCCAATTTACTCACTCTGCGGCCTTAAAAAGTGTTTCTCCTCCACGGAAAGTGAATAAAATAACATTTGGATGCCTTTATTGTTCACTCAAAAACGCCAGTTTTTTGGTGAAAAAGATAACCACCCCCCCTTACGACATGCTTCAGAAACGAAAAAATGGTCCATTTTCAAATGTTGCGTCTTTGAACTACAATTCACAAATTTGTACATGGATGATCACCTTTAGAGATAAAATTAGATGTTTAAAGTGATTTACAAGCTTCCAGGGGCCCTAAACACAAGATATGAGGAATGGGTAAATATGAATGAAAATTCCCAATTTATTCACTCTGAGGCCTTAAAAAGTTTTTCTCCACTCCAGAAAGGGAATTAAATAACATTTGTAGACCTTTATTGTTCAATCAAAAACGCCCGATTTTTGACGAAGAGATAACCACCTCCCCTTACGACATGCTTCAGAAACAAAAAAAATGGTTCATTTTCAAATGTTGCATCTTTGAACGACAATCCACATTTGTACGTGGATAAACACTTTTAGAGATAAAATTAGATGTTTAAAGTGATTTTCAAGCTTCCAGGGGCCCTAAACACAAGATTTGAGAAATGGGTAAAAGTGAATGAAAATGGCCAATTTACTCACTCTGAGGCCTTAAAAAGTGTTTCTCCTCAACGGGAAGTGAATTAAAAACCATTTGTAGGCCTTTATTGTTCAAGCGAAAATGCCCGATTATTGACGAAAGATATAACCACCCCCCCTTACGACTTGCTTCAGAAACAAAAAAAATGGTTCATTTTCAAATGTTGCATCTTTGAACGACAATCCACATTTGTACGTGGATAAACACTTTTAGAGATAAAATTAGATGTTTAAAGCGATTTTCAAGCTTCCAGGGGCCCTAAACACAAGATTTGAGAAATGGGTAAAAGTGAATGAAAATGGCCAATTTACTCACTCTGAGGCCTTAAAAAGTGTTTTTCCTCAACGGGAAGTGAATTAAATAACATTTGTAGGCCTTTATTGTTCAAGCGAAAACGCCCGATTATTGACGAAAGAGATAACCACCCCCCCTTACGACATGCTTCAGAAACGAAAAAAATGGTCCGTTTTCAAATGTTGCGTCTGTGAATGACAATCCACATTTGCACGTGGATAATCACTTTTAGAGCTAAAATTAGATGTTTAAAGTGATTTTCAAGCTTCAAGGGCCCTAAACACAAGATTTGAGAAATGGGTAAAAGTGAATGAAAATGGCCAATTTACTCACTCTGAGGCCTTAAAAAGTGTTTCTCCTCCACGGGAAGTAAATTAAATACCATTTGGAGGCCTTTATTGTTCAAGCGAAAACGCCTGATTTTTGATGAAAGAGATAACCACCCCCCCTTACGACATGCTTCTGAAACTAAAAAAATGGTTCATTTTCAAATGTTGCGTCTTTTAAACTACAATTAACATTGTACGTGGATAATCACTTTTAGAGATAAAATGAGATGTTTAAAGTGATTTTCAAGCTTCCAGGGGCCCTAAACACGAGATTTGAGAAATGGGTAAACGTGAATGAAAATGGCCAATTTACTCACTCTGCGGCCTTAAAAAGTGTTTCTCCTCCACGGAAAGTAAAAAAATAACATTTGGATGCCTTTATTGTTCAATCAAAAACGCCCGTTTTTTGGTGAAAAAGATAACCACCCCCCCTTACGACATGCTTCAGAAACGAAAAAAATGTTCCATTTTCAAATGTTGCGTCTTTGAACTACAATTCACATTTGTACGTGGATGATCACTTTTAGATATAAAATTAGATGTTTAAAGTGATTTACAAGCTTCCAGGGGCCCTAAACACAAGATATGAGGAATGGGTAAATATGAATGAAACTGGCCAATTATTCACTCTGAGGCCTTAAAAAGTTTTTCTCCACTCCAGAAAGTGAATTAAATAACATTTGTAGGCCTTTATTGTTCAATCAAAAACGCCCGATTTTTGACGAAAGAGATAACCACCCCCCCTTACGACATGCTTCAGAAACTTAAAAAAATGGTCCGTTTTCAAATGTTGCCTCTTTGAACTACAATTCACATTTGTACGTGGAAAAGCACTTTTAAAGATCAAATGAGATGTTTAAAGTGATTTTCATGCTTCCAGGGGACTTAAACACAAGATTTGAGGAATGGGTAAAAGTGAATGAAAATGGCCAATTTACTCACTCTGAGGCCTTAAACAGTGTTTCTCTTCCACGGGAAGTGAATTAAATAACATTTGTAGGCCTTTATTGTTCAAGCGAAAACGCCCGATTATTGACGAAAGAGATAACCACCCCCCCTTACGACATGCTTCAGAAACGAAAAAAATGGTCCGTTTTCAAATGTTGCGTCTTTGAATTACAATCCACATTTGTACGTGGGTAATCACTTTAAGAGATAAAGTGAGATGTTTAAAGTGATTTTCAAGCTTCCAGGGGCCCTAAACACAAGATTTGAGAAATGGGTAAAAGTGAATGAAAATGGCCAATTTACTCACTCTGAGGCCTTTAAAAGTGTTTCTCCTCCACGGGAAGTGAATTAAATACCATTTGGAGGCCTTTATTGTTCAAGCGAAAACTCCTGATTTTTGATGAAAGAGATAACCACCCCCCCCCCTTACGACATGCTTCAGAAACGAAAAAAATGTTCCATTTTCAAATGTTGCGTCTTTGAACTACTATTCACATTTGTACGTGGATGATCACTTTTAGAGATAAAATTAGATGTTTAAAGTGATTTACAAGCTTCCAGGGGCACTAAACACAAGATATGAGGAATGGGTAAATATGAATGAAAATGGCCAATTTATTCACTCTGAGGCCTTAAAAAGTTTTTCTCCACTCCAGAAAGTGAATTAAATAACATTTGTAGACCTTTATTGTTCAATCAAAAACGCCCGATTTTTGACGAAGAGATAACCACCCCCCCTTACGACATGCTTCAGAAACAAAAAAAATGGTTCATTTTCAAATGTTGCATCTTTGAACGACAATCCACATTTGTACGTGGATAAACACTTTTAGAGATAAAATTAGATGTTTAAAGTGATTTTCAAGCTTCCAGGGGCCCTAAACACAAGATTTGAGAAATGGGTAAAAGTGAATGAAAATGGCCAATTTACTCACTCTGAGGCCTTAAAAAGTGTTTCTCCTCAACGGGAAGTGAATTAAATAACATTTGTAGGCCTTTATTGTTCAAGCGAAAACGCCCGATTATTGACGAAAGAGATAACCACCCCCCCTTACGACATGCTTCAGAAACGAAAAAAATGGTCCGTTTTCAAATGTTGCGTCTTTGAATGACAATCCACATTTGTACGTGGATAATCACTTTTAGAGCTAAAATTAGATGTTTAAAGTGATTTTCAAGCTTCCAGGGGCCCTAAACACAAGATTTGAGAAATGGGTAAAAGTGAATGAAAATGGCCAATTTACTCACTCTGAGGCCTTAAAAAGTGTTTCTCCTCCACGGGAAGTGAATTAAATAACATTTGTAGGCCTTTATTGTTCAAGCGAAAACGCCTGATTTTTGATGAAAGAGATAACCACCCCCCCTTACGACATGCTTCTGAAACTAAAAAAATGGTTCATTTTCAAATGTTGCGTCTTTGAACCACAATTAACATTGTACGTGGATAATCACTTTTAGAGATAAAATGAGATGTTTAAAGTGATTTTCAAGCTTCCAGGGGCCCTAAACACGAGATTTGAGAAATGGGTAAACGTGAATGAAAATGGCCAATTTACTCACTCTGCGGCCTTAAAAAGTGTTTCTCCTCCACGGAAAGTGAATAAAATAACATTTGGATGCCTTTATTGTTCAATCAAAAACGCCCGTTTTTTGGTGAAAAAGATAACCACCCCCCCTTACGACATGCTTCAGAAACAAAAAAAATGGTCCATTTTCAAATGTTGCGTCTTTGAACTACAATTCACATTTGTACGTGGATAATCACTTTTAGAGATAAAATTAGATGTTTAAAGTGATTTACAAGCTTCCAGGGGCCCTAAACACAAGATATGAGGAATGGGTAAATATGAATGAAAATGGCCAATTTATTCACTCTGAGGCCTTAAAAAGTTTTTCTCCACTCTCGAAAGTGAATTAAATAACATTTGTAGACCTTTATTGTTCAATCAAAAACGCCCGATTTTTGACGAAAGAGATAACCACCCCCCCTTACGACATGCTTCAGAAACAAAAAAAATGGTTCATTTTCAAATGTTGCATCTTTGAACGACAGTCCACATTTGTACGTGGATAAACACTTTTAGAGATAAAATTAGATGTTTAAAGTGATTTTCAAGCTTCCAGGGGCCCTAAACACAAGATTTGAGAAATGGGTAAAAGTGAATGAAAATGGCCAATTTACTCACTCTGAGGCCTTAAAAAGTGTTTCTCCTCAACGGGAAGTGAATTAAATAACATTTGTAGGCCTTTATTGTTCAAGCGAAAACGCCCGATTATTGACGAAAGAGATAACCACCCCCCCTTACGACATGCTTCAGAAACAAAAAAAATGGTCCGTTTTCAAATGTTGCGTCTTTGAATGACAATCCACATTTGTACGTGGATAATCACTTTTAGAGCTAAAATTAGATGTTTAAAGTGATTTTCAAGCTTCCAGGGGCCCTAAACACAAGATTTGAGAAATGGGTAAAAGTGAATGAAAATGGCCAATTTACTCACTCTGAGGCCTTAAAAAGTGTTTCTCCTCAACGGGAAGTGAATTAAATAACATTTGTAGGCCTTTATTGTTCAAGCGAAAACGCCCGATTATTGACGAAAGAGATAACCACCCCCCCTTACGACATGCTTCAGAAACGAAAAAAATGGTCCGTTTTCAAATGTTGCGTCTTTGAATGACAATCCACATTTGTACGTGGATAATCACTTTTAGAGCTAAAATTAGATGTTTAAAGTGATTTTCAAGCTTCCAGGGGCCCTAAACACAAGTTTTGAGAAATGGGTAAAAGTGAATGAAAATGGCCAATTTACTCACTCTGAGGCCTTAAAAAGTGTTTCTCCTCCACGGGAAGTGAATTAAATAACATTTGTAGGCCTTTATTGTTCAAGCGAAAACGCCTGATTTTTGATGAAAGAGATAACCACCCCCCCTTACGACATGCTTCTGAAACTAAAAAAATGGTTCATTTTCAAATGTTGCGTCTTTGAACCACAATTAACATTGTACGTGGATAATCACTTGTAGAGATAAAATGAGATGTTTAAAGTGATTTTCAAGCTTCCAGGGGCCCTAAACACGAGATTTGAGAAATGGGTAAACGTGAATGAAAATGGCCAATTTACTCACTCTGCGGCCTTAAAAAGTGTTTCTCCTCCACGGAAAGTGAATAAAATAACATTTGGAGGCCTTTATTGTTCAATCAAAAACGCCCTTTTTTGGTGAAAAAGATAACCACCCCCCCTTACGACATGCTTCAGAAACGAAAAAAATGGTCCATTTTCAAATGTTGCGTCTTTGAACTACAATTCACATTTGTACGTGGATGATCACTTTTAGAGATAAAATTAGATGTTTAAAGTGATTTACAAGCTTCCAGGGGCCCTAAACACAAGATATGAGGAATGGGTAAATATGAATGAAAATGGCCAATTTATTCACTCTGAGGCCTTAAAAAGTTTTTCTCCACTCCAGAAAGTGAATTAAATAACATTTGTAGGCCTTTATTGTTCAAGCGAAAACGCCCGATTATTGACGAAAGAGATATCCACCCCCCCTTACGACATGCTTCAGAAACGTAAAAAATGGCCCGTTTTCAAATGTTGCGTCTTTGAATGACAATCCACATTTGTAAGTGGATAATCACTTTTAGAGCTAAAATGAGATGTTTAAAGTGATTTTCAAGCTTCCAGGGGCCCTAAACACGAGATTTGAGAAATGGGTAAACGTGAATGAAAATGGCCAATTTACTCACTCTGCGACCTTAAAAAGTGTTTCTCCTCCACGGAAAGTGAATAAAATAACATTTGGATGCCTTTATTGTTCAATCAAAAACGCCCGTTTTTTGGTGAAAAAGGTAACCACCCCCCCTTACGACATGCTTCAGAAACAAAAAAAATGGTCCATTTTCAAATGTTGCGTCTTTGAACTACAATTCACATTTGTACGTGGATAATCACTTTTAGAGATAAAATTAGATGTTTAAAGTGATTTACAAGCTTCCAGGGGCCCTAAACACAAGATATGAGGAATGGGTAAATATGAATGAAAATGGCCAATTTATTCACTCTGAGGCCTTAAAAAGTTTTTCTCCACTCCAGAAAGTGAATTAAATAACATTTGTAGACCTGTATTGTTCAATCAAAAACGCCCGATTTTTGACGAAAGAGATAACCACCCCACCTTACGACATGCTTCAGAAACAAAAAAAATGGTTCATTTTCAAATGTTGCATCTTTGAATGACAATCCACATTTGTACGTGGATAAACACTTTTAGAGATAAAATTAGATGTTTAAAGTGATTTTCAAGCTTCCAGGGGCCCTAAACACAAGATTTGAGAAACGGGTAAAAGTGAATGAAAATGGCCAATTTACTCACTCTGAGGCCTTAAAAAGTGTTTCTCCTCCACGGGAAGTGAATTAAATACCATTTGGAGGCCTTTATTGTTCAAGCGAAAACGCCTGATTTTTGATGAAAGAGATAACCACCCCCCCTTACGACATGCTTCTGAAACTAAAAAAATGGTTCATTTTCAAATGTTGCGTCTTTTAAACTACAATTAACATTGTACGTGGATAATCACTTTTAGAGGTAAAATGAGATGTTTAAAGTGATTTTCAAGCTTCCAGGGGCCCTAAACACGAGATTTGAGAAATGGGTAAACGTGAATGAAAATGGCCAATTTACTCACTCTGCGGCCTTAAAAAGTGTTTCTCCTCCACGGAAAGTAAAAAAATAACATTTGGATGCCTTTATTGTTCAATCAAAAACGCCCGTTTTTTGGTGAAAAAGATAACCACCCCCCCTTACGACATGCTTCAGAAACGAAAAAAATGTTCCATTTTCAAATGTTGCGTCTTTGAACTACAATTCACATTTGTACGTGGATGATCACTTTTAGATATAAAATTAGATGTTTAAAGTGATTTACAAGCTTCCAGGGGCCCTAAACACAAGATATGAGGAATGGGTAAATATGAATGAAACTGGCCAATTATTCACTCTGAGGCCTTAAAAAGTTTTTCTCCACTCCAGAAAGTGAATTAAATAACATTTGTAGGCCTTTATTGTTCAATCAAAAACGCCCTATTTTTGACGAAAGAGATAACCACCCCCCCTTACGACATGCTTCAGAAACTTAAAAAAATGGTCCGTTTTCAAATGTTGCCTCTTTGAACTACAATTCACATTTGTACGTGGAAAAGCACTTTTAAAGATCAAATGAGATGTTTAAAGTGATTTTCATGCTTCCAGGGGACTTAAACACAAGATTTGAGGAATGGGTAAAAGTGAATGAAAATGGCCAATTTACTCACTCTGAGGCCTTAAACAGTGTTTCTCTTCCACGGGAAGTGAATTAAATAACATTTGTAGGCCTTTATTGTTCAAGCGAAAACGCCCGATTATTGACGAAAGAGATAACCACCCCCCCTTACGACATGCTTCAGAAACGAAAAAAATGGTCCGTTTTCAAATGTTGCGTCTTTGAATTACAATCCACATTTGTACGTGGGTAATCACTTTTAGAGATAAAGTGAGATGTTTAAAGTGATTTTTAAGCTTCCAGGGGCCCTAAACACAAGATTTGAGAAATGGGTAAAAGTGAATGAAAATGGCCAATTTACTCACTCTGAGGCCTTTAAAAGTGTTTCTCCTCCACGGGAAGTGAATTAAATACCATTTGGAGGCCTTTATTGTTCAAGCGAAAACTCCTGATTTTTGATGAAAGAGATAACCACCCCCCCCCCTTACGACATGCTTCAGAAACGAAAAAAATGTTCCATTTTCAAATGTTGCGTCTTTGAACTACTATTCACATTTGTACGTGGATGATCACTTTTAGAGATAAAATTAGATGTTTAAAGTGATTTACAAGCTTCCAGGGGCACTAAACACAAGATATGAGGAATGGGTAAATATGAATGAAAATGGCCAATTTATTCACTCTGAGGCCTTAAAAAGTTTTTCTCCACTCCAGAAAGTGAATTAAATAACATTTGTAGACCTTTATTGTTCAATCAAAAACGCCCGATTTTTGACGAAGAGATAACCACCCCCCCTTACGACATGCTTCAGAAACAAAAAAAATGGTTCATTTTCAAATGTTGCATCTTTGAACGACAATCCACATTTGTACGTGGATAAACACTTTTAGAGATAAAATTAGATGTTTAAAGTGATTTTCAAGCTTCCAGGGGCCCTAAACACAAGATTTGAGAAATGGGTAAAAGTGAATGAAAATGGCCAATTTACTCACTCTGAGGCCTTAAAAAGTGTTTCTCCTCAACGGGAAGTGAATTAAATAACATTTGTAGGCCTTTATTGTTCAAGCGAAAACGCCCGATTATTGACGAAAGAGATAACCACCCCCCCTTACGACATGCTTCAGAAACGAAAAAAATGGTCCGTTTTCAAATGTTGCGTCTTTGAATGACAATCCACATTTGTACGTGGATAATCACTTTTAGAGCTAAAATTAGATGTTTAAAGTGATTTTCAAGCTTCCAGGGGCCCTAAACACAAGATTTGAGAAATGGGTAAAAGTGAATGAAAATGGCCAATTTACTCACTCTGAGGCCTTAAAAAGTGTTTCTCCTCCACGGGAAGTGAATTAAATAACATTTGTAGGCCTTTATTGTTCAAGCGAAAACGCCTGATTTTTGATGAAAGAGATAACCACCCCCCCTTACGACATGCTTCTGAAACTAAAAAAATGGTTCATTTTCAAATGTTGCGTCTTTGAACCACAATTAACATTGTACGTGGATAATCACTTTTAGAGATAAAATGAGATGTTTAAAGTGATTTTCAAGCTTCCAGGGGCCCTAAACACGAGATTTGAGAAATGGGTAAACGTGAATGAAAATGGCCAATTTACTCACTCTGCGGCCTTAAAAAGTGTTTCTCCTCCACGGAAAGTGAATAAAATAACATTTGGATGCCTTTATTGTTCAATCAAAAACGCCCGTTTTTTGGTGAAAAAGATAACCACCCCCCCTTACGACATGCTTCAGAAACAAAAAAAATGGTCCATTTTCAAATGTTGCGTCTTTGAACTACAATTCACATTTGTACGTGGATAATCACTTTTAGAGATAAAATTAGATGTTTAAAGTGATTTACAAGCTTCCAGGGGCCCTAAACACAAGATATGAGGAATGGGTAAATATGAATGAAAATGGCCAATTTATTCACTCTGAGGCCTTAAAAAGTTTTTCTCCACTCTCGAAAGTGAATTAAATAACATTTGTAGACCTTTATTGTTCAATCAAAAACGCCCGATTTTTGACGAAAGAGATAACCACCCCCCCTTACGACATGCTTCAGAAACAAAAAAAATGGTTCATTTTCAAATGTTGCATCTTTGAACGACAGTCCACATTTGTACGTGGATAAACACTTTTAGAGATAAAATTAGATGTTTAAAGTGATTTTCAAGCTTCCAGGGGCCCTAAACACAAGATTTGAGAAATGGGTAAAAGTGAATGAAAATGGCCAATTTACTCACTCTGAGGCCTTAAAAAGTGTTTCTCCTCAACGGGAAGTGAATTAAATAACATTTGTAGGCCTTTATTGTTCAAGCGAAAACGCCCGATTATTGACGAAAGAGATAACCACCCCCCCTTACGACATGCTTCAGAAACGAAAAAAATGGTCCGTTTTCAAATGTTGCGTCTTTGAATGACAATCCACATTTGTACGTGGATAATCACTTTTAGAGCTAAAATTAGATGTTTAAAGTGATTTTCAAGCTTCCAGGGGCCCTAAACACAAGATTTGAGAAATGGGTAAAAGTGAATGAAAATGGCCAATTTACTCACTCTGAGGCCTTAAAAAGTGTTTCTCCTCAACGGGAAGTGAATTAAATAACATTTGTAGGCCTTTATTGTTCAAGCGAAAACGCCCGATTATTGACGAAAGAGATAACCACCCCCCCTTACGACATGCTTCAGAAACGTAAAAAATGGCCCGTTTTCAAATGTTGCGTCTTTGAATGACAATCCACATTTGTAAGTGGATAATCACTTTTAGAGCTAAAATGAGATGTTTAAAGTGATTTTCAAGCTTCCAGGGGCCCTAAACACGAGATTTGAGAAATGGGTAAACGTGAATGAAAATGGCCAATTTACTCACTCTGCGACCTTAAAAAGTGTTTCTCCTCCACGGAAAGTGAATAAAATAACATTTGGATGCCTTTATTGTTCAATCAAAAACGCCCGTTTTTTGGTGAAAAAGGTAACCACCCCCCCTTACGACATGCTTCAGAAACAAAAAAAATGGTCCATTTTCAAATGTTGCGTCTTTGAACCACAATTAACATTGTACGTGGATAATCACTTTTAGAGATAAAATTAGATGTTTAAAGTGATTTTCAAGCTTCCAGGGGCCCTAAACACGAGATTTGAGAAATGGGTAAACGTGAATGAAAATGGCCAATTTACTCACTCTGCGGCCTTAAAAAGTGTTTCTCCTCCACGGAAAGTGAATAAAATAACATTTGGAGGCCTTTATTGTTCAATCAAAAACGCCCTTTTTTTGGTGAAAAAGATAACCACCCCCCCTTACGACATGCTTCAGAAACGAAAAAAATGGTCCATTTTCAAATGTTGCGTCTTTGAACTACAATTCACATTTGTACGTGGATGATCACTTTTAGAGATAAAATTAGATGTTTAAAGTGATTTACAAGCTTCCAGGGGCCCTAAACACAAGATATGAGGAATGGGTAAATATGAATGAAAATGGCCAATTTATTCACTCTGAGGCCTTAAAAAGTTTTTCTCCACTCCAGAAAGTGAATTAAATAACATTTGTAGGCCTTTATTGTTCAAGCGAAAACGCCCGATTATTGACGAAAGAGATATCCACCCCCCCTTACGACATGCTTCAGAAACGTAAAAAATGGCCCGTTTTCAAATGTTGCGTCTTTGAATGACAATCCACATTTGTAAGTGGATAATCACTTTTAGAGCTAAAATGAGATGTTTAAAGTGATTTTCAAGCTTCCAGGGGCCCTAAACACGAGATTTGAGAAATGGGTAAACGTGAATGAAAATGGCCAATTTACTCACTCTGCGGCCTTAAAAAGTGTTTCTCCTCCACGGAAAGTGAATAAAATAACATTTGGATGCCTTTATTGTTCAATCAAAAACGCCCGTTTTTTGGTGAAAAAGATAACCACCCCCCCTTACGACATGCTTCAGAAACGAAAAAAATGTTCCATTTTCAAATGTTGCGTCTTTGAACTACAATTCACATTTGTACGTGGATGATCACTTTTAGATATAAAATTAGATGTTTAAAGTGATTTACAAGCTTCCAGGGGCCCTAAACACAAGATATGAGGAATGGGTAAATATGAATGAAACTGGCCAATTATTCACTCTGAGGCCTTAAAAAGTTTTTCTCCACTCCAGAAAGTGAATTAAATAACATTTGTAGGCCTTTATTGTTCAATCAAAAACGCCCTATTTTTGACGAAAGAGATAACCACCCCCCCTTACGACATGCTTCAGAAACTTAAAAAAATGGTCCGTTTTCAAATGTTGCCTCTTTGAACTACAATTCACATTTGTACGTGGAAAAGCACTTTTAAAGATCAAATGAGATGTTTAAAGTGATTTTCATGCTTCCAGGGGACTTAAACACAAGATTTGAGGAATGGGTAAAAGTGAATGAAAATGGCCAATTTACTCACTCTGAGGCCTTAAACAGTGTTTCTCTTCCACGGGAAGTGAATTAAATAACATTTGTAGGCCTTTATTGTTCAAGCGAAAACGCCCGATTATTGACGAAAGAGATAACCACCCCCCCTTACGACATGCTTCAGAAACGAAAAAAATGGTCCGTTTTCAAATGTTGCGTCTTTGAATTACAATCCACATTTGTACGTGGGTAATCACTTTTAGAGATAAAGTGAGATGTTTAAAGTGATTTTTAAGCTTCCAGGGGCCCTAAACACAAGATTTGAGAAATGGGTAAAAGTGAATGAAAATGGCCAATTTACTCACTCTGAGGCCTTTAAAAGTGTTTCTCCTCCACGGGAAGTGAATTAAATACCATTTGGAGGCCTTTATTGTTCAAGCGAAAACTCCTGATTTTTGATGAAAGAGATAACCACCCCCCCCCCTTACGACATGCTTCAGAAACGAAAAAAATGTTCCATTTTCAAATGTTGCGTCTTTGAACTACTATTCACATTTGTACGTGGATG
The DNA here is from genome assembly GCF_964204655.1 of Triturus cristatus. NCBI lineage: Eukaryota > Metazoa > Chordata > Amphibia > Caudata > Salamandridae > Triturus > Triturus cristatus. The sequence continues at coordinate 930,180,131 of NC_140587.1, read as the reverse complement.
ATCACTTTTAGAGATAAAATTAGATGTTTAAAGTGATTTACAAGCTTCCAGGGGCACTAAACACAAGATATGAGGAATGGGTAAATATGAATGAAAATGGCCAATTTATTCACTCTGAGGCCTTAAAAAGTTTTTCTCCACTCCAGAAAGTGAATTAAATAACATTTGTAGACCTTTATTGTTCAATCAAAAACGCCCGATTTTTGACGAAGAGATAACCACCCCCCCTTACGACATGCTTCAGAAACAAAAAAAATGGTTCATTTTCAAATGTTGCATCTTTGAACGACAATCCACATTTGTACGTGGATAAACACTTTTAGAGATAAAATTAGATGTTTAAAGTGATTTTCAAGCTTCCAGGGGCCCTAAACACAAGATTTGAGAAATGGGTAAAAGTGAATGAAAATGGCCAATTTACTCACTCTGAGGCCTTAAAAAGTGTTTCTCCTCAACGGGAAGTGAATTAAATAACATTTGTAGGCCTTTATTGTTCAAGCGAAAACGCCCGATTATTGACGAAAGAGATAACCACCCCCCCTTACGACATGCTTCAGAAACGAAAAAAATGGTCCGTTTTCAAATGTTGCGTCTTTGAATGACAATCCACATTTGTACGTGGATAATCACTTTTAGAGCTAAAATTAGATGTTTAAAGTGATTTTCAAGCTTCCAGGGGCCCTAAACACAAGATTTGAGAAATGGGTAAAAGTGAATGAAAATGGCCAATTTACTCACTCTGAGGCCTTAAAAAGTGTTTCTCCTCCACGGGAAGTGAATTAAATAACATTTGTAGGCCTTTATTGTTCAAGCGAAAACGCCTGATTTTTGATGAAAGAGATAACCACCCCCCCTTACGACATGCTTCTGAAACTAAAAAAATGGTTCATTTTCAAATGTTGCGTCTTTGAACCACAATTAACATTGTACGTGGATAATCACTTTTAGAGATAAAATGAGATGTTTAAAGTGATTTTCAAGCTTCCAGGGGCCCTAAACACGAGATTTGAGAAATGGGTAAACGTGAATGAAAATGGCCAATTTACTCACTCTGCGGCCTTAAAAAGTGTTTCTCCTCCACGGAAAGTGAATAAAATAACATTTGGATGCCTTTATTGTTCAATCAAAAACGCCCGTTTTTTGGTGAAAAAGATAACCACCCCCCCTTACGACATGCTTCAGAAAGAAAAAAAATGGTCCATTTTCAAATGTTGCGTCTTTGAACTACAATTCACATTTGTACGTGGATAATCACTTTTAGAGATAAAATTAGATGTTTAAAGTGATTTACAAGCTTCCAGGGGCCCTAAACACAAGATATGAGGAATGGGTAAATATGAATGAAAATGGCCAATTTATTCACTCTGAGGCCTTAAAAAGTTTTTCTCCACTCTCGAAAGTGAATTAAATAACATTTGTAGACCTTTATTGTTCAATCAAAAACGCCCGATTTTTGACGAAAGAGATAACCACCCCCCCTTACGACATGCTTCAGAAACAAAAAAAATGGTTCATTTTCAAATGTTGCATCTTTGAACGACAGTCCACATTTGTACGTGGATAAACACTTTTAGAGATAAAATTAGATGTTTAAAGTGATTTTCAAGCTTCCAGGGGCCCTAAACACAAGATTTGAGAAATGGGTAAAAGTGAATGAAAATGGCCAATTTACTCACTCTGAGGCCTTAAAAAGTGTTTCTCCTCAACGGGAAGTGAATTAAATAACATTTGTAGGCCTTTATTGTTCAAGCGAAAACGCCCGATTATTGACGAAAGAGATAACCACCCCCCCTTACGACATGCTTCAGAAACGAAAAAAATGGTCCGTTTTCAAATGTTGCGTCTTTGAATGACAATCCACATTTGTACGTGGATAATCACTTTTAGAGCTAAAATTAGATGTTTAAAGTGATTTTCAAGCTTCCAGGGGCCCTAAACACAAGATTTGAGAAATGGGTAAAAGTGAATGAAAATGGCCAATTTACTCACTCTGAGGCCTTAAAAAGTGTTTCTCCTCAACGGGAAGTGAATTAAATAACATTTGTAGGCCTTTATTGTTCAAGCGAAAACGCCCGATTATTGACGAAAGAGATAACCACCCCCCCTTACGACATGCTTCAGAAACGTAAAAAATGGCCCGTTTTCAAATGTTGCGTCTTTGAATGACAATCCACATTTGTAAGTGGATAATCACTTTTAGAGCTAAAATGAGATGTTTAAAGTGATTTTCAAGCTTCCAGGGGCCCTAAACACGAGATTTGAGAAATGGGTAAACGTGAATGAAAATGGCCAATTTACTCACTCTGCGACCTTAAAAAGTGTTTCTCCTCCACGGAAAGTGAATAAAATAACATTTGGATGCCTTTATTGTTCAATCAAAAACGCCCGTTTTTTGGTGAAAAAGGTAACCACCCCCCCTTACGACATGCTTCAGAAACAAAAAAAATGGTCCATTTTCAAATGTTGCGTCTTTGAACCACAATTAACATTGTACGTGGATAATCACTTTTAGAGATAAAATTAGATGTTTAAAGTGATTTTCAAGCTTCCAGGGGCCCTAAACACGAGATTTGAGAAATGGGTAAACGTGAATGAAAATGGCCAATTTACTCACTCTGCGGCCTTAAAAAGTGTTTCTCCTCCACGGAAAGTGAATAAAATAACATTTGGAGGCCTTTATTGTTCAATCAAAAACGCCCTTTTTTTGGTGAAAAAGATAACCACCCCCCCTTACGACATGCTTCAGAAACGAAAAAAATGGTCCATTTTCAAATGTTGCGTCTTTGAACTACAATTCACATTTGTACGTGGATGATCACTTTTAGAGATAAAATTAGATGTTTAAAGTGATTTACAAGCTTCCAGGGGCCCTAAACACAAGATATGAGGAATGGGTAAATATGAATGAAAATGGCCAATTTATTCACTCTGAGGCCTTAAAAAGTTTTTCTCCACTCCAGAAAGTGAATTAAATAACATTTGTAGGCCTTTATTGTTCAAGCGAAAACGCCCGATTATTGACGAAAGAGATATCCACCCCCCCTTACGACATGCTTCAGAAACGTAAAAAATGGCCCGTTTTCAAATGTTGCGTCTTTGAATGACAATCCACATTTGTAAGTGGATAATCACTTTTAGAGCTAAAATGAGATGTTTAAAGTGATTTTCAAGCTTCCAGGGGCCCTAAACACGAGATTTGAGAAATGGGTAAACGTGAATGAAAATGGCCAATTTACTCACTCTGCGGCCTTAAAAAGTGTTTCTCCTCCACGGAAAGTGAATAAAATAACATTTGGATGCCTTTATTGTTCAATCAAAAACGCCCGTTTTTTGGTGAAAAAGATAACCACCCCCCCTTACGACATGCTTCAGAAACAAAAAAAATGGTCCATTTTCAAATGTTGCGTCTTTGAACTACAATTCACATTTGTACGTGGATAATCACTTTTAGAGATAAAATTAGATGTTTAAAGTGATTTACAAGCTTCCAGGGGCCCTAAACACAAGATATGAGGAATGGGTAAATATGAATGAAAATGGCCAATTTATTCACTCTGAGGCCTTAAAAAGTTTTTCTCCACTCTCGAAAGTGAATTAAATAACATTTGTAGACCTTTATTGTTCAATCAAAAACGCCCGATTTTTGACGAAAGAGATAACCACCCCCCCTTACGACATGCTTCAGAAACAAAAAAAATGGTTCATTTTCAAATGTTGCATCTTTGAACGACAGTCCACATTTGTACGTGGATAAACACTTTTAGAGATAAAATTAGATGTTTAAAGTGATTTTCAAGCTTCCAGGGGCCCTAAACACAAGATTTGAGAAATGGGTAAAAGTGAATGAAAATGGCCAATTTACTCACTCTGAGGCCTTAAAAAGTGTTTCTCCTCAACGGGAAGTGAATTAAATAACATTTGTAGGCCTTTATTGTTCAAGCGAAAACGCCCGATTATTGACGAAAGAGATAACCACCCCCCCTTACGACATGCTTCAGAAACGAAAAAAATGGTCCGTTTTCAAATGTTGCGTCTTTGAATGACAATCCACATTTGTACGTGGATAATCACTTTTAGAGCTAAAATTAGATGTTTAAAGTGATTTTCAAGCTTCCAGGGGCCCTAAACACAAGATTTGAGAAATGGGTAAAAGTGAATGAAAATGGCCAATTTACTCACTCTGAGGCCTTAAAAAGTGTTTCTCCTCAACGGGAAGTGAATTAAATAACATTTGTAGGCCTTTATTGTTCAAGCGAAAACGCCCGATTATTGACGAAAGAGATAACCACCCCCCCTTACGACATGCTTCAGAAACGAAAAAAATGGTCCGTTTTCAAATGTTGCGTCTTTGAATGACAATCCACATTTGTACGTGGATAATCACTTTTAGAGCTAAAATTAGATGTTTAAAGTGATTTTCAAGCTTCCAGGGGCCCTAAACACAAGTTTTGAGAAATGGGTAAAAGTGAATGAAAATGGCCAATTTACTCACTCTGAGGCCTTAAAAAGTGTTTCTCCTCCACGGGAAGTGAATTAAATAACATTTGTAGGCCTTTATTGTTCAAGCGAAAACGCCTGATTTTTGATGAAAGAGATAACCACCCCCCCTTACGACATGCTTCTGAAACTAAAAAAATGGTTCATTTTCAAATGTTGCGTCTTTGAACCACAATTAACATTGTACGTGGATAATCACTTGTAGAGATAAAATGAGATGTTTAAAGTGATTTTCAAGCTTCCAGGGGCCCTAAACACGAGATTTGAGAAATGGGTAAACGTGAATGAAAATGGCCAATTTACTCACTCTGCGGCCTTAAAAAGTGTTTCTCCTCCACGGAAAGTGAATAAAATAACATTTGGAGGCCTTTATTGTTCAATCAAAAACGCCCTTTTTTTGGTGAAAAAGATAACCACCCCCCCTTACGACATGCTTCAGAAACGAAAAAAATGGTCCATTTTCAAATGTTGCGTCTTTGAACTACAATTCACATTTGTACGTGGATGATCACTTTTAGAGATAAAATTAGATGTTTAAAGTGATTTACAAGCTTCCAGGGGCCCTAAACACAAGATATGAGGAATGGGTAAATATGAATGAAAATGGCCAATTTATTCACTCTGAGGCCTTAAAAAGTTTTTCTCCACTCCAGAAAGTGAATTAAATAACATTTGTAGGCCTTTATTGTTCAAGCGAAAACGCCCGATTATTGACGAAAGAGATATCCACCCCCCCTTACGACATGCTTCAGAAACGTAAAAAATGGCCCGTTTTCAAATGTTGCGTCTTTGAATGACAATCCACATTTGTAAGTGGATAATCACTTTTAGAGCTAAAATGAGATGTTTAAAGTGATTTTCAAGCTTCCAGGGGCCCTAAACACGAGATTTGAGAAATGGGTAAACGTGAATGAAAATGGCCAATTTACTCACTCTGCGACCTTAAAAAGTGTTTCTCCTCCACGGAAAGTGAATAAAATAACATTTGGATGCCTTTATTGTTCAATCAAAAACGCCCGTTTTTTGGTGAAAAAGGTAACCACCCCCCCTTACGACATGCTTCAGAAACAAAAAAAATGGTCCATTTTCAAATGTTGCGTCTTTGAACTACAATTCACATTTGTACGTGGATAATCACTTTTAGAGATAAAATTAGATGTTTAAAGTGATTTACAAGCTTCCAGGGGCCCTAAACACAAGATATGAGGAATGGGTAAATATGAATGAAAATGGCCAATTTATTCACTCTGAGGCCTTAAAAAGTTTTTCTCCACTCCAGAAAGTGAATTAAATAACATTTGTAGACCTGTATTGTTCAATCAAAAACGCCCGATTTTTGACGAAAGAGATAACCACCCCACCTTACGACATGCTTCAGAAACAAAAAAAATGGTTCATTTTTAAATGTTGCATCTTTGAATGACAATCCACATTTGTACGTGGATAAACACTTTTAGAGATAAAATTAGATGTTTAAAGTGATTTTCAAGCTTCCAGGGGCCCTAAACACAAGATTTGAGAAACGGGTAAAAGTGAATGAAAATGGCCAATTTACTCACTCTGAGGCCTTAAAAAGTGTTTCTCCTCCACGGGAAGTGAATTAAATACCATTTGGAGGCCTTTATTGTTCAAGCGAAAATGCCTGATTTTTGATGAAAGAGATAACCACCCCCCCTTACGACATGCTTCTGAAACTAAAAAAATGGTTCATTTTCAAAAGTTGCGTCTTTTGAACTGCAATTAACATTGTACGTGGATAATCTCTTTTAGAGATAAAATTAGATGTTTAAAGTGATTTTCAAGCTTCCAGGGGCCCTAAACACAAGATTTGAGAAATGGGTAAAAGTGAATGAAAATGGCCAATTTACTCACTCTGAGGCCTTAAAAAGTGTTTCTCCTCAACGGGAAGTGAATTAAATAACATTTGTAGGCCTTTATTGTTCAAGCGAAAACGCCCGATTATTGATGAAAGAGATAACCACCCCCCCTTACGACATGCTTCAGAAACGAAAAAAATGGTCCGTTTTCAAATGTTGCGTCTTTGAATGACAATCCACATTTGTACGTGGATAATCACTTTTAGAGCTAAAATTAGATGTTTAAAGTGATTTTCAAGCTTCCAGGGGCCCTAAACACAAGATTTGAGAAATGGGTAAAAGTGAATGAAAATGGCCAATTTACTCACTCTGAGGCCTTAAAAAGTGTTTCTCCTCCACGGGAAGTGAATTAAATACCATTTGGAGGCCTTTATTGTTCAAGCGAAAACGCCTGATTTTTGATGAAAGAGATAACCACCCCCCCCCTTACGACATGCTTCTGAAACTAAAAAAATGGTTCATTTTCAAATGTTGCGTCTTTTGAACTACAATTAACATTGTACGTGGATAATCACTTTTAGAGATAAAATTAGATGTTTAAAGTGATTTACAAGCTTCCAGGGGCCCTAAACACAAGATATGAGGAATGGGTAAATATGAATGAAAATGGCCAATTTATTCACTCTGAGGCCTTAAAAAGTTTTTCTCCACTCCAGAAAGTGAATTAAATAACATTTGTAGGCCTTTATTGTTCAAGCGAAAACGCCTGATTTTTGATGAAAGAGATAACCACCCCCCTTACGACATGCTTCTGAAACTAAAAAAATGGTTCATTTTCAAATGTTGCGTCTTTGAACCACAATTAACATTGTACGTGGATAATCACTTTTAGAGATAAAATGAGATGTTTAAAGTGATTTTCAAGCTTCCAGGGGCCCTAAACACGAGATTTGAGAAATGGGTAAACGTGAATGAAAATGGCCAATTTACTCACTCTGCGGCCTTAAAAAGTGTTTCTCCTCCACGGAAAGTGAATAAAATAACATTTGGATGCCTTTATTGTTCAATCAAAAACGCCCGTTTTTTGGTGAAAAAGATAACCACCCCCCCTTACGACATGCTTCAGAAACAAAAAAAATGGTCCATTTTCAAATGTTGCGTCTTTGAACTACAATTCACATTTGTACGTGGATAATCACTTTTAGAGATAAAATTAGATGTTTAAAGTGATTTACAAGCTTCCAGGGGCCCTAAACACAAGATATGAGGAATGGGTAAATATGAATGAAAATGGCCAATTTATTCACTCTGAGGCCTTAAAAAGTTTTTCTCCACTCCAGAAAGTGAATTAAATAACATTTGTAGACCTTTATTGTTCAATCAAAAACGCCCGATTTTTGACGAAAGAGATAACCACCCCACCTTACGACATGCTTCAGAAACAAAAAAAATGGTTCATTTTCAAATGTTGCATCTTTGAACGACAATCCACATTTGTACGTGGATAAACACTTTTAGAGATAAAATTAGATGTTTAAAGTGATTTTCAAGCTTCCAGAGGCCCTAAACACAAGATTTGAGAAATGGGTAATAGTGAATGAAAATGGCCAATTTACTCACTCTGAGGCCTTAAAAAGTGTTTCTCCTCAACGGGAAGTGAATTAAATAACATTTGTAGGCCTTTATTGTTCAAGCGAAAACGCCCGATTATTGACGAAAGAGATAACCACCCCCCCTTAGGACATGCTTCAGAAACGAAAAAAATGGTCCGTTTTCAAATGTTGCGTCTTTGAATGACAATCCACATTTGTACGTGGATAATCACTTTTAGAGCTAAAATTAGATGTTTAAAGTGATTTTCAAGCTTCCAGGGGCCCTAAACACAAGATTTGAGAAATGGGTAAAAGTGAATGAAAATGGCCAATTTACTCACTCTGAGGCCTTAAAAAGTGTTTCTCCTCCACGGGAAGTGAATTAAATACCATTTGGAGGCCTTTATTGTTCAAGCGAAAACGCCTGATTTTTGATGAAAGAGATAACCACCCCCCTTACGACATGCTTCTGAAACTAAAAAACTGGTTCATTTTCAAATGTTGCGTCTTTTGAACTACAATTAACATTGTACGTGGATAATCACTTTTAGAGATAAAATGAGATGTTTAAAGTGATTTTCAAGCTTCCAGGGGCCCTAAACACGAGATTTAAGAAATGGGTAAACGTGAATGAAAATGGCCAATTTACTCACTCTGCGGCCTTAAAAAGTGTTTCTCCTCCACGGAAAGTGAATAAAATAACATTTGGATGCCTTTATTGTTCACTCAAAAACGCCAGTTTTTTGGTGAAAAAGATAACCACCCCCCCTTACGACATGCTTCAGAAACGAAAAAATGGTCCATTTTCAAATGTTGCGTCTTTAAACTACAATTCACATTTGTACATGGATGATCACCTTTAGAGATAAAATTAGATGTTTAAAGTGATTTACAAGCTTCCAGGGGCCCTAAACACAAGATATGAGGAATGGGTAAATATGAATGAAAATTCCCAATTTATTCACTCTGAGGCCTTAAAAAGTTTTTCTCCACTCCAGAAAGGGAATTAAATAACATTTGTAGACCTTTATTGTTCAATCAAAAACGCCCGATTTTTGACGAAGAGATAACCACCTCCCCTTACGACATGCTTCAGAAACAAAAAAAATGGTTCATTTTCAAATGTTGCATCTTTGAACGACAATCCACATTTGTACGTGGATAAACACTTTTAGAGATAAAATTAGATGTTTAAAGTGATTTTCAAGCTTCCAGGGGCCCTAAACACAAGATTTGAGAAATGGGTAAAAGTGAATGAAAATGGCCAATTTACTCACTCTGAGGCCTTAAAAAGTGTTTCTCCTCAACGGGAAGTGAATTAAATAACATTTGTAGGCCTTTATTGTTCAAGCGAAAACGCCCGATTATTGACGAAAGAGATAACCACCCCCCCTTACGACATGCTTCAGAAACGAAAAAAATGGTCCGTTTTCAAATGTTGCGTCTGTGAATGACAATCCACATTTGCACGTGGATAATCACTTTTAGAGCTAAAATTAGATGTTTAAAGTGATTTTCAAGCTTCAAGGGCCCTAAACACAAGATTTGAGAAATGGGTAAAAGTGAATGAAAATGGCCAATTTACTCACTCTGAGGCCTTAAAAAGTGTTTCTCCTCCACGGGAAGTGAATTAAATACCATTTGGAGGCCTTTATTGTTCAAGCGAAAACGCCTGATTTTTGATGAAAGAGATAACCACCCCCCCTTACGACATGCTTCTGAAACTAAAAAAATGGTTCATTTTCAAATGTTGCGTCTTTTAAACTACAATTAACATTGTACGTGGATAATCACTTTTAGAGATAAAATGAGATGTTTAAAGTGATTTTCAAGCTTCCAGGGGCCCTAAACACGAGATTTGAGAAATGGGTAAACGTGAATGAAAATGGCCAATTTGCTCACTCTGCGGCCTTAAAAAGTGTTTCTCCTCCACGGAAAGTAAAAAAATAACATTTGGATGCCTTTATTGTTCAATCAAAAACACCCGTTTTTTGGTGAAAAAGATAACCACCCCCCCTTACGACATGCTTCAGAAACGAGAAAAATGTTCCATTTTCAAATGTTGCGTCTTTGAACTACAATTCACATTTGTACGTGGATGATCACTTTTAGATATAAAATTAGATGTTTAAAGTGATTTACAAGCTTCCAGGGGCCCTAAACACAAGATATGAGGAATGGGTAAATATGAATGAAACTGGCCAATTATTCACTCTGAGGCCTTAAAAAGTTTTTCTCCACTCCAGAAAGTGAATTAAATAACATTTGTAGGCCTTTATTGTTCAATCAAAAACGCCCGATTTTTGACGAAAGAGATAACCACCCCCCCCTTACGACATGCTTCAGAAACTTAAAAAAATGGTCCGTTTTCAAATGTTGCCTCTTTGAACTACAATTCACATTTGTACGTGGAAAAGCACTTTTAAAGATCAAATGAGATGTTTAAAGTGATTTTCATGCTTCCAGGGGACTTAAACACAAGATTTGAGGAATGGGTAAAAGTGAATGAAAATGGCCAATTTACTCACTCTGAGGCCTTAAACAGTGTTTCTCTTCCACGGGAAGTGAATTAAATAACATTTGTAGGCCTTTATTGTTCAAGCGAAAACGCCCGATTATTGACGAAAGAGATAACCACCCCCCCTTACGACATGCTTCAGAAACGAAAAAAATGGTCCGTTTTCAAATGTTGCGTCTTTGAATTACAATCCACATTTGTACGTGGGTAATCACTTTAAGAGATAAAGTGAGATGTTTAAAGTGATTTTCAAGCTTCCAGGGGCCCTAAACACAAGATTTGAGAAATGGGTAAAAGTGAATGAAAATGGCCAATTTACTCACTCTGAGGCCTTTAAAAGTGTTTCTCCTCCACGGGAAGTGAATTAAATACCATTTGGAGGCCTTTATTGTTCAAGCGAAAACTCCTGATTTTTGATGAAAGAGATAACCACCCCCCCTTACGACATGCTTCAGAAACGAAAAAAATGTTCCATTTTCAAATGTTGCGTCTTTGAACTACTATTCACATTTGTACGTGGATGATCACTTTTAGAGATAAAATTAGATGTTTAAAGTGATTTACAAGCTTCCAGGGGCACTAAACACAAGATATGAGGAATGGGTAAATATGAATGAAAATGGCCAATTTATTCACTCTGAGGCCTTAAAAAGTTTTTCTCCACTCCAGAAAGTGAATTAAATAACATTTGTAGACCTTTATTGTTCAATCAAAAACGCCCGATTTTTGACGAAGAGATAACCACCCCCCCTTACGACATGCTTCAGAAACAAAAAAAATGGTTCATTTTCAAATGTTGCATCTTTGAACGACAATCCACATTTGTACGTGGATAAACACTTTTAGAGATAAAATTAGATGTTTAAAGTGATTTTCAAGCTTCCAGGGGCCCTAAACACAAGATTTGAGAAATGGGTAAAAGTGAATGAAAATGGCCAATTTACTCACTCTGAGGCCTTAAAAAGTGTTTCTCCTCAACGGGAAGTGAATTAAATAACATTTGTAGGCCTTTATTGTTCAAGCGAAAACGCCTGATTTTTGATGAAAGAGATAACCACCCCCCTTACGACATGCTTCTGAAACTAAAAAAATGGTTCATTTTCAAATGTTGCGTCTTTGAACCACAATTAACATTGTACGTGGATAATCACTTTTAGAGATAAAATGAGATGTTTAAAGTGATTTTCAAGCTTCCAGGGGCCCTAAACACGAGATTTGAGAAATGGGTAAACGTGAATGAAAATGGCCAATTTACTCACTCTGCGGCCTTAAAAAGTGTTTCTCCTCCACGGAAAGTGAATAAAATAACATTTGGATGCCTTTATTGTTCAATCAAAAACGCCCGTTTTTTGGTGAAAAAGATAACCACCCCCCCTTACGACATGCTTCAGAAACAAAAAAAATGGTCCATTTTCAAATGTTGCGTCTTTGAACTACAATTCACATTTGTACGTGGATAATCACTTTTAGAGATAAAATTAGATGTTTAAAGTGATTTACAAGCTTCCAGGGGCCCTAAACACAAGATATGAGGAATGGGTAAATATGAATGAAAATGGCCAATTTATTCACTCTGAGGCCTTAAAAAGTTTTTCTCCACTCTCGAAAGTGAATTAAATAACATTTGTAGACCTTTATTGTTCAATCAAAAACGCCCGATTTTTGACGAAAGAGATAACCACCCCCCCTTACGACATGCTTCAGAAACAAAAAAAATGGTTCATTTTCAAATGTTGCATCTTTGAACGACAGTCCACATTTGTACGTGGATAAACACTTTTAGAGATAAAATTAGATGTTTAAAGTGATTTTCAAGCTTCCAGGGGCCCTAAACACAAGATTTGGGAAATGGGTAAAAGTGAATGAAAATGGCCAATTTACTCACTCTGAGGCCTTAAAAAGTGTTTCTCCTCAATGGGAAGTGAATTAAATAACATTTGTAGGCCTTTATTGTTCAAGCGAAAACGCCCGATTATTGACGAAAGAGATAACCACCCCCCCTTACGACATGCTTCAGAAACGAAAAAAATGGTCCGTTTTCAAATGTTGCGTCTTTGAATGACAATCCACATTTGTACGTGGATAATCACTTTTAGAGCTAAAATTAGATGTTTAAAGTGATTTTCAAGCTTCCAGGGGCCCTAAACACAAGATTTGAGAAATGGGTAAAAGTGAATGAAAATGGCCAATTTACTCACTCTGAGGCCTTAAAAAGTGTTTCTCCTCCACGGGAAGTGAATTAAATAACATTTGTAGGCCTTTATTGTTCAAGCGAAAACGCCTGATTTTTGATGAAAGAGATAACCACCCCCCCTTACGACATGCTTCTGAAACTAAAAAAATGGTTCATTTTCAAATGTTGCGTCTTTGAACCACAATTAACATTGTACGTGGATAATCACTTGTAGAGATAAAATGAGATGTTTAAAGTGATTTTCAAGCTTCCAGGGGCCCTAAACACGAGATTTGAGAAATGGGTAAACGTGAATGAAAATGGCCAATTTACTCACTCTGCGGCCTTAAAAAGTGTTTCTCCTCCACGGAAAGTGAATAAAATAACATTTGGAGGCCTTTATTGTTCAATCAAAAACGCCCTTTTTTTGGTGAAAAAGATAACCACCCCCCCTTACGACATGCTTCAGAAACGAAAAAAATGGTCCATTTTCAAATGTTGCGTCTTTGAACTACAATTCACATTTGTACGTGGATGATCACTTTTAGAGATAAAATTAGATGTTTAAAGTGATTTACAAGCTTCCAGGGGCCCTAAACACAAGATATGAGGAATGGGTAAATATGAATGAAAATGGCCAATTTATTCACTCTGAGGCCTTAAAAAGTTTTTCTCCACTCCAGAAAGTGAATTAAATAACATTTGTAGGCCTTTATTGTTCAAGCGAAAACGCCCGATTATTGACGAAAGAGATATCCACCCCCCCTTACGACATGCTTCAGAAACGTAAAAAATGGCCCGTTTTCAAATGTTGCGTCTTTGAATGACAATCCACATTTGTAAGTGGATAATCACTTTTAGAGCTAAAATTAGATGTTTAAAGTGATTTTCAAGCTTCCAGGGGCCCTAAACACAAGATTTGAGAAATGGGTAAAAGTGAATGAAAATGGCCAATTTACTCACTCTGCGGCCTTAAAAAGTGTTTCTCCTCCACGGAAAGTGAATAAAATAACATTCGGATGCCTTTATTGTTCAATCAAAAACGCCTGTTTTTTGGTGAAAAAGATAACCACCCCCCTTATGACATGCTTCAGAAACGAAAAAAATGGTCCATTTTCAAATGTTGCGTCTTTGAACTACAATTCACATTTGTACGTGGATGATCACTTTTAGAGATAAATTTAGATGTTTAAAGTGATTTACAAGCTTCCAGGGGCCCTAAACACAAGATATGAGGAATGGGTAAATATGAATGAAACTGGCCAATTTATTCACTCTGAGGCCTTAAAAAGTTTTTCTCCACTCCAGAAAGTGAATTAAATAACATTTGTAAGCCTTTATTGTTCAATCAAAAACGCCCGATTTTTGACGAAAGAGATAACCACCCCCCCTTACGACATGCTTCAGAAACTAAAAAAATGGTCCGTTTTCAAATGTTGCCTCTTTGAACTACAATTCACATTTGTACGTGGAAAAGCACTTTTAAAGATCAAATGAGATGTTTAAAGTGATTTTCATGCTTCCAGGGGCCTTAAACACAAGATTTGAGGAATGGGTAAAAGTGAATGAAAATGGCCAATTTACTCACTCTGAGGCCTTAAAAAGTGTTTCTCCTCCACGGGAAGTGAATTAAATAACATTTGTAGGCCTTTATTGTTCAAGCGAAAACGCCTGATTTTTGATGAAAGAGATAACCCTTACGACATGCTTCTGAAACTAAAAAAATTGTTAATTTTCAAATGTTGCGTCTTTGAACCACAATTAACATTGTACGTGGATAATCACTTTTAGAGATAAAATGAGATGTTTAAAGTGATTTTCAAGCTTCCAGGGGCCCTAAACACGAGATTTGAGAAATGGGTAAACGTGAATGAAAATGGCCAATTTACTCACTCTGCGACCTTAAAAAGTGTTTCTCCTCCACGGAAAGTGAATAAAATAACATTTGGATGCCTTTATTGTTCAATCAAAAACGCCCGTTTTTTGGTGAAAAAGGTAACCACCCCCCCTTACGACATGCTTCAGAAACAAAAAAAATGGCCCATTTTCAAATGTTGCGTCTTTGAACTACAATTCACATTTGTACGTGGATAATCACTTTTAGAGATAAAATTAGATGTTTAAAGTGATTTACAAGCTTCCAGGGGCCCTAAACACAAGATATGAGGAATGGGTAAATATGAATGAAAATGGCCAATTTATTCACTCTGAGGCCTTAAAAAGTTTTTCTCCACTCCAGAAAGTGAATTAAATAACATTTGTAGACCTGTATTGTTCAATCAAAAACGCCCGATTTTTGACGAAAGAGATAACCACCCCACCTTACGACATGCTTCAGAAACAAAAAAATGGTCCATTTTCAAATGTTGCGTCTTTGAATGACAATCCACATTTGTACGTGGATAATCACTTTTAGAGCTAAAATTAGATGTTTAAAGTGATTTTCAAGCTTCCAGGGGCCCTAAACACAAGTTTTGAGAAATGGGTAAAAGTGAATGAAAATGGCCAATTTACTCACTCTGAGGCCTTAAAAAGTGTTTCTCCTCCACGGGAAGTGAATTAAATAACATTTGTAGGCCTTTATTGTTCAAGCGAAAACGCCTGATTTTTGATGAAAGAGATAACCACCCCCCCTTACGACATGCTTCTGAAACTAAAAAAATGGTTCATTTTCAAATGTTGCGTCTTTGAACCACAATTAACATTGTACGTGGATAATCACTTGTAGAGATAAAATGAGATGTTTAAAGTGATTTTCAAGCTTCCAGGGGCCCTAAACACGAGATTTGAGAAATGGGTAAACGTGAATGAAAATGGCCAATTTACTCACTCTGCGGCCTTAAAAAGTGTTTCTCCTCCACGGAAAGTGAATAAAATAACATTTGGAGGCCTTTATTGTTCAATCAAAAACGCCCTTTTTTTGGTGAAAAAGATAACCACCCCCCCTTACGACATGCTTCAGAAACGAAAAAAATGGTCCATTTTCAAATGTTGCGTCTTTGAACTACAATTCACATTTGTACGTGGATGATCACTTTTAGAGATAAAATTAGATGTTTAAAGTGATTTACAAGCTTCCAGGGGCCCTAAACACAAGATATGAGGAATGGGTAAATATGAATGAAAATGGCCAATTTATTCACTCTGAGGCCTTAAAAAGTTTTTCTCCACTCCAGAAAGTGAATTAAATAACATTTGTAGGCCTTTATTGTTCAAGCGAAAACGCCCGATTATTGACGAAAGAGATATCCACCCCCCCTTACGACATGCTTCAGAAACGTAAAAAATGGCCCGTTTTCAAATGTTGCGTCTTTGAATGACAATCCACATTTGTAAGTGGATAATCACTTTTAGAGCTAAAATGAGATGTTTAAAGTGATTTTCAAGCTTCCAGGGGCCCTAAACACGAGATTTGAGAAATGGGTAAACGTGAATGAAAATGGCCAATTTACTCACTCTGCGACCTTAAAAAGTGTTTCTCCTCCACGGAAAGTGAATAAAATAACATTTGGATGCCTTTATTGTTCAATCAAAAACGCCCGTTTTTTGGTGAAAAAGGTAACCACCCCCCCTTACGACATGCTTCAGAAACAAAAAAAATGGTCCATTTTCAAATGTTGCGTCTTTGAACTACAATTCACATTTGTACGTGGATAATCACTTTTAGAGATAAAATTAGATGTTTAAAGTGATTTACAAGCTTCCAGGGGCCCTAAACACAAGATATGAGGAATGGGTAAATATGAATGAAAATGGCCAATTTATTCACTCTGAGGCCTTAAAAAGTTTTTCTCCACTCCAGAAAGTGAATTAAATAACATTTGTAGACCTGTATTGTTCAATCAAAAACGCCCGATTTTTGACGAAAGAGATAACCACCCCACCTTACGACATGCTTCAGAAACAAAAAAAATGGTTCATTTTTAAATGTTGCATCTTTGAATGACAATCCACATTTGTACGTGGATAAACACTTTTAGAGATAAAATTAGATGTTTAAAGTGATTTTCAAGCTTCCAGGGGCCCTAAACACAAGATTTGAGAAACGGGTAAAAGTGAATGAAAATGGCCAATTTACTCACTCTGAGGCCTTAAAAAGTGTTTCTCCTCCACGGGAAGTGAATTAAATACCATTTGGAGGCCTTTATTGTTCAAGCGAAAATGCCTGATTTTTGATGAAAGAGATAACCACCCCCCCTTACGACATGCTTCTGAAACTAAAAAAATGGTTCATTTTCAAAAGTTGCGTCTTTTGAACTGCAATTAACATTGTACGTGGATAATCTCTTTTAGAGATAAAATTAGATGTTTAAAGTGATTTTCAAGCTTCCAGGGGCCCTAAACACAAGATTTGAGAAATGGGTAAAAGTGAATGAAAATGGCCAATTTACTCACTCTGAGGCCTTAAAAAGTGTTTCTCCTCAACGGGAAGTGAATTAAATAACATTTGTAGGCCTTTATTGTTCAAGCGAAAACGCCCGATTATTGATGAAAGAGATAACCACCCCCCCTTACGACATGCTTCAGAAACGAAAAAAATGGTCCGTTTTCAAATGTTGCGTCTTTGAATGACAATCCACATTTGTACGTGGATAATCACTTTTAGAGCTAAAATTAGATGTTTAAAGTGATTTTCAAGCTTCCAGGGGCCCTAAACACAAGATTTGAGAAATGGGTAAAAGTGAATGAAAATGGCCAATTTACTCACTCTGAGGCCTTAAAAAGTGTTTCTCCTCCACGGGAAGTGAATTAAATACCATTTGGAGGCCTTTATTGTTCAAGCGAAAACGCCTGATTTTTGATGAAAGAGATAACCACCCCCCCCCCTTACGACATGCTTCTGAAACTAAAAAAATGGTTCATTTTCAAATGTTGCGTCTTTTGAACTACAATTAACATTGTACGTGGATAATCACTTTTAGAGATAAAATTAGATGTTTAAAGTGATTTACAAGCTTCCAGGGGCCCTAAACACAAGATATGAGGAATGGGTAAATATGAATGAAAATGGCCAATTTATTCACTCTGAGGCCTTAAAAAGTTTTTCTCCACTCCAGAAAGTGAATTAAATAACATTTGTAGGCCTTTATTGTTCAAGCGAAAACGCCTGATTTTTGATGAAAGAGATAACCACCCCCCTTACGACATGCTTCTGAAACTAAAAAAATGGTTCATTTTCAAATGTTGCGTCTTTGAACCACAATTAACATTGTACGTGGATAATCACTTTTAGAGATAAAATGAGATGTTTAAAGTGATTTTCAAGCTTCCAGGGGCCCTAAACACGAGATTTGAGAAATGGGTAAACGTGAATGAAAATGGCCAATTTACTCACTCTGCGGCCTTAAAAAGTGTTTCTCCTCCACGGAAAGTGAATAAAATAACATTTGGATGCCTTTATTGTTCAATCAAAAACGCCCGTTTTTTGGTGAAAAAGATAACCACCCCCCCTTACGACATGCTTCAGAAACAAAAAAAATGGTCCATTTTCAAATGTTGCGTCTTTGAACTACAATTCACATTTGTACGTGGATAATCACTTTTAGAGATAAAATTAGATGTTTAAAGTGATTTACAAGCTTCCAGGGGCCCTAAACACAAGATATGAGGAATGGGTAAATATGAATGAAAATGGCCAATTTATTCACTCTGAGGCCTTAAAAAGTTTTTCTCCACTCCAGAAAGTGAATTAAATAACATTTGTAGACCTTTATTGTTCAATCAAAAACGCCCGATTTTTGACGAAAGAGATAACCACCCCACCTTACGACATGCTTCAGAAACAAAAAAAATGGTTCATTTTCAAATGTTGCATCTTTGAACGACAATCCACATTTGTACGTGGATAAACACTTTTAGAGATAAAATTAGATGTTTAAAGTGATTTTCAAGCTTCCAGAGGCCCTAAACACAAGATTTGAGAAATGGGTAATAGTGAATGAAAATGGCCAATTTACTCACTCTGAGGCCTTAAAAAGTGTTTCTCCTCAACGGGAAGTGAATTAAATAACATTTGTAGGCCTTTATTGTTCAAGCGAAAACGCCCGATTATTGACGAAAGAGATAACCACCCCCCCTTAGGACATGCTTCAGAAACGAAAAAAATGGTCCGTTTTCAAATGTTGCGTCTTTGAATGACAATCCACATTTGTACGTGGATAATCACTTTTAGAGCTAAAATTAGATGTTTAAAGTGATTTTCAAGCTTCCAGGGGCCCTAAACACAAGATTTGAGAAATGGGTAAAAGTGAATGAAAATGGCCAATTTACTCACTCTGAGGCCTTAAAAAGTGTTTCTCCTCCACGGGAAGTGAATTAAATACCATTTGGAGGCCTTTATTGTTCAAGCGAAAACGCCTGATTTTTGATGAAAGAGATAACCACCCCCCTTACGACATGCTTCTGAAACTAAAAAACTGGTTCATTTTCAAATGTTGCGTCTTTTGAACTACAATTAACATTGTACGTGGATAATCACTTTTAGAGATAAAATGAGATGTTTAAAGTGATTTTCAAGCTTCCAGGGGCCCTAAACACGAGATTTAAGAAATGGGTAAACGTGAATGAAAATGGCCAATTTACTCACTCTGCGGCCTTAAAAAGTGTTTCTCCTCCACGGAAAGTGAATAAAATAACATTTGGATGCCTTTATTGTTCACTCAAAAACGCCAGTTTTTTGGTGAAAAAGATAACCACCCCCCCTTACGACATGCTTCAGAAACGAAAAAATGGTCCATTTTCAAATGTTGCGTCTTTAAACTACAATTCACATTTGTACATGGATGATCACCTTTAGAGATAAAATTAGATGTTTAAAGTGATTTACAAGCTTCCAGGGGCCCTAAACACAAGATATGAGGAATGGGTAAATATGAATGAAAATTCCCAATTTATTCACTCTGAGGCCTTAAAAAGTTTTTCTCCACTCCAGAAAGGGAATTAAATAACATTTGTAGACCTTTATTGTTCAATCAAAAACACCCGATTTTTGACGAAGAGATAACCACCTCCCCTTACGACATGCTTCAGAAACAAAAAAAATGGTTCATTTTCAAATGTTGCATCTTTGAACGACAATCCACATTTGTACGTGGATAAACACTTTTAGAGATAAAATTAGATGTTTAAAGTGATTTTCAAGCTTCCAGGGGCCCTAAACACAAGATTTGAGAAATGGGTAAAAGTGAATGAAAATGGCCAATTTACTCACTCTGAGGCCTTAAAAAGTGTTTCTCCTCAACGGGAAGTGAATTAAATAACATTTGTAGGCCTTTATTGTTCAAGCGAAAACGCCCGATTATTGACGAAAGAGATAACCACCCCCCCTTACGACATGCTTCAGAAACGAAAAAAATGGTCCGTTTTCAAATGTTGCGTCTGTGAATGACAATCCACATTTGCACGTGGATAATCACTTTTAGAGCTAAAATTAGATGTTTAAAGTGATTTTCAAGCTTCAAGGGCCCTAAACACAAGATTTGAGAAATGGGTAAAAGTGAATGAAAATGGCCAATTTACTCACTCTGAGGCCTTAAAAAGTGTTTCTCCTCCACGGGAAGTGAATTAAATACCATTTGGAGGCCTTTATTGTTCAAGCGAAAACGCCTGATTTTTGATGAAAGAGATAACCACCCCCCCTTACGACATGCTTCTGAAACTAAAAAAATGGTTCATTTTCAAATGTTGCGTCTTTTAAACTACAATTAACATTGTACGTGGATAATCACTTTTAGTGATAAAATGAGATGTTTAAAGTGATTTTCAAGCTTCCAGGGGCCCTAAACACGAGATTTGAGAAATGGGTAAACGTGAATGAAAATGGCCAATTTGCTCACTCTGCGGCCTTAAAAAGTGTTTCTCCTCCACGGAAAGTAAAAAAATAACATTTGGATGCCTTTATTGTTCAATCAAAAACACCCGTTTTTTGGTGAAAAAGATAACCACCCCCCCTTACGACATGCTTCAGAAACGAGAAAAATGTTCCATTTTCAAATGTTGCGTCTTTGAACTACAATTCACATTTGTACGTGGATGATCACTTTTAGATATAAAATTAGATGTTTAAAGTGATTTACAAGCTTCCAGGGGCCCTAAACACAAGATATGAGGAATGGGTAAATATGAATGAAACTGGCCAATTATTCACTCTGAGGCCTTAAAAAGTTTTTCTCCACTCCAGAAAGTGAATTAAATAACATTTGTAGGCCTTTATTGTTCAATCAAAAACGCCCGATTTTTGACGAAAGAGATAACCACCCCCCCCTTACGACATGCTTCAGAAACTTAAAAAAATGGTCCGTTTTCAAATGTTGCCTCTTTAAACTACAATTCACATTTGTACGTGGAAAAGCACTTTTAAAGATCAAATGAGATGTTTAAAGTGATTTTCATGCTTCCAGGGGACTTAAACACAAGATTTGAGGAATGGGTAAAAGTGAATGAAAATGGCCAATTTACTCACTCTGAGGCCTTAAACAGTGTTTCTCTTCCACGGGAAGTGAATTAAATAACATTTGTAGGCCTTTATTGTTCAAGCGAAAACGCCCGATTATTGACGAAAGAGATAACCACCCCCCCTTACGACATGCTTCAGAAACGAAAAAAATGGTCCGTTTTCAAATGTTGCGTCTTTGAATTACAATCCACATTTGTACGTGGGTAATCACTTTAAGAGATAAAGTGAGATGTTTAAAGTGATTTTCAAGCTTCCAGGGGCCCTAAACACAAGATTTGAGAAATGGGTAAAAGTGAATGAAAATGGCCAATTTACTCACTCTGAGGCCTTTAAAAGTGTTTCTCCTCCACGGGAAGTGAATTAAATACCATTTGGAGGCCTTTATTGTTCAAGCGAAAACTCCTGATTTTTGATGAAAGAGATAACCACCCCCCCTTACGACATGCTTCAGAAACGAAAAAAATGTTCCATTTTCAAATGTTGCGTCTTTGAACTACTATTCACATTTGTACGTGGATGATCACTTTTAGAGATAAAATTAGATGTTTAAAGTGATTTACAAGCTTCCAGGGGCACTAAACACAAGATATGAGGAATGGGTAAATATGAATGAAAATGGCCAATTTATTCACTCTGAGGCCTTAAAAAGTTTTTCTCCACTCCAGAAAGTGAATTAAATAACATTTGTAGACCTTTATTGTTCAATCAAAAACGCCCGATTTTTGACGAAGAGATAACCACCCCCCCTTACGACATGCTTCAGAAACAAAAAAAATGGTTCATTTTCAAATGTTGCATCTTTGAACGACAATCCACATTTGTACGTGGATAAACACTTTTAGAGATAAAATTAGATGTTTAAAGTGATTATCAAGCTTCCAGGGGCCCTAAACACAAGATTTGAGAAATGGGTAAAAGTGAATGAAAATGGCCAATTTACTCACTCTGAGGCCTTAAAAAGTGTTTCTCCTCAACGGGAAGTGAATTAAATAACATTTGTAGGCCTTTATTGTTCAAGCGAAAACGCCTGATTTTTGATGAAAGAGATAACCACCCCCCTTACGACATGCTTCTGAAACTAAAAAAATGGTTCATTTTCAAATGTTGCGTCTTTGAACCACAATTAACATTGTACGTGGATAATCACTTTTAGAGATAAAATGAGATGTTTAAAGTGATTTTCAAGCTTCCAGGGGCCCTAAACACGAGATTTGAGAAATGGGTAAACGTGAATGAAAATGGCCAATTTACTCACTCTGCGGCCTTAAAAAGTGTTTCTCCTCCACGGAAAGTGAATAAAATAACATTTGGATGCCTTTATTGTTCAATCAAAAACGCCCGTTTTTTGGTGAAAAAGATAACCACCCCCCCTTACGACATGCTTCAGAAACAAAAAAAATGGTCCATTTTCAAATGTTGCGTCTTTGAACTACAATTCACATTTGTACGTGGATAATCACTTTTAGAGATAAAATTAGATGTTTAAAGTGATTTACAAGCTTCCAGGGGCCCTAAACACAAGATATGAGGAATGGGTAAATATGAATGAAAATGGCCAATTTATTCACTCTGAGGCCTTAAAAAGTTTTTCTCCACTCTCGAAAGTGAATTAAATAACATTTGTAGACCTTTATTGTTCAATCAAAAACGCCCGATTTTTGACGAAAGAGATAACCACCCCCCCTTACGACATGCTTCAGAAACAAAAAAAATGGTTCATTTTCAAATGTTGCATCTTTGAACGACAGTCCACATTTGTACGTGGATAAACACTTTTAGAGATAAAATTAGATGTTTAAAGTGATTTTCAAGCTTCCAGGGGCCCTAAACACAAGATTTGGGAAATGGGTAAAAGTGAATGAAAATGGCCAATTTACTCACTCTGAGGCCTTAAAAAGTGTTTCTCCTCAATGGGAAGTGAATTAAATAACATTTGTAGGCCTTTATTGTTCAAGCGAAAACGCCCGATTATTGACGAAAGAGATAACCACCCCCCCTTACGACATGCTTCAGAAACGAAAAAAATGGTCCGTTTTCAAATGTTGCGTCTTTGAATGACAATCCACATTTGTACGTGGATAATCACTTTTAGAGCTAAAATTAGATGTTTAAAGTGATTTTCAAGCTTCCAGGGGCCCTAAACACAAGATTTGAGAAATGGGTAAAAGTGAATGAAAATGGCCAATTTACTCACTCTGAGGCCTTAAAAAGTGTTTCTCCTCCACGGGAAGTGAATTAAATAACATTTGTAGGCCTTTATTGTTCAAGCGAAAACGCCTGATTTTTGATGAAAGAGATAACCACCCCCCCTTACGACATGCTTCTGAAACTAAAAAAATGGTTCATTTTCAAATGTTGCGTCTTTGAACCACAATTAACATTGTACGTGGATAATCACTTGTAGAGATAAAATGAGATGTTTAAAGTGATTTTCAAGCTTCCAGGGGCCCTAAACACGAGATTTGAGAAATGGGTAAACGTGAATGAAAATGGCCAATTTACTCACTCTGCGGCCTTAAAAAGTGTTTCTCCTCCACGGAAAGTGAATAAAATAACATTTGGAGGCCTTTATTGTTCAATCAAAAACGCCCTTTTTTTGGTGAAAAAGATAACCACCCCCCCTTACGACATGCTTCAGAAACGAAAAAAATGGTCCATTTTCAAATGTTGCGTCTTTGAACTACAATTCACATTTGTACGTGGATGATCACTTTTAGAGATAAAATTAGATGTTTAAAGTGATTTACAAGCTTCCAGGGGCCCTAAACACAAGATATGAGGAATGGGTAAATATGAATGAAAATGGCCAATTTATTCACTCTGAGGCCTTAAAAAGTTTTTCTCCACTCCAGAAAGTGAATTAAATAACATTTGTAGGCCTTTATTGTTCAAGCGAAAACGCCCGATTATTGACGAAAGAGATATCCACCCCCCCTTACGACATGCTTCAGAAACGTAAAAAATGGCCCGTTTTCAAATGTTGCGTCTTTGAATGACAATCCACATTTGTAAGTGGATAATCACTTTTAGAGCTAAAATTAGATGTTTAAAGTGATTTTCAAGCTTCCAGGGGCCCTAAACACAAGATTTGAGAAATGGGTAAAAGTGAATGAAAATGGCCAATTTACTCACTCTGCGGCCTTAAAAAGTGTTTCTCCTCCACGGAAAGTGAATAAAATAACATTCGGATGCCTTTATTGTTCAATCAAAAACGCCTGTTTTTTGGTGAAAAAGATAACCACCCCCCTTATGACATGCTTCAGAAACGAAAAAAATGGTCCATTTTCAAATGTTGCGTCTTTGAACTACAATTCACATTTGTACGTGGATGATCACTTTTAGAGATAAATTTAGATGTTTAAAGTGATTTACAAGCTTCCAGGGGCCCTAAACACAAGATATGAGGAATGGGTAAATATGAATGAAACTGGCCAATTTATTCACTCTGAGGCCTTAAAAAGTTTTTCTCCACTCCAGAAAGTGAATTAAATAACATTTGTAAGCCTTTATTGTTCAATCAAAAACGCCCGATTTTTGACGAAAGAGATAACCACCCCCCCTTACAACATGCTTCAGAAACTAAAAAAATGGTCCGTTTTCAAATGTTGCCTCTTTGAACTACAATTCACATTTGTACGTGGAAAAGCACTTTTAAAGATCAAATGAGATGTTTAAAGTGATTTTCATGCTTCCAGGGGCCTTAAACACAAGATTTGAGGAATGGGTAAAAGTGAATGAAAATGGCCAATTTACTCACTCTGAGGCCTTAAAAAGTGTTTCTCCTCCACGGGAAGTGAATTAAATAACATTTGTAGGCCTTTATTGTTCAAGCGAAAACGCCTGATTTTTGATGAAAGAGATAACCCTTACGACATGCTTCTGAAACTAAAAAAATTGTTAATTTTCAAATGTTGCGTCTTTGAACCACAATTAACATTGTACGTGGATAATCACTTTTAGAGATAAAATGAGATGTTTAAAGTGATTTTCAAGCTTCCAAGGGCCCTAAACACGAGATTTGAGAAATGGGTAAACGTGAATGAAAATGGCCAATTTACTCACTCTGCGACCTTAAAAAGTGTTTCTCCTCCACGGAAAGTGAATAAAATAACATTTGGATGCCTTTATTGTTCAATCAAAAACGCCCGTTTTTTGGTGAAAAAGGTAACCACCCCCCCTTACGACATGCTTCAGAAACAAAAAAAATGGCCCATTTTCAAATGTTGCGTCTTTGAACTACAATTCACATTTGTACGTGGATAATCACTTTTAGAGATAAAATTAGATGTTTAAAGTGATTTACAAGCTTCCAGGGGCCCTAAACACAAGATATGAGGAATGGGTAAATATGAATGAAAATGGCCAATTTATTCACTCTGAGGCCTTAAAAAGTTTTTCTCCACTCCAGAAAGTGAATTAAATAACATTTGTAGACCTGTATTGTTCAATCAAAAACGCCCGATTTTTGACGAAAGAGATAACCACCCCACCTTACGACATGCTTCAGAAACAAAAAAAATGGTCCATTTTCAAATGTTGCGTCTTTGAATGACAATCCACATTTGTACGTGGATAATCACTTTTAGAGCTAAAATTAGATGTTTAAAGTGATTTTCAAGCTTCCAGGGGCCCTAAACACAAGATTTGAGAAATGGGTAAAAGTGAATGAAAATGGCCAATTTACTCACTCTGAGGCCTTAAAAAGTGTTTCTCCTCCACGGGAAGTGAATTAAATACCATTTGGAGGCCTTTATTGTTCAAGCGAAAACGCCTGATTTTTGATGAAAGAGATAACCACCCCCCTTACGACATGCTTCTGAAACTAAAAAAATGGTTCATTTTCAAATGTTGCGTCTTTTGAACTACAATTAACATTGTACGTGGATAATCACTTTTAGAGATAAAATGAGATGTTTAAAGTGATTTTCAAGCTTCCAGGGGCCCTAAACACGAGATTTAAGAAATGGGTAAACGTGAATGAAAATGGCCAATTTACTCACTCTGCGGCCTTAAAAAGTGTTTCTCCTCCACGGAAAGTGAATAAAATAACATTTGGATGCCTTTATTGTTCACTCAAAAACGCCAGTTTTTTGGTGAAAAAGATAATCACCCCCCCTTACGACATGCTTCAGAAACGAAAAAATGGTCCATTTTCAAATGTTGCGTCTTTGAACTACAATTCACATTTGTACATGGATGATCACCTTTAGAGATAAAATTAGATGTTTAAAGTGATTTACAAGCTTCCAGGGGCCCTAAACACAAGATATGAGGAATGGGTAAATATGAATGAAAATTCCCAATTTATTCACTCTGAGGCCTTAAAAAGTTTTTCTCCACTCCAGAAAGGGAATTAAATAACATTTGTAGACCTTTATTGTTCAATCAAAAACGCCCGATTTTTGACGAAGAGATAACCACCTCCCCTTACGACATGCTTCAGAAACAAAAAAAATGGTTCATTTTCAAATGCTGCATCTTTGAACGACAATCCACATTTGTACGTCGATAAACACTTTTAGAGATAAAATTAGATGTTTAAAGTGATTTTCAAGCTTCCAGGGGCCCTAAACACAAGATTTGAGAAATGGGTAAAAGTGAATGAAAATGGCCAATTTACTCACTCTGAGGCCTTAAAAAGTGTTTTTCCTCAACGGGAAATGAATTAAATAACATTTGTAGGCCTTTATTGTTCAAGCGAAAACGCCCGATTATTGACGAAAGAGATAACCACCCCCCCTTACGACATGCTTCAGAAACGAAAAAAATGGTCCGTTTTCAAATGTTGCGTCTTTGAATGACAATCCACATTTGCACGTGGATAATCACTTTTAGAGCTAAAATTAGATGTTTAAAGTGATTTTCAAGCTTCAAGGGCCCTAAACACAAGATTTGAGAAATGGGTAAAAGTGAATGAAAATGGCCAATTTACTCACTCTGAGGCCTTAAAAAGTGTTTCTCCTCCACGGGAAGTGAATTAAATACCATTTGGAGGCCTTTATTGTTCAAGCGAAAACGCCTGATTTTTGATGAAAGAGATAACCACCCCCCCTTACGACATGCTTCTGAAACTAAAAAAATGGTTCATTTTCAAATGTTGCGTCTTTTAAACTACAATTAACATTGTACGTGGATAATCACTTTTAGAGGTAAAATGAGATGTTTAAAGTGATTTTCAAGCTTCCAGGGGCCCTAAACACGAGATTTGAGAAATGGGTAAACGTGAATGAAAATGGCCAATTTACTCACTCTGCGGCCTTAAAAAGTGTTTCTCCTCCACGGAAAGTAAAAAAATAACATTTGGATGCCTTTATTGTTCAATCAAAAACGCCCGTTTTTTGGTGAAAAAGATAACCACCCCCCCTTACGACATGCTTCAGAAACGAAAAAAATGTTCCATTTTCAAATGTTGCGTCTTTGAACTACAATTCACATTTGTACGTGGATGATCACTTTTAGATATAAAATTAGATGTTTAAAGTGATTTACAAGCTTCCAGGGGCCCTAAACACAAGATATGAGGAATGGGTAAATATGAATGAAACTGGCCAATTATTCACTCTGAGGCCTTAAAAAGTTTTTCTCCACTCCAGAAAGTGAATTAAATAACATTTGTAGGCCTTTATTGTTCAATCAAAAACGCCCTATTTTTGACGAAAGAGATAACCACCCCCCCTTACGACATGCTTCAGAAACTTAAAAAAATGGTCCGTTTTCAAATGTTGCCTCTTTGAACTACAATTCACATTTGTACGTGGAAAAGCACTTTTAAAGATCAAATGAGATGTTTAAAGTGATTTTCATGCTTCCAGGGGACTTAAACACAAGATTTGAGGAATGGGTAAAAGTGAATGAAAATGGCCAATTTACTCACTCTGAGGCCTTAAACAGTGTTTCTCTTCCACGGGAAGTGAATTAAATAACATTTGTAGGCCTTTATTGTTCAAGCGAAAACGCCCGATTATTGACGAAAGAGATAACCACCCCCCCTTACGACATGCTTCAGAAAGGAAAAAATGGTCCGTTTTCAAATGTTGCGTCTTTGAATTACAATCCACATTTGTACGTGGGTAATCACTTTTAGAGATAAAGTGAGATGTTTAAAGTGATTTTCAAGCTTCCAGGGGCCCTAAACACAAGATTTGAGAAATGGGTAAAAGTGAATGAAAATGGCCAATTTACTCACTCTGAGGCCTTTAAAAGTGTTTCTCCTCCACGGGAAGTGAATTAAATACCATTTGGAGGCCTTTATTGTTCAAGCGAAAACTCCTGATTTTTGATGAAAGAGATAACCACCCCCCCCCCTTACGACATGCTTCAGAAACGAAAAAAATGTTCCATTTTCAAATGTTGCGTCTTTGAACTACTATTCACATTTGTACGTGGATGATCACTTTTAGAGATAAAATTAGATGTTTAAAGTGATTTACAAGCTTCCAGGGGCACTAAACACAAGATATGAGGAATGGGTAAATATGAATGAAAATGGCCAATTTATTCACTCTGAGGCCTTAAAAAGTTTTTCTCCACTCCAGAAAGTGAATTAAATAACATTTGTAGACCTTTATTGTTCAATCAAAAACGCCCGATTTTTGACGAAGAGATAACCACCCCCCCTTACGACATGCTTCAGAAACAAAAAAAATGGTTCATTTTCAAATGTTGCATCTTTGAACGACAATCCACATTTGTACGTGGATAAACACTTTTAGAGATAAAATTAGATGTTTAAAGTGATTTTCAAGCTTCCAGGGGCCCTAAACACAAGATTTGAGAAATGGGTAAAAGTGAATGAAAATGGCCAATTTACTCACTCTGAGGCCTTAAAAAGTGTTTCTCCTCCACGGGAAGTGAATTAAATAACATTTGTAGGCCTTTATTGTTCAAGCGAAAACGCCTGATTTTTGATGAAAGAGATAACCACCCCCCTTACGACATGCTTCTGAAACTAAAAAAATGGTTCATTTTCAAATGTTGCGTCTTTGAACCACAATTAACATTGTACGTGGATAATCACTTTTAGAGATAAAATGAGATGTTTAAAGTGATTTTCAAGCTTCCAGGGGCCCTAAACACGAGATTTGAGAAATGGGTAAACGTGAATGAAAATGGCCAATTTACTCACTCTGCGGCCTTAAAAAGTGTTTCTCCTCCACGGAAAGTGAATAAAATAACATTTGGATGCCTTTATTGTTCAATCAAAAACGCCCGTTTTTTGGTGAAAAAGATAACCACCCCCCCTTACGACATGCTTCAGAAACAAAAAAAATGGTCCGTTTTCAAATGTTGCGTCTTTGAACTACAATTCACATTTGTACGTGGATAATCACTTTTAGAGATAAAATTAGATGTTTAAAGTGATTTACAAGCTTCCAGGGGCCCTAAACACAAGATATGAGGAATGGGTAAATATGAATGAAAATGGCCAATTTATTCACTCTGAGGCCTTAAAAAGTTTTTCTCCACTCTCGAAAGTGAATTAAATAACATTTGTAGACCTTTATTGTTCAATCAAAAACGCCCGATTTTTGACGAAAGAGATAACCACCCCCCCTTACGACATGCTTCAGAAACAAAAAAAATGGTTCATTTTCAAATGTTGCATCTTTGAACGACAGTCCACATTTGTACGTGGATAAACACTTTTAGAGATAAAATTAGATGTTTAAAGTGATTTTCAAGCTTCCAGGGGCCCTAAACACAAGATTTGAGAAATGGGTAAAAGTGAATGAAAATGGCCAATTTACTCACTCTGAGGCCTTAAAAAGTGTTTCTCCTCAACGGGAAGTGAATTAAATAACATTTGTAGGCCTTTATTGTTCAAGCGAAAACGCCCGATTATTGACGAAAGAGATAACCACCCCCCCTTACGACATGCTTCAGAAACGAAAAAAATGGTCCGTTTTCAAATGTTGCGTCTTTGAATGACAATCCACATTTGTACGTGGATAATCACTTTTAGAGCTAAAATTAGATGTTTAAAGTGATTTTCAAGCTTCCAGGGGCCCTAAACACAAGATTTGAGAAATGGGTAAAAGTGAATGAAAATGGCCAATTTACTCACTCTGAGGCCTTAAAAAGTGTTTCTCCTCCACGGGAAGTGAATTAAATAACATTTGTAGGCCTTTATTGTTCAAGCGAAAACGCCTGATTTTTGATGAAAGAGATAACCACCCCCCTTACGACATGCTTCTGAAACTAAAAAAATGGTTCATTTTCAAATGTTCCGTCTTTGAACCACAATTAACATTGTACGTGGATAATCACTTGTAGAGATAAAATGAGATGTTTAAAGTGATTTTCAAGCTTCCAGGGGCCCTAAACACGAGATTTGAGAAATGGGTAAACGTGAATGAAAATGGCCAATTTACTCACTCTGCGGCCTTAAAAAGTGTTTCTCCTCCACGGAAAGTGAATAAAATAACATTTGGAGGCCTTTATTGTTCAATCAAAAACGCCCTTTTTTTGGTGAAAAAGATAACCACCCCCCCTTACGACATGCTTCAGAAACGAAAAAAATGGTCCATTTTCAAATGTTGCGTCTTTGAACTACAATTCACATTTGTACGTGGATGATCACTTTTAGAGATAAAATTAGATGTTTAAAGTGATTTACAAGCTTCCAGGGGCCCTAAACACAAGATATGAGGAATGGGTAAATATGAATGAAAATGGCCAATTTATTCACTCTGAGGCCTTAAAAAGTTTTTCTCCACTCCAGAAAGTGAATTAAATAACATTTGTAGGCCTTTATTGTTCAAGCGAAAACGCCCGATTATTGACGAAAGAGATATCCACCCCCCCTTACGACATGCTTCAGAAACGTAAAAAATGGCCCGTTTTCAAATGTTGCGTCTTTGAATGACAATCCACATTTGTAAGTGGATAATCACTTTTAGAGCTAAAATTAGATGTTTAAAGTGATTTTCAAGCTTCCAGGGGCCCTAAACACAAGATTTGAGAAATGGGTAAAAGTGAATGAAAATGGCCAATTTACTCACTCTGCGGCCTTAAAAAGTGTTTCTCCTCCACGGAAAGTGAATAAAATAACATTCGGATGCCTTTATTGTTCAATCAAAAACGCCTGTTTTTTGGTGAAAAAGATAACCACCCCCCTTATGACATGCTTCAGAAACGAAAAAAATGGTCCATTTTCAAATGTTGCGTCTTTGAACTACAATTCACATTTGTACGTGGATGATCACTTTTAGAGATAAATTTAGATGTTTAAAGTGATTTACAAGCTTCCAGGGGCCCTAAACACAAGATATGAGGAATGGGTAAATATGAATGAAACTGGCCAATTTATTCACTCTGAGGCCTTAAAAAGTTTTTCTCCACTCCAGAAAGTGAATTAAATAACATTTGTAAGCCTTTATTGTTCAATCAAAAACGCCCGATTTTTGACGAAAGAGATAACCACCCCCCCTTACGACATGCTTCAGAAACTAAAAAAATGGTCCGTTTTCAAATGTTGCCTCTTTGAACTACAATTCACATTTGTACGTGGAAAAGCACTTTTAAAGATCAAATGAGATGTTTAAAGTGATTTTCATGCTTCCAGGGGCCTTAAACACAAGATTTGAGGAATGGGTAAAAGTGAATGAAAATGGCCAATTTACTCACTCTGAGGCCTTAAAAAGTGTTTCTCCTCCACGGGAAGTGAATTAAATAACATTTGTAGGCCTTTATTGTTCAAGCGAAAACGCCTGATTTTTGATGAAAGAGATAACCCTTACGACATGCTTCTGAAACTAAAAAAATTGTTAATTTTCAAATGTTGCGTCTTTGAACCACAATTAACATTGTACGTGGATAATCACTTTTAGAGATAAAATGAGATGTTTAAAGTGATTTTCAAGCTTCCAGGGGCCCTAAACACGAGATTTGAGAAATGGGTAAACGTGAATGAAAATGGCCAATTTACTCACTCTGCGACCTTAAAAAGTGTTTCTCCTCCACGGAAAGTGAATAAAATAACATTTGGATGCCTTTATTGTTCAATCAAAAACGCCCGTTTTTTGGTGAAAAAGGTAACCACCCCCCCTTACGACATGCTTCAGAAACAAAAAAAATGGTCCATTTTCAAATGTTGCGTCTTTGAACTACAATTCACATTTGTACGTGGATAATCACTTTTAGAGATAAAATTAGATGTTTAAAGTGATTTACAAGCTTCCAGGGGCCCTAAACACAAGATATGAGGAATGGGTAAATATGAATGAAAATGGCCAATTTATTCACTCTGAGGCCTTAAAAAGTGTTTCTCCACTCCAGAAAGTGAATTAAATAACATTTGTAGACCTGTATTGTTCAATCAAAAACGCCCGATTTTTGACGAAAGAGATAACCACCCCACCTTACGACATGCTTCAGAAACAAAAAAAATGGTCCGTTTTCAAATGTTGCGTCTTTGAATGACAATCCACATTTGTACGTGGATAATCACTTTTAGAGCTAAAATTAGATGTTTAAAGTGATTTTCAAGCTTCCAGGGGCCCTAAACACAAGATTTGAGAAATGGGTAAAAGTGAATGAAAATTGCCAATTTACTCACTCTGAGGCCTTAAAAAGTGTTTCTCCTCCACGGGAAGTGAATTAAATACCATTTGGAGGCCTTTATTGTTCAAGCGAAAACGCCTGATTTTTGATGAAAGAGCTAACCACCCCCCTTACGACATGCTTCTGAAACTAAAAAAATGGTTCATTTTCAAATGTTGCGTCTTTTGAACTACAATTAACATTGTACGTGGATAATCACTTTTAGAGATAAAATGAGATGTTTAAAGTGATTTTCAAGCTTCCAGGGGCCCTAAACACGAGATTTAAGAAATGGGTAAACGTGAATGAAAATGGCCAATTTACTCACTCTGCGGCCTTAAAAAGTGTTTCTCCTCCACGGAAAGTGAATAAAATAACATTTGGATGCCTTTATTGTTCACTCAAAAACGCCAGTTTTTTGGTGAAAAAGATAACCACCCCCCCTTACGACATGCTTCAGAAACGAAAAAATGGTCCATTTTCAAATGTTGCGTCTTTGAACTACAATTCACATTTGTACATGGATGATCACCTTTAGAGATAAAATTAGATGTTTAAAGTGATTTACAAGCTTCCAGGGGCCCTAAACACAAGATATGAGGAATGGGTAAATATGAATGAAAATTCCCAATTTATTCACTCTGAGGCCTTAAAAAGTTTTTCTCCACTCCAGAAAGGGAATTAAATAACATTTGTAGACCTTTATTGTTCAATCAAAAACGCCCGATTTTTGACGAAGAGATAACCACCTCCCCTTACGACATGCTTCAGAAACAAAAAAAATGGTTCATTTTCAAATGTTGCATCTTTGAACGACAATCCACATTTGTACGTGGATAAACACTTTTAGAGATAAAATTAGATGTTTAAAGTGATTTTCAAGCTTCCAGGGGCCCTAAACACAAGATTTGAGAAATGGGTAAAAGTGAATGAAAATGGCCAATTTACTCACTCTGAGGCCTTAAAAAGTGTTTCTCCTCAACGGGAAGTGAATTAAATAACATTTGTAGGCCTTTATTGTTCAAGCGAAAACGCCCGATTATTGACGAAAGATATAACCACCCCCCCTTACGACTTGCTTCAGAAACAAAAAAAATGGTTCATTTTCAAATGTTGCATCTTTGAACGACAATCCACATTTGTACGTGGATAAACACTTTTAGAGATAAAATTAGATGTTTAAAGTGATTTTCAAGCTTCCAGGGGCCCTAAACACAAGATTTGAGAAATGGGTAAAAGTGAATGAAAATGGCCAATTTACTCACTCTGAGGCCTTAAAAAGTGTTTTTCCTCAACGGGAAATGAATTAAATAACATTTGTAGGCCTTTATTGTTCAAGCGAAAACGCCCGATTATTGACGAAAGAGATAACCACCCCCCCTTACGACATGCTTCAGAAACGAAAAAAATGGTCCGTTTTCAAATGTTGCGTCTTTGAATGACAATCCACATTTGCACGTGGATAATCACTTTTAGAGCTAAAATTAGATGTTTAAAGTGATTTTCAAGCTTCAAGGGCCCTAAACACAAGATTTGAGAAATGGGTAAAAGTGAATGAAAATGGCCAATTTACTCACTCTGAGGCCTTAAAAAGTGTTTCTCCTCCACGGGAAGTGAATTAAATACCATTTGGAGGCCTTTATTGTTCAAGCGAAAACGCCTGATTTTTGATGAAAGAGATAACCACCCCCCCTTACGACATGCTTCTGAAACTAAAAAAATGGTTCATTTTCAAATGTTGCGTCTTTTAAACTACAATTAACATTGTACGTGGATAATCACTTTTAGAGATAAAATGAGATGTTTAAAGTGATTTTCAAGCTTCCAGGGGCCCTAAACACGAGATTTGAGAAATGGGTAAACGTGAATGAAAATGGCCAATTTACTCACTCTGCGGCCTTAAAAAGTGTTTCTCCTCCACGGAAAGTAAAAAAATAACATTTGGATGCCTTTATTGTTCAATCAAAAACGCCCGTTTTTTGGTGAAAAAGATAACCACCCCCCCTTACGACATGCTTCAGAAACGAAAAAAATGTTCCATTTTCAAATGTTGCGTCTTTGAACTACAATTCACATTTGTACGTGGATGATCACTTTTAGATATAAAATTAGATGTTTGAAGTGATTTACAAGCTTCCAGGGGCCCTAAACACAAGATATGAGGAATGGGTAAATATGAATGAAACTGGCCAATTATTCACTCTGAGGCCTTAAAAAGTTTTTCTCCACTCCAGAAAGTGAATTAAATAACATTTGTAGGCCTTTATTGTTCAATCAAAAACGCCCTATTTTTGACGAAAGAGATAACCACCCCCCCTTACGACATGCTTCAGAAACTTAAAAAAATGGTCCGTTTTCAAATGTTGCCTCTTTGAACTACAATTCACATTTGTACGTGGAAAAGCACTTTTAAAGATCAAATGAGATGTTTAAAGTGATTTTCATGCTTCCAGGGGACTTAAACACAAGATTTGAGGAATGGGTAAAAGTGAATGAAAATGGCCAATTTACTCACTCTGAGGCCTTAAACAGTGTTTCTCTTCCACGGGAAGTGAATTAAATAACATTTGTAGGCCTTTATTGTTCAAGCGAAAACGCCCGATTATTGACGAAAGAGATAACCACCCCCCCTTACGACATGCTTCAGAAACGAAAAAAATGGTCCGTTTTCAAATGTTGCGTCTTTGAATTACAATCCACATTTGTACGTGGGTAATCACTTTTAGAGATAAAGTGAGATGTTTAAAGTGATTTTCAAGCTTCCAGGGGCTCTAAACACAAGATTTGAGAAATGGGTAAAAGTGAATGAAAATGGCCAATTTACTCACTCTGAGGCCTTTAAAAGTGTTTCTCCTCCACGGGAAGTGAATTAAATACCATTTGGAGGCCTTTATTGTTCAAGCGAAAACTCCTGATTTTTGATGAAAGAGATAACCACCCCCCCCTTACGACATGCTTCAGAAACGAAAAAAATGTTCCATTTTCAAATGTTGCGTCTTTGAACTACTATTCACATTTGTACGTGGATGATCACTTTTAGAGATAAAATTAGATGTTTAAAGTGATTTACAAGCTTCCAGGGGCACTAAACACAAGATATGAGGAATGGGTAAATATGAATGAAAATGGCCAATTTATTCACTCTGAGGCCTTAAAAAGTTTTTCTCCACTCCAGAAAGTGAATTAAATAACATTTGTAGACCTTTATTGTTCAATCAAAAACGCCCGATTTTTGACGAAGAGATAACCACCCCCCCTTACGACATGCTTCAGAAACAAAAAAAATGGTTCATTTTCAAATGTTGCATCTTTGAACGACAATCCACATTTGTACGTGGATAAACACTTTTAGAGATAAAATTAGATGTTTAAAGTGATTTTCAAGCTTCCAGGGGCCCTAAACACAAGATTTGAGAAATGGGTAAAAGTGAATGAAAATGGCCAATTTACTCACTCTGAGGCCTTAAAAAGTGTTTCTCCTCAACGGGAAGTGAATTAAATAACATTTGTAGGCCTTTATTGTTCAAGCGAAAACGCCCGATTATTGACGAAAGAGATAACCACCGCCCCTTACGACATGCTTCAGAAACGAAAAAAATGGTCCGTTTTCAAATGTTGCGTCTTTGAATGACAATCCACATTTGTACGTGGATAATCACTTTTAGAGCTAAAATTAGATGTTTAAAGTGATTTTCAAGCTTCCAGGGGCCCTAAACACAAGATTTGAGAAATGGGTAAAAGTGAATGAAAATGGCCAATTTACTCACTCTGAGGCCTTAAAAAGTGTTTCTCCTCCACGGGAAGTGAATTAAATAACATTTGTAGGCCTTTATTGTTCAAGCGAAAACGCCTGATTTTTGATGAAAGAGATAACCACCCCCCTTACGACATGCTTCTGAAACTAAAAAAATGGTTCATTTTCAAATGTTGCGTCTTTGAACCACAATTAACATTGTACGTGGATAATCACTTTTAGAGATAAAATGAGATGTTTAAAGTGATTTTCAAGCTTCCAGGGGCCCTAAACACGAGATTTGAGAAATGGGTAAACGTGAATGAAAATGGCCAATTTACTCACTCTGCGGCCTTAAAAAGTGTTTCTCCTCCACGGAAAGTGAATAAAATAACATTTGGATGCCTTTATTGTTCAATCAAAAACGCCCGTTTTTTGGTGAAAAAGATAACCACCCCCCCTTACGACATGCTTCAGAAACAAAAAAAATGGTCCATTTTCAAATGTTGCGTCTTTGAACTACAATTCACATTTGTACGTGGATAATCACTTTTAGAGATAAAATTAGATGTTTAAAGTGATTTACAAGCTTCCAGGGGCCCTAAACACAAGATATGAGGAATGGGTAAATATGAATGAAAATGGCCAATTTATTCACTCTGAGGCCTTAAAAAGTTTTTCTCCACTCTCGAAAGTGAATTAAATAACATTTGTAGACCTTTATTGTTCAATCAAAAACGCCCGATTTTTGACGAAAGAGATAACCACCCCCCCTTACGACATGCTTCAGAAACAAAAAAAATGGTTCATTTTCAAATGTTGCATCTTTGAACGACAGTCCACATTTGTACGTGGATAAACACTTTTAGAGATAAAATTAGATGTTTAAAGTGATTTTCAAGCTTCCAGGGGCCCTAAACACAAGATTTGAGAAATGGGTAAAAGTGAATGAAAATGGCCAATTTACTCACTCTGAGGCCTTAAAAAGTGTTTCTCCTCAATGGGAAGTGAATTAAATAACATTTGTAGGCCTTTATTGTTCAAGCGAAAACGCCCGATTATTGACGAAAGAGATAACCACCCCCCCTACGACATGCTTCAGAAACGAAAAAAATGGTCCGTTTTCAAATGTTGCGTCTTTGAATGACAATCCACATTTGTACGTGGATAATCACTTTTAGAGCTAAAATTAGATGTTTAAAGTGATTTTCAAGCTTCCAGGGGCCCTAAACACAAGATTTGAGAAATGGGTAAAAGTGAATGAAAATGGCCAATTTACTCACTCTGAGGCCTTAAAAAGTGTTTCTCCTCCACGGGAAGTGAATTAAATAACATTTGTAGGCCTTTATTGTTCAAGCGAAAACGCCTGATTTTTGATGAAAGAGATAACCACCCCCCCTTACGACATGCTTCTGAAACTAAAAAAATGGTTCATTTTCAAATTGTTGCGTCTTTGAACCACAATTAACATTGTACGTGGATAATCACTTGTAGAGATAAAATGAGATGTTTAAAGTGATTTTCAAGCTTCCAGGGGCCCTAAACACGAGATTTGAGAAATGGGTAAACGTGAATGAAAATGGCCAATTTACTCACTCTGCGGCCTTAAAAAGTGTTTCTCCTCCACGGAAAGTGAATAAAATAACATTTGGAGGCCTTTATTGTTCAATCAAAAACGCCCTTTTTTTGGTGAAAAAGATAACCACCCCCCCTTACGACATGCTTCAGAAACGAAAAAAATGGTCCATTTTCAAATGTTGCGACTTTGAACTACAATTCACATTTGTACGTGGATGATCACTTTTAGAGATAAAATTAGATGTTTAAAGTGATTTACAAGCTTCCAGGGGCTCTAAACACAAGATATGAGGAATGGGTAAATATGAATGAAAATGGCCAATTTATTCACTCTGAGGCCTTAAAAAGTTTTTCTCCACTCCAGAAAGTGAATTAAATAACATTTGTAGGCCTTTATTGTTCAAGCGAAAACGCCCGATTATTGACGAAAGAGATATCCACCCCCCCTTACGACATGCTTCAGAAACGTAAAAAATGGCCCGTTTTCAAATGTTGCGTCTTTGAATGACAATCCACATTTGTACGTGGATAATCACTTTTAGAGCTAAAATTAGATGTTTAAAGTGATTTTCAAGCTTCCAGGGGCCCTAAACACAAGATTTGAGAAATGGGTAAAAGTGAATGAAAATGGCCAATTTACTCACTCTGCGGCCTTAAAAAGTGTTTCTCCTCCACGGAAAGTGAATAAAATAACATTCGGATGCCTTTATTGTTCAATCAAAAACGCCTGTTTTTTGGTGAAAAAGATAACCACCCCCCTTATGACATGCTTCAGAAACGAAAAAAATGGTCCATTTTCAAATGTTGCGTCTTTGAACTACAATTCACATTTGTACGTGGATGATCACTTTTAGAGATAAATTTAGATGTTTAAAGTGATTTACAAGCTTCCAGGGGCCCTAAACACAAGATATGAGGAATGGGTAAATATGAATGAAACTGGCCAATTTATTCACTCTGAGGCCTTAAAAAGTTTTTCTCCACTCCAGAAAGTGAATTAAATAACATTTGTAAGCCTTTATTGTTCAATCAAAAACGCCCGATTTTTGACGAAAGAGATAACCACCCCCCCTTACGACATGCTTCAGAAACTAAAAAAATGGTCCGTTTTCAAATGTTGCCTCTTTGAACTACAATTCACATTTGTACGTGGAAAAGCACTTTTAAAGATCAAATGAGATGTTTAAAGTGATTTTCATGCTTCCAGGGGCCTTAAACACAAGATTTGAGGAATGGGTAAAAGTGAATGAAAATGGCCAATTTACTCACTCTGGGGCCTTAAAAAGTGTTTCTCCTCCACGGGAAGTGAATTAAATAACATTTGTAGGCCTTTATTGTTCAAGCGAAAACGCCTGATTTTTGATGAAAGAGATAACCCTTACGACATGCTTCTGAAACTAAAAAAATTGTTAATTTTCAAATGTTGCGTCTTTGAACCACAATTAACATTGTACGTGGATAATCACTTTTAGAGATAAAATGAGATGTTTAAAGTGATTTTCAAGCTTCCAGGGGCCCTAAACACGAGATTTGAGAAATGGGTAAACGTGAATGAAAATGGCCAATTTACTCACTCTGCGACCTTAAAAAGTGTTTCTCCTCCACGGAAAGTGAATAAAATAACATTTGGATGCCTTTATTGTTCAATCAAAAACGCCCGTTTTTTGGTGAAAAAGGTAACCACCCCCCCTTACGACATGCTTCAGAAACAAAAAAAATGGTCCATTTTCAAATGTTGCGTCTTTGAACTACAATTCACATTTGTACGTGGATAATCACTTTTAGAGATAAAATTAGATGTTTAAAGTGATTTACAAGCTTCCAGGGGCCCTAAACACAAGATATGAGGAATGGGTAAATATGAATGAAAATGGCCAATTTATTCACTCTGAGGCCTTAAAAAGTTTTTCTCCACTCCAGAAAGTGAATTAAATAACATTTGTAGACCTGTATTGTTCAATCAAAAACGCCCGATTTTTGACGAAAGAGATAACCACCCCACCTTACGACATGCTTCAGAAACAAAAAAAATGGTTCATTTTCAAATGTTGCATCTTTGAATGACAATCCACATTTGTACGTGGATAAACACTTTTAGAGATAAAATTAGATGTTTAAAGTGATTTTCAAGCTTCCAGGGGCCCTAAACACAAGATTTGAGAAACGGGTAAAAGTGAATGAAAATGGCCAATTTACTCACTCTGAGGCCTTAAAAAGTGTTTCTCCTCCACGGGAAGTGAATTAAATACCATTTGGAGGCCTTTATTGTTCAAGCGAAAATGCCTGATTTTTGATGAAAGAGATAACCACCCCCCCTTACGACATGCTTCTGAAACTAAAAAAATGGTTCATTTTCAAAAGTTGCGTCTTTTGAACTGCAATTAACATTGTACGTGGATAATCTCTTTTAGAGATAAAATTAGATGTTTAAAGTGATTTTCAAGCTTCCAGGGGCCCTAAACACAAGATTTGAGAAATGGGTAAAAGTGAATGAAAATGGCCAATTTACTCACTCTGAGGCCTTAAAAAGTGTTTCTCCTCAACGGGAAGTGAATTAAATAACATTTGTAGGCCTTTATTGTTCAAGCGAAAACGCCCGATTATTGACGAAAGAGATAACCACCCCCCCTTACGACATGCTTCAGAAACGAAAAAAATGGTCCGTTTTCAAATGTTGCGTATTTGAATGACAATCCACATTTGTACGTGGATAATCACTTTTAGAGCTAAAATTAGATGTTTAAAGTGATTTTCAAGCTTCCAGGGGCCCTAAACACAAGATTTGAGAAATGGGTAAAAGTGAATGAAAATGGCCAATTTACTCACTCTGAGGCCTTAAAAAGTGTTTCTCCTCCACGGGAAGTGAATTAAATACCATTTGGAGGCCTTTATTGT
This sequence comes from Triturus cristatus, assembly GCF_964204655.1. Taxonomy (NCBI): domain Eukaryota; kingdom Metazoa; phylum Chordata; class Amphibia; order Caudata; family Salamandridae; genus Triturus; species Triturus cristatus. The sequence continues at coordinate 930,139,332 of NC_140587.1, read as the reverse complement.
TCAAGCGAAAACGCCTGATTTTTGATGAAAGAGATAACCACCCCCCCTTACGACATGCTTCTGAAACTAAAAAAATGGTTCATTTTCAAATGTTGCGTCTTTTGAACTACAATTAACATTGTACGTGGATAATCACTTTTAGAGATAAAATGAGATGTTTAAAGTGATTTTCAAGCTTCCAGGGGCCCTAAACATGAGATTTGAGAAATGGGTAAACGTGAATGAAAATGGCCAATTTACTCACTCTGCGGCCTTAAAAAGTGTTTCTCCTCCACGGAAAGTGAATAAAATAACATTCGGATGCCTTTATTGTTCAATCAAAAATGCCCGTTTTTTGGTGAAAAAGATAACCACCCCCCCTTACGACATGCTTCAGAAACGAAAAAAATGGTCCATTTTCAAATGTTGCGTCTTTGAACTACAATTCACATTTGTACGTGGATGATCACTTTTAGAGATACATTTAGATGTTTAAAGTGATTTACAAGCTTCCAGGGGCCCTAAACACAAGATATGAGGAATGGGTAAATATGAATGAAACTGGCCAATTTATTCACTCTGAGGCCTTAAAAAGTTTTTCTCCACTCCAGAAAGTGAATTAAATAACATTTGTAGGCCTTTATTGTTCAATCAAAAACGCCCGATTTTTGACGAAAGAGATAACCACCCCCCCTTACGACATGCTTCAGAAACTAAAAAAATGGTCCGTTTTCAAATGTTGCCTCTTTGAACTACAATTCACATTTGTACGTGGAAAAGCACTTTTAAAGATCAAATGAGATGTTTAAAGTGATTTTCATGCTTCCAGGGGCTTTAAACACAAGATTTGAGGAATGGGTAAAAGTGAATGAAAATGGCCAATTTACTCACTCTGAGGCCTTAAAAAGTGTTTCTCCTCCACGGGAAGTGAATTAAATAACATTTGTAGGCCTTTATTGTTCAAGCGAAAACGCCTGATTTTTGATGAAAGAGATAACCACCCCCCCTTACGACATGCTTCTGAAACTAAAAAAATGGTTCATTTTCAAATGTTGCGTCTTTTGATCTACAATTAACATTGTACGTGGATAATCACTTTTAGAGATAAAATGAGATGTTTAAAGTGATTTTCAAGCTTCCAGGGGCCCTAAACACGAGATTTGAGAAATGGGTAAACGTGAATGAAAATGGCCAATTTACTCACTCTGCGGCCTTAAAAAGTGTTTCTCCTCCACGGAAAGTGAATAAAATAACATTTGGATGCCTTTATTGTTCAATCAAAAACGCCCGTTTTTTGGTGAAAAAGATAACCACCCCCCCTTACGACATGCTTCAGAAACGAAAAAAATGGTCAATTTTCAAATGTTGCGTCTTTGAACTACAATTCACATTTGTACATGGATGATCACTTTTAGAGATAAAATTAGATGTTTAAAGTGATTTACAAGCTTCCAGGGGCCCTAAACACAAGATATGAGGAATGGGTAAATATAAATGAAAATTGCCAATTTATTCACTCTGAGGCCTTAAAAAGTTTTTCTCCACTCCAGAAAGTGAATTAAATAACATTTGTAGACTTTATTGTTCAATCAAAAACGCCCGATTTTTGACGAAGAGATAACCACCCCCCCTTACGACATGCTTCAGAAACAAAAAAAATGGTTCATTTTCAAATGTTGCATCTTTGAACGACAATCCACATTTGTACGTGGATAAACACTTTTAGAGATAAAATTAGATGTTTAAAGTGATTTTCAAGCTTCCAGGGGCCCTAAACACAAGATTTGAGAAATGGGTAAAAGTGAATGAAAATGGCCAATTTACTCACTCTGAGGCCTTAAAAAGTGTTTCTCCTCAATGGGAAGTGAATTAAATAACATTTGTAGGCCTTTATTGTTCAAGCGAAAACGCCCGATTATTGACGAAAGAGATAACCACCCCCCCTTACGACATGCTTCAGAAACGAAAAAAATGGTCCGTTTTCAAATGTTGCGTCTTTGAATGACAATCCACATTTGTACGTGGATAATCACTTTTAGAGCTAAAATTAGATGTTTAAAGTGATTTTCAAGCTTCCAGGGGCCCTAAACACAAGATTTGAGAAATGGGTAAAAGTGAATGAAAATGGCCAATTTACTCACTCTGAGGCCTTAAAAAGTGTTTCTCCTCCACGGGAAGTGAATTAAATAACATTTGTAGGCCTTTATTGTTGAAGCGAAAACGCCTGATTTTTGATGAAAGAGATAACCACCCCCCCTTACGACATGCTTCTGAAACTAAAAAAATGGTTCATTTTCAAATGTTGCGTCTTTGAACCACAATTAACATTGTACGTGGATAATCACTTGTAGAGATAAAATGAGATGTTTAAAGTGATTTTCAAGCTTCCAGGGGCCCTAAACACGAGATTTGAGAAATGGGTAAACGTGAATGAAAATGGCCAATTTACTCACTCTGCGGCCTTAAAAAGTGTTTCTCCTCCACGGAAAGTGAATAAAATAACATTTGGAGGCCTTTATTGTTCAATCAAAAACGCCCTTTTTTTGGTGAAAAAGATAACCACCCCCCCTTACGACATGCTTCAGAAACGAAAAAAATGGTCCATTTTCAAATGTTGCGACTTTGAACTACAATTCACATTTGTACGTGGATGATCACTTTTAGAGATAAAATTAGATGTTTAAAGTGATTTACAAGCTTCCAGGGGCTCTAAACACAAGATATGAGGAATGGGTAAATATGAATGAAAATGGCCAATTTATTCACTCTGAGGCCTTAAAAAGTTTTTCTCCACTCCAGAAAGTGAATTAAATAACATTTGTAGGCCTTTATTGTTCAAGCGAAAACGCCCGATTATTGACGAAAGAGATATCCACCCCCCCTTACGACATGCTTCAGAAACGTAAAAAATGGCCCGTTTTCAAATGTTGCGTCTTTGAATGACAATCCACATTTGTACGTGGATAATCACTTTTAGAGCTAAAATTAGATGTTTAAAGTGATTTTCAAGCTTCCAGGGGCCCTAAACACAAGATTTGAGAAATGGGTAAAAGTGAATGAAAATGGCCAATTTACTCACTCTGCGGCCTTAAAAAGTGTTTCTCCTCCACGGAAAGTGAATAAAATAACATTCGGATGCCTTTATTGTTCAATCAAAAACGCCTGTTTTTTGGTGAAAAAGATAACCACCCCCCTTATGACATGCTTCAGAAACGAAAAAAATGGTCCATTTTCAAATGTTGCGTCTTTGAACTACAATTCACATTTGTACGTGGATGATCACTTTTAGAGATAAATTTAGATGTTTAAAGTGATTTACAAGCTTCCAGGGGCCCTAAACACAAGATATGAGGAATGGGTAAATATGAATGAAACTGGCCAATTTATTCACTCTGAGGCCTTAAAAAGTTTTTCTCCACTCCAGAAAGTGAATTAAATAACATTTGTAAGCCTTTATTGTTCAATCAAAAACGCCCGATTTTTGACGAAAGAGATAACCACCCCCCCTTACGACATGCTTCAGAAACGAAAAAAATGGTCCGTTTTCAAATGTTGCGTATTTGAATGACAATCCACATTTGTACGTGGATAATCACTTTTAGAGCTAAAATTAGATGTTTAAAGTGATTTTCAAGCTTCCAGGGGCCCTAAACACAAGATTTGAGAAATGGGTAAAAGTGAATGAAAATGGCCAATTTACTCACTCTGAGGCCTTAAAAAGTGTTTCTCCTCCACGGGAAGTGAATTAAATACCATTTGGAGGCCTTTATTGTTCAAGCGAAAACGCCTGATTTTTGATGAAAGAGATAACCACCCCCCCTTACGACATGCTTCTGAAACTAAAAAAATGGTTCATTTTCAAATGTTGCGTCTTTTGAACTACAATTAACATTGTACGTGGATAATCACTTTTAGAGATAAAATGAGATGTTTAAAGTGATTTTCAAGCTTCCAGGGGCCCTAAACATGAGATTTGAGAAATGGGTAAACGTGAATGAAAATGGCCAATTTACTCACTCTGCGGCCTTAAAAAGTGTTTCTCCTCCACGGAAAGTGAATAAAATAACATTCGGATGCCTTTATTGTTCAATCAAAAATGCCCGTTTTTTGGTGAAAAAGATAACCACCCCCCCTTACGACATGCTTCAGAAACGAAAAAAATGGTCCATTTTCAAATGTTGCGTCTTTGAACTACAATTCACATTTGTACGTGGATGATCACTTTTAGAGATACATTTAGATGTTTAAAGTGATTTACAAGCTTCCAGGGGCCCTAAACACAAGATATGAGGAATGGGTAAATATGAATGAAACTGGCCAATTTATTCACTCTGAGGCCTTAAAAAGTTTTTCTCCACTCCAGAAAGTGAATTAAATAACATTTGTAGGCCTTTATTGTTCAATCAAAAACGCCCGATTTTTGACGAAAGAGATAACCACCCCCCCTTACGACATGCTTCAGAAACTAAAAAAATGGTCCGTTTTCAAATGTTGCCTCTTTGAACTACAATTCACATTTGTACGTGGAAAAGCACTTTTAAAGATCAAATGAGATGTTTAAAGTGATTTTCATGCTTCCAGGGGCTTTAAACACAAGATTTGAGGAATGGGTAAAAGTGAATGAAAATGGCCAATTTACTCACTCTGAGGCCTTAAAAAGTGTTTCTCCTCCACGGGAAGTGAATTAAATAACATTTGTAGGCCTTTATTGTTCAAGCGAAAACGCCTGATTTTTGATGAAAGAGATAACCACCCCCCCTTACGACATGCTTCTGAAACTAAAAAAATGGTTCATTTTCAAATGTTGCGTCTTTTGATCTACAATTAACATTGTACGTGGATAATCACTTTTAGAGATAAAATGAGATGTTTAAAGTGATTTTCAAGCTTCCAGGGGCCCTAAACACGAGATTTGAGAAATGGGTAAACGTGAATGAAAATGGCCAATTTACTCACTCTGCGGCCTTAAAAAGTGTTTCTCCTCCACGGAAAGTGAATAAAATAACATTTGGATGCCTTTATTGTTCAATCAAAAACGCCCGTTTTTTGGTGAAAAAGATAACCACCCCCCCTTACGACATGCTTCAGAAACGAAAAAAATGGTCAATTTTCAAATGTTGCGTCTTTGAACTACAATTCACATTTGTACATGGATGATCACTTTTAGAGATAAAATTAGATGTTTAAAGTGATTTACAAGCTTCCAGGGGCCCTAAACACAAGATATGAGGAATGGGTAAATATAAATGAAAATTGCCAATTTATTCACTCTGAGGCCTTAAAAAGTTTTTCTCCACTCCAGAAAGTGAATTAAATAACATTTGTAGACTTTATTGTTCAATCAAAAACGCCCGATTTTTGACGAAGAGATAACCACCCCCCCTTACGACATGCTTCAGAAACAAAAAAAATGGTTCATTTTCAAATGTTGCGTCTTTTGAACTGCAATTAACATTGTACGTGGATAATCTCTTTTAGAGATAAAATTAGATGTTTAAAGTGATTTTCAAGCTTCCAGGGGCCCTAAACACGAGATTTGAGAAATGGGTAAACGTGAATGAAAATGGCCAATTTACTCACTCTGCGGCCTTAAAAAGTGTTTCTCCTCCACGGAAAGTGAATAAAATAACATTTGGATGCCTTTATTGTTCAATCAAAAACGCCCGTTTTTTGGTGAAAAAGATAACCACCCCCCCTTACGACATGCTTCAGAAACAAAAAAAATGGTCCATTTTCAAATGTTGCGTCTTTGAACTACAATTCACATTTGTACGTGGATAATCACTTTTAGAGATAAAATTAGATGTTTAAAGTGATTTACAAGCTTCCAGGGGCCCTAAACACAAGATATGAGGAATGGGTAAATATGAATGAAAATGGCCAATTTATTCACTCTGAGGCCTTAAAAAGTTTTTCTCCACTCTCGAAAGTGAATTAAATAACATTTGTAGACCTTTATTGTTCAATCAAAAACGCCCGATTTTTGACGAAAGAGATAACCACCCCCCCTTACGACATGCTTCAGAAACAAAAAAAATGGTTCATTTTCAAATGTTGCATCTTTGAACGACAGTCCACATTTGTACGTGGATAAACACTTTTAGAGATAAAATTAGATGTTTAAAGTGATTTTCAAGCTTCCAGGGGCCCTAAACACAAGATTTGAGAAATGGGTAAAAGTGAATGAAAATGGCCAATTTACTCACTCTGAGGCCTTAAAAAGTGTTTCTCCTCAATGGGAAGTGAATTAAATAACATTTGTAGGCCTTTATTGTTCAAGCGAAAACGCCCGATTATTGACGAAAGAGATAACCACCCCCCCTACGACATGCTTCAGAAACGAAAAAAATGGTCCGTTTTCAAATGTTGCGTCTTTGAATGACAATCCACATTTGTACGTGGATAATCACTTTTAGAGCTAAAATTAGATGTTTAAAGTGATTTTCAAGCTTCCAGGGGCCCTAAACACAAGATTTGAGAAATGGGTAAAAGTGAATGAAAATGGCCAATTTACTCACTCTGAGGCCTTAAAAAGTGTTTCTCCTCCACGGGAAGTGAATTAAATAACATTTGTAGGCCTTTATTGTTCAAGCGAAAACGCCTGATTTTTGATGAAAGAGATAACCACCCCCCCTTACGACATGCTTCTGAAACTAAAAAAATGGTTCATTTTCAAATGTTGCGTCTTTGAACCACAATTAACATTGTACGTGGATAATCACTTGTAGAGATAAAATGAGATGTTTAAAGTGATTTTCAAGCTTCCAGGGGCCCTAAACACGAGATTTGAGAAATGGGTAAACGTGAATGAAAATGGCCAATTTACTCACTCTGCGGCCTTAAAAAGTGTTTCTCCTCCACGGAAAGTGAATAAAATAACATTTGGAGGCCTTTATTGTTCAATCAAAAACGCCCTTTTTTTGGTGAAAAAGATAACCACCCCCCCTTACGACATGCTTCAGAAACGAAAAAAATGGTCCATTTTCAAATGTTGCGACTTTGAACTACAATTCACATTTGTACGTGGATGATCACTTTTAGAGATAAAATTAGATGTTTAAAGTGATTTACAAGCTTCCAGGGGCTCTAAACACAAGATATGAGGAATGGGTAAATATGAATGAAAATGGCCAATTTATTCACTCTGAGGCCTTAAAAAGTTTTTCTCCACTCCAGAAAGTGAATTAAATAACATTTGTAGGCCTTTATTGTTCAAGCGAAAACGCCCGATTATTGACGAAAGAGATATCCACCCCCCCTTACGACATGCTTCAGAAACGTAAAAAATGGCCCGTTTTCAAATGTTGCGTCTTTGAATGACAATCCACATTTGTACGTGGATAATCACTTTTAGAGCTAAAATTAGATGTTTAAAGTGATTTTCAAGCTTCCAGGGGCCCTAAACACAAGATTTGAGAAATGGGTAAAAGTGAATGAAAATGGCCAATTTACTCACTCTGCGGCCTTAAAAAGTGTTTCTCCTCCACGGAAAGTGAATAAAATAACATTCGGATGCCTTTATTGTTCAATCAAAAACGCCTGTTTTTTGGTGAAAAAGATAACCACCCCCCTTATGACATGCTTCAGAAACGAAAAAAATGGTCCATTTTCAAATGTTGCGTCTTTGAACTACAATTCACATTTGTACGTGGATGATCACTTTTAGAGATAAATTTAGATGTTTAAAGTGATTTACAAGCTTCCAGGGGCCCTAAACACAAGATATGAGGAATGGGTAAATATGAATGAAACTGGCCAATTTATTCACTCTGAGGCCTTAAAAAGTTTTTCTCCACTCCAGAAAGTGAATTAAATAACATTTGTAAGCCTTTATTGTTCAATCAAAAACGCCCGATTTTTGACGAAAGAGATAACCACCCCCCCTTACGACATGCTTCAGAAACTAAAAAAATGGTCCGTTTTCAAATGTTGCCTCTTTGAACTACAATTCACATTTGTACGTGGAAAAGCACTTTTAAAGATCAAATGAGATGTTTAAAGTGATTTTCATGCTTCCAGGGGCCTTAAACACAAGATTTGAGGAATGGGTAAAAGTGAATGAAAATGGCCAATTTACTCACTCTGGGGCCTTAAAAAGTGTTTCTCCTCCACGGGAAGTGAATTAAATAACATTTGTAGGCCTTTATTGTTCAAGCGAAAACGCCTGATTTTTGATGAAAGAGATAACCCTTACGACATGCTTCTGAAACTAAAAAAATTGTTAATTTTCAAATGTTGCGTCTTTGAACCACAATTAACATTGTACGTGGATAATCACTTTTAGAGATAAAATGAGATGTTTAAAGTGATTTTCAAGCTTCCAGGGGCCCTAAACACGAGATTTGAGAAATGGGTAAACGTGAATGAAAATGGCCAATTTACTCACTCTGCGACCTTAAAAAGTGTTTCTCCTCCACGGAAAGTGAATAAAATAACATTTGGATGCCTTTATTGTTCAATCAAAAACGCCCGTTTTTTGGTGAAAAAGGTAACCACCCCCCCTTACGACATGCTTCAGAAACAAAAAAAATGGTCCATTTTCAAATGTTGCGTCTTTGAACTACAATTCACATTTGTACGTGGATAATCACTTTTAGAGATAAAATTAGATGTTTAAAGTGATTTACAAGCTTCCAGGGGCCCTAAACACAAGATATGAGGAATGGGTAAATATGAATGAAAATGGCCAATTTATTCACTCTGAGGCCTTAAAAAGTTTTTCTCCACTCCAGAAAGTGAATTAAATAACATTTGTAGACCTGTATTGTTCAATCAAAAACGCCCGATTTTTGACGAAAGAGATAACCACCCCACCTTACGACATGCTTCAGAAACAAAAAAAATGGTTCATTTTCAAATGTTGCATCTTTGAATGACAATCCACATTTGTACGTGGATAAACACTTTTAGAGATAAAATTAGATGTTTAAAGTGATTTTCAAGCTTCCAGGGGCCCTAAACACAAGATTTGAGAAACGGGTAAAAGTGAATGAAAATGGCCAATTTACTCACTCTGAGGCCTTAAAAAGTGTTTCTCCTCCACGGGAAGTGAATTAAATACCATTTGGAGGCCTTTATTGTTCAAGCGAAAATGCCTGATTTTTGATGAAAGAGATAACCACCCCCCCTTACGACATGCTTCTGAAACTAAAAAAATGGTTCATTTTCAAAAGTTGCGTCTTTTGAACTGCAATTAACATTGTACGTGGATAATCTCTTTTAGAGATAAAATTAGATGTTTAAAGTGATTTTCAAGCTTCCAGGGGCCCTAAACACAAGATTTGAGAAATGGGTAAAAGTGAATGAAAATGGCCAATTTACTCACTCTGAGGCCTTAAAAAGTGTTTCTCCTCAACGGGAAGTGAATTAAATAACATTTGTAGGCCTTTATTGTTCAAGCGAAAACGCCCGATTATTGACGAAAGAGATAACCACCCCCCCTTACGACATGCTTCAGAAACGAAAAAAATGGTCCGTTTTCAAATGTTGCGTATTTGAATGACAATCCACATTTGTACGTGGATAATCACTTTTAGAGCTAAAATTAGATGTTTAAAGTGATTTTCAAGCTTCCAGGGGCCCTAAACACAAGATTTGAGAAATGGGTAAAAGTGAATGAAAATGGCCAATTTACTCACTCTGAGGCCTTAAAAAGTGTTTCTCCTCCACGGGAAGTGAATTAAATACCATTTGGAGGCCTTTATTGTTCAAGCGAAAACGCCTGATTTTTGATGAAAGAGATAACCACCCCCCCTTACGACATGCTTCTGAAACTAAAAAAATGGTTCATTTTCAAATGTTGCGTCTTTTGAACTACAATTAACATTGTACGTGGATAATCACTTTTAGAGATAAAATGAGATGTTTAAAGTGATTTTCAAGCTTCCAGGGGCCCTAAACATGAGATTTGAGAAATGGGTAAACGTGAATGAAAATGGCCAATTTACTCACTCTGCGGCCTTAAAAAGTGTTTCTCCTCCACGGAAAGTGAATAAAATAACATTCGGATGCCTTTATTGTTCAATCAAAAATGCCCGTTTTTTGGTGAAAAAGATAACCACCCCCCCTTACGACATGCTTCAGAAACGAAAAAAATGGTCCATTTTCAAATGTTGCGTCTTTGAACTACAATTCACATTTGTACGTGGATGATCACTTTTAGAGATACATTTAGATGTTTAAAGTGATTTACAAGCTTCCAGGGGCCCTAAACACAAGATATGAGGAATGGGTAAATATGAATGAAACTGGCCAATTTATTCACTCTGAGGCCTTAAAAAGTTTTTCTCCACTCCAGAAAGTGAATTAAATAACATTTGTAGGCCTTTATTGTTCAATCAAAAACGCCCGATTTTTGACGAAAGAGATAACCACCCCCCCTTACGACATGCTTCAGAAACTAAAAAAATGGTCCGTTTTCAAATGTTGCCTCTTTGAACTACAATTCACATTTGTACGTGGAAAAGCACTTTTAAAGATCAAATGAGATGTTTAAAGTGATTTTCATGCTTCCAGGGGCTTTAAACACAAGATTTGAGGAATGGGTAAAAGTGAATGAAAATGGCCAATTTACTCACTCTGAGGCCTTAAAAAGTGTTTCTCCTCCACGGGAAGTGAATTAAATAACATTTGTAGGCCTTTATTGTTCAAGCGAAAACGCCTGATTTTTGATGAAAGAGATAACCACCCCCCCTTACGACATGCTTCTGAAACTAAAAAAATGGTTCATTTTCAAATGTTGCGTCTTTTGATCTACAATTAACATTGTACGTGGATAATCACTTTTAGAGATAAAATGAGATGTTTAAAGTGATTTTCAAGCTTCCAGGGGCCCTAAACACGAGATTTGAGAAATGGGTAAACGTGAATGAAAATGGCCAATTTACTCACTCTGCGGCCTTAAAAAGTGTTTCTCCTCCACGGAAAGTGAATAAAATAACATTTGGATGCCTTTATTGTTCAATCAAAAACGCCCGTTTTTTGGTGAAAAAGATAACCACCCCCCCTTACGACATGCTTCAGAAACGAAAAAAATGGTCAATTTTCAAATGTTGCGTCTTTGAACTACAATTCACATTTGTACATGGATGATCACTTTTAGAGATAAAATTAGATGTTTAAAGTGATTTACAAGCTTCCAGGGGCCCTAAACACAAGATATGAGGAATGGGTAAATATAAATGAAAATTGCCAATTTATTCACTCTGAGGCCTTAAAAAGTTTTTCTCCACTCCAGAAAGTGAATTAAATAACATTTGTAGACTTTATTGTTCAATCAAAAACGCCCGATTTTTGACGAAGAGATAACCACCCCCCCTTACGACATGCTTCAGAAACAAAAAAAATGGTTCATTTTCAAATGTTGCATCTTTGAACGACAATCCACATTTGTACGTGGATAAACACTTTTAGAGATAAAATTAGATGTTTAAAGTGATTTTCAAGCTTCCAGGGGCCCTAAACACAAGATTTGAGAAATGGGTAAAAGTGAATGAAAATGGCCAATTTACTCACTCTGAGGCCTTAAAAAGTGTTTCTCCTCAATGGGAAGTGAATTAAATAACATTTGTAGGCCTTTATTGTTCAAGCGAAAACGCCCGATTATTGACGAAAGAGATAACCACCCCCCCTTACGACATGCTTCAGAAACGAAAAAAATGGTCCGTTTTCAAATGTTGCGTCTTTGAATGACAATCCACATTTGTACGTGGATAATCACTTTTAGAGCTAAAATTAGATGTTTAAAGTGATTTTCAAGCTTCCAGGGGCCCTAAACACAAGATTTGAGAAATGGGTAAAAGTGAATGAAAATGGCCAATTTACTCACTCTGAGGCCTTAAAAAGTGTTTCTCCTCCACGGGAAGTGAATTAAATAACATTTGTAGGCCTTTATTGTTCAAGCGAAAACGCCTGATTTTTGATGAAAGAGATAACCACCCCCCCTTACGACATGCTTCTGAAACTAAAAAAATGGTTCATTTTCAAATGTTGCGTCTTTGAACCACAATTAACATTGTACGTGGATAATCACTTGTAGAGATAAAATGAGATGTTTAAAGTGATTTTCAAGCTTCCAGGGGCCCTAAACACGAGATTTGAGAAATGGGTAAACGTGAATGAAAATGGCCAATTTACTCACTCTGCGGCCTTAAAAAGTGTTTCTCCTCCACGGAAAGTGAATAAAATAACATTTGGAGGCCTTTATTGTTCAATCAAAAACGCCCTTTTTTTGGTGAAAAAGATAACCACCCCCCCTTACGACATGCTTCAGAAACGAAAAAAATGGTCCATTTTCAAATGTTGCGACTTTGAACTACAATTCACATTTGTACGTGGATGATCACTTTTAGAGATAAAATTAGATGTTTAAAGTGATTTACAAGCTTCCAGGGGCTCTAAACACAAGATATGAGGAATGGGTAAATATGAATGAAAATGGCCAATTTATTCACTCTGAGGCCTTAAAAAGTTTTTCTCCACTCCAGAAAGTGAATTAAATAACATTTGTAGGCCTTTATTGTTCAAGCGAAAACGCCCGATTATTGACGAAAGAGATATCCACCCCCCCTTACGACATGCTTCAGAAACGTAAAAAATGGCCCGTTTTCAAATGTTGCGTCTTTGAATGACAATCCACATTTGTACGTGGATAATCACTTTTAGAGCTAAAATTAGATGTTTAAAGTGATTTTCAAGCTTCCAGGGGCCCTAAACACAAGATTTGAGAAATGGGTAAAAGTGAATGAAAATGGCCAATTTACTCACTCTGCGGCCTTAAAAAGTGTTTCTCCTCCACGGAAAGTGAATAAAATAACATTCGGATGCCTTTATTGTTCAATCAAAAACGCCTGTTTTTTGGTGAAAAAGATAACCACCCCCCTTATGACATGCTTCAGAAACGAAAAAAATGGTCCATTTTCAAATGTTGCGTCTTTGAACTACAATTCACATTTGTACGTGGATGATCACTTTTAGAGATAAATTTAGATGTTTAAAGTGATTTACAAGCTTCCAGGGGCCCTAAACACAAGATATGAGGAATGGGTAAATATGAATGAAACTGGCCAATTTATTCACTCTGAGGCCTTAAAAAGTTTTTCTCCACTCCAGAAAGTGAATTAAATAACATTTGTAAGCCTTTATTGTTCAATCAAAAACGCCCGATTTTTGACGAAAGAGATAACCACCCCCCCTTACGACATGCTTCAGAAACTAAAAAAATGGTCCGTTTTCAAATGTTGCCTCTTTGAACTACAATTCACATTTGTACGTGGAAAAGCACTTTTAAAGATCAAATGAGATGTTTAAAGTGATTTTCATGCTTCCAGGGGCCTTAAACACAAGATTTGAGGAATGGGTAAAAGTGAATGAAAATGGCCAATTTACTCACTCTGGGGCCTTAAAAAGTGTTTCTCCTCCACGGGAAGTGAATTAAATAACATTTGTAGGCCTTTATTGTTCAAGCGAAAACGCCTGATTTTTGATGAAAGAGATAACCCTTACGACATGCTTCTGAAACTAAAAAAATTGTTAATTTTCAAATGTTGCGTCTTTGAACCACAATTAACATTGTACGTGGATAATCACTTTTAGAGATAAAATGAGATGTTTAAAGTGATTTTCAAGCTTCCAGGGGCCCTAAACACGAGATTTGAGAAATGGGTAAACGTGAATGAAAATGGCCAATTTACTCACTCTGCGACCTTAAAAAGTGTTTCTCCTCCACGGAAAGTGAATAAAATAACATTTGGATGCCTTTATTGTTCAATCAAAAACGCCCGTTTTTTGGTGAAAAAGGTAACCACCCCCCCTTACGACATGCTTCAGAAACAAAAAAAATGGTCCATTTTCAAATGTTGCGTCTTTGAACTACAATTCACATTTGTACGTGGATAATCACTTTTAGAGATAAAATTAGATGTTTAAAGTGATTTACAAGCTTCCAGGGGCCCTAAACACAAGATATGAGGAATGGGTAAATATGAATGAAAATGGCCAATTTATTCACTCTGAGGCCTTAAAAAGTTTTTCTCCACTCCAGAAAGTGAATTAAATAACATTTGTAGACCTGTATTGTTCAATCAAAAACGCCCGATTTTTGACGAAAGAGATAACCACCCCACCTTACGACATGCTTCAGAAACAAAAAAAATGGTTCATTTTCAAATGTTGCATCTTTGAATGACAATCCACATTTGTACGTGGATAAACACTTTTAGAGATAAAATTAGATGTTTAAAGTGATTTTCAAGCTTCCAGGGGCCCTAAACACAAGATTTGAGAAACGGGTAAAAGTGAATGAAAATGGCCAATTTACTCACTCTGAGGCCTTAAAAAGTGTTTCTCCTCCACGGGAAGTGAATTAAATACCATTTGGAGGCCTTTATTGTTCAAGCGAAAATGCCTGATTTTTGATGAAAGAGATAACCACCCCCCCTTACGACATGCTTCTGAAACTAAAAAAATGGTTCATTTTCAAAAGTTGCGTCTTTTGAACTGCAATTAACATTGTACGTGGATAATCTCTTTTAGAGATAAAATTAGATGTTTAAAGTGATTTTCAAGCTTCCAGGGGCCCTAAACACAAGATTTGAGAAATGGGTAAAAGTGAATGAAAATGGCCAATTTACTCACTCTGAGGCCTTAAAAAGTGTTTCTCCTCAACGGGAAGTGAATTAAATAACATTTGTAGGCCTTTATTGTTCAAGCGAAAACGCCCGATTATTGACGAAAGAGATAACCACCCCCCCTTACGACATGCTTCAGAAACTAAAAAAATGGTCCGTTTTCAAATGTTGCGTATTTGAATGACAATCCACATTTGTACGTGGATAATCACTTTTAGAGCTAAAATTAGATGTTTAAAGTGATTTTCAAGCTTCCAGGGGCCCTAAACACAAGATTTGAGAAATGGGTAAAAGTGAATGAAAATGGCCAATTTACTCACTCTGAGGCCTTAAAAAGTGTTTCTCCTCCACGGGAAGTGAATTAAATACCATTTGGAGGCCTTTATTGTTCAAGCGAAAACGCCTGATTTTTGATGAAAGAGATAACCACCCCCCCTTACGACATGCTTCTGAAACTAAAAAAATGGTTCATTTTCAAATGTTGCGTCTTTTGAACTACAATTAACATTGTACGTGGATAATCACTTTTAGAGATAAAATGAGATGTTTAAAGTGATTTTCAAGCTTCCAGGGGCCCTAAACATGAGATTTGAGAAATGGGTAAACGTGAATGAAAATGGCCAATTTACTCACTCTGCGGCCTTAAAAAGTGTTTCTCCTCCACGGAAAGTGAATAAAATAACATTCGGATGCCTTTATTGTTCAATCAAAAATGCCCGTTTTTTGGTGAAAAAGATAACCACCCCCCCTTACGACATGCTTCAGAAACGAAAAAAATGGTCCATTTTCAAATGTTGCGTCTTTGAACTACAATTCACATTTGTACGTGGATGATCACTTTTAGAGATACATTTAGATGTTTAAAGTGATTTACAAGCTTCCAGGGGCCCTAAACACAAGATATGAGGAATGGGTAAATATGAATGAAACTGGCCAATTTATTCACTCTGAGGCCTTAAAAAGTTTTTCTCCACTCCAGAAAGTGAATTAAATAACATTTGTAGGTCTTTATTGTTCAATCAAAAACGCCCGATTTTTGACGAAAGAGATAACCACCCCCCCTTACGACATGCTTCAGAAACTAAAAAAATGGTCCGTTTTCAAATGTTGCCTCTTTGAACTACAATTCACATTTGTACGTGGAAAAGCACTTTTAAAGATCAAATGAGATGTTTAAAGTGATTTTCATGCTTCCAGGGGCTTTAAACACAAGATTTGAGGAATGGGTAAAAGTGAATGAAAATGGCCAATTTACTCACTCTGAGGCCTTAAAAAGTGTTTCTCCTCCACGGGAAGTGAATTAAATAACATTTGTAGGCCTTTATTGTTCAAGCGAAAACGCCTGATTTTTGATGAAAGAGATAACCACCCCCCCTTACGACATGCTTCTGAAACTAAAAAAATGGTTCATTTTCAAATGTTGCGTCTTTTGATCTACAATTAACATTGTACGTGGATAATCACTTTTAGAGATAAAATGAGATGTTTAAAGTGATTTTCAAGCTTCCAGGGGCCCTAAACACGAGATTTGAGAAATGGGTAAACGTGAATGAAAATGGCCAATTTACTCACTCTGCGGCCTTAAAAAGTGTTTCTCCTCCACGGAAAGTGAATAAAATAACATTTGGATGCCTTTATTGTTCAATCAAAAACGCCCGTTTTTTGGTGAAAAAGATAACCACCCCCCCTTACGACATGCTTCAGAAACGAAAAAAATGGTCAATTTTCAAATGTTGCGTCTTTGAACTACAATTCACATTTGTACATGGATGATCACTTTTAGAGATAAAATTAGATGTTTAAAGTGATTTACAAGCTTCCAGGGGCCCTAAACACAAGATATGAGGAATGGGTAAATATAAATGAAAATTGCCAATTTATTCACTCTGAGGCCTTAAAAAGTTTTTCTCCACTCCAGAAAGTGAATTAAATAACATTTGTAGACTTTATTGTTCAATCAAAAACGCCCGATTTTTGACGAAGAGATAACCACCCCCCCTTACGACATGCTTCAGAAACAAAAAAAATGGTTCATTTTCAAATGTTGCATCTTTGAACGACAATCCACATTTGTACGTGGATAAACACTTTTAGAGATAAAATTAGATGTTTAAAGTGATTTTCAAGCTTCCAGGGGCCCTAAACACAAGATTTGAGAAATGGGTAAAAGTGAATGAAAATGGCCAATTTACTCACTCTGAGGCCTTAAAAAGTGTTTTTCCTCAACGGGAAGTGAATTAAATAACATTTGTAGGCCTTTATTGTTCAAGCGAAAACGCCCGATTATTGACGAAAGAGATAACCACCCCCCCTTACGACATGCTTCAGAAACGAAAAAAATGGTCCGTTTTCAAATGTTGCGTCTTTGAATGACAATCCACATTTGCACGTGGATAATCACTTTTAGAGCTAAAATTAGATGTTTAAAGTGATTTACAAGCTTCCAGGGGCCCTAAACACAAGATATGAGGAATGGGTAAATATGAATGAAACTGGCCAATTATTCACTCTGAGGCCTTAAAAAGTTTTTCTCCACTCCAGAAAGTGAATTAAATAACATTTGTAGGCCTTTATTGTTCAATCAAAAACGCCCAATTTTTGACGAAAGAGATAACCACCCCCCCTTACGACATGCTTCAGAAACTTAAAAAAATGGTCCGTTTTCAAATGTTGCCTCTTTGAACTACAATTCACATTTGTACGTGGAAAAGCACTTTTAAAGATCAAATGAGATGTTTAAAGTGATTTTCATGCTTCCAGGGGACTTAAACACAAGATTTGAGGAATGGGTAAAAGTGAATGAAAATGGCCAATTTACTCACTCTGAGGCCTTAAACAGTGTTTCTCTTCCACGGGAAGTGAATTAAATAACATTTGTAGGCCTTTATTGTTCAAGCGAAAACGCCCGATTATTGACGAAAGAGATAACCACCCCCCCTTACGACATGCTTCAGAAACGAAAAAAATGGTCCGTTTTCAAATGTTGCGTCTTTGAATTACAATCCACATTTGTACGTGGGTAATCACTTTTAGAGATAAAGTGAGATGTTTAAAGTGATTTTCAAGCTTCCAGGGGCCCTAAACACAAGATTTGAGAAATGGGTAAAAGTGAATGAAAATGGCCAATTTACTCACTCTGAGGCCTTAAAAAGTGTTTTTCCTCAACGGGAAGTGAATTAAATAACATTTGTAGGCCTTTATTGTTCAAGCGAAAACGCCCGATTATTGACGAAAGAGATAACCACCCCCCCTTACGACATGCTTCAGAAACGAAAAAAATGGTCCGTTTTCAAATGTTGCGTCTTTGAATGACAATCCACATTTGCACGTGGATAATCACTTTTAGAGCTAAAATTAGATGTTTAAAGTGATTTACAAGCTTCCAGGGGCCCTAAACACAAGATATGAGGAATGGGTAAATATGAATGAAACTGGCCAATTATTCACTCTGAGGCCTTAAAAAGTTTTTCTCCACTCCAGAAAGTGAATTAAATAACATCTGTAGGCCTTTATTGTTCAATCAAAAATGCCCGATTTTTGATGAAAGAGATAACCACCCCCCCTTACGACATGCTTCAGAAACTTAAAAAAATGGTCCGTTTTCAAATGTTGCCTCTTTGAACTACAATTCACATTTGTACGTGGAAAAGCACTTTTAAAGATCAAATGAGATGTTTAAAGTGATTTTCATGCTTCCAGGGGACTTAAACACAAGATTTGAGGAATGGGTAAAAGTGAATGAAAATGGCCAATTTACTCACTCTGAGGCCTTAAACAGTGTTTCTCTTCCACGGGAAGTGAATTAAATAACATTTGTAGGCCTTTATTGTTCAAGCGAAAACGCCCGATTATTGACGAAAGAGATAACCACCCCCCCTTACGACATGCTTCAGAAACGAAAAAAATGGTCCGTTTTCAAATGTTGCGTCTTTGAATTACAATCCACATTTGTACGTGGGTAATCACTTTTAGAGATAAAGTGAGATGTTTAAAGTGATTTTCAAGCTTCCAGGGGCCCTAAACACAAGATTTGAGAAATGGGTAAAAGTGAATGAAAATGGCCAATTTACTCACTCTGAGGCCTTTAAAAGTGTTTCTCCTCCACGGGAAGTGAATTAAATACCATTTGGAGGCCTTTATTGTTCAAGCGAAAACTCCTGATTTTTGATGAAAGAGATAACCACCCCCCCCTTACGACATGCTTCAGAAACGAAAAAAATGTTCCATTTTCAAATGTTGCGTCTTTGAACTACTATTCACATTTGTACGTGGATGATCACTTTTAGAGATAAAATTAGATGTTTAAAGTGATTTACAAGCTTCCAGGGGCACTAAACACAAGATATGAGGAATGGGTAAATATGAATGAAAATGGCCAATTTATTCACTCTGAGGCCTTAAAAAGTTTTTCTCCACTCCAGAAAGTGAATTAAATAACATTTGTAGACCTTTATTGTTCAATCAAAAACGCCCGATTTTTGACGAAGAGATAACCACCCCCCCTTACGACATGCTTCAGAAACAAAAAAAATGGTTCATTTTCAAATGTTGCATCTTTGAACGACAATCCACATTTGTACGTGGATAAATACTTTTAGAGATAAAATTAGATGTTTAAAGTGATTTTCAAGCTTCCAGGGGCCCTAAACACAAGATTTGAGAAATGGGTAAAAGTGAATGAAAATGGCCAATTTACTCACTCTGAGGCCTTAAAAAGTGTTTCTCCTCAACGGGAAGTGAATTAAATAACATTTGTAGGCCTTTATTGTTCAAGCGAAAACGCCCGATTATTGACGAAAGAGATAACCACCCCCCCTTACGACATGCTTCAGAAACGAAAAAAATGGTCCGTTTTCAAATGTTGCGTCTTTGAATGACAATCCACATTTGTACGTGGATAATCACTTTTAGAGCTAAAATTAGATGTTTAAAGTGATTTTCAAGCTTCCAGGGGCCCTAAACACAAGATTTGAGAAATGGGTAAAAGTGAATGAAAATGGCCAATTTACTCACTCTGAGGCCTTAAAAAGTGTTTCTCCTCCACGGGAAGTGAATTAAATACCATTTGGAGGCCTTTATTGTTCAAGCGAAAACGCCTGATTTTTGATGAAAGAGATAACCACCCCCCCTTACGACATGCTTCTGAAACTAAAAAAATGGTTCATTTTCAAATGTTGCGTCTTTTGAACTACAATTAACATTGTACGTGGATAATCACTTTTAGAGATAAAATGAGATGTTTAAAGTGATTTTCAAGCTTCCAGGGGCCCTAAACATGAGATTTGAGAAATGGGTAAACGTGAATGAAAATGGCCAATTTACTCACTCTGCGGCCTTAAAAAGTGTTTCTCCTCCACGGAAAGTGAATAAAATAACATTCGGATGCCTTTATTGTTCAATCAAAAATGCCCGTTTTTTGGTGAAAAAGATAACCACCCCCCCTTACGACATGCTTCAGAAACGAAAAAAATGGTCCATTTTCAAATGTTGCGTCTTTAAACTACAATTCACATTTGTACGTGGATGATCACTTTTAGAGATACATTTAGATGTTTAAAGTGATTTACAAGCTTCCAGGGGCCCTAAAAACAAGATATGAGGAATGGGTAAATATGAATGAAACTGGCCAATTTATTCACTCTGAGGCCTTAAAAAGTTTTTCTCCACTCCAGAAAGTGAATTAAATAACATTTGTAGGCCTTTATTGTTCAATCAAAAACGCCCGATTTTTGACGAAAGAGATAACCACCCCCCCTTACGACATGCTTCAGAAACTAAAAAAATGGTCCGTTTTCAAATGTTGCCTCTTTGAACTACAATTCACATTTGTACGTGGAAAAGCACTTTTAAAGATCAAATGAGATGTTTAAAGTGATTTTCATGCTTCCAGGGGCCTTAAACACAAGATTTGAGGAATGGGTAAAAGTGAATGAAAATGGCCAATTTACTCACTCTGAGGCCTTAAAAAGTGTTTCTCCTCCACGGGAAGTGAATTAAATAACATTTGTAGGCCTTTATTGTTCAAGCGAAAACGCCTGATTTTTGATGAAAGAGATAACCACTCCCCCTTACGACATGCTTCTGAAACTAAAAAAATGGTTCATTTTCAAATGTTGCGTCTTTTGAACTACAATTAACATTGTACGTGGATAATCACTTTTAGAGATAAAATGAGATGTTTAAAGTGATTTTCAAGCTTCCAGGGGCCCTAAACATGAGATTTGAGAAATGGGTAAACGTGAATGAAAATGGCCAATTTACTCACTCTGCGGCCTTAAAAAGTGTTTCTCCTCCACGGAAAGTGAATAAAATAACATTCGGATGCCTTTATTGTTCAATCAAAAATGCCCGTTTTTTGGTGAAAAAGATAACCACCCCCCCTTACGACATGCTTCAGAAACGAAAAAAATGGTCCATTTTCAAATGTTGCGTCTTTAAACTACAATTCACATTTGTACGTGGATGATCACTTTTAGAGATACATTTAGATGTTTAAAGTGATTTACAAGCTTCCAGGGGCCCTAAAAACAAGATATGAGGAATGGGTAAATATGAATGAAACTGGCCAATTTATTCACTCTGAGGCCTTAAAAAGTTTTTCTCCACTCCAGAAAGTGAATTAAATAACATTTGTAGGCCTTTATTGTTCAATCAAAAACGCCCGATTTTTGACGAAAGAGATAACCACCCCCCCTTACGACATGCTTCAGAAACTAAAAAAATGGTCAGTTTTCAAATGTTGCCTCTTTGAACTACAATTCACATTTGTACGTGGAAAAGCACTTTTAAAGATCAAATGAGATGTTTAAAGTGATTTTCATGCTTCCAGGGGCCTTAAACACAAGATTTGAGGAATGGGTAAAAGTGAATGAAAATGGCCAATTTACTCACTCTGAGGCCTTAAAAAGTGTTTCTCCTCCACGGGAAGTGAATTAAATAACATTTGTAGGCCTTTATTGTTCAAGCGAAAACGCCTGATTTTTGATGAAAGAGATAACCACTCCCCCTTACGACATGCTTCTGAAACTAAAAAAATGGTTCATTTTCAAATGTTGCGTCTTTGAACCACAATTAACATTGTACGTGGATAATCAGTTTTAGAGATAAAATGAGATGTTTAAAGTGATTTTCAAGCTTCCAGGGGCCCTAAACACGAGATTTGAGAAATGGGTAAACGTGAATGAAAATGGCCAATTTACTCACTCTGCGGCCTTAAAAAGTGTTTCTCCTCCACAGAAAGTGAATAAAATAACATTTGGATGCCTTTATTGTTCAATCAAAAACGCCCGATTTTTGACGAAAGAGATAACCACCCCACCTTACGACATGCTTCAGAAACAAAAAAATGGTTCATTTTCAAATGTTGCATCTTTGAACGACAATCCACATTTGTACGTGGATAAACACTTTTAGAGATAAAATTAGATGTTTAAAGTGATTTTCAAGCTTCCAGGGGCCCTAAACACAAGATTTGAGAAATGGGTAATAGTGAATGAAAATGGCCAATTTACTCACTCTGAGGCCTTAAAAAGTGTTTCTCCTCAACGGGAAGTGAATTAAATAACATTTGTAGGCCTTTATTGTTCAAGCGAAAACGCCCGATTATTGACGAAAGAGATAACCACCCCCCCTTAGGACATGCTTCAGAAACGAAAAAAATGGTCCGTTTTCAAAT
Source organism: Triturus cristatus (assembly GCF_964204655.1). Taxonomy (NCBI): domain Eukaryota; kingdom Metazoa; phylum Chordata; class Amphibia; order Caudata; family Salamandridae; genus Triturus; species Triturus cristatus. The sequence continues at coordinate 930,117,051 of NC_140587.1, read as the reverse complement.
GTTGCGTCTTTGAATGACAATCCACATTTGTACATGGATAATCACTTTTAGAGCTAAAATTAGATGTTTAAAGTGATTTTCAAGCTTCCAGGGGCCCTAAACACAAGATTTGAGAAATGGGTAAAAGTGAATGAAAATGGCCAATTTACTCACTCTGAGGCCTTAAAAAGTGTTTCTCCTCCACGGGAAGTGAATTAAATACCATTTGGAGGCCTTTATTGTTCAAGCGAAATCGCCTGATTTTTGATGAAAGAGATAACCACCCCCCCTTACGACATGCTTCTGAAACTAAAAAAATGGTTCATTTTCAAATGTTGCGTCTTTTGATCTACAATTAACATTGTACGTGGATAATCACTTTTAGAGATAAAATGAGATGTTTAAAGTGATTTTCAAGCTTCCAGGGGCCCTAAACACGAGATTTGAGAAATGGGTAAACGTGAATGAAAATGGCCAATTTACTCACTCTGCGGCCTTAAAAAGTGTTTCTCCTCCACGGAAAGTGAATAAAATAACATTTGGATGCCTTTATTGTTCAATCAAAAACGCCCGTTTTTTGGTGAAAAAGATAACCACCCCCCCTTACGACATGCTTCAGAAACGAAAAAAATGGTCCATTTTCAAATGTTGCGTCTTTGAACTACAATTCACATTTGTACGTGGATAATCACTTTTAGAGATAAAATTAGATGTTTAAAGTGATTTACAAGCTTCCAGGGGCCCTAAACACAAGATATGAGGAATGGGTAAATATGAATGAAAATTGCCAATTTATTCACTCTGAGGCCTTAAAACGTTTTTCTCCACTCCAGAAAGTGAATTAAATAACATTTGTAGACCTTTATTGTTCAATCAAAAACGCCCGATTTTTGACGAAGAGATAACCACCCCCCCTTACGACATGCTTCAGAAACAAAAAAAATGGTTCATTTTCAAATGTTGCATCTTTGAACGACAATCCACATTTGTACGTGGATAAACACTTTTAGAGATAAAATTAGATGTTTAAAGTGATTTTCAAGCTTCCAGGGGCCCTAAACACAAGATTTGAGAAATGGGTAAAAGTGAATGAAAATGGCCAATTTACTCACTCTGAGGCCTTAAAAAGTGTTTCTCCTCCACGGGAAGTGAATTACATACCATTTGGAGGCCTTTATTGTTCAAGCGAAAACGCCTGATTTTTGATGAAAGAGATAACCACCCCCCCTTACGACATGCTTCTGAAACTAAAAAAATGGTTCATTTTCAAATGTTGCGTCTTTTGAACTACAATTAACATTGTACGTGGATAATCACTTTTAGAGATAAAATGAGACGTTTAAAGTGATTTTCAAGCTTCCAGGGGCCCTAAACATGAGATTTGAGAAGTGGGTAAATATGAATGAAACTGGCCAATTTATTCACTCTGAGGCCTTAAAAAGTTTTACTCCACTCCAGAAAGTGAATTAAATAACATTTGTAGGCCTTTATTGTTCAATCAAAAACGCCCGATTTTTGACGAAAGAGATAACCACCCCCCCTTACGACATGCTTCAGAAACTAAAAAAATGGTCCGTTTTCAAATGTTGCCTCTTTAAACTACAATTCACATTTGTACGTGGAAAAGCACTTTTAAATATCAAATGAGATGTTTAAAGTGATTTTCATGCTTCCAGGGGCCTTAAACACAAGATTTGAGGAATGGGTAAAAGTGAATGTAAATGGCCAATTTACTCACTCTGAGGCCTTAAAAAGTGTTTCTCCTCCACGGGAAGTGAATTAAATAACATTTGTAGACCTTTATTGTTCAATCAAAAACGCCCGATTTTTGACGAAGAGATAACCATCCCCCCTTACGACATGCTTCAGAAACAAAAAAAATGGTTCATTTTCAAATGTTGCATCTTTGAACGACAATCCACATTTGTACGTGGATAAACACTTTTAGAGATAAAATTAGATGTTTAAAGTGATTTTCAAGCTTCCAGGGGCCCTAAACACGAGATTTGAGAAATGGGTAAACGTGAATGAAAATGGCCAATTTACTCACTCTGCGGCCTTAAAAAGTGTTTCTCCTCCACGGAAAGTGAATAAAATAACATTTGGATGCCTTTATTGTTCAATCAAAAACGCCCGTTTTTTGGTGAAAAAGATAACCACCCCCCCTTACGACATGCTTCAGAAACAAAAAAAATGGTCCATTTTCAAATGTTGCGTCTTTGAACTACAATTCACATTTGTACGTGGATAATCACTTTTAGAGATAAAATTAGATGTTTAAAGTGATTTACAAGCTTCCAGGGGCCCTAAACACAAGATATGAGGAATGGGTAAATATGAATGAAAATGGCCAATTTATTCACTCTGAGGCCTTAAAAAGTTTTTCTCCACTCTCGAAAGTGAATTAAATAACATTTGTAGACCTTTATTGTTCAATCAAAAACGCCTGATTTTTGACGAAAGAGATAACCACCCCCCCTTACGACATGCTTCAGAAACAAAAAAAATGGTTCATTTTCAAATGTTGCATCTTTGAACGACAATCCACATTTGTACGTGGATAAACACTTTTAGAGATAAAATTAGATGTTTAAAGTGATTTTCAAGCTTCCAGGGGCCCTAAACACAAGATTTGAGAAATGGGTAAAAGTGAATGAAAATGGCCAATTTACTCACTCTGAGGCCTTAAAAAGTGTTTCTCCTCAACGGGAAGTGAATTAAATAACATTTGTAGGCCTTTATTGTTCAAGCGAAAACGCCCGATTATTGACGAAAGAGATAACCACCCCCCCTTACGACATGCTTCAGAACCGAAAAAAATGGTCCGTTTTCAAATGTTGCGTCTTTGAATGACAATCCACATTTGTACGTGGATAATCACTTTTAGAGCTAAAATTAGATGTTTAAAGTGATTTTCAAGCTTCCAGGGGCCCTAAACACAAGATTTGAGAAATGGGTAAAAGTGAATGAAAATGGCCAATTTACTCACTCTGAGGCCTTAAAAAGTGTTTCTCCTCCACGGGAAGTGAATTAAATAACATTTGTAGGCCTTTATTGTTCAAGCGAAAACGCCTGATTTTTGATGAAAGAGATAACCACCCCCCCTTACGACATGCTTCAGAAACGAAAAAAATGGTCCGTTTTCAAATGTTGCGTCTTTGAATGACAATCCACATTTGTACATGGATAATCACTTTTAGAGCTAAAATTAGATGTTTAAAGTGATTTTCAAGCTTCCAGGGGCCCTAAACACGAGATTTAAGAAATGGGTAAACGTGAATGAAAATGGCCAATTTACTCACTCTGCGGCCTTAAAAAGTGTTTATCCTCCACGGAAAGTGAATAAAATAACATTTGGATGCCTTTATTGTTCAATCAAAAACGCCCTTTTTTTGGTGAAAAAGATAACCACCCCCCCTTACGACATGCTTCAGAAACGAAAAAAATGGTCCATTTTCAAATGTTGCGTCTTTGAACTACAATTCACATTTGTACGTGGATGATCACTTTTAGAGATAAAATTAGATGTTTAAAGTGATTTACAAGCTTCCAGGGGCCCTAAACACAAGATATGAGGAATGGGTAAATATGAATGAAAATGGCCAATTTATTCACTCTGAGGCCTTAAAAAGTTTTTCTCCACTCCAGAAAGTGAATTAAATAACATTTCTAGGCCTTTATTGTTCAAGCGAAAACGCCCGATTATTGACGAAAGAGATAACCACCCCCCCTTACGACATGCTTCAGAAACGTAAAAAATGGCCCGTTTTCAAATGTTGCGTCTTTGAATGACAATCCACATTTGTACGTGGATAATCACTTTTAGAGCTAAAATTAGATGTTTAAAGTGATTTTCAAGCTTCCAGGGGCCCTAAACACAAGATTTGAGAAATGGGTAAAAGTGAATGAAAATGGCCAATTTACTCACTCTGCGGCCTTAAAAAGTGTTTCTCCTCCACGGAAAGTGAATAAAATAACATTCGGATGCCTTTATTGTTCAATCAAAAACGCCTGTTTTTTGGTGAAAAAGATAACCACCCCCCTTACGACATGCTTCAGAAACGAAAAAAATGGTCCATTTTCAAATGTTGCGTCTTTGAACTACAATTCACATTTGTACGTGGATGATCACTTTTAGAGATAAATTTAGATGTTTAAAGTGATTTACAAGCTTCCAGGGGCCCTAAACACAAGATATGAGGAATGGGTAAATATGAATGAAACTGGCCAATTTATTCACTCTGAGGCCTTAAAAAGTTTTTCTCCACTCCAGAAAGTGAATTAAATAACATTTGTAGGCCTTTATTGTTCAATCAAAAACGCCCGATTTTTGACGAAAGAGATAACCACCCCCCCTTACGACATGCTTCAGAAACTAAAAAAATGGTCCGTTTTCAAATGTTGCCTCTTTGAACTACAATTCACATTTGTACGTGGAAAAGCACTTTTAACGATCAAATGAGATGTTTAAAGTGATTTTCATGCTTCCAGGGGCCTTAAACACAAGATTTGAGGAATGGGTAAAAGTGAATGAAAATGGCCAATTTACTCACTCTGAGGCCTTAAAAAGTGTTTCTCCTCCACGGGAAGTGAATTAAATAACATTTGTAGGCCTTTATTGTTCAAGCGAAAACGCCTGATTTTTGATGAAAGAGATAACCACTCCCCCTTACGACATGCTTCTGAAACTAAAAAAATGGTTAATTTTCAAATGTTGCGTCTTTGAACCACAATTAACATTGTACGTGGATAATCACTTTTAGAGATAAAATGAGATGTTTAAAGTCATTTTCAAGCTTCCAGGGGCCCTAAACACGAGATTTGAGAAATGGGTAAAAGTGAATGAAAATGGCCAATTTACTCACTCTGCGGCCTTAAAAAGTGTTTCTCCTCCACGGAAAGTGAAGAAAATAACATTCGGATGCCTTTATTGTTCAATCAAAAACGCCCGTTTTTTGGTGAAAAAGGTAACCACCCCCCCTTACGACATGCTTCAGAAACAAAAAAAATGGTCCATTTTCAAATGTTGCGTCTTTGAACTACAATTCACATTTGTACGTGGATAATCACTTTTAGAGATAAAATTAGATGTTTAAAGTGATTTACAAGCTTCCAGGGGCCCTAAACACAAGATATGAGGAATGGGTAAATATGAATGAAAATGGCCAATTTATTCACTCTGAGGCCTTAAAAAGTTTTTCTCCACTCCAGAAAGTGAATTAAATAACATTTGTAGACCTGTATTGTTCAATCAAAAACGCCCGATTTTTGACGAAAGAGATAACCACCCCACCTTACGACATGCTTCAGAAACAAAAAAAATGCTTCATTTTCAAATGTTGCATCTTTGAATGACAATCCACATTTGTACGTGGATAAACACTTTTAGAGATAAAATTAGATGTTTAAAGTGATTTTCAAGCTTCCAGGGGCCCTAAACACAAGATTTGAGAAATGGGTAAAAGTGAATGAAAATGGCCAATTTACTCACTCTGAGGCCTTAAAAAGTGTTTCTCCTCCACGGGAAGTGAATTAAATACCATTTGGAGGCCTTTATTGTTCAAGCGAAAATGCCTGATTTTTGATGAAAGAGATAACCACCCCCCCTTACGACATGCTTCTGAAACTAAAAAAATGGTTCATTTTCAAATGTTGCGTCTTTTGAACTACAATTAACATTGTACGTGGATAATCACTTTTAGAGATAAAATTAGATGTTTAAAGTGATTTACAAGCTTCCAGGGGCCCTAAACACGAGATTTGAGAAATGGGTAAAAGTGAATGAAAATGGCCAATTTACTCACTCTGCGGCCTTAAAAAGTGTTTCTCCTCCACGGAAAGTGAATAAAATAACATTTGGATGCCTTTATTGCTCAATCAAAAACGCCCGTTTTTTGGTGAAAAAGATAACCACCCCCCCTTACGACATGCTTCAGAAACGAAAAAAATGGTCCATTTTCAAATGTTGCGTCTTTGAACTACAATTCACATTTGTACATGGATGATCACTTTTAGAGATAAAATTAGATGTTTAAAGTGATTTACAAGCTTCCAGGGGCCCTAAACACAAGATATGAGGAATGGGTAAATATGAATGAAAATTGCCAATTTATTCACTCTGAGGCCTTAAAAAGCTTTTCTCCACTCCAGAAAGTGAATTAAATAACATTTGTAGGCCTTTATTGTTCAATCAAAAATGCCCGATTTTTGACGAAGAGATAACCACCCCCCCTTACGACATGCTTCAGAAACAAAAAAAATGGTTCATTTTCAAATGTTGCATCTTTGAACGACAATCCACATTTGTACGTGGATAAACACTTTTAGAGATAAAATTAGATGTTTAAAGTGATTTTCAAGCTTCCAGGGGCCCTAAACACAAGATTTGAGAAATGGGTAAAAGTGAATGAAAATGGCCAATTTACTCACTCTGAGGCCTTAAAAAGTGTTTCTCCTCAACGGGAAGTGAATTAAATAACATTTGTAGGCCTTTATTGTTCAAGCGAAAACGCCCGATTATTGACGAAAGAGATAACCACCCCCCCTTACGACATGCTTCAGAAACGAAAAAAATGGTCCGTTTTCAAATGTTGCGTCTTTGAATGACAATCCACATTTGTACGTGGATAATCACTTTTAGAGCTAAAATTAGATGTTTAAAGTGATTTTCAAGCTTCCAGGGGCCCTAAACACAAGATTTGAGAAATGGGTAAAAGTGAATGAAAATGGCCAATTTACTCACTCTGAGGCCTTAAAAAGTGTTTCTCCTCCACGGGAAGTGAATTAAATACCATTTGGAGGCCTTTATTGTTCAAGCGAAAACGCCAGATTTTTGATGAAAGAGATAACCACCCCCCCTTACGACATGCTTCTGAAACTAAAAAAATGGTTCATTTTCAAATGTTGCGTCTTTTGAACTACAATTAACATTGTACGTGGATAATCACTTTTAGAGATAAAATTAGATGTTTAAAGTGATTTTCAAGCTTCCAGGGGCCCTAAACACGAGATTTGAGAAATGGGTAAACGTGAATGAAAATGGCCAATTTACTCACTCTGCGGCCTTAAAAAGTGTTTCTCCTCCACGGAAAGTGAATAAAATAACATTTGGATGCCTTTATTGTTCAATCAAAAACGCCCTTTTTTTGGTGAAAAAGATAACCACCCCCCCTTACGACATGCTTCAGAAACGAAAAAAATGGTCCATTTTCAAATGTTGCGTCTTTGAACTACAATTCACATTTGTACGTGGATGATCACTTTTAGAGATAAAATTAGATGTTTAAAGTGATTTACAAGCTTCCAGGGGCCCTAAACACAAGATATGAGGAATGGGTAAATATGAATGAAAATGGCCAATTTATTCACTCTGAGGCCTTAAAAAGTTTTTCTCCACTCCAGAAAGTGAATTAAATAACATTTGTAGGCCTTTATTGTTCAAGCGAAAACGCCCGATTATTGACGAAAGAGATAACCACCCCCCCTTACGACATGCTTCAGAAACGTAAAAAATGGCCCGTTTTCAAATGTTGCGTCTTCGAATGACAATCCACATTTGTACGTGGATAAACACTTTTAGAGATAAAATTAGATGTTTAAAGTGATTTTCAAGCTTCCAGGGGCCCTAAACACAAGATTTGAGAAATGGGTAAAAGTGAATGAAAATGGCCAATTTACTCACTCTGAGGCCTTAAAAAGTGTTTCTCCTCAACGGGAAGTGAATTAAATAACATTTGTAGGCCTTTATTGTTCAAGCAAAAACGCCCGATTATTGACGAAAGAGATAACCACCCCCCCTTACGACATGCTTCAGAAACAAAAAAAATGGTTCATTTTCAAATGTTGCATCTTTGAACGACAATCCACATTTGTACGTGGATAATCACTTTTAGAGATAAAATGAGATGTTTAAAGTGATTTTCAAGCTTCCAGGGGCCCTAAACACGAGATTTGAGAAATGGGTAAACGTGAATGAAAATGGCCAATTTACTCACTCTGCGGCCTTAAAAAGTGTTTCTCCTCCACGGAAAGTGAATAAAATAACATTTGGATGCCTTTATTGTTCAATCAAAAACGCCCTTTTTTTGGTGAAAAAGATAACCACCCCCCCTTACGACATGCTTCAGAAACGAAAAAAATGGTCCATTTTCAAATGTTGCGTCTTTGAACTACAATTCACATTTGTACGTGGATGATCACTTTTAGAGATAAAATTAGATGTTTAAAGTGATTTACAAGCTTCCAGGGGCCCTAAACACAAGATATGAGGAATGGGTAAATATGAATGAAAATGGCCAATTTATTCACTCTGAGGCCTTAAAAAGTTTTTCTCCACTCCAGAAAGTGAATTAAATAACATTTGTAGGCCTTTATTGTTCAAGCGAAAACGCCCGATTATTGACGAAAGAGATAACCACCCCCCCTTACGACATGCTTCAGAAACGTAAAAAATGGCCCGTTTTCAAATGTTGCGTCTTCGAATGACAATCCACATTTGTACGTGGATAAACACTTTTAGAGATAAAATTAGATGTTTAAAGTGATTTTCAAGCTTCCAGGGGCCCTAAACACAAGATTTGAGAAATGGGTAAAAGTGAATGAAAATGGCCAATTTACTCACTCTGAGGCCTTAAAAAGTGTTTCTCCTCAACGGGAAGTGAATTAAATAACATTTGTAGGCCTTTATTGTTCAAGCAAAAACGCCCGATTATTGACGAAAGAGATAACCACCCCCCTTACGACATGCTTCAGAAACAAAAAAAATGGTTCATTTTCAAATGTTGCATCTTTGAACGACAATCCACATTTGTACGTGGATAAACACTTTTAGAGATAAAATTAGATGTTTAAAGTGATTTTCAAGCTTCCAGGGGCCCTAAACACGAGATTTAAGAAATGGGTAAACGTGAATGAAAATGGCCAATTTACTCACTCTGCGGCCTTAAAAAGTGTTTCTCCTCCACGGAAAGTGAATAAAATAACATTTGGATGCCTTTATTGTTCAATCAAAAACGCCAGTTTTTGGTGAAAAAGATAACCACCCCCCCTTACGACATGCTTCAGAAACGAAAAAAATGGTCCATTTTCAAATGTTGCGTCTTTGAACTACAATTCACATTTGTACATGGATGATCACCTTTAGAGATAAAATTAGATGTTTAAAGTGATTTACAAGCTTCCAGGGGCCCTAAACACAAGATATGAGGAATGGGTAAATATGAATGAAAATTCCCAATTTATTCACTCTGAGGCCTTAAAAAGTTTTTTTCCACTCCAGAAAGGGAATTAAATAACATTTGTAGACCTTTATTGTTCAATCAAAAACGCCCGATTTTTGACGAAGAGATAACCACCTCCCCTTACGACATGCTTCAGAAACAAAAAAAATGGTTCATTTTCAAATGTTGCATCTTTGAACGACAATCCACATTTGTACGTGGATAAACACTTTTAGAGATAAAATTAGATGTTTAAAGTGATTTTCAAGCTTCCAGGGGCCCTAAACACAAGATTTGAGAAATGGGTAAAAGTGAATGAAAATGGCCAATTTACTCACTCTGAGGCCTTAAAAAGTGTTTCTCCTCAACGGGAAGTGAATTAAATAACATTTGTAGGCCTTTATTGTTCAAGCGAAAACGCCCGATTATTGACGAAAGAGATAACCACCCCCCCTTACGACTTGCTTCAGAAACAAACAAAATGGTTCATTTTCAAATGTTGCATCTTTGAACGACAATCCACATTTGTACGTGGATAAACACTTTTAGAGATAAAATTAGATGTTTAAAGTGATTTTCAAGCTTCCAGGGGCCCTAAACACAAGATTTGAGAAATGGGTAAAAGTGAATGAAAATGGCCAATTTACTCACTCTGAGGCCTTAAAAAGTGTTTCTCCTCAACGGGAAGTGAATTAAATAACATTTGTAGGCCTTTATTGTTCAAGCGAAAACGCCCGATTATTGACGAAAGAGATAACCACCCCCCCCTTACGACATGCTTCAGAAACGAAAAAAATGGTCCGTTTTCAAATGTTGCGTCTTTGAATGACAATCCACATTTGTACGTGGATAATCACTTTTAGAGCTAAAATTAGATGTTTAAAGTGATTTTCAAGCTTCCAGGGGCCCTAAACACAAGATTTGAGAAATGGGTAAAAGTGAATGAAAATGGCCAATTTACTCACTCTGAGGCCTTAAAAAGTGTTTCTCCTCCACGGGAAGTGAATTAAATAACATTTGTAGGCCTTTATTGTTCAAGCGAAAACGCCTGATTTTTGATGAAAGAGATAACCACCCCCCCTTACGACATGCTTCTGAAACTAAAAAAATGGTTCATTTTCAAATGTTGCGTCTTTGAACCACAATTAACATTGTATGTGGATAATCACTTTTAGAGATAAAATGAGATGTTTAAAGTGATTTTCAAGCTTCCAGGGGCCCTAAACACGAGATTTGAGAAATGGGAAAACGTGAATGAAAATGGCCAATTTACTCACTCTGCGGCCTTAAAAAGTGTTTCTCCTCCACGGAAAGTGAATAAAATAACATTTGGATGCCTTTATTGTTCAATCAAAAACGCCCGTTTTTTGGTGAAAAAGATACGACATGCTTCAGAAACGAAAAAAATGGTCACTTTTCAAATGTTGCGTCTTTGAACTACAATTCACATTTGTACATGGATGATCACTTTTAGAGATAAAATTAGATGTTTAAAGTGATTTACAAGCTTCCAGGGGCCCTAAACACAAGATATGAGGAATGGGTAAATATGAATGAAAATTGCCAATTTATTCACTCTGAGGCCTTAAAAAGTTTTTCTCCACTCCAGAAAGTGAATTAAATAACATTTGTAGACCTTTATTGTTCAATCAAAAACGCCCGATTTTTGACGAAGAGATAACCACCCCCCCTTAAGACATGCTTCAGAAGCAAAAAAAATGGTTCATTTTCAAATGTTGCATCTTTGAATGACAATCCACATTTGTACGTGGATAAACACTTTTAGAGATAAAATTAGATGTTTAAAGTGATTTTCAAGCTTCCAGGGGCCCTAAACACAAGATTTGAGAAATGGGTAAAAGTGAATGAAAATGGCCAATTTACTCACTCTGAGGCCTTAAAAAGTGTTTCTCCTCCACGGGAAGTGAATTAAATACCATTTGGAGGCCTTTATTGTTCAAGCGAAAACGCCTGATTTTTGATGAAAGAGATAACCACCCCCCCTTACGACATGCTTCTGAAACTAAAAAAATGGTTCATTTTCAAATGTTGCGTCTTTTGAACTACAATTAACATTGTACGTGGATAATCACTTTTAGAGATAAAATGAGATGTTTAAAGTGATTTTCAAGCTTCCAGGGGCCCTAAACACAAGATTTGAGAAATGGGTAAAAGTGAATGAAAATGGCCAATTTACTCACTCTGAGGCCTTAAAAAGTGTTTCTCCTCCACGGGAAGTGAATTAAATACCATTTGGAGGCCTTTATTGTTCAAGCGAAAACGCCAGATTTTTGATGAAAGAGATAACCACCCCCCCTTACGACATGCTTCTGAAACTAAAAAAATGGTTCATTTTCAAATGTTGCGTCTTTTGAACTACAATTAACATTGTACGTGGATAATCACTTTTAGAGATAAAATTAGATGTTTAAAGTGATTTTCAAGCTTCCAGGGGCCCTAAACACGAGATTTGAGAAATGGGTAAACGTGAATGAAAATGGCCAATTTACTCACTCTGCGGCCTTAAAAAGTGTTTCTCCTCCACGGAAAGTGAATAAAATAACATTTGGATGCCTTTATTGTTCAATCAAAAACGCCCTTTTTTTGGTGAAAAAGATAACCACCCCCCCTTACGACATGCTTCAGAAACGAAAAAAATGGTCCATTTTCAAATGTTGCGTCTTTGAACTACAATTCACATTTGTACGTGGATGATCACTTTTAGAGATAAAATTAGATGTTTAAAGTGATTTACAAGCTTCCAGGGGCCCTAAACACAAGATATGAGGAATGGGTAAATATGAATGAAAATGGCCAATTTATTCACTCTGAGGCCTTAAAAAGTTTTTCTCCACTCCAGAAAGTGAATTAAATAACATTTGTAGGCCTTTATTGTTCAAGCGAAAACGCCCGATTATTGACGAAAGAGATAACCACCCCCCCTTACGACATGCTTCAGAAACGTAAAAAATGGCCCGTTTTCAAATGTTGCGTCTTCGAATGACAATCCACATTTGTACGTGGATAAACACTTTTAGAGATAAAATTAGATGTTTAAAGTGATTTTCAAGCTTCCAGGGGCCCTAAACACAAGATTTGAGAAATGGGTAAAAGTGAATGAAAATGGCCAATTTACTCACTCTGAGGCCTTAAAAAGTGTTTCTCCTCAACGGGAAGTGAATTAAATAACATTTGTAGGCCTTTATTGTTCAAGCAAAAACGCCCGATTATTGACGAAAGAGATAACCACCCCCCCTTACGACATGCTTCAGAAACAAAAAAAATGGTTCATTTTCAAATGTTGCATCTTTGAACGACAATCCACATTTGTACGTGGATAATCACTTTTAGAGATAAAATGAGATGTTTAAAGTGATTTTCAAGCTTCCAGGGGCCCTAAACACGAGATTTGAGAAATGGGTAAACGTGAATGAAAATGGCCAATTTACTCACTCTGCGGCCTTAAAAAGTGTTTCTCCTCCACGGAAAGTGAATAAAATAACATTTGGATGCCTTTATTGTTCAATCAAAAACGCCCTTTTTTTGGTGAAAAAGATAACCACCCCCCCTTACGACATGCTTCAGAAACGAAAAAAATGGTCAATTTTCAAATGTTGCGTCTTTGAACTACAATTCACATTTGTACGTGGATGATCACTTTTAGAGATAAAATTAGATGTTTAAAGTGATTTACAAGCTTCCAGGGGCCCTAAACACAAGATATGAGGAATGGGTAAATATGAATGAAAATGGCCAATTTATTCACTCTGAGGCCTTAAAAAGTTTTTCTCCACTCCAGAAAGTGAATTAAATAACATTTGTAGGCCTTTATTGTTCAAGCGAAAACGCCCGATTATTGACGAAAGAGATAACCACCCCCCCTTACGACATGCTTCAGAAACGTAAAAAATGGCCCGTTTTCAAATGTTGCGTCTTCGAATGACAATCCACATTTGTACGTGGATAAACACTTTTAGAGATAAAATTAGATGTTTAAAGTGATTTTCAAGCTTCCAGGGGCCCTAAACACAAGATTTGAGAAATGGGTAAAAGTGAATGAAAATGGCCAATTTACTCACTCTGAGGCCTTAAAAAGTGTTTCTCCTCAACGGGAAGTGAATTAAATAACATTTGTAGGCCTTTATTGTTCAAGCAAAAACGCCCGATTATTGACGAAAGAGATAACCACCCCTCCTTACGACATGCTTCAGAAACAAAAAAAATGGTTCATTTTCAAATGTTGCATCTTTGAACGACAATCCACATTTGTACGTGGATAAACACTTTTAGAGATAAAATTAGATGTTTAAAGTGATTTTCAAGCTTCCAGGGGCCCTAAACACGAGATTTAAGAAATGGGTAAACGTGAATGAAAATGGCCAATTTACTCACTCTGCGGCCTTAAAAAGTGTTTCTCCTCCACGGAAAGTGAATAAAATAACATTTGGATGCCTTTATTGTTCAATCAAATACGCCAGTTTTTGGTGAAAAAGATAACCACCCCCCCTTACGACATGCTTCAGAAACGAAAAAAATGGTCCATTTTCAAATGTTGCGTCTTTGAACTACAATTCACATTTGTACATGGATGATCACCTTTAGAGATAAAATTAGATGTTTAAAGTGATTTACAAGCTTCCAGGGGCCCTAAACACAAGATATGAGGAATGGGTAAATATGAATGAAAATTCCCAATTTATTCACTCTGAGGCCTTAAAAAGTTTTTCTCCACTCCAGAAAGGGAATTAAATAACATTTGTAGACCTTTATTGTTCAATCAAAAACGCCCGATTTTTGACGAAGAGATAACCACCTCCCCTTACGACATGCTTCAGAAACAAAAAAAATGGTTCATTTTCAAATGTTGCATCTTTGAACGACAATCCACATTTGTACGTGGATAAACACTTTTAGAGATAAAATTAGATGTTTAAAGTGATTTTCAAGCTTCCAGGGGCCCTAAACACAAGATTTGAGAAATGGGTAAAAGTGAATGAAAATGGCCAATTTACTCACTCTGAGGCCTTAAAAAGTGTTTCTCCTCAACGGGAAGTGAATTAAATAACATTTGTAGGCCTTTATTGTTCAAGCGAAAACGCCCGATTATTGACGAAAGAGATAACCACCCCCCCTTACGACTTGCTTCAGAAACAAACAAAATGGTTCATTTTCAAATGTTGCATCTTTGAACGACAATCCACATTTGTACGTGGATAAACACTTTTAGAGATAAAATTAGATGTTTAAAGTGATTTTCAAGCTTCCAGGGGCCCTAAACACAAGATTTGAGAAATGGGAAAAAGTGAATGAAAATGGCCAATTTACTCACTCTGAGGCCTTAAAAAGTGTTTCTCCTCAACGGGAAGTGAATTAAATAACATTTGTAGGCCTTTATTGTTCAAGCGAAAACGCCCGATTATTGACGAAAGAGATAACCACCCCCCCCTTACGACATGCTTCAGAAACGAAAAAAATGGTCCGTTTTCAAATGTTGCGTCTTTGAATGACAATCCACATTTGTACGTGGATAATCACTTTTAGAGCTAAAATTAGATGTTTAAAGTGATTTTCAAGCTTCCAGGGGCCCTAAACACAAGATTTGAGAAATGGGTAAAAGTGAATGAAAATGGCCAATTTACTCACTCTGAGGCCTTAAAAAGTGTTTCTCCTCCACGGGAAGTGAATTAAATAACATTTGTAGGCCTTTATTGTTCAAGCGAAAATGCCTGATTTTTGATGAAAGAGATAACCACCCCCCCTTACGACATGCTTCTGAAACTAAAAAAATGGTTCATTTTCAAATGTTGCGTCTTTGAACCACAATTAACATTGTACGTGGATAATCACTTTTAGAGATAAAATGAGATGTTTAAAGTGATTTTCAAGCTTCCAGGGGCCCTAAACACGAGATTTGAGAAATGGGTAAACGTGAATGAAAATGGCCAATTTACTCACTCTGCGGCCTTAAAAAGTGTTTCTCCTCCACGGAAAGTGAATAAAATAACATTTGGATGCCTTTATTGTTCAATCAAAAACGCCCGTTTTTTGGTGAAAAAGATACGACATGCTTCAGAAACGAAAAAAATGGTTACTTTTCAAATGTTGCGTCTTTGAACTACAATTCACATTTGTACATGGATGATCACTTTTAGAGATAAAATTAGATGTTTAAAGTGATTTACAAGCTTCCAGGGGCCCTAAACACAAGGTATGAGGAATGGGTAAATATAAATGAAAATTGCCAATTTATTCACTCTGAGGCCTTAAAAAGTTTTTCTCCACTCCAGAAAGTGAATTAAATAACATTTGTAGACCTTTATTGTTCAATCAAAAACGCCCGATTTTTGACGAAGAGATAACCACCCCCCCTTAAGACATGCTTCAGAAGCAAAAAAAATGGTTCATTTTCAAATGTTGCATCTTTGAATGACAATCCACATTTGTACGTGGATAAACACTTTTAGAGATAAAATTAGATGTTTAAAGTGATTTTCAAGCTTCCAGGGGCCCTAAACACAAGATTTGAGAAATGGGTAAAAGTGAATGAAAATGGCCAATTTACTCACTCTGAGGCCTTAAAAAGTGTTTCTCCTCCACGGGAAGTGAATTAAATACCATTTGGAGGCCTTTATTGTTCAAGCGAAAACGCCTGATTTTTGATGAAAGAGATAACCACCCCCCCTTACGACATGCTTCTGAAACTAAAAAAATGGTTCATTTTCAAATGTTGCGTCTTTTGAACTACAATTAACATTGTACGTGGATAATCACTTTTAGAGATAAAATGAGATGTTTACAGTGATTTTCAAGCTTCCAGGGGCCCTAAACATGAGATTTGAGAAATGGGTAAATATGAATGAAACTGGCCAATTTATTCACTCTGAGGCCTTAAAAAGTTTTACTCCACTCCAGAAAGTGAATTAAATAACATTTGTAGGCCTTTATTGTTCAATCAAAAACGCCCGATTTTTGACGAAAGAGATAACCACCCCCCCTTACGACATGCTTCAGAAACTAAAAAAATGGTCCGTTTTCAAATGTTGCCTCTTTCAACTACAATTCACATTTGTACGTGGAAAAGCACTTTTAAATATCAAATGAGATGTTTAAAGTGATTTTCATGCTTCCAGGGGCCTTAAACACAAGATTTGAGGAATGGGTAAAAGTGAATGAAAATGGCCAATTTACTCACTCTGAGGCCTTAAAAAGTGTTTCTCCTCCACGGGAAGTGAATTAAATAACATTTGTAGACCTTTATTGTTCAATCAAAAACGCCCGATTTTTGACGAAGAGATAACCACCCCCCCTTATGACATGCTTCTGAAACTAAAAAAATGGTTCATTTTCAAATGTTGCGTCT
This sequence comes from Triturus cristatus, assembly GCF_964204655.1. Lineage (NCBI taxonomy): Eukaryota > Metazoa > Chordata > Amphibia > Caudata > Salamandridae > Triturus > Triturus cristatus. The sequence continues at coordinate 930,100,494 of NC_140587.1, read as the reverse complement.
TTGAACTACAATTAACATTGTACGTGGATATTCACTTTTAGAGATAAAATGAGATGTTTAAAGTGATTTTCAAGTTTCCAGGGGCCCTAAACACGAGATTTGAGAAATGGGTAAACGTGAATATGGCCAATTTACTCACTCTGCGGCCTTAAAAAGTGTTTCTCCTCCACGGAAAGTGAATAAAATAACATTTGGATGCCTTTATTGTTCAATCAAAAACGCCCGTTTTTTGGTGAAAAAGATAACCACCCCCCCTTACGACATGCTTCAGAAACAAAAAAAATGGTCCATTTTCAAATGTTGCGTCTTTGAACTACAATTCACATTTGTACGTGGATAATCACTTTTAGAGATAAAATTAGATGTTTAAAGTGATTTACAAGCTTCCAGGGGCCCTAAACACAAGATATGAGGAATGGGTAAATATGAATGAAAATGGCCAATTTATTCACTCTGAGGCCTTAAAAAGTTTTTCTCCACTCCAGAAAGTGAATTAAATAACATTTGTAGACCTTTATTGTTCAATCAAAAACGCCCGATTTTTGACGAAAGAGATAACCACCCCACCTTACGACATGCTTCAGAAACAAAAAAAATGGTTCATTTTCAAATGTTGCGTCTTTGAATGACAATCCACATTTGTACGTGGATAATCACTTTTAGAGCTAAAATTAGATGTTTAAAGTGATTTTCAAGCTTCCAGGGGCCCTAAACACAAGATTTGAGAAATGGGTAAAAGTGAATGAAAATGGCCAATTTACTCACTCTGAGGCCTTAAAAAGGGTTTCTCCTCCACGGGAAGTGAATTAAATACCATTTGGAGGCCTTTATTGTTCAAGCGAAATCGCCTGATTTTTGATGAAAGAGATAACCACCCCCCCTTACGACATGCTTCTGAAACTAAAAAAATGGTTCATTTTCAAATGTTGTGTCTTTTGATCTACAATTAACATTGTACGTGGATAATCACTTTTAGAGATAAAATGAGATGTTTAAAGTGATTTTCAAGCTTCCAGGGGCCCTAAACACGAGATTTGAGAAATGGGTAAACGTGAATGAAAATGGCCAATTTACTCACTCTGCGGCCTTAAAAAGTGTTTCTCCTCCACGGAAAGTGAATAAAATAACATTTGGATGCCTTTATTGTTCAATCAAAAACGCCCGTTTTTTGGTGAAAAAGATAACCACCCCCCCTTACGACATGCTTCAGAAACGAAAAAAATGGTCCATTTTCAAATGTTGCGTCTTTGAACTACAATTCACATTTGTACATGGATGATCACTTTTAGAGATAAAATTAGATGTTTAAAGTGATTTACAAGCTTCCAGGGGCCCTAAACACAAGATATGAGGAATGGGTAAATATGAATGAAAATTGCCAATTTATTCACTCTGAGGCCTTAAAAAGTTTTTCTCCACTCCAGAAAGTGAATTAAATAACATTTGTAGACCTTTATTGTTCAATCAAAAACGCCCGATTTTTGACGAAGAGATAACCACCCCCCCTTACGACATGCTTCAGAAACAAAAAAAATGGTTCATTTTCAAATGTTGCATCTTTGAACGACAATCCACATTTGTACGTGGATAAACACTTTTAGAGATAAAATTAGATGTTTAAAGTGATTTTCAAGCTTCCAGGGGCCCTAAACACAAGATTTGAGAAATGGGTAAAAGTGAATGAAAATGGCCAATTTACTCACTCTGAGGCCTTAAAAAGTGTTTCTCCTCCACGGGAAGTGAATTAAATACCATTTGGAGGCCTTTATTGTTCAAGCGAAAACGCCTGATTTTTGATGAAAGAGATAACCACCCCCCCTTACGACATGCTACTGAAACTAAAAAAATGGTTCATTTTCAAATGTTGCGTCTTTTGAACTACAATTAACATTGTACGTGGATAATCACTTTTAGAGATAAAATGAGATGTTTAAAGTGATTTTCAAGCTTCCAGGGGCCCTAAACATGAGATTTGAGAAATGGGTAAATATGAATGAAACTGGCCAATTTATTCACTCTGAGGCCTTAAAAAGTTTTACTCCACTCCAGAAAGTGAATTAAATAACATTTGTAGGCCTTTATTGTTCAATCAAAAACGCCCGATTTTTGACGAAAGAGATAACCACCCCCCTTACGACATGCTTCAGAAACTAAAAAAATGGTCCGTTTTCAAATGTTGCCTCTTTCAACTACAATTCACATTTGTACGTGGAAAAGCACTTTTAAATATCAAATGAGATGTTTAAAGTGATTTTCATGCTTCCAGGGGCCTTAAACACAAGATTTGAGGAATGGGTAAAAGTGAATGAAAATGGCCAATTTACTCACTCTGAGGCCTTAAAAAGTGTTTCTCCTCCACGGGAAGTGAATTAAATAACATTTGTAGACCTTTATTGTTCAATCAAAAACGCCCGATTTTTGAAGAAGAGATAACCACCCCCCCTTACGACATGCTTCAGAAACAAAAAAAATGGTTCATTTTCAAATGTTGCATCTTTGAACGACAATCCACATTTGTACGTGGATAAACACTTTTAGAGATAAAATTAGATGTTTAAAGTGATTTTCAAGCTTCCAGGGGCCCTAAACACGAGATTTGAGAAATGGGTAAACGTGAATGAAAATGGCCAATTTACTCACTCTGCGGCCTTAAAAAGTGTTTCTCCTCCACGGAAAGTGAATAAAATAACATTCGGATGCCTTTATTGTTCAATCAAAAACGCCTGTTTTTTGGTGAAAAAGATAACCACCCCCCTTACGACATGCTTCAGAAACGAAAAAAATGGTCCATTTTCAAATGTTGCGTCTTTGAACTACAATTCACATTTGTACGTGGATGATCACTTTTAGAGATAAATTTAGATGTTTAAAGTGATTTACAAGCTTCCAGGGGCCCTAAACACAAGATATGAGGAATGGGTAAATATGAATGAAACTGGCCAATTTATTCACTCTGAGGCCTTAAAAAGTTTTTCTCCACTCCAGAAAGTGAATTAAATAACATTTGTAGGCCTTTATTGTTCAATCAAAAACGCCCGATTTTTGACGAAAGAGATAACCACCCCCCCTTACGACATGCTTCAGAAACTAAAAAAATGGTCCGTTTTCAAATGTTGCCTCTTTGAACTACAATTCACATTTGTACGTGGAAAAGCACTTTTAACGATCAAATGAGATGTTTAAAGTGATTTTCATGCTTCCAGGGGCCTTAAACACAAGATTTGAGGAATAGGTAAAAGTGAATGAAAATGGCCAATTTACTCACTCTGAGGCCTTAAAAAGTGTTTCTCCTCCACGGGAAGTGAATTAAATAACATTTGTAGGCCTTTATTGTTCAAGCGAAAACGCCTGATTTTTGATGAAAGAGATAACCACTCCCCCTTACGACATGCTTCTGAAACTAAAAAAATGGTTAATTTTCAAATGTTGCGTCTTTGAACCACAATTAACATTGTACGTGGATAATCACTTTTAGAGATAAAATGAGATGTTTAAAGTCATTTTCAAGCTTCCAGGGGCCCTAAACACGAGATTTGAGAAATGGGTAAAAGTGAATGAAAATGGCCAATTTACTCACTCTGCGGCCTTAAAAAGTGTTTCTCCTCCACGGAAAGTGAAGAAAATAACATTCGGATGCCTTTATTGTTCAATCAAAAACGCCCGTTTGTTGGTGAAAAAGGTAACCACCCCCCCTTACGACATGCTTCAGAAACAAAAAAAATGGTCCATTTTCAAATGTTGCGTCTTTGAACTACAATTCACATTTGTACGTGGATAATCACTTTTAGAGATAAAATTAGATGTTTAAAGTGATTTACAAGCTTCCAGGGGCCCTAAACACAAGATATGAGGAATGGGTAAATATGAATGAAAATGGCCAATTTATTCACTCTGAGGCCTTAAAAAGTTTTTCTCCACTCCAGAAAGTGAATTAAATAACATTTGTAGACCTGTATTGTTCAATCAAAAACGCCCGATTTTTGACGAAAGAGATAACCACCCCACCTTACGACATGCTTCAGAAACAAAAAAAATGCTTCATTTTCAAATGTTGCATCTTTGAATGACAATCCACATTTGTACGTGGATAAACACTTTTAGAGATAAAATTAGATGTTTAAAGTGATTTTCAAGCTTCCAGGGGCCCTAAACACAAGATTTGAGAAATGGGTAAAAGTGAATGAAAATGGCCAATTTACTCACTCTGAGGCCTTAAAAAGTGTTTCTCCTCCACGGGAAGTGAATTAAATACCATTTGGAGGCCTTTATTGTTCAAGCGAAAATGCCTGATTTTTGATGAAAGAGATAACCACCCCCCCTTACGACATGCTTCTGAAACTAAAAAAATGGTTCATTTTCAAATGTTGCGTCTTTTGAACTACAATTAACATTGTACGTGGATAATCACTTTTAGAGATAAAATTAGATGTTTAAAGTGATTTACAAGCTTCCAGGGGCCCTAAACACGAGATTTGAGAAATGGGTAAAAGTGAATGAAAATGGCCAATTTACTCACTCTGCGGCCTTAAAAAGTGTTTCTCCTCCACGGAAAGTGAATAAAATAACATTTGGATGCCTTTATTGCTCAATCAAAAACGCCCGTTTTTTGGTGAAAAAGATAACCACCCCCCCTTACGACATGCTTCAGAAACGAAAAAAATGGTCCATTTTCAAATGTTGCGTCTTTGAACTACAATTCACATTTGTACATGGATGATCACTTTTAGAGATAAAATTAGATGTTTAAAGTGATTTACAAGCTTCCAGGGGCCCTAAACACAAGATATGAGGAATGGGTAAATATGAATGAAAATTGCCAATTTATTCACTCTGAGGCCTTTAAAAGCTTTTCTCCACTCCAGAAAGTGAATTAAATAACATTTGTAGGCCTTTATTGTTCAATCAAAAATGCCCGATTTTTGACGAAGAGATAACCACCCCCCCTTACGACATGCTTCAGAAACAAAAAAAATGGTTCATTTTCAAATGTTGCGTCTTTGAATGACAATCCACATTTGTACGTGGATAATCACTTTTAGAGCTAAAATTAGATGTTTAAAGTGATTTTCAAGCTTCCAGGGGCCCTAAACACAAGATTTGAGAAATGGGTAAAAGTGAATGAAAATGGCCAATTTACTCACTCTGAGGCCTTAAAAAGTGTTTCTCCTCCACGGGAAGTGAATTAAATACCATTTGGAGGCCTTTATTGTTCAAGCGAAAACGCCAGATTTTTGATGAAAGAGATAACCACCCCCCCTTACGACATGCTTCTGAAACTAAAAAAATGGTTCATTTTCAAATGTTGCGTCTTTTGAACTACAATTAACATTGTACGTGGATAATCACTTTTAGAGATAAAATTAGATGTTTAAAGTGATTTTCAAGCTTCCAGGGGCCCTAAACACGAGATTTGAGAAATGGGTAAACGTGAATGAAAATGGCCAATTTACTCACTCTGCGGCCTTAAAAAGTGTTTCTCCTCCACGGAAAGTGAATAAAATAACATTTGGATGCCTTTATTGTTCAATCAAAAACGCCCTTTTTTTGGTGAAAAAGATAACCACCCCCCCTTACGACATGCTTCAGAAACGAAAAAAATGGTCCATTTTCAAATGTTGCGTCTTTGAACTACAATTCACATTTGTACGTGGATGATCACTTTTAGAGATAAAATTAGATGTTTAAAGTGATTTACAAGCTTCCAGGGGCCCTAAACACAAGATATGAGGAATGGGTAAATATGAATGAAAATGGCCAATTTATTCACTCTGAGGCCTTAAAAAGTTTTTCTCCACTCCAGAAAGTGAATTAAATAACATTTGTAGGCCTTTATTGTTCAAGCGAAAACGCCCGATTATTGACGAAAGAGATAACCACCCCCCCTTACGACATGCTTCAGAAACGTAAAAAATGGCCCGTTTTCAAATGTTGCGTCTTCGAATGACAATCCACATTTGTACGTGGATAAACACTTTTAGAGATAAAATTAGATGTTTAAAGTGATTTTCAAGCTTCCAGGGGCCCTAAACACAAGATTTGAGAAATGGGTAAAAGTGAATGAAAATGGCCAATTTACTCACTCTGAGGCCTTAAAAAGTGTTTCTCCTCAACGGGAAGTGAATTAAATAACATTTGTAGGCCTTTATTGTTCAAGCAAAAACGCCCGATTATTGACGAAAGAGATAACCACCCCCCCTTACGACATGCTTCAGAAACAAAAAAAATGGTTCATTTTCAAATGTTGCATCTTTGAACGACAATCCACATTTGTACGTGGATAATCACTTTTAGAGATAAAATGAGATGTTTAAAGTGATTTTCAAGCTTCCAGGGGCCCTAAACACGAGATTTGAGAAATGGGTAAACGTGAATGAAAATGGCCAATTTACTCACTCTGCGGCCTTAAAAAGTGTTTCTCCTCCACGGAAAGTGAATAAAATAACATTTGGATGCCTTTATTGTTCAATCAAAAACGCCCTTTTTTTGGTGAAAAAGATAACCACCCCCCCTTACGACATGCTTCAGAAACGAAAAAAATGGTCCATTTTCAAATGTTGCGTCTTTGAACTACAATTCACATTTGTACGTGGATGATCACTTTTAGAGATAAAATTAGATGTTTAAAGTGATTTACAAGCTTCCAGGGGCCCTAAACACAAGATATGAGGAATGGGTAAATATGAATGAAAATGGCCAATTTATTCACTCTGAGGCCTTAAAAAGTTTTTCTCCACTCTAGAAAGTGAATTAAATAACATTTGTAGGCCTTTATTGTTCAAGCGAAAACGCCCGATTATTGACGAAAGAGATAACCACCCCCCCTTACGACATGCTTCAGAAACGTAAAAAATGGCCCGTTTTCAAATGTTGCGTCTTCGAATGACAATCCACATTTGTACGTGGATAAACACTTTTAGAGATAAAATTAGATGTTTAAAGTGATTTTCAAGCTTCCAGGGGCCCTAAACACAAGATTTGAGAAATGGGTAAAAGTGAATGAAAATGGCCAATTTACTCACTCTGAGGCCTTAAAAAGTGTTTCTCCTCAACGGGAAGTGAATTAAATAACATTTGTAGGCCTTTATTGTTCAAGCAAAAACGCCCGATTACTGACGAAAGAGATAACCACCCCCCCTTACGACATGCTTCAGAAACAAAAAAAATGGTTCATTTTCAAATGTTGCATCTTTGAACGACAATCCACATTTGTACGTGGATAAACACTTTTAGAGATAAAATTAGATGTTTAAAGTGATTTTCAAGCTTCCAGGGGCCCTAAACACGAGATTTAAGAAATGGGTAAACGTGAATGAAAATGGCCAATTTACTCACTCTGCGGCCTTAAAAAGTGTTTCTCCTCCACGGAAAGTGAATAAAATAACATTTGGATGCCTTTATTGTTCAATCAAAAACGCCAGTTTTTGGTGAAAAAGATAACCACCCCCCTTACGACATGCTTCAGAAACGAAAAAAATGGTCCATTTTCAAATGTTGCGTCTTTGAACTACAATTCACATTTGTACATGGATGATCACCTTTAGAGATAAAATTAGATGTTTAAAGTGATTTACAAGCTTCCAGGGGCCCTAAACACAAGATATGAGGAATGGGTAAATATGAATGAAAATTCCCAATTTATTCACTCTGAGGCCTTAAAAAGTTTTTCTCCACTCCAGAAAGGGAATTAAATAACATTTGTAGACCTTTATTGTTCAATCAAAAACGCCCGATTTTTGACGAAGAGATAACCACCTCCCCTTACGACATGCTTCAGAAACAAAAAAAATGGTTCATTTTCAAATGTTGCATCTTTGAACGACAATCCACATTTGTACGTGGATAAACACTTTTAGAGATAAAATTAGATGTTTAAAGTGATTTTCAAGCTTCCAGGGGCCCTAAACACAAGATTTGAGAAATGGGTAAAAGTGAATGAAAATGGCCAATTTACTCACTCTGAGGCCTTAAAAGTGTTTCTCCTCAACGGGAAGTGAATTAAATAACATTTGTAGGCCTTTATTGTTCAAGCGAAAACGCCCGATTATTGACGAAAGAGATAACCACCCCCCCTTACGACTTGCTTCAGAAACAGACAAAATGGTTCATTTTCAAATGTTGCATCTTTGAACGACAATCCACATTTGTACGTGGATAAACACTTTTAGAGATAAAATTAGATGTTTAAAGTGATTTTCAAGCTTCCAGGGGCCCTAAACACAAGATTTGAGAAATGGGTAAAAGTGAATGAAAATGGCCAATTTACTCACTCTGAGGCCTTAAAAAGTGTTTCTCCTCAACGGGAAGTGAATTAAATAACATTTGTAGGCCTTTATTGTTCAAGCGAAAACGCCCGATTATTGACGAAAGAGATAACCACCCCCCCCTTACGACATGCTTCAGAAACGAAAAAAATGGTCCGTTTTCAAATGTTGCGTCTTTGAATGACAATCCACATTTGTACGTGGATAATCACTTTTAGAGCTAAAATTAGATGTTTAAAGTGATTTTCAAGCTTCCAGGGGCCCTAAACACAAGATTTGAGAAATGGGTAAAAGTGAATGAAAATGGCCAATTTACTCACTCTGAGGCCTTAAAAAGTGTTTCTCCTCCACGGGAAGTGAATTAAATAACATTTGTAGGCCTTTATTGTTCAAGCGAAAACGCCTGATTTTTGATGAAAGAGATAACCACCCCCCCTTACGACATGCTTCTGAAACTAAAAAAATGGTTCATTTTCAAATGTTGCGTCTTTGAACCACAATTAACATTGTACGTGGATAATCAATTTTAGAGATAAAATGAGATGTTTAAAGTGATTTTCAAGCTTCCAGGGGCCCTAAACACGAGATTTGAGAAATGGGTAAACGTGAATGAAAATGGCCAATTTACTCACTCTGCGGCCTTAAAAAGTGTTTCTCCTCCACGGAAAGTGAATAAAATAACATTTGGATGCCTTTATTGTTCAATCAAAAACGCCCGTTTTTTGGTGAAAAAGATACGACATGCTTCAGAAACGAAAAAAATGGTCACTTTTCAAATGTTGCGTCTTTGAACTACAATTCACATTTGTACATGGATGATCACTTTTAGAGATAAAATTAGATGTTTAAAGTGATTTACAAGCTTCCAGGGGCCCTAAACACAAGATATGAGGAATGGGTAAATATGAATGAAAATTGCCAATTTATTCACTCTGAGGCCTTAAAAAGTTTTTCTCCACTCCAGAAAGTGAATTAAATAACATTTGTAGACCTTTATTGTTCAATCAAAAACGCCCGATTTTTGACGAAGAGATAACCACCCCCCCTTAAGACATGCTTCAGAAGCAAAAAAAATGGTTCATTTTCAAATGTTGCATCTTTGAATGACAATCCACATTTGTACGTGGATAAACACTTTTAGAGATAAAATTAGATGTTTAAAGTGATTTTCAAGCTTCCAGGGGCCCTAAACACAAGATTTGAGAAATGGGTAAAAGTGAATGAAAATGGCCAATTTACTCACTCTGAGGCCTTAAAAAGTGTTTCTCCTCGACGGGAAGTGAATTAAATACCATTTGGAGGCCTTTATTGTTCAAGCGAAAACGCCTGATTTTTGATGAAAGAGATAACCACCCCCCCTTACGACATGCTTCTGAAACTAAAAAAATGGTTCATTTTCAAATGTTGCGTCTTTTGAACTACAATTAACATTGTACGTGGATAATCACTTTTAGAGATAAAATGAGATGTTTACAGTGATTTTCAAGCTTCCAGGGGCCCTAAACATGAGATTTGAGAAATGGGTAAATATGAATGAAACTGGCCAATTTATTCACTCTGAGGCCTTAAAAAGTTTTACTCCACTCCAGAAAGTGAATTAAATAACATTTGTAGGCCTTTATTGTTCAATCAAAAACGCCCGATTTTTGACGAAAGAGATAACCACCCCCCCTTACGACATGCTTCAGAAACTAAAAAAATGGTCCGTTTTCAAATGTTGCCTCTTTCAACTACAATTCACATTTGTACGTGGAAAAGCACTTTTAAATATCAAATGAGATGTTTAAAGTGATTTTCATGCTTCCAGGGGCCTTAAACACAAGATTTGAGGAATGGGTAAAAGTGAATGAAAATGGCCAATTTACTTACTCTGAGGCCTTAAAAAGTGTTTCTCCTCCACGGGAAGTGAATTAAATAACATTTGTAGACCTTTATTGTTCAATCAAAAACGCCCGATTTTTGACGAAGAGATAACCACCCCCCCTTACGACATGCTTCTGAAACTAAAAAAATGGTTCATTTTCAAATGTTGCGTCTTTGAACTACAATTAACATTGTACGTGGATATTCACTTTTAGAGATAAAATGAGATGTTTAAAGTGATTTTCAAGTTTCCAGGGGCCCTAAACACGAGATTTGAGAAATGGGTAAACGTGAATATGGCCAATTTACTCACTCTGCGGCCTTAAAAAGTGTTTCTCCTCCACGGAAAGTGAATAAAATAACATTTGGATGCCTTTATTGTTCAATCAAAAACGCCCGTTTTTTGGTGAAAAAGATAACCACCCCCCCTTACGACATGCTTCAGAAACAAAAAAAATGGTCCATTTTCAAATGTTGCGTCTTTGAACTACAATTCACATTTGTACGTGGATAATCACTTTTAGAGATAAAATTAGATGTTTAAAGTGATTTACAAGCTTCCAGGGGCCCTAAACACAAGATATGAGGAATGGGTAAATATGAATGAAAATGGCCAATTTATTCACTCTGAGGCCTTAAAAAGTTTTTCTCCACTCCAGAAAGTGAATTAAATAACATTTGTAGACCTTTATTGTTCAATCAAAAACGCCCGATTTTTGACGAAAGAGATAACCACCCCACCTTACGACATGCTTCAGAAACAAAAAAAATGGTTCATTTTCAAATGTTGCGTCTTTGAATGACAATCCACATTTGTACGTGGATAATCACTTTTAGAGCTAAAATTAGATGTTTAAAGTGATTTTCAAGCTTCCAGGGGCCCTAAACACAAGATTTGAGAAATGGGTAAAAGTGAATGAAAATGGCCAATTTACTCACTCTGAGGCCTTAAAAAGGGTTTCTCCTCCACGGGAAGTGAATTAAATACCATTTGGAGGCCTTTATTGTTCAAGCGAAATCGCCTGATTTTTGATGAAAGAGATAACCACCCCCCCTTACGACATGCTTCTGAAACTAAAAAAATGGTTCATTTTCAAATGTTGTGTCTTTTGATCTACAATTAACATTGTACGTGGATAATCACTTTTAGAGATAAAATGAGATGTTTAAAGTGATTTTCAAGCTTCCAGGGGCCCTAAACACGAGATTTGAGAAATGGGTAAACGTGAATGAAAATGGCCAATTTACTCACTCTGCGGCCTTAAAAAGTGTTTCTCCTCCACGGAAAGTGAATAAAATAACATTTGGATGCCTTTATTGTTCAATCAAAAACGCCCGTTTTTTGGTGAAAAAGATAACCACCCCCCCTTACGACATGCTTCAGAAACGAAAAAAATGGTCCATTTTCAAATGTTGCGTCTTTGAACTACAATTCACATTTGTACATGGATGATCACTTTTAGAGATAAAATTAGATGTTTAAAGTGATTTACAAGCTTCCAGGGGCCCTAAACACAAGATATGAGGAATGGGTAAATATGAATGAAAATTGCCAATTTATTCACTCTGAGGCCTTAAAAAGTTTTTCTCCACTCCAGAAAGTGAATTAAATAACATTTGTAGACCTTTATTGTTCAATCAAAAACGCCCGATTTTTGACGAAGAGATAACCACCCCCCCTTACGACATGCTTCAGAAACAAAAAAAATGGTTAATTTTCAAATGTTGCATCTTTGAACGACAATCCACATTTGTACGTGGATAAACACTTTTAGAGATAAAATTAGATGTTTAAAGTGATTTTCAAGCTTCCAGGGGCCCTAAACACAAGATTTGAGAAATGGGTAAAAGTGAATGAAAATGGCCAATTTACTCACTCTGAGGCCTTAAAAAGTGTTTCTCCTCCACGGGAAGTGAATTAAATACCATTTGGAGGCCTTTATTGTTCAAGCGAAAACGCCTGATTTTTGATGAAAGAGATAACCACCCCCCCTTACGACATGCTTCTGAAACTAAAAAAATGGTTCATTTTCAAATGTTGCGTCTTTTGAACTACAATTAACATTGTACGTGGATAATCACTTTTAGAGATAAAATGAGATGTTTAAAGTGATTTTCAAGCTTCCAGGGGCCCTAAACATGAGATTTGAGAAATGGGTAAATATGAATGAAACTGGCCAATTTATTCACTCTGAGGCCTTAAAAAGTTTTACTCCACTCCAGAAAGTGAATTAAATAACATTTGTAGGCCTTTATTGTTCAATCAAAAACGCCCGATTTTTGACGAAAGAGATAACCACCCCCCCTTACGACATGCTTCAGAAACTAAAAAAATGGTCCGTTTTCAAATGTTGCCTCTTTCAACTACAATTCACATTTGTACGTGGAAAAGCACTTTTAAATATCAAATGAGATGTTTAAAGTGATTTTCATGCTTCCAGGGGCCTTAAACTCAAGATTTGAGGAATGGGTAAAAGTGAATGAAAATGGCCAATTTACTCACTCTGAGGCCTTAAAAAGTGTTTCTCCTCCACGGGAAGTGAATTAAATAACATTTGTAGACCTTTATTGTTCAATCAAAAACGCCCGATTTTTGACGAAGAGATAACCACCCCCCCTTACGACATGCTTCAGAAACAAAAAAAATGGTTCATTTTCAAATGTTGCATCTTTGAACGACAATCCACATTTGTACGTGGATAAACACTTTTAGAGATAAAATTAGATGTTTAAAGTGATTTTCAAGCTTCCAAGGCCCTAAACACAAGATATGAGGAATGGGTAAATATGAATGAAAATGGCCAATTTATTCACTCTGAGGCCTTAAAAAGTTTTTCTCCACTCTCGAAAGTGAATTAAATAACATTTGTAGACCTTTATTGTTCAATCAAAAATGCCCGATTTTTGACGAAAGAGATAACCACCCCCCCTTACGACATGCTTCAGAAACAAAAAAAATGGTTCATTTTCAAATGTTGCATCTTTGAACGACAATCCACATTTGTACGTGGATAAACACTTTTAGAGATAAAATTAGATGTTTAAAGTGATTTTCAAGCTTCCAGGGGCCCTAAACACAAGATTTGAGAAATGGGTAAAAGTGAATGAAAATGGCCAATTTACTCACTCTGAGGCCTTAAAAAGTGTTTCTCCTCAACGGGAAGTGAATTAAATAACATTTGTAGGCCTTTATTGTTCAAGCGAAAACGCCCGATTATTGACGAAAGAGATAACCACCCCCCCTTACGACATGCTTCAGAAACGAAAAAAATGGTCCGTTTTCAAATGTTGCGTCTTTGAATGACAATCCACATTTGTACGTGGATAATCACTTTTAGAGCTAAAATTAGATGTTTAAAGTGATTTTCAAGCTTCCAGGGGCCCTAAACACAAGATTTGAGAAATGGGTAAAAGTGAATGAAAATGGCCAATTTACTCACTCTGAGGCCTTAAAAAGTGTTTCTCCTCCACGGGAAGTGAATTAAATAACATTTGTAGGCCTTTATTGTTCAAGCGAAAACGCCTGATTTTTGATGAAAGAGATAACCACCCCCCTTACGACATGCTTCTGAAACTAAAAAAATGGTTCATTTTCAAATGTTGCGTCTTTGAACCACAATTAACATTGTACGTGGATAATCACTTTTAGAGATAAAATGAGATGTTTAAAGTGATTTTCAAGCTTCCAGGGGCCCTAAACACGAGATTTGAGAAATGGGTAAACGTGAATGAAAATGGCCAATTTACTCACTCTGCGGCCTTAAAAAGTGTTTCTCCTCCACGGAAAGTGAATAAAATAACATTTGGATGCCTTTATTGTTCAATCAAAAACGCCCGTTTTTTGGTGAAAAAGATAACCACCCCCCCTTACGACATGCTTCAGAAACAAAAAAAATGGTCCATTTTCAAATGTTGCGTCTTTGAACTACAATTCACATTTGTACGTGGATAATCACTTTTAGAGATAAAATTAGATGTTTAAAGTGATTTACAAGCTTCCAGGGGCCCTAAACACAAGATATGAGGAATGGGTAAATATGAATGAAAATGGCCAATTTATTCACTCTGAGGCCTTAAAAAGTTTTTCTCCACTCTCGAAAGTGAATTAAATAACATTTGTAGACCTTTATTGTTCAATCAAAAACGCCCGATTTTTGATGAAAGAGATAACCACCCCCCCTTACGACATGCTTCAGAAACAAAAAAATGGTTCATTTTCAAATGTTGCATCTTTGAATGACAATCCACATTTGTACGTGGATAATCACTTTTAGAGCTAAAATTAGATGTTTAAAGTGATTTTCAAGCTTCCAGGGGCCCTAAACACAAGATTTGAGAAATGGGTAAAAGTGAATGAAAATGGCCAATTTACTCACTCTGAGGCCTTAAAAAGTGTTTCTCCTCCACGGGAAGTGAATTAAATAACATTTGTAGGCCTTTATTGTTCAAGCGAAAACGCCTGATTTTTGATGAAAGAGATAACCACCCCCCCTTACGACATGCTTCTGAAACTAAAAAAATGGTTCATTTTCAAATGTTGCGTCTTTGAACCACAATTAACATTGTACGTGGATAATCACTTGTAGAGATAAAATGAGATGTTTAAAGTGATTTTCAAGCTTCCAGGGGCCCTAAACACGAGATTTGAGAAATGGGTAAACGTGAATAAAAATGGCCAATTTACTCACTCTGCGGCCTTAAAAAGTGTTTCTCCTCCACGGAAAGTGAATAAAATAACATTTGGATGCCTTTATTGTTCAATCAAAAACGCCCTTTTTTTGGTGAAAAAGATAACCACCCCCCCTTATGACATGCTTCAGAAACGAAAAAAATGGTCCATTTTCAAATGTTGCGTCTTTGAACTACAATTCACATTTGTACGTGGAGGATCACTTTTAGAGATAAAATTAGATGTTTAAAGTGATTTACAAGCTTCCAGGGGCCCTAAACACAAGATATGAGGAATGGGTAAATATGAATGAAAATGGCCAATTTATTCACTCTGAGGCCTTAAAAAGTTTTTCTCCACTCCAGAAAGTGAATTAAATAACATTTGTAGGCCTTTATTGTTCAAGCGAAAACGCCCGATTATTGACGAAAGAGATATCCACCCCCCCTTACGACATGCTTCAGAAACGTAAAAAATGGCCCGTTTTCAAATGTTGCGTCTTTGAATGACAATCCACATTTGTACGTGGATAATCACTTTTAGAGCTAAAATTAGATGTTTAAAGTGATTTTCAAGCTTCCAGGGGCCCTAAACACAAGATTTGAGAAATGGGTAAAAGTGAATGAAAATGGCCAATTTACTCACTCTGCGGCCTTAAAAAGTGTTTCTCCTCCACGGAAAGTGAATAAAATAACATTCGGATGCCTTTATTGTTCAATCAAAAACGCCTGTTTTTTGGTGAAAAAGATAACCACCCCCCTTATGACATGCTTCAGAAACGAAAAAAATGGTCCATTTTCAAATGTTGCGTCTTTGAACTACAATTCACATTTGTACGTGGATGATCACTTTTAGAGATAAATTTAGATGTTTAAAGTGATTTACAAGCTTCCAGGGGCCCTAAACACAAGATATGAGGAATGGGTAAATATGAATGAAAATGGCCAATTTATTCACTCTGAGGCCTTAAAAAGTTTTTCTCCACTCCAGAAAGTGAATTAAATAACATTTGTAAGCCTTTATTGTTCAATCAAAAACGCCCGATTTTTGACGAAAGAGATAACCACCCCCCCTTACGACATGCTTCAGAAACTAAAAAAATGGTCCGTTTTCAAATGTTGCCTCTTTGAACTACAATTCACATTTGTACGTGGAAAAGCACTTTTAAAGATCAAATGAGATGTTTAAAGTGATTTTCATGCTTCCAGGGGCCTTAAACACAAGATTTGAGGAATGGGTAAAAGTGAATGAAAATGGCCAATTTACTCACTCTGAGGCCTTAAAAAGTGTTTCTCCTCCACGGGAAGTGAATTAAATAACATTTGTAGGCCTTTATTGTTCAAGCGAAAACGCCTGATTTTTGATGAAAGAGATAACCACTCCCCCTTACGACATGCTTCTGAAACTAAAAAAATGGTTAATTTTCAAATGTTGCGTCTTTGAACCACAATTAACATTGTACGTGGATAATCACTTTTAGAGATAAAATGAGATGTTTAAAGTGATTTTCAAGCTTCCAGGGGCCCTAAACACGAGATTTGAGAAATGGGTAAACGTGAATGAAAATGGCCAATTTACTCACTGCGACCTTAAAAAGTGTTTCTCCTCCACGGAAAGTGAATAAAATAACATTTGGATGCCTTTATTGTTCAATCAAAAACGCCCGTTTTTTGGTGAAAAAGGTAACCACCCCCCCTTACGACATGCTTCAGAAACAAAAAAAATGGTCCATTTTCAAATGTTGCGTCTTTGAACTACAATTCACATTTGTACGTGGATAATCACTTTTAGAGATAAAATTAGATGTTTAAAGTGATTTACAAGCTTCCAGGGGCCCTAAACACAAGATATGAGGAATGGGTAAATATGAATGAAAATGGCCAATTTATTCACTCTGAGGCCTTAAAAAGTTTTTCTCCACTCCAGAAAGTGAATTAAATAACATTTGTAGACCTGTATTGTTCAATCAAAAACGCCCGATTTTTGACGAAAGAGATAACCACCCCACCTTACGACATGCTTCAGAAACAAAAAAATGGTTCATTTTCAAATGTTGCATCTTTGAATGACAATCCACATTTGTACGTGGATAAACACTTTTAGAGATAAAATTAGATGTTTAAAGTGATTTTCAAGCTTCCAGGGGCCCTAAACACAAGATTTGAGAAACGGGTAAAAGTGAATGAAAATGGCCAATTTACTCACTCTGAGGCCTTAAAAAGTGTTTCTCCTCCACGGGAAGTGAATTAAATACCATTTGGAGGCCTTTATTGTTCAAGCGAAAATGCCTGATTTTTGATGAAAGAGATAACCACCCCCCCTTACGACATGCTTCTGAAACTAAAAAAATGGTTCATTTTCAAAAGTTGCGTCTTTTGAACTGCAATTAACATTGTACGTGGATAATCTCTTTTAGAGATAAAATTAGATGTTTAAAGTGATTTTCAAGCTTCCAGGGGCCCTAAACACAAGATTTGAGAAATGGGTAAAAGTGAATGAAAATGGCCAATTTACTCACTCTGAGGCCTTAAAAAGTGTTTCTCCTCAACGGGAAGTGAATTAAATAACATTTGTAGGCCTTTATTGTTCAAGCGAAAACGCCCGATTATTGACGAAAGAGATAACCACCCCCCCTTACGACATGCTTCAGAAACGAAAAAAATAGTCCGTTTTCAAATGTTGCGTCTTTGAATGACAATCCACATTTGTACGTGGATAATCACTTTTAGAGCTAAAATTAGATGTTTAAAGTGATTTTCAAGCTTCCAGGGGCCCTAAACACAAGATTTGAGAAATGGGTAAAAGTGAATGAAAATGGCCAATTTACTCACTCTGAGGCCTTAAAAAGTGTTTCTCCTCCACGGGAAGTGAATTAAATACCATTTGGAGGCCTTTATTGTTCAAGCGAAAACGCCTGATTTTTGATGAAAGAGATAACCACCCCCCCCCCTTACGACATGCTTCTGAAACTAAAAAAATGGTTCATTTTCAAATGTTGCGTCTTTGAACCACAATTAACATTGTACGTGGATAATCACTTTTAGAGATAAAATGAGATGTTTAAAGTGATTTTCAAGCTTCCAGGGGCCCTAAACACGAGATTTGAGAAATGGGTAAACGTGAATGAAAATGGCCAATTTACTCACTCTGCGGCCTTAAAAAGTGTTTCTCCTCCACGGAAAGTGAATAAAATAACATTTGGATGCCTTTATTGTTCAATCAAAAACGCCCGTTTTTTGGTGAAAAAGATAACCACCCCCCCTTACGACATGCTTCAGAAACAAAAAAAATGGTCCATTTTCAAATGTTGCGTCTTTGAACTACAATTCACATTTGTACGTGGATAATCACTTTTAGAGATAAAATTAGATGTTTAAAGTGATTTACAAGCTTCCAGGGGCCCTAAACACAAGATATGAGGTATGGGTAAATATGAATGAAAATGGCCAATTTATTCACTCTGAGGCCTTAAAAAGTTTTTCTCCACTCCAGAAAGTGAATTAAATAACATTTGTAGACCTTTATTGTTCAATCAAAAACGCCCGATTTTTGACGAAAGAGATAACCACCCCACCTTACGACATGCTTCAGAAACAAAAAAAATGGTTCATTTTCAAATGTTGCATCTTTGAACGACAATCCACATTTGTACGTGGATAAACACTTTTAGAGATAAAATTAGATGTTTAAAGTGATTTTCAAGCTTCCAGAGGCCCTAAACACAAGATTTGAGAAATGGGTAATAGTGAATGAAAATGGCCAATTTACTCACTCTGAGGCCTTAAAAAGTGTTTCTCCTCAACGGGAAGTGAATTAAATAACATTTGTAGGCCTTTATTGTTCAAGCGAAAACGCCCGATTATTGACGAAAGAGATAACCACCCCCCCTTAGGACATGCTTCAGAAACGAAAAAAATGGTCCGTTTTCAAATGTTGCGTCTTTGAATGACAATCCACATTTGTACGTGGATAATCACTTTTAGAGCTAAAATTAGATGTTTAAAGTGATTTTCAAGCTTCCAGGGGCCCTAAACACAAGATTTGAGAAATGGGTAAAAGTGAATGAAAATGGCCAATTTACTCACTCTGAGGCCTTAAAAAGTGTTTCTCCTCCACGGGAAGTGAATTAAATACCATTTGGAGGCCTTTATTGTTCAAGCGAAAACGCCTGATTTTTGATGAAAGAGATAACCACCCCCCTTACGACATGCTTCTGAAACTAAAAAAATGGTTCATTTTCAAATGTTGCGTCTTTTGAACTACAATTAACATTGTACGTGGATAATCACTTTTAGAGATAAAATGAGATGTTTAAAGTGATTTTCAAGCTTCCAGGGGCCCTAAACACGAGATTTAAGAAATGGGTAAACGTGAATGAAAATGGCCAATTTACTCACTCTGCGGCCTTAAAAAGTGTTTCTCCTCCACGGAAAGTGAATAAAATAACATTTGGATGCCTTTATTGTTCACTCAAAAACGCCAGTTTTTTGGTGAAAAAGATAACCACCCCCCCTTACGACATGCTTCAGAAACGAAAAAATGGTCCATTTTCAAATGTTGCGTCTTTGAACTACAATTCACATTTGTACATGGATGATCACCTTTAGAGATAAATTTAGATGTTTAAAGTGATTTACAAGCTTCCAGGGGCCCTAAACACAAGATATGAGGAATGGGTAAATATGAATGAAAATTCCCAATTTATTCACTCTGAGGCCTTAAAAAGTTTTTCTCCACTCCAGAAAGGGAATTAAATAACATTTGTAGACCTTTATTGTTCAATCAAAAACGCCCGATTTTTGACGAAGAGATAACCACCTCCCCTTACGACATGCTTCAGAAACAAAAAAAATGGTTCATTTTCAAATGTTGCATCTTTGAACGACAATCCACATTTGTACGTGGATAAACACTTTTAGAGATAAAATTAGATGTTTAAAGTGATTTTCAAGCTTCCAGGGGCCCTAAACACAAGATTTGAGAAATGGGTAAAAGTGAATGAAAATGGCCAATTTACTCAATCTGAGGCCTTAAAAAGTGTTTCTCCTCAACGGGAAGTGAATTAAATAACATTTGTAGGCCTTTATTGTTCAAGCGAAAACGCCCGATTATTGACGAAAGAGATAACCACCCCCCCTTACGACTTGCTTCAGAAACAAAAAAAATGGTTCATTTTCAAATGTTGCATCTTTGAACGACAATCCACATTTGTACGTGGATAAACACTTTTAGAGATAAAATTAGATGTTTAAAGTGATTTTCAAGCTTCCAGGGGCCCTAAACACAAGATTTGAGAAATGGGTAATAGTGAATGAAAATGGCCAATTTACTCACTCTGAGGCCTTAAAAAGTGTTTCTCCTCAACGGGAAGTGAATTAAATAACATTTGTAGGCCTTTATTGTTCAAGCGAAAACGCCCGATTATTGACGAAAGAGATAACCACCCCCCCTTAGGACATGCTTCAGAAACGAAAAAAATGGTCCGTTTTCAAATGTTGCGTCTTTGAATGACAATCCACATTTGTACGTGGATAATCACTTTTAGAGCTAAAATTAGATGTTTAAAGTGATTTTCAAGCTTCCAGGGGCCCTAAACACAAGATTTGAGAAATGGGTAAAAGTGAATGAAAATGGCCAATTTACTCACTCTGAGGCCTTAAAAAGTGTTTCTCCTCCACGGGAAGTGAATTAAATACCATTTGGAGGCCTTTATTGTTCAAGCGAAAACGCCTGATTTTTGATGAAAGAGATAACCACCCCCCTTACGACATGCTTCTGAAACTAAAAAAATGGTTCATTTTCAAATGTTGCGTCTTTTGAACTACAATTAACATTGTACGTGGATAATCACTTTTAGAGATAAAATGAGATGTTTAAAGTGATTTTCAAGCTTCCAGGGGCCCTAAACACGAGATTTAAGAAATGGGTAAACGTGAATGAAAATGGCCAATTTACTCACTCTGCGGCCTTAAAAAGTGTTTCTCCTCCACGGAAAGTGAATAAAATAACATTTGGATGCCTTTATTGTTCACTCAAAAACGCCAGTTTTTTGGTGAAAAAGATAACCACCCCCCCTTACGACATGCTTCAGAAACGAAAAAATGGTCCATTTTCAAATGTTGCGTCTTTGAACTACAATTCACATTTGTACATGGATGATCACCTTTAGAGATAAATTTAGATGTTTAAAGTGATTTACAAGCTTCCAGGGGCCCTAAACACAAGATATGAGGAATGGGTAAATATGAATGAAAATTCCCAATTTATTCACTCTGAGGCCTTAAAAAGTTTTTCTCCACTCCAGAAAGGGAATTAAATAACATTTGTAGACCTTTATTGTTCAATCAAAAACGCCCGATTTTTGACGAAGAGATAACCACCTCCCCTTACGACATGCTTCAGAAACAAAAAAAATGGTTCATTTTCAAATGTTGCATCTTTGAACGACAATCCACATTTGTACGTGGATAAACACTTTTAGAGATAAAATTAGATGTTTAAAGTGATTTTCAAGCTTCCAGGGGCCCTAAACACAAGATTTGAGAAATGGGTAAAAGTGAATGAAAATGGCCAATTTACTCAATCTGAGGCCTTAAAAAGTGTTTCTCCTCAACGGGAAGTGAATTAAATAACATTTGTAGGCCTTTATTGTTCAAGCGAAAACGCCCGATTATTGACGAAAGAGATAACCACCCCCCCTTACGACTTGCTTCAGAAACAAAAAAAATGGTTCATTTTCAAATGTTGCATCTTTGAACGACAATCCACATTTGTACGTGGATAAACACTTTTAGAGATAAAATTAGATGTTTAAAGTGATTTTCAAGCTTCCAGGGGCCCTAAACACAAGATTTGAGAAATGGGTAAAAGTGAATGAAAATGGCCAATTTACTCACTCTGAGGCCTTAAAAAGTGTTTTTCCTCAACGGGAAGTGAATTAAATAACATTTGTAGGCCTTTATTGTTCAAGCGAAAACGCCCGATTATTGACGAAAGAGATAACCACCCCCCCTTACGACATGCTTCAGAAACGAAAAAAATGGTCCGTTTTCAAATGTTGCGTCTTTGAATGACAATCCACATTTGCACGTGGATAATCACTTTTAGAGCTAAAATTAGATGTTTAAAGTGATTTTCAAGCTTCAAGGGCCCTAAACACAAGATTTGAGAAATGGGTAAAAGTGAATGAAAATGGCCAATTTACTCACTCTGAGGCCTTAAAAAGTGTTTCTCCTCCACGGGAAGTGAATTAAATACCATTTGGAGGCCTTTATTGTTCAAGTGAAAATGCCTGATTTTTGATGAAAGAGATAACCACCCCCCCTTACGACATGCTTCTGAAACTAAAAAAATGGTTCATTTTCAAATGTTGCGTCTTTTAAACTACAATTAACATTGTACGTGGATAATCACTTTTAGAGATAAAATGAGATGTTTAAAGTGATTTTCAAGCTTCCAGGGGCCCTAAACACGAGATTTGAGAAATGGGTAAACGTGAATGAAAATGGCCAATTTACTCACTCTGCGGCCTTAAAAAGTGTTTCTCCTCCACGGAAAGTAAAAAAATAACATTTGGATGCCTTTATTGTTCAATCAAAAACGCCCGTTTTTTGGTGAAAAAGATAACCACCCCCCCTTACGACATGCTTCAGAAACGAAAAAAATGTTCCATTTTCAAATGTTGCGTCTTTGAACTACAATTCACATTTGTACGTGGATGATCACTTTTAGATATAAAATTAGATGTTTAAAGTGATTTACAAGCTTCCAGGGGCCCTAAACACAAGATATGAGGAATGGGTAAATATGAATGAAACTGGCCAATTATTCACTCTGAGGCCTTAAAAAGTTTTTCTCCACTCCAGAAAGTGAATTAAATAACATTTGTAGGCCTTTATTGTTCAATCAAAAACGCCCGATTTTTGACGAAAGAGATAACCACCCCCCCTTACGACATGCTTCAGAAACTTAAAAAAATGGTCCGTTTTCAAATGTTGCCTCTTTGAACTACAATTCACATTTGTACGTGGAAAAGCACTTTTAAAGATCAAATGAGATGTTTAAAGTGATTTTCATGCTTCCAGGGGACTTAAACACAAGATTTGAGGAATGGGTAAAAGTGAATGAAAATGGCCAATTTACTCACTCTGAGGCCTTAAACAGTGTTTCTCTTCCACGGGAAGTGAATTAAATAACATTTGTAGGCCTTTATTGTTCAAGCGAAAACGCCCGATTATTGACGAAAGAGATAACCACCCCCCCTTACGACATGCTTCAGAAACGAAAAAAATGGTCCGTTTTCAAATGTTGCGTCTTTGAATTACAATCCACATTTGTACGTGGGTAATCACTTTTAGAGATAAAGTGAGATGTTTAAAGTGATTTTCAAGCTTCCAGGGGCCCTAAACACAAGATTTGAGAAATGGGTAAAAGTGAATGAAAATGGCCAAGTTACTCACTCTGAGGCCTTTAAAAGTGTTTCTCCTCCACAGGAAGTGAATTAAATACCATTTGAAGGCCTTTATTGTTCAAGCGAAAACTCCTGATTTTTGATGAAAGAGATAACCACCCCCCCCTTACGACATGTTTCAGAAACGAAAAAAATGTTCCATTTTCAAATGTTGCGTCTTTGAACTACTATTCACATTTGTACGTGGATGATCACTTTTAGAGATAAAATTAGATGTTTAAAGTGATTTACAAGCTTCCAGGGGCACTAAACACAAGATATGAGGAATGGGTAAATATGAATGAAAATGGCCAATTTATTCACTCTGAGGCCTTAAAAAGTTTTTCTCCACTCCAGAAAGTGAAGTAAATAACATTTGTAGACCTTTATTGTTCAATCAAAAACGCCCGATTTTTGACGAAGAGATAACCACCCCCCCTTACGACATGCTTCAGAAACAAAAAAAATGGTTCATTTTCAAATGTTGCATCTTTGAACGACAATCCACATTTGTACGTGGATAAACACTTTTAGAGATAAAATTAGATGTTTAAAGTGATTTTCAAGCTTCCTGGGGCCCTACACACAAGATTTGAGAAATGGGTAAAAGTGAATGAAAATGGCCAATTTACTCACTCTGAGGCCTTAAAAAGTGTTTCTCCTCAACGGGAAGTGAATTAAATAACATTTGTAGGCCTTTATTGTTCAAGCGAAAACGCCCGATTATTGACGAAAGAGATAACCACCCCCCCTTACGACATGCTTCAGAAACGAAAAAAATGGTCCGTTTTCAAATGTTGCGTCTTTGAATGACAATCCACATTTGTACGTGGATAATCACTTTTAGAGCTAAAATTAGATGTTTAAAGTGATTTTCAAGCTTCCAGGGGCCCTAATCACAAGATTTGAGAAATGGGTAAAAGTGAATGAAAATGGCCAATTTACTCACTCTGAGGCCTTAAAAAGTGTTTCTCCTCCACGGGAAGTGAATTAAATAACATTTGTAGGCCTTTATTGTTCAAGCGAAAACGCCTGATTTTTGATGAAAGAGATAACCACCCCCCTTACGACATGCTTCTGAAACTAAAAAAATGGTTCATTTTCAAATGTTGCGTCTTTGAACCACAATTAACATTGTACGTGGATAATCACTTTTAGAGATAAAATGAGATGTTTAAAGTGATTTTCAAGCTTCCAGGGGCCCTAAACACGAGATTTGAGAAATGGGTAAACGTGAATGAAAATGGCCAATTTACTCACTCTGCGGCCTTAAAAAGTGTTTCTCCTCCACGGAAAGTGAATAAAATAACATTTGGATGCCTTTATTGTTCAATCAAAAACGCCCGTTTTTTGGTGAAAAAGATAACCACCCCCCCTTACGACATGCTTCAGAAACAAAAAAAATGGTCCATTTTCAAATGTTGCGTCTTTGAACTACAATTCACATTTGTACGTGGATAATCACTTTTAGAGATAAAATTAGATGTTTAAAGTGATTTACAAGCTTCCAGGGGCCCTAAACACAAGATATGAGGAATGGGTAAATATGAATGAAAATGGCCAATTTATTCACTCTGAGGCCTTAAAAAGTTTTTCTCCACTCTCGAAAGTGAATTAAATAACATTTGTAGACCTTTATTGTTCAATCAAAAACGCCCGATTTTTGACGAAAGAGATAACCACCCCCCCTTACGACATGCTTCAGAAACAAAAAAAATGGTTCATTTTCAAATGTTGCATCTTTGAACGACAGTCCACATTTGTACGTGGATAAACACTTTTAGAGATAAAATTAGATGTTTAAAGTGATTTTCAAGCTTCCAGGGGCCCTAAACACAAGATTTGAGAAATGGGTAAAAGTGAATGAAAATGGCCAATTTACTCACTCTGAGGCCTTAAAAAGTGTTTCTCCTCAATGGGAAGTAAATTAAATAACATTTGTAGGCCTTTATTGTTCAAGCGAAAACGCCCGATTATTGACGAAAGAGATAACCACCCCCCCTTACGACATGCTTCAGAAACGAAAAAAATGGTCCGTTTTAAAATGTTGCGTCTTTGAATGACAATCCACATTTGTACGTGGATAATCACTTTTAGAGCTAAAATTAGATGTTTAAAGTGATTTTCAAGCTTCCAGGGGCCCTAAACACAAGATTTGAGAAATGGGTAAAAGTGAATGAAAATGGCCAATTTACTCACTCTGAGGCCTTAAAAAGTGTTTCTCCTCCACGGGAAGTGAATTAAATAACATTTGTAGGCCTTTATTGTTCAAGCGAAAACGCCTGATTTTTGATGAAAGAGATAACCACCCCCCCTTACGACATGCTTCTGAAACTAAAAAAATGGTTCATTTTCAAATGTTGCGTCTTTGAACCACAATTAACATTGTACGTGGATAATCACTTGTAGAGATAAAATGAGATGTTTAAAGTGATTTTCAAGCTTCCAGGGGCCCTAAACACAAGATTTGAGAAATGGGTAAAAGTGAATGAAAATGGCCAAGTTACTCACTCTGAGGCCTTTAAAAGTGTTTCTCCTCCACAGGAAGTGAATTAAATACCATTTGAAGGCCTTTATTGTTCAAGCGAAAACTCCTGATTTTTGATGAAAGAGATAACCACCCCCCCCTTACGACATGCTTCAGAAACGAAAAAAATGTTCCATTTTCAAATGTTGCGTCTTTGAACTACTATTCACATTTGTACGTGGATGATCACTTTTAGAGATAAAATTAGATGTTTAAAGTGATTTACAAGCTTCCAGGGGCACTAAACACAAGATATGAGGAATGGGTAAATATGAATGAAAATGGCCAATTTATTCACTCTGAGGCCTTAAAAAGTTTTTCTCCACTCCAGAAAGTGAATTAAATAACATTTGTAGACCTTTATTGTTCAATCAAAAACGCCCGATTTTTGACGAAGAGATAACCACCCCCCCTTACGACATGCTTCAGAAACAAAAAAAATGGTTCATTTTCAAATGTTGCATCTTTGAACGACAATCCACATTTGTACGTGGATAAACACTTTTAGAGATAAAATTAGATGTTTAAAGTGATTTTCAAGCTTCCAGGGGCCCTACACACAAGATTTGAGAAATGGGTAAAAGTGAATGAAAATGGCCAATTTACTCACTCTGAGGCCTTAAAAGTGTTTCTCCTCAACGGGAAGTGAATTAAATAACATTTGTAGGCCTTTATTGTTCAAGCGAAAACGCCCGATTATTGACGAAAGAGATAACCACCCCCCCTTACGACATGCTTCAGAAACGAAAAAAATGGTCCGTTTTCAAATGTTGCGTCTTTGAATGACAATCCACATTTGTACGTGGATAATCACTTTTAGAGCTAAAATTAGATGTTTAAAGTGATTTTCAAGCTTCCAGGGGCCCTAATCACAAGATTTGAGAAATGGGTAAAAGTGAATGAAAATGGCCAATTTACTCACTCTGAGGCCTTAAAAAGTGTTTCTCCTCCACGGGAAGTGAATTAAATAACATTTGTAGGCCTTTATTGTTCAAGCGAAAACGCCTGATTTTTGATGAAAGAGATAACCACCCCCCTTACGACATGCTTCTGAAACTAAAAAAATGGTTCATTTTCAAATGTTGCGTCTTTGAACCACAATTAACATTGTACGTGGATAATCACTTTTAGAGATAAAATGAGATGTTTAAAGTGATTTTCAAGCTTCCAGGGGCCCTAAACACGAGATTTGAGAAATGGGTAAACGTGAATGAAAATGGCCAATTTACTCACTCTGCGGCCTTAAAAAGTGTTTCTCCTCCACGGAAAGTGAATAAAATAACATTTGGATGCCTTTATTGTTCAATCAAAAACGCCCGTTTTTTGGTGAAAAAGATAACCACCCCCCCTTACGACATGCTTCAGAAACAAAAAAAATGGTCCATTTTCAAATGTTGCGTCTTTGAACTACAATTCACATTTGTACGTGGATAATCACTTTTAGAGATAAAATTAGATGTTTAAAGTGATTTACAAGCTTCCAGGGGCCCTAAACACAAGATATGAGGAATGGGTAAATATGAATGAAAATGGCCAATTTATTCACTCTGAGGCCTTAAAAAGTTTTTCTCCACTCTCGAAAGTGAATTAAATAACATTTGTAGACCTTTATTGTTCAATCAAAAACGCCCGATTTTTGACGAAAGAGATAACCACCCCCCCTTACGACATGCTTCAGAAACAAAAAAAATGGTTCATTTTCAAATGTTGCATCTTTGAACGACAGTCCCCATTTGTACGTGGATAAACACTTTTAGAGATAAAATTAGATGTTTAAAGTGATTTTCAAGCTTCCAGGGGCCCTAAACACAAGATTTGAGAAATGGGTAAAAGTGAATGAAAATGGCCAATTTACTCACTCTGAGGCCTTAAAAAGTGTTTCTCCTCAATGGGAAGTAAATTAAATAACATTTGTAGGCCTTTATTGTTCAAGCGAAAACGCCCGATTATTGACGAAAGAGATAACCACCCCCCCTTACGACATGCTTCAGAAACGAAAAAAATGGTCCGTTTTAAAATGTTGCGTCTTTGAATGACAATCCACATTTGTACGTGGATAATCACTTTTAGAGCTAAAATTAGATGTTTAAAGTGATTTTCAAGCTTCCAGGGGCCCTAAACACAAGATTTGAGAAATGGGTAAAAGTGAATGAAAATGGCCAATTTACTCACTCTGAGGCCTTAAAAAGTGTTTCTCCTCCACGGGAAGTGAATTAAATAACATTTGTAGGCCTTTATTGTTCAAGCGAAAACGCCTGATTTTTGATGAAAGAGATAACCACCCCCCCTTACGACATGCTTCTGAAACTAAAAAAATGGTTCATTTTCAAATGTTGCGTCTTTGAACCACAATTAACATTGTACGTGGATAATCACTTGTAGAGATAAAATGAGATGTTTAAAGTGATTTTCAAGCTTCCAGGGGCCCTAAACACGAGATTTGAGAAATGGGTAAACGTGAATGAAAATGGCCAATTTACTCACTCTGCGGCCTTAAAAAGTGTTTCTCCTCCACGGAAAGTGAATAAAATAACATTTGGAGGCCTTTATTGTTCAATCAAAAACGCCCTTTTTTTGGTGAAAAAGATAACCACCCCCCCTTACGACATGCTTCAGAAACGAAAAAAATGGTCCATTTTCAAATGTTGCGTCTTTGAACTACAATTCACATTTGTACGTGGATGATCACTTTTAGAGATAAAATTAGATGTTTAAAGTGATTTACAAGCTTCCAGGGGCCCTAAACACAAGATATGAGGAATGGGTAAATATGAATGAAAATGGCCAATTTATTCACTCTGAGGCCTTAAAAAGTTTTTCTCCACTCCAGAAAGTGAATTAAATAACATTTGTAGGCCTTTATTGTTCAAGCGAAAACGCCCGATTATTGACGAAAGAGATATCCACCCCCCCTTACGACATGCTTCAGAAACGTAAAAAATGGCCCGTTTTCAAATGTTGCGTCTTTGAATGACAATCCACATTTGTACGTGGATAATCACTTTTAGAGCTAAAATTAGATGTTTAAAGTGATTTTCAAGCTTCCAGGGGCCCTAAACACAAGATTTGAGAAATGGGTAAAAGTGAATGAAAATGGCCAATTTACTCACTCTGCGGCCTTAAAAAGTGTTTCTCCTCCACGGAAAGTGAATAAAATAACATTCGGATGCCTTTATTGTTCAATCAAAAACGCCTGTTTTTTGGTGAAAAAGATAACCACCCCCCTTATGACATGCTTCAGAAACGAAAAAAATGGTCCATTTTCAAATGTTGCGTCTTTGAACTACAATTCACATTTGTACGTGGATGATCACTTTTAGAGATAAATTTAGATGTTTAAAGTGATTTACAAGCTTCCAGGGGCCCTAAACACAAGATATGAGGAATGGGTAAATATGAATGAAACTGGCCAATTTATTCACTCTGAGGCCTTAAAAAGTTTTTCTCCACTCCAGAAAGTGAATTAAATAACATTTGTAAGCCTTTATTGTTCAATCAAAAACGCCCGATTTTTGACGAAAGAGATAACCACCCCCCCTTACGACATGCTTCAGAAACTAAAAAAATGGTCCGTTTTCAAATGTTGCCTCTTTGAACTACAATTCACATTTGTATGTGGAAAAGCACTTTTAAAGATCAAATGAGATGTTTAAAGTGATTTTCATGCTTCCAGGGGCCTTAAACACAAGATTTGAGGAATGGGTAAAAGTGAATGAAAATGGCCAATTTACTCACTCTGAGGCCTTAAAAAGTGTTTCTCCTCCACGGGAAGTGAATTAAATAACATTTGTAGGCCTTTATTGTTCAAGCGAAAACGCCTGATTTTTGATGAAAGAGATAACCCTTACGACATGCTTCTGAAACTAAAAAAATTGTTAATTTTCAAATGTTGCGTCTTTGGATCACAATTAACATTGTACGTGGATAATCACTTTTAGAGATAAAATGAGATGTTTAAAGTGATTTTCAAGCTTCCAGGGGCCCTAAACACGAGATTTGAGAAATGGGTAAACGTGAATGAAAATGGCCAATTTACTCACTCTGCGACCTTAAAAAGTGTTTCTCCTCCACGGAAAGTGAATAAAATAACATTTGGATGCCTTTATTGTTCAATCAAAAACGCCCGTTTTTTGGTGAAAAAGGTAACCACCCCCCCTTACGACATGCTTCAGAAACAAAAAAAATGGTCCATTTTCAAATGTTGCGTCTTTGAACTACAATTCACATTTGTACGTGGATAATCACTTTTAGAGATAAAATTAGATGTTTAAAGTGATTTACAAGCTTCCAGGGGCCCTAAACACAAGATATGAGGAATGGGTAAATATGAATGAAAATGGCCAATTTATTCACTCTGAGGCCTTAAAAAGTTTTTCTCCACTCCAGAAAGTGAATTAAATAACATTTGTAGACCTGTATTGTTCAATCAAAAACGCCCGATTTTTGACGAAAGAGATAACCACCCCACCTTACGACATGCTTCAGAAACAAAAAAAATGGTTCATTTTCAAATGTTGCATCTTTGAATGACAATCCACATTTGTACGTGGATAAACACTTTTAGAGATAAAATTAGATGTTTAAAGTGATTTTCAAGCTTCCAGGGGCCCTAAACACAAGATTTGAGAAACGGGTAAAAGTGAATGAAAATGGCCAATTTACTCACTCTGAGGCCTTAAAAAGTGTTTCTCCTCCACGGGAAGTGAATTAAATACCATTTGGAGGCCTTTATTGTTCAAGCGAAAACGCCTGATTTTTGATGAAAGAGATAACCACCCCCCCCCCTTACGACATGCTTCTGAAACTAAAAAAATGGTTCATTTTCAAATGTTGCGTCTTTTGAACTACAATTAACATTGTACGTGGATAATCACTTTTAGAGATAAAATTAGATGTTTAAAGTGATTTACAAGCTTCCAGGGGCCCTAAACACAAGATATGAGGAATGGGTAAATATGAATGAAAATGGCCAATTTATTCACTCTGAGGCCTTAAAAAGTTTTTCTCCACTCCAGAAAGTGAATTAAATAACATTTGTAGGCCTTTATTGTTCAAGCGAAAACGCCTGATTTTTGATGAAAGAGATAACCACCCCCCTTACGACATGCTTCTGAAACTAAAAAAATGGTTCATTTTCAAATGTTGCGTCTTTGAACCACAATTAACATTGTACGTGGATAATCACTTTTAGAGATAAAATGAGATGTTTAAAGTGATTTTCAAGCTTCCAGGGGCCCTAAACACGAGATTTAAGAAATGGGTAAACGTGAATGAAAATGGCCAATTTACTCACTCTGCGGCCTTAAAAAGTGTTTCTCCTCCACGGAAAGTGAATAAAATAACATTTGGATGCCTTTATTGTTCACTCAAAAACGCCAGTTTTTTGGTGAAAAAGATAACCACCCCCCCTTACGACATGCTTCAGAAACGAAAAAATGGTCCATTTTCAAATGTTGCGTCTTTGAACTACAATTCACATTTGTACATGGATGATCACCTTTAGAGATAAAATTAGATGTTTAAAGTGATTTACAAGCTTCCAGGGGCCCTAAACACAAGATATGAGGAATGGGTAAATATGAATGAAAATTCCCAATTTATTCACTCTGAGGCCTTAAAAAGTTTTTCTCCACTCCAGAAAGGGAATTAAATAACATTTGTAGACCTTTATTGTTCAATCAAAAACGCCCGATTTTTGACGAAGAGATAACCACCTCCCCTTACGACATGCTTCAGAAACAAAAAAAATGGTTCATTTTCAAATGTTGCATCTTTGAACGACAATCCACATTTGTACGTGGATAAACACTTTTAGAGATAAAATTAGACGTTTAAAGTGATTTTCAAGCTTCCAGGGGCCCTAAACACAAGATTTGAGAAATGGGTAAAAGTGAATGAAAATGGCCAATTTACTCACTCTGAGGCCTTAAAAAGTGTTTCTCCTCAACGGGAAGTGAATTAAATAACATTTGTAGGCCTTTATTGTTCAAGCGAAAACGCCCGATTATTGACGAAAGAGATAACCACCCCCCCTTACGACTTGCTTCAGAAACAAAAAAAATGGTTCATTTTCAAATGTTGCATCTTTGAACGACAATCCACATTTGTACGTGGATAAACACTTTTAGAGATAAAATTAGATGTTTAAAGTGATTTTCAAGCTTCCAGGGGCCCTAAACACAAGATTTGAGAAATGGGTAAAAGTGAATGAAAATGGCCAATTTACTCACTCTGAGGCCTTAAAAAGTGTTTTTCCTCAACGGGAAGTGAATTAAATAACATTTGTAGGCCTTTATTGTTCAAGCGAAAACGCCCGATTATTGACGAAAGAGATAACCACCCCCCCTTACGACATGCTTCAGAAACGAAAAAAATGGTCCGTTTTCAAATGTTGCGTCTTTGAATGACAATCCACATTTGCACGTGGATAATCACTTTTAGAGCTAAAATTAGATGTTTAAAGTGATTTTCAAGCTTCAAGGGCCCTAAACACAAGATTTGAGAAATGGGTAAAAGTGAATGAAAATGGCCAATTTACTCACTCTGAGGCCTTAAAAAGTGTTTCTCCTCCACGGGAAGTGAATTAAATACCATTTGGAGGCCTTTATTGTTCAAGCGAAAACGCCTGATTTTTGATGAAAGAGATAACCACCCCCCCTTACGACATGCTTCTGAAACTAAAAAAATGGTTCATTTTCAAATGTTGCGTCTTTTAAACTACAATTAACATTGTACGTGGATAATCACTTTTAGAGATAAAATGAGATGTTTAAAGTGATTTTCAAGCTTCCAGGGGCCCTAAACACGAGATTTGAGAAATGGGTAAACGTGAATGAAAATGGCCAATTTACTCACTCTGCGGCCTTAAAAAGTGTTTCTCCTCCACGGAAAGTAAAAAAATAACATTTGGATGCCTTTATTGTTCAATCAAAAACGCCCGTTTTTTGGTGAAAAAGATAACCACCCCCCCTTACGACATGCTTCAGAAACGAAAAAAATGTTCCATTTTCAAATGTTGCGTCTTTGAACTACAATTCACATTTGTACGTGGATGATCACTTTTAGATATAAAATTAGATGTTTAAAGTGATTTACAAGCTTCCAGGGGCCCTAAACACAAGATATGAGGAATGGGTAAATATGAATGAAACTGGCCAATTATTCACTCTGAGGCCTTAAAAAGTTTTTCTCCACTCCAGAAAGTGAATTAAATAACATTTGTAGGCCTTTATTGTTCAATCAAAAACGCCCGATTTTTGACGAAAGAGATAACCACCCCCCCTTACGACATGCTTCAGAAACTTAAAAAAATGGTCCGTTTTCAAATGTTGCCTCTTTGAACTACAATTCACATTTGTACGTGGAAAAGCACTTTTAAAGATCAAATGAGATGTTTAAAGTGATTTTCATGCTTCCAGGGGACTTAAACACAAGATTTGAGGAATGGGTAAAAGTGAATGAAAATGGCCAATTTACTCACTCTGAGGCCTTAAACAGTGTTTCTCTTCCACGGGAAGTGAATTAAATAACATTTGTAGGCCTTTATTGTTCAAGCGAAAACGCCCGATTATTGACGAAAGAGATAACCACCCCCCCTTACGACATGCTTCAGAAACGAAAAAAATGGTCCGTTTTCAAATGTTGCGTCTTTGAATGACAATCCACATTTGTACGTGGATAATCACTTTTAGAGCTAAAATTAGATGTTTAAAGTGATTTTCAAGCTTCCAGGGGCCCTAAACACAAGATTTGAGAAATGGGTAAAAGTGAATGAAAATGGCCAATTTACTCACTCTGAGGCCTTAAAAAGTGTTTCTCCTCCACGGGAAGTGAATTAAATACCATTTGGAGGCCTTTATTGTTCAAGCGAAAACGCCTGATTTTTGATGAAAGAGATAACCACCCCCCCTTACGACATGCTTCTGAAACTAAAAAAATGGTTCATTTTCAAATGTTGCGTCTTTTGAACTACAATTAACATTGTACGTGGATAATCACTTTTAGAGATAAAATGAGATGTTTAAAGTGATTTTCAAGCTTCCAGGGGCCCTAAACATGAGATTTGAGAAATGGGTAAACGTGAATGAAAATGGCCAATTTACTCACTCTGCGGCCTTAAAAAGTGTTTCTCCTCCACGGAAAGTGAATAAAATAACATTCGGATGCCTTTATTGTTCAATCAAAAATGCCCGTTTTTTGGTGAAAAAGATAACCACCCCCCCTTACGACATGCTTCAGAAACGAAAAAAATGGTCCATTTTCAAATGTTGCGTCTTTGAACTACAATTCACATTTGTACGTGGATGATCACTTTTAGAGATACATTTAGATGTTTAAAGTGATTTACAAGCTTCCAGGGGCCCTAAACACAAGATATGAGGAATGGGTAAATATGAATGAAACTGGCTAATTTATTCACTCTGAGGCCTTAAAAAGTTTTTCTCCACTCCAGAAAGTGAATTAAATAACATTTGTAGGCCTTTATTGTTCAATCAAAAACGCCCGATTTTTGACAAAAGAGATAACCACCCCCCTTACGACATGCTTCAGAAACTAAAAAAATGGTCCGTTTTCAAATGTTGCCTCTTTGAACTACAATTCACATTTGTACGTGGAAAAGCACTTTTAAAGATCAAATGAGATGTTTAAAGTGATTTTCATGCTTCCAGGGGCCTTAAACACAAGATTTGAGGAATGGGTAAAAGTGAATGAAAATGGCCAATTTACTCACTCTGAGGCCTTAAAAAGTGTTTCTCCTCCACGGGAAGTGAATTAAATAACATTTGTAGGCCTTTATTGTTCAAGCGAAAACGCCTGATTTTTGATGAAAGAGATAACCACTCCCCCTTACGACATGCTTCTGAAACTAAAAAAATGGTTCATTTTCAAATGTTGCGTCTTTGAACCACAATTAACATTGTACGTGGATAATCAGTTTTAGAGATAAAATGAGATGTTTAAAGTGATTTTCAAGCTTCCAGGGGCCCTAAACACGAGATTTGAGAAATGGGTAAACGTGAATGAAAATGGCCAATTTACTCACTCTGCGGCCTTAAAAAGTGTTTCTCCTCCACAGAAAGTGAATAAAATAACATTTGGATGCCTTTATTGTTCAATCAAAAACGCCCGTTTTTTGGTGAAAAAGATAACCACCCCCCCTTACGACATGCTTCAGAAACAAAAAAATGGTCCATTTTCAAATGTTGCGTCTTTGAACTACAATTCACATTTGTACGTGGATAATCACTTTTAGAGATAAAATTAGATGTTTAAAGTGATTTACAAGCTTCCAGGGGCCCTAAACACAAGATATGAGGAATGGGTAAATATGAATGAAAATGGCCAATTTATTCACTCTGAGGCCTTAAAAAGTTTTTCTCCACTCCAGAAAGTGAATTAAATAACATTTGTAGACCTTTATTGTTCAATCAAAAACGCCCGATTTTTGACGAAAGAAATAACCACCCCACCTTACGACATGCTTCAGAAACAAAAAAATGGTTCATTTTCAAATGTTGCATCTTTGAACGACACTCCACATTTGTACGTGGATAAACACTTTTAGAGAGAAAATTAGATGTTTAAAGTGATTTTCAAGCTTCCAGGGGCCCTAAACACAAGATTTGAGAAATGGGTAATAGTGAATGAAAATGGCCTATTTACTCACTCTGAGGCCTTAAAAAGTGTTTCTCCTCAACGGGAAGTGAATTAAATAACATTTGTAGGCCTTTATTGTTCAAGCGAAAACGCCCGATTATTGACGAAAGAGATAACCACCCCCCCTTAGGACATGCTTCAGAAACGAAAAAAATGGTCCGTTTTCAAATGTTGCGTCTTTGAATGACAATCCACATTTGTACATGGATAATCACTTTTAGAGCTAAAATTAGATGTTTAAAGTGATTTTCAAGCTTCCAGGGGCCCTAAACACAAGATTTGAGAAATGGGTAAAAGTGAATGAAAATGGCCAATTTACTCACTCTGAGGCCTTAAAAAGTGTTTCTCCTCCACGGGAAGTGAATTAAATACCATTTGGAGGCCTTTATTGTTCAAGCGAAATCGCCTGATTTTTGATGAAAGAGATAACCACCCCCCCTTACGACATGCTTCTGAAACTAAAAAAATGGTTCATTTTCAAATGTTGCGTCTTTTGATCTACAATTAACATTGTACGTGGATAATCACTTTTAGAGATAAAATGAGATGTTTAAAGTGATTTTCAAGCTTCCAGGGGCCCTAAACACGAGATTTGAGAAATGGGTAAACGTGAATGAAAATGGCCAATTTACTCACTCTGCGGCCTTAAAAAGTGTTTCTCCTCCACAGAAAGTGAATAAAATAACATTTGGATGCCTTTATTGTTCAATCAAAAACGCCCGTTTTTTGGTGAAAAAGATAACCACCCCCCCTTACGACATGCTTCAGAAACAAAAAAATGGTCCATTTTCAAATGTTGCGTCTTTGAACTACAATTCACATTTGTACGTGGATAATCACTTTTAGAGATAAAATTAGATGTTTAAAGTGATTTACAAGCTTCCAGGGGCCCTAAACACAAGATATGAGGAATGGGTAAATATGAATGAAAATGGCCAATTTATTCACTCTGAGGCCTTAAAAAGTTTTTCTCCACTCCAGAAAGTGAATTAAATAACATTTGTAGACCTTTATTGTTCAATCAAAAACGCCCGATTTTTGACGAAAGAGATAACCACCCCACCTTACGACATGCTTCAGAAACAAAAAAATGGTTCATTTTCAAATGTTGCATCTTTGAACGACAATCCACATTTGTACGTGGATAAACACTTTTAGAGATAAAATTAGACGTTTAAAGTGATTTTCAAGCTTCCAGGGGCCCTAAACACAAGATTTGAGAAATGGGTAATAGTGAATGAAAATGGCCAATTTACTCACTCTGAGGCCTTAAAAAGTGTTTCTCCTCAACGGGAAGTGAATTAAATAACATTTGTAGGCCTTTATTGTTCAAGCGAAAACGCCCGATTATTGACGAAAGAGATAACCACCCCCCCTTAGGACATGCTTCAGAAACGAAAAAAATGGTCCGTTTTCAAATGTTGCGTCTTTGAATGACAATCCACATTTGTACATGGATAATCACTTTTAGAGCTAAAATTAGATGTTTAAAGTGATTTTCAAGCTTCCAGGGGCCCTAAACACAAGATTTGAGAAATGGGTAAAAGTGAATGAAAATGGCCAATTTACTCACTCTGAGGCCTTAAAAAGTGTTTCTCCTCCACGGGAAGTGAATTAAATACCATTTGGAGGCCTTTATTGTTCAAGCGAAATCGCCTGATTTTTGATGAAAGAGATAACCACCCCCCCTTACGACATGCTTCTGAAACTAAAAAAATGGTTCATTTTCAAATGTTGCGTCTTTTGATCTACAATTAACATTGTGGATAATACTTTTAGAGATAAAATGAGATGTTTAAAGTGATTTTCAAGCTTCCAGGGGCCCTAAACACGAGATTTGAGAAATGGGTAAACGTGAATGAAAATGGCCAATTTACTCACTCTGCGGCCTTAAAAAGTGTTTCTCCTCCACGGAAAGTGAATAAAATAACATTTGGATGCCTTTATTGTTCAATCAAAAACGCCCGTTTTTTGGTGAAAAAGATAACCACCCCCCCTTACGACATGCTTCAGAAACGAAAAAAATGGTCAATTTTCAAATGTTGCGTCTTTGAACTACAATTCACATTTGTACATGGATGATCACTTTTAGAGATAAAATTAGATGTTTAAAGTGATTTACAAGCTTCCAGGGGCCCTAAACACAAGATATGAGGAATGGGTAAATATGAATGAAAATTGCCAATTTATTCACTCTGAGGCCTTAAAAAGTTTTTCTCCACTCCAGAAAGTGAATTAAATAACATTTGTAGACCTTCATGTTCAATCAAAAACGCCCGATTTTTGACGAAGAGATAACCACCCCCCCTTACGACATGCTTCAGAAACAAAAAAAATGGTTCATTTTCAAATGTTGCATCTTTGAACGACAATCCACATTTGTACGTGGATAAACACTTTTAGAGATAAAATTAGATGTTTAAAGTGATTTTCAAGCTTCCAGGGGCCCTAAACACAAGATTTGAGAAATGGGTAAAAGTGAATGAAAATGGCCAATTTACTCACTCTGAGGCCTTAAAAAGTGTTTCTCCTCCACGGGAAGTGAATTAAATACCATTTGGAGGCCTTTATTGTTCAAGCGAAAACGCCTGATTTTTGATGAAAGAGATAACCACCCCCCCTTACGACATGCTTCTGAAACTAAAAAAATGGTTCATTTTCAAATGTTGCGTCTTTTGAACTACAATTAACATTGTACGTGGATAATCACTTTTAGAGATAAAATGAGATGTTTAAAGTGATTTTCAAGCTTCCAGGGGCCCTAAACATGAGATTTGAGAAGTGGGTAAATATGAATGAAACTGGCCAATTTATTCACTCTGAGGCCTTAAAAAGTTTTACTCCACTCCAGAAAGTGAATTAAATAACATTTGTAGGCCTTTATTGTTCAATCAAAAACGCCCGATTTTTGACGAAAGAGATAACCACCCCCCCTTACGACATGCTTCAGAAACTAAAAAAATGGTCCGTTTT
The DNA here is from genome assembly GCF_964204655.1 of Triturus cristatus. Taxonomy (NCBI): domain Eukaryota; kingdom Metazoa; phylum Chordata; class Amphibia; order Caudata; family Salamandridae; genus Triturus; species Triturus cristatus. Next base: position 930,062,095 of record NC_140587.1, on the reverse strand, counting down.
CAAATGTTGCCTCTTTAAACTACAATTCACATTTGTACGTGGAAAAGCACTTTTAAATATCAAATGAGATGTTTAAAGTGATTTTCATGCTTCCAGGGGCCTTAAACACAAGATTTGAGGAATGGGTAAAAGTGAATGAAAATGGCCAATTTACTCACTCTGAGGCCTTAAAAAGTGTTTCTCCTCCACGGGAAGTGAATTAAATAACATTTGTAGACCTTTATTGTTCAATCAAAAACGCCCGATTTTTGACGAAGAGATAACCACCCCCCCTTACGACATGCTTCAGAAACAAAAAAAATGGTTCATTTTCAAATGTTGCATCTTTGAACGACAATCCACATTTGTACGTGGATAAACACTTTTAGAGATAAAATTAGATGTTTAAAGTGATTTTCAAGCTTCCAGGGGCCCTAAACACGAGATTTGAGAAATGGGTAAACGTGAATGAAAATGGCCAATTTACTCACTCTGCGGCCTTAAAAAGTGTTTCTCCTCCACGGAAAGTGAATAAAATAACATTTGGATGCCTTTATTGTTCAATCAAAAACGCCCGTTTTTTGGTGAAAAAGATAACCACCCCCCCTTACGACATGCTTCAGAAACAAAAAAAATGGTCCATTTTCAAATGTTGCGTCTTTGAACTACAATTCACATTTGTACGTGGATAATCACTTTTAGAGATAAAATTAGATGTTTAAAGTGATTTACAAGCTTCCAGGGGCCCTAAACACAAGATATGAGGAATGGGTAAATATGAATGAAAATGGCCAATTTATTCACTCTGAGGCCTTAAAAAGTTTTTCTCCACTCTCGAAAGTGAATTAAATAACATTTGTAGACCTTTATTGTTCAATCAAAAACACCTGATTTTTGACGAAAGAGATAACCACCCCCCCTTACGACATGCTTCAGAAACAAAAAAAATGGTTCATTTTCAAATGTTGCATCTTTGAACGACAATCCACATTTGTACGTGGATAAACACTTTTAGAGATAAAATTAGATGTTTAAAGTGATTTTCAAGCTTCCAGGGGCCCTAAACACAAGATTTGAGAAATGGGTAAAAGTGAATGAAAATGGCCAATTTACTCACTCTGAGGCCTTAAAAAGTGTTTCTCCTCAACGGGAAGTGAATTAAATAACATTTGTAGGCCTTTATTGTTCAAGCGAAAACGCCCGATTATTGACGAAAGAGATAACCACCCCCCCTTACGACATGCTTCAGAACCGAAAAAAATGGTCCGTTTTCAAATGTTGCGTCTTTGAATGACAATCCACATTTGTACGTGGATAATCACTTTTAGAGCTAAAATTAGAGGTTTAAAGTGATTTTCAAGCTTCCAGGGGCCCTAAACACAAGATTTGAGAAATGGGTAAAAGTGAATGAAAATGGCCAATTTACTCACTCTGAGGCCTTAAAAAGTGTTTCTCCTCCACGGGAAGTGAATTAAATAACATTTGTAGGCCTTTATTGTTCAAGCGAAAACGCCTGATTTTTGATGAAAGAGATAACCACCCCCCCTTACGACATGCTTCAGAAACGAAAAAAATGGTCCGTTTTCAAATGTTGCGTCTTTGAATGACAATCCACATTTGTACGTGGATAATCACTTTTAGAGCTAAAATTAGATGTTTAAAGTGATTTTCAAGCTTCCAGGGGCCCTAAACACGAGATTTGAGAAATGGGTAAACGTGAATGAAAATGGCCAATTTACTCACTCTGCGGCCTTAAAAAGTGTTTATCCTCCACGGAAAGTGAATAAAATAACATTTGGATGCCTTTATTGTTCAATCAAAAACGCCCTTTTTTTGGTGAAAAAGATAACCACCCCCCCTTACGACATGCTTCAGAAACGAAAAAAATGGTCCATTTTCAAATGTTGCGTCTTTGAACTACAATTCACATTTGTACGTGGATGATCACTTTTAGAGATAAAATTAGATGTTTAAAGTGATTTACAAGCTTCCAGGGGCCCTAAACACAAGATATGAGGAATGGGTAAATATGAATGAAAATGGCCAATTTATTCACTCTGAGGCCTTAAAAAGTTTTTCTCCACTCCAGAAAGTGAATTAAATAACATTTGTAGGCCTTTATTGTTCAAGCGAAAACGCCCGATTATTGACGAAAGAGATAACCACCCCCCCTTACGACATGCTTCAGAAACGTAAAAAATGGCCCGTTTTCAAATGTTGCGTCTTAGAATGACAATCCACATTTGTACGTGGATAATCACTTTTAGAGCTAAAATTAGATGTTTAAAGTGATTTTCAAGCTTCCAGGGGCCCTAAACACAAGATTTGAGAAATGGGTAAAAGTGAATGAAAATGGCCAATTTACTCACTCTGAGGCCTTAAAAAGTGTTTCTCCTCCACGGGAAGTGAATTAAATACCCTTTGGAGGCCTTTATTGTTCAAGCGAAAACGCCTGATTTTTGATGAAAGAGATAACCACCCCCCCTTACGACATGCTTCTGAAACTAAAAAAATGGTTCATTTTCAAATGTTGCGTCTTTTGAACTACAATTAACATTGTACGTGGATAATCACTTTTAGAGATAAAATTAGATGTTTAAAGTGATTTTCAAGCTTCCAGGGGCCCTAAACACGAGATTTGAGAAATGGGTAAACGTGAATGAAAATGGCCAATTTACTCACTCTGCGGCCTTAAAAAGTGTTTCTCCTCCACGGAAAGTGAATAAAATAACATTTGGATGCCTTTATTGTTCAATCAAAAACGCCCTTTTTTTGGTGAAAAAGATAACCACCCCCCCTTACGACATGCTTCAGAAACGAAAAAAATGGTCCATTTTCAAATGTTGCGTCTTTGAACTACAATTCACATTTGTACGTGGATGATCACTTTTAGAGATAAAATTAGATGTTTAAAGTGATTTACAAGCTTCCAGGGGCCCTAAACACAAGATATGAGGAATGGGTAAATATGAATGAAAATGGCCAATTTATTCACTCTGAGGCCTTAAAAAGTTTTTCTCCACTCCAGAAAGTGAATTAAATAACATTTGTAGGCCTTTATTGTTCAAGCGAAAACGCCCGATTATTGACGAAAGAGATAACCACCCCCCCTTACGACATGCTTCAGAAACGTAAAAAATGGCCCGTTTTCAAATGTTGCGTCTTCGAATGACAATCCACATTTGTACGTGGATAAACACTTTTAGAGATAAAATTAGATGTTTAAAGTGATTTTCAAGCTTCCAGGGGCCCTAAACACAAGATTTGAGAAATGGGTAAAAGTGAATGAAAATGGCCAATTTACTCACTCTGAGGCCTTAAAAAATGTTTCTCCTCAACGGGAAGTGAATTAAATAACATTTGTAGGCCTTTATTGTTCAAGCAAAAACGCCCGATTATTGACGAAAGAGATAACCACCCCCCCTTACGACATGCTTCAGAAACAAAAAAAATGGTTCATTTTCAAATGTTGCATCTTTGAACGACAATCCACATTTGTACGTGGATAATCACTTTTAGAGATAAAATGAGATGTTTAAAGTGATTTTCAAGCTTCCAGGGGCCCTAAACACAAGATTTGAGAAATGGGTAAAAGTGAATGAAAATGGCCAATTTACTCACTCTGAGGCCTTAAAAAATGTTTCTCCTCAACGGGAAGTGAATTAAATAACATTTGTAGGCCTTTATTGTTCAAGCAAAAACGCCCGATTATTGACGAAAGAGATAACCACCCCCCCTTACGACATGCTTCAGAAACAAAAAAAATGGTTCATTTTCAAATGTTGCATCTTTGAACGACAATCCACATTTGTACGTGGATAATCACTTTTAGAGATAAAATGAGATGTTTAAAGTGATTTTCAAGCTTCCAGGGGCCCTAAACACGAGATTTGAGAAATGGGTAAAGGTGAATGAAAATGGCCAATTTACTCACTCTGCGGCCTTAAAAAGTGTTTCTCCTCCACGGAAAGTGAATAAAATAACATTTGGATGCCTTTATTGTTCAATCAAAAACGCCCTTTTTTTGGTGAAAAAGATAACCACCCCCCCTTACGACATGCTTCAGAAACGAAAAAAATGGTCCATTTTCAAATGTTGCGTCTTTGAACTACAATTCACATTTGTACGTGGATGATCACTTTTAGAGATAAAATTAGATGTTTAAAGTGATTTACAAGCTTCCAGGGGCCCTAAACACAAGATATGAGGAATGGGTAAATATGAATGAAAATGGCCAATTTATTCACTCTGAGGCCTTAAAAAGTTTTTCTCCACTCCAGAAAGTGAATTAAATAACATTTGTAGGCCTTTATTGTTCAAGCGAAAACGCCCGATTATTGACGAAAGAGATAACCACCCCCCCTTACGACATGATTCAGAAACGTAAAAAATGGCCCGTTTTCAAATGTTGCGTCTTCGAATGACAATCCACATTTGTACGTGGATAAACACTTTTAGAGATAAAATTAGATGTTTAAAGTGATTTTCAAGCTTCCAGGGGCCCTAAACACAAGATTTGAGAAATGGGTAAAAGTGAATGAAAATGGCCAATTTACTCACTCTGAGGCCTTAAAAAGTGTTTCTCCTCAACAGGAAGTGAATTAAATAACATTTGTAGGCCTTTATTGTTCAAGCAAAAACGCCCGATTATTGACGAAAGAGATAACCACCCCCCCTTACGACATGCTTCAGAAACAAAAAAAATGGTTCATTTTCAAATGTTGCATCTTTGAACGACAATCCACATTTGTACGTGGATAAACACTTTTAGAGATAAAATTAGATGTTTAAAGTGATTTTCAAGCTTCCAGGGGCCCTAAACACGAGATTTAAGAAATGGGTAAACGTGAATGAAAATGGCCAATTTACTCACTCTGCGGCCTTAAAAAGTGTTTCTCCTCCACGGAAAGTGAATAAAATAACATTTGGATGCCTTTATTGTTCAATCAAAAACGCCCTTTTTTTGGTGAAAAAGATAACCACCCCCCCTTACGACATGCTTCAGAAACGAAAAAAATGGTCCATTTTCAAATGTTGCGTCTTTGAACTACAATTCACATTTGTACGTGGATGATCACTTTTAGAGATAAAATTAGATGTTTAAAGTGATTTACAAGCTTCCAGGGGCCCTAAACACAAGATATGAGGAATGGGTAAATATGAATGAAAATGGCCAATTTATTCACTCTGAGGCCTTAAAAAGTTTTTCTCCACTCCAGAAAGTGAATTAAATAACATTTGTAGGCCTTTATTGTTCAATCAAAAACGCCCGATTTTTGACGAAGAGATAACCACCTCCCCTTACGACATGCTTCAGAAACAAAAAAAATGGTTCATTTTCAAATGTTGCATCTTTGAACGACAATCCACATTTGTACGTGGATAAACACTTTTAGAGATAAAGTTAGATGTTTAAAGTGATTTTCAAGCTTCCAGGGGCCCTAAACACAAGATTTGAGAAATGGGTAAAAGTGAATGAAAATGGCCAATTTACTCACTCTGAGGCCTTAAAAAGTGTTTCTCCTCAACGGGAAGTGAATTAAATAACATTTGTAGGCCTTTATTGTTCAAGCGAAAACGCCCGATTATTGACGAAAGAGATAACCACCCCCCCTTACGACATGCTTCAGAACCGAAAAAAATGGTCCGTTTTCAAATGTTGCGTCTTTGAATGACAATCCACATTTGTACGTGGATAATCACTTTTAGAGCTAAAATTAGAGGTTTAAAGTGATTTTCAAGCTTCCAGGGGCCCTAAACACAAGATTTGAGAAATGGGTAAAAGTGAATGAAAATGGCCAATTTACTCACTCTGAGGCCTTAAAAAGTGTTTCTCCTCCACGGGAAGTGAATTAAATAACATTTGTAGGCCTTTATTGTTCAAGCGAAAACGCCTGATTTTTGATGAAAGAGATAACCACCCCCCCTTACGACATGCTTCAGAAACGAAAAAAATGGTCCGTTTTCAAATGTTGCGTCTTTGAATGACAATCCACATTTGTACGTGGATAATCACTTTTAGAGCTAAAATTAGATGTTTAAAGTGATTTTCAAGCTTCCAGGGGCCCTAAACACGAGATTTGAGAAATGGGTAAACGTGAATGAAAATGGCCAATTTACTCACTCTGCGGCCTTAAAAAGTGTTTATCCTCCACGGAAAGTGAATAAAATAACATTTGGATGCCTTTATTGTTCAATCAAAAACGCCCTTTTTTTGGTGAAAAAGATAACCACCCCCCCTTACGACATGCTTCAGAAACGAAAAAAATGGTCCATTTTCAAATGTTGCGTCTTTGAACTACAATTCACATTTGTACGTGGATGATCACTTTTAGAGATAAAATTAGATGTTTAAAGTGATTTACAAGCTTCCAGGGGCCCTAAACACAAGATATGAGGAATGGGTAAATATGAATGAAAATGGCCAATTTATTCACTCTGAGGCCTTAAAAAGTTTTTCTCCACTCCAGAAAGTGAATTAAATAACATTTGTAGGCCTTTATTGTTCAAGCGAAAACGCCCGATTATTGACGAAAGAGATAACCACCCCCCCTTACGACATGCTTCAGAAACGTAAAAAATGGCCCGTTTTCAAATGTTGCGTCTTAGAATGACAATCCACATTTGTACGTGGATAATCACTTTTAGAGCTAAAATTAGATGTTTAAAGTGATTTTCAAGCTTCCAGGGGCCCTAAACACAAGATTTGAGAAATGGGTAAAAGTGAATGAAAATGGCCAATTTACTCACTCTGAGGCCTTAAAAAGTGTTTCTCCTCCACGGGAAGTGAATTAAATACCCTTTGGAGGCCTTTATTGTTCAAGCGAAAACGCCTGATTTTTGATGAAAGAGATAACCACCCCCCCTTACGACATGCTTCTGAAACTAAAAAAATGGTTCATTTTCAAATGTTGCGTCTTTTGAACTACAATTAACATTGTACGTGGATAATCACTTTTAGAGATAAAATTAGATGTTTAAAGTGATTTTCAAGCTTCCAGGGGCCCTAAACACGAGATTTGAGAAATGGGTAAACGTGAATGAAAATGGCCAATTTACTCACTCTGCGGCCTTAAAAAGTGTTTCTCCTCCACGGAAAGTGAATAAAATAACATTTGGATGCCTTTATTGTTCAATCAAAAACGCCCTTTTTTTGGTGAAAAAGATAACCACCCCCCCTTACGACATGCTTCAGAAACGAAAAAAATGGTCCATTTTCAAATGTTGCGTCTTTGAACTACAATTCACATTTGTACGTGGATGATCACTTTTAGAGATAAAATTAGATGTTTAAAGTGATTTACAAGCTTCCAGGGGCCCTAAACACAAGATATGAGGAATGGGTAAATATGAATGAAAATGGCCAATTTATTCACTCTGAGGCCTTAAAAAGTTTTTCTCCACTCCAGAAAGTGAATTAAATAACATTTGTAGGCCTTTATTGTTCAAGCGAAAACGCCCGATTATTGACGAAAGAGATAACCACCCCCCCTTACGACATGCTTCAGAAACGTAAAAAATGGCCCGTTTTCAAATGTTGCGTCTTCGAATGACAATCCACATTTGTACGTGGATAAACACTTTTAGAGATAAAATTAGATGTTTAAAGTGATTTTCAAGCTTCCAGGGGCCCTAAACACAAGATTTGAGAAATGGGTAAAAGTGAATGAAAATGGCCAATTTACTCACTCTGAGGCCTTAAAAAATGTTTCTCCTCAACGGGAAGTGAATTAAATAACATTTGTAGGCCTTTATTGTTCAAGCAAAAACGCCCGATTATTGACGAAAGAGATAACCACCCCCCCTTACGACATGCTTCAGAAACGTAAAAAATGGCCCGTTTTCAAATGTTGCGTCTTAGAATGACAATCCACATTTGTACGTGGATAATCACTTTTAGAGCTAAAATTAGATGTTTAAAGTGATTTTCAAGCTTCCAGGGGCCCTAAACACAAGATTTGAGAAATGGGTAAAAGTGAATGAAAATGGCCAATTTACTCACTCTGAGGCCTTAAAAAGTGTTTCTCCTCCACGGGAAGTGAATTAAATACCCTTTGGAGGCCTTTATTGTTCAAGCGAAAACGCCTGATTTTTGATGAAAGAGATAACCACCCCCCCTTACGACATGCTTCTGAAACTAAAAAAATGGTTCATTTTCAAATGTTGCGTCTTTTGAACTACAATTAACATTGTACGTGGATAATCACTTTTAGAGATAAAATTAGATGTTTAAAGTGATTTTCAAGCTTCCAGGGGCCCTAAACACGAGATTTGAGAAATGGGTAAACGTGAATGAAAATGGCCAATTTACTCACTCTGCGGCCTTAAAAAGTGTTTCTCCTCCACGGAAAGTGAATAAAATAACATTTGGATGCCTTTATTGTTCAATCAAAAACGCCCTTTTTTTGGTGAAAAAGATAACCACCCCCCCTTACGACATGCTTCAGAAACGAAAAAAATGGTCCATTTTCAAATGTTGCGTCTTTGAACTACAATTCACATTTGTACGTGGATGATCACTTTTAGAGATAAAATTAGATGTTTAAAGTGATTTACAAGCTTCCAGGGGCCCTAAACACAAGATATGAGGAATGGGTAAATATGAATGAAAATGGCCAATTTATTCACTCTGAGGCCTTAAAAAGTTTTTCTCCACTCCAGAAAGTGAATTAAATAACATTTGTAGGCCTTTATTGTTCAAGCGAAAACGCCCGATTATTGACGAAAGAGATAACCACCCCCCCTTACGACATGCTTCAGAAACGTAAAAAATGGCCCGTTTTCAAATGTTGCGTCTTCGAATGACAATCCACATTTGTACGTGGATAAACACTTTTAGAGATAAAATTAGATGTTTAAAGTGATTTTCAAGCTTCCAGGGGCCCTAAACACAAGATTTGAGAAATGGGTAAAAGTGAATGAAAATGGCCAATTTACTCACTCTGAGGCCTTAAAAAATGTTTCTCCTCAACGGGAAGTGAATTAAATAACATTTGTAGGCCTTTATTGTTCAAGCAAAAACGCCCGATTATTGACGAAAGAGATAACCACCCCCCCTTACGACATGCTTCAGAAACAAAAAAAATGGTTCATTTTCAAATGTTGCATCTTTGAACGACAATCCACATTTGTACGTGGATAATCACTTTTAGAGATAAAATGAGATGTTTAAAGTGATTTTCAAGCTTCCAGGGGCCCTAAACACAAGATTTGAGAAATGGGTAAAAGTGAATGAAAATGGCCAATTTACTCACTCTGAGGCCTTAAAAAATGTTTCTCCTCAACGGGAAGTGAATTAAATAACATTTGTAGGCCTTTATTGTTCAAGCAAAAACGCCCGATTATTGACGAAAGAGATAACCACCCCCCCTTACGACATGCTTCAGAAACAAAAAAAATGGTTCATTTTCAAATGTTGCATCTTTGAACGACAATCCACATTTGTACGTGGATAATCACTTTTAGAGATAAAATGAGATGTTTAAAGTGATTTTCAAGCTTCCAGGGGCCCTAAACACGAGATTTGAGAAATGGGTAAAGGTGAATGAAAATGGCCAATTTACTCACTCTGCGGCCTTAAAAAGTGTTTCTCCTCCACGGAAAGTGAATAAAATAACATTTGGATGCCTTTATTGTTCAATCAAAAACGCCCTTTTTTTGGTGAAAAAGATAACCACCCCCCCTTACGACATGCTTCAGAAACGAAAAAAATGGTCCATTTTCAAATGTTGCGTCTTTGAACTACAATTCACATTTGTACGTGGATGATCACTTTTAGAGATAAAATTAGATGTTTAAAGTGATTTACAAGCTTCCAGGGGCCCTAAACACAAGATATGAGGAATGGGTAAATATGAATGAAAATGGCCAATTTATTCACTCTGAGGCCTTAAAAAGTTTTTCTCCACTCCAGAAAGTGAATTAAATAACATTTGTAGGCCTTTATTGTTCAAGCGAAAACGCCCGATTATTGACGAAAGAGATAACCACCCCCCCTTACGACATGATTCAGAAACGTAAAAAATGGCCCGTTTTCAAATGTTGCGTCTTCGAATGACAATCCACATTTGTACGTGGATAAACACTTTTAGAGATAAAATTAGATGTTTAAAGTGATTTTCAAGCTTCCAGGGGCCCTAAACACAAGATTTGAGAAATGGGTAAAAGTGAATGAAAATGGCCAATTTACTCACTCTGAGGCCTTAAAAAGTGTTTCTCCTCAACAGGAAGTGAATTAAATAACATTTGTAGGCCTTTATTGTTCAAGCAAAAACGCCCGATTATTGACGAAAGAGATAACCACCCCCCCTTACGACATGCTTCAGAAACAAAAAAAATGGTTCATTTTCAAATGTTGCATCTTTGAACGACAATCCACATTTGTACGTGGATAAACACTTTTAGAGATAAAATTAGATGTTTAAAGTGATTTTCAAGCTTCCAGGGGCCCTAAACACGAGATTTAAGAAATGGGTAAACGTGAATGAAAATGGCCAATTTACTCACTCTGCGGCCTTAAAAAGTGTTTCTCCTCCACGGAAAGTGAATAAAATAACATTTGGATGCCTTTATTGTTCAATCAAAAACGCCCTTTTTTTGGTGAAAAAGATAACCACCCCCCCTTACGACATGCTTCAGAAACGAAAAAAATGGTCCATTTTCAAATGTTGCGTCTTTGAACTACAATTCACATTTGTACGTGGATGATCACTTTTAGAGATAAAATTAGATGTTTAAAGTGATTTACAAGCTTCCAGGGGCCCTAAACACAAGATATGAGGAATGGGTAAATATGAATGAAAATGGCCAATTTATTCACTCTGAGGCCTTAAAAAGTTTTTCTCCACTCCAGAAAGTGAATTAAATAACATTTGTAGGCCTTTATTGTTCAATCAAAAACGCCCGATTTTTGACGAAGAGATAACCACCTCCCCTTACGACATGCTTCAGAAACAAAAAAAATGGTTCATTTTCAAATGTTGCATCTTTGAACGACAATCCACATTTGTACGTGGATAAACACTTTTAGAGATAAAGTTAGATGTTTAAAGTGATTTTCAAGCTTCCAGGGGCCCTAAACACAAGATTTGAGAAATGGGTAAAAGTGAATGAAAATGGCCAATTTACTCACTCTGAGGCCTTAAAAAGTGTTTCTCCTCAACGGGAAGTGAATTAAATAACATTTGTAGGCCTTTATTGTTCAAGCGAAAACGCCCGATTATTGACGAAAGAGATAACCACCCCCCCTTACGACATGCTTCAGAACCGAAAAAAATGGTCCGTTTTCAAATGTTGCGTCTTTGAATGACAATCCACATTTGTACGTGGATAATCACTTTTAGAGCTAAAATTAGAGGTTTAAAGTGATTTTCAAGCTTCCAGGGGCCCTAAACACAAGATTTGAGAAATGGGTAAAAGTGAATGAAAATGGCCAATTTACTCACTCTGAGGCCTTAAAAAGTGTTTCTCCTCCACGGGAAGTGAATTAAATAACATTTGTAGGCCTTTATTGTTCAAGCGAAAACGCCTGATTTTTGATGAAAGAGATAACCACCCCCCCTTACGACATGCTTCAGAAACGAAAAAAATGGTCCGTTTTCAAATGTTGCGTCTTTGAATGACAATCCACATTTGTACGTGGATAATCACTTTTAGAGCTAAAATTAGATGTTTAAAGTGATTTTCAAGCTTCCAGGGGCCCTAAACACGAGATTTGAGAAATGGGTAAACGTGAATGAAAATGGCCAATTTACTCACTCTGCGGCCTTAAAAAGTGTTTATCCTCCACGGAAAGTGAATAAAATAACATTTGGATGCCTTTATTGTTCAATCAAAAACGCCCTTTTTTTGGTGAAAAAGATAACCACCCCCCCTTACGACATGCTTCAGAAACGAAAAAAATGGTCCATTTTCAAATGTTGCGTCTTTGAACTACAATTCACATTTGTACGTGGATGATCACTTTTAGAGATAAAATTAGATGTTTAAAGTGATTTACAAGCTTCCAGGGGCCCTAAACACAAGATATGAGGAATGGGTAAATATGAATGAAAATGGCCAATTTATTCACTCTGAGGCCTTAAAAAGTTTTTCTCCACTCCAGAAAGTGAATTAAATAACATTTGTAGGCCTTTATTGTTCAAGCGAAAACGCCCGATTATTGACGAAAGAGATAACCACCCCCCCTTACGACATGCTTCAGAAACGTAAAAAATGGCCCGTTTTCAAATGTTGCGTCTTAGAATGACAATCCACATTTGTACGTGGATAATCACTTTTAGAGCTAAAATTAGATGTTTAAAGTGATTTTCAAGCTTCCAGGGGCCCTAAACACAAGATTTGAGAAATGGGTAAAAGTGAATGAAAATGGCCAATTTACTCACTCTGAGGCCTTAAAAAGTGTTTCTCCTCCACGGGAAGTGAATTAAATACCCTTTGGAGGCCTTTATTGTTCAAGCGAAAACGCCTGATTTTTGATGAAAGAGATAACCACCCCCCCTTACGACATGCTTCTGAAACTAAAAAAATGGTTCATTTTCAAATGTTGCGTCTTTTGAACTACAATTAACATTGTACGTGGATAATCACTTTTAGAGATAAAATTAGATGTTTAAAGTGATTTTCAAGCTTCCAGGGGCCCTAAACACGAGATTTGAGAAATGGGTAAACGTGAATGAAAATGGCCAATTTACTCACTCTGCGGCCTTAAAAAGTGTTTCTCCTCCACGGAAAGTGAATAAAATAACATTTGGATGCCTTTATTGTTCAATCAAAAACGCCCTTTTTTTGGTGAAAAAGATAACCACCCCCCCTTACGACATGCTTCAGAAACGAAAAAAATGGTCCATTTTCAAATGTTGCGTCTTTGAACTACAATTCACATTTGTACGTGGATGATCACTTTTAGAGATAAAATTAGATGTTTAAAGTGATTTACAAGCTTCCAGGGGCCCTAAACACAAGATATGAGGAATGGGTAAATATGAATGAAAATGGCCAATTTATTCACTCTGAGGCCTTAAAAAGTTTTTCTCCACTCCAGAAAGTGAATTAAATAACATTTGTAGGCCTTTATTGTTCAAGCGAAAACGCCCGATTATTGACGAAAGAGATAACCACCCCCCCTTACGACATGCTTCAGAAACGTAAAAAATGGCCCGTTTTCAAATGTTGCGTCTTCGAATGACAATCCACATTTGTACGTGGATAAACACTTTTAGAGATAAAATTAGATGTTTAAAGTGATTTTCAAGCTTCCAGGGGCCCTAAACACAAGATTTGAGAAATGGGTAAAAGTGAATGAAAATGGCCAATTTACTCACTCTGAGGCCTTAAAAAATGTTTCTCCTCAACGGGAAGTGAATTAAATAACATTTGTAGGCCTTTATTGTTCAAGCAAAAACGCCCGATTATTGACGAAAGAGATAACCACCCCCCCTTACGACATGCTTCAGAAACAAAAAAAATGGTTCATTTTCAAATGTTGCATCTTTGAACGACAATCCACATTTGTACGTGGATAATCACTTTTAGAGATAAAATGAGATGTTTAAAGTGATTTTCAAGCTTCCAGGGGCCCTAAACACGAGATTTGAGAAATGGGTAAAGGTGAATGAAAATGGCCAATTTACTCACTCTGCGGCCTTAAAAAGTGTTTCTCCTCCACGGAAAGTGAATAAAATAACATTTGGATGCCTTTATTGTTCAATCAAAAACGCCCTTTTTTTGGTGAAAAAGATAACCACCCCCCCTTACGACATGCTTCAGAAACGAAAAAAATGGTCCATTTTCAAATGTTGCGTCTTTGAACTACAATTCACATTTGTACGTGGATGATCACTTTTAGAGATAAAATTAGATGTTTAAAGTGATTTACAAGCTTCCAGGGGCCCTAAACACAAGATATGAGGAATGGGTAAATATGAATGAAAATGGCCAATTTATTCACTCTGAGGCCTTAAAAAGTTTTTCTCCACTCCAGAAAGTGAATTAAATAACATTTGTAGGCCTTTATTGTTCAATCAAAAACGCCCGATTTTTGACGAAGAGATAACCACCTCCCCTTACGACATGCTTCAGAAACAAAAAAAATGGTTCATTTTCAAATGTTGCATCTTTGAACGACAATCCACATTTGTACGTGGATAAACACTTTTAGAGATAAAGTTAGATGTTTAAAGTGATTTTCAAGCTTCCAGGGGCCCTAAACGCAAGATTTGAGAAATGGGTAAAAGTGAATGAAAATGGCCAATTTACTCACTCTGAGGCCTTAAAAAGTGTTTCTCCTCAACGGGAAGTGAATTAAATAACATTTGTAGGCCTTTATTGTTCAAGCGAAAACACCCGATTATTGACGAAAGAGATAACCACCCCCCCTTACGACATGCTTCAGAAACAAAAAAAATGGTTCATTTTCAAATGTTGCATCTTTGAACGACAATCCACATTTGTACATGGATAAACACTTTTAGAGATAAAATTAGATGTTTAAAGTGATTTTCAAGCTTCCAGGGGCCCTAAACACAAGATTTGAGAAATGGGTAAAAGTGAATGAAAATGGCCAATTTACTCACTCTGAGGCCTTAAAAAGTGTTTTTCCTCAACGGGAAGTGAATTAAATAACATTTGTAGGCCTTTATTGTTCAAGCGAAAACGCCCGATTATTGACGAAAGAGATAACCACCCCCCCTTACGACATGCTTCAGAAACGAAAAAAATGGTCCGTTTTCAAATGTTGCGTCTTTGAATGACAATCCACATTTGCACGTGGATAATCACTTTTAGAGCTAAAATTAGATGTTTAAAGTGATTTTCAAGCTTCAAGGGCCCTAAACACAAGATTTGAGAAATGGGTAAAAGTGAATGAAAATGGCCAATTTACTCACTCTGAGGCCTTAAAAAGTGTTTCTCCTCCACGGGAAGTGAATTAAATACCATTTGGAGGCCTTTATTGTTCAAGCGAAAACGCCTGATTTTTGATGAAAGAGATAACCACCCCCCCTTACGACATGCTTCTGAAACTAAAAAAATGGTTCATTTTCAAATGTTGCGTCTTTTGAACTACAATTAACATTGTACGTGGATAATCACTTTTAGAGATAAAATGAGATGTTTAAAGTGATTTTCAAGCTTCCAGGGGCCCTAAACATGAGATTTGAGAAATGGGTAAACGTGAATGAAAATGGCCAATTTACTCACTCTGCGGCCTTAAAAAGTGTTTCTCCTCCACGGAAAGTGAATAAAATAACATTCGGATGCCTTTATTGTTCAATCAAAAACGCCCGTTTTTTGGTGAAAAAGATAACCACCCCCCTTACGACATGCTTCAGAAACGAAAAAAATGGTCCATTTTCAAATGTTGCGTCTTTGAACTACAATTCACATTTGTACGTGGATGATCACTTTTAGAGATAAATTTAGATGTTTAAAGTGATTTACAAGCTTCCAGGGGCCCTAAACACAAGATATGAGAAATGGGTAAAAGTGAATGAAAATGGCCAATTTACTCACTCTGCGGCCTTAAAAAGTGTTTCTCCTCCACGGAAAGTGAATAAAATAACATTCGGATGCCTTTATTGTTCAATCAAAAACGCCTGTTTTTTGGTGAAAAAGATAACCACCCCCCTTACGACATGCTTCAGAAACGAAAAAAATGGTCCATTTTCAAATGTTGCGTCTTTGAACTACAATTCACATTTGTACGTGGATGATCACTTTTAGAGATAAATTTAGATGTTTAAAGTGATTTACAAGCTTCCAGGGGCCCTAAACACAAGATATGAGGAATGGGTAAATATGAATGAAACTGGCCAATTTATTCACTCTGAGGCCTTAAAAAGTTTTTCTCCACTCCAGAAAGTGAATTAAATAACATTTGTAGGCCTTTATTGTTCAATCAAAAACGCCCGATTTTTGACGAAAGAGATAACCACCCCCCCTTACGACATGCTTCAGAAACTTAAAAAATGGTCCGTTTTCAAATGTTGCCTCTTTGAACTACAATTCACATTTGTACGTGGAAAAGCACTTTTAAAGATCAAATGAGATGTTTAAAGTGATTTTCATGCTTCCAGGGGCCTTAAACACAAGATTTGAGGAATGGGTAAAAGTGAATGAAAATGGCCAATTTACTCACTCTGAGGCCTTAAAAAGTGTTTCTCCTCCACGGGAAGTGAATTAAATAACATTTGTAGGCCTTTATTGTTCAAGCGAAAACGCCTGATTTTTGATGAAAGAGATAACCACTCCCCCTTACGACATGCTTCTGAAACTAAAAAAATGGTTAATTTTCAAATGTTGCGTCTTTGAACCACAATTAACATTGTACGTGGATAATCACTTTTAGAGATAAAATGAGATGTTTAAAGTCATTTTCAAGCTTCCAGGGGCCCTAAACACGAGATTTGAGAAATGGGTAAAAGTGAATGAAAATGGCCAATTTACTCACTCTGCGGCCTTAAAAAGTGTTTCTCCTCCACGGAAAGTGAATAAAATAACATTCGGATGCCTTTATTGTTCAATCAAAAACGCCCGTTTTTTTGGTGAAAAAGGTAACCACCCCCCCTTACGACATGCTTCAGAAACAAAAAAAATGGTCCATTTTCAAATGTTGCGTCTTTGAACTATAATTCACATTTGTACGTGGATAATCACTTTTAGAGATAAAATTAGATGTTTAAAGTGATTTACAAGCTTCCAGGGGCCCTAAACACAAGATATGAGGAATGGGTAAATATGAATGAAAATGGCCAATTTATTCACTCTGAGGCCTTAAAAAGTTTTTCTCCACTCCAGAACGTGAATTAAATAACATTTGTAGACCTGTATTGTTCAATCAAAAACGCCCGATTTTTGACGAAAGAGATAACCACCCCACCTTACGACATGCTTCAGAAACAAAAAAATGGTTCATTTTCAAATGTTGCATCTTTGAATGACAATCCACATTTGTACGTGGATAAACACTTTTAGAGATAAAATTAGATGTTTAAAGTGATTTTCAAGCTTCCAGGGGCCCTAAACACAAGATTTGAGAAATGGGTAAAAGTGAATGAAAATGGCTAATTTACTCACTCTGAGGCCTTAAAAAGTGTTTCTCCTCCACGGGAAGTGAATTAAATACCATTTGGAGGCCTTTATTGTTCAAGCGAAAACGCCTGATTTTTGATGAAAGAGATAACCACCCCCCCTTACGACATGCTTCTGAAACTAAAAAAAATGGTTCATTTTCAAATGTTGCGTCTTTTGAACTACAATTAACATTGTACGTGGATAATCACTTTTAGAGATAAAATGAGAAGTTTAAAGTGATTTTCAAGCTTCCAGGGGCCCTAAACACGAGATTTGAGAAATGGGTAAACGTGAATGAAAATGGCCAATTTACTCACTCTGCGGCCTTAAAAAGTGTTTCTCCTCCACGGAAAGTGAATAAAATAACATTTGGATGCCTTTATTGCTCAATCAAAAACGCCCGTTTTTTGGTGAAAAAGATAACCACCCCCCCTTACGACATGCTTCAGAAACGAAAAAAATGGTCCATTTTCAAATGTTGCGTCTTTGAACTACAATTCACATTTGTACATGGATGATCACTTTTAGAGATAAAATTAGATGTTTAAAGTGATTTACAAGCTTCCAGGGGCCCTAAACACAAGATATGAGGAATGGGTAAATATGAATGAAAATTGCCAATTTATTCACTCTGAGGCCTTAAAAAGCTTTTCTCCACTCCAGAAAGTGAATTAAATAACATTTGTAGGCCTTTATTGTTCAATCAAAAATGCCCGATTTTTGACGAAGAGATAACCACCCCCCCTTACGACATGCTTCAGAAACAAAAAAAATGGTTCATTTTCAAATGTTGCATCTTTGAACGACAATCCACATTTGTACGTGGATAAACACTTTTAGAGATAAAATTAGATGTTTAAAGTGATTTTCAAGCTTCCAGGGGCCCTAAACACAAGATTTGAGAAATGGGTAAAAGTGAATGAAAATGGCCAATTTACTCACTCTGAGGCCTTAAAAAGTGTTTCTCCTCAACGGGAAGTGAATTAAATAACATTTGTAGACCTTTATTGTTCAATCAAAAACGCCCTTTTTTTGGTGAAAAAGATAACCACCCCCCCTTACGACATGCTTCAGAAACGAAAAAAATGGTCCATTTTCAAATGTTGCGTCTTTGAACTACAATTCACATTTGTACGTGGATGATCACTTTTAGAGATAAAATTAGATGTTTAAAGTGATTTACAAGCTTCCAGGGGCCCTAAACACAAGATATGAGGAATGGGTAAATATGAATGAAAATGGCCAATTTATTCACTCTGAGGCCTTAAAAAGTTTTTCTCCACTCCAGAAAGTGAATTAAATAACATTTGTAGGCCTTTATTGTTCAAGCGAAAACGCCCGATTATTGACGAAAGAGATAACCACCCCCCCTTACGACATGCTTCAGAAACGTAAAAAATGGCCTGTTTTCAAATGTTGCGTCTTCGAATGACAATCCACATTTGTACGTGGATAATCACTTTTAGAGATAAAATTAGATGTTTAAAGTGATTTTCAAGCTTCCAGGGGCCCTAAACACAAGATTTGAGAAATGGGTAAAAGTGAATGAAAATGGCCAATTTACTCACTCTGCGGCCTTAAAAAGTGTTTCTCCTCCACGGAAAGTGAATAAAATAACATTCGGATGCCTTTATTGTTCAATCAAAAACGCCCGTTTTTTGGTGAAAAAGATAACCACCCCCCTTACGACATGCTTCAGAAACGAAAAAAATGGTCCATTTTCAAATGTTGCGTCTTTGAACTACAATTCACATTTGTACGTGGATGATCACTTTTAGAGATAAATTTAGATGTTTAAAGTGATTTACAAGCTTCCAGGGGCCCTAAACACAAGATATGAGGAATGGGTAAATATGAATGAAACTGGCCAATTTATTCACTCTGAGGCCTTAAAAAGTTTTTCTCCACTCCAGAAAGTGAATTAAATAACATTTGTAGGCCTTTATTGTTCAATCAAAAACGCCCGATTTTTGACGAAAGAGATAACCACCCCCCCCTTACGACATGCTTCAGAAACTAAAAAAATGGTCCGTTTTCAAATGTTGCCTCTTTGAACTACAATTCACATTTGTACGTGGAAAAGCACTTTTAAAGATCAAATGAGATGTTTAAAGTGATTTTCATGCTTCCAGGGGCCTTAAACACAAGATTTGAGGAATGGGTAAAAGTGAATGAAAATGGCCAATTTACTCACTCTGAGGCCTTAAAAAGTGTTTCTCCTCCACGGGAAGTGAATTAAATAACATTTGTAGGCCTTTATTGTTCAAGCGAAAACGCCTGATTTTTGATGAAAGAGATACCACCCCCCTTACGACATGCTTCTGAAACTAAAAAAATGGTTCATTTTCAAATGTTGCGTCTTTGAACCACAATTAACATTGTACGTGGATAATCACTTTTAGAGATAAAATGAGATGTTTAAAGTGATTTTCAAGCTTCCAGGGGCCCTAAACAAGAGATTTGAGAAATGGGTAAACGTGAATGAAAATGGCCAATTTACTCACTCTGCGGCCTTAAAAAGTGTTTCTCCTCCACGGAAAGTGAATAAAATAACATTTGGATGCCTTTATTGTTCAATCAAAAACGCCCGTTTTTTGGTGAAAAAGATAACCACCCCCCCTTACGACATGCTTCAGAAACCAAAAAAATGGTCCATTTTCAAATGTTGCGTCTTTGAACTACAATTCACATTTGTACGTGGATAATCACTTTTAGAGATAAAATTAGATGTTTAAAGTGATTTACAAGCTTCCAGGGGCCCTAAACACAAGATATGAGGAATGGGTAAATATGAATGAAAATGGCCAATTTATTCACTCTGAGGCCTTAAAAAGTTTTTCTCCACTCCAGAAAGTGAATTAAATAACATTTGTAGACCTTTATTGTTCAAGCGAAAACGCCCGATTATTGACGAAAGAGATAACCACCCCCCCTTAGGACATGCTTCAGAAACGAAAAAAATGGTCCGTTTTACAATGTTGCGTCTTTGAATGACAATCCACATTTGTACGTGGATAATCACTTTTAGAGCTAAAATTAGATGTTTAAAGTGATTTTCAAGCTTCCAGGGGCCCTAAACACAAGATTTGAGAAATGGGTAAAAGTGAATGAAAATGGCCAATTTACTCACTCTGAGGCCTTAAAAAGTGTTTCTCCTCCACGGGAAGTGAATTAAATACCATTTGGAGGCCTTTATTGTTCAAGCGAAAACGCCTGATTTTTGATGAAAGAGATAACCACCCCCCCTTACGACATGCTTCTGAAACTAAAAAAATGGTTCATTTTCAAATGTTGCGTCTTTTGAACTACAATTAACATTGTACGTGGATAATCACTTTTAGAGATAAAATGAGATGTTTAAAGTGATTTTCAAGCTTCCAGGGGCCCTAAACACGAGATTTAAGAAATGGGTAAACGTGAATGAAAATGGCCAATTTACTCACTCTGCGGCCTTAAAAAGTGTTTCTCCTCCACGGAAAGTGAATAAAATAACATTTGGATGCCTTTATTGTTCAATCAAAAACGCCAGTTTTTGGTGAAAAAGATAACCACCCCCCTTACAACATGCTTCAGAAACGAAAAAAATGGTCCATTTTCAAATGTTGCGTCTTTGAACTACAATTCACATTTGTACATGGATGATCACCTTTAGAGATAAAATTAGATGTTTAAAGTGATTTACAAGCTTCCAGGGGCCCTAAACACAAGATATGAGGAATGGGTAAATATGAATGAAAATTCCCAATTTATTCACTCTGAGGCCTTAAAAAGTTTTTCTCCACTCCAGAAAGGGAATTAAATAACATTTGTAGACCTTTATTGTTCAATCAAAAACGCCCGATTTTTGACGAAGAGATAACCACCTCCCCTTACGACATGCTTCAGAAACAAAAAAAATGGTTCATTTTCAAATGTTGCATCTTTGAACGACAATCCACATTTGTACGTGGATAAACACTTTTAGAGATAAAATTAGATGTTTAAAGTGATTTTCAAGCTTCCAGGGGCCCTAAACACAAGATTTGAGAAATGGGTAAAAGTGAATGAAAATGGCCAATTTATTCACTCTGAGGCCTTAAAAAGTGTTTCTCCTCAACGGGAAGTGAATTAAATAACATTTGTAGGCCTTTATTGTTCAAGCGAAAACGCCCGATTATTGACGAAAGAGATAACCACCCCCCCTTACGACATGCTTCAGAAACAAAAAAAATGGTTCATTTTCAAATGTTGCATCTTTGAACGACAATCCACATTTGTACGTGGATAAACACTTTTAGAGATAAAATTAGATGTTTAAAGTGATTTTCAAGCTTCCAGGGGCCCTAAACACGAGATTTAAGAAATGGGTAAACGTGAATGAAAATGGCCAATTTACTCACTCTGCGGCCTTAAAAAGTGTTTCTCCTCCACGGAAAGTGAATAAAATAACATTTGGATGCCTTTATTGTTCAATCAAAAACGCCAGTTTTTGGTGAAAAAGATAACCACCCCCCCTTACGACATGCTTCAGAAACGAAAAAAATGGTCCATTTTCAAATGTTGCGTCTTTGAACTACAATTCACATTTGTACATGGATGATCACCTTTAGAGATAAAATTAGATGTTTAAAGTGATTTACAAGCTTCCAGGGGCCCTAAACACAAGATATGAGGAATGGGTAAATATGAATGAAAATTCCCAATTTATTCACTCTGAGGCCTTAAAAAGTTTTTCTCCACTCCAGAAAGGGAATTAAATAACATTTGTAGACCTTTATTGTTCAATCAAAAACGCCCGATTTTTGACGAAGAGATAACCACCTCCCCTTACGACATGCTTCAGAAACAAAAAAAATGGTTCATTTTCAAATGTTGCATCTTTGAACGACAATCCACATTTGTACGTGGATAAACACTTTTAGAGATAAAATTAGATGTTTAAAGTGATTTTCAAGCTTCCAGGGGCCCTAAACACAAGATTTGAGAAATGGGTAAAAGTGAATGAAAATGGCCAATTTACTCACTCTGAGGCCTTAAAAAGTGTTTCTCCTCAACGGGAAGTGAATTAAATAACATTTGTAGGCCTTTATTGTTCAAGCGAAAACGCCCGATTATTGACGAAAGAGATAACCACCCCCCCTTACGACATGCTTCAGAAACAAAAAAAATGGTTCATTTTCAAATGTTGCATCTTTGAACGACAATCCACATTTGTACGTGGATAAACACTTTTAGAGATAAAATTAGATGTTTAAAGTGATTTTCAAGCTTCCAGGGGCCCTAAACACAAAATTTGAGAAATGGGTAAAAGTGAATGAAAATGGCCAATTTACTCACTCTCAGGCCTTAAAAAGTGTTTTTCCTCAACGGGAAGTGAATTAAATAACATTTGTAGGCCTTTATTGTTCAAGCGAAAACGCCCGATTATTGACGAAAGAGATAACCACCCCCCCTTACGACATGCTTCAGAAACGAAAAAAATGGTCCGTTTTCAAATGTTGCGTCTTTGAATGACAATCCACATTTGCACGTGGATAATCACTTTTAGAGCTAAAATTAGATGTTTAAAGTGATTTTCAAGCTTCAAGGGCCCTAAACACAAGATTTGAGAAATGGGTAAAAGTGAATGAAAATGGCCAATTTACTCACTCTGAGGCCTTAAAAAGTGTTTCTCCTCCACGGGAAGTGAATTAAATACCATTTGGAGGCCTTTATTGTTCAAGCGAAAACGCCTGATTTTTGATGAAAGAGATAACCACCCCCCCTTACGACATGCTTCTGAAACTAAAAAAATGGTTCATTTTCAAATGTTGCATCTTTGAACGACAATCCACATTTGTACGTGGATAAACACTTTTAGAGATAAAATTAGATGTTTAAAGTGATTTTCAAGCTTCCAGGGGCCCTAAACACAAGATTTGAGAAATGGGTAAAAGTGAATGAAAATGGCCAATTTACTCACTCTGAGGCCTTAAAAAGTGTTTCTCCTCAACGGGAAGTGAATTAAATAACATTTGTAGACCTTTATTGTTCAATCAAAAACGCCCTTTTTTTGGTGAAAAAGATAACCACCCCCCCTTACGACATGCTTCAGAAACGAAAAAAATGGTCCATTTTCAAATGTTGCGTCTTTGAACTACAATTCACATTTGTACGTGGATGATCACTTTTAGAGATAAAATTAGATGTTTAAAGTGATTTACAAGCTTCCAGGGGCCCTAAACACAAGATATGAGGAATGGGTAAATATGAATGAAAATGGCCAATTTATTCACTCTGAGGCCTTAAAAAG
Organism: Triturus cristatus; assembly: GCF_964204655.1. Taxonomy (NCBI): domain Eukaryota; kingdom Metazoa; phylum Chordata; class Amphibia; order Caudata; family Salamandridae; genus Triturus; species Triturus cristatus. Next base: position 930,038,775 of record NC_140587.1, on the reverse strand, counting down.
TTTTTCTCCACTCCAGAAAGTGAATTAAATAACATTTGTAGGCCTTTATTGTTCAAGCGAAAACGCCCGATTATTGACGAAAGAGATAACCACCCCCCCTTACGACATGCTTCAGAAACGTAAAAAATGGCCCGTTTTCAAATGTTGCGTCTTCGAATGACAATCCACATTTGTACGTGGATAATCACTTTTAGAGATAAAATTAGATGTTTAAAGTGATTTTCAAGCTTCCAGGGGCCCTAAACACAAGATTTGAGAAATGGGTAAAAGTGAATGAAAATGGCCAATTTACTCACTCTGCGGCCTTAAAAAGTGTTTCTCCTCCACGGAAAGTGAATAAAATAACATTTGGATGCCTTTATTGTTCAATCAAAAACGCCCGTTTTTTGGTGAAAAAGATAACCACCCCCCTTACGACATGCTTCAGAAACGAAAAAAATGGTCCATTTTCAAATGTTGCGTCTTTGAACTACAATTCACATTTGTACGTGGATAATCACTTTTAGAGATAAAATTAGATGTTTAAAGTGATTTACAAGCTTCCAGGGGCCCTAAACACAAGATATGAGGAATGGGTAAATATGAATGAAAATGGCCAATTTATTCACTCTGAGGCCTTAAAAAGTTTTTCTCCACTCCAGAAAGTGAATTAAATAACATTTGTAGACCTTTATTGTTCAAGCGAAAACGCCCGATTATTGACGAAAGAGATAACCACCCCCCCTTAGGACATGCTTCAGAAACGAAAAAAATGGTCCGTTTTCAAATGTTGCGTCTTTGAATGACAATCCACATTTGTACGTGGATAATCACTTTTAGAGCTAAAATTAGATGTTTAAAGTGATTTTCAAGCTTCCAGGGGCCCTAAACACAAGATTTGAGAAATGGGTAAAAGTGAATGAAAATGGCCAATTTACTCACTCTGAGGCCTTAAAAAGTGTTTCTCCTCCACGGGAAGTGAATTAAATACCATTTGGAGGTCTTTATTGTTCAAGCAAAAACGCCTGATTTTTGATGAAAGAGATAACCACCCCCCCTTACGACATGCTTCTGAAATTAAAAAAATGGTTCATTTTCAAATGTTGCGTCTTTGAACCACAATTAACATTGTACGTGGATAATCACTTTTAGAGATAAAATGAGATGTTTAAAGTGATTTTCAAGCTTCCAGGGGCCCTAAACACGAGATTTGAGAAATGGGTAAACGTGAATGAAAATGGCCAATTTACTCACTCTGCGGCCTTAAAAAGTGTTTCTCCTCCACGGAAAGTGAATAAAATAACATTTGGATGCCTTTATTGTTCAATCAAAAACGCCAGTTTTTGGTGAAAAAGATAACCACCCCCCTTACAACATGCTTCAGAAACGAAAAAAATGGTCCATTTTCAAATGTTGCGTCTTTGAACTACAATTCACATTTGTACATGGATGATCACCTTTAGAGATAAAATTAGATGTTTAAAGTGATTTACAAGCTTCCAGGGGCCCTAAACACAAGATATGAGGAATGGGTAAATATGAATGAAAATTCCCAATTTATTCACTCTGAGGCCTTAAAAAGTTTTTCTCCACTCCAGAAAGGGAATTAAATAACATTTGTAGACCTTTATTGTTCAATCAAAAACGCCCGATTTTTGACGAAGAGATAACCACCTCCCCTTACGACATGCTTCAGAAACAAAAAAAATGGTTCATTTTCAAATGTTGCATCTTTGAACGACAATCCACATTTGTACGTGGATAAACACTTTTAGAGATAAAATTAGATGTTTAAAGTGATTTTCAAGCTTCCAGGGGCCCTAAACACAAGATTTGAGAAATGGGTAAAAGTGAATGAAAATGGCCAATTTATTCACTCTGAGGCCTTAAAAAGTGTTTCTCCTCAACGGGAAGTGAATTAAATAACATTTGTAGGCCTTTATTGTTCAAGCGAAAACGCCCGATTATTGAAGAAAGAGATAACCACCCCCCCTTACGACATGCTTCAGAAACAAAAAAAATGGTTCATTTTCAAATGTTGCATCTTTGAACGACAATCCACATTTGTACGTGGATAAACACTTTTAGAGATAAAATTAGATGTTTAAAGTGATTTTCAAGCTTCCAGGGGCCCTAAACACGAGATTTAAGAAATGGGTAAACGTGAATGAAAATGGCCAATTTACTCACTCTGCGGCCTTAAAAAGTGTTTCTCCTCCACGGAAAGTGAATAAAATAACATTTGGATGCCTTTATTGTTCAATCAAAAACGCCAGTTTTTGGTGAAAAAGATAACCACCCCCCCTTACGACATGCTTCAGAAACGAAAAAAATGGTCCATTTTCAAATGTTGCGTCTTAGAACTACAATTCACATTTGTACATGGATGATCACCTTTAGAGATAAAATTAGATGTTTAAAGTGATTTACAAGCTTCCAGGGGCCCTAAACACAAGATATGAGGAATGGGTAAATATGAATGAAAATTCCCAATTTATTCACTCTGAGGCCTTAAAAAGTTTTTCTCCACTCCAGAAAGGGAATTAAATAACATTTGTAGACCTTTATTGTTCAATCAAAAACGCCCGATTTTTGACAAAGAGATAACCACCTCCCCTTACGACATGCTTCAGAAACAAAAAAAATGGTTCATTTTCAAATGTTGCATCTTTGAACGACAATCCACATTTGTACGTGGATAAACACTTTTAGAGATAAAATTAGATGTTTAAAGTGATTTTCAAGCTTCCAGGGGCCCTAAACACAAGATTTGAGAAATGGGTAAAAGTGAATGAAAATGGCCAATTTACTCACTCTGAGGCCTTAAAAAGTGTTTCTCCTCAACGGGAAGTGAATTAAATAACATTTGTAGGCCTTTATTGTTCAAGCGAAAACGCCCGATTATTGACGAAAGAGATAACCACCCCCCCTTACGACATGCTTCAGAAACGAAAAAAATGGTCCGTTTTCAAATGTTGCGTCTTTGAATGACAATCCACATTTGCACGTGGATAATCACTTTTAGAGCTAAAATTAGATGTTTAAAGTGATTTTCAAGCTTCAAGGGCCCTAAACACAAGATTTGAGAAATGGGTAAAAGTGAATGAAAATGGCCAATTTACTCACTCTGAGGCCTTAAAAAGTGTTTCTCCTCCACGGGAAGTGAATTAAATACCATTTGGAGGCCTTTATTGTTCAAGCGAAAACGCCTGATTTTTGATGAAAGAGATAACCACCCCCCCTTACGACATGCTTCTGAAACTAAAAAAATGGTTCATTTTCAAATGTTGCGTCTTTTGAACTACAATTAACATTGTACGTGGATAATCACTTTTAGAGATAAAATGAGATGTTTAAAGTGATTTTCAAGCTTCCAGGGGCCCTAAACATGAGATTTGAGAAATGGGTAAACGTGAATGAAAATGGCCAATTTACTCACTCTGCGGCCTTAAAAAGTGTTTCTCCTCCACGGAAAGTGAATAAAATAACATTCGGATGCCTTTATTGTTCAATCAAAAACGCCCGTTTTTTGGTGAAAAAGATAACCACCCCCCTTACGACATGCTTCAAAAACGAAAAAAATGGTCCATTTTCAAATGTTGCGTCTTTGAACTACAATTCACATTTGTACGTGGATGATCACTTTTAGAGATACATTTAGATGTTTAAAGTGATTTACAAGCTTCCAGGGGCCCTAAACACAAGATATGAGAAATGGGTAAAAGTGAATGAAAATGGCCAATTTACTCACTCTGAGGCCTTACAAAGTGATTCTCCTCCACGGGAATTGAATTAAATACCATTTGGAGGTCTTTATTGTTCAAGCAAAAACGCCTGATTTTTGATGAAAGAGATAACCACCCCCCCTTACGACATGCTTCTGAAATTAAAAAAATGGTTCATTTTCAAATGTTGCGTCTTTGAACCACAATTAACATTGTACGTGGATAATCACTTTTAGAGATAAAATGAGATGTTTAAAGTGATTTTCAAGCTTCCAGGGGCCCTAAACACGAGATTTGAGAAATGGGTAAACGTGAATGAAAATGGCCAATTTACTCACTCTGCGGCCTTAAAAAGTGTTTCTCCTCCACGGAAAGTGAATAAAATAACATTTGGATGCCTTTATTGTTCAATCAAAAACGCCCGTTTTTTGGTGAAAAAGATAACCACCCCCCCTTACGACATGCTTCAGAAACAAAAAAAATGGTCCATTTTCAAATGTTGCGTCTTTGAACTACAATTCACATTTGTACGTGGATAATCACTTTTAGAGATAAAATTAGATGTTTAAAGTGATTTACAAGCTTCCAGGGGCCCTAAACACAAGATATGAGGAATGGGTAAATATGAATGAAAATGGCCAATTTATTCACTCTGAGGCCTTAAAAAGTTTTTCTCCACTCTCGAAAGTGAATTAAATAACATTTGTAGACCTTTATTGTTCAATCAAAAACGCCCGATTTTTGACGAAAGAGATAACCACCCCCCCCTTACGACATGCTTCAGAAACAAAAAAAATGGTTCATTTTCAAATGTTGCATCTTTGAACGACAATCCACATTTGTACGTGGATAAACACTTTTAGAGATAAAATTAGATGTTTAAAGTGATTTTCAAGCTTCCAGGGGCCCTAAACACAAGATTTGAGAAATGGGTAAAAGTGAATGAAAATGGCCAATTTACTCACTCTGAGGCCTTAAAAAGTGTTTCTCCTCAACGGGAAGTGAATTAAATAACATTTGTAGGCCTTAATTGTTCAAGCGAAAACGCCCGATTATTGACGAAAGAGATAACCACCCCCCCCTTACGACATGCTTCAGAAACGAAAAAAATGGTCCGTTTTCAAATGTTGCGTCTTTGAATGACAATCCACATTTGTACGTGGATAATCACTTTTAGAGCTAAAATTAGATGTTTAAAGTGATTTTCAAGCTTCCAGGGGCCCTAAACACAAGATTTGAGAAATGGGTAAAAGTGAATGAAAATGGCCAATTTACTCACTCTGAGGCCTTAAAAAGTGTTTCTCCTCCACGGGAAGTGAATTAAATAACATTTGTAGGCCTTTATTGTTCAAGCGAAAACGCCTGATTTTTGATGAAAGAGATAACCACCCCCCCTTACGACATGCTTCTGAAACTAAAAAAATGGTTCATTTTCAAATGTTGCGTCTTTGAACCACAATTAACATTGTACGTGGATAATCACTTTTAGAGATAAAATGAGATGTTTAAAGTGATTTTCAAGCTTCCAGGGGCCCTAAACACGAGATTTGAGAAATGGGTAAACGTGAATGAAAATGGCCAATTTACTCACTCTGCGGCCTTAAAAAGTGTTTCTCCTCCACGGAAAGTGAATAAAATAACATTTGGATGCCTTTATTGTTCAATCAAAAACGCCCTTTTTTTGGTGAAAAAGATAACCACCCCCCCTTACGACATGCTTCAGAAACGAAAAAAATGGTCCATTTTCAAATGTTGCGTCTTTGAACTACAATTCACATTTGTACGTGGATGATCACTTTTAGAGATAAAATTAGATGTTTAAAGTGATTTACAAGCTTCCAGGGGCCCTAAACACAAGATATGAGGAATGGGTAAATATGAATGAAAATTGCCAATTTATTCACTCTGAGGCCTTAAAAAGCTTTTCTCCACTCCAGAAAGTGAATTAAATAACATTGTAGGCCTTTATTGTTCAATCAAAAACGCCCGATTTTTGACGAAGAGATAACCACCCCCCCTTACGACATGCTTCAGAAAAAAAAAAATGGTTCATTTTCAAAAGTTGCATCTTTGAACGACAATCCACATTTGTACGTGGATAAACACTTTTAGAGATAAAATTAGATGTTTAAAGTGATTTTCAAGCTTCCAGGGGCCCTAAACACAAGATTTGAGAAATGGGTAAAAGTGAATGAAAATGGCCAATTTACTCACTCTGAGGCCTTAAAAAGTGTTTCTCCTCAACGGGAAGTGAATTAAATAACATTTGTAGGCCTTTATTGTTCAAGCGAAAACGCCCGATTATTGACGAAAGAGATAACCACCCCCCCTTACGACATGCTTCAGAAACGAAAAAAATGGTCCGTTTTCAAATGTTGCGTCTTTGAATGACAATCCACATTTGTACGTGGATAATCACTTTTAGAGCTAAAATTAGATGTTTAAAGTGATTTTCAAGCTTCCAGGGGCCCTAAACACAAGATTTGAGAAATGGGTAAAAGTGAATGAAAATGGCCAATTTACTCACTCTGAGGCCTTAAAAAGTGTTTCTCCTCCACGGGAAGTGAATTAAATACCATTTGGAGGCCTTTATTGTTCAAGCGAAAACGCCTGATTTTTGATGAAAGAGATAACCACCCCCCCTTACGACATGCTTCTGAAACTAAAAAAATGGTTCATTTTCAAATGTTGCGTCTTTTGAACTACAATTAACATTGTACGTGGATAATCACTTTTAGAGATAAAATGAGATGTTTAAAGTGATTTTCAAGCTTCCAGGGGCCCTAAACACGAGATTTGAGAAATGGGTAAACGTGAATGAAAATGGCCAATTTACTCACTCTGCGGCCTTAAAAAGTGTTTCTCCTCCACGGAAAGTGAATAAAATAACATTTGGATGCCTTTATTGTTCAATCAAAAACGCCCTTTTTTTGGTGAAAAAGATAACCACCCCCCCTTACGACATGCTTCAGAAACGAAAAAAATGGTCCATTTTCAAATGTTGCGTCTTTGAACTACAATTCACATTTGTACGTGGATAAACACTTTTAGAGATAAAATTAGATGTTTAAAGTGATTTTCAAGCTTCCAGGGGCCCTAAACACAAGATTTGAGAAATGGGTAAAAGTGAATGAAAATGGCCAATTTACTCACTCTGCGGCCTTAAAAAGTGTTTCTCCTCCACGGAAAGTGAATAAAATAACATTCGGATGCCTTTATTGTTCAATCAAAAACGCCTGTTTTTTGGTGAAAAAGATAACCACCCCCCTTACGACATGCTTCAGAAACGAAAAAAATGGTCCATTTTCAAATGTTGCGTCTTTGAACTACAATTCACATTTGTACATGGATAATCACCTTTAGAGATAAAATTAGATGTTTAAAGTGATTTACAAGCTTCCAGGGGCCCTAAACACAAGATATGAGGAATGGGTAAATATGAATGAAAATTCCCAATTTATTCACTCTGAGGCCTTAAAAAGTTTTTCTCCACTCCAGAAAGGGAATTAAATAACATTTGTAGACCTTTATTGTTCAATCAAAAACGCCCGATTTTTGACGAAGAGATAACCACCTCCCCTTACGACATGCTTCAGAAACAAAAAAAATGGTTCATTTTCAAATGTTGCATCTTTGAACGACAATCCACATTTGTACGTGGATAAACACTTTTAGAGATAAAATTAGATGTTTAAAGTGTTTTTCAAGCTTCCAGGGGCCCTAAACACAAGATTTGAGAAATGGGTAAAAGTGAATGAAAATGGCCAATTTACTCACTCTGAGGCCTTAAAAAGTGTTTCTCCTCAACGGGAAGTGAATTAAATAACATTTGTAGGCCTTTATTGTTCAAGCGAAAACGCCCGATTATTGACGAAAGAGATAACCACCCCCCCTTACGACATGCTTCAGAAACAAAAAAAAAGGTTCATTTTCAAATGTTGCATCTTTGAACGACAATCCACATTTGTACGTGGATAAACACTTTTAGAGATAAAATTAGATGTTTAAAGTGATTTTCAAGCTTCCAGGGGCCCTAAACACAAGATTTGAGAAATGGGTAAAAGTGAATAAAAATGGCCAATTTACTCACTCTCAGGCCTTAAAAAGTGTTTTTCCTCAACGGGAAGTGAATTAAATAACATTTGTAGGCCTTTATTGTTCAAGCGAAAACGCCCGATTATTGACGAAAGAGATAACCACCCCCCCTTACGTCATGCTTCAGAAACGAAAAAAATGGTCCGTTTTCAAATGTTGCGTCTTTGAATGACAATCCACATTTGCACGTGGATAATCACTTTTAGAGCTAAAATTAGATGTTTAAAGTGATTTTCAAGCTTCAAGGGCCCTAAACACAAGATTTGAGAAATGGGTAAAAGTGAATGAAAATGGCCAATTTACTCACTCTGAGGCCTTAAAAAGTGTTTCTCCTCCACGGGAAGTGAATTAAATACCATTTGGAGGCCTTTATTGTTCAAGCGAAAACGCCTGATTTTTGATGAAAGAGATAACCACCCCCCCTTACGACATGCTTCTGAAACTAAAAAAATGGTTCATTTTCAAATGTTGCGTCTTTTGAACTACAATTAACATTGTACGTGGATAATCACTTTTAGAGATAAAATGAGATGTTTAAAGTGATTTTCAAGCTTCCAGGGGCCCTAAACATGAGATTTGAGAAATGGGTAAACGTGAATGAAAATGGCCAATTTACTCACTCTGCGGCCTTAAAAAGTGTTTCTCCTCCACGGAAAGTGAATAAAATAACATTCGGATGCCTTTATTGTTCAATCAAAAACGCCCGTTTTTTGGTGAAAAAGATAACCACCCCCCTTACGACATGCTTCAGAAACGAAAAAAATGGTCCATTTTCAAATGTTGCGTCTTTGAACTACAATTCACATTTGTACGTGGATGATCACTTTTAGAGATAAATTTAGATGTTTAAAGTGATTTACAAGCTTCCAGGGGCCCTAAACACAAGATATGAGAAATGGGTAAAAGTGAATGAAAATGGCCAATTTACTCACTCTGAGGCCTTACAAAGTGATTCTCCTCCACGGGAATTGAATTAAATACCATTTGGAGGTCTTTATTGTTCAAGCAAAAACGCCTGATTTTTGATGAAAGAGATAACCACCCCCCCTTACGACATGCTTCTGAAATTAAAAAAATGGTTCATTTTCAAATGTTGCGTCTTTGAACCACAATTAACATTGTACGTGGATAATCACTTTTAGAGATAAAATGAGATGTTTAAAGTGATTTTCAAGCTTCCAGGGGCCCTAAACACGAGATTTGAGAAATGGGTAAACGTGAATGAAAATGGCCAATTTACTCACTCTGCGGCCTTAAAAAGTGTTTCTCCTCCACGGAAAGTGAATAAAATAACATTTGGATGCCTTTATTGTTCAATCAAAAACGCCCGTTTTTTGGTGAAAAAGATAACCACCCCCCCTTACGACATGCTTCAGAAACAAAAAAAATGGTCCATTTTCAAATGTTGCGTCTTTGAACTACAATTCACATTTGTACGTGGATAATCACTTTTAGAGATAAAATTAGATGTTTAAAGTGATTTACAAGCTTCCAGGGGCCCTAAACACAAGATATGAGGAATGGGTAAATATGAATGAAAATGGCCAATTTATTCACTCTGAGGCCTTAAAAAGTTTTTCTCCACTCTCGAAAGTGAATTAAATAACATTTGTAGACCTTTATTGTTCAATCAAAAACGCCCGATTTTTGACGAAAGAGATAACCACCCCCCCTTACGACATGCTTCAGAAACAAAAAAAATGGTTCATTTTCAAATGTTGCATCTTTGAACGACAATCCACATGTGTACGTGGATAAACACTTTTAGAGATAAAATTAGATGTTTAAAGTGATTTTCAAGCTTCCAGGGGCCCTAAACACAAGATTTGAGAAATGGGTAAAAGTGAATGAAAATGGCCAATTTACTCACTCTGAGGCCTTAAAAAGTGTTTCTCCTCAACGGGAAGTGAATTAAATAACATTTGTAGGCCTTTATTGTTCAAGCGAAAACGCCCGATTATTGACGAAAGAGATAACCACCCCCCCCTTACGACATGCTTCAGAAACGAAAAAAATGGTCCGTTTTCAAATGTTGCGTCTTTGAATGACAATCCACATTTGTACGTGGATAATCACTTTTAGAGCTAAAATTAGATGTTTAAAGTGATTTTCAAGCTTCCAGGGGCCCTAAACACAAGATTTGAGAAATGGGTAAAAGTGAATGAAAATGGCCAATTTACTCACTCTGAGGCCTTAAAAAGTGTTTCTCCTCCACGGGAAGTGAATTAAATAACATTTGTAGGCCTTTATTGTTCAAGCGAAAACGCCTGATTTTTGATGAAAGAGATAACCACCCCCCCTTACGACATGCTTCTGAAACTAAAAAAATGGTTCATTTTCAAATGTTGCGTCTTTGAACCACAATTAACATTGTACGTGGATAATCACTTTTAGAGATAAAATGAGATGTTTAAAGTGATTTTCAAGCTTCCAGGGGCCCTAAACACGAGATTTGAGAAATGGGTAAACGTGAATGAAAATGGCCAATTTACTCTCTCTGCGGCCTTAAAAAGTGTTTCTCCTCCACGGAAAGTGAATAAAATAACATTTGGATGCCTTTATTGTTCAATCAAAAACGCCCTTTTTTTGGTGAAAAAGATAACCACCCCCCCTTACGACATGCTTCAGAAACGAAAAAAATGGTCCATTTTCAAATGTTGCGTCTTTGAACTACAATTCACATTTGTACGTGGATGATCACTTTTAGAGATAAAATTAGATGTTTAAAGTGATTTACAAGCTTCCAGGGGCCCTAAACACAAGATATGAGGAATGGGTAAATATGAATGAAAATTGCCAATTTATTCACTCTGAGGCCTTAAAAAGCTTTTCTCCACTCCAGAAAGTGAATTAAATAACATTTGTAGGCCTTTATTGTTCAATCAAAAACGCCCGATTTTTGACGAAGAGATAACCACCCCCCCTTACGACATGCTTCAGAAACAAAAAAAATGGTTCATTTTCAAATGTTGCATCTTTGAACGACAATCCACATTTGTACGTGGATAAACACTTTTAGAGATAAAATTAGATGTTTAAAGTGATTTTCAAGCTTCCAGGGGCCCTAAACACAAGATTTGAGAAATGGGTAAAAGTGAATGAAAATGGCCAATTTACTCACTCTGAGGCCTTAAAAAGTGTTTCTCCTCCACGGGAAGTGAATTAAATACCATTTGGAGGCCTTTATTGTTCAAGCGAAAACGCCCGATTATTGACGAAAGAGATAACCACCCCCCCTTATGACATGCTTCAGAAACGAAAAAAATGGTCCGTTTTCAAATGTTGCGTCTTTGAATGACAATCCACATTTGTACGTGGATAATCACTTTTAGAGCTAAAATTAGATGTTTAAAGTGATTTTCAAGCTTCCAGGGGCCCTAAACACAAGATTTGAGAAATGGGTAAAAGTGAATGAAAATGGCCAATTTACTCACTCTGAGGCCTTAAAAAGTGTTTCTCCTCCACGGGAAGTGAATTAAATACCATTTGGAGGCCTTTATTGTTCAAGCGAAAACGCCTGATTTTTGATGAAAGAGATAACCACCCCCCCTTACGACATGCTTCTGAAACTAAAAAAATGGTTCATTTTCAAATGTTGCGTCTTTTGAACTACAATTAACATTGTACGTGGATAATCACTTTTAGAGATAAAATGAGATGTTTAAAGTGATTTTCAAGCTTCCAGGGGCCCTAAACACGAGATTTGAGAAATGGGTAAACGTGAATGAAAATGGCCAATTTACTCACTCTGCGGCCTTAAAAAGTGTTTCTCCTCCACGGAAAGTGAATAAAATAACATTTGGATGCCTTTATTGTTCAATCAAAAACGCCCTTCTTTTGGTGAAAAAGATAACCACCCCCCCTTACGACATGCTTCAGAAACGAAAAAAATGGTCCATTTTCAAATGTTGCGTCTTTGAACTACAATTCACATTTGTACGTGGATGATCACTTTTAGAGATAAAATTAGATGTTTAAAGTGATTTACAAGCTTCCAGGGGCCCTAAACACAAGATATGAGGAATGGGTAAATATGAATGAAAATGGCCAATTTATTCACTCTGAGGCCTTAAAAAGTTTTTCTCCACTCCAGAAAGTGAATTAAATAACATTTGTAGGCCTTTATTGTTCAAGCGAAAACGCCCGATTATTGACGAAAGAGATAACCACCCCCCCTTACGACATGCTTCAGAAATGTAAAAAATGGCCCGTTTTCAAATGTTGCGTCTTCGAATGACAATCCACATTTGTACGTGGATAATCACTTTTAGAGATAAAATTAGATGTTTAAAGTGATTTTCAAGCTTCCAGGGGCCCTAAACACAAGATTTGAGAAATGGGTAAAAGTGAATGAAAATGGCCAATTTACTCACTCTGCGGCCTTAAAAAGTGTTTCTCCTCCACGGAAAGTGAATAAAATAACATTCGGATGCCTTTATTGTTCAATCAAAAACGCCCGTTTTTTGGTGAAAAAGATAACCACCCCCCTTACGACATGCTTCAGAAACGAAAAAAATGGTCCATTTTCAAATGTTGCGTCTTTGAACTACAATTCACATTTGTACGTGGATGATCACTTTTAGAGATAAATTTAGATGTTTAAAGTGATTTACAAGCTTCCAGGGGCCCTAAACACAAGATATGAGGAATGGGTAAATATGAATGAAACTGGCCAATTTATTCACTCTGAGGCCTTAAAAAGTTTTTCTCCACTCCAGAAAGTGAATTAAATAACATTTGTAGGCCTTTATTGTTCAATCAAAAACGCCCGATTTTTGACGAAAGAGATAACCACCCCCCCTTACGACATGCTTCAGAAACTAAAAAAATGGTCCGTTTTCAAATGTTGCCTCTTTGAACTACAATTCACATTTGTACGTGGAAAAGCACTTTTAAAGATCAAATGAGATGTTTAAAGTGATTTTCATGCTTCCAGGGGCCTTAAACACAAGATTTGAGGAATGGGTAAAAGTGAATGAAAATGGCCAATTCACTCACTCTGAGGCATTAAAAAGTGTTTCTCCTCCACGGGAAGTGAATTAAATAACATTTGTAGGCCTTTATTGTTCAAGCGAAAACGCCTGATTTTTGATGAAAGAGATAACCACCCCCCTTACGACATGCTTCTGAAACTAAAAAAATGGTTCATTTTCAAATGTTGCGTCTTTGAACCACAATTAACATTGTACGTGGATAATCACTTTTAGAGATAAAATGAGATGTTTAAAGTGATTTTCAAGCTTCCAGGGGCCCTAAACACGAGATTTGAGAAATGGGTAAACGTGAATGAAAATGGCCAATTTACTCACTCTGCGGCCTTAAAAAGTGTTTCTCCTCCACGGAAAGTGAATAAAATAACATTTGGATGCCTTTATTGTTCAATCAAAAACGCCAGTTTTTTGGTGAAAAAGATAACCACTCCCCCTTACGACATGCTTCAGAAACAAAAAAAATGGTCCATTTTCAAATGTTGCGTCTTTGAACTACAATTCACATTTGTACATGGATGATCACCTTTAGAGATAAAATTAGATGTTTAAAGTGATTTACAAGCTTCCAGGGGCCCTAAACACAAGATATGAGGAATGGGTAAATATGAATGAAAATTCCCAATTTATTCACTCTGAGGCCTTAAAAAGTTTTTCTCCACTCCAGAAAGGGAATTAAATAACATTTGTAGACCTTTATTGTTCAATCAAAAACGCCCGATTTTTGACGAAGAGATAACCACCTCCCCTTACGACATACTTCAGAAACAAAAAAAATGGTTCATTTTCAAATGTTGCATCTTTGAACGACAATCCACATTTGTACGTGGATAAACACTTTTAGAGATAAAATTAGATGTTTAAAGTGATTTTCAAGCTTCCAGGGGCCCTAAACACAAGATTTGAGAAATGGGTAAAAGTGAATGAAAATGGCCAATTTACTCACTCTGAGGCCTTAAAAAGTGTTTCTCCTCAACGGGAAGTGAATTAAATAACATTTGTAGGCCTTTATTGTTCAAGCGAAAACGCCCGATTATTGACGAAAGAGATAACCACCCCCCCCTTACGACATGCTTCAGAAACGAAAAAAATGGTCCGTTTTCAAATGTTGCGTCTTTGAATGACAATCCACATTTGTACGTGGATAATCACTTTTAGAGCTAAAATTAGATGTTTAAAGTGATTTTCAAGCTTCCAGGGGCCCTAAACACAAGATTTGAGAAATGGGTAAAAGTGAATGAAAATGGCCAATTTACTCACTCTGAGGCCTTAAAAAGTGTTTCTCCTCCACGGGAAGTGAATTAAATACCATTTGGAGGCCTTTATTGTTCAAGCGAAAACGCCTGATTTTTGATGAAAGAGATAACCACCCCCCCTTACGACATGCTTCTGAAACTAAAAAAATGGTTCATTTTCAAATGTTGCGTCTTTTGAACTACAATTAACATTGTACGTGGATAATCACTTTTAGAGATAAAATGAGATGTTTAAAGTGATTTTCAAGCTTCCAGGGGCCCTAAACACGAGATTTGAGAAATGGGTAAACGTGAATGAAAATGGCCAATTTACTCACTCTGCGGCCTTAAAAAGTGTTTCTCCTCCACGGAAAGTGAATAAAATACCATTTGGATGCCTTTATTGTTCAATCAAAAACGCCCTTTTTTTGGTGAAAAAGATAACCACCCCCCCTTACGACATGCTTCAGAAACGAAAAAAATGGTCCATTTTCAAATGTTGCGTCTTTGAACTACAATTCACATTTGTACGTGGATGATCACTTTTAGAGATAAAATTAGATGTTTAAAGTGATTTACAAGCTTCCAGGGGCCCTAAACACAAGATATGAGGAATGGGTAAATATGAATGAAAATGGCCAATTTATTCACTCTGAGGCCTTAAAAAGTTTTTCTCCACTCCAGAAAGTGAATTAAATAACATTTGTAGGCCTTTATTGTTCAAGCGAAAACGCCAGATTATTGACGAAAGAGATAACCACCCCCCCTTACGACATGCTTCAGAAACGTAAAAAATGGCCCGTTTTCAAATGTTGCGTCTTCGAATGACAATCCACATTTGTACGTGGATAATCACTTTTAGAGATAAAATTAGATGTTTAAAGTGATTTTCAAGCTTCCAGGGGCCCTAAACACAAGATTTGAGAATTGGGTAAACGTGAATGAAAATGGCCAATTTACTCACTCTGCGGCCTTAAAAAGTGTTTCTCCTCCACGGAAAGTGAATAAAATAACATTTGGATGCCTTTATTGTTCAATCAAAAACGCCAGTTTTTTGGTGAAAAAGATAACCACTCCCCCTTACGACATGCTTCAGAAACAAAAAAAATGGTCCATTTTCAAATGTTGCGTCTTTGAACTACAATTCACATTTGTACATGGATGATCACCTTTAGAGATAAAATTAGATGTTTAAAGTGATTTACAAGCTTCCAGGGGCCCTAAACACAAGATATGAGGAATGGGTAAATATGAATGAAAATTCCCAATTTATTCACTCTGAGGCCTTAAAAAGTTTTTCTCCACTCCAGAAAGGGAATTAAATAACATTTGTAGACCTTTATTGTTCAATCAAAAACGCCCGATTTTTGACGAAGAGATAACCACCTCCCCTTACGACATACTTCAGAAACAAAAAAAATGGTTCCTTTTCAAATGTTGCATCTTTGAACGACAATCCACATTTGTACGTGGATAAACACTTTTAGAGATAAAATTAGATGTTTAAAGTGATTTTCAAGCTTCCAGGGGCCCTAAACACAAGATTTGAGAAATGGGTAAAAGTGAATGAAAATGGCCAATTTACTCACTCTGAGGCCTTAAAAAGTGTTTCTCCTCAACGGGAAGTGAATTAAATAACATTTGTAGGCCTTTATTGTTCAAGCGAAAACGCCCGATTATTGACGAAAGAGATAACCACCCCCCCCTTACGACATGCTTCAGAAACGAAAAAAATGGTCCGTTTTCAAATGTTGCGTCTTTGAATGACAATCCACATTTGTACGTGGATAATCACTTTTAGAGCTAAAATTAGATGTTTAAAGTGATTTTCAAGCTTCCAGGGGCCCTAAACACAAGATTTGAGAAATGGGTAAAAGTGAATGAAAATGGCCAATTTACTCACTCTGAGGCCTTAAAAAGTGTTTCTCCTCCACGGGAAGTGAATTAAATACCATTTGGAGGCCTTTATTGTTCAAGCGAAAACGCCTGATTTTTGATGAAAGAGATAACCACCCCCCCTTACGACATGCTTCTGAAACTAAAAAAATGGTTCATTTTCAAATGTTGCGTCTTTTGAACTACAATTAACATTGTACGTGGATAATCACTTTTAGAGATAAAATGAGATGTTTAAAGTGATTTTCAAGCTTCCAGGGGCCCTAAACACGAGATTTGAGAAATGGGTAAACGTGAATGAAAATGGCCAATTTACTCACTCTGCGGCCTTAAAAAGTGTTTCTCCTCCACGGAAAGTGAATAAAATACCATTTGGATGCCTTTATTGTTCAATCAAAAACGCCCTTTTTTTGGTGAAAAAGATAACCACCCCCCCTTACGACATGCTTCAGAAACGAAAAAAATGGTCCATTTTCAAATGTTGCGTCTTTGAACTACAATTCACATTTGTACGTGGATGATCACTTTTAGAGATAAAATTAGATGTTTAAAGTGATTTACAAGCTTCCAGGGGCCCTAAACACAAGATATGAGGAATGGGTAAATATGAATGAAAATGGCCAATTTATTCACTCTGAGGCCTTAAAAAGTTTTTCTCCACTCCAGAAAGTGAATTAAATAACATTTGTAGGCCTTTATTGTTCAAGCGAAAACGCCAGATTATTGACGAAAGAGATAACCACCCCCCCTTACGACATGCTTCAGAAACGTAAAAAATGGCCCGTTTTCAAATGTTGCGTCTTCGAATGACAATCCACATTTGTACGTGGATAATCACTTTTAGAGATAAAATTAGATGTTTAAAGTGATTTTCAAGCTTCCAGGGGCCCTAAACACAAGATTTGAGAATTGGGTAAAAGTGAATGAAAATGGCCAATTTACTCACTCTGCGGCCTTAAAAAGTGTTTCTCCTCCACGGAAAGTGAATAAAATAACATTCGGATGCCTTTATTGTTCAATCAAAAACGCCCGTTTTTTGGTGAAAAAGATAACCACCCCCCTTACGACATGCTTCAGAAACGAAAAAAATGGTCCATTTTCAAATGTTGCGTCTTTGAACTACAAATCACATTTGTACGTGGATGATCACTTTTAGAGATAAATTTAGATGTTTAAAGTGATTTACAAGCTTCCAGGGGCCCTAAACACAAGATATGAGGAATGGGTAAATATGAATGAAACTGGCCAATTTATTCACTCTGAGGCCTTAAAAAGTTTTTCTCCACTCCAGAAAGTGAATTAAATAACATTTGTAGGCCTTTATTGTTCAATCAAAAACGCCCGATTTTTGACGAAAGAGATAACCACCCCCCCTTACGACATGCTTCAGAAACTAAAAAAATGGTCCGTTTTCAAATGTTGCCTCTTTGAACTACAATTCACATTTGTACGTGGAAAAGCACTTTTAAAGATCAAATGAGATGTTTAAAGTGATTTTCATGCTTCCAGGGGCCTTAAACACAAGATTTGAGGAATGGGTAAAAGTGAATGAAAATGGCCAATTCACTCACTCTGAGGCATTAAAAAGTGTTTCTCCTCCACGGGAAGTGAATTAAATAACATTTGTAGGCCTTTATTGTTCAAGCGAAAACGCCTGATTTTTGATGAAAGAGATAACCACCCCCCTTACGACATGCTTCTGAAACTAAAAAAATGGTTCATTTTCAAATGTTGCATCTTTGAACGACAATCCACATTTGTACGTGGATAAACACTTTTAGAGATAAAATTAGATGTTTAAAGTGATTTTCAAGCTTCAAGGGCCCTAAACACAAGATTTGAGAAATGGGTAAAAGTGAATGAAAATGGCCAATTTACTCACTCTGAGGCCTTAAAAAGTGTTTCTCCTCCACGGGAAGTGAATTAAATACCATTTGGAGGCCTTTATTGTTCAAGCGAAAACGCCTGATTTTTGATGAAAGAGATAACCACCCCCCTTACGACATGCTTCTGAAACTAAAAAAATGGTTCATTTTCAAATGTTGCGTCTTTTGAACTACAATTAACATTGTACGTGGATAATCACTTTTAGAGATAAAATGAGATGTTTAAAGTGATTTTCAAGCTTCCAGGGGCCCTAAACATGAGATTTGAGAAATGGGTAAACGTGAATGAAAATGGCCAATTTACTCACTCTGCGGCCTTAAAAAGTGTTTCTCCTCCACGGAAAGTGAATAAAATAACATTCGGATGCCTTTATTGTTCAATCAAAAACGCCCGTTTTTTGGTGAAAAAGATAACCACCCCCCTTACGACATGCTTCAGAAACGAAAAAAATGGTCCATTTTCAAATGTTGCGTCTTTGAACTACAATTCACATTTGTACGTGGATGATCACTTTTAGAGATAAATTTAGATGTTTAAAGTGATTTACAAGCTTCCAGGGGCCCTAAACACAAGATATGAGAAATGGGTAAAAGTGAATGAAAATGGCCAATTTACTCACTCTGAGGCCTTACAAAGTGATTCTCCTCCACGGGAATTGAATTAAATACCATTTGGAGGTCTTTATTGTTCAAGCGAAAACGCCTGATTTTTGATGAAAGAGATAACCACCCCCCCTTACGACATGCTTCTGAAATTAAAAAAATGGTTCATTTTCAAATGTTGCGTCTTTGAACCACAATTAACATTGTACGTGGATAATCACTTTTAGAGATAAAATGAGATGTTTAAAGTGATTTTCAAGCTTCCAGGGGCCCTAAACACGAGATTTGAGAAATGGGTAAACGTGAATGAAAATGGCCAATTTACTCACTCTGCGGCCTTAAAAAGTGTTTCTCCTCCACGGAAAGTGAATAAAATACCATTTGGATGCCTTTATTGTTCAATCAAAAACGCCCGTTTTTTGGTGAAAAAGATAACCACCCCCCCTTACGACATGCTTCAGAAACAAAAAAAATGGTCCATTTTCAAATGTTGCGTCTTTGAACTACAATTCACATTTGTACGTGGATAATCACTTTTAGAGATAAAATTAGATGTTTAAAGTGATTTACAAGCTTCCAGGGGCCCTAAACACAAGATATGAGGAATGGGTAAATATGAATGAAAATGGCCAATTTATTCACTCTGAGGCCTTAAAAAGTTTTTCTCCACTCTCGAAAGTGAATTAAATAACATTTGTAGACCTTTATTGTTCAATCAAAAACGCCCGATTTTTGACGAAAGAGATAACCACCCCCCCTTACGACATGCTTCAGAAACAAAAAAAATGGTTCATTTTCAAATGTTGCATCTTTGAACGACAATCCACATTTGTACGTGGATAAACACTTTTAGAGATAAAATTAGATGTTTAAAGTGATTTTCAAGCTTCCAGGGGCCCTAAACACAAGATTTGAGAAATGGGTAAAAGTGAATGAAAATGGCCAATTTACTCACTCTGAGGCCTTAAAAAGTGTTTCTCCTCAACGGGAAGTGAATTAAATAACATTTGTAGGCCTTTATTGTTCAAGCGAAAACGCCCGATTATTGACGAAAGAGATAACCACCCCCCCCTTACGACATGCTTCAGAAACGAAAAAAATGGTCCGTTTTCAAATGTTGCGTCTTTGAATGACAATCCACATTTGTACGTGGATAATCACTTTTAGAGCTAAAATTAGATGTTTAAAGTGATTTTCAAGCTTCCAGGGGCCCTAAACACAAGATTTGAGAAATGGGTAAAAGTGAATGAAAATGGCCAATTTACTCACTCTGAGGCCTTAAAAAGTGTTTCTCCTCCACGGGAAGTGAATTAAATACCATTTGGAGGCCTTTATTGTTCAAGCGAAAACGCCTGATTTTTGATGAAAGAGATAACCACCCCCCCTTACGACATGCTTCTGAAACTAAAAAAATGGTTCATTTTCAAATGTTGCGT
Organism: Triturus cristatus; assembly: GCF_964204655.1. Lineage (NCBI taxonomy): Eukaryota > Metazoa > Chordata > Amphibia > Caudata > Salamandridae > Triturus > Triturus cristatus. The sequence continues at coordinate 930,018,932 of NC_140587.1, read as the reverse complement.
CTTTTGAACTACAATTAACATTGTACGTGGATAATCACTTTTAGAGATAAAATGAGATGTTTAAAGTGATTTTCAAGCTTCCAGGGGCCCTAAACACGAGATTTGAGAAATGGGTAAACGTGAATGAAAATGGCCAATTTACTCACTCTGCGGCCTTAAAAAGTGTTTCTCCTCCACGGAAAGTGAATAAAATACCATTTGGATGCCTTTATTGTTCAATCAAAAACGCCCTTTTTTTGGTGAAAAAGATAACCACCCCCCCTTACGACATGCTTCAGAAACGAAAAAAATGGTCCATTTTCAAATGTTGCGTCTTTGAACTACAATTCACATTTGTACGTGGATGATCACTTTTAGAGATAAAATTAGATGTTTAAAGTGATTTACAAGCTTCCAGGGGCCCTAAACACAAGATATGAGGAATGGGTAAATATGAATGAAAATGGCCAATTTATTCACTCTGAGGCCTTAAAAAGTTTTTCTCCACTCCAGAAAGTGAATTAAATAACATTTGTAGGCCTTTATTGTTCAAGCGAAAACGCCAGATTATTGACGAAAGAGATAACCACCCCCCCTTACGACATGCTTCAGAAACGTAAAAAATGGCCCGTTTTCAAATGTTGCGTCTTCGAATGACAATCCACATTTGTACGTGGATAATCACTTTTAGAGATAAAATTAGATGTTTAAAGTGATTTTCAAGCTTCCAGGGGCCCTAAACACAAGATTTGAGAAATGGGTAAAAGTGAATGAAAATGGCCAATTTACTCACTCTGCGGCCTTAAAAAGTGTTTCTCCTCCACGGAAAGTGAATAAAATAACATTCGGATGCCTTTATTGTTCAATCAAAAACGCCCGTTTTTTGGTGAAAAAGATAACCACCCCCCTTACGACATGCTTCAGAAACGAAAAAAATGGTCCATTTTCAAATGTTGCGTCTTTGAACTACAAATCACATTTGTACGTGGATGATCACTTTTAGAGATAAATTTAGATGTTTAAAGTGATTTACAAGCTTCCAGGGGCCCTAAACACAAGATATGAGGAATGGGTAAATATGAATGAAACTGGCCAATTTATTCACTCTGAGGCCTTAAAAAGTTTTTCTCCACTCCAGAAAGTGAATTAAATAACATTTGTAGGCCTTTATTGTTCAATCAAAAACGCCCGATTTTTGACGAAAGAGATAACCACCCCCCCTTACGACATGCTTCAGAAACTAAAAAAATGGTCCGTTTTCAAATGTTGCCTCTTTGAACTACAATTCACATTTGTACGTGGAAAAGCACTTTTAAAGATCAAATGAGATGTTTAAAGTGATTTTCATGCTTCCAGGGGCCTTAAACACAAGATTTGAGGAATGGGTAAAAGTGAATGAAAATGGCCAATTCACTCACTCTGAGGCATTAAAAAGTGTTTCTCCTCCACGGGAAGTGAATTAAATAACATTTGTAGGCCTTTATTGTTCAAGCGAAAACGCCTGATTTTTGATGAAAGAGATAACCACCCCCCTTACGACATGCTTCTGAAACTAAAAAAATGGTTCATTTTCAAATGTTGCGTCTTTGAACCACAATTAACATTGTACGTGGATAATCACTTTTAGAGATAAAATGAGATGTTTAAAGTGATTTTCAAGCTTCCAGGGGCCCTAAACACGAGATTTGAGAAATGGGTAAACGTGAATGAAAATGGCCAATTTACTCACTCTGCGGCCTTAAAAAGTGTTTCTCCTCCACGGAAAGTGAATAAAATAACATTTGGATGCCTTTATTGTTCAATCAAAAACGCCCGTTTTTTGGTGAAAAAGATAACCACCCCCCCTTACGACATGCTTCAGAAACAAAAAAAATGGTCCATTTTCAAATGTTGCGTCTTTGAACTACAATTCACATTTGTACGTGGATAATCACTTTTAGAGATAAAATTAGATGTTTAAAGTGATTTACAAGCTTCCAGGGGCCCTAAACACAAGATATGAGGAATGGGTAAATATGAATGAAAATGGCCAATTTATTCACTCTGAGGCCTTAAAAAGTTTTTCTCCACTCCAGAAAGTGAATTAAATAACATTTGTAGACCTTTATTGTTCAATCAAAAACGCCCGATTTTTGACGAAAGAGATAACCACCCCACCTTACGACATGCTTCAGAAACAAAAAAAATGGTTCATTTTCAAATGTTGCATCTTTGAACGACAATCCACATTTGTACGTGGATAAACACTTTTAGAGATAAAATTAGATGTTTAAAGTGATTTTCAAGCTTCCAGGGGCCCTAAACACAAGATTTGAGAAATGGGTAATAGTGAATGAAAATGGCCAATTTACTCACTCTGAGGCCTTAAAAAGTGTTTCTCCTCAACGGGAAGTGAATTAAATAACATTTGTAGGCCTTTATTGTTCAAGCGAAAATGCCCGATTATTGACGAATGAGATAACCACCCCCCCTTAGGACATGCTTCAGAAACGAAAAAAATGGTCCGTTTTCAAATGTTGCGTCTTTGAATGACAATCCACATTTGTACGTGGATAATCACTTTTAGAGCTAAAATTAGATGTTTAAAGTGATTTTCAAGCTTCCAGCGGCCCTAAACACAAGATTTGAGAAATGGGTAAAAGTGAATGAAAATGGCCAATTTACTCACTCTGAGGCCTTAAAAAGTGTTTCTCCTCCACGGGAAGTGAATTAAATACCATTTGGAGGCCTTTATTGTTCAAGCGAAAACGCCTGATTTTTGATGAAAGAGATAACCACCCCCCCTTACGACATGCTTCTGAAACTAAAAAAATGGTTCATTTTCAAATGTTGCGTCTTTTGAACTACAATTAACATTGTACGTGGATAATCACTTTTAGAGATAAAATGAGATGTTTAAAGTGATTTTCAAGCTTCCAGGGGCCCTAAACACGAGATTTAAGAAATGGGTAAACGTGAATGAAAATGGCCAATTTACTCACTCTGCGGCCTTAAAAAGTGTTTCTCCTCCACGGAAAGTGAATAAAATAACATTTGGATGCCTTTATTGTTCAATCAAAAACGCCAGTTTTTTGGTGAAAAAGATAACCACCCCCCCTCACGACATGCTTCAGAAACGAAAAAAATGGTCCATTTTCAAATGTTGCGTCTTTGAACTACAATTCACATTTGTACATGGATGATCACCTTTAGAGATAAAATTAGATGTTTAAAGTGATTTACAAGCTTCCAGGGGCCCTAAACACAAGATATGAGGAATGGGTAAATACGAATGAAAATTCCCAATTTATTCACTCTGAGGCCTTAAAAAGTTTTTCTCCACTCCAGAAAGGGAATTAAATAACATTTGTAGACCTTTATTGTTCAATCAAAAACGCCCGATTTTTGACGAAGAGATAACCACCTCCCCTTACGACATGCTTCAGAAACAAAAAAAATGGTTCATTTTCAAATGTTGCATCTTTGAACGACAATCCACATTTGTACGTGGATAAACACTTTTAGAGATAAAATTAGATGTTTAAAGTGATTTTCAAGCTTCCATGGGCCCTAAACACACGATTTGAGAAATGGGTAAAAGTGAATGAAAATGGCCAATTTACTCACTCTGAGGCCTTAAAAAGTGTTTCTCCTCAACGGGAAGTGAATTAAATAACATTTGTAGGCCTTTATTGTTGAAGCGAAAACGCCCGATTATTGACGAAAGAGATAACCACCCCCCTTACGACATGCTTCAGAAACAAAAAAAATGGTTCATTTTCAAATGTTGCATCTTTGAACGACAATCCACATTTGTACGTGGATAAACACTTTTAGAGATAAAATTAGATGTTTAAAGTGATTTTCAAGCTTCCAGGGGCCCTAAACACAAGATTTGAGAAATGGGTAAAAGTGAATGAAAATGGCCAATTTACTCACTCTGAGGCCTTAAAAAGTGTTTTTCCTCAACGGGAAGTGAATTAAATAACATTTGTAGGCCTTTATTGTTCAAGCGAAAACGCCCGATTATTGACGAAAGAGATAACCACCCCCCCTTACGACATGCTTCAGAAACGAAAAAAATGGTCCGTTTTCAAATGTTGCGTCTTTGAATGACAATCCACATTTGCACGTGGATAATCACTTTTAGAGCTAAAATTAGATGTTTAAAGTGATTTTCAAGCTTCAAGGGCCCTAAACACAAGATTTGAGAAATGGGTAAAAGTGAATGAAAATGGCCAATTTACTCACTCTGAGGCCTTAAAAAGTGTTTCTCCTCCACGGGAAGTGAATTAAATACCATTTGGAGGCCTTTATTGTTCAAGCGAAAACGCCTGATTTTTGATGAAAGAGATAACCACCCCCCCTTACGACATGCTTCTGAAACTAAAAAAATGGTTCATTTTCAAATGTTGCGTCTTTTGAACTACAATTAACATTGTACGTGGATAATCACTTTTAGAGATAAAATGAGATGTTTAAAGTGATTTTCAAGCTTCCAGGGGCCCTAAACATGAGATTTGAGAAATGGGTAAACGTGAATGAAAATGGCCAATTTACTCACTCTGCGGCCTTAAAAAGTGTTTCTCCTCCACGGAAAGTGAATAAAATAACATTCGGATGCCTTTATTGTTCAATCAAAAACGCCCGTTTTTTGGTGAAAAAGATAACCACCCCCCTTACGACATGCTTCAGAAACGAAAAAAATGGTCCATTTTCAAATGTTGCGTCTTTGAACTACAATTCACATTTGTACGTGGATGATCACTTTTAGAGATAAATTTAGATGTTTAAAGTGATTTACAAGCTTCCAGGGGCCCTAAACACAAGATATGAGAAATGGGTAAAAGTGAATGAAAATGGCCAATTTACTCACTCTGAGGCCTTACAAAGTGATTCTCCTCCACGGGAATTGAATTAAATACCATTTGGAGGTCTTTATTGTTCAAGCAAAAACGCCTGATTTTTGATGAAAGAGATAACCACCCCCCCTTACGACATGCTTCAGAAACAAAAAAAATGGTCCATTTTCAAATGTTGCGTCTTTGAACTACAATTCACATTTGTACGTGGATAATCACTTTTAGAGATAAAATTAGATGTTTAAAGTGATTTACAAGCTTCCAGGGGCCCTAAACACAAGATATGAGGAATGGGTAAATATGAATGAAAATGGCCAATTTATTCACTCTGAGGCCTTAAAAAGTTTTTCTCCACTCTCGAAAGTGAATTAAATAACATTTGTAGACCTTTATTGTTCAATCAAAAACGCCCGATTTTTGACGAAAGAGATAACCACCCCCCCTTACGACATGCTTCAGAAACAAAAAAAATGGTTCATTTTCAAATGTTGCATCTTTGAACGACAATCCACATTTGTACGTGGATAAACACTTTTAGAGATAAAATTAGATGTTTAAAGTGATTTTCAAGCTTCCAGGGGCCCTAAACACAAGATTTGAGAAATGGGTAAAAGTGAATGAAAATGGCCAATTTACTCACTCTGAGGCCTTAAAAAGTGTTTCTCCTCAACGGGAAGTGAATTAAATAACATTTGTAGGCCTTTATTGTTCAAGCGAAAACGCCCGATTATTGACGAAAGAGATAACCACCCCCCCCTTACGACATGCTTCAGAAACGAAAAAAATGGTCCGTTTTCAAATGTTGCGTCTTTGAATGACAATCCACATTTGTACGTGGATAATCACTTTTAGAGCTAAAATTAGATGTTTAAAGTGATTTTCAAGCTTCCAGGGGCCCTAAACACAAGATTTGATAAATGGGTAAAAGTGAATGAAAATGGCCAATTTACTCACTCTGAGGCCTTAAAAAGTGTTTCTCCTCCACGGGAAGTGAATTAAATACCATTTGGAGGCCTTTATTGTTCAAGCGAAAACGCCTGATTTTTGATGAAAGAGATAACCACCCCCCCTTACGACATGCTTCTGAAACTAAAAAAATGGTTCATTTTCAAATGTTGCGTCTTTTGAACTACAATTAACATTGTACGTGGATAATCACTTTTAGAGATAAAATGAGATGTTTAAAGTGATTTTCAAGCTTCCAGGGGCCCTAAACACGAGATTTGAGAAATGGGTAAACGTGAATGAAAATGGCCAATTTACTCACTCTGCGGCCTTAAAAAGTGTTTCTCCTCCACGGAAAGTGAATAAAATAACATTTGGATGCCTTTATTGTTCAATCAAAAACGCCCTTTTTTGGTGAAAAAGATAACCACCCCCCCTTACGACATGCTTCAGAAACGAAAAAAATGGTCCATTTTCAAATGTTGCGTCTTTGAACTACAATTCACATTTGTACGTGGATGATCACTTTTAGAGATAAAATTAGATGTTTAAAGTGATTTACAAGCTTCCAGGGGCCCTAAACACAAGATATGAGGAATGGGTAAATATGAATGAAAATGGCCAATTTATTCACTCTGAGGCCTTAAAAAGTTTTTCTCCACTCCAGAAAGTGAATTAAATAACATTTGTAGGCCTTTATTGTTCAAGCGAAAACGCCCGATTATTGACGAAAGAGATAACCACCCCCCCTTACGACATGCTTCAGAAACGTAAAAAATGGCCCGTTTTCAAATGTTGCGTCTTCCAATGACAATCCACATTTGTACGTGGATAATCACTTTTAGAGATAAAATTAGATGTTTAAAGTGATTTTCAAGCTTCCAGGGGCCCTAAACACAAGATTTGAGAAATGGGTAAAAGTGAATGAAAATGGCCAATTTACTCACTCTGCGGCCTTAAAAAGTGTTTCTCCTCCACGGAAAGTGAATAAAATAACATTCGGATGCCTTTATTGTTCAATCAAAAACGCCCGTTTTTTGGTGAAAAAGATAACCACCCCCCTTACGACATGCTTCAGAAACGAAAAAAATGGTCCATTTTCAAATGTTGCCTCTTTGAACTACAATTCACATTTGTACGTGGAAAAGCACTTTTAAAGATCAAATGAGATGTTTAAAGTGATTTTCATGCTTCCAGGGGCCTTAAACACAAGATTTGAGGAATGGGTAAAAGTGAATGAAAATGGCCAATTCACTCACTCTGAGGCATTAAAAAGTGTTTCTCCTCCACGGGAAGTGAATTAAATAACATTTGTAGGCCTTTATTGTTCAAGCGAAAACGCCTGATTTTTGATGAAAGAGATAACCACCCCCCTTACGACATGCTTCTGAAACTAAAAAAATGGTTCATTTTCAAATGTTGCGTCTTTGAACCACAATTAACATGGTACGTGGATAATCACTTTTAGAGATAAAATGAGATGTTTAAAGTGATTTTCAAGCTTCCAGGGGCCCTAAACACGAGATTTGAGAAATGGGTAAACGTGAATGAAAATGGCCAATTTACTCACTCTGCGGCCTTAAAAAGTGTTTCTCCTCCACGGAAAGTGAATAAAATAACATTTGGATGCCTTTATTGTTCAATCAAAAACGCCCGTTTTTTGGTGAAAAAGATAACCACCCCCCCTTACGACATGCTTCAGAAAAAAAAAAATTGTCCATTTTCAAATGTTGCGTCTTTGAACTACAATTCACATTTGTACGTGGATAATCACTTTTAGAGATAAAATTAGATGTTTAAAGTGATTTACAAGCTTCCAGGGGCCCTAAACACAAGATATGAGGAATGGGTAAATATGAATGAAAATGGCCAATTTATTCACTCTGAGGCCTTAAAAAGTTTTTCTCCACTTCAGAAAGTGAATTAAATAACATTTGTAGACCTTTATTGTTCAATCAAAAACGCCCGATTTTTGACGAAAGAGATAACCACCCCACCTTACGACATGCTTCAGAAACAAAAAAAATGGTTCATTTTCAAATGTTGCATCTTTGAACGACAATCCACATTTGTACGTGGATAAACACTTTTAGAGATAAAATTAGATGTTTAAAGTGATTTTCAAGCTTCCAGGGGCCCTAAACACAAGATTTGAGAAATGGGTAAAAGTGAATGAAAATGGCCAATTTACTCACTCTGAGGCCTTAAAAAGTGTTTTTCCTCAACGGGAAGTGAATTAAATAACATTTGTAGGCCTTTATTGTTCAAGCGAAAACGCCCGATTATTGACGAAAGAGATAACCACCCCCCCTTACGACATGCTTCAGAAACGAAAAAAATGGTCCGTTTTCAAATGTTGCGTCTTTGAATGACAATCCACATTTGCACGTGGATAATCACTTTTAGAGCTAAAATTAGATGTTTAAAGTGATTTTCAAGCTTCAAGGGCCCTAAACACAAGATTTGAGAAATGGGTAAAAGTGAATGAAAATGGCCAATTTACTCACTCTGAGGCCTTAAAAAGTGTTTCTCCTCCACGGGAAGTGAATTAAATACCATTTGGAGGCCTTTATTGTTCAAGCGAAAACGCCTGATTTTTGATGAAAGAGATAACCACCCCCCCTTACGACATGCTTCTGAAACTAAAAAAATGGTTCATTTTCAAATGTTGCGTCTTTTGAACTACAATTAACATTGTACGTGGATAATCACTTTTAGAGATAAAATGAGATGTTTAAAGTGATTTTCAAGCTTCCAGGGGCCCTAAACATGAGATTTGAGAAATGGGTAAACGTGAATGAAAATGGCCAATTTACTCACTCTGCGGCCTTAAAAAGTGTTTCTCCTCCACGGAAAGTGAATAAAATAACATTCGGATGCCTTTATTGTTCAATCAAAAACGCCCGTTTTTTGGTGAAAAAGATAACCACCCCCCTTACGACATGCTTCAGAAACGAAAAAAATGGTCCATTTTCAAATGTTGCGTCTTTGAACTACAATTCACATTTGTACATGGATGATCACCTTTAGAGATAAATTTAGATGTTTAAAGTGATTTACAAGCTTCCAGGGGCCCTAAAAACAAGATATGAGGAATGGGTAAATATGAATGAAAATTCCCAATTTATTCACTCTGAGGCCTTAAAAAGTTTTTCTCCACTCCAGAAAGGGAATTAAATAACATTTGTAGACCTTTATTGTTCAATCAAAAACGCCCGATTTTTGACGAAGAGATAACCACCTCCCCTTACGACATGCTTCAGAAACAAAAAAAATGGTTCATTTTCAAATGTTGCATCTTTGAACGACAATCCACATTTGTACGTGGATAAACACTTTTAGAGATAAAATTAGATGTTTAAAGTGATTTTCAAGCTTCCAGGGGCCCTAAACACAAGATTTGAGAAATGGGTAAAAGTGAATGAAAATGGCCAATTTACTCACTCTGAGGCCTTAAAAAGTGTTTCTCCTCAACGGGAAGTGAATTAAATAACATTTGTAGGCCTTTATTGTTCAAGCGAAAACGCCCGATTATTGACGAAAGAGATAACCACCCCCCTTACGACATGCTTCAGAAACAAAAAAAATGGTTCATTTTCAAATGTTGCGTCTTTGGAACTACAATTAACATTGTACGTGGATAATCACTTTTAGAGATAAAATGAGATGTTTAAAGTGATTTTCAAGCTTCCAGGGGCCCTAAACATGAGATTTGAGAAATGGGTAAACGTGAATGAAAATGGCCAATTTACTCACTCTGCGGCCTTAAAAAGTGTTTCTCCTCCACGGAAAGTGAATAAAATAACATTCGGATGCCTTTATTGTTCAATCAAAAACGCCCGTTTTTTGGTGAAAAAGATAACCACCCCCCTTACGACATGCTTCAGAAACGAAAAAAATGGTCCATTTTCAAATGTTGCGTCTTTGAACTACAATTCACATTTGTACGTGGATGATCACTTTTAGAGATAAATTTAGATGTTTAAAGTGATTTACAAGCTTCCAGGGGCCCTAAACACAAGATATGAGAAATGGGTAAAAGTGAATGAAAATGGCCAATTTACTCACTCTGAGGCCTTACAAAGTGATTCTCCTCCACGGGAATTGAATTAAATACCATTTGGAGGTCTTTATTGTTCAAGCAAAAACGCCTGATTTTTGATGAAAGAGATAACCACCCCCCCCTTACGACATGCTTCTGAAATTAAAAAAATGGTTCATTTTCAAATGTTGCGTCTTTGAACCACAATTAACATTGTACGTGGATAATCACTTTTAGAGATAAAATGAGATGTTTAAAGTGATTTTCAAGCTTCCAGGGGCCCTAAACACGAGATTTGAGAAATGGGTAAACGTGAATGAAAATGGCCAATTTACTCACTCTGCGGCCTTAAAAAGTGTTTCTCCTCCACGGAAAGTGAATAAAATAACATTTGGATGCCTTTATTGTTCAATCAAAAATGCCCGTTTTTTGGTGAAAAAGATAACCACCCCCCCTTACGACATGCTTCAGAAACAAAAAAAATGGTCCATTTTCAAATGTTGCGTCTTTGAACTACAATTCACATTTGTACGTGGATAATCACTTTTAGAGATAAAATTAGATGTTTAAAGTGATTTAAAAGCTTCCAGGGGCCCTAAACACAAGATATGAGGAATGGGTAAATATGAAGGAAAATGGCCAATTTATTCACTCTGAGGCCTTAAAAAGTTTTTCTCCACTCTCGAAAGTGAATTAAATAACATTTGTAGACCTTTATTGTTCAATCAAAAACGCCCGATTTTTGACGAAAGAGATAACCACCCCCCCTTACGACATGCTTCAGAAACAAAAAAATGGTTCATTTTCAAATGTTGCATCTTTGAACGACAATCCACATTTGTACGTGGATAAACACTTTTAGAGATAAAATTAGATGTTTAAAGTGATTTTCAAGCTTCCAGGGGCCCTAAACACAAGATTTGAGAAATGGGTAAAAGTGAATGAAAATGGCCAATTTACTCACTCTGAGGCCTTAAAAAGTGTTTCTCCTCAACGGGAAGTGAATTAAATAACATTTGTAGGCCTTTATTGTTCAAGCGAAAACGCCCGATTATTGACGAAAGAGATAACCACCCCCCCCCTTACGACATGCTTCAGAAACGAAAAAAATGGTCCGTTTTCAAATGTTGCGTCTTTGAATGACAATCCACATTTGTACGTGGATAATCACTTTTAGAGCTAAAATTAGATGTTTAAAGTGATTTTCAAGCTTCCAGGGGCCCTAAACACAAGATTTGAGAAATGGGTAAAAGTGAATGAAAATGGCCAATTTACTCACTCTGAGGCCTTAAAAAGTGTTTCTCCTCCACGGGAAGTGAATTAAATACCATTTGGAGGCCTTTATTGTTCAAGCGAAAACGCCTGATTTTTGATGAAAGAGATAACCACCCCCCCTTACGACATGCTTCTGAAACTAAAAAAATGGTTCATTTTCAAATGTTGCGTCTTTTGAACTACAATTAACATTGTACGTGGATAATCACTTTTAGAGATAAAATGAGATGTTTAAAGTGATTTTCAAGCTTCCAGGGGCCCTAAACACGAGATTTGAGAAATGGGTAAACGTGAATGAAAATGGCCAATTTACTCACTCTGCGGCCTTAAAAAGTGTTTCTCCTCCACGGAAAGTGAATAAAATAACATTTGGATGCCTTTATTGTTCAATCAAAAACGCCCTTTTTTTGGTGAAAAAGATAACCCCCCCCTTACGACATGCTTCAGAAACGAAAAAAATGGTCCATTTTCAAATGTTGCGTCTTTGAACTACAATTCACATTTGTACGTGGATGATCACTTTTAGAGATAAAATTAGATGTTTAAAGTGATTTACAAGCTTCCAGGGGCCCTAAACACAAGATATGAGGAATGGGTAAATATGAATGAAAATGGCCAATTTATTCACTCTGAGGCCTTAAAAAGTTTTTCTCCACTCCAGAAAGTGAATTAAATAACATTTGTAGGCCTTTATTGTTCAAGCGAAAACGCCCGATTATTGACGAAAGAGATAACCACCCCCCCTTACGACATGCTTCAGAAACGTAAAAAATGGCCCGTTTTCAAATGTTGCGTCTTCGAATGACAATCCACATTTGTACGTGGATAATCACTTTTAGAGATAAAATTAGATGTTTAAAGTGATTTTCAAGCTTCCAGGGGCCCTAAACACAAGATTTGAGAAATGGGTAAAAGTGAATGAAAATGGCCAATTTACTCACTCTGCGGCCTTAAAAAGTGTTTCTCCTCCACGGAAAGTGAATAAAATAACATTCGGATGCCTTTATTGTTCAATCAAAAACGCCCGTTTTTTGGTGAAAAAGATAACCACCCCCCTTACGACATGCTTCAGAAACGAAAAAAATGGTCCATTTTCAAATGTTGCGTCTTTGAACTACAATTCACATTTGTACGTGGATGATCACTTTTAGAGATAAATTTAGATGTTTAAAGTGATTTACAAGCTTCCAGGGGCCCTAAACACAAGATATGAGGAATGGGTAAATATGAATGAAACTGGCCAATTTATTCACTCTGAGGCCTTAAAAAGTCTTTCTCCACTCCAGAAAGTGAATTAAATAACATTTGTAGGCCTTTATTGTTCAATCAAAAACGCCCGATTTTTGACGAAAGAGATAACCACCCCCCCTTACGACATGCTTCAGAAACTAAAAAAATGGTCCGTTTTCAAATGTTGCCTCTTTGAACTACAATTCACATTTGTACGTGGAAAAGCACTTTTAAAGATCAAATGAGATGTTTAAAGTGATTTTCATGCTTCCAGGGGCCTTAAACACAAGATTTGAGGAATGGGTAAAAGTGAATGAAAATGGCCAATTCACTCACTCTGAGGCATTAAAAAGTGTTTCTCCTCCACGGGAAGTGAATTAAATAACATTTGTAGGCCTTTATTGTTCAAGCGAAAACGCCTGATTTTTGATGAAAGAGATAACCACCCCCCTTACGACATGCTTCTGAAACTAAAAAAATGGTTCATTTTCAAATGTTGCGTCTTTGAACCACAATTAACATTGTACGTGGATAATCACTTTTAGAGATAAAATGAGATGTTTAAAGTGATTTTCAAGCTTCCAGGGGCCCTAAACACGAGATTTGAGAAATGGGTAAACGTGAATGAAAATGGCCAATTTACTCACTCTGCGGCCTTAAAAAGTGTTTCTCCTCCACGGAAAGTGAATAAAATAACATTTGGATGCCTTTATTGTTCAATCAAAAACGCCCGTTTTTTGGTGAAAAAGATAACCACCCCCCCTTACGACATGCTTCAGAAACAAAAAAATGGTCCATTTTCAAATGTTGCGTCTTTGAACTACAATTCACATTTGTACGTGGATAATCACTTTTAGAGATAAAATTAGATGTTTAAAGTGATTTACAAGCTTCCAGGGGCCCTAAACACAAGATATGAGGAATGGGTAAATATGAATGAAAATGGCCAATTTATTCACTCTGAGACCTTAAAAAGTTTTTCTCCACTCCAGAAAGTGAATTCAATAACATTTATAGACCTTTATTGTTCAATCAAAAACGCCCGATTTTTGACGAAAGAGATAACCACCCCACCTTACGACATGCTTCAGAAACAAAAAAAATGGTTCATTTTCAAATGTTGCATCTTTGAACGACAATCCACATTTGTACGTGGATAATCACTTTTAGAGCTAAAATTAGATGTTTAAAGTGATTTTCAAGCTTCCAGGGGCCCTAAACACAAGATTTGAGAAATGGGTAAAAGTGAATGAAAATGGCCAATTTACTCACTCTGAGGCCTTAAAAAGTGTTTCTCCTCCACGGGAAGTGAATTAAATACCATTTGGAGGCCTTTATTGTTCAAGCGAAAACGCCTGATTTTTGATGAAAGAGATAACCACCCCCCCTTACGACATGCTTCTGAAACTAAAAAATGGTTCATTTTCAAATGTTGCGTCTTTGAACCACAATTAACATTGTACGTGGATAATCACTTTTAGAGATAAAATGAGATGTTTAAAGTGATTTTCAAGCTTCCAGGGGCCCTAAACACGAGATTTGAGAAATGGGTAAACGTGAATGAAAATGGCCAATTTACTCACTCTGCGGCCTTAAAAAGTGCTTCTCCTCCACGGAAAGTGAATAAAATAACATTTGGATGCCTTTATTGTTCAATCAAAAACGCCCTTTTTTTGGTGAAAAAGATAACCACCCCCCCTTACGACATGCTTCAGAAACGAAAAAAATGGTCCATTTTCAAATGTTGCGTCTTTGAACTACAATTCACATTTGTACATGGATGATCACCTTTAGAGATAAAATTAGATGTTTAAAGTGATTTACAAGCTTCCAGGGGCCCTAAACACAAGATATGAGGAATGGGTAAAAGTGAATGAAAATGGCCAATTTACTTACTCTGAGGCCTTAAAAAGTGTTTCTCCTCAACGGGAAGTGAATTAAATAACATTTGTAGGCCTTTATTGTTCAAGCGAAAAAGCCCGATTATTGACGAAAGTGATAACCACCCCCCCTTACGACATGCTTCAGAAACAAAAAAAATGGTTCATTTTCAAATGTTGCATCTTTGAACGACAATCCACATTTGTACGTGGATAAACACTTTTAGAGATAAAATTAGATGTTTAAAGTGATTTTCAAGCTTCCAGGGGCCCTAAACACAAGATTTGAGAAATGGGTGAAAGTGAATGAAAATGGCCAATTTACTCACTCTGAGGCCTTAAAAAGTGTTTTTCCTCAACGGGAAGTGAATTAAATAACATTTGTAGGCCTTTATTGTTCAAGCGAAAACGCCCGATTATTGACGAAAGAGATAACCACCCCCCCTTACGACATGCTTCAGAAACGAAAAAAATGGTCCGTTTTCAAATGTTGCGTCTTTGAATGACAATCCACATTTGCACGTGGATAATCACTTTTAGAGCTAAAATTAGATGTTTAAAGTGATTTTCAAGCTTCAAGGGCCCTAAACACAAGATTTGAGAAATGGGTAAAAGTGAATGAAAATGGCCAATTTACTCACTCTGAGGCCTTAAAAAGTGTTTCTCCTCCACGGGAAGTGAATTAAATACCATTTGGAGGCCTTTATTGTTCAAGCGAAAACGCCTGATTTTTGATGAAAGAGATAACCACCCCCCCTTACGACATGCTTCTGAAACTAAAAAAATGGTTCATTTTCAAATGTTGCGTCTTTTGAACTACAATTAACATTGTACGTGGATAATCACTTTTAGAGATAAAATGAGATGTTTAAAGTGATTTTCAAGCTTCCAGGGGCCCTAAACATGAGATTTGAGAAATGGGTAAACGTGAATGAAAATGGCCAATTTACTCACTCTGCGGCCTTAAAAAGTGTTTCTCCTCCACGGAAAGTGAATAAAATAACATTCGGATGCCTTTATTGTTCAATCAAAAACGCCCGTTTTTTGGTGAAAAAGATAACCACCCCCCTTACGACATGCTTCAGAAACGAAAAAAATGGTCCATTTTCAAATGTTGCGTCTTTGAACTACAATTCACATTTGTACGTGGATGATCACTTTTAGAGATACATTTAGATGTTTAAAGTGATTTACAAGCTTCCAGGGGCCCTAAACACAAGATATGAGAAATGGGTAAAAGTGAATGAAAATGGCCAATTTACTCACTCTGAGGCCTTACAAAGTGACTCTCCTCCACGGGAATTGAATTAAATACCATTTGGAGGTCTTTATTGTTCAAGCAAAAACGCCTGATTTTTGATGAAAGAGATAACCACCCCCCCTTACGACATGCTTCTGAAATTAAAAAAATGGTTCATTTTCAAATGTTGCGTCTTTGAACCACAATTAACATTGTACGTGGATAATCACTTTTAGAGATAAAATGAGATGTTTAAAGTGATTTTCAAGCTTCCAGGGGCCCTAAACACGAGATTTGAGAAATGGGTAAACGTGAATGAAAATGGCCAATTTACTCACTCTGCGGCCTTAAAAAGTGTTTCTCCTCCACGGAAAGTGAATAAAATAACATTTGGATGCCTTTATGGTTCAATCAAAAACGCCAGTTTTTTGGTGAAAAAGATAACCACCCCCCCTTACGACATGCTTCAGAAACAAAAAAAATGGTCCATTTTCAAATGTTGCGTCTTTGAACTACAATTCACATTTGTACGTGGATAATCACTTTTAGAGATAAAATTAGATGTTTAAAGTGATTTACAAGCTTCCAGGGGCCCTAAACACAAGATATTTGGAATGGGTAAATATGAATGAAAATGGCCAATTTATTCACTCTGAGGCCTTAAAAAGTTGTTCTCCACTCTCGAAAGTGAATTAAATAACATTTGTAGACCTTTATTGTTCAATCAAAAACGCCCGATTTTTGACGAAAGAGATAACCACCCCCCCTTACGACATGCTTCAGAAACAAAAAAAATGGTTCATTTTCAAATGTTGCATCTTTGAACGACAATCCACATTTGTACGTGGATAAACACTTTTAGAGATAAAATTAGATGTTTAAAGTGATTTTCAAGCTTCCAGGGGCCCTAAACACAAGATTTGAGAAATGGGTAAAAGTGAATGAAAATGGCCAATTTACTCACTCTGAGGCCTTAAAAAGTGTTTCTCCTCAACGGGAAGTGAATTAAATAACATTTGTAGGCCTTTATTGTTCAAGCGAAAACGCCCGATTATTGACGAAAGAGATAACCACCCCCCCCTTACGACATGCTTCAGAAACGAAAAAAATGGTCCATTTTCAAATGTTACGTCTTTGAATGACAATCCACATTTGTACGTGGATAATCACTTTTAGAGCTAAAATTAGATGTTTAAAGTGATTTTCAAGCTTCCAGGGGCCCTAAACACAAGATTTGAGAAATGGGTAAACGTGAATGAAAATGGCCAATTTACTCACTCTGAGGCCTTAAAAAGTGTTTCTCCTCCACGGGAAGTGAATTAAATAACATTTGTAGGCCTTTATTGTTCAAGCGAAAACGCCTGATTTTTGATGAAAGAGATAACCACCCCCCCTTACGACATGCTTCTGAAACTAAAAAAATGGTTCATTTTCAAATGTTGCGTCTTTGAACCACAATTAACATTGTACGTGGATAATCACTTTGAGAGATAAAATGAGATGTTTAAAGTGATTTTCAAGCTTCCAGGGGCCCTAAACACGAGATTTGAGAAATGGGTAAACGTGAATGAAAATGGCCAATTTACTCACTCTGCGGCCTTAAAAAGTGTTTCTCCTCCACGGAAAGTGAATAAAATAACATTTGGATGCCTTTATTGTTCAATCAAAAACGCCCTTTTTTTGGTGCAAAAGATAACCACCCCCCCTTACGACATGCTTCAGAAACGAAAAAAATGGTCCATTTTCAAATGTTGCGTCTTTGAACTACAATTCACATTTGTACGTGGATGATCACTTTTAGAGATAAAATTAGATGTTTAAAGTGATTTACAAGCTTCCAGGGGCCCTAAACACAAGATATTAGGAATGGGTAAATATGAATGAAAATGGCCAATTTATTCACTCTGAGGCCTTAAAAAGTTTTTCTCCACTCCAGAAAGTGAATTAAATAACATTTGTAGGCCTTTATTGTTCAAGCGAAAACGCCCGACTATTGACGAAAGAGATAACCACCCCCCCTTACGACATGCTTCAGAAACTAAAAAAATGGTCCGTTTTCAAATGTTGCCTCTTTGAACTACAATTCACATTTGTACGTGGATAATCACTTTTAGAGCTAAAATTAGATGTTTAAAGTGATTTTCAAGCTTCCAGGGGCCCTAAACACAAGATTTGAGAAATGGGTAAAAGTGAATGAAAATGGCCAATTTACTCACTCTGCGGCCTTAAAAAGTGTTTCTCCTCCACGGAAAGTGAATAAAATAACATTTGGATGCCTTTATTGTTCAATCAAAAACGCCCGTTTTTTGGTGAAAAAGATAACCACCCCCCCTTACGACATGCTTCAGAAACGAAAAAAATGGTCCATTTTCAAATGTTGCGTCTTTGAACTACAATTCACATTTGTACGTGGATGATCACTTTTAGAGATAAAATTAGATGTTTAAAGTGATTTACAAGCTTCCAGGGGCCCTAAACACAAGATATGAGGAATGGGTAAATATGAATGAAAATGGACAATTTATTCACTCTGAGGCCTTAAAAAGTTTTTCTCCACTCCAGAAAGTGAATTAAATAATATTTGTAGGCCTTTATTGTTCAATCAAAAACTCCCGATTTTTGACGAAAGAGATAACCACCCCCCCTTACGACATGCTTAAGAAACTAAAAAAATGGTCCGTTTTCAAATGTTGCCTCTTTGAACTACAATTGACATTTGTACGTGGAAAAGCACTTTTAAAGATCAAATGAGATGTTTAAAGTGATTTTCATGCTTCCAGGGGCCTTAAACACAAGATTTGAGGAATGGGTAAAAGTGAATGAAAATGGCCAATTTACTCACTCTGAGGCCTTAAAAAGTGTTTCTCCTCCACGGGAAGTGAATTAAATAACATTTGTAGGCCTTTATTGTTCAAGCGAAAACGCCCGATTATTGACGAAAGAGATAACCACCCCTCCTTATGACATGCTTCAGAAACGAAAAAAATGGTCCGTTTTCAAATGTTGCGTCTTTGAATGACAATCCACATTTGTACGTGGATAATCACTTTTAGAGCTAAAATTAGATGTTTAAAGTGATTTTCAAGCTTCCAGGGGCCCTAAACACAAGATTTGAGAAATGGGTAAAAGTGAATGAAAATGGCCAATTTACTCACTCTGAGGCCTTAAAAAGTGTTTCTCCTCCACGGGAAGTGAATTAAATACCATTTAGAGGCCTTTATTGTTCAAGCGAAAACGCCTGATTTTTGATGAAAGAGATAACCACCCCCCCTTACGACATGCTTCTGAAACTAAAAAAATGGTTCATTTTCAAATGTTGCGTCTTTGAACCACAATTAACATTGTACGTGGATAATCACTTTTAGAGATAGAATGAGATGTTTAAAGTGATTTTCAAGCTTCCAGGGGCCCTAAACACGAGATTTGAGAAATGGGTAAACGTGAATGAAAATGGCCAATTTACTCACTCTGCGGCCTTAAAAAGTGTTTCTCCTCCACGGAAAGTGAATAAAATAACATTTGGATGCCTTTATTGTTCAATCAAAAACGCCCGTTTTTTGGTGAAAAAGATAACCACCCCCCCTTACGACATGCTTCAGAAACGAAAAAAATGGTCCATTTTCAAATGTTGCGTCTTTGAACTACAATTCACATTTGTACGTGGATGATCACTTTTAGAGATAAAATTAGATGTTTAAAGTGATTTACAAGCTTCCAGGGGCCCTAAACACAAGATATGAGGAATGGGTAAATATGAATGAAAATGGCCAATTTATTCACTCTGAGGCCTTAAAAAGTTTTTCTCCACTCCAGAAAGTGAATTAAATAACATTTGTAGGCCTTTATTGTTCAAGCGAAAACGCCCGATTATTGACGAAAGAGATAACCACCCCCCCTTACGACATGCTTCAGAAACGTAAAAAATGGCCCGTTTTCAAATGTTGCGTCTTTGAATGACAATCCACATTTGTACGTGGATAATCACTTTTAGAGCTAAAATTAGATGTTTAAAGTGATTTTCAAGCTTCCAGGGGCCCTAAACACAAGATTTGAGAAATGGGTAAAAGTGAATGAAAATGGCCAATTTACTCACTCTGCGGCCTTAAAAAGTGTTTCTCCTCCACGGAAAGTGAATAAAATAAGATTTGGATGCCTTTATTGTTCAATCAAAAACGCCCGTTTTTTGGTGAAAAAGATAACCACCCCCCCTTACGACATGCTTCAGAAACGAAAAAAATGGTCCATTTTCAAATGTTGCGTCTTTGAACTACAATTCACATTTGTACATGGATGATCACTTTTAGAGATAAAATTAGATGTTTAAAGTGATTTACAAGCTTCCAGGGGCCCTAAACACAAGATCTGAGGAATGGGTAAATATGAATGAAAATGGCCAATTTATTCACTCTGAGGCCTTAAAAAGTTTTTCTCCACTCCAGAAAGTGAATTAAATAACATTTGTAGGCCTTTATTGTTCAATCAAAAACTCCCGATTTTTGACGAAAGAGATAACCACCCCCCCTTACGACATGCTTAAGAAACTTAAAAAATGGTCCGTTTTCAAATGTTGCCTCTTTGAACTACAATTCACATTTGTACGTGGAAAAGCACTTTTAAAGATCAAATGAGATGTTTAAAGTGATTTTCATGCTTCCAGGGGCCTTAAACACAAGATTTCAGGAATGGGTAAAAGTGAATGAAAATGGCCAATTTACTCACTCTGAGGCCTTAAAAAGTGTTTCTCCTCCACGGGAAGTGAATTAAATAACATTTGTAGGCCTTTATTGTTCAAGCGAAAACGCCCGATTATTGACGAAAGAGATAACCACCCCTCCTTATGACATGCTTCAGAAACGAAAAAAATGGTCCGTTTTCAAATGTTGCGTCTTTGAATGACAATCCACATTTGTACGTGGATAATCACTTTTAGAGCTAAAATTAGATGTTTAAAGTGATTTTCAAGCTTCCAGGGGCCCTAAACACAAGATTTGAGAAATGGGTAAAAGTGAATGAAAATGGCCAATTTACTCACTCTGAGGCCTTAAAAAGTGTTTCTCCTCCACGGGAAGTGAATTAAATACCATTTGGAGGCCTTTATTGTTCAAGCGAAAACGCCTGATTTTTGATGAAAGAGATAACCACCCCCCCTTACGACATGCTTCTGAAACTAAAAAAATGATTCATTTTCAAATGTTGCGTCTTTGAACCACAATTAACATTGTATGTGGATAATCACTTTTAGAGATAAAATGAGATGTTTAAAGTGATTTTCAAGCTTCCAGGGACCCTAAACACGAGATTTGAGAAATGGGTAAACGTGAATGAAAATGGCCAATTTACTCACTCTGCGGCCTTAAAAAGTGTTTCTCCTCCACGGAAAGTGAATAAAATAACATTTGGATGCCTTTATTGTTCAAGCGAAAACGCCTGATTTTTGATGAAAGAGATAACCACCCCCCCTTACGACATGCTTCTGAAACTAAAAAAATGGTTCATTTTCAAATGTTGCGTCTTTGAACTTCAATTAACATTGTACGTGGATATTCACTTTTAGAGATAAAATGAGATGTTTAAAGTGATTTTCAAGTTTCCAGGGGCCCTAAACACGAGATTTGAGAAATGGGTAAACGTGAATATGGCCAATTTACTCACTCTGCGGCCTTAAAAAGTGTTTCTCCTCCACGGAAAGTGAATAAAATAACATTTGGATGCCTTTATTGTTCAATCAAAAACGCCCGTTTTTTGGTGAAAAAGATAACCACCCCCCCTTACGACATGCTTCAGAAACAAAAAAAATGTTCCATTTTCAAATGTTGCGTCTTTGAACTACAATTCACATTTGTACGTGGATGATCACTTTTAGAGATAAAATTAGATGTTTAAAGTGATTTACAAGCTTCCAGGGGTCCTAAACACAAGATATGAGGAATGGGTAAATATGAATGAAAATGGCCAATTTATTCACTCTGAGGCCTTAAAAAGTGTTTCTCCTCAACGGGAAGTGAATTAAATAACATTTGTAGGCCTTTATTGTTCAAGCGAAAACGCCCGATTATTGACGAAAGAGATAACCCCCCCCTTACGACATGCTTCAGAAACGAAAAAAATGGTCCGTTTTCAAATGTTGCGTCTTTGAACGACAATCCACGTTTGTACGTGGCTAATCACTTTTAGAGATAAAATGAGATGTTTAAAGTGATTTTCAAGCTTCCAGGGGCCCTAAACACGAGATTTGAGAAATGGGTAAACGTGAATGAAAATGGCCAATTTACTCACTCTGCGGCCTTAAAAAGTGTTTCTCCTCCACGGAAAGTGAATAAAATAACATTTGGATGCCTTTATTGTTCAATCAAAAACGCCCGTTTTTTGGTGAAAAAGATAACCACCCCCCCTTACGACATGCTTCAGAAACGAAAAAAATGGTCCATTTTCAAATGTTGCGTCTTTGAACTACAATTCACATTTGTACGTGGATGATCACTTTTAGAGATAAAATTAGATGTTTAAAGTGATTTACAAGCTTCCAGGGGCCCTAAACACAAGATATGAGGAATGGGTAAATATGAATGAAAATGGCCAATTTATTCACTCTGAGGCCTTAAAAAGTTTTTCTCCACTCCAGAAAGTGAATTAAATAACATTTGTAGGCCTTTATTGTTCAAGCGAAAACGCCCGATTATTGACGAAAGAGATAACCACCCCCCCTTACGACATGCTTCAGAAACGTAAAAAATGGCCCGTTTTCAAATGTTGCGTCTTTGAATGACAATCCACATTTGTACGTGGATAATCACTTTTAGAGCTAAAATTAGATGTTTAAAGTGATTTTCAAGCTTCCAGGGGCCCTAAACACAAGATTTGAGAAATGGGTAAAAGTGAATGAAAATGGCCAATTTACTCACTCTGCGGCCTTAAAAAGTGTTTCTCCTCCACGGAAAGTGAATAAAATAAGATTTGG
The DNA here is from genome assembly GCF_964204655.1 of Triturus cristatus. Taxonomy (NCBI): domain Eukaryota; kingdom Metazoa; phylum Chordata; class Amphibia; order Caudata; family Salamandridae; genus Triturus; species Triturus cristatus. The sequence goes on along the minus strand of NC_140587.1, from coordinate 929,996,542 downwards.
ATGCCTTTATTGTTCAATCAAAAACGCCCGTTTTTTGGTGAAAAAGATAACCACCCCCCCTTACGACATGCTTCAGAAACGAAAAAAATGGTCCATTTTCAAATGTTGCGTCTTTGAACTACAATTCACATTTGTACATGGATGATCACTTTTAGAGATAAAATTAGATGTTTAAAGTGATTTACAAGCTTCCAGGGGCCCTAAACACAAGATCTGAGGAATGGGTAAATATGAATGAAAATGGCCAATTTATTCACTCTGAGGCCTTAAAAAGTTTTTCTCCACTCCAGAAAGTGAATTAAATAACATTTGTAGGCCTTTATTGTTCAATCAAAAACTCCCGATTTTTGACGAAAGAGATAACCACCCCCCCTTACGACATGCTTAAGAAACTTAAAAAATGGTCCGTTTTCAAATGTTGCCTCTTTGAACTACAATTCACATTTGTACGTGGAAAAGCACTTTTAAAGATCAAATGAGATGTTTAAAGTGATTTTCATGCTTCCAGGGGCCTTAAACACAAGATTTCAGGAATGGGTAAAAGTGAATGAAAATGGCCAATTTACTCACTCTGAGGCCTTAAAAAGTGTTTCTCCTCCACGGGAAGTGAATTAAATAACATTTGTAGGCCTTTATTGTTCAAGCGAAAACGCCCGATTATTGACGAAAGAGATAACCACCCCTCCGTATGACATGCTTCAGAAACGAAAAAAATGGTCCGTTTTCAAATGTTGCGTCTTTGAATGACAATCCACATTTGTACGTGGATAATCACTTTTAGAGCTAAAATTAGATGTTTAAAGTGATTTTCAAGCTTCCAGGGGCCCTAAACACAAGATTTGAGAAATGGGTAAAAGTGAATGAAAATGGCCAATTTACTCACTCTGAGGCCTTAAAAAGTGTTTCTCCTCCACGGGAAGTGAATTAAATACCATTTGGAGGCCTTTATTGTTCAAGCGAAAACGCCTGATTTTTGATGAAAGAGATAACCACCCCCCCTTACGACATGCTTCTGAAACTAAAAAAATGATTCATTTTCAAATGTTGCGTCTTTGAACCACAATTAACATTGTATGTGGATAATCACTTTTAGAGATAAAATGAGATGTTTAAAGTGATTTTCAAGCTTCCAGGGACCCTAAACACGAGATTTGAGAAATGGGTAAACGTGAATGAAAATGGCCAATTTACTCACTCTGCGGCCTTAAAAAGTGTTTCTCCTCCACGGAAAGTGAATAAAATAACATTTGGATGCCTTTATTGTTCAAGCGAAAACGCCTGATTTTTGATGAAAGAGATAACCACCCCCCCTTACGACATGCTTCTGAAACTAAAAAAATGGTTCATTTTCAAATGTTGCGTCTTTGAACTTCAATTAACATTGTACGTGGATATTCACTTTTAGAGATAAAATGAGATGTTTAAAGTGATTTTCAAGTTTCCAGGGGCCCTAAACACGAGATTTGAGAAATGGGTAAACGTGAATATGGCCAATTTACTCACTCTGCGGCCTTAAAAAGTGTTTCTCCTCCACGGAAAGTGAATAAAATAACATTTGGATGCCTTTATTGTTCAATCAAAAACGCCCGTTTTTTGGTGAAAAAGATAACCACCCCCCCCTTACGACATGCTTCAGAAACAAAAAAAATGTTCCATTTTCAAATGTTGCGTCTTTGAACTACAATTCACATTTGTACGTGGATGATCACTTTTAGAGATAAAATTAGATGTTTAAAGTGATTTACAAGCTTCCAGGGGTCCATCTCGCTTCTCCCGTTTCCAGCCAAAATCATCGAGAAGACCGTCAACAAGCAGATGGCCGCCTTCCTCGAGACGAACGGATCCCTCGACCCCTCACAGTCCGGCTTCCGAGCCAAACACAGCACCGAGACCGCCCTCATCGCCGCCACAGATGACATCCGAGCCCTGATGGACAACGGAGAAACAGCGGCCCTCATCCTCCTAGACCTCTCCGCGGCATTCGACACGGTCTGCCACCGCACCCTAATACGGCGCCTCAGCAACATCGGAATCCAGGACAAGGCGCTGGAATGGATCATCTCCTTCCTCAACGGAAGAACACAGCGAGTCCGCCTACCACCGTACAAGTCAGAGGCCTCCGAAGTCATCTGCAGCGTCCCCCAAGGATCATCCCTGAGCCCCACCCTCTTCAACGTCTACATGAGCCCCCTCGCGGCCATCGTACGCAAACACCACCTCAGCATCATCTCCTACGCCGACGACGCACAGCTGATCCTCTCCCTGACCAACGACCCCGCCGCCGCCAGAGCCAACCTGCACGAAGGGATGAAAGAGGTAGCCGAGTGGATGACGACCAGCCGCCTGAAACTGAACTCGGACAAGACGGAAGTCCTCATCCTGGGCCCTTCACCCTCCGCCTGGGACGACTCCTGGTGGCCCCCCGCCCTGGGCACCGCACCCAAACCAACTGACCATGCACGAAACCTGGGCTTCATCCTGGACTCCTCCCTCTCCATGACCAGACAAGTCAACAGCGTCTCCTCGGCGTGCTTCAACATCCTACGCATGCTACGGAAGATCTTCTGGTGGATCCCCACAGAGACCAGGAAGACCGTCACCCAGGCCCTCGTCACCAGCCGACTGGACTACGGCAACGCCCTCTACGCCGGGACCACCGCCAAGCTCCAGAAGAGACTCCAGCGGATCCAAAACGCCTCAGCCAGACTCATCCTCGACATCCCACGATCCAGCCACATCTCCGGACATCTGAGAGGCCTTCACTGGCTCCCCGTCAACAAGAGAATCACATTCCGCCTCCTCACCCACGCACACAAAGCCCTACACGACCAAGGCCCGAGCTACCTCAACAGCCGAGTCAACTTCTACGCTCCCAAACGCCACCTCCGATCAGCTAACCACGCCCTCGCCGCTGTCCCCCGCATCCGAAGAGCGACTACAGGAGGAAGATCCTTCTCCTACCTGGCCGCCAAGACCTGGAACTCCCTCCCGTCCGACCTGCGCCTGACCCAAGACCACCTCTCCTTCAGGAAGAAGCTGAAGACCTGGCTGTTCGAGCAGTAGCGGCACCACCCCTCCCCAGCGCCTTGAGACCCTACGGGTATGTAGCGCGCTCTATAAGTGTCACTGATTGATTGATTGATTGATTGATAAACACAAGATATGAGGAATGGGTAAATATGAATGAAAATGGCCAATTTATTCACTCTGAGGCCTTAAAAAGTGTTTCTCCTCCACGGGAAGTGAATTAAATAACATTTGTAGGCCTTTATTGTTCAATTGAAAACGCCTGATTGTTGACGAAAGAGATAACCACCCCCCCTTACGACATGCTTCAGAAACAAAAAAAATGGTCCGTTTTCAAATGTTGCGTCTTTGAATGACAATCCACATTTGTACGTGGATAATCACTTTTAGAGCTAAAATTAGATGTTTAAAGTGATTTTCAAGCTTCCAGGGGCCCTAAACACAAGATTTGAGAAATGGGTAAAAGTGAATGAAAATGGCCAATTTACTCACTCTGAGGCCTTAAAAAGTGTTTCTCCTCAACGGGAAGTGAATTAAATAACATTTGTAGGCCTTTATTGTTCAAGCGAAAACGCCCGATTATTGACGAAAGAGATAACCCCCCCCCTTACGACATGCTTCAGAAACGAAAAAAATGGTCCGTTTTCAAATGTTGCGTCTTTGAACGACAATCCACGTTTGTACGTGGCTAATCACTTTTAGAGCTAAAATTAGATGTTTAAAGTGATTTTCAAGCTTCCAGGGGCCCTAAATACAAGATTTGAGAAATGGGTAAAAGTGAATGAAAATGGCAAATTTACTCACTCTGAGGCCTTAAAAAGTGTTTCTACTCCACGGGAAGTGAATTAAATAACATTTGGAGGCCTTTATTGTTCAATCAAAAACGCCCGTTTTTTGGTGAAAAAGATAACCACCCCCCCTTACGACATGCTTCAGAAACGAAAAAAATGGTCCATTTTCAAATGTTGCGTCTTTGAACTACAATTCACATTTGTACATGGATGATCACTTTTAGAGATAAAATTAGATGTTTAAAGTGATTTACAAGCTTCCAGGGGCCCTAAACACAAGATCTGAGGAATGGGTAAATATGAATGAAAATGGCCAATTTATTCACTCTGAGGCCTTAAAAAGTTTTTCTCCACTCCAGAAAGTGAATTAAATAACATTTGTAGGCCTTTATTGTTCAATCAAAAACTCCCGATTTTTGACGAAAGAGATAACCACCCCCCCTTACGACATGCTTAAGAAACTTAAAAAATGGTCCGTTTTCAAATGTTGCCTCTTTGAACTACAATTCACATTTGTACGTGGAAAAGCACTTTTAAAGATCAAATGAGATGTTTAAAGTGATTTTCATGCTTCCAGGGGCCTTAAACACAAGATTTCAGGAATGGGTAAAAGTGAATGAAAATGGCCAATTTACTCACTCTGAGGCCTTAAAAAGTGTTTCTCCTCCACGGGAAGTGAATTAAATAACATTTGTAGGCCTTTATTGTTCAAGCGAAAACGCCCGATTATTGACGAAAGAGATAACCACCCCTCCGTATGACATGCTTCAGAAACGAAAAAAATGGTCCGTTTTCAAATGTTGCGTCTTTGAATGACAATCCACATTTGTACGTGGATAATCACTTTTAGAGCTAAAATTAGATGTTTAAAGTGATTTTCAAGCTTCCAGGGGCCCTAAACACAAGATTTGAGAAATGGGTAAAAGTGAATGAAAATGGCCAATTTACTCACTCTGAGGCCTTAAAAAGTGTTTCTCCTCCACGGGAAGTGAATTAAATACCATTTGGAGGCCTTTATTGTTCAAGCGAAAACGCCTGATTTTTGATGAAAGAGATAACCACCCCCCCTTACGACATGCTTCTGAAACTAAAAAAATGATTCATTTTCAAATGTTGCGTCTTTGAACCACAATTAACATTGTATGTGGATAATCACTTTTAGAGATAAAATGAGATGTTTAAAGTGATTTTCAAGCTTCCAGGGACCCTAAACACGAGATTTGAGAAATGGGTAAACGTGAATGAAAATGGCCAATTTACTCACTCTGCGGCCTTAAAAAGTGTTTCTCCTCCACGGAAAGTGAATAAAATAACATTTGGATGCCTTTATTGTTCAAGCGAAAACGCCTGATTTTTGATGAAAGAGATAACCACCCCCCCTTACGACATGCTTCTGAAACTAAAAAAATGGTTCATTTTCAAATGTTGCGTCTTTGAACTTCAATTAACATTGTACGTGGATATTCACTTTTAGAGATAAAATGAGATGTTTAAAGTGATTTTCAAGTTTCCAGGGGCCCTAAACACGAGATTTGAGAAATGGGTAAACGTGAATATGGCCAATTTACTCACTCTGCGGCCTTAAAAAGTGTTTCTCCTCCACGGAAAGTGAATAAAATAACATTTGGATGCCTTTATTGTTCAATCAAAAACGCCCGTTTTTTGGTGAAAAAGATAACCACCCCCCCCTTACGACATGCTTCAGAAACAAAAAAAATGTTCCATTTTCAAATGTTGCGTCTTTGAACTACAATTCACATTTGTACGTGGATGATCACTTTTAGAGATAAAATTAGATGTTTAAAGTGATTTACAAGCTTCCAGGGGTCCTAAACACAAGATATGAGGAATGGGTAAATATGAATGAAAATGGCCAATTTATTCACTCTGAGGCCTTAAAAAGTGTTTCTCCTCCACGGGAAGTGAATTAAATAACATTTGTAGGCCTTTATTGTTCAATTGAAAACGCCTGATTGTTGACGAAAGAGATAACCACCCCCCCTTACGACATGCTTCAGAAACAAAAAAAATGGTCCGTTTTCAAATGTTGCGTCTTTGAATGACAATCCACATTTGTACGTGGATAATCACTTTTAGAGCTAAAATTAGATGTTTAAAGTGATTTTCAAGCTTCCAGGGGCCCTAAACACAAGATTTGAGAAATGGGTAAAAGTGAATGAAAATGGCCAATTTACTCACTCTGAGGCCTTAAAAAGTGTTTCTCCTCAACGGGAAGTGAATTAAATAACATTTGTAGGCCTTTATTGTTCAAGCGAAAACGCCCGATTATTGACGAAAGAGATAACCCCCCCCCTTACGACATGCTTCAGAAACGAAAAAAATGGTCCGTTTTCAAATGTTGCGTCTTTGAACGACAATCCACGTTTGTACGTGGCTAATCACTTTTAGAGCTAAAATTAGATGTTTAAAGTGATTTTCAAGCTTCCAGGGGCCCTAAATACAAGATTTGAGAAATGGGTAAAAGTGAATGAAAATGGCAAATTTACTCACTCTGAGGCCTTAAAAAGTGTTTCTACTCCACGGGAAGTGAATTAAATAACATTTGGAGGCCTTTATTGTTCAAGCGAAAACGCCTGATTTTTGATGAAAGAGATAACCACCCCCCCCTTACGACATGCTTCAGAAACGAAAAAAATGGTCCATTTTCAAATGTTGCGTCTTTGAACCACAATTAACATTGTACGTGGATAATCACTTTTAAAGCTAAAATGAGTTGTTTAAAGTGATTTTCAAGCTTCCAGGGGCCCTCAACACGAGATTTGAGAAATGGGTAAACGTGAATGAAAATGGCCAATTTACTCACTCTGCGGACTTAAAAAGTGTTTCTCCTCCACGGAGAGTGAATAAAATAACATTTGGATGCCTTTATTGTTCAATCAAAAACGCCCGTTTTTTGGTGAAAAAGATAACCACCCCCCCTTACGACATGCTTCAGAAACGAAAAAAATGGTCCATTTTCAAATGTTGCGTCTTTGAACCACAATTAACATTGTACGTGGATAATCACTTTTAAAGCTAAAATGAGTTGTTTAAAGTGATTTTCAAGCTTCCAGGGGCCCTAAACACAAGATATGAGGAACGGGTAAATATGAATGAAAATGGCCAATTTATTCACTCTGAGGCCTTAAAAAGTTTTTCTCCACTCCAGAAAGTGAATTCAATAACATTTGTAGACCTTTATTGTTCAATCAAAAACGCCCGATTATTGACGAAAGAGATAACCACCCCCCCTTACGACATGCTTCAGAAACAAAAAAAATGGTTCATTTTCAAATGTTGCATCTTTGAACGACAATCCACATTTGTACGTGGATCAACACTTTTAGAGATAAAATTAGATGTTTAAAGTGATTTTCAAGCTTCCAGGGGCCCTAAACACAAGATTTGAGAAATGGGTAAAAGTGAATGAAAATGGCCAATTTACTCACTCTGAGGCCTTAAAAAGTGTTTCTCCTCAACAGGAAGTGAATTAAATAACATTTGGAGGCCTTTATTGTTCAAGCAAAAACGCCCGATTATTGACGAAAGAGATAACCACCCCCCCTTACGACATGCTTCAGAAACGAAAAAAATGGTCCGTTTTCAAATGTTGCGTCTTTAAATGACAATCCACATTTGTACGTGGATAATCACTTTTAGAGCTAAAATTAGATGTTTAAAGTGATTTTCAAGCTTCCAGGGGCCCTAAACACAAGATTTGAGAAATGGGTAAAAGTGAATGAAAATGGCCAATTTACTCACTCTGAGGCCTTAAAAAGTGTTTCTCCTCCACGGGAAGTGAATTAAATACCATTTGGAGGCCTTTATTGTTAAAGCGAAAACGCCTGATTTTTGATGAAAGGGATAACCACCCCCCCTTACGACATGCTTCTGAAACTAAAAAAAGGTTCATTTTCAAATGTTGCGTCTTTGAACTACAATTAACATTGTACGTGGATAATCACTTTTAGAGATAAAATGAGATGTTTAAAGTGATTTTCAAGCTTCCAGGGGCCCTAAACACCAGATTTGAGAAATGGGTAAACGTGAATGAAAATGGCCAATTTACTCACTCTGCGGCCTTAAAAAGTGTTTCTCCTCCACGGAGAGTGAATAAAATAACATTTGGATGCCTTTATTGTTCAATCAAAAACGCCCGTTTTTTGGTGAAAAAGATAACCACCCCCCCTTACGACACGCTTCAGAAACGAAAAAAATGGTCCATTTTCAAATGTTGCGTCTTTGAACTACAATTCACATTTGTACGTGGATGATCACTTTTAGAGATAAAATTAGATGTTTAAAGTGATATACAAGCTTCCAGGGGCCCTAAACACAAGATATGAGGAATGGGTAAATATGAATGAAAATGGCCAATTTATTCACTCTGAGGCCTTAAAAAGTTTTTCTCCACTCCAGAAAGTGAATTAAATAACATTTGTAGGCCTTTATTGTTCAATCAAAAACGCCCGATTTTTGACGAAAGAGATAACCACCCCCCCCTTACGACATGCTTCAGAAACTAAAAAAATGGTCAGTTTTTAAATGTAGCCTCTTTGAACTACAATTCACATTTGTACGTGGAAAAGCACTTTTAAAGATCAAATGAGATGTTTAAAGTGATTTTCATGCTTCCAGGGGCCTTAAACACAAGATTTGAGGAATGGGTAAAAGTGAATGAAAATGGCCAATTTACTCACTCTGAGGCCTTAAAAAGTGTTTCTCCTCCACGGGAAGTGAATTAAATAACATTTGTAGGCCTTTATTGTCCAAGCGAAAACGCTCGATTATTGACGAAAGAGATAACCACCCCCCCTTACGACATGCTTCAGAAACGTAAAAAATGGCCCGTTTTCAAATGTTGCGTCTTTGAATGACAATCCACATTTGTACGTGGATAATCACTTTTAGAGCTAAAATTAGATGTTTAAAATGATTTTCAAGCTTCCAGGGGCCCTAAACACAAGATTTGAGAAATTAGTAAAAGTGAATGAAAATGGACAATTTACTCACTCTGAGGCCTTAAAAAGTGTTTCTCCTCCACGGAAAGTGAATAAAATAACATTTGGATGCCTTTATTTTTCAATCAAAAACGCCCGTTTTTTGGTGAAAAAGATAACCACCCCCCCTTACGACACGCTTCAGAAACAAAAAAAATGGTCCATTTTCAAATGTTGCGTCTTTGAACTACAATTCACATTTGTACGTGGATAATCACTTTTAGAGCTAAAATTAGATGTTTAAAGTGATTTTCAAGCTTCCAGGGGCCCTAAACACAAGATTTGAGAAATGGGTAAAAGTGAATGAAAATGGCCAATTTACTCACTCTGAGGCCTTAAAAAGTGTTTCTCCTCCACGGGAAGTGAATTAAATACCATTTGGAGGTCTTTATTGTTCAAGCGAAAACGCCTGATTTTTGATGAAAGAGATAACCACCCCCCCCTTACGACATGCTTCTGAAACTAAAAAAATGGTTCATTTTTAAATGTTGCGTCTTTGAACCACAATTAACATTGTACGTGGATAATCACTTTTAGAGATAAAATGAGATGTTTAAAGTGATTTTCAATCTTCCAGGGGCCCTAAACACGAGATTTGAGAAATGGGTAAACGTGAATGAAAATGGCCAATTTACTCACTCTGCGGCCTTAAAAAGTTTTTCTCCTCCACGGAAAGTGAATAAAATAACATTTGGATGCCTTTATTGTTCAATCAAAAACGCCCGTTTTTTGGTGAAAAAGATAACCACCCCCCTTACGACATGCTTCAGAAACGAAAAAAATGGTCCATTTTCAAATGTTGCGTCTTTGAACTACAATTCACATTTGTACGTGGATAATCACTTTTAGAGATAAAATTAGATGTTTAAAGTGATTTACAAGCTTCCAGGGGCCGTAAACACAAGATATGAGGAATGGGTAAATATGAATGAAAATGGCCAATTTATTCACTCTGAGGCCTTAAAAAGTTTTTCTCCACTCCAGAAAGTGAATTAAATAACATTTGTAGACCTTTATTGTTTAATCAAAAACGCCCGATTTTTGACGAAAGAGATAACCACCCCCCCTTACGACATGCTTCAGAAACAAAAAAAATGGTTCATTTTCAAATGTTGCATCTTTGAACGACAATCCACATTTGTACGTGGATAAACACTTTTAGAGATAAAATTAGATGTTTAAAGCGATTTTCAAGCTTCCAGGGGCCCTAAACACAAGATTTGAGAAATGGGTAAAAGTGAATGAAAATGGCCAATTTACTCACTCTGAGGCCTTAAAAAGTGTTTCTCCTCAACGGGAAGTGAATTAAATAACATTTGTAGGCCTTTATTGTTCAAGCGAAAACGCCCGATTATTGACGAAAGAGATAACCACCCCCCCTTACGACATGCTTCAGAAATGAAAAAAATGGTCCGTTTTCAAATGTTGCGTCTTTGAATGACAATCAACATTTGTACGTGGATAATCACTTTTAGAGCTAAAATTAGATGTTTAAAGTGATTTTCAAGCTTCCAGGGGCCCTAAACACAAGATTTGAGAAATGGGTAAAAGTGAATGAAAATGGCCAATTTACTCACTCTGAGGCCTAAAAAGTGTTTCTCCTCCACGGGAAGTGAATTAAATACCATTTGGAGGCCTTTATTGTTCAAGCGAAAACCCCTGATTTTTGATGAAAGAGATAACCACCCCCCCTTACGACATGCTTCTGAAACTAAAAAAATGGTTCATTTTCAAATGTTGCGTCTTTTGAACTACAATTAACATTGTACGTGGATAATCACTTTTAGAGATAAAATGAGATGTTTAAAGTGATTTTCAAGCTTCCAGGGGCCCTAAACACGAGATTTGAAAAATGGGTAACCGTGAATGAAAATGGCCAATTTTTTCACTCTGCGGCCTTAAAAAGTGTTTCTTCTCCACGGAAAGTGAATAAAATAACATTTGGATGCCTTTATTGTTCAATCAAAAACGCCAGTTTTTTGGTGAAAAAGATAACCACCCCCCCCCTTACGACATGCTTCAGAAACAAAAAAAATGGTCCATTTTCAAATGTTGCGTCTTTGAACTACAATTCACATTTGTACGTGGATAATCACTTTTAGAGATAAAATTAGATGTTTAAAGTGATTTACAAGCTTCCAGGGGCCCTAAACACAAGATATGAGGAATGGGTAAATATGAATGAAAATGGCCAATTTATTCACTCTGAGGCCTTAAAAAGTGTTTCTCCACTCCAGAAAGTGAATTAAATAACATTTGTAGACCTTTATTGTTCAATCAAAAACGCCCGATTTTTGACGAAAGAGATAACCACCCCCCCTTACGACATGCTTCAGAAACAAAAAAAATGGTTCATTTTCAAATGTTGCATCTTTGAACGACAATCCACATTTGTACGTGGATAAACACTTTTAGAGATAAAATTAGATGTTTAAAGTGATTTACAAGCTTCCAGGGGCCCTAAACACAAGATATGAGGAATGGGTAAATATGAAAGAAAATGGCCAATTTATTCACTCTGAGGCCTTAAAAAGTTTTTCTCCACTCCAGAAAGTGAATTAAATAACATTTGTAGGCCTTTATTGTTCAATCAAAAACGCCCGATTTTTGACGAAAGAGATAACCACCCCCCCTTACGACATGCTTCAGAAACTAAAAAAATGGTCCGTTTTTAAATGTAGCCTCTTTGAACTACAATTCACATTTGTACGTGGAAAAGCACTTTTAAAGATCAAATGAGATGTTTAAAGTGATTTTCATGCTTCCAGGGGCCTTAAACACAAGATTTGAGGAATGGGTAAAAGTGAATGAAAATGGTCAATTTACTCACTCTGAGGCCTTAAAAAGTGTTTCTCCTCCACGGGAAGTGAATTAAATAACATTTGTAGGCCTTTATTGTTCAAGCGAAAACGCCCGATTATTGACGAAAGAGATAACCACCCCCTCTTACGACATGCTTCAGAAACGTAAAAAATGGCCCGTTTTCAAATGTTGCGTCTTTAAATGACAATCCACATTTGTACGTGGATAATCACTTTTAGAGCTAAAATTAGATGTTTAAAGTGATTTTCAAGCTTCCAGGGGCCCTAAACACAAGATTTGAGAAATGGGTAAAAGTGAATGAAAATGGCCAATTTACTCACTCTGAGGCCTTAAAAAGTGTTTCTCCTCCACGGAAAGTGAATAAAATAACATTTGGATGCCTTTATTGTTCAATCAAAAACGCCCGTTTTTTGGTGAAAAAGATAACCACCCCCCCTTACGACATGCTTCAGAAACAAAAAAAATGGTCCATTTTCAAATGTTGCGTCTTTGAACTACAATTCACATTTGTACGTGGATAATCACTTTTAGAGATAAAATTAGATGTTTAAAGTGATTTACAAGCTTCCAGGGGCCCTAAACACAAGATATGAGGAATGGGTAAATATGAATGAAAATGGCCAATTTATTCACTCTGAGGCCTTAAAAAGTTTTTCTCCACTCAAGAAAGTGAATTAAATAAGATTTGTAGGCCTTTATTGTTCAATCAAAAACGCCCGATTTTTGACGAAAGAGATAACCACCCCCCCTTACGACATGCTTCAGAAACTAAAAAAATGGTCCGTTTTCAAATGTTGCCTCTTTGAACTACAATTCACATTTGTACGTGGAAAAGCACTTTTAAAGATCAAATGAGATGTTTAAAGTGATTTTCATGCTTCCACGGGCCTTAAACACAAGATTTTAGGAATGGGTAAAAGTGAATGAAAATGGCCAATTTACTCACTCTGAGGCCTTAAAAAGTGTTTCTCCTCCACGGGAAGTGAATTAAATACCATTTGGAGGTCTTTATTGTTCAAGCGAAAACGCCTGATTTTTGATGAAAGAGATAACCACCCCCCCTTACGACATGCTTCTGAAACTGAAAAAATGGTTCAATTTCAAATGTTGCGTCTTTGAACCACAATTAACATTTGTACGTGGATAAACACTTTTAGAGCTAAAATTAGATGTTTAAAGTGAGTTTTCAAGCTTCCAGGGGCCCTAAACACGAGATTTGAGAAATGGGTAAACGTGAATGAAAATGGCCAATTTACTCACTCTGCGGCCTTAAAAAGTTTTTCTCCTCCACGGAAAGTGAATAAAATAACATTTGGATGCCTTTATTGTTCAATCAAAAACGCCAGTTTTTTGGTGAAAAAGATAACCACCCCCCCTTACGACATGCTTCAGAAACGAAAAAAATGGTCCATTTTCAAATGTTGCGTCTTTGAACTACAATTCACATTTGTACATGGATGATCACCTTTAGAGATAAAATTAGATGTTTAAAGTGATTTACAAGCTTCCAGGGGCCCTAAACACAAGATATGAGGAATGGGTAAATATGAATGAAAATTCCCAATTTATTCACTCTGAGGCCTTAAAAAGTTTTTCTCCACTCCAGAAAGGGAATTAAATAACATTTGTAGACCTTTATTGTTCAATCAAAAACGCCCGATTTTTGACGAAAGAGATAACCACCTCCCCTTACGACATGCTTCAGAAACAAAAAAAATGGTTCATTTTCAAATGTTGCATCTTTGAACGACAATCCACATTTGTACGTGGATAAACACTTTTAGAGATAAAATTAGATGTTTAAAGTGATTTTCAAGCTTTCAGGGGCCCTAAACACAAGATTTGAGAAATGGGTAAAAGTGAATGAAAATGGCCAATTTACTCACTCTGAGGCCTTAAAAAGTGTTTCTCCTCAACGGGAAGTGAATTAAATAACTTTTGTAGGCCTTTATTGTTCAAGCGAAAACGCCCGATTATTGACGAAAGAGATAACCACCCCCCTTACGACATGCTTCAGAAACGTAAAAAATGGCCCGTTTTCAAATGTTGCGTCTTTGAATGACAATCCACATTTGTACGTGGATAATCACTTTTAGAGCTAAAATTAGATGTTTAAAGTGATTTTCAAGCTTCCAGGGGCCCTAAACACAAGATTTGAGAAATGGGTAAAAGTGAATGAAAATGGCCAATTTACTCACTCTGCGGCCTTAAAAAGTGTTTCTCCTCCACGGAAAGTGAATAAAATAACATTCGGATGCCTTTATTGTTCAATCAAAAACGCCCGTTTTTTGGTGAAAAAGATAACCACCCCCCTTACGACATGCTTCAGAAACGAAAAAAATGGTCCATTTTCAAATGTTGCGTCTTTGAACTACAGTTCACATTTGTACGTGGATGATCACTTTTAGAGATAAATTTAGATGTTTAAAGTGATTTACAAGCTTCCAGGGGCCCTAAACACAAGATATGAGGAATGGGTAAATATGAATGAAACTGGCCAATTTATTCACTCTGAGGCCTTAAAAAGTTTTTCTCCACTCCAGAAAGTGAATTAAATAACATTTGTAGGCCTTTATTGTTCAATCAAAAACGCCCGATTTTTGACGAAAGAGATAACCACCCCCCATAACGACATGCTTCAGAAACTAAAAAAATGGTCCGTTTTCAAATGTTGCCTCTTTGAACTACAATTCACATTTGTACGTGGAAAAGCACTTTTAAAGATCAAATGAGATGTTTAAAGTGATTTTCATGCTTCCAGGGGCCTTTAACACAAGATTTGAGGAATGGGTAAAAGTGAATGAAAATGGCCAATTTACTCACTCTGAGGCCTTAAAAAGTGTTTCTCCTCCACGGGAAGTGAATTAAATAACATTTATAGGCCTTTATTGTTCAAGCGAAAACGCCTGATTTTTGATGAAAGAGATAACCACCCCCCTTACGACATGCTTCTGAAACTAAAAAAATGGTTCATTTTCAAATGTTGCGTCTTTGAACCACAATTAACATTGTACGTGGATAATCACTTTTAGAGATAAAATGAGATGTTTAAAGTGATTTTCAAGCTTCCAGGGGCCCTAAACACGAGATTTGAGAAATGGGTAAACGTGAATGAAAATGGCCAATTTACTCACTCTGCGGCCTTAAAAAGTGTTTCTCCTCCACGGAAAGTGAATAAAATAACATTTGGATGCCTTTATTGTTCAATCAAAAACGCCCGTTTTTTGGTGAAAAAGATAACCACCCCCCCTTACGACATGCTTCAGAAACAAAAAAAATGGTCCATTTTCAAATGTTGCGTCTTTGAACTACAATTCACATTTGTACGTGGATAATCACTTTTAGAGATAAAATTAGATGTTTAAAGTGATTTACAAGCTTCCAGGGGCCCTAAACACAAGATATGAGGAATGGGTAAATATGAATGAAAATGGCCAATTTATTCACTCTGAGGCCTTAAAAAGTTTTTCTCCACTCCAGAAAGTGAATTAAATAACATTTGTAGACCTTTATTGTTCAATCAAAAACGCCCGATTTTTGACGAAAGAGATAACCACCCCACCTTACGACATGCTTCAGAAACAAAAAAAATGGTTCATTTTCAAATGTTGCATCTTTGAACGACAATCCACATTTGTACGTGGATAAACACTTTTAGAGATAAAATTAGATGTTTAAAGTGATTTTCAAGCTTCCAGGGGCCCTAAACACAAGATTTGAGAAATGGGTAATAGTGAATGAAAATGGCCAATTTACTCACTCTGAGGCCTTAAAAAGTGTTTCTCCTCAACGGGAAGTGAATTAAATAACATTTGTAGGCCTTTATTGTTCAAGCGAAAAAGCCCGATTATTGACGAAAGAGATAACCACCCCCCCTTACGACATGCTTCAGAAACAAAAAAAATGGTTCATTTTCAAATGTTGCATCTTTGAACGACAATCCACATTTCTACGTGGATAAACACTTTTAGAGATAAAATTAGATGTTTAAAGTGATTTTCAAGCTTCCAGGGGCCCTAAACACAAGATTTGAGAAATAGGTAAAAGTGAATGAAAATGGCCAATTTACTCACTCTGAGGCCTTAAAAAGTGTTTTTCCTCAACGGGAAGTGAATTAAATAACATTTGTAGGCCTTTATTGTTCAAGCGAAAACGCCCGCTTATTGACGAAAGAGATAACCACCCCCCCTTACGACATGCTTCAGAAACGAAAAAAATGGTCCGTTTTCAAATGTTGCGTCTTTGAATGACAATCCACATTTGCACGTGGATAATCACTTTTAGAGCTAAAATTAGATGTTTAAAGTGATTTTCAAGCTTCAAGGGCCCTAAACACAAGATTTGAGAAATGGGTAAAAGTGAATGAAAATGGCCAATTTACTCACTCTGAGGCCTTAAAAAGTGTTTCTCCTCCACGGGAAGTGAATTAAATACCATTTGGAGGCCTTTATTGTTCAAGCGAAAACGCCTGATTTTTGATGAAAGAGATAACCACCCCCCCTTACGACATGCTTCCGAAACTAAAAAAATGGTTCATTTTCAAATGTTGCGTCTTTTGAACTACAATTAACATTGTACGTGGATAATCACTTTTAGAGATAAAATGAGATGTTTAAAGTGATTTTCAAGCTTCCAGGGGCCCTAAACATGAGATTTGAGAAATGGGTAAACGTGAATGAAAATGGCCAATTTACTCACTCTGCGGCCTTAAAAAGTGTTTCTCCTCCACGGAAAGTGAATAAAATAACATTCGGATGCCTTTATTGTTCAATCAAAAACGCCCGTTTTTTGGTGAAAAAGATAACCACCCCCCTTACGACATGCTTCAGAAACGAAAAAAATGGTCCATTTTCAAATGTTGCGTCTTTGAACTACAATTCACATTTGTACGTGGATGATCACTTTTAGAGATACATTTAGATGTTTAAAGTGATTTACAAGCTTCCAGGGGCCCTAAACACAAGATATGAGAAATGGGTAAAAGTGAATGAAAATGGCCAATTTACTCACTCTGAGGCCTTACAAAGTGATTCTCCTCCACGGGAATTGAATTAAATACCATTTGGAGGTCTTTATTGTTCAAGCAAAAACGCCTGATTTTTGATGAAAGAGATAACCACCCCCCCTTACGACATGCTTCTGAAATTAAAAAAATGGTTCATTTTCAAATGTTGCGTCTTTGAACCACAATTAACATTGTACGTGGATAATCACTTTTAGAGATAAAATGAGATGTTTAAAGTGATTTTCAAGCTTCCAGGGGCCCTAAACACGAGATTTGAGAAATGGGTAAACGTGAATGAAAATGGCCAATTTACTCACTCTGCGGCCTTAAAAAGTGTTTCTCCTCCACGGAAAGTGAATAAAATAACATTTGGATGCCTTTATGGTTCAATCAAAAACGCCAGTTTTTTGGTGAAAAAGATAACCACCCCCCCTTACGACATGCTTCAGAAACAAAAAAAATGGTCCATTTTCAAATGTTGCGTCTTTGAACTACAATTCACATTTGTACGTGGATAATCACTTTTAGAGATAAAATTAGATGTTTAAAGTGATTTACAAGCTTCCAGGGGCCCTAAACACAAGATATGAGGAATGGGTAAATATGAATGAAAATGGCCAATTTATTCACTCTGAGGCCTTAAAAAGTTGTTCTCCACTCTCGAAAGTGAATTAAATAACATTTGTAGACCTTTATTGTTCAATCAAAAACGCCCGATTTTTGACGAAAGAGATAACCACCCCCCCTTACGACATGCTTCAGAAACAAAAAAAATGGTTCATTTTCAAATGTTGCATCTTTGAACGACAATCCACATTTGTACGTGGATAAACACTTTTAGAGATAAAATTAGATGTTTAAAGTGATTTTCAAGCTTCCAGGGGCCCTAAACACAAGATTTGAGAAATGGGTAAAAGTGAATGAAAATGGCCAATTTACTCACTCTGAGGCCTTAAAAAGTGTTTCTCCTCAACGGGAAGTGAATTAAATAACATTTGTAGGCCTTTATTGTTCAAGCGAAAACGCCCGATTATTGACGAAAGAGATAACCACCCCCCCCTTACGACATGCTTCAGAAACGAAAAAAATGGTAAATTTTCAAATGTTGCGTCTTTGAATGACAATCTACATTTGTACGTGGATAATCACTTTTAGAGCTAAAATTAGATGTTTAAAGTGATTTTCAAGCTTCCAGGGGCCCTAAACACAAGATTTGAGAAATGGGTAAACGTGAATGAAAATGGCCAATTTACTCACTCTGAGGCCTTAAAAAGTGTTTCTCCTCCACGGGAAGTGAATTAAATAACATTTGTAGGCCTTTATTGTTCAAGCGAAAACGCCTGATTTTTGATGAAAGAGATAACCACCCCCCCTTACGACATGCTTCTGAAACTAAAAAAATGGTTCATTTTCAAATGTTGCGTCTTTGAACCACAATTAACATTGTACGTGGATAATCACTTTTAGAGATAAAATGAGATGTTTAAAGTGATTTTCAAGCTTCCAGGGGCCCTAAACACGAGATTTGAGAAATGGGTAAACGTGAATGAAAATGGCCAATTTACTCACTCTGCGGCCTTAAAAAGTGTTTCTCCTCCACGGAAAGTGAATAAAATAACATTTGGATGCCTTTATTGTTCAATCAAAAACGCCCTTTTTTTGGTGCAAAAGATAACCACCCCCCCTTACGACATGCTTCAGAAACGAAAAAAATGGTCCATTTTCAAATGTTGCGTCTTTGAACTACAATTCACATTTGTACGTGGATGATCACTTTTAGAGATAAAATTAGATGTTTAAAGTGATTTACAAGCTTCCAGGGGCCCTAAACACAAGATATTAGGAATGGGTAAATATGAATGAAAATGGCCAATTTATTCACTCTGAGGCCTTAAAAAGTTTTTCTCCACTCCAGAAAGTGAATTAAATAACATTTGTAGGCCTTTATTGTTCAAGCGAAAACGCCCGACTATTGACGAAAGAGATAACCACCCCCCCTTACGACATGCTTCAGAAACTAAAAAAATGGTCCGTTTTCAAATGTTGCCTCTTTGAACTACAATTCACATTTGTACGTGGATGATCATTTTTAGAGATAAAATTAGATGTTTAAAGTGATTTACAAGCTTCCAGGGGCCCTAAACACAAGATATGAGGAATGGGTAAATATGAATGAAAATGGACAATTTATTCACTCTGAGGCCTTAAAAAGTTTTTCTCCACTCCAGAAAGTGAATTAAATAATATTTGTAGGCCTTTATTGTTCAATCAAAAACTCCCGATTTTTGACGAAAGAGATAACCACCCCCCCTTACGACATGCTTAAGAAACTAAAAAAATGGTCCGTTTTCAAATGTTGCCTCTTTGAACTACAATTGACATTTGTACGTGGAAAAGCACTTTTAAAGATCAAATGAGATGTTTAAAGTGATTTTCATGCTTCCAGGGGCCTTAAACACAAGATTTGAGGAATGGGTAAAAGTGAATGAAAATGGCCAATTTACTCACTCTGAGGCCTTAAAAAGTGTTTCTCCTCCACGCGAAGTGAATTAAATAACATTTGTAGGCCTTTATTGTTCAAGCGAAAACGCCCGATTATTGACGAAAGAGATAACCACCCCTCCTTATGACATGCTTCAGAAACGAAAAAAATGGTCCGTTTTCAAATGTTGCGTCTTTGAATGACAATCCACATTTGTACGTGGATAATCACTTTTAGAGCTAAAATTAGATGTTTAAAGTGATTTTCAAGCTTCCAGGGGCCCTAAACACAAGATTTGAGAAATGGGTAAAAGTGAATGAAAATGGCCAATTTACTCACTCTGAGGCCTTAAAAAGTGTTTCTCCTCCACGGGAAGTGAATTAAATACCATTTAGAGGCCTTTATTGTTCAAGCGAAAACGCCTGATTTTTGATGAAAGAGATAACCACCCCCCTTACGACATGCTTCTGAAACTAAAAAAATGGTTCATTTTCAAATGTTGCGTCTTTGAACCACAATTAACATTGTACGTGGATAATCACTTTTAGAGATAAAATGAGATGTTTAAAGTGATTTTCAAGCTTCCAGGGGCCCTAAACACGAGATTTGAGAAATGGGTAAACGTGAATGAAAATGGCCAATTTACTCACTCTGCGGCCTTAAAAAGTGTTTCTCCTCCACGGAAAGTGAATAAAATAACATTTGGATGCCTTTATTGTTCAATCAAAAACGCCAGTTTTTTGGTGAAAAAGATAACCACCCCCCCTTACGACGTGCTTCAGAAACGAAAAAAATGGTCCATTTTCAAATGTTGCGTCTTTGAACTACAATTCACATTTGTACGTGGATGATCACTTTTAGAGATAAAATTAGATGTTTAAAGTGATTTACAAGCTTCCAGGGGCCCTAAACACAAGATATGAGGAATGGGTAAATATGAATGAAAATGGCCAATTTATTCACTCTGAGGCCTTAAAAAGTTTTTCTCCACTCCAGAAAGTGAATTAAATAACATTTGTAGGCCTTTATTGTTCAAGCGAAAACGCCCGATTATTGACGAAAGAGATAACCACCCCCCCTTACGACATGCTTCAGAAACGTAAAAAATGGCCCGTTTTCAAATGTTGCGTCTTTGAATGACAATCCACATTTGTACGTGGATAATCACTTTTAGAGCTAAAATTAGATGTTTAAAGTGATTTTCAAGCTTCCAGGGGCCCTAAACACAAGATTTGAGAAATGGGTAAAAGTGAATGAAAATGGCCAATTTACTCACTCTGCGGCCTTAAAAAGTGTTTCTCCTCCACGGAAAGTGAATAAAATAAGATTTGGATGCCTTTATTGTTCAATCAAAAACGCCCGTTTTTTGGTGAAAAAGATAACCACCCCCCCTTACGACATGCTTCAGAAACGAAAAAAATGGTCCATTTTCAAATGTTGCGTCTTTGAACTACAATTCACATTTGTACATGGATGATCACTTTTAGAGATAAAATTAGATGTTTAAAGTGATTTACAAGCTTCCAGGGGCCCTAAACACAAGATCTGAGGAATGGGTAAATATGAATGAAAATGGCCAATTTATTCACTCTGAGGCCTTAAAAAGTTTTTCTCCACTCCAGAAAGTGAATTAAATAACATTTGTAGGCCTTTATTGTTCAATCAAAAACTCCCGATTTTTGACGAAAGAGATAACCACCCCCCCTTACGACATGCTTAAGAAACTTAAAAAATGGTCCGTTTTCAAATGTTGCCTCTTTGAACTACAATTCACATTTGTACGTGGAAAAGCACTTTTAAAGATCAAATGAGATGTTTAAAGTGATTTTCATGCTTCCAGGGGCCTTAAACACAAGATTTCAGGAATGGGTAAAAGTGAATGAAAATGGCCAATTTACTCACTCTGAGGCCTTAAAAAGTGTTTCTCCTCCACGGGAAGTGAATTAAATAACATTTGTAGGCCTTTATTGTTCAAGCGAAAACGCCCGATTATTGACGAAAGAGATAACCACCCCTCCTTATGACATGCTTCAGAAACGAAAAAAATGGTCCGTTTTCAAATGTTGCGTCTTTGAATGACAATCCACATTTGTACGTGGATAATCACTTTTAGAGCTAAAATTAGATGTTTAAAGTGATTTTCAAGCTTCCAGGGGCCCTAAACACAAGATTTGAGAAATGGGTAAAAGTGAATGAAAATGGCCAATTTACTCACTCTGAGGCCTTAAAAAGTGTTTCTCCTCCACGGGAAGTGAATTAAATACCATTTGGAGGCCTTTATTGTTCAAGCGAAAACGCCTGATTTTTGATGAAAGAGATAACCACCCCCCCTTACGACATGCTTCTGAAACTAAAAAAATGATTCATTTTCAAATGTTGCGTCTTTGAACCACAATTAACATTGTATGTGGATAATCACTTTTAGAGATAAAATGAGATGTTTAAAGTGATTTTCAAG
Source organism: Triturus cristatus (assembly GCF_964204655.1). Lineage (NCBI taxonomy): Eukaryota > Metazoa > Chordata > Amphibia > Caudata > Salamandridae > Triturus > Triturus cristatus. The sequence goes on along the minus strand of NC_140587.1, from coordinate 929,974,956 downwards.
CTTCCAGGGACCCTAAACACGAGATTTGAGAAATGGGTAAACGTGAATGAAAATGGCCAATTTACTCACTCTGCGGCCTTAAAAAGTGTTTCTCCTCCACGGAAAGTGAATAAAATAACATTTGGATGCCTTTATTGTTCAAGCGAAAACGCCTGATTTTTGATGAAAGAGATAACCACCCCCCCTTACGACATGCTTCTGAAACTAAAAAAATGGTTCATTTTCAAATGTTGCGTCTTTGAACTACAATTAACATTGTACGTGGATATTCACTTTTAGAGATAAAATGAGATGTTTAAAGTGATTTTCAAGTTTCCAGGGGCCCTAAACACGAGATTTGAGAAATGGGTAAACGTGAATATGGCCAATTTACTCACTCTGCGGCCTTAAAAAGTGTTTCTCCTCCACGGAAAGTGAATAAAATAACATTTGGATGCCTTTATTGTTCAATCAAAAACGCCCGTTTTTTGGTGAAAAAGATAACCACCCCCCCTTACGACATGCTTCAGAAACAAAAAAAATGTTCCATTTTCAAATGTTGCGTCTTTGAACTACAATTCACATTTGTACGTGGATGATCACTTTTAGAGATAAAATTAGGTGTTTAAAGTGATTTACAAGCTTCCAGGGGTCCTAAACACAAGATATGAGGAATGGGTAAATATGAATGAAAATGGCCAATTTATTCACTCTGAGGCCTTAAAAAGTGTTTCTCCTCCACGGGAAGTGAATTAAATAACATTTGTAGGCCTTTATTGTTCAATTGAAAACGCCTGATTGTTGACGAAAGAGATAACCACCCCCCTTACGACATGCTTCAGAAACAAAAAAAATGGTCCGTTTTCAAATGTTGCGTCTTTGAATGACAATCCACATTTGTACGTGGATAATCACTTTTAGAGCTAAAATTAGATGTTTAAAGTGATTTTCAAGCTTCCAGGGGCCCTAAACACAAGATTTGAGAAATGGGTAAAAGTGAATGAAAATGGCCAATTTACTCACTCTGAGGCCTTAAAAAGTGTTTCTCCTCAACGGGAAGTGAATTAAATAACATTTGTAGGCCTTTATTGTTCAAGCGAAAACGCCCGATTATTGACGAAAGAGATAACCCCCCCTTACGACATGCTTCAGAAACGAAAAATATGGTCCGTTTTCAAATGTTGCGTCTTTGAACGACAATCCACATTTGTACGTGGCTAATCACTTTTAGAGCTAAAATTAGATGTTTAAAGTGATTTTCAAGCTTCCAGGGGCCCTAAATACAAGATTTGAGAAATGGGTAAAAGTGAATGAAAATGGCAAATGTACTCACTCTGAGGCCTTAAAAAGTGTTTCTACTCCACGGGAAGTGAATTAAATAACATTTGGAGGCCTTTATTGTTCAAGCGAAAACGCCTGATTTTTGATGAAAGAGATAACCACCCCCCCCTTACGACATGCTTCAGAAACGGAAAAAATGGTCCATTTTCAAATGTTGCGTCTTTGAACCACAATTAACATTGTACGTGGATAATCACTTTTAAAGCTAAAATGAGTTGTTTAAAGTGATTTTCAAGCTTCCAGGGGCCCTCAACACGAGATTTGAGAAATGGGTAAACGTGAATGAAAATGGCCAATTTACTCACTCTGCGGCCTTAAAAAGTGTTTCTCCTCCACGGAAAGTGAATTAAACAACATTTGGAGGCCTTTATTGTTCAAGCGAAAACGCCTGATTTTTGATGAAAGAGATAACCACCCCCCCTTACGACATGCTTCAGAAACGAAAAAAATGGTCCATTTTCAAATGTTGCTTCTTTGAACTACAATTCACATTTGTACGTGGATAATCACTTTTAGAGATACAATTTGATGTTTAAAGTGATTTACAAGCTTCCAGGGGCCCTAAACACAAGATATGAGGAACGGGTAAATATGAATGAAAATGGCCAATTTATTCACTCTGAGGCCTTAAAAAGTTTTTCTCCACTCCAGAAAGTGAATTCAATAACATTTGTAGACCTTTATTGTTCAATCAAAAACGCCCGATTATTGACGAAAGAGATAACCACCCCCCCTTACGACATGCTTCAGAAACAAAAAAAATGGTTCATTTTCAAATGTTGCATCTTTGAACGACAATCCACATTTGTACGTGGATAAACACTTTTAGAGATAAAATTAGATGTTTAAAGTGATTTTCAAGCTTCCAGGGGCCCAAAACACAAGATTTGAGAAATGGGTAAAAGTGAATGAAAATGGCCAATTTACTCACTCTGCGGCCTTAAAAAGTGTTTCTCCTCCACGGAGAGTGAATAAAATAACATTTGGATGCCTTTATTGTTCAATCAAAAACGCCCGTTTTTTGGTGAAAAAGATAACCACCCCCCCTTACGACATGCTTCAGAAACGAAAAAAATGGTCCATTTTCAAAAGTTGCGTCTTTGAACTACAATTCACATTTGTACGTGGATGATCACTTTTAGAGATAAAATTAGATGTTTAAAGTGATATACAAGCTTCCAGGGGCCCTAAACACAAGATATGAGGAATGGGTAAATATGAATGAAAATGGCCAATTTATTCACTTTGAGGCCTTAAAAAGTTTTTCTCCACTCCAGAAAGTGAATTAAATAACATTTGTAGGCCTTTATTGTTCAATCAAAAACGCCCGATTTTTGACGAAAGAGATAACCACCCCCCCCTTACGACATGCTTCAGAAACTAAAAAAATGGTCAGTTTTTAAATGTAGCCTCTTTGAACTACAATTCACATTTGTACGTGGAAAGGCACTTTTAAAGATCAAATGAGATGTTTAAAGTGATTTTCATGCTTCCAGGGGCCTTAAACACAAGATTTGAGGAATGGGTAAAAGTGAATGAAAATGGCCAATTTACTCACTCTGAGGCCTTAAAAAGTGTTTCTCCTCCACGGGAAGTGAATTAAATAACATTTGTAGGCCTTTATTGTCCAAGCGAAAACGCTCGATTATTGACGAAAGAGATAACCACCCCCCCTTACGACATGCTTCAGAAACGTAAAAAATGGCCCGTTTTCAAATGTTGCGTCTTTGAATGACAATCCACATTTGTACGTGGATAATCACTTTTAGAGCTAAAATTAGATGTTTAAAATGATTTTCAAGCTTCCAGGGGCCCTAAACACAAGATTTGAGAAATTAGTAAAAGTGAATGAAAATGGACAATTTACTCACTCTGAGGCCTTAAAAAGTGTTTCTCCTCCACGGAAAGTGAATAAAATAACATTTGGATGCCTTTATTTTTCAATCAAAAACGCCCGTTTTTTGGTGAAAAAGATAACCACCCCCCCTTACGACACGCTTCAGAAACAAAAAAAATGGTCCATTTTCAAATGTTGCGTCTTTGAACTACAATTCACATTTGTACGTGGATAATCACTTTTAGAGCTAAAATTAGATGTTTAAAGTGATTTTCAAGCTTCCAGGGGCCCTAAACACAAGATTTGAGAAATGGGTAAAAGTGAATGAAAATGGCCAATTTACTCACTCTGAGGCCTTAAAAAGTGTTTCTCCTCCACGGGAAGTGAATTAAATACCATTTGGAGGTCTTTATTGTTCAAGCGAAAACGCCTGATTTTTGATGAAAGAGATAACCACCCCCCCTTACGACATGCTTCTGAAACTAAAAAAATGGTTCATTTTTAAATGTTGCGTCTTTGAACCACAATTAACATTGTACGTGGATAATCACTTTTAGAGATAAAATGAGATGTTTAAAGTGATTTTCAAGCTTCCAGGGGCCCTAAACACGAGATTTGAGAAATGGGTAAACGTGAATGAAAATGGCCAATTTACTCACTCTGCGGCCTTAAAAAGTTTTTCTCCTCCACGGAAAGTGAATAAAATAACATTTGGATGCCTTTATTGTTCAATCAAAAACGCCAGTTTTTTGGTGAAAAAGATAACCACCCCCCCTTACGACATGCTTCAGAAACGAAAAAAATGGTCCATTTTCAAATGTTGCGTCTTTGAACTACAATTCACATTTGTACGTGGATAATCACTTTTAGAGATAAAATTAGATGTTTAAAGTGATTTACAAGCTTCCAGGGGCCCTAAACACAAGATATGAGGAATGGGTAAATATGAATGAAAATGTCCAATTTATTCACTCTGAGGCCTTAAAAAGTTTTTCTCCACTCCAGAAAGTGAATTAAATAACATTTGTAGACCTTTATTGTTCAATCAAAAACGCCCGATTTTTGACGAAAGAGATAAACACCCCCCCTTACGACATGCTTCAGAAACAAAAAAAATGGTTCATTTTCAAATGTTGCATCTTTGAACGACAATCCACATTTGTACGTGGATAAACACTTTTAGAGATAAAATTAGATGTTTAAAGTGATTTTCAAGCTTCCAGGGGCCCTAAACACAAGATTTGAGAAATGGGTAAAAGTGAATGAAAATGGCCAATTTACTCACTCTGAGGCCTTAAAAAGTGTTTCTCCTCAACGGGAAGTGAATTAAATAACATTTGTAGGCCTTTATTGTTCAAGCGAAAACGCCCGATTATTGACGAAAGAGATAACCACCCCCCCCTTACGACATGCTTCAGAAACGAAAAAAATGGTCCGTTTTCAAATGTTGCGTCTTTGAATGACAATCAACATTTGTACGTGGATAATCACTTTTAGAGCTAAAATTAGATGTTTAAAGTGATTTTCAAGCTTCCAGGGGCCCTAAACACAAGATTTGAGAAATGGGTAAAAGTGAATGAAAATGGCCAATTTACTCACTCTGAGGCCTAAAAAGTGTTTCTCCTCCACGGGAAGTGAATTAAATACCATTTGGAGGCCTTTATTGTTCAAGCGAAAAACCCCTGATTTTTGATGAAAGAGATAACCACCCCCCCTTACGACATGCTTCTGAAACTAAAAAAATGGTTCATTTTCAAATGTTGCGTCTTTTGAACTACAATTAACATTGTACGTGGATAATCACTTTTAGAGATAAAATGAGATGTTTAAAGTGATTTTCAAGCTTCCAGGGGCCCTAAACACGAGATTTGAAAAATGGGTAACCGTGAATGAAAATGGCCAATTTTTTCACTCTGCGGCCTTAAAAAGTGTTTCTTCTCCACGGAAAGTGAATAAAATAACATTTGGATGCCTTTATTGTTCAATCAAAAACGCCCGTTTTTTGGTGAAAAAGATAACCACCCCCCCCTTACGACATGCTTCAGAAACAAAAAAAATGGTCCATTTTCAAATGTTGCGTCTTTGAACTACAATTCACATTTGTACGTGGATAATCACTTTTAGAGATAAAATTAGATGTTTAAAGTGATTTACAAGCTTCCAGGGGCCCTAAACACAAGATATGAGGAATGGGTAAATATGAATGAAAATGGCCAATTTATTCACTCTGAGGCCTTAAAAAGTGTTTCTCCACTCCAGAAAGTGAATTAAATAACATTTGTAGACCTTTATTGTTCAATCAAAAACGCCCGATTTTTGACGAAAGAGATAACCACCCCCCCTTACGACATGCTTCAGAAACAAAAAAAATGGTTCATTTTCAAATGTTGCATCTTTGAACGACAATCCACATTTATACGTGGATAAACACTTTTAGAGATAAAATTAGATGTTTAAAGTGATTTACAAGCTTCCAGGGGCCCTAAACACAAGATATGAGGAATAGGTAAATATGAATGAAAATGGCCAATTTATTCACCCTGAGGCCTTAAAAAGTTTTTCTCCACTCCAGAAAGTGAATTAAATAACATTTGTAGGCCTTTATTGTTCAATCAAAAACGCCCGATTTTTGACGAAAGAGATAACCACCCCCCCCTTACGACATGCTTCAGAAACTAAAAAAATGGTCCGTTTTTAAATGTAGCCTCTTTGAACTACAATTCACATTTGTACGTGGAAAAGCACTTTTAAAGATCAAATGAGATGTTTAAAGTGATTTTCATGCTTCCAGGGGCCTTAAACACAAGATTTGAGGAATGGGTAAAAGTGAATGAAAATGGTCAATTTAATCACTCTGAGGCCTTAAAAAGTGTTTCTCCTCCACGGGAAGTGAATTAAATAACATTTGTAGGCCTTTATTGTTCAAGCGAAAACGCCCGATTATTGACGAAAGAGATAACCACCCCCCCTTACGACATGCTTCAGAAACGTAAAAAATGGCCCGTTTTCAAATGTTGCGTCTTTGAATGACAATCCACATTTGTACGTGGATAATCACTTTTAGAGCTAAAATTAGATGTTTAAAGTGATTTTCAAGCTTCCAGGGGCCCTAAACACAAGATTTGAGAAATGGGTAAAAGTGAATGAAAATGGCCAATTTACTCACTCTGAGGCCTTAAAAAGTGTTTCTCCTCCACGGAAAGTGAATAAAATAACATTTGGATGCCTTTATTGTTCAATCAAAAACGCCCGTTTTTTGGTGAAAAAGATAACCACCCCCCCTTACGACATGCTTCAGAAACAAAAAAAATGGTCCATTTTCAAATGTTGCGTCTTTGAACTACAATTCACATTTGTACGTGGATAATCACTTTTAGAGATAAAATTAGATGTTTAAAGTGATTTACAAGCTTCCAGGGGCCCTAAACACAAGATATGAGGAATGGGTAAATATGAATGAAAATGGCCAATTTATTCACTCTGAGGCCTTAAAAAGTTTTTCTCCACTCAAGAAAGTGAATTAAATAAGATTTGTAGGCCTTTATTGTTCAATCAAAAATGCACGATTTTTGACGAAAGAGATAACCACCCCCCCTTACGACATGCTTCAGAAACTAAAAAAATGGTCCGTTTTCAAATGTTGCCTCTTTGAACTACAATTCACATTTGTACGTGGAAAAGCACTTTTAAAGATCAAATGAGATGTTTAAAGTGATTTTCATGCTTCCACGGGCCTTAAACACAAGATTTGAGGAATGGGTAAAAGTAAATGAAAATGGCCAATTTACTCACTCTGAGGCCTTAAAAAGTGTTTCTCCTCCACGGGAAGTGAATTAAATACCATTTGGAGGTCTTTATTGTTCAAGCGAAAACGCCTGATTTTTGATGAAAGAGATAACCACCCCCCCTTACGACATGCTTCTGAAACTGAAAAAATGGTTCATTTTCAAATGTTGCGTCTTTGAACCACAATTAACATTTGTACGTGGATAAACACTTTTAGAGCTAAAATTAGATGTTTAAAGTGATTTTCAAGCTTCCAGGGGCCCTAAACACGAGATTTGAGAAATGGGTAAACGTGAATGAAAATGGCCAATTTACTCACTCTGCGGCCTTAAAAAGTGTTTCTCCTCCACGGAAAGTGAATAAAATAACATTTGGATGCCTTTATTGTTCAATCAAAAACGCCCGTTTTTGGTGAAAAAGATAACCACCCCCCCTTACGACATGCTTCAGAAACAAAAAAAATGGTCCATTTTCAAATGTTGCGTCTTTGAACTACAATTCACATTTGTACGTGGATAATCACTTTTAGAGATAAAATTAGATGTTTAAAGTGATTTACAAGCTTCCAGGGGCCCTAAACACAAGATATGAGGAATGGGTAAATATGAATGAAAATGGCCAATTTATTCACTCTAAGGCCTTAAAAAGATTTTCTCCACTCCAGAAAGTGAATTAAATAACATTTGTAGACCTTTATTGTTCAATCAAAAATGCCCGATTTTTGACGAAAGAGATAACCACCCCCCCTTACGACATGCTTCAGAAACAAAAAAAATGGTTCATTTTCAAATGTTGCATCTTTGAACGACAATCCACATTTGTACGTGGAAAAGCACTTTTAAAGATCAAATGAGATGTTTAAAGTGATTTGCATGCTTCCAGGGGCCTTAAACACAAGATTTGAGGAATGGGTAAAAGTGAATGAAAATGGCCAATTTACTCACTCTGAGGCCTTAAAAAGTGTTTCTCCTCCACGGGAAGTGAATTAAATACCATTTGGAGGCCTTTATTGTTCAAGCGAAAACGCCTGATTTTTGATGAAAGAGATAACCACCCCCCCTTACGACATGCTTCTGAAACTAAAAAAATGGTTCATTTTCAAATGTTGCGTCTTTTGAAATACAATTAACATTGTACGTGGATAATCACTTTTAGAGATAAAATGAGATGTTTAAAGTGATTTTCAAGCTTCCAGGGGCCCTAAACACGAGATTTGAAAAATGGGTAACCGTGAATGAAAATGGCCAATTTTTTCACTCTGCGGCCTTAAAAAGTGTTTCTCCTCCACGGAAAGTGAATAAAATAACATTTGGATGCCTTTATTGTTCAATCAAAAACGCCCGTTTTTTGGTGAAAAAGATAACCACCCCCCCTTACGACATGCTTCAGAAACAAAAAAAATGGTCCATTTTCAAATGTTGCGTCTTTGAACTACAATTCACATTTGTACGTGGATAATCACTTTTAGAGATAAAATTAGATGTTTAAAGTGATTTACAAGCTTCCAGGGGCCCTAAACACAAGATATGAGGAATGGGTAAATATGAATGAAAATGGCCAATTTATTCACTCTAAGGCCTTAAAAAGATTTTCTCCACTCCAGAAAGTGAATTAAATAACATTTGTAGGCCTTTATTGTTCAATCAAAAACGCCCGATTTTTGACGAAAGAGATAACCACCCCCCCTTACGACATGCTTCAGAAACTAAAAAAATGGTCCGTTTTCAAATGTTGCCTCTTTGAACTACAATTCACATTTGTACGTGGAAAAGCACTTTTAAAGATCAAATGAGATGTTTAAAGTGATTTGCATGCTTCCAGGGGCCTTAAACACAAGATTTGAGGAATGGGTAAAAGTGAATGAAAATGGCCAATTTACTCACTCTGAGGCCTTAAAAAGTGTTTCTCCTCCACGGGAAGTGAATTAAATAACATTTGGAGGCCTTTATTGTTCAAGCGAAAACGCCAGATTTTTGATGAAAGAGATAACCACCCCCCCTTACAACATGCTTCTGAAACTAAAAAAATGGTTCATTTTCAAATGTTGCGTCTTTGAACTACAATTAACATTGTAAGTGGATAATCACTTTTTGAGTTAAAATGAGATGTTTAAAGTGATTTTCAAGCTTTCAGGGGCCCTAAACACAATATTTGAGAAATGGGTAAACGTGAATGAAAATGGCCAATTTACTCACTCTGCGGCCTTAAAAAGTGTTTCTCCTCTACGGGAAGTGAAGAAAATAACATTTGTAGGCCTTTATTGTTCAATCAAAAATGCCTGTTTTTTGGTGAAAGAGATAACCACCCCCCCTTACAACATGCTTCAGAAACGACAAAAATGGTCCATTTTCAAATGTTGCGTCTATGAACTACAATTCACATTTGTACGTGGATAATCACTTTTAGAGATAAAATGAGATGTTTAAAGTGATTTTCATGCTTCCAGGTGCCTTAAACACAAGATTTGAGGAATGGGTAAAAGTGAATGAAAATGGCCAATTTACTCATTCTGAGGCCTTAAAAAGTGTTTCTCCTCCACGGGAAGTAAATTAAATAACATTTGTAGGCCTTTATTGTTCAAGCGAAAACGCCCGATTATTGACGAAAGAGATAACTACCCCCTTACGACATGCTTCAGAAACAAAAAAAATGGTCCGTTTTCAAATGTTGCCTCTTTGAACTACAATTCACATTTGTACGTGGAAAAGCACTTTTAAAGATCAAATGAGATGTTTAAAGTGATTTGCATGCTTCCAGGGGCCTTAAACACAAGATTTGAGGAATGGGTAAAAGTGAATGAAAATGGCCAATTTACTCACTCTGAGGCCTTAAAAAGTGTTTCTCCTCCACGGGAAGTGAATTAAATACCATTTGGAGGTCTTTATTGTTCAAGCGAAAACGCCTGATTTTTGATGAAAGAGATAACCACCCCCCCTTACGACATGCTTCTGAAACTGAAAAAATGGTTCATTTTCAAATGTTGCGTCTTTGAACCACAATTAACATTTGTACGTGGATAAACACTTTTAGAGCTAAAATTAGATGTTTAAAGTGATTTTCAAGCTTCCAGGGGCCCTAAACACGAGATTTGAGAAATGGGTAAACGTGAATGAAAATGGCCAATTTACTCACTCTGCGGCCTTAAAAAGTGTTTCTCCTCCACGGAAAGTGAATAAAATAACATTTGGATGCCTTTATTGTTCAATCAAAAACGCCCGTTTTTGGTGAAAAAGATAACCACCCCCCCTTACGACATGCTTCAGAAACAAAAAAAATGGTCCATTTTCAAATGTTGCATCTTTGAACTACAATTCACATTTGTACGTGGATAATCACTTTTAGAGATAAAATTAGATGTTTAAAGTGATTTACAAGCTTCCAGGGGCCCTAAACACAAGATATGAGGAATGGGTAAATATGAATGAAAATGGCCAATTTATTCACTCTGAGGCCTTAAAAAGTTTTTCTCCACTCCAGAAAGTGAATTAAATAACATTTGTAGACCTTTATTGTTCAATCAAAAACGCCCGATTTTTGACGAAAGAGATAACCACCCCCCCTTACGACATGCTTCAGAAACAAAAAAAATGGTTCATTTTCAAATGTTGCATCTTTGAACGACAATCCACATTTGTACGTGGATAAACACTTTTAGAGATAAAATTAGATGTTTAAAGTGATTTTCAAGCTTCCAGGGGCCCTAAACACAAGATTTGAGAAATGGGTAAAATTGAATGAAAATTTCCAATTTACTCACTCTGAGGCCTTAAAAAGTGTTTCTCCTCAACGGGAAGTGAATTAAATAACATTTGTAGGCCTTTATTGTTCAAGCGAAAACGCCCGATTATTGACGAAAGAGATAACCACCCCCCCTTACGACATGCTTCAGAAACGTAAAAAATGGCCCGTTTTCAAATGTTGCGTCTTTGAATGACAATCCACATTTGTACGTGGATAATCACTTTTAGAGCTAAAATTAGATGTTTAAAGTGATTTTCAAGCTTCCAGGGGCCCTAAACACAAGATTTGAGAAATGGGTAAAAGTGAATGAAAATGGCCAATTTACTCACTCTGAGGCCTTAAAAAGTGTTTCTCCTCCACGGGAAGTGAATTAAATACCATTTGGAGGCCTTTATTGTTCAAGCGAAAACGCCTGATTTTTGATGAAAGAGATAACCACCCCCCCCTTACGACATGCTTCTGAAACTAAAAAAATGGTTCATTTTCAAATGTTGCGTCTTTTGAACTACAATTAACATTGTACGTGGATAATCACTTTTAGAGATAAAATGAGATGTTTAAAGTGATTTTCAAGCTTCCAGGGGCCCTAAACACGAGATTTGAAAAATGGGTAACCGTGAATGAAAATGGCCAATTTTTTCACTCTGCGGCCTTAAAAAGTGTTTCTCCTCCACGGAAAGTGAATAAAATAACATTTGGATGCCTTTATTGTTCAAGCGAAAACGCCTGATTTTTGATGAAAGAGATAACCACCCCCCCCTTACGACATGCTTCTGAAACTAAAAAAATGGTTCATTTTCAAATGTTGCGTCTTTGAACTACAATTCACATTTGTACGTGGATGATCACTTTTAGAGATGAAATTAGATGTTTAAAGTGATTTACAAGCTTCCAGGGGCCCTAAACACAAGATATGAGGAATGGATAAATATGAATGAAAATGGCCAATTTATTCACTCTGAGGCCTTAAAAAGTTTTTCTCCACTCCAGAAAGTGAATTAAATAACATTTGTAGGCCTTTATTGTTCAATCAAAAACGCCCGATTTTTGACGAAAGAGATAACCACCCCCCCTTACGACATGCTTCAGAAACTAAAAAAATGGTCCGTTTTCAAATGTTGCCTCTTTGAACTACAATTCACATTTGTACGTGGAAAAGCACTTTTAAAGATCAAATGAGTTGTTTAAAGTGATTTGCATGCTTCCAGGGGCCTTAAACACAAGATTTGAGGAATGGGTAAAAGTGAATGAAAATGGCCAATTTACTCACTCTGAGGCCTTAAAAAGTGTTTCTCCTCCACGGGAAGTGAATTAAATACCATTTGGAGGCCTTTATTGTTCAAGCGAAAACGCCTGATTTTTGATGAAAGAGATAACCACCCCCCCTTACGACATGCTTCTGAAACTAAAAAAATGGTTCATTTTCAAATGTTGCGTCTTTTGAAATACAATTAACATTGTACGTGGATAATCACTTTTAGAGATAAAATGAGATGTTTAAAGTGATTTTCAAGCTTCCAGGGGCCCTAAACACGAGATTTGAGAAATGGGTAAACGTGAATGAAAATGGCCAATTTACTCACTCTGCGGCCTTAAAAAGTGTTTCTCCTCCACGGAAAGTGAATAAAATAACATTTGGATGCCTTTATTGTTCAATCAAAAACGCCCGTTTTTGGTGAAAAAGATAACCACCCCCCCTTACGACATGCTTCAGAAACAAAAAAAATGGTCCATTTTCAAATGTTGCGTCTTTGAACTACAATTCACATTTGTACGTGGATAATCACTTTTAGAGATAAAATTAGATGTTTAAAGTGATTTACAAGCTTCCAGGGGCCCTAAACACAAGATATGAGGAATGGGTAAATATGAATGAAAATGGCCAATTTATTCACTCTGAGGCCTTAAAAAGTTTTTCTCCACTCCAGAAAGTGAATTAAATAACATTTGTAGACCTTTATTGTTCAAGCGAAAACGCCCGATTATTGACGAAAGAGATAACCACCCCCCCTTACAACATGCTTCAGAAACGTAAAAAATGGCCCGTTTTCAAATGTTGCGTCTTTGAATGACAATCCACATTTGTACGTGGATAATCACTTTTAGAGCTAAAATTAGATGTTTAAAGTGATTTTCAAGCTTCCAGGGGCCCTAAACACAAGATTTGAGAAATGGGTAAAAGTGAATGAAAATGGCCAATTTACTCACTCTGAGGCCTTAAAAAGTGTTTCTCCTCCACGGAAAGTGAATAAAATAACATTTGGATGCCTTTATTGTTCAATCAAAAACGCCCGTTTTTTGGTGAAAAAGATAACCACCCCCCCTTACGACATGCTTCAAAAACAAAAAAAATGGTCCATTTTCAAATGTTGCGTCTTTGAACTACAATTCACATTTGTACGTGGATAATCACTTTTAGAGATAAAATTAGATGTTTAAAGTGATTTACAAGCTTCCAGGGGCCCTAAACACAAAATATGAGGAATGGGTAAATATGAATGAAAATGGCCACTTTATTCACTCTGAGGCCTTAAAAAGTTTTTCTCCACTCAAGAAAGTGAATTAAATAACATTTGTAGACCTTTATTGTTCAAGCGAAAACGCCCGATTATTGACGAAAGAGATAACCACCCCCCCTTACAACATGCTTCAGAAACGTAAAAAATGGCCCGTTTTCAAATGTTGCGTCTTTGAATGACAATCCACATTTGTACGTGGATAATCACTTTTAGAGCTAAAATTAGATGTTTAAAGTGATTTTCAAGCTTCCAGGGGCCCTAAACACAAGATTTGAGGAATGGGTAAAAGTGAATGAAAATGGCCAATTTACTCACTCTGAGGCCTTAAAAAGTGTTTCTCCTCCACGGGAAGTGAATTAAATACCATTTGGAGGTCTTTATTGTTCAAGCGAAAACGCCTGATTTTTGATGAAAGAGATAACCACCCCCCCTTACGACATGCTTCTGAAACTGAAAAAATGGTTCATTTTCAAATGTTGCGTCTTTGAACCACAATTAACATTTGTACGTGGATAAACACTTTTAGAGCTAAAATTAGATGTTTAAAGTGATTTTCAAGCTTCCAGGGGCCCTAAACACGAGATTTGAGAAATGGGTAAACGTGAATGAAAATGGCCAATTTACTCACTGTGCGGCCTTAAAAAGTGTTTCTCCTCCACGGAAAGGGAATAAAATAACATTTGGATGCCTTTATTGTTCAATCAAAAACGCCCGTTTTTTGGTGAAAAAGATAACCACCCCCCCTTACGACATGCTTCAGAAACAAAAAAAATGGTCCATTTTCAAATGTTGCGTCTTTGAACTACAATTAATATTGTACGTGGATGATCAATTTTAGGGATAAAATTAGATGTTTAAAGTGATATACAAGCTTCCAGGGGCCCTAAACACAAGATATGAGGAATGGGTAAATATGAATGAAAATGGCCAATTTATTCACTCCGAGGCCTTAAAAAGTTTTTCTCCACTCCAGAAAGTGAATTAAATACCATTTGTAGGCCTTTATTGTTCAATCAAAAACGCCCGATTTTTGACGAAAGAGATCACCACCCCCCCTTACGACATGCTTCAGAAACTAAAAAAATGGTCCGTTTTCAAATGTTGCCTCTTTGAACTACAATTCACATTTGTACGTGGAAAAGCACTTTTAAAGATCAAATTAGATGTTTAAAGTGATTTTCAAGCTTCCAGGGGCCCTAAACACAAGATTTGAGGAATGGGTAAAAGTGAATGAAAATGGCCAATTTACTCACTCTGAGGCCTTAAAAAGTGTTTCTCCTCCACGGGAAGTGAATTAAATACCATTTGGAGGTCTTTATTGTTCAAGCGAAAACGCCTGATTTTTGATGAAAGAGATAACCACCCCCCCTTACGACATGCTTCTGAAACTGAAAAAATGGTTCATTTTCAAATGTTGCGTCTTTGAACCACAATTAACATTTGTACGTGGATAAACACTTTTAGAGCTAAAATTAGATGTTTAAAGTGATTTTCAAGCTTCCAGGGGTCCTAAACACGAGATTTGAGAAATGGGTAAACGTGAATGAAAATGGCCAATTTACTCACTGTGCGGCCTTAAAAAGTGTTTCTCCTCCACGGAAAGGGAATAAAATAACATTTGGATGCCTTTATTGTTCAATCAAAAACGCCCGTTTTTTGGTGAAAAAGATAACCACCCCCCCTTACGACATGCTTCAGAAACAAAAAAAATGGTCCATTTTCAAATGTTGCGTCTTTGAACTACAATTAACATTGTACGTGGATGATCAATTTTAGGGATAAAATTAGATGTTTAAAGTGATATACAAGCTTCCAGGGGCCCTAAACACAAGATATGATGAATGGGTAAATATGAATGAAAATGGCCAATTTATTCACTCCGAGGCCTTAAAAAGTTTTTCTCCACTCCAGAAAGTGAATAAAATAACATTTGGATGCCTTTATTGTTCAATCAAAAACGCCTTATTTTTGACGAAAGAGATAACCACCCCCCCTTACGACATGCTTCAGAAACAAAAAAAATGGTTCATTTTCAAATGTTGCATCTTTGAACGACAATCCACATTTGTACGTGGAAAAGCACTTTTAAAGATCAAATGAGATGTTTAAAGTGATTTGCATGCTCCCAGGGGCCTTAAACACAAGATTTGAGGAATGGGTAAAAGTGAATGAAAATGGCCAATTTACTCACTCTGAGGCCTTAAAAAGTGTTTCTCCTCCACGGGAAGTGAATTAAATACCATTTGGAGGCCTTTATTGTTCAAGCGAAAACGCCTGATTTTTGATGAAAGAGATAACCACCCCCCCTTACGACATGCTTCTGAAACTAAAAAATGGTTCATTTTCAAATGTTGCGTCTTTTGAACTACAATTAACATTGTACGTGGATAATCACTTTTAGAGATAAAATGAGATGTTTAAAGTGATTTTCAAGCTTCCAGGGGCCCTAAACACGAGATTTGAAAAATGGGTAACCGTGAATGAAAATGGCCAATTTTTTCACTCTGCGGCCTTAAAAAGTGTTTCTCCTCCACGGAAAGTGAATAAAATAACATTTGGATGCCTTTATTGTTCAATCAAAAACGCCCGTTTTTTGGTGAAAAAGATAACCACCCCCCCTTACGACATGCTTCAGAAACGAAAAAAATGGTCCATTTTCAAATGTTGCGTCTTTGAACTACAATTCACATTTGTACGTGGATGATCACTTTTAGAGATGAAATTAGATGTTTAAAGTGATTTACAAGCTTCCAGGGGCCCTAAACACAAGATATGAGGAATGGGTAAATATGAATGAAAATGGCCAATTTATTCACTCTGAGGCCTTAAAAAGTTTTTCTAAACTCCAGAAGGGAATTAAATAACATTTGTAGGCCTTTATTTTTCAATCAAAAACGCCCGATTTTTGACGAAAGAGATAACCACCCCCCCTTACGACATGCTTCAGAAACGTAAAAAATGGTCCGTTTTCAAATGTTGCGTCTTTGAATGACAATCCACATTTGTACGTGGATAATCACTTTTAGAGCTAAAATTAGATGTTTAAAGTGATTTTCAAGCTTCCAGGGGCCCTAAACACAAGATTTGAGAAATGGGTAAAAGTGAATGAAAATGGCCAATTTACTCACTCTGAGGCCTTAAAAAGTGTTTCTCCTCCACGGAAAGTGAATAAAATAACATTTGGATGCCTTTATTGTTCAATCAAAAACGCCCGTTTTTTGGTGAAAAAGATAACCACCCCCCCTTACGACATGCTTCAGAAACAAAAAAAACTGGTCAATTTTCAAATGTTGCGTCTTTGAACTACAATTCACATTTGTACGTGGATAATCACTTTTAGAGATAAAATTAGATGTTTAAAGTGATTTACAAGCTTCCAGGGGCCCTAAACACAAAATATGAGGAATGGGTAAATATGAATGAAAATGGCCAATTTATTCACTCTGAGGCCTTAAAAAGTTTTTCTCCACTCAAGAAAGTGAATTAAATAAGATTTGTAGGCCTTTATTGTTCAATCAAAAACGCCCGATTATTGACGAAAGAGATAACCACCCCCCCTTACAACATGCTTCAGAAACGTAAAAAATGGCCCGTTTTCAAATGTTGCGTCTTTGAATGACAATCCACATTTGTACGTGGATAATCACTTTTAGAGCTAAAATTAGATGTTTAAAGTGATTTTCAAGCTTCCAGGGGCCCTAAACACAAGATTTGAGAAATGGGTAAAAGTGAAAGAAAATGGCCAATTTACTCACTCTGAGGCCTTAAAAAGTGTTTCTCCTCCACGGAAAGTGAATAAAATAACATTTGGATGCCTTTATTGTTCAATCAAAAACGCCCGTTTTTTGGTGAAAAAGATAACCACCCCCCCTTACGACATGCTTCAAAAACAAAAAAAATGGTCCATTTTCAAATGTTGCGTCTTTGAACTACAATTCACATTTGTACGTGGATAATCACTTTTAGAGATAAAATTAGATGTTTAAAGTGATTTACAAGCTTCCAGGGGCCCTAAACACAAGATATGAGGAATGGGTAAATATGAATGAAAATGGCCAATTTATTCACTCTGAGGCCTTAAAAAGTTTTTCTCCACTCAAGAAAGTGAATTAAATAACATTTGTAGACCTTTATTGTTCAAGCGAAAACGCCCGATTATTGACGAAAGAGATAACCACCCCCCCTTACAACATGCTTCAGAAACGTAAAAAATGGCCCGTTTTCAAATGTTGCGTCTTTGAATGACAATCCACATTTGTACGTGGATAATCACTTTTAGAGCTAAAATTAGATGTTTAAAGTGATTTTCAAGCTTCCAGGGGCCCTAAACACAAGATTTGAGGAATGGGTAAAAGTGAATGAAAATGGCCAATTTACTCACTCTGAGGCCTTAAAAAGTGTTTCTCCTCCACGGGAAGTGAATTAAATACCATTTGGAGGTCTTTATTGTTCAAGCGAAAACGCCTGATTTTTGATGAAAGAGATAACCACCCCCCCTTACGACATGCTTCTGAAACTGAAAAAATGGTTCATTTTCAAATGTTGCGTCTTTGAACCACAATTAACATTTGTACGTGGATAAACACTTTTAGAGCTAAAATTAGATGTTTAAAGTGATTTTCAAGCTTCCAGGGGCCCTAAACACGAGATTTGAGAAATGGGTAAACGTGAATGAAAATGGCCAATTTACTCACTGTGCGGCCTTAAAAAGTGTTTCTCCTCCACGGAAAGGGAATAAAATAACATTTGGATGCCTTTATTGTTCAATCAAAAACGCCCGTTTTTTGGTGAAAAAGATAACCACCCCCTTTTACGACATGCTTCAGAAACAAAAAAAATGGTCCATTTTCAAATGTTGCGTCTTTGAACTACAATTAACATTGTACGTGGATGATCAATTTTAGGGATAAAATTAGATGTTTAAAGTGATATACAAGCTTCCAGGGGCCCTAAACACAAGATATGAGGAATGGGTAAATATGAATGAAAATGGCCAATTTATTCACTCCGAGGCCTTAAAAAGTTTTTCTCCACTCCAGAAAGTGAATTAAATAACATTTGTAGGCCTTTATTGTTCAATCAAAAACGCCCGATTTTTGACGAAAGAGATCACCACCCCCCCTTACGACATGCTTCAGAAACTAAAAAAATGGTCCGTTTTCAAATGTTGCCTCTTTGAACTACAATTCACATTTGTACGTGGAAAAGCACTTTTAAAGATCAAATGAGATGTTTAAAGTGATTTTCATGCTTCCAGGGGCCCTAAACACAAGATATGATGAATGGGTAAATATGAATGAAAATGGCCAATTTATTCACTCCGAGGCCTTAAAAAGTTTTTCTCCACTCCAGAAAGTGAATAAAATAACATTTGGATGCCTTTATTGTTCAATCAAAAACGCCTGTTTTTTGGTGAAAAAGATAACCAACCCCCTTACGACATGCTTCAGAAACAAAAAAAAATTTCCATTTTCAAATGTTGCGTCTTTGAACTACAATTCACATTTGTACGTGGATAATCACTTTTAGAGATAAAATTAAATGTTTAAAGTGATTTACAAGCTTCCAGGGGCCCTAAACACAAGATATGATGAATGGTAAATATGAATGAAAATGGCCAATTTATTCACTCTGAGGCCTTAAAAAGTTTTTCTCCACTCCAGAAAGTGAATTAAATAACATTTGTAGACCTTTATTGTTCAATCAAAAACGCCTTATTTTTGACGAAAGAGATAACCACCCCCCCTTACGACATGCTTCAGAAACAAAAAAAATGGTTCATTTTCAAATGTTGCATCTTTGAACGACAATCCACATTTGTACGTGGAAAAGCACTTTTAAAGATCAAATGAGATGTTTAAAGTGATTTGCATGCTCCCAGGGGCCTTAAACACAAGATTTGAGGAATGGGTAAAAGTGAATGAAAATGGCCAATTTACTCACTCTGAGGCCTTAAAAAGTGTTTCTCCTCCACGGGAAGTGAATTAAATACCATTTGGAGGCCTTTATTGTTCAAGCGAAAACGCCTGATTTTTGATGAAAGAGATAACCACCCCCCCTTACGACATGCTTCAGAAACAAAAAAAACTGGTCAATTTTCAAATGTTGCGTCTTTGAACTACAATTCACATTTGTACGTGGATAATCACTTTTAGAGATACAATTAGATGTTTAAAGTGATTTACAAGCTTCCAGGGGCCCTAAACACAAAATATGAGGAATGGGTAAATATGAATGAAAATGGCCAATTTATTCACTCTGAGGCCTTAAAAAGTTTTTCTCCACTCAAGAAAGTGAATTAAATAAGATTTGTAGGCCTTTATTGTTCAATCAAAAACGCCCGATTTTTGACGAAAGAGATAACCACCCCCCCTTACGACATGCTTCAGAAACTAAAAAAATGGTCCGTTTTCAAATGTTGCCTCTTTGAACTACAATTCACATTTGTACGTGGAAAAGCACTTTTAAAGATCAAATGAGATGTATAAAGTGATTTTCATGCTTCCACGGGCCTTAAACACAAGATTTGAGGAATGGGTAAAAGTGAATGAAAATGGCCAATTTACTCACTCTGAGGCCTTAAAAAGTGTTTCTCCTCCACGGGAAGTGAATTAAATACCATTTGGAGGTCTTTATTGTTCAAGCGAAAACGCCTGATTTTTGATGAAAGAGATAACCACCCCCCCTTACGACATGCTTCTGAAACTGAAAAAATGGTTCATTTTCAAATGTTGCGTCTTTAAACCACAATTAACATTTGTACGTGGATAAACACTTTTAGAGCTAAAATTAGATGTTTAAAGTGATTTTCAAGCTTCCAGGGGCCCTAAACACGAGATTTGAGAAATGGGTAAACGTGAATGAAAATGGCCAATTTACTCACTCTGCGGCCTTAAAAAGTGTTTCTCCTCCACGGAAAGTGAATAAAATAACATTTGGATGCCTTTATTGTTCAATCAAAAACGCCCGTTTTTGGTGAAAAAGATAACCACCCCCCCCTTACGACATGCTTCAGAAACAAAAAAAATGGTCCATTTTCAAATGTTGCGTCTTTGAACTACAATTCACATTTGTACGTGGATAATCACTTTTAGAGATAAAATTAGATGTTTAAAGTGATTTACAAGCTTCCAGGGGCCCTAAACACAAGATATGAGGAATGGGTAAATATGAATGAAAATGGCCAATTTATTCACTCTGAGGCCTTAAAAAGTTTTTCTCCACTCCAGAAAGTGAATTAAATAACATTTGTAGACCTTTATTGTTCAAGCGAAAACGCCCGATTATTGACGAAAGAGATAACCACCCCCCCTTACAACATGCTTCAGAAACGTAAAAAATGGCCCGTTTTCAAATGTTGCGTCTTTGAATGACAATCCACATTTGTACGTGGATAATCACTTTTAGAGCTAAAATTAGATGTTTAAAGTGATTTTCAAGCTTCCAGGGGCCCTAAACACAAGATTTGAGAAATGGGTAAAAGTGAAAGAAAATGGCCAATTTACTCACTCTGAGGCCTTAAAAAGTGTTTCTCCTCCACGGAAAGTGAATAAAATAACATTTGGATGCCTTTATTGTTCAATCAAAAACGCCCGTTTTTTGGTGAAAAAGATAACCACCCCCCCTTACGACATGCTTCAAAAACAAAAAAAATGGTCCATTTTCAAATGTTGCGTCTTTGAACTACAATTCACATTTGTACGTGGATAATCACTTTTAGAGATAAAATTAGATGTTTAAAGTGATTTACAAGCATCCAGGGGCCCTAAACACAAGATATGAGGAATGGGTAAATATGAATGAAAATGGCCAATTTATTCACTCTGAGGCCTTAAAAAGTTTTTCTCCACTCAAGAAAGTGAATTAAATAACATTTGTAGACCTTTATTGTTCAAGCGAAAACGCCCGATTATTGACGAAAGAGATAACCACCCCCCCTTACAACATGCTTCAGAAACGTAAAAAATGGCCCGTTTTCAAATGTTGCGTCTTTGAATGACAATCCACATTTGTACGTGGATAATCACTTTTAGAGCTAAAATTAGATGTTTAAAGTGATTTTCAAGCTTCCAGGGGCCCTAAACACAAGATTTGAGGAATGGGTAAAAGTGAATGAAAATGGCCAATTTACTCACTCTGAGGCCTTAAAAAGTGTTTCTCCTCCACGGGAAGTGAATTGAATACCATTTGGAGGTCTTTATTGTTCAAGCGAAAACGCCTGATTTTTGATGAAAGAGATAACCACCCCCCCTTACGACATGCTTCTGAAACTGAAAAAATGGTTCATTTTCAAATGTTGCGTCTTTGAACCACAATTAACATTTGTACGTGGATAAACACTTTTAGAGCTAAAATTAGATGTTTAAAGTGATTTTCAAGCTTCCAGGGGCCCTAAACACGAGATTTGAGAAATGGGTAAACGTGAATGAAAATGGCCAATTTACTCACTGTGCGGCCTTAAAAAGTGTTTCTCCTCCACGGAAAGGGAATAAAATAACATTTGGATGCCTTTATTGTTCAATCAAAAACGCCCGTTTTTTGGTGAAAAAGATAACCACCCCCTTTTACGACATGCTTCAGAAACAAAAAAAATGGTCCATTTTCAAATGTTGCGTCTTTGAACTATAATTAACATTGTACGTGGATGATCAATTTTAGGGATAAAATTAGATGTTTAAAGTGATATACAAGCTTCCAGGGGCCCTAAACACAAGATATGAGGAATGGGTAAATATGAATGAAAATGGCCAATTTATTCACTCCGAGGCCTTAAAAAGTTTTTCTCCACTCCAGAAAGTGAATTAAATAACATTTGTAGGCCTTTATTGTTCAATCAAAAACGCCCGATTTTTGACGAAAGAGATCACCACCCCCCCTTACGACATGCTTCAGAAACTAAAAAAATGGTCCGTTTTCAAATGTTGCCTCTTTGAACTACAATTCACATTTGTACGTGGAAAAGCACTTTTAAAGATCAAATGAGATGTTTAAAGTGATTTTCATGCTTCCAGGGGCCCTAAACACAAGATATGATGAATGGGTAAATATGAATGAAAATGGCCAATTTATTCACTCCGAGGCCTTAAAAAGTTTTTCTCCACTCCAGAAAGTGAATAAAATAACATTTGGATGCCTTTATTGTTCAATCAAAAACGCCTGTTTTTTGGTGAAAAAGATAACCAACCCCCTTACGACATGCTTCAGAAACAAAAAAAAATTTCCATTTTCAAATGTTGCGTCTTTGAACTACAATTCACATTTGTACGTGGATAATCACTTTTAGAGATAAAATTAAATGTTTAAAGTGATTTACAAGCTTCCAGGGGCCCTAAACACAAGATATGATGAATGGTAAATATGAATGAAAATGGCCAATTTATTCACTCTGAGGCCTTAAAAAGTTTTTCTCCACTCCAGAAAGTGAATTAAATAACATTTGTAGACCTTTATTGTTCAATCAAAAACGCCTTATTTTTGACGAAAGAGATAACCACCCCCCCTTACGACATGCTTCAGAAACAAAAAAAATGGTTCATTTTCAAATGTTGCATCTTTGAACGACAATCCACATTTGTACGTGGAAAAGCACTTTTAAAGATCAAATGAGATGTTTAAAGTGATTTGCATGCTCCCAGGGGCCTTAAACACAAGATTTGAGGAATGGGTAAAAGTGAATGAAAATGGCCAATTTACTCACTCTGAGGCCTTAAAAAGTGTTTCTCCTCCACGGGAAGTGAATTAAATACCATTTGGAGGCCTTTATTGTTCAAGCGAAAACGCCTGATTTTTGATGAAAGAGATAACCACCCCCCCTTACGACATGCTTCAGAAACAAAAAAAACTGGTCAATTTTCAAATGTTGCGTCTTTGAACTACAATTCACATTTGTACGTGGATAATCACTTTTAGAGATACAATTAGATGTTTAAAGTGATTTACAAGCTTCCAGGGGCCCTAAACACAAAATATGAGGAATGGGTAAATATGAATGAAAATGGCCAATTTATTCACTCTGAGGCCTTAAAAAGTTTTTCTCCACTCAAGAAAGTGAATTAAATAAGATTTGTAGGCCTTTATTGTTCAATCAAAAACGCCCGATTTTTGACGAAAGAGATAACCACCCCCCCTTACGACATGCTTCAGAAACTAAAAAAATGGTCCGTTTTCAAATGTTGCCTCTTTGAACTACAATTCACATTTGTACGTGGAAAAGCACTTTTAAAGATCAAATGAGATGTTTAAAGTGATTTTCATGCTTCCACGGGCCTTAAACACAAGATTTGAGGAATGGGTAAAAGTGAATGAAAATGGCCAATTTACTCACTCTGAGGCCTTAAAAAGTGTTTCTCCTCCACGGGAAGTGAATTAAATACCATTTGGAGGTCTTTATTGTTCAAGCGAAAACGCCTGATTTTTGATGAAAGAGATAACCACCCCCCCTTACGACATGCTTCTGAAACTGAAAAAATGGTTCATTTTCAAATGTTGCGTCTTTAAACCACAATTAACATTTGTACGTGGATAAACACTTTTAGAGCTAAAATTAGATGTTTAAAGTGATTTTCAAGCTTCCAGGGGCCCTAAACACGAGATTTGAGAAATGGGTAAACGTGAATGAAAATGGCCAATTTACTCACTCTGCGGCCTTAAAAAGTGTTTCTCCTCCACGGAAAGTGAATAAAATAACATTTGGATGCCTTTATTGTTCAATCAAAAACGCCCGTTTTTGGTGAAAAAGATAACCACCCCCCCTTACGACATGCTTCAGAAACAAAAAAAATGGTCCATTTTCAAATGTTGCGTCTTTGAACTACAATTCACATTTGTACGTGGATAATCACTTTTAGAGATAAAATTAGATGTTTAAAGTGATTTACAAGCTTCCAGGGGCCCTAAACACAAGATATGAGGAATGGGTAAATATGAATGAAAATGGCCAATTTATTCACTCTGAGGCCTTAAAAAGTTTTTCTCCACTCCAGAAAGTGAATTAAATAACATTTGTAGACCTTTATTGTTCAAGCGAAAACGCCCGATTATTGACGAAAGAGATAACCACCCCCCCTTACAACATGCTTCAGAAACGTAAAAAATGGCCCGTTTTTAAATGTTGCGTCTTTGAATGACAATCCACATTTGTACGTGGATAATCACTTTTAGAGCTAAAATGAGATGTTTAAAGTGAGTTTCAAGCTTCCAGGGGCCCTAAACACAAGATTTGAGAAATGGGTAAAAGTGAATGAAAATGGCCAAGTTACTCACTCTGAGGCCTTAAAAAGTGTTTCTCCTCCACGGAAAGTGAATAAAATAACATTTGGATGCCTTTATTGTTCAATCAAAAACGCCCGTTTTTTGGTGAAAAAGATAACCACCCCCCCTTACGACATGCTTCAAAAACAAAAAAAATGGTCCATTTTCAAATGTTGCGTCTTTGAACTACAATTCACATTTGTACGTGGATAATCACTTTTAGAGATAAAATTAGATGTTAAAGTGATTTACAAGCTTCCAGGGGCCCTAAACACAAGATATGAGGAATGGGTAAATATGAATGAAAATGGCCAATTTATTCACTCTGAGGCCTTAAAAAGTTTTTCTCCACTCAAGAAAGTGAATTAAATAACATTTGTAGACCTTTATTGTTCAAGCGAAAACGCCCGATTATTGACGAAAGAGATAACCACCCCCCCTTACAACATGCTTCAGAAACGTAAAAAATGGCCCGTTTTCAAATGTTGCGTCTTTGAATGACAATCCACATTTGTACGTGGATAATCACTTTTAGAGCTAAAATTAGATGTTTAAAGTGATTTTCAAGCTTCCAGGGGCCCTAAACACAAGATTTGAGGAATGGGTAAAAGTGAATGAAAATGGCCAATTTACTCACTCTGAGGCCTTAAAAAGTGTTTCTCCTCCACGGGAAGTGAATTAAATACCATTTGGAGGTCTTTATTGTTCAAGCGAAAACGCCTGATTTTTGATGAAAGAGATAACCACCCCCCCTTACGACATGCTTCTGAAACTGAAAAAATGGTTCATTTTCAAATGTTGCGTCTTTGAACCACAATTAACATTTGTACGTGGATAAACACTTTTAGAGCTAAAATTAGATGTTTAAAGTGATTTTCAAGCTTCCAGAGGCCCTAAACACGAGATTTGAGAAATGGGTAAACGTGAATGAAAATGGCCAATTTACTCACTGTGCGGCCTTAAAAAGTGTTTCTCCTCCACGGAAAGGGAATAAAATAACATTTGGATGCCTTTATTGTTCAATCAAAAACGCCCGTTTTTTGGTGAAAAAGATAACCACCCCCCTTACGACATGCTTCAGAAACAAAAAAAATGGTCCATTTTCAAATGTTGCGTCTTTGAACTACAATTAACATTGTACGTGGATGATCAATTTTAGGGATAAAATTAGATGTTTAAAGTGATATACAAGCTTCCAGGGGCCCTAAACACAAGATATGAGGAATGGGTAAATATGAATGAAAATGGCCAATTTATTCACTCCGAGGCCTTAAAAAGTTTTTCTCCACTCCAGAAAGTGAATTAAATAACATTTGTAGGCCTTTATTGTTCAATCAAAAACGCCCGATTTTTGACGAAAGAGATCACCACCCCCCCTTACGACATGCTTCAGAAACTAAAAAAATGGTCCGTTTTCAAATGTTGCCTCTTTGAACTACAATTCACATTTGTACGTGGAAAAGCACTTTTAAAGATCAAATGAGATGTTTAAAGTGATTTTCATGCTTCCAGGGGCCCTAAACACAAGATATGATGAATGGGTAAATATGAATGAAAATGGCCAATTTATTCACTCCGAGGCCTTAAAAAGTTTTTCTCCACTCCAGAAAGTGAATAAAATAACATTTGGATGCCTTTATTGTTCAATCAAAAACGCCTGTTTTTTGGTGAAAAAGATAACCACCCCCCCTTACGACATGCTTCAGAAACAAAAATTTTTTTCCATTTTCAAATGTTGCGTCTTTGAACTACAATTCACATTTGTACGTGGATAATCACTTTTAGAGATAAAATTAGATGTTTAAAGTGATTTACAAGCTTCCAGGGGCCCTAAACACAAGATATGATGAATGGGTAAATATGAATGAAAATGGCCAATTTATTCACTCTGAGGCCTTAAAAAGTTTTTCTCCACTCCAGAAAGTGAATTAAATAACATTTGTAGACCTTTATTGTTCAATCAAAAACGCCTTATTTTTGACGAAAGAGATAACCACCCCCCCTTACGACATGCTTCAGAAACAAAAAAAATGGTTCATTTTCAAATGTTGCATCTTTGAACGACAATCCACATTTGTACGTGGAAAAGCACTTTTAAAGATCAAATGAGATGTTTAAAGTGATTTGCATGCTCCCAGGGGCCTTAAACACAAGATTTGAGGAATGGGTAAAAGTGAATGAAAATGGCCAATTTACTCACTCTGAGGCCTTAAAAAGTGTTTCTCCTCCACGGGAAGTGAATTAAATACCATTTGGAGGCCTTTATTGTTCAAGCGAAAACGCCTGATTTTTGATGAAAGAGATAACCACCCCCCCTTACGACATGCTTCTGAAACTAAAAAAATGGTTCATTTTCAAATGTTGCGTCTTTTGAACTACAATTAACATTGTACGTGGATAATCACTTTTAGAGATAAAATGAGATGTTTAAAGTGATTTTCAAGCTTCCAGGGGCCCTAAACACGAGATTTGAAAAATGGGTAACCGTGAATGAAAATGGCCAATTTTTTCACTCTGCGGCCTTAAAAAGTGTTTCTCCTCCACGGAAAGTGAATAAAATAACATTTGGATGCCTTTATTGTTCAATCAAAAACGCCCGTTTTTTGGTGAAAAAGATAACCACCCCCCCTTACGACATGCTTCAGAAACGAAAAAAATGGTCCATTTTCAAATGTTGCGTCTTTGAACTACAATTCACATTTGTACGTGGTTAATCACTTTTAGAGATAAAATTAGATGTTTAAAGTGATTTACAAGCTTCCAGGGGCCCTAAACACAAAATATGAGGAATGGGTAAATATGAATGAAAATGGCCAATTTATTCACTCTGAGGCCTTAAAAAGTTTTTCTCCACTCAAGAAAGTGAATTAAATAAGATTTGTAGGCCTTTATTGTTCAATCAAAAATGCCCGATTTTTGACGAAAGAGATAACCACCCCCCCTTACGACATGCTTCAGAAACTAAAAAAATGGTCCGTTTTCAAATGTTGCCTCTTTGAACTACAATTCACATTTGTACGTGGAAAAGCACTTTTAAAGATCAAATGAGATGTTTAAAGTGATTTTCATGCTTCCACGGGCCTTAAACACAAGATTTGAGGAATGGGTAAAAGTGAATGAAAATGGCCAATTTACTCACTCTGAGGCCTTAAAAAGTGTTTCTCCTCCAAGGGAAGTGAATTAAATACCATTTGGAGGTCTTTATTGTTCAAGCGAAAACGCCTGATTTTTGATGAAAGAGATAACCACCCCCCCTTACGACATGCTTCTGAAACTGAAAAAATGGTTCATTTTCAAAAGTTGCGTCTTTGAACCACAATTAACATTTGTACGTGGATAAACACTTTTAGAGCTAAAATTAGATGTTTAAAGTGATTTTCAAGCTTCCAGGGGCCCTAAACACGAGATTTGAGAAATGGGTAAACGTGAATGAAAATGGCCAATTTACTCACTCTGCGGCCTTAAAAAGTGTTTCTCCTCCACGGAAAGTGAATAAAATAACATTTGGATGCCTTTATTGTTCAATCAAAAACGCCCGTTTTTGGTGAAAAAGATAACCACCCCCCCTTACGACATGCTTCAGAAACAAAAAAAATGGTCCATTTTCAAATGTTGCGTCTTTGAACTACAATTCACATTTGTACGTGGATAATCACTTTTAGAGATAAAATTAGATGTTTAAAGTGATTTACAAGCTTCCAGGGGCCCTAAACACAAGATATGAGGAATGGGTAAATATGAATGAAAATGGCCAATTTATTCACTCTGAGGCCTTAAAAAGTTTTTCTCCACTCCAGAAAGTGAATTAAATAACATTTGTAGACCTTTATTGTTCAAGCGAAAACGCCCGATTATTGACGAAAGAGATAACCACCCCCCCTTACAACATGCTTCAGAAACGTAAAAAATGGCCCGTTTTCAAATGTTGCGTCTTTGAATGACAATCCACATTTGTACGTGGATAATCACTTTTAGAGCTAAAATTAGATGTTTAAAGTGATTTTCAAGCTTCCAGGGGCCCTAAACACAAGATTTGAGAAATGGGTAAAAGTGAATGAAAATGGCCAATTTACTCACTCTGAGGCCTTAAAAAGTGTTTCTCCTCCACGGAAAGTGAATAAAATAACATTTGGATGCCTTTATTGTTCAATCAAAAACGCCCGTTTTTTGGTGAAAAAGATAACCACCCCCCCTTACGACATGCTTCAGAAACAAAAAAAATGGTCCATTTTCAAATGTTGCGTCTTTGAACTACAATTCACATTTGTACGTGGATAATCACTTTTAGAGATAAAATTAGATGTTTAAAGTGATTTACAAGCTTCCAGGGGCCCTAAACACAAGATATGAGGAATGGGTAAATATGAATGAAAATGGCCAATTTATTCACTCTGAGGCCTTAAAAAGTTTTTCTCCACTCCAGAAAGTGAATTAAATAACATTTGTAGGCCTTTATTGTTCAATCAAAAACGCCCGATTTTTGACAAAAGAGATAACCACCCCCCTTACGACATGCTTCAGAAACTAAAAAAATGGTCCGTTTTCAAATGTTGCCTCTTTGAACTACAATTCACATTTGTACGTGGAAAAGCACTTTTAAAGATCAAATGAGATGTTTAAAGTGATTTGCATGCTTCCAGGGGCCTTAAACACAAGATTTGAGGAATGGGTAAAAGTGAATGAAAATGGCCAATTTACTCACTCTGAGGCCTTAAAAAGTGTTTCTCCTCCACGGGAAGTGAATTAAATACCATTTGGAGGTCTTTATTGTTCAAGCGAAAACGCCTGATTTTTGATGAAAGAGATAACCACCCCCCCTTACGACATGCTTCTGAAACTGAAAAAATGGTTCATTTTCAAATGTTGCGTCTTTGAACCACAATTAACATTTGTACGTGGATAAACACTTTTAGAGCTAAAATTAGATGTTTAAAGTGATTTTCAAGCTTCCAGGGGCCCTAAACACAAGATTTGAGAAATGGGTAAAAGTGAATGGAAATGGCCAATTTACTCACTCTGAGGCCTTAAAAAGTGTTTCTCCTCCACGGGAAGTGAATTAAATACCATTTGGAGGCCTTTATTGTTCAAGCGAAAACGCCTGATTTTTGATGAAAGAGATAACCACCCCCCCTTACGACATGCTTCTGAAACTAAAAAAATGGTTCATTTTCAAATGTTGCGTCTTTGAATGACAATCCACATTTGTACGTGGATAATCACTTTTAGAGCTAAAATTAGATGTTTAAAGTGATTTTCAAGCTTCCAGGGGCCCTAAACACAAGATTTGAGAAATGGGTAAAAGTGAATGAAAATGGCCAATTTACTCACTCTGAGGCCTTAAAAAGTGTTTCTCCTCCACGGGAAGTGAATTAAATACCATTTGGAGGCCTTTATTGTTCAAGCGAAAACGCCTGATTTTTGATGAAAGAGATAACCACCCCCCCTTACGACATGCTTCAGAAACTAAAAAAATGGTCTGTTTTCAAATGTAGCCTCTTTGAACTACAATTCACATTTGTACGTGGAAAAGCACTTTTAAAGATCAAATGAGATGTTTAAAGTGATTTTCATGCTTCCAGGGGCCTTAAACACAAGATTTGAGGTATGGGTAAAAGTGAATGAAAATGGCCAATTTACTCACTCTGAGGCCTTAAAAAGTGTTTCTCCTCCACGGGAAGTGAATTAAATACCATTATGAGGCCTTTATTGTTCAAGCGAAAACGCCTGATTTTTGATGAAGGAGATAACCACCCCCCCTTACGACATGCTTCAGAAACGAAAAAAATGGTCCGTTTTCAAATGTTGCGTCTTTGAATGACAATCCACATTTGTACGTGGGTAATCACTTTTAGAGATAAAATGAGATGTTTAAAGTGATTTTCAAGCTTCCAGGGGCCCAAAACACGAGATTTGAGAAATGGGTAAACGTGAATGAAAATGGCCAATTTACTCACTCTGCGGCCTTAAAAAGTGTTTCTCCTCCACGGAAAGTAAATAAAATAACATTTGGATGCCTTTATTGTTCAATCAAAAACGCCCGTTTTTTGGTGAAAAAGATAACCACCCCCCCTTACGACATGCTTCAGAAACGAAAAAAATGTTCCATTTTCAAATGTTGCGTCTTTGAACTACAATTCACATTTGTACGTGGATGATCACTTTTAGAGATAAAATTAGATGTTTAAAGTGATTTACAAGCTTCCAGGGGCCCTAAACACAAGATATGAGGAATGGGTAAATATGAATGAAACTGGCCAATTTATTCACTCTGAGGCCTTAAAAAGTTTTTCTCCACTCCAGAAAGTGAATTAAATAACATTTGTAGGCCTTTATTGTTCAATCAAAAACGCCCGATTATTGACGAAAGAGATAACCACCCCCCCTTACGACATGCTTCAGAAACGAAAAAAATGGTCCGTTTTCAAATGTTGCGTCTTTGAATGACAATCCACATTTGTACGTGGGTAATCACTTTTAGAGATAAAGTGAGATGTTTAAAGTGATTTTCAAGCTTCCAGGGGCCCTAAACACAAGATATGAGGAATGGGTAAATATGAATGAAAATGGCCAATTTATTCACTCTGAGGCCTTAAAAAGCTTTTCTCCACTCCAGAAAGTGAATTAAATAACATTTGTAGACCTTTATTGTTCAATCAAAAACGCCCGATTTTTGACGAAAGAGATAACCACCCCCCCTTACGACATGCTTCAGAAACAAAAAAAATGGTTCATTTTCAAATGTTGCATCTTTGAACGACAATCCACATTTGTACGTGGATAAACACTTTTAGAGATAAAATTAGATGTTTAAAGTGATTTTCAAGCTTCCAGGGGCCCTAAATACAAGATTTGAGAAATGGGTAAAAGTGAATGAAAATGGCCAATTTACTCACTCTGAGGCCTTAAAAAGTGTTTCTCCTCAACGGGAAGTGAAATAAATAACATTTGTAGGCCTTTATTGTTCAAGCGAAAACGCCCGATTATTGACGAAAGAGATAACCACCCCCCCTTACGACATGCTTCAGAAACGAAAAAAATGGTCCGTTTTCAAATGTTGCGTCTTTGAATGACAATCCACATTTGTACGTGGATAATCACTTTTAGAGCTAAAATTAGATGTTTAAAGTGATTTTCAAGCTTCCAGGGGCCCTAAACACAAGATTTGAGAAATGGGTAAAAGTGAATGAAAATGGCCAATTTACTCACTCTGAGGCCTTAAAAAGTGTTTCTCCTCCACGGGAAGTGAATTAAATACCATTTGGAGGCCTTTATTGTTCAAGCGAAAACGCCTGATTTTTGATGAAAGAGATAACCACCCCCCCTTACGACATGCTTCCGAAACTAAAAAAATGGTTCATTTTCAAATGTTGCGTCTTTTGAACTACAATTAACATTGTACGTGGATAATCACTTTTAGAGATAAAATGAGATGTTTAAAGTGATTTTCAAGCTTCCAGGGGCCCTAAACACGAGATTTGAGAAATGGGTAAACGTGAATGAAAATGGCCAATTTACTCACTCTGCGGCCTTAAAAAGTGTTTCTCCTCCACGGAAAGTGAATAAAATAACATTTGGATGCCTTTATTGTTCAATCAAAAACGCCCGTTTTTTGGTGAAAAAGATAACCACCCCCCTTACGACATGCTTCAGAAACGAAAAAAATGGTCGATATTCAAATGTTGCGTCTTTGAACTACAATTCACATTTGTAGGTGGAAAAGCACTTTTAAAGATCAAATGAGATGTTTAAAGTGATTTTCATGCTTCCAGGGGCCTTAAACACACGATTTGAGGAATGGGTAAAAGTGAATGAAAATGGCCAATTTACTCACTCTGAGGCCTTAAAAAGTGTTTCTCCTCCACGGGAAGTGAATTAAATAACATTTGTAGGCCTTTATTGTTCAAGCGAAAACGCCCGATTATTGACGAAAGAGATAACCACCCCCCCTTACGACATGCTTCAGAAACGAAAAATATGGTCCGTTTTCAAATGTTGCGTCTTTGAATGACAATCCACATTTGTACGTGGATAATCACTTTTAGAGCTAAAATTAGATGTTTAAAGTGATTTTCAAGCTTCCAGGGGCCCTAAACACAAGATTTGAGAAATGGGTAAAAGTGAATGAAAATGGCCAATTTATTCACTCTGAGGCCTTAAAAAGTTTTTCTCCACTCCAGAAAGTGAATTAAATAACATTTTTAGGCCTTTATTGTTCGATCAAAAACGCCCGATTTTTGACGAAAGAGATAACCACCCCCCCTTACGACATGCTTCAGAAACAAAAAAAATGGTTCATTTTCAAATGTTGCATCTTTGAACGACAATCCACATTTGTACGTGGATAAACACTTTTAGGGATAAAATTAGATGTTTAAAGTGATTTTCAAGCTTCCAGGGGCCCTAAACACAAGATTTGAGAAATGGGTAAAAGTGAATGAAAATGGCCAATTTACTCACTCTGAGGCCTTAAAAAGTGTTTCTCCTCAACGTGAAGTGAATTAAGTAACATTTGTAGGCCTTTATTGTTCAAGTGAAAACGCCCGATTATTGACGAAAGAGATAACCACCCCCCCTTACGACATGCTTCAGAAACGAAAAAAATGGTCCGTTTTCAAATGTTGCGTCTTTGAATGACAATCCACATTTGTACGTGGATAATCACTTTTAGAGCTAAAATTAGATGTTTAAAGTGATTTTCAAGCTTCCAGGGGCCCTAAACACAAGATTTGAGAAATGGGTAAAAGTGAATGAAAATGGCCAATTTACTCACTCTGAGGCCTTAAAAAGTGTTTCTCCTCCACGGAAAGTGAATAAAATAACATTTGGATGCCTTTATTGTTCAATCAAAAACGCACGTTTTTTGGTGAAAAAGATAACCACCCCCCCTTACGACATGCTTCAGAAACGAAAAAAATGGTCCATTTTCAAATGTTGCGTCTTTGAACTACAATTCACATTTGTACGTGGAAAAGCACTTTTAAAGATCAAATGAGATGTTTAAAGTGATTTTCATGCTTCCAGGGGCCTTAAACACAAGATTTGAGGAATGGGTAAAAGTGAATGAAAATGGTCAATTTACTCACTCTGAGGCCTTAAAAAGTGTTTCTCCTCCACGGGAAGTGAATTAAATACCATTTGGAGGTCTTTATTGTTCAAGCGAAAACGCCCGATTATTGACGAAAGAGATAACCACTCCCCTTACGACATGCTTCTGAAACTAAAAAAATGGTTCATTTTCAAATGTTGCGTCTTTGAATGACAATCCACATTTGTACGTGGATAATCACTTTTAGAGCTAAAATTAGATGTTTAAAGTGATTTTCAAGCTTCCAGGGGCCCTAAACACAAGATTTGAGAAATGGGTAAAAGTGAATGAAAATGGCCAATTTACTCACTCTGAGGCCTTAAAAAGTGTTTCTCCTCCACGGGAAGTGAATTAAATACCATTTGGAGGCCTTTATTGTTCAAGCGAAAACGCCTGATTTTTGATGAAAGAGATAACCACCCCCCCTTACGACATGCTTCAGAAACTAAAAAAAAAGGTCTGTTTTCAAATGTAGCCTCTTTGAACTACAATTCACATTTGTACGTGGAAAAGCACTTTTAAAGATCAAATGAGATGTTTAAAGTGATTTTCATGCTTCCAGGGGCCTTAAACACAAGATTTGAGGAATGGGTAAAAGTGAATGAAAATGGCCAATTTACTCACTCTGAGGCCTTAAAAAGTGTTTCTCCTCCACGGGAAGTGAATTAAATACCATTTGGAGGTCTTTATTGTTCAAGCGAAAACGCCTGATTTTTGATGAAAGAGATAACCACCCCCCCTTACGACATGCTTCTGAAACTGAAAAAATGGTTCATTTTCAAATGTTGCGTCTTTGAACCACAATTAACATTTGTACGTGGATAAACACTTTTAGAGCTAAAATTAGATGTTTAAAGTGATTTTCAAGCTTCCAGGGGCCCTAAACACAAGATTTGAGAAATGGGTAAATGTGAATGAAAATGGCCAATTTACTCACTCTGAGGCCTTAAACAGTGTTTCTCCTCCACGGGAAGTGAATTAAATACCATTTGGAGGCCTTTATTGTTCAAGCGAAAACGCCTGATTTTTGATGAAAGAGATAACCACCCCCCCTTACGACATGCTTCTGAAACTAAAAAAATGGTTCATTTTCAAATGTTGCGTCTTTGAATGACAATCCACATTTGTACGTGGATAATCACTTTTAGAGCTAAAATTAGATGTTTAAAGTGATTTTCAAGCTTCCAGGGGCCCTAAACACAAGATTTGAGAAATGGGTAAAAGTGAATGAAAATGGCCAATTTACTCACTCTGAGGCCTTAAAAAGTGTTTCTCCTCCACGGGAAGTGAATTAAATACCATTTGGAGGCCTTTATTGTTCAAGCGAAAACGCCTGATTTTTGATGAAAGAGATAACCACCCCCCCTTACGACATGCTTCAGAAACTAAAAAAATGGTCTGTTTTCAAATGTAGCCTCTTTGAACTACAATTCACATTTGTACGTGGAAAAGCACTTTTAAAGATCAAATGAGATGTTTAAAGTGATTTTCATGCTTCCAGGGGCCTTAAACACAAGATTTGAGGTATGGGTAACAGTGAATGAAAATGGCCAATTTACTCACTCTGAGGCCTTAAAAAGTGTTTCTCCTCCACGGGAAGTGAATTAAATACCATTATGAGGCCTTTATTGTTCAAGCGAAAACGCCTGATTTTTGATGAAAGAGATAACCACCCCCCCTTACGACATGCTTCAGAAACGAAAAAAATGTTCCATTTTCAAATGTTGCGTCTTTGAACTACAATTCACATTTGTACGTGGATGATCACTTTTAGAGATAAAATTAGATGTTTAAAGTGATTTACAAGCTTCCAGGGGCCCTAAACACAAGATATGAGGAATGGGTAAATATGAATGAAACTGGCCAATTTATTCACTCTGAGGCCTTAAAAAGTTTTTCTCCACTCCAGAAAGTGAATTAAAAACCATTTGTAGGCCTTTATTGTTCAATCAAAAACGCCCGATTTTTGACGAAAGAGATAACCACCCCCCCTTACGACATGCTTCAGAAACTAAAAAAATGGTCCGTTTTCAAATGCTGCCTCTTTGAACTACAATTCACATTTGTACGTGGAAAAGCACTTTTAAAGATCAAATGAGATGTTTAAAGTGATTTTCATGCTTCCAGGGGCCTTAAACACAAGATTTGAGGAATGGGTAAAAGTGAATGAAAATGGCCAATTTACTCACTCTGAGGCCTTAAACAGTGTTTCTCCTCCACGGGAAGTGAATTAAATAACATTTGTAGGCCTTTATTGTTCAAGCGAAAACGCCCGATTATTGACGAAAGAGATAACCACCCCCCCTTACGACATGCTTCAGAAATGAAAAAAATGGTCCGTTTTCAAATGTTGCGTCTTTGAATGACAATCCACATTTGTACGTGGGTAATCACTTTTAGAGATAAAGTGAGATGTTTAAAGTGATTTTCAAGCTTCCAGGGGCCCTAAACACAAGATTTGAGAAATGGGTAAAAGTGAATGAAAATGGCCAATTTACTCACTCTGAGGCCTTAAAAAGTGTTTCTCCTCCACGGGAAGTGAATTAAATACCATTTGGAGGCCTTTATTGTTCAAGCGAAAACGCCTGATTTTTGATGAAAGAGATAACCACCCCCGCTTACGAAATGCTTCTGAAACTAAAAAAATGGTTCATTTTCAAATGTTGCGTCTTTGAACTACAATTAACATTGTACGTGGATAATCACTTTTAGAGATAAAATGAGATGTTTAAAGTGATTTTCAAGCTTCCAGGGGCCCTAAACACGAGATTTGAGAAATGGGTAAACGTGAATGAAAATGGCCAATTTACTCACTCTGCGGCCTTAAAAAGTGTTTCTCCTCCACGGAAAGTGACTAAAATAACATTTGGATGCCTTTATTGTTCAATCAAAAACGCCCGTTTTTTGGTGAAAAAGATAACCACCCCCCCTTACGACATGCTTCAGAAACGGAAAAAATGGTCCATTTTCAAATGTTGCGTCTTTGAACTACAATTCACATTTGTACGTGGATGATCACTTTTAGAGATAAAATTAGATGTTTAAAGTGATATACAAGCTTCCAGGGGCCCTAAACACAAGATATGAGGAATGGGTAAATATGAATGAAAATGGCCAATTTATTCACTCCGAGGCCTTAAAAAGTTTTTCTCCACTCCAGAAAGTGAATTAAATAACATTTGTAGTCCTTTATTGTTCAATCAAAAACGCCCGATTTTTGACGAAAGAGATAACCACCCCCCCTTACGACATGCTTCAGAAACTAAAAAAATGGTCTGTTTTCAAATGTAGCCTCTTTGAACTACAATTCACATTTGTACGTGGAAAAGCACTTTTAAAGATCAAATGAGATGTTTAAAGTGATTTTCATGCTTCCAGGGGCCTTAAACACAAGATTTGAGGTATGGGTAAAAGTGAATGAAAATGGCCAATTTACTCACTCTGAGGCCTTAAAAAGTGTTTCTCCTCCACGGGAAGTGAATTAAATACCATTATGAGGCCTTTATTGTTCAATCAAAAACGCCCGTTTTTTGGTGAAAAAGATAACCACCCCCCCTTACGACATGCTTCAGAAACGGAAAAAATGGTCCATTTTCAAATGTTGCGTCTTTGAACTACAATTCACATTTGTACGTGGATGATCACTTTTAGAGATAAAATTAGATGTTTAAAGTGATATACAAGCTTCCAGGGGCCCTAAACACAAGATATGAGGAATGGGTAAATATGAATGAAAATGGCCAATTTATTCACTCCGAGGCCTTAAAAAGTTTTTCTCCACTCCAGAAAGTGAATTAAATAACATTTGTAGTCCTTTATTGTTCAATCAAAAACGCCCGATTTTTGACGAAAGAGATAACCACCCCCCCTTACGACATGCTTCAGAAACTAAAAAAATGGTCTGTTTTCAAATGTAGCCTCTTTGAACTACAATTCACATTTGTACGTGGAAAAGCACTTTTAAAGATCAAATGAGATGTTTAAAGTGATTTTCATGCTTCCAGGGGCCTTAAACACAAGATTTGAGGTATGGGTAAAAGTGAATGAAAATGGCCAATTTACTCACTCTGAGGCCTTAAAAAGTGTTTCTCCTCCACGGGAAGTGAATTAAATACCATTTGGAGGTCTTTATTGTTCAAGCGAAAACGCCTGATTTTTGATGAAAGAGATAACCACCCCCCCTTACGACATGCTTCTGAAACTGAAAAAATTGTTCATTTTCAAATGTTGCGTCTTTGAACCACAATTAACATTTGTACGTGGATAAACACTTTTAGAGCTAAAATTAGATGTTTAAAGTGATTTTCAAGCTTCCAGGGGCCCTAAACACGAGATTTGAGAAATTGGTAAACGTGAATGAAAATGGCCAATTTACTCACTCTGCGGCCTTAAAAAGTGTTTCTCCTCCACGGAAAGTGAATAAAATAACATTTTGATGCCTTTATTGTTCAATCAAAAACGCCCGTTTTTGGTGAAAAAGATAACCACCCCCCTTACGACATGCTTCAGAAACGGAAAAAATGGTCCGTTTTCAAATGTTGCGTCTTTGAATGACAATCCACATTTGTACGTGGATAATCACTTTTAGAGCTAAAATTAGATGTTTAAAGTGATTTTCAAGCTTCGAGGGGCCCTAAACACAAGATTTGAGAAATGGGTAAAAGTGAATGAAAATGGCCAATTTACTCACTCTGAGGCCTTAAAAAGTGTTTCTCCTCCACGGGAAGTGAATTAAATACCATTTGGAGGCCTTTATTGTTCAAGCGAAAACGCCTGATTTTTGATGAAAGAGATATCCACCCCCCCTTACGACATGCTTCAGAAACTAAAAAAATGGTCCGTTTTCAAATGTTGCCTCTTTGAACTACAATTCACATTTGTACGTGGAAAAGCACTTTTAAAGATCAAATGAGATGTTTAAAGTGATTTTCATGCTTCCAGGGGCCTTAAACACAAGATTTGAGGAATGTGTAAAAGTGAATGAAAATGGCCAATTTACTCACTCTGAGGCCTTAAAAAGTGTTTCTCCTCCACGGGAAGTGAATTAAATAACATTTGTAGGCCTTTATTGTTCAAGCGAAAACGCCTGATTTTTGATGAAAGAGATAACCACCCCCCCTTACGACATGCTTCTGAAACTAAAAAAATGGTTCATTTTCAAATGTTGCGTCTTTGAACCACAATTAACATTGTACGTGGATAATCACTTTTAGAGATAAAATGAGATGTTTAAAGTGATTTTCAAGCTTCAAGGGGCCCTAAACACGAGATTTGAGAAGTGGGTAAACGTGAATGAAAATGGCCAATTTACTCACTCTGCGTTCTTAAAAAGTGTTTCTCCTCCACGGAAAGTGAATAAAATAGCATTTGGATGCCTTTATTGTTCAATCAAAAACGCCCGTTTTTTGGTGAAAAAGATAACTACCCCCCCTTACGACATGCTTCAGAAGCAAAAAAAATGGTCCATTTTCAAATGTTGCGTCTTTGAACTACAATTCACATTTGTACGTGGATAATCACTTTTAGAGATAAAATTAGATGTTTAAAGTGATTTACAAGCTTCCAGGGGCCCTAAACACAAGATATGAGGAATGGGTAAACATGAATGAAAATGGCCAATTTATTCACTCTGAGGCCTTAAAAAGTTTTTCTCCACTCCAGAAAGTGAATTAAATAACATTTGTAGACCTTTATTGTTCAATCAAAAACGCCCGATTTTTGACGAAAGAGATAACCACCCCCCCTTATGACATACTTCAGAAACAAAAAAAATGGTTCATTTTCAAATGTTGCATCTTTGAACGACAATCCACATTTGTACGTGGATAAACACTTTTAGGCATAAAATTAGATGTTTAAAGTGATTTTCAAGCTTCCAGGGGCCCTAAACACAAGATTTGAGAAATGGGTAAAAGTGAATGAAAATGGCCAATTTACTCACTCTGAGGCCTTAAAAAGTGTTTCTCCTCAACGTGAAGTGAATTAAGTAACATTTGTAGGCCTTTATTGTTCAAGTGAAAACGCCCGATTATTGACGAAAGAGATAACCACCCCCCCTTACGACATGCTTCAGAAACGAAAAAAATGGTCCGTTTTCAAATGTTGCGTCTTTGAATGACAATCCACATTTGTACGTGGGTAATCACTTTTAGAGATAAAGTGAGATGTTTAAAGTGATTTTCAAGCTTCCAGGGGCCCTAAACACAAGATTTGAGAAATGGGTAAAAGTGAATGAAAATGGCCAATTTACTCACTCTGAGGCCTTAAAAAGTGTTTCTCCTCCACGGAAAGTGAATAAAATAACATTTGGATGCCTTTATTGTTCAATCAAAAACGCCCGTTTTTTGGTGAAAAAGATAACCACCCCCCCTTACGACATGCTTCAGAAACGGAAAAAATGGTCCATTTTCAAATGTTGCGTCTTTGAACTACAATTCACATTTGTACGTGGAAAAGCACTTTTAAAGATCAAATGAGATGTTTAAAGTGATTTTCATGCTTCCAGGGGCCTTAAACACAAGATTTGAGGAATGGGTAAAAGTGAATGAAAATGGCCAATTTACTCACTCTGAGGCCTTAAAAAGTGTTTCTCCTCCACGGGAAGTGAATTAAATACCATTTGGAGGTCTTTATTGTTCAAGCGAAAACGCCTGATTTTTGATGAAAGAGATAACCACCCCCCCTTACGACATGCTTCTGAAACTAAAAAAATGGTTCATTTTCAAATGTTGCGTCTTTGAACTACAATTAACATTGTACGTGGATATTCACTTTTAGAGATAAAATGAGATGTTTAAAGTGATTTTCAAGCTTCCAGGGACCCTAAACACGAGATTTGAGAAATGGGTAAACGTGAATGAAAATGGCCAATTTACTCACTCTGCGGCCTTAAAAAGTGTTTCTCCTCCACGGAAAGTAAATAAAATAACATTTGGATGCCTTTATTGTTCAATCAAAAGCGCCCGTTTTTTGGTGAAAAAGATAACCACCCCCCCTTACGACATGCTTCAGAAACGAAAAAAATGGTCCGTTTTCAAATGTTGCGTCTTTGAATGACAATCCACATTTGTACGTGGGTAATCACTTTGAGAGATAAAGTGAGATGTTTAAAGTGATTTTCAAGCTTCCAGGGGCCCTAAACACAAGATATGAGGAATGGGTAAATATGAATGAAACTGGCCAATTTATTCACTCTGAGGCCTTAAAAAGTTTTTCTCCACTCCAGAAAGTGAATTAAATAACATTTGTAGGCCTTTATTGTTCAATCAAAAACGCCCGATTTTTGACGAAAGAGATAACCACCCCCCCTTACGACATGCTTCAGAAACTAAAAAAATGGTCCGTTTTCAAATGTTGCGTCTTTGAATGACAATCCACATTTGTACGTGGGTAATCACTTTTAGAGATAAAGTGAGATGTTTAAAGTGATTTTCAAGCTTCCAGGGGCCCTAAACACAAGATTTGAGAAATGGGTAAAAGTGAATGAAAATGGCCAATTTACTCACTCTGAGGCCTTAAAAAGTGTTTCTCCTCCACGGGAAGTGAATTAAATACCATTTGGAGGCCTTTATTGTTCAAGCGAAAACGCCTGATTTTTGATGAAAGAGAAAACCACCCCCGCTTACGACATGCTTCTGAAACTAAAAAAATGGTTCATTTTCAAATGTTGCGTCTTTGAACTACAATTAACATTGTACGTGGATAATCACTTTTAGAGATAAAATGAGATGTTTAAAGTGATTTTCAAGCTTCCAGGGGCCCTAAACACGAGATTTGAGAAATGGGTAAACGTGAATGAAAATGGCCAATTTACTCACTCTGCGTTCTTAAAAAGTGTTTCTCCTCCACGGAAAGTGAATAAAATAGCATTTGGATGCCTTTATTGTTCAATCAAAAACGCCCGTTTTTTGGTGAAAAAGATAACCACCCCCCTTACGACATGCTTCAGAAACAAAAAAAATGGTCCATTTTCAAATGTTGCGTCTTTGAACTACAATTCACATTTGTACGTGGATAATCACTTTTAGAGATAAAATTAGATGTTTAAAGTGATTTACAAGCTTCCAGGGGCCCTAAACACAAGATATGAGGAATGGGTAAATATGAATGAAAATGGCCAATTTATTCACTCTGAGGCCTTAAAAAGTTTTTCTCCACTCCAGAAAGTGAATTAAATAACATTTGTAGACCTTTATTGTTCAATCAAAAACGCCCGATTTTTGACGAAAGAGATAACCACCCCCCCTTACGACATGCTTCAGAAACAAAAAAAATGGTTCATTTTCAAATGTTGCATCTTTGAACGACAATCCACATTTGTACGTGGATAAACACTTTTAGAGATAAAATTAGATGTTTAAAGTGATTTTCAAGCTTCCAGGGGCCCTAAACACAAGATTTGAGAAATGGGTAAAAGTGAATGAAAATGGCCAATTTACTCACTCTGAGGCCTTAAAAAGTGTTTCTCCTCAACGGGAAGTGAATTAAATAACATTCGTAGGCCTTTATTGTTCAAGCGAAAACGCCCGATTATTGACGAAAGAGATAACCACCCCCCCCTTACGACATGCTTCAGAAACAAAAAAATGGTCCGTTTTCAAATGTTGCGTCTTTGAATGACAATCCACATTTGTACGTGGATAATCACTTTTAGAGCTAAAATTAGATGTTTAAAGTGATTTTCAAGCTTCCAGGGGCCCTAAACACAAGATTTGAGAAATGGGTAAAAGTGAATGAAAATGGCCAATTTACTCACTCTGAGGCCTTAAAAAGTGTTTCTCCTCCACGGGAAGTGAATTAAATACCATTTGGAGGCCTTTATTGTTCAAGCGAAAACGCCTGATTTTTGATGAAAGAGATAACCACCCCCCCTTACGACATGCTTCCGAAACTAAAAAAATGGTTAATTTTCAAATGTTGCGTCTTTTGAACTACAATTAACATTGTACGTGGATAATCACTTTTAGAGATAAAATGAGATGTTTAAAGTGATATTCAAGCTTCCAGGGGCCCTAAACACGAGATTTGAGAAATGGGTAACCGTGAATGAAAATGGCCAATTTACTCACTCTGCGGCCTTAAAAAGTGTTTCTCCTCCACGGAAAGTGAATAAAATAACATTTTGATGCCTTTATTGTTCAAGCGAAAACGCCCGTTTTTTGGTGAAAAAGATAACCACCCCCCCTTACGACATGCTTCAGAAACGGAAAAAATGGTCCATTTTCAAATGTTGCGTCTTTGAACTACAATTCACATTTGTACGTGGATGATCACTTTTAGAGATAAAATTAGATGTTTAAAGTGATATACAAGCTTCCAGGGGCCCTAAACACAAGATATGAGGAATGGGTAAATATGAATGAAAATGGCCAATTTATTCACTCCGAGGCCTTAAAAAGTTTTTCTCCACTCCAGAAAGTGAATTAAATAACATTTGTAGTCCTTTATTGTTCAATCAAAAACGCCCGATTTTTGACGAAAGAGATAACCACCCCCCCTTACGACATGCTTCAGAAACTAAAAAAATGGTCTGTTTTCAAATGTAGCCTCTTTGAACTACAATTCACATTTGTACGTGGAAAAGCACTTTTAAAGATCAAA
Organism: Triturus cristatus; assembly: GCF_964204655.1. NCBI lineage: Eukaryota > Metazoa > Chordata > Amphibia > Caudata > Salamandridae > Triturus > Triturus cristatus. Next base: position 929,931,818 of record NC_140587.1, on the reverse strand, counting down.
TGAGATGTTTAAAGTGATTTTCATGCTTCCAGGGGCCTTAAACACAAGATTTGAGGTATGGGTAAAAGTGAATGAAAATGGCCAATTTACTCACTCTGAGGCCTTAAAAAGTGTTTCTCCTCCACGGGAAGTGAATTAAATACCATTATGAGGCCTTTATTGTTCAATCAAAAACGCCCGTTTTTTGGTGAAAAAGATAACCACCCCCCCCTTACGACATGCTTCAGAAACGGAAAAAATGGTCCATTTTCAAATGTTGCGTCTTTGAACTACAATTCACATTTGTACGTGGATGATCACTTTTAGAGATAAAATTAGATGTTTAAAGTGATATACAAGCTTCCAGGGGCCCTAAACACAAGATATGAGGAATGGGTAAATATGAATGAAAATGGCCAATTTATTCACTCCGAGGCCTTAAAAAGTTTTTCTCCACTCCAGAAAGTGAATTAAATAACATTTGTAGTCCTTTATTGTTCAATCAAAAACGCCCGATTTTTGACGAAAGAGATAACCACCCCCCCTTACGACATGCTTCAGAAACTAAAAAAATGGTCTGTTTTCAAATGTAGCCTCTTTGAACTACAATTCACATTTGTACGTGGAAAAGCACTTTTAAAGATCAAATGAGATGTTTAAAGTGATTTTCATGCTTCCAGGGGCCTTAAACACAAGATTTGAGGTATGGGTAAAAGTGAATGAAAATGGCCAATTTACTCACTCTGAGGCCTTAAAAAGTGTTTCTCCTCCACGGGAAGTGAATTAAATACCATTTGGAGGTCTTTATTGTTCAAGCGAAAACGCCTGATTTTTGATGAAAGAGATAACCACCCCCCCTTACGACATGCTTCTGAAACTGAAAAAATGGTTCATTTTCAAATGTTGCGTCTTTGAACCACAATTAACATTTGTACGTGGATAAACACTTTTAGAGCTAAAATTAGATGTTTAAAGTGATTTTCAAGCTTCCAGGGGCCCTAAACACGAGATTTGAGAAATTGGTAAACGTGAATGAAAATGGCCAATTTACTCACTCTGCGGCCTTAAAAAGTGTTTCTCCTCCACGGAAAGTGAATAAAATAACATTTTGATGCCTTTATTGTTCAATCAAAAACGCCCGTTTTTGGTGAAAAAGATAACCACCCCCCTTACGACATGCTTCAGAAACGGAAAAAATGGTCCGTTTTCAAATGTTGCGTCTTTGAATGACAATCCACATTTGTACGTGGATAATCACTTTTAGAGCTAAAATTAGATGTTTAAAGTGATTTTCAAGCTTCCAGGGGCCCTAAACACAAGATTTGAGAAATGGGTAAAAGTGAATGAAAATGGCCAATTTACTCACTCTGAGGCCTTAAAAAGTGTTTCTCCTCCACGGGAAGTGAATTAAATACCATTTGGAGGCCTTTATTGTTCAAGCGAAAACGCCTGATTTTTGATGAAAGAGATATCCACCCCCCCTTACGACATGCTTCAGAAACTAAAAAAATGGTCCGTTTTCAAATGTTGCCTCTTTGAACTACAATTCACATTTGTACGTGGAAAAGCACTTTTAAAGATCAAATGAGATGTTTAAAGTGATTTTCATGCTTCCAGGGGCCTTAAACACAAGATTTGAGGAATGGGTAAAAGTGAATGAAAATGGCCAATTTACTCACTCTGAGGCATTAAAAAGTGTTTCTCCTCCACGGGAAGTGAATTAAATAACATTTGTAGGCCTTTATTGTTCAAGCGAAAACGCCTGATTTTTGATGAAAGAGATAACCACCCCCCCTTACGACATGCTTCTGAAACTAAAAAAATGGTTCATTTTCAAATGTTGCGTCTTTGAACCACAATTAACATTGTACGTGGATAATCACTTTTAGAGATAAAATGAGATGTTTAAAGTGATTTTCAAGCTTCAAGGGGCCCTAAACACGAGATTTGAGAAGTGGGTAAACGTGAATGAAAATGGCCAATTTACTCACTCTGCGTTCTTAAAAAGTGTTTCTCCTCCACGGAAAGTGAATAAAATAGCATTTGGATGCCTTTATTGTTCAATCAAAAACGCCCGTTTTTTGGTGAAAAAGATAACTACCCCCCCTTACGACATGCTTCAGAAGCAAAAAAAATGGTCCATTTTCAAATGTTGCGTCTTTGAACTACAATTCACATTTGTACGTGGATAATCACTTTTAGAGATAAAATTAGATGTTTAAAGTGATTTACAAGCTTCCAGGGGCCCTAAACACAAGATATGAGGAATGGGTAAATATGAATGAAAATGGCCAATTTATTCACTCTGAGGCCTTAAAAAGTTTTTCTCCACTCCAGAAAGTGAATTAAATAACATTTGTAGACCTTTATTGTTCAATCAAAAACGCCCGATTTTTGACGAAAGAGATAACCACCCCCCCTTATGACATACTTCAGAAACAAAAAAAATGGTTCATTTTCAAATGTTGCATCTTTGAACGACAATCCACATTTGTACGTGGATAAACACTTTTAGGCATAAAATTAGATGTTTAAAGTGATTTTCAAGCTTCCAGGGGCCCTAAACACAAGATTTGAGAAATGGGTAAAAGTGAATGAAAATGGCCAATTTACTCACTCTGAGGACTTAAAAAGTGTTTCTCCTCAACGTGAAGTGAATTAAGTAACATTTGTAGGCCTTTATTGTTCAAGTGAAAACGCCCGATTATTGACGAAAGAGATAACCACCCCCCCTTACGACATGCTTCAGAAACGAAAAAAATGGTCCGTTTTCAAATGTTGCGTCTTTGAATGACAATCCACATTTGTACGTGGGTAATCACTTTTAGAGATAAAGTGAGATGTTTAAAGTGATTTTCAAGCTTCCAGGGGCCCTAAACACAAGATTTGAGAAATGGGTAAAAGTGAATGAAAATGGCCAATTTACTCACTCTGAGGCCTTAAAAAGTGTTTCTCCTCCACGGAAAGTGAATAAAATAACATTTGGATGCCTTTATTGTTCAATCAAAAACGCCCGTTTTTTGGTGAAAAAGATAACCACCCCCCCTTACGACATGCTTCAGAAACGGAAAAAATGGTCCATTTTCAAATGTTGCGTCTTTGAACTACAATTCACATTTGTACGTGGAAAAGCACTTTTAAAGATCAAATGAGATGTTTAAAGTGATTTTCATGCTTCCAGGGGCCTTAAACACAAGATTTGAGGAATGGGTAAAAGTGAATGAAAATGGCCAATTTACTCACTCTGAGGCCTTAAAAAGTGTTTCTCCTCCACGGGAAGTGAATTAAATACCATTTGGAGGTCTTTATTGTTCAAGCGAAAACGCCTGATTTTTGATGAAAGAGATAACCACCCCCCCTTACGACATGCTTCTGAAACTAAAAAAATGGTTCATTTTCAAATGTTGCGTCTTTGAACTACAATTAACATTGTACGTGGATATTCACTTTTAGAGATAAAATGAGATGTTTAAAGTGATTTTCAAGCTTCCAGGGACCCTAAACACGAGATTTGAGAAATGGGTAAACGTGAATGAAAATGGCCAATTTACTCACTCTGCGGCCTTAAAAAGTGTTTCTCCTCCACGGAAAGTAAATAAAATAACATTTGGATGCCTTTATTGTTCAATCAAAAGCGCCCGTTTTTTGGTGAAAAAGATAACCACCCCCCCTTACGACATGCTTCAGAAACGAAAAAAATGGTCCGTTTTCAAATGTTGCGTCTTTGAATGACAATCCACATTTGTACGTGGGTAATCACTTTGAGAGATAAAGTGAGATGTTTAAAGTGATTTTCAAGCTTCCAGGGGCCCTAAACACAAGATATGAGGAATGGGTAAATATGAATGAAACTGGCCAATTTATTCACTCTGAGGCCTTAAAAAGTTTTTCTCCACTCCAGAAAGTGAATTAAATAACATTTGTAGGCCTTTATTGTTCAATCAAAAACGCCCGATTTTTGACGAAAGAGATAACCACCCCCCCTTACGACATGCTTCAGAAACTAAAAAAATGGTCCGTTTTCAAATGTTGCGTCTTTGAATGACAATCCACATTTGTACGTGGGTAATCACTTTTAGAGATAAAGTGAGATGTTTAAAGTGATTTTCAAGCTTCCAGGGGCCCTAAACACAAGATTTGAGAAATGGGTAAAAGTGAATGAAAATGGCCAATTTACTCACTCTAAGGCCTTAAAAAGTGTTTCTCCTCCACGGGAAGTGAATTAAATACCATTTGGAGGCCTTTATTGTTCAAGCGAAAACGCCTGATTTTTGATGAAAGAGAAAACCACCCCCGCTTACGACATGCTTCTGAAACTAAAAAAATGGTTCATTTTCAAATGTTGCGTCTTTGAACTACAATTAACATTGTACGTGGATAATCACTTTTAGAGATAAAATGAGATGTTTAAAGTGATTTTCAAGCTTCCAGGGGCCCTAAACACGAGATTTGAGAAATGGGTAAACGTGAATGAAAATGGCCAATTTACACACTCTGCGTTCTTAAAAAGTGTTTCTCCTCCACGGAAAGTGAATAAAATAGCATTTGGATGCCTTTATTGTTCAATCAAAAACGCCCGTTTTTTGGTGAAAAAGATAACCACCCCCCCTTACGACATGCTTCAGAAACAAAAAAAATGGTCCATTTTCAAATGTTGCGTCTTTGAACTACAATTCACATTTGTACGTGGATAATCACTTTTAGAGATAAAATTAGATGTTTAAAGTGATTTACAAGCTTCCAGGGGCCCTAAACTCAAGATATGAGGAATGGGTAAATATGAATGAAAATGGCCAATTTATTCACTCTGAGGCCTTAAAAAGTTTTTCTCCACTCCAGAAAGTGAATTAAATAACATTTGTAGACCTTTATTGTTCAATCAAAAACGCCCGATTTTTGACGAAAGAGATAACCACCCCCCCTTACGACATGCTTCAGAAACAAAAAAAATGGTTCATTTTCAAATGTTGCATCTTTGAACGACAATCCACATTTGTACGTGGATAAACACTTTTAGAGATAAAATTAGATGTTTAAAGTGATTTTCAAGCTTCCAGGGGCCCTAAACACAAGATTTGAGAAATGGGTAAAAGTGAATGAAAATGGCCAATTTACTCACTCTGAGGCCTTAAAAAGTGTTTCTCCTCAACGGGAAGTGAATTAAATAACATTCGTAGGCCTTTATTGTTCAAGCGAAAACGCCCGATTATTGACGAAAGAGATAACCACCCCCCCTTACGACATGCTTCAGAAACGAAAAAAATGGTCCGTTTTCAAATGTTGCGTCTTTGAATGACAATCCACATTTGTACGTGGATAATCACTTTTAGAGCTAAAATTAGATGTTTAAAGTGATTTTCAAGCTTCCAGGGGCCCTAAACACAAGATTTGAGAAATGGGTAAAAGTGAATGAAAATGGCCAATTTACTCACTCTGAGGCCTTAAAAAGTGTTTCTCCTCCACGGGAAGTGAATTAAATACCATTTGGAGGCCTTTATTGTTCAAGCGAAAACGCCTGATTTTTGATGAAAGAGATAACCACCCCCCCTTACGACATGCTTCCGAAACTAAAAAAATGGTTAATTTTCAAATGTTGCGTCTTTTGAACTACAATTAACATTGTACGTGGATAATCACTTTTAGAGATAAAATGAGATGTTTAAAGTGATATTCAAGCTTCCAGGGGCCCTAAACACGAGATTTGAGAAATGGGTAACCGTGAATGAAAATGGCCAATTTACTCACTCTGCGGCCTTAAAAAGTGTTTCTCCTCCACGGAAAGTGAATAAAATAACATTTTGATGCCTTTATTGTTCAAGCGAAAACGCCCGATTATTGACGAAAGAGATAACCACCCCCCCTTACGACATGCTTCAGAAACGAAAAAAATGGTCCGTTTTCAAATGTTGCGTCTTTGAATGACAATCCACATTTGTACGTGGATAATCACTTTTAGAGCTAAAATTAGATGTTTAAAGTGATTTTCAAGCTTCCAGGGGCCCTAAACACGAGATTTGAGAAATGGGTAACCGTGAATGAAAATGGCCAATTTACTCACTCTGCGGCCTTAAAAAGTGTTTCTCCTCCACGGAAAGTGAATAAAATAACATTTGGATGCCTTTATTGTTCAATCAAAAACGCCCGTTTTTTGGTGAAAAAGATAACCACCCCCCCTTACGACATGCTTCAGAAACGAAAAAAATGTTCCATTTTCAAATGTTGCGTCTTTGAACTACAATTCACATTTGTACGTGAATGATCACTTTTAGAGATACAATTAGATGTTTAAAGTGATTTACAAGCTTCCAGGGGCCCTAAACACAAGATATGAGGAATGGGTAAATATGAATGAAAATGGCCAATTTATTCACTCTGAGGCCTTAAAAAGTTTTTCTCCACTCCAGAAAGTGAATTAAATAACATTTTTAGGCCTTTATTGTTCAATCAAAAACGCCCGATTTTTGACGAAAGAGATAACCACCCCCCCTTACGACATGCTTCAGAAACTAAAAAAATGGTTCATTTTCAAATGTTGCGTCTTTGAACCACAATTAACATTTGTACGTGGATAAACACTTTTAGAGCTAAAATTAGATGTTTAAAGGGATTTACAAGCTTCCAGGGGCCCTAAACACAAGATATGAGGAATGGGTAAATATGAATGAAAATGGCCAATTTATTCACTCTGAGGCATTAAAAAGTTTTTCTCCACTCCAGAAAGTGAATTAAATAACATTTGTAGGCCTTTATTGTTCAATCAAAAACGCCCGATTTTTGACGAAAGAGATAACCACCCCCCCTTACGACATGCTTCAGAAAGTAAAAAAATGGTCCGTTTTCAAATGTTGCCTCTTTGAACTACAATTCACATTTGTACATGGAAAAGCACTTTTAAAGATCAAATGAGATGTTTAAAGTGATTTTCATGCTTCCAGGGGCCTTAAACACAAGATTTGAGGAATGGGTAAAAGTGAATGAAAATGGCCAATTTACTCACTCTGAGGCCTTAAAAAGTTTTTCTCCTCCACGGGAAGTGAATTAAATACCATTTGGAGGTCTTTATTGTTCAAGCGAAAACGCCTGATTTTTGATGAAAGAGATAACCACCCCCGCTTACGACATGCTTCTGAAACTGAAAAAATGGTTCATTTTCAAATGTTGCGTCTTTGAACCACAATTAACATTTGTACGTGGATAAACACTTTTAGAGCTAAAATTAGATGTTTAAAGTGATTTTCAAGCTTCCAGGGGCCCTAAACACGAGATTTGAGAAATGGGTAGTTGTGAATGAAAATGGCCAATTTACTCACTCTGCGGCCTTAAAAAGTGTTTCTCCTCCACGGCAAGTGAATAAAATAACATTTTGATGCCTTTATTGTTCAATCAAAAACGCCCGTTTTTGGTGAAAAAGATAACCACCCCCCCTTACGACATGCTTCAGAAACGAAAAAAATGGCCTGTTTTCAAATGTTGCGTCTTTGAATGACAATCCACATTTGTACGTGGATAATCACTTTTAGAGCTAAAATTAGATGTTTAAAGTGATTTTCAAGCTTCCAGGGGCCCTAAACACAAGATTTGAGAAATGGGTAAAAGTGAATGAAAATGGCCAATTTACTCACTCTGAGGCCTTAATAAGTGTTTCTCCTCCACGGGAAGTGAATTAAATACCATTTGGAGGCCTTTATTGTTCAAGCGAAAACGCCTGATTTTTGATGAAAGAGATAACCACCCCCCTTACGACATGCTTCTGAAACTAAAAAAATGGTTCATTTTCAAATGTTGCGTCTTTTGAACTACAATTAACATTGTACGTGGATAATCACTTTTAGAGATAAAATGAGATGTTTAAAGTGATTTTCAAGCTTCCAGGGGCCCTAAACACGAGATTTGAGAAATGGGTAACTGTGAATGAAAATGGCCAATTTACTCACTCAGAGGCCTTAAAAAGTTTTTCTCCACTCCAGAAAGTGAATTGAATAACATTTGTAGACCTTTATTGTTCAATCAAAAACGCCCGATTTTTGACGAAAGAGATAACCACCCCCCCTTACGACATGCTTCAGAAACTAAAAAAATGGTCCGTTTTCAAATGTTGCGTCTTTGAATGACAATCCACATTTGTACGTGGGTAATCACTTTTAGAGATAAAGTGAGATGTTTAAAGTGATTTTCAAGCTTCCAGGGGCCCTAAACACAAGATTTGAGAAATGGGTAAAAGTGAATGAAAATGGCCAATTTACTCACTCTGAGGCCTTAAAAAGTGTTTCTCCTCCACGGGAAGTGAATTAAATACCATTTGGAGGCCTTTATTGTTCAAGCGAAAACGCCTGATTTTTGATGAAAGAGAAAACCACCCCCGCTTACGACATGCTTCTGAAACTAAAAAAATGGTTCATTTTCAAATGTTGCGTCTTTGAACTACAATTAACATTGTACGTGGATAATCACTTTTAGAGATAAAATGAGATGTTTAAAGTGATTTTCAAGCTTCCAGGGGCCCTAAACACAAGATTTGAGAAATGGGTAAAAGTGAATGAAAATGGCCAATTTACTCACTCTGAGGCCTTAAAAAGTGTTTCTCCTCCACGGGAAGTGAATTAAATACCATTTGGAGGCCTTTATTGTTCAAGCGAAAACGCCTGATTTTTGATGAAAGAGATATCCACCCCCCCTTACGACATGCTTCAGAAACTAAAAAAATGGTCCGTTTTCAAATGTTGCCTCTTTGAACTACAATTCACATTTGTACGTGGAAAAGCACTTTTAAAGATCAAATGAGATGTTTAAAGTGATTTTCATGCTTCCAGGGGCCTTAAACACAAGATTTGAGGAATGGGTAAAAGTGAATGAAAATGGCCAATTTACTCACTCTGAGGCCTTAAAAAGTGTTTCTCCTCCACGGGAAGTGAATTAAATAACATTTGTAGGCCTTTATTGTTCAAGCGAAAACGCCTGATTTTTGATGAAAGAGATAACCACCCCCCCTTACGACATGCTTCTGAAACTAAAAAAATGGTTCATTTTCAAATGTTGCGTCTTTGAACCACAATTAACATTGTACGTGGATAATCACTTTTAGAGATAAAATGAGATGTTTAAAGTGATTTTCAAGCTTCAAGGGGCCCTAAACACGAGATTTGAGAAGTGGGTAAACGTGAATGAAAATGGCCAATTTACTCACTCTGCGTTCTTAAAAAGTGTTTCTCCTCCACGGAAAGTGAATAAAATAGCATTTGGATGCCTTTATTGTTCAATCAAAAACGCCCGTTTTTTGGTGAAAAAGATAACTACCCCCCCTTACGACATGCTTCAGAAGCAAAAAAAATGGTCCATTTTCAAATGTTGCGTCTTTGAACTACAATTCACATTTGTACGTGGATAATCACTTTTAGAGATAAAATTAGATGTTTAAAGTGATTTACAAGCTTCCAGGGGCCCTAAACACAAGATATGAGGAATGGGTAAATATGAATGAAAATGGCCAATTTATTCACTCTGAGGCCTTAAAAAGTTTTTCTCCACTCCAGAAAGTGAATTAAATAACATTTGTAGACCTTTATTGTTCAATCAAAAACGCCCGATTTTTGACGAAAGAGATAACCACCCCCCCTTATGACATACTTCAGAAACAAAAAAAATGGTTCATTTTCAAATGTTGCATCTTTGAACGACAATCCACATTTGTACGTGGATAAACACTTTTAGGCATAAAATTAGATGTTTAAAGTGATTTTCAAGCTTCCAGGGGCCCTAAACACAAGATTTGAGAAATGGGTAAAAGTGAATGAAAATGGCCAATTTACTCACTCTGAGGACTTAAAAAGTGTTTCTCCTCAACGTGAAGTGAATTAAGTAACATTTGTAGGCCTTTATTGTTCAAGTGAAAACGCCCGATTATTGACGAAAGAGATAACCACCCCCCCTTACGACATGCTTCAGAAACGAAAAAAATGGTCCATTTTCAAATGTTGCGTCTTTGAATGACAATCCACATTTGTACGTGGGTAATCACTTTTAGAGATAAAGTGAGATGTTTAAAGTGATTTTCAAGCTTCCAGGGGCCCTAAACACAAGATTTGAGAAATGGGTAAAAGTGAATGAAAATGGCCAATTTACTCACTCTGAGGCCTTAAAAAGTGTTTCTCCTCCACGGAAAGTGAATAAAATAACATTTGGATGCCTTTATTGTTCAACAAAAACGCCCGTTTTTTGGTGAAAAAGATAACCACCCCCCCTTACGACATGCTTCAGAAACGGAAAAAATGGTCCATTTTCAAATGTTGCGTCTTTGAACTACAATTCACATTTGTACGTGGAAAAGCACTTTTAAAGATCAAATGAGATGTTTAAAGTGATTTTCATGCTTCCAGGGGCCTTAAACACAAGATTTGAGGAATGGGTAAAAGTGAATGAAAATGGCCAATTTACTCACTCTGAGGCCTTAAAAAGTGTTTCTCCTCCACGGGAAGTGAATTAAATACCATTTGAAGGTCTTTATTGTTCAAGCGAAAACGCCTGATTTTTGATGAAAGAGATAACCACCCCCCCTTACGACATGCTTCTGAAACTAAAAAAATGGTTCATTTTCAAATGTTGCGTCTTTGAACTACAATTAACATTGTACGTGGATATTCACTTTTAGAGATAAAATGAGATGTTTAAAGTGATTTTCAAGCTTCCAGGGACCCTAAACACGAGATTTGAGAAATGGGTAAACGTGAATGAAAATGGCCAATTTACTCACTCTGCGGCCTTAAAAAGTGTTTCTCCTCCACGGAAAGTAAATAAAATAACATTTGGATGCCTTTATTGTTCAATCAAAAGCGCCCGTTTTTTGGTGAAAAAGATAACCACCCCCCCTTACGACATGCTTCAGAAACGAAAAAAATGGTCCGTTTTCAAATGTTGCGTCTTTGAATGACAATCCACATTTGTACGTGGGTAATCACTTTGAGAGATAAAGTGAGATGTTTAAAGTGATTTTCAAGCTTCCAGGGGCCCTAAACACAAGATATGAGGAATGGGTAAATATGAATGAAACTGGCCAATTTATTCACTCTGAGGCCTTAAAAAGTTTTTCTCCACTCCAGAAAGTGAATTAAATAACATTTGTAGGCCTTTATTGTTCAATCAAAAACGCCCGATTTTTGACGAAAGAGATAACCACCCCCCCTCACGACATGCTTCAGAAACTAAAAAAATGGTCCGTTTTCAAATGTTGCGTCTTTGAATGACAATCCACATTTGTACGTGGGTAATCACTTTTAGAGATAAAGTGAGATGTTTAAAGTGATTTTCAAGCTTCCAGGGGCCCTAAACACAAGATTTGAGAAATGGGTAAAAGTGAATGAAAATGGCCAATTTACTCACTCTGAGGCCTTAAAAAGTGTTTCTCCTCCACGGGAAGTGAATTAAATACCATTTGGAGGCCTTTATTGTTCAAGCGAAAACGCCTGATTTTTGATGAAAGAGAAAACCACCCCCGCTTACGACATGCTTCTGAAACTAAAAAAATGGTTCATTTTCAAATGTTGCGTCTTTGAACTACAATTAACATTGTACGTGGATAATCACTTTTAGAGATAAAATGAGATGTTTAAAGTGATTTTCAAGCTTCCAGGGGCCCTAAACACGAGATTTGAGAAATGGGTAAACGTGAATGAAAATGGCCAATTTACTCACTCTGCGTTCTTAAAAAGTGTTTCTCCTCCACGGAAAGTGAATAAAATAGCATTTGGATGCCTTTATTGTTCAATCAAAAACGCCCGTTTTTTGGTGAAAAAGATAACCACCCCCCCTTACGACATGCTTCAGAAACAAAAAAAATGGTCCATTTTCAAATGTTGCGTCTTTGAACTACAATTCACATTTGTACGTGGATAATCACTTTTAGAGATAAAATTAGATGTTTAAAGTGATTTACAAGCTTCCAGGGGCCCTAAACACAAGATATGAGGAATGGGTAAATATGAATGAAAATGGCCAATTTATTCACTCTGAGGCCTTAAAAAGTTTTTCTCCACTCCAGAAAGTGAATTAAATAACATTTGTAGACCTTTATTGTTCAATCAAAAACGCCCGATTTTTGACGAAAGAGATAACCACCCCCCCTTACGACATGCTTCAGAAACAAAAAAAATGGTTCATTTTCAAATGTTGCATCTTTGAACGACAATCCACATTTGTACGTGGATAAACACTTTTAGAGATAAAATTAGATGTTTAAAGTGATTTTCAAGCTTCCAGGGGCCCTAAACACAAGATTTGAGAAATGGGTAAAAGTGAATGAAAATGGCCAATTTACTCACTCTGAGGCCTTAAAAAGTGTTTCTCCTCAACGGGAAGTGAATTAAATAACATTCGTAGGCCTTTATTGTTCAAGCGAAAACGCCCGATTATTGACGAAAGAGATAACCACCCCCCCCTTACGACATGCTTCAGAAACGAAAAAAATGGTCCGTTTTCAAATGTTGCGTCTTTGAATGACAATCCACATTTGTACGTGGATAATCACTTTTAGAGCTAAAATTAGATGTTTAAAGTGATTTTCAAGCTTCCAGGGGCCCTAAACACAAGATTTGAGAAATGGGTAAAAGTGAATGAAAATGGCCAATTTACTCACTCTGAGGCCTTAAAAAGTGTTTCTCCTCCACGGGAAGTGAATTAAATACCATTTGGAGGCCTTTATTGTTCAAGCGAAAACGCCTGATTTTTGATGAAAGAGATAACCACCCCCCCTTACGACATGCTTCCGAAACTAAAAAAATGGTTAATTTTCAAATGTTGCGTCTTTTGAACTACAATTAACATTGTACGTGGATAATCACTTTTAGAGATAAAATGAGATGTTTAAAGTGATATTCAAGCTTCCAGGGGCCCTAAACACGAGATTTGAGAAATGGGTAACCGTGAATGAAAATGGCCAATTTACTCACTCTGCGGCCTTAAAAAGTGTTTCTCCTCCACGGAAAGTGAATAAAATAACATTTTGATGCCTTTATTGTTCAAGCGAAAACGCCCGATTATTGACGAAAGAGATAACCACCCCCCCTTACGACATGCTTCAGAAACGAAAAAAATGGTCCGTTTTCAAATGTTGCGTCTTTGAATGACAATCCACATTTGTACGTGGATAATCACTTTTAGAGCTAAAATTAGATGTTTAAAGTGATTTTCAAGCTTCCAGGGGCCCTAAACACGAGATTTGAGAAATGGGTAACCGTGAATGAAAATGGCCAATTTACTCACTCTGCGGCCTTAAAAAGTGTTTCTCCTCCACGGAAAGTGAATAAAATAACATTTGGATGCCTTTATTGTTCAATCAAAAACGCCCGTTTTTTGGTGAAAAAGATAACCACCCCCCCTTACGACATGCTTCAGAAACGAAAAAAATGTTCCATTTTCAAATGTTGCGTCTTTGAACTACAATTCACATTTGTACGTGAATGATCACTTTTAGAGATACAATTAGATGTTTAAAGTGATTTACAAGCTTCCAGGGGCCCTAAACACAAGATATGAGGAATGGGTAAATATGAATGAAAATGGCCAATTTATTCACTCTGAGGCCTTAAAAAGTTTTTCTCCACTCCAGAAAGTGAATTAAATAACATTTTTAGGCCTTTATTGTTCAATCAAAAACGCCCGATTTTTGACGAAAGAGATAACCACCCCCCCTTACGACATGCTTCAGAAACTAAAAAAATGGTTCATTTTCAAATGTTGCGTCTTTGAACCACAATTAACATTTGTACGTGGATAAACACTTTTAGAGCTAAAATTAGATGTTTAAAGGGATTTTCAAGCTTCCAGGGGCCCTAAACACGAGATTTGAGAAATGGGTAACCGTGAATGAAAATGGCCAATTTACTCACTCTGCGGCCTTAAAAAGTGTTTCTCCTCCACGGAAAGTGAATAAAATAACATTTGGATGCCTTTATTGTTCAATCAAAAACGCCTGTTTTTTGGTGAAAAAGATAACCACCCCCCCTTACGACATGCTTCAGAAACAAAAAAAATGTTCCATTTTCAAATGTTGCGTCTTTGAACTACAATTCACATTTGTACGTGAATGATCACTTTTAGAGATAAAATTAGATGTTTAAAGTGATTTACAAGCTTCCAGGGGCCCTAAACACAAGATATGAGGAATGGGTAAATATGAATGAAAATGGCCAATTTATTCACGCTGAGGCCTTAAAAAGTTTTTCTCCACTCCAGAAAGTGAATTGAATAACATTTGTAGACCTTTATTGTTCAATCAAAAACGCCCGATTTTTGACGAAAGAGATAACCACCCCCCCTTACGACATGCTTCAGAAACTAAAAAAATGGTCCGTTTTCAAATGTTGCGTCTTTGAATGACAATCCACATTTGTACGTGGGTAATCACTTTTAGAGATAAAGTGAGATGTTTAAAGTGATTTTCAAGCTTCCAGGGGCCCTAAACACAAGATTTGAGAAATGGGTAAAAGTGAATGAAAATGGCCAATTTACTCACTCTGAGGCCTTAAAAAGTGTTTCTCCTCCACGGGAAGTGAATTAAATACCATTTGGAGGCCTTTATTGTTCAAGCGAAAACGCCTGAATTTTGATGAAAGAGAAAACCACCCCCGCTTACGACATGCTTCTGAAACTAAAAAAATGGTTCATTTTCAAATGTTGCGTCTTTGAACTACAATTAACATTGTACGTGGATAATCACTTTTAGAGATAAAATGAGATGTTTAAAGTGATTTTCAAGCTTCCAGGGGCCCTAAACACGAGATTTGAGAAATGGGTAAACGTGAATGAAAATGGCCAATTTACTCACTCTGCGTTCTTAAAAAGTGTTTCTCCTCCACGGAAAGTGAATAAAATAGCATTTGGATGCCTTTATTGTTCAATCAAAAACGCCCGTTTTTTGGTGAAAAAGATAACCACCCCCCCTTACGACATGCTTCAGAAACAAAAAAAATGGTCCATTTTCAAATGTTGCGTCTTTGAACTACAATTCACATTTGTACGTGGATAATCACTTTTAGAGATAAAATTAGATGTTTAAAGTGATTTACAAGCTTCCAGGGGCCCTAAACACAAGATATGAGGAATGGGTAAATATGAATGAAAATGGCCAATTTATTCACTCTGAGGCCTTAAAAAGTTTTTCTCCACTCCAGAAAGTGAATTAAATAACATTTGTAGACCTTTATTGTTCAATCAAAAACGCCCGATTTTTGACGAAAGAGATAACCACCCCCCCTTACGACATGCTTCAGAAACAAAAAAAATGGTTCATTTTCAAATGTTGCATCTTTGAACGACAATCCACATTTGTACGTGGATAAACACTTTTAGAGATAAAATTAGATGTTTAAAGTGATTTTCAAGCTTCCAGGGGCCCTAAACACAAGATTTGAGAAATGGGTAAAAGTGAATGAAAATGGCCAATTTACTCACTCTGAGGCCTTAAAAAGTGTTTCTCCTCAACGGGAAGTGAATTAAATAACATTCGTAGGCCTTTATTGTTCAAGCGAAAACGCCCGATTATTGACGAAAGAGATAACCACCCCCCCCTTACGACATGCTTCAGAAACGAAAAAAATGGTCCGTTTTCAAATGTTGCGTCTTTGAATGACAATCCACATTTGTACGTGGATAATCACTTTTAGAGCTAAAATTAGATGTTTAAAGTGATTTTCAAGCTTCCAGGGGCCCTAAACACAAGATTTGAGAAATGGGTAAAAGTGAATGAAAATGGCCAATTTACTCACTCTGAGGCCTTAAAAAGTGTTTCTCCTCCACGGGAAGTGAATTAAATACCATTTGGAGGCCTTTATTGTTCAAGCGAAAACGCCTGATTTTTGATGAAAGAGATAACCACCCCCCCCTTACGACATGCTTCCGAAACTAAAAAAATGGTTAATTTTCAAATGTTGCGTCTTTTGAACTACAATTAACATTGTACGTGGATAATCACTTTTAGAGATAAAATGAGATGTTTAAAGTGATATTCAAGCTTCCAGGGGCCCTAAACACGAGATTTGAGAAATGGGTAACCGTGAATGAAAATGGCCAATTTACTCACTCTGCGGCCTTAAAAAGTGTTTCTCCTCCACGGAAAGTGAATAAAATAACATTTTGATGCCTTTATTGTTCAAGCGAAAACGCCCGATTATTGACGAAAGAGATAACCACCCCCCCTTACGACATGCTTCAGAAACGAAAAAAATGGTCCGTTTTCAAATGTTGCGTCTTTGAATGACAATCCACATTTGTACGTGGATAATCACTTTTAGAGCTAAAATTGGATGTTTAAAGTGATTTTCAAGCTTCCAGGGGCCCTAAACACGAGATTTGAGAAATGGGTAGCCGTGAATGAAAATGGCCAATTTACTCACTCTGCGGCCTTAAAAAGTGTTTCTCCTCCACGGAAAGTGAATAAAATAGCATTTGGATGCCTTTATTGTTCAATCAAAAACGCCCGTTTTTTGGTGAAAAAGATAACCACCCCCCCTTACGACATGCTTCAGAAACGAAAAAAATGTTCCATTTTCAAATGTTGCGTCTTTGAACTACAATTCACATTTGTACGTGAATGATCACTTTTAGAGATACAATTAGATGTTTAAAGTGATTTACAAGCTTCCAGGGGCCCTAAACACAAGATATGAGGAATGGGTAAATATGAATGAAAATGGCCAATTTATTCACTCTGAGGCCTTAAAAAGTTTTTCTCCACTCCAGAAAGTGAATTAAATAACATTTTTAGGCCTTTATTGTTCAATCAAAAACGCCCGATTTTTGACGAAAGAGATAACCACCCCCCCTTACGACATGCTTCAGAAACTAAAAAAATGGTTCATTTTCAAATGTTGCGTCTTTGAACCACAATTAACATTTGTACGTGGATAAACACTTTTAGAGCTAAAATTAGATGTTTAAAGGGATTTTCAAGCTTCCAGGGGCCCTAAACACGAGATTTGAGAAATGGGTAACCGTGAATGAAAATGGCCAATTTACTCACTCTGCGGCCTTAAAAAGTGTTTCTCCTCCACGGAAAGTGAATAAAATAACATTTGGATGCCTTTATTGTTCAATCAAAAACGCCTGTTTTTTGGTGAAAAAGATAACCACCCCCCCTTACGACATGCTTCAGAAACAAAAAAAATGTTCCATTTTCAAATGTTGCGTCTTTGAACTACAATTCACATTTGTACGTGAATGATCACTTTTAGAGATAAAATTAGATGTTTAAAGTGATTTACAAGCTTCCAGGGGCCCTAAACACAAGATATGAGGAATGGGTAAATATGAATGAAAATGGCCAATTTATTCACTCTGAGGCATTAAAAAGTTTTTCTCCACTCCAGAAAGTGAATTAAATAACATTTGTAGGCCTTTATTGTTCAATCAAAAACGCCCGATTTTTGACGAAAGAGATAACCACCCCCCCTTACGACATGCTTCAGAAAGTAAAAAAATGGTCCGTTTTCAAATGTTGCCTCTTTGAACTACAATTCACATTTGTACGTGGAAAAGCACTTTTAAAGATCAAATGAGATGTTTAAAGTGATTTTCATGCTTCCAGGGGCCTTAAACACAAGATTTGAGGAATGGGTAAAAGTGAATGAAAATGGCCAATTTACTCACTCTGAGGCCTTAAAAAGTGTTTCTCCTCCACGGGAAGTGAATTAAATACCATTTGGAGGTCTTTATTGTTCAAGCGAAAACGCCTGATTTTTGATGAAAGAGATAACCACCCCCGCTTACGACATGCTTCTGAAACTGAAAAAATGGTTCATTTTCAAATGTTGCGTCTTTGAACCACAATTAACATTTGTACGTGGATAAACACTTTTAGAGCTAAAATTAGATGTTTAAAGTGATTTTCAAGCTTCCAGGGGCCCTAAACACGAGATTTGAGAAATGGGTAAATGTGAATGAAAATGGCCAATTTACTCACTCTGCGGCCTTAAAAAGTGTTTCTCCTCCACGGAAAGTGAATAAAATAACATTTTGATGCCTTTATTGTTCAATCAAAAACGCCCGTTTTTGGTGAAAAAGATAACCACCCCCCCTTACGACATGCTTCAGAAACGAAAAAATGGCCTGTTTTCAAATGTTGCGTCTTTGAATGACAATCCACATTTGTACGTGGATAATCACTTTTAGAGCTAAAATTAGATGTTTAAAGTGATTTTCAAGCTTCCAGGGGCCCTAAACACAAGATTTGAGAAATGGGTAAAAGTGAATGAAAATGGCCAATTTACTCACTCTGAGGCCTTAATAAGTGTTTCTCCTCCACGGGAAGTGAATTAAATACCATTTGGAGGCCTTTATTGTTCAAGCGAAAACGCCTGATTTTTGATGAAAGAGATAACCACCCCCCTTACGACATGCTTCTGAAACTAAAAAAATGGTTCATTTTCAAATGTTGCGTCTTTTGAACTACAATTAACATTGTACGTGGATAATCACTTTTAGAGATAAAATGAGATGTTTAAAGTGATTTTCAAGCTTCCAGGGGCCTAAACACGAGATTTGAGAAATGGGTAACTGTGAATGAAAATGGCCAATTTACTCACTCAGAGGCCTTAAAAAGTTTTTCTCCACTCCAGAAAGTGAATTGAATAACATTTGTAGACCTTTATTGTTCAATCAAAAACGCCCGATTTTTGACGAAAGAGATAACCACCCCCCCTTACGACATGCTTCAGAAACAAAAAAAATGGTTCATTTTCAAATGTTGCATCTTTGAACGACAATCCACATTTGTACGCGGATAAACACTTTTAGAGATAAAATTAGATGTTTAAAGTGATTTTCAAGCTTCCAGGGGCCCTAAACACAAGATTTGAGAAATGGGTAAAAGTGAATGAAAATGGCCAATTTACTCACTCTGAGGCCTTAAAAAGTGTTTCTCCTCAACGGGAAGTGAATTAAATAACATTTGTAGGCCTTTATTGTTCAAGCGAAAACGCCCGATTATTGACGAAAGAGATAACCACCCCCCCCTTACGACATGCTTCAGAAACGAAAAAAATGGTCCGTTTTCAAATGTTGCGTCTTTGAATGACAATCCACATTTGCACGTGGATAATCACTTTTAGAGCTAAAATTAGATGTTTAAAGTGATTTTCAAGCTTCCAGGGGCCCTAAACACAAGATTTGAGAAATGGGTAAAAGTGAATGAAAATGGCCAATTTACTCACTCTGAGGCCTTAAAAGTGTTTCTCCTCAACGGGAAGTGAATTAAATAACATTTGTAGGCCTTTATTGTTCAAGCGAAAACGCCCGATTATTGACGAAAGAGATAACCACCCCCCCTTACGACATGCTTCTGAAACTTAAAAAATGGTTCATTTTCAAATGTTGCGTCTTTTGAACTACAATTAACATTGTACGTGGATAATCACTTTTAGAGATAAAATGAGATGTTTAAAGTGATTTTCAAGCTTCCAGGGGCCCTAAACACAAGATTTGAGAAATGGGTAACTGTGAATGAAAATGGCCAATTTACTCACTCTGCGGCCTTAAAAAGTGTTTCTCCTCCACGGAAAGTGAATAAAATAACATTTGGATGCCTTTATTGTTCAATCAAAAACGCCTGTTTTTTGGTGAAAAAGATAACCACCCCCCCTTACGACATGCTTCAGAAACAAAAAAAATGTTCCATTTTCAAATGTTGCGTCTTTGAACTACAATTCACATTTGTACGTGAATGATCACTTTTAGAGATAAAATTAGATGTTTAAAGTGATTTACAAGCTTCCAGGGGCCCTAAACACAAGATATGAGGAATGGGTAAATATGAATGAAAATGGCCAATTTATTCACTCTGAGGCCTTAAAAAGTTTTTCTCCACTCCAGAAAGTGAATTAAATAACATTTGTAGGCCTTTATTGTTCAATCAAAAACGCCCGATTTTTGACGAAAGAGATAACCACCCCCCCTTACGACATGCTTCAGAAAGTAAAAAAATGGTCCGTTTTCAAATGTTGCCTCTTTGAACTACAATTCACATTTGTACGTGGAAAAGCACTTTTAAAGATCAAATGAGATGTTTAAAGTGATTTTCATGCTTCCCGGGGCCTTAAACACAAGATTTGAGGAATGGGTAAAAGTGAATGAAAATGGCCAATTTACTCACTCTGAGGCCTTAAAAAGTGTTTCTCCTCCACGGGAAGTGAATTAAATAACATTTGTAGGCCTTTATTGTTCAAGCGAAAACGCCCGATTATTGACGAAAGAGATAACCACCCCCCCTTACGACATGCTTCAGAAACGAAAAAAATGGTCCGTTTTCAAATGTTGCGTCTTTGAATGACAATCCACATTTGTACGTGGGTAATCACTTTTAGAGATAAAGTGAGATGTTTAAAGTGATTTTCAAGCTTCCAGGGGCCCTAAACACGAGATTTGAGAAATGGGTAAATGTGAATGAAAATGGCCAATTTACTCACTCTGCGGCCTTAAAAAGTGTTTCTCCTCCACGGAAAGTGAATAAAATAACATTTTGATGCCTTTATTGTTCAATCAAAAACGCCCGTTTTTGGTGAAAAAGATAACCACCCCCCCTTACGACATGCTTCAGAAACGAAAAAAATGGCCTGTTTTCAAATGTTGCGTCTTTGAATGACAATCCACATTTGTACGTGGATAATCACTTTTAGAGCTAAAATTAGATGTTTAAAGTGATTTTCAAGCTTCCAGGGGCCCTAAACACAAGGTTTGAGAAATGGGTAAAAGTGAATGAAAATGGCCAATTTACTCACTCTGAGGCCTTAATAAGTGTTTCTCCTCCACGGGAAGTGAATTAAATACCATTTGGAGGCCTTTATTGTTCAAGCGAAAACGCCTGATTTTTGATGAAAGAGATAACCACCCCCCCTTACGACATGCTTCTGAAACTAAAAAAATGGTTCATTTTCAAATGTTGCGTCTTTTGAACTACAATTAACATTGTACGTGGATAATCACTTTTAGAGATAAAATGAGATGTTTAAAGTGATTTTCAAGCTTCCAGGGGCCCTAAACACGAGATTTGAGAAATGGGTAACTGTGAATGAAAATGGCCAATTTATTCACTCTGAGGCCTTAAAAAGTTTTTCTCCACTCCAGAAAGTGAATTAAATAACATTTGTAGGCCTTTATTGTTCAATCAAAAACGCCCGATTTTTGACGAAAGAGATAACCACCCCCCCTTACGACATGCTTCAGAAACAAAAAAAATGGTTCATTTTCAAATGTTGCATCTTTGAACGACAATCCACATTTGTACGCGGATAAACACTTTTAGAGATAAAATTAGATGTTTAAAGTGATTTTCAAGCTTCCAGGGGCCCTAAACACAAGATTTGAGAAATGGGTAAAAGTGAATGAAAATGGCCAATTTACTCACTCTGAGGCCTTAAAAAGTGTTTCTCCTCAACGGGAAGTGAATTAAATAACATTTGTAGGCCTTTATTGTTCAATCAAAAACGCCTGTTTTTTGGTGAAAAAGATAACCACCCCCCCTTACGACATGCTTCAGAAACAAAAAAAATGTTCCATTTTCAAATGTTGCGTCTTTGAACTACAATTCACATTTGTTCGTGAATGATCACTTTTAGAGATAAAATTAGATGTTTAAAGTGATTTACAAGCTTCCAGGGGCCCTAAACACAAGATATGAGGAATGGGTAAATATGAATGAAAATGGCCAATTTATTCACTCTGAGGCCTTAAAAAGTTTTTCTCCACTCCAGAAAGTGAATTAAATAACATTTGTAGGCCTTTATTGTTCAATCAAAAACGCCCGATTTTTGACGAAAGAGATAACCACCCCCCCTTACGACATGCTTCAGAAAGTAAAAAAATGGTACGTTTTCAAATGTTGCCTCTTTGAACTACAATTCACATTTGTACGTGGAAAAGCACTTTTAAAGATCAAATGAGATGTTTAAAGTGATTTTCATGCTTCCAGGGGCCTTAAACACAAGATTTGAGGAATGGGTAAAAGTGAATGAAAATGGCCAATTTACTCACTCTGAGGCCTTAAAAAGTGTTTCTCCTCGACGGGAAGTGAATTAAATAACATTTGGAGGTCTTTATTGTTCAAGCGAAAACGCCTGATTTTTGATGAAAGAGATAACCACCCCCCCTTACGACATGCTTCTGAAACTGAAAAAATGGTTCATTTTCAAATGTTGCGTCTTTGAACCACAATTAACATTTGTACGTGGATAAACACTTTTAGAGCTAAAATTAGATGTTTAAAGTGATTTTCAAGCTTCCAGGGGCCCTAAACACGAGATTTGAGAAATGGGTAAACGTGAATAAAAATGGCCAATTTACTCACTCTGCGGCCTTAAAAAGTGTTTCTCCTCCACGGAAAGTGAATAAAATAACATTTTGATGCCTTTATTGTTCAATCAAAAACGCCCGTTTTTGGTGAAAAAGATAACCACCCCCCCTTAAGACATGCTTCAGAAACGAAAAAAATGGCCTGTTTTCAAATGTTGCGTCTTTGAATGACAATCCACATTTGTACGTGGATAATCACTTTTAGAGCTAAAATTAGATGTTTAAAGTGATTTTCAAGCTTCCAGGGGCCCTAAACACAAGATTTGAGAAATGGGTAACCGTGAATGAAAATGGCCAATTTACTCACTCTGCGGCCTTAAAAAGTGTTTCTCCTCCACGGAAAGTGAATTAAATACCATTTGGAGGCCTTTATTGTTCAATCAAAAATGCCCGTTTTTTGATGAAAGAGATAACCACCCCCCCTTACGACATGCTTCAGAAACGAAAAAAATGTTCCATTTTCAAATGTTGCGTCTTTGAACTACTATTCACATTTGTACGTGAATGATCACTTTTAGAGATAAAATTAGATGTTTAAAGTGATTTACAAGCTTCCAGGGGCCCTAAACACAAGATATGAGGAATGGGTAAATATGAATGAAAATGGCCAATTTATTCACTCTGAGGCCTTAAAAAGTTTTTCTCCACTCCAGAAAGTGAATTAAATAACATTTGTAGGCCTTTATTGTTCAATCAAAAACGCCCGATTTTTGACGAAAGAGATAACCACCCCCCCTTACGACATGCTTCAGAAACTAAAAAAATGGTCCGTTTTCAAATGTTGCCTCTTTGAACTACAATTCACATTTGTACGTGGAAAAGCACTTTTAAAGATCAAATGAGATGTTTAAAGTGATTTTCATGCTTCCAGGGGCCTTAAACACAAGATTTGAGGAATGGGTAAAAGTGAATGAAAATGGCCAATTTACTCACTCTGAGGCCTTAAAAAGTGTTTCTCCTCCACGGGAAGTGAATTAAATACCATTTGGAGGTCTTTATTGTTCAAGCGAAAACGCCTGATTTTTGATGAAAGAGATAACCACCCCCCCTTACGACATGCTTCTGAAACTAAAAAAATGGTTCATTTTCAAATGTTGCGTCTTTGAACCACAATTAACATTGTACGTGGATAATCACTTTTAGAGATCAAATGAGATGTTTAAAGTGATTTTCAAGCTTCCAGGGGCCCTAAACACGAGATTTGAGAAATGGGTAAACGTGAATGAAAATGGCCAATTTACTCAATCTGCGGCCTTAAAAAGTGTTTCTCCTCCACGGAAAGTGAATAAAATAACATTTTGATGCCTTTATTGTTCAATCAAAAACGCCCGTTTTTGGTGAAAAAGATAACCACCCCCCCTTACGACATGCTTCAGAAACGAAAAAAATGGCCTGTTTTCAAATGTTGCGTCTTTGAATGACAATCCACATTTGTACGTGGATAATCACTTTTAGAGCTAAAATTAGATGTTTAAAGTGATTTTCAAGCTTCCAGGGGCCCTAAACACAAGATTTGAGAAATGGGTAAAAGTGAATGAAAATGGCCAATTTACTCACTCTGAGGCCTTAATAAGTGTTTCTCCTCCACGGGAAGTGAATTAAATACCATTTGGAGGCCTTTATTGTTCAAGCAAAAACGCCTGATTTTTGATGAAAGAGATAACCACCCCCCCTTACGACATGCTTCTGAAACTAAAAAAATGGTTCATTTTCAAATGTTGCGTCTTTTGAACTACAATTAACATTGTACGTGGATAATCACTTTTAGAGATAAAATGAGATGTTTAAAGTGATTTTCAAGCTTCCAGGGGCCCTAAACACGAGATTTGAGAAATGGGTAACTGTGGATGAAAATGGCCAATTTACTCACTCTGAGGCCTTAAAAAGTTTTTCTCCACTCCAGAAAGTGAATTAAATAACATTTGTAGACCTTTATTGTTCAATCAAAAACGCCCGATTTTTGACGAAAGAGATAACCACCCCCCCTTACGACATGCTTCAGAAACAAAAAAAATGGTTCATTTTCAAATGTTGCATCTTTGAACGACAATCCACATTTGTACGTGGATAAACACTTTTAGAGATAAAATTAGATGTTTAAAGTGATTTTCAAGCTTCCAGGGGCCCTAAACACAAGATTTGAGAAATGGGTAAAAGTGAATGAAAATGGCCAATTTACTCACTCTGAGGCCTTAAAAAGTGTTTCTCCTCAACGGGAAGTGAATTAAATAACATTTGTAGGCCTTTATTGTTCAAGCGAAAACGCCCGATTATTGATGAAAGAGATAACCACCCCCCCTTACGACATGCTTCAGAAACGAAAAAAATGGTCCGTTTTCAAATGTTGCGTCTTTGAATGACAATCCACATTTGTACGTGGATAATCACTTTTAGAGCTAAAATTAGTTGTTTAAAGTGATTTTCAAGCTTCCAGGGGCCCTAAACACAAGATTTGAGAAATGGGTAAAAGTGAATGAAAATGGCCAATTTACTCACTCTGAGGCCTTAAAAAGTGTTTCTCCTCCACTGGAAGTGAATTAAATACCATTTGGAGGCCTTTATTGTTCAAGCGAAAACGCCTGATTTTTGATGAAAGAGATAACCACCCCCCCTTACGACATGCTTCCGAAACTAAAAAAATGGTTTATTTTCAAATGTTACGTCTTTTGAACTACAATTAACATTGTACGTGGATAATCACTTTTAGAGATCAAATGAGATGTTTAAAGTGATTTTCAAGCTTCCAGGGGCCCTAAACACGAGATTTGAGAAATGGGTAAACGTGAATGAAAATGGCCAATTTACTCACTCTGCAGCCTTAAAAAGTGTTTCTCCTCCACGGAAAGTGTATAAAATAACATTTGGATGCCTTTATTGTTCAATCAAAAACGCCAGTTTTTTGGTGAAAAAGATAACCACCCCCCCTTACGACATGCTTCAGAAACGAAAAAAATGGTCCATTTTCAAATGTTGCGTCTTTGAACTACAATTCACATTTGTACGTGGAAAAGCACTTTTAAAGATCAAATGAGATGTTTAAAGTGATTTTCATGCTTCCAGGGGCCTTAAACACAAGATTTGAGGAATGGGTAAAAGTGAATGAAAATGGCCAATTTACTCACTCTGAGGCCTTAAAAAGTGTTTCTCCTCCACGGGAAGTGAATTAAATAACATTTGTAGGCCTTTATTGTTCAAGCGAAAACGCCCGATTATTGACGAAAGAGATAACCACCCCCCCTTACGACATGCTTCAGAAACGAAAAAAATGGTCCGTTTTCAAATGTTGCGTCTTTGAATGACAATCCACATTTGTACGTGGGTAATCACTTTTAGAGATAAAGTGAGATGTTTAAAGTGATTTTCAAGCTTCCAGGGGCCCTAAACACAAGATTTGAGAAATGGGTAAAAGTGAATGAAAATGGCCAATTTACTCACTCTGAGGCCTTAAAAAGTGTTTCTCCTCCACGGGAAGTGAATTAAATACCATTTGGAGGCCTTTATTGTTCAAGCGAAAACGCCTGATTTTTGATGAAAGAGATAACCACCCCCGCTTACGACATGCTTCTGAAACTAAAAAAATGGTTCATTTTCAAATGTTGCGTCTTTGAACTACAATTAACATTGTACGTGGATATTCACTTTTAGAGATAAAATGAGATGTTTAAAGTGATTTTCAAGCTTCCAGGGGCCCTAAACACGAGATTTGAGAAATGGGTAAACGAGAATGAAAATGGCCAATTTACTCACTCTGCGGCCTTAAAAAGTGTTTCTCCTCCACGGAAAGTGAATAAAATAACATTTGGATGCCTTTATTGTTCAATCAAAAACGCCCGTTTTTTGTTGAAAAAGATAACCACCCCCCCCCCTTACGACATGCTTCAGAAACGAAAAAAAATGTTCCATTTTCAAATGTTGCGTCTTTGAACTACAATTCACATTTGTATGTGGATGATCACTTTTAGAGATAAAATTAGATGTTTAAAGTGATTTACAAGCTTCCAGGGGCCCTAAACACAAGATATGAGGAATGGGTAAATATGAATGAAAATGGTCAATTTATTCACTCTGAGGCCTTAAAAAGTTTTTCTCCACTCCAGAAAGTGAATTAAATAACATTTGTAGGCCTTTATTGTTCAATCAAAAATGCCCGATTTTTGACGAAAGAGATAACCACCCCCCCTTATGACATGCTTCAGAAACTAAAAAAATGGTCCGTTTTCAAATGTTGCCTCTTTGAACTACAATTCACATTTGTACGTGGAAAAGCACTTTTAAAGATCAAATGAGATGTTTAAAGTGATTTTCATGCTTCCAGGGGCCTTAAACACAAGATTTGAGGAATGGGTAAAAGTGAATGAAAATGGCCAATTTACTCACTCTGAGGCCTTAAAAAGTGTTTCTCCTCCACGGGAAGTGAATTAAATAACATTTGTAGGCCTTTATTGTTCAAGCGAAAACGCCTGATTTTTGATGAAAGAGATAACCACCCCCCCTTACGACATGCTTCTGAAACTAAAAAAAATGGTTCATTTTCAAATGTTGCGTCTTTGAACCACAATTAACATTGTACGTGGATAATCACTTTTAGAGATAAAATGAGATGTTTAAAGTGATTTTCAAGCTTCCAGGGGCCCTAAACACGAGATTTGAGAAATGGGTAAACGTGAATGAAAATAGTCAATTTACTCACTCTGCGTTCTTAAAAAGTGTTTCTCCTCCACGGAAAGTGAATAAAATAGCATTTGGATGCCTTTATTGTTCAATCAAAAACGCCCGTTTTTTGGTGAAAAAGATAACCACCCCCCCTTACGACATGCTTCAGAAACGAAAAAAATGGTCCATTTTCAAATGTTGCGTCTTTGAACTACAATTCACATTTGTACGTGGATAATCACTTTTAGAGATAAAATTAGATGTTTAAAGTGATTTACAATCTTCCAGGGGCCCTAAACACAAGATATGAGGAATGGGTAAATATGAATGAAAATGGCCAATTTATTCACTCTGAGGCCTTAAAAAGTTTTTCTCCACTCCAGAAAGTGAATTAAATAACATTTGTAGACCTTTATTGTTCAATCAAAAACGAACGATTTTTGACGAAAGAGATAACCACCCCCCCTTACGACATGCTTCAGAAACAAAAAAAATGGTTCATTTTCAAATGTTGCATCTTTGAACGACAATCCACATTTGTACGTGGATAAACACTTTTAGAGATAAAATTAGATGTTTAAAGTGATTTTCAAGCTTCCAGGGGCCCTAAACACAAGATTTGAGAAATGGGTAAAAGTGAATGAAAATGGCCAATTTACTCACTCTGAGGCCTTAAAAAGTGTTTCTCCTCCACGGAAAGTGAATAAAATAACATTTTGATGCCTTTATTGTTCAAGCGAAAACGCCCGATTATTGACGAAAGAGATAACCACCCCCCCTTACGACATGCTTCAGAAACGAAAAAAATGGTCCGTTTTCAAATGTTGCGTCTTTGAATGACAATCCACATTTGTACGTGGATAATCACTTTTAGAGCTAAAATTGGATGTTTAAAGTGATTTTCAAGCTTCCAGGGGCCCTAAACACGAGATTTGAGAAATGGGTAGCCGTGAATGAAAATGGCCAATTTACTCACTCTGCGGCCTTAAAAAGTGTTTCTCCTCCACGGAAAGTGAATAAAATAGCATTTGGATGCCTTTATTGTTCAATCAAAAACGCCCGTTTTTTGGTGAAAAAGATAACCACCCCCCCTTACGACATGCTTCAGAAACGAAAAAAATGTTCCATTTTCAAATGTTGCGTCTTTGAACTACAATTCACATTTGTACGTGAATGATCACTTTTAGAGATACAATTAGATGTTTAAAGTGATTTACAAGCTTCCAGGGGCCCTAAACACAAGATATGAGGAATGGGTAAATATGAATGAAAATGGCCAATTTATTCACTCTGAGGCCTTAAAAAGTTTTTCTCCACTCCAGAAAGTGAATTAAATAACATTTTTAGGCCTTTATTGTTCAATCAAAAACGCCCGATTTTTGACGAAAGAGATAACCACCCCCCCTTACGACATGCTTCAGAAACTAAAAAAATGGTTCATTTTCAAATGTTGCGTCTTTGAACCACAATTAACATTTGTACGTGGATAAACACTTTTAGAGCTAAAATTAGATGTTTAAAGGGATTTTCAAGCTTCCAGGGGCCCTAAACACGAGATTTGAGAAATGGGTAACCGTGAATGAAAATGGCCAATTTACTCACTCTGCGGCCTTAAAAAGTGTTTCTCCTCCACGGAAAGTGAATAAAATAACATTTGGATGCCTTTATTGTTCAATCAAAAACGCCTGTTTTTTGGTGAAAAAGATAACCACCCCCCCTTACGACATGCTTCAGAAACAAAAAAAATGTTCCATTTTCAAATGTTGCGTCTTTGAACTACAATTCACATTTGTACGTGAATGATCACTTTTAGAGATAAAATTAGATGTTTAAAGTGATTTACAAGCTTCCAGGGGCCCTAAACACAAGATATGAGGAATGGGTAACTGTGGATGAAAATGGCCAATTTACTCACTCTGAGGCCTTAAAAAGTTTTTCTCCACTCCAGAAAGTGAATTAAATAACATTTGTAGACCTTTATTGTTCAATCAAAAACGCCCGATTTTTGACGAAAGAGATAACCACCCCCCCTTACGACATGCTTCAGAAAGTAAAAAAATGGTCCGTTTTCAAATGTTGCCTCTTTGAACTACAATTCACATTTGTACGTGGAAAAGCACTTTTAAAGATCAAATGAGATGTTTAAAGTGATTTTCATGCTTCCAGGGGCCTTAAACACAAGATTTGAGGAATGGGTAAAAGTGAATGAAAATGGCCAATTTACTCACTCTGAGGCCTTAAAAAGTGTTTCTCCTCCACGGGAAGTGAATTAAATACCATTTGGAGGTCTTTATTGTTCAAGCGAAAACGCCTGATTTTTGATGAAAGAGATAACCACCCCCGCTTACGACATGCTTCTGAAACTGAAAAAATGGTTCATTTTCAAATGTTGCGTCTTTGAACCACAATTAACATTTGTACGTGGATAAACACTTTTAGAGCTAAAATTAGATGTTTAAAGTGATTTTCAAGCTTCCAGGGGCCCTAAACACGAGATTTGAGAAATGGGTAAATGTGAATGAAAATGGCCAATTTACTCACTCTGCGGCCTTAAAAAGTGTTTCTCCTCCACGGAAAGTGAATAAAATAACATTTTGATGCCTTTATTGTTCAATCAAAAACGCCCGTTTTTGGTGAAAAAGATAACCACCCCCCCTTACGACATGCTTCAGAAACGAAAAAATGGCCTGTTTTCAAATGTTGCGTCTTTGAATGACAATCCACATTTGTACGTGGATAATCACTTTTAGAGCTAAAATTAGATGTTTAAAGTGATTTTCAAGCTTCCAGGGGCCCTAAACACAAGATTTGAGAAATGGGTAAAAGTGAATGAAAATGGCCAATTTACTCACTCTGAGGCCTTAATAAGTGTTTCTCCTCCACGGGAAGTGAATTAAATACCATTTGGAGGCCTTTATTGTTCAAGCGAAAACGCCTGATTTTTGATGAAAGAGATAACCACCCCCCTTACGACATGCTTCTGAAACTAAAAAAATGGTTCATTTTCAAATGTTGCGTCTTTTGAACTACAATTAACATTGTACGTGGATAATCACTTTTAGAGATCAAATGAGATGTTTAAAGTGATTTTCAAGCTTCCAGGGGCCTAAACACGAGATTTGAGAAATGGGTAACTGTGAATGAAAATGGCCAATTTACTCACTCAGAGGCCTTAAAAAGTTTTTCTCCACTCCAGAAAGTGAATTGAATAACATTTGTAGACCTTTATTGTTCAATCAAAAACGCCCGATTTTTGACGAAAGAGATAACCACCCCCCCTTACGACATGCTTCAGAAACAAAAAAAATGGTTCATTTTCAAATGTTGCATCTTTGAACGACAATCCACATTTGTACGCGGATAAACACTTTTAGAGATAAAATTAGATGTTTAAAGTGATTTTCAAGCTTCCAGGGGCCCTAAACACAAGATTTGAGAAATGGGTAAAAGTGAATGAAAATGGCCAATTTACTCACTCTGAGGCCTTAAAAAGTGTTTCTCCTCAACGGGAAGTGAATTAAATAACATTTGTAGGCCTTTATTGTTCAAGCGAAAACGCCCGATTATTGACGAAAGAGATAACCACCCCCCCTTACGACATGCTTCAGAAACGAAAAAAATGGTCCGTTTTCAAATGTTGCGTCTTTGAATGACAATCCACATTTGCACGTGGATAATCACTTTTAGAGCTAAAATTAGATGTTTAAAGTGATTTTCAAGCTTCCAGGGGCCCTAAACACAAGATTTGAGAAATGGGTAAAAGTGAATGAAAATGGCCAATTTACTCACTCTGAGGCCTTAAAAGTGTTTCTCCTCAACGGGAAGTGAATTAAATAACATTTGTAGGCCTTTATTGTTCAAGCGAAAACGCCCGATTATTGACGAAAGAGATAACCACCCCCCCTTACGACATGCTTCTGAAACTAAAAAAATGGTTCATTTTCAAATGTTGCGTCTTTTGAACTACAATTAACATTGTACGTGGATAATCACTTTTAGAGATAAAATGAGATGTTTAAAGTGATTTTCAAGCTTCCAGGGGCCCTAAACACAAGATTTGAGAAATGGGTAACTGTGAATGAAAATGGCCAATTTACTCACTCTGCGGCCTTAAAAAGTGTTTCTCCTCCACGGAAAGTGAATAAAATAACATTTGGATGCCTTTATTGTTCAATCAAAAACGCCTGTTTTTTGGTGAAAAAGATAACCACCCCCCCTTACGACATGCTTCAGAAACAAAAAAAATGTTCCATTTTCAAATGTTGCGTCTTTGAACTACAATTCACATTTGTACGTGAATGATCACTTTTAGAGATAAAATTAGATGTTTAAAGTGATTTACAAGCTTCCAGGGGCCCTAAACACAAGATATGAGGAATGGGTAAATATGAATGAAAATGGCCAATTTATTCACTCTGAGGCCTTAAAAAGTTTTTCTCCACTCCAGAAAGTGAATTAAATAACATTTGTAGGCCTTTATTGTTCAATCAAAAACGCCCGATTTTTGACGAAAGAGATAACCACCCCCCCTTACGACATGCTTCAGAAAGTAAAAAAATGGTCCGTTTTCAAATGTTGCCTCTTTGAACTACAATTCACATTTGTACGTGGAAAAGCACTTTTAAAGATCAAATGAGATGTTTAAAGTGATTTTCATGCTTCCCGGGGCCTTAAACACAAGATTTGAGGAATGGGTAAAAGTGAATGAAAATGGCCAATTTACTCACTCTGAGGCCTTAAAAAGTGTTTCTCCTCCACGGGAAGTGAATTAAATAACATTTGTAGGCCTTTATTGTTCAAGCGAAAACGCCCGATTATTGACGAAAGAGATAACCACCCCCCCTTACGACATGCTTCAGAAACGAAAAAAATGGTCCGTTTTCAAATGTTGCGTCTTTGAATGACAATCCACATTTGTACGTGGGTAATCACTTTTAGAGATAAAGTGAGATGTTTAAAGTGATTTTCAAGCTTCCAGGGGCCCTAAACACGAGATTTGAGAAATGGGTAAATGTGAATGAAAATGGCCAATTTACTCACTCTGCGGCCTTAAAAAGTGTTTCTCCTCCACGGAAAGTGAATAAAATAACATTTTGATGCCTTTATTGTTCAATCAAAAACGCCCGTTTTTGGTGAAAAAGATAACCACCCCCCCTTACGACATGCTTCAGAAACGAAAAAAATGGCCTGTTTTCAAATGTTGCGTCTTTGAATGACAATCCACATTTGTACGTGGATAATCACTTTTAGAGCTAAAATTAGATGTTTAAAGTGATTTTCAAGCTTCCAGGGGCCCTAAACACAAGGTTTGAGAAATGGGTAAAAGTGAATGAAAATGGCCAATTTACTCACTCTGAGGCCTTAATAAGTGTTTCTCCTCCACGGGAAGTGAATTAAATACCATTTGGAGGCCTTTATTGTTCAAGCGAAAACGCCTGATTTTTGATGAAAGAGATAACCACCCCCCCTTACGACATGCTTCTGAAACTAAAAAAATGGTTCATTTTCAAATGTTGCGTCTTTTGAACTACAATTAACATTGTACGTGGATAATCACTTTTAGAGATAAAATGAGATGTTTAAAGTGATTTTCAAGCTTCCAGGGGCCCTAAACACGAGATTTGAGAAATGGGTAACTGTGAATGAAAATGGCCAATTTATTCACTCTGAGGCCTTAAAAAGTTTTTCTCCACTCCAGAAAGTGAATTAAATAACATTTGTAGGCCTTTATTGTTCAATCAAAAACGCCCGATTTTTGACGAAAGAGATAACCACCCCCCCTTACGACATGCTTCAGAAACAAAAAAAATGGTTCATTTTCAAATGTTGCATCTTTGAACGACAATCCACATTTGTACGCGGATAAACACTTTTAGAGATAAAATTAGATGTTTAAAGTGATTTTCAAGCTTCCAGGGGCCCTAAACACAAGATTTGAGAAATGGGTAAAAGTGAATGAAAATGGCCAATTTACTCACTCTGAGGCCTTAAAAAGTGTTTCTCCTCAACGGGAAGTGAATTAAATAACATTTGTAGGCCTTTATTGTTCAATCAAAAACGCCTGTTTTTTGGTGAAAAAGATAACCACCCCCCCTTACGACATGCTTCAGAAACAAAAAAAATGTTCCATTTTCAAATGTTGCGTCTTTGAACTACAATTCACATTTGTTCGTGAATGATCACTTTTAGAGATAAAATTAGATGTTTAAAGTGATTTACAAGCTTCCAGGGGCCCTAAACACAAGATATGAGGAATGGGTAAATATGAATGAAAATGGCCAATTTATTCACTCTGAGGCCTTAAAAAGTTTTTCTCCACTCCAGAAAGTGAATTAAATAACATTTGTAGGCCTTTATTGTTCAATCAAAAACGCCCGATTTTTGACGAAAGAGATAACCACCCCCCCTTACGACATGCTTCAGAAAGTAAAAAAATGGTACGTTTTCAAATGTTGCCTCTTTGAACTACAATTCACATTTGTACGTGGAAAAGCACTTTTAAAGATCAAATGAGATGTTTAAAGTGATTTTCATGCTTCCAGGGGCCTTAAACACAAGATTTGAGGAATGGGTAAAAGTGAATGAAAATGGCCAATTTACTCACTCTGAGGCCTTAAAAAGTGTTTCTCCTCGACGGGAAGTGAATTAAATAACATTTGGAGGTCTTTATTGTTCAAGCGAAAACGCCTGATTTTTGATGAAAGAGATAACCACCCCCCCTTACGACATGCTTCTGAAACTGAAAAAATGGTTCATTTTCAAATGTTGCGTCTTTGAACCACAATTAACATTTGTACGTGGATAAACACTTTTAGAGCTAAAATTAGATGTTTAAAGTGATTTTCAAGCTTCCAGGGGCCCTAAACACGAGATTTGAGAAATGGGTAAACGTGAATAAAAATGGCCAATTTACTCACTCTGCGGCCTTAAAAAGTGTTTCTCCTCCACGGAAAGTGAATAAAATAACATTTTGATGCCTTTATTGTTCAATCAAAAACGCCCGTTTTTGGTGAAAAAGATAACCACCCCCCCTTAAGACATGCTTCAGAAACGAAAAAAATGGCCTGTTTTCAAATGTTGCGTCTTTGAATGACAATCCACATTTGTACGTGGATAATCACTTTTAGAGCTAAAATTAGATGTTTAAAGTGATTTTCAAGCTTCCAGGGGCCCTAAACACAAGATTTGAGAAATGGGTAACCGTGAATGAAAATGGCCAATTTACTCACTCTGCGGCCTTAAAAAGTGTTTCTCCTCCACGGAAAGTGAATTAAATACCATTTGGAGGCCTTTATTGTTCAATCAAAAATGCCCGTTTTTTGATGAAAGAGATAACCACCCCCCCCTTACGACATGCTTCAGAAACGAAAAAAATGTTCCATTTTCAAATGTTGCGTCTTTGAACTACTATTCACATTTGTACGTGAATGATCACTTTTAGAGATAAAATTAGATGTTTAAAGTGATTTACAAGCTTCCAGGGGCCCTAAACACAAGATATGAGGAATGGGTAAATATGAATGAAAATGGCCAATTTATTCACTCTGAGGCCTTAAAAAGTTTTTCTCCACTCCAGAAAGTGAATTAAATAACATTTGTAGGCCTTTATTGTTCAATCAAAAACGCCCGATTTTTGACGAAAGAGATAACCACCCCCCCTTACGACATGCTTCAGAAACTAAAAAAATGGTCCGTTTTCAAATGTTGCCTCTTTGAACTACAATTCACATTTGTACGTGGAAAAGCACTTTTAAAGATCAAATGAGATGTTTAAAGTGATTTTCATGCTTCCAGGGGCCTTAAACACAAGATTTGAGGAATGGGTAAAAGTGAATGAAAATGGCCAATTTACTCACTCTGAGGCCTTAAAAAGTGTTTCTCCTCCACGGGAAGTGAATTAAATACCATTTGGAGGTCTTTATTGTTCAAGCGAAAACGCCTGATTTTTGATGAAAGAGATAACCACCCCCCCTTACGACATGCTTCTGAAACTAAAAAAATGGTTCATTTTCAAATGTTGCGTCTTTGAACCACAATTAACATTGTACGTGGATAATCACTTTTAGAGATCAAATGAGATGTTTAAAGTGATTTTCAAGCTTCCAGGGGCCCTAAACACGAGATTTGAGAAATGGGTAAACGTGAATGAAAATGGCCAATTTACTCAATCTGCGGCCTTAAAAAGTGTTTCTCCTCCACGGAAAGTGAATAAAATAACATTTTGATGCCTTTATTGTTCAATCAAAAACGCCCGTTTTTGGTGAAAAAGATAACCACCCCCCCTTACGACATGCTTCAGAAACGAAAAAAATGGCCTGTTTTCAAATGTTGCGTCTTTGAATGACAATCCACATTTGTACGTGGATAATCACTTTTAGAGCTAAAATTAGATGTTTAAAGTGATTTTCAAGCTTCCAGGGGCCCTAAACACAAGATTTGAGAAATGGGTAAAAGTGAATGAAAATGGCCAATTTACTCACTCTGAGGCCTTAATAAGTGTTTCTCCTCCACGGGAAGTGAATTAAATACCATTTGGAGGCCTTTATTGTTCAAGCAAAAACGCCTGATTTTTGATGAAAGAGATAACCACCCCCCCTTACGACATGCTTCTGAAACTAAAAAAATGGTTCATTTTCAAATGTTGCGTCTTTTGAACTACAATTAACATTGTACGTGGATAATCACTTTTAGAGATAAAATGAGATGTTTAAAGTGATTTTCAAGCTTCCAGGGGCCCTAAACACGAGATTTGAGAAATGGGTAACTGTGGATGAAAATGGCCAATTTACTCACTCTGAGGCCTTAAAAAGTTTTTCTCCACTCCAGAAAGTGAATTAAATAACATTTGTAGACCTTTATTGTTCAATCAAAAACGCCCGATTTTTGACGAAAGAGATAACCACCCCCCCTTACGACATGCTTCAGAAACAAAAAAAATGGTTCATTTTCAAATGTTGCATCTTTGAACGACAATCCACATTTGTACGTGGATAAACACTTTTAGAGATAAAATTAGATGTTTAAAGTGATTTTCAAGCTTCCAGGGGCCCTAAACACAAGATTTGAGAAATGGGTAAAAGTGAATGAAAATGGCCAATTTACTCACTCTGAGGCCTTAAAAAGTGTTTCTCCTCAACGGGAAGTGAATTAAATAACATTTGTAGGCCTTTATTGTTCAAGCGAAAACGCCCGATTATTGATGAAAGAGATAACCACCCCCCCTTACGACATGCTTCAGAAACGAAAAAAATGGTCCGTTTTCAAATGTTGCGTCTTTGAATGACAATCCACATTTGTACGTGGATAATCACTTTTAGAGCTAAAATTAGTTGTTTAAAGTGATTTTCAAGCTTCCAGGGGCCCTAAACACAAGATTTGAGAAATGGGTAAAAGTGAATGAAAATGGCCAATTTACTCACTCTGAGGCCTTAAAAAGTGTTTCTCCTCCACTGGAAGTGAATTAAATACCATTTGGAGGCCTTTATTGTTCAAGCGAAAACGCCTGATTTTTGATGAAAGAGATAACCACCCCCCCTTACGACATGCTTCCGAAACTAAAAAAATGGTTTATTTTCAAATGTTACGTCTTTTGAACTACAATTAACATTGTACGTGGATAATCACTTTTAGAGATCAAATGAGATGTTTAAAGTGATTTTCAAGCTTCCAGGGGCCCTAAACACGAGATTTGAGAAATGGGTAAACGTGAATGAAAATGGCCAATTTACTCACTCTGCAGCCTTAAAAAGTGTTTCTCCTCCACGGAAAGTGTATAAAATAACATTTGGATGCCTTTATTGTTCAATCAAAAACGCCAGTTTTTTGGTGAAAAAGATAACCACCCCCCCTTACGACATGCTTCAGAAACGAAAAAAATGGTCCATTTTCAAATGTTGCGTCTTTGAACTACAATTCACATTTGTACGTGGAAAAGCACTTTTAAAGATCAAATGAGATGTTTAAAGTGATTTTCATGCTTCCAGGGGCCTTAAACACAAGATTTGAGGAATGGGTAAAAGTGAATGAAAATGGCCAATTTACTCACTCTGAGGCCTTAAAAAGTGTTTCTCCTCCACGGGAAGTGAATTAAATAACATTTGTAGGCCTTTATTGTTCAAGCGAAAACGCCCGATTATTGACGAAAGAGATAACCACCCCCCCTTACGACATGCTTCAGAAACGAAAAAAATGGTCCGTTTTCAAATGTTGCGTCTTTGAATGACAATCCACATTTGTACGTGGGTAATCACTTTTAGAGATAAAGTGAGATGTTTAAAGTGATTTTCAAGCTTCCAGGGGCCCTAAACACAAGATTTGAGAAATGGGTAAAAGTGAATGAAAATGGCCAATTTACTCACTCTGAGGCCTTAAAAAGTGTTTCTCCTCCACGGGAAGTGAATTAAATACCATTTGGAGGCCTTTATTGTTCAAGCGAAAACGCCTGATTTTTGATGAAAGAGATAACCACCCCCGCTTACGACATGCTTCTGAAACTAAAAAAATGGTTCATTTTCAAATGTTGCGTCTTTGAACTACAATTAACATTGTACGTGGATATTCACTTTTAGAGATAAAATGAGATGTTTAAAGTGATTTTCAAGCTTCCAGGGGCCCTAAACACGAGATTTGAGAAATGGGTAAACGAGAATGAAAATGGCCAATTTACTCACTCTGCGGCCTTAAAAAGTGTTTCTCCTCCACGGAAAGTGAATAAAATAACATTTGGATGCCTTTATTGTTCAATCAAAAACGCCCGTTTTTTGTTGAAAAAGATAACCACCCCCCCCCCTTACGACATGCTTCAGAAACGAAAAAAAATGTTCCATTTTCAAATGTTGCGTCTTTGAACTACAATTCACATTTGTATGTGGATGATCACTTTTAGAGATAAAATTAGATGTTTAAAGTGATTTACAAGCTTCCAGGGGCCCTAAACACAAGATATGAGGAATGGGTAAATATGAATGAAAATGGTCAATTTATTCACTCTGAGGCCTTAAAAAGTTTTTCTCCACTCCAGAAAGTGAATTAAATAACATTTGTAGGCCTTTATTGTTCAATCAAAAATGCCCGATTTTTGACGAAAGAGATAACCACCCCCCCTTATGACATGCTTCAGAAACTAAAAAAATGGTCCGTTTTCAAATGTTGCCTCTTTGAACTACAATTCACATTTGTACGTGGAAAAGCACTTTTAAAGATCAAATGAGATGTTTAAAGTGATTTTCATGCTTCCAGGGGCCTTAAACACAAGATTTGAGGAATGGGTAAAAGTGAATGAAAATGGCCAATTTACTCACTCTGAGGCCTTAAAAAGTGTTTCTCCTCCACGGGAAGTGAATTAAATAACATTTGTAGGCCTTTATTGTTCAAGCGAAAACGCCTGATTTTTGATGAAAGAGATAACCACCCCCCCTTACGACATGCTTCTGAAACTAAAAAAAATGGTTCATTTTCAAATGTTGCGTCTTTGAACCACAATTAACATTGTACGTGGATAATCACTTTTAGAGATAAAATGAGATGTTTAAAGTGATTTTCAAGCTTCCAGGGGCCCTAAACACGAGATTTGAGAAATGGGTAAACGTGAATGAAAATAGTCAATTTACTCACTCTGCGTTCTTAAAAAGTGTTTCTCCTCCACGGAAAGTGAATAAAATAGCATTTGGATGCCTTTATTGTTCAATCAAAAACGCCCGTTTTTTGGTGAAAAAGATAACCACCCCCCCTTACGACATGCTTCAGAAACGAAAAAAATGGTCCATTTTCAAATGTTGCGTCTTTGAACTACAATTCACATTTGTACGTGGATAATCACTTTTAGAGATAAAATTAGATGTTTAAAGTGATTTACAATCTTCCAGGGGCCCTAAACACAAGATATGAGGAATGGGTAAATATGAATGAAAATGGCCAATTTATTCACTCTGAGGCCTTAAAAAGTTTTTCTCCACTCCAGAAAGTGAATTAAATAACATTTGTAGACCTTTATTGTTCAATCAAAAACGAACGATTTTTGACGAAAGAGATAACCACCCCCCCTTACGACATGCTTCAGAAACAAAAAAAATGGTTCATTTTCAAATGTTGCATCTTTGAACGACAATCCACATTTGTACGTGGATAAACACTTTTAGAGATAAAATTAGATGTTTAAAGTGATTTTCAAGCTTCCAGGGGCCCTAAACACAAGATTTGAGAAATGGGTAAAAGTGAATGAAAATGGCCAATTTACTCACTCTGAGGCCTTAAAAAGTGTTTCTCCTCAACGGGAAGTGAATTAAATAACATTTGTAGGCCTTTATTGTTCAAGCGAAAACGCCCGATTATTGACGAAAGAGATAACCACCCCCCCTTACGACATGCTTCAGAAACGAAAAAAATGGTCCATTTTCAAATGTTGCGTCTTTGAATGACAATCCACATTTGTACGTGGATAATCACTTTTAGAGCTAAAATTAGATGTTTAAAGTGATTTTCAAGCTTCCAGGGGCCCTAAACACAAGATTTGAGAAATGGGTAAAAGTGAATGAAAATGGCCAATTTACTCACTCTGAGGCCTTAAAAAGTGTTTCTCCTCCACGGGAAGTGAATTAAATACCATTTGGAGGCCTTTATTGTTCAAGCGAAAACGCCTGATTTTTGATGAAAGAGATAACCACCCCCCCTTACGACATGCTTCCGAAACTAAAAAAATGGTTCAT
Source organism: Triturus cristatus (assembly GCF_964204655.1). NCBI lineage: Eukaryota > Metazoa > Chordata > Amphibia > Caudata > Salamandridae > Triturus > Triturus cristatus. Next base: position 929,892,153 of record NC_140587.1, on the reverse strand, counting down.
TTTCAAATGTTGCGTCTTTTGAACTACAATTAACATTGTACGTGGATAATCACTTTTAGAGATAAAATGAGATGTTTAAAGTGATTTTCAAGCTTCCAGGGGCCCTAAACACGAGATTTGAGAAATGGGTAAACGTGAATGAAAATGGCCAATTTACTCACTCTGCGGCCTTAAAAAGTGTTTCTCCTCCACGGAAAGTGTATAAAATAACATTTGGATGCCTTTATTGTTCAATCAAAAACGCCCGTTTTTTGGTGAAAAAGATAACCACCCCCCCTTACGACATGCTTCAGAAACGAAAAAAATGGTCCATTTTCAAATGTTGCGTCTTTGAACTACAATTCACATTTGTACGTGGAAAAGCACTTTTAAAGATCAAATGAGATGTTTAAAGTGATTTTCATGCTTCCAGGGGCCTTAAACACAAGATTTGAGGAATGGGTAAAAGTGAATGAAAATGGCCAATTTACTCACTCTGAGGCCTTAAAAAGTGTTTCTCCTCCACAGGAAGTGAATTAAATAACATTTGTAGGCCTTTATTGTTCAAGCGAAAACGCCCGATTATTGACGAAAGAGATAACCACCCCCCCTTACGACATGCTTCAGAAACGAAAAAAATGGTCCGTTTTCAAATGTTGCGTCTTTGAATGACAATCCACATTTGTACGTGGATAATCACTTTTAGAGCTAAAATTAGATCTTTAAAGTGATTTTCAAGCTTCCAGGGGCCCTAAACACAAGATTTGAGAAATGGGTAAAAGTGAATGAAAATGGCCAATTTACTCACTCTGAGGCCTTAATAAGTGTTTCTCCTCCACGGGAAGTGAATTAAATACCATTTGGAGGCCTTTATTGTTCAAGCGAAAACGCCTGATTTTTGATGAAAGAGATAACCACCCCCCCTTACGACATGCTTCACAAACTAAAAAAATGGTTCATTTTCAAATGTTGCGTCTTTTGAACTACAATTAACATTGTACGTGGATAATCACTTTTAGAGATAAAATGAGATGTTTAAAGTGATTTTCAAGCTTCCAGGGGCCCTAAACACGAGATTTGAGAAATGGGTAACCGTGAATGAAAATGGCCAATTTACTCACTCTGCGGCCTTAAAAAGTGTTTCTCCTCCACGGAAAGTGAATAAAATAACATTTGGATGCCTTTATTGTTCAATCAAAAACGCCCGTTTTTTGGTGAAAAAGATAACCACCCCCCCTTACGACATGCTTCAGAAACGAAAAAAATGTTCCATTTTCAAATGTTGCGTCTTTGAACTACTATTCACATTTGTACGTGAATGATCACTTTTAGAGATAAAATTAGATGTTTAAAGTGATTTACAAGCTTCCAGGGGCCCTAAACACAAGATATGAGGAATGGGTAAATATGAATGAAAATGGCCAATTTATTCACTCTGAGGCCTTAAAAAGTTTTTCTCCACTCCAGAAAGTGAATTAAATAACATTTGTAGGCCTTTATTGTTCAATCAAAAACGCCCGATTTTTGACGAAAGAGATAACCACCCCCCCTTACGACATGCTTCAGAAACTAAAAAAATGGTCCGTTTTCAAATGTTGCCTCTTTGAACTACAATTCACATTTGTACGTGGAAAAGCACTTTTAAAGATCAAATGAGATGTTTAAAGTGATTTTCATGCTTCCAGGGGCCTTAAACACAAGATTTGAGGAATGGGTAAAAGTGAATGAAAATGGCCAATTTATTCACTCTGAGGCCTTAAAAAGTGTTTCTCCTCCACGGGAAGTGAATTAAATACCATTTGGAGGTCTTTATTGTTCAAGCGAAAACGCCTGATTTTTGATGAAAGAGATAACCACCCCCCCCTACGACATGCTTCTGAAACTGAAAAAATGGTTCATTTTCAAATGTTGCGTCTTTGAACCACAATTAACATTTGTACGTGGATAAACACTTTTAGAGCTAAAATTAGATGTTTAAAGTGATTTTCAAGCTTCCAGGGGCCCTAAACACAAGATTTGAGAAATGGGTAAAAGTGAATGAAAATGGCCAATTTACTCACTCTGAGGCCTTAATAAGTGTTTCTCCTCCACGGGAAGTGAATTAAATACCATTTGGAGGCCTTTATTGTTCAAGCGAAAACGCCTGATTTTTGATGAAAGAGATAACCACCCCCCCTTACGACATGCTTCAGAAACTAAAAAAATGGTTCATTTTCAAATGTTGCGTCTTTTGAACTACAATTAACATTGTACGTGGATAATCACTTTTAGAGATAAAATGAGATGTTTAAAGTGATTTTCAAGCTTCCAGGGGCCCTAAACACGAGATTTGAGAAATGGGTAACCGTGAATGAAAATGGCCAATTTACTCACTCTGCGGCCTTAAAAAGTGTTTCTCCTCCACGGAAAGTGAATAAAATAACATTTGGATGCCTTTATTGTTCAATCAAAAACGCCCGTTTTTGGTGAAAAAGATAACCACCCCCCCTTACGACATGCTTCAGAAACGAAAAAAATGGTCCGTTTTCAAATGTTGCGTCTTTGAATGACAATCCACATTTGTACGTGGATAATCACTTTTAGAGCTAAAATTAGATGTTTAAAGTGATTTTCAAGCTTCCAGGGGCCCTAAACACAAGATTTGAGAAATGGGTAAAAGTGAATGAAAATGGCCAATTTACTCACTCTGAGGCCTTAATAAGTGTTTCTCCTCCACGGGAAGTGAATTAAATACCATTTGGAGGCCTTTATTGTTCAAGCGAAAACGCCTGATTTTTGATGAAAGAGATAACCACCCCCCCTTACGACATGCTTCTGAAACTAAAAAAATGGTTCATTTTCAAATGTTGCGTCTTTTGAACTACAATTAACATTGTACGTGGATAATCACTTTTAGAGATAAAATGAGATGTTTAAAGTGATTTTCAAGCTTCCAGGGGCCCTAAACACAAGATTTGAGAAATGGGTAACTGTGAATGAAAATGGCCAATTTACTCACTCTGCGGCCTTAAAAAGTGTTTCTCCTCCACGGAAAGTGAATAAAATAACATTTGGATGCCTTTATTGATCAATCAAAAACGCCCGTTTTTTGGTGAAAAAGATAACCACCCCCCCTTACGACATGCTTCAGAAACGAAAAAAATGTTCCATTTTCAAATGTTGCGTCTTTGAATGACAATCCACATTTGTACGTGGATAATCACTTTTAGAGCTAAAATTAGATGTTTAAAGTGATTTTCAAGCTTCCAGGGGCCCTAAACACGAGATTTGAGAAATGGGTAACCGTGAATGAAAATGGCCAATTTACTCACTCTGCGGCCTTAAAAAGTGTTTCTCCTCCACGGAAAGTGAATAAAATAACATTTGGATGCCTTTATTGTTCAATCAAAAACGCCCGTTTTTTGGTGAAAAAGATAACCACCCCCCCTTACGACATGCTTCAGAAACGAAAAAAATGTTCCATTTTCAAATGTTGCGTCTTTGAACTACTATTCACATTTGTACGTGAATGATCACTTTTAGAGATAAAATTAGATGTTTAAAGTGATTTACAAGCTTCCAGGGGCCCTAAACACAAGATATGAGGAATGGGTAAATATGAATGAAAATGGCCAATTTATTCACTCTGAGGCCTTAAAAAGTTTTTCTCCACTCCAGAAAGTGAATTAAATAACATTTGTAGGCCTTTATTGTTCAATCAAAAACGCCCGATTTTTGACGAAAGAGATAACCACCCCCCCTTACGACATGCTTCAGAAACTAAAAAAATGGTCCGTTTTCAAATGTTGCCTCTTTGAACTACAATTCACATTTGTACGTGGAAAAGCACTTTTAAAGATCAAATGAGATGTTTAAAGTGATTTTCATGCTTCCAGGGGCCTTAAACACAAGATTTGAGGAATGGGTAAAAGTGAATGAAAATGGCCAATTTATTCACTCTGAGGCCTTAAAAAGTGTTTCTCCTCCACGGGAAGTGAATTAAATACCATTTGGAGGTCTTTATTGTTCAAGCGAAAACGCCTGATTTTTGATGAAAGAGATAACCACCCCCCCCTACGACATGCTTCTGAAACTGAAAAAATGGTTCATTTTCAAATGTTGCGTCTTTGAACCACAATTAACATTTGTACGTGGATAAACACTTTTAGAGCTAAAATTAGATGTTTAAAGTGATTTTCAAGCTTCCAGGGGCCCTAAACACAAGATTTGAGAAATGGGTAAAAGTGAATGAAAATGGCCAATTTACTCACTCTGAGGCCTTAATAAGTGTTTCTCCTCCACGGGAAGTGAATTAAATACCATTTGGAGGCCTTTATTGTTCAAGCGAAAACGCCTGATTTTTGATGAAAGAGATAACCACCCCCCCTTACGACATGCTTCAGAAACTAAAAAAATGGTTCATTTTCAAATGTTGCGTCTTTTGAACTACAATTAACATTGTACGTGGATAATCACTTTTAGAGATAAAATGAGATGTTTAAAGTGATTTTCAAGCTTCCAGGGGCCCTAAACACGAGATTTGAGAAATGGGTAACCGTGAATGAAAATGGCCAATTTACTCACTCTGCGGCCTTAAAAAGTGTTTCTCCTCCACGGAAAGTGAATAAAATAACATTTGGATGCCTTTATTGTTCAATCAAAAACGCCCGTTTTTGGTGAAAAAGATAACCACCCCCCCTTACGACATGCTTCAGAAACGAAAAAAATGGTCCGTTTTCAAATGTTGCGTCTTTGAATGACAATCCACATTTGTACGTGGATAATCACTTTTAGAGCTAAAATTAGATGTTTAAAGTGATTTTCAAGCTTCCAGGGGCCCTAAACACAAGATTTGAGAAATGGGTAAAAGTGAATGAAAATGGCCAATTTACTCACTCTGAGGCCTTAATAAGTGTTTCTCCTCCACGGGAAGTGAATTAAATACCATTTGGAGGCCTTTATTGTTCAAGCGAAAACGCCTGATTTTTGATGAAAGAGATAACCACCCCCCCTTACGACATGCTTCTGAAACTAAAAAAATGGTTCATTTTCAAATGTTGCGTCTTTTGAACTACAATTAACATTGTACGTGGATAATCACTTTTAGAGATAAAATGAGATGTTTAAAGTGATTTTCAAGCTTCCAGGGGCCCTAAACACAAGATTTGAGAAATGGGTAACTGTGAATGAAAATGGCCAATTTACTCACTCTGCGGCCTTAAAAAGTGTTTCTCCTCCACGGAAAGTGAATAAAATAACATTTGGATGCCTTTATTGATCAATCAAAAACGCCCGTTTTTTGGTGAAAAAGATAACCACCCCCCCTTACGACATGCTTCAGAAACGAAAAAAATGTTCCATTTTCAAATGTTGCGTCTTTGAACTACTATTCACATTTGTACGTGAATGATCACTTTTAGAGATAAAATTAGATGTTTAAAGTGATTTACAAGCTTCCAGGGGCCCTAAACACAAGATATGAGGAATGGGTAAATATGAATGAAAATGGCCAATTTATTCACTCTGAGGCCTTAAAAAGTTTTTCTCCACTCCAGAAAGTGAATTAAATAACATTTTTAGGCCTTTATTGTTCAATCAAAAACTTCCGATTTTTGACGAAAGAGATAACCACCCCCCCCTTACGACATGCTTCAGAAACTAAAAAAATGGTCCGTTTTCAAATGTTGCCTCTTTGAACTACAATTCACATTTGTACGTGGAAAAGCACTTTTAAAGATCAAATGAGATGTTTAAAGTGATTTTCATGCTTCCAGGGGCCTTAAACACAAGATTTGAGGAATGGGTAAAAGTGAATGAAAATGGCCAATTTACTCACTCTGAGGCCTTAAAAAGTGTTTCTCCTCCACGGGAAGTGAATTAAATACCATTTGGAGGTCTTTATTGTTCAAGCGAAAACGCCTGATTTTTGATGAAAGAGATAACCACCCCCCTTACGACATGCTTCTGAAACTGAAAAAATGGTTCATTTTCAAATGTTGCGTCTTTGAACCACAATTAACATTTGTACGTGGATAAACACTTTTAGAGCTAAAATTAGATGTTTAAAGTGATTTTCAAGCTTCCAGGGGCCCTAAACACGAGATTTGAGAAATGGGTAAACGTGAATGAAAATGGCCAATTTACTCACTCTGCGGCCTTTAAAAGTGTTTCTCCTCCACGGAAAGTGAATAAAATAACATTTTGATGCCTTTATTGTTCAATCAAAAACGCCCGTTTTTGGTGAAAAAGATAACCACCCCCCCTTACGACATGCTTCAGAAACGAAAAAAATGGCCTGTTTTCAAATGTTGCGTCTTTGAATGACAATCGACATTTGTACGTGGATAATCACTTTTAGAGCTAAAATTAGATGTTTAAAGTGATTTTCAAGCTTCCAGGGGCCCTAAACACAAGATTTGAGAAATGGGTAAAAGTGAATGAAAATGGCCAATTTACTCACTCTGAGGCCTTAATAAGTGTTTCTCCTCCACGGGAAGTGAATTAAATACCATTTGGAGGCCTTTATTGTTCAAGTGAAAACGCCTGATTTTTGATGAAAGAGATAACCACCCCCCCTTACGACATGCTTCTGAAACTAAAAAAATGGTTCATTTTCAAATGTTGCGTCTTTTGAACTACAATTAACATTGTACGTGGATAATCACTTTTAGAGATAAAATGAGATGTTTAAAGTGATTTTCAAGCTTCCAGGGGCCCTAAACACGAGATTTGAGAAATGGGTAACTGTGAATGAAAATGGCCAATTTACTCACTCTGAGGCCTTAAAAAGTTTTTCTCCACTCCAGAAAATGAATTAAATAACATTTGTAGGCCTTTATTGTTCAATCAAAAACGCCCGATTTTTGACGAAAGAGATAACCACCCCCCCTTACGACATGCTTCAGAAAGTAAAAAAATGGTCCGTTTTCAAATGTTGCCTCTTTGAACTACAATTCACATTTGTACGTGGAAAAGCACTTTTAAAGGTCAAATGAGATGTTTAAAGTGATTTTCATGCTTCCAGGGGCCTTAAACACAAGATTTGAGGAATGGGTAAAAGTGAATGAAAATGGCCAATTTACTCACTCTGAGGCCTTAAAAAGTGTTTCTCCTCCACGGGAAGTGAATTAAATACCATTTGGAGGTCTTTATTGTTCAAGCGAAAACGCCTGATTTTTGATGAAAGAGATAACCACCCCCCCTTACGACATGCTTCTGAAACTGAAAAAATGGTTCATTTTCAAATGTTGCGTCTTTGAACCACAATTAACATTTGTACGTGGATAAACACTTTTAGAGCTAAAATTAGATGTTTAAAGTGATTTTCAAGCTTCCAGGGGCCCTAAACACGAGATTTGAGAAATGGGTAAACGTGAATGAAAATGGCCAATTTACTCACTCTGCGGCCTTAAAAAGTGTTTCTCCTCCACGGAAAGTGAATAAACTAACATTTTGATGCCTTTATTGTTCAATCAAAAACGCCCGTTTTTGGTGAAAAAGATAACCACGCCCCCTTACGACATGCTTCAGAAACGAAAAAAATGGCATGTTTTCAAATGTTGCGTCTTTGAATGACAATCCACATTTGTACGTGGATAATCACTTTTAGAGCTAAAATTAGATGTTTAAAGTGATTTTCAAGCTTCCAGGGGCCCTAAACACAAGATTTGAGAAATGGGTAAAAGTGAATGAAAATGGCCAATTTACTCACTCTGAGGCCTTAATAAGTGTTTCTCCTCCACGGGAAGTGAATTAAATACCATTTGGAGGCCTTTATTGTTCAAGCGAAAACGCCTGATTTTTGATGAAAGAGATAACCACCCCCCCTTACGACATGCTTCTGAAACTAAAAAAATGGTTCATTTTCAAATGTTGCGTCTTTTGAACTACAATTAACATTGTACGTGGATAATCACTTTTAGAGATAAAATGAGATGTTTAAAGTGATTTTCAAGCTTCCAGGGGCCCTAAACACGAGATTTGAGAAATGGGTAAACGTGAATGAAAATGGCCAATTTACTCACTCTGCGGCCTTAAAAAGTGTTTCTCCTCCACGGAAAGTGTATAAAATAACATTTGGATGCCTTTATTGTTCAATCAAAAACGCCCGTTTTTTGGTGAAAAAGATAACCACCCCCCCTTACGACATGCTTCAGAAACGAAAAAAATGTTCCATTTTCAAATGTTGCGTCTTTGAACTACTATTCACATTTGTACGTGAATGATCACTTTTAGAGATAAAATTAGATGTTTAAAGTGATTTACAAGCTTCCAGGGGCCCTAAACACAAGATATGAGGAATGGGTAAATATGAATGAAAATGGCCAATTTATTCACTCTGAGGCCTTAAAAAGTTTTTCTCCACTCCAGAAAGTGAATTAAATAACATTTGTAGGCCTTTATTGTTCAATCAAAAACGCCCGATTTTTGACGAAAGAGATAACCACCCCCCCTTACGACATGCTTCAGAAAGTAAAAAAATGGTCCGTTTTCAAATGTTGCCTCTTTGAACTACAATTCACATTTGTACGTGGAAAAGCACTTTTAAAGATCAAATGAGATGTTTAAAGTGATTTTCATGCTTCCAGGGGCCTTAAACACAAGATTTGAGGAATGGGTAAAAGTGAATGAAAATGGCCAATTTACTCACTCTGAGGCCTTAAAAAGTGTTTCTCCTCCACGGGAAGTGAATTAAATACCATTTGGAGGTCTTTATTGTTCAAGCGAAAACGCCTGATTTTTGATGAAAGAGATAACCACCCCCCCTTACGACATGCTTCTGAAACTGAAAAAATGGTTCATTTTCAAATGTTGCGTCTTTGAACCACAATTAACATTTGTACATGGATAAACACTTTTAGAGCTAAAATTAGATGTTTAAAGTGATTTTCAAGCTTCCAGGGGCCCTAAACACGAGATTTGAGAAATGGGTAAACGTGAATGAAAATGGCCAATTTACTCACTCTGCGGCCTTAAAAAGTGTTTCTCCTCCACGGAAAGTGAATAAACTAACATTTTGATGCCTTTATTGTTCAATCAAAAACGCCCGTTTTTGGTGAAAAAGATAACCACGCCCCCTTACGACATGCTTCAGAAACGAAAAAAATGGCATGTTTTCAAATGTTGCGTCTTTGAATGACAATCCACATTTGTACGTGGATAATCACTTTTAGAGCTAAAATTAGATGTTTAAAGTGATTTTCAAGCTTCCAGGGGCCCTAAACACAAGATTTGAGAAATGGGTAAAAGTGAATGAAAATGGCCAATTTACTCACTCTGAGGCCTTAATAAGTGTTTCTCCTCCACGGGAAGTGAATTAAATACCATTTGGAGGCCTTTATTGTTCAAGCGAAAACGCCTGATTTTTGATGAAAGAGATAACCACCCCCCCTTACGACATGCTTCTGAAACTAAAAAAATGGTTCATTTTCAAATGTTGCGTCTTTTGAACTACAATTAACATTGTACGTGGATAATCACTTTTAGAGATAAAATTAGATGTTTAAAGTGATTTTCAAGCTTCCAGGGGCCCTAAACACAAGATTTGAGAAATGGGTAAAAGTGAATGAAAATGGCCAATTTACTCACTCTGAGGCCTTAAAAAGTGTTTCTCCTCAACAGAAAGTGAATTAAATAACATTTGTAGGCCTTTATTGTTCAAGCGAAAACGCCCGATTATTGACGAAAGAGATAACCACCCCCCCTTACGACATGCTTCAGAAACGAAAAAAATGGTCCATTTTCAAATGTTGCGTCTTTGAATGACAATCCACATTTGTACGTGGATAATCACTTTTAGAGCTAAAATTAGATGTTTAAAGTGATTTTCAAGCTTCCAGGGGCCCTAAACACAAGATTTGAGAAATGGGTAAAAGTGAATGAAAATGGCCAATTTACTCACTCTGAGGCCTTAAAAAGTGTTTCTCCTCAACAGAAAGTGAATTAAATAACATTTGTAGGCCTTTATTGTTCAAGCGAAAACGCCCGATTATTGACGAAAGAGATAACCACCCCCCCTTACGACATGCTTCAGAAACGAAAAAAATGGTCCATTTTCAAATGTTGCGTCTTTGAATGACAATCCACATTTGTACGTGGATAATCACTTTTAGAGCTAAAATTAGATGTTTAAAGTGATTTTCAAGCTTCCAGGGGCCCTAAACACAAGATTTGAGAAATGGGTAAAAGTGAATGAAAATGGCCAATTTACTCACTCTGAGGCCTTAAAAAGTGTTTCTCCTCCACGGGAAGTGAATTAAATACCATTTGGAGGCCTTTATTGTTCAAGCGAAAACGCCTGATTTTTGATGAAAGAGATAACCACCCCCCCTTACGACATGCTTCCGAAACTAAAAAAATGGTTCATTTTCAAATGTTGCGTCTTTTGAACTACAATTAACATTGTACGTGGATAATCACTTTTAGAGATAAAATGAGATGTTTAAAGTGATTTTCAAGCTTCCAGGGGCCCTAAACACGAGATTTGAGAAATGGGTAAACGTGAATGAAAATGGCCAATTTACTCACTCTGCGGCCTTAAAAAGTGTTTCTCCTCCACGGAAAGTGTATAAAATAACATTTGGATGCCTTTATTGTTCAATCAAAAACGCCCGTTTTTTGGTGAAAAAGATAACCACCCCCCCTTACGACATGCTTCAGAAACGAAAAAAATGGTCCATTTTCAAATGTTGCGTCTTTGAACTACAATTCACATTTGTACGTGGAAAAGCACTTTTAAAGATCAAATGAGATGTTTAAAGTGATTTTCATGCTTCCAGGGGCCTTAAACACAAGATTTGAGGAATGGGTAAAAGTGAATGAAAATGGCCAATTTACTCACTCTGAGGCCTTAAAAAGTGTTTCTCCTCCACAGGAAGTGAATTAAATAACATTTGTAGGCCTTTATTGTTCAAGCGAAAACGCCCGATTATTGACGAAAGAGATAACCACCCCCCCTTACGACATGCTTCAGAAACGAAAAAAATGGTCCGTTTTCAAATGTTGCGTCTTTGAATGACAATCCACATTTGTACGTGGATAATCACTTTTAGAGCTAAAATTAGATCTTTAAAGTGATTTTCAAGCTTCCAGGGGCCCTAAACACAAGATTTGAGAAATGGGTAAAAGTGAATGAAAATGGCCAATTTACTCACTCTGAGGCCTTAATAAGTGTTTCTCCTCCACGGGAAGTGAATTAAATACCATTTGGAGGCCTTTATTGTTCAAGCGAAAACGCCTGATTTTTGATGAAAGAGATAACCACCCCCCCTTACGACATGCTTCAGAAACTAAAAAAATGGTTCATTTTCAAATGTTGCGTCTTTTGAACTACAATTAACATTGTACGTGGATAATCACTTTTAGAGATAAAATGAGATGTTTAAAGTGATTTTCAAGCTTCCAGGGGCCCTAAACACGAGATTTGAGAAATGGGTAACCGTGAATGAAAATGGCCAATTTACTCACTCTGCGGCCTTAAAAAGTGTTTCTCCTCCACGGAAAGTGAATAAAATAACATTTGGATGCCTTTATTGTTCAATCAAAAACGCCCGTTTTTTGGTGAAAAAGATAACCACCCCCCCTTACGACATGCTTCAGAAACGAAAAAAATGTTCCATTTTCAAATGTTGCGTCTTTGAACTACTATTCACATTTGTACGTGAATGATCACTTTTAGAGATAAAATTAGATGTTTAAAGTGATTTACAAGCTTCCAGGGGCCCTAAACACAAGATATGAGGAATGGGTAAATATGAATGAAAATGGCCAATTTATTCACTCTGAGGCCTTAAAAAGTTTTTCTCCACTCCAGAAAGTGAATTAAATAACATTTGTAGGCCTTTATTGTTCAATCAAAAACGCCCGATTTTTGACGAAAGAGATAACCACCCCCCCTTACGACATGCTTCAGAAAGTAAAAAAATGGTCCGTTTTCAAATGTTGCCTCTTTGAACTACAATTCACATTTGTACGTGGAAAAGCACTTTTAAAGATCAAATGAGATGTTTAAAGTGATTTTCATGCTTCCAGGGGCCTTAAACACAAGATTTGAGGAATGGGTAAAAGTGAATGAAAATGGCCAATTTACTCACTCTGAGGCCTTAAAAAGTGTTTCTCCTCCACGGGAAGTGAATTAAATACCATTTGGAGGTCTTTATTGTTCAAGCGAAAACGCCTGATTTTTGATGAAAGAGATAACCACCCCCCCTTACGACATGCTTCTGAAACTGAAAAAATGGTTCATTTTCAAATGTTGCGTCTTTGAACCACAATTAACATTTGTACGTGGATAAACACTTTTAGAGCTAAAATTAGATGTTTAAAGTGATTTTCAAGCTTCCAGGGGCCCTAAACACGAGATTTGAGAAATGGGTAAACGTGAATGAAAATGGCCAATTTACTCACTCTGCGGCCTTAAAAAGTGTTTCTCCTCCACGGAAAGTGAATAAACTAACATTTTGATGCCTTTATTGTTCAATCAAAAACGCCCGTTTTTGGTGAAAAAGATAACCACGCCCCCTTACGACATGCTTCAGAAACGAAAAAAATGGCATGTTTTCAAATGTTGCGTCTTTGAATGACAATCCACATTTGTACGTGGATAATCACTTTTAGAGCTAAAATTAGATGTTTAAAGTGATTTTCAAGCTTCCAGGGGCCCTGAACACAAGATTTGAGAAATGGGTAAAAGTGAATGAAAATGGCCAATTTACTCACTCTGAGGCCTTAATAAGTGTTTCTCCTCCACGGGAAGTGAATTAAATACCATTTGGAGGCCTTTATTGTTCAAGCGAAAACGCCTGATTTTTGATGAAAGAGATAACCACCCCCCCTTACGACATGCTTCTGAAACTAAAAAAATGGTTCATTTTCAAATGTTGCGTCTTTTGAACTACAATTAACATTGTACGTGGATAATCACTTTTAGAGATAAAATTAGATGTTTAAAGTGATTTTCAAGCTTCCAGGGGCCCTAAACACAAGATTTGAGAAATGGGTAAAAGTGAATGAAAATGGCCAATTTACTCACTCTGAGGCCTTAAAAAGTGTTTCTCCTCAACAGAAAGTGAATTAAATAACATTTGTAGGCCTTTATTGTTCAAGCGAAAACGCCCGATTATTGACGAAAGAGATAACCACCCCCCGACATGCTTCAGAAACGAAAAAAATGGTCCATTTTCAAATGTTGCGTCTTTGAATGACAATCCACATTTGTACGTGGATAATCACTTTTAGAGCTAAAATTAGATGTTTAAAGTGATTTTCAAGATTTGAGAAATGGGTAAAAGTGAATGAAAATGGCCAATTTACTCACTCTGAGGCCTTAAAAAGTGTTTCTCCTCCACGGGAAGTGAATTAAATACCATTTGGAGGCCTTTATTGTTCAAGCGAAAACGCCTGATTTTTGATGAAAGAGATAACCACCCCCCCTTACGACATGCTTCCGAAACTAAAAAAATGGTTCATTTTCAAATGTTGCGTCTTTTGAACTACAATTAACATTGTACGTGGATAATCACTTTTAGAGATAAAATGAGATGTTTAAAGTGATTTTCAAGCTTCCAGGGGCCCTAAACACGAGATTTGAGAAATGGGTAAACGTGAATGAAAATGGCCAATTTACTCACTCTGCGGCCTTAAAAAGTGTTTCTCCTCCACGGAAAGTGTATAAAATAACATTTGGATGCCTTTATTGTTCAATCAAAAACGCCCGTTTTTTGGTGAAAAAGATAACCACCCCCCCTTACGACATGCTTCAGAAACGAAAAAAATGGTCCATTTTCAAATGTTGCGTCTTTGAACTACAATTCACATTTGTACGTGGAAAAGCACTTTTAAAGATCAAATGAGATGTTTAAAGTGATTTTCATGCTTCCAGGGGCCTTAAACACAAGATTTGAGGAATGGGTAAAAGTGAATGAAAATGGCCAATTTACTCACTCTGAGGCCTTAAAAAGTGTTTCTCCTCCACAGGAAGTGAATTAAATAACATTTGTAGGCCTTTATTGTTCAAGCGAAAACGCCCGATTATTGACGAAAGAGATAACCACCCCCCCTTACGACATGCTTCAGAAACGAAAAAAATGGTCCGTTTTCAAATGTTGCGTCTTTGAATGACAATCCACATTTGTACGTGGATAATCACTTTTAGAGCTAAAATTAGATCTTTAAAGTGATTTTCAAGCTTCCAGGGGCCCTAAACACAAGATTTGAGAAATGGGTAAAAGTGAATGAAAATGGCCAATTTACTCACTCTGAGGCCTTAATAAGTGTTTCTCCTCCACGGGAAGTGAATTAAATACCATTTGGAGGCCTTTATTGTTCAAGCGAAAACGCCTGATTTTTGATGAAAGAGATAACCACCCCCCCTTACGACATGCTTCAGAAACTAAAAAAATGGTTCATTTTCAAATGATGCGTCTTTTGAACTACAATTAACATTGTACGTGGATAATCACTTTTAGAGATAAAATGAGATGTTTAAAGTGATTTTCAAGCTTCCAGGGGCCCTAAACACGAGATTTGAGAAATGGGTAACCGTGAATGAAAATGGCCAATTTACTCACTCTGCGGCCTTAAAAAGTGTTTCTCCTCCACGGAAAGTGAATAAAATAACATTTGGATGCCTTTATTGTTCAATCAAAAACGCCCGTTTTTTGGTGAAAAAGATAACCACCCCCCCTTACGACATGCTTCAGAAACGAAAAAAATGTTCCATTTTCAAATGTTGCGTCTTTGAACTACTATTCACATTTGTACGTGAATGATCACTTTTAGAGATAAAATTAGATGTTTAAAGTGATTTACAAGCTTCCAGGGGCCCTAAACACAAGATATGAGGAATGGGTAAATATGAATGAAAATGGCCAATTTATTCACTCTGAGGCCTTAAAAAGTTTTTCTCCACTCCAGAAAGTGAATTAAATAACATTTGTAGGCCTTTATTGTTCAATCAAAAACGCCCGATTTTTGACGAAAGAGATAACCACCCCCCCTTACGACATGCTTCAGAAAGTAAAAAAATGGTCCGTTTTCAAATGTTGCCTCTTTGAACTACAATTCACATTTGTACGTGGAAAAGCACTTTTAAAGATCAAATGAGATGTTTAAAGTGATTTTCATGCTTCCAGGGGCCTTAAACACAAGATTTGAGGAATGGGTAAAAGTGAATGAAAATGGCCAATTTACTCACTCTGAGGCCTTAAAAAGTGTTTCTCCTCCACGGAAAGTGAATAAACTAACATTTTGATGCCTTTATTGTTCAATCAAAAACGCCCGTTTTTGGTGAAAAAGATAACCACGCCCCCTTACGACATGCTTCAGAAACGAAAAAAATGGCATGTTTTCAAATGTTGCGTCTTTGAATGACAATCCACATTTGTACGTGGATAATCACTTTTAGAGCTAAAATTAGATGTTTAAAGTGATTTTCAAGCTTCCAGGGGCCCTAAACACAAGATTTGAGAAATGGGTAAAAGTGAATGAAAATGGCCAATTTACTCACTCTGAGGCCTTAATAAGTGTTTCTCCTCCACGGGAAGTGAATTAAATACCATTTGGAGGCCTTTATTGTTCAAGCGAAAACGCCTGATTTTTGATGAAAGAGATAACCACCCCCCCTTACGACATGCTTCTGAAACTAAAAAAATGGTTCATTTTCAAATGTTGCGTCTTTTGAACTACAATTAACATTGTACGTGGATAATCACTTTTAGAGATAAAATTAGATGTTTAAAGTGATTTTCAAGCTTCCAGGGGCCCTAAACACAAGATTTGAGAAATGGGTAAAAGTGAATGAAAATGGCCAATTTACTCACTCTGAGGCCTTAAAAAGTGTTTCTCCTCAACAGAAAGTGAATTAAATAACATTTGTAGGCCTTTATTGTTCAAGCGAAAACGCCCGATTATTGACGAAAGAGATAACCACCCCCCCTTACGACATGCTTCAGAAACGAAAAAAATGGTCCATTTTCAAATGTTGCGTCTTTGAATGACAATCCACATTTGTACGTGGATAATCACTTTTAGAGCTAAAATTAGATGTTTAAAGTGATTTTCAAGCTTCCAGGGGCCCTAAACACAAGATTTGAGAAATGGGTAAAAGTGAATGAAAATGGCCAATTTACTCACTCTGAGGCCTTAAAAAGTGTTTCTCCTTCACGGGAAGTGAATTAAATACCATTTGGAGGCCTTTATTGTTCAAGCGAAAACGCCTGATTTTTGATGAAAGAGATAACCACCCCCCCTTACGACATGCTTCCGAAACTAAAAAAATGGTTCATTTTCAAATGTTGCGTCTTTTGAACTACAATTAACATTGTACGTGGATAATCACTTTTAGAGATAAAATGAGATGTTTAAAGTGATTTTCAAGCTTCCAGGGGCCCTAAACACGAGATTTGAGAAATGGGTAAACGTGAATGAAAATGGCCAATTTACTCACTCTGCGGCCTTAAAAAGTGTTTCTCCTCCACGGAAAGTGTATAAAATAACATTTGGATGCCTTTATTGTTCAATCAAAAACGCCCGTTTTTTGGTGAAAAAGATAACCACCCCCCCTTACGACATGCTTCAGAAACGAAAAAAATGGTCCATTTTCAAATGTTGCGTCTTTGAACTACAATTCACATTTGTACGTGGAAAAGCACTTTTAAAGATCAAATGAGATGTTTAAAGTGATTTTCATGCTTCCAGGGGCCTTAAACACAAGATTTGAGGAATGGGTAAAAGTGAATGAAAATGGCCAATTTACTCACTCTGAGGCCTTAAAAAGTGTTTCTCCTCCACAGGAAGTGAATTAAATAACATTTGTAGGCCTTTATTGTTCAAGCGAAAACGCCCGATTATTGACGAAAGAGATAACCACCCCCCCTTACGACATGCTTCAGAAACGAAAAAAATGGTCCGTTTTCAAATGTTGCGTCTTTGAATGACAATCCACATTTGTACGTGGATAATCACTTTTAGAGCTAAAATTAGATCTTTAAAGTGATTTTCAAGCTTCCAGGGGCCCTAAACACAAGATTTGAGAAATGGGTAAAAGTGAATGAAAATGGCCAATTTACTCACTCTGAGGCCTTAATAAGTGTTTCTCCTCCACGGGAAGTGAATTAAATACCATTTGGAGGCCTTTATTGTTCAAGCGAAAACGCCTGATTTTTGATGAAAGAGATAACCACCCCCCCTTATGACATGCTTCAGAAACTAAAAAAATGGTTCATTTTCAAATGTTGCGTCTTTTGAACTCCAATTAACATTGTACGTGGATAATCACTTTTAGAGATAAAATGAGATGTTTAAAGTGATTTTCAAGCTTCCAGGGGCCCTAAACACGAGATTTGAGAAATGGGTAACCGTGAATGAAAATGGCCAATTTACTCACTCTGCGGCCTTAAAAAGTGTTTCTCCTCCACGGAAAGTGAATAAAATAACATTTGGATGCCTTTATTGTTCAATCAAAAACGCCCGTTTTTTGGTGAAAAAGATAACCACCCCCCCTTACGACATGCTTCAGAAACGAAAAAAATGTTCCATTTTCAAATGTTGCGTCTTTGAACTACTATTCACATTTGTACGTGAATGATCACTTTTAGAGATAAAATTAGATGTTTAAAGTGATTTACAAGCTTCCAGGGGCCCTAAACACAAGATATGAGGAATGGGTAAATATGAATGAAAATGGCCAATTTATTCACTCTGAGGCCTTAAAAAGTTTTTCTCCACTCCAGAAAGTGAATTAAATAACATTTGTAGGCCTTTATTGTTCAATCAAAAACGCCCGATTTTTGACGAAAGAGATAACCACCCCCCCTTACGACATGCTTCAGAAACTAAAAAAATGGTCCGTTTTCAAATGTTGCCTCTTTGAGCTACAATTCACATTTGTACGTGGAAAAGCACTTTTAAAGATCAAATGAGATGTTTAAAGTGATTTTCATGCTTCCAGGGGCCTTAAACACAAGATTTGAGGAATGGGTAAAAGTGAATGAAAATGGCCAATTTATTCACTCTGAGGCCTTAAAAAGTGTTTCTCCTCCACGGGAAGTGAATTAAATACCATTTGGAGGTCTTTATTGTTCAAGCGAAAACGCCTGATTTTTGATGAAAGAGATAACCACCCCCCCTTACGACATGCTTCTGAAACTGAAAAAATGGTTCATTTTCAAATGTTGCGTCTTTGAACCACAATTAACATTTGTACGTGGATAAACACTTTTAGAGCTAAAATTAGATGTTTAAAGTGATTTTCAAGCTTCCAGGGGCCCTAAACACAAGATTTGAGAAATGGGTAAAAGTGAATGAAAATGGCCAATTTACTCACTCTGAGGCCTTAATAAGTGTTTCTCCTCCACGGGAAGTGAATTAAATACCATTTGGAGGCCTTTATTGTTCAAGCGAAAACGCCTGATTTTTGATGAAAGAGATAACCACCCCCCCTTACGACATGCTTCAGAAACTAAAAAAATGGTTCATTTTCAAATGTTGCGTCTTTTGAACTACAATTAACATTGTACGTGGATAATCACTTTTAGAGATAAAATGAGATGTTTAAAGTGATTTTCAAGCTTCCAGGGGCCCTAAACACGAGATTTGAGAAATGGGTAACCGTGAATGAAAATGGCCAATTTACTCACTCTGCGGCCTTAAAAAGTGTTTCTCCTCCACGGAAAGTGAATAAAATAACATTTGGATGCCTTTATTGTTCAATCAAAAACGCCCGTTTTTTGGTGAAAAAGATAACCACCCCCCCTTAGGACATGCTTCAGAAACGAAAAAAATGTTCCATTTTCAAATGTTGCGTCTTTGAACTACTATTCACATTTGTACGTGAATGATCACTTTTAGAGATAAAATTAGATGTTTAAAGTGATTTACAAGCTTCCAGGGGCCCTAAACACAAGATATGAGGAATGGGTAAATATGAATGAAAATGGCCAATTTATTCACTCTGAGGCCTTAAAAAGTTTTTCTCCACTCCAGAAAGTGAATTAAATAACATTTGTAGGCCTTTATTGTTCAATCAAAAACGCCCGATTTTTGACGAAAGAGATAACCACCCCCCCTTACGACATGCTTCAGAAACTAAAAAAATGGTCCGTTTTCAAATGTTGCCTCTTTGAACTACAATTCACATTTGTACGTGGAAAAGCACTTTTAAAGATCAAATGAGATGTTTAAAGTGATTTTCATGCTTCCAGGGGCCTTAAACACAAGATTTGAGGAATGGGTAAAAGTGAATGAAAATGGCCAATTTACTCACTCTGAGGCCTTAAAAAGTGTTTCTCCTCCACGGGAAGTGAATTAAATACCATTTGGAGGTCTTTATTGTTCAAGCGAAAACGCCTGATTTTTGATGAAAGAGATAACCACCCCCCTTACGACATGCTTCTGAAACTGAAAAAATGGTTCATTTTCAAATGTTGCGTCTTTGAACCACAATTAACATTTGTACGTGGATAAACACTTTTAGAGCTAAAATTAGATGTTTAAAGTGATTTTCAAGCTTCCAGGGGCCCTAAACACGAGATTTGAGAAATGGGTAAACGTGAATGAAAATGGCCAATTTACTCAATCTGCGGCCTTAAAAAGTGTTTCTCCTCCACGGAAAGTGAATAAAATAACATTTTGATGCCTTTATTGTTCAATCAAAAACGCCCGTTTTTGGTGAAAAAGATAACCACCCCCCCTTACGACATGCTTCAGAAACGAAAAAAATGGTCCGTTTTCAAATGTTGCGTCTTTGAATGACAATCCACATTTGTACGTGGATAATCACTTTTAGAGCTAAAATTAGATGTTTAAAGTGATTTTCAAGCTTCCAGGGGCCCTAAACACAAGATTTGAGAAATGGGTAAAAGTGAATGAAAATGGCCAATTTACTCACTCTGAGGCCTTAATAAGTGTTTCTCCTCCACGGGAAGTGAATTAAATACCATTTGGAGGCCTTTATTGTTCAAGCGAAAACGCCTGATTTTTGATGAAAGAGATAACCACCCCCCCTTACGACATGCTTCTGAAACTAAAAAAATGGTTCATTTTCAAATGTTGCGTCTTTTGAACTACAATTAACATTGTACGTGGATAATCACTTTTAGAGATAAAATGAGATGTTTAAAGTGATTTTCAAGCTTCCAGGGGCCCTAAACACAAGATTTGAGAAATGGGTAACTGTGAATGAAAATGGCCAATTTACTCACTCTGCGGCCTTAAAAAGTGTTTCTCCTCCACGGAAAGTGAATAAAATAACATTTGGATGCCTTTATTGATCAATCAAAAACGCCCGTTTTTTGGTGAAAAAGATAACCACCCCCCCTTACGACATGCTTCAGAAACGAAAAAAATGTTCCATTTTCAAATGTTGCGTCTTTGAACTACTATTCACATTTGTACGTGAATGATCACTTTTAGAGATAAAATTAGATGTTTAAAGTGATTTACAAGCTTCCAGGGGCCCTAAACACAAGATATGAGGAATGGGTAAATATGAATGAAAATGGCCAATTTATTCACTCTGAGGCCTTAAAAAGTTTTTCTCCACTCCAGAAAGTGAATTAAATAACATTTTTAGGCCTTTATTGTTCAATCAAAAACGCCCGATTTTTGACGAAAGAGATAACCACCCCCCCCTTACGACATGCTTCAGAAACTAAAAAAATGGTCCGTTTTCAAATGTTGCCTCTTTGAACTACAATTCACATTTGTACGTGGAAAAGCACTTTTAAAGATCAAATGAGATGTTTAAAGTGATTTTCATGCTTCCAGGGGCCTTAAACACAAGATTTGAGGAATGGGTAAAAGTGAATGAAAATGGCCAATTTACTCACTCTGAGGCCTTAAAAAGTGTTTCTCCTCCACGGGAAGTGAATTAAATACCATTTGCAGGTCTTTATTGTTCAAGCGAAAACGCCTGATTTTTGATGAAAGAGATAACCACCCCCCCTTACGACATGCTTCTGAAACTGAAAAAATGGTTCATTTTCAAATGTTGCATCTTTGAACCACAATTACTTTTGTACGTGGATAAACACTTTTAGAGCTAAAATTAGATGTTTAAAGTGATTTTCAAGCTTCCAGGGGCCCTAAACACGAGATTTGAGAAATGGGTAACCGTGAATGAAAATGGCCAATTTACTCACTCTGCGGCCTTAAAAAGTGTTTCTCCTCCACGGAAAGTGAATAAAATAACATTTGGATGCCTTTATTGTTCAATCAAAAACGCCTGTTTTTTGGTGAAAAAGATAACCACCCCCCCTTACGACATGCTTCAGAAACAAAAAAAATGTTCCATTTTCAAATGTTGCGTCTTTGAACTACAATTCACATTTGTACGTGAATGATCACTTTTAGAGATAAAATTAGATGTTTAAAGTGATTTACAAGCTTCCAGGGGCCCTAAACACAAGATATGAGGAATGGGTAAATATGAATGAAAATGGCCAATTTATTCACTCTGAGGCCTTAAAAAGTTTTTCTCCACTCCAGAAAGTGAATTAAATAACATTTGTAGGCCTTTATTGTTCAATCAAAAACGCCCGATTTTTGACGAAAGAGATAACCACCCCCCCTTACGACATGCTTCAGAAACTAAAAAAATGGTCCGTTTTCAAATGTTGCCTCTTTGAACTACAATTCACATTTGTACGTGGAAAAGCACTTTTAAAGATCAAATGAGATGTTTAAAGTGATTTTCATGCTTCCAGGGGCCTTAAACACAAGATTTGAGGAATGGGTAAAAGTGAATGAAAATGGCCAATTTACTCACTCTGAGGCCTTAAAAAGTGTTTCTCCTCCACGGGAAGTGAATTAAATACCATTTGGAGGTCTTTATTGTTCAAGCGAAAACGCCTGATTTTTGATGAAAGAGATAACCACCCCCCTTACGACATGCTTCTGAAACTGAAAAAATGGTTCATTTTCAAATGTTGCGTCTTTGAACCACAATTAACATTTGTACGTGGATAAACACTTTTAGAGCTAAAATTAGATGTTTAAAGTGATTTTCAAGCTTCCAGGGGCCCTAAACACGAGATTTGAGAAATGGGTAAACGTGAATGAAAATGGCCAATTTACTCACTCTGCGGCCTTTAAAAGTGTTTCTCCTCCACGGAAAGTGAATAAAATAACATTTTGATGCCTTTATTGTTCAATCAAAAACGCCCGTTTTTGGTGAAAAAGATAACCACCCCCCCTTACGACATGCTTCAGAAACGAAAAAAATGGCCTGTTTTCAAATGTTGCGTCTTTGAATGACAATCCACATTTGTACGTGGATAATCACTTTTAGAGC
The DNA here is from genome assembly GCF_964204655.1 of Triturus cristatus. Classification (NCBI taxonomy): domain Eukaryota; kingdom Metazoa; phylum Chordata; class Amphibia; order Caudata; family Salamandridae; genus Triturus; species Triturus cristatus. The sequence goes on along the minus strand of NC_140587.1, from coordinate 929,869,907 downwards.
TAAAATTAGATGTTTAAAGTGATTTTCAAGCTTCCAGGGGCCCTAAACACAAGATTTGAGAAATGGGTAAAAGTGAATGAAAATGGCCAATTTACTCACTCTGAGGCCTTAATAAGTGTTTCTCCTCCACGGGAAGTGAATTAAATACCATTTGGAGGCCTTTATTGTTCAAGTGAAAACGCCTGATTTTTGATGAAAGAGATAACCACCCCCCCTTACGACATGCTTCTGAAACTAAAAAAATGGTTCATTTTCAAATGTTGCGTCTTTTGAACTACAATTAACATTGTACGTGGATAATCACTTTTAGAGATAAAATGAGATGTTTAAAGTGATTTTCAAGCTTCCAGGGGCCCTAAACACGAGATTTGAGAAATGGGTAACTGTGAATGAAAATGGCCAATTTACTCACTCTGAGGCCTTAAAAAGTTTTTCTCCACTCCAGAAAATGAATTAAATAACATTTGTAGGCCTTTATTGTTCAATCAAAAACGCCCGATTTTTGACGAAAGAGATAACCCTTACGACATGCTTCAGAAAGTAAAAAAATGGTCCGTTTTCAAATGTTGCCTCTTTGAACTACAATTCACATTTGTACGTGGAAAAGCACTTTTAAAGATCAAATGAGATGTTTAAAGTGATTTTCATGCTTCCAGGGGCCTTAAACACAAGATTTGAGGAATGGGTAAAAGTGAATGAAAATGGCCAATTTACTCACTCTGAGGCCTTAAAAAGTGTTTCTCCTCCACGGGAAGTGAATTAAATACCATTTGGAGGTCTTTATTGTTCAAGCGAAAACGCCTGATTTTTGATGAAAGAGATAACCACCCCCCCTTACGACATGCTTCTGAAACTGAAAAAATGGTTCATTTTCAAATGTTGCGTCTTTGAACCACAATTAACATTTGTACGTGGATAAACACTTTTAGAGCTAAAATTAGATGTTTAAAGTGATTTTCAAGCTTCCAGGGGCCCTAAACACGAGATTTGAGAAATGGGTAAACGTGAATGAAAATGGCCAATTTACTCACTCTGCGGCCTTAAAAAGTGTTTCTCCTCCACGGAAAGTGAATAAACTAACATTTTGATGCCTTTATTGTTCAATCAAAAACGCCCGTTTTTGGTGAAAAAGATAACCACGCCCCCTTACGACATGCTTCAGAAACGAAAAAAATGGCATGTTTTCAAATGTTGCGTCTTTGAATGACAATCCACATTTGTACGTGGATAATCACTTTTAGAGCTAAAATTAGATGTTTAAAGTGATTTTCAAGCTTCCAGGGGCCCTAAACACAAGATTTGAGAAATGGGTAAAAGTGAATGAAAATGGCCAATTTACTCACTCTGAGGCCTTAATAAGTGTTTCTCCTCCACGGGAAGTGAATTAAATACCATTTGGAGGCCTTTATTGTTCAAGCGAAAACGCCTGATTTTTGATGAAAGAGATAACCACCCCCCCTTACGACATGCTTCTGAAACTAAAAAAATGGTTCATTTTCAAATGTTGCGTCTTTTGAACTACAATTAACATTGTACGTGGATAATCACTTTTAGAGATAAAATTAGATGTTTAAAGTGATTTTCAAGCTTCCAGGGGCCCTAAACACAAGATTTGAGAAATGGGTAAAAGTGAATGAAAATGGCCAATTTACTCACTCTGAGGCCTTAAAAAGTGTTTCTCCTCAACAGAAAGTGAATTAAATAACATTTGTAGGCCTTTATTGTTCAAGCGAAAACGCCCGATTATTGACGAAAGAGATAACCACCCCCCCTTACGACATGCTTCAGAAACGAAAAAAATGGTCCATTTTCAAATGTTGCGTCTTTGAATGACAATCCACATTTGTACGTGGATAATCACTTTTAGAGCTAAAATTAGATGTTTAAAGTGATTTTCAAGCTTCCAGGGGCCCTAAACACAAGATTTGAGAAATGGGTAAAAGTGAATGAAAATGGCCAATTTACTCACTCTGAGGCCTTAAAAAGTGTTTCTCCTCCACGGGAAGTGAATTAAATACCATTTGGAGGCCTTTATTGTTCAAGCGAAAACGCCTGATTTTTGATGAAAGAGATAACCACCCCCCCTTACGACATGCTTCCGAAACTAAAAAAATGGTTCATTTTCAAATGTTGCGTCTTTTGAACTACAATTAACATTGTACGTGGATAATCACTTTTAGAGATAAAATGAGATGTTTAAAGTGATTTTCAAGCTTCCAGGGGCCCTAAACACGAGATTTGAGAAATGGGTAAACGTGAATGAAAATGGCCAATTTACTCACTCTGCGGCCTTAAAAAGTGTTTCTCCTCCATGGAAAGTGTATAAAATAACATTTGGATGCCTTTATTGTTCAATCAAAAACGCCCGTTTTTTGGTGAAAAAGATAACCACCCCCCCTTACGACATGCTTCAGAAACGAAAAAAATGGTCCATTTTCAAATGTTGCGTCTTTGAACTACAATTCACATTTGTACGTGGAAAAGCACTTTTAAAGATCAAATGAGATGTTTAAAGTGATTTTCATGCTTCCAGGGGCCTTAAACACAAGATTTGAGGAATGGGTAAAAGTGAATGAAAATGGCCAATTTACTCACTCTGAGGCCTTAAAAAGTGTTTCTCCTCCACAGGAAGTGAATTAAATAACATTTGTAGGCCTTTATTGTTCAAGCGAAAACGCCCGATTATTGACGAAAGAGATAACCACCCCCCCTTACGACATGCTTCAGAAACGAAAAAAATGGTCCGTTTTCAAATGTTGCGTCTTTGAATGACAATCCACATTTGTACGTGGATAATCACTTTTAGAGCTAAAATTAGATCTTTAAAGTGATTTTCAAGCTTCCAGGGGCCCTAAACACAAGATTTGAGAAATGGGTAAAAGTGAATGAAAATGGCCAATTTACTCACTCTGAGGCCTTAATAAGTGTTTCTCCTCCACGGGAAGTGAATTAAATACCATTTGGAGGCCTTTATTGTTCAAGCGAAAACGCCTGATTTTTGATGAAAGAGATAACCACCCCCCCTTACGACATGCTTCAGAAACTAAAAAAATGGTTCATTTTCAAATGTTGCGTCTTTTGAACTACAATTAACATTGTACGTGGATAATCACTTTTAGAGATAAAATGAGATGTTTAAAGTGATTTTCAAGCTTCCAGGGGCCCTAAACACGAGATTTGAGAAATGGGTAACCGTGAATGAAAATGGCCAATTTACTCACTCTGCGGCCTTAAAAAGTGTTTCTCCTCCACGGAAAGTGAATAAAATAACATTTGGATGCCTTTATTGTTCAATCAAAAACGCCCGTTTTTTGGTGAAAAAGATAACCACCCCCCCTTACGACATGCTTCAGAAACGAAAAAAATGTTCCATTTTCAAATGTTGCGTCTTTGAACTACTATTCACATTTGTACGTGAATGATCACTTTTAGAGATAAAATTAGATGTTTAAAGTGATTTACAAGCTTCCAGGGGCCCTAAACACAAGATATGAGGAATGGGTAAATATGAATGAAAATGGCCAATTTATTCACTCTGAGGCCTTAAAAAGTTTTTCTCCACTCCAGAAAGTGAATTAAATAACATTTGTAGGCCTTTATTGTTCAATCAAAAACGCCCGATTTTTGACGAAAGAGATAACCACCCCCCCTTACGACATGCTTCAGAAACTAAAAAAATGGTCCGTTTTCAAATGTTGCCTCTTTGAACTACAATTCACATTTGTACGTGGAAAAGCACTTTTAAAGATCAAATGAGATGTTTAAAGTGATTTTCATGCTTCCAGGGGCCTTAAACACAAGATTTGAGGAATGGGTAAAAGTGAATGAAAATGGCCAATTTATTCACTCTGAGGCCTTAAAAAGTGTTTCTCCTCCACGGGAAGTGAATTAAATACCATTTGGAGGTCTTTATTGTTCAAGCGAAAACGCCTGATTTTTGATGAAAGAGATAACCACCCCCCCTTACGACATGCTTCTGAAACTGAAAAAATGGTTCATTTTCAAATGTTGCGTCTTTGAACCACAATTAACATTTGTACGTGGATAAACACTTTTAGAGCTAAAATTAGATGTTTAAAGTGATTTTCAAGCTTCCAGGGGCCCTAAACACAAGATTTGAGAAATGGGTAAAAGTGAATGAAAATGGCCAATTTACTCACTCTGAGGCCTTAATAAGTGTTTCTCCTCCACGGGAAGTGAATTAAATACCATTTGGAGGCCTTTATTGTTCAAGCGAAAACGCCTGATTTTTGATGAAAGAGATAACCACCCCCCCTTACGACATGCTTCAGAAACTAAAAAAATGGTTCATTTTCAAATGTTGCGTCTTTTGAACTACAATTAACATTGTACGTGGATAATCACTTTTAGAGATAAAATGAGATGTTTAAAGTGATTTTCAAGCTTCCAGGGGCCCTAAACACGAGATTTGAGAAATGGGTAACCGTGAATGAAAATGGCCAATTTACTCACTCTGCGGCCTTAAAAAGTGTTTCTCCTCCACGGAAAGTGAATAAAATAACATTTGGATGCCTTTATTGTTCAATCAAAAACGCCCGTTTTTTGGTGAAAAAGATAACCACCCCCCCTTACGACATGCTTCAGAAACGAAAAAAATGTTCCATTTTCAAATGTTGCGTCTTTGAGCTACTATTCACATTTGTACGTGAATGATCACTTTTAGAGATAAAATTAGATGTTTAAAGTGATTTACAAGCTTCCAGGGGCCCTAAACACAAGATATGAGGAATGGGTAAATATGAATGAAAATGGCCAATTTATTCACTCTGAGGCCTTAAAAAGTTTTTCTCCACTCCAGAAAGTGAATTAAATAACATTTGTAGGCCTTTATTGTTCAATCAAAAACGCCCGATTTTTGACGAAAGAAATAACCACCCCCCCTTACGACATGCTTCAGAAACTAAAAAAATGGTCCGTTTTCAAATGTTGCCTCTTTGAACTACAATTCACATTTGTACGTGGAAAAGCACTTTTAAAGATCAAATGAGATGTTTAAAGTGATTTTCATGCTTCCAGGGGCCTTAAACACAAGATTTGAGGAATGGGTAAAAGTGAATGAAAATGGCCAATTTACTCACTCTGAGGCCTTAAAAAGTGTTTCTCCTCCACGGGAAGTGAATTAAATACCATTTGGAGGTCTTTATTGTTCAAGCGAAAACGCCTGATTTTTGATGAAAGAGATAACCACCCCCCTTACGACATGCTTCTGAAACTGAAAAAATGGTTCATTTTCAAATGTTGCGTCTTTGAACCACAATTAACATTTGTACGTGGATAAACACTTTTAGAGCTAAAATTAGATGTTTAAAGTGATTTTCAAGCTTCCAGGGGCCCTAAACACGAGATTTGAGAAATGGGTAAACGTGAATGAAAATGGCCAATTTACTCAATCTGCGGCCTTAAAAAGTGTTTCTCCTCCACGGAAAGTGAATAAAATAAAATTTTGATGCCTTTATTGTTCAATCAAAAACGCCCGTTTTTGGTGAAAAAGATAACCACCCCCCCTTACGACATGCTTCAGAAACGAAAAAAATGGTCCGTTTTCAAATGTTGCGTCTTTGAATGACAATCCACATTTGTACGTGGATAATCACTTTTAGAGCTAAAATTAGATGTTTAAAGTGATTTTCAAGCTTCCAGGGGCCCTAAACACAAGATTTGAGAAATGGGTAAAAGTGAATGAAAATGGCCAATTTACTCACTCTGAGGCCTTAATAAGTGTTTCTCCTCCACGGGAAGTGAATTAAATACCATTTGGAGGCCTTTATTGTTCAAGCGAAAACGCCTGATTTTTGATGAAAGAGATAACCACCCCCCCTTACGACATGCTTCTGAAACTAAAAAAATGGTTCATTTTCAAATGTTGCGTCTTTTGAACTACAATTAACATTGTACGTGGATAATCACTTTTAGAGATAAAATGAGATGTTTAAAGTGATTTTCAAGCTTCCAGGGGCCCTAAACACAAGATTTGAGAAATGGGTAACTGTGAATGAAAATGGCCAATTTACTCACTCTGCGGCCTTAAAAAGTGTTTCTCCTCCACGGAAAGTGAATAAAATAACATTTGGATGCCTTTATTGATCAATCAAAAACGCCCGTTTTTTGGTGAAAAAGATAACCACCCCCCCTTACGACATGCTTCAGAAACGAAAAAAATGTTCCATTTTCAAATGTTGCGTCTTTGAACTACTATTCACATTTGTACGTGAATGATCACTTTTAGAGATAAAATTAGATGTTTAAAGTGATTTACAAGCTTCCAGGGGCCCTAAACACAAGATATGAGGAATGGGTAAATATGAATGAAAATGGCCAATTTATTCACTCTGAGGCCTTAAAAAGTTTTTCTCCACTCCAGAAAGTGAATTAAATAACATTTTTAGGCCTTTATTGTTCAATCAAAAACGCCCGATTTTTGACGAAAGAGATAACCACCCCCCCCCCTTACGACATGCTTCAGAAACTAAAAAAATGGTCCGTTTTCAAATGTTGCCTCTTTGAACTACAATTCACATTTGTACGTGGAAAAGCACTTTTAAAGATCAAATGAGATGTTTAAAGTGATTTTCATGCTTCCAGGGGCCTTAAACACAAGATTTGAGGAATGGGTAAAAGTGAATGAAAATGGCCAATTTACTCACTCTGAGGCCTTAAAAAGTGTTTCTCCTCCACGGGAAGTGAATTAAATACCATTTGCAGGTCTTTATTGTTCAAGCGAAAACGCCTGATTTTTGATGAAAGAGATAACCACCCCCCCTTACGACATGCTTCTGAAACTGAAAAAATGGTTCATTTTCAAATGTTGCGTCTTTGAACCACAATTACTTTTGTACGTGGATAAACACTTTTAGAGCTAAAATTAGATGTTTAAAGTGATTTTCAAGCTTCCAGGGGCCCTAAACACGAGATTTGAGAAATGGGTAACCGTGAATGAAAATGGCCAATTTACTCACTCTGCGGCCTTAAAAAGTGTTTCTCCTCCACGGAAAGTGAATAAAATAACATTTGGATGCCTTTATTGTTCAATCAAAAACGCCTGTTTTTTGGTGAAAAAGATAACCACCCCCCCTTACGACATGCTTCAGAAACAAAAAAAATGTTCCATTTTCAAATGTTGCGTCTTTGAACTACAATTCACATTTGTACGTGAATGATCACTTTTAGAGATAAAATTAGATGTTTAAAGTGATTTACAAGCTTCCAGGGGCCCTAAACACAAGATATGAGGAATGGGTAAATATGAATGAAAATGGCCAATTTATTCACTCTGAGGCCTTAAAAAGTTTTTCTCCACTCCAGAAAGTGAATTAAATAACATTTGTAGGCCTTTATTGTTCAATCAAAAACGCCCGATTTTTGACGAAAGAGATAACCACCCCCCCTTACGACATGCTTCAGAAACTAAAAAAATGGTCCGTTTTCAAATGTTGCCTCTTTGAACTACAATTCACATTTGTACGTGGAAAAGCACTTTTAAAGATCAAATGAGATGTTTAAAGTGATTTTCATGCTTCCAGGGGCCTTAAACACAAGATTTGAGGAATGGGTAAAAGTGAATGAAAATGGCCAATTTACTCACTCTGAGGCCTTAAAAAGTGTTTCTCCTCCACGGGAAGTGAATTAAATACCATTTGGAGGTCTTTATTGTTCAAGCGAAAACGCCTGATTTTTGATGAAAGAGATAACCACCCCCCTTACGACATGCTTCTGAAACTGAAAAAATGGTTCATTTTCAAATGTTGCGTCTTTGAACCACAATTAACATTTGTACATGGATAAACACTTTTAGAGCTAAAATTAGATGTTTAAAGTGATTTTCAAGCTTCCAGGGGCCCTAAACACGAGATTTGAGAAATGGGTAAACGTGAATGAAAATAACCAATTTACTCAATCTGCGGCCTTAAAAAGTGTTTCTCCTCCACGGAAAGTGAATAAAATAACATTTTGATGCCTTTATTGTTCAATCAAAAACGCCCGTTTTTGGTGAAAAAGATAACCACCCCCCCTTACGACATGCTTCAGAAACGAAAAAAATGGTCCGTTTTCAAATGTTGCGTCTTTGAATGACAATCCACATTTGTACGTGGATAATCACTTTTAGAGCTAAAATTAGATGTTTAAAGTGATTTTCAAGCTTCCAGGGGCCCTAAACACAAGATTTGAGAAATGGGTAAAAGTGAATGAAAATGGCCAATTTACTCACTCTGAGGCCTTAATAAGTGTTTCTCCTCCACGGGAAGTGAATTAAATACCATTTGGAGGCCTTTATTGTTCAAGCGAAAACGCCTGATTTTTGATGAAAGAGATAACCACCCCCCCTTACGACATGCTTCTGAAACTAAAAAAATGGTTCATTTTCAAATGTTGCGTCTTTTGAACTACAATTAACATTGTACGTGGATAATCACTTTTAGAGATAAAATGAGATGTTTAAAGTGATTTTCAAGCTTCCAGGGGCCCTAAACACAAGATTTGAGAAATGGGTAACTGTGAATGAAAATGGCCAATTTACTCACTCTGCGGCCTTAAAAAGTGTTTCTCCTCCACGGAAAGTGAATAAAATAACATTTGGATGCCTTTATTGATCAATCAAAAACGCCCGTTTTTTGGTGAAAAAGATAACCACCCCCCCTTACGACATGCTTCAGAAACGAAAAAAATGTTCCATTTTCAAATGTTGCGTCTTTGAACTACTATTCACATTTGTACGTGAATGATCACTTTTAGAGATAAAATTAGATGTTTAAAGTGATTTACAAGCTTCCAGGGGCCCTAAACACAAGATATGAGGAATGGGTAAATATGAATGAAAATGGCCAATTTATTCACTCTGAGGCCTTAAAAAGTTTTTCTCCACTCCAGAAAGTGAATTAAATAACATTTTTAGGCCTTTATTGTTCAATCAAAAACGCCCGATTTTTGACGAAAGAGATAACCACCCCCCCCCTTACGACATGCTTCAGAAACTAAAAAAATGGTCCGTTTTCAAATGTTGCCTCTTTGAACTACAATTCACATTTGTACGTGGAAAAGCACTTTTAAAGATCAAATGAGATGTTTAAAGTGATTTTCATGCTTCCAGGGGCCTTAAACACAAGATTTGAGGAATGGGTAAAAGTGAATGAAAATGGCCAATTTACTCACTCTGAGGCCTTAAAAAGTGTTTCTCCTCCACGGGAAGTGAATTAAATACCATTTGGAGGTCTTTATTGTTCAAGCGAAAACGCCTGATTTTTGATGAAAGAGATAACCACCCCCCCTTACGACATGCTTCTGAAACTGAAAAAATGGTTCATTTTCAAATGTTGCGTCTTTGAACCACAATTAACATTTGTACGTGGATAAACACTTTTAGAGCTAAAATTAGATGTTTAAAGTGATTTTCAAGCTTCCAGGGGCCCTAAACACAAGATTTGAGAAATGGGTAAAAGTGAATGAAAATGGCCAATTTACTCACTCTGAGGCCTTAATAAGTGTTTCTCCTCCACGGGAAGTGAATTAAATACCATTTGGAGGCCTTTATTGTTCAAGCGAAAACGCCTGATTTTTGATGAAAGAGATAACCACCCCCCCTTACGACATGCTTCAGAAACTAAAAAAATGTTCCATTTTCAAATGTTGCGTCTTTGAACTACAATTCACATTTGTACGTGAATGATCACTTTTAGAGATAAAATTAGATGTTTAAAGTGATTTACAAGCTTCCAGGGGCCCTAAACACAAGATATGAGGAATGGGTAAATATGAATGAAAATGGCCAATTTATTCACTCTGAGGCCTTAAAAAGTTTTTCTCCACTCCAGAAAGTGAATTAAATAACATTTGTAGGCCTTTATTGTTCAATCAAAAACGCCCGATTTTTGACGAAAGAGATAACCACCCCCCCTTACGACATGCTTCAGAAACTAAAAAAATGGTCCGTTTTCAAATGTTGCCTCTTTGAACTACAATTCACATTTGTACGTGGAAAAGCACTTTTAAAGATCAAATGAGATGTTTAAAGTGATTTTCATGCTTCCAGGGGCCTTAAACACAAGATTTGAGGAATGGGTAAAAGTGAATGAAAATGGCCAATTTACTCACTCTGAGGCCTTAAAAAGTGTTTCTCCTCCACGGGAAGTGAATTAAATACCATTTGGAGGTCTTTATTGTTCAAGCGAACACGCCTGATTTTTGATGAAAGAGATAACCACCCCCCTTACGACATGCTTCTGAAACTGAAAAAATGGTTCATTTTCAAATGTTGCGTCTTTGAACCACAATTAACATTTGTACGTGGATAAACACTTTTAGAGCTAAAATTAGATGTTTAAAGTGATTTTCAAGCTTCCAGGGGCCCTAAACACGAGATTTGAGAAATGGGTAAACGTGAATGAAAATGGCCAATTTACTCACTCTGCGGCCTTAAAAAGTGTTTCTCCTCCACGGAAAGTGAATAAACTAACATTTTGATGCCTTTATTGTTCAATCAAAAACGCCCATTTTTGGTGAAAAAGATAACCACGCCCCCTTACGACATGCTTCAGAAACGAAAAAAATGGCATGTTTTCAAATGTTGCGTCTTTGAATGACAATCCACATTTGTACGTGGATAATCACTTTTAGAGCTAAAATTAGATGTTTAAAGTGATTTTCAAGCTTCCAGGGGCCCTAAACACAAGATTTGAGAAATGGGTAAAAGTGAATGAAAATGGCCAATTTACTCACTCTGAGGCCTTAATAAGTGTTTCTCCTCCACGGGAAGTGAATTAAATACCATTTGGAGGCCTTTATTGTTCAAGCGAAAACGCCTGATTTTTGATGAAAGAGATAACCACCCCCCCTTACGACATGCTTCTGAAACTAAAAAAATGGTTCATTTTCAAATGTTGCGTCTTTTGAACTACAATTAACATTGTACGTGGATAATCACTTTTAGAGATAAAATTAGATGTTTAAAGTGATTTTCAAGCTTCCAGGGGCCCTAAACACAAGATTTGAGAAATGGGTAAAAGTGAATGAAAATGGCCAATTTACTCACTCTGAGGCCTTAAAAAGTGTTTCTCCTCAACAGAAAGTGAATTAAATAACATTTGTAGGCCTTTATTGTTCAAGCGAAAACGCCCGATTATTGACGAAAGAGATAACCACCCCCCCTTACGACATGCTTCAGAAACGAAAAAAATGGTCCATTTTCAAATGTTGCGTCTTTGAATGACAATCCACATTTGTACGTGGATAATCACTTTTAGAGCTAAAATTAGATGTTTAAAGTGATTTTCAAGCTTCCAGGGGCCCTAAACACAAGATTTGAGAAATGGGTAAAAGTGAATGAAAATGGCCAATTTACTCACTCTGAGGCCTTAAAAAGTGTTTCTCCTCCACGGGAAGTGAATTAAATACCATTTGGAGGCCTTTATTGTTCAAGCGAAAACGCCTGATTTTTGATGAAAGAGATAACCACCCCCCCTTACGACATGCTTCCGAAACTAAAAAAATGGTTCATTTTCAAATGTTGCGTCTTTTGAACTACAATTAACATTGTACGTGGATAATCACTTTTAGAGATAAAATGAGATGTTTAAAGTGATTTTCAAGCTTCCAGGGGCCCTAAACACGAGATTTGAGAAATGGGTAAACGTGAATGAAAATGGCCAATTTACTCACTCTGCGGCCTTAAAAAGTGTTTCTCCTCCACGGAAAGTGTATAAAATAACATTTGGATGCCTTTATTGTTCAATCAAAAACGCCCGTTTTTTGGTGAAAAAGATAACCACCCCCCCTTACGACATGCTTCAGAAACGAAAAAAATGGTCCATTTTCAAATGTTGCGTCTTTGAACTACAATTCACATTTGTACGTGGAAAAGCACTTTTAAAGATCAAATGAGATGTTTAAAGTGATTTTCATGCTTCCAGGGGCCTTAAACACAAGATTTGAGGAATGGGTAAAAGTGAATGAAAATGGCCAATTTACTCACTCTGAGGCCTTAAAAAGTGTTTCTCCTCCACAGGAAGTGAATTAAATAACATTTGTAGGCCTTTATTGTTCAAGCGAAAACGCCCGATTATTGACGAAAGAGATAACCACCCCCCCTTACGACATGCTTCAGAAACGAAAAAAATGGTCCGTTTTCAAATGTTGCGTCTTTGAATGACAATCCACATTTGTACGTGGATAATCACTTTTAGAGCTAAAATTAGATCTTTAAAGTGATTTTCAAGCTTCCAGGGGCCCTAAACACAAGATTTGAGAAATGGGTAAAAGTGAATGAAAATGGCCAATTTACTCACTCTGAGGCCTTAATAAGTGTTTCTCCTCCACGGGAAGTGAATTAAATACCATTTGGAGGCCTTTATTGTTCAAGCGAAAACGCCTGATTTTTGATGAAAGAGATAACCACCCCCCCTTACGACATGCTTCAGAAACTAAAAAAATGGTTCATTTTCAAATGTTGCGTCTTTTGAACTACAATTAACATTGTACGTGGATAATCACGTTTAGAGATAAAATGAGATGTTTAAAGTGATTTTCAAGCTTCCAGGGGCCCTAAACACGAGATTTGAGAAATGGGTAACCGTGAATGAAAATGGCCAATTTACTCACTCTGCGGCCTTAAAAAGTGTTTCTCCTCCACGGAAAGTGAATAAAATAACATTTGGATGCCTTTATTGTTCAATCAAAAACGCCTGTTTTTTGGTGAAAAAGATAACCACCCCCCCTTACGACATGCTTCAGAAACAAAAAAAATGTTCCATTTTCAAATGTTGCGTCTTTGAACTACAATTCACATTTGTACGTGGAAAAGCACTTTTAAAGATCAAATGAGATGTTTAAAGTGATTTTCATGCTTCCAGGGGCCTTAAACACAAGATTTGAGGAATGGGTAAAAGTGAATGAAAATGGCCAATTTACTCACTCTGAGGCCTTAAAAAGTGTTTCTCCTCCACGGGAAGTGAATTAAATACCATTTGGAGGTCTTTATTGTTCAAGCGAAAACGCCTGATTTTTGATGAAAGAGATAACCACCCCCCCTTACGACATGCTTCTGAAACTGAAAAAATGGTTCATTTTCAAATGTTGCGTCTTTGAACCACAATTAACATTTGTACGTGGATAAACACTTTTAGAGCTAAAATTAGATGTTTAAAGTGATTTTCAAGCTTCCAGGGGCCCTAAACACAAGATTTGAGAAATGGGTAAAAGTGAATGAAAATGGCCAATTTACTCACTCTGAGGCCTTAATAAGTGTTTCTCCTCCACGGGAAGTGAATTAAATACCATTTGGAGGCCTTTATTGTTCAAGCGAAAACGCCTGATTTTTGATGAAAGAGATAACCACCCCCCCTTACGACATGCTTCAGAAACTAAAAAAATGGTTCATTTTCAAATGTTGCGTCTTTTGAACTACAATTAACATTGTACGTGGATAATCACTTTTAGAGATAAAATGAGATGTTTAAAGTGATTTTCAAGCTTCCAGGGGCCCTAAACACGAGATTTGAGAAATGGGTAACCCTGAATGAAAATGGCCAATTTACTCACTCTGCGGCCTTAAAAAGTGTTTCTCCTCCACGGAAAGTGAATAAAATAACATTTGGATGCCTTTATTGTTCAATCAAAAACGCCCGTTTTTTGGTGAAAAAGATAACCACCCCCCCTTACGACATGCTTCAGAAACGAAAAAAATGTTCCATTTTCAAATGTTGCGTCTTTGAACTACTATTCACATTTGTACGTGAATGATCACTTTTAGAGATAAAATTAGATGTTTAAAGTGATTTACAAGCTTCCAGGGGCCCTAAACACAAGATATGAGGAATGGGTAAATATGAATGAAAATGGCCAATTTATTCACTCTGAGGCCTTAAAAAGTTTTTCTCCACTCCAGAAAGTGAATTAAATAACATTTGTAGGCCTTTATTGTTCAATCAAAAACGCCCGATTTTTGACGAAAGAGATAACCACCCCCCCTTACGACATGCTTCAGAAACTAAAAAAATGGTCCGTTTTCAAATGTTGCCTCTTTGAACTACAATTCACATTTGTACGTGGAAAAGCACTTTTAAAGATCAAATGAGATGTTTAAAGTGATTTTCATGCTTCCAGGGGCCTTAAACACAAGATTTGAGGAATGGGTAAAAGTGAATGAAAATGGCCAATTTACTCACTCTGAGGCCTTAAAAAGTGTTTCTCCTCCACGGGAAGTGAATTAAATACCATTTGGAGGTCTTTATTGTTCAAGCGAACACGCCTGATTTTTGATGAAAGAGATAACCACCCCCCTTACGACATGCTTCTGAAACTGAAAAAATGGTTCATTTTCAAATGTTGCGTCTTTGAACCACAATTAACATTTGTACGTGGATAAACACTTTTAGAGCTAAAATTAGATGTTTAAAGTGATTTTCAAGCTTCCAGGGGCCCTAAACACGAGATTTGAGAAATGGGTAAACGTGAATGAAAATGGCCAATTTACTCACTCTGCGGCCTTAAAAAGTGTTTCTCCTCCACGGAAAGTGAATAAACTAACATTTTGATGCCTTTATTGTTCAATCAAAAACGCCCATTTTTGGTGAAAAAGATAACCACGCCCCCTTACGACATGCTTCAGAAACGAAAAAAATGGCATGTTTTCAAATGTTGCGTCTTTGAATGACAATCCACATTTGTACGTGGATAATCACTTTTAGAGCTAAAATTAGATGTTTAAAGTGATTTTCAAGCTTCCAGGGGCCCTAAACACAAGATTTGAGAAATGGGTAAAAGTGAATGAAAATGGCCAATTTACTCACTCTGAGGCCTTAATAAGTGTTTCTCCTCCACGGGAAGTGAATTAAATACCATTTGGAGGCCTTTATTGTTCAAGCGAAAACGCCTGATTTTTGATGAAAGAGATAACCACCCCCCCTTACGACATGCTTCTGAAACTAAAAAAATGGTTCATTTTCAAATGTTGCGTCTTTTGAACTACAATTAACATTGTACGTGGATAATCACTTTTAGAGATAAAATTAGATGTTTAAAGTGATTTTCAAGCTTCCAGGGGCCCTAAACACAAGATTTGAGAAATGGGTAAAAGTGAATGAAAATGGCCAATTTACTCACTCTGAGGCCTTAAAAAGTGTTTCTCCTCAACAGAAAGTGAATTAAATAACATTTGTAGGCCTTTATTGTTCAAGCGAAAACGCCCGATTATTGACGAAAGAGATAACCACCCCCCCTTACGACATGCTTCAGAAACGAAAAAAATGGTCCATTTTCAAATGTTGCGTCTTTGAATGACAATCCACATTTGTACGTGGATAATCACTTTTAGAGCTAAAATTAGATGTTTAAAGTGATTTTCAAGCTTCCAGGGGCCCTAAACACAAGATTTGAGAAATGGGTAAAAGTGAATGAAAATGGCCAATTTACTCACTCTGAGGCCTTAAAAAGTGTTTCTCCTCCACGGGAAGTGAATTAAATACCATTTGGAGGCCTTTATTGTTCAAGCGAAAACGCCTGATTTTTGATGAAAGAGATAACCACCCCCCCTTACGACATGCTTCCGAAACTAAAAAAATGGTTCATTTTCAAATGTTGCGTCTTTTGAACTACAATTAACATTGTACGTGGATAATCACTTTTAGAGATAAAATGAGATGTTTAAAGTGATTTTCAAGCTTCCAGGGGCCCTAAACACGAGATTTGAGAAATGGGTAAACGTGAATGAAAATGGCCAATTTACTCACTCTGCGGCCTTAAAAAGTGTTTCTCCTCCACGGAAAGTGTATAAAATAACATTTGGATGCCTTTATTGTTCAATCAAAAACGCCCGTTTTTTGGTGAAAAAGATAACCACCCCCCCTTACGACATGCTTCAGAAACGAAAAAAATGGTCCATTTTCAAATGTTGCGTCTTTGAACTACAATTCACATTTGTACGTGGAAAAGCACTTTTAACGATCAAATGAGATGTTTAAAGTGATTTTCATGCTTCCAGGGGCCTTAAACACAAGATTTGAGGAATGGGTAAAAGTGAATGAAAATGGCCAATTTACTCACTCTGAGGCCTTAAAAAGTGTTTCTCCTCCACAGGAAGTGAATTAAATAACATTTGTAGGCCTTTATTGTTCAAGCGAAAACGCCCGATTATTGACGAAAGAGATAACCACCCCCCCTTACGACATGCTTCAGAAACGAAAAAAATGGTCCGTTTTCAAATGTTGCGTCTTTGAATGACAATCCACATTTGTACGTGGATAATCACTTTTAGAGCTAAAATTAGATCTTTAAAGTGATTTTCAAGCTTCCAGGGGCCCTAAACACAAGATTTGAGAAATGGGTAAAAGTGAATGAAAATGGCCAATTTACTCACTCTGAGGCCTTAATAAGTGTTTCTCCTCCACGGGAAGTGAATTAAATACCATTTGGAGGCCTTTATTGTTCAAGCGAAAACGCCTGATTTTTGATGAAAGAGATAACCACCCCCCCTTACGACATGCTTCAGAAACTAAAAAAATGGTTCATTTTCAAATGTTGCGTCTTTTGAACTACAATTAACATTGTACGTGGATAATCACGTTTAGAGATAAAATGAGATGTTTAAAGTGATTTTCAAGCTTCCAGGGGCCCTAAACACGAGATTTGAGAAATGGGTAACCGTGAATGAAAATGGCCAATTTACTCACTCTGCGGCCTTAAAAAGTGTTTCTCCTCCACGGAAAGTGAATAAAATAACATTTGAATGCCTTTATTGTTCAATCAAAAACGCCTGTTTTTTGGTGAAAAAGATAACCACCCCCCCTTACGACATGCTTCAGAAACATAAAAAATGTTCCATTTTCAAATGTTGCGTCTTTGAACTACAATTCACATTTGTACGTGGAAAAGCACTTTTAAAGATCAAATGAGATGTTTAAAGTGATTTTCATGCTTCCAGGGGCCTTAAACACAAGATTTGAGGAATGGGTAAAAGTGAATGAAAATGGCCAATTTACTCACTCTGAGGCCTTAAAAAGTGTTTCTCCTCCACGGGAAGTGAATTAAATACCATTTGGAGGTCTTTATTGTTCAAGCGAAAACGCCTGATTTTTGATGAAAGAGATAACCACCCCCCCTTACGACATGCTTCTGAAACTGAAAAAATGGTTCATTTTCAAATGTTGCGTCTTTGAACCACAATTAACATTTGTACGTGGATAAACACTTTTAGAGCTAAAATTAGATGTTTAAAGTGATTTTCAAGCTTCCAGGGGCCCTAAACACAAGATTTGAGAAATGGGTAAAAGTGAATGAAAATGGCCAATTTACTCACTCTGAGGCCTTAATAAGTGTTTCTCCTCCACGGGAAGTGAATTAAATACCATTTGGAGGCCTTTATTGTTCAAGCGAAAACGCCTGATTTTTGATGAAAGAGATAACCACCCCCCCTTACGACATGCTTCAGAAACTAAAAAAATGGTTCATTTTCAAATGTTGCGTCTTTTGAACTACAATTAACATTGTACGTGGATAATCACTTTTAGAGATAAAATGAGATGTTTAAAGTGATTTTCAAGCTTCCAGGGGCCCTAAACACGAGATTTGAGAAATGGGTAACCCTGAATGAAAATGGCCAATTTACTCACTCTGCGGCCTTAAAAAGTGTTTCTCCTCCACGGAAAGTGAATAAAATAACATTTGGATGCCTTTATTGTTCAATCAAAAACGCCCGTTTTTTGGTGAAAAAGATAACCACCCCCCCTTACGACATGCTTCAGAAACGAAAAAAATGTTCCATTTTCAAATGTTGCGTCTTTGAACTACTATTCACATTTGTACGTGAATGATCACTTTTAGAGATAAAATTAGATGTTTAAAGTGATTTACAAGCTTCCAGGGGCCCTAAACACAAGATATGAGGAATGGGTAAATATGAATGAAAATGGCCAATTTATTCACTCTGAGGCCTTAAAAAGTTTTTCTCCACTCCAGAAAGTGAATTAAATAACATTTGTAGGCCTTTATTGTTCAATCAAAAACGCCCGATTTTTGACGAAAGAGATAACCACCCCCCCTTACGACATGCTTCAGAAACTAAAAAAATGGTCCGTTTTCAAATGTTGCCTCTTTGAACTACAATTCACATTTGTACGTGGAAAAGCACTTTTAAAGATCAAATGAGATGTTTAAAGTGATTTTCATGCTTCCAGGGGCCTTAAACACAAGATTTGAGGAATGGGTAAAAGTGAATGAAAATGGCCAATTTACTCACTCTGAGGCCTTAAAAAGTGTTTCTCCTCCACGGGAAGTGAATTAAATACCATTTGGAGGTCTTTATTGTTCAAGCGAAAACGCCTGATTTTTGATGAAAGAGATAACCACCCCCCTTACGACATGCTTCTGAAACTGAAAAAATGGTTTATTTTCAAATGTTGCGTCTTTGAACCACAATTAACATTTGTACGTGGATAAACACTTTTAGAGCTAAAATTAGATGTTTAAAGTGATTTTCAAGCTTCCAGGGGCCCTAAACACGAGATTTGAGAAATGGGTAAACGTGAATGAAAATGGCCAATTTACTCAATCTGCGGCCTTAAAAAGTGTTTCTCCTCCACGGAAAGTGAATAAAATAACATTTTGATGCCTTTATTGTTCAATCAAAAACGCCCGTTTTTGGTGAAAAAGATAACCACCCCCCCTTACGACATGCTTCAGAAACGAAAAAAATGGTCCGTTTTCAAATGTTGCGTCTTTGAATGACAATCCACATTTGTACGTGGATAATCACTTTTATAGCTAAAATTAGATGTTTAAAGTGATTTTCAAGCTTCCAGGGGCCCTAAACACAAGATTTGAGAAATGGGTAAAAGTGAATGAAAATGGCCAATTTACTCACTCTGAGGCCTTAATAAGTGTTTCTCCTCCACGGGAAGTGAATTAAATACCATTTGGAGGCCTTTATTGTTCAAGCGAAAACGCCTGATTTTTGATGAAAGAGATAACCACCCCCCCTTACGACATGCTTCTGAAACTAAAAAAATGGTTCATTTTCAAATGTTGCGTCTTTTGAACTACAATTAACATTGTACGTGGATAATCACTTTTAGAGATAAAATGAGATGTTTAAAGTGATTTTCAAGCTTCCAGGGGCCCTAAACACAAGATTTGAGAAATGGGTAACTGTGAATGAAAATGGCCAATTTACTCACTCTGCGGCCTTAAAAAGTGTTTCTCCTCCACGGAAAGTGAATAAAATAACATTTGGATGCCTTTATTGATCAATCAAAAACGCCCGTTTTTTGGTGAAAAAGATAACCACCCCCCCTTACGACATGCTTCAGAAACGAAAAAAATGTTCCATTTTCAAATGTTGCGTCTTTGAACTACTATTCACATTTGTACGTGAATGATCACTTTTAGAGATAAAATTAGATGTTTAAAGTGATTTACAAGCTTCCAGGGGCCCTAAACACAAGATATGAGGAATGGGTAAATATGAATGAAAATGGCCAATTTATTCACTCTGAGGCCTTAAAAAGTTTTTCTCCACTCCAGAAAGTGAATTAAATAACATTTTTAGGCCTTTATTGTTCAATCAAAAACGCCCGATTTTTGACGAAAGAGATAACCACCCCCCCCCTTACGACATGCTTCAGAAACTAAAAAAATGGTCCGTTTTCAAATGTTGCCTCTTTGAACTACAATTCACATTTGTACGTGGAAAAGCACTTTTAAAGATCAAATGAGATGTTTAAAGTGATTTTCATGCTTCCAGGGGCCTTAAACACAAGATTTGAGGAATGGGTAAAAGTGAATGAAAATGGCCAATTTACTCACTCTGAGGCCTTAAAACGTGTTTCTCCTCCACGGGAAGTGAATTAAATACCATTTGCAGGTCTTTATTGTTCAAGCGAAAACGCCTGATTTTTGATGAAAGAGATAACCACCCCCCCTTACGACATGCTTCTGAAACTGAAAAAATGGTTCATTTTCAAATTTTGCGTCTTTGAACCACAATTACTTTTGTACGTGGATAAACACTTTTAGAGCTAAAATTAGATGTTTAAAGTGATTTTCAAGCTTCCAGGGGCCCTAAACACGAGATTTGAGAAATGGGTAACCGTGAATGAAAATGGCCAATTTACTCACTCTGCGGCCTTAAAAAGTGTTTCTCCTCCACGGAAAGTGAATAAAATAACATTTGGATGCCTTTATTGTTCAATCAAAAACGACTGTTTTTTGGTGAAAAAGATAACCACCCCCCCTTACGACATGCTTCAGAAACAAAAAAAATGTTCCATTTTCAAATGTTGCGTCTTTGAACTACAATTCACATTTGTACGTGAATGATCACTTTTAGAGATAAAATTAGATGTTTAAAGTGATTTACAAGCTTCCAGGGGCCCTAAACACAAGATATGAGGAATGGGTAAATATGAATGAAAATGGCCAATTTATTCACTCTGAGGCCTTAAAAAGTTTTTCTCCACTCCAGAAAGTGAATTAAATAACATTTGTAGGCCTTTATTGTTCAATCAAAAACGCCCGATTTTTGACGAAAGAGATAACCACCCCCCCTTACGACATGCTTCAGAAACCAAAAAAATGGTCCGTTTTCAAATGTTGCCTCTTTGAACTACAATTCACATTTGTACGTGGAAAAGCACTTTTAAAGATCAAATGAGATGTTTAAAGTGATTTTCATGCTTCCAGGGGCCTTAAACACAAGATTTGAGGAATGGGTAAAAGTGAATGAAAATGGCCAATTTACTCACTCTGAGGCCTTAAAAAGTGTTTCTCCTCCACGGGAAGTGAATTAAATACCATTTGGAGGTCTTTATTGTTCAAGCGAACACGCCTGATTTTTGATGAAAGAGATAACCACCCCCCTTACGACATGCTTCTGAAACTGAAAAAATGGTTCATTTTCAAATGTTGCGTCTTTGAACCACAATTAACATTTGTACGTGGATAAACACTTTCAGAGCTAAAATTAGATGTTTAAAGTGATTTTCAAGCTTCCAGGGGCCCTAAACACGAGATTTGAGAAATGGGTAAACGTGAATGAAAATGGCCAATTTACTCACTCTGCGGCCTTTAAAAGTGTTTCTCCTCCACGGAAAGTGAATAAAATAACATTTTGATGCCTTTATTGTTCAATCAAAAACGCCCGTTTTTGGTGAAAAAGATAACCACCCCCCCTTACGACATGCTTCAGAAACGAAAAAAATGGCCTGTTTTCAAATGTTGCGTCTTTGAATGACAATCCACATTTGTACGTGGATAATCACTTTTAGAGCTAAAATTAGATGTTTAAAGTGATTTTCAAGCTTCCAGGGGCCCTAAACACAAGATTTGAGAAATGGGTAAAAGTGAATGAAAATGGCCATTTTACTCACTCTGAGGCCTTAATAAGTGTTTCTCCTCCACGGGAAGTGAATTAAATACCATTTGGAGGCCTTTATTGTTCAAGTGAAAACGCCTGATTTTTGATGAAAGAGATAACCACCCCCCCTTACGACATGCTTCTGAAACTAAAAAAATGGTTCATTTTCAAATGTTGCGTCTTTTGAACTACAATTAACATTGTACGTGGATAATCACTTTTAGAGATAAAATGAGATGTTTAAAGTGATTTTCAAGCTTCCAGGGGCCCTAAACACGAGATTTGAGAAATGGGTAACTGTGAATGAAAATGGCCAATTTACTCACTCTGAGGCCTTAAAAAGTTTTTCTCCACTCCAGAAAATGAATTAAATAACATTTGTAGGCCTTTATTGTT
The DNA here is from genome assembly GCF_964204655.1 of Triturus cristatus. Classification (NCBI taxonomy): domain Eukaryota; kingdom Metazoa; phylum Chordata; class Amphibia; order Caudata; family Salamandridae; genus Triturus; species Triturus cristatus. Next base: position 929,848,156 of record NC_140587.1, on the reverse strand, counting down.
CAATCAAAAACGCCCGATTTTTGACGAAAGAGATAACCACCCCCCCTTACGACATGCTTCAGAAAGTAAAAAAATGGTCCGTTTTCAAATGCTGCCTCTTTGAACTACAATTCACATTTGTACGTGGAAAAGCACTTTTAAAGATCAAATGAGATGTTTAAAGTGATTTTCATGCTTCCAGGGGCCTTAAACACAAGATTTGAGGAATGGGTAAAAGTGAATGAAAATGGCCAATTTATTCACTCTGAGGCCTTAAAAAGTGTTTCTCCTCCACGGGAAGTGAATTAAATACCATTTGGAGGTCTTTATTGTTCAAGCGAAAACGCCTGATTTTTGATGAAAGAGATAACCACCCCCCCTTACGACATGCTTCTGAAACTGAAAAAATGGTTCATTTTCAAATGTTGCGTCTTTGAACCACAATTAACATTTGTACGTGGATAAACACTTTTAGAGCTAAAATTAGATGTTTAAAGTGATTTTCAAGCTTCCAGGGGCCCTAAACACAAGATTTGAGAAATGGGTAAAAGTGAATGAAAATGGCCAATTTACTCACTCTGAGGCCTTAATAAGTGTTTCTCCTCCACGGGAAGTGAATTAAATACCATTTGGAGGCCTTTATTGTTCAAGCGAAAACGCCTGATTTTTGATGAAAGAGATAACCACCCCCCCTTACGACATGCTTCAGAAACTAAAAAAATGGTTCATTTTCAAATGTTGCGTCTTTTGAACTACAATTAACATTGTACGTGGATAATCACTTTTAGAGATAAAATGAGATGTTTAAAGTGATTTTCAAGCTTCCAGGGGCCCTAAACACGAGATTTGAGAAATGGGTAACCGTGAATGAAAATGGCCAATTTACTCACTCTGCGGCCTTAAAAAGTGTTTCTCCTCCACGGAAAGTGAATAAAATAACATTTGGATGCCTTTATTGTTCAATCAAAAACGCCCGTTTTTTGGTGAAAAAGATAACCACCCCCCCTTACGACATGCTTCAGAAACGAAAAAAATGTTCCATTTTCAAATGTTGCGTCTTTGAACTACTATTCACATTTGTACGTGAATGATCACTTTTAGAGATAAAATTAGATGTTTAAAGTGATTTACAAGCTTCCAGGGGCCCTAAACACAAGATATGAGGAATGGGTAAATATGAATGAAAATGGCCAATTTATTCACTCTGAGGCCTTAAAAAGTTTTTCTCCACTCCAGAAAGTGAATTAAATAACATTTGTAGGCCTTTATTGTTCAATCAAAAACGCCCGATTTTTGACGAAAGAGATAACCACCCCCCCTTACGACATGCTTCAGAAACTAAAAAAATGGTCCGTTTTCAAATGTTGCCTCTTTGAACTACAATTCACATTTGTACGTGGAAAAGCACTTTTAAAGATCAAATGAGATGTTTAAAGTGATTTTCATGCTTCCAGGGGCCTTAAACACAAGATTTGAGGAATGGGTAAAAGTGAATGAAAATGGCCAATTTACTCACTCTGAGGCCTTAAAAAGTGTTTCTCCTCCACGGGAAGTTAATTAAATACCATTTGGAGGTCTTTATTGTTCAAGCGAAAACGCCTGATTTTTGATGAAAGAGATAACCACCCCCCTTACGACATGCTTCTGAAACTGAAAAAATGGTTCATTTTCAAATGTTGCGTCTTTGAACCACAATTAACATTTGTACGTGGATAAACACTTTTAGAGCTAAAATTAGATGTTTAAAGTGATTTTCAAGCTTCCAGGGGCCCTAAACACGAGATTTGAGAAATGGGTAAACGTGAATGAAAATAGCCAATTTACTCAATCTGCGGCCTTAAAAAGTGTTTCTCCTCCACGGAAAGTGAATAAAATACCATTTTGATGCCTTTATTGTTCAATCAAAAACGCCCGTTTTTGGTGAAAAAGATAACCACCCCCCCTTACGACATGCTTCAGAAACGAAAAAAATGGTCCGTTTTCAAATGTTGCGTCTTTGAATGACAATCCACATTTGTACGTGGATAATCACTTTTAGAGCTAAAATTAGATGTTTAAAGTGATTTTCAAGCTTCCAGGGGCCCTAAACACAAGATTTGAGAAATGGGTAAAAGTGAATGAAAATGGCCAATTTACTCACTCTGAGGCCTTAATAAGTGTTTCTCCTCCACGGGAAGTGAATTAAATACCATTTGGAGGCCTTTATTGTTCAAGCGAAAACGCCTGATTTTTGATGAAAGAGATAACCACCCCCCCTTACGACATGCTTCTGAAACTAAAAAAATGGTTCATTTTCAAATGTTGCGTCTTTTGAACTACAATTAACATTGTACGTGGATAATCACTTTTAGAGATAAAATGAGATGTTTAAAGTGATTTTCAAGCTTCCAGGGGCCCTAAACACAAGATTTGAGAAATGGGTAACTGTGAATGAAAATGGCCAATTTACTCACTCTGCGGCCTTAAAAAGTGTTTCTCCTCCACGGAAAGTGAATAAAATAACATTTGGATGCCTTTATTGATCAATCAAAAACGCCCGTTTTTTGGTGAAAAAGATAACCACCCCCCCTTACGACATGCTTCAGAAACGAAAAAAATGTTCCATTTTCAAATGTTGCGTCTTTGAACTACTATTCACATTTGTACGTGAATGATCACTTTTAGAGATAAAATTAGATGTTTAAAGTGATTTACAAGCTTCCAGGGGCCCTAAACACAAGATATGAGGAATGGGTAAATATGAATGAAAATGGCCAATTTATTCACTCTGAGGCCTTAAAAAGTTTTTCTCCACTCCAGAAAGTGAATTAAATAACATTTTTAGGCCTTTATTGTTCAATCAAAAACGCCCGATTTTTGACGAAAGAGATAACCACCCCCCCCCTTACGACATGCTTCAGAAACTAAAAAAATGGTCCGTTTTCAAATGTTGCCTCTTTGAACTACAATTCACATTTGTACGTGGAAAAGCACTTTTAAAGATCAAATGAGATGTTTAAAGTGATTTTCATGCTTCCAGGGGCCTTAAACACAAGATTTGAGGAATGGGTAAAAGTGAATGAAAATGGCCAATTTACTCACTCTGAGGCCTTAAAAAGTGTTTCTCCTCCACGGGAAGTGAATTAAATACCATTTGCAGGTCTTTATTGTTCAAGCGAAAACGCCTGATTTTTGATGAAAGAGATAACCACCCCCCCTTACGACATGCTTCTGAAACTGAAAAAATGGTTCATTTTCAAATGTTGCGTCTTTGAACCACAATTACTTTTGTACGTGGATAAACACTTTTAGAGCTAAAATTAGATGTTTAAAGTGATTTTCAAGCTTCCAGGGGCCCTAAACACGAGATTTGAGAAATGGGTAACCGTGAATGAAAATGGCCAATTTACTCACTCTGCGGCCTTAAAAAGTGTTTCTCCTCCACGGAAAGTGAATAAAATAACATTTGGATGCCTTTATTGTTCAATCAAAAACGCCTGTTTTTTGGTGAAAAAGATAACCACCCCCCCTTACGACATGCTTCAGAAACAAAAAAAATGTTCCATTTTCAAATGTTGCGTCTTTGAACTACAATTCACATTTGTACGTGAATGATCACTTTTAGAGATAAAATTAGATGTTTAAAGTGATTTACAAGCTTCCAGGGGCCCTAAACACAAGATATGAGGAATGGGTAAATATGAATGAAAATGGCCAATTTATTCACTCTGAGGCCTTAAAAAGTTTTTCTCCACTCCAGAAAGTGAATTAAATAACATTTGTAGGCCTTTATTGTTCAATCAAAAACGCCCGATTTTTGACGAAAGAGATAACCACCCCCCCTTACGACATGCTTCAGAAACTAAAAAAATGGTCCGTTTTCAAATGTTGCCTCTTTGAACTACAATTCACATTTGTACGTGGAAAAGCACTTTTAAAGATCAAATGAGATGTTTAAAGTGATTTTCATGCTTCCAGGGGCCTTAAACACAAGATTTGAGGAATGGGTAAAAGTGAATGAAAATGGCCAATTTACTCACTCTGAGGCCTTAAAAAGTGTTTCTCCTCCACGGGAAGTGAATTAAATACCATTTGGAGGTCTTTATTGTTCAAGCGAAAACGCCTGATTTTTGATGAAAGAGATAACCACCCCCCTTACGACATGCTTCTGAAACTGAAAAAATGGTTCATTTTCAAATGTTGCGTCTTTGAACCACAATTAACATTTGTACGTGGATAAACACTTTTAGAGCTAAAATTAGATGTTTAAAGTGATTTTCAAGCTTCCAGGGGCCCTAAACACGAGATTTGAGAAATGGGTAAACGTGAATGAAAATGGCCAATTTACTCACTCTGCGGCCTTTAAAAGTGTTTCTCCTCCACGGAAAGTGAATAAAATAACATTTTGATGCCTTTATTGTTCAATCAAAAACGCCCGTTTTTGGTGAAAAAGATAACCACCCCCCCTTACGACATGCTTCAGAAACGAAAAAAATGGCCTGTTTTCAAATGTTGCGTCTTTGAATGACAATCCACATTTGTACGTGGATAATCACTTTTAGAGCTAAAATTAGATGTTTAAAGTGATTTTCAAGCTTCCAGGGGCCCTAAACACAAGATTTGAGAAATGGGTAAAAGTGAATAAAAATGGCCAATTTACTCACTCTGAGGCCTTAATAAGTGTTTCTCCTCCACGGGAAGTGAATTAAATACCATTTTTGAGGCCTTTATTGTTCAAGTGAAAACGCCTGATTTTTGATGAAAGAGATAACCACCCCCCCTTACGACATGCTTCTGAAACTAAAAAAATGGTTCATTTTCAAATGTTGCGTCTTTTGAACTACAATTAACATTGTACGTGGATAATCACTTTTAGAGATAAAATGAGATGTTTAAAGTGATTTTCAAGCTTCCAGGGGCCCTAAACACGAGATTTGAGAAATGGGTAACTGTGAATGAAAATGGCCAATTTACTCACTCTGAGGCCTTAAAAAGTTTTTCTCCACTCCAGAAAATGAATTAAATAACATTTGTAGGCCTTTATTGTTCAATCAAAAACGCCCGATTTTTGACGAAAGAGATAACCACCCCCCCTTACGACATGCTTCAGAAAGTAAAAAAATGGTCCGTTTTCAAATGTTGCCTCTTTGAACTACAATTCACATTTGTACGTGGAAAAGCACTTTTAAAGATCAAATGAGATGTTTAAAGTGATTTTCATGCTTCCAGGGGCCTTAAACACAAGATTTGAGGAATGGGTAAAAGTGAATGAAAATGGCCAATTTACTCACTCTGAGGCCTTAAAAAGTGTTTCTCCTCCACGGGAAGTGAATTAAATACCATTTGGAGGTCTTTATTGTTCAAGCGAAAACGCCTGATTTTTGATGAAAGAGATAACCACCCCCCCTTACGACATGCTTCTGAAACTGAAAAAATGGTTCATTTTCAAATGTTGCGTCTTTGAACCACAATTAACATTTGTACGTGGATAAACACTTTTAGAGCTAAAATTAGATGTTTAAAGTGATTTTCAAGCTTCCAGGGGCCCTAAACACGAGATTTGAGAAATGGGTAAACGTGAATGAAAATGGCCAATTTACTCAATCTGCGGCCTTAAAAAGTGTTTCTCCTCCACGGAAAGTGAATAAAATAACATTTTGATGCCTTTATTGTTCAATCAAAAACGCCCGTTTTTGGTGAAAAAGATAACCACCCCCCCTTACGACATGCTTCAGAAACGAAAAAAATGGCCTGTTTTCAAATGTTGCGTCTTTGAATGACAATCCACATTTGTACGTGGATAATCACTTTTAGAGCTAAAATTAGATGTTTAAAGTGATTTTCAAGCTTCCAGGGGCCCTAAACACAAGATTTGAGAAATGGGTAAAAGTGAATGAAAATGGCCAATTTACTCACTCTGAGGCCTTAATAAGTGTTTCTCCTCCACGGGAAGTGAATTAAATACCATTTGGAGGCCTTTATTGTTCAAGTGAAAACGCCTGATTTTTGATGAAAGAGATAACCACCCCCCCTTACGACATGCTTCTGAAACTAAAAAAATGGTTCATTTTCAAATGTTGCGTCTTTTGAACTACAATTAACATTGTACGTGGATAATCACTTTTAGAGATAAAATGAGATGTTTAAAGTGATTTTCAAGCTTCCAGGGGCCCTAAACACGAGATTTGAGAAATGGGTAACTGTGAATGAAAATGGCCAATTTACTCACTCTGAGGCCTTAAAAAGTTTTTCTCCACTCCAGAAAATGAATTAAATAACATTTGTAGGCCTTTATTGTTCAATCAAAAACGCCCGATTTTTGACGAAAGAGATAACCACCCCCCCTTACGACATGCTTCAGAAAGTAAAAAAATGGTCCGTTTTCAAATGTTGCCTCTTTGAACAACAATTCACATTTGTACGTGGAAAAGCACTTTTAAAGATCAAATGAGATGTTTAAAGTGATTTTCATGCTTCCAGGGGCCTTAAACACAAGATTTGAGGAATGGGTAAAAGTGAATGAAAATGGCCAATTTACTCACTCTGAGGCCTTAAAAAGTGTTTCTCCTCCACGGGAAGTGAATTAAATACCATTTGGAGGTCTTTATTGTTCAAGCGAAAACGCCTGATTTTTGATGAAAGAGATAACCACCCCCCCTTACGACATGCTTCTGAAACTGAAAAAATGGTTCATTTTCAAATGTTGCGTCTTTGAACCACAATTAACATTTGTACGTGGATAAACACTTTTAGAGCTAAAATTAGATGTTTAAAGTGATTTTCAAGCTTCCAGGGGCCCTAAACACGAGATTTGAGAAATGGGTAAACGTGAATGAAAATGGCCAATTTACTCACTCTGCGGCCTTAAAAAGTGTTTCTCCTCCACGGAAAGTGAATAAAATAACATTTTGATGCCTTTATTGTTCAATCAAAAACGCCCGTTTTTGGTGAAAAAGATAACCACGCCCCCTTACGACATGCTTCAGAAACGAAAAAAATGGCATGTTTTCAAATGTTGCGTCTTTGAATGACAATCCACATTTGTACGTGGATAATCACTTTTAGAGCTAAAATTAGATGTTTAAAGTGATTTTCAAGCTTCCAGGGGCCCTAAACACAAGATTTGAGAAATGGGTAAAAGTGAATGAAAATGGCCAATTTACTCACTCTGAGGCCTTAATAAGTGTTTCTCCTCCACGGGAAGTGAATTAAATACCATTTGGAGGCCTTTATTGTTCAAGCGAAAACGCCTGATTTTTGATGAAAGAGATAACCACCCCCCCTTACGACATGCTTCTGAAACTAAAAAAATGGTTCATTTTCAAATGTTGCGTCTTTTGAACTACAATTCACATTGTACGTGGATAATCACTTTTAGAGATAAAATGAGATGTTTAAAGTGATTTTCAAGCTTCCAGGGGCCCTAAACACGAGATTTGAGAAATGGGTAACTGTGAATGAAAATGGCCAATTTACTCACTCTGAGGCCTTAAAAAGTTTTTCTCCACTCCAGAAAGTGAATTAAATAACATTTGTAGACCTTTATTGTTCAATCAAAAACGCCCGATTTTTGACGAAAGAGATAACCACCCCCCCTTACGACATGCTTCAGAAACAAAAAAAATGGTTCATTTTCAAATGTTGCATCTTTGAACGACAATCCACATTTGTACGTGGATAAACACTTTTAGAGATAAAATTAGATGTTTAAAGTGATTTTCAAGCTTCCAGGGGCCCTAAACACAAGATTCGAGAAATGGGTAAAAGTGAATGAAAATGGCCAATGTACTCACTCTGAGGCCTTAAAAAGTGTTTCTCCTCAACGGGAAGTGAATTAAATAACATTTGTAGGCCTTTATTGTTCAAGCGAAAACGCCCGATTATTGACGAAAGAGATAACCACCCCCCCTTACGACATGCTTCAGAAACGAAAAAAATGGTCCGTTTTCAAATGTTGCGTCTTTGAATGACAATCCACATTTGTACGTGGATAATCACTTTTAGAGCTAAAATTAGATGTTTAAAGTGATTTTCAAGCTTCCAGGGGCCCTAAACACAAGATTTGAGAAATGGGTAAAAGTGAATGAAAATGGCCAATTTACTCACTCTGAGGCCTTAAAAAGTGTTTCTCCTCCACGGGAAGTGAATTAAATACCATTTGGAGGCCTTTATTGTTCAAGCGAAAACGCCTGATTTTTGAGGAAAGAGATAACCACCCCCCCTTACGACATGCTTCCGAAACTAAAAAAATGGTTTATTTTCAAATGTTGCGTCTTTTGAACTACAATTAACATTGTACGTGGATAATCACTTTTAGAGATAAAATGAGATGTTTAAAGTGATTTTCAAGCTTCCAGGGGCCCTAAACACGAGATTTGAGAAATGGGTAAACGTGAATGAAAATGGCCAATTTACTCACTTTGCGGCCTTAAAAAGTGTTTCTCCTCCACGGAAAGTGTATAAAATAACATTTGGATGCCTTTATTGTTCAATCAAAAACGCCCGTTTTTTGGTGAAAAAGATAACCACCCCCCCTTACGACATGCTTCAGAAACGAAAAAAATGGTCCATTTTCAAATGTTGCGTCTTTGAACTACAATTCACATTTGTATGTGGAAAAGCACTTTTAAAGATCAAATGAGATGTTTAAAGTGATTTTCATGCTTCCAGGGGCCTTAAACACAAGATTTGAGGAATGGGTAAAAGTGAATGAAAATGGCCAATTTACTCACTCTGAGGCCTTAAAAAGTGTTTCTCCTCCACGGGAAGTGAATTAAATAACATTTGTAGGCCTTTATTGTTCAAGCGAAAACGCCCGATTATTGACGAAAGAGATAACCACCGCCCCTTACGACATGCTTCAGAAACGAAAAAAATGGTCCGTTTTCAAATGTTGCGTCTTTGAATGACAATCCACATTTGTACGTGGGTAATCACTTTTAGAGATAAAGTGAGATGTTTAAAGTGATTTTCAAGCTTCCAGGGGCCCTAAACACAAGATTTGAGAAATGGGTAAAAGTGAATGAAAATGGCCAATTTACTCACTCTGAGGCCTTAAAAAGTGTTTCTCCTCCACGGGAAGTGAATTAAATACCATTTGGAGGCCTTTATTGTTCAAGCGAAAACGCCTGATTTTTGATGAAAGAGATAACCACCCCCGCTTACGACATGCTTCTGAAACTAAAAAAATGGTTCATTTTCAAATGTTGCGTCTTTGAACTACAATTAACATTGTACGTGGATATTCACTTTTAGAGATAAAATGAGATGTTTGAAGTGATTTTCAAGCTTCCAGGGGCCCTAAACACGAGATTTGAGAAATGGGTAACCGTGAATGAAAATGGCCAATTTACTCACTCTGCGGCCTTTAAAAGTGTTTCTCCTCCACGGAAAGTGAATAAAATAACATTTTGATGCCTTTATTGTTCAATCAAAAACGCCCGTTTTTGGTGAAAAAGATAACCACCCCCCCTTACGACATGCTTCAGAAACGAAAAAAATGGCCTGTTTTCAAATGTTGCGTCTTTGAATAACAATCCACATTTGTACGTGGATAATCACTTTTAGAGCTAAAATTAGATGTTTAAAGTGATTTTCAAGCTTCCAGGGGCCCTAAACACAAGATTTGAGAAATGGGTAAAAGTGAATGAAAATGGCCAATTTACTCACTCTGAGGCCTTAATAAGTGTTTCTCCTCCACGGGAAGTGAATTAAATACCATTTGGAGGCCTTTATTGTTCAAGCGAAAACGCCTGATTTTTGATGAAAGAGATAACCACCCCCCCTTACGACATGCTTCTGAAACTAAAAAAATGGTTCATTTTCAAATGTTGCGTCTTTTGAACTACAATTAACATTGTACGTGGATAATCACTTTTAGAGATAAAATGAGATGTTTAAAGTGATTTTCAAGCTTCCAGGGGCCCTAAACACGAGATTTGAGAAATGGGTAACTGTGAATGAAAATGGCCAATTTACTCACTCTGAGGCCTTAAAAAGTGTTTCTCCTCCACGGAAAGTGAATAAAATAACATTTGGATGCCTTTATTGTTCAATCAAAAACGCCCGTTTTTTGGTGAAATGATAACCACCCCCCCTTACGACATGCTTCAGAAACGAAAAAAATGTTCCATTTTCAAATGTTGCGTCTTTGAACTACTATTCACATTTGTACGTGAATGATCACTTTTAGAGATAAAATTAGATGTTTAAAGTGATTTACAAGCTTCCAGGGGCCCTAAACACAAGATATGAGGAATGGGTAAATATGAATGAAAATGGCCAATTTATTCACTCTGAGGCCTTAAAAAGTTTTTCTCCACTCCAGAAAGTGAATTAAATAACATTTGTAGGCCTTTATTGTTCAATCAAAAACGCCCGATTTTTGACGAAAGAGATAACCACCCCCCTTACGACATGCTTCAGAAACTAAAAAAATGGTCCGTTTTCAAATGTTGCCTCTTTGAACCACAATTCACATTTGTACGTGGAAAAGCACTTTTAAAGATCAAATGAGATGTTTAAAGTGATTTTCATGCTTCCAGGGGCCTTAAACACAAGATTTGAGGAATGGGTAAAAGTGAATGAAAATGGCCAATTTACTCACTCTGAGGCCTTAAAAAGTGTTTCTCCTCCACGGGAAGTGAATTAAATACCATTTGGAGGTCTTTATTGTTCAAGCGAAAACGCCTGATTTTTGATGAAAGAGATAACCACCCCCCCTTACGACATGCTTCTGAAACTGAAAAAATGGTTCATTTTCAAATAATGCGTCTTTGAACCACAATTAACATTTGTACGTGGAAAAACACTTTTAGAGCTAAAATTAGATGTTTAAAGTGATTTTCAAGCTTCCAGGGGCCCTAAACACAAGATTTGAGAAATGGGTAAAAGTGAATGAAAATGGCCAATTTACTCACTCTGAGGCCTTAATAAGTGTTTCTCTTCCACGGGAAGTGAATTAAATACCATTTGGAGGCCTTTATTGTTCAAGCGAAAACGCCTGATTTTTGATGAAAGAGATAACCACCCCCCCTTACGACATGCTTCCGAAATTAAAAAAATGGTTCATTTTCAAATGTTGCGTCTTTTGAACTACAATTAACATTGTACGTGGATAATCACTTTTAGAGATAAAATGAGATGTTTAAAGTGATTTTCAAGCTTCCAGGGGCCCTAAACACGAGATTTGAGAAATGGGTAACTGTGAATGAAAATGGCCAATTTACTCACTCTGAGGCCTTAAAAAGTTTTTCTCCACTCCAGAAAATGAATTAAATAACATTTGTAGGCCTTTATTGTTCAATCAAAAACGCCCGATTTTTGACGAAAGAGATAACCACCCCCCCTTACGACATGCTTCAGAAAGTAAAAAAATGGTCCGTTTTCAAATGTTGCCTCTTTGAACTACAATTCACATTTGTACGTGGAAAAGCACTTTTAAAGATCAAATGAGATGTTTAAAGTGATTTTCATGCTTCCAGGGGCCTTAAACACAAGATTTGAGGAATGGGTAAAAGTGAATGAAAATGGCCAATTTACTCACTCTGAGGCCTTAAAAAGTGTTTCTCCTCCACGGGAAGTGAATTAAATACCATTTGGAGGTCTTTATTGTTCAAGCGAAAACGCCTGATTTTTGATGAAAGAGATAACCACCCCCCCTTACGACATGCTTCAGAAACTAAAAAAATGGTTTATTTTCAAATGTTGCGTCTTTTGAACTACAATTAACATTGTACGTGGATAATCACTTTTAGAGATAAAATGAGATGTTTAAAGTGATTTTCAAGCTTCCAGGGGCCCTAAACACGAGATTTGAGAAATGGGTAAACGTGAATGAAAATGGCCAATTTACTCACTCTGCAGCCTTAAAAAGTGTTTCTCCTCCACGGAAAGTGTATAAAATAACATTTGGATGCCTTTATTGTTCAATCAAAAACGCCCGTTTTTTGGTGAAAAAGATAACCACCCCCCCTTACGACATGCTTCAGAAACGAAAAAAATGGTCCATTTTCAAATGTTGCGTCTTTGAACTACAATTCACATTTGTACGTGGAAAAGCACTTTTAAAGATCAAATGAGATGTTTAAAGTGATTTTCATGCTTCCAGGGGCCTTAAACACAAGATTTGAGGAATGGGTAAAAGTGAATGAAAATGGCCAATTTACTCACTCTGAGGCCTTAAAAAGTGTTTCTCCTCCACGGGAAGTGAATTAAATAACATTTGTAGGCCTTTATTGTTCAAGCGAAAACGCCCGATTATTGACGAAAGAGATAACCACCCCCCCTTACGACATGCTTCAGAAACGAAAAAAATGGTCCGTTTTCAAATGTTGCGTCTTTGAATGACAATCCACATTTGTACGTGGGTAATCACTTTTAGAGATAAAGTGAGATGTTTAAAGTGATTTTCAAGCTTCCAGGGGCCCTAAACACAAGATTTGAGAAATGGGTAAAAGTGAATGAAAATGGCCAATTTACTCACTCTGAGGCCTTAAAAAGTGTTTCTCCTCCACGGGAAGTGAATTAAATACCATTTGGAGGCCTTTATTGTTCAAGCGAAAACGCCTGATTTTTGATGAAAGAGATAACCACCCCCGCTTACGACATGCTTCTGAAACTAAAAAAATGGTTCATTTTCAAATGTTGCGTCTTTGAACTACAATTAACATTGTACGTGGATATTCACTTTTAGAGATAAAATGAATGTTTAAAGTGATTTTCAAGCTTCCAGGGGCCCTAAACACGAGATTTGAGAAATGGGTAAACGAGAATGAAAATGGCCAATTTACTCACTCTGCGGCCTTAAAAAGTGTTTCTCCTCCACGGAAAGTGAATAAAAAACCATTTGGATGCCTTTATTGTTCAATCAAAAACGCCTGTTTTTTGTTGAAAAAGATAACCACCCCCCCCTTACGACATGCTTCAGAAACGAAAAAAAAATTCCATTTTCAAATGTTGCGTCTTTGAACTACAATTCACATTTGTATGTGGATGATCACTTTTAGAGATAAAATTAGATGTTTAAAGTGATTTACAAGCTTCCAGGGGCCCTAAACACAAGATATGAGGAATGGGTAAATATGAATGAAAATGGTCAATTTATTCACTCTGAGGCCTTAAAAAGTTTTTCTCCACTCCAGAAAGTGAATTAAATAACATTTGTAGGCCTTTATTGTTCAATCAAAAACGCCCGATTTTTGACGAAAGAGATAACCACCCCCCCTTACGACATGCTTCAGAAACTAAAAAAATGGTCCGTTTTCAAATGTTGCCTCTTTGAACTACAATTCACATTTGTACGTGGAAAAGCACTTTTAAAGATAAAATTAGATGTTTAAAGTGATTTACAAGCTTCCAGGGGCCCTAAACACAAGATATGAGGAATGGGTAAATATGAATGAAAATGGACAATTTATTCACTCTGAGGCCTTAAAAAGTTTTTCTCCACTCCAGAAAGTGAATTAAATAATATTTGTAGGCCTTTATTGTTCAAGCGAAAACGCCTGATTTTTGATGAAAGAGATAACCACCCCCCCTTACGACATGCTTCTGAAACTAAAAAAAATGGTTCATTTTCAAATGTTGCGTCTTTGAACCACAATTAACATTGTACGTGGATAATCACTTTTAGAGATAAAATGAGATGTTTAAAGTGATTTTCAAGCTTCCAGGGGCCCTAAATACGAGATTTGAGAAATGGGTAAACGTGAATGAAAATGGCCAATTTACTCACTCTGCGTTCTTAAAAAGTGTTTCTCCTCCACGGAAAGTGAATAAAATAGCATTTGGATGCCTTTATTGTTCAATCAAAAACGCCCGTTTTTTGGTGAAAAAGATAACCACCCCCACTTACGACATGCTTCAGAAACAAAAAAAATGGTCCATTTTCAAATGTTGCGTCTTTGAACTACAATTCACATTTGTACGTGGATAATCACTTTTAGAGATAAAATTAGATGTTTAAAGTGATTTACAAGCTTCCAGGGGCCCTAAACACAAGATATGAGGAATGGGTAAATATGAATGAAAATGGCCAATTTATTCACTCTGAGGCCTTAAAAAGTTTTTCTCCACTCCAGAAAGTGAATTAAATAACATTTGTAGACCTTTATTGTTCAATCAAATACGCCCGATTTTTGACGAAAGAGATAACCACCCCCCCTTACGACATGCTTCAGAAACAAAATAAATGGTTCATTTTCAAATGTTGCATCTTTGAACGACAATCCACATTTGTACGTGGATAAACACTTTTAGAGATAAAATTAGATGTTTAAAGTGATTTTCAAGCTTCCAGGGGCCCTAAACACAAGATTTGAGAAATGGGTAAAAGTGAATGAAAATGGCCAATTTACTCACTCTGAGGCCTTAAAAAGTGTTTCTCCTCAACGGGAAGTGAATTAAATACCATTTGTAGGCCTTTATTGTTCAAGCGAAAACGCCCGATTATTGACGAAAGAGATAACCACCCCCCCTTACGACATGCTTCAGAAACGAAAAAAATGGTCCGTTTTCAAATGTTGCGTCTTTGAATGACAATCCACATTTGTACGTGGATAATCACTTTTAGACCTAAAATTAGATGTTTAAAGTGATTTTCAAGCTTCCAGGGGCCCTAAACACAAGATTTGAGAAATGGGTAAAGGTGAATGAAAATGGCCAATTTACTCACTCTGAGGCCTTAAAAAGTGTTTCTCCTCCACGGGAAGTGAATTAAATACCATTTGGAGGCCTTTATTGTTCAAGCGAAAACGCCTGATTTTTGATGAAAGAGATAACCACCCCCCCTTACGACATGCTTCCGAAACTAAAAAAATGGTTCATTTTCAAATGTTGCGTCTTTTGAACTACAATTAACATTGTACGTGGATAATCACTTTTAGAGATAAAATGAGATGTTTAAAGTGATTTTTAAGCTTCCAGGGGCCCTAAACACGAGATTTGAGAAATGGGTAAACGTGAATGAAAATGGCCAATTTACTCACTCTGCGGCCTTAAAAAGTGTTTCTCCTCCACGGAAAGTGTATAAAATAACATTTGGATGCCTTTATTGTTCAATCAAAAACCGCCCGTTTTTTGGTGAAAAAGATAACCACCCCCCCTTACGACATGCTTCAGAAACGAAAAAAATGGTCCATTTTCAAATGTTGCGTCTTTGAACTACAATTCACATTTGTACGTGGAAAAGCACTTTTAAAGATCAAATGAGATGTTTAAAGTGATTTTCATGCTTCCAGGGGCCTTAAACACAAGATTTGAGGAATGGGTAAAAGTGAATGAAAATGGCCAATTTACTCACTCTGAGGCCTTAAAAAGTGTTTCTCCTGCACGGGAAGTGAATTAAATAACATTTGTAGGCCTTTATTGTTCAAGCGAAAACGCCCGATTATTGACGAAAGAGATAACCACCCCCCCTTACGACATGCTTCAGAAACGAAAAATATGGTCCGTTTTCAAATGTTGCGTCTTTGAATGACAATCCACATTTGTACGTGGATAATCACTTTTAGAGCTAAAATTAGATGTTTAAAGTGATTTTCAAGCTTCCAGGGGCCCTAAACACAAGATTTGAGAAATGGGTAAAAGTGAATGAAAATGGCCAATTTACTCACTCTGAGGCCTTAATAAGTGTTTCTCCTCCACGGGAAGTGAATTAAATACCATTTGGAGGCCTTTATTGTTCAAGCGAAAACGCCTGATTTTTGATGAAAGAGATAACCACCCCCCCTTACGACATGCTTCCGAAACTAAAAAAATGGTTCATTTTCAAATGTTGCGTCTTTTGAACTACAATTAACATTGTACGTGGATAATCACTTTTAGAGATAAAATGAGATGTTTAAAGTGATTTTCAAGCTTCCAGGGGCCCTAAACACGAGATTTGAGAAATGGGTAAACGTGAATGAAAATGGCCAATTTACTCACTCTGCGGCCTTAAAAAGTTTTTCTCCTCCACGGAAAGTGTATAAAATAACATTTGGATGCCTTTATTGTTCAATCAAAAACGCCCGTTTTTTGGTGAAAAAGATAACCACCCCCCCTTACGACATGCTTCAGAAACGAAAAAAATGGTCCATTTTCAAATGTTGCGTCTTTGAACTACAATTCACATTTGTACGTGGAAAAGCACTTTTAAAGATCAAATGAGATGTTTAAAGTGATTTTCATGCTTCCAGAGGCCTTAAACACAAGATTTGAGGAATGGGTAAAAGTGAATGAAAATGGCCAATTTACTCACTCTGAGGCCTTAAAAAGTGTTTCTCCTCCACGGGAAGTGAATTAAATAACATTTGTAGGCCTTTATTGTTCAAGCGAAAACGCCCGATTATTGACGAAAGAGATAACCACCCCCCTTACGACATGCTTCAGAAACGAAAAAAATGGTCCGTTTTCAAATGTTGCGTCTTTGAATGACAATCCACATTTGTACGTGGGTAATCACTTTTAGAGATAAAGTGAGATGTTTAAAGTGATTTTCAAGCTTCCAGGGGCCCTAAACACAAGATTTGAGAAATGGGTAAAAGTGAATGAAAATGGCCAATTTACTCACTCTGAGGCCTTAAAAAGTGTTTCTCCTCCACGGGAAGTGAATTAAATACCATTTGGAGACCTTTATTGTTCAAGCGAAAACGCCTGATTTTTGATGAAAGAGATAACCACCCCCGCTTACGACATGCTTCTGAAACTAAAAAAATGGTTCATTTTCAAATGTTGCGTCTTTGAACTACAATTAACATTGTACGTGGATATTCACTTTTAGAGATAAAATGAGATGTTTAAAGTGATTTTCAAGCTTCCAGGGGCCCTAAACACGAGATTTGAGAAATGGGTAAACGAGAATGAAAATGGCCAATTTACTGACTCTGCGGCCTTAAAAAGTGTTTCTCCTCCACGGAAAGTGAATAAAATAACATTTGGATGCCTTTATTGTTCAATCAAAAACGCCTGTTTTTTGTTGAAAAAGATAACCACCCCCCCCTTACGACATGCTTCAGAAACGAAAAAAAAATTCCATTTTCAAATGTTGCGTCTTTGAACTACAATTCACATTTGTATGTGGATGATCACTTTTAGAGATAAAATTAGATGTTTAAAGTGATTTACAAGCTTCCAGGGGCCCTAAACACAAGATATGAGGAATGGGTAAATATGAATGAAAATGGTCAATTTATTCACTCTGAGGCCTTAAAAAGTTTTTCTCCACTCCAGAAAGTGAATTAAATAACATTTGTAGGCCTTTATTGTTCAATCAAAAACGCCCGATTTTTGACGAAAGAGATAACCACCCCCCCTTACGACATGCTTCAGAAACTAAAAAAATGGTCCGTTTTCAAATGTTGCCTCTTTGAACTACAATTCACATTTGTACGTGGGAAAGCACTTTTAAAGATCAAATGAGATGTTTAAAGTGATTTTCATGCTTCCAGGGGCCTTAAACACAAGATTTGAGGAATGGGTAAAAGTGAATGAAAATGGCCAATTTACTCACTCTGAGGCCTTAAAAAGTGTTTCTCCTCCACGGGAAGTGAATTAAATAACATTTGTAGGCCTTTATTGTTCAAGCGAAAACGCCTGATTTTTGATGAAAGAGATAACCACCCCCCCTTACGACATGCTTCTGAAACTAAAAAAAATGGTTCATTTTCAAATGTTGCGTCTTTGAACCACAATTAACATTGTACGTGGATAATCACTTTTAGAGATAAAATGAGATGTTTAAAGTGATTTTCAAGCTTCCAGGGGCCCTAAATACGAGATTTGAGAAATGGGTAAACGTGAATGAAAATGGCCAATTTACTCACTCTGCGTTCTTAAAAAGTGTTTCTCCTCCACGGAAAGTGAATAAAATAGCATTTGGATGCCTTTATTGTTCAATCAAAAACGCCCGTTTTTTGGTGAAAAAGATAACCACCCCCACTTACGACATGCTTCAGAAACAAAAAAAATGGTCCATTTTCAAATGTTGCGTCTTTGAACTACAATTCACATTTGTACGTGGATAATCACTTTTAGAGATAAAATTAGATGTTTAAAGTGATTTACAAGCTTCCAGGGGCCCTAAACACAAGATATGAGGAATGGGTAAATATGAATGAAAATGGCCAATTTATTCACTCTGAGGCCTTAAAAAGTTTTTCTCCACTCCAGAAAGTGTATTAAATAACATTTGTAGACCTTTATTGTTCAATCAAATACGCCCGATTTTTGACGAAAGAGATAACCACCCCCCCTTACGACATGCTTCAGAAACAAAATAAATGGTTCATTTTCAAATGTTGCATCTTTGAACGACAATCCACATTTGTACGTGGATAAACACTTTTAGAGATAAAATTAGATGTTTAAAGTGATTTTCAAGCTTCCAGGGGCCCTAAACACAAGATTTGAGAAATGGGTAAAAGTGAATGAAAATGGCCAATTTACTCACTCTGAGGCCTTAAAAAGTGTTTCTCCTCAACGGGAAGTGAATTAAATACCATTTGTAGGCCTTTATTGTTCAAGCGAAAACGCCCGATTATTGACGAAAGAGATAACCACCCCCCCTTACGACATGCTTCAGAAACGAAAAAAATGGTCCGTTTTCAAATGTTGCGTCTTTGAATGACAATCCACATTTGTACGTGGATAATCACTTTTAGACCTAAAATTAGATGTTTAAAGTGATTTTCAAGCTTCCAGGGGCCCTAAACACAAGATTTGAGAAATGGGTAAAGGTGAATGAAAATGGCCAATTTACTCACTCTGAGGCCTTAAAAAGTGTTTCTCCTCCACGGGAAGTGAATTAAATACCATTTGGAGGCCTTTATTGTTCAAGCGAAAACGCCTGATTTTTGATGAAAGAGATAACCACCCCCCCTTACGACATGCTTCCGAAACTAAAAAAATGGTTCATTTTCAAATGTTGCGTCTTTTGAACTACAATTAACATTGTACGTGGATAATCACTTTTAGAGATAAAATGAGATGTTTAAAGTGATTTTTAAGCTTCCAGGGGCCCTAAACACGAGATTTGAGAAATGGGTAAACGTGAATGAAAATGGCCAATTTACTCACTCTGCGGCCTTAAAAAGTGTTTCTCCTCCACGGAAAGTGTATAAAATAACATTTGGATGCCTTTATTGTTCAATCAAAAACCGCCCGTTTTTTGGTGAAAAAGATAACCACCCCCCCTTACGACATGCTTCAGAAACGAAAAAAATGGTCCATTTTCAAATGTTGCGTCTTTGAACTACAATTCACATTTGTACGTGGAAAAGCACTTTTAAAGATCAAATGAGATGTTTAAAGTGATTTTCATGCTTCCAGGGGCCTTAAACACAAGATTTGAGGAATGGGTAAAAGTGAATGAAAATGGCCAATTTACTCACTCTGAGGCCTTAAAAAGTGTTTCTCCTCCACGGGAAGTGAATTAAATAACATTTGTAGGCCTTTATTGTTCAAGCGAAAACGCCCGATTATTGACGAAAGAGATAACCACCCCCCCTTACGACATGCTTCAGAAACGAAAAATATGGTCCGTTTTCAAATGTTGCGTCTTTGAATGACAATCCACATTTGTACGTGGATAATCACTTTTAGAGCTAAAATTAGATGTTTAAAGTGATTTTCAAGCTTCCAGGGGCCCTAAACACAAGATTTGAGAAATGGGTAAAAGTGAATGAAAATGGCCAATTTACTCACTCTGAGGCCTTAATAAGTGTTTCTCCTCCACGGGAAGTGAATTAAATACCATTTGGAGGCCTTTATTGTTCAAGCGAAAACGCCTGATTTTTGATGAAAGAGATAACCACCCCCCCTTACGACATGCTTCCGAAACTAAAAAAATGGTTCATTTTCAAATGTTGCGTCTTTTGAACTACAATTAACATTGTACGTGGATAATCACTTTTAGAGATAAAATGAGATGTTTAAAGTGATTTTCAAGCTTCCAGGGGCCCTAAACACGAGATTTGAGAAATGGGTAAACGTGAATGAAAATGGCCAATTTACTCACTCTGCGGCCTTAAAAAGTTTTTCTCCTCCACGGAAAGTGTATAAAATAACATTTGGATGCCTTTATTGTTCAATCAAAAACGCCCGTTTTTTGGTGAAAAAGATAACCACCCCCCCTTACGACATGCTTCAGAAACGAAAAAAATGGTCCATTTTCAAATGTTGCGTCTTTGAACTACAATTCACATTTGTACGTGGAAAAGCACTTTTAAAGATCAAATGAGATGTTTAAAGTGATTTTCATGCTTCCAGAGGCCTTAAACACAAGATTTGAGGAATGGGTAAAAGTGAATGAAAATGGCCAATTTACTCACTCTGAGGCCTTAAAAAGTGTTTCTCCTCCACGGGAAGTGAATTAAATAACATTTGTAGGCCTTTATTGTTCAAGCGAAAACGCCCGATTATTGACGAAAGAGATAACCACCCCCCTTACGACATGCTTCAGAAACGAAAAAAATGGTCCGTTTTCAAATGTTGCGTCTTTGAATGACAATCCACATTTGTACGTGGGTAATCACTTTTAGAGATAAAGTGAGATGTTTAAAGTGATTTTCAAGCTTCCAGGGGCCCTAAACACAAGATTTGAGAAATGGGTAAAAGTGAATGAAAATGGCCAATTTACTCACTCTGAGGCCTTAAAAAGTGTTTCTCCTCCACGGGAAGTGAATTAAATACCATTTGGAGACCTTTATTGTTCAAGCGAAAACGCCTGATTTTTGATGAAAGAGATAACCACCCCCGCTTACGACATGCTTCTGAAACTAAAAAAATGGTTCATTTTCAAATGTTGCGTCTTTGAACTACAATTAACATTGTACGTGGATATTCACTTTTAGAGATAAAGTGAGATGTTTAAAGTGATTTTCAAGCTTCCAGGGGCCCTAAACACGAGATTTGAGAAATGGGTAAACGAGAATGAAAATGGCCAATTTACTGACTCTGCGGCCTTAAAAAGTGTTTCTCCTCCACGGAAAGTGAATAAAATAACATTTGGATGCCTTTATTGTTCAATCAAAAACGCCTGTTTTTTGTTGAAAAAGATAACCACCCCCCCCCTTACGACATGCTTCAGAAACGAAAAAAAAATTCCATTTTCAAATGTTGCGTCTTTGAACTACAATTCACATTTGTATGTGGATGATCACTTTTAGAGATAAAATTAGATGTTTAAAGTGATTTACAAGCTTCCAGGGGCCCTAAACACAAGATATGAGGAATGGGTAAATATGAATGAAAATGGTCAATTTATTCACTCTGAGGCCTTAAAAAGTTTTTCTCCACTCCAGAAAGTGAATTAAATAACATTTGTAGGCCTTTATTGTTCAATCAAAAACGCCCGATTTTTGACGAAAGAGATAACCACCCCCCCTTACGACATGCTTCAGAAACTAAAAAAATGGTCCGTTTTCAAATGTTGCCTCTTTGAACTACAATTCACATTTGTACGTGGGAAAGCACTTTTAAAGATCAAATGAGATGTTTAAAGTGATTTTCATGCTTCCAGGGGCCTTAAACACAAGATTTGAGGAATGTGTAAAAGTGAATGAAAATGGCCAATTTACTCACTCTGAGGCCTTAAAAAGTGTTTCTCCTCCACGGGAAGTGAATTAAATAACATTTGTAGGCCGTTATTGTTCAAGCGAAAACGTCTGATTTTTGATGAAAGAGATAACCACCCCCCCTTACGACATGCTTCTGAAACTAAAAAAAATGGTTCATTTTCAAATGTTGCGTCTTTGAACCACAATTAACATTGTACGTGGATAATCACTTTTAGAGATAAAATGAGATGTTTAAAGTGATTTTCAAGCTTCCAGGGGCCCTAAACACGAGATTTGAGAAATGGGTAAACGTGAATGAAAATGGCCAATTTACTCACTCTGCGTTCTTAAAAAGTGTTTCTCCTCCACGGAAAGTGAATAAAATAGCATTTGGATGCCTTTATTGTTCAATCAAAAACGCCCGTTTTTTGGTGAAAAAGATAACCACCCCCACTTACGACATGCTTCAGAAACAAAAAAAATGGTCCATTTTCAAATGTTGCGTCTTTGAACTACAATTCACATTTGTACGTGGATAATCACTTTTAGAGATAAAATTAGATGTTTAAAGTGATTTACAAGCTTCCAGGGGCCCTAAACACAAGATATGAGGAATGGGTAAATATGAATGAAAATGGCCAATTTATTCACTCTGAGGCCTTAAAAAGTTTTTCTCCACTCCAGAAAGTGAATTAAATAACATTTGTAGACCTTTATTGTTCAATCAAAAACGCCCGATTTTTGACGAAAGAGATAACCACCCCCCCTTACGACATGCTTCAGAAACGAAAAAAATGGTCCGTTTTCAAATGTTGCATCTTTGAACGACAATCCACATTTGTACGTGGATAAACACTTTTAGAGATAAAATTAGATGTTTAAAGTGATTTTCAAGCTTCCAGGGGCCCTAAACACAAGATTTGAGAAATGGGTAAAAGTGAATGAAAATGGCC
This sequence comes from Triturus cristatus, assembly GCF_964204655.1. Taxonomy (NCBI): domain Eukaryota; kingdom Metazoa; phylum Chordata; class Amphibia; order Caudata; family Salamandridae; genus Triturus; species Triturus cristatus. Next base: position 929,825,709 of record NC_140587.1, on the reverse strand, counting down.
AATTTACTCACTCTGAGGCCTTAAAAAGTGTTTCTCCTCAACGGGAAGTGAATTAAATACCATTTGTAGGCCTTTATTGTTCAAGCGAAAACGCCCGATTATTGACGAAAGAGATAACCACCCCCCCTTACGACATGCTTCAGAAACGAAAAAAATGGTCCGTTTTCAAATGTTGCGTCTTTGAATGACAATCCTCATTTGTACGTGGATAATCACTTTTAGAGCTAAAATTAGATGTTTAAAGTGATTTTCAAGCTTCCAGGGGCCCTAAACACAAGATTTGAGAAATGGGTAAAAGTGAATGAAAATGGCCAATTTACTCACTCTGAGGCCTTAAAAAGTGTTTCTCCTCCACGGGAAGTGAATTAAATACCATTTGGAGGCCTTTATTGTTCAAGCGAAAACGCCTGATTTTTGATGAAAGAGATAACCACCCCCCTTACGACATGCTTCCGAAACTAAAAAAATGGTTCATTTTCAAATGTTGCGTCTTTTGAACTACAATTAACATTGTACGTGGATAATCACTTTTAGAGATAAAATGAGATGTTTAAAGTGATTTTCAAGCTTCCAGGGGCCCTAAACACGAGATTTGAGAAATGGGTAAACGTGAATGAAAATGGCCAATTTACTCACTCTGCGGCCTTAAAAAGTGTTTCTCCTCCACGGAAAGTGTATAAAATAACATTTGGATGCCTTTATTGTTCAATCAAAAACCGCCCGTTTTTTGGTGAAAAAGATAACCACCCCCCCTTACGACATGCTTCAGAAACGAAAAAAATGGTCCATTTTCAAATGTTGCGTCTTTGAACTACAATTCACATTTGTACGTGGAAAAGCACTTTTAAAGATCAAATGAGATGTTTAAAGTGATTTTCATGCTTCCAGGGGCCTTAAACACAAGATTTGAGGAATGGGTAAAAGTGAATGAAAATGGCCAATTTACTCACTCTGAGGCCTTAAAAAGTGTTTCTCCTCCACGGGAAGTGAATTAAATAACATTTGTAGGCCTTTATTGTTCAAGCGAAAACGCCCGATTATTGACGAAAGAGATAACCACCCCCCCTTACGACATGCTTCAGAAACGAAAAATATGGTCCGTTTTCAAATGTTGCGTCTTTGAATGACAATCCACATTTGTACGTGGATAATCACTTTTAGAGCTAAAATTAGATGTTTAAAGTGATTTTCAAGCTTCCAGGGGCCCTAAACACAAGATTTGAGAAATGGGTAAAAGTGAATGAAAATGGCCAATTTACTCACTCTGAGGCCTTAATAAGTGTTTCTCCTCCACGGGAAGTGAATTAAATACCATTTGGAGGCCTTTATTGTTCAAGCGAAAACGCCTGATTTTTGATGAAAGAGATAACCACCCCCCCTTACGACATGCTTCCGAAACTATAAAAATGGTTCATTTTCAAATGTTGCGTCTTTTGAACTACAATTAACATTGTACGTGGATAATCACTTTTAGAGATAAAATGAGATGTTTAAAGTGATTTTCAAGCTTCCAGGGGCCCTAAACACGAGATTTGAGAAATGGGTAAACGTGAATGAAAATGGCCAATTTACTCACTCTGCGGCCTTAAAAAGTGTTTCTCCTCCACGGAAAGTGTATAAAATAACATTTGGATGCCTTTATTGTTCAATCAAAAACGCCCGTTTTTTGGTGAAAAAGATAACCACCCCCCCTTACGACATGCTTCAGAAACGAAAAAAATGGTCCATTTTCAAATGTTGCGTCTTTGAACTACAATTCACATTTGTACGTGGAAAAGCACTTTTAAAGATCAAATGAGATGTTTAAAGTGATTTTCATGCTTCCAGAGGCCTTAAACACAAGATTTGAGGAATGGGTAAAAGTGAATGAAAATGGCCAATTTACTCACTCTGAGGCCTTAAAAAGTGTTTCTCCTCCACGGGAAGTGAATTAAATAACATTTGTAGGCCTTTATTGTTCAAGCGAAAACGCCCGATTATTGACGAAAGAGATAACCACCCCCCTTACGACATGCTTCAGAAACGAAAAAAATGGTCCGTTTTCAAATGTTGCGTCTTTGAATGACAATCCACATTTGTACGTGGGTAATCACTTTTAGAGATAAAGTGAGATGTTTAAAGTGATTTTCAAGCTTCCAGGGGCCCTAAACACAAGATTTGAGAAATGGGTAAAAGTGAATGAAAATGGCCAATTTACTCACTCTGAGGCCTTAAAAAGTGTTTCTCCTCCACGGGAAGTGAATTAAATACCATTTGGAGACCTTTATTGTTCAAGCGAAAACGCCTGATTTTTGATGAAAGAGATAACCACCCCCGCTTACGACATGCTTCTGAAACTAAAAAAATGGTTCATTTTCAAATGTTGCGTCTTTGAACTACAATTAACATTGTACGTGGATATTCACTTTTAGAGATAAAATGAGATGTTTAAAGTGATTTTCAAGCTTCCAGGGGCCCTAAACACGAGATTTGAGAAATGGGTAAACGAGAATGAAAATGGCCAATTTACTGACTCTGCGGCCTTAAAAAGTGTTTCTCCTCCACGGAAAGTGAATAAAATAACATTTGGATGCCTTTATTGTTCAATCAAAAACGCCTGGTTTTTGTTGAAAAAGATAACCACCCCCCCCCCCTTACGACATGCTTCAGAAACGAAAAAAAAATTCCATTTTCAAATGTTGCGTCTTTGAACTACAATTCACATTTGTATGTGGATGATCACTTTTAGAGATAAAATTAGATGTTTAAAGTGATTTACAAGCTTCCAGGGGCCCTAAACACAAGATATGAGGAATGGGTAAATATGAATGAAAATGGTCAATTTATTCACTCTGAGGCCTTAAAAAGTTTTTCTCCACTCCAGAAAGTGAATTAAATAACATTTGTAGGCCTTTATTGTTCAATCAAAAACGCCCGATTTTTGACGAAAGAGATAACCACCCCCCCTTACGACATGCTTCAGAAACTAAAAAAATGGTCCGTTTTCAAATGTTGCCTCTTTGAACTACAATTCACATTTGTACGTGGGAAAGCACTTTTAAAGATCAAATGAGATGTTTAAAGTGATTTTCATGCTTCCAGGGGCCTTAAACACAAGATTTGAGGAATGTGTAAAAGTGAATGAAAATGGCCAATTTACTCACTCTGAGGCCTTAAAAAGTGTTTCTCCTCCACGGGAAGTGAATTAAATAACATTTGTAGGCCGTTATTGTTCAAGCGAAAACGTCTGATTTTTGATGAAAGAGATAACCACCCCCCCTTACGACATGCTTCTGAAACTAAAAAAAATGGTTCATTTTCAAATGTTGCGTCTTTGAACCACAATTAACATTGTACGTGGATAATCACTTTTAGAGATAAAATGAGATGTTTAAAGTGATTTTCAAGCTTCCAGGGGCCCTAAACACGAGATTTGAGAAATGGGTAAACGTGAATGAAAATGGCCAATTTACTCACTCTGCGTTCTTAAAAAGTGTTTCTCCTCCACGGAAAGTGAATAAAATAGCATTTGGATGCCTTTATTGTTCAATCAAAAACGCCCGTTTTTTGGTGAAAAAGATAACCACCCCCACTTACGACATGCTTCAGAAACAAAAAAAATGGTCCATTTTCAAATGTTGCGTCTTTGAACTACAATTCACATTTGTACGTGGATAATCACTTTTAGAGATAAAATTAGATGTTTAAAGTGATTTACAAGCTTCCAGGGGCCCTAAACACAAGATATGAGGAATGGGTAAATATGAATGAAAATGGCCAATTTATTCACTCTGAGGCCTTAAAAAGTTTTTCTCCACTCCAGAAAGTGAATTAAATAACATTTGTAGACCTTTATTGTTCAATCAAAAACGCCCGATTTTTGACGAAAGAGATAACCACCCCCCCTTACGACATGCTTCAGAAACGAAAAAAATGGTCCGTTTTCAAATGTTGCATCTTTGAACGACAATCCACATTTGTACGTGGATAAACACTTTTAGAGATAAAATTAGATGTTTAAAGTGATTTTCAAGCTTCCAGGGGCCCTAAACACAAGATTTGAGAAATGGGTAAAAGTGAATGAAAATGGCCAATTTACTCACTCTGAGGCCTTAAAAAGTGTTTCTCCTCAACGGGAAGTGAATTAAATACCATTTGTAGGCCTTTATTGTTCAAGCGAAAACGCCCGATTATTGACGAAAGAGATAACCACCCCCCCTTACGACATGCTTCAGAAACGAAAAAAATGGTCCGTTTTCAAATGTTGCGTCTTTGAATGACAATCCTCATTTGTACGTGGATAATCACTTTTAGAGCTAAAATTAGATGTTTAAAGTGATTTTCAAGCTTCCAGGGGCCCTAAACACAAGATTTGAGAAATGGGTAAAAGTGAATGAAAATGGCCAATTTACTCACTCTGAGGCCTTAAAAAGTGTTTCTCCTCCACGGGAAGTGAATTAAATACCATTTGGAGGCCTTTATTGTTCAAGCGAAAACGCCTGATTTTTGATGAAAGAGATAACCACCCCCCTTACGACATGCTTCCGAAACTAAAAAAATGGTTCATTTTCAAATGTTGCGTCTTTTGAACTACAATTAACATTGTACGTGGATAATCACTTTTAGAGATAAAATGAGATGTTTAAAGTGATTTTCAAGCTTCCAGGGGCCCTAAACACGAGATTTGAGAAATGGGTAAACGTGAATGAAAATGGCCAATTTACTCACTCTGCGTTCTTAAAAAGTGTTTCTCCTCCACGGAAAGTGAATAAAATAGCATTTGGATGCCTTTATTGTTCAATCAAAAACGCCCGTTTTTTGGTGAAAAAGATAACCACCCCCACTTAAGACATGCTTCAGAAACAAAAAAAATGGTCCATTTTCAAATGTTGCGTCTTTGAACTACAATTCACATTTGTACGTGGATAATCACTTTTAGAGATAAAATTAGATGTTTAAAGTGATTTACAAGCTTCCAGGGGCCCTAAACACAAGATATGAGGAATGGGTAAATATGAATGAAAATGGCCAATTTATTCACTCTGAGGCCTTAAAAAGTGTTTCTCCTCCACGGGAAGTGAATTAAATAACATTTGTAGGCCTTTATTGTTCAAGCGAAAACGCCCGATTATTGACGAAAGAGATAACCATCCCCCCTTACGACATGCTTCAGAAACGAAAAAAATGGTCCGTTTTCAAATGTTGCGTCTTTGAATGACAATCCACATTTGTACGTGGATAATCACTTTTAGAGCTAAAATTAGATGTTTAAAGTGATTTTCAAGCTTCCAGGGGCCCTAAACACAAGATTTGAGAAATGGGTAAAAGTGAATGAAAATGGCCAATTTACTCACTCTGAGGCCTTAAAAAGTGTTTCTCCTCCACGGGAAGTGAATTAAATACCATTTGGAGGCCTTTATTGTTCAATCAAAAACGCCCGTTTTTTGGTGAAAAAGATAACGACATGCTTCAGAAACGAAAAAAATGGTCCATTTTCAAATGTTGCGTCTTTGAACTACAATTCACATTTGTACGTGGAAAAGCACTTTTAAAGATCAAATGAGATGTTTAAAGTGATTTTCATGCTTCCAGGGGCCTTAAACACAAGATTTGAGGAATGGGTAAAAGTGAATGAAAATGGCCAATTTACTCACTCTGAGGCCTTAAAAAGTGTTTCTCCTCCACGGGAAGTGAATTAAATAACATTTGTAGGCCTTTATTGTTCAAGCGAAAACGCCCGATTATTGACGAAAGAGATAACCATCCCCCCTTACGACATGCTTCAGAAACGAAAAAAATGGTCCGTTTTCAAATGTTGCGTCTTTGAATGACAATCCACATTTGTACGTGGATAATCACTTTTAGAGCTAAAATTAGATGTTTAAAGTGATTTTCAAGCTTCCAGGGGCCCTAAAAACAAGATTTGAGAAATGGGTAAAAGTGAATGAAAATGGCCAATTTACTCACTCTGAGGCCTTAATAAGTGTTTCTCCTCCACGGGAAGTGAATTAAATACCATTTGGAGGCCTTTATTGTTCAAGCGAAAACGCCTGATTTTTGATGAAAGAGATAACCACCCCCCCTTACGACATGCTTCAGAAACTAAAAAAATGGTTCATTTTCAAATGTTGCGTCTTTTGAACTACAATTAACATTGTACGTGGATAATCACTTTTAGAGATAAAATGAGATGTTTAAAGTGATTTTCAAGCTTCCAGGGGCCCTAAACACGAGATTTGAGAAATGGGTAACCGTGAATGAAAATGGCCAATTTACTCACTCTGCGGCCTTAAAAAGTGTTTCTCCTCCACGGAAAGTGAATAAAATAACATTTGGATGCCTTTAATGTTCAATCAAAAACGCCCGTTTTTTGGTGAAAAAGATAACCACCCCCCCTTACGACATGCTTCAGAAACGAAAAAAATGTTCCATTTTCAAATGTTGCGTCTTTGAACTACAATTCACATTTGTACGTGAATGATCACTTTTAGAGATAAAATTAGATGTTTAAAGTGATTTACAAGCTTCCAGGGGCCCTAAACACAAGATATGAGGAATGGGTAAATATGAATGAAAATGGCCAATTTATTCACTCTGAGGCCTTAAAAAGTTTTTCTCCACTCCAGAAAGTGAATTAAATAACATTTGTAAACCTTTATTGTTCAATCAAAAACGCCCGATTTTTGACGAAAGAGATAACCACCCCCCTAACGACATGCTTCAGAAACTAAAAAAATGGTTCATTTTCAAATGTTGCGTCTTTTGAACTACAATTAACATTGTACGTGGATAATCACTTTTAGAGATAAAATGAGATGTTTAAAGTGATTTTCAAGCTTCCAGGGGCCCTAAACACGAGATTTGAGAAATGGGTAAACGTGAATGAAAATGGCCAATTTACTCACTCTGCGTTCTTAAAAAGTGTTTCTCCTCCACGGAAAGTGAATAAAATAGCATTTGGATGCCTTTATTGTTCAATCAAAAACGCCCGTTTTTTTGTGAAAAAGATAACCACCCCCCCTTACGACATGCTTCAGAAACAAAAAAAATGGTCCATTTTCAAATGTTGCGTCTTTGAACTACAATTCACATTTGTACGTGGATAATCACTTTTAGAGATAAAATTAGATGTTTAAAGTGATTTACAAGCTTCCAGGGGCCCTAAACACAAGATATGAGGAATGGGTAAATATGAATGAAAATGGCCAATTTATTCACTCTGAGGCCTTAAAAAGTTTTTCTCCACTCCAGAAAGTGAATTAAATAACATTTGTAGACCTTTATTGTTCAATCAAAAACGCCCAATTTTTGACGAAAGAGATAACCACCCCCCCTTACGACATGCTTCAGAAACAAAAAAAATGGTTCATTTTCAAATGTTGCATCTTTGAACGACAATCCACATTTGTACGTGGATAAACACTTTTAGAGATAAAAATAGATGTTTAAAGTGATTTTCAAGCTTCCAGGGGCCCTAAACACAAGATTTGAGAAATGGGTAAAAGTGAATGAAAATGGCCAATTTACTCACTCTGAGGCCTTAAAAAGTGTTTCTCCTCAACGGGAAGTGAATTAAATAACATTTGTAGGCCTTTATTGTTCAAGCGAAAACGCCTGATTATTGACGAAAGAGATAACCACCCCCCCTTACGACATGCTTCAGAAACGAAAAAAATGGTCCGTTTTCAAATGTTGCGTCTTTGAATGACAATCCACATTTGTACGTGGATAATCACTTTTAGAGCTAAAATTAGATGTTTAAAGTGATTTTCAAGCTTCCAGGGGCCCTAAACACAAGATTTGAGAAATGGGTAAAAGTGAATGAAAATAGCCAATTTACTCACTCTGAGGCCTTAAAAAGTGTTTCTCCTCCACGGGAAGTGAATTAAATACCATTTGGAGGCCTTTATTGTTCAAGCGAAAACGCCTGATTTTTGATGAAAGAGATAACCACCCCCCCTTACGACATGCTTCCGAAACTAAAAAAATGGTTCATTTTCAAATGTTGCGTCTTTTGAACTACAATTAACATTGTACGTGGATAATCACTTTTAGAGACAAAATGAGATGTTTAAAGTGATTTTCAAGCTTCCAGGGGCCCTAAACACGAGATTTGAGAAATGGGTAAACGTGAATGAAAATGGCCAATTTACTCACTCTGCGGCCTTAAAAAGTGTTTCTCCTCCACGGAAAGTGAATAAAATAACATTTGGATGCCTTTATTGTTCAATCAAAAACGCCCGTTTTTTGGTGAAAAAGATAACCACCCCCCCTTACGACATGCTTCAGAAACGAAAAAAATGGTCCATTTTCAAATGTTGCGTCTTTGAACTACAATTCACATTTGTACGTGGAAAAGCACTTTTAAAGATCAAATGAGATGTTTAAAGTGATTTTCATGCTTCCAGGGGCCTTAAACACAAGATTTGAGGAATGGGTAAAAGTGAATGAAAATGGCCAATTTACTCACTCTGAGGCCTTAAAAAGTGTTTCTCCTCCACGGGAAGTGAATTAAATACCATTTGTAGGCCTTTATTGTTCAAGCGAAAACGCCTGTTTTTTGGTGAAAAAGATAACCACCCCCCCTTACGACATGCGTCAGAAACGAAAAAAATGTTCCATTTTCAAATGTTGCGTCTTTGAACTACAATTCACATTTGTACGTGAATGATCACTTTTAGAGATAAAATTAGATGTTTAAAGTGATTTACAAGCTTCCAGGGGCCCTAAACACAAGATATGAGGAATGGGTAAATATGAATGAAAATGGCCAATTTATTCACTCTGAGGCCTTAAAAAGTTTTTCTCCACTCCAGAAAGTGAATTAAATAACATTTTTAGGCCTTTATTGTTCAATCAAAAACGCCCGATTTTTGACGAAAGAGATAACCACCCCCCTTTACGACATGCTTCAGAAACTAAAAAAATGGTTCATTTTCAAATGTTGCGTCTTTGAACCACAATTAACATTTGTACGTGGATAAACACTTTTAGAGCTAAAATTAGATGTTTAAAGTGATTTTCAAGCTTCCAGGGGCCCTAAACACGAGATTTGAGAAATGGGTAACCGTGAATGAAAATGGCCAATTTACTCACTCTGCGGCCCTAAAAAGTGTTTCTCCTCCACGGAAAGTGAATAAAATAACATTTGAATGCCTTTATTGTTCAATCAAAAACGCCTGTTTTTTGGTGAAAAAGATAACCACCCCCCCTTACGACATGCTTCAGAAACAAAAAAAATGTTCCATTTTCAAATGTTGCGTCTTTGAACTACAATTCACATTTGTACGTGAATGATCACTTTTAGAGATAAAATTAGATGTTTAAAGTGATTTACAAGCTTCCAGGGGCCCTAAACACAAGATATGAGGAATGGGTAAATATGAATGAAAATGGCCAATTTATTCACTCTGAGGCCTTAAAAAGTTTTTCTCCACTCCAGAAAGTGAATTAAATAACATTTGTAGGCCTTTATTGTTCAATCACAAAACGCCCGATTTTTGACGAAAGAGATAACCACCCCCCCTTACGACATGCTTCAGAAACTAAAAAAATGGTCCGTTTTCAAATGTTGCCTCTTTGAACTACAATTCACATTTGTACGTGGGAAAGCACTTTTAAAGATCAAATGAGATGTTTAAAGTGATTTTCATGCTTCCAGGGGCCTTAAACACAAGATTTGAGGAATGGGTAAAAGTGAATGAAAATGGCCAATTTACTCACTCTGAGGCCTTAAAAAGTGTTTCTCCTCCACGGGAAGTGAATTAAATAACATTTGTAGGCCTTTATTGTTCAAGCGAAAACGCCTGATTTTTGATGAAAGAGATAACCACCCCCCCTTACGACATGCTTCTGAAACTAAAAAAAATGGTTCATTTTCAAATGTTGCGTCTTTGAACCACAATTAACATTGTACGTGGATAATCACTTTTAGAGATAAAATGAGATGTTTAAAGTGATTTTCAAGCTTCCAGGGGCCCTAAACACGAGATTTGAGAAATGGGTAAACGTGAATGAAAATGGCCAATTTACTCACTCTGCGTTCTTAAAAAGTGTTTCTCCTCCACGGAAAGTGAATAAAATAGCATTTGGATGCCTTTATTGTTCAATCAAAAACGCCCGTTTTTTGGTGAAAAAGATAACCACCCCCACTTACGACATGCTTCAGAAACAAAAAAAATGGTCCATTTTCAAATGTTGCGTCTTTGAACTACAATTCACATTTGTACGTGGATAATCACTTTTAGAGATAAAATTAGATGTTTAAAGTGATTTACAAGCTTCCAGGGGCCCTAAACACAAGATATGAGGAATGGGTAAATATGAATGAAAATGGCCAATTTATTCACTCTGAGGCCTTAAAAAGTTTTTCTCCACTCCAGAAAGTGAATTAAATAACATTTGTAGACCTTTATTGTTCAATCAAAAACGCCCGATTTTTGACGAAAGAGATAACCACCCCCCCTAACGACATGCTTCAGAAACAAAAAAAATGGTTCATTTTCAAATGTTGCATCTTTGAACGACAATCCACATTTGTACGTGGATAAACACTTTTAGAGATAAAATTAGATGTTTAAAGTGATTTTCAAGCTTCCAGGGGCCCTAAACACAAGATTTGAGAAATGGGTAAAAGTGAATGAAAATGGCCAATTTACTCACTCTGAGGCCTTAAAAAGTGTTTCTCCTCAACGGGAAGTGAATTAAATACCATTTGTAGGCCTTTATTGTTCAAGCGAAAACGCCCGATTATTGACGAAAGAGATAACCACCCCCCCTTACGACATGCTTCAGAAACGAAAAAAATGGTCCGTTTTCAAATGTTGCGTCTTTGAATGACAATCCTCATTTGTACGTGGATAATCACTTTTAGAGCTAAAATTAGATGTTTAAAGTGATTTTCAAGCTTCCAGGGGCCCTAAACACAAGATTTGAGAAATGGGTAAAAGTGAATGAAAATGGCCAATTTACTCACTCTGAGGCCTTAAAAAGTGTTTCTCCTCCACGGGAAGTGAATTAAATACCATTTGGAGGCCTTTATTGTTCAAGCGAAAACGCCTGATTTTTGATGAAAGAGATAACCACCCCCCTTACGACATGCTTCCGAAACTAAAAAAATGGTTCATTTTCAAATGTTGCGTCTTTTGAACTACAATTAACATTGTACGTGGATAATCACTTTTAGAGATAAAATGAGATGTTTAAAGTGATTTTCAAGCTTCCAGGGGCCCTAAACACGAGATTTGAGAAATGGGTAAACGTGAATGAAAATGGCCAATTTACTCACTCTGCGTTCTTAAAAAGTGTTTCTCCTCCACGGAAAGTGAATAAAATAGCATTTGGATGCCTTTATTGTTCAATCAAAAACGCCCGTTTTTTGGTGAAAAAGATAACCACCCCCACTTACGACATGCTTCAGAAACAAAAAAAATGGTCCATTTTCAAATGTTGCGTCTTTGAACTACAATTCACATTTGTACGTGGATAATCACTTTTAGAGATAAAATTAGATGTTTAAAGTGATTTACAAGCTTCCAGGGGCCCTAAACACAAGATATGAGGAATGGGTAAATATGAATGAAAATGGCCAATTTATTCACTCTGAGGCCTTAAAAAGTTTTTCTCCACTCCAGAAAGTGAATTAAATAACATTTGTAAACCTTTATTGTTCAATCAAAAACGCCCGATTTTTGACGAAAGAGATAACCACCCCCCTAACGACATGCTTCAGAAACAAAAAAAATGGTTCATTTTCAAATGTTGCATCTTTGAACGACAATCCACATTTGTACGTGGATAAACACTTTTAGAGATAAAATTAGATGTTTAAAGTGATTTTCAAGCTTCCAGGGGCCCTAAACACAAGATTTGAGAAATGGGTAAAAGTGAATGAAAATGGCCAATTTACTCACTCTGAGGCCTTAAAAAGTGTTTCTCCTCAACGGGAAGTGAATTAAATACCATTTGTAGGCCTTTATTGTTCAAGCGAAAACGCCCGATTATTGACGAAAGAGATAACCACCCCCCCTTACGACATGCTTCAGAAACGAAAAAAATGGTCCGTTTTCAAATGTTGCGTCTTTGAATGACAATCCACATTTGTACGTGGATAATCACTTTTAGAGCTAAAATTAGATGTTTAAAGTGATTTTCAAGCTTCCAGGGGCCCTAAACACAAGATTTGAGAAATGGGTAAAAGTGAATGAAAATGGCCAATTTACTCACTCTGAGGCCTTAAAAAGTGTTTCTCCTCCACGGGAAGTGAATTAAATACCATTTGGAGGCCTTTATTGTTCAAGCGAAAACGCCTGATTTTTGATGAAAGAGATAACCACCCCCCCTTACGACATGCTTCCGAAACTAAAAAAATGGTTCATTTTCAAATGTTGCGTCTTTTGAACTACAATTAACATTGTACGTGGATAATCACTTTTAGAGATAAAATGAGATGTTTAAAGTGATTTTCAAGCTTCCAGGGGCCCTAAACACGAGATTTGAGAAATGGGTAAACGTGAATGAAAATGGCCAATTTACTCACTCTGCGGCCTTAAAAAGTGTTTCTCCTCCACGGAAAGTGTATAAAATAACATTTGGATGCCTTTATTGTTCAATCAAAAACGCCCGTTTTTTGGTGAAAAAGATAACCCCCCCCCTTACGACATGCTTCAGAAACGAAAAAAATGGTCCATTTTCAAATGTTGCGTCTTTGAACTACAATTCACATTTGTACGTGGAAAAGCAATTTTAAAGATCAAATGAGATGTTTAAAGTGATTTTCATGCTTCCAGGGGCCTTAAACACAAGATTTGAGGAATGGGTAAAAGTGAATGAAAATGGCCAATTTACTCACTCTGAGGCCTTAAAAAGTCTTTCTCCTCCACGGGAAGTGAATTAAATAACATTTGTAGGCCTTTATTGTTCAAGCGAAAACGCCCGATTATTGACGAAAGAGATAACCACCCCCCCTTACGACATGCTTCAGAAACGAAAAAAATGGTCCGTTTTCAAATGTTGCGTCTTTGAATGACAATCCACATTTGTACGTGGATAATCACTTTTAGAGCTAAAATTAGATGTTTAAAGTGATTTTCAAGCTTCCAGGGGCCCTAAACACAAGATTTGAGAAATGGGTAAAAGTGAATGAAAATGGCCAATTTACTCACTCTGAGGCCTTAATAAGTGTTTCTCCTCCACGGGAAGTGAATTAAATACCATTTGGAGGCCTTTATTGTTCAAGCGAAAACGCCTGATTTTTGATGAAAGAGATAACCACCCCCCCTTACGACATGCTTCTGAAACTAAAAAAATGGTTCATTTTCAAATGTTGCGTTTTTTGAACTACAATTAACATTGTACGTGGATAATCACTTTTAGAGATAAAATGAGATGTTTAAAGTGATTTTCAAGCTTCCAGGGGCCCTAAACACGAGATTTGAGAAATGGGTAACCGTGAATGAAAATGGCCAATTTACTCACTCTGCGGCCTTAAAAAGTGTTTCTCCTCCACGGAAAGTGAATAAAATAACATTTGGATGCCTTTATTGTTCAATCAAAAACGCCCGTTGTTTGGTGAAAAAGATAACCACCCCCCCTTACGACATGCTTCAGAAACGAAAAAAATGTTCCATTTTCAAATGTTGCGTCTTTGAACTACAATTCACATTTGTACGTGAATGATCACTTTTAGAGATAAAATTAGATGTTTAAAGTGATTTACAAGCTTCCAGGGGCCCTAAACACAAGATATGAGGAATGGGTAAATATGAATGAAAATGGCCAATTTATTCACTCTGAGGCCTTAAAAAGATTTCTCCACTCCAGAAAGTGAATTAAATAACATTTTTAGGCCTTTATTGTTCAATCAAAAACGCCCGATTTTTGACGAAAGAGATAACCACCCCCCCTTACGACATGCTTCAGAAACGAAAAAAATGGTTCATTTTCAAATGTTGCGTCTTTTGAACTACAATTAACATTGTACGTGGATAATCACTTTTAGAGATAAAATGAGATGTTTAAAGTGATTTTCAAGCTTCCAGGGGCCCTAAACACGAGATTTGAGAAATGGGTAACAGTGAATGAAAATGGCCAATTTACTCACTCTGCGGCCTTAAAAAGTGTTTCTCCTCCACGGAAAGTGAATAAAATAACATTTGGATGCCTTTATTGTTCAATCAAAAACGCCTGTTTTTTGGTGAAAAAGATAACCACCCCCCCTTACGACATGCTTCAGAAACAAAAAAAATGTTCCATTTTCAAATGTTGCGTCTTTGAACTACAATTCACATTTGTACGTGAATGATCACTTTTAGAGATAAAATTAGATGTTTAAAGTGATTTACAAGCTTCCAGGGGCCCTAAACACGAGATTTGAGAAATGGGTAAACGTGAATGAAAATGGCCAATTTACTCACTCTGCGTTCTTAAAAAGTGTTTCTCCTCCACGGAAAGTGAATAAAATAGCATTTGGATGCCTTTATTGTTCAATCAAAAACGCCCGTTTTTTGGTGAAAAAGATAACCACCCCCCCCTTACGACATGCTTCAGAAACAAAAAAAATGGTCCATTTTCAAATGTTGCGTCTTTGAACTACAATTCACATTTGTACGTGGATAATCACTTTTAGAGATAAAATTAGGTGTTTAAAGTGATTTACAAGCTTCCAGGGGCCCTAAACACAAGATATGAGGAATGGGTAAATATGAATGAAAATGGCCAATTTATTCACTCTGAGGCCTTAAAAAGTTTTTCTCCACTCCAGAAAGTGAATTAAATAACATTTGTAGACCTTTATTGTTCAATCAAAAACGCCCGATTTTTGACGAAAGAGATAACCACCCCCCCTTACGACATGCTTCAGAAACAAAAAAAATGGTTCATTTTCAAATGTTGCATCTTTGAACGACAATCCACATTTGTACGTGGACAAACACTTTTAGAGATAAAAATAGATGTTTAAAGTGATTTTCAAGCTTCCAGGGGCCCTAAACACAAGATTTGAGAAATGGGTAAAAGTGAATGAAAATGGCCAATTTACTCACTCTGAGGCCTTAAAAAGTGTTTCTCCTCAACGGGAAGTGAATTAAATAACATTTGTAGGCCTTTATTGTTCAAGCGAAAACGCCCGATTATTGACGAAAGAGATAACCACCCCCCCTTACGACATGCTTCAGAAACGAAAAAAATGGTCCGTTTTCAAATGTTGCGTCTTTGAATGACAATCCACATTTGTACGTGGATAATCACTTTTAGAGCTAAAATTAGATGTTTAAAGTGATTTTCAAGCTTCCAGGGGCCCTAAACACAAGATTTGAGAAATGGGTAAAAGTGAATGAAAATGGCCAATTTACTCACTCTGAGGCCTTAAAAAGTGTTTCTCCTCCACGGGAAGTGAATTAAATACCATTTGGAGGCCTTTATTGTTCAAGCGAAAACGCCTGATTTTTGATGAAAGAGATAACCACCCCCCCTTACGACATGCTTCCGAAACTAAAAAAATGGTTCATTTTCAAATGTTGCGTCTTTTGAACTACAATTAACATTGTACGTGGATAATCACTTTTAGAGACAAAATGAGATGTTTAAAGTGATTTTCAAGCTTCCAGGGGCCCTAAACACGAGATTTGAGAAATGGGTAAACGTGAATGAAAATGGCCAATTTACTCACTCTGCGGCCTTAAAAAGTGTTTCTCCTCCACGGAAAGTGAATAAAATAACATTTGGATGCCTTTATTGTTCAATCAAAAACGCCCGTTTTTTGGTGAAAAAGATAACCACCCCCCCTTACGACATGCTTCAGAAACGAAAAAAATGGTCCATTTTCAAATGTTGCGTCTTTGAACTACAATTCACATTTGTACGTGAAAAAGCACTTTTAAAGATCAAATGAGATGTTTAAAGTGATTTTCATGCTTCCAGGGGCCTTAAACACAAGATTTGAGGAATGGGTAAAAGTGAATGAAAATGGCCAATTTACTCACTCTGAGGCCTTAAAAAGTGTTTCTCCTCCACGGGAAGTGAATTAAATAACATTTGTAGGCCTTTATTGTTCAAGCGAAAACGCCCGATTATTGACGAAAGAGATAACCATCCCCCCTTACGACATGCTTCAGAAACGAAAAAAATGGTCCGTTTTCAAATGTTGCGTCTTTGAATGACAATCCACATTTGTACGTGGATAATCACTTTTAGAGCTAAAATTAGATGTTTAAAGTGATTTTCAAGCTTCCAGGGGCCCTAAAAACAAGATTTGAGAAATGGGTAAAAGTGAATGAAAATGGCCAATTTACTCACTCTGAGGCCTTAATAAGTGTTTCTCCTCCACGGGAAGTGAATTAAATACCATTTGGAGGCCTTTATTGTTCAAGCGAAAACGCCTGATTTTTGATGAAAGAGATAACCACCCCCCCTTACGACATGCTTCCGAAACGAAAAAAATGTTCCATTTTCAAATGTTGCGTCTTTGAACTACAATTCACATTTGTACGTGAATGATCACTTTTAGAGATAAAATTAGATGTTTAAAGTGATTTACAAGCTTCCAGGGGCCCTAAACACAAGATATGAGGAATGGGTAAATATGAATGAAAATGGCCAATTTATTCACTCTGAGGCCTTAAAAAGTTTTTCTCCACTCCAGAAAGTGAATTAAATAACATTTGTAGGCCTTTATTGTTCAATCAAAAACGCCCGATTTTTGACGAAAGAGATAACCACCCCCCCTTACGACATGCTTCAGAAACTAAAAAAATGGTCCGTTTTCAAATGTTGCCTCTTTGAACTACAATTCACATTTGTACGTGGAAAAGCACTTTTAAAGATCAAATGAGATGTTTAAAGTGATTTTCATGCTTCCAGGGGCCTTAAACACAAGATTTGAGGAATGGGTAAAAGTGAATGAAAATGGCCAATTTACTCACTCTGAGGCCTTAAAAAGTGTTTCTCCTCCACGGGAAGTGAATTAAATACCATTTGCAGGTCTTTATTGTTCAAGCGAAAACGCCTGATTTTTGATGAAAGAGATAACCACCCCCCCTTACAACATGCTTCTGAAACTGAAAAAATGGTTCATTTTCAAATGTTGCGTCTTTGAACCACAATTACTTTTGTACGTGGATAAACACTTTTAGAGCTAAAATTAGATGTTTAAAGTGATTTTCAAGCTTCCAGGGGCCCTAAACACGAGATTTGAGAAATGGGTAAAAGTGAATGAAAATGGCCAATTTACTCACTCTGAGGCCTTAATAAGTGTTTCTCCTCCACGGGAAGTGAATTAAATACCATTTGGAGGCCTTTATTGTTCAAGCGAAAACGCCTGATTTTTGATGAAAGAGATAACCACCCCCCCTTACGACATGCTTCTGAAACTAAAAAAATGGTTCATTTTCAAATGTTGCGTCTTTTGAACTACAATTAACATTGTATGTGGATAATCACTTTTAGAGATAAAATGAGATGTTTAAAGTGATTTTCAAGCTTCCAGGGGCCCTAAACACGAGATTTGAGAAATGGGTAACTGTGAATGAAAATGGCCAATTTACTCACTCTGCGGCCTTAAAAAGTGTTTCTCCTCCACGGAAAGTGAATAAAATAACATTTGGATGCCTTTATTGATCAATCAAAAACGCCTGTTTTTTGGTGAAAAAGATAACCACCCCCCCTTACGACATGCTTCAGAAACGAAAAAAATGTTCCATTTTCAAATGTTGCGTCTTTGAACTACTATTCACATTTGTACGTGAATGATCACTTTTAGAGATAAAATTAGATGTTTAACGTGATTTACAAGCTTCCAGGGGCCCTAAACACAAGATATGAGGAATGGGTAAATATGAATGAAAATGGCCAATTTATTCACTCTGAGGCCTTAAAAAGTTTTTCTCCACTCCAGAAAGTGAATTAAATAACATTTTTAGGCCTTTATTGTTCAATCAAAAACGCCCGATTTTTGACGAAAGAGATAACCACCCCCCCTTACGACATGCTTCAGAAACAAAAAAAAATGGTCCGTTTTCAAATGTTGCCTCTTTGAACTAGAATTCACATTTGTACGTGGAAAAGCACTTTTAAAGATCAAATGAGATGTTTAAAGTGATTTTCATGCTTCCAGGGGCCTTAAACACAAGATTTGAGGAATGGGTAAAAGTGAATGAAAATGGCCAATTTACTCACTCTGAGGCCTTAAAAAGTGTTTCTCCTCCACGGGAAGTGAATTAAATACCATTTGCAGGTCTTTATTGTTCAAGCGAAAACGCCTGATTTTTGATGAAAGAGATAACCACCCCCCCTTACGACATGCTTCTGAAACTGAAAAAATGGTTCATTTTCAAATGTTGCGTCTTTGAACCACAATTACTTTTGTACGTGGATAAACACTTTTAGAGCTAAAATTAGATGTTTAAAGTGATTTTCAAGCTTCCAGGGGCCCTAAACACGAGATTTGAGAAATGGGTAACCGTGAATGAAAATGGCCAATTTACTCACTCTGCGGCCTTAAAAAGTGTTTCTCCTCCACGGAAAGTGAATAAAATAACATTTGGATGCCTTTATTGTTCAATCAAAAACGCCCGTTTTTTGGTGAAAAAGATAACCACCCCCCCTTACGACATGCTTCAGAAACGAAAAAAATGTTCCATTTTCAAATGTTGCGTCTTTGAACTACAATTCACATTTGTACGTGAATGATCACTTTTAGAGATAAAATTAGATGTTTAAAGTGATTTACAAGCTTCCAGGGGCCCTAAACACAAGATATGAGGAATGGGTAAATATGAATGAAAATGGCCAATTTATTCACTCTGAGGCCTTAAAAAGTTTTTCTCCACTCCAGAAAGTGAATTAAATAACATTTGTAGGCCTTTATTGTTCAATCAAAAACGCCCGATTTTTGACGAAAGAGATAACCACCCCCCCTTACGACATGCTTCAGAAACTAAAAAAATGGTCCGTTTTCAAATGTTGCCTCTTTGAACTACAATTCACATTTGTACGTGGAAAAGCACTTTTAAAGATCAAATGAGATGTTTAAAGTGATTTTCATGCTTCCAGGGGCCTTAAACACAAGATTTGAGGAATGGGTAAAAGTGAATGAAAATGGCCAATTTACTCACTCTGAGGCCTTAAAAAGTGTTTCTCCTCCACGGGAAGTGAATTAAATACCATTTGCAGGTCTTTATTGTTCAAGCGAAAACGCCTGATTTTTGATGAAAGAGATAACCACCCCCCCTTACAACATGCTTCTGAAACTGAAAAAATGGTTCATTTTCAAATGTTGCGTCTTTGAACCACAATTACTTTTGTACGTGGATAAACACTTTTAGAGCTAAAATTAGATGTTTAAAGTGATTTTCAAGCTTCCAGGGGCCCTAAACACGAGATTTGAGAAATGGGTAAAAGTGAATGAAAATGGCCAATTTACTCACTCTGAGGCCTTAATAAGTGTTTCTCCTCCACGGGAAGTGAATTAAATACCATTTGGAGGCCTTTATTGTTCAAGCGAAAACGCCTGATTTTTGATGAAAGAGATAACCACCCCCCCTTACGACATGCTTCTGAAACTAAAAAAATGGTTCATTTTCAAATGTTGCGTCTTTTGAACTACAATTAACATTGTATGTGGATAATCACTTTTAGAGATAAAATGAGATGTTTAAAGTGATTTTCAAGCTTCCAGGGGCCCTAAACACGAGATTTGAGAAATGGGTAACTGTGAATGAAAATGGCCAATTTACTCACTCTGCGGCCTTAAAAAGTGTTTCTCCTCCACGGAAAGTGAATAAAATAACATTTGGATGCCTTTATTGATCAATCAAAAACGCCTGTTTTTTGGTGAAAAAGATAACCACCCCCCCTTACGACATGCTTCAGAAACGAAAAAAATGTTCCATTTTCAAATGTTGCGTCTTTGAACTACTATTCACATTTGTACGTGAATGATCACTTTTAGAGATAAAATTAGATGTTTAACGTGATTTACAAGCTTCCAGGGGCCCTAAACACAAGATATGAGGAATGGGTAAATATGAATGAAAATGGCCAATTTATTCACTCTGAGGCCTTAAAAAGTTTTTCTCCACTCCAGAAAGTGAATTAAATAACATTTTTAGGCCTTTATTGTTCAATCAAAAACGCCCGATTTTTGACGAAAGAGATAACCACCCCCCCTTACGACATGCTTCAGAAACAAAAAAAAATGGTCCGTTTTCAAATGTTGCCTCTTTGAACTAGAATTCACATTTGTACGTGGAAAAGCACTTTTAAAGATCAAATGAGATGTTTAAAGTGATTTTCATGCTTCCAGGGGCCTTAAACACAAGATTTGAGGAATGGGTAAAAGTGAATGAAAATGGCCAATTTACTCACTCTGAGGCCTTAAAAAGTGTTTCTCCTCCACGGGAAGTGAATTAAATACCATTTGCAGGTCTTTATTGTTCAAGCGAAAACGCCTGATTTTTGATGAAAGAGATAACCACCCCCCCTTACGACATGCTTCTGAAACTGAAAAAATGGTTCATTTTCAAATGTTGCGTCTTTGAACCACAATTACTTTTGTACGTGGATAAACACTTTTAGAGCTAAAATTAGATGTTTAAAGTGATTTTCAAGCTTCCAGGGGCCCTAAACACGAGATTTGAGAAATGGGTAACCGTGAATGAAAATGGCCAATTTACTCACTCTGCGGCCTTAAAAAGTGTTTCTCCTCCACGGAAAGTGAATAAAATAACATTTGGATGCCTTTATTGTTCAATCAAAAACGCCCGTTTTTTGGTGAAAAAGATAACCACCCCCCCTTACGACATGCTTCAGAAACGAAAAAAATGTTCCATTTTCAAATGTTGCGTCTTTGAACTACAATTCACATTTGTACGTGAATGATCACTTTTAGAGATAAAATTAGATGTTTAAAGTGATTTACAAGCTTCCAGGGGCCCTAAACACAAGATATGAGGAATGGGTAAATATGAATGAAAATGGCCAATTTATTCACTCTGAGGCCTTAAAAAGTTTTTCTCCACTCCAGAAAGTGAATTAAATAACATTTTTAGGCCTTTATTGTTCAATCAAAAACGCCCGATTTTTGACGAAAGAGATAACCACCCCCCTTACGACATGCTTCAGAAACTAAAAAAATGGTTCATTTTCAAATGTTGCGTCTTTGAACCACAATTAACATTTGTACGTGGATAAACACTTTTAGAGCTAAAATTAGATGTTTAAAATGATTTTCAAGCTTCCAGGGGCCCTAAACACGAGATTTGAGAAATGGGTAACCGTGAATGAAAATGGCCAATTTACTCACTCTGCGGCCTTAAAAAGTGTTTCTCCTCCACGGAAAGTGAATAAAATAACATTTGGATGCCTTTATTGTTCAATCAAAAACGCCTGTTTTTTGGTGAAAAAGATAACCACCCCCCCTTACGACATGCTTCAGAAACAAAAAAAATGTTCCATTTTCAAATGTTGCGTCTTTGAACTACAATTCACATTTGTACGTGAATGATCACTTTTAAAGATAAAATTAGATGTTTAAAGTGATTTACAAGCTTCCAGGGGCCCTAAACACGAGATTTGAGAAATGGGTAAACGTGAATGAAAATGGCCAATTTACTCACTCTGCGTTCTTAAAAAGTGTTTCTCCTCCACGGAAAGTGAATAAAATAGCATTTGGATGCCTTTATTGTTCAATCAAAAACGCCTGTTTTTTGGTGAAAAAGATAACCACCCCCCCTTACGACATGCTTCAGAAACAAAAAAAATGGTCCATTTTCAAATGTTGCGTCTTTGAACTACAATTCACATTTGTACGTGGATAATCACTTTTAGAGATAAAATTAGATGTTTAAAGTGATTTACAAGCTTCCAGGGGCCCTAAACACAAGATATGAGGAATGGGTAAATATGAATGAAAATGGCCAATTTATTCACTCTGAGGCCTTAAAAAGTTTTTCTCCACTCCAGAAAGTGAATTAAATAACATTTGTAGACCTTTATTGTTCAATCAAAAACGCCCGATTTTTGACGAAAGAGATAACCACCCCCCTTACGACATGCTTCAGAAACAAAAAAAATGGTTCATTTTCAAATGTTGCATCTTTGAACGACAATCCACATTTGTACGTGGATAAACACTTTTAGAGATAAAATTAGATGTTTAAAGTGATTTTCAAGCTTCCAGGGGCCCTAAACACAAGATTTGAGAAATGGGTAAAAGTGAATGAAAATGGCCAATTTACTCACTCTGAGGCCTTAAAAAGTGTTTCTCCTCAACGGGAAGTGAATTAAATAACATTTGTAGGCCTTTATTGTTCAAGCGAAAACGCCCGATTATTGACGAAAGAGATAACCACCCCCCCTTACGACATGCTTCAGAAACGAAAAAAATGGTCCGTTTTCAAATGTTGCGTCTTTGAATGACAATCCACATTTGTACGTGGATAATCACTTTTAGAGCTAAAATTAGATGTTTAAAGTGATTTTCAAGCTTCCAGGGGCCCTAAACACAAGATATGAGGAATGGGTAAATATGAATGAAAATGGCCAATTTATTCACTCTGAGGCCTTAAAAAGTTTTTCTCCACTCCAGAAAGTGAATTAAATAACATTTTTAGGCCTTTATTATTCAATCAAAAACGCCCGATTTTTGACGAAAGAGATAACCACCCCCCCTTACGACATGCTTCAGAAACTAAAAAAATGGTCCGTTTTCAAATGTTGCCTCTTTGAACTAGAATTCACATTTGTACGTGGAAAAGCACTTTTAAAGATCAAATGAGATGTTTAAAGTGATTTTCATGCTTCCAGGGGCCTTAAACACAAGATTTGAGGAATGGGTAAAAGTGAATGAAAATGGCCAATTTACTCACTCTGAGGCCTTAAAAAGTGTTTCTCCTCCACGGGAAGTGAATTAAATACCATTTGCAGGTCTTTATTGTTCAAGCGAAAACGCCTGATTTTTGATGAAAGAGATAACCACCCCCCCTTACGACATGCTTCTGAAACTGAAAAAATGGTTCATTTTCAAATGTTGCGTCTTTGAACCACAATTACTTTTGTACGTGGATAAACACTTTTAGAGCTAAAATTAGATGTTTAAAGTGATTTTCAAGCTTCCAGGGGCCCTAAACACGAGATTTGAGAAATGGGTAACCGTGAATGAAAATGGCCAATTTACTCACTCTGCGGCCTTAAAAAGTGTTTCTCCTCCACGGAAAGTGAATAAAATAACATTTGGATGCCTTTATTGTTCAATCAAAAACGCCCGTTTTTTGGTGAAAAAGATAACCACCCCCCCTTACGACATGCTTCAGAAACGAAAAAAATGTTCCATTTTCAAATGTTGCGTCTTTGAACTACAATTCACATTTGTACGTGAATGATCACTTTTAGAGATAAAATTAGATGTTTAAAGTGATTTACAAGCTTCCAGGGGCCCTAAACACAAGATATGAGGAATGGGTAAATATGAATGAAAATGGCCAATTTATTCACTCTGAGGCCTTAAAAAGTTTTTCTCCACTCCAGAAAGTGAATTAAATAACATTTTTAGGCCTTTATTGTTCAATCAAAAACGCCCGATTTTTGACGAAAGAGATAACCACCCCCCTTACGACATGCTTCAGAAACTAAAAAAATGGTTCATTTTCAAATGTTGCGTCTTTGAACCACAATTAACATTTGTACGTGGATAAACACTTTTAGAGCTAAAATTAGATGTTTAAAATGATTTTCAAGCTTCCAGGGGCCCTAAACACGAGATTTGAGAAATGGGTAACCGTGAATGAAAATGGCCAATTTACTCACTCTGCGGCCTTAAAAAGTGTTTCTCCTCCACGGAAAGTGAATAAAATAACATTTGGATGCCTTTATTGTTCAATCAAAAACGCCTGTTTTTTGGTGAAAAAGATAACCACCCCCCCTTACGACATGCTTCAGAAACAAAAAAAATGTTCCATTTTCAAATGTTGCGTCTTTGAACTACAATTCACATTTGTACGTGGATAATCACTTTTAGAGATAAAATTAGATGTTTAAAGTGATTTACAAGCTTCCAGGGGCCCTAAACACAAGATATGAGGAATGGGTAAATATGAATGAAAATGGCCAATTTATTCACTCTGAGGCCTTAAAAAGTTTTTCTCCACTCCAGAAAGTGAATTAAATAACATTTGTAGACCTTTATTGTTCAATCAAAAACGCCCGATTTTTGACGAAAGAGATAACCACCCCCCCTTACGACATGCTTCAGAAACAAAAAAAATGGTTCATTTTCAAATGTTGCATCTTTGAACGACAATCCACATTTGTACGTGGATAAACACTTTTAGAGATAAAATTAGATGTTTAAAGTGATTTTCAAGCTTCCAGGGGCCCTAAACACAAGATTTGAGAAATGGGTAAAAGTGAATGAAAATGGCCAATTTACTCACTCTGAGGCCTTAAAAAGTGTTTCTCCTCAACGGGAAGTGAATTAAATAACATTTGTAGGCCTTTATTGTTCAAGCGAAAACGCCCGATTATTGACGAAAGAGATAACCACCCCCCCTTACGACATGCTTCAGAAACGAAAAAAATGGTCCGTTTTCAAATGTTGCGTCTTTGAATGACAATCCACATTTGTACGTGGATAATCACTTTTAGAGCTAAAATTAGATGTTTAAAGTGATTTTCAAGCTTCCAGGGGCCCTAAACACAAGATTTGAGAAATGGGTAAAAGTGAATGAAAATGGCCAATTTACTCACTCTGAGGCCTTAAAAAGTGTTTCTCCTCCACGGGAAGTGAATTAAATACCATTTGGAGGCCTTTATTGTTCAAGCGAAAACGCCTGATTTTTGATGAAAGAGATAACCACCCCCCCTTACGACATGCTTCCGAAACTAAAAAAATGGTTCATTTTCAAATGTTGCGTCTTTTGAACTACAATTAACATTGTACGTGGATAATCACTTTTAGAGATAAAATTAGATGTTTAAAGTGATTTACAAGCTTCCAGGGGCCCTAAACACAAGATATGAGGAATGGGTAAATATGAATGAAAATGGCCAATTTATTCACTCTGAGGCCTTAAAAAGTTTTTCTCCACTCCAGAAAGTGAATTAAATAACATTTGTAGGCCTTTATTGTTCAATCAAAAACGCCCGATTTTTGACGAAAGAGATAACCACCCCCCCTTACGACATGCTTCAGAAACAAAAAAAATGGTCCATTTTCAAATGTTGCGTCTTTGAACTACAATTCACATTTGTACGTGGATAATCACTTTTAGAGATAAAATTAGATGTTTAAAGTGATTTACAAGCTTCCAGGGGCCCTAAACACAAGATATGAGGAATGGGTAAATATGAATGAAAATGGCCAATTTATTCACTCTGAGGCCTTAAAAAGTTTTTCTCCACTCCAGAAAGTGAATTAAATAACATTTGTAGGCCATTATTGTTCAAGCGAAAACGCCCGATTATTGACGAAAGAGATACCCACCCCCCCTTACGACATGCTTCAGAAACGAAAAAAATGGTCCGTTTTCAAATGTTGCGTCTTTGAATGACAATCCACATTTGTACGTGGATAATCACTTTTAGAGCTAAAATTAGATGTTTAAAGTGATTTTCAAGCTTCCAGGGGCCCTAAACACAAGATTTGAGAAATGGGTAAAAGTGAATGAAAATGGCCAATTTACTCACTCTGAGGCCTTAAAAAGTGTTTCTCCTCCACGGGAAGTGAATTAAATACCATTTGGAGGCCTTTATTGTTCAAGCGAAAACGCCTGATTTTTGATGAAAGAGATAACCACCCCCCCTTACGACATGCTTCTGAAACTAAAAAAATGGTTCATTTTCAAATGTTGCGTCTTTGAACTACAATTCACATTTGTACGTGAATGATCACTTTTAGAGATAAAATTAGATGTTTAAAGTGATTTACAAGCTTCCAGGGGCCCTAAACACGAGATTTGAGAAATGGGTAAACGTGAATGAAAATGGCCAATTTACTCACTCTGCATTCTTAAAAAGTGTTTCTCCTCCACGGAAAGTGAATAAAATAGCATTTGGATGCCTTTATTGTTCAATCAAAAACGCCCGTTTTTTGGTGAAAAAGATAACCACCCCCCCTTACGACATGCTTCAGAAACAAAAAAAATGGTCCATTTTCAAATGTTGCGTCTTTGAACTACAATTCACATTTGTACGTGGATAATCACTTTTAGAGATAAAATTAGATGTTTAAAGTGATTTACAAGCTTCCAGGGGCCCTAAACACAAGATATGAGGAATGGGTAAATATGAATGAAAATGACCAATTTATTCATTCAGAGGCCTTAAAAAGTTTTTCTCCTCTCCAGAAAGTGAATTAAATAACATTTGTAGACCTTTATTGTTCAATCAAAAACGCCCGATTTTTGACGAAAGAGATAACCACCCCCCCTTACGACATGCTTCAGAAACAAAAAAAATGGTTCATTTTCAAATGTTGCATCTTTGAACGACAATCCACATTTGTACGTGGATAAACACTTTTAGAGATAAAAATAGATGTTTAAAGTGATTTTCAAGCTTCCAGGGGCCCTAAACACGAGATATGAGAAATGGGTAAACGTGAATGAAAATGGCCAATTTACTCACTCTGCGGCCTTAAAAAGTGTTTCTCCTCCACGGAAAGTGAATAAAATAGCATTTGGATGCCTTTATTGTTCAATCAAAAACACCCGTTTTTTGGTGAAAAAGATAACCACCCCCCCTTACGACATGCTTCAGAAACAAAAAAAATGGTCCATTTTCAAATGTTGCGTCTTTGAACTACAATTCACATTTGTACGTGGATAATCACTTTTAGAGATAAAATTAGATGTTTAAAGTGATTTTCAAGCTTCCAGGGGCCCTAAACACAAGATTTGAGAAATGGGTAAAAGTGAATGAAAATGGCCAATTTACTCACTCTGAGGCCTTAAAAAGTGTTTCTCCTCAACGGGAAGTGAATTAAATAACATTTGTAGGCCTTTATTGTTCAAGCGAAAACGCCCGATTATTGACGAAAGAGATAACCACCCCCCCTTACGACATGCTTCAGAAACGAAAAAAATGGTCCGTTTTCAAATGTTGCGTCTTTGAATGACAATCCACATTTGTACGTGGATAATCACTTTTAGAGCTAAAATTAGATGTTTAAAGTGATTTTCAAGCTTCCAGGGGCCCTAAACACAAGATTTGAGAAATGGGTAAAAGTGAATGAAAATGGCCAATTTACTCACTCTGAGGCCTTAAAAAGTGTTTCTCCTCCACGGGAAGTGAATTAAATACCATTTGGAGGCCTTTATTGTTCAAGCGAAAACGCCTGATTTTTGATGAAAGAGATAACCACCCCCCCTTACGACATGCTTCCGAAACTAAAAAAATGGTTCATTTTCAAATGTTGCGTCTTTTGAACTACAATTAACATTGTACGTGGATAATCACTTTTAGAGATAAAATTAGATGTTTAAAGTGATTTACAAGCTTCCAGGGGCCCTAAACACAAGATATGAGGAATGGGTAAATATGAATGAAAATGGCCAATTTATTCACTCTGAGGCCTTAAAAAGTTTTTCTCCACTCCAGAAAGTGAATTAAATAACATTTGTAGGCCTTTATTGTTCAATCAAAAACGCCCGATTTTTGACGAAAGAGATAACCACCCCCCCTTACGACATGCTTCAGAAACAAAAAAAATGGTCCATTTTCAAATGTTGCGTCTTTGAACTACAATTCACATTTGTACGTGGATAATCACTTTTAGAGATAAAATTAGATGTTTAAAGTGATTTACAAGCTTCCAGGGGCCCTAAACACAAGATATGAGGAATGGGTAAATATGAATGAAAATGGCCAATTTATTCACTCTGAGGCCTTAAAAAGTTTTTCTCCACTCCAGAAAGTGAATTAAATAACATTTGTAGGCCATTATTGTTCAAGCGAAAACGCCCGATTATTGACGAAAGAGATACCCACCCCCCCTTACGACATGCTTCAGAAACGAAAAAAATGGTCCGTTTTCAAATGTTGCGTCTTTGAATGACAATCCACATTTGTACGTGGATAATCACTTTTAGAGCTAAAATTAGATGTTTAAAGTGATTTTCAAGCTTCCAGGGGCCCTAAACACAAGATTTGAGAAATGGGTAAAAGTGAATGAAAATGGCCAATTTACTCACTCTGAGGCCTTAAAAAGTGTTTCTCCTCCACGGGAAGTGAATTAAATACCATTTGGAGGCCTTTATTGTTCAAGCGAAAACGCCTGATTTTTGATGAAAGAGATAACCACCCCCCCTTACGACATGCTTCTGAAACTAAAAAAATGGTTCATTTTCAAATGTTGCGTCTTTGAACTACAATTCACATTTGTACGTGAATGATCACTTTTAGAGATAAAATTAGATGTTTAAAGTGATTTACAAGCTTCCAGGGGCCCTAAACACGAGATTTGAGAAATGGGTAAACGTGAATGAAAATGGCCAATTTACTCACTCTGCATTCTTAAAAAGTGTTTCTCCTCCACGGAAAGTGAATAAAATAGCATTTGGATGCCTTTATTGTTCAATCAAAAACGCCCGTTTTTTGGTGAAAAAGATAACCACCCCCCCTTACGACATGCTTCAGAAACAAAAAAAATGGTCCATTTTCAAATGTTGCGTCTTTGAACTACAATTCACATTTGTACGTGGATAATCACTTTTAGAGATAAAATTAGATGTTTAAAGTGATTTACAAGCTTCCAGGGGCCCTAAACACAAGATATGAGGAATGGGTAAATATGAATGAAAATGACCAATTTATTCATTCAGAGGCCTTAAAAAGTTTTTCTCCTCTCCAGAAAGTGAATTAAATAACATTTGTAGACCTTTATTGTTCAATCAAAAACGCCCGATTTTTGACGAAAGAGATAACCACCCCCCCTTACGACATGCTTCAGAAACAAAAAAAATGGTTCATTTTCAAATGTTGCATCTTTGAACGACAATCCACATTTGTACGTGGATAAACACTTTTAGAGATAAAAATAGATGTTTAAAGTGATTTTCAAGCTTCCAGGGGCCCTAAACACGAGATATGAGAAATGGGTAAACGTGAATGAAAATGGCCAATTTACTCACTCTGCGGCCTTAAAAAGTGTTTCTCCTCCACGGAAAGTGAATAAAATAGCATTTGGATGCCTTTATTGTTCAATCAAAAACACCCGTTTTTTGGTGAAAAAGATAACCACCCCCCCTTACGACATGCTTCAGAAACAAAAAAAATGGTCCATTTTCAAATGTTGCGTCTTTGAACTACAATTCACATTTGTACGTGGATAATCACTTTTAGAGATAAAATTAGATGTTTAAAGTGATTTACAAGCTTCCAGGGGCCCTAAACACAAGATATGAGGAATGGGTAAATATGAATGAAAATGGCCAATTTATTCACTCTGAGGCCTTAAAAAGTTTTTCTCCACTCCAGAAAGTGAATTAAATAACATTTGTAGACCTTTTTTGTTCAATCAAAAACGCCCGATTTTTGACGAAAGAGATAACCACCCCCCCTTACGACATGCTTCAGAAACAAAAAAAATGGTTCATTTTCAAATGTTGCATCTTTGAACAACAATCCACATTTGTACGTGGATAAACACTTTTAGAGATAAAATTAGATGTTTAAAGTGATTTTCAAGCTTCCAGGGGCCCTAAACACAAGATTTGAGAAATGGGTGAAAGTGAATGAAAATGGCCAATTTACTCACTCTGAGGCCTTAAAAAGTGTTTCTCCTCAACGGGAAGTGAATTAAATAACATTTGTAGGCCTTTATTGTTCAAGCGAAAACGCCCGATTATTGACGAAAGAGATAACCACCCCCCCTTACGACATGCTTCAGAAACGAAAAAAATGGTCTGTTTTCAAATGTTGCGTCTTTGAATGACAATCCACATTTGTACGTGGATAATCACTTTTAGAGCTAAAATTAGATGTTTAAAGTGATTTTCAAGCTTCCAGGGGCCCTAAACACAAGATTTGAGAAATGGGTAAAAGTGAATGAAAATGGCCAATTTACTCACTCTGAGGCCTTAAAAAGTGTTTCTCCTCCACGGGAAGTGAATTAAATACCATTTGGAGGCCTTTATTGTTCAAGCGAAAACGCCTGATTTTTGATGAAAGAGATAACCACCCCCCCTTACGACATGCTTCCGAAACTAAAAAAATGGTTCATTTTCAAATGTTGCGTCTTTTGAACTACAATTAACATTGTACGTGGATAATCACTTTTAGAGATAAAATGAGATGTTTAAAGTGATTTTCAAGCTTCCAGGGGCCCTAAACACGAGATTTGAGAAATGGGTAAACGTGAATGAAAATGGCCAATTTACTCAATCTGCGGCCTTAAAAAGTGTTTCTCCTCCACGGAAAGTGAATAAAATAACATTTGGATGCCTTTATTGATCAATCAAAAACGCCCGTTTTTTGGTGAAAAAGATAACCACCCCCCCTTACGACATGCTTCAGAAACGAAAAAAATGTTCCATTTTCAAATGTTGCGTCTTTGAACTACTATTCACATTTGTACGTGAATGATCACTTTTAGAGATAAAATTAGATGTTTAAAGTGATTTACAAGCTTCCAGGGGCCCTAAACACAAGATATGAGGAATGGGTAAATATGAATGAAAATGGCCAATTTATTCACTCTGAGGCCTTAAAAAGTTTTTCTCCACTCCAGAAAGTGAATTAAATAACATTTTTAGGCCTTTATTGTTCAATCAAAAACGCCCGATTTTTGACGAAAGAGATAACCACCCCCCCCTTACGACATGCTTCAGAAACTAAAAAAATGGTCCGTTTTCAAATGTTGCCTCTTTGAACTACAATTCACATTTGTACGTGGAAAAGCACTTTTAAAGATCAAATGAGATGTTTAAAGTGATTTTCATGCTTCCAGGGGCCTTAAACACAAGATTTGAGGAATGGGTAAAAGTGAATGAAAATGGCCAATTTACTCACTCTGAGGCTTTAAAAAGTGTTTCTCCTCCACGGGAAGTGAATTAAATACCATTTGGAGGTCTTTATTGTTCAAGCGAAAACGCCTGATTTTTGATGAAAGAGATAACCACCCCCCCTTACGACATGCTTCTGAAACTGAAAAAATGGTTCATTTTCAAATGTTGCGTCTTTGAACCACAATTAACATTTGTACGTGGATAAACACTTTTAGAGCTAAAATTAGATGTTTAAAGTGATTTTCAAGCTTCCAGGGGCCCTAAACACGAGATTTGAGAAATGGGTAAACGTGAATGAAAATGGCCAATTTACTCACTCTGCGGCCTTAAAAAGTGTTTCTCCTCCACGGAAAGTGAATAAAATAACATTTTGATGCCTTTATTGTTCAATCAAAAACACCAGTTTTTGGTGAAAAAGATAACCACCCCCCCTTACGACATGCTTCAGAAACAAAAAAAATGGTCCATTTTCAAATGTTGCGTCTTTGAACTACAATTCACATTTGTACGTGGATAATCACTTTTAGAGATAAAATTAGATGTTTAAAGTGATTTACAAGCTTCCAGGGGTCCTAAACACAAGATATAAGGAATGGGTAAATATGAATGAAAATGGCCAATTTATTCACTTTGAGGCCTTAAAAAGTTTTTCTCCACTCCAGAAAGTGAATTAAATAACATTTGTAGACCTTTATTGTTCAATCAAAAACGCCCGATTTTTGACGAAAGAGATAACCACCCCCCTTACGACATGCTTCAGAAACAAAAAAAATGGTTCATTTTCAAATGTTGCATCTTTGAACGACAATCCACATTTGTACGTGGATAAACACTTTTAGAGATAAAATTAGATGTTTAAAGTGATTTTCAAGCTTCCAGGGGCCCTAAACACAAGATTTGAGAAATGGGTAAAAGTGAATGAAAATGGCCAATTTACTCACTCTGAGGCCTTAAAAAGTGTTTCTCCTGAACGGGAAGTGAATTAAATAACATTTGTAGGCCTTTATTGTTCAAGCGAAAACGCCCGATTATTGACGAAACTGATAACCACCCCCCCTTACGACATGCTTCAGAAACGAAAAAAATGGTTCGTTTTCAAATGTTGCGTCTTTGAATGACAATCCACATTTGTACGTGGATAATCACTTTTAGAGCTAAAATTAGATGTTTAAAGTGATTTTCAAGCTTCCAGGGGCCCTAAACACAAGATTTGAGAAATGGGTAAAAGTGAATGAATATGGCCAATTTACTCACTCTGAGGCCTTAAAAAGTGTTTCTCCTCCACGGGAAGTGAATTAAATACCATTTGGAGGCCTTTATTGTTCAAGCGAAAACGCCTGATTTTTGATTAAAGAGATAACCACCCCCCCTTACGACATGCTTCTGAAACTAAAAAAATGGTTCATTTTCAAATGTTGCGTCTTTTGAACTACAATTAACATTGTACGTGGATAATCACTTTTAGAGATAAAATGAGATGTTTAAAGTGATTTTCAAGCTTCCAGGGGCCCTAAACACGAGATTTGAAAAATGGGTAACCGTGAATGAAAATGGCCAATTTACTCACTCTGCGGCCTTAAAAAGTGTTTCTCCTCCACAGAAAGTGAATAAAATAACATTTGGATGCCTTTATTGTTCAATCAAAAACGCCCGTTTTTTGGTGAAAAAGATAACCACCCCCCCTTACGACATGCTTCAGAAACGAAAAAAATGTTCCATTTTCAAATGTTGCGTCTTTGAACTACAATTCACATTTGTGCGTGAATGATCACTTTTAGAGATAAAATTAGATGTTTAAAGTGATTTACAAGCTTCCAGGGGCCCTAAACACAAGATATGAGGAATGGGTAAATATGAATGAAAATGGCCAATTTATTCACTCTGAGGCCTTAAAAAGTTTTTCTCCACTCCAGAAAGTGAATAAAATAACATTTTTAGGCCTTTATTGTTCAATCAAAAACGCCCGATTTTTGACGAAAGAGATAACCACCCCCCCTTACGACATGCTTCAGAAACTAAAAAAATTGTTCGTTTTCAAATGTTGCCTCTTTGAACTACAATTCACATTTGTACGTGGAAAAGCACTTTTAAAGATCAAATGAGATGTTTAAAGTGATTTTCATGCTTCCAGGGGCCTTAAACACAAGATTTGAGGAATGGGTAAAAGTGAATGAAAATGGCCAATTTACTCACTCTGAGGCCTTAAAAAGTGTTTCTCCTCCACGGGAAGTGAATTAAATACCATTTGGAGGTCTTTATTGTTCAAGCGAAAACGCCTGATTTTTGATGAAAGAGATAACCACCCCCCCTTACGACATGCTTCTGAAACTGAAAAAATGGTTCATTTTCAAATGTTGCGTCTTTGAACCACAATTAACATTTGTACGTGGATAAACACTTTTAGAGCTAAAATTAGATGTTCAAAGTGATTTTCAAGCTTCCAGGGGCCCTAAACACGAGATTTGAGAAATGGGTAACCGTGAATGAAAATGGCCAATTTACTCACTCTGCGGCCTTAAAAAGTGTTTCTCCTCCACGGAAAGTGAATAAAATAACATTTGGATGCCTTTATTGTTCAATCAAAAACGCCTGTTTTTTGGTGAAAAAGATAACCACCCCCCCCTTACGACATGCTTCAGAAACAAAAAAAATGTTCCATTTTCAAATGTTGCGTCTTTGAACTACAATTCACATTTGTACGTGAATGATCACTTTTAGAGATAAAATTAGATGTTTAAAGTGATTTACAAGCTTCCAGGGGCCCTAAACACAAAATATGAGGAATGGGTAAATATGAATGAAAATGGCCAATTTATTCACTCTGAGGCCTTAAAAAGTTTTTCTCCACTCCAGAAAGTGAATTAAATAACATTTGTAGGCCTTTATTGTTCAATCAAAAACGCCCGATTTTTGACGAAAGAGATAACCACCCCCCTTACGACATGCTTCAGAAACTAAAAAAATGGTCCGTTTTCAAATGTTGCCTCTTTGAACTACAATTCACATTTGTACGTGGAAAAGCACTTTTAAAGATCAAATGAGATGTTTAAAGTGATTTTCATGCTTCCAGGGGCCTTAAACACAAGATTTGAGGAATGGGTAAAAGTGAATGAAAATGGCCAATTTACTCACTCTGAGGCCTTAAAAAGTGTTTCTCCTCCACGGGAAGTGAATTAAATACCATTTGGAGGTCTTTATTGTTCAAGCGAAAACGCCTGATTTTTGATGAAAGAGATAACCACCCCCCCTTACGACATGCTTCTGAAACTGAAAAAATGGTTCATTTTCAAATGTTGCGTCTTTGAACCTCAATTAACATTTGTACGTGGATAAACACTTTTAGAGCTAAAATTAGATGTTTAAAGTGATTTTCAAGCTTCCAGGGGCCCTAAACACGAGATTTGAGAAATGGGTAAACGTGAATGAAAATGGCCAATTTACTCACTCTGCGGCCTTAAAAAGTGTTTCTCCTCCACGGAAAGTGAATAAAATAACATTTTGATGCCTTTATTGTTCAATCAAAAACACCAGTTTTTGGTGAAAAAGATAACCACCCCCCCTTACGACATGCTTCAGAAACAAAAAAAATGGTCCATTTTCAAATGTTGCGTCTTTGAACTACAATTCACATTTGTACGTGGATAATCACTTTTAGAGATAAAATTAGATGTTTAAAGTGATTTACAAGCTTCCAGGGGTCCTAAACACAAGATATGAGGAATGGGTAAATATGAATGAAAATGGCCAATTTATTCACTTTGAGGCCTTAAAAAGTTTTTCTCCACTCCAGAAAGTGAATTAAATAACATTTGTAGACCTTTATTGTTCAATCAAAAACGCCTGATTTTTGACGAAAGAGATAACCACCCCCCTTACGACATGCTTCAGAAACAAAAAAAATGGTTCATTTTCAAATGTTGCATCTTTGAACGACAATCCACATTTGTACGTGGATAAACACTTTTAGAGATAAAATTAGATGTTTAAAGTGATTTTCAAGCTTCCAGGGGCCCTAAACACAAGATTTGAGAAATGGGTAAAAGTGAATGAAAATGGCCAATTTACTCACTCTGAGGCCTTAAAAAGTGTTTCTCCTGAACGGGAAGTGAATTAAATAACATTTGTAGGCCTTTATTGTTCAAGCGAAAACGCCCGATTATTGACGAAACTGATAACCACCCCCCCTTACGACATGCTTCAGAAACGAAAAAAATGGTTCGTTTTCAAATGTTGCGTCTTTGAATGACAATCCACATTTGTACGTGGATAATCACTTTTAGAGCTAAAATTAGATGTTTAAAGTGATTTTCAAGCTTCCAGGGGCCCTAAACACAAGATTTGAGAAATGGGTAAAAGTGAATGAATATGGCCAATTTACTCACTCTGAGGCCTTAAAAAGTGTTTCTCCTCCACGGAAAGTGAATAAAATAACATTTGGATGCCTTTATTGTTCAATCAAAAACGCCCGTTTTTGGTGAAAAAGATAACCACCCCCCCTTACGACATGCTTCAGAAACAAAAAAAATGGTCCATTTTCAAATGTTGCGTCTTTGAACTACAATACACATTTGTACGTGGATAATCACTTTTAGAGATAAAATTAGATGTTTAAAGTGATTTACAAGCTTCCAGGGGCCCTAAACACAAGATATGAGGAATGGGTAAATATGAATGAAAATGGCCAATTTATTCACTCTGTGGCCTTAAAAAGTTTTTCTCCACTCCAGAAAGTGAATTAAATAACATTTGTAGACCTTTATTGTTCAATCAAAAACGCCCGTTTTTTGGTGAAAAAGATAACCACCCCCCCTTACGACATGCTTCAGAAACGAAAAAAAGGTCCGTTTTCAAATGTTGCGTCTTTGAATGACAATCCACATTTGTACGTGGATAATCACTTTTAGAGCTAAAATTAGATGTTTAAAGTGATTTTCAAGCTTCCAGGGGTCCTAAACACAAGATTTGAGAAATGGGTAAAAGTGAATGAAAATGGCCAATTTACTCACTCTGAGGCCTTAATAAGTGTTTCTCCTCCACGGGAAGTGAATTAAATACCATTTGGAGGCCTTTATTGTTCAAGCGAAAACGCCTGATTTTTGATGAAAGAGATAACCACCCCCCCTTACGACATGCTTCTGAAACTAAAAAAATGGTTCATTTTCAAATGTTGCGTCTTTGAACTACAATTAACATTGTACGTGGATAAACACTTTTAGAGATAAAATGAGATGTTTAAAGTGATTTTCAAGCTTCCAGGGGCCCTAAACACGAGATTTGAGAAATGGGTAACCGTGAATGAAAATGGCCAATTTACTCACTCTGCGGCCTTAAAAAGTGTTTCTCCTCCACGGGAAGTGAATTAAATACCATTTGGAGGCCTTTATTGTTCAAGCGAAAACGCCTGATTTTTGATGAAAGAGATAACCACCCCCCCTTACGACATGCTTCAGAAACGAAAAAAATGGTCCGTTTTCAAATGTTGCGTCTTTGAATGACAATCCACATTTGTACGTGGATAATCACTTTTAGAGCTAAAATTAGATGTTTAAAGTGATTTTCAAGCTTCCAGGGGTCCTAAACACAAGATTTGAGAAATGGGTAAAAGTGAATGAAAATGGCCAATTTACTCACTCTGAGGCCTTAATAAGTGTTTCTCCTCCACGGGAAGTGAATTAAATACCATTTGGAGGCCTTTATTGTTCAAGCGAAAACGCCTGATTTTTGATGAAAGAGATAACCACCCCCCCTTACGACATGCTTCTGAAACTAAAAAAATGGTTCATTTTCAAATGTTGCGTCTTTGAACTACAATTAACATTGTACGTGGATAAACACTTTTAGAGATAAAATGAGATGTTTAAAGTGATTTTCAAGCTTCCAGGGGCCCTAAACACGAGATTTGAGAAATGGGTAAACGTGAATGAAAATGGCCAATTTATTCACTCTGCGGCCTTAAAAAGTTTTTCTCCACTCCAGAAAGTGAATTAAATAACATTTTTAGGCCTTTATTGTTCAATCAAAAACGCCCGATTTTTGACGAAAGAGATAACCACACCCCCATACGACATGCTTCAGAAACTAAAAAAATGGTTCATTTTCAAATGTTGCGTCTTTGAACCACAATTAACATTTGTACGTGGATAAACACTTTTAGAGCTAAAATTAGATGTTTAAAGTGATTTTCAAGCTTCCAGGGGCCCTAAACACGAGATTTGAGAAATGGGTAAACGTGAATGAAAATGGCCAATTTACTCACTCTGCGGCCTTAAAAAGTGTTTCTCCTCCACGGAAAGTGAATAAAATAGCATTTGGATGCCTTTATTGTTCAATCAAAAACACCCGTTTTTTGGTGAAAAAGATAACCACCCCCCCTTACAACATGCTTCAGAAACCAAAAAAATGGTCCATTTTCAAATGTTGCGTCTTTGAACTACAATTCACATTTGTACGTGGATAATCACTTTTAGAGATAAAATTAGATGTTTAAAGTGATTTACAAGCTTCCAGGGGCCCTAAACACAAGATATGAGGAATGGGTAAATATGAATGAAAATGGCCAATTTATTCACTCTGAGGCCTTAAAAAGTTTTTCTCCACTCCAGAAAATGAATTAAATAACATTTGTAGGCCTTTATTGTTCAAGCGAAAATGCCCGATTATTGACGAAAGAGATAACCACCCCCCCTTACGACATGCTTCAGAAACGAAAAAAATGGTCCGTTTTCAAATGTTGCGTCTTTGAACCACAATTAACATTTGTACGTGGATAAACACTTTTAGAGCTAAAATTAGATGTTTAAAGTGATTTTCAAGCTTCCAGGGGCCCTAAACACGAGATTTGAGAAATGGGTAAACGTGAATGAAAATGGCCAATTTACTCACTCTGCGGCCTTAAAAAGTGTTTCTCCTCCACGGAAAGTGAATAAAATAGCATTTGGATGCCTTTATTGTTCAATCAAAAACACCCGTTTTTTGGTGAAAAAGATAACCACCCCCCCTTACGACATGCTTCAGAAACGAAAAAAATGGTCCATTTTCAAATGTTGCGTCTTTGAACTACAATTCACATTTGTACGTGGAAAAGCACTTTTAAAGATCAAATGAGATGTTTAAAGTGATTTTCATGCTTCCAGGGGCCTTAAACACAAGATTTGAGGAATGGGTAAAAGTGAATGAAAATGGCCAATTTACTCACTCTGAGGCCTTAAAAAGTGTTTCTCCTCCACGGGAAGTGAATTAAATACCATTTGGAGGCCTTTATTGTTCAAGCGAAAACGCCTGATTTTTGATGAAAGAGATAACCACCCCCCCTTACGACATGCTTCTGAAACTAAAAAAATGGTTCATTTTCAAATGTTGGGTCTTTTGAACTACAATTAACATTGTACGTGGATAATCACTTTTAGAGATAAAATGAGATGTTTAAAGTGATTTTCAAGCTTCCAGGGGCCCTAAACACGAGATTTGAAAAATGGATAACCGTGAATGAAAATGGCCAATTTTTTCACTCTGCGGCCTTAAAAAGTGTTTCTCCTCCACGGAAAGTGAATAAAATAACATTTGGATGCCTATATTGTTCAATCAAAAACGCCTGTTTTTTGGTGAAAAAGATAACCACCCCCCCTTACGACATGCTTCAGAAACGAAAAAAATGTTCCATTTTCAAATGTTGCGTCTTTGAACTACAATTCACATTTGTACGTGAATGATCACTTTTAGAGATAAAATTAGATGTTTAAAGTGATTTACAAGCTTCCAGGGGCCCTAAACACAATATATGAGGAATGGGTAAATATGAATGAAAATGGCCAATTTATTCACTCTGAGGCCTTAAAAAGTTTTTCTCCACTCCAGAAAGTGAATTAAATAACATTTTTAGGCCTTTATTGTTCAATCAAAAACGCCCGATTTTTGACGAAAGAGATAACCACCCCCCCTTACGACATGCTTCAGAAACTAAAAAAATGGTTCATTTTCAAATGTTGCGTCTTTGAACCACAATTAACATTTGTACGTGGATAAACACTTTTAGAGCTAAAATTAGATGTTTAAAGTGATTTTCAAGCTTCCAGGGGCCCTAAACACGAGATTTGAGAAATGGGTAACCGTGAATGAAAATGGCCAATTTACTCACTCTGCGGCCTTAAAAAGTGTTTCTCCTCCACGGAAAGTGAATAAAATAACATTTGGATGCCTTTATTGTTCAATCAAAAACGCCTGTTTTTTGGTGAAAAAGATAACCACCCCCCCTTACGACATGCTTCAGAAACGAAAAAAATGTTCCATTTTCAAATGTTGCGTCTTTGAACTACAATTCACATTTGTGCGTGAATGATCACTTTTAGAGATAAAATTAGATGTTTAAAGTGATTTACAAGCTTCCAGGGGCCCTAAACACAAGATATGAGGAATGGGTAAATATGAATGAAAATGGCCAATTTATTCACTCTGAGGCCTTAAAAAGTTTTTCTCCACTCCAGAAAGTGAATTAAATAACATTTGTAGGCCTTTATTGTTCAATCAAAAACGCCCGATTTTTGACGAAAGAGATAACCACCCCCCCTTACGACATGCTTCAGAAACTTAAAAAATGGTCCGTTTTCAAATGTTGCTTTTTTGAACTACAATTCACATTTGTACGTGGAAAAGCACTTTTAAAGATCAAATGAGATGTTTAAAGTGATTTTCATGCTTCCAGGGGCCTTAAACACAAGATTTGAGGAATGGGTAAAAAGTGAATGAAAATGGCCAATTTACTCACTCTGAGGCTTTAAAAAGTGTTTCTCCTCCACGGGAAGTGAATTAAATACCATTTGGAGGTCTTTATTGTTCAAGCGAAAACGCCTGATTTTTGATGAAAGAGATAACCACCCCCCCTTACGACATGCTTCTGAAACTGAAAAAATGGTTCATTTTCAAATGTTGCGTCTTTGAACCACAATTAACATTTGTACGTGGATAAACACTTTTAGAGCTAAAATTAGATGTTTAAAGTGATTTTCAAGCTTCCAGGGGCCCTAAACACGAAATTTGAGAAATGGGTAAACGTGAATGAAAATGGCCAATTTACTCACTCTGCGGCCTTAAAAAGTGTTTCTCCTCCACGGAAAGTGAATAAAATAACATTTTGATGCCTTTATTGTTCAATCAAAAACACCAGTTTTTGGTGAAAAAGATAACCACCCCCCCTTACGACATGCTTCAGAAACAAAAACAATGGTCCATTTTCAAATGTTGCGTCTTTGAACTACAATTCACATTTGTACGTGGATAATCACTTTTAGAGATAAAATTAGATGTTTAAAGTGATTTACAAGCTTCCAGGGGTCCTAAACACAAGATATGAGGAATGGGTAAATATGAATGAAAATGGCCAATTTATTCACTTTGAGGCCTTAAAAAGTTTTTCTCCACTCCAGAAAGTGAATTAAATAACATTTGTAGACCTTTATTGTTCAATCAAAAACGCCCGATTTTTGACGAAAGAGATAACCACCCCCCTTACGACATGCTTCAGAAACAAAAAAAATGGTTCATTTTCAAATGTTGCATCTTTGAACGACAATCCACATTTGTACGTGGATAAACACTTTTAGAGATAAAATTAGATGTTTAAAGTGATTTTCAAGCTTCCAGGGGCCCTAAACACAAGATTTGAGAAATGGGTAAAAGTGAATGAAAATGGCCAATTTACTCACTCTGAGGCCTTAAAAAGTGTTTCTCCTGAACGGGAAGTGAATTAAATAACATTTGTAGGCCTTTATTGTTCAAGCGAAAACGCCCGATTATTGACGAAACTGATAACCACCCCCCCTTACGACATGCTTCAGAAACGAAAAAAATGGTTCGTTTTCAAATGTTGCGTCTTTGAATGACAATCCACATTTGTACGTGGATAATCACTTTTAGAGCTAAAATTAGATGTTTAAAGTGATTTTCAAGCTTCCAGGGGCCCTAAACACAAGATTTGAGAAATGGGTAAAAGTGAATGAATATGGCCAATTTACTCACTCTGAGGCCTTAAAAAGTGTTTCTCCTCCACGGGAAGTGAATTAAATACCATTTGGAGGCCTTTATTGTTCAAGCGAAAACGCCTGATTTTTGATTAAAGAGATAACCACCCCCCCTTACGACATGCTTCTGAAACTAAAAAAATGGTTCATTTTCAAATGTTGCGTCTTTTGAACTACAATTAACATTGTACGTGGATAATCACTTTTAGAGATAAAATGAGATGTTTAAAGTGATTTTCAAGCTTCCAGGGGCCCTAAACACGAGATTTGAAAAATGGGTAACCGTGAATGAAAATGGCCAATTTTTTCACTCTGCGGCCTTAAAAAGTGTTTCTCCTCCACAGAAAGTGAATAAAATAACATTTGGATGCCTTTATTGTTCAATCAAAAACGCCCGTTTTTTGGTGAAAAAGATAACCACCCCCCCTTACAACATGCTTCAGAAACGAAAAAAATGTTCCATTTTCAAATGTTGCGTCTTTGAACTACAATTCACATTTGTGCGTGAATGATCACTTTTAGAGATAAAATTAGATGTTTAAAGTGATTTACAAGCTTCCAGGGGCCCTAAACACAAGATATG
Organism: Triturus cristatus; assembly: GCF_964204655.1. NCBI lineage: Eukaryota > Metazoa > Chordata > Amphibia > Caudata > Salamandridae > Triturus > Triturus cristatus. The sequence continues at coordinate 929,784,139 of NC_140587.1, read as the reverse complement.
AGGAATGGGTAAATATGAATGAAAATGGCCAATTTATTCACTCTGAGGCCTTAAAAAGTTTTTCTCCACTCCAGAAAGTGAATAAAATAACATTTTTAGGCCTTTATTGTTCAATCAAAAACGCCCGATTTTTGACGAAAGAGATAACCACCTCCCCTTACGACATGCTTCAGAAACTAAAAAAATTGTTCGTTTTCAAATGTTGCCTCTTTGAACTACAATTCACATTTGTACGTGGAAAAGCACTTTTAAAGATCAAATGAGATGTTTAAAGTGATTTTCATGCTTCCAGGGGCCTTAAACACAAGATTTGAGGAATGGGTAAAAGTGAATGAAAATGGCCAATTTACTCACTCTGAGGCCTTAAAAAGTGTTTCTCCTCCACGGGAAGTGAATTAAATACCATTTGGATGCCTTTATTGTTCAATCAAAAACGCCTGTTTTTTGGTGAAAAAGATAACCACCCCCCCTTACGACATGCTTCAGAAACAAAAAAAATGTTCCATTTTCAAATGTTGCGTCTTTGAACTACAATTCACATTTGTACGTGAATGATCACTTTTAGAGATAAAATTAGATGTTTAAAGTGATTTACAAGCTTCCAGGGGCCCTAAACACAAAATATGAGGAATGGGTAAATATGAATGAAAATGGCCAATTTATTCACTCTGAGGCCTTAAAAAGTTTTTCTCCACTCCAGAAAGTGAATTAAATAACATTTGTAGGCCTTTATTGTTCAATCAAAAACGCCCGATTTTTGACGAAAGAGATAACCACCCCCCCTTACGACATGCTTCAGAAACTAAAAAAATGGTCCGTTTTCAAATGTTGCCTCTTTGAACTACAATTCACATTTGTACGTGGAAAAGCACTTTTAAAGATCAAATGAGATGTTTAAAGTGATTTTCATGCTTCCAGGGGCCTTAAACACAAGATTTGAGGAATGGGTAAAAGTGAATGAAAATGGCCAATTTACTCACTCTGAGGCCTTAAAAAGTGTTTCTCCTCCACGGGAAGTGAATTAAATACCATTTGGAGGTCTTTATTGTTCAAGCGAAAACGCCTGATTTTTGATGAAAGAGATAACCACCCCCCCTTACGACATGCTTCTGAAACTGAAAAAATGGTTCATTTTCAAATGTTGCGTCTTTGAACCTCAATTAACATTTGTACGTGGATAAACACTTTTAGAGCTAAAATTAGATGTTTAAAGTGATTTTCAAGCTTCCAGGGGCCCTAAACACGAGATTTGAGAAATGGGTAAACGTGAATGAAAATGGCCAATTTACTCACTCTGCGGCCTTAAAAGTGTTTCTCCTCCACGGAAAGTGAATAAAATAACATTTTGATGCCTTTATTGTTCAATCAAAAACACCAGTTTTTGGTGAAAAAGATAACCACCCCCCCTTACGACATGCTTCAGAAACAAAAACAATGGTCCATTTTCAAATGTTGCGTCTTTGAACTACAATTCACATTTGTACGTGGATAATCACTTTTAGAGATAAAATTAGATGTTTAAAGTGATTTACAAGCTTCCAGGGGTCCTAAACACAAGATATGAGGAATGGGTAAATATGAATGAAAATGGCCAATTTATTCACTTTGAGGCCTTAAAAAGTTTTTCTCCACTCCAGAAAGTGAATTAAATAACATTTGTAGACCTTTATTGTTCAATCAAAAACGCCCGATTTTTGACGAAAGAGATAACCACCCCCCTTACGACATGCTTCAGAAACAAAAAAAATGGTTCATTTTCAAATGTTGCATCTTTGAACGACAATCCACATTTGTACGTGGATAAACACTTTTAGAGATAAAATTAGATGTTTAAAGTGATTTTCAAGCTTCCAGGGGCCCTAAACACAAGATTTGAGAAATGGGTAAAAGTGAATGAAAATGGCCAATTTACTCACTCTGAGGCCTTAAAAAGTGTTTCTCCTGAACGGGAAGTGAATTAAATAACATTTGTAGGCCTTTATTGTTCAAGCGAAAACGCCCGATTATTGACGAAACTGATAACCACCCCCCCTTACGACATGCTTCAGAAACGAAAAAAATGGTTCGTTTTCAAATGTTGCGTCTTTGAATGACAATCCACATTTGTACGTGGATAATCACTTTTAGAGCTAAAATTAGATGTTTAAAGTGATTTTCAAGCTTCCAGGGGCCCTAAACACAAGATTTGAGAAATGGGTAAAAGTGAATGAATATGGCCAATTTACTCACTCTGAGGCCTTAAAAAGTGTTTCTCCTCCACGGAAAGTGAATAAAATAACATTTGGATGCCTTTATTGTTCAATCAAAAACGCCCGTTTTTGGTGAAAAAGATAACCACCCCCCCTTACGACATGCTTCAGAAACAAAAAAAATGGTCCATTTTCAAATGTTGCGTCTTTGAACTACAATACACATTTGTACGTGGATAATCACTTTTAGAGATAAAATTAGATGTTTAAAGTGATTTACAAGCTTCCAGGGGCCCTAAACACAAGATATGAGGAATGGGTAAATATGAATGAAAATGGCCAATTTATTCACTCTGTGGCCTTAAAAAGTTTTTCTCCACTCCAGAAAGTGAATTAAATAACATTTGTAGACCTTTATTGTTCAATCAAAAACGCCCGTTTTTTGGTGAAAAAGATAACCACCCCCCCTTACGACATGCTTCAGAAACGAAAAAAAGGTCCGTTTTCAAATGTTGCGTCTTTGAATGACAATCCACATTTGTACGTGGATAATCACTTTTAGAGCTAAAATTAGATGTTTAAAGTGATTTTCAAGCTTCCAGGGGTCCTAAACACAAGATTTGAGAAATGGGTAAAAGTGAATGAAAATGGCCAATTTACTCACTCTGAGGCCTTAATAAGTGTTTCTCCTCCACGGGAAGTGAATTAAATACCATTTGGAGGCCTTTATTGTTCAAGCGAAAACGCCTGATTTTTGATGAAAGAGATAACCACCCCCCCTTACGACATGCTTCTGAAACTAAAAAAATGGTTCATTTTCAAATGTTGCGTCTTTGAACTACAATTAACATTGTACGTGGATAAACACTTTTAGAGATAAAATGAGATGTTTAAAGTGATTTTCAAGCTTCCAGGGGCCCTAAACACGAGATTTGAGAAATGGGTAACCGTGAATGAAAATGGCCAATTTACTCACTCTGCGGCCTTAAAAAGTGTTTCTCCTCCACGGGAAGTGAATTAAATACCATTTGGAGGCCTTTATTGTTCAAGCGAAAACGCCTGATTTTTGATGAAAGAGATAACCACCCCCCCTTACGACATGCTTCAGAAACGAAAAAAATGGTCCGTTTTCAAATGTTGCGTCTTTGAATGACAATCCACATTTGTACGTGGATAATCACTTTTAGAGCTAAAATTAGATGTTTAAAGTGATTTTCAAGCTTCCAGGGGTCCTAAACACAAGATTTGAGAAATGGGTAAAAGTGAATGAAAATGGCCAATTTACTCACTCTGAGGCCTTAATAAGTGTTTCTCCTCCATGGGAAGTGAATTAAATACCATTTGGAGGCCTTTATTGTTCAAGCGAAAACGCCTGATTTTTGATGAAAGAGATAACCACCCCCCCTTACGACATGCTTCTGAAACTAAAAAAATGGTTCATTTTCAAATGTTGCGTCTTTGAACTACAATTAACATTGTACGTGGATAAACACTTTTAGAGATAAAATGAGATGTTTAAAGTGATTTTCAAGCTTCCAGGGGCCCTAAACACGAGATTTGAGAAATGGGTAAACGTGAATGAAAATGGCCAATTTATTCACTCTGCGGCCTTAAAAAGTTTTTCTCCACTCCAGAAAGTGAATTAAATAACATTTTTAGGCCTTTATTGTTCAATCAAAAACGCCCGATTTTTGACGAAAGAGATAACCACACCCCCATACGACATGCTTCAGAAACTAAAAAAATGGTTCATTTTCAAATGTTGCGTCTTTGAACCACAATTAACATTTGTACGTGGATAAACACTTTTAGAGCTAAAATTAGATGTTTAAAGTGATTTTCAAGCTTCCAGGGGCCCTAAACACGAGATTTGAGAAATGGGTAAACGTGAATGAAAATGGCCAATTTACTCACTCTGCGGCCTTAAAAAGTGTTTCTCCTCCACGGAAAGTGAATAAAATAGCATTTGGATGCCTTTATTGTTCAATCAAAAACACCCGTTTTTTGGTGAAAAAGATAACCACCCCCCCTTACGACATGCTTCAGAAACCAAAAAAATGGTCCATTTTCAAATGTTGCGTCTTTGAACTACAATTCACATTTGTACGTGGATAATCACTTTTAGAGATAAAATTAGATGTTTAAAGTGATTTACAAGCTTCCAGGGGCCCTAAACACAAGATATGAGGAATGGGTAAATATGAATGAAAATGGCCAATTTATTCACTCTGAGGCCTTAAAAAGTTTTTCTCCACTCCAGAAAATGAATTAAATAACATTTGTAGGCCTTTATTGTTCAAGCGAAAATGCCCGATTATTGACGAAAGAGATAACCACCCCCCCTTACGACATGCTTCAGAAACGAAAAAAATGGTCCGTTTTCAAATGTTGCGTCTTTGAACCACAATTAACATTTGTACGTGGATAAACACTTTTAGAGCTAAAATTAGATGTTTAAAGTGATTTTCAAGCTTCCAGGGGCCCTAAACACGAGATTTGAGAAATGGGTAAACGTGAATGAAAATGGCCAATTTACTCACTCTGCGGCCTTAAAAAGTGTTTCTCCTCCACGGAAAGTGAATAAAATAGCATTTGGATGCCTTTATTGTTCAATCAAAAACACCCGTTTTTTGGTGAAAAAGATAACCACCCCCCCTTACGACATGCTTCAGAAACGAAAAAAATGGTCCATTTTCAAATGTTGCGTCTTTGAACTACAATTCACATTTGTACGTGGAAAAGCACTTTTAAAGATCAAATGAGATGTTTAAAGTGATTTTCATGCTTCCAGGGGCCTTAAACACAAGATTTGAGGAATGGGTAAAAGTGAATGAAAATGGCCAATTTACTCACTCTGAGGCCTTAAAAAGTGTTTCTCCTCCACGGGAAGTGAATTAAATACCATTTGGAGGCCTTTATTGTTCAAGCGAAAACGCCTGATTTTTGATGAAAGAGATAACCACCCCCCCTTACGACATGCTTCTGAAACTAAAAAAATGGTTCATTTTCAAATGTTGGGTCTTTTGAACTACAATTAACATTGTACGTGGATAATCACTTTTAGAGATAAAATGAGATGTTTAAAGTGATTTTCAAGCTTCCAGGGGCCCTAAACACGAGATTTGAAAAATGGATAACCGTGAATGAAAATGGCCAATTTTTTCACTCTGCGGCCTTAAAAAGTGTTTCTCCTCCACGGAAAGTGAATAAAATAACATTTGGATGCCTATATTGTTCAATCAAAAACGCCTGTTTTTTGGTGAAAAAGATAACCACCCCCCCTTACGACATGCTTCAGAAACGAAAAAAATGTTCCATTTTCAAATGTTGCGTCTTTGAACTACAATTCACATTTGTACGTGAATGATCACTTTTAGAGATAAAATTAGATGTTTAAAGTGATTTACAAGCTTCCAGGGGCCCTAAACACAATATATGAGGAATGGGTAAATATGAATGAAAATGGCCAATTTATTCACTCTGAGGCCTTAAAAAGTTTTTCTCCACTCCAGAAAGTGAATTAAATAACATTTTTAGGCCTTTATTGTTCAATCAAAAACGCCCGATTTTTGACGAAAGAGATAACCACCCCCCCTTACGACATGCTTCAGAAACTAAAAAAATGGTTCATTTTCAAATGTTGCGTCTTTGAACCACAATTAACATTTGTACGTGGATAAACACTTTTAGAGCTAAAATTAGATGTTTAAAGTGATTTTCAAGCTTCCAGGGGCCCTAAACACGAGATTTGAGAAATGGGTAACCGTGAATGAAAATGGCCAATTTACTCACTCTGCGGCCTTAAAAAGTGTTTCTCCTCCACGGAAAGTGAATAAAATAACATTTGGATGCCTTTATTGTTCAATCAAAAACGCCTGTTTTTTGGTGAAAAAGATAACCACCCCCCCTTACGACATGCTTCAGAAACGAAAAAAATGTTCCATTTTCAAATGTTGCGTCTTTGAACTACAATTCACATTTGTGCGTGAATGATCACTTTTAGAGATAAAATTAGATGTTTAAAGTGATTTACAAGCTTCCAGGGGCCCTAAACACAAGATATGAGGAATGGGTAAATATGAATGAAAATGGCCAATTTATTCACTCTGAGGCCTTAAAAAGTTTTTCTCCACTCCAGAAAGTGAATTAAATAACATTTGTAGGCCTTTATTGTTCAATCAAAAACGCCCGATTTTTGACGAAAGAGATAACCACCCCCCCTTACGACATGCTTCAGAAACTTAAAAAATGGTCCGTTTTCAAATGTTGCTTTTTTGAACTACAATTCACATTTGTACGTGGAAAAGCACTTTTAAAGATCAAATGAGATGTTTAAAGTGATTTTCATGCTTCCAGGGGCCTTAAACACAAGATTTGAGGAATGGGTAAAAAGTGAATGAAAATGGCCAATTTACTCACTCTGAGGCTTTAAAAAGTGTTTCTCCTCCACGGGAAGTGAATTAAATACCATTTGGAGGTCTTTATTGTTCAAGCGAAAACGCCTGATTTTTGATGAAAGAGATAACCACCCCCCCTTACGACATGCTTCTGAAACTGAAAAAATGGTTCATTTTCAAATGTTGCGTCTTTGAACCACAATTAACATTTGTACGTGGATAAACACTTTTAGAGCTAAAATTAGATGTTTAAAGTGATTTTCAAGCTTCCAGGGGCCCTAAACACGAAATTTGAGAAATGGGTAAACGTGAATGAAAATGGCCAATTTACTCACTCTGCGGCCTTAAAAAGTGTTTCTCCTCCACGGAAAGTGAATAAAATAACATTTTGATGCCTTTATTGTTCAATCAAAAACACCAGTTTTTGGTGAAAAAGATAACCACCCCCCCTTACGACATGCTTCAGAAACAAAAACAATGGTCCATTTTCAAATGTTGCGTCTTTGAACTACAATTCACATTTGTACGTGGATAATCACTTTTAGAGATAAAATTAGATGTTTAAAGTGATTTACAAGCTTCCAGGGGTCCTAAACACAAGATATGAGGAATGGGTAAATATGAATGAAAATGGCCAATTTATTCACTTTGAGGCCTTAAAAAGTTTTTCTCCACTCCAGAAAGTGAATTAAATAACATTTGTAGACCTTTATTGTTCAATCAAAAACGCCCGATTTTTGACGAAAGAGATAACCACCCCCCTTACGACATGCTTCAGAAACAAAAAAAATGGTTCATTTTCAAATGTTGCATCTTTGAACGACAATCCACATTTGTACGTGGATAAACACTTTTAGAGATAAAATTAGATGTTTAAAGTGATTTTCAAGCTTCCAGGGGCCCTAAACACAAGATTTGAGAAATGGGTAAAAGTGAATGAAAATGGCCAATTTACTCACTCTGAGGCCTTAAAAAGTGTTTCTCCTGAACGGGAAGTGAATTAAATAACATTTGTAGGCCTTTATTGTTCAAGCGAAAACGCCCGATTATTGACGAAACTGATAACCACCCCCCCTTACGACATGCTTCAGAAACGAAAAAAATGGTTCGTTTTCAAATGTTGCGTCTTTGAATGACAATCCACATTTGTACGTGGATAATCACTTTTAGAGCTAAAATTAGATGTTTAAAGTGATTTTCAAGCTTCCAGGGGCCCTAAACACAAGATTTGAGAAATGGGTAAAAGTGAATGAATATGGCCAATTTACTCACTCTGAGGCCTTAAAAAGTGTTTCTCCTCCACGGGAAGTGAATTAAATACCATTTGGAGGCCTTTATTGTTCAAGCGAAAACGCCTGATTTTTGATTAAAGAGATAACCACCCCCCCTTACGACATGCTTCTGAAACTAAAAAAATGGTTCATTTTCAAATGTTGCGTCTTTTGAACTACAATTAACATTGTACGTGGATAATCACTTTTAGAGATAAAATGAGATGTTTAAAGTGATTTTCAAGCTTCCAGGGGCCCTAAACACGAGATTTGAAAAATGGGTAACCGTGAATGAAAATGGCCAATTTTTTCACTCTGCGGCCTTAAAAAGTGTTTCTCCTCCACAGAAAGTGAATAAAATAACATTTGGATGCCTTTATTGTTCAATCAAAAACGCCCGTTTTTTGGTGAAAAAGATAACCACCCCCCCTTACAACATGCTTCAGAAACGAAAAAAATGTTCCATTTTCAAATGTTGCGTCTTTGAACTACAATTCACATTTGTGCGTGAATGATCACTTTTAGAGATAAAATTAGATGTTTAAAGTGATTTACAAGCTTCCAGGGGCCCTAAACACAAGATATGAGGAATGGGTAAATATGAATGAAAATGGCCAATTTATTCACTCTGAGGCCTTAAAAAGTTTTTCTCCACTCCAGAAAGTGAATAAAATAACATTTTTAGGCCTTTATTGTTCAATCAAAAACGCCCGATTTTTGACGAAAGAGATAACCACCTCCCCTTACGACATGCTTCAGAAACTAAAAAAATTGTTCGTTTTCAAATGTTGCCTCTTTGAACTACAATTCACATTTGTACGTGGAAAAGCACTTTTAAAGATCAAATGAGATGTTTAAAGTGATTTTCATGCTTCCAGGGGCCTTAAACACAAGATTTGAGGAATGGGTAAAAGTGAATGAAAATGGCCAATTTACTCACTCTGAGGCCTTAAAAAGTGTTTCTCCTCCACGGGAAGTGAATTAAATACCATTTGGATGCCTTTATTGTTCAATCAAAAACGCCTGTTTTTTGGTGAAAAAGATAACCACCCCCCCTTACGACATGCTTCAGAAACAAAAAAAATGTTCCATTTTCAAATGTTGCGTCTTTGAACTACAATTCACATTTGTACGTGAATGATCACTTTTAGAGATAAAATTAGATGTTTAAAGTGATTTACAAGCTTCCAGGGGCCCTAAACACAAAATATGAGGAATGGGTAAATATGAATGAAAATGGCCAATTTATTCACTCTGAGGCCTTAAAAAGTTTTTCTCCACTCCAGAAAGTGAATTAAATAACATTTGTAGGCCTTTATTGTTCAATCAAAAACGCCCGATTTTTGACGAAAGAGATAACCACCCCCCCTTACGACATGCTTCAGAAACTAAAAAAATGGTCCGTTTTCAAATGTTGCCTCTTTGAACTACAATTCACATTTGTACGTGGAAAAGCACTTTTAAAGATCAAATGAGATGTTTAAAGTGATTTTCATGCTTCCAGGGGCCTTAAACACAAGATTTGAGGAATGGGTAAAAGTGAATGAAAATGGCCAATTTACTCACGCTGAGGCCTTAAAAAGTGTTTCTCCTCCACGGGAAGTGAATTAAATACCATTTGGAGGTCTTTATTGTTCAAGCGAAAACGCCTGATTTTTGATGAAAGAGATAACCACCCCCCCTTACGACATGCTTCTGAAACTGAAAAAATGGTTCATTTTCAAATGTTGCGTCTTTGAACCTCAATTAACATTTGTACGTGGATAAACACTTTTAGAGCTAAAATTAGATGTTTAAAGTGATTTTCAAGCTTCCAGGGGCCCTAAACACGAGATTTGAGAAATGGGTAAACGTGAATGAAAATGGCCAATTTACTCACTCTGCGGCCTTAAAAGTGTTTCTCCTCCACGGAAAGTGAATAAAATAACATTTTGATGCCTTTATTGTTCAATCAAAAACACCAGTTTTTGGTGAAAAAGATAACCACCCCCCCTTACGACATGCTTCAGAAACAAAAACAATGGTCCATTTTCAAATGTTGCGTCTTTGAACTACAATTCACATTTGTACGTGGATAATCACTTTTAGAGATAAAATTAGATGTTTAAAGTGATTTACAAGCTTCCAGGGGTCCTAAACACAAGATATGAGGAATGGGTAAATATGAATGAAAATGGCCAATTTATTCACTTTGAGGCCTTAAAAAGTTTTTCTCCACTCCAGAAAGTGAATTAAATAACATTTGTAGACCTTTATTGTTCAATCAAAAACGCCCGATTTTTGACGAAAGAGATAACCACCCCCCTTACGACATGCTTCAGAAACAAAAAAAATGGTTCATTTTCAAATGTTGCATCTTTGAACGACAATCCACATTTGTACGTGGATAAACACTTTTAGAGATAAAATTAGATGTTTAAAGTGATTTTCAAGCTTCCAGGGGCCCTAAACACAAGATTTGAGAAATGGGTAAAAGTGAATGAAAATGGCCAATTTACTCACTCTGAGGCCTTAAAAAGTGTTTCTCCTGAACGGGAAGTGAATTAAATAACATTTGTAGGCCTTTATTGTTCAAGCGAAAACGCCCGATTATTGACGAAACTGATAACCACCCCCCCTTACGACATGCTTCAGAAACGAAAAAAATGGTTCGTTTTCAAATGTTGCGTCTTTGAATGACAATCCACATTTGTACGTGGATAATCACTTTTAGAGCTAAAATTAGATGTTTAAAGTGATTTTCAAGCTTCCAGGGGCCCTAAACACAAGATTTGAGAAATGGGTAAAAGTGAATGAATATGGCCAATTTACTCACTCTGAGGCCTTAAAAAGTGTTTCTCCTCCACGGAAAGTGAATAAAATAACATTTGGATGCCTTTATTGTTCAATCAAAAACGCCCGTTTTTGGTGAAAAAGATAACCACCCCCCCTTACGACATGCTTCAGAAACAAAAAAAATGGTCCATTTTCAAATGTTGCGTCTTTGAACTACAATACACATTTGTACGTGGATAATCACTTTTAGAGATAAAATTAGATGTTTAAAGTGATTTACAAGCTTCCAGGGGCCCTAAACACAAGATATGAGGAATGGGTAAATATGAATGAAAATGGCCAATTTATTCACTCTGTGGCCTTAAAAAGTTTTTCTCCACTCCAGAAAGTGAATTAAATAACATTTGTAGACCTTTATTGTTCAATCAAAAACGCCCGTTTTTTGGTGAAAAAGATAACCACCCCCCCTTACGACATGCTTCAGAAACGAAAAAAAGGTCCGTTTTCAAATGTTGCGTCTTTGAATGACAATCCACATTTGTACGTGGATAATCACTTTTAGAGCTAAAATTAGATGTTTAAAGTGATTTTCAAGCTTCCAGGGGTCCTAAACACAAGATTTGAGAAATGGGTAAAAGTGAATGAAAATGGCCAATTTACTCACTCTGAGGCCTTAATAAGTGTTTCTCCTCCACGGGAAGTGAATTAAATACCATTTGGAGGCCTTTATTGTTCAAGCGAAAACGCCTGATTTTTGATGAAAGAGATAACCACCCCCCCTTACGACATGCTTCTGAAACTAAAAAAATGGTTCATTTTCAAATGTTGCGTCTTTGAACTACAATTAACATTGTACGTGGATAAACACTTTTAGAGATAAAATGAGATGTTTAAAGTGATTTTCAAGCTTCCAGGGGCCCTAAACACGAGATTTGAGAAATGGGTAACCGTGAATGAAAATGGCCAATTTACTCACTCTGCGGCCTTAAAAAGTGTTTCTCCTCCACGGGAAGTGAATTAAATACCATTTGGAGGCCTTTATTGTTCAAGCGAAAACGCCTGATTTTTGATGAAAGAGATAACCACCCCCCCTTACGACATGCTTCAGAAACGAAAAAAATGGTCCGTTTTCAAATGTTGCGTCTTTGAATGACAATCCACATTTGTACGTGGATAATCACTTTTAGAGCTAAAATTAGATGTTTAAAGTGATTTTCAAGCTTCCAGGGGTCCTAAACACAAGATTTGAGAAATGGGTAAAAGTGAATGAAAATGGCCAATTTACTCACTCTGAGGCCTTAATAAGTGTTTCTCCTCCACGGGAAGTGAATTAAATACCATTTGGAGGCCTTTATTGTTCAAGCGAAAACGCCTGATTTTTGATGAAAGAGATAACCACCCCCCCTTACGACATGCTTCTGAAACTAAAAAAATGGTTCATTTTCAAATGTTGCGTCTTTGAACTACAATTAACATTGTACGTGGATAAACACTTTTAGAGATAAAATGAGATGTTTAAAGTGATTTTCAAGCTTCCAGGGGCCCTAAACACGAGATTTGAGAAATGGGTAAACGTGAATGAAAATGGCCAATTTATTCACTCTGCGGCCTTAAAAAGTTTTTCTCCACTCCAGAAAGTGAATTAAATAACATTTTTAGGCCTTTATTGTTCAATCAAAAACGCCCGATTTTTGACGAAAGAGATAACCACACCCCCATACGACATGCTTCAGAAACTAAAAAAATGGTTCATTTTCAAATGTTGCGTCTTTGAACCACAATTAACATTTGTACGTGGATAAACACTTTTAGAGCTAAAATTAGATGTTTAAAGTGATTTTCAAGCTTCCAGGGGCCCTAAACACGAGATTTGAGAAATGGGTAAACGTGAATGAAAATGGCCAATTTACTCACTCTGCGGCCTTAAAAAGTGTTTCTCCTCCACGGAAAGTGAATAAAATAGCATTTGGATGCCTTTATTGTTCAATCAAAAACACCCGTTTTTTGGTGAAAAAGATAACCACCCCCCCTTACGACATGCTTCAGAAACCAAAAAAATGGTCCATTTTCAAATGTTGCGTCTTTGAACTACAATTCACATTTGTACGTGGATAATCACTTTTAGAGATAAAATTAGATGTTTAAAGTGATTTACAAGCTTCCAGGGGCCCTAAACACAAGATATGAGGAATGGGTAAATATGAATGAAAATGGCCAATTTATTCACTCTGAGGCCTTAAAAAGTTTTTCTCCACTCCAGAAAATGAATTAAATAACATTTGTAGGCCTTTATTGTTCAAGCGAAAATGCCCGATTATTGACGAAAGAGATAACCACCCCCCCTTACGACATGCTTCAGAAACGAAAAAAATGGTCCGTTTTCAAATGTTGCGTCTTTGAACCACAATTAACATTTGTACGTGGATAAACACTTTTAGAGCTAAAATTAGATGTTTAAAGTGATTTTCAAGCTTCCAGGGGCCCTAAACACGAGATTTGAGAAATGGGTAAACGTGAATGAAAATGGCCAATTTACTCACTCTGCGGCCTTAAAAAGTGTTTCTCCTCCACGGAAAGTGAATAAAATAGCATTTGGATGCCTTTATTGTTCAATCAAAAACACCCGTTTTTTGGTGAAAAAGATAACCACCCCCCCTTACGACATGCTTCAGAAACGAAAAAAATGGTCCATTTTCAAATGTTGCGTCTTTGAACTACAATTCACATTTGTACGTGGAAAAGCACTTTTAAAGATCAAATGAGATGTTTAAAGTGATTTTCATGCTTCCAGGGGCCTTAAACACAAGATTTGAGGAATGGGTAAAAGTGAATGAAAATGGCCAATTTACTCACTCTGAGGCCTTAAAAAGTGTTTCTCCTCCACGGGAAGTGAATTAAATACCATTTGGAGGCCTTTATTGTTCAAGCGAAAACGCCTGATTTTTGATGAAAGAGATAACCACCCCCCCTTACGACATGCTTCTGAAACTAAAAAAATGGTTCATTTTCAAATGTTGGGTCTTTTGAACTACAATTAACATTGTACGTGGATAATCACTTTTAGAGATAAAATGAGATGTTTAAAGTGATTTTCAAGCTTCCAGGGGCCCTAAACACGAGATTTGAAAAATGGATAACCGTGAATGAAAATGGCCAATTTTTTCACTCTGCGGCCTTAAAAAGTGTTTCTCCTCCACGGAAAGTGAATAAAATAACATTTGGATGCCTATATTGTTCAATCAAAAACGCCTGTTTTTTGGTGAAAAAGATAACCACCCCCCCTTACGACATGCTTCAGAAACGAAAAAAATGTTCCATTTTCAAATGTTGCGTCTTTGAACTACAATTCACATTTGTACGTGAATGATCACTTTTAGAGATAAAATTAGATGTTTAAAGTGATTTACAAGCTTCCAGGGGCCCTAAACACAATATATGAGGAATGGGTAAATATGAATGAAAATGGCCAATTTATTCACTCTGAGGCCTTAAAAAGTTTTTCTCCACTCCAGAAAGTGAATTAAATAACATTTTTAGGCCTTTATTGTTCAATCAAAAACGCCCGATTTTTGACGAAAGAGATAACCACCCCCCCTTACGACATGCTTCAGAAACTAAAAAAATGGTTCATTTTCAAATGTTGCGTCTTTGAACCACAATTAACATTTGTACGTGGATAAACACTTTTAGAGCTAAAATTAGATGTTTAAAGTGATTTTCAAGCTTCCAGGGGCCCTAAACACGAGATTTGAGAAATGGGTAACCGTGAATGAAAATGGCCAATTTACTCACTCTGCGGCCTTAAAAAGTGTTTCTCCTCCACGGAAAGTGAATAAAATAACATTTGGATGCCTTTATTGTTCAATCAAAAACGCCTGTTTTTTGGTGAAAAAGATAACCACCCCCCCTTACGACATGCTTCAGAAACGAAAAAAATGTTCCATTTTCAAATGTTGCGTCTTTGAACTACAATTCACATTTGTGCGTGAATGATCACTTTTAGAGATAAAATTAGATGTTTAAAGTGATTTACAAGCTTCCAGGGGCCCTAAACACAAGATATGAGGAATGGGTAAATATGAATGAAAATGGCCAATTTATTCACTCTGAGGCCTTAAAAAGTTTTTCTCCACTCCAGAAAGTGAATTAAATAACATTTGTAGGCCTTTATTGTTCAATCAAAAACGCCCGATTTTTGACGAAAGAGATAACCACCCCCCCTTACGACATGCTTCAGAAACTTAAAAAATGGTCCGTTTTCAAATGTTGCTTTTTTGAACTACAATTCACATTTGTACGTGGAAAAGCACTTTTAAAGATCAAATGAGATGTTTAAAGTGATTTTCATGCTTCCAGGGGCCTTAAACACAAGATTTGAGGAATGGGTAAAAAGTGAATGAAAATGGCCAATTTACTCACTCTGAGGCTTTAAAAAGTGTTTCTCCTCCACGGGAAGTGAATTAAATACCATTTGGAGGTCTTTATTGTTCAAGCGAAAACGCCTGATTTTTGATGAAAGAGATAACCACCCCCCCTTACGACATGCTTCTGAAACTGAAAAAATGGTTCATTTTCAAATGTTGCGTCTTTGAACCACAATTAACATTTGTACGTGGATAAACACTTTTAGAGCTAAAATTAGATGTTTAAAGTGATTTTCAAGCTTCCAGGGGCCCTAAACACGAAATTTGAGAAATGGGTAAACGTGAATGAAAATGGCCAATTTACTCACTCTGCGGCCTTAAAAAGTGTTTCTCCTCCACGGAAAGTGAATAAAATAACATTTTGATGCCTTTATTGTTCAATCAAAAACACCAGTTTTTGGTGAAAAAGATAACCACCCCCCCTTACGACATGCTTCAGAAACAAAAACAATGGTCCATTTTCAAATGTTGCGTCTTTGAACTACAATTCACATTTGTACGTGGATAATCACTTTTAGAGATAAAATTAGATGTTTAAAGTGATTTACAAGCTTCCAGGGGTCCTAAACACAAGATATGAGGAATGGGTAAATATGAATGAAAATGGCCAATTTATTCACTTTGAGGCCTTAAAAAGTTTTTCTCCACTCCAGAAAGTGAATTAAATAACATTTGTAGACCTTTATTGTTCAATCAAAAACGCCCGATTTTTGACGAAAGAGATAACCACCCCCCTTACGACATGCTTCAGAAACAAAAAAAATGGTTCATTTTCAAATGTTGCATCTTTGAACGACAATCCACATTTGTACGTGGATAAACACTTTTAGAGATAAAATTAGATGTTTAAAGTGATTTTCAAGCTTCCAGGGGCCCTAAACACAAGATTTGAGAAATGGGTAAAAGTGAATGAAAATGGCCAATTTACTCACTCTGAGGCCTTAAAAAGTGTTTCTCCTGAACGGGAAGTGAATTAAATAACATTTGTAGGCCTTTATTGTTCAAGCGAAAACGCCCGATTATTGACGAAACTGATAACCACCCCCCCTTACGACATGCTTCAGAAACGAAAAAAATGGTTCGTTTTCAAATGTTGCGTCTTTGAATGACAATCCACATTTGTACGTGGATAATCACTTTTAGAGCTAAAATTAGATGTTTAAAGTGATTTTCAAGCTTCCAGGGGCCCTAAACACAAGATTTGAGAAATGGGTAAAAGTGAATGAATATGGCCAATTTACTCACTCTGAGGCCTTAAAAAGTGTTTCTCCTCCACGGGAAGTGAATTAAATACCATTTGGAGGCCTTTATTGTTCAAGCGAAAACGCCTGATTTTTGATTAAAGAGATAACCACCCCCCCTTACGACATGCTTCTGAAACTAAAAAAATGGTTCATTTTCAAATGTTGCGTCTTTTGAACTACAATTAACATTGTACGTGGATAATCACTTTTAGAGATAAAATGAGATGTTTAAAGTGATTTTCAAGCTTCCAGGGGCCCTAAACACGAGATTTGAAAAATGGGTAACCGTGAATGAAAATGGCCAATTTTTTCACTCTGCGGCCTTAAAAAGTGTTTCTCCTCCACAGAAAGTGAATAAAATAACATTTGGATGCCTTTATTGTTCAATCAAAAACGCCCGTTTTTTGGTGAAAAAGATAACCACCCCCCCTTACAACATGCTTCAGAAACGAAAAAAATGTTCCATTTTCAAATGTTGCGTCTTTGAACTACAATTCACATTTGTGCGTGAATGATCACTTTTAGAGATAAAATTAGATGTTTAAAGTGATTTACAAGCTTCCAGGGGCCCTAAACACAAGATATGAGGAATGGGTAAATATGAATGAAAATGGCCAATTTATTCACTCTGAGGCCTTAAAAAGTTTTTCTCCACTCCAGAAAGTGAATAAAATAACATTTTTAGGCCTTTATTGTTCAATCAAAAACGCCCGATTTTTGACGAAAGAGATAACCACCTCCCCTTACGACATGCTTCAGAAACTAAAAAAATTGTTCGTTTTCAAATGTTGCCTCTTTGAACTACAATTCACATTTGTACGTGGAAAAGCACTTTTAAAGATCAAATGAGATGTTTAAAGTGATTTTCATGCTTCCAGGGGCCTTAAACACAAGATTTGAGGAATGGGTAAAAGTGAATGAAAATGGCCAATTTACTCACTCTGAGGCCTTAAAAAGTGTTTCTCCTCCACGGGAAGTGAATTAAATACCATTTGGAGGTCTTTATTGTTCAAGCGAAAACGCCTGACTTTTGATGAAAGAGATAACCACCCCCCCTTACGACATGCTTCTGAAACTGAAAAAATGGTTCATTTTCAAATGTTGCGTCTTTGAACCACAATTAACATTTGTACGTGGATAAACACTTTTAGAGCTAAAATTAGATGTTCAAAGTGATTTTCAAGCTTCCAGGGGCCCTAAACACGAGATTTGAGAAATGGGTAACCGTGAATGAAAATGGCCAATTTACTCACTCTGCGGCCTTAAAAAGTGTTTCTCCTCCACGGAAAGTGAATAAAATAACATTTGGATGCCTTTATTGTTCAATCAAAAACGCCTGTTTTTTGGTGAAAAAGATAACCACCCCCCCTTACGACATGCTTCAGAAACAAAAAAAATGTTCCATTTTCAAATGTTGCGTCTTTGAACTACAATTCACATTTGTACGTGAATGATCACTTTTAGAGATAAAATTAGATGTTTAAAGTGATTTACAAGCTTCCAGGGGCCCTAAACACAAAATATGAGGAATGGGTAAATATGAATGAAAATGGCCAATTTATTCACTCTGAGGCCTTAAAAAGTTTTTCTCCACTCCAGAAAGTGAATTAAATAACATTTGTAGGCCTTTATTGTTCAATCAAAAACGCCCGATTTTTGACGAAAGAGATAACCACCCCCCCTTACGACATGCTTCAGAAACTAAAAAAATGGTCCGTTTTCAAATGTTGCCTCTTTGAACTACAATTCACATTTGTACGTGGAAAAGCACTTTTAAAGATCAAATGAGATGTTTAAAGTGATTTTCATGCTTCCAGGGGCCTTAAACACAAGATTTGAGGAATGGGTAAAAGTGAATGAAAATGGCCAATTTACTCACTCTGAGGCCTTAAAAAGTGTTTCTCCTCCACGGGAAGTGAATTAAATACCATTTGGAGGTCTTTATTGTTCAAGCGAAAACGCCTGATTTTTGATGAAAGAGATAACCACCCCCCCTTACGACATGCTTCTGAAACTGAAAAAATGGTTCATTTTCAAATGTTGCGTCTTTGAACCTCAATTAACATTTGTACGTGGATAAACACTTTTAGAGCTAAAATTAGATGTTTAAAGTGATTTTCAAGCTTCCAGGGGCCCTAAACACGAGATTTGAGAAATGGGTAAACGTGAATGAAAATGGCCAATTTACTCACTCTGCGGCCTTAAAAGTGTTTCTCCTCCACGGAAAGTGAATAAAATAACATTTTGATGCCTTTAATGTTCAATCAAAAACACCAGTTTTTGGTGAAAAAGATAACCACCCCCCCTTACGACATGCTTCAGAAACAAAAAAAATGGTCCATTTTCAAATGTTGCGTCTTTGAACTACAATTCACATTTGTACGTGGATAATCACTTTTAGAGATAAAATTAGATGTTTAAAGTGATTTACAAGCTTCCAGGGGTCCTAAACACAAGATATGAGGAATGGGTAAATATGAATGAAAATGGCCAATTTATTCACTTTGAGGCCTTAAAAAGTTTTTCTCCACTCCAGAAAGTGAATTAAATAACATTTGTAGACCTTTATTGTTCAATCAAAAACGCCCGATTTTTGACGAAAGAGATAACCACCCCCCTTACGACATGCTTCAGAAACAAAAAAAATGGTTCATTTTCAAATGTTGCATCTTTGAACGACAATCCACATTTGTACGTGGATAAACACTTTTAGAGATAAAATTAGATGTTTAAAGTGATTTTCAAGCTTCCAGGGGCCCTAAACACAAGATTTGAGAAATGGGTAAAAGTGAATGAAAATGGCCAATTTACTCACTCTGAGGCCTTAAAAAGTGTTTCTCCTGAACGGGAAGTGAATTAAATAACATTTGTAGGCCTTTATTGTTCAAGCGAAAACGCCCGATTATTGACGAAACTGATAACCACCCCCCCTTACGACATGCTTCAGAAACGAAAAAAATGGTTCGTTTTCAAATGTTGCGTCTTTGAATGACAATCCACATTTGTACGTGGATAATCACTTTTAGAGCTAAAATTAGATGTTTAAAGTGATTTTCAAGCTTCCAGGGGCCCTAAACACAAGATTTGAGAAATGGGTAAAAGTGAATGAATATGGCCAATTTACTCACTCTGAGGCCTTAAAAAGTGTTTCTCCTCCACGGAAAGTGAATAAAATAACATTTGGATGCCTTTATTGTTCAATCAAAAACGCCCGTTTTTGGTGAAAAAGATAACCACCCCCCCTTACGACATGCTTCAGAAACAAAAAAAATGGTCCATTTTCAAATGTTGCGTCTTTGAACTACAATACACATTTGTACGTGGATAATCACTTTTAGAGATAAAATTAGATGTTTAAAGTGATTTACAAGCTTCCAGGGGCCCTAAACACAAGATATGAGGAATGGGTAAATATGAATGAAAATGGCCAATTTATTCACTCTGTAGCCTTAAAAAGTTTTTCTCCACTCCAGAAAGTGAATTAAATAACATTTGTAGACCTTTATTGTTCAATCAAAAACGCCCGTTTTTTGGTGAAAAAGATAACCACCCCCCCTTACGACATGCTTCAGAAACGAAAAAAATGGTCCATTTTCAAATGTTGCGTCTTTGAACTACAATTCACATTTGTACGTGGAAAAGCACTTTTAAAGATCAAATGAGATGTTTAAAGTGATTTTCATGCTTCCAGGGGCCTTAAACACAAGATTTGAGGAATGGGTAAAAGGGAATGAAAATGGCCAATTTACTCACTCTGAGGCCTTAAAAAGTGTTTCTCCTCCACGGGAAGTGAATTAAATAACATTTGTAGGCCTTTATTGTTCAAGCGAAAACGCCCGATTATTGACGAAAGAGATAACCACCACCCCTTACGACATGCTTCAGAAACGAAAAAAAGGTCCGTTTTCAAATGTTGCGTCTTTGAATGACAATCCACATTTGTACGTGGATAATCACTTTTAGAGCTAAAATTAGATGTTTAAAGTGATTTTCAAGCTTCCAGGGGTCCTAAACACAAGATTTGAGAAATGGGTAAAAGTGAATGAAAATGGCCAATTTACTCACTCTGAGGCCTTAATAAGTGTTTCTCCTCCACGGGAAGTGAATTAAATACCATTTGGAGGCCTTTATTGTTCAAGCGAAAACGCCTGATTTTTGATGAAAGAGATAACCACCCCCCCTTACGACATGCTTCTGAAACTAAAAAAATGGTTCATTTTCAAATGTTGCGTCTTTGAACTACAATTAACATTGTACGTGGATAAACACTTTTAGAGATAAAATGAGATGTTTAAAGTGATTTTCAAGCTTCCAGGGGCCCTAAACACGAGATTTGAGAAATGGGTAACCGTGAATGAAAATGGCCAATTTACTCACTCTGCGGCCTTAAAAAGTGTTTCTCCTCCACGGGAAGTGAATTAAATACCATTTGGAGGCCTTTATTGTTCAAGCGAAAACGCCTGATTTTTGATGAAAGAGATAACCACCCCCCCTTATGACATGCTTCAGAAACGAAAAAAATGGTCCGTTTTCAAATGTTGCGTCTTTGAATGACAATCCACATTTGTACGTGGATAATCACTTTTAGAGCTAAAATTAGATGTTTAAAGTGATTTTCAAGCTTCCAGGGGTCCTAAACACAAGATTTGAGAAATGGGTAAAAGTGAATGAAAATGGCCAATTTACTCACTCTGAGGCCTTAATAAGTGTTTCTCCTCCACGGGAAGTGAATTAAATACCATTTGGAGGCCTTTATTGTTCAAGCGAAAACGCCTGATTTTTGATGAAAGAGATAACCACCCCCCCTTACGACATGCTTCTGAAACTAAAAAAATGGTTCATTTTCAAATGTTGCGTCTTTGAACTACAATTAACATTGTACGTGGATAAACACTTTTAGAGATAAAATGAGATGTTTAAAGTGATTTTCAAGCTTCCAGGGGCCCTAAACACGAGATTTGAGAAATGGGTAAACGTGAATGAAAATGGCCAATTTATTCACTCTGAGGCCTTAAAAAGTTTTTCTCCACTCCAGAAAGTGAATTAAATAACATTTTTAGGCCTTTATTGTTCAATCAAAAACGCCCGATTTTTGACGAAAGAGATAACCACCCCCCCATACGACATGCTTCAGAAACTAAAAAAATGGTTCATTTTCAAATGTTGCGTCTTTGAACCACAATTAACATTTGTACGTGGATAAACACTTTTAGAGCTAAAATTAGATGTTTAAAGTGATTTTCAAGCTTCCAGGGGCCCTAAACACGAGATTTGAGAAATGGGTAAACGTGAATGAAAATGGCCAATTTACTCACTCTGCGGCCTTAAAAAGTGTTTCTCCTCCACGGAAAGTGAATAAAATAGCATTTGGATGCCTTTATTGTTCAATCAAAAACACCCGTTTTTTGGTGAAAAAGATAACCACACCCCCTTACGACATGCTTCAGAAACAAAAAAAATGGTCCATTTTCAAATGTTGCGTCTTTGAACTACAATTCACATTTGTACGTGGATAATCACTTTTAGAGATAAAATTAGATGTTTAAAGTGATTTACAAGCTTCCAGGGGCCCTAAACACAAGATATGAGGAATGGGTAAATATGAATGAAAATGGCCAATTTATTCACTCTGAGGCCTTAAAAAGTTTTTCTCCACTCCAGAAAGTGAATTAAATAACATTTGTAGGCCTTTATTGTTCAAGCGAAAATGCCCGATTATTGACGAAAGAGATAACCACCCCCCCTTACGACATGCTTCAGAAACGAAAAAAATGGTCCGTTTTCAAATGTTGCGTCTTTGAACCACAATTAACATTTGTACGTGGATAAACACTTTTAGAGCTAAAATTAGATGTTTAAAGTGATTTTCAAGCTTCCAGGGGCCCTAAACACGAGATTTGAGAAATGGGTAAACGTGAATGAAAATGGCCAATTTACTCACTCTGCGGCCTTAAAAAGTGTTTCTCCTCCACGGAAAGTGAATAAAATAGCATTTGGATGCCTTTATTGTTCAATCAAAAACACCCGTTTTTTGGTGAAAAAGATAACCACCCCCCCTTACGACATGCTTCAGAAACGAAAAAAATGGTCCATTTTCAAATGTTGCGTCTTTGAACTACAATTCACATTTGTACGTGGAAAAGCACTTTTAAAGATCAAATGAGATGTTTAAAGTGATTTTCATGCTTCCAGGGGCCTTAAACACAAGATTTGAGGAATGGGTAAAAGTGAATGAAAATGGCCAATTTACTCACTCTGAGGCCTTAAAAAGTGTTTCTCCTCCACGGGAAGTGAATTAAATAACATTTGTAGGCCTTTATTGTTCAAGCGAAAACGCCCGATTATTGACGAAAGAGATAACCACCCCCCCTTACGACATGCTTCAGAAACGAAAAAAATGGTCCGTTATCAAATGTTGCTTCTTTGAATGACAATCCACATTTGTACGTGGATAATCACTTTTAGAGCTAAAATTAGATGTTTAAAGTGATTTTCAAGCTTCCAGGGGCCCTAAACACAAGATTTGAGAAATGGGTAAAAGTGAATGAAAATGGCCAATTTACTCACTCTGAGGCCTTAATAAGTGTTTCTCCTCCACGGGAAGTGAATTAAATGCCATTTGGAGGCCTTTATTGTTCAAGCGAAAACGCCTGATTTTTGATGAAAGAGATAACCACCCCCCCTTACGACATGCTTCTGAAACTAAAAAATGGTTCATTTTCAAATGTTGCGTCTTTTGAACTACAATTAACATTGTACGTGGATAATCACTTTTAGAGATAAAATGAGATGTTTAAAGTGATTTTCAAGCTTCCAGGGGCCCTAAACACGAGATTTGAGAAATGGGTAACCGTGAATGAAAATGGCCAATTTACTCACTCTGCGGCCTTAAAAAGTGTTTCTCCTCCACGGAAAGTGAATAAAATAACATTTGGATGCCTTTATTGTTCAATCAAAAACGCCCGTTTTTTGGTGAAAAAGATAACCACCCCCCCTTACGACATGCTTCAGAAACGAAAAAAATGTTCCATTTTCAAATGTTGCGTCTTTGAACTACAATTCACATTTGTACGTGAATGATCACTTTTAGAGATAAAATTAGATGTTTAAAGTGATTTACAAGCTTCCAGGGGCCCTAAACACAAGATATGAGGAATGGGTAAATATGAATGAAAATGGCCAATTTATTCACTCTGAGGCCTTAAAAAGTTTTTCTCCACTCTAGAAAGTGAATTAAATACCATTTTTAGGCCTTTATTGTTCAATCAAAAACGCCCGATTTTTGACGAAAGAGATAACCACCCCCCCTTACGACATGCTTCAGAAACTAAAAAAATGGTTCATTTTCAAATGTTGCGTCTTTGAACCACAATTAACATTTGTACGTGTATAAACACTTTTAGAGCTAAAATTAGATGTTTAAAGTGATTTTCAAGCTTCCAGGGGCCCTAAACACGAGATTTGAGAAATGGGTAACCGTGAATGAAAATGGCCAATTTACTCACTCTGAGGCCTTAAAAAGTGTTTCTCCTCAACGGGAAGTGAATTAAATAACATTTGTAGGCCTTTATTGTTCAAGCGAAAACGCCCGATTATTGACGAAAGAGATAACCACCCCCCCTTACGACATGCTTCAGAAACGAAAAAAATGGTCTGTTTTCAAATGTTGCGTCTTTGAATGACAATCCACATTTGTACGTGGATAATCACTTTTAGAGCTAAAATTAGATGTTTAAAGTGATTTTCAAGCTTCCAGGGGCCCTAAACACAAGATTTGAGAAATGGGTAAAAGTGAATGAAAATGGCCAATTTACTCACTCTGAGGCCTTAAAAAGTGTTTCTCCTCCACGGGAAGTGAATTAAATACCATTTGGAGGCCTTTATTGTTCAAGCGAAAACGCCTGATTTTTGATGAAAGAGATAACCACCCCCCCTTACGACATGCTTCCGAAACTAAAAAAATGGTTCATTTTCAAATGTTGCGTCTTTTGAACTACAATTAACATTGTACGTGGATAATCACTTTTAGAGATAAAATGAGATGTTTAACCCCTTCTATGCTGCGCAGATTCCGCCGCTGTGCTGACGGAATCTTGCGCGGGCGTGGTCATGACGGAACGGTTCCGTCATGAGCACAGCTCAACCGTGGCTCATGACGGAACCGTTCCGTCATGAGCACCGAAGGGGTTAAAGTGATTTTCAAGCTTCCAGGGGCCCTAAACACGAGATTTGAGAAATGGTTAAACGTGAATGAAAATGGCCAATTTTCTCACTCTGCGGCCTTAAAAAGCGTTTCTCCTCCACGGAAAGTTAATAAAATAACATTTGGATGCCTTTATTGTTCAATCAAAAACGCCCGTTTTTTGGTGAAAAAGATAACCACCCCCCCCCCTACGACATGCTTCAGAAACGAAAAAAATGGTCCATTTTCAAATGTTGCGTCTTTGAACTACAATTCACATTTGTACGTGGATGATCACTTTTAGAGATAAAATTAGATGTTTAAAGTGATTTACATGCTTCCAGGGGCCTTAAACACAAGATTTGAGGAATGGGTAAAAGTGAATGAAAATGGCCAATTTACTCACTCTGAGGCCTTAAAAAGTGTTTCTCCTCCACGGGAAGTGAATTAAATAACATTTGTAGGCCTTTATTGTTCAAGCGAAAACGCCCGATTATTGACGAAAGAGATAACCAACCCCCCTTACGACATGCTTCAGAAACGAAAAAAATGGTCCGTTTTCAAATGTTGCTTCTTTGAATGACAATCCACATTTGTACGTGGATAATCACTTTTAGAGCTAAAATTAGATGTTTAAAGTGATTTTCAAGCTTCCAGGGGCCCTAAACACAAGATTTGAGAAATGGGTAAAAGTGAATGAAAATGGCCAATTTACTCACTCTGAGGCCTTAATAAGTGTTTCTCCTCCACGGGAAGTGAATTAAATGCCATTTGGAGGCCTTTATTGTTCAAGCGAAAACGCCTGATTTTTGATGAAAGAGATAACCACCCCCCCTTACGACA
Source organism: Triturus cristatus (assembly GCF_964204655.1). NCBI lineage: Eukaryota > Metazoa > Chordata > Amphibia > Caudata > Salamandridae > Triturus > Triturus cristatus. The sequence goes on along the minus strand of NC_140587.1, from coordinate 929,758,814 downwards.
TGCTTCTGAAACTAAAAAATGGTTCATTTTCAAATGTTGCGTCTTTTGAACTACAATTAACATTGTACGTGGATAATCACTTTTAGAGATAAAATGAGATGTTTAAAGTGATTTTCAAGCTTCCAGGGGCCCTAAACACGAGATTTGAGAAATGGGTAACCGTGAATGAAAATGGCCAATTTACTCACTCTGCGGCCTTAAAAAGTGTTTCTCCTCCACGGAAAGTGAATAAAATAACATTTGGATGCCTTTATTGTTCAATCAAAAACGCCCGTTTTTTGGTGAAAAAGATAACCACCCCCCCTTACGACATGCTTCAGAAACGAAAAAAATGTTCCATTTTCAAATGTTGCGTCTTTGAACTACAATTCACATTTGTACGTGAATGATCACTTTTAGAGATAAAATTAGATGTTTAAAGTGATTTACAAGCTTCCAGGGGCCCTAAACACAAGATATGAGGAATGGGTAAATATGAATGAAAATGGCCAATTTATTCACTCTGAGGCCTTAAAAAGTTTTTCTCCACTCTAGAAAGTGAATTAAATACCATTTTTAGGCCTTTATTGTTCAATCAAAAACGCCCGATTTTTGACGAAAGAGATAACCACCCCCCCTTACGACATGCTTCAGAAACTAAAAAAATGGTTCATTTTCAAATGTTGCGTCTTTGAACCACAATTAACATTTGTACGTGGATAAACACTTTTAGAGCTAAAATTAGATGTTTAAAGTGATTTTCAAGCTTCCAGGGGCCCTAAACACGAGATTTGAGAAATGGGTAACCGTGAATGAAAATGGCATATTTACTCACTCTGAGGCCTTAAAAAGTGTTTCTCCTCAACGGGAAGTGAATTAAATAACATTTGTAGGCCTTTATTGTTCAAGCGAAAACGCCCGATTATTGACGAAAGAGATAACCACCCCCCCTTACGACATGCTTCAGAAACGAAAAAAATGGTCTGTTTTCAAATGTTGCGTCTTTCAATGACAATCCACATTTGTACGTGGATAATCACTTTTAGAGCTAAAATTAGATGTTTAAAGTGATTTTCAAGCTTCCAGGGGCCCTAAACACAAGATTTGAGAAATGGGTAAAAGTGAATGAAAATGGCCAATTTACTCACTCTGAGGCCTTAAAAAGTGTTTCTCCTCCACGGGAAGTGAATTAAATACCATTTGGAGGCCTTTATTGTTCAAGCGAAAACGCCTGATTTTTGATGAAAGAGATAACCACCCCTCCTTACGACATGCTTCTGAAACAAAAAAAATGGTTCATTTTCAAATGTTGCGTCTTTGAACTACAATTAACATTGTACGTGGATAATCACTTTTAGAGATAAAGTGAGATGTTTAAAGTGATTTTCAAGCTTCCAGGGGCCCTAAACACAAGATTTGAGAAATGGGTAAAAGTGAATGAAAATGGCCAATTTACTCACTCTGAGGCCTTAAAAAGTGTTTCTCCTCCACGGGAAGTGAATTAAATACCATTTGGAGGCCTTTATTGTTCAAGCGAAAACGCCTGATTTTTGATGAAAGAGATAACCACCCCCCCTTACGACATGCTTCCGAAACTAAAAAAATGGTTCATTTTCAAATGTTGCGTCTTTTGAACTACAATTAACATTGTACGTGGATAATCACTTTTAGAGATAAAATGAGATGTTTAACCCCTTCTATGCTGCGCAGATTCCGCCGCTGTGCTGACGGAATCTTGCGCGGGCGTGGTCATGACGGAACGGTTCCGTCATGAGCACAGCTCAACCGTGGCTCATGACGGAACCGTTCCGTCATGAGCACCGAAGGGGTTAAAGTGATTTTCAAGCTTCCAGGGGCCCTAAACACGAGATTTGAGAAATGGTTAAACGTGAATGAAAATGGCCAATTTTCTCACTCTGCGGCCTTAAAAAGCGTTTCTCCTCCACGGAAAGTTAATAAAATAACATTTGGATGCCTTTATTGTTCAATCAAAAACGCCCGTTTTTTGGTGAAAAAGATAACCACCCCCCCCTACGACATGCTTCAGAAACGAAAAAAATGGTCCATTTTCAAATGTTGCGTCTTTGAACTACAATTCACATTTGTACGTGGATGATCACTTTTAGAGATAAAATTAGATGTTTAAAGTGATTTACATGCTTCCAGGGGCCTTAAACACAAGATTTGAGGAATGGGTAAAAGTGAATGAAAATGGCCAATTTACTCACTCTGAGGCCTTAAAAAGTGTTTCTCCTCCACGGGAAGTGAATTAAATAACATTTGTAGGCCTTTATTGTTCAAGCGAAAACGCCCGATTATTGACGAAAGAGATAACCACCCCCCTTACGACATGCTTCAGAAACGAAAAAAATGGTCCGTTTTCAAATGTTGCTTCTTTGAATGACAATCCACATTTGTACGTGGATAATCACTTTTAGAGCTAAAATTAGATGTTTAAAGTGAATTTCAAGCTTCCAGGGGCCCTAAACACAAGATTTGAGAAATGGGTAAAAGTGAATGAAAATGGCCAATTTACTCACTCTGAGGCCTTAATAAGTGTTTCTCCTCCACGGGAAGTGAATTAAATGCCATTTGGAGGTCTTTATTGTTCAAGCGAAAACGCCTGATTTTTAATGAAAGAGATAACCACCCCCCCTTACGACATGCTTCTGAAACTAAAAAATGGTTCATTTTCAAATGTTGCGTCTTTTGAACTACAATTAACATTGTACGTGGATAATCACTTTTAGAGATAAAATGAGATGTTTAAAGTGATTTTCAAGCTTCCAGGGGCCCTAAACACGAGATTTGAGAAATGGGTAACCGTGAATGAAAATGGCCAATTTACTCACTCTGCGGCCTTAAAAAGTGTTTCTCCTCCACGGAAAGTGAATAAAATAACATTTGGATGCCTTTATTGTTCAATCAAAAACGCCCGTTTTTTGGTGAAAAAGATAACCACCCCCCCTTACGACATGCTTCAGAAACGAAAAAAATGTTCCATTTTCAAATGTTGCGTCTTTGAACTACAATTCACATTTGTACGTGAATGATCACTTTTAGAGATAAAATTAGATGTTTAAAGTGATTTACAAGCTTCCAGGGGCCCTAAACACAAGATATGAGGAATGGGTAAATATGAATGAAAATGGCCAATTTATTCACTCTGAGGCCTTAAAAAGTTTTTCTCCACTCTAGAAAGTGAATTAAATACCATTTTTAGGCCTTTATTGTTCAATCAAAAACGCCCGATTTTTGACGAAAGAGATAACCACCCCCCCTTACGACATGCTTCAGAAACTAAAAAAATGGTTCATTTTCAAATGTTGCGTCTTTGAACCACAATTAACATTTGTACGTGGATAAACACTTTTAGAGCTAAAATTAGATGTTTAAAGTGATTTTCAAGCTTCCAGGGGCCCTAAACACGAGATTTGAGAAATGGGTAACCGTGAATGAAAATGGCCAATTTACTCACTCTGAGGCCTTAAAAAGTGTTTCTCCTCAACGGGAAGTGAATTAAATAACATTTGTAGGCCTTTATTGTTCAAGCGAAAACGCCCGATTATTGACGAAAGAGATAACCACCCCCCCTTACGACATGCTTCAGAAACGAAAAAAATGGTCTGTTTTCAAATGTTGCGTCTTTGAATGACAATCCACATTTGTACGTGGATAATCACTTTTAGAGCTAAAATTAGATGTTTAAAGTGATTTTCAAGCTTCCAGGGGCCCTAAACACAAGATTTGAGAAATGGGTAAAAGTGAATGAAAATGGCCAATTTACTCACTCTGAGGCCTTAAAAAGTGTTTCTCCTCCACGGGAAGTGAATTAAATACCATTTGGAGGCCTTTATTGTTCAAGCGAAAACGCCTGATTTTTGATGAAAGAGATAACCACCCCCCCTTACGACATGCTTCCGAAACTAAAAAAATGGTTCATTTTCAAATGTTGCGTCTTTTGAACTACAATTAACATTGTACGTGGATAATCACTTTTAGAGATAAAATGAGATGTTTAACCCCTTCTATGCTGCGCAGATTCCGCCGCTGTGCTGACGGAATCTTGCGCGGGCGTGGTCATGACGGAACGGTTCCGTCATGAGCACAGCTCAACCGTGGCTCATGACGGAACCGTTCCGTCATGAGCACCGAAGGGGTTAAAGTGATTTTCAAGCTTCCAGGGGCCCTAAACACGAGATTTGAGAAATGGTTAAACGTGAATGAAAATGGCCAATTTTCTCACTCTGCGGCCTTAAAAAGCGTTTCTCCTCCACGGAAAGTTAATAAAATAACATTTGGATGCCTTTATTGTTCAATCAAAAACGCCCGTTTTTTGGTGAAAAAGATAACCACCCCCCCCCTACGACATGCTTCAGAAACGAAAAAAATGGTCCATTTTCAAATGTTGCGTCTTTGAACTACAATTAACATTGTACGTGGATAATCACTTTTAGAGATAAAATGAGATGTTTAAAGTGATTTTCAAGCTTCCAGGGGCCCTAAACACGAGATTTGAGAAATGGGTAACCGTGAATGAAAATGGCCAATTTACTCACTCTGCGGCCTTAAAAAGTGTTTCTCCTCCACGGAAAGTGAATAAAATAACATTTGGATGCCTTTATTGTTCAATCAAAAACGCCCGTTTTTTGGTGAAAAAGATAACCACCCCACCTTACGACATGCTTCAGAAACAAAAAAAATGGTCCATTTTCAAATGTTGCGTCTTTGAACTACAATTCACATTTGTACGTGGATAATCACTTTTAGAGATAAAATTAGATGTTTAAAGTGATTTACAATCTTCCAGGGGCCCTAAACACAAGATATGAGGAATGGGTAAATATGAATGAAAATGGCCAATTTATTCACTCTGAGGCCTTAAAAAGTTTTTCTCCACTCCAGAAAGTGAATTAAATAACATTTGTAGACCTTTATTGTTCAATCAAAAACGCCCGATTTTTGACGAAAGAGATAACCACCCCCCCTTACGACATGCTTCAGAAACAAAAAAAATGGTTCATTTTCAAATGTTGCATCTTTGAACGACAATCCACATTTGTACGTGGATAAACACTTTTAGAGATAAAA